>NW_026577973.1:10000000-15000000 GCF_029603195.1 Condylostylus longicornis | reverse complement strand
CTGACAATCATACAAATATTCATATTTGACTAAATAATGTGTGTGCATAATTAAATTTTAATCTTATGACTAATTATAGGAATTAAACATTCAAATAATTAAAAATTTAAACTTAAATTCAAAAATTGTAGGACACATGCATAAGATAAATGACGACTTGAAAATGAATACAGAAAAGAAGTATTAGAAATTAAAGGGCAAATTTTATTCTTGTGTAGGTTGTGTTATAGGCTCATGTTGTAGCAAATAGATTCATATTGTACACTACTTTTTAAATCATTTTTTTAGTTCTGTTCTAATTATATTTTGATCAGTCTCAAGAGCATATTATGGGAGCATATTTCACTCTTATAACCTCATATAAGAGTTTCCGTTTACAGAAAAAATAGCAATAATTTGTGTTTATGTTTGTTCACCATGTATGTGAGAGACATCTGAAATATTTGTTTCCACACATCTACTAATACGATATTTAAACATAAACAGAAGGAGGAGGAGAAGCTTCTTCTGAAAATATCAAACAGTTGACACTGCTAAAGGTAAAAAATGATTTGACATCAGAAAGAGAAGGAGAACAAGATTAATAAAATACAGAAGACGGAATTTTACTAACTAAATTGAGGAATTAAGAAAATGCACAACTCACAATTTTATTTTTACTTTTCAGATAATTACTTTAATATTGATTAAAATAACCTGAATTCTTACTAAATGGATTATAATAAAATTTAAATAATTTTATATTTTTAGTTGAAATTAATCATCTTATAAAAAAAACCCCAAAGTTAAGTAGGAGGACGAATTGAATTTAATTCTGAAGGTAAAATATTTGCAAGAATAAATTAGAAAATGTCATAAAAGGCTATAAAATGTTACTCATAACCTCAATTAAAAAAAATATATAAGACTATAATTTTTTTTTCTGACCTAATTGCTCTAAATTTTTGTAACACGACTTTTTGCAACTTTTTAAGAAACTTTGGAAATTAGTTCACCTTTTGTTCTTCTTTTTTAATACTCTCAAATCTCTCAAGGATTAATATTGTATGTATGGCAATAAATTTAAATATCCTTATAGTTTTTAAAAACATTTTTAAAAATTATGTATCTATTTCATACACAAGTTTTGAAAAACCTTTAAGGTCACAAACTCTATATATAAAATTCAAAACATTTTCAATATGAATAAAAATTTTTGCTTACCTGTTAGTGAAACACTATTATTATTTTTATTGTCATGATCAACTGGAATTGATGATACTCTTTCAGCCCTTAATATTGCAACTGTTGTACCTGGTCTACCACTTTTACCAGTTGCCATTAATTCCACAGCCATATCCATTGATTTTTGTAAAACAGCATCCATTCTTATAACACCCTCAGCTAATGTTTTATAACCTAATATTGTTCGTGATTTGTATTTTTTACGTCGTTGTAACAGTATAACAAGCCTACAACAAAAAAAAAAAATTTTACAAATAAAAGATAAAATAAGTTAAAATTTTTTTTTAAATTTTCCTTAAAACAGGAAAAAATTCTAGCAAAATATTTAATGTCAATGTTGTAGAAAAAAAAATTAATGTGTAAAACCATAAAATAAAATTTAAAATTTGTGTTTGACATTGCATCAATTATAAAAATCAATTGAGAAAACATTGATTTAGTGGGCTGAAATTTACACATGTAGGCACTTATAAAATACCAGAATTTTTTTCTTCTACTTTTATTGTAAAATCATTTTACATGGCTGATTTTAATTAATTCAATTTAATTTATTTCATTAGAGGACGAAATTATTTTTAATTGCAACATCATAGTCATTTTTTTCGCAATTCTTATGTGTACGCAAAATATTGCATGTGATTAATAAAATTACGGTCTTTAATGAATGACAAATAGTTGAACAATGCAATTAATCATAAATGATTTAAATTTTTGCATAATTGTGTTTTAAATAAATAATTTTAAGAATGATTGAATATTGTTGGAATTTAATCCATATACATTTGAGACAATTTGATCACAATTTAGGTTCAACGGAAATTTATCAAGTCAGTTATCCAACAAGGTTAGCAATCCAAAGAATTAGATGCATAATTTGCTTGTGTCACTTATTTTTCGACTTCCTATTTTGTTTTTTAAAACTGATTACAAATCCTAATTTAAAGTACCCACTAGAATTTCTTAACTTTTATTTACTTCTTCCGGGCAATCTACGAACAAATTCTGGGATACTTTATAAAATTAAAAGAACTGATCAGTAAAAATGTGCTATAACCAAAAACAAGAAGAAAGAAATAATATCGCAAGAGTAAAGCCCCCGTTCAAATGTTCTCATTCCGGGAAATCATTGTATCGACTTTCTCTTTTCTGTAATTCTCTTCTTAAACACAACAATTTTCTTTTAAATGGATGGTTTATGCTGATACCTTCCGCTTACAAAATTTTAGTTACTAAATTTTTTTTAGGTTTGTATTGTATAAAATAAATTCAAGATTTCAGGGAGTATAATCATTCCAAACTACTGTTTTTAATATTGAATAAAATTAAATTACTCTTACATTTAAATTTAAATGTTTTATTCATTTTATGTTAATTTTCTCTAAGTCAGGATAAAGGGGCCTGTCGAAATTAATGTTTTAATATAATTACGTGTATCAACCCTTTACATAAGTTAAGATGAAAGCGTTATGGAATTGGAGTAGTATACGTTTAGGAGTATTTTGTACTTTCAAAAGGAACTTCTTTAATATAAGAATGAATACATTTCTTGTGACGCATTTTGAACTGTTTCTGTAAACTGAACAATATACGCCATTTTTTTATTTGTAAAACAATATCTTTTGATTTATGAACTATTAAATAAAAAAGTATTATAACACTAATTATAAATTACAGAGAATCTTATACTATTAGAAGTCAAAAGTTGAGCAATAAAATTTTTAATGAGTTTTTATTTTTTATACAATACGCTTTCTGTGTGAGAAACAATAACAAAGAATAACAAATTTAGTCTACCCACGAGTTTCTATATATCTAATATAAAATATATTTCTCATATATCTGACCTACTGCAAGATGCAATTATTATTATTATGTACATACATACATGCATTGTTATATAATTTAAATCCCGTATAAAAGTTCTTTATTTATTGACTACACTTTTATAACGATAAAATAACACAATACGTTTGCAACAAGATACAATAAGAAAGAGAAAATTCAACATAGCTATATACATATGTACATATATAAAAATAATAAATGACTTTAAATTTAAATTTTAATATTCCGGTTGCTTTATTTTATTTCTAATACTCCTCCACAAGGAATAGAAAATTTATTTATAATCCTTTTTGTATAACAATAACAAAACAAATGTACCCATAATAAAAAGTAATAAATCTGTTATTAAAATACATTCATTTTAAGAAATAAAATTAAAAAATTCTTGTACATGTTATAAATGTATTTGTAAAATAATAAAGTTATACGTAAAAGAAACAAAAAATAATATTCAATTTTTTATGTACCTGTTTCCATCTCGTTTTATAAAATGCGGATATTGTAAACTAAAATGTAAATCTAGGTCGGTTTCCAATAATGGTGCTGGTATTGTACTTGTACTTGTACTATTATTACCACTGATATTACCTTGACCAGATGTTGTATTTATAATATTAACACCACCACTAACACCAATTGATGTTGTATTCAAATTAATACCAGCACCGGTAGCATTCGTATGAGCATTACCCATAATACTTATTGTATTACCATCTCCAATACCACTATGAAGATTTTGTTGATGATTCTGTTGTTGTAATTGTTGTTGCTGTTGTTGTTGATGCTGTTGTTGTTGCTGTTGTTGTTGCTGCTGTTGCTGTTGTTGTTGTTGAATTGAATTATATCCTTGAGTAGTAATACCACTTATTTGTGTATTATTTGTTATTGCTGCAGATGATGTTATCGTTGATGCTGTCGATGATATACTTGATGTTGTTGTTATTGCTGTTATACTATTATTTGTTGTTGATTGCTGTGGCACAGGAATTTCATGAGATCGTAATGTTCTTTTAGAACTTTGCATTTTAACAGCTAATGATAATGATGACATATCAGTTGGTAAAGGTGTTAATAACGATAAACGGGTTATTGTCAATGAACATAACCTAAAAACAAAAAAGAGGAAAGTATGAAATTAGTTTCGATATTTAATGTATAATAATATTTAATTTGAAGTTAAAATATATATTTTGGAAATTCAAAACATCCGCCGAAATTTATTACTGATGAAATAACTGGGTTATATTAAATAAGTGAGAGGAGCTTTCGGCCAAACTTAGCAGAATTTCATAAGAGAAGGGCTTGATTTTTCATGTTAAGCTAGAAAATTTCTAAGGGTTGTAATAAGTTGAAGCACAACATTTGGAAATTTTAAATTTTATTGCTCGTGAATTTTAAAAATTATATGACAAGAAATAGGGTAACAGATTAGGTTTTAGACACAATTTTATATTTTTTGCCTATATATTTGATTTTCTCTTTTAAATTTTGTTATACTTTAAATTCTCGTTCGATTCTCTTTAAAAATCAATTGACGTAATTCATTTATAGTAAAAGTAATATAATTTGATTAAAAATATTTAATTATATTAAAAATTCAAAATATTTTGCAAATTTTTAATTTGTAGTATATTCCAGAGTAATATACAACATTCATAAAATATTAAGTGAGTAAGAAATACAAAAGAGTTCATGAATCGCTTTTCATTAAATATTCTCTTTTTTTCAAACAGAATATTAAATTTGAAATAATCTTCTGATTTCGAGTGTATAAATAAACATATATATAATAATTTTGTTCCAATGCACACATGCATAGAGGAATGTGTACAAGGAAATTATGTTTTAATATTTCTAATTTTTAGCCTTAAAATTCTTATTAATTCTTATTGCTTATTAATGTCTCATTAATTAAAATAAACATAAGCTTATGGTGGTTTGTCGTTTAGCACACCTTCAAAGATATTATGAAAATTGTGATAGTTTCACGATTTCATGTTGTTTAATAAGGTAAGCTTTGTATTTATGTTTTGACACACTGAAGAAGACAGACAGTGGCTGGATTATGTAAATTTATTTTACTATTAAAAATTCTTTTGCTATTTTCATTTTCATTAAGTAGGTTAAAACCTTCTTTTAATAGTTCTTTTTTAAAGTAATTTTTTTTATGGTAAATTATTTTTAGGATTAAGAATTTATATTTATACAAAAAAAAGATGAATTATGAGTACCGAATCGAAGTAGTGAGTTAATTTCAATTTCAACCGTTTAATTACTACAAAATTTCAAAATTAAACTCATAAATTTCTGAGCATTTTATTGCTTTTCCACGATACAGCCATAAAATTTCCTGAAAAATTGATTTTTTTATAAATATTATTGCAATATTTTCTAGTTCAAATTTTATAATTTCGATTTCATTTCAAATTTATTTAATAAATAACTTATTTTCGCCTCATGTACAATTATCTAGCAAGTGAGTGTATATTAAATTTAACTAAATAGGCCTAACAATATGCAAATATTTAATTTCCTATTTAAATTAATTTGTCATCTATTTTAGAGTCTTTCGTTTGTAGGAATATTTAAACAGAAATAAATATGTAAATATGTAGGTATATATGTATATATATGCATAATGTATAAGTGTGCTTTAAGTATGTTTTATAGCAAAATCTCTCGTGAATTTCGAAAATATTTTATAAATTTTTTTGAAAAATACAACAAAAAGAAAACAAAACAAAATTTCAGTTCACTGAATTTAAATTTAATTGTCAGAAATTTTAAAATTATAAGTGAAGAGACTTTTTGCATAATACGAGTATTGTGAGTAAACAAAATGTTGCCATGTTGACATTAATTTATTTAAATTTTCCAGCAAAATTTTCAATTGTGATCAAATAAATTTTTAAATATTTTGAAATAAATTTATAAATTAAATTATTATTGATTTTGATTTTCTAAATTAATTTGAAAATTGCTTTTTTTCCAATAAAATTATGGCAAAATGTTTTGTTTTCTGTTATGAGCAATGGGGTATATCAATTGTGAGAAGTGTGAATATTACTATTACCAATTTAATTTATTCAGCTATAATTCAAATTCGCGATTCTAATCAAGGCGATTGTTAATTTTTCACTAAAATTGTGGTATAATAATATTTAGGCGATGAATATATAGCAATTCTGATTTGATCACAAATTTGTCCCATACGTTCCACGAGAATATTAACATACCTTTACAAAATAATCATATAACAAGGATATGTATACATATGCATGTAAAAAATTTTGTAATTGTTTCTATTTTTGTACGAATTATTGTATACGTGTTCTTGTCATTTAACGAGAACTATACAAGTGATAAGGATAATTTTAATTTGATTTAACACAATTTTATTAGCTCTAACATAGAATTTTTCTAGCTACAAGCAAAGATATATTAAATTTAAGGATTTAGCTTTAAAAATATTATATTTCGAAATTGCACGCTTACTTTTTAAATTTCATATTAAGTGACATCCTTATCTACGTATGGTTATGTACGTATTTGCTTGTAATTCCAACACAAGTAGCATTGTTTTTTTATTAAATTCCTCAAGTTTCAAATACATATGAATTTGCTATTATATAGAATACTTGTAAATGTTAGGAATATCAAATTATGATTAAAGTTGAAAATGTGTCGCGTGTAAAAAAAGCATTTACAAGTAAATTAAATCTTATAAAAAGAGAGAATTTTATTTTTTTGAAAGATTTTGTTTTTATGTAAATCAAGAATTTACACGTGTTTTGCTCGTACCCAATAAAGTGTTTATGATAAGAAATTGTGATAAAAGTTGAGAAGAAAAATTTAATTTTTTAATTTTATTAACTAAAAATTATTTTTTAAAAATAAAGTTTTAGATTATGAATTTTACTAATACAACATCATAGTTGCGAATTTAATAAGTATGTGCTTATTACACTAATAATTTAACTTAATGGAAATTTCTTCATGCAACTGCAGAACAGATGGATGACGTAATCAAAGGAACGAGTTAAAGGCAGAAAAATTAATTAAAAAATTTTTTTTCTCCTCGAACTGGACTCGAATCAGGGACCTACCGCTTTCTAGGCGGACGCTCTACCAACTGAGCTACAGAGGCATGAAGAAATTGCCGACGAAATGTTCTCTACATTGCTTTATACTGTAATCCACATGATTACTAAGTATTTGTTTTGTTTACATTGACTGCCTCTTACAATCTACTATTGCAACATACATAAAATTTTAGAACTTATAATTTTAAAATTTTACATGTTTTTAAGTAGAACTTTTTGAATAGCGATTAGTCAGAATTTTTTCAATTATGTATTAACCAAGCAAAAAGGAGTGGCAGGGGGAGGGGCAGATTTTATCGCGATAATTAACGAAAATAATCATTTTTAGAATAACGGTACTTTAATTTAAATAATTCGTGCTAATCTGGTTTTCTTCTTCTACTCTTAAATAGCTTTGCATAATTAGGAAATTTGAACTTTTTTCAAATTTATTTCTTTTGTTCCAATCAAAGAATAATTCTAACAAAATATTGTTTTTAATTAAAACAAATATTTTAATTTATTTAAAATATTTTTCTGAAAATCGGTTGGTTTAACACGAGTTCATAATAAAATTTAAATTATATTTTGAAATTTTGTTATATAAGAGTTTTGCAATTGGAGTTGTTGTTGGATTGTAGATTATTTTAACAATCGAATGTTTTTAGTTAAAACGAGAAAAAAAATAGAGTTGACCTTGTCAACTCTGTGATACCCGTACGAATTTATCCTATGTGCGAATAACTAATGTGCCATAACTAACTATGGGGCAGACTATGACTTTAAGTTGCCGTCTTACCATATTAATTTATGCAAAATTTCAGTACTATGTGTTTTTCAAAATACTGGTTGTGCCAAACTACTATTGAAGTTGTATGGCAGCTACCAGAAAGAGCCAAGAAATTTTAGCGAATTTTATCAATCACATCGGCCCTACTATATATTCACTTGTGTGAAATCTCAATATCACAGCTTTTATAGTTTCTGAGATATAGCCAAATAACTTTTGAAGTTGTATGGCAGGTACCAGAAGGAGCCAAGTAATTTCAACGACTTTTATGAGACGCATTGGCCCTACTAATATATTCGTTTGTGTGAAATTTCAATACCATAGCTTTAATAGTTTCTGAAATATAGTCAAATAACTTTTGAAGTTGTATGGCAGCTACCCGAACCAGTACCCCGATCATGTCCAATTTAAATAGGTTCTGGCACTTACTGCAATAAATCATTTGTGAAAATTTGGTGAACTTAGCTCAATTAGTTTTTGAGTTATCGTTCGGACGGACGGACGGACAGACAAAGCTAAATCAACTCAGAATTTGACGCTGATCAAAAACATACACTTGAGTCTATATCTAACGCCGTTATTTCTTAGCGTTACAAATGGTAAGGCAAATTTAGTATACCCTTCGAACATACGTTCTTACGGGTATAATTACTTTCATTCGTATACCAAATGATTTCAAAGATTGCATATATTTAGGATGAGCAAAAAAACAGAAAAAGGGGATGAAACATAAAAATTGAATAGGATGGTTAAGCAAATGAGTTTAAATAACTATATTCTTTGATGGCAATGTTAGATGACTGTAAATTTTAACGGTCATTTTGTTTTTTTTTTAAACTAAACCAAGCTATGCTGCGACAGAAAAATCTCGCCATTACTTTTATGCTTTTGCAGAATTAAAAAAATTGTTTGTGATTTCGTTACAAGAAATAGTTATTTTAAGGTATTATAACTTTTATAAGGGCGGAGTTACGCTAAAATTTTCTAAATTGGTAAAAATGACACCATTTGCATACGTATGTGCTTCATTGCTAATGATAAAATGGGATCTTTTTTTGTTTTAAACAAATTACTTTTAATAATTTAAAATACTGGTAAAATATTTCAAATTTAACTAAATACCGCTTGTGTAAAGTTTTTAAGATTATTTGATCTTATAATTTCAAAAATTACCTTTTATTTCTGCAATTCGACATTTTTACCACAACTAAATGGCAATTAAAATTCAAAAATTTTATTGATCACCTAATTGAATCAACAGCAAAGCATTCTTTTGTTTTTGTTAAACTTCAAAGTATATTTTTTAATTTATTTTGTTTCTTTGTCCTTCTAATTTTAAGGATTTTTGAAAAATTTCAATTTTTATGTTGATTTGATTGGATTACTTATTTCCTCTTATGTATTTTATGTATAAGATTATTTGATTTTAAAAATTCTTTTGAATTACTAATAAGAAGAAAAGAAAAATTGAATGAAATCATCCTTTTTAAAAAAAAATTCAAAAATATCCTTTTGTTGTTAAAAAACTATAAAATCGATTTTAATGAAATTCAATTCACTAACGAATTTTAACCTTCAATATCAGATCAGTTTTATAAAAATAAAAAAACAAAAATCGGGTATATGCGATCCTTTATTCAATTCCTTCTTCTTTTTTCTTGAATTTCCTTTTTGAACTAATTCTAAACTGGAAAATATTGTTTTCCTTACAATTCATCACGTATGTTGATCCAAAAGAAAAAAAATTTTCATTTCCAAAGGGCACAAATTTATACGAAGTTGAAAAATATTTCTTAATTTTTTCTCTCCTTTTGTTTTTGGGACATTTTCGCTTGAATACTTTCAATTTTCTAAAAAAAAAAAAAAAAAAAAAAAAGAAAAAAAAATTCCAAAAACACTTACATGGAAATTAGGAAAATATGTCACAAAAATAATTTTATATTTTCAGCTAAATCTAAACTTTTTCTTGTTAAAATTTTTTCATTTTCTTTTTCACAAAAATTCCTTTTAGTTCTTCCTTTTAAATTTTCGACATCACCCCATATTCATTGAAGCAAAGCGGAAAAACAAAATTTTAATATTTTTGAAATAAAAAGAATTTTCTTTTCTGCGACTGAGCGACTAATAACAAATTTATCCATAAAAAATGTTTTTATTCTTCTAGAATTTTTAAATTTTTTTAAACATAAAAGCAAAATATTATTATTAAAAATACCAGTGCTTATATGACCAAAAAAAAAAATTTTTTTTTTGTAATTTTAATTTAAATGTTTTGTAGTTTTGAAAAACAAGAGTGGAGGTATCTAATTTAAAAATTTTACTAACAATTGAATAATATTTTACTAAGAAAACTGTGCCTTCATATTCTTTGAGTTTAGCATACAAGAAGTACGTGAATATGTGTAATGCTCTTGCTTTCATGTCTAAAAATGAAATTCTTTAATATTTTATTGGGATTATATTAAATTAATCTAAAATCGAAACAGGAGTAAACCGAAAAATACATGGAGAAGAGCAGTAATGAAAGAAATAGCCTATAAAGGGAAAACATGGGCCCAAATTAAGAATCTAGCCCAAAACAGAGACAGATGTAGAGGCATTGTGGAAGCCCTATGCTTCTAAAATCTAGCTCATAAAGGGAAAAAAAATCTAAAATCTACTGTTCCTTGCAATTACGAAATTCTATTCATTTACCTTTGTTTAAATACGCAAATTGATTTCAAAATTCATTAATCAGTATTAGCAATTATTTTCCACCATTTAAAATTTATTTTGTTAATTGCATATTTTTGCAATAATTTGAGTTTAATAATCTTGGGAAGACGAACAGTTCCAAAAAACTTAAATGAAAATAATTTAGAAAATTTCAAGTTTTTTATTTTATTATTTAATTTAATAAAAAATTTTAATTGTTCAAAAAATGATTTTAATTATCCTGTTAAAGAAGGATAAAAACTGATACAAAAGAATATTAAAGCATTATTAAAAAAGTTAGAAATTCTGAAACATAAAGTATTGCAAAATCTTTTTGCTTATTTTGTCATAAAAATTTCTTAAATATTGCCTACTTTCAGGGTGTCGTCAATATTTTATTTTCAAAAATTATTGACAATTATTTTAATTTATTGGATATTTAAAGATAGCCTAAAACAAGTAAGAGCAAAAGTTTTTTTTTATGATTAAAGGCTTGAATCTTTAAATTACCTGGTTCCTTAAAAATTTTGAAGCATTTGAAGTTTCGTAATAGCAGTGCGGTGTTGAAATAAACAGAATTTTTATTTACTTACTCGCAAAATTATAATGAATTTACAAAATAACTCTACTAATAATTTTAGTCATGTAGGAAACATCCTTCAGAAATAGGAAGAAAACAAGTTAAAAACAAAAACATAATCTTTTTTCTATTTTTAAAATTGTTTTTAAAAAATTCACAAACATCCATGCAAAGAAACGCTTTGATTTTCATTCAGAAAAGTTTTTAATATTTGCGTCATAAAAATTAATTTCTAATCCCGATTTTTGATTCCCTTTTTAGCAAAAGCATCACAAAATAAAAACAAAAAGGATTCCATTTTTGAAATCACCACAAATTCCTTCATAATTATTCCTTCTTTTATGGAATTAATTGCACGATTAAATGCGGCACATGTTTAAAATTAAAGAAATTTTTATAATGAAAACGAAAAGGCTTTCATTTTAAAAACACGGTTCCTTAAAATTCGTACAAATTTTATTATAGGATCCCATTCATTAACCAAAAATGGTAATTTTTTTTAATAAGCCATTAATATTATTAAGCAATATATAGACTAAGTACGTATGTGTCCTAATTTATATAGTCTCAAAATTATAGACTAATTTATGAATGGTCAAAATAAACCCTTTATAAAAGAATTGAATAATAAAATTAAAATTTGGTTGTGCACACTTTTTATAGAACGCATTTTAGAGTTTTTAAAAAATTTAACAAAGTTGCTACTACCCGGCAGCGCATTTATTCGCGTATGAAAGAGTTACAGATACCGAAATTGAACGAGCTGAATTTTGCATGAATTCAAACTTTGTGTTAAAATTATTTACTCAAAATATTTCATCAAACTGAAAATAAAAAGGAGAAATATGAATAAGAATAAATACAAATTATGAAAAAATATTAAGAAATAAACCCAATGGGACACAATAAAAATTAAAAGGATTAAAAGGAATAAAGAACAAAAGTGTTTAAATATCATTAAAGTATAAGGATACTTTTTTATTTTTCTGACATTAATATGATTTTTTTTTATATAAAAGAAGACAAAATCAAAAATTTATTTTTTAACTTTTGGGAAAACAAAAATTTTATTTTATAACTAAAAGTTTTAAATTTAGACCCTTTTAAGTTTCAATCATTTTTTCGCAAAAAAAAATTTTTTATTTGCCCTTAAGTATTCAATCCAACTCAAGAACAATAGTAATTTTTCGTATTATTTGCAACTGTTTTTGATTGATTCAATCTGCTGTCAATTACGGAATTTTTTTTACAAAATTTTGTAATAAAAATTACATAAAAATAGATTTAAGAACTTTGGATTTTAAATTCAAGTTCAAGACAAACGACTAAATCAAAATTTAAATAAATTTTTATTACAATCGAAGCAAAAATCTGAAACAGAGAGAGAAGCTGATGGCTCACAATCAACAACTAATACCGTTTTTAAATGGATGCTCCACCAAGTTAGTCACAGCGGTATGTAGAAAAAGATTCCATACTGTGTTAGCTCACAATAGTTACTAACATCTAATTATTTTTCGTTCAGTTCCTTCTATAATGTGTATTGAGTTTCACAGGTACTATAATTCTATAAATTGTCTTCTATTTCACTATAATTAAATTCTTATACAGATAAACAAAATCTTTTATATTGTGTGTATCCCTTCAGCCCAACGTTACTCAATGTTCTCATATTCAGACGTGCCAGAACAAAAATTTCTGCATATTAATTTGATTCTCAAAATTAAAATTATTAATTAAAATTCTGACCTTAATCTAAGTACTTATAAAATGTTAATTAACTATAAATTCCAATCGATTAATTTATTTTTAAATGAATGAGAAAAAATTTGAATATTTGTCATAATCATAATCAACTAGTTAGTGCATTTGGGTTCAAAATATTTTTATAATTTTACAAAGAAAATTAATTGTTAACTTTAATCTACTATTAAAGCAAAGCATCCAATTGAATGCCATATGAAAAATATTAAAAAAAAATTTGTTTTTGTTTTTCTAAAGATCCTAACAATTTTTATATTTGCAAAATCATTTTTAAATTTTCTTTCATTTCCATACCATTCCCAATTAAATATTATTGTTTTTCTATTTACCGAAAAAAAAGGTCACAAAACGAAAGCAATAAAAGGCTCAAAACTATATTAGAATGCCTTTTTTTATGGTATACTATAAATGTTTTCCTTTTTCAATTTTCTTTATAAAAATTGGATGTGGTCAGCACATAATCGAGAAAACGTTCCATAAAATAATGAAAAACACTTATATTTTAAGTTTGAAGATTAGTAACTTTCTATAGTCTAGAAAAATTGAAATTTGGTTCTTATTAGAGGTTTTTTAATTGAAATCCTATTTTTTTTAAATATTCGTAATACCTTACATTAACCAGCAGAACTTAAACATTAAGTTTTATGGAATCCCATTAATTAGTTCCTTATTACTTATGATAAAAGATTTAAGTATTTTCAAAAAAAAAAATGACTAGTTCACTGTTTTTAGCACCACAGGTAAAATATTAAATATTTCAAGGAAATCGTAGTAAAAATCAAATTGCAACACCTTATCTCGTTAAAAAACTAATTAACTCTTTGCCTTGTCACATGCATTTTAGGTATGTGAAACCGGTTCGTAATAAAGACCCACAATTCCTAAGAAGAAATTAAAATACAGATATGCTCAGACCAACAGACCTACATCTTTTCAAAAGCAGTCTATTCAAGATCAAATAATAAAAAAAAAATACATTTCCGTTGAAAACTCGGCATGTGAAATTTAGTGTCATATGTGACGTGAAACCTCTCTTATAGAATATGTAATGCGGCTGGTAAAAACAAAAAGAATGATGCCAATTTATATATTCATATAGTGGTGTGGTTGTGTACGAACATTTCGTACAATACTTTGACCTTTTTTTTTTTTCCTCCACAAATATTTTTATTATGTACAATATTAACATTATGTTAAAAAAATTTACATATAAGGAACAAGAGTAGTAAAATATTTCGAATTACAAAATCTTAAAATTTTCAACTACTGAGTGCTTTTGGTTTTTGAGAGTAAATTTTTAAGTAGCATAAGAACCTTAATAATTTAGCGAAAATTTGTAGACTCTTGTTACTCAATAATTTTTTTTTTTTTCCTTTGTTCACTCCTAGAAGGAGCATAGGGCTAGTGCATGATTTCTCATGCACTAGTTTCATAGCGTCGTAGGGTTTAACTAGGTAGGTGACTAGCCTGCCGTAGTTTTTTATTTATATATGAATTATTTGAGGTTATTAATATTTACTATTTATTTTTCTTAGTTTTTTTTTTTTTTTTTTAATATCGAATATTAGGAATATTGGAAAATTACTTGTATAATATTTTTATTAGTATTGTATATTAAGTTATAATAATATTGAATATAATTTTTATAGTGACCTGACCGGGGTTTGAACCCGAGACCCTTCGGTTAAAGGACCGGTGCCATAACCACTGCACCAATGGTTACTCAGTAATAATTGAGATTATTTTATTTTCAATTAATTTAAAGCTGATTTTTAAAAGCAGGTAACAATATTTCTGTTAGTTTTCCTGGTAATAAATCATACTGAACTCCGATATTACGAGTTTTTGGTAAAAGTAATTAACCATTTTCAAGACGCATCATTGGAAGTGTCGGAATATCATTTTATTATTAGTCACGTTTTCGGCATAGAATCTTACATTTCGAATTTATTCTACTAACTATCAAAAATTTCGGAATAATATCCCATTGCTTAAGTAATACTGCAGAAAATAACTTTTTTCTTTTGATATTTTCAAGAAATTTATATATGACTCAAATTTTTTTATTTTAATTTATTTTCTGGCATTGTGATCACAACAACGAAATAATTTACATATTTTACGTAAACTCAGAAATAGGTTAGAGTTTTTTTAAAGAAAATTTAATAGACCCCACAAAATATGCAAAATATTAAGTTTTTATATTTAAATTTCATGTATGTTAAAAAAAAAGTATAAAAATTTAACTGAGCGTTTGTAATTTTAAAAATCAAAAATATTTTTGAAATATTCTTTTTACATATGTAATGTTGTTGCATTGCGACATGCAAAAAATAAAAAACCATACAATGAATGTCTTTTATTTTTCAATTTTCTTAATTCTTAATAAATTCAAAAAAAAAGAAAAAAAATTCAAATGAGAGATATTCTTATAATACTCATGTAAGAGTTTTAGCTTTGACAGTGTGAGCTGAAGAATCTCATTGAAATTTCATATTTCATAATTTTATAAAAACCAACCAAATATGGCCTACTGGATACGAAACTTCTTTGGATGTGGTAACACTACTAATATTATAGAAAATTGAAAGGGCTCTTGTACTTGGTTACTAGATTGAAATTTCTAAAATGTAAAGGAGATTATATAGTGTCTGTTTAATTTTACCATAAGTCTATGAGTGTAAAGATCTATTATTTTAGAATCATATTCATTTTCGTAAGAGTACGAAAGTTCCTTATAAATATATTATGCAATAAAAAAGTTTCTAATAAATATATTATGTAAAAAAAGTGTTGAGAATTTTAATTTTTCCCAAAAATCGCCGGACACACGCGTTAGTTCTTATAAAAAACACCCGGTCAGTGTTAATGTAGAAATGTTGTTAGTGTCGCAATATTTTCTAGTTACCAGTTATGCGCTGGTGTATACAATGCAGCGATTTGCACATTTGTATATTAAAATATGACAGGAGAGGAACACAAAAAAACCATGTTATTAGAATACAATCAGTGCTAAATGTTCCAGATAATACCATCTTTAATTTTGAGTCACCATTGTTTTGCAACTCTTTCTCTTTATTTTCAAATTTATATTTACACTCAGAATTTCAATAAAATTGTTTTATACCTTTCAATTTCATATAGAAAATTTAAGCGTGTTTAAAACGTTTAAATTTCTAAAAGGGTTAAAATTAAATATAAATTTATTATTGAAATTAGAAAAATTTTCAAATTTGCATTTTTTGTTTAAAGGCCTTAGTGTACAAGTACCCCAGAGTTGATAAACAAAATTAATTTCACATTGTTTCGTTTTCGCAGATTTTTTCATTATATGTTTTAAATAATTTTTCTTTTTACTCTGGTTGTTTTCTCATTGTCATAAAAATTTCTTCTTTATATTATTTTTTTATCTCTTTACTCATAATTTATTCTGTTTTCATATATGTATTCTTCATTTGGTTTTTTTTTTCGTACATTTTTTTATTGTTATTATTTTGGTAATAGAGTCAAAAACAAAAGCGTGTATAAAAATAATAGTTAACTATTTTAATATAGAAAATACTCTAGTATCATGATGATAAAATGTCAGCAGTTTTGTTGCCATTAAATAAAAAATAAAATATAAAAAAAATACTTTGTTTAAGTAAAAATACACAAAAATTATGTAAAATAATGAAAAAAAAAAATCGCAACAATTTGTAACAGCAAAAACAATGTATGTAATAAACATTTAATTTTTGCGTATAATTTATACATTT
This sequence comes from Condylostylus longicornis, assembly GCF_029603195.1. NCBI lineage: Eukaryota > Metazoa > Arthropoda > Insecta > Diptera > Dolichopodidae > Condylostylus > Condylostylus longicornis. Next base: position 14,983,263 of record NW_026577973.1, on the reverse strand, counting down.
TTTTGCATTATCTATTTTTATATATGTATGTACATATATAATACCTAAATTACATGTATATATGTGAATAAATATGTACATATAACAAAGAAAGTCTTTGAACTTGTTTATGACCTTACCATTCATATTATTCATTCATTCATTCAACAATTCATTCATTCATTCTCGTTTGCATTCATTCATTTCCCTTATATGTGCATATTATTATGTATGTATATTTATGTATATATTATAAATATTATGTACGTGATAACATTTTTGTGTTTTATTTATTATATACTTTGTATATGTATATATAATTGTTGTGAGTATAGCATAAAATATTTGGTTGCTTGCTGAGTTGCTGGTTCATTTTAAAACTTCAAAATCAGGCAGTATTTTTAATATAGTTGAAATTCTTCTTAACAAAAAAATTAAACTGAAAATATCTACCTATAGTACGAATGTATATAATAATAATAAAATTGTATATTATATAATTGTGTGCATCTATATATACATATACATATGTATATAAAAAATATTTATGTAAACATTGTTATGACTTAAATAATAAAATGTGTATACAACATACATATGCCATGCAATAAAGATGTTGACTCATTGATTTTTCTTGTAATAAATAAACAATGGTGGTTTTTGGTAGTATAGAAGGAAAAGACAAAATAAAAAAAAAACAGATTTCCCATAGAATTTTCTAAAAAAACAAAAAATGCATAATATAGATTTGAGGTAGGGTATTATAAAATTTATATTCTATTTAGAAAATTTATGGGTTTCATTAAGGAAGACGATTAATCTAACTTAATTTAATTAATGAAAATTAGTTTAATTATTAAACTATAGGTTGTAATCTTCAATTTAAATCATAGACAACAACCGTAATATTAAAAACATTTTTTTTAGTGCAAAAATAGTGTAAATTTTTAAAAATGAGTGTCTGTCTGAGTGCCATTTATGAGTTCCTCCACTATTAACCTCAGCACTACTTTGGAAATTTAAAACTTTGGGAAAATTCCGCGATTGTGTCAAAAAAAAAATTTTTTTTTTGTAAACCTGTCAATTCACAGAAGTTATAACGAAACAATCGTTTTTTCAACCCGTTTTAAGAGATATTAAGAGGAATTCTCTCGAAAAAGATATTAAGGAGGAAATATTGATGTTAAATATAATTTTATAATACACAGAAATTGGTACTTAATAGATTTTAGTATGTTTAGATTCCCGGCAAAAGATTCTCGGATTTCTAAAAAAATAAATACAATTTTAATAATATCATTCAGGGTGTCAAAAGAAGAATGTTAATGCTTTCGAGAAATTTGTTAGAGCGCTAGAATTAAACATAAAGCGTCATTTCTTGTCTTCAGTTAAAGAATATCATTTTAGAAAGACCCAAATTTTAGCAAATGTTGGAATTATATATTTCGTCATATTGCATGTAATACTGCCTCAATTTCGTTACAAGGCTCCGTTACAATGTTTTGTTACTGCTATAATTTTTGATCCTAATATCACCTAATAATTGTTAAACATCAACACTATTATAACCCTTATTAATTAATTATTCTTATGAAAGCATTTTTTTCATGGAAATAGTATGATGAACTTAGGAATGCGTTCCAACATGTCATTAGACAGCCGATGTCGAATTTGAAAAAAAAAATTAATTTTCTCTTATAGTTGCAAGTAGTTGTCCGACATTTTTTTTATAACTAAACATAAACCAATAAAAATTATTCTATTTTTTTTCCTTTTGTTTTTTTTCTTCTCCTATTAAGTTTAACATTTTTTTCTCGATATTTTCTGTTTTTTATCAACAACAATTTGTATGCTAATGAGAGGAGGAAGCCATCATAATTGCAATTTAACATTGATTTTTCTTTTTTATTTTTTTATTCTCATATAATTTCTTTCTTTTTCGTATAATGTACAAGTTATGAATTAAATTGGAATTTTATAAACACAGGGAGTATAAAAAACAGTTCAAAAACATTATGTACGCTGACAGTATAGGTAATTGATCATAAATTTTATAGTGGAAAAAAAAATTAACAATTTCCTGGAAAAAGAGTGCATGTTTTTTATAATTCTAAATAGACAAAGAGATATGAATCACTTTTTTTCTTTTCTTTAAAGATTTTAATATTTTTAAATGTTTTAATTCTGTCTCTTATCGAATAATAATTTCACTATACAAATTCAGAATAAATGCATACTTGCACTAAGAAAAAGTATATAATATGTTATGTAAAGGAGAATGAGATTTCTCAGAAATTTTAGAATTAATGCTACTAATTTAAATCATTTTTCACAAAATTTTATATTATTATGGGAACAATTAATTTTTCATCTTCTATTCTTTTAGATTAATAGCTAATAGATTAATTTTATAATTACATTCTATTATTTGTAGTCTGATGGTGGTAGCTGCAATTATAATAAAAAATTTGGGAAAAAATGAGGTTTGACCATGAAAACATTTTAAAATAAAAAACTTTTAGTTCTTATTCGTTGTAAATTATTTCGCGCTTGAATATTTTTTATTCAAATAATTTGTAAATTCCAGAAAATTCTTTAAAAATGCGAGAAATAATTCTGTGGAAAGAAAACAAAACTCGATGGCGCGGGATAGTAATTAAAGATTTGAAAATTTTGGAAAGGAGTCTTAATTACCTACTTAGTACTTTTTCAATTTAGTAATTAATAATAATTATTGATAGAAGTTTTTAAACTATATAGTTTTGTCACATTAAGAATTCCATAGTTTACACTCAATTTCGATTATCAACAACAGAATCTGGAAATTGGAAGTTACCATAAATAAATGCACATTTCCTTGCCCGAGACTTTTAATTGATAATGTTAGATCCATTCAGTTATCATTGAGTGCTTTTATTTGATTTCTTATTTATCCAAAAAATATTTGGGTTTTAAATTATAAATTTCCGGTATTTTCTAATTATCGTAAGTATATATATTTACTTCTTAATCCTAAAGTAAGAATGTAAGCAAATTCTTTGTTGATTTTTGTTCAATTTTAGTCGAATTGAGTACAATACAAATACACAGTTGTTTACAGACAGTAAAGTACTGGTATTTAAATCATTTGTATTGCGCTATCTACCGTAAATAAATTTTATTGCTTTAGAATGAAGAAAAAGATAAAACAAAATAAATTGAATAAAATTTCAAAAAACTTTGTTCTACACGAAAATTCAATAATACTTTTGACATTATAATTTACTAATAATGGGCCATAATACTAAAATTATATGGTATTAAATTGCTGTAGATGTGTTGACAATATTCAAATGCATAAAAAAAAATTGATGATACTAAAAATCGTGATTTACAAATAATATGTCAAGGTTCTAAATAATAATTAAATTGAAAATCGTGATGTTCTATCTTAGCAAAACTTTGTATGTATGTGCCTAGAATATAGGAAATTTTTTAGAAAATAAAAATAATTTTCAGTAAAAAATGTAAACATTTTGTTCAAATTTTAATTACAAACTTTTTATAATTAATTTATTATTAAATTAAGAATTGACATTGAACCCAAAATTATAATTATTCGTACCGGTATGCATTGTCCGGTATATTTGATTTATTTTATGTATTTTAATGAATAAAGTTGGCAACACTGCTTTTACAATCTTAAATATTTAGTAATTGAATTCAAGTATACCTGAATATTAATTAAAAAATTGTATAGTGTCTTTTAAACCGGGAGTCAAAACACTGCATAAACATCTACATAATCAAAAAAGTAGTTTTTTAAAAAGTTAAAAAGTTTATTAAATTCTTGTATATTGCTTGAATGTTGGCACAGGCAAATAATTGGAGTGCAAATTAATTTTGAAACAGTTGCAAAATTTAGTTTAATAAATAATTTTTGAGGTTAAGAAGTTTATATTGTACTTATATTATAGTTTTTGTGCTTCTCTACCAAAAAATTTAAATGAAATTAACAAGCAAAATTCTTTGGTGAATCTGCCATGCATAATTAGCCTATATCACATTTTTGCATTATTTTTTATTGGAAGGCGAATGTCACAATTATGGTATCATTTCTTTATTAAGCTTGGTCGAATTCTTTGCGAATTCGACAAAAAATTTTACTAATGACATTTTATGGTCATGGAAATGTAATGACATAGTAAAATCATTTTATTTAAGAAAAATAAAAACCAATTGATTTAGTGAATTTATTCAGAAAGCAACTTCTAAAATCCTAATATAATTTGCATTTGAAAATTATTTTAAAAAGTCAAATAGAAAACTGATTTTTTTAAAAATATTTGCCTATACTTTTATAGCATTATTCAAATTTCAATAAAAAATATTGCCATGTTTGACGAAATTTCCTTAGAAAAAAGTGAATATTTTATAAAATTTTTCTGCAAAATTCAATTTTCTCTTATTGTATATACCATAATAAAGGCTTAAATCCTTCATTGTGATACTATTTAAGTGAATTTAATTTATAAACATGATTTTGTTGCTCTTTCTTTTAAAAGAGTTTTGTTTTTTTTTTCAAATCCAACCATTTTGTCTTTAAGTTCAAATTTTCAATGACAAAAATTTTCCATAAATTTGTTATTTAAATTTCTATTCAATTACAAAAAAAAGAAAGTCTATAACTTTACTTCAACTCCAAAATGCAAGCAACATTCAATTTCTGAATCCGTTGTGTTTTTTTCTCATGTTTTTTTTTTTTGAATTTTCCGATCAGAAACAGATATTAATCGAGTAATAGAAGAAAATACGAGGGTCACTATTTATATTTCGGGTCCTGGCAATACTAGTGCTGCCAGGTGCAATCTGACACTTCCATTGGAAAGTTTGACATTTTTTAGGACAACTTCACTCAGAACGTTTTGTCATTCGAGCGCGAATTGTTTTGTTTACAGTGACTTGAAAAATTCATCTCGGTCAAAAAATGGAATTGTCCCGTGAAAATTTTCGTGCGATGATTTTTTACGATTTTCGGCGCGGATTATCGAGACAAGAGTGTCTCGATCAACTTGTTTCGACTTTTGGTGATGAAGCACCATCAAAAACCACTGTAAATCGCTGGTACCAAGAAAAACAAGTTAGTGCATTAAATAAATTTCAAGAAAAAAGCCTTTTTTGTTAGAATTTGTACATTATGTAAATATTTAGTGTTTTCAAAACCTGTAAAGAAAGAGTTATTGTAATTTATCAACTAATATTGCATTATTTTTTGGTCGAATTTTTGACCTTTAAGTTGAGCTGCTTTGTTGTTTTGAAATTTTAATTGAAAATTTCAAGTCCATCTATTTGTAAACATTTTGTCACAATCAATAATTTTACTTATAATTTTTTTTGATATTCCAAACAAGTAGTAAATTTTTATAAAGTGCCCCGAGATTTATGCAATTTTAATATTTATTCAATTTGACTCATTGAAACAATATTATTTGGATAATGATTTAACAAAGATTTCCCACTGATTACACGTTAAATTCAGCAACAGACAGCCACATTTTTATTTATAATTGATTATTTTCACTAACGGACCAATATTTTGTAAATATTTATAATAAACAGACAAATGGAAGTTACTAGCAATTTATTTTTTTTCTAAAACTTCTAAAATAATTTCGAATTTCACTAAAATAGTATGAGAATAATAATTTTTTCTTTACTCTCATTTTTCATAAGAAAATAACACTGGGTGTTAAAAAATTTATTCAGTAGAAAATAAGGTAAAGGTGCCAAAATCAAGAGAAATACCATTCTCTTTCCTGACATTTCGAAGATAAACGAGATGTTTACCTGTCATCTGTATAGAAAACTTTTGCCATTTTATTTTTAAAAGAAAACTGACAACTGAAAAAAAAAAGAAATTCTAAAGATTAAATTAGAATAATTTGTACTTTTTTATTTGAAAAAAAAAAAATAATAAATAACAAATTTCCTTTAGCGAAACATTAAAAAAAAACAAATTCAGAATCCTTATAAGCTACCCGTTCTACATAAATGAAAATTGTTTTTTTTTTTTTTGATTAATCAGCTAAAATTCAAATTTCTGTTTTAAAATACATTGACAGCAATTTTAATTAAAATTTTTATGAATTTAATCGAAATTTTTATTAAAAAGAAAAATATCAAAGAACAACAATTTTCAAAGGAAATAAATTTGAATAGATTATTATTCTATATGATTGTTTGAGAAACTGCTGACATAATTTAATTTTCAGAAAAATAAAAAAATTCATGAATTTTTTTATAATTTAATAAAACTTCATTTATTAATTTTGGTACATTGATACTAGATAATTACCGACCGTATTGTGTATACAATAGGTAGGTTATGTGATTGCAACAAATTTTGCATATCGAGTTTTCGGTGGGAATGCACTTCTCCATACTAGGGAAGTGTAAATAAACTATTTTTAGCAACCTGTCGGTCTGTCAGTCTGCCGGTCTTTGTGTGCATGCGTGTATCTCAAGTTCGACTGAACCGATTTTGATGAAATTTTATATGTAAGTTTATTTCGACCATGGCACAGATTGATGAACTTTTGGAAACAAAACAGCTGTTGAGCAACTTACATTATTTAGAGGAAATGTCATACTTTACAAACCATTTGTTTGAGTTGATTCTGAGATTAATTTTGCTATTTTAAATATAATTTTAGCAAACATTTTCGTATGTACGACCACATAATGTGCCAATGAAATTCTATCCTTAATGATTTATAATACATATACGTGTATGCAATGCAAACCATGTTTATTTTAAACAATTCAAATACAAGCACATTTCAGCATCTTTATGAATATATTTTGCTTTCTCTTAACATCAAAAATATTTATTTAGTGAATTCAAAGAAATCAAAATCTAAATATTAGAAGCCGAACAATATAAAAGAAAAAATTATGAAAATTAATCATGAAGATGAAAGAAAAAAATTTGTAATAGTAACGAAAGACTTACAAGAAAAAGTCAATAGACTTTTCTATTAAACAAAGACCAAATTTAGTCATTAATTCAATAAACAAGAATATGTTCCTAAGAAATATTCTTGCATCAAACTTGTTTTAGTACAGAAGAAAAATTTATAATAAAATCGCAAACACAATATTAAATTTTTACTTGAGTTTCATAGTAAACGGTATTGGAGAAAGGAAAGACATTGAAAATTGGGTTCGGGTTATGATTGAAGGCGATGAATATGTTAAGTATTTAAAATGAAAATTCCAATTGATTTTATAACATGTTTGTTAATTTAACTGTTGCAGCAAGAATTTTAAAATCGATATTAGGAATAGTACATAAAATTTCTTGTTGTTGTTTAATATGTGAGAATTTTTTCACAGAATTTCTTGTTGTTGTTTAATATATAAGAAATTCTGGAAAAAAATTTTAATTTGAACATTATTTTTAACCTCATTTAAATGACATAATTAACATGATTTAATAATTAAATATGAAGTAGTGATATAATTCGTATGAAAAATATTTTTAAGTATGTAGAAGATTGCAAAGAAACTTCAGTTACTCTAATTTATCTATCAAATTGTTCAATAAAATTTACTGCGAATATAAAGTTTTTGTCTAGATTATCTGTAATTCAACAAAATCTATTTCTTAATCTCATAATTTCAATATAATTTTTTATTAATATATACACAAACATACTTATATATATACATATTCCAAACAAGTATTAATTTTGAAAATTCAAAATATATAAGCTCACCAAATTTGAAATAATCCAGCAGAATTCAAACACAAAAAAAAAACTCACGATTTATGCATTAAATTAACCTTCCGTATGACTTGTACCATTCCCATAAAAATATGATAAATCTACTAATGAGATCATTTTGTCATAAAATTAATGAAAAAAAAATTCATTTTCGTTTTTATTAACACCATTATTTCCTTACCATCTCCACCATTTATACCATATATGAATGGTGTATTAAACATTTTTATTAAAAAAAAAAAATTAAAAACTAATATACCTCTATTTGACTTCCATATATAGGCAAACGTCATGATGCATAAGAGCACATACAAATATACATACAATTATATAAATAGAGATCTATATGCTTCCACACTCACACACTATAACACACATATTCACTTCTTGCAGAGTTAAATACAAAATGGTATTCGTTTGATTATAAAGCTAGTAATTTGTAAAAATTTACACATAACAAATCTTCAATCTGATTTGAATTGAGTTCATTTAGATTTTGTATATTCGGAAAACAAAAATGAAAGCAACAAAAATAAAAGAAAATTAGAAATTAAAACGACCTCTGGGAGCACATAAAAAATGGAGAAGATTAGAAAGTAACGTGATTTTATGACGGTTATTTTTTTATTTTGCTGACTGTTAAGAGAAAAATTATCATAAAAAAATTAATAAAAATTTAATAAGAAAAAAAATAAGTGTTAAAATAGGAAACATAACCTTTTCACTGGTAACAAGGAAAACACTTGGAAAAAGCAAATTTCTACTAAAAATTTTTCACATAATTAAAAAAAACAAAAGAAAGTCACACCGAATGCTTTCTATTTCTCGCAATGATATATACGGTCACATTTATTTAAAGATATGATTTGCTAAAGAACCAATACATGCGAATAGAAACACGAACCTTAAATTTAATATTGAAAATTTGAGTGTAAATCTAATTCAGTAACTTTTGTCTATTATAGATTGTACGGACAACTTCATTTGTGTATTTGTAAACTCTCCATGCCTATAATATCTCTGTTCCAAGTATAAAGCTGAAGATATCTGCAAGAGTATTAGATAGCAGTTCACGAACGCTCAGGAAAAATTGCCCAAAATAATTTCGGTACACACAAAGAATGTGCACGAATATGCATTGTTCTATTTTTTTTTTTATTAAATATTTTGTTTTTTTAATTAAAAAATTATATAAAGTTCATTAATTTATGTTGAGTATTGAATGACATCCTACATGAATTACGTAGAATAAAATCCGCAAATGATTTCAAATCAAAATTTTAGTGAATTTCAATAAAATCAAATTGCAGCAGTTGGTCGCTGCAACTATTTAAAAAAACCACTTTCATTGGATTTAACGTCAATATTAAATTAAAGAGATTCAGTCACACAATATTCGTATTTCTAAACTTATTATTATTGACAAAGAAATAGAAGTAAGACAATTTTATTTTTAAATTTTTTTTTGATATTAAAAGTAATTTTTTTAATACGACGGTTTCCATGCGGGCCACCAATTAATTTATTTGATTGAAATGGATCTGTTTTTTTGTTAAGTCTATACCTCTACCTAGAAATGTTAATAAAATTGTGAAAAAATATCCAATATGCAAGTTATTTTGATAAGATTAAAATGAATTAATTGGAACGAGTATATGAAGGATAATAAACATGGGTATGAATTAGATCTTTCAATAGGCCTAATATTGAAGGTATAGATTATTCGATATAAAATTCAAATGAATTATTTAGATTCATTTTTTATTCAAATACTTCCGAGATTGATTTTTAGGTTATTATTCTATAAGTCTGTTAGTTGCTTAAAATTCTCAACGTTTTTAAATAATAATTAATTTGCCAGTTAAAAATGGCAAGCATTCAGTGTTATTTGAATTTGTATTGGACCTAACATGTCACAGAGCTCCACTTCAGCGCATACTACTAGCTTGATATGTAAACCGGTGGAGACCAGTATTTTATAGTTACAAAAAATTTATTTCTCCGTTTATTTGTTGAGAAACTGGAAAATTGGCAAACATAAATGACAATTTTTGTTAAGTACTCGCTGAAATATAAAGCCAAATAAAAAAATGCAGTAAATGGCTTAATTATTTATTAAAATAATGTAGTGTTGTAATAATAAACAACACATTGTCTCTAAATTAATAAAAATGATTTTTGCTGACGCAATACGTATGAGAATAACCTTTTAAATATTTTTTTTAAGTTATAAAATTTTTTTATCTTAATCGTTACGTTTGCACAAAATCTTTGCACTTATCTTCTTTATCATAATGAAACATTGAAATTTGCGAAAATAATCTTATTCAGTAAAGAGGATGAATATTTGGTTAACACAATTTAAATTGCGGTATCTTACAAATGATCATGAATCTAAATCACAAATGACCACGAAGTCCAATGATCAGCAATCTAAATCACAATTCACATTTAGACATACCTGCAATGAGACATAAAAAAAAGAAGATTAAGTTAGTTTTTGTTTTACTTGAAAGGTTAAAATTAAAGTTAAAAGTTTAAATTAGAATTTAAATTGGAATTAGTTAAGAAACAAAGTTGATTGAAATTTTTCTACGTTTCACTGCCCGTTACTTAATATTATATTTGATTTCGATTACATTTATAAACAGTTTATTTTCCTGGAAGAAAATTCTACAGTCTAGAAACTCCTACAGGTTATCGTCTAGAAGAAAAATTAAAAAAAAAAAGCACCATTTTGTTTTTTTGAAAGTCTATGCCATAGTAGAAAAAGCTCACCATAACTTTTTTGCGTTTGAAAAATTTTAAAAATGTTTGTGGTTTACAACAAGTAGTTGAAAAATTGAATTTTCAAGACTTTGAGGGTTTAACTTTTTGTGGAAGGGAAGTTTGGTGAAAATTTTCTTCTACGGGAATAAGTTTCTAGCAAGGATCAATTTGTATGAAAAATTTCAATCTAAAGGTTTTTCTAAAGTTCAACTATAGTATACTGCGCTAGGGGAAGCAAGCTACTGACTTTCTGCATTTGCAAAATTTCAAAAATGCTTATGGTTTCACTGCACTAAACAATTTAAAAATTAACAGACGGACGGACGGACCGACGAACAGAGTGAAACTAATAAGCACTTTTTTTCAAAATTTTTTTGGAAAAGTGCTAAAAATTATGTATGGTCTAAAACCGCAATGCACATACACATATTACGATAAATTAACTGTTTTTTTCCTGGCTAATCCAATTGAAATTTTTTCATTATTTATAATAAATAACACTTTTTCGTTTCTTAATTTTCCTTAAACGACAATTTAATAATCAAACCAGGAATCAGATATTTCCTTTAATTTTGTACTCAACTGAATAGACCACGCTAAATTTTCATTATGTAATCCACACGTTTTGTGGGATTGTATCATACTTATTCTCACTTTATAGGCTTCTATATATTAAAAAGTTTATTAATTTATAATTATATTTTAATTCTTTGTTTAATTATTAAAGAATAAAAAGCAAAAAAATGATTATTATTTGTTTATAAACGATTGTATAATTACGAATGACACCATTAACACCATTACTATGCCTATTAAAAAACGCGATGGTTTTTTTTTAGAATACTTTATGAGCTTTATAACATAAAGAGAGTGAGTAAAAATTAAATTAAAGAAAACAACCGTTTATTATCATTTAATTTTTTCTCTCTTTTGTTGTTTTCTTTTATTTTATTTTTTTTTTGTAATTTAATTTCTCATGCCGTCCACGCTACCTGAAATAACTTGCATTTTAGCTCTCTAATAACGAAACATGAAATAAAATAGAAAATTTTTATGAAATGTAAATATGAAATTAAAAACGCTTTGTTTGTTTGCGTGTATACCTATATAACTGTTGTAATTTGTAATACAAATAAGTGAGTGAAGAGTAATGTAGAGAATGAAAATTAAAAATTTGAAAATGAGAAAAGTGACACTTTAATAGCGAGAAAGCGATGCTTAGATAATTTTAGAGTTCAGACGCATGCACGTATTTTCGTAATTCTTTTTACATTTTATTTTATGTGTGATTTTGATACAAGTCTCGATTTTATTCATTTGCAGTTTTATTATTTGTTTTTCCGTTTCTATATTTACTAATTTTGAGAATGCGATGAAAGTGACATTTAAATTGAGAATTAAGTAAATTTTTTTGTAATTATTTTTAACCGAATTTGATAAAAATTAAAAGACACTAGAAAATTTTATTTCTCTTCGTAGGGATTAATGTTTTATGTTCCAAAAAAAAAAAAGATCCAAAATTATAATTTTGGGCTGCTTTTTCTCGAAAATTAAAGGTCAAATATAATTGATTGTATAAACACAAATAAATATCTATCAATTTTCTTTAAAACAAATATATAATAGTTACTCTATGTTGCTCGAGTTTGAAGTTATTAGCATATGAAGGAAAAATCTGATACAAATTTTCAAAATGATCAAAGAATTATCTATGAAATTATTTGCGACTTACGTGAAACTCCTTGTATATCGTAACCAATTTTTGTTAAGGATTAAGATCACACTTAACATTCTTCTATAAATTTTTACTTTTTCTCATTATTCGTTCTGGTATTTGACAGTGATTTACAATTTTTTTCAGTGATAACGAAGCAAACACTACGTTATTGTTAATTATAATAATTTTTGTTTCATATTAATAGTGTTTACAATAATAATTACATTCATCTGATTTTTTTTCTTTAATAACCGTTTTTATATTTTTGGTTCAATTATTCCAATAATATTTTAACAGGAATTATTTTTACGATGTTTGTTAGATTTGCATTTGATATCAATAATCGATACGACAGGAACATGATAATTCATAAAATATAGTCGATTGTTGATTTTGTCTCATATTTAATTTCGAGTAGAAAATTAATTAAAGAGTAAACTCTTGTGTTCGTACAACTTAGAATACAATTTTCATAAAATAATTCAAATCTTTCAATTTCGGATGAAATGAAATATTCTTTGCGTTAATTTCATATTATTATTTGTTTAGTTGCACATGATTTCAATTTGCAAGCAGCAGTGTAAAAAATAAAATATTAAATATGAATTTTAAAAATCATTTTAAAATTTCCATTAACATAGCTAGCATGTAAAATATTTCCAATATTTTCTTATATTTTTTTCTCTCTTTTAAAATTTATTTCAATCTTAATATTTTTCTATATAGTTTTTTCTTTATTTCTTTAATATGCATGTAGCAATGAAAATAATTAAAACATAAAAGATTATTTTGTTCACCCTTGTCTTAAATTTATTTCAATTATTTATGTGCTACTTTTTTTTCTCTATATATTTACAAATAATATAAATAAGAAGAGAAAAATGCTTTAAACATTTTTATTTTTCATTACAATAGAAAAGTATGTACGTTAATGCATACAAACATAAAACAATTTTCATGAAAAAAGAAAAATGAAAATAAAAAGAAAATTTTCTTTACAATTTAAATAATTTTTTTTTTTAATTTTTTCTGCTTATTTTCAAATTTTTGTTTACAATAACATCGTTTGTAAGTAATAAAAGAAATAAAAAACAGAAACATTTAAGCAGACATCAAACACATTTTTTTATAATGAAAACAAAAAAAAATGGGAAAAACGACTACACTTTAATTCTCGACATAAGACGTACATTTGTAGGCATTTGAATATTGACATTTCAAGTTTTTAATACGTACTTATACTTTCACTTATAAATATAACAGTTATAGATATGTATATATATTGTAGCAGAATATTGGAAATTGTTATGACCTTGATAATCTCAGATCGATGATGTACTTAATACAAATCCATATTTGTATTATTTTTAATCTGCTACATATTTATTTGTATGATATTTTGTTGAATGTTGCAGTGTTGGATAAGTCAAAATTTATTACATGAAGGTCAGTAAATAAAATTTATATGCATACTTTGGAAAACATGTTGTATAAAATTCATTAAAGAATATTGTAAACTTTGATTCATTTTAAATTTACTCAGATTATTTATATTAATAAGTTGAAATGATTGAAATCGAATTTTTAGAACCCCTAGGTGAAAAATCGAGAACTTTATTAAAATTTTTGTATAAAATTTTCCTTCTGTTCACACAAAATTTATTTTTTAGAGAACAAACTCAAAGTCACTTATATTTTGAAGAAATGCCAATTTGCCAATATTCTTAAATTTAGGAATAGAAATATTGAAAATTATTTAAAAAAAATTGCAACATTTCATCAAAAATCAACATAATCAGCAAAAAAGAAAAATTATGAGCATAAGCATTCATTTGAATAAATACTTTGTAGTAGGTGATAGCAATCACATATGATTTTACTTATACATTCATTTTTAAAATCAATTTTATAAATAGAAAAAAAAAAATATTCTGTAAAAATTTCAAATTTATTACACTTTCAATCTAAAAATCCATCATGCATTTTATAGCATGAGAAAATAATATTATGAATTAGTAGATATAATTGTTAATTGTATTCGCGTATACAATTAAGTCTAATTAATTTGAAACTGAAAATAGTATGACAAGTTAGTTTGCAAAGTTTATGAAAGATTAAATATATTTTGTATAGTAGTTTGCTCACATTACTACGACACTGCGATAGCTACAGTGGTACGAAGTGTCAAAATATTATTCAATCAAACGATTCAAATTGCTTCGATATGACACGTTATCGCAGTAACACAATTTGGGAAAATTGAATATTTGTCGCTACAAAATGCGACGGCAATTGAATAACAAACGTTAATCATAATTTGGAAACAAAAATTGCGAGAAAAACAGTTAACACTACATTATAATTTCAAAAGAAAAATTACAAAAAATAGTAAAAACAAAAAAACAATGCCGAAATTAAAAAGAGAAGAAATTGAAAAATGTTGTTCGATTATTTTTGATTAAAATACTATCACTGCCGCTGCGAATGTAAACTGCATCGCGACGATGACATTTCTGCGACATTTTGTACAACTACTGCTGTTGCAGTGTCGCAGAAATGTGAACGTCGAACAAAATTGGAAGGATAAAATAACAAAGATTTTGAGACAAAATGTCAAACTAAGACTTCATGTATGATGTTAGTTTAAACAGTTTTGATATTTTATATTTTTCAATATAAATTTGCACAAGAAGGTTTACAAAAACTTTTTCTTTTGAGTATTATAAAATTATTAGTTCTCTTATTTGTAAAATTTGAACAGTTAACATAGAGATGAATAGTTCAGGACGGAAAATAATTTTTTTTCGTCATAAGTTATTATAATAAATCTTGAGAGCAAGACAAACAATAGCAAGAAAAAATAAGAAATTTAAGTATAACAATCATTGTAATTGAAAATTGGAAAATCGTAAATTATTTGCAATTTTCCAATTAAAAAACCAGCATTTTCATTAATTGTAAAAAAAATGCTGGCAAAAATGTTGAAGTAGAAAAAGAGTATTGAATCATCTTTTAAATTGTTTTACAGCGAAAATTAAAAAAATTAAAACGATTTCTGTTTCTCTTCCTATAAACGCTCTATTGAATGACTGGGAAAAAGAAAATCATTACTTTTTATTATAAATTTTCTTTTATTTGAAATTATCGAAATGAACAAAGAAATTTTCATTTTTTATTGTAATAAGAATAAAAAATTGCAAAATAACAAAAGGTTGTTTATGGTGCCTTTCATAATACTAAAGTGGAAAGAAGAAAATATTTTACTTTTATGGTAATTTAAAGGAAAGTCTATAATTTCAGTTTACAATATTTATTAAGCAAATCGTACTTACAGTCTTCAATATTTCATAATATGGCATAGCCACTCATTTCAATTAAATAAATTAAATAAAAAAGATAATGAAGTAAAAGCATTTTTCTTTATGGACTTCAGCGAATAAAATGCTGACATTTGTATGCGATTCCTTAGATTTCAAGATTAAATTTATTGAAAATTTTAAAATTTTCTATTATTATGTGTAAGTATCTATACAATCTTCATGCCCTATACTCTCTTATATATTAAAATTAATTGATTTATTTTGTATTCTAAATAAAAAAAACACATTCTTCAATTTTCCAGAGTATTTTAATATTCGAACAAATCTTTTATATTACTATATAAACAAACATTTAATTTTTTTTTTAGTTTTTTTATCCAATTTGAACAAGAATAACAAGAAAAACAAAGCTATTAAAATTTGAATATATTCCACTTTTCACTTTTAAACGAAATTTTGTTTATATATTAAAACTGTTATACGATTTTTATTGGTCTGTACTTCTACTATAAAAATGTTTTGTTTTTAAATTATGCACACGTTTTTATTATATAAAAATTGAAAATCTAAAAACAAATAATATTAAATTTCAATAAACAAATTTTATTTTTTCTCATTCCTTAAGAAAATATTTAAAAAAAAATATTAGTACGGCACAAAAGCCAGACAGAGTCTAAGTTATTCTAATATAATTGAGAAGATTGTAAAAAAAGGTGTATGTATAAATAAATATGCAATTTGTTTGTCTATACTTTGTGTTTACACACAAGTTAGTTAAGTTAAGAGAAGATTTTACAAAAAAAAAAAAAAAAAAAAAAGTAAATATATAATTTTGAATTTAAATTATCAGAATAAATTTTAGTGTTTTGTTTACAATAGTGATAAGTTATTTTTATATTAAGAAAATTGAAATTCAAATATATGCAGAAAGAGCAATGGGAGTAAGGGGTCTTTAAGAGGCATAAAATAATATAAAATAAAATTAAAAAAATAGGAATTCGCGATGGGAAAAGAGAAGGAAAAAGAGAAATTTTATAATTGATATTTCCGTGAATAAAGCTCAAAAATTAGAATACCAACTGGTTTTTAAAAACACTGTACGAAGCACGGTATATTGTTTACATATACGCAATCGAAAATTTAATCTGAATTTATGAAAATTGTATATGACATAAATGTTTGACTTTGTTGACGGCAAATAATAGAAATTATTCTGCTCTATCAGATTTAATATCAGATTGTTTGACAGTAAAATTAATTGTTTATTGGAGTTTTGAACAGCGGTTAGTTAATTTTTATTTTGGTTACATACTTAATTTTTGTAACAATATTATTTAATTATTTAAAGTTTAGGCTCCAACCGGTAATTCCTCATAGATGTAAACAGTCATCAAATTTTTTCGTATTTTGATTTTGGTGTTTACATAAATATGTAATCGGCATCTAAAACAGAGTTATACTGAACTTAGGACATGTTTTAAAAATCAAGCATTACTTATGAATTTTCATTTAATAACAATCGAATAATTCTCTCTTTTTTAAAATCAAACAACATCCGCAAATGTTGACACAACACATAAAATTTTTAAGTAAATCAAACAAAATTGATAAATAACTTTAAATGTATGAATTATAATAAATGAAAATATTTTAAAAACAAAACAATTTAAGCTGAAAAATATTAAGAAACTTGTTAATTTCATTTTACAGATTTTGTAGATTTTATTTTTATAAAATGTTTTAAAGGTAGGTGAGAACTTTATATAAAACAAAATATTTAAATTTAAGAATTTATTCCAGCGCTATTAAACCTTTAAATAATGATACATTTAAATTTTATAACTGAATGTACCTAGTTATAAGTGTTTCCGAACGGACTTTATTCGAGTTTGCAAAAATTTGCATACTTTTGGGCTTATATCAAAATCAATAGGAGAATCGTAATGAATTTTATATTGTACCTGTGTTATAATTAACCATTATGAAATCTACGTGAATTAATTTGAAAACACGTATTATAATTTAATTAAGTTTTTTGAAATTTGCATACAAAATCACTATACGAAACTAAATATTTTAATTCATATACAATTACCAAATAATTTTTAATTTCTTACAAGCGGTAAATTTCAAATACATGAGAAAATCTATATTATTATATAATTTATTATAAAAATTATTCAAAAGTAAATTATAATATTTTTAATAAAAATGTTATATTTGCACCCGATATAGTATAACACATTATTTTTTGTTGTAAACACTCAATGCCTATGTAATACTCAATGCTATTTAAACATGCATATTCATACTTTCTTACATGAATACATACAAATTTATATAAATAATGTTTATGAATATTTTAAAATAAACTTTTATTTATAAACATAGTATGTAACGCACATTTTATGTACATTGAAAGTGACTTTTTACTCTTTTTGTATTTTTCCTTCATAAAATAAGAAAATTTCTTGTTTTCATAAATATTAAAAAAAAATGAATTTTTTTCTTAATGTTTTTTCATAATTATTATGCAATGTCACGCGACTTTCGAACATGACAAAATATCATTATGACGAGAAACAAGAAAAACAGAGTAGGAAAACGAATAAACAAAGTGAAAACAAAAATTAAAAAAAGAAAAGAAAACAGACACAGAAAAATATAAAAGCCGGCAAGCCGGATTTTTTCTCTTTTTTTCTAATACATTAATCAACTGTGAGAAATTTTATGAAGATTTTTTAGAATATTCTCTTTATATGAAAAAAATATAACAAAGTCGTTTTTAGAATACATAAATTTTACTTGTTTTTGCTTCAGAAATTTTTAATTATTAGCTTATAGGGTTGAAAGCACAATTATAGCAGAGATGCTTCATCTTTAAGCAAGGAAATTTCAACAGTTTATTCGAGAAATAAAAAGGATCAAACAAAGTAAATTCTAAAAGTTAATAAATTTTTTCAGAAATTCAATACGTTAGGTATATTAAAAATGTCATATTAGGTACACATATTAAAACATAAGGTATTATTATAATTGTATACATCAAAAATTTCTTATACATGTGAACCCATATATTCATGTATATAGGTTTTCTTATCAACATATATCAATTATTATTTAGTCTGCTTAAACACTTCATATGGATTAAAGGGAAAATAAATAAAGTATTGAATTATCAAATTGCGTTTTACACAATAAAATCATCTTGGACCATAAAAATTTTGAATATACTGTGCTAATCCGATTTCTAATTGCGTTTTTGATGCTACCCGGTTTATTTTTCTCTTCTATCCTGAAGACCTTAATCGTACAGTTAATTTTATTTCTTAATGAGAACTTGAATACGAGCATTATTTAACTCCTAATTATGCACGAATATCTATTTATACTCTTCATTTATACTGTGTATGAGTGTAGAGTGTTTCGACATGTTTTGAATAATAAAATAATGATTAATTTTCTACTGAAGGTCCTTTTTCTATAAAGAATTTGTGTGAGTATATATAGTAGATATTTTCTATATTAGATTTCTATATCTATAAATAATTGTGTATTAAGAAAGGGATATGAAACCGGAAAATAATTTGATTTTCATTATTTTCACTATTTATAAGTTAACTAAGTATGTGTTTAAGAATTATGTGCTCAGTTTTTAAAATAATTTTTTGGTTTTATTTTTAATGTGAATTATTTTCTTTAATACATATTTATTTATGCATATGAATTTTGTAGAAATTTGACAAAAGATGTCATATAATATGCGACAGTTAATTATTGCAAGTTTGCCGCTTTCATTCATTAGAAAGAAGAAACAGAATTAACAAATTTCAACTTCAACTAAGTCTAATATGTTTGTAATGGTTAAAGACTTTTATAACAAGATTTGTTGAAAGACCTAGAAGCCTAAAATCTTCATATAGGGCTGCCCGTAAGCTACAGATAATATTATAAGTGTTGGGACTATTGAATTGAGGAAAAAATTGAAAAAGAGTAAACTTCAGCTACAAATATTTTCGAGGATTTGGAGCTTTATTAGATATATATAATATATTTAGATACCAGCGTCGGTATTAAATTTGTTAGCTTTAAATTTGGCATACCAGTATAACATACTCAATATTTAATCCGTCACTTCAAAAATTCTTGGTTTGTGACTTGATCTAAGCATCCATCTAATTTTAATCCTGCGCTATTTTAATCGAAAAATATTTTATGTTCAAATTGTAAAATAATTTTTTGAAAACAAAAATTACATTATATTCTCCTACGTCTTACTCTACCCATTAAAACTTAGGTCAAATTAATTATAAGACGAAAAATAACAGGAAATAGGTTTTTCATTCTTTTCCTCTATTAAATTATCTTTTCTAATTAATATACCATTTACAAATTTTTTTTTGGAATAAAATCAAAATTAATATTGTATTTATTCTAGTTGTAATTCCAAGGTAATAAACCGATAAACTCTATGTCCAGTTTGCTTCGTTGTTAAAATTTAATGATTTAAGATGTCTTTAAAGAACAGATCCTTGATCTATATAGCACTTCTAAAAACAAGCAGTGTTCTACATGAATAACGAATTTTATTGTGCATATTTTATCGAAAGTCAAAAATTCTCTTATAGCATAAAAACTTAAAATTCCAATACGTAAAAATTACAAATTACATTCGAATATTGTTAATCGATTTTTATTGTTAAAGCGGAAACTGTTCCAATAATAACACAATAAATTACAACAAAAACACTTTATAATTTGAGGGAGAACATTAAAAGAAAAGAAAAAATCGTTCAAATTACAAGTTCCTCTCGCTCATTTTTGTATTTTATTTTTTTTTACTTTTTTATTTTAACTTTTCTCACTTTAATGAGCGTCTAAATTTAGAATAATTTTTCATGTTTCTTATTATTTTTTTTTTTTTGTTTTTTATATTCATCATAATTTTCGCAAAAATTCTCTAAAATTCTCACTTTCTTCCATCCATTTCTTCTATACTTCTCTTTTTTCTTTCATTTCCATATAATCTGCCTGTGTGTGTAAATTTTTCCCCCTTTATACACCCTTTAATTCGTACATGCTTATTTTCCCTTCACAATATTTTCTAAACTTCTAAATGATAAAAGAAGAAAAATTAAATCATTTTATTTCCTTTGGGTAACATTCACAGTTTGAATATATTATAATGAAACCTCTTCATTAAAAAGCTGTAGGTATAAAAAAAAATATAAAATCGCGAAAAGAAATGCGAAAAAAAAATAAAACAATAAAAAAAATATCAACAAATTCTTTTTTAATTTTGAACCAAAATAAAATAAAAAAAAATTCTTAAAATCTTCACCTTTTTTATTCATTCACCTTCAAACATTCTGTGAAAAAAATACTTTTTTTTTGTAAATGAAATGAAAAAGTTATGGAAATATAAAAATTCACCGAATTTCAAGGATATATGAAAAAGTGAACCCAAACAGAAAAAGTTAGACCTAAAAGGAAGAAAAACGAAAAATACACAAGTGCAAATGTAAGTCTCTGGCTAGTAGCGAAATTTCCACCATTTTTTGTTTTATTGTAACAAAAAAAAATTTTCCTTCATGTGTATATAAAAGTGTGCGAGTACAAGAGCACAGAGAAGTGAATATAAAAAATACAAAAAAAAAACAGAAACTATAGAGACTTTAAAATCGATTTTCGTGGATAAACGCAATAAGACAATACACGGCAACACAATACATTAGGCTTTGGAAAAACAGTTGTTTTATAACACTTTGTGTTCTGTTTGTATGAGCGCCTATTTATTATGGTGGACATTTAATGTACAGTAAGTTATCGTGGTGGACATTTAATATATGATTGTGAATTTTTATAAGTATAAAGTATTAATTAATGGTTAATTCAAGAAACATAGCCACAGCATGACAAATAAATTAAAATTATTTAAAATCTTGGATATTTTTAAAACAATATTTTGATTGCTTCAAGTATAATTTTCGGAAATATATAGACAATTTCATGATACGGCTGCAGCAAGATGGATGACGTATATCAACCATTGAATTCAAAAGCAGGAATTTTTCAATCTGGACTCGAACTGGCAATCTGTCAATCTGAAGGAGATCCAACTGACGGAGACTGCAGAAGCATTAAGAAATTAGTCATGCTAGACTGCAATAGAGTTTTTATTTAAAAAAATTTATATTATTAACATCGATTACAAGCGAAGGTATGAACACTCGTTACATTGAAAAAAAGTAAATGCTTGTCAACAAAACAGAATCCAATTTATTAAAATAAAATTTTTTTATTAAAAATTTCAAAGTTGAATAGCTATTACGAATATTTAGAATTTTAAATTCTCCGGTTCATTTAATTTATCCGAAATCAATTACAATCCTTTTTTTCAATAATATTTACAAATTCAATATGTTCCAAAAAAAACCATATGTTAATTTAAAACCTTTAAATTTAAACCTTTAAAAAAACCCTTTAAATTTAATGTACCTACCTACATAATTTTATATGCAGGTTAAATATTCAGAATAATTCGTTCACCTGAGTAAAATTTATTTGCACTCAATTTCGGAATTTGTGTTGCATGAAATTATTCTTGGGTTAAGTTTTTATGTAAAAATATGATTTCGGATTTTTTCTTTTATTATAAAAAAAAACCGCAAAGTTTCTTGTACACATTCAACCTTTAAATTGTAATTTCCATTATTTTTCTGTTCTGTTGCTCGGATTCAATTTAATATCCAGGAACCTGAAGCAATTTTCTAAAAAGCATAGTGTAAACAAGTGTACACTTTATATTTTTTTTTAGTTATAAATAGAAAACTTAAAAATATTGTAACAAAATGGTCGCTCCTCTTTAAATTTAATTTTTTTTAAAAACAAGAACGAAAATATTGTGAAATGAGGTATAGGCAGGCACATCACTAAAAATAAAAAAGTTGAGGTACTCTCATTGCTTTAAGCAAATTTTTTTTAAGGATAAAAAACGTATATGCATGTATTGAGGAAAATGTTTGCATTTCGTGCATGCAATGCAACTTTCGTTATGATTAAGCAAAATTTAATTCATCATGTTGTATATTAATGAAAACAAAATAGAAAATGGGAAATAAATTAAAAATATTCGAAATACAACACAATAAACATAATAAAACTGGGTAAAATATACACTATATACAATTAAATCACATACATTCATACTTATTTGAAACTACAGTAAAGTCTCATTCGAAGACACAACCGATGTCAAATCGAACTGAACTTAAAATATAGGACACAATAAGAAATTCTTGCGAAATCGCCATTTAGTTATATAAAACAGAAAAATTAAAAAATTGCATACTTTTTGGAGATTTTCACAAAATCTATTACAGATTCTAAACCTTGAGTTTCGTAATTATAAGTAATACAAACTTTTAAAATTAATTGAAAAATTTATGTTTAAATTGAATTCAGCAGTTAAACCATATAACACAATTCAGCAAATAAATCTCATAAGCTGAATTGCATATTAGCATTATGTATATATAGTTTATATTGACATACAGAATACAATTTTTATAATTACGCAAACGAACTACTTCTTTTGAATGACTCCATTTTGAATTTTTGAAAAGCTTGTTATTTATTAGCGCTCCTCAAAAAAAGTAGTGAGCTGTGACAAAAACTCTCTTCTGTATATCACTCTAAAATATATACACAATGGTATTAGTAAAGTATTTCTATACACTTTTGACGGCCACACGTGTTATTCAAAACAAATGAGAACCGCATTTACATTCAAATAAAAAAATAAATTTACTGTAAGAATCTTTAGTATTCTACACTACCTTATCATAAAAAGTATCCATTAAGGTAAATTTATCGATTAAGTGCATAAATGTCAACATTATAACTAAATATTTTTATATTTTACCTAACATAAGGATATTGTGAAAATTTATGGTTTATGAAAATTTGCATGCGATGACATTTTTTGATTGGCACGCAAACTTCTTTTTTTTTTCTTTTTTTTTACTCACATGCAAATAGCAGTCTACATATCCCTATCTCTTCCTCATCACGTTTTTAATACCTTTTAATTTTTCATATAGTACAATTTTTTTGAAGGGAAGAAGAAAGGAATTCGTTTTTTTCATTTTATCCTTTGTTTCTTTTTCTTCTTATACTAAAATAGAGTCCATTTTTATCCATCATGTTTATGACATGACAAAATGAATTATTGTACTTTCCCAGTGTACAGGGTACCATGTTTTAAGCCTTTTTTTAAATGGTATTTAAGTATAGGTATAGGTATAGGTGAATAACCTGCACAATTTGTAATAATGAAGGGTAAAATTGCAATTTTTTATACAAATAACAATGCCATGAGTAAAAAATTGAAATTAAATTTAAATTTCAAAAATATTTTTTGATTTGAGTTAGAAATTTATGCAAATTTTAAATTCACTAATTTTGACATAGAAAATTTTTTAATTAAATTAATTAGGCGTGAAAACATTAATTTTCAGCATTATTTTACTTACTTACTATTTATTTAAATCGTACAAATTTAAATTCAAAAAAAAATTGGAAACTTAAGCAGATTTCATTAGATTTTTCAAATTATTCAAAAAATTTTGAAAATTAACTAAATTTTTGTATATTTGTGCTATATAGATTATAAGTAATGGTTTGACAAGTTGAAACACTAATTATCTTATCATTCGAAAGAACTTGCATTCAAACCATATGGCTATGCCTTAAAATTATAAAATAGTGTTATATAATTCACATAATACGAAAAAATAGTGATAAAAAATATTATTCATAAAGCAATACGCAAGTATTTCATTTAATCATGTATCTATTCATTAGCCTCACAAGTGCTAACCTAAAATAAGTGAAAATGACATCTGCTAACATTAAATCAATAAAATACTTAAAACAAGAACAAAATCTTAATGTGATGACGAATAAACAGCGTAACGACGTAGACCACTCACCAAATATCAAAGTGCTCTTCGATAAATAGACAATTCTTCTTGATTAAATTGTATATAGAAATATTAAAATGCGACATTATGTCGGAACTCGATGGACACGTAAAAGTGGAAGCCGAATTAATTCCTAATTAATTAACTCACCACATTACCCCATTAAACGGATTCAATTCAGCTTAGAAATGAATAGCTCAAATCGTTATTACAATTAATTTCTAAATTAAAGTTTACTATGCGACATTCCCAATGTAAGTATTACTAAAATTCTAAGATTCGAGGTTAAAAATAATTAAATTACTACGTATTTTTCTCCGAAAAATACTTCAAATTATTTCATTTTTCAAGTGTCCAATTCTCAAAGTTTTTGAGAATCCAATTTCGAAATTTTACATAGTCCTCATAAGTGGCGATTAGGGCTACATTCGATTTTCTTTTAAAACTCTTGATATGTATATAAATCTTTATACTAAAATGCACGATATTGTCAATGACAAACACTCGTACTACAATTTTATTACTGTAATAAAAGAGTGTAGAGAAGAAGAGTATAGAGTATAGAGAGAAGAGAAAATATCCTTTCCAGAATTTTATATTCAATGTTTTTTCCATTTTTAATAACTTTTACATAAAGAACAAAGAAAAGCGTCAAAATATCCGTACTACACAGTTATATAACAAATATTATTCTATACACACATTATAAAATAACGGTAAGCTTTTACAAATCGCAATTTAAGTTGTTATCAGTTTTCCGTCATTTGTTTTCTCTTCAAAAATTAAGGGTTAAAACATTGAAGTAAAACATTAAAGAAAATACGATATACAATAAAAACAAGGGGTAAAACGGTAAAATATAATGAAAAGAGGTTGAAGCAAAAAAAAAAATAAAAGAAGAGAAAAATAGAAACGGTTTCGTTTTCACTTTTTTTATGGTATCCTCATCTTAAGTGTATTTTTCTTCTGTCATTAAAATACTTAAAATGTGAATTTTATTTTTTAACAATATTACCGTTTTTCTTCGATTACATTACATTTTACTCAATATCCTGTGTTGGAAATTGAATAAGGGGTCAAAATAGAATTCAAGTTTAAGAGGATTATTTTTAAATATGCTTGGAAAATTATAGCGTCAACGAAATTTTATATTTTTTAAGGTCAACAAAAATAATTTTTTAGTTGTTTTCATAGTCGAATGTGAACTAAGTAATTGATAAAATTTTTAATTGTATTTGAATTGGTCTTCGTTGAGATGCATTATTTCCGATAGCAGCTTATCTTAAAGCAAATTTACTCCAAAATTAATCTTTCATTAAGGTTCTTTTTCCTGAAAGTTTTTGTTTTAAATGAACTTACTTGAAAGGCTTAATTTTGGTCCCTACAATTTAATAATTTCAAAAAGAAAATTTCTTTTATGTCAAAAGAAAAATGAAACAACTCTCGAATCAAAAAATAATGCCTTTTTAAAAGAAATTAAAGGTTATTAAAAAATAATGTGTTAATTAACTGTGTGGTGAGATTTTTTGAAAACTGCCTTGTTATTTATTTTATTCTATCAAATCATTAAGAAAAAATCATAATGTCTGAATTTCTGTGTAAATAACGATCTGGCAGATGCACAGGCATATTTACTCTTAATTAAAAGCTTAATTAAATATCTTTTTTTCTACAAAAATTTTCTGCAATAGATGGTAACACTTTTTATAATACAAATATAGCAAAAACAAAACAAAAAAAGGTAAATTGACACTTTTACGTTCCTAATCGCGTGATTGAATTTCAAAAAATAAAAATTTTATTCAAAACTTTTTTTTTATAAATACGACAAAAAAATATTCTAGTGGTGCTACGCCATATAAAATGTTTTTAAAAAACCAAAAATAAAAAAGTAATTACGAAAATATTGTATTAGAATAAAAAAAACAAAAACAATTCCAATCAAACTAATGGCTTGCAAAATAGCACTTTACCCTCGAGAAAAAAAAAAGATCTACTATCTAGTAGCTATATTTAAATTGCTTCCATTAAAATACCAAAATATATCAAATTATTGCATACATTAAGAATGAAAGAAACAAAAATAAATAAAAGAAGCAGTTGAATAATTATATTTTTGGTCGATACCTTTAAAGAAATTTGGAAAAGCTTCCAGTCTTGAAGATGGAGCTGAAAGTGCAAATTTTACTTATTCTGAAAGGCTAGGATAACTTGAAAACAGAGACAAGTGGAACAAAATTTTCTTCTAAAAAATTATGTTAGAAATGAATTATTTATTAGCGTCTTATCAGTCTCCTACAACTTACTGTCTTAAAGGAAAACGATTCAGATAATTAAAAAAAAGAATTTGGATAACAATTAATTTTACCGGATATTTTGTCATTGTAATATAACTGTACTGTTTCGCGATAGAAGAAGTCAAATCTTGTACAATAAATAGTCAAAAAATCTCATTTTTAAGACTTCGGGAGCTGTACTATAAAAGGGTAGGAGAAATGTAATAATTTTCTACTAGACAATTGAGTTCCTAATAAAGATCTATATTTGTACACAAACTCTAAACTTTCTTTTTTAATAGGTGTAGAAATTTTGTAAACAGACTGACGGACAGAAAGAGTGAACTCAATAAAACGAATTTTTTTTTCCAATTCTTTATTGTAAAAGCGCTAAAAAGAAACTGGACAGCAGAGTCGAAAATTTTCTAAACAAAATTTTATTATTGTTTTTCTTTTCTTTTTTGAATTTATTAAAAGAATTGAAGAAGGATTAAATAATCCAAAATTTGAATTGACGTAATTTACCTTAATTAGGCCTTTATAGTGTAGAAAATGAAATAGAAAGTTGACAATATTCGCAGTGTTCTTTATTTATGTGTGTACAAAGTGATGGTATAATAGGAATGGAAAAGTTCTTTTAAAAATTTATTTTCTTATTTTCCTTTGAAGTAAAAGCAAAGTAAAATATAAAAAACCACAATTTTTTGACTTCATAATTAATTATGAACTTTTATAATCTTTTAATTTGCACACTTTTTTTTTCGAAAATATTTGCTTAATTAAGACTTATTCAAAGTAAATAGTGGTTTATTTTTGCATTAAAATATAGTTTAATTCTAAAAATTTTAATCATCACTTTTAGTTTTTAAGGTTGGTATTTTATATTGACAACCTAGAATGGATTAGAGTAAATTTTATTCATCAAGTTCTTAATTGCCTTTCATTTAGTTTGCATAGTGAAATTTTTATAGCTTCATTTAATTCACATTAAAAGTATAAATGTCACGTGTACAAAATGTACAATACTTTCTAGTAATATGCTTTTAAAAGTTTACTGTTCTAACATTTATTGTTTCTATCTTATCAGACGAGTAGCAAAGGAATAAATGTTATAATATGGTTCGATTACATTTCATACTTTGTTGTAAGATTATTTAAGTTAATCTTCAAAATTTTGAAACCTTTTAAAAAAATTTAATTAAAATAATAGCATAGTGAAAAATAAATAGGCAAATTTTTTGAGTTATCGTAATAAATTCAGATCGTCGCCGATAATATGTAGATTTCCTCAAAAAGTTACGTTGTTTATTATATGTATTGGCAGGTGAAGCTTATATACAAAATTTTAATGAAAACGACTTAAATATTTTCTCGAAAATAGATAAAAATGTAAAATCGGCCCGTAGCAAAGAACCAGTTTCAGAATTTTTTTTTTTGTTATTATTTACAAACTAAATTTCACACCTGTTTTAAACCTTAAAACTGGTCAAATAATTAATTTTAAAGAGCCAAGTAGACACGTTACCTTCGCCCGTGTTCAGTAGGCAGTCCTTGTTTGATTTGTATATCTGCATGCTTTCATGAACTTCTCTCCTGTGTTTTCCTTTTACCTCTTTTAATACCTTTAAGTTATCTTCCGTGATTATGTGATCCGTTCATAAATGTGTTTTGCAACCATAGAATCGAAAATCCGGTTAAATCCTACTCTCCTTGCACGTTTTATTTCACTTAAATGTTCCTTAAGTCTTGTTGTAACGGGTCTCTTCGTTTGTTTTATTTTACGAAATCCCTACTAAATTTTATTTACAATTATTTGGTTTAAAGAAAACTATTCTGATAGTAATGAAATTTTGTTATGGTGGAAAAGAAAAATATGAAGCAAGTCTGTATAGAAACGCTGATGCGTATACGGTATAAAGGCTTGAATTAGTAAAATAGGCAACTCGCCTTTTGCATATTTTGTGTCTTACACAAATTTTGACAAGGTAAACTGAATTAATATTTACGTGTTCTGCTTTTTTTTTGCTTTATCAAATTCAATCTTAAATATTGTTGTCCCACATAATGTAATTGTGTTAAAATATTAAATTTAAAAAGTAAAAATTTATTACAGCTTGCACACTATACGACACATTTATTTTTTTATATGTTCTACATTTATTCTTGACAATCCTTTGGCTTTAATCCAAAAACCGGTTCTTATTATAACACAAATATATATATACTTATTACTCGAATTCACACACGTATATATATCATTGTAATGTGACGTACAATACACACACACGTACATGTCATAATATGAAAAAAAAAAAGAATTTATAAAAATATTTACAACGCTTAAAAAAAAATTTTACCTAAACAAATGTTGCAATTTACGAAGCCTCGTGTTATAATAAATTAAAAAGTTTAAGGTCGTTTAAAGAATTTGATTTGGCGATTATTAAATGGAAATTATCAGACCAAATGGATGCAATTTATATATATATGGTATAACGTACATACATCCTTACATTTGTAGGAAAAATGGATAAAAAAATAAAATCAATATAGATTCTTAATATATGGGCTTAAGTATACTTGCCTACATCCATTAACCTTCATTAAAAATTTTCAGTAATTGTTATTATAATTGCATTTCCTTTTAGAATGTTAACAATTATTGATTTCCTTTCTTCTTAAGGAAATTGTGCTAAGTATATTAGTACAAGTATATTTAAGTACATTAAGAATTTCTAAAGATCTTGAAACTTAAAAGAAAAAAATCACACCTTTTTGTACTTAAGTATTGAAATTTCAATGAATGTTAACTAGAAACCCGTAAAGTTTCATAAACAAAAACTTGGCAGAGAAATTGAATGATTTTGGTGGTCGCGTATATAATCTCAATTGAGTTGTTAGCGTCAGAAAAACGAGAATATATTTCAGAAGAAGGAGAGACAGAGAAGAATGCACACACTATAAATATACAAATAATGTGAAATTACTCAGGAATAATGGGGCGGACCGCTTTGGACTCTATCTGTACATTTGACTCGAGATCAGTTACAGTACAAGTCAGATTCTTACATTCTCTTTTCCTGCTTTCAGATCGCCAAATTGTAACAAGATGAGGAAAAAGATGAGATCAATATGCAAGCACCACTCAAAAATAAGCACACTAATTTTTCTCAAAATACCTTACGGTTTTCCTTAAAGAAAAGTTTCCCAATTTGTCAACAAGAAGTTATAAACAAGAAGTTATAAAAGTGAAATAAGTTATAAAAGGGTAAAAGTTATAAAAGTGAAGAAGTTATAAAAGGGAAACAAGAAGTTATAAAAGTGAAATAGATGTCAAAACTGTTGAATTAAAATTCGCCCATATAGAAGAAGCTTCTACTTACATATAGAAGAAGGTTTACATATAGTTCTTAAGTTTATTTCATCTGTATCAAATGTGACTCACCTGAAAGAAAAATTAAATACATTTTATTAACCAAAAATTTTTAATAAATTTTTTTTTAATGGTATATTAGTTAAAAATTAATTCAAAATTATTTTAAAGTTTGTGCATCGAACCTTAAATTCATCCCTATACTAATAAACGAGGAATAAAACTAATGAAAATTTCGGTGTATAAATTACACTTAATTAGTTACTTATCAAAATTTTAGTCCTAAATTTAATAACTTTTAATATCTTCCAATTAATTTATAAACAATTTTCAATTTTAATCTTCGACTCACCTCTTGTCTGATTGTCCACTAATTTCTGCAAATTTTACTTATAAATATCGCGCATTATTCATAATTTTCACCACAATCTGGTTAACCTCAGTTCCACAGGCTTCTTACTCATACATTCAATAGTGGATTTTTATGATAAATTAAATAAGAGAAAAAATTGGAAATAACTATGAAGGTCAGTAATTTATTTGAATAGTGCGTTGTGACAGTTTTTTTATAAAAACAAAAATTAAAATGCAGGCAAAAACCACAAAATAAAAATTTACACTTAATTCAATTTTAATACGATATAGTAAAAATTTTCATTACCTATAAAATTTACGATAATTCCCTAGCTATAATTATTTGGCAGCCTTATTTTCAATTTATTATGCGTCGTCAATTCATTTTTATTATAACACGATTCAGTTAATCAGATTTTTTGGTCGGCAAATAATAGGGATTACAATATTGTCATAAAATTTACTATCCCATTCCTTAAAAGTGAAATAGCGTAGGTTACTTTATTAGTGGTGGTTTTGAACAATGATCAGCTGATTTGTATTTTGGCTACAATTTTTGTAGCAAGTTGATAAATTTGACGTGAAGTCTTAGCTTTAGACTTTTTCGTAGATTTAAACTTAGATTTTGTAGTATATATGTGAACAGCATCAAATTCTTTTTCTATTTTAATTACTTAAACTTGACAAGGAATCACAAGAAAAAAAGTGAATGTCATTGGCGGGCAGAGGCAGAGGTGCATAATTGTTTTTTATGTACAATACAATAATAATTTTACTCGATCTAAAAGTTTCAAGGATTTACCACTTTTATGAAATAAAAGACGACGTGACCTTGCTACTGTTACCGGAACCTATAGTTGACCACATTTACCAGCCACAATATTTTATATGTATTTCATTAAAAATTTCAATTTTACTTTATATTAAACAAAAGTTTAATAAAATCATGGTTTTAGGGTTAAATATGTATATATAATTATATCAGTAGTGCATCATTTAACTGATCTTAACACAAAATGCTCATTATTCTAGCAAAAAATGGTCACTCTCGTCATTCTAGCAGCGTAAGCTTATACAAGATATTATAAATAACTTTTGGCCTTGTATACAAATGACAAAATATTTACAGGTTATTATTTAATTAACAAAAAATTAACATTCTACTATTATAAGCACATAAAGATCACCTAATAGTATATGTACATATGTACAACAAATTGTGTAATTCAAAATTTAAAAAAATCAAAACTACAAAAAAAAACCCTAATTAATTTTTAATAATATGCAAAAAAAATCTCACTTATGTATATGGAGCGACAATTAAAAAAAATCAACATGAAAAAATTATAATTTATCTTATTATATGCATGTATGTACGCACTGAAGCATGAATAAAACTCTTTCCCGAAAAGCAAAAAAAAAAATTAGAAGTTTCTTATAAGCATAACTAAGGAAAAAAATTGTAAAACTCGTGTGCTGCGTTACTGAATTAAGCTTTTTTATAAAACAAAGTGTTAAAATTCAGTAAAAAAGATCCTATATAATAGCGTATAACAGTTAGCATCAATTATCAAGGAATAATGTGTACAGAAAAAAGATTACTTATAATTCAAGTATTACAAAGTTCCAAAAACAGCAAAAACTAAATCAAATATGAACAGCATATAATCGATCGCATTATAAGATATAAATAATCTTTTAGTCAATGCATCCAGAATAATGTAAATTTGCATCTTAGTAAAAGTTGATTTTTAGCACTTTTCCAAAAAAATTTTGAAAAAAAGTGCTTATTAGTTTCACTCTGTCCGTCCGTCCGTCCGTCCATCTGTCCGTGTGTCTGTTTACAAAACTTCTAAACCCTTGAAGATAGAAAGCTGAAATTTTGTACGTACATAGATCTTTACTAGAAACTTATTTCCGTAGAACAAAATTTTTACCTATCTCCCCCCCTCTAGAAGTTATACCCCCCCAAAACCCTAAAAATGGCCTTTTTTAACTATTTGTTGCAATGAAACCATAAGCATTTTTGAAATTTTGCAAACGCAGAAAGGCAGCGACTTGCTTCCCCTACCGCGGTATACTATAGTTTAACTTTATAAAAACAAAATGACCGTTCAAATTTACCGTTATCTAAAGTCCTTTTTTTCCAAATTTTTGATGTCGTTTTTCTTTTAGACCCCAGCCTGTAGAAGCTTGAAATTTTAGACATTAACAAATAGTTCATTTCGTCAGAAGAAAATTTTTTTCCATCTCCACCCCCTCTCCAGTTATCGCCTCTTGAAATTTGTAAAATTTGAATTTTTGACACCTTATATTTCCGAACCCCCAAGGTTTTTCAAATTTCTATAAACACAAAAAGCTAACGGTAAATTCCATAACATTAAAAAATATAATTGTTTTTCTTAACTCACACACTTAATCCTTAAAATCGAGCTTTATGTTAACCCCACTTTATATTAATTTTTGCTTTATTTCAAAGACTGCATAAATCATTCATCCTAAATATATGCAGTCCTAGAAATAGTTTTGTATGTGAATGAAAATAATTTTAATAGTGTGATAGGTATACATACTCGTAGACTGCATTTAAAAGCAGAATTTACACTTGTTGAAGGGAAAAGTGCCAAAAAAAACAAACCATTGGTTTGACCCAACTTTATTAGTGATCTAATTTATCTTTAAAATGTCCTAGTTAATTTCCTTACAATTAAAACTCTAAATATCAATTAAATTTTAAGAAATTCTGTTAATTATTTCCTAAGATTTAAGTAAAAGGAAATGTAAAATCGTCCTCTACAGTGAAAAATATATCACCAAAGTAAACGCAGATATAAATTTTCGTGAAAATTCATTCAATAAAACATAAGATTTCGTAGTGCACAAACCGATGCATACATTACTCTGAAAATAGTTTATTAACGCTTCCCCAGCATGAAGAAGCGCATTTCCGTAGAAAACTCAAAAAATGTGAAATTCGATGTCATCGTATAATCTGTCTTATTGTATACAATGAATGCGTCGACAAAAATAACAGTACAGAATATTATTACCGATAAAAACGTACACAAATAAAAATGTCGCAATGAATGTGTTAATTAATTTCATTTCCGATGTGTTGCTGTTATTGCTATTAGTTATACTGTCATTTTTTATTGTGTTGTCGTTGTCGCCTTTAAAATAAAGCGTTTTTATATACAATGTAAATGCAAATCGCATTTATTATTTCGTTTTCATTGCTTCTCTTTTATTTTACTTTTCATGTAAGTATTGTTATGCGAATTTGGCTTCACTTGATAATAATATTAATTAAATTGTAATTAAATGCAAAATTTTCGCAATAAAAAAATATCATTATTTTCACACGAATGAAAATAAAAACACTTATAATATGTGAGCTCATGAATATTTTTTAAAACGCTGAAGAACATATATAACACTATATAACAGTCTGTACATAAGTATATAAATGATGGTAACACGCGATTTTTAATATTTTTATTAATATATAAAAATTTCTGAAAAACTTTTTGTTGCTTCATTAATTAATTTACTATGAAACGATGAAATTTATAAAGTTAAAAACAACATTGAACTTCATTTAACTATATACATGAACTTGTAATTGATTATGGTAATTTAATGTTATGAGCGCAGTTATTAAGTTTACAAAAAAAAAACTTAATTTTCCATAAAATTAATTCACAACATTTTGCAAAATATTTTAAATTTTTAGACTTTTTATTTGTTCTCAAGAAAATTTAATCAATCTATTTCCGAAATTCTTTAAAATATAAATTATATCAATTATTCTAATTGTTATACAATATTTCTTAGATTTCGAAGTTGCTAGATTTCGAAAGTTTTTAGAGTTTTATGTGTGTCAAATCTGTATTTAATTTGTCAATTTTCAAATAATAATATTGAATGGAAATAATTAATATTTATTACAACAAATAAAAGTTAATTAATTTTGAAACTAAATTTAGAAGTTGTTCTGCTTGGAGAATCTTTGTAAAAGTATAAAAGAAAACTCAATTTCTGACATAATTCTGACTTTTTTCGAGCGCCATCTGCATAAAACATTCTTCTTGCAAGAATTTTGCTTCAACAAATAAGTTTTTGACAAAAACGCCACTGCGTACAAAAACTGCGTAGCGTATAGTGTAAGTAAAATTAAAAAAAAGGGAAATTAATTTTGATTGTATATAATTTTGTAAAATCTCGTTTTTTGAAATGTGTTTTTCATATTTGAATATTTTTTGACATACATATTTTGTTTCAACATGTACTTATAATAAAAAAAACTGCTTAACGTTGCTTAAGTATTCTAAGATTTAAAATTTTAAATACAAGAGGAATATTCTTAAATTCGCAAAATACTTACATTTATACACACATGTACATTGCAACAAAAATGATATTCTTAAAAATAAATAATAATTTCAAAATTTGTGGGCAGCTGTTAAATTTTATCAAGACTTCCTCAATCAGTTTTTTTATAACACATACTTTTCATTATAGCTACATATGCATATATATTTACACATACATATATCATACACATACCAAATGATAAAACTCAAAAATGACATTCATTGAATTCAAGAGAGAACGCAAATGAGATAAATAAGTGTAAAGATGATTGTAGTTAAGTTGATTTTTAAATTTTGTTTATATTTACCCACAAAAAGATTTGTTGAATTTGATTTTTAGTTTATAATGTAGTTAAAATTTAATAATTGTATTCTACATAAAATATAATTTTGTGTTCTATATAATTTAATAAAATTATAAATGTAATTAAATTTAAAAATATTGGTAAAATAAACATTCCCTATGTTTTTGGGCGAGTTGTCCAGTTTCTCACGAAAATTTTAATATGAATGAAATTTGAATAAAAAAATTTGAATTTTATGCAATGAATTAATTAATTTGTCATTTCAATTGAAATGTACCGAGCTAGTATTTATTTATTTGCTTTCGATTAAATAAAAATACATTGTTATATATGAAAAAAATGTGACAGTGACATTCTGAAAAATTTTCTCGTGTTCGTGTAAATTAATAATTATTGCATGTTCATATTTGTTCATCTTCTTTAGAGTTTATTAACATTATAGTTTTATGTTTGACTATCGAGAACTTTGGATCGTATAATAATAATTTCCTAAAAATTTTAAAACACATTCGAAATTTTCAACTTGCCAGAAAATTTGTAATAAAGGACGAAACCAATTTTAGCTCTGCGGAGAGATAATTTCTGAAATCATTATTTATCTAATGTCGATATAGAGACACGGGGAATATTCAACAGACATACAACGGATAGAAGACAGACAACCGAACAAACAAATGCATACTAATGACGTCTATGAGCAAGAAAAAAACATCAAATTAATTTGCCCTACTAATCCCCTAATTGAATGGCATACAGGCATACATAAAACATTATCTTATTGATTGTATCTCAAAGTTGACTAAAACTAATAACAATTCACTTGTTTTTTTTTCCTTTTTCTTCATAAAATTTAAAACAGAATAAATTTTGATTTTTTTTTTATTTTGTAGATCATTTTGCGTTCCACTCTAATTAATTTTGTTTATTAAATGTGGTAAAAAAATGAAGTAAGTAAAAATCAGGAAAAAAAATTATGATTTATGTTTCGAGTCGAATTAAAAAACTATACAAAAATATAATGAAAAATTTTATAAACAAAATATTAAAAAAATTTTTTTACTTTTTGTGTATTACAAAAAAAATGGTTTAAAATTACGCCAAAAATGATTAATGGGGTAGAATTTATGAAAACCAAAAATACAAAACTGTTCTAAATATTTCTCCCATTATTTCCCCAATAATAAGGAAACTAAATTGTGCTAATAATAAAGTGTGCTGTAACACAAACTCTTATACATAATAAAAAATTCCTGCACTTTCATTATAGTATTTGGGATGATTTTTCCTCATAATATTTATGGATGATTGGCAATATTAAAATATTTTTATTGAAACAATTTTAAATTAAATTTGAATTTAGAACAAGTATTTTGTATTACCATGCAATCAAATTTACATTTTATTAAGGTAATACCTATAAATGGAAAAAAACCATTTAATAATTTTGAAAATACAAAAAATACGTGACCAAATTAAACCAAAATAATTGCATTTATAAGTAAGTAAGTACATCCGAACATGTATACAGATTTTTACGTTTACTACTTATTTAGAAATTGGTATTTATTACCAAAATATGGGACCAATATAATTTTAATGAAATTTTTCTGTGCGTGTAATTATATTTGTAAATTTTATGTTTTTTTAAAATTCAAAATTATGTAAGTAAATACATTATATTGATTATAAATTTGGTGCCAATTATACGAAATTTTATTTTAATAATACTATAGAATTCAGAATTTGTCTGTCTATAAATTTTGTCTGGCTCTACTAAATCATACTATCCCAATATAAGAAAGTAACAAATTTAATAATAATAAATCTAATAAAAATGTCGTGTTAGAAAATTTTCTTTATTGATTTCAATATAAAAATGTTTTAAATTTATACCACATTCTTATATTGCACGAAAACATAGAAAATAAATTTTAAATTGAATTTTTCTTTTTGAAACAATAAATTTAATTAGATACAATAATAAGTATAGTCTCACAGAAAAAAATCCCGAAAATACAATTGTAGAATTTTTTTATTGTAGAATTAAGATTTTTAAAGCAATACTTAAATGATCTGAATATGTTTGGCGACTTTCATTAAAGAGATTCTTTAAAATTAGAAAACCTGTATCAGTTCTCATAAAAGTCTGGGAGGAAACAAAAGTTATATATAAGTTTTGGAAGTGCTGATTGCAATCTCATAAAAATTCCAATATCAAATTTGGTTTAGAAATTAACATTGGAAATCACATACCAATATTTTAGCGGTTTAAATGGCTATTTCAAAATTTTCTCCAGCAAGCAATAATGAGCTATTAAAAACATGAGGCATTTTTTTTGTAAAATATAAAATTATGTCATTTTTAACTCTTTTTTTGAAATAAGCTATTTAAAACAGCATCTAATCATCAAACTAATAATAATAATAACAATAAGCTGTAAAACTAAGCTAACATCAGCAAATTTAAAAAAAAAAGGATTAATAGCAATTTAAAATAAATAATTTTATAATTTATGAAATCTAAAATATTGAATAATCTTGCTAAAAATCAACTCCAGATTCCAATTAAATTTTGATAGTATTAATAGTTAGTTAATCAAAATAGTTATTGGCTATTTACAAGCATGTAGCCAATTGCTTCAACTTACAATTTTACTTGTACAACTACAAATTAATTACAACTTATAAAATGGCAATTTAAAATGAATCATTAAATGAAAACCCTAACGAAATGAGAATTTTTCCAATTCATTTCTTTATTGAATTTAATCTTACAATAATTCAAAAATAAGAATATTGAAATCGAAAATTATTCATTTGTCAAAAAAAAAAATTCAATTTTAAATTTAAATCTAGCATTTCTTAAACAACTATAATTAATTTTCATTCCAGAAATTTCAAATTTTAAATTAATATTAAAAAAATTTAAATTCTGAGTAATTTGAATGTTCAGAATATCGAGTATTTAATTTATTACATACGTTTTCATAGTAAATTTTCTACTAACATTGAAATCAAAAATATATTTTTAAATTTAAATTCAATTATTTCCATTTAATTAAATTTTTTTTTCCAATTGAATTATTATTCAAACTCATACTCACATACATACTTATTATTGTTATTTATAATATCATTAAAATTTAAATATTTTAAGTCTCTACTCTCTATATAAGTATTCAAGGAATTTTTAACTTTTCCTAAAATTTTTTCTTTTGTACATCTGTTAAATTTCTAAAATATTCCCATTAACATATATAAAACTTATTACAAATTTAGTAAAGACGTAAAATGAAAGTTAATGCTATGTGTTTGTCATTAAACACAACAATTTATAAAATATTAAAGAAATTAAAAATATCAAAAAAGAAAATTCTTTTGACAAATCTTTAATGAAATTACAAATTTTAATCACATTTCTTTTACCATAATTAACCTAATTAATTCAAGTAATAATTATTATGAATACAAACTTAAAAATTTGTAATAGAAACCGATTATAATTAAATATAAATTAAAAAGGTAAGAAACCATAGTAAGTACACATACTCACATAGAACAAATGTCAATCACTATACATATACACACTTGCATACACATACATATACATAATATGTAATATTTAAACGCTATACAAAATTTTCTTTTCGAATTTTTTCCATACTATCACGTACAATTAATATTTACTTAGTCATATAAAAATATTCCATACATTATTTAATTAATAATTTATTGTTTCACAAATTATAGAAAACAAACTTATATACTCGTACATATACATATATGAACTTAAAATGTATGCTTAATGTCAATTGTAAGTCATCAATGTCATTCAATCAAAAATATTATTATATAAAATGTCTACATTATATGCCTCATATAACTCATAACTAACTATACGTCTCATATAACAAAAATATTTAAATAAAAAAATTAAAAAAAATTCAATAACCAAATATGATTGCATATATTATTTGTAGTCGAGACGCATTAATTAGAACACAATATTAATATTAACGATATAAGTATGTATATAAAATATACTTATAGTATAAAATAACAAATATAATTTCAAAAAATTAATTTAATTAAATTTTATAAAGATTTTAATTGTAATAAAATTTTTTCTATCTAAAGATCTTAAATACTTAATGATATTATAATACGAGTATGCACTTATAAATGGAATTTTTTCTACAAAAAACGCCATCTGTTCGTAATTTTTTTTTATTTTTAAATATAAAAATGAGAATGGAGAAATTATTTTATTTAAAAATCGAAAAAATCGGAATTCTATTAAATAATCTTTGATTATTATAAAAGATCTTATAAAGTAACGAAAATCAAATTCGAACTGTACGGGTTCGTTAATGAGAAAATTTGAAGCAATAGAATTTGAAGGAGGGTTTTGAGATCATTACAGAGCCATTGATTGAAATGTCACAATTTGAATACTACATATAACAACTTATTATAAATTTCAAAAAAAAAAAATTGAAATCAATGAAAAATTTGAAAATTTCTTTTTTAATTTTTTAATTTTAATTTTATCGTAACATATAACAGTTCAAAAATTAAATTAACGAGATTTAAGAAAAGACTAAAACATTGAGAGCCATATATGTTAGGAAAAAATTTCTGAATCCGAATTAACCCTAGTACAATAAAATATTACAATAAGAGTAACCAATTAACAAAAAAATTTGAAGAACTTCGAGAAAAAAATTAGTTTATTTAGATCAAAGTTTTATTTAATATTTTTATTGTTCTTTATTTATAAAGTTCGCAATTTTCTATTATAATTTGGTCAAATGTTTTATGCCTCTTTCCTAACTTTAGTTTGATACATTTAAAAATTATCCGAATTGAATTAAATTTTGATGAATTACAGCCTTAAATACCACAAATTTAAATATTATAAGGTCTCGATTTATTTTGGCGCGTCGACTTTTTTTC
This sequence comes from Condylostylus longicornis, assembly GCF_029603195.1. Classification (NCBI taxonomy): domain Eukaryota; kingdom Metazoa; phylum Arthropoda; class Insecta; order Diptera; family Dolichopodidae; genus Condylostylus; species Condylostylus longicornis. The sequence continues at coordinate 14,943,091 of NW_026577973.1, read as the reverse complement.
TCTACCTAGATACGTTATATATAGTGTATGTATATATAACGTATATCTGTACCAAATTGATTCGATTTATGAAATAATTATTTCATTTGATTATATAATCTAAATTTGAAACATGAGAATGAAATAATTTTAAAATTAGTTTCGAAGCATTATTAATAACAATAATAATAGTATTTATGTATGCAGATAAACGTAATATGTATATAATATACAATATGATGATCGCAATTAATTGCATAAAAAATATTAATACGTTTGTTTACTTATAAATAATATAAATCACACATATTAAAGCAGAAAAAAAATCTGATGTGAACAGCACATAGCCGACGACAAGTAGTGTTTTTTGAATATTAAAAAATACTTAATAATTTATTTAAGTATTCTTATTAGTTGGACAAAAAGTTGTACAAGATTTTGAAAATATCTTTTTATAAATTTATTTAAAACTTTGCTAAAACTATAGGAACCTTCTAGCTAATGCATCTCCAAACATAAATTTTTACGAATATTAGAAGAATTGAATTCTCTCTGATCGTGTTTTTTTGAAAAGTTTTTAGTTAATTTTCTCTACAAACAGAATTCAAACAATAAATTACAAGAATTTCCATTAATTGTAATTTTTGTTAGGATTCCTCAAATTTTTTTTAGAAATTATTCTAAATCTTAATTTTTGATTAACGCGATACACGAATTTTGCTGGAACGGCAAATGAAAATTTTTCTTTTTCAAGTAAATATTCGACATACGAAATTTGGCACCGCTTTATAACCTCCCTGTATGCAATGCGGTCGGAAAAAATTAAACCGATTTATTAATCATAAGAGACAAAAAATAAATAAACCGCGACAGAGAAAAAATTTGTATCGCCTTTAAATTTAATTTTATACCACAAATTTTGTGATTTGGTTGTAGAAATAAAAAAAAATAATAATAATAACAATAATAATAATAACATGCAGGAATATGAAAAACACAAATTGTAATTTGAGATCACAAACAAAACCATTATTGTTTATCACTTGCGTAAAGACTACGGCTTTCTCTTATACTTTGTAAACAGAGTGATTTAGAAAATATAAAATGAATTTAACTGAAACTTTATAAACAAAAACCGTATGGTTCATCTATAATAAATTAGGAATAGGAGGTAAAGAAGGGTCTCAAAGCAAATTTTACTTAAAATTATTAATTTTTTCCATACTGTTATGGCTCTTAACTTTATTGAAATAAGATTTACACTGTTTAATTTTACTGCCATATAACAGAATTAGAATTTCATTAGCAACTTACACTCTGTTCAACTCTTTTCATATATCCACTTATTATTGGACTCTTAACAGAATCCAAGTAATATTTTACAATTATCTACTTTAAAAAGTGCTTGAGTACTTGTAATCGATTGCGAATATTTATGAAATGTCAAAATCATTATATCTTGTTATTCTGGCTTTAAGTGTTAAATGGAAAATATCAAATAACTTATCGTGTCAATTTCTCAATAAGAGCAAATAAGTTGAGATCCGTCATAGTATTGAATATCATCTCAAAGCAATTTATGACTTGAAACAAAATCATCTATCATTTTAATAATTTCTAAAGTATGTCAATTTAATATTTAACTACTATACATATTCTTTTCCTTTTCTTGAATAATAAAAGATGAGAGGAAAGAGGGAGTAAATAAGATATTCGAGCTCAAATCAAATATCTTTAAAGTTTCATTTAAATTAATATAAAACACACCAATTGAGATATTTTGCGGTTTTATTTTAAAAATCTTTTTGATATTTTTAAAAGTAACTACATATATGAAACTTATGCAATATATTTGAGCTTATTTACACTCGTAGATCTATTTGATAGAAAAGTTAATTTACATTTATACATGCATAAGTATTTACGATTGTATATATGAAATAATAAATTAAGCGATTCTATCAAAGAATTTTCGCTTTGTTCGCTTTCCTAATAAATAAACAACATTGTAAACTTTTTTTTATTATTAAAAGCATGTAAATAAGTTGGTAAATTTTTTATATACATATATACATATATATAGTTTAATTAAAATTTAAATAAATTCTAATTATTATATTTATAAAAATTTTTTCTCTTGATATAATTTATTCGAATTTGTTATTAATCAAAAATAACATTGAATCAGACGATTTGATTTATTCGTGGCGAATTAATAGTAGAATTATCTAATTTTCAAAGAATTACAATGTTTTCTGTTTTTCTGAGAGCAACATATTTAATTTCTAACATTATAATACAAATTGTTTTGTGTGTTTTTATAAAAAAAATATTTTATCAATGATTATTAAATTATTTGTTTTTTTCAAATTCTATTTAATTATAACTACATACACATATGCAAAATTACATTTTATCATTATTAGTTTTTATTTTATTCTTGCTCAAATTTTTATTTGAACCGAGCAAGTTATCACAGTTTCACAGTTGTGAAACTTGTGAAAGCTGGGCCCTGTGAGAGACGAAGATCTGTCAATTGTCATTACAAAAAACATTGGCAAGTGAACGTTCCCACAAAAATATTTCATATTAAAAAGACGAAACAGTTTCTGAACATTTTGAGCCTTGACGCAAAAGTGACTTTGTTTTTTTGTTTTAGTATGTTGTAGTTTCTTTTGAGAAAATGTTGAAAGCATGAAATGAAATATGTACCAAATTATTTTGTAATTGAAAAGAGATTGTCATTGTTTTTTTGATTTACGAGTATTAACTGACGGAGAAAGTTATGAATACCGCGAAAGTCGGAAAATGTAGAAAATTTTTAGCTTTAGATTAATAGAGCCTACCTCTCCCGCAAAGCTCATCTACAGGTTTACAGGTGACAGATTTTACTGTTGATCAATACATGTAATCAATATATTCATCAACTGTCAAATTACTTTTTTAATTTTCCCTTATTAACATTCATTTGCTCAAATAAGTACACTTGCAATTGGAGATTTTATAGCACAAAAAGAAATGCTTAATAGCACGCAGCATTTTTTTTTTTGGACACTTATGCATCATTTGACACATAAATGAAGACACGTGACATCTAAGAGAATATCTACTCAACTAATATGAAAAGTATCCATATCGGTTGTCAATTAAACAAAGATTTCTATCAATTATAATTCAAAAATTTGCAATTATCAAAGTATTTCAGAGTACTGAACGTATTTGCATTCTCTCTCAGAAATCAATTTGCGCATATTTTAGAAAAATCTAAAACTATCTGGTGAATTTGTTTAGGCATTATGTTTTATTACTTTTTTGGTGTAATCAAGCAAATCAATAACAAAAACAAAAATTTTTAAATTCTAAAAATACTATAATATTAAAATTATTTTTTTCTTGTGAGCTTATGTAAAAATTATTGTTTTAAATATTTCAAATTCTTTTCGGTATATAATTGTATCTTTTTATTATATCATACACGAATAATTTCCAAATTTTTTCTCTAAAAACAAAAAATGAAAAATTTGGCACAAGAACGTTTTCCAATACACATAAAAAGAAAAAAAAGAAGCAAATAAACAAAAAAATAGCATTTTTTTTTAAATATTTTCTTCGTTTATTTGTTTTCACTGCAAATAAAGTGGAATTTCACGTATATCTACGTACTTTTCAGAAAAAAAAAATTAATTTAGAACATAAAAGAATTCTTCCAAAAAAAAAAAAAAACGGAAAAATCTTTTCTTATATTTTTAAATTTATAAGAATCAATAAATTTTACCCATGCGCTTAAAATAAAAAAAAAATACTCAAATTAATGAAATTATATTTTTTAATAATTTTTCATTTAAATTAAAAAAATGAATTAAGATCCTGGAAAATTATGGAAAGATTTTTTAGAATAAACGAAAAATCTGAATATCTTGTAGGGTCAACAGAGGTTAAACTGTTCCATTTTGAATATTATGAAAAATGTTGTTGTATTCATAGATTAAATGATCTTACATTATAAATCTTAGATTAATTTTCAATTTTATACAAATCCGGTGATATTCTGTAACAGTATTTTTTTATCGTATTTAATTCAAGCAGAGAAATTTTAGCAATATTAACAAATTTATCGAGAAAATGATTATATTTTTTAGATTAAGTTTTAAACTACTTAATAAAACTAAATACAACGCGACATCTATATTCTGTTTAAAGAAATTTTGAAGAGAAAATTCATAATATCAAATTGGCCATTGTGTGTTTTAATCTGCTGTATAATTTTAATGTAGTGCTAAAATATTTCAAAAATAAATTCTAAAAACAACAATGGAATTTAAAGCATAATTATTGGAAAAAAATAAAAATAAAGTTGAAATGAAAATTGAATTATAATTTTTTTAAAATAAATTATTTTGACGCTGTTAAAGGATGCTGTACTTATGTTTTACATTTTTCATCACACAAAGTATTAGCAGGTGTTGTGAGCATATATAAAAATTTGATATTTGCTATTTAAGTCTTTACATTTAGAACAATCTCTATAAGATAAAATTTACAACAAAGTCGGCTGACTATTTAGATATCGGACTGAAATTTTATGAAAGAGCTCAGACTTTATACCTTAAAAATTAAATAATTTTGCTACAAAAAATCTAAACAAAATTCAGTTGATTACTGTTCAATATTCCCACCAAAAATTAATTGTCGCCATTTTACTTTTAAAAAATCTGATAATTCATACAAAGTTTAATATCAAACAATGTAATAAGACTCATATTAAATCTTGGATTTTGTCGTACTTATTATATAAAAATTTGCTAATAGTTCCATTTCGGAAAATTACAAATCAATGCTTATAAGAGAAATTTCTGAAGAAAACTCCGTTGCCAAAATGTCTGCATGAAAAATTTTAACAATTTAATAAATCGATATAATTAATATGATTTCTGTATTAGGAAATTTTAACTTTTAAAATAATTAACCACCCTTTTTGTGAATCTCACTCGTAGAATACGACGAATTTCAAACTAAGTTACGCACGTAGACTTTTGAGTAATTATAAATCTCACTCGTAGAGATTATGAATCTACAATAGCAACATTATTTCTCAGAGCAGCAAATCGATATTTTTTACAATTGTCAAGTGTCAATATTTAAATTCATAGCCATTTAAAAAAATAATAGATATTTCCAAAAACAATAGACAATCAAAAAAAAATTTAATTAAAATGAACCCGTTTTCGTTCAAGAAACGCCTTTCAAAAAAATTCTGATGTAATATCAATAAAATAAATTCTACTGAATACTTTTACATAAAAAAAAGTAACAAATTAACAAAAACTAAAAAATTAACAGACCACTCTTGAATACTGGCTGTCTACGTTTGAAAATTTCATTAGTAGAATTTTGACACTTATTTTCATTACGAGCGATATTAATAATTACTCTATTACGAATTTCGGAACACAATTCTACTACATCGGAATTCACAATATGGAATTCGTAGCAATATGAAACTTCGCCGAATTTCAGTGCTACGAGTGAGATTTACAATATCAATTTCATAAAATGACAACACAATTAAATACCACAAATAAAAATATATTTGAAATGATTGTGCCAAAACTATTTTGGGACGCAACAGTTTATTTTTAAAAGTTTTGCTATTTTTTTTCAATACTTTAAAATTGTAAAATTTCGAACGAAACTGAGTATAAAGTTAAAAGAAAAATCTTAATTTGCAAAAAACGCAATTTAAGATTAAAACTAAATTTATTTTGTCTCCTGATATTAATTGTTTTTCCGAGAATTTGTAATTTTCAAAATGTCAATTTAATTTTTTATATAAAAAAAAAAAAATTTTTTTTCTTATTAGATATTTCTACTTGACTAAATTTATTTCTATATATAAACTGTCCCAAGTGAAGACATTGTCAATGCTTACACTTCAATGGTTACAGGAAATTTTTATTATTAATTTTAATACTGCAAGAGCTTTTTTTATATATATAAAGTGATAAATAGAGTGAAAATAATTAAAGTTGATTTCTAATTTATTTTAAAAGTAAATAAATTATAAACCCTAAAGAAATCAAAAATTGTATCCGTTCTGTAATCATTAAATAAATAAACAAAAGCTTTTTCACACCAAGCTCACACTGACATACATATATAAATAAATTTGTTAATATAAAATCATAAACACATGTGCATGTATGTATGTAGCACTATAATATTATACGACTAACTTGTTATTAAGAATTTATAAATTTAGTCTGACAAATCTCTTCAAAATCTCACTTCTTTTAACACAGACACACACACGCTCTTTGTTAATTTGAAATAAATTGAAAGCAACAAGAGACTTTTTTACTTTCCATTTCAATTAAAACATTAAATATAAATCATAAAATATTTCTACATTTTATATATACTATCATAATATACGCACATTCATACATATATGTAATAATTATAAGAAAAGTGGATTTTTTTATGTAATTTCAATGAAAATCTTTGGAAAACCAACAATATAAAGAGATTACAATTCTCCGAGTATAAATTTAAGAAAGAAAACAAAAATAAACAAAGAGAAATAATAAATACAACAACAACAAAAAAAAAAGAGAAAAAAAATTAATCATAATCAAAAAATCCTTGATGAAGAATCAACAATAACAAACGGAAGGAAAAAAATTACAAAAACAGAAAACTTCTAATCCTTTCAACTTAAGAAATCTATTTGTTACATAGCATAAATCTATAAAGAGAAAAATATATATGAAAAGTAAATAAAAATAAATCCTGAGAAATCATTGATTTATGAAAAAAAATGTCAAAAACAAAATTGTACCGGGTTTGGTCCGAATCTAATTTGAAAGAAGAAAAATTTTAAAAGAGTTGCAATAAAGAAGCTGAAAGTATAGCTTTATCATCCGATGAACATATTGTATATGTTTCGGTTACCTAAGTAGCATAAATCATGGTTGCTAATCCGAGAGAATTTCACATTTTGTGGGCAAGTCGTGGTCTTAAGGAGAACAAGGGAAAATGGTAAAGAAATCGAAGGAAAACGCAAAGTTAAAAACTCTTCATAAATTTGTTTATTGTTTTTTTTTTTTAACTCTCATTGTGAGTTAGAGCTTTTTAGAAAAAAATAATCCGCATAATTTTTAGTAACTTGCATAAACTTTCTTATCTTGCTAATTATGAGTTTAATGCAATTTAATCTTTGGAACCTCCATAGGGCGCTGAACAAGTAAGAACTGGACACGAATTTTGCCTATATACTATTTTTATTAATAATAATATAAGCATAGTGTCTCGAGAAACACAAGAGACATTTATGAACGGGCAAATTAACATAGCATTATAGTATCTAATTAAATTAGGTAACATAAGTTAAAATTGTAAATTACTTAGCATTTTATTTAAGTGCAAATTACAAGACGTATGTATGTGTATAAACAAAAAATTTTTTAAAGGGAATAATGTATTTTGCTTATCAGAAAAAAATACTTTTGAAATGGGAAAAAGTGCGAATTTTTGAATAAATGAAGTCGGGACAAATATTATAAAAATTGAACAGTGGAAAATAAAATATTGAAATCCGTATTAGGTTGTGTGGTACATAAGTATATTTTTAGTTTCCCGAGAAATTATAAAGAAAATAAATGTGAAAGATTCTAAGAAGCAGAAGAAAGGAACAAATTTTGACAGCAGTTCTCATTTTTTCTTTTCCTTTATGAAAATTTTCCACGTTCTATATATGGCGTGGAATAAAATCTAAATTCTCCTTGTAGATCATTGTTTTTGAATAGTTAAAAATTTTACTGAAGAACGTTTCTATTTTTTGTACACTCAATTGTTACTACACAATAGGCTATTGGTGGTGCACTCTGTATAATATACTGCATACATAAATTTGTTACATTATTCTTTACTTTTTTCCGTCAATTTCGTAACATATTAACGTCCTAAGATGCAATCTTAAAAAATAATTCGTACTTTTGTAAATTTGCGTGATCGATTTTAACGTTTTCGTATTAAAAAAGTACAAAAGAAAAAATAAGGTGTAAATGTTTTAGAAATTTGAGCGAAACGAAATAAAAAAGTCAGGAAAAAAAAAACGAAACCTACGAACAAAAAAAAATCTATAAATTTTAAGACGTGACATTATTCCGCCTATTAGTAAAGGTTGAGATCATTCTGTATGCATGCATTAGTGTTTTTATGTATATGTGTGTATTCAAAAAATTTACTTATAATTTCACAATCAATTTCGCCATCATCTACAGGTTGTCGGATCTGAGCACGTACAAAAATTTTATTCTCATTCCATTCATTTTTGCAGATTCTTTTTTTTTTGAATGTTCCCTTTTGTTTTCAAATTTTTAAGGATATTAAAAGTTTCTATTTAAATTTTTGTTGTAAAATCCAATTATAAAAAATATTTGAAATATTGTAACAATAGAATTTTTCGACACAAAAATACATACGACATGTTTGTATGTGTTCATAGAAAGCGTATAGAAGATTAATCGAAATTTAGATGGACTTGGCGTATAATTACTTTAAATAATATGATTATTAATGTTAAAATGAAGGACCTTCATGATTAGAAAAACCAAAAAAGGAAGAAAAAATTATTTTCTTCTTTACTTTTTTAAGCTCGTTATAAATTAATTAATCTATGAGATGTCCTCCGTTATATCTAATCACTCACTTCCAATTTAGGAAAATAAAAAAAATAAATGCAAGGAAATAATTAATACGCAGGCGGTTCAACAAATAAGTAAAATGGTGAAATACATTTTAATTTATTTAGAATGATGCACTTTTCGAAAGATGTTCTAAAAATTTTTGATCCAGCAAAAATTTTTGATCACAACATGTAAGAAATCTCTTTTGAGCAAGCCAGCTTTTCTTTAAATTCGAAGTTATAATGGTAACGCGCAAATATACGATTGACAATTGGGTATGATTTTGACTATCTCACAATGATGGGTTTTTACGTGACATCACTGATTTTATGTACACTATCATCGTAATCTTAATTTTACGAAAAAATACGCTACTCTTGTTGCCGTTTATTGAATAAAAGTGACACATATAATAATAAAAATATAACCCGATAGCCCATTTTAAAAAAATTATCACCAGGATGGCAAACAACGCGCCAAGAATTTATTACACGACCCTCGTATGGGTATCCATTTGAGAATGTATTCCTAGATTTAATAAAATCATTGTCTTTTTCAAAAAATCGCAAAGGTTTTCAGTTCATTTCAATAACATTTCAAATAAAATTTTATTTCTTATCACCCTGTGTAACAATATGCGTTACATAATAGAATAACAAAATTCATGTAATAATAGAAAAAACAAAAATTATTTTTAGATTAAGAAACATTTCGATTGACAACTGAAAAAAAAATAATCTCACAATGACAGAAAAACAAAATCTCATTTAAACTTTCAAAATGAAGACTTTTTTTAGATTGTGTAGTATAGAGGCTGTCATTAACTGGTCAAATTTAAACACTTATTTAGAATCAAGAAATTGATACGAAAATAAACAAATTTTGTCCAATTTTATTGTCCAAGCCCATTATTTTAAAATGAGAATAAATTATTCATATATGACCTAAAAAGAAGCACTTATACAGCACTAACCGAAAATATTGGACTACATTTAATACATAAAATCATCACCGTTAATTAAAAATAAGTTGTCAAAAATTTTAGAACTTAATTACTTTTCAAGTTTTTAATGAAAATTTCGTTTTGTCATATAAAATTCCTTGAAAAACTTATTAATTTTTAATCATTTTCCTCATCTACATCTTTCCAATTCATCTACCAGTAAAAATTTATTCCGCATTTCGGATTCATCAATTCATATAATAAGTATGTACAGAAAATTAAAGTCGAGTAAAATTTAATTGAATTCTTGTTCTCACAGCATGTAATTTAAAACAAAACGGAAAAAAAAACAAAAAGAAAATAAAAATTTAATTCAATTTCATGGAATATTTGATTATACAAAATTATAAATCAATATTTTATGATAAAACATGGACAACCCATCGTGGACACATTAATAATCAAAGATGAAAACATAAAGGACATGTGGATACATTTCGAATAAAAAAATATTGTTGTTATTCATATAGATTTTATTCGTTTAGGTTGTACTAAAAATAAATCAAGTTATGCAATCAGGAAAATAAAAAAAAACATAATAAATTAAATCTAAAGGACAATAGGAAATGCATATTCATATATGGTACCATGTCCTTTTTATTACACATGTATTATACATGTGTAATAAAAAAACATACACTCATATAAAATATAATGGTATACTATGCATTTCTATTAGGTAGAGTGTGTGACGTTCTGTTCCGTTATTTACAGAAAACTTAGAGAATGGAAAAATATGTGAACGCAATTTTCATTTTTTCTTTGTTGTCAACATTAATGATAAAATTTAATTTTCTCCTTAATAAGAATACTGAGCACATAATTTACACTGCGTATATAATTGCGTTAATTAATTTAAAAAATCTTGACAAATTATGCATAGCTGGTGTTAATAGACTTTAAAAATAAGTTATTTAATTACGTGGTGTGAACAAGAACTACAAGATTTATGTATATTGTAGAACTATGTTAACCATAATGCAAAATTTTTATTACCAATGGGTTTTGTGTTTAATTCGTAAAAAAATCTAACAAAATTAAAAACAATTGGAAAAATTTTAAGAAATAGTTTTATAATGTCCCGGAATTCTAAAAAAAAATGAACTACTCTTCTCATGTATTATCTGATTTCTCGTATTAGGTAAACGTAAATAAGTCAATTATAATTATATTTCGAAATTTGATAAAATATTTTAAATTTTTTTTAACAATTTTTTGAAATTGTTATTCTTTTTGTTCCCGAAGAATAACAATTTCAATAATGACAATCACTGAACGGAAACTAAATTGAATAAAAGAAATATGAATTTAATTTATTAAAATCAACTAAAATTTCCAAATTCAAAATTCAACATCTTTTGTGCAAGAAATACAATATTTTATATTTCTTGCACAAAAGATGTTGAACCGTCCCATCTAGATTTTCCTACAAAATTTAAGCAAATGTTCCTCTTGTCCACCGAACACAAAATTACACAGCGAAATTTTAAAGTAACCATATAAAGACTTATAGGAAACCGTCGTAGAGCGATAATACGAGATCGAGAAAGAATGACAAACAGAGTTATTTTAAATAAAATTCTTTAAAAATCTTTGGCGAGCAAAATTGATCATATAAGAAGTCATAAGAAATGTAGCTTATTAATTTGTAGTTCTGTATACTATTATCAAAAAAGTTTAGCAATTTCGCTACTCTATTTTGGAAAAGGTTTGATGTCTGTTCAGTTGTGTGAACTTTTACTTTCGCTTTCTTAAATTTTTCGTAATTCGAATTCCTATATAATATGGCGAAAATTGCTCAATATTTATCAATACTGGTGTTAATTATGGAAATTTTGCCTTTAGATTATTTCAGTTATAAAGCTTCAACTGTTCAAAAGTTGTATCAAGTGGTGTATAGAAAACCAGCATATCAATTTGAGCTCATTTGAAAATTCTTCACATTTTTTAGGTTTAAGATGTTTTAGAGCGTTAAGTATAGGAAAAATAACTAGTTTAAACTAGAAGCTAGAAAAATATTTTACGATTTATTAAAACAAATTTTATTTTAAATTAATTCATTAAAAGTTTAATTGATTTCTGGTTAATTGCAAATTCTAAAATTTCTTAATCTCAATTTTTTATTTAAAAATTCCAATAAATTTTTCAATTGATTTTTCGTTCGAATTTATTTAATTATACCTGATTTATTTTTTCCTTTACAACTATAACACTATTTTAAGAAATCTAATCCTTAAAAATGAATTCCAAATTTTTTGCTATAGAAAATAAAATTAATCTTAATAAATTTTAAATTTTTCTCTTGAAATTCAAAAATTCTTAAATTAAAATTAATATTTTATTTTTAAAAAAATGCATGAACGTATGCATGTATTTAAACTACTGTTATTACAAAACTAAGTGCATTAGTTAAATGTGTTTCACCACACCTATTAGCAACAGTTCACCATGGTTGCATGTAATATACTTAATTACTTTATTACATGTTAAAGTCATGATGTGCAGTCATGAAACGTACATGAACATATTTTATATACTATAAATTGTGTGTGAACGAATAACATATGAATTTAAAAAAAAAATTCCTCATTCTGAGAAAATTTCAAGCTGAAAAAAAATATTTAATTAAAATTTATACACATTTTTTTCATTCTAAGCGAAGAAAAGAAGAAAAATTGGAAAGAGCAATTTTTTTTTGTTTGTAAGTTAAGGAAAATACCATTTTTATTTCAAGGATTTCAAGGATAATAATTATGTCACGAACTAGCAATAAAAAAAAAAGTTTTTTCTTTTTTTGGTTAGAAGACTTGCTCCTCTCTAATTGTGATTTATTAAGGAGCATCTGTACATGTTCAAACTATTTTCATTTATACACTGTAAAATTTTCATTTTCTTATAGAACTTTTCTCCTTTACAAGATTTTTTTTTGTTAGATGAGAACAAAATAAATAACTTTTGTGTGAGTAAAGAATATTAGAATAAATGAAATTCCAAATTAAAATTTAAAAACAAAATTTAGTTGTAAATTTACCAGACAAAATTTAACGATTCCCGACACTAAAGCCTATAACGAACAAATCAATGACGAACCCATTAAGCTTTTTGAAGATGTCAGAGGTTTTCTCGACTACAGAGAATATTGCCGTTCGACTAAAATTTGAAATATCTATTGAATTAAAAGGCATTTCCACAATATTGTGTAGCCCATCATTAAAAGGATGAGAAAAAATTCCTTAATGTTATTCAAAAAATTCATGCTGTATTAATATCAGATTTTTTATTAAAGAAATTTTAGTCTACCAAATCAATACCAGTTTGTAGAATAAGGGTCACTCTTCCTGTTAAAATGTTGAAACTAAAACTTACATAGTTTTGTTATTAAGCAAATTAATAAATAATATTAATATGAAGAGTATCGAGTTTTTTTTAATAACTGATTAAGAAAAAGTAAAAAATGTTTAGTAAAAATATTGAAAATGTATTTCAATTCGAATATATAACAATTTTAACATCATATCAAATTGCACATGCCTAGGAGAAACCTTAAAATTATCGTTGTATATAAGATTTCTACCTGATGAAATCTTCAAGCTACTAATTCAAGCTACTAATTCAAGCTACAAAACTACTAATTTAAGATCTACTTGCCCTAAATAAATTTCAATTTCCCTTGCTTGACGGAGAACTTTTTTAACTGATGAACAAACAAAGTGAAAATTAATGTGTATTTTTTTTTTTTTCAAAAATATTTCGAAATTTTCTATTTAAAAGTGCTGAAAAAAGTACATTTTACAATTATTTTCCCTGTATTTAAAATGTTACTTTTATTACCGTGTTGTGCCTCTACTAAAATATCAAAAGAATTTGAATTAAGCATTTGACATTTTTTCTGAATGTTTGAAAAATGTTAATGTTTCTTAACGTTTAAAACATCGTCATGATATGTTTAATAACAGTAATTTTATCAATAATACTTTTAAATTTATTTGCAAAAAATATCGACATCACAAAACAAGAAAAACTCTAATGGGTTCCTAATGGGTTAATAAAATGATTCAACATTGAATTTATTTAGGATAACTTTAAACTACATTTTTTTACACAAACCTCATAAATTAAATACCTTTCTTTATAATATCGGCATAAAAGCGAAATATTTAAACAAAAATTAAATAAACAGAGAAAAAAAAATGATTCATGTTTATCATATGAAATTGAAATCTTTATTAAATTTGTATAAGACTTTTATTTTTAAAATTATACCTTAAAAATGGCAAAAATAATTTTATTCCAACTTTGTTTACAAAAAAACAACAATAAAATTTAAAATGAAAACAATATTATGTATATAGAAGCAGCTGCACCAGCACCATCACCAATAGTTTCTTAGCAAAATAATATTTTATTAAATATTTAGACATACATAAATTTTGAATGTTCCTACAACTTTTTTCTTTTAGGTTTTGTAATTTTTATTTGCTTTTCTTTTCCCATTATAATTCTTTTGTAATTTGTTTTTTTTTTCCTTTTTAAGGGTTTGGCAATTTTCCAAGTAAATTTTCCACCTTATGTTGAGAAGCACAAATAAACCTAAGTAATGACGTTTTTTTTTTTTTTCAATTTTATTTTTGCTTTTTCTGAAAAATAAATGCTGCCCTTTTCATTAGCAAAAAATACAAAAAATTTATTATACACTGAAAACAAAAAAAAATTATAATGCAAACGGCAGCTCTTTAAATATGACTCTCCCTTTTTAAACACTTTTGAGAAGAAAACAGCAAAAATAATAACAACAAAATTAATAAAGAATAATAAGAAAAAAAAAAAGGAAATTAAAATTTATTTTTATAATTTAATGTGCATTTATGCAGGTTGAACACATTCATTTAGTTTTCATGTCCACACACATACATGAATACATATTTGCATGCCTATAACATGTACAATAAATACACACATGTGCCATATGCCTTTATTATTATGCATTTTCTCTTTATGTTTTATAAAGCAATAAATAGAAATAGAAAGAGGGAGAGAGTATGAGAGGGGGGAAAAATGAGTCAAATGAAATTTTTCTCGTTTACAATGGCTCGTTGCTTTTTTTTGCCAAGAAACAAATTTTATAAAATATTTCCGCCTTGATTTTGATATTTTGTTATAAATTTTATTCTTTTTGCTTCTTTTATTGTATTTTTTTCTGTTGTTCTTTTTGAAAAAGGTTAAGTTCACCGTAATAAGTTCGATTTTATTATAGTGGTTTAAGCATATTTTCTGGGTTTTCTCTTATGTTCTTTTCATAATAACAAAAAAAAAAAAAAACAACAAGAAAAAGTTTTACATGAGATTTTATTTTTAAAACAAAAAAAAATATTTTTCTTCAAAGAAATCTGTCTACTTAGGATTCTATTTATGCCATTAAAATTGTATTTACATTTTTGTAGTTCACATCCATAATACATAGGGTATAAATCAAAGCCGTGCATAAAATTTGATGCAATAAATTCATTTTAAAATAGGAGAGTAAACCAATTTTATTGTGCATCTAGAAAAATATATAAAAATTTTTTCCTATCTTTTGAAAGGCGTTCCACCTACACAATATCATATTACATGACAGTTTTATAATATTGGTAAGAAAACTAAAGTGATTTTAATAAAATCAAATTTATAAATTGCATACCATTTTAAATACTTCAAAATACACATATGATTTTGCTCTACTGCAGTCCTATTGCTTCAAGTACAAAGCAAATTTATTGGAAAAATATTTTTCTTATTAGAGTTCAGAATGTTTTCTTTTTCATTTTATTTTCTTGTGATAATTAAATTGCTGTATAATTTATTTAGAAAAATCTTGTTTAAAAATTTATCCGCTGTGAAGGCGCCACAGCCTCTCCCAAATAAAAGCAAAAAAAATTATATAAAAAGCTAAGAGTTATAGATCATCGAAGAGTATTTTTTAAGAAAAATTCAAAAAAGTCACTAAAATATTTTATTCAAAATTGAAACTTAAAATTTTTCACTCTTCCACTTATCACAAAATAGTCAACATTTAAAGACCCTCAAAAATATAAATCAAAAATAAGTTTTTTTTTTCCAAAAAACCGTTCAAAGGACAAATGCTTTTAAAGGAACAAGAGTCTAACCTGTACTTGGTACATACCTGTGGTTGGTAGTCGTTATCATATTATTTTTTTTTTTTTTTTTTTTTTTTTTTTTTTTTTTTTTTTTTTTTCCTTATTCACTCCTAGAAGGAGCATAGGGCTAGTGCATGATTTCTCATGCACTAGTTTCATAGCGTCATAGAGTTTAACTAGGTAGGTGACTAACCTGCCGTAGTTTTATTTATATTAATTATTTGAGGTTATTAATATTTACTGTTTATTTTTCTTAGTTTTTTTTTTTTAATATGGAATATTACGAATATTTGAAAATTACTTGTATAATATTTATTAGTATTGTATATTAAGTTATAATAATATTGAATATAATTTTTATAGTGACCTGACCGGGGTTTGAACCCGAGACCCTTCGGTTAAAGGACCGGTGCCATAACCACTGCACCAATGGTCAGTTATCATATTATAATAATTAAAAAAGCGAAACGCACAAACAAACATACAGCATTAGGTTTTTATTAATCTATATCCAAATTAGATCTTTAATTAAAGAATAATGTGGATGAAGTATGAAAATATGAAAGAACAAACGCATTGTATGTGACAATAAAGTAGAGAAATTTTACAAATATCAAATAAACCTATATAGTCTTCGAATTCAAAGACATTTCAATCAAAAATGCTGTATTGAAGCTTTCTTTATATAACAACTAAAATTTCATATTAGAAATGAAAGAAGAACAAAAATGCATCAAAACAAGATTGAAACAATATCGGCTTTTGTTGCAATAAATTTTACATTTGGATACGTGTCTGTTTTTATAGTTGAATATCTCTTTGAAATATTTCTATATTTTTCCGTCAAATATCACCAAGTTGAAAGGTCTAGAAGAGAAAACAACAAGTGCAGAAAATCTAGCTTAAAATAACGATCAATTTGAAGGACCTATTCAACTCTTTAAAATTCTGCTACATATATAATTTTTTTTAATTATAAAAAATACAAGTGCGTAGTCCGTTTTTAAGTAATGTTATTAGTAGAGAGGAGGAAAAAGTGTATTTTGTTTTAAAATCATAATTTTTCCATTAAGATCAAAATTTTAACTATTTAGAAGGAAAAAGAAATTTTATAAATAGGCGGAATGGACTTCTTTTTTTAAAAATTTACTGAAAATTTAAAAAAAAATTATATTGAAATTGTTATAATATTATAAATTTGTATACTAAAAATCATTGAAAGCAAATTTTCTGTTATCTGAACAAATTTTCTGAGGATAATGTCAATACAACTCCAAAAGAATATTTGGTCACATGAAAATTCAAATAATGATATTAAATTTACTCATACAATTTTTTATTTTATAGAAAAATTTCAAAAAAAAAGGAAAGAACCAGAATAAAATGAGGACGACAAAAATTCCCAAAAATTTTTATTGATTTTCTTTTATTATCCTAGTTTTTTTTTTTATATACACACCAATTTGTATGTATATAGACCTGTATGTTAGTGCATGAGTGCACACACTCGTACATACCCATACCCTGGTTTCCACCATATCCTTAAATAGCATTTTTATAGCATTTTTCCTCTTTAATATTTTTATTTTGTTTCTGTTTGTTGCTTTTTTTTTATTTACTCACTTTTTTAATTCACTTGTTTTTTTGTTTTCCACTCTTTAGACGAATGATTTATTCGATAAAAAAAAATTTTAAAGTTTTCAATAGCATGCAAGAAAATCATAATAATTTTGTTGTTTGTTCTTTTTTTCTTAATTTTGGTCCGTTTCGATTTTTATTTGATGACATAAAAATGTTCTTGTTGATAAAAAAAAAATCTTTTTTTTTTTTCATGATAAAAAATTTTAAGTTTTTTTTTCTTGGTTGGAAAGTAAAACACGGAAACAATAAAATTAAAATTTTATTTCCCAATAATAAATTGTCATTGTGATAAAAGTTTACTTTGAAATATTAAAAAAAAAAAAATAAAAAAAAAAAATTTTTATAAATACTCAAAATCCAAATATATTCAATTAAATTATTATTAAAATAATTTTCTTTTTGTTCCTTTTGAAATATTGTTAAAATGTTGGCGCCATTTTTCCGTGGCTTTACATTTTTATTATTTTGTCTACAATTTTAATATAAAAATGTAAAAAAATATGAGAGTTCTTCGTCTGAACATGACCATTTATTAATAAATCTATTGGAATTTTAAATATAAAAAAATGTACGCAATATAAAATTTTTGAATGAAAATTTGCCTAAAAGTATGTAATTTAATATTGTTGTTATGTCGTCATTTTAGATAGTCACGCTGACTGCCCATGCCTTTTGCACTTAATTTGTTGTAGATCATAGATTGAAGATTTTTAAGGGAATCGAAGACGACCTGAAAATATCGATCAGCGACTTTTATCTATTCGATATCCATTTGCGACTTCTTATAGCCTCTCGATGGGCCTGACTATAATATCCCCGTTTCAAATATAAAACTGGAGATATCCCCATGGGAATTGGACAACAATTCCCGAACGCTTAGAAAACACTGCCTAACAATTCCCAAACAAGTGTGACGGCGGAATAATTATTTAGCGAAACATTTTTTCAAAGAAATTCACTATGCTCAAATTAAGATTTAAATGAATACATTACAGGATTAATGTAATGTATTCAGTTAAATACAGTAATTGCAAGTAGAAATGACTCACTTAATTTAAATAGCTGACATCTAAAATTCTCAAAAAATTAATATACAATATAATTCGTTTTAGCAATTAATTCGCAATTAGAGGTCTGAATTACATGCTTAACGTTCAAATTAATAGAATAAGAAATTAAAGGAGCATTTAAATGGTGATTTTTAATGCTCGAGCTTGTATTTTAGGCTGAATTCATAAAAAAATACACCATAATACTGACGCACTAATTTGCTCAATTAAATTCAAATTCAACGCCATGATGCACTGTAATGTAACCCCAATTTTATAATAGCAAAAAAAAAATCAAATGTTTGAAGTTCTCGCACTATAACACAGGAAATATTTCCTTAAAATTCACAATAAAATATTTTTTCAATTCTATTTCAAAACTTTATAAATAGAAAAACAAAATTTGGACTTGATATAAGAAAATTTTTCTCACTTTCTTCATATTTGATTTGTGAAAACGTACTGAAAAAAAGACGGGAAATTTTATTTTTTTTTTGTTTCTATTTCCTGTTGAAATAAAAGTTCTTGAAGCATTCTTTAAAAAAAAATTTTAAATAAACAAAAACACAGTTAAGAAAAACACAGCTTTTACTTATGCAAAAAATTTTCCAACTTGAAACTTTGAAAATTTTCTTTTTTTTTGCTTGTCTTCATTTAATGTGTGTGTGTTTTTCTTCTTGTTTTCTTCTTATGTTAATATTTAACATTCTTTATTAAAATGAAACAAGAAAAAATTTATTTTTGACATGAGCAGCACATAAACGAATGCATTTTTATTTGTTTTGGGATTTGCAATTCATTTTTTTTCACAATTAAACTAATTTTCCCAATTAGCCTAAAATTTGTCATATTGAAAACGAATTTAGGAGTGCATAGTGCTGAAGTTAAGAAGTCGCAATCGGAGTCGGAGTTATACATAGAAATGGGATTTGTAGCAAAAACCAAACCGGATCCGATATAGAATTTGTAATTGAAAAAAGAACCGAAGAATTGTAGTCAAAGTTGCAAGACAATTTTTAAATTATAGCTCTTACGATTAAGATTCCACTATATGTATACAAATAGTATACAATAAGTAAAAGTAATGTAGATACCACATTTTTTGAGGTACAAATGAAGAATAGACTTCGGGACAAAAAATTCACCCAGTACAAATCTTTCATATAAAATTTCCAAAAAATCTTTCATATAAAATTTGATATGAAAATTATACTTGCTTCAGTTATTAATTGTAATGCACTCGAAAAAAAGGCATGGCAAAATATATAATGAAAAGATCTGAAGAAAATGCATGTACTCGTATGTGCGGATGTAACAAATATTTTCACATGTAAACTGACATTCTGATTTCCGTACTTTGTGAATTCTTTTTAATCCAAAAATTCATATTTTAAGGCAAAACAAAATACGTTTGTACACATTGACTTACATTCATGCATACACACATGTATAATAAAGAAGTTTTAGAGAATATTTTTCAAAAATTTAAACCACTTTGACAACAATTGTAATTTAATCTGTGATAATAAAGCAAAACTGCTTAAGTCATAAAATTAGTAAAAAATTAAATTGTAATGAGCTTTTCAAGTTCAATGACTTGAATTAAATTTTGTGTTAATTTGAAAAATTCTTATATAAAATTTGCATTTATAGAATTTATATTTAAGTTTTAATTTATTAAAGCGGTAAGTGGACAAAGGGGTTAACTTACATTTGCATTGTAACACATTTTTTCATTAACAAATTGTAAAACTATTAATTTTTTTGTTACTCATGTCCTATGTACACTGTCAATCTAGTCTTCTATTAAGTTTCTAACTATAAGAGTAATCATAGTTGAAAATATATGAAATTTAATGATGTTCTATCCGAAAAGCTCGATTTTCATCAAAATATTAGTTAATGCCTCTGTCCACTTACCCCTTTAGCGTTTTTTGGACTAATTCGTACTCTATATAACTTTTTGAAATTTTTTCCAAAAGCAGGGTATAAGAGACGATATTCTCTCTTCCGAAGAGACGAAATTTCCAAATCGAACTGCATCAAATTTTACTAGATACAGATTCACATAATTCAAACAATTATAATGTGGCAACAATTGCAAAAAGTCAAATAAGGTAGTTTGTCTTGTAACCACAGACATATGAAAATAATGTTAATTTTTTTTTGTTGTTATATTCCCAAAAACCCAAAAGCTTATGGTTTATTTTTTTTTTATCTTAGCATAATAATGATGAAAATTTGAAAAAAAAAATGTTTTGCTTTTAAGAACATTAAAAGGATTTTTTTTTATTTTACTTTGATATTATAAAAATCAAGATCAAAATCAATATTTAAACTAACTTTTATGGAATATGTTAAATAGTTAAATAGTTTGAACAGAAGAGTTTAAAATAATTTAATATTTTTTATTTAATTTTTTTTTTTTAAGAGCAAATAATGTGAATGAATAAATATAAAAGTTTAATGTTTAAAAAAATGAGTTTAATTAAAAAATTTTTTTTTTAATGAAAAATTAAATAAACACTCAAAATTACTTTAAAATTTTATTTTGAAAACATTAAAATTCTTAAATAAATTTTAAAAAATATTATGTGAAATACGAAAAGACTGATGCATTTGTAAATTAATAATGTGTATAACTTTGTACATTTTGCTGATGACAGTGCTGTTTCAAAATATTGAAACACATAAAAAAGAAAATTAAATAAAATTTAGTAAGAAAATTTTATTAAGATTTTATTTGAAAATTGTTTGGTCTAAACATTATGAGCTGTACGGCATAATCTGAATGATTTTTTTCATATAGTTTTTTAGTTTTCCATGGTAAAGTTTTACATTTTTTGAACAAAAAAATGCAATATTATTTTTTAGTACATGTGTGAAATATTACATATGATCTACTATATATTTCACTAAAAAATGCATATTTTTAGGCTAATTCATTGTTAGAAAATGTCAAAAATGAAGTTTTGCATTATAACTGGTTTGTTCATAAGATGTCCGCGGCTTATTTTCTTAATTTTCTACAGTTCCTTATAAATTTTAAAAGTATAAACTTATAAATTTTAAAAGTATATACTGTTTACGGCTTAAAACACAAATATTCGATTGAATTTATATTAAGAACTTACTCACAAGCTGTTAAGATATTTAAATTGAAGTTATTTAATGGAAACAACAATTAATTCAAAATGACGCCAGACATTATAACATGTACAAAATATGAAAAAATTATTTTGAGAATTTGGTAAAAGAATTTATTTTTTAATTTAAACAAATACAACTACAATTTTTTATCATTATTTACTGTCGACATCACAGTATTGCCTCCTCAAGTTCAAATGAAAATGCTTGATTTACAAGCGGCGACTTGCAAACTATATTTTCAGAACATGATGATGAAAAAAAACTAAATGAATCCCGAAAAGGTTTATTTTAGATTTTCCAGTGTGGAACCCAAATCCATTTCGATCAAGCATGCATACCATAATATTTAAAAATTTATATGAATAACATATTTTGCAGATTACTTTTGCTTTCGTTTTTACATGTTATTTAGCGTTCATTTATCATTAGGCAAAATTTGAAAATGTATCACGATTTGCATCCTTTGAATGTAAATAAATATGCAGATTTTATAAGATGTAATATACGAATAGGAGAAATTCCTTTACGAAGATATGTGAACAGTTACTTAAGTTTTAATCACATACATGTAACACTTACCTATATAGTTTTAACTCCTTAATTTGCCACAATATAAGCACCTATTACAAAATTGGTTAAATGGTAATAAAAAGACTGAAATACGGAATAATGTCCACAATCGGAAAAATCATTTTCAAATTGGTTGTAAAAATAGGGTAAACTTGAATGGAGTTGGCTACAGTAAAATTAACGATTAACTGAATAAGTTTTGAAATTTTAAATTTTCTCTCAATTCTAGTCAATTGCTTTTGATAATAACTTTTCCCCGCACACACAGTATTTTATGTTCAGAATAAAAATACATTTATTTGCTTTAATAAATTACTTTATTTTTTCCCCATTTCATAAACTCCTTGAACACTAGTTTTCATCAATTTCATTTCGAAAAAGAATCAACAAAATGAATTTAAATATTTTATTCAAGGTTTTAGTTTTCAAAATCACTTTGTAATCATATTCAGAATCTAATAAGAGTCTTATAGTGTTCTTTCTTTATTACATATTTCATTTCCCTTTTCTTTTTAAATATAATTTCCTTGTAGCAATAAAAATCAGAAAGTTCTTCAAATTCAAAGAATAATTCATAGCAAAAAAAAATATATTATGAGCGCATATCCTTTCTAAGTTCCTTTTCCCGTTTACAATAAAAAAAAATAGATTATCTCATAATATACAAATATTATTATAGAAAATGTCAACAAAAATTTCCATATGTACACAAAATTTTCACCAAGAAACTTTAACATTTTCCAATTTTTTTTTTAATATGCAAAATATCGATCAAATCAAACATTTTTTTTTCAATTTTAAACTTTAAAATTAAATTAAATATTTACTTGTGTAGAAATCTTTTTCAATAAATCAAATTCAACTTATGATTTTTAATTTGATTAAATTATACAATAATCTTATATAGATATTTGAAAAATAGGTAAAAGTTACAAGTGCTTGTATATTGTATTTTGTACCCTTATACTTACTTAGTTGAATATTAATGGATTTTTTATTGAAAATAATTAAAAATTTTATACAAAGGAAACTATAAAACTTTAAAATATTTTAATAAATTTTTACTAAAACTTTGAAAGTAAATTTTCTAAAAAGAAAACTTTTTTAACAAAACATTCTTTGGGATACTTGTAAATAGATCCTGATGTTCTCATATAGAATAATAACAATAACAAATTTATAGAATTTGACTTTTAAAATAAAATTATTAATTAAAATTTATGCTATGTATGAAAGTTTCTTTTCGCCATTTTATACTTAATTCTTAAAATTTTAGAAGAGTTCATTTTTATTTTATAATATTGGAAAAATTTCATACATAAATTTCTAGCATTCTCAATCTCTTGCATTAAATAAAATAAGAACATGAAGCAATAGTTTAAAATATAATACAAATATTTAAAAAAATTCCAGAATTAAATTTTCCATATCAGAAATAAGGGTATGAGTGTGGGGTTATTAATAATTATAATGCATAATATACAATATTCCAAGTGAGTCCCGTATCCGATTTTTGAGTATTAGCGAACATCAAGTTTTTCTTTCAAATATTTTGTTATTTTTCAAATTAATTTTAAAATATTGTTGAGGGTTAAATAAAATCATGAAAAACAAATTTAAATAATTTAGTTATTGATTGATTTACTAAAGAAAATATTTTCATTTTAAAACGTAGCGAAGAGTTCTGTAACTTCTGTTCGAGGATGCTATAGATAGATAATCGATTCTCTTAGAATTCAGACCTCAATATTGACCACAAAATTTTTATAATATGGCTGTGTATGAATATTAAACAAAATGTCATAGAAAGCTCTAGAAAATGACCACACCTGACTTTTTTGAAAATTGGTCTCTTAAAAACCTCAACCACCTAGAAATTGTCCCAAAGAAACCTTGATATACAAAACATATCAATCATTGTCTTGCATCATGTTCTAGAAATCTAGAAAATATGCATTATAAACATTATGTAGCTAGTTTGATAGCATCTTAAGGTACATTCCATTTAAACATTCTTTTAGCATTTATTAAAAGATAATAAATATATGACCAATCTGTAAATAGCTGGTGGCTAATTTTATAATTGTAATCAAAATATGTTTGTATGGAGTAAATCTATAAAATCCGCCAAATATTTTTTTTATGCCTTCAGCAAAAATGCTTTCTTTTTTTCATTAAAAGTTTGTAATATTGAATAATTTTTTTTTTTAAGAAACAAATGCGTTTCCCTTCTCTCAATTATTTTAATGTAGACACATATTTCTATATTTACACACAATAATCGTATTTAAATTATAGCTTTTAAATTTAATGTTGCCATCATTAAAAAATAATTTGCCATTTCCGATCAAATTCTAGATCCATTTTGAATACAACCTAAATTCTTTTTTTTTTTGGTTTTATATTAAAATAAAAATCAATAAAATTCAAAGGCATTACGTTTTTAGACATAAATAGTTTATCTTGATTTTCTTTTTTTGTATTTTTTAATTATTTTTGAATTCATAATGTGCATATTAGAATCAACAACAAAAGATCCATAATGTAAAGCGGGCAAATAATGCAAAAATTTCTTGTATGATTGAGAAGTGAGTCATTAGAATCATTAGTAAGTCATCATTGAAACTCGCTATTAACATTACTCTGAAATTATTTCAGATATTAGATTATGCAGTTTTCCATTTTTAACACGTTAACAATTCCAAAACTAATTAGAAATAAAACCTACATCAAAAATAATATTATTTTAAGCTGGTAGTTTAAAGCTAATAGAGGTCAATAATGAACAGTTACAAAATTCAATAAGAGGAAGCATTTAATGTAAAATTAAAGAAAGATAGCAAAAGAAGCTAAATAAACTTATTTTCTTATACAAAAAAATTGCATATTTTTTGGCGAAAACTTTTTTTTATTACAAAATTTGTAATTTAATCAAATGTCTTCTACATACTTCCTATTCCATAAGTCTACAACGTTTTCCATAAATTAAAATTGTTACTATATATGCATATAAATTTTAACTAATTCATTCAAATTCGAAATTTCCTTATTTCGAACTAATTTCGAAAATTTAAATTGAAAATGATTGTAAATTATTAAAATTAGATTCATAGCTGGAACTATTTTTTATAATAGCCATTGTTTTAAATAAAACTAGTTTAGTATAAAAGCGTTGACACGCATAAATTAAAGATTATTAATGATTAACTCAGCCCCAATCTGAGAAATGGCTCAATTTTTGTTGAACAGTATAAAATTCTAACATCTTAATTTAAAAACTCGTTAAGATTAAAGTTTTTCTCTTTCCATTTTTCTATGCTTTTCTATCTATGTTCAATTTTCTTGTATTGTTTCTCTTAGTTTCTGAAATTTAATTACTTAAAGGAACTTTTATTTTTGCCTCATTTTTTATTTTATTAAAATAAAAATATATTTATACTTTCCATTAATGTGCCATTTCATTTTTTCAAGTATGCAGACATAATGTAATTGGGTCGTGAAATTTTTTTGTTGAAACTTTTATTCCTTATACATGGTGGACAGGAAAAAACAATCAAATAAAGAATCAAATTAAAAACAAAAAAAAACGTTTTATAGTATTCTTGGAAATTTGCATTTTTTTCAGTGCAGTCGTTGAATTGAGAATTTGAGAAAATTTTTAATTTTGGAGCCATACCAGAAATATTTTTTGATAAAATATGAAATTTTACATTGTTTACTTGTGCTATGAGTATATAATTTTGAGTAGGTTCGAAATTTTCGAATACTGTTTCGGCTCCCTGTATTCATGATATTCTTGCCAGGATAATGGTTCTCAATTTATGAACTCAATGTCTGAAATTCTGCCACTTCATAAGTTAAATGCAGTGAAAATATTTTTATTGGCATATGAGCTGAAAGGCAATACTAGTTATTAAATCTGAGCAATAATAGCAAAAAATAACAGAATCAAAAAAACGCTCGAAAAGAAAATTATGTAAGCATTAAACAAGAAATTTATTTAAGCATAATATTTGACTTTTTTACAAGGATGCTAAAAATATTTTTTGGGTAAGCCCATTAAATAAGAAACTAGCAGGTTCTCACAAATATTATTCAAAATTTTCTTTCACATACATATTTTCTAGATATAGATATATATATACATATAAAAATGCAATTTTTACCCCTAATAAAAATTTTTTTTTATTTTTCTTCATGTCAGCATTAATGTATTTGCATTTATTGAATTCTTATAACATTTTTATGACCAATTATAGTTAAAAATATCAACTATTTATAGTACACCTTATATAACAGTGTGCATGATTTACAATGATTCATAACTAGTTTTGTGTGGGGAAGTCTAATATGCAAATTATACGTGTAAGTATGCATTTATATAGTTTTATGAATGAAAGTAAACTTGATTATGAATCAATAAATTTGCATGTTCTAAATAAATATTTTATTAACATTCACATACACAATACACTTATTGATTTCTCATTTACTCTATACGTATTTATAGATCATATGCATACTAAAAGACACATTTTTTTTTTATTAATAAAAATTTTTTATTCTTAATAAAAATGTGTATATATTTGTATATATAAAATTATAAATTTGAATTTTTTCACAATAAAAATGTGGTTTTAATTTTCTTTATATTCTATTTGTGAATTACATGTTTGTACTTTGATGTTCGAGGATTTATTGTTCATCATTAAAAAGCACTTACAATGATTAAGTAATTCTTAAGAATTATCATTGTTTTAATGGGAACCAATAATATAATATTTGCATATAATATGTTACATAGTGGTTAAGAAAATTTACTATGTGGGTAACTTAAAAATTTATATGAAATTGAAATACTATAGGGCGAAATTTCCAATTTAAAAAAAAATAAGCAATTTAATATTAAAAAATATATCTTTGAACATGCTCGAATACGTCAAAAACACATTTCAAAAAATATTTAAATGATTTCGAAAGCAAAATGTTGTTAATGATTTTATTTATATTAAAAAACGCTTTGCTCTTTTAGCATTAAGCCTTATAAAAATTGCAAAATTTAATGACAGTCAAGGAAAGTTTCACTTGTCACAATTTCTTAAAATGATTTTTAAGGTGTAAATCATTTTTACACCACCATGTAGCAATAATAAAATAAAATTTCAAATAAGTAAATGGCGAAAGGAAAAACTCAGTAAAAAAATCAAAATGCAATTAATGTTATGAAACATATGATTCATACAAAAACTAAAAAGAAAATTAGGCTTAAAATTAACGACTCATCTAGAACCACAATTATTATCAGGAAATTAAAATTTTTAATATACATATATACTTATTAAGTATTCAAAATTTTTTTAAGACTGAAAAGTCGTTTTATAATTTATCTTAATTCTAAATTCGACAATATTGTAATACTCAGTTTCCATTAATTCAACTTGATGGAGTTACTTTCAAAGTTGCTTTATAAGACGAAATATGACAGGTTTTTGCTTGTCACATTTCGTCTTATAAAGCTTTAAGTCGAATTTAGTATTTCTTAATTTTATTAAAATTCGAAT
The DNA here is from genome assembly GCF_029603195.1 of Condylostylus longicornis. Taxonomy (NCBI): domain Eukaryota; kingdom Metazoa; phylum Arthropoda; class Insecta; order Diptera; family Dolichopodidae; genus Condylostylus; species Condylostylus longicornis. The sequence continues at coordinate 14,915,314 of NW_026577973.1, read as the reverse complement.
ATTTCACAGTTTAGTATACATTTCGCCAAAATTTGGTAAATACCTCAATTAGTTCAAATTAAGCGGGAATTTTTCTAATTTCTTCAAAATTTTGTAAACTTCAACTATATTTCTAAATTCGATAATATAAAAAAGAATCTTACTCAATCAAGGAAATAAAGAACTTGTATTTGCAGTAATAAAATAAAAGGTAAAAATAAATACCAAGTTGTTATCATGTTTTGTTTGGTCGACATATACTTTATATTTTGGCAGAAATTCTCGTGAACGTACCTGAAACGAATAAAAAAAAAATTATAAAATATTAAAATGTTCTTTTTTTATTTATTAATTTTTTACATTCTAATTTAATATTTAAAAATAATTTATTTGTTTTGACGATTATAAAAATTTAATTAAAATTTGATTCACTAATTTATTACTTAAATATAAAAGCGCAACATAAGCGGTGCTCTAGAAGTCTTTGATTCTAGAATAGTGTGCAAATAAACAATAATTTAATATGTTGTGTTAAAAAAATAGCCTGTTTAAAAATTTTGAAAAAATTAAATGACATCAAGTCCTTATTTTACCAATTATTTGAATCTAATACCAATGTCGAATACCCCGATGTCTCATAAAGTATCGTGCTTTTGAGATTGATAATATTTTTTGTAAAAATTTTTTGAGATTTTCCTCACAATATTTATTTGATGTTTTAATATTTTATTTAAATTTTATTATCGAATCTAGTTGACATGATCCAAAAATATATAGTCACTTTCGTATTGTAAAAATTGCGTTAACTTAAGCGAAATATCTCTGTCCATATCGTTTATGATGAAGCATTCAGTCAAAGTTCACAAGTTTTCAAATGGTAAAATTATAACTAATGTGACAATATAATTTCAAATTGCAGCACTTAAGCAATGATAACAAATTTTGGGGGCTATTTAAAGGCGATTAAAGAACTGATTTTCTTACAATTTGAAAGCCGGGGATGTTCATATTTTTAATTATTTCCAAATGGACAAAACTGAATTCACTGCAATGCAACGAATATTTGAGTAAGCACTAATTAATATTCCCCAAAAATTGTCGAATACTTGACTTCTGTAATAGCATCTTGCTTAAAAAAGTTCATATGAATTTCAATTTAAATTCAAAAACAAAAATTTTATTTTCTAAATAAAAATGACAATGAAATCAAATACAATTATTATATTAGTAAAATGCTTGTTTTTATAATTATTTTTATATATAATTTTTTTGTACATAATAACAATAATAATAATAAGAAGAAGAAGATATTGATACTATTTGACGTCAATGGATTCAAAAATGATTTTTCTTAAATAACTATATGAGCCAAAAAAAAATTAAATAAAATTAAATAGTAGTATTAAAGGCCCTGACAAATATATACAGCTGCACAAATATACAAACATATAAATGTACACAAGTTCTTACGTTTTCAGTTATAAATTATTTGAAAAACATTTGTAATAAACTAAGTGATTAAGTTATAAAAAAAATATTTAGTTGAATATAAAATTGTCAAAAATAATTTTAAATACAATTGTGTTTGTGTGCTTGTTGTTTTTTCTAAATTAATTTTGTGTGTATACAAACAATATCTAATAAATTAAATCCCCTTAAAAAATTACCTAGGTAAAGAAATATTTTAAAAATTTATATAATAAATAAAATAACAAAAAAACACAAAAAAAATGTTTTGTTTTCATTTGTTGTCGATTTAAGATCACCTGTCACCGAAAATACATCTCACTTGTATAATGACATGTATGTACAGTGTTGTCGGCTACCGTCATCACAGTGTCATTACTAAGATACATTGTTTATAAATAATTTCAAATTATTTAACAGTAAAATTCAAAATTATTTGTGTACATTTAATATTTTTGTTTTTGATAAGCGTTAGAGGAAAATGAAAAAATTACAAATGATTAAGGGCCTTTCTTTACTTTATATATAAAATAATTTTCATGATAAAAGTACTTTAATTTGAAAATTTGACATGACTGAATGTAAAGCTCCATATGTTTTAATTGCAGACTCGAAGAGCTCTGGTGTTCAATAAATTTCATTACAAAGTTTTTCCAGAAAATTGCAAGAAAAAAAAAAAGTAGAAAATGTATAGGAGCAAAAAACAAAGATGCTTTCCTGATAAAATTATATGGAAATTTTACATACTTTAATCCTAAATTTTCTAAGGGTCGTTGAGGTACATATAATATTTATATTTATATACTTATTTAATTTAATTTAAAATCATTTTTTATAAGCAATTAATTCGGTCCAAACAAATTATATGTAAACAAAGACATTTCCAATAATAAAATGCACGAAATTTGATAATCTTGCCAAAAATTTGTTTATTTTGTGATCCAATAACTTGGAAGAGGAAAGTGGTAGAAAAAATTTTATTTTAATAAAATAAATTATCAAGATATTACTAAAACTACTTACTAGCATAGGACATTTTATTTTATTTTTATTTCGATATAACAACATGAAATAAACTACCTATTTTTGTATTTCCGGAACATTAGAATAATGTAAATAAATAGCCATAAAACATATATAAAGTTCTAAAATTTTAGGATAGAAAAAGAAGGTGGGTAAATTGTATTCTAAATATGAATTCGTATACAAAATTTTACCTTTCTACCCTAAAGGATAAGTTTTGTAAACAGAAGTATGGATCACTTGGGTTCACAGAGAGAGTGAAATCCGTCGGAAATGGTGTTAAATATTTTTAGCTTCGTTTATTTGTTTCAAAATGAAATTCTTTTATATGCAAGTTTTGATTTTATAAATTTGTTTAATGATTGCCTTCCGTTTCGATTCTGCTCTTCAAATTTTCATAAATACATAAATAATGTTGCCGTTTACTGTTTTATTCAAAATAATTTTTTTTTGGGAAAAAGAAAATTTAATAAAATATTTTTGTTTTCTTCTTTTTTTTATAAATTAGTTGAAAAACAAAATAAAATAAGAATATTTATGTTTTTATTTTATTTTTATTTCAAATTTGACCTTTGTTGTGGTGCACAGACATATGTATATCTTTTATATTGTGTACAAACATATTCACATATGTATATATGTATATATTAATATATTTTATCTATAATGTTGTACAACAAATATTAAAAAAACACGATTTTTCATTACGTTTAAATCCTCTTCTATTTGAACTTGTAGGAAAAAAAAAATAAAAGTAAAAAATTCACGGGCATCAACATTTTATCAGTGCGCATAAAAACAAAAACAACAATATTGAAAATCTTAGAATTCTCCCCTAAAAAAGAAACCACATGTTTCAACTTCTTTATATTTATTTATTTATAAATATAAAACAACATGTTCAAATTAAAATAAAATTATTTTTATAAAAATAAATTAAAGAAAGCATAAAATATGAAAGAGAATAAAGAAAAGGAAAAATTAGAAGACGAAAAATTCTCTTTTTTTTTTCAGTTTATTTTTGATATCAAAACAAACGCAATAAAATCGACAACGTTTCTTCCAGCGCCTATATAAAAACATTTATTATATAAAGTACATAACATAGAAATTACGAATATTAGAAAATACATTTATGTATGTAACATGTATAGCATTATTATAGTATATTTCACTTATACATACACATATATGTATGCATAATTGAAAATATTGTATAAATTAGAATTAGTTGTGTCATGTATGTTTGAGCTTTAATTTTAGCACATTTACGACAATATTTTGCATAACATAACGAAAATATAACACAACAGAATTTCTTTTTATAAATGAGTGTAAACGTGGGTTTGTTATATTTATGCAATATTTATGTATTATATTTATGTAAAATTGGTAATATTTCGTTTTGTCAAAAACAAAGTTAAACCGTAAACAAATCCAAAACTTAATATCGCAAATGTATTATCAAAAAAATTCGAATTTTCGGAGATGAGAATTCCCTTTAGTGAAAGATATTTTTAATAACATTTTTTATCGTAATTCTCTTTGAAATTAGAAGTCTATTTCCAATTTTTTACGTCAAAAAATCAATGCAAAAATTAGTGTTATGCGAACGTGCATATTAAAGAACGAATACTGGTAATACTTATTGGCAAAATTTTATAACAAGCATTCAGAATTTTTTGAATGCAGAATTTGCTTTTAATAGTGCAAATCAATTGAGGCGCTTACCACATTAGTGGTCTACTTGCAAAAATGACATTTCGAGTCAATTGCAGTTGAAATATATTTAATTTTTAAGGAAATTTTGAAAAGACAGAAACGAACTTATGTCAAAATAGAGTGCAAAAAGGAGTAAATTAAGTATTTTGAAAATATAGAACAATTCTTTAGGTCATTACAGATTTATTGAACATAATAACACATTTTTCCAAAAACGTGATATAGGCCACTAATGTGCTGAGCGCGATATAATTTTTTTTAATTACAATACTCGCTAGCATTATTGTGCTAGCATAGCAGTATTTTAATTAAATTCTGTGTCAAAAAATTCTTTTAAGTTAAATACCATTTCACCGGTACCAGTACACTTTATATGAGATTTGAAACTTTTTGTTTTAGATTATTTTTTCTCGCAACAAATTATTTAATGTTTTTCTATTTTTCCACTTTATTTATATTTGCATTATATATACATATGTACACTTCATATTTATGGTATGTATACATTCTTACACATATACTTTCATATAAACACTGTGCTTATTCGAAAAATAATATAGGAAATTAATAATATTTGTATAGAATTTTTACTCTAAATTTATACACAATATACGTAAATATATTCATTTTTTGGTTTTGCATAAAAAGGATAAAAATATAATGATTTTGTTATGGAAATTTACAATTGAAATAAAAATATAAATATAAATAATTGAAAGAAAACAGTATGTGATTTTATTAATAAAAATATAAAGCTAAAATCATAATATTATGAAAGATTGAAATTATATAAAATACTCAATATTATTGCGCACATGTATGTGTGTGTGTACAATAATAAGAAAACTAATTTTAAAAGTAAAATTGTAATCGTAATTGTAGAAAATAACAAAACTTTTCAATTAACGTATTGATATTTAAGTATGCCTAATTTTTTAATACTTATTGAAACAAGTTTCTACCAGGAACAAGCTTCTATCAAATTCTAAACGGAAGAAGTTTAGCTATTAAACTTCGAATAATTGTGTTCTAACTTAAATCTAATTATGAAGTAGGTTTGAATTATCTCTGCAAAAAAAAAGGAATTTGAAAACAACTGCGGTAACAACCTCAATTTCAACTTAATCAGTGACATTTGATTTTAAAATATTTAAGATATGAGAAAGTAAAATAAAGAGTGTCTGCGAATTTATAAACAAAAATAGTTATTAAAAGGTAGTTAAATTTAATTTGTAATTGCCAGCACGTAATATGGGCAAAATATCGAAGATCTGATGAACAAACAAGACGCACCATCATCCTTATTTCATAGAATTTGATTTTTTTATTTTAAGAAATTCTTTATAATTTTAGCTGCAAGTAAAATCATTTTGTTTCATTTTTTAAGAAGGCCAATTTAATACTTCAGTTTTATTAAAAAGTTAAATAATTTTAAGAGTCAAAATTATTTTCTTATCAGTTTATTAAGATTGTAAAAATTTTATTTAAAAAAATTAAATATAAAATTGTTGTGTAGCAAAGCTAATCAACAGATAGAGAACGATAGCAAAAAATTTTATGTGTGGCACAAATTTTTTCTTAGTCGTCATTGGAACAAAATACTTAAAAATTTTTATTATTTCAACATGATTATCAAATAGAAATAATAAATAAAGCAAAAAAAACTGATGAGGCCAGCACATAGCCAAACACAATGTTGCATACAAGATGCTGATAAAAGTTAAGTTTAGAAAAATTTCAAGCAAATTGTTTGACTATTTTCTATTAAATTATATGAATAAAAATGAGATTTCGATTGCTGGCATTTGGTTTCTTCAGTAAGAAAGATGAATTGGAAAATTTATTTAATATTTATATAAAAATTATCAAAACTATGAAGGTGTAGTTGTACATACTTATAATGTGTCCCGAAAGTTGAGACTTTTTCAAGGCCAAAATAAACTCAAATCTCATCAAAATCCGTAAAGCTTAAATTGAGAAACCCAAGTACTCAGATAGACTCGCCGGCAGCCTGACATCTCTATAAAAATAGTTTATTTATGTTCCTACTGTGGAGACCGTTTCGGTTGAAAATTCGAAATATGAAATATGATGGAATCACTTTCCGTATTAAATGCAATGTGGTCGTTAAAAATGAGCATTTTTATAAATTTCGCAAATTTAATTTAATTGGAAGGAAAATTTCATGATGAGATTTTTCACAAAAAAAAAAAATTAGAATGAAAGAAAACAAATTCATAAGTATCAAATTTTATTTTCTTTTCTTTTTTATTAGATTAGATCACAATTTAAATAAAGCAAAAGTAACCACTTGAAAAAATGGAAAAAAGTTCGTGTCTGCCTTTTAAATTTTACAATAATAAAAATTATAAAAGAAAATTTTATTATGGTTGTAAGGTTGGGCATAATTGTAATAAATAAAAATCGTAACAAGCAGTAATCATTTTTTTAAGGAAATCTTTATTTAAGTAGCATTTTAATTATACGGAAAATTGGAACGAAATTTAGAAAATAACAATAAATTGATTTAATTAAATTAAAATGATTATTAATTGAAATTATAACAAACGTGTTTAAAAAACATATTAAAACTTTGTGTTCGCACATGCCACTCCTTTTCGTAAAATAATTTGTAATTTGCATTTTTTTAAAGAAAAACTAATAAAATATTTTAAAACGTTCAGAAAGCAGGGACCCAAAAAAGGCACAATGGGAAAAAAATGAATTAAACTGAAGTATTTGTGATTTGAATTTAAATTTTGAAGGTTGAAGATGTCTTTATATTTTAGTATAACTACGAAAATATTTCGATCACATGGATATAATTCGATCCTTGGATATAATTTGGCCCTACGAATATATTTCGGTCCTATGCATATATTTCGCTCCTATGTATATATTTGGGTCTTATCAATATAATTCTGTTCTGTGGATATATTTCGATCCCATGAATATATTTTGGTTCTACGGATATAATTCGATCTTTGGATATATTTCGATATTATTTATATATAATTCGTTTCAGCTTTAACTGTTTAATTTTTGCAATTTTGCTACCCAACATTGTAATCTGTAGTTCTAACACTATGAAATATTAAAGGTTGGTTGTTATCAAACATTCAAAGCATTTAGCACTTATTTTTAACTGAGTTACACACAAATTTATGCCGCATTGTTATAATAAAACTCACCCTTGTTCCTGAACCTGATTGTTCAAATATTCCAGCTAAATATTTCGTATCACTTTGAATTTCAATTAAAAATTACAATGTTTTTTTTGTTGCCTTGAATGAATTTTCAAAATCAAACCAAAACGTTAATTCGTTTTCGATTGATTTCACTTCATGAACATTTTTATTATAATCTTGAATAACTCATTTTGTTACCACATTAAAATAAATAGAAAAGAAATCAATATAATTATTAACGGCACGGAACCTCCCACACAAGAAATAAAAAATTTCAGTCACAAGATTAAAATCATGTTGCTAAATTGAAAATATTGGGATCATGTCTGTATCTTAACAAAAACGAAATAAAAAAAAAACTTTCATTCGCTAATAAAACAGCAATAGAAATGCTAATTTTTAGAAAAGATTGAAACACCTTCAAAAACCGCATTAAAGTAATTTTAAAAATAAGAAATTAAAAAAAAAACGGAGAAAAAAGTAATCATTTAATCCGAAAGTGATTTACTAAAATCTTTGTTCCTTCGTTTTTTCTTCATGATTTTTTTTCCTACTTTCAGTAATTTTTCAGTACACGACTTGGGTTTTAATCCGAAAATCAATATAATGAATATCTGTACTGGCTGCTGTTTGTGAGGAAATGAAAGAAAATAATTTAAAATAGATTGCAAATTTTATTTTTAGTTTTTGCGATAATAGTTAAAAATTTAACGGTAAAAATGCTTTTAGAATAAAATTAATGAATTATTCCATTTCACCTAACTATGAAATGGAATAATTCATTTATTATTGTAGCATTAGGACTGACTAAATCAAGACATGATACAACTTGTATCATTTCTTGATTTTAACAGATGAAAATGATTAAAATTATGAAAGAATATTTGTTAAATTGAAAATAATTTCTTGATTCTATTAACCAATATAAGAACTGTTTGGTTAAAACTTACTGGCCTTTCCTAGTACTTATTTAAAACAGTTATAAAGTTAAAAGCAGCGTAAATCTACTCATTTCAAATTCTTGTGTTCAGATAATGCATACTTAAATTCCAATTAACTTGTTACGTTAAATTAGGAACAGCTTTTAAGTACTTTTAGGTACTATATAAAATTAATTCAAATACTACCAGATTCCTTCTTCATTTACATTCCTCCTTCAATAGAACGTGAATTTAAATTGAATATTTTTATTAAGATGTAGAATTTGCAGAGTTGGGACTTGTAGATTTTCGGCGTGAAAGAGTGAAAAATTCAAAAGTTCCTATATAAGTATATTAGAAAATAATCTGGTATATAGAAGATAACTTTTTCCCACCATTATGTAAACACAGGGCAGTTTCATCAGCTAAACAAAAAATAGCTTATCTCATTATGAAACTCAAGATTTCTTAAATCTTACAAAATTTAAGGTTTAGTCTTAATTTCTAATTTTAATAAAATATCAAATAACTCTAATTAAATAAATTTTTATTATTTTATTTTCAATTGAAAATTAGTATTTCAAAAACACAAGATACCATAACTATAACAAAATAGAATCAAGCACATGAAAGCTTTAATGCCACATTTAAATATTACAACACTATGTTTTGACTATATGCTGAAAAAGAGGAGATTACAAATTAATTCGCGTTTAGGTAGGTGAACGTCTAAAATTTTTTTACAGAAATTTTAAAACTTCAAATTTATTTCAGTTAATTTCATGATACCACATCCAAAGCAATCAAAAATACCAAAATTTCAAAGTTACAGTAACACAATATTAAATAACACCATTTCAGCTTTTCAGAGTTTTAATTGCTGAATTGTGTATTAATACCATACCACTGATATAGTAAGGAACATCTATCTATAATCGGTCAAATAAATCCATGGAAAAGATTCAATTGTAAATTAAGTTTTCGTATGAGAAAGTCTGTCACATATGCATACACAGATTACCCGTCAAATAAGAAAAAGAAGGCAATATTCAGCAACTAAAGACACGTCTTCTCATTCAAGAAATCTACAAGTTTTCACCTAATTGTATTTCATTTTTTTACTGACGGAACTTTGCAACATTCATTAAAATTCGAAGGTCAAATTTTCATTTCCCTATAGTGAAAATGACTTTATTTTCAAAATTATTTTTAATTTTGTTTCGTTTTTTTGTTTATTTTTAGCTTTTTAAGCTACTTGTTAATTGTTTAAACACAAAAAAAAAGTATCGTGCATTTAACCAATTAATCACAAAAACGAAATCTGAAACTGAAATAGAAAAACAAAAAAAAAAACGTTGAAGTAAATTTTTAGGAAGTTCTTTATTGTTTTTTTCATGTCTTTTGTTGTATTGTTTGATTGTTCGTCTCTTTATACTTCACCGACGGCGGGTCTTAAATTTCTTCAATCAAAATTCAAAACGCAAAGTTAAAAAAAGCTTTAAATATTTTATGATATTTTGTTATAATGAAAGTAAAAGAACAGAAAACAAAAAATCTGGAACAAAAGCATGTCTTGATTATTAAATATTTTATAGTGGTTTAATTAAAACTGTAAACTAAACAAATTATTCAAACAAAAAAAAATATTGTGGAACTGGAAACTGAGATTTTTTTCATTTAAATCTCCGCTCATTTTAATGAAGCAATAAATTAAATTGGATCTTATATGGGATTTGTAAATGATAGTTAAACATTACAAGAAAAAAGATATTGATTATGTCCAATACTCGTATGAGGATAAGAATTGCTGTTAAAAATTGAAAGTCATTTGTTGTTTAAAACAGGGGTGTATTAAGAATACACGAATAAGATTTGCCAGAATAAGCAATTTTTCAATTAAGAGTACAGGTACACAATTGTAAAATTCAATTTTGTTTTTACATTGCATATGCTCAGGCGCAACATTGTTTATATGCATAATTTAAGCATCAATTTTTGTTTTTACATTTATCAAGGTGTTTTTTTTTTATATTTATGACAACAGAAGCTGCGGAGTTAGTGTCGGAATCAAGGAACATCAATCGAAAGATGGGAACTAAATCTAATTTATTAAAATTCGATTGTAAATTTAAATAATTATAAAATTTAAAAATGATGCTGAAGTTACCAAATTTTTTAATCTAACAGTTCTACTTACGCAATAAGAAACTCATGGTCATTCCTAGTGTATACACATTGATTTTGAAATTTAATTGTGTTATAACACAACTTTATGTACAGGGTCCTTAATGCACTAATCACTTTGTACTTTTAAAAAAGTACTTTTTTTATTAATAATAAAACAGTACTGTTGCAAGATATTATTTGTTAATAAGTAATTTGCCTCTTATGATGCAAGAGAAAGATTTCATATTCTTTTTTAAAACTGTAAAAAGTACTTGGTGCAACAGAGTTTAGAACAAAAAGAATTAATAATACCAGACACTTACTGTTTTAATATAATGTTGAAATAAAAATATAGGAAGTTTTAGCATTGTGACCTATTACAAAAATGACAAAAAATGTTATCATGTCATTAACTTTTTTTTTCTATTCTATCATTAACTTCCGGCATTACATGAAATGCTTATGAGAAATGAATGAACGTTATCAAAAAAAAAAATAATTATTAAGACAAATATTGAAAATGAATATTTTTCCTTTCCTTGTGGTATAACAAAATCATTTTAAAAATAAATTTAAATTAGAAAATTAAATTGTCATCAGTTTGTTATCTGATTTAAATTAATATACAAGTCCAGAATGTATATAATTATTAGAATTTCAGATTTCTCAATTAATTCTAAATTAAACATTTATGAAATATTACAAAATTATTTTATATTCACAACTATTATTATAAAATAGTGTTGAATATTGTTATGATATTCGATTGCATGACAATAATAATTAATTAAGATTAATAAACTGTCTTCTATTTCACTATATTATGATGGTAAGTTCAATAAACTAATTTCAATAGAATCAATAAATTTATTTAATAATGTGAATATAATTTTATTTCATATTGGTTCAGATTTATGTACATATGCACATGTACTTATATTTATCAATAATTTAATAATTTTCTACAATATTATGTATTGTACGTATATATAGATACGATCAACAACATCTTATAATTTTGATATGCACGTCGAATATTAAATCTCATACTTGTTTATACAAATTATTATTATAAATATTCAATTATATTTCCTAGAATTATCTAAATTTTATGATACTCCATTGGAAAAAAAACTATTAAAATACTACACGGAATACGTTCACACTGTTATACTTACGTGCGTGTGTATATAATAGCATTTATAATAAAATTTTCGACTATATAACTTGATAAAAGTAATAATATTATGTGTATGCACATAAAAAAAAAAAATTCTAACGATAAAAGAATAGATGGCTTGAATCATAAAATTTCTATAGTTGAAAAAAAAATAATGTTGTACTTAAGGTCATTAACCAGAATGACTCATTACTTTCACTATATAAAAAAGATTAGGATTTTTTTTTTATTTTATGTTTTACATTTATCGGATTTATAAAAGAAACAATAATTATAATTTTGTGACTTTTAGGACTTCAATGCGTGCAGTTTACATAATAAATAGAGTAAGCAATATGAATGTGTAAATTAAGAATTAAATCAGTCAGATTTAGGGCCTGATTTCAAGATAATGACTCTTGGGAAATATTGAATGGTTAAGAAATGACATTTTACGCCATAATTTCTCTTAAATTGTAACAACAACAATTTAACAGGAAAAATACATTTAAATAATTATTTCCAAAATTAATGATAAAACACTTTATGGAAATTCAGGAAAAATTTGAAATAAACGATCCTCGCACAAACCAAGAGTGCACAAATTCACTTTTCATTTTAGAAAAATAATAATATTTTAGTCAAAAAGCACAGTATTTTTTAATTCCAACTGAGGTTATTTCAACGATTTACTGGGTTGAGCTCATCTGCAGATGAACTAGTGGAGTACATCTTATAGACAACGTAACCAAATTTACAAATACCTACACATTACAAATACAATTTCAAATACTTCTTTAAAACTGCAAATATTATTCTAAAGTCTCATGTTTTATTAAAAAAAGATTATATTATTTCCTGCACTCCAACTTAAAGTATATACGAATATGCAGATGTATGGGTATAAAAGCTGCTTGATTTAATCCCAATATGTCTGTAGAAATAAAGCTCTGTATAAATCAGACCAAACATTTTCAGTCGAAATTGATTTGAGTTTACAGAAAGCATCGGCAAATCTTTGAGAGTTATGGGCAAATTTTTAATATGTGAGTATGAGTATAAGCTACTCAAGTTTCTTACATTACCTACTTATAAGAATAAATGACATTTTCAACTGATTTTATTAATTGTTTTGTTTTGACTAATAATAAATTTGTATGCAATATCTATGTTTAATCTATGATTGAGTTCTTAAAATTATTTTGAAAAAGATTTTTGAATTGTTAATAGTCACAATTGAATATTTGCAAGCAGAAAGATGGGCCGAATTTTGAAGTTGAATAAGCCGCACAGTATCGGCGGCTGTCTTACCATATTTAAAATCTTCTGGAACTTAATTTGATTAATTTGAATACGGAAGCTAGTTTTTTACTTTAAAAAATAAAGAAATGATTTTGTTTGAACAAAATTATTGCAAACGAAATTTAAAATTTCCCTCTGAACTCATTTTTTTCAGTTGTATAGTTAATAATTTTATAAATACTTTTCTGATACTAGTTAAAATATACAATAGCACACAATAATATACTCGTAAATACAACCGAAATATTAATGAGAAGGTTTAATATGTGCAGAAAAACCTTGAAATTTTACAAATGAATCCGTAAATAAGTGGAAAGATGAACTCATAATAAAATTTTAAATTATTTATAGATTTTCACATACTTATTTTATATTAAATTGTCAAAATCAATATTTTACTTTGTTCATATTTCAAAAATTGTAATGTAATATTTCAATCCCAATTGAAATGGGTAAATTTCCTTTGAAAATCTATTATTTTTCTATTTTTAACATTCTTTTATTTTTTTATAAAATTAACTATGGCATAATTTCCAAATATTCATATGAATTTATTTAAAAAGGTTTACATCCAAAATACGGTTTGTTTATGAGTTTGAACGTGTTAATATTAAAAATAAAAAAAAAATTTTTATATTACTAAGCATAAAATTCTAAAAGTTATTTGAAAATATTCAAATTTAGAAAAATTATCATCCTATACTGGAATAAATTTTAAACTTCAATAAATTTGTTCAATTTCCAATAATAAAAATGCACAGCCTCTTACCAATTATTTTGGATCCCAAATATATTACGCGCTTACCATTTTGACATCATTTACTCCGACTCAAATTGTGTCTCAAAATATTTTGTAAAAATTTAATTCACATTTAAAAAATAACTTTGAGTTAGTAAATACAGAACCGAGAGAATCGCTTAAGTTCTTAAACAACCACACATTTTTAAAATTAAAAAAAAATTTGCTTAGTTCTTTCATTTCTAACTTCATTCTACACTTTGTCCCCTATTTATACTTACAGGTGTTAATTATTGTTTTAGAAATATGATAAATTAATGCATTCAATTTTCAATTATTGAAAAGAAAACGGTTCAGAAAACTAAAATATCACGATGAGGAATATGTTAACATGTTAACAGGAGGAGGTACAAGCAAATCAAGGCACGACATCGCTCAAAATAAACTAGAACTTTTTACAATAGGAATAACTACATGTACTTCTTAATACAATCTAATTGGAAAATAAACAGTGAAATCTGGTAAAGAAAGCCGTTAACTTGATGATGATGACATATAATTGACATCTTTTAAACCAATGAAGATGGTTTGACAGATGTCAATTATATGTCATTTTTGTTACTTTTTTTGCCAGTAAAATTTTAGAATTTTTTCTTCTGTTATCATTTACTTTAACCTTTCATTGTAAAACTTTTATGGCAGTAGTATAAACTATTATACAAATGCTATTTAATGCAATAACAAGAATACCTTTTTATTGTTTATTAACAGGCATTCTTCACTTGTAAAAACGTCGCATACAGAATATTTTCAAATTTCACAGTTCATACAAGACAGTGTTATATAAAGGTATTGGACTGTGTGACTGTTTAAAATCAATTGCACATTAAAAGTATTGCAAAATTGGAACTTATTTCTTTTCAATTTCTATTCAATCTGGAATTCACTGTAATATTTATAATTAAATAATTTTTATGAGTACATTGACAAATTTATCCGTATAATATTACAATTCTATAATTACATTATATGGGTTGTATAAATAGTATGTAGGTGCCTATATGTAAAAATAATTTTGATTACATTGGGTACATATCGTATTTAATATTGTTACAGCACATTAATTGACACATTATACTTGCATAAATGGATTACATACATATACTTTTGTATATTTAGTATACATACATGTTATACACATTATTATAACTTTCTAACGCTCATAAACATTTTATAGAAATAGAAAGGTAAGGAAAAAAAGTGACTTAAGTAAATTTTATTATTGACTTTCATATTCTTCTTAATTCCGAGATTGAGGTTGTACGTAATGTATAATAACAGTAACTTTTAATAATAAATTTTTATGGAATGATAAAATTAAATTGGATATTATAGGAGGGTTATTTTTCTCATTTTTATTCCTTTTATTTTTAGATCTGTTGTACATTTTATTATATACCTACAAAGTATAAGACAGTATGAAATAAATACAATTTCCATTAACACAATTGAAAGAAACTATATGGAATTACTTGGAAAACATAATCAAAAATAGCGAATCAGCAATCATTAAGACAACATTTAATATTGAACATATTAAATGAAATGGGATTATTCAAGAAAAAAAGAAAGAAAAAAATATAAAATTAAAATTGAAAACAAAATCTGTAATTGAAAACGTGATATTTTTATATAGAATGGTGTAGATACAACAATTACAAGTTTATTTTAAGCAATATACAAATATTTATTTGTTATACAAATACATTTATACAATATAATAAAAACCTAATTAAAATTAAATGCTTTATAAAAATAGAAAATTATTGAAAACGAAATGGAATTGTTCCCCTAACTAAAATAATAAGGTATGAATTGAATTTTATTCTGCTCTTCTAAAACTTAAAAACTTTTTCCGAAAAATTCATCAGTTAGTTTTGGTAACAACCAAAAATTAATTTCACATTTTCAGTTCAATTTTCGAATCCGATATTTCCAAAAAATTTATGGGTTCCTTGTTTAAACAGCCTGAATTTGAATATTAAATTTCAAGAAAATCGGTTGATTATTTCTCTTTGCATGCGCAAAAATCGACCCGGGATTTATTAGTCGTTCATTAAGCTCATTGAAATGAACCAATGCCTACTGCATTAGATTCAATTAGAATAAAATACAAATGCCAATGACGGTCACAATATTTATTAATTTTTCATGCAATATTAATTAATTCTATATATATACACTTTCGAGAATCGAATGTTTTACCATACTACTTACTATTATTTTTAATAAAAGAAAATGTGAAAATTAAAAAAAGAAAAATAAAGAAATTTGACTCAAACCAATGGTTTGTAAAGTAGCACATTTCTGATTGAACACCTATAAATAAAAACGAATTCACTTAAATAATATTTATTAATATTTCATTAATATGTACAATACAAAACAATTGCATACTTTTCGGAGAAAGAACAAAAAATAAAAAAAACATTATTAGTAGAAACGTTAATATTTTTTTTTGGTAAGACATTTTTTTTTTATAGAAATTTGGAAAAGCTGTAGTTTCGGAAATTGTTATTGTATTTATTTCGTGAAGCGGCAGCTTAAAGAGAGAGAGACAAATAAATTGTTTATCAATGCCTAAAAACAATTATACGTATTAAAGACTTTTACAGTTCACAGTCTAAGAGAAAAAATATTTCAAATATTTGAAAAAACTAGCTGGGATAACGGTTGTTTTCAACAGCCATTCCAATGTTTAACTATGGTACTTCACGGTAAAATCATTAGAATTTCACGGTAATCATGTCACTATTTTCCAGCGTTTGCGGAATTATAAAAATGTTTCTGGTTTCGAAATGATTGTCAGAACAATATAAAAATAATATAAAAATGTTGAAAAAGGATTTTTTTGAGATTTTTAACGATTAAAGAGGGGAAGATAAGAATAAAATTTTCTTCTAGTGAAATAATTCTCTAGTAAAGATCTACATATTGGTGTATAAAATTTCACTTTTCCATTTTAAAAGGGGTAGAAGTTTTTTTAAATAGGCGTACGGACGGATGGGCCGAAAAATAATAATGAGCATATTTTTTTTCAATTTTCTTGCAAAAAACCTAAATAGATCAAACTTATGTAGAAGAAAAGAAAAATTTATTAAGAGATTTAAAAAAAAAATAAGAAACAAAAAGCAAAACAATAAAAAGAAAAAAAAGTTTTTGTCAGATGAAAATTGATTTTTCTGTTTCTATCATACTTTCTTAGTGAATAATGAATAAAAAGATACAAAAAAATTGATGAACAAAAGATAACAAATGATAAAATATGTAAATATGAAATTGAAAAATTGTGACTAAATTGTGATGTACGAACAAAGGTTTCTTTTATTTTTCAATAAAATTTAAGTATTTTTTATGAAAGACTGAAAGTATAGTAGAAAAAAAATCGAGACAATAAACTTCAAAATTACTTTTTATTCAAAGAATTCAAGAAAAATTTATAGAATGTATAGTTGAATATGAAATTATTATAATAAATAAATAATTGTTTATATGTATGAATGTGTATAACAAGTGAATAATAACATTATTTTTGTACCTTCTTCAACACACTTATTAAAAACTTTAAGTTTCCTTGAAAATTATAGGATACTGTCTGTGAATCATTAAAAGAGAATTGAATTAATAGAGATTTTGAAGATTTAAAATAAATTTTAGTACAAAATATTGTATTTAAACAGAATAATCGAAATTTCTACTGAAATTCAAATGATAATTTTAATTTATAACTCACAAAAATCATTGCATTCTGTCAACATACAAAAAAGTTAAAAAATAAGTTAAAACATAGTTTAATATATAAAAAAGTTAAAAAATAACTTTAAATTGGGATTCAGAATTTAGTTAATTAATGTTTTTGCAAAATTTTCAAAATATTTATGGTGTAATTTTTCCGGAACAAAAAATATTTTTTAATGCTGCCATAATAATGTAAATAAAAAATACACTATAATACCCTTAAAGTCATGATTCCCACAGTAATTTTACTGCAATGTGTTATTGATTAGAAACTAGAGCAGTTTTAAAGCGAAGAATATAAACTCTCAAAAAATGTGGCATTATAATTCAAATTTCAAATTTATAATAAATTTGGAAAATTTTCTATAAAATAATTTATATAAAATAGTTGAATATTAAGAAAATAATACAAAAAAACACACAGAAAAACTTATTGAAATGACAATTAAACAGAAATTTTATAAATAAAAAATACTTGATAATTAAATGAATTCAAAAATGTTAAAGAATATTGAACCGAAAAGAATAATAATTAAATAATATAGAAAATTATGTGCTTATTATATGGAATTGTGTTTATTTTAATATTATGTAATTATTATAAAATAAATAAATTGTCATAAACTATTTTTATTTATATTGAATTTAGAAAATTTATTCTATAGAACAATTAATTGAATGTTTTTGAAATAAAAATTATTATTTGGAATGGTTTGTATGGTAGTATGGCTTTAATTTTGAGTATTAAAGTATTATTTATATTTATTATTATCGGCAAATAGATTTTCTTAAAATTTTCTCAATATTTTCCCGGAATTCTTTATAAAGATGAAAAAATTTTGACTTGTTTCGTTCTCAATAAAAAATTTTTAATAAATATAAAGAAATTAATGAAATTCAACTCAAACAATCTTCAAAACTCTAAAAGACTCAAATTCGAAAGATTTTTGATAATCTATAAACATTTTAAATAAATTTGCAATAATTATAAAATACGCCGTTAAGAATATTTAAAATACTTGCAAATTTCATTTGTCAGTTGATGGCCTATGTCAAAATTTAAATTATTTTTCCATTTCCGTCTTAAAAAAGGAATCCCATTTATTTATTGTAATTTTTTTCTTTTTCCAAAAAAAAAAAAAAAATATAAAATAATTAATTGATTCATTATTTTTTTGGTTCTCGCGAATTTTCATTTTAAAAATAATTTGGGATCATAAAGTATTCACTTCAATCTCATACTAGTTGAAATTTTGAGAGGAAAAGTTAAAAAAAATTGAAATAATTAAATTGATTTTTAGAAAATTTTCTTTTCTCTATTTTAATACCAATGCATTGTAAAAATAATATTATTAATTGAAAGTATTTCAGAAAGAGAGCAGAACAAACAAAAATCATTTTAATTTAAATATTAAGAAATATATAAGGAGGCTATCGAAATTTTCGCCAATCACTTAATTTTGTCAAAGAAAAAGGAAAGAAAATAATGAGGAGAACAAAACAAAAAAAATAAACCAATTGAAATTCTCTCGTAAATGTGAGTGAAAATGAAAATATTACAAATATCTACTCTTTAAATGAGTAATTGGTTTTTTTTTCCAGTGACGCATCAAAACTTTTTTTTATATTAAAATTGTTTCAAGGGAGAGAAATCAATTCTTTTTATGTTGAGGGAATATGAAAGCATTTGGCAACTTATAAATACACATCTATGTATGTGTGTACATTTGAATATGCAACCAGAATAGGTTTGTAATCACTAATCAATCACAAATTTCGATTTTTTGGAAAAAGTATTTATATATTCTAGTACCCCTTAAATAAATAATTTTCGAATAATTTTTTATACAAAAGCAGCAAAAAATTCAATATGTGTGTATTTGTAAAAAAAAATTGATTTAAACTCAAAATTTTTATTCATAACTATCAAAAAAAAATAAAAAGTGCAAAAAATTTTGATTTTTTTATGTTGCAAGAGAATTCTTTTATTTGTAAATATTAATTGAATATTAGATCGAATATTGTTTAGAATAAAAGTTTCCATGTCTCCGATCTGAAAATTTTGAAGCTTTGGCATATCTGCGAGCTTGTGCAAACTTTGCATCGGAAATATTCCGATATCGGTAAGTATTCATTACTAAAAAGTTAATGAGTCTAATGATCCGGTGATAGCAAGATGAACCTTACAAATATGTTCATTTGTCTATAAACATGCGAATGTATTTCGACAATACTAAGTTAAAAATTAATTTCATTCTTGATAAAACCAAAAAACATTAAATTTAAATTTCAGAATCTCGACAAAATTGACACGAATCGTTTAAAATTTTAAATAATATAAACTCACTACATGACATCAAGGATCACAATCACACATCACTTTGTGAAATTAAGAATCATGACTTTTAGGGTGACTTTTGTTACAATTCTATTTATCGTTTTTTTTGTATCGTTAAATTCCAAATCAAATTTGAAACATAATTTGCAACAATTTCTTGAAATATGGTCGTTCTCTTTATAGTAATTTGATTGAGCTACGCTTAAAATTATGCTAGGCCTGAATTAAAATTCTTGATATTAAAAATGTTCTCAAATCCTTTTTAATTTAAACATTTTTTTTGGCTTATCATTTTTAGTGTTGTTTATTTTTACATTTTCTATGTGTCCACTTCAGAATATATTACAGAATGTCTTACACTATTTCTCCATTACATATTAATTTTAATCAACTATAGAAAAGGTCAAGGACTCTACTTAGAGTTTATTTTTATCAAGGACTACAGTTTCTTGACTTTTACCATAAATACGCTACTGTATAATTTTTGAAAACCCCATAAGTGTATGTGTACATATACACATACCACGATGCTTATATATTATAATACAATAGATATGCATAATAATAGTAACAAACAACAAAAAAAACCGAATTCCTTAAATGATTGAAATGAACCCTAAAAGGTTTTTTTCTGCTATTTTATTTATTTACTCATTTCTTTTTTTCTTTTTTGGTTTTGTGCTGCTCCAAAAATAAAGGAAACAAAAAAAAAAACAAATTTTAATAAAAAGAGATGGAAAAAAGTCATTAAGAATCTTTGAAGCAGAAATGTACCTTAAAATATTTCAAATTGATTAATGACGGTCGTTAGGATACGAGAAAAAAAATAATAAAGGAATCAAGTAAGCATTTTTTACTCACTTATCTTACAAGATGAAATTATACTGTGTATACTTATTTGTTTTCCACCTATTCACTCATTCAACCAGCACAGATTCGTTCCATCAGTTACGTATACCTATATACACATATACATGCACAAATATTCAATTTTAAGTGAAAAAAGAAGAAAGTTATAAAGTGGCCATTATTTCAAAGTTAAATTGTAATAATTTATTAAAACTTTTGTAATAATCTTTTATTAAAAAGAAATTCATAAACAATTCGACATAAGTCAGTCATACTTGAATTCAAAAGAAAGTTGAATTCAAAAGAAAAATTTCTATATAGAGAAAATATTTATTGAGAAAAGGATATTTTGCAGAATTATTGAGGACGAACGAAATGAGGTTTTTCTAATTAAAATTTCAAAGTTATGGAGCCCTAACCAGTTAAAATAATATTAAACAGCAAAAGGTCTGTTCAGGACTGCCATACAATTGTAATGTAAATGCAATTTCTTTGCGTTTTAACTCCAGATTCATTCCAGATATTGGTACATGCTTTAAGATTTATTTCCAATTTGTTTACCCCATAGTAAACATCACGGTTTTCAAAAAATTAAATTTTGAAAGACGTATTTGGTATTTTTGGAATTATAAACTTGTTGTTGTGTTGGAATTATTTTTGTTTTGGATTTATCAAAATTTTTCTATTAAAATCATATTCTGCTCAAAGTCAACCGTAAATTTCACCAAAATCTTAAATGAGTTCTTTTTAATTATCGTATTAGGCAATAAATATTTTTTTGAAAATGAAATGTTTAAGTCTAAAAATTTAAAGTCAAAAATGTATAGTAAGTCTTGCATATGCAATTTTAAAACTGATTTTATTTTTGTTTTTAACTGAGATGGTAAATAGCAATAAGATTCGTCTCACGAGGAATACATTTCTTATGAACTTACAATTTCTTTTAAAATTTCTAAATTTCAATAAATTTAATCCTTTCGAGCCGGTTGGTATATAGGTTTACCAATAAAGTTCAAACCTCTCTAAAAGTTAAAAATGGTATTGCATTTGGTTTCTCTATTATACCATATCGTTTTCACATGATTCGGCATACTAAATTCTAACGCGAATTTTTTTTATCAAAGCGGTTTGCTTTATATGACGGTGGCTAGATCCTACATGTGAAAAATGTGCTATATACAATACTAGAAGGCCGGATCGAAAGGGTTGACCTATGTTATGGTAGTATACCAAAAAATCTTTATAAATCTATATAAAGATATTAATTTTGTATACTTATTAATTATTAATTAATAAATTAATATTATTAAATTAAATGTAATTAAAGCCAAATTACAAGTTGAAACAAAAATTAAGCGTGTGCCTCCAAAATTTTAACTAATATAACTAACTTAATACTCGTATAACTAATATTTTAACTTAACCTAAATAAATAGTGACAAATTTAAGAAATTTCTTCAATTCTGCTTAAATATGCTTACATACTGAATTTTATGTTTTGCAAAGAAAATTATATAAACATGATTGAAAAGGTATGTAGGGTGTGTAAATAAAATTTCATACTCGCGTCTAATATAAAATAATCACCAGTTAAATAAAACGAAAAGCAAATAAAAAATGCTTAGTATTTTTAAAAAAAATGTCACATTTTGGAACACGTGCCGTACATTTATTAAAATAATTTCAAACTATAAGGGTTTATCCTAACAAGCAATAGCTATAGTCAAAAATCGAAGACCTTTTTTCATAAAGAGGGTCTAAATACAATTTTCCAAGTATGGTCTATTATTCAAATTTCAATGTGATGATGGTTATCTTTGAGAAAATTTTTCTTTATTTTAAAAACAAATCAATTTTTCCTTTATTTTTCTTTTTATTTATTTACCCAATACCTTACTCTTTATAGGTATATTATCTTTAATAATTGTATTACATAATTAGATTACTTTATTGAAAATATCTTGCCAAATATGTCAATAATTTGAATATAAAATTTAATTCTATTTGTGCTTAAATATTAAAAATAACAGCTTTAATATTGTGCACGTTTTACTCTTAAAACTAAGGACTTGAGATAGTTTCATAAAAATTAACTCAAGATTTAAGATGGCGAAATTTGAATATTAGTAAAATTATAAATTAAATTAGAAATTATGCATTATATTTGATTAATAAAATTATGAATTTAAATAATTAGAATTTCAATTGTATAATAATTAAATTCTGAGGATTCAGCTTCAGCAATCTTCAAATTCTAGCTAATATTCAATTGTATAACAAGTTAGTTGATGTATTTTCCAATATTCGTGTTAATCTAATTTGAAATTTGCTTCAATGTTTACATAGTTCTCGAATAAAAATATATTTCGATGATCATAACGGTTTTAATCAAAAAATAAGAAAAACGACTTTATGTTTGGAATATTTTGGCAATACTTTGCCCATGAGACATCCTTATTGCACAAATTTTTTTAAAATTTAATTTTCTAATTGTGAGGACTTTAATAAGCGTTAATTTATATTTTGTTTATTTTCTTATACTTTTTTCATAATTATCATAATTTTTTAGGTCATTTAATAAAAGGCCATAAAATTACACGTTAAACTTTTTACTTTTTATACCTTTAAACGTTACTGTTTAATCCAGGTGTTTCTAATTATGATTTTTTTTTGTTTAACAAAAAAAAATCAAAGTATAGGATTAAGTTAATTAGGCGCTTTAATAAAGGGAAATATTGTACAACAGAATTTAAAAATTTAAAAATATATTAAAATATTTAAAAAAAATACAAAGTGTTTCTTGATATTAGAAATTCAATAAGTTACAAATTTTACCAATTTTTTATGAAAATCAACAAATAGCTGTAGAGTTTTCTTATAATTATTAAATAATACGCAAATCGTACATATATGAATATAAGGGCGGGTTTCCGTATCTCGCTAGTTATTCACCTTCTACTCGCCGAGTGAGAAGAAGGTGAATAACTATCATATATTTGTATAATGTAATTTTCGTTTTAAAAATTCAGTGCTAAATTAGATAGTTCCTTAATTGCACAAGAAATTACTAGTCAAATTAGAAATTCAATCAAAATTGCAGACGATGTTGTAGTCAACTAATTGCTGTCGAACTTTTATTAAATTCCCATTTTAGGCGTTCAAATAAAGAACTGTCAATACACAACACATGTTACCTATAATATAGAAAGTATAACATGTCGTGTATAAAGAAAGAAATTATTAATAAAATTATATTAAACTATAACAAGTGACGTTAATTCCAGCTTTGAACTTGTTATCATTCTTTTCCAAATTAATGCTATGAAATCCAAACTTTCAAATTTTAATTTTAAATATTACAAAAGAAAATATATTTTTTCTTATCCATTTTTTTTATTTTTTTTATTAAAATAAATAAAAAATTATGGACTGTGTACTTTTCAGTAGACCGGAATTACACACAAACAAACATATTGTAGTAGGCATTAAATGAGTTAAAAATAGATTTAATTATAACTTTTACTTTTTCAAACTTTCTTTTTGATAATTTTTATTTTTATTTGTAATTTAAAATTAAACTAAAAATAGAAAGTTCGTAAAATATAGAAATTACGTTGTCTCCAAAATAATTAATAATTTAAAGGCAAAGGACATTTTTATCTATTTTTATAAAAAAATAAAAAACAAACAATTTTTGAACAAACAAACCACAATGAAAGACAACCTTCATTTTTATGTAATTTGTCAATTATATTTTATTTCTGTTCCTATACAGTAAATTAAAATTTCTATGGGGTCTTATCATATGATCGGTGAACTGAATGGCTACGCAAATCAAATGGATTTGGCAAATGTAACATAATTCCGAAAGGAGGTTTTGCAAATTTTTATTTGTAGATTCTTGGCAAGTACACATACTTCAGGTTTTGAAATATATGCAACTTTATACACCATTGAATATACCTTAGTGAAAAGGTAAACTTTTGTATGGGGGAAATGCTGATCAGGTTCCGATATATGAGTCTACATTTAATTTTTACCGTCGTTTTGCCCTTTACCGTTTCTGTATTGACGCTTTTTAAAGACCTTACAATTATAAAATTAAATACTAAATAAAAATTGTGAAATGAGGATGACACTTATGAGAATGACACTCTGCATTAGCTCTATATGTTCCGATTCTCGATCCATATGACTTTAAAAAATTTTTGTTCCATTTTTAAAAGACGTTAAATTTTTAAGCTTTTTCTAATTTTCTAGTTTGGCATCTGCAATCCTCATAAATTAGTTTGAAAAAAATTACAACAACCGTTCAAAATGGTTTCTCCATTCTGCTATGCAAACATTTAAGCTATCACCTTCACCCATAACATTGACTTTCTTTGCTACAGAAAATATGCCACATATGTATGTATGTACATAATTATATGACAACCTTATTCGTATCGTATAAAATATACATTCAATCGCATGCTGTTACTGTCCACTGTTACCGAA
This sequence comes from Condylostylus longicornis, assembly GCF_029603195.1. NCBI lineage: Eukaryota > Metazoa > Arthropoda > Insecta > Diptera > Dolichopodidae > Condylostylus > Condylostylus longicornis. Next base: position 14,890,167 of record NW_026577973.1, on the reverse strand, counting down.
TTATTATGTATAGTTCTCCTGTTAGTAAATGGTCTTTCACTTATTATATACCACATAACAAGTGAACTCGATTCTTTAAGATTCTTCTCCTCTACCGTAACGTATTTCGGTAAAATATAATTCTTTGCATATTAAAAATTCGAATTGTCCAACCATCAGGAAATACAAGAATAAGGTTAGAAAGGCTAAGGCAAACAACTTTATACTGAAAAGTACCGTATATATCTACATACAATATCTACGGAAACGTTATGCAAGCATGCAAGCAATGAGTAATTCTTCTAACAATTTAAAAGAAAAATTTTGTAATGTAGGTCGTGTCAAATACAATTTGCTCGTAACTTTATAATATTACATTAGAATATTTTATTTTCGACCCTGACCACAATTTTAAATTGGGTGTGCATGTATGTATTTTCATATGTACATGTATCAATACAAAAAATTGGGTTTTCATAATTTTTAAGTAGATTACTTAAAATATTTCTACACATTCTCTTTTTTCCATTATCTCACTTTCCTTCTCTTTCTCTTTATCTCCGGCTCTTGTTATTTTTATGAGTATTTTTATCTATATAGTGTATAGGTATGCACATATGTACATATTATGCATAATGTATTTTATATTTTAAATATTTTCCATTTTTAATAAAAAGTCAAAATCCCAATAAATAATTTACAAAATCAAAAAGAAAAGAAAATTAATTCCTTATCTCTGACAACAGAGAAATTATGAAATAAAATAAAATTCTACAATTTACAACATCCATAACCTATAAAAAAAATATTATTAAAAAGAAAAAACAAATATTATGCGGCTTTTGTAATTCTTTTTATTTACAAGAGAAGAAAACTATACAAAAATTGTTGTTTTCCAATTTATTTCCAATCTAAAAATAAAAAAAAAAATTCTCTCTTTTTAGCACTTTTCCAAAAAAATTTTGAAAAAAAGTGCTTATTAGTTTCACTCTGTCCGTCCGTCAGTCTGTCCGTGTGTCTATTTACAAAACTTCTACACCCTTGAAGATAAAAAGCTGAAACTTTATTTGTACATAGATCTTTACTAGAAACTTATTTTCGTAGAACAAAATTTTTACCTATCTCCCCTCCTCTAGAAGTTATACCCCCCCAAAAACCCTAAAAATGGCCTTTTTTAACTATTTGTTGCAATGAAACCATAAGCATTTTGAAAATTTCGAAAACGCAGAAAGGCAGTTGGTTGCTTCCCCTAGCGCGGTATACTATAGTTAAACTTTAGAAAAACAAAATGGCCGTTCAAATTTACCGTTATCTAAAGTCCTTTTTTTCCAAATTTTTAATTTCGTTTTTCTTCTAAATCCCAGCCTCTAGAAGCTTGAAATTTTACGAGCTTTTAGACATTAATAAATAGTTTAATTCGTTAGAAGAAAATTTTTTTCCATATCAACCCCCTCTCAAGTTATCTCCTCTTGAAATTTGTAAAATTTGAATTTTTGACACCTTATATTTCCGAAACCCTAAGCTTTTTCAAATTTCTATAAACACAAAAGCTAACGGTAAATTCCATGACATTAAAAAATATAATTATTTTTCTTAACTCACACAATTAACTGTTAAAATCGAACATTATGTAAATCCCGCTTTATATTAATTAAATCCTAAATACTTATATGTAATCTAACACAATAATTTTAATAGTGTGATAGGTATACATAGACTGTATTTAAAAGCAGAATTTTCACTTTTGAAGAGAAAAGTGCTACAATACAAACCATTGGTTTGACCCAACTTTATTTATTTTAGTATTATTTAATTTTTTTTTTGTTAGTAAATAAATTGTGGGTGGACCTGATTTATTCAGATTTCAGATCAGTTCTTTTGTTATGCGATTCTCAATATTTAAAATTGTCTTCCTGGTTTACAATACAAAAAAATTTTTCATTATCAGTGGACAATGTTCGGTCTGTTCCTAGCCCACTATATTTAAGTATTACACACTAGTTGAACGCATATAATAAAGTACAAACAGTTATTTTGTTGCAATGTTAAGTTTTTTTTTGTTATTTTTTTTTCAAAATGACAAAATATTTTTATACACAAGTAGCGAGCGAGAAGAGGAATAAAAGAGAACCAATCAATTTTGACATATTTTCTGTCACTTTTATATTTTTACAGTTTTTTTTTGTGTAGGTATAAAAATAAGTAAGCATTTTCTTTATATTTTTTTATATTTTTGCATGCATTGAATTTTTTATTTAAATTTTTTTTGTATTTTTCATTTCATTAGAAAACTTTTACTTTTTTTCTTATTTACTTAAACTTTATATAAAAGGCATTGTTTTTTTTTAATAAAGTCTAGAGGTTTAGTTATGTATTTGGTGAATGTAAGTTTTTTTTTGCCATAACAATAGAATTATAAAATTGCATTTATTATTTTTCAGGTTGGGCCAAACGTACCATAATTGAAATATTTCAAATTGATTTTTTTGTTTTGCATTGGTTTCAAGTACCTGGTGTACACAAACAAAATGATATGAAAATTACATTTTATTAAGTAGATTTTGCAAAAATATAAGGTGTAGAAGCTTAGAGCGATTGAGCAACAATTAACAATTTGGTTATAAAAACTATGATTATGTTATGAAAATTTTTGCCCATAAACTTTTTAAATTAATAATTCGGCATTCGTAAACTGTCAAAGGCGAAATGGATACCGTCCAAGTAACTTAAGTTATCAAATACATAGCTATCTGATTATTGAACAAATTGCGAAATTTTCTATGTTTGGACTATAATTTCGGAACTAAATGAAGAACATTGATCACATTTTTACAGTATTCGAATTTGTAATAAAAATAAAGAACTACAAAAGCCGCACTTCCAAATTTTTGCTTGTAGTCATAGTATTAATAAATAATATTTTTTATTATAATCGAAAAATAAGTATTAATTACTAATTACTAATAGGAGCTATTATATTATAGTTATATTTTATGAATGAATATTGAAAATCCTATACTTACTTAATTCTATAACATAAATTTGATAAATTTTCCTATATAATGTTAATTATGGAAAATAAGAACAATGGAAAAAACACAGATAAAATTTGATATTAAAAGGTGAATTCCCATTTAATGGGAATTTCCCCTTTTTTAATTTTTATCAAAGTAGATGTATAAAATTTCTTCCTAAATTAAATGAAAAACAGTATTGCCAGAATTACATAGAAATCGCTTTTTCAAACATAATCGCATTTCAAACACATCGAAAGTCAATATCAGTCGTTCTTCAGATTATTTCTGTTAAAAGTAAAATACTATTTAATATACTGTGTAGATACGAAAAAATATAAAACGAATAGTAGAGTGTAAGAAAGAGCAAAAGTATATGCCACAATTTTCTAGTTATTATGTGGCAACAGTAAATAATTTCAAATTGTTCTCTTACTCTTATTTCTTTTCTTACTATTAAATTTAATTTTCCTTTACTCCAATTCTCTGTAACTTTAAAAGTTGTGTTTGAATTTCAATCATTTCGATGGATTTGAATTTTTTCGATACTCAACAAAAGAAGGTACCCAATTAGCGGACTGAATGACAATTTATTGTATTTTTACCCTAAAAAAATTGTCAGCTTACAAATTTCGATTTTTTTCAAAATTAAGTATTTAAAAATTATGAAGTTATGATTTCAATTCAACATTTATTTTTATTTGGGCTTCGGCGTGTATATTCCATGCTCATACAAAATATTCAAGCAAAAATTCATGTTTTCCTCTTTCGTACATTTCTATAATAAACCTATAAAATTAGCTAATATTAAAAAGAGAATAGAAAACAGACAAAAAGAGTAAAAAACACAAAAACTAAAAACCGGGAAATGAGTAATTGAAGCAAAGTACGGTTAGGCATGAGACGCGATTTTCTTTTTTTTTTGTTTAGTATTTTTATGTATGTAGGTGGTATACATGTTTTTTTTTTTGTATTTCTTCTTCTGCTCTTTCATTCCCTATATTTTTATATTTGATTTTTATATTCACACACAGAAATTATAGTTGGTACTTTGGTTTCACTTTATTACCAGTTGATTTTAATGACTCATTCAGTGTATTATACCACAATGCACACAATATTGAGTAAAGCTTAAGTTACTATTTTAGACTATTACAGTAGTTATCATAATCGGTTAGTGACTGGTCATTAAAATGGGTATAAAGCAACAAAAAAAAACAAACAAAGATTAATTTATTTTAATGTCCGCAAGGAAAGAAACCTTATTTTTTTTCTTCTATACGCTAACCACAGGTTTTTCAGCTGTTTCTCTTTTTTTTTTTTTGAACCAAGTACATCACATTTTTAGTTGTATTGACTTTATTTAAGCATCTAAATGCTGTGGTAAGCATTAAAATTCATATGAATTAACGTTATTCATAAAAAAAATTATCTATAAAAAGAAATTTGTAAAATAAGAAAAGCAAGAAAATTGTGATTTGCTACATATCGTAAAAAAATTGGAGTTGCCGTTAGCTATAAAAAAAGTTTATTATTATTTTTTTTCTTTTTAATAAATTTTGATTAATTTCGTTATAAATGAGATTTATTGGTTCAAAAAAACTAGTTATTAAATTGAGTAATAGAATTTTGTACAAACGAAAATGAAAATTATTTTTTTTTTGTTTTTATTTCTAAGAAATAGCCCTCTGATGTACTAAATATGAACTGAAATGTGATATATGAGTTGTCAAACTATAAAGCGAATTGTATTGAATAAAAATTTATTTTTGCTTTGTTACCAAAAGCATTTTCAATAAAATTGCAAGTATAACTTTGGTGTTAGGAGACAATATTATTCTTTGGCACTTATTCTTACAGTGCAAAAAGTTTAATTTTAAATACCAAATTCATAAAAAGGAATCTTAAAAAGTTCGCAGCCTAATATGAAAATTGAACAGCTTAAAACCACGCATGTGTTCTTAATTTCTAAGTACAATAAATCAAGAGTCACGTGGTTCAAAATGAAAAATTGAAACAAATTTGCCGAACCACCAAGGTTTCGATTTTATTAACTAAAATGAGCTTCATGCATTTAATTTTTTTGTTAAGAATATATGATTAAATTCGTATTTCAAAATTTTCCTATATAATTATTTATTAATTATTTCAATATTCGTTCGAACTATTTCAATATTCGCACGAACGTTGACGAAATATTACTAGTATAATTACATTTAAAACCTTACAACTAATTTTTCTAAGGTTAAAAAAAAAGACCCGGATCTTGTCGGGGCATCTCATTAGAAATGAGAAATGGGGACATTTGCAGATTCCGTAAAAAGAATGTGGAGATATCAGTACACCTTCTGGGAGATTCTGATGCTTTCGATCATAGTAGAAGGAAAATATTTGGAGTTGCAGTATTCCGGCTCTCATAATGTGCTCGAGTTCATCAGGAGAGTGGTTTTCGAGCGAGTACTATACGTAGTCGCCGTGCACTGTTAACTCAATTGTACAAATCTACAAGGTTTTATTATAATTAATAAAGAATACTTAATTGATAAATTTTTTTTGCGGTTATACTACAGATTCCAGTTCTCTTAAACATTCTATTAAAAAACGTTTATAAACCTCTTTTAGTGTACGTAGATGTGTAAGAGCTTTTTAATAAACCGACAACATTAAAACTCGTTTTCAATATAAAATAAAATAAATAAAATCACTTAAAACAGAGAAAAATACAGAGAAAAAAAAATATTCGAATAAATTTGAGTTTTTTTTTTCTAATTTTAAATGAAATTACTAAGAGTCATGCGATAATTGTGCGAATTTATTATATAATTACGAAGCGCCTAAATGTCTAATTATCAAGGAAATACCAAATAACAAAAATTTCCAAGTTAATTTTACTACAATTACTGTTAGCGTTCAATTGATATAAAAAAAAACTATAAATACTTTTCACATTCAATCAATACAAGGTAAAACAAAAGTTTTAATATTTTACTAAAAATAGATTTTTTTTTTTAAATATGTAATCAAAATATTTTAAAAATGTAATCTAATTGTTATTCAAAATATGTAATTATAGAACAAATTTAGTATGACACGCAAATCAAATTACGAGTATAAACCAGCCATTCTAACTTATAAAATGAAATAAGGTGCTTGAATGCATTTTATATGCAACCTGAGATTTTTTTTCTATATTAAAATATTCATAGTAATTTTTTCTTTGTAAAATTTTTAATTAAATGACATTTTATATACATTGCTACCCTTATCGTATTGATGTTTGCGAATGTGTATTATTATTTTTATTAAATAAATCAATTTGTATCGAATATCTTTTTTGTATATATAACAAATATTTGTTGTACTATTTGATAAGATTGTTGTAGCGCAAGTTGCAATTTTAATTTAATAATAAATTAAAAATATTCATACTTTTGTAGGAAAATTGAAAATTTAGTAGGGAATGAATTTATTGACTTAAAAAAATGGAATAGTTATGTAGCCGAATCATTAGGCATTAAAAAATTAAAACTATATTGCATGGATCTCAGAATTTGCTGGGGCAAAATATCTAAATATATAAGTAAATATATAATTAGGACGAATGTGTTTGATAAAAGGCGTTAAAATTACTTGGTTCATTATGGTAGCTGCCATACAACTTCAAAAGTTATTTGGCTACATCTCAGAAGCTATAAAAGCTGTGATATTGAAATTTCACACAAGCGAATATACTCGTATTAGCCATTGTGCTTGATAAAATTCGTTGAAATTGCTTGGCTCTTTCTGGTAGTTGCCATACAACTTCAGTAGTAGTTTAGATACACTTTGGAAGTAGCATATCTTGCATAATTTAATTTTGCATAAATTAATATGGTAGCTTAAAGTTATAGTCTGTCTCATAGTCAGCTATGACATATTTATTCGTACATAGGATAGCAAATTCGTTGGTAGCAAAGAGTTGACACGGTCAACTCTATTTTTTAATAGAATTAAATTCTAAATGTAAATTTTTATTCAATTTTAAAATTTAATAGTCAAATAAATTCGTTTAGTAAATTTAATTAATTCAAATGAATATTAATTTTTCAATTTAATTCAAAATTACAAACTTAATAAAAATTAATCAAAATATGAATAAATAAAAGTTTTATGAAAATTTTTTATTGTGTACATTTGTAAAAGTTCAATGACTATTATTATTAAAAATAATTTTACAAATTAGTTACAAATTGCTTTCTAATAAATTTGAGCTCTAGACCTTAAAAAATATTCTTCAGATTCATTAATTAATGAAATTCAAAATTTAATTAAAGCAAAAAAACATAAACTTGCTTGCAATGGAATTGAAGAGGTTTTCTTTTTTATTTTTATTGGAAAAAACTTTTTGTTATGACGCGAATAAATAAAAATTAATGAATAATTTTTATAGCGTTCGTTATCAGTAAATTGAGAATTCACTTCATTACTCATTAATAATTTCATTAATTTTTCAAAAAAATTAGAGTTTGATTGTAAAATTTGAGTTTGATGAATACGCAACCTTGACTGTGTATACATATATTTTTTATACTAGTTTGAAGGATCTATTTAGAGAAATGAAATTTTCAAAAAATTGTAAACTGAAAATATTTGACTGTAAATGAATCATGCTAAACAAAAGAATTTAACACAATGTGCAACTAATGAATAAGTATTTAACATTCATGAAATTCAAATGTATAATTAAACATACCACATACTTAAACACCCTTTAACAATGTGCTGTACCACGTGTTTACACATTGTAAATTGCATGACGTGGTTTATTATTGTATATGATGTTTGTCAGTGTATGATATGTGGTAGTGTAAATTAATAATAATACTAATTAGGTTTTATTGTTGACAATGTATACAATTTCAATGCACACTTCATCAGAATTTAATTAATTTTTGAAAAATTGTAAAATAATTAAAGTAAATAATTAATTAAAGATTTTGCAGTTAATCTTACAATTATTTGTGAATAAGTTTTTGGTTTTGTTTAAAAGTATGAACACTAAAAAATAACTGTATTTTTGTGCCAAGAATAACCTTGCCTACTTTTTACTAGTTCTCTATGTATACCTTTGGCAATTATTACTATTGAATGGGCATATTACTATAATTTTTTCCAATATCGTAATTAATGAGCAACGTTATCTTAAAAAGAAGATATTTTATGAAATTAAGAGCAGATAAGAGTTAAATACAGAGCATTTAGTTATTATAATAAAAGGATAAATGAAGTAAGAATAAGTTTTTTAATAAATTGTTAAGAACTCAAACTTACCTTTATAAAATAAAAATAACAATAAATGCGTGAATTTTAAAAGCTATTTAAAGACGGAGCTGACCTATCCTATAGGAAAATGACTAGGTGGGTAGCAATATTAAAATCTAAGTTTTTCTGCTGCTCATTCCATATTGAGTCAATTTAATTTTGCCGTATTACTAATTATACCAGTAAAAAATGAAATTATTAAAAAAGGCACACAACGCGGTTACCTCAATTCTCATTAGTTCTCAATTAATCACATAGGTTCTCATTGCTTTAAGACGCTTTTTAGGTTTTTTGCCAAAATTCAACATACAACTACTATACATAAGTATAATAATTTACTGAATTACTTCAACAAAAATTTCAGTTGCCTTTCTCGCTATTAATTAGCAACCATTTTAAAAGAAAAACTCTCAATTTTTTATATTATCCGCTTTTAATAATGAAAATTTTTATAAGCTTATAATAAAACGAAATTAATAACAAACTAAGTACATAATTTGAATCTAAAAATATGAGGATTATTGCTGTTAATCACTACCAAGAAATAACAGAAAATTTTCATCTTATAAAATATTTTAAAAGAACACTCTGAAAAGTTTATTGAATTATTTTCATTATTAATCTCATTTTCTTAAGAAAATTAATTAGTAAGTCACAAAACTTATTGCACAATTATAAAAATTAAAGTTGCCTAGAAGCCTGCCAAAAATAAGTATACAAAAATTTGCAACAAAGTGTACTACAAAACCAATCAAACTTCATAATGCTTTATTAATATGCTCATTTATTTTCATTAACAAATTAAAATTCACAATTAAAACACAATTTTTTATTAAAAATTTTACCGTAATTTTCCATTACTCATACACTGTATGTGATCCTAATTAATTAGCTATAAAATTTTTAGATAAGTAGATTTAATTCAAATATTCCTTAATTAAATTTTTAATATAAACTTTGAAATTTATATTCCAATTTTATTGGCCTATACTTTTCTTTTTCTAAATAATTACCTTAAGATTTATTTTATAACGAGAATTTTCATTCATTATTCATACTTATTAATTTATTTAATGGTTTTATCCTTGTTTTATCTTTTTATCCTTATAATATATAGTCAAGTGTATACCTTTTTTTAATTTACGATTAAGCATTAAACGAACTTTTTGGCAATAAATGAAAGATAATCCAATTCAAATTATTGATAATTAGTGTATGATTTTATGAGGATGTTTTATGGAAACTGTGTAGATAGTAGAAGAATTTTATTTATCATTTTTCATTTAACTTATTATAAAGACCGGTATTGAAAAGAAAGTTAAAATTGTACCCATTTTCTGAAATGGAAACAACCGAGTAGTTGAAATTTTGCAATTATAAAATTAGAAAATAAACATAGTCTGGAAAAAATAATTTTGCATAATTGTAGGTTAATTCAAGTTTCATGGAAAAATTTTCAAATATACTGGGTTTATTTCTATTTAACTACTGAGGAAAATTATTAAGCGCATATTATTTCTCAGCGTACCCTGTAATGGAACAACTTTTAATTTACAACTAATTTATTTCATTTTGAATGGATTTCTCGAATTATTTCATTGCAATCTTGAAATTTGTGTTAATAATGGTAAACACCTGAAAAGAATTTGTTAAACAACAACATTCTTATTATATGTGCTATCAATAAACCTCTAAATTTAATGGCTCCTTTTCTCCAAATTATAGAAATCGAAGAAACAAATTTACCACTATTAACATTCATAAATTCACAAGAAAATTTTATTTTTTTGCAAATAATGAAATAAAATCTTCTTAATTTTTTTTTATTTCAATATAAGAGGAACGTTATTTTTAATTTATATAGTATTTAACGGTGTTCAGCTTTTTCATTGAAATGCAATTAAGGCCACGTAGAAATTTTTTATTCATTTGAGTATTGAAAATGAGCCACTTACTCAATTTTTTCGTTTCTTTTTTATGAAAATAAAGATGAATGTTTTTTTAAAAAAGGTCTCTAGTATACCTAATTAAAAATTATGAACGAAAACAAAAAATTATAAAAGAAAAGAGATTTGAATGGCTTATTTAAAACAAAAATAAAATTTCATAATGAATTATTGATAAGATTATGGGGGTAAATATAGGTCAAATTGAATATTATTAATATTGGATGCGTTTTTTTAATAAAAAAACACTTATAGAGTGTATAGTGTTCATAGTTCTTAACTATACAATGTTTTATATGAAAATGGGTAGTTGAAATAAATAATTAAACACATTAATTCCGGTAGATGGTTTTATATGACTAATTTATGAAAAAAAAAGATTTAAATCCTTGACATTTTTATGGGTATTTAAAAGTTTGTAACAAAAATGTTAACTGAATTTTGAAAGAATTTACAGCACTTACACTTCGCAAACGTGGCAATCCTCGAAATTAATTTTCAAAAGGAATAAAATGACTTGATTTCTCATATTTATTAATTGAAATATACAATTTCCCGGCAGAATTTTGTTATTTCCATACTAATTGCAAAACACATTTAATGTCTTCTAATTAAGATATAAGAACTCAGCACTCCCTATTATATATTAAACCCACATTCATAATTTAATTACGAAAATAATAAATAATATTTATTCTTCTATTTATGAATTCAATAATAATTTTCTTAAATTAAACAACTTAATTTTAAAATTTTTCTTAAATATTCATAATTTAATTTTCTAAACATTTTATTTAATTTGAAACGAATTTTTTCTAAAACCATATATAAAAATTTATTTATTTAAATTATTGGCTTCTTTCCCATTTATGTAGCTGAATGAATTTTCCCATTATAATAATTAGTAAACATCATTATCTACTCAGGTCTTTTTAAATAATAAAAACTCGGAACAAATTACAAAAAAAAAAAATATTTTTCTCTTTATTTATCTTATACCGTTAATTGTTTAAAATTATGACGTTGCCTTTTTATAACAAAAAATATGATTTTAAGGAAATTTGGTGAAGAAAAAAAAATTTTTCTACTTAGATTTTTCTTTTAGGTTGAAATTTTTATTCAAGAAAATTTTTATACGAAAAACTTTCAATTTATTGCAAAAATTTTTCGAAAAAAAAAAGAAATTTACACAATAAACTAAAACTTTTCACATTTCAAAAAAAAAAAAATTTTTTTTTAAACAATGTTAAAAAAGAAAAAAAAAGGAAACTGAAAAATAAACAGGACTCAAGAAAAAATTAATATTTTATTTTCTTTACTTTTCGGTTTTTGTTCTCGATTTTTTTCTTTGGTGAAAGTTAATAAAATTTTTGCACAAAACGCAAACAATAAAAAAATTGAATCATAAAATTCTTAAAAGCAAACAGAATGCTACAAAAGAATAAACGGGAAGTATTGTGTTTTTTTTTTCTTTTCCTTTTTTCTAATTCTTTTTTCGTATAGTCGCAGTTTTTCCTCTTTGGAAATTTCAAAGCAATTTTCATTTTTAAAATTTTCAATTTTTAACAAAAACAAAATTATTTTTATTGTTTGTATAACAGAAACTCTACTTTAGATTGAAAAGTTCTTAAGATTAAAAATTAAAATTTATTTATCGCACACTTTTGCATTCATTAACCTAAAATTAATTAATTAAATCGCTCTTTCTTACATATTTCGACATAACGTAACAATTTCTAATCGAGTCTTAGTACCATGACCCAGTATTATCTACCCAGTAATTATCTTTTTTACATAAAAGCCAAATCAATGTCACTATTTTTCGATTTTTATATTTTAGTAATGTTACTTCTCGTTGTCGTTATTTCCACTGCTAACATCTTAAATATTGTTACTGGAACGCACTTGATATAGATTGTAATGTACGTTACTTATAAACGAGTCAACACTTAACTGAATAATTTATTAAATGAATAATGGCATAATAAAAGACTTAAGATTAAATTTATGTAAAATGCTAGAATAAACATTGTACACAAACTTTATATTAATGTTTCTTATACTACATTATATAAAAATACAAAAAAAAATATTCTTACTGCGTAATTCTATAAAATACGCATATCTTCTTAGATTATTCGAATATTTCATCCCAACCCTTTTTGTTTTTTTTTTTGTAATAGACTTTGCAATCTATTTCAATTGCCTAATTTTTTCTAAAAAACTTTTTTTTTTTCGAAATATTCTGAAAGGTTCACATATGAAGGATGTTATTGATTTCTTCCTTCGTTTGAAATTTTGTGGAAAGAATATTTGGGAAGTAATATTATCCATAACTGGACAATAGTTTAAAATTAGAACATGATTGAATAGTTTAATTGATTAGCTTTTCTAAAATCAAATAATCAAATGCGCTTATTCTTACCTGATGATCTATTTAGATCATCATGCTTACAGTATAAATTTATTAATGGTGCACAATATGGTTCAGAGGACCTATGACAGTAATGCCTTTAGTTTCGATGCAATAAATTTGATTTTATTTTATACAATTAAAATGTCATTCACAATTAAAATTAAAATTAAAAAAAAAGATTCCAGCTTTCAAATAGGATTTTTGATTTGGCTGATTTTTTAATACGAGTACAATAATTAATCCTAAATAACAAATAATAATTCTAATTTGAACAACTTATTAAATAATTTTTTGAAACTTCACTTCTCTATTAAAATATACATTCATACAACAATAACTTTTGACAGATCTCATAAAACAATAATTTTGAAGTTGAAAAAATTATAGTGTAGCCATACCAAATTCTTAATCATCTATGGATGAATCCGGTATTGCACAGTATTTCATGAAAGTTAAATATTTTACAAACTAAAGAAAATAAGGGAAAAAATTCATGATAAATGAATGTATCACTTTGAAAATTTCAAACATGGTGCCAACCCATCTTCATTAGCAAAAGAGTTATAACCACTTTATCTCTATAAAAACTCCAGTATTATTTTAGTTCCTAGAATTTCCAAAATAATATCCTATAGTTTTCAAATTTAATTCCATTTATCATCATTTCATATACATGTATATATGTACATCTTTTTTTTTTATTTCCTAAATTCTTGTTTGTACCCTTGTTTTTTCTATATTTTCAAAGAGCAAAACAGATGAAGTATTAATGGCCTTCAAAAGAAGTATGTTTAATACCTTAGAAATGTAAAAACATATGTCGCCTAAAATTATTAGTAACACTTAAAGAACTTTGAAAGAAAAAAAAATTATTTGAAAATATGAGTAGAAAAAAAATACAAAGAAATGAAAATCACATTAGGTATAGAAAAATTTTTTGTAACTTCGAAAAATATTGTCCAAATTAGAAAAGAAACATTTTTCATACATACATACATAGAAGAAAGGACTAAAAACACGCAAAGGGATCGAATCAAGAAAGTTATTTTCTTCAGATTATACATGTGTATGTGTGGATGAAATTTATATTTACACATATGAAATGAAAACGCAAAAATCACTGTTTTATAATAGAAATTTACAATCATAACAAACCAAATAATAAAAATAAAAAAATCAGAAATAAAAATAAAAACTCAAAAAGAAAATTTGATGCACAATAAATGGTAGTATGTTGGCAACATTCATTAAAAAGCAAAATAGAAATAAAATTAAAGCGAGAAATGTTTATGAGAGAAAAAAAATTCTAATAGAGAATCAAAACGGAGAAAGAGTAAGAGAATGAATAAAATAGATTTTCTCATATAATCTGTAAAAGTTATTCATAAAAATGTCAAATGAATAAAGCAACAAAAAATGTAAAAGGATGAATAATGGATTTAGGTTTATTCTTGCTTTCTCTTATTTTTTCTATTTTGTTTCTTTTGAACCTTTAAATATACATGTACGTTCCTATGTGTATATGTACCTATATAACAACACATATGGAGAATAAGAGACCTTGATTATGAAAATTAGACCAACCTTACTATTATTATAACACCAACACTTTATAATCACAACATTTATCATATTTCATACACGTTTATTTATAAACATACATACATATATAAAGTATTCGTTCTTATGAGGATTTTCTTACAATTACAAAATTACAATAAAAATATAATAATCAAAAATATAAAGTAAAAAAAAAATATAAGTATAATAATAAAATAAAATAAAATCATAAATAATAACGCAATAATCTGGGACACAAAACATAAAAAAAAGAAAACAATAAATGAGCAACAATAAACAGTGTGATTATAACAGCGTACAGAGCAAAGCTTCATATGTGGCAAGGCAAAGAACAAAATATTAAATGTACTATTGAATGTATATAATAATATGTGAGTAATGATTATGGTAACTGTTATAAAAGATAAGGTAAGGAAATACAAATTGCGCAATATTTATAAATATGTACAATGTATATACACACATTCATACCTAATATTTGTTTGACAATATGTGTAAATGTATATGTACTAAATAAAAAATACTATTCTTCATCTCGTCCTTTATCATTTCTCTTATACTTTTTCGACATTGTAAACGCAAGAAAAAAATGAGTAGAATACTAAATTTCCCATTTCATTTGTAATACATACTCATTATATAAGAGTATATTTGCATAATGAGTATGTATAATTATAATATAAATTTTATTTTCATAGTAAACCTGCCTACGAATAAAATTATAAAAATCTCATTTAATATTTTGTGCAATTTAATATTAATTTTTGTTTTTTACTTAAAATTTTTAGGCAATCACAAATACTTATATAAGTATGTGCAATTTAAAATGGATTTAATACACGAAATATTCGTGGTTAAGTAAGGAGAGACGGAGCGAATATTTAATTAAATATCTGCTTTATATGTTCATTGTCCTTTAATTTGATTTCATTAAAAAATTAGAACCTTAATCTTATACAATTACATAATTTTTCTTAAAAAATATTAATTTTAAAGAATGCTAAAATTTTGCGAAACATTCAATTTAAAATACTGAAATTAATACTTTTAAAGAATGAATTTAGAAAAAAAATTTGAAAGACGATCGCAGGAATCGGTTTAATACTTAAAAGAAAAATCATTTTAAATTTAATTTATTCCAAATCCTCATCTTTCTTTCAGTTTCAAAGAAAAAATACAAGTAAATATAATTGATTTAAAGACACGCACCAGAAGATAGAAGGAGACAAGTGCTTGTGGGTATACCACAAGAAATATGATAAGATAATCGAAGATAATAACAAAAATAATTTTTATATTTAAACTTAAAATGCCTACGACCTTAGACATGACAATATCTACCCTTTGTTTTTTCTTTACACTAATACTTCATTTATTTCTCTTGCTTCTGATACCTTTTTAATCATAATACGACAATTGAAAACAGTTCAGGTGATCCAAAGTAAAAAAAAGAAAAGAGTATAACATGTTGTTCGTTAATGTTAAATTTTTTTCCCTCTTCTGATAAACAAAAAACCTTAACATGTTTTTGGTTAGCCCTTTCAGCAAAAAATAAAAAAAAACGAAAAATTTTTTTTAGGATGGAATAAAAAAGGATGGATTTGTTCCTTTTTTTCTATATTCTTCCTGTTGTTATTAATCAAGTTCTATTCTATAACAGATTAGTGCAAATCACACCTTGATTACACCTTTTTCTTGGAAATATTTTCATTTTGATTTAAATTTTTTTTGCTTATATTTTGCTCGTTATTTCTGTAATTTTAAACAGAATAATATTTCAAGAATACAGTAACGAAATTCTGTAAATTAATCAGATTTAAATGAAATTTTTAAAATATAGAATGATAAATTTTATTATTGATTAAAAAAAAAATATTTAAATCGGTACATAGACTTCGAAATTTCATAAAATTTTAAATATTACAGAAACCATCATTAATTTAATTTAATTTTAAAGGGACTTATTTCATTTAGATACTCAGAATTATCCTTAAGGGATAATTCTGACTATCTAAATGAAATTTAAAATTTGGAATTGAAAATTATACAAAAAATTTTAATGTGATTATTTGAACTCAAAAAACTTTTAAAAAATTTATTTCTGCTTATATAATAAATTTTTAATAAACTTGTATGAATGATGCAATGGATATAGCTTTTAAACCGAATGTAGCCCATTTAAGTATTACAGTTTTTGAACGAATATTTGAATTTTCTATTTGATAAACATCTTGGATAACTTGCGAATTCAACTATATTTTTAAGCTACATATTTATATTCCTTTTGCAGAATAATGAATAGATTTCTATTTTTCAACAAGCAATCAATGTAATTCCTACCATATTTTCGAAGAAGCAATCAACTAATTAATTTAGTGGAAATGTAAAAATTTGTTATACTAAAAATTACTAAAAGATTTGAATCTTGTAGTCCTCTTAGAGCAAATGTTTTACTTATACAAATTTTGATATTTTTTTTTTAAGGACTGTGTAAAATCATAATCGGAACAAAAAATAAAATTAAGAAAATTAGCAAAAAATTCAAAAATTGGGCCCTTTAGCGAACACTTTAATTTTGTATACTTAACTTTTCCATTCGCCCACATCGTTGTATATGTTTCTTTTTCTTTGTTCCCTCTCAGTCTATTTATGTATGTATGATTACATGAACTTCCCAAAATATACTTATCTTTTTATTTTACTTAAAATTAACTTATTGAAAATTTCTATATTAAAAAAACCTAACCTATAAAAATTTTTCCTAACATCAAATTGTATCAGTAGACATACTCCACCCTATATAAATGAACACCACACACCTATATATATGTATAATAATAATATGAAAATTATTTTATTTTTATGCAACAAATACACGCTTATGAATAACTTAGGGGAATATTAAAAAAATCTCAAGTATATAATAATATGTTGATAATGATGATGATGATGATGATGATGGTATTGATTGTAATATTATATATTATAAGAATTTATACAAATATATTAATCTAAGTAACGAAACAACAAAGACAGACGAATATAAAAGAAAAATAGTATCAGAATAAAAAGAAGGAATAACAACTATAAAAAAAAATTCTTCTAAAAATATATCGTTAAAAGGATAATGAAAAAAAGAAGAACGATTTTTCATTTTTTCTATTCAAAATAAATAAGTATATAATAAGTAAATATGTATGTACATATATTCTATTTATTATGTAAAATATGCTTAGTAAAAAACCAAAGTAATCATAGTAGATACAGAGTACAAATTTTCATCATCTTTTTTGAGTACAACAATCAACAATAATTAAAATCAAAGTATTTTTTGCTCTTCTGTCATTATTTTCTTCATTCTCTATTCCCATATTTTTTCTCCTTCTCAAAAGAACATTAGACAAGAGAGAAAAACAGAAAGATTTTTTTTATATTGAGTAAGGACAACACACCACTAAAAAACTTTTACTATGTATTTCTTAAATATTTCTTAAATAGAACAAAAATGTAGCGTTAAATGAGAAAATCGGAACCCTATACGCAAACTGCTCTAAAATTCGGTCCCATGAATTAATTGATTCGATTTTTTCTAATTATTTAAAAATACTGATACAAAAAAAGGTATTATTTCAGAAAATATAAAATTTCCTAATTTTTACTCTTAAATTTCGTATTATTTATTAAGTTACACAAAAAAAATTGCCTACTTTTAGGATACTTTTTAGATAAGTGTGTTCATCTTACTCAAACGAATACTAAATTTGGTAATTATCCTATCTAATAACTACAATTTCAATATCCTTAAGTAATTGTAATTTATTTTTCGTCTTTTGAGTTCTTCGATAACTTTAAGAATAAAGTATTGAGAAAACGACAATTGCAATGAGTATGTATGCATATGGACAAACAAAATCCAAATATATATTTATGTATGCATATTTCTTAATATTCCTTGTATATATTATACTAAATAAAAAACAAAAAAAAATATATAAAAATACATTGAGAGTAAATAAAAGAGACAAAACCAAATGAGAGAAATAATGAAAAACAAAAATAATAACAAAGCATTCAAAATAATTAAACAATATTATATATGGGTAGCGGTGAATATACCGTTACATACACTATTGTCTGTTGCGCTTATTTTGACATTAAATGCGCATGTAGTGTAAAAGAAAAACCTATATACCACAAAACACATATAGATAATAATGTCGTTTTTTCTTCTTGCAGCTCTCAGCATCAAATCAATTTAAACACAACTGAACCGAAAAAAATTCTCTTTTTGTTTATATTTGATTCTTACAATTGATGTGTGCGTATATAGTTTGTATTTGTATAAGTTTTTTTGTTATTTATAAAAGAAAATTTCATTAAGCATTGCTACTAAAGAGGGCGTTTTTTTCGTTTTCTTTTTATTTTTTTATCGCTATTACTCTATTTTTAATATGTCTTTAAGGAAAACATTAGCTGAGATTTTTCTTAATTCTGAGAAAATGAAAAATTATCATTATTTTTATATATGTATGTAAATTTATAGACAAATATGTGAATTTTCTTTAAATATAGAAGGATATTTTGTTTCTACACATTAATTTCCGCTCAAAAAACAAAAAGGACTCTTTTGTTTTGGTTTCTTTTTTTTTTTAAATTATTTTGTGCTATTTATATTTCTGGTGTGCTATTATATTTTATTTAATGAAACTCAACTCTATTTATCAGTAAAGGCGTATAAGAAAGATATATACACAAAATTTGTTATACTTAATATGTATATGTATATAATGTATGTATTTTCGTATTAAGTAATAAATTACTTAAATAAATTGAATAAATGTTATTCACCGTAATAAATTTAAAAAATTGTATAATGTGTGCAAGTACTTGTTTTTACATATTATTGATGTAGCATAAAGCTACACATTGTATCTTTATATTTAATTTTAAAAATATATGTATATTTACAAAATTTCTATACATATACATATATTTACATTTAAGCAAACATACAAACCCAAATATAACATTTTATGTCTAAAAATAAAATATATGTGGGCTCAGATAAGGATAAGTCAAATATGAAAGAAAAAAATTATTTAATACTTATAAAGGCTGAAGGATTTCAAAATACGTCTATGTAGTCGTTTATTTTCTAGGATATATATGAAAGTTAAATGATATACTGTACGAAGAAAGTTAAGAAACCGTCTATCACTCAATTTCAATTCATTAACATATTTTAGTAACAAGAAATATTGAAGGAAAAGTATTTTTTCTTGGAAAATTAAAAAAAAAAATAAAATGTACAGAGAAAATTTTGAAATGCTTTTTAGTCTATATGGATGGATATACTTAGTTATACGAAAATGATTTATTAAATATTTTAATATTTAATAATAAAAACTTTTTACTTAAATTGCATGTAAGCAATTTTGGCATTTGAAGGAAACAGTAAATCACGGCCTTAGTTTCAATAAAAACAAAATTTATGGGGTGGTTAATGTAAAAATCGTTATACTATTCATTTTCTTTTATTAGTACTATGGTTCAATTTAAGACGAACTATTATAAATTTTATTTCTCATGAACAAACATCGCTTTCCTTGCGTCATCTACTGAAATTGAATACATAATCATTGCAGAATTTGTGAAAGATTTTTTATATATTAAAGTCGAGTTTGGTCGAGTTTAATTTCGAAAATTTTGTGTGTAAAAATTATACTGCAATAATGGTTCCTCCATCAGTGATTCTATTCATCACTTCAAGGCCAAAGCACATGAGAAACATATAAATTACTACTTTATGCGAAATTTTATGATTATTCGGTCGACTTGCACAATTTTTGTTTTCCGCAAATATTTTAATTAATTTTTTTATTTACAAAGAAGCTACTCAAATTTTCGCAATTTAATAAATTCTGTAGATTCAATCGTCACGAATATTGGAGGAAGGTGTTAGCTTTTTTCTTTTCATAACCATGTTGAATGAGGATAACAGGTACAATAATAAAAAAGTACGTTGTTTTAAATAACGATAATTAAAAGACAGAAAACTTAAATAAAACTTACATAACAATATTTTCAATAAGAAAGAATAATCTGCATAATCTTATAGTCTGCCCCGACGATTTGAATCCTATTCATATAGATTTGTTATACGTTTATTATAAACACACTTTCTGTATATATACAATTTTAATTAGATTAAGTTGGACTTACCTGAAAAGATAAAAAAGAAAAAAATGTATTAAATCTGCAGATATTTATTTATAAAATAAATTTAATAAATAAAAGCTCAATGACATTTACATATTGCATACTTTTAGGGAATATCAAGTGAAAATAAATAGTTTTTTTTAAACAATTAAATCGACGTGTCGAATGTTGACCAAGCTGATCAGTTCGGTTTTAAGAAAGACGCTTTCACATTATTAATTTTTAACAGTTTTACGTCTCTACATTATTTTGTTCGAAGATACGTGAAATTGCTTGTTTATATCGATCGTCCTTAATCGACATAGAAAACAATTTTGAACGTGTTTATTGAAACGTATATTGAACGTATATATTGAAAATTGATAAGATTGCAAACGAAATATCTGAAAAAGTTGCTTCGTCAACTTGACTACCGAAAAGCAAGTCATGGCCCCCATTAACGTTGATTATCTAAAGTTAAATAAAAAATTATTCCAAGAGTTATATCACTAAAAACCAAGTGAAATTGTTCAAGTTGACACAAATACTGTCACTTTTTATTTTGCAATGAAGAAAGATTAATTTTTCGATTTATACTCACTCATTTCAACTTTAAAAATTGCATTAAATTTTAAACATAAAAAAATTAATACTAAATCTCGTCACATGACAATCAAATCACACGACTTTAGGAATAAAGTGGCCGAAGTCATATGACATTCAAGTGATTCAAGCGATTTATCATATTTTAAGTGACTCTCAAAATTAACCACAAAAATGTTAACAATTGAGTTGTCGATTAAAATGAGAATTTCATGAGAATTTGCAATTTCCCCTTAGTTTTCTTTATTTCGAATTAAATGCATAATTTTAGAAATCAAAACACTTAAAAATTTAGCTTTTCAACAGTAAAAATCAAAGTTTCTTTTCTATAGAACAAGTGTTCGATCATCTACAATGCGAATATGATTTATTAAATAAAAAGTTTTGTAGCAAATTGCCATTATTTTAAAATATTTCTGTAATAAAATAATTTTAATAATCTCTACACATTTGAAAATTCATTTTCGCATAAGATTAATTTTAAATTAAATTATGTTATACTAATAAAACGATTCAATGAACTCAATTATATTAAAAAAAATCATTATTTTTCTTCAAAAAATAATTTGTGTTAATTATTGATTAATAAATATTTTTTAATTATAATGACAAATTATTTTGTATCATATTATAGAAGTAGTCATAATTTTCATATTTTATGATTCGTAAAATTTTTAATAGTTGTGTGCTTCATCTAAAAATTAAATGTGAAACCATATTAAATATTAAAAAAAAAACAAACGCAAAAAGGTGAGTGATTTTAACACATCAAATTTTCATCATGTATGTATGTATATATGTATGTACATATATAAACATATTATGTGAAAAAATAATAATTTAATGAATTTTTTTTAATACCTCATTAAATTCTTAAAATCTCATAAATTTAAAATCTTTTCAAGTATCGTAAAATATTGTTGGAATTTGTGTTGAAAAATAGTGAAACGAGATTTATATATAAATTTTATGATTTATATAGTTGCTAATATTGAGTGACTCATTCACAAGATACCTCAAACGTCAAACTCATTTTCATTAAATATCACAACATCTCAAAAACAATATTTTTGGTACATTATTGGCACCACTACAAAATATGTACCATCACAAAATTTGTGGTAGTACAAAGATTAAAAGTTTATGAGTAAAAATCTGTGTAAAAGAGAAAATAAGTAATTCATAATAGTAACAAGAGTTTCATTTCATTTGTAATAAAATTCCTGATTTAAGAGGAACTCTAATTGAAAATGTTTAATGTTTATGAAAATGGGAATAGCAAAACAATTCTGTTTCTTTACTTTTACAGCAATGACTAAGAGCTACAAATATTTGTTTTATTTCAAATAAAATATCAAAGCGGTGTTGGTGTCTTGGCTTGAATTAAAATGATTAATGAAAACTTATATATGTATTTTTTTTATTGATAATTTAAAATAACAAATTTGATAATTTTTAAATAACTCATTCAAAATTGTAGTATTTTATTACTCACCACTATGCACACTCTTAACAGAAGGCAGTAGTTTAACTTAATTAAGTGAATTGTGTCTTTAGATTTTTTTAATTTTTTTTGGAATAATTTTCATTAAATAATTTTTAAAATTGGAATAATTACTTGTATTATAAAAATTCAGAAGTCTATTAATATTGCTGACCAAAATTGACTTTAAAATTTAGTTGTAAGAGATTCACTTTCGAATGTTAGAATTTACATACCTGGACGTTGGTAGGCTTTCTGCACAATACGAAAAGTAGTTTAATTTTATTTCTATACAAAAAATTTGAGATAATATGAAAAAATGTGTTGCCCCGTACGGTATGCAATTTTCAATAAATTGTGTCACATATAAATAGCATTACGTGTTCAATTATTGATACTTTGAAAATTCAAGGTAATATCATATTCGGTGATTGCTATATTATTTTCCAAGTATTTATAATTATTAATCACCAAAATTAATAACGGATGTTGAGTAATTAATATTTTCTTCATTCTAATTTTGTTATATAATAAATTTGAATTAATTGGTAGGTCGACAATTTTAGAACTTGTTACAGAACGTATTACAGAACTTGTAATAAATGAATTACATATACAAAACAGTTTCAATTAAAGTTGCATACATTTAGGGGTATATAATCTTTTTCATTTACATAATATTATGCACGTAAATGTTAACGCTATTTGTTAAAAATTACCAATCAATATTGTTACTAAACTGATTCAAAATTGTCAATTTTATTTTTAATGTCACCATACAAAATTCGGTCTGGAAGAATATTTAATTTCAGGAATTTTAATCAAAACCAAAACAATTAGAAGATTCTACACACTAACTAAAATTAATAAATTATTTTTAAAACAATCTCTTTTAAAATATCTTAACAATTTTAATTTTTTTTAATTAATTTATCTATAAATTTTGTTATTTAAACAAGAATTTTTTACAATTACAACATAAGGGAAAATTAATTTTCAAACATTAAAAATTAAAGACCAGAAATAATTCTTAAAAGAACTTCTATTTTTGAATTGAAATTCAAATGAAAGAAAAGAAAAAAAAGTAAAAAAAATATTTGATTTTAAAAGATATTTGATATTTTTTTCCACATAAAAAACATAAAAAATTTGAGGCTATCAAAAAAATCAATTTAGTTAATTTTCATATCATTTTTCTCTTTCTACATAAAATCGTCATAAGTCTGTTTAAATAAAAATGAAAAATGGAAGAAAAAAATAAAAATTTTCTTTCCTTGATTACCTTAATTTATTTGAAAACAAAAAAAAATTCTTTGTTTTTGCCTCTACTTTTTTTTTTAGATTATTAGACCGATTCAATTTTCTGATGTTAACCTTCACACCTCTATAAATGCAGATTAAAAAAACATTTACTTTTATTTTCTAAAATATCAAAACAACGAGAACGGCTCCTTTGTATCTTGTTTTTACCTCTTTTCTGTTTCGTTTTTCTTACATTGCTTTGATTTATAGGTTAAATTTTTATCTACGTATGTGTGTGAATGAAACAAAATATGTTTGTAACAATTTAACATAAAAACCTTAATACATATATCATCGAAAGCATTTTAAGACCATAAAGACATTAATTTTTTTTTATTTCTTATTTTTTTGTACGAGTATTTCTTTTAATTTGTGTGTATTTAAAGTAAAGATTTATTATTTGTTATTTGTGCATACATACACGTATGCACATATCAGCATTTTTTATGAGAACATTACTTATTAATAACATTGTAAACATTAGTTATTCTTGTGCGAAATTTCAATACCATATAGCTTCTATAATTTCTGGGATATAGCCAAATAAATTTTTGAGTTGTATGACAGCCACTCACACCAGTACTTCGATCATATCCAATTTAAATAAGGTTCTGGTATTTCCTATAATAAATCATTTATAAACATAAGAAAACCTAGCTCAATTAGTTTCTGAAGTATCGCTGGGACGGACGGACTCAGAATCCGAGAATTCAAAGCTGATCAAAAATATATACTTGAGTGTATATCTCAGAAAATTATTTCTTAGCGTTACAAACGATAAAGCAAACTTATTTTACCCTTCAAATATACCTTAATCTTAGAAAACCACTTAATTAATGAAAAGTAATCCGCAACGCTGCAGTTGGAAAAGTGTGAAAGCTATATTTGTTTAAATTACGAGAAAATAATTTTTTTAAAAATTGGACTTATATCAATTAAAAATAAACAGCCATTTTAAAATTATAACTTTGCAATTCTAGTTTAAATAAAAGCATTTTCAGAAAACTTATTTTGAAATTTTTAGGATAATTAAAAATTAAGTCAAACGTATACATGTAAGAATTCTTACATTTCTTAATAACTTCTTAGCGACCCATATTAGAAATGGAAATTTAAGAAGCAATCTATTATTTTTTTTATTTTCTTTCCGATATTAAGAGAATAATTTGCATTTTCTTCAAAATTAAATAACAAAAGTGCGTTCGAATTTCTTAAATTGAATTTTACTTCATATATGCATTTTGCAATATAAAGGCCATTAATTAAATTTTTTCTAAAAAAATTTTATATTTTTTTCGGTATTTATTCTTTCGTTTCGCAATTCTTCACTTGAAAAGAACACGAAATTAAATTTTAAGTGTAAAAATTATCACATTACGATTAAAACGCTACTCAAATTCGATACTCGATGCACTCATTTTTTTTCTCATTGCCTTAATAATTTTATTCCGTTCTAAATTTTTATTTTCTTGTGTCTGTAAATAAAATGTGTAAATAATCGAATGTTTGTTGAGATGGTTGTTGCTTCTGTAAAAAAATTTCTATACATTGTCCGGTTATTTTTAAAATTGTATCAATTTTTGCGTAAAAATATTTTTCTCTTTGCAATACGTGTTCTAAAAAAATAATCTGATTATTTTTTTTCTCATATTTTTTTCAACCAATTCAACAAAAACGGTATTGCAAAGTCAAAAACACTAGAGAAAAAAAATTTAAAAAGAAATCAATTTTAAATATAGAAAATAAAATCTGATGTGGTCTTTGAATTCACATAATATGCTTAGAATTAGAGAGTCGAGAAATATCAGAGAAAAAAAATAAAAAACAAAACAAAAAGGGGGTTCAACAATAACAACAACATAATGAACGGCGAATGACCTGATTATCTACAAGTTTCAATAATGTGTAACAAATTTAAACCAAAAAAAAAACAACAAAACAAAGATGAAAAGTAGAAAAAAATTTTCAAATTTATATTTTTAAAATATTAGAAATTATGTATGTAATTTGCTTCAAATGAAAATTATTGAGGAGACGTAAATGAAGAGAATAGAGTAAAATAACTGATGATTGACAGTCTAAAATTAGTTACGCGTATCCGTTCATAACAAAACTACATATATAATTGATAATTAGAAAAGTATAAGAGGAAATTGTAAAAAACAAATTAGAGCTTTTAAGGTTATGAACGGTTATACTAGAAAAATTTGTAAACATGTTCTAAATTCCAGCGTTAAAAAAAACGAAATGCCAGTCTACATCATAGAATGACCTAAATTCAACCAACGTTTCTTATAATCGTGTAATTTTGTTTATGAAAAATGTATTTATAAAAATATTTATTGAAATCAATTGAAAAGTTTGTGATTATTTTAAAAGAAAACTTAGAGTAAGGTAAGAGTGAAGTACTACAATGGGAACTCTAAACTACAGTTTCTATATAATAAACACATACTAAATACACACACAAATAATTGATATTGTTGATAACAATAAAACGTTTTTCAATCGTTGCAGATTTTGATATTTACGGGATACAAAACTCGTAATTAACAATACTTAGACCTCATATGAGAATATGGTATTGTTATTTATAAAATTATGAATAGAGATTAGAAAAATTCAAAATAATGTCACAAATTCCAGAGCAGATAGAGAGCATATTCCCTTTAACAGTATTTCGTACTATTATGCGATAGTACTAAATGATTACAATAAAGAGTAATTCTTGCGATGTTTGGTTTTGCGTATTTTTATTTTTAGTAAAATATTTCCAATGTTAATTGCCATTTCAATATGACTACAAGTCAACTATACAAATAATTGATATTTATAACGAATATTAATTAAAAACATATTGAATGAGCGAGTGATTTCAAATTATATGTACTTGTTAATTGAATTCCGAATTCGTGTGAATTGACAACTTTATATTCTTTTCTCCATTATTTACTTTTAAAAGAAAATAGCATCCATACTCAAAAAAACTAATAAATATGTCTTAAACTATGAATAGGTTAATATATTTACCATTTTTCCCAAAAAATTGATATTAAAATATTTCAATATTTCAACACCGTAAGAGCTATACCGTAATAAATATGCAATCCAACCCTTTGGCATTCGAATCAAATTCTTTTACTCTTATCGCTATTGACAAAATAATTTCTTACTAGTATTGTACACAAAATTACGAACATATTTAAATACAAAGCTGTGCAGAGAAAATTCGCAAAAATAAATTTAAAGTAACTAAAAAATTTTCACCTTGACATTCTTTAGAAAAAAAGCAAAAACTTTTGTGAACTTTATTTAACCTTTTTATGACTCGTTCAAAATTTAAACTACGTTTGCAAAAAAAAAAAACACAATAAAAATAATAAAAATTATATTGCGAAAATAATTTTTGAATTTTTGAAATTTATATTTTGGAAATTCTCTTTTTAACATTTTATTGTATTTCAATCAATAATGACATCAAAACCAATCTTTAATATATATGGTAGTACTTAATAATAGTGATCCAAAATGCTTGAATGAGCATATGTAAAGTACTTAACCATGTTTTCTAAAAAAAAAACGAATAGTTTTATATCGCAAGTGGTTTTATAACAATTATTAGCAAAATTTTTGTTAAAATATTCACATTTCACTAATATTATTCAAAGGTCTATTACGTATGAGTGGCATAATTACGACAATTGTACAAAATCACAATACTCTTCTAATTATTTCATAATATTTTTCAAAATTTTACCCAAATTGTAAATTTGTAATTGTATTACTACAATAACATTAATTAAAATTCAAGTTTCACAATTTTTTTCTAGAAACTTAAATTTTTTTTGACCAATTCCTAAAATCTTTTATTAAAAAAAGTAACCTAAATTATGGTTTAAATTTAAGGTTAGTCCTCACAAGAAAACTAAGTGAAGCTGAAATAATCAAAATTGACACTTTCAGACGCTCAGATATCAAAGGATCGAAAATGACTATAGTTGCTATTAAAAGTTTTTTACTGCACTTGACCTAGAACACAAAAACCTAATTCAAAACTAAATCTCAAAAAAATAATAATGAAATATTAAATTTTTTTTAAAAGATATTAATTCTTTTTTACCGATTTTACTGGAATCTTTTACCGATTATTTAGTTTTCAGCATACTTAAATTTTTTTCCATTTAATGCGGAAACTTTCTTTTGCAAAAAAAAGTCGCTTAAGTTGTCTGGATGGCATGGTTACGAGCGCCCACTCATTGATGTTTTGTTCAAGACTAATTTGTATAGGTGAATGCAAATCAGTTGGCAACCATATATTTTTTTTTCAATTTGAAATTGAACTGACCTCATATGCTTTATAAAGTTTGAAGAAACGCAAAACTTCGTTTATTTTAAAATAAAAAAACAAAAAAAGGACAACTTTGTTTTAAATTTTTATTCCAATTGCAATAAATTGAAATTGGCCCCAGCCTATTTTTGGAAAACATTTTATTTTTCGCTTATTTATTGTTATTCGATATTCATTCTTGTATTCTAATATTTTATGAATGCATTTCTTACTGTATTGATAATGAATTACAAATTTTAGTTTCAAAAATAATTTTATATGGCAAGTATAAACTCAATAAAAATTGACTTTTTTTTATCTAATTCGAATTACTAAAGTATTTTCTTTGAAAATAAAAATAAACTTTTATTGCTATGTATTTAAAAAGTTAAAAAAAAAATAATGTATGTAATTTCTGTGAATATCCTTCAAATCGTTTTTAAAGGACATTCATTCTCTTTAACATAAAAAATTTTTTTTTTAATTTTTTTGAAGGTATTTTAAAATGTAAAATATACCGTTATTACCTTAATACCTTTAAACACAATATGTGAATACATACATTATGTATGTATATATATATATATATATATATATATATGTATATTTTGTTGAACATTTATACATACACTAATCAGAAATAATTTCATATTATTTTTTGCGTTTTAATTCAAAAATTTCACCATAAATATGCGTTTATACTATAAAAACATTTTTATTACCATCTTAAATTTTAAATATACTTTTTAAAAAAGTAATTTTATATACATGTGTACTCGTACATGTACATATGTATTTATAATTCTATACTTTTATAAAGGACAAGGACAACCATAAATATTTATAATTTTAGAAATTAAAAAAAAAAAATTAAATGGTATGTAAAATATTATGAATTTTTAGCACAGAGTTATAAAAATTTTCGAATTGTTAGCTCCACCATTTTATGTTAAGAGATCTAAGATATCTATTTGGAAAAAAATGAACCAATGCCAAGTACAAAATTTTGAAAATAAATTGTTTAAATTTTTTTCTGTGTTTCATAAAAAATTTTGTTACTATACACACATACAGACATGTGTATACTTAAAAGATCTAAAAAAAAAAGATTCCCTGTCTTCAAAATTACATTAATATGGAATTACGAGTAATATACAAGTCAGCTTATAAATATCACTGAAATCTTGATAATAGGTTTTTAATGCATAAAATTTTTCAAGTCTAATTTCCATTTCCATACTAAAATTCGATAATTGAGTCAGGTTTCTGCTCAACAAATATTTGGCTAATACAGTTCTTTAATTTATTGATTCAGAAAATAATTAAGTAACGCAGTCTAAATCCAAATTCATTACAGTGAAATCTCTACAAAATGTATACTTAAAATCTCATAAACTTTATTCGCAATACAAAAATTTTACCAGTGGGTTAACCATAAAAATATAAAAATAAAAAACGAATAAATATTGTTGTCAATTATTCGTTAAACAAAGATTTTTCTAATATGAATCATTCATTATTATTTTTATAGGAATTCCACCACATTCGAGTACAAAAAAATTTAGGTTAATACGAGTAAGTACATTATTAATTTACACGATGGAGCATTTATTGTATGAGTTCGAGGCAGTTTCTCGCACTCACCTGAGATGCTTTGTGACCCCGGAAAAGGTCGAGACTTGATGCGGCTGCTGTATACTGCGGTTTGTTAGTGCAGCAGATGGGGTTGGGAATCACATGATGTAAATGGGAGAAGGGTTTAGAGGCCTCTTGCAGAAAGATATTTCTTTAACAAATTTCTTGTAATTTGTATCATCGAGATCTCAACATAATTGATGTAAGTACGGTATATATATTTGAAAAAACCAAAATCTAATTCTAATTTCTTAATGGAAAACCATGAAAAAATGGAATTTCTTTATTTTTCCAGCATATAATTTTCTTTTTAACATCAAAATGTATAAAAGGATATTAATATTTAATGTGAATAGGTCAAGGTTTAATACACAAAAGAAAATTTCTTTTCTCATATTTTTTTCTTTTTTTGAATTATGTCTACTTTTAAAAAATTAAAATTAAAGTACAAGTAAGTACTGTAAAATGAAACAATATCTAATTTCGAGTCTCTAAATATTTATAAGGAAAGTATTTACAAAAGACGAGAATTATATTTACTTTTACTTAATTCTCAAGCTCATTTTTTATGAATAAACCTTACTCATATCCAATACTGAATATTTAATACATTTATTATGATTACAAAAAAAAATTTCTTTGCCTTTATTTTCATAAATGAAGGTTAAGGATTGTTTTTTTTCTTTCTGGTGTTCTTTTAGAGAAATCAAGAAAAAAAATATTTTTTTAAGGTCGGTCGCCTATAACATTTATTAAAAGCTCATTTTTTATTTATTCTATTCAATAATAAGTGATTACCGATTACGGTTTTTTTCTGATTCCAAGTTTTGTTAATTTTATTTTTCTTTTTGTGATTCTATTATTAATTATTATTAATGTTTACCATATTTTCTTCATAATGTGTAAGTATAACAATTTTATTGACTAATTTTAAGTGGCGTAAATAAATCTCGTAGTGGCATAAAATTACTTACCTATAGGTGAGAGTAAAAAGATAATATTGAAACAAAGAATCAACTAGATTAGTTAATATTAGAAATCGCCGAGTATTATGACAATAAAAAGAAATACTTGTTAATGTAATCAAGATTTTCTCGAGAAAATATTGAAATTGCTTGAAATAATTTAAATTATGAAGAAAAATTAATGAAATTTTGAGTCCGAAGAAACGATTTCTTGTACCGCACAAAGTTCGGTTAATAGAACTGAAAGTATTAAATTGCGAAACCTTTGTTTTATAAATTTAAATGTTTTTGATTTTCGTGCTATAAATGTTTTTGATTCTCAAACAGGCTATAAACTTTATTGAAGACTGAGTTCAATTAATATTTTTCCGTAATTAACCCAATTTTGAACTTATTAGCATTGAATTTTTTGGAACTTTGTTACACTTTCTGGTTTTACATTTTGATTATTTATAATTATTTGCATTTAATAGCTCAAATTATTTTAAGATATTGTGAATTTGAAAAAAAAAAATTAGTCTGTGCAAAATTTATTCGTACTTTATGGCAACAAAGCCTATAAGAAGGGCAAAAAATTTCTATTTAAGTGATTTTATGGTTATGAGTACTCTCTAAGTACGAAAAGAGTTTAAAAAAGATGAAATTTTATACAATATAATTGAATAAACGCATAGATTCGTTTAACATTATCTTAAAGTTAAATAACATTGTCTTAAGTTCAAATTTAAATTTACTTATAAGTATATGAAAAAATGGTTATGCAGATAATGTAAAATATTTCTGTTTTAAAAATATTGAATTTTAATTTATTGAGAAATAACATTTTTTTTCAGCAGAATCAAAATTATTTAGCCAATTGTGCAGTTGTATTTTTTCTCTTGAATTAGTTTAATAATACAATTAAACACGCTTATCTCTTAAGAATTTTCGTGTTGTTACATCAATGTTTGATATTTAAATGTTGACTAAAAATTAATTTATTTGACTATACTTGTAATTATACACATTATATAAGTATTTGGTGCATATATTAATTATACTTATACGCAACAATTTAATGAATATATACTTCTCTAAAATCTTACAAAACCTCCTTTTATTTAAAATGCAATTTGTTTCATATTCATTAATATCAAAAGACAATTAAAATCTAATTTATAAATTATAATTTTTAAATAATTAGTATGTGTAATAAATATTCGAGTATACACAAATACTATTTAATTGTACTTCAACTAAATTGAGCCCCTACATACATACTATACGTATATATACTTTATAATTAATTAATTATTAACATCGTAAAATATTTATTTTATAATCAACTTTCATCTTTTTAATCTATGAACACCTATCCTTAAAAAAAGCAAAATAAAAATTTTCTTTATTAATTAAAAAAAATATTAAAAAGAAAGAGTCTCACAATTTTTTCTAAAACAAAGAAGAACAATATAAAAACAAAGCGTAAGTATTATAATTTACTTTCGTACGTACGTACATTAATTAGCAGCAACAACAAACAACAATTGGTCAATTATTGCAATAATACACACCTTTGTAATAAAGGTGTAAATTTATATTATGAACTTTCGTCGACGTACATACATATACATACATATATGTATTTTGTGAGTATACATACATATTTTACAACTAGGTAATGAATAGAGGTAAGTAAAGGTGAAAAACCGATCAATTGAAGAAAAATTATTTATTTTTATTTTTTTCGTTTAGTTTCTCGTTGTTTTTTTCCTTTTATTTTAACCCATTATGACCTGAACTAAAATAATAATAATAAAAAACAAAAACAAAATAAAAAGCAAAAAATAAAAATTAAAAGCTTTTGCAATTTACACTCGTCAATCAATATTTTTACACGTTGCTGTATGAATGTATGCATAGAAATATAACAAAACAAATATTATACACAATATTACATATCTATAGTACAAACCTGTATGAAATATTATTCTACACCTGAGTGTATACATAAATATGTATAACATCGACACCGACTCATTATACTTTTGTACACACGTACAATGTGAATACAGGTATGAAAATGCTTACCTTAACGAAAATTATAAAAACAAATAAACAAACAAAATAGAACGAACACCTTTGTAAACTGGGTTTTTATTTTTTCTTTTAATTTTTTTTCATGTTTTTTAAAAAAAATTATTTTTTTTAGCAGAATATCAAAAAAGAAAGATAAGAAACACTAAAGACGATTAGTCATCTTCACGAGACTCTTGAAAATAAAAAAAAATAAGAATAAGAATAATGGAAAAAGTATGCATATAAAAAAACAACATGTAGAAAAAAAAACTTAAGTCGCAGAATTGAAACTGGACATTTTTAGATAATTAAAAATTAAAAAAAGAAAACAAATTTCAATGGAATTACGTTGGAAAAAAAACTCAATATGGAAAAGAGTTCGCATAAAGAATCGAAATAAAATTGATCGTAAAGTCAAATTACTTATCAAAGAAATAAGGTCCAATAGACTTCAAATTGTAAGAGATACTTAACACAAATAAATTAAATTTCACTAAAATTTGTTTTTATTTGCTGAACAATTGAAGTTTGGGACATAATGTTAATCTCGGGCATATAGAGACAATTTTTAAAATGTTCTTGTGAATCGAAGACAGATTTTCAAAATAAATTCTGACAATTTACATAATGTTATAAATAGTTCTTAACTCATTTGACAAGTAATTCTTTCCTAAGCTTATTCTTAAAACATAGTACACAACATTTGTTAATAAGTATATATTTAAGCACATAAATGTGGTGACACTTGTGACTACGTACATATAGATACTATTTATGTAGTTACAAGGTGCCATCACATTTGTTAATTAATATATTATTTTACGCATTTAATATTTATTTTTCTTTTTATATTCCATTTCGTATGCAACTTAATTTTCAATGCACAATTTATTTAACAATGCAACAAAAATTTACAATATTGACTAGAATGCAAATTAATGGCATGTGTCAAGAACCTTTCAAAAATTATATTATTATATATAGATATCTACAAATGTAACATCATGCATAAACTTAGGTAATTCGATTTACAATATTAATTTTTAAATTCCGTTCTGGTATTAAATATGAAATACTTTCCCGCACGGGGCGAAATAATGTTACACAAACAACATTAATTTAATAAAAAAGCTAAATTTATCAGCTACTACTATTTCTTAAAAAAAAGTTTGAAATTTATAAATATACTTTAATTTTGTATACAAAGATAAGATAAGCTTCAAAAATTTTAGAGATGATTCAAACACTACTTCACATTGCAATTTTGTTTCTTCAATATAATTTCGTCTAAACTATAAGACTAAACAAATTTAAATTATTCATCGGATCATTACTCTTTGTTTTTCAAAAAAAATAATTTTTATTAATCATTCTTTATTATGTCATAATAGTTAGAGAAAAGCTTATATTCAAATTATAAGTTCGTATTTCGAATAATTATGAAATTTTTGAAAATTTTATAGAATATAGTAAACTATATTAAATTAATTTATTATACACTCTGTCAATCTGTATATAGTTAAAGAGTAAATGTTACACAACTGGTTTTGTATAAAAAATGGAAATTCATTCTTAGTGCAATCAATATTCAATAGATCAATAGAGTAAAATTTTCATTTATCCCTACACTACACTACTTGTAACTAATAGTACGAGTACTACCTAGTAACTACTTGCAAATCTACGCAATTTAAAGCGCTTAATTTCACCTTTATTTCATTAGAAGGTGATATTTAAAGTTTTAAAACATGGAAAGCAGTCTAAATTAAGGGCAGATTAAACAACAAATAAACGAGGAAATATTCTTCAATCTTGTTAGATTTTCTATTCATTTTTCTTCAAAAACATTTGGTCCTTTTTTGGCATTTTATGTTCAAAAATTGTATGACAACGAATTTTAACGATCACTGAACTAAAAAAATATGAAAAAAACTTAATTTTATTCACCACTATAAACTTCTTAATTAAAAAATATTGGTAATAAAATTAATATTTATTCATTTTTTGTGACAAAATAAGTTGGAGCGCAAATGCATTAATAATTAATAATAAAGTAACAATTCTCAATAAATGAAACTATAAATAAAAAATTAAGAAGCATTCATTTCCTTTATTTTTTTATTATTTGAATTTACTTGAAAATTTATACTTGAACAGAAATACCAGCAAAAACATCTTGATTTATTTATCATAAAATCGATCTTACTATCTATACATATTAATGAAGACAACATTTCTAAGGTAAAACAAAAATAAAATAAAAAAAAACTTTATCTGAAGATAAAAATCAATTTATCACTTATTCTTTGTTAAATAAAAAATAATTTAACATAAAATTTCATCAAAACTACTTTCAGCTAAGTCAAATATTGCATCGTTTAGTATATCGTGTGTACCAAAACAATGAAAGTGTAAATTTTTTATTTTTGAAAAAAAATTAATGTTTAGATTGCATAATAAATTTTTTTACTAATACAATTGACAAAAACCATTTTTTCAACCGGAATACGGAAAAGGCAACTGAATCAACAACAAACAAAAATTACAGCAAATTTAATCAAACATGTTAGAATACGATCAAACTTCATTGCGCAACAATTAATATTGAATGATAAAGTTTTATTTTTCGATTCAACAAAAAGTGTGCTTGTGTAAATATACCTTCATATTTTATAGAAAGTGAAAAGTTTCGACTAGATTGAACAATAATTATAGGTTTTTATTTATTGATTATCAAACAACAATTTCCAAAATCGATTTTTGCACTTAAAACATTTTTATTATGAATTACAAATTTTATGTTGAATTCCATCCAATTTCAAATTTCTTATGTATTCTCGTTTGATTATGTTAAATTTTTTTTTCTGTGAATTTGTTTTAAACACTTGTCCATAATATTAATTGCTTGAACATATTAAAATATTGTGATTCATCATACGAATATTTTTATGAAATTCGAAACTTTAACAATACTAAATGTATAAGAGCAAACAAAGGAGAAAGAGTTTGTGCGCGTATATTCTTGGCGGAAAAACGGTATGTGTAACCATATGTTAGCAATTTAAAAAAAAGCAAGCATACACACATAAATTGATTCAAATTAATTATGGAATTTTGGAATTTCTGTTTTATTAAATTCATTAATAAAAAAAATAAATATTTATACTTTAAATTAAGAACATTATTTTCTTCAATAGTGGCGTTTCAAGATTCTAATTTAGTGAGTAAGTAGTTTTATACTTAAGATATTTATATGTATGATGAATATCTACATAAAGTTATTAATTTGACCTTGATTAATAAATGTGTAAAATGAAATTAGTATTTAAAATTCCAATTCAGTTACTTGTTAAAGTAAATATATTTACACTTAGTACATGCTTATATTCTTATGTACACTATGAAAAAACAGAAATATTTCAAATATTTCAGATATTTTAGATATTTGGAATTTAATTTAACGCATTTTTAATTCTAAGTGTTGAGTTCATAGTTGTAAATTTTGAAGAATGCTATAAGCAATTAAAAAATATTACGAATAAGATTTTATTTTAAATACACATATTGTTACATACATATATTGTATATACTACATGCATCTATTATTTATTAAGTATTTTACACACAACATAGAAATTTATTAGGTGATTAAATTCAAATCACCTAATAATCTACTGAAGTGGTGGAAAATTAAAAGGCGTGACGAATAAAAAAAGGGGAATTCAAACCACTTTAATGACGGAAACATTTTCGTCTCTACAACATTTAAAGTCGTTCTATTATATTTTATGAAAACAACCATTTTCCAATTTGTTAGCATATTTAAATTGTTAAAGAGTCCTTTTATATCAAAAGTTAACAGTTGGCTGTTGCCCAGACACTAAATATCATTTTTGTGAAGTTACATATTCAAAGTCGCTGGTCTATACGAGTATAAATAAGTAAGCACTATTGCCAATTTGGAACTAATATCGAACGACGTGCCGAATCAAATTATTGAAATCGAATTCACTTCTGTTAGCAAAATAGAAGTGGCAATTTGCTCGATTTTTTATTGAATTACGAACATAATCGGAATACAATTAAATTGATATTGATAGCATTAATATTATTGAAAAACCCTTTAGTTATTCATAAAAATTGAATTAATCAGGTAAAAAAAATTAAGTAGTAGAAAAAATAATCAGGCATCCTATATACTTTATAAACGAGCACGAAATATACATTTTGTAATTAATTATGTAATAAAATTGGTGGAAATTGTTTTGTAATATGAGGAACATCAAAATATCATTCGTTACGTTACGCGTTAACAAAATATTTATTTAAAAATTATATTTTATTATTGAAACACAA
Source organism: Condylostylus longicornis (assembly GCF_029603195.1). Classification (NCBI taxonomy): domain Eukaryota; kingdom Metazoa; phylum Arthropoda; class Insecta; order Diptera; family Dolichopodidae; genus Condylostylus; species Condylostylus longicornis. Next base: position 14,853,003 of record NW_026577973.1, on the reverse strand, counting down.
GCAAACCCGAATAAGAATAAAAATTAAATAATTAGTTTATTGTTACCAAACGTAATCGAATTTAATAAAAATTAAAAATTACTTACAAACTTCAAAACAATATTCTAGACTTGTATTCATCACAATTTTTTATATATATAGAATAAGGTTAAGTAACCTTAATCTTATCGCATATTAACGTATTTAAATTTTTGTTTTTATAGAACAAAAACAAAATATTCTTTATTTTAAAAATTTTGCGCTATAGCTCAATATATTGAATTATCGCAAGTTGCGGGAACTATATTATGTATGTATAGCAAATAATAAAGAATATTTAAGTAAATTATGTACAGCTAATTATTTTTCCAATCATCGAATTAATTTTATTGATTATACAAATAAATAATTACAAAATGTTATCAGTTTTTTATTTTCCATTCATAATTTCAATTGTATTTTTATACATACATACATATTCCATGTATGTAAGTATGTACGTTTAGGTGTGCTGTGTTAACACCAATCCAATTTGTTGAATATTGTGTTAAGTCGCAATTATTTATTTTTATTTAAAATTTTTAAAATAAATGCGTACTTACTTTTTTTGTATTTTCTTGATAATAACTAGTGATGCTTATTGAAAACGTTATTTGATTTAGAATTTTATTTTTATAAGTACTTTTAAATTGGCAATTGAAAATATAAAAAAAAAATTAGCAAATTATTTTGAAATAAGTAATTTTGTTTTTTTGAAAAAAATGTCAGTTCATGCAGCTATATAACACAAAAGCTGTAAATCCGATAGGATAGAATAATTTTGTAGGCCTATTAATTGAGAAAAAGGTTGCGAACAATACTCTGTACTAATTTTAACAGTTTTGAAACTGTTATGTATGGACAAATCCACAGAATGTTTTCGAGGTGATTTTCTTTAATCCTTAAAAACTACGCACTTAGACTTCGGAGTTCACCCAAAATACAACACCAAAAAAAAAATTCAAATTTTTAAAAATGAAGTGCCACACAGTGAATGAAGTGTCGTAAAGCAAATTTATTTCAAACGTAAACTACCGCAAGAGGAAATGATAGTAGCTGTTTTTCTTATGTTATTATTTGTAGTACTGCCTTAAAATTAAAATACTGTTTAATATTAAATTTTGGATCAAGTTTTAACATTAATTTTTAACTACTTGAAATTTTCATATGCGGCGCAGTTTTACTTTAACGTTGCGATATGAATATAATTAACAATCTTTGCTAAATCCTATGATATACCTTCATACAAGAAGTACCTAAAATTAATTCTAACATTTTGTTGAACTAAATATGTATAAATCTACAGATAAAACATGTTCATAATAATATTTTTAAATTGCTGATTCCAGCATTAGCTTTTTTTTTTTAAATAGTATATATGAAATTTTACTCCTATAATTAATTTTCATATAATTTAAGTACACCATTATTTTCTATAACTATCAACGTATGTTTATAAATTAAATATAATTATAATTAAATCTGATACTGATGTCTTACATTATCTTAACATTTTATTATTTAAATCTTCATTTTAATACATTTAATTACTTATATACAAAATCAGAAAATAGATTTAACATCTATAAAAATTAAATTCCCATTGTTTTAAATTTTTAAAGTAAAAATATGAATAAAAAAAATTATGATTACCTATTAATTATAATTACAAAGACTAGACATCATAACTATGATTAAATTCAAAAGCAACAACGAAAAAATAATTAGTAATTAACATTTTCTCAGATGAAATAGACGTTATCAAAAATAATAGAAATAAAAATTTTTACGACAAAAAACGAAAATAAAAAATAGTTAGTAAATATTAATGTAGCAGCTTCATTCAAGGCTACCCTTGAAATATAAAATGTAAAAAAAAAAATTTTCATTTTTTTTTTCGTATATTGTTTTGTACTCGCTAAGTCGCGTGAATCAATTTTTTTGAACTTTTTTGAATGAAATCACAAAATGTTGTAAAACAAAAAACAGAAATGTTGAATGAACTTAACCAAGCAAGTAGAAAATTCTTGATTTGTAACATATGTACATACATATCATAATAGTCATGTATTACAGGGTGTTACATTTAAATTTATCAAAAATATCAAAAAAAAAATACCCTAGCAAATAAGTATGGAATTTTTAGTTTTGCAACTGTTTGATAACTTATTTGTATTGCATAGGTTTATATTCAAGCGCGCACACATGCAACTGTATGATCGCATGCGAATTAACAATTTTTAATTTGTTACAAACTAATTGCAATTTAGTAATTTCAAATAGTTTAGTAGCTTAAGTGTGCGCGCAAATAAATTGCAATTCAAAACTGTAATTGCAAAACTAAAAATTCTTTACCTTCCAGAGCCCTTAAACCGATCATAAACTAGTAACTTAAAATATATTTTATGCTTATTTTTTTTTACATATCAACAAATATGAATCCGAAAGAATGAACTGGAATCTTAAGGGCCATTTAACTTAAAGAGCTTTTTGAAAAAAAAAATATAAAACATTTTCAATTGCAATCCCATCATTTTGTTCCATATTTTTAAGAATGGAGTTTAGATAAAGAAAAATTTCATACTACCATTCATTAAAGTTCGAAAACGAAACTATAAGATAATTTTGTTTACAACATATTGTAAGTTCTAAATATAATAATACAACATTTACAATAAAACATATTGTAATTTACAATACAACATATTGTAAATTTTTTTCTTTTCAAAAAATACTCTCGGTACCTAGGGACTTTAAATCAAAAAGTTTCAGTTGACAAAAGAGATTTAAACATCAATGAGTTATGTCTATTGTTTGTATTATTTCTGTCTATAAGTTATATAAAAACGGTATCTGTTATACTAAACACTTTTATAGTTTTTCAATTGAAAAACAAAAAGCTAACAAAGAGTTGAACTAATTTTTTCTTGAAAGTTCATTGGTTCATTTGAAGTAGAATGGACTTTTTTTTCTAATTATACTTAAGTAAATGGATAATTTTTTTTACAATTATACATAGTATGTAATTATAATAGTGCAGTATATAAACTAATATTAATACTGTAATCTTTTAAAAAATTTGCATTTAGGTTGAATTGAAAGAGAAAACAAAATATGCGCTTAAAATAAAAGAATGTCAAAAATTTTAATTTTCATACAAAACACATTGGCTCGTGCGAAAGTTGCGATTCAATGAATCCATCTTAATAGATCTTAATCTGTAAGTTCTTAAATTTTTATAAAAATTTTCTTCGAAATATTTTTGCTAATAAGGTATTTGAAATTTAAGTGATTTATTAGAAATTAATAAAGTGATTTAATTGAAAATTTCGCAATTTTTTTTTTGATACAAGAATTTTCACAATTTATAAATCGCTAATAATAAACTTGTCATTTCTCATTCTTGTAACTATCTAAACCTAAAGCTCACAATTTCCCATTTAAGTAAAATAATTAACACCCTGTATATTTTAACAATTTTAATAAATTAATTTTTTGTATTTTTCTTTTCTTTTTCTAACCAATTATAATTAACATACTATCGAAATTAATTTTTTTCAAGTCAGTCTGAATGAAATATTTTCTGTTCTTCTTCATAACATTTATACATAGGTACTTATTTTTTTTTATGCTTACGTACTTCCCTTTTTTACATTTATGGGTATATAGGTAAGTAAAATGTTACGGATTCTTGAATTTAATGAATTTTCTACACGTTTTCTTGAATTAAATTTTGTATTTAATTTAAATTTTTAATTTTTAATTTTTTTTTGTCGTTTTATTTATCTTTTTTTTTTTTTAAAATTATTACTCAGTTTTTTATATTATTTGTTTTAATGCTCTTTGACTTAGTAAATAAAATATAAATTGAAAAGTTTTTACGAATAAATTGAAAACTAATTTGTTAAAAAGAGATAAAAAATTTTTATCATTAATTTACATAAGGTAGATATTAAAAAGAAATAGAATGATTTTTAGAATAGATTGAATCATCTTGTGTTTAGTGTTAGTGAATTTTAAACGATATTTTCCTTCATTCAATGAAAATTATTTTAATATTTATTTAAATTATTTTTTTTAATTGGTATGCAATGAATTTTATTGACTTTAATACTAGATACATAGGTATACAGGTAAGTACTTAAAACGCATTAAATAATTTGTAATTATACACACACACTTATATAGTCAATATATATATATACATATGTATGAATTGTATAATACAGAATTGTTTAGGAAATTATTTGAATATTTTAATTTAATGATAAAAATAAATTAAATAAAATGTGCTGAAAGGAAATAATTTAAATTTTTTTGTGTTTTATTTAATAAATTGCAAATATTTTTAATATGAGTAAGTAATTCATTAAAAATTAACGTTTACAAAGAATTTATAAGTGCATGTGAACGTGAACGTGTATTTAATTAAAAACTGTGGAAATTACACAAATGTGCGTCAATATAGAAAGGATTTTGGTCGAATTTTTAATATTAATTTAAAAATAAATAAACATAAGCCATTTTTGGCATTACAAAGCTGGAATTCTACAATTAAATCATTATATTTAATATTTAATTTAGACAAATATTTAATCTTATTTGTCCCATATAGAATATTATAGCTATTATTGTTAATGACATTAAAGTGTGTAGCATAAACCTATATATACTCATATTTTTAAAAATAATGTTGTTCAATTATTATTCAATTCAAAGCCGCAGTTAAAAATAACAATACAATTCAATAATCCCTTAAAGGGCACATCCCTAAGTATTATTGATTCTTTTCTTAGTATTATAGTTTATAACTATTCGTAATTCTTTGTTAATTACAACTGGTACAAAAATAACCTTATTGAATGAAAATAAAAACAACCCAGCCTTGAATTCTCTGGTCGTTGCACTGCAAAACTATTTAATAAAATTCGTATTTTGATTTAAAAATTACAATTTCCGAAAATATTTGAAACAAGTTATTTAATTATTAATTATTTTATTGAATTTAAGTATTGTAAGTTTTTTTAAATAAAATTACCCATATTTATTAAAAATATTATTAAAAAAATTTCTATGAAATCATGAGTAAGCACAAGCATTTTTTCTCACTAACTATTTACACATTTGCCATAAAATAGTTTTGAATCACAGGTACAAAAAAAACTTTAATTCTAAAAGCGTTGCTTTTCTTTTGTTATGCATAAAAATTTGTTATACGAAAAACTATTTTTATTTAAAATAATTATTTTCTCATTTGAATTTAATAGGTGTTCCCTAATTATTAAAACTTGAGTTAATAAAAAAGAATAATTTAAAAAATAATTTAAATCATTTAAGTAAGTACTTCAAAATTTTTAATTAATTTTTAGTTTTATGAATAAACAAACAACTTTATTTAAAAACTTATTATTCATTCCAACGAAAAATTATATTGTAATAAATATGATAATAAGTACTTACATAAGTTATTACTAAATTTACATTTTAAGGCGCCAATTTCAATCAATCGATTATCGACTTATCGGGTTATATAACAAAAATTGATTGTTCAATATTTTTTGCGTTCAATAATTATAATATATGTAGATGGTTGACTTTGAATGGAAATTTAAAACTTATTTATGATTCAAAATATTTCACGGTCACTCATTTTTTTAACACGTTATTCTAATTCGGTAAATAACATGCTAAACTGACAAAGTCTAGAATTAGCATAAGAAATTTTTATGAAAATTCAGTCATTCTTTTATTTTCATGATTGAATAAATCATAAAATTTTGAAACGCGATTTTCTATAGCGCAGAATATTCAAGTACGCTGCAGTTATTTATTATACAGCGTAGAGTTTTAATAATTAATTTAAATTTTCATTTACTTCTAGATTGTAGATTTGTACAACGGGGGCAACAGCGCACCACGACCACGCATGAGGATCTATTGTGCGCCCCCTCTCCTAGTACACGTTCGGGCCCCACCCTCCTGATGAACTCAAGCAACTTGTGAGGACCGGAAGACGGTAACTCCGCCACCGTTAGAGCAAAGCCCCACAGCACCTCTCCCCTCCTATAAGCAAGAGCATCACATTCCCCCGAAGGTGTACCAAGGCCTCCCCATCCTCCCCACAAAATCTGCAATTATCCTCATTTTTCAGGCCCAACCGACTGAGGTGACCCTAAGTCTCCAGTGACTCGTAAAAATTCCGGTGAGGATTCTCACCTCATTCTTGCCCATCCCTATATTTTTCTTAAATCATTTCTGGTCATAATCTCCCAGGAGCTGCTTGGCTTGCCGAAGCCCCGCAAGACTTCTCCAGCGCACCGACCGCCTTCTTTCTGATTCTTTCCTTAATTCCCAACGGATAGTATGTGGTAACCAATTCCGCAGAACGGCTCCGGCCCAAGAAGAGGTGTGTTTGCCCCCTCTTTGCAAGCGCATCAGCAGCCCCATTTCCTTCCACGTGGCCAGGCACCCAATACAGTGTGACCCGGTTTTTACCTATATATACATCAGAAGCTAATTTTCGTAAAAATACCTATAATTTTAAGAATAATATGGGGTTCGTTTTCTATATAAGTTTTCATTTTCCTTTCTTAATATAAAAATTTTCTTTTAGTTTTCCTGCAATATACATAGATAGATTACAGGTTGGCAGAAATTAATTTGAAAGGAAAGTCACTGTAGCAGTAAGGACTTATTGTGACATCCCGTTTTCCATAGAACACACGTTTAGCATATCAGGTAGTTATAAATTCGTCCATGCCCATTTGTAGCTTGTTACATAATATTAAATTTGCAATTCTTGTAACTCTAGTACAATCTCTGAATTTAATATGAAAAAACAACAAATTATTTATTTATGAATTCATTATACAAGTATGTAATAGTTAATCATTCTTGAGATCTTCCATAATTTCAAAGAAAAATAAGGCTGTAAGAAAAAATTTCTTGGAAAATTTTTAATCGAAAAATATTTTTTATAAAACCCTTTGCTCAATCACTTAATTCAATATTGAATTAAAAGTGAAGACATACAGACAAATACTTATTATTGTAAATAAAATTAAAGAAAACAACAAAAAATAATAAATTCCGATAATATTTTGTATCATCTTTCACACCCAAAACGATTTCATAACAATTTTATGTAATTTATATCAATAAAATTAAATTTGTTACTATTCTCATCAGCGCACATACTATTTTTAAGTAAGTATATTAAAACATTTCAGTAAAAAGTAAGTCACTCAAATTAGTATGAGAACATAGAATAAAATTCTTATACTCTTATAACATAAATTAACCCCTTTCTTATCTCCACCATTGCAAAACCAATCTTTCCCAATTCTAAATTAGTTCAATATAGTAAAGTAATATGGTAATATTATAATGAACAGAACAGGTTCAGAATATCAAAAGTTTCAAAGAAAAATAAAAAATAATAAGCGTAAATATTGAAATACGAGTATCGGTGCATAACAAATAAAATGGTAAAATACGTACTACGATAAAACTATTGCAAAACAAAACTATGAAAAAACGCGAAAAATATAATTATGCGTCTGACATACGCATTTCCTTTGTAAATATAAATATGAATTTTACAGCAAAATTATAAAGAGAGAGAGAGAGAGAGATAAAAGAAAATAAACTGATCAACCCATATATTCTGATGTTATAAAGGAAATCGACGATGAAAAAATGAAAATGAAATATAAAATAATATGAAAATATTTTCAAGTTCTAAAACTATGAGCAGATATACATAGATACATAAATAGAGGTGACAATGTACAGTAATACGTTGTATAAAGAAACCTCCATATAAAAAATTTCGATATAAGCTCTTAAGTTCCTGAAATTTTAAATATCATTGCTTTACTTCAAGTCTTTACAACCTTCTGTAAATTCTCTTATGCTCAGTAAATTAAAATTCTACTTAAGTAATTTGGTTAACGTAGAACTTAATGTGCTTAACCCAAACTCGATAATAGAAACAATGGCAATTTATAGCAAGTGACATTAGACTAATTTTTTGGTATACACTAGTAAACTTCTCAAAAAATTTTAGTTAGCAGTCGATTAAAACACTGAAATAATGATAATAAAAAATTTTTGTAGTCAACAACTTTCGTTTGGCTCTCTTACCGCGAAAAATGCTCGATTATTCAAACATGTTAAATGCTTGCAAATCAACGTTAAGTTGTAATGATTATATTCAAAAGTTCATCTTCATTTTTAAGTGATTCTACTGTACTTCTTCTAATTTATTCTACTGTACTTAAGTCTTTCTATTTATAATATTCTTTAATTTTAATCAAAGAAATCTCCAAATGTCTACAAAGTAAAATTCTAAAAAAATTTTTTTTTTTAAATATAAATCTTGGTAGAGTTTAGTGTTTGTATATTGTAAGCCGGAAGCCGGTAATTGATAAAAATAAACTACAACTAAATTAAGTAAGTAAACCAGTTTCAAAAATTTCATTCGCCTATTTCTCCCATACAAATGTAAATATGTATTTACTTTATATACATAACATATACTTATATACATACGCTCATGCTTATTTATTAAATATGCACACAAATTGGATGGAAATGTTTTAATATACAAATTTTGTATTCTAAGATATAATGTGGAAGATTTTGAAATCTATTACTTACTTTTATATAATATAGATTATATTTATTTTATATAAAAAGTAAATGGAATGTGATCAGCACGTAACCGACTTCTCATAAGGCGCGTACTTCCTAATTTTCTAATATGCTTCCAAAAAAAAATTTAATTTGGCTCTTAGTTGAATTGATTTTCTGGGGCTTTCTAAGATCCACCAGCTGACATGTGATTTTTTTTAACAGTTTTTATTGCTAGACTGAACTTCTGTACATATAATACTCAAAATTTTAAAAACATTTTCTTATAAAAAATTATCAAAATTGTAAAATTCACCCTTATTAAAGGTCTAGTTTGTTACATCCAAAAAGTTATCTATCATATTCCAAAAGCTGACGAAAGCACAGAAGAACAGAAATTTTTGTACCACAAAGTAAAAAAGCTTTTTCTCATCTTATTTTTCAGTAGTTACAAATACACACAATATGTCGAATTTTATCAAAATACATAAAAAACAATGGGGCTACAGAGCCCTGTAGTATTCTACACCATCCAGCTCTGTTTATAAAAAATCCTTAACCGCATGGAATCAAGAAGTGTAAACGATTCCTTCGTGAATAACTTTCTCATTTTTTAACGTATCTTTCCTTAATAAGGTTTTAGATTTTAATCCTCTTTCAGTTTATAGTTAAGAGGATCCTCCAAAAGAGGAGTTATATAATTTAACTGCCTTATGAAAGTACATACACATATATATATATACGTATATAATTTACCATAGATTTTTCTACTTAATAAATGCTAATTGAAAAAGAATTCTCTAAAAATAAAAAATGAACGGAATGATATCACTTATCACTTATCAGGGCTTCTTGTAATTCTCAAGAACAAAACAAAAAATTTTAAAATTATCATTCTATCATAGTAGTGTTAACAAGTAACAAAAAAAAAATTTTACTTTTTTTTTCTGTTTCTTTATTATTTGTTCCATTTTTTATCTAACTCTACCCTATTGCTTAAATATATTATGTATATCGATTTTACTTGTATGTCAATAAATTCTAAAACGAAAAAAAACTCAAATACACCAACTACATATACACACACATACATATATATAAAATATAAATTAGAAAATGACAAGTCAATTAAGAATTATTTCGAAGTCAAGCTAATTGATTTCGAAAAAAAAAATTATAGATATAAAAAATACTTAATAACAAAAATGAATTCGACGATCAAATTATACTTACGTACATACATATACACATGTGTACATACATGAATATGTATATGAATTAATTTACAAGATCACACCTTAATATTAATAAATTTAAAAATATTGTATACATTTTTTTCTGAATAAGTGTACGATAATTTTCTTCGGAATTTAAACACTGAAGTAGTTTAAAAATATTGTATTTTCATACATGAGTATATTTACATGTATAATATATATATGTACTTATAATTCTAATTAACTTAAAGATATATTGGTAACCCTAAATATCTACTTATTTTAAAAATTTCAATTTATTTTTTTAGGCGTAATAGAAAAAATTAAGTTTTTCATCTTTAAGTAAAAGAAAATTTGTAATGGCCTATTAAATAAATACATACATATCAAAATTAATGATCAAGAAAATACGAGTATTGATATTATGTAGCGCCAGGTCAAATTATTGAATAAAAATGGTGCACTTATAAACTTCCCGTTTATTCAAGGAGCCCAGAAATTCCATGCAAAACATTTGGCAAAAATATGTACATAAGTATTTTTCTTATAATAAATATAAGTAATTAGTATAGAGATATAAGCATAAAAGCTTTCAAGCAATTAGTTTTCTGACACTTAACACCACAATGGTAAGGAGATCTTTGAAAAAAAATTTACCTAAAACAGATTTGTAAAAACACTTTGAAATAGCCTTAAAATTCTACAAACCTAAAGCTTGGAAATTCTTAATCCGACTCTGTATACATAAACATGTATCCGCGTATTTCTCTTTTAAAAATAAAATAGTAAAAAATTATTTTAGTAGAAACTTATTATATCATAGGTTTTGAGTATAACAGTTTTACTTTTTATTGATTATATTAATAAACTTTTACTTTTATTTTTGGTTGTTATTAATATAAAATTTGAATATTAAAATGCTTCAGCCTTTACATTTTTAATAATCGATAATAATAATCGATAAGTCGAAATGAACACAATGGACTTACAGTCGTGTATCGTCGAAGCAAAAAAATAAATAAAAAATTTTAAAACAGTGGGGTCTCTTTAACTCGAAATCGCAAGACAAGAACACTAAAATAATTGTACTTATGGAGATTTCCAGTTGAAGAGAAAAATAAAGACTTCCAGTTGAGAGGTTCGAATTGTCGAAGCTCCACTGTATTACGAAGTACACTGAACGAAATTATATCATAATTATAGGTACCTACTTACTCAAATAAAAGTTGACTACTCCGAAAAAATATTGTAGTACACATTTCAATTCGTTCTATTTACAGTATTTTTTTAAATTTATTATTAATTTGATTTTTAAAGGTGTCAATATCAGAAAATAATGTTAAAGGAGTTTCGATTTGTTATACTGTACTCTGCCTATAAAATTCTGTTTGAACCAACTAAGTATTTGGTTACGAAAACATCATTATTCAATATCAAATATAATATGAAATTTTTATATTTTAAACAAAGTGATTTGATCAAAGAACTTTGTCCAAAGAGATTACAAATGATTTTTTTGGAATGTCTTCAATCTTCGAAATTTTTACTTATAGGGCATGTATGATATACATACATATGTACGTTTCTAAAGTTTCAAATATTTAATCAACAAAAATCCTTTAAAAATTTTTTGTATAATTTTTTGCAAAAACTCTACTACTAAGTACTATGATACAAAATGATAAATTACGCAACTTAATATTTTCCCCATTTGTTTCTTTTTTTTTTTGTTTTGTTGTGAAAATATTTAAATTGTTTTAAAATTAAGTGTTTTCCAAAACTATAAATTGTCTCTCTCTCTACTGTAACCTTTTTGTTTCCTGCTTCTTAATTTTTGTTTTTTTTTTTTTTTTCTTTTTCTTCAAACTTAAAACTTTTTTTTTGTGTATACTAAATTGACGTAAAACAAAAAAAAAATGGTTAAAATTAAAAGTCAATGACTTTGAAGAGTTCAATAAAAATGAACCCGTTTTCTAAATATTTATGTATCGAGTTATTTTGATTTTTTCTTGTGTCTTTCTTGTATTTCTTTTTTTTTGTACATTGCTTATAATGTTTTCTTTTAAACTTACATAATTTACAAAAATTTGGTTTTATGTGCTCAAATACATGCTTACATACATTTTATGTCTTTTATCATAGTTTTCTTTTAGCATATTCAAACAATTTAATTTTTATAATGAAATGTGCTTACAAAAGATTGTTCTCGGCTAGTTCAGTGTTAGAAAAAATTACGAGTATTTTTAAGTGGTTAATTATTATTGCATATGTTGCTGAATTAAATATTAAAAGTTTAGCAGCAATTAATTTTTAATAGTTTTAAATTGCATGAAGAATTTAGAATTAAAGTTTAAAGAACATTATATTTTTGATTAAAATCAGTTCCAATTCTATATTATATGCACTATTAGGATCAGAAATAAAAACTTAACTACATAATATATAACTTCTGTTTTGCTTAAAAAAATTGAGGCTTACTTACAACAATTTCAATTAAATTTGGCAAAGATTCATAGTTCGTATTTTATGAATCTTTTCAATTAAAATGTTCTTAAATTATTTTGCCCCATAACGCCGTTAAAACAAAATTATTTCAATAAATTTTTTGGTTATTTTCAGCATAAGGCCAAAATCAATAACTCTGGGTATTGGAAAACTGCGCTTAAAACAAGACCATATTTTTTTTTTATTTATCTAGCAATAAACCATTAAAATTTTATCTATTTATTTATTTTCCTTTTTTTGTGCCCTTTTTATTAATGAAATTTTCATAAATCATAATACTTTGTATAAAATTAAACGAGCTCTTCAAATATGTCTGCTACAATTCACTTCAAGTCAATTTAACTTTCATATTGTGTTGAATTGTAAAATACTTATACGTACAATAAAAAGGATAGATTGTAATACTTATACATAAAAAATAAATAAAAAATTAAAGTAAAATTTGAAATTTAAATATTCAAAACACGTACAAAAGACATGCTTTAAAAGGTCGTCATATAAAATTGGTTATTATAAAAGTGGAAATAATTTCGTAAGCACACGTTCAAGTATTCGTAAACATTAACCCTTTAAGTTAAATTAACCAATAATTTTCGAATCTTTAATTATAGTTTTAGTAGGAACAATTGTCAAAATAAGACTACTTTAATATCTTTTTCTTTTTGGATTCGAAATTCGTTTTTGTAATTTTCTTTAAAGAAATTGCAAATAATTAAATTAATTTCATTTAAGTTCTTATTTTAGGTACTTTTAGGTACTTTTGGTACTTCTTATTTAGTTACATTTTATTATAGCAATTGCATTTAAGTAATATAAAATACATAAGTTGTAATGTACGTTTTCGATAGAAACTTTATTACGTAAAACCTTTATACTACTTCTAATTTCATTCACCATCTTGTAACAACATATTTCGACAGCATCCTAATCATTTAATTTAAAATAAATATTGTTTTTTTGTAAAATGCTGAATTTTATAACCAGATTTAATCAATTAACTTATTTCTAGTTTTTTTTTCCTTCTTGAATTAAAGTTCAAATTCTTAAAATTATTATTTAGCAAAAAAAAAATATATGTAGTATGTAATAAAAAAAAGAAATAATAAATAAAAAGTAATCCAGTTGCTGAATGCTGATATGTATCATTAAGGCGAACGACCGGCCGATGTAAAAATAAATAAATATGCAAAATAAAAATTACACAAAATTTATAAGAAATTTATTACTTTATTTCGCAGTAGACATCATAATATAACACATTTACATACGTATATGTGCAAAATATAAATATAAAAGTCCATATTTATTTATATAAAACATAAAACTTTTCACTACTTACATATATATGAATGGCTCGTAAAAAGTTGTTTGATTAAAAGAAAAATAATACTTGTATAGAAACCCAGAAAATATAAAAGCAAAAAAAATATCATAAATAAATATAGGAGCCGGAAGAAATGGAAAGTGGAATTATTAATAGTCATCCGCTCAATGGAATATCACCAACTTTCAAAGTAAAATATGAATAAACAAAAAAAGAAACGTTAAAATACAACGCACACACACGCAAAAAAAAAGTTATCATTTATCATAATATTATAGAAAAAAAATTGATAGAAATGAGAAAAAAATTTACTTCTACTATGATAGTAAATTGATTTTTGATTTTTTTTTCATTTTAATTTGCTTATGTTAATAATATGAATAAAAATAACTGTTAGGTAAGTAAATATATAGTAAGATTAACTTTCAAAACAGGAGAGATGGTCATGGATTTGAATAAAAATTCATTTATAATATGACAGAATAGCTAGTGTGCATATAAATTAACAATAAAACCGGTATTTTGACATTCGGCAATATTAAGCAAAAGAGAAAATTTGAAAATAAAAGAAAAAAATGTTTAGTTTTATTTGTTTTTTTCTTACTCTTGTACACCGCGCTTTTCATAAACCATCTGCTATTAATTTGACTTTGAAAAATTTTAATTACATACTTCATTTTGATCCCTACTTAAGCGTAACCCTAAATGCGAGAAATATTTGTAATTATTTGGAATATATTTAAAATATGTTGTTCATATTTCAATTCAAAATCAATGTTGTATTTTAAGATGTATGCAAATAAGTTAAAAGAAAATATATATATATATACATATGTGTGTGTATACGTACACTAATTGTCACAGGGGATTAAAAAAAAGCAAAACTGGTTGCTTGTTAAGTAAAATCAGTAAGTTTCAGAATTGGTTGCTTATAAGTAAATCAAATAACGCAGATGGCAAAGTTATTGATCAGAAGATTGTATAGTTAGCACTCGCAAAGAAAAATTTAAATTTAAAAATTATAAATAACTTATATACATATATGTACTCATTTAAATAATAATTTTAAATAATGATCTTTAAAATGATTTTTAGAAGTAATAAAAACGAGACTGATTTGAAAATATTTTTATTTTTCCGAGCAAATATTCAACAATATTCCATTTGCAATACTACACGCAGGTTTCTTTGAAGTGTGGGATTTAAAAATGAAAAATTAAGAATTGGTTTCGATTTGGAGTTCTAAAAATTTCTCAACATTTTATGATATCGATTCAGTAAACTAACTGTATAGATGCTAAATTACATCCAAATTACTTATACTTAGTTATTTTTTAAAATAATCACCTTATTTAATTGTTTTTATTTATAAATATATAAGAGAATAATTACAAAGCATCAATTATATTAAAATTTGATAAGTACTTATTCACATATTTATTAAAAATAGTAATCTTGAATCGAAATTGTTAAACATATCGGCTTATAATATAATCAATTCTCAAATTGTAAGTCTCAAGTAATTACAAAAGCCTTACTTGTAAAAGACGATAAATAAAAATTTTAAATTCAATTTTTATAAATTACTTAGTACTCATGCATTTTTTTTATAATTCTTATACAATCTGGAGTAAGTAAACATGTGCAATTTTCTAATTGTGGGTATACTTACATTAAAATCTATATTAAAATACATTTAATAAATTTGAAATTTCAAAAGAATATTTTATCTTGAAAAAAAAAAATATACTTAATGTTATACTATGTAGATTTTATTAACAAAATAGAAAACAAACAAAATCAACGAATTTTCAGTACTTTATAAGTACACGTATAACAAATACCTGAATACTTGTATAAGATTTTAAAATGTTCAAAAATCAAACTTGACATTAATTTCATAAGACATCAACAATCAATTTATATAATTTAAAATTATACTTACATATATATTTTAATATGAATTCATAATGTACTTTTAATAGTTAAGTATCCTACTTAAAAAAAACTACATATTATAGTAAAAATCTTATTCTTTGCACTTTTTCCGTATCCAAGAATAAAACTGTATGTAAATGTATCCAAATTCTTATATATGTTTATATATAATAAGTAAATAATTGCATAAGTATATGCTTTATAATTTTAATATACTTATATATAGCTCAGGTTGATTTCTATGTAAATATTCTTATTTATGTGTACTCGAATTTATATTTGCCTACTTAGTTGATACTTATATACAAAAAAATATTTAGAATATTATAACTTAATGATGTAATCTTAAAAAATGAGAGATTTATTATTCAATAAAGAAAATTCTAAATTAAATATTTCATTTTGAAAGAAAAAAGTCAGCATAACTAAGAAGTAAGTAATTGGGTTAAGAGGCTAATATAATACACTTGCATAGTTAGTTTTGTAGGCAAGTAATTTTATAAAAAACAAATTGCTTTATTTACTTTATAAGACGATGATAAAACCAGTTTTAGAAAATTAGTCGAAAAAATAGAAACGGGATTTAAGAAATATAACCGTTCCATTTCAATATATTTTATAAATATCCGGTTGCAGTGAAACACTACGAGTAAATGTAATTAAAATCCTGCATGATTCTTTACTAATGTTAAAGTTCTTGATTTTATTAGAAATAGCTCCAACATGCTGTCAAAATTCCAATGCAGTCAAAAGAACAATAATTCAATTTTAATTAGAGCTTAAGTAACTTATATTTAAAGTATGTATGCTTAATTTTCAATAATAATTTCTTAATTTCTGTTTTTTGCAACAGAATGAAATAATATTAATGTTTTTTGAATATGTTTCTAATTTCAAATTTAATTAATAGAAATAACATTGAAACAGGTAATGTTATTACTTATAAGTACTACCAAACGTTTCAAATTGAAACAACATCTAATTTGTTTACTTTAGGAAAATATTTATTTTAAGAATTGAATAGTCAAATAAATGTTTTTTTTTTCTTTTAAATTCTTTTTTATAAGAAAAAATGATTAATTAAATTTTCATTTTCATTTTAAATTTCATAAATGTAAGTAAATATACACTTGAATACTTATTTTAATTTTCTTTCAAAATTTTCAATAACACTTTTGTTTCAAATATTAAAAATTTTAAAATAAAATACCTAAATAGGTATACATACTACATAAATTTCCACAAAAAATATATTTAAAGTAAATATTTACTATTTGTTTATCTAATAAGTAAGTATAACCTTCATAATTTTATCAATTTCTTCTTTGTATGTTCTTAATATTTATGATTTTTTATATAGAAATATCAAATTATAATGGTATAAAATTAAAAGGAGATAAATAAGAAGTTATGTAAGTCGTTATGTATAATCGCTTAATAAATTTAAGAGAAAGTACTTAAATTAAATTAATATAAGCAAGTATAATTTTAACACAATTTACAATTGCACAATATAAAACAAATATAATTAGTGTAATAAGTATTCTTTTAACAATTAAATATTTAAATGATTCTCAATTTAAATGTTAAAGAAAATATTTTTAGTTACTTATAGCTATAAGTATGCAGGTACTCATTTAATAACTATTTTATCAATAATTAACTAATACATACGTACATAATTTAATATGTATATAATTATTTTAATAAAAACAAATTATTTTGAGATTAAATAATTATATTACATTAATATTATTAATGATTTTCCAATAAAGTTTTCTCTATCTGGAAGGAATCCCAAAAATTCTAATTCAAAATTACGATAATAGTAATACACTCAATAATAAAACTTAGTAGGTACTTAAAAAATTATTATTTTATTAAATTGTTATAATATATAATATTTTATTTTATCAATTAAATATTAATTTCTTTATTTATTTTTAGTTATTCATTATACTTATTTCTATTTAGCATAAGTACTTATTTACATATTAAAGTAATTATAAGTTCAAGTACAATATATTCAGTTATTTTACTCCCAGTAAGTATTTTGTAAGTTTATATTTAAGGTAAGTGTAGCTAATACTGACAGTGGCGGTAATACTGACATATATGAGGTTTTTTATAATTATTAAGAGATTTTCTCTATACAACATATATATATTTTTTTATTTCTAGATTAATTCAAATTATCGCAATACTTCCTTTTATTTAGTTTTGAAATAACTCCAAAATATTGAACATAAATCAGTTTTGTTTCCATAGACATAGCAAAAGTGGGTTGCATTGGAGAATTTCTTATACTTTTTGCTTAATTTTTCCGATTTTGTTTTTATTGTTTTTTGACTTATTTGAGGGTTAAAAATATATGTATTTATATTAAATTAAATATTTTGATTATTTTTTATCTTATTTTATAAGTAATTCGAAGTAAAAACGTTAAATAAGTAAGAATTTTAACAAATAATTTCTATCAGTATTAGGAACATCTAAAATTCGACCCTGCTTCTATTATTGACATATGTGTCAGTAATACGTCAAAAATCCGTATTTTTATAAATGCCGTCATTTTTAAAATATTTAAATTTTTATTTTCGTATTTATTTAATTAAAATCAAATTTGAATTTTCTTTCTTATGTCCGAATTCTGACACTAAGAATTTACTACAGGTTCGGAGTATTTTAGCTTTAAAAACTGGTGTCAGTAATACGATGTAAAGAGGGTCAATATTATGAACAAAATTATGTCAGTATAAAGTTTTAATTTTGATATTCATTTTAATTAATTAAAATAATTTCTTTATACTTTAAAATTGTTTAAACTATTTCTGTCGAATGAAAATCGATTACATTTGTGAAAACTTATATCTGACTACGACCTTTTTACCTTTTTAATAGTGATATTCGTCTAACAAATTGTGTGTCAATATTGTATACAATACTGTCAATAAAACAGTACAATTCGCTTTCTAAAAAAATGTTTTGAAATTACTGTAAACGTTAACGTCATAACAAATATCACAACGGAAATGGTTCTCTTTAAATAAGAAAAGGAGTCCTTTTTAATAACCCGAAATGTTGTTCCAAAAATTAAGAATGGGTTGCTCTCGTTACGTACTTAATACATAAATAGTCTTTGTTAAAGCAAAAAGCAGCTTTAGAATAGGCTTATTAGCAGCTTTAGAATATATTGATATGATTTCTTATAATTTCGTGTGATTGGTACATCATATTTTAGGTATTATTTATAAGAATACATCTGTAGCAAATATTACTTATAATACTTTATAAAAAATTATGTAATTTCGAATTAGATTTTCATAAATATCTTTTAAAAATTTTTATTTATTCATTGTTGCATATTAAGACTACTAGCAAAAGTACATTCTACAGTAATAATAAATTCAAATCAGCTGAATTTTACATATTTTTACCTTTAATTCAATAAAAAATATGTTTTTTATTTTTGTTTGAATTATAATATGATAAATTTTTAATTTTTTTTTTAAATAAAATGAAATATCCGTAGAAATCCAAATTATTATTCCATTTTTATTGAATATTATCATTTTAACCATTTTAAACCATTATTCATATATAGAATATGGATTACAGCATATAAAATTACATTGTCAGTATTAAGAACACAAACTGTCAGTAATAGACACAAACATTTGCGGTTATGTCAATATTAGGAACATTTTTTCTTTTCGTCTATAATCGAAAAATTATGAATTAAAAAATATTTTGATTAAATAATTTTATAAAAAACATTATTCTCAATTATCCAAATTATTCAAAAAATTGGAAACACGATCATTTATTGTGTCCCACATATAAAATATGTCACGCCAAAGTTGAATTTGTTGCGAAATATGTCAGTAATAGGGACACTTACCTTATTTTCTTATTTCATTTGCAAATGTCAAAAATTTAAATTTCATAAATCTTAATAATAAATTTTTGTCTAAATTTTTAATCAAAAATGTTTGATTTTTTTAAATTTGGCACAAATTACTTATGCATTTATCTATTATATGTATATTAATTATCAAGAAATAGAATCCCAACCCAAATATACTAATAATATTGTTCAATATGAAAACATGAAGAGACATTTTAAATTTATTTCCCAAAGTATACGCATATTATAATGAAATCGTTTAATTTCTAAATTACATAATGTTGCAATAATAAATTTAAATTTAAACAACAAGTACCTATCTACCTACTTAGATACTTTTAGTTATTACTACGAATTACTTGATATTAAATTAAATATTTTAATAAATTATTATTAATAGTTTTAATAAATTTATTGTATTTTATTAATATTTCAAAATTTCTTAGTAGGTAGGTAATTATAATTGTCTACTCGTATGAAAAAATTCAGTTTGATATTTGCATAAAAGGATTACTTACTTACCTTGGTATACAATTAGGCGGTGTTCTATCGACTTCCCATGCTGCAAAAAGCCGCATCGGTACAGGTTTTGTACCACCACCTGAGCCACCGCTGCCCATTTTATCCATTTTGGTGGATTTTTCAGTCATTTCGCTAGACAGTGGTTTAACCATTCATGCGATTTAAAATTTAACACTTTTCCTTTTAAAAGTTGATTTATTTTTTTTTTTATTAATCACTTTTCACAATTAAATGAGAATATGTTTAAATCTTAATTTAATTTTATACTTAATTTTATTTATATTATGTATTTAAATTTATATTATAATAATATGAATAGCTATTTGTTCACCATATATGTAGGTATAGGTAGATATTTCATACAATTAATGTAGAAAAGAAATTGCTTTAATAAAAACAAATGTCAAAAATATTAAAATTTAAAAAAAAAATAAGTTTGTATTATTGGTTACATTTTTAGTTTTTTTGTTGTTTTTTTCAAAAAAGCTCAACATTTTTCAAAATTGTTCAGACACTTCTTTTAGATGAGGGATAGGTTGCGAATTAATTGAGTATGTACAACTTCTACTTATAAGTGGGTAGCTAGGTATGTATTATATATTTAAGAATGCACAATTATTTTTTTCTTCATTTAATTTAAAGAATATTTTTTTTACCACAAAATACACACAATTTTTGAAGACATTTTTTTACTTATTTTTTTCTTCTTAATTCAAATCGGGATACAAATACATACATACATATATATATGCAACAATGAATGTTAAAGAAAAATTATATTGCTATGTAGGATTAACAAAATAAATTTATAAAAGCTATTAGCAACTCTTATATTCATTTTTGAAACCTTGTATAATAAAACCTTGTTTAATATTTAAGTGATAATATTCTATTAGATTAGAAATTACAAAAAAAAAAAAAAAATAAACAAAAAAAATAAAAAAATATTTTTTCGGCTTTGGGCGCCACCGCCCAGTAGCCAATAAACTTTAATTTTTTTTTCCACAATAATTAAATTTTAATTTTACACTTTTTACTTTTTAAAATTTTGGTATTCTTATTATTTCAATTAATTTAATAAATCTTTAATTATAATTTTCTTTTATAATAAATAAAAAATTTCTTTGTTACAAATTTTATACATTTTATTTTTTTCCTCTTCCTACTTGACTTATCTGTCAAATGGAGAATTTATTCTTTTGCCACAAACATGTATACGCGACACGAGTGATGTTAACTCAACTAAATTCTCTGGGAGAATGAAAAAATTTTAAATTTGAAAAGTTGCTTTCTGCTAAAACAACAATAATCACTAACCAGTCTCTACTCTACCATTTATTCCACTTTCATTTCATTTGGATGTACATAGGAGATATTTTATCAAACAAATTATATTGTATTTATTTTATTCTCTTTTTTTATAGGTAGATAGGTAATTGTACTTGTAAAATTTTCATATAAAAAATGTGGATTAGATCTCTTTTAATTCATATAAAAATTTTTTTTTTAAATTGATGATGAGAGAGTTCACAAGCGCAATCAAATTTCTTATAAAATATGTAAGTATTTATTCTCATTCTTCTTCTTTTCATTTTATATTTATATTAACTAGTTGGTATGTTTAATATGACGGTAGGTATGTACATACATACAGAATTATGTATTAAATGAAAAAATTCCAGCAATTATCAAATCTAAAACAAAAAAAAAAATTAAACGTTTTTAAATTTTGATAAATTTCATAGTATAAAATTCAAAAATTAAATCCACTTAAAATATGCTTTTTTTTGGCACAAGATCTCTTTTCATTGCAAAAACGTCACCATTAAAAAAATCGGTATTCGGTAGTCAAACACTAGACCCCTATACATTTCCTTTTTTGTTTGTTTTTCAATGAACTTGTTAATAAATTTGCACAATAACTTGAAAAAATAATTTAATAACTATGACTGCTTTTAATTTTTAGTTTTTTTATTCATCACTAAAACATGCTTTGTCTAAAAGATGTTTTAAACTTCAGTCAATAAATTTTTTCTTATTAAAATTTTATTTCAATCCAAAATTATGAATGAATAAAATTCTCCTATTACACAAAAACAAAATTTTTTATAGCTGTCAATTATAGTTGCATTTAATAATCGATTCGTTTGAATATCGAGACTCGAATTTTATTCGATCAGGGTTGAAGTTTTATAACGTCAATTAGACCCAATTTACATCATTGAATAATTTCAATTAACAATGATGTCATTTCAAACTTATCCTCCTCAATATAATTAATTCTTTTACAACACTGATGTTGGATAAAATGTGTTTTTTTGTGCTAAAAAGGGGCAAATGATTTGTTTTCACCATAAAAAAATGTAAATTTTGAGAAAATTGAAAACTTACCTCATGCGTATACCTCATTTTTTTTTATGAAATAGAAAATAATAAAAATTGTAAATTATAGTGTTTTTGCTAATGTGTGGAAATGTGTTATATTTATAATAAATTACTTACCATCAAGTTTATTTGCCAAAAAAACTCAAATTCCGTCACAAAATTGCGGTTCAAAACGTAGCAGAAATTAATGGAAAAATTTTTGAAAAGAAATATTAATCTTGTGATTAAGTTAAACTGATTTCAATTAACCACTGGAAGAACCATATCTTCATTCTGAAATTTAGTCCTTATTGAAAATATGCAATATTATCTTTTGAAAAAATTATTACGAGTTTGGGCATTTTCGTTTTTTAGCTGAAATATTGAATTTCATTGAATTCAAAGTTATCAGACCTGAATTTGTTTAATTCAAAAAAAAATCCAAAAAAAATTCTTACAATTACAAGATCTTACATGTTTTATGTCAAAATTAATTTCTGTTTTTCCTTAATTGAAAATGACACACTCACTTTTTTTATAAGTGGTTAGTGACAGTTTTTCCAAATTTGTATTTCTTATAAAAAGTTGAAAGTTTGTAATATTCAACGATAGATGGAAATTTCAATATTTGAAATACATACATGCATGGTTTTAAAATTGAAAAGAAAGTAAAAAGTATCGTTAAAAATAACGTTTTAATAAATAAAATTTATTAAAAAAATAAGAATAAAATGGAAATTCAAGTAAATTAATATGTATAAATAATATGTATATATCTATGTATATAAATTAACATTCGTAAGTGATTTATTAAATCGTCGCTAGGTACACTTTTTTAAAATTACATTATGTACATAGATTTTTTTAATTATTCACATTAAACAAGGTGAAATTTTAATAACACCACTTTACAAATGTTTTACGAATGCATAATTTTACGTTACACAAACCATTGCAATAACAAGATCACATAATAAAATATGATAATAAAATATATGACCGGATCATATATAAGAAATTCAAGATTTAAATGAAAATTGTTTAATTTGGGCAACACTGCTTTTATGGTGACAATTTTTCACAGTTTCCTAGAAGTATAACAAACCAATGTCAATTAGTACTTACCGATTTTCAGCAGGAAAGCTTAAATATTATCCCTACTTAAACTAAAGTAATTCTAAATAATTAATCTATCAAATAAATAACGCCAAGATTAACTGGTTTAGTTTTAGGTATATGAAAGATTTTGCGTACAAAAAGGAAATTGTTTCAGCAATTATTACATAAAATATAATAGTATACATATAGGTAAGCTGAACTCGTTTAAAAATTTTGCTGATTTTCTTAAGCTGACGTTAAAAATTTTAAACTTTGGTTGACAGCAAAAACGTTACGAAACTATTCGTTTCGTAAACTCAAACAATTCAGATTTCGTATAATGTAACGTGTAATATGTAGTCTATACCTACATAGTCGTACAGGCATCCGACTTCTCGCTTCATACTTAAATTAATAATTCACTTAATCAAATAGTTACACAATAAAAGTTATGAATATATTTTTAAATATTTTTTAAATGTATTTTTAATTATAAGTTTTTAAATATATATGTAAATATTAAGGTATATACATTTATACAAATATAAACCGAATTTTAATATAATAACATGTATGTATATTAAATGAAATATGAATTTTTAGAAAAATTTGCAAAATAATTATAGCTAGAATAATGAAATACAAAATTTAAAAGAAATCCTTTGGAATTGCTTTATTTTATATTTACATATTTGAATGTGCGTAAATTTATAAGATTATATCTTTGGTTGGAAGCCGAATATTCCTTGCATATATTTACATTTTAGAGTTATTTACAAAATGTACCAATTCCAACACATTTTGCAAATGACATTCCTTTTTTTTTTGTTTAATGCAAGGCTACTTATCTATTAAAATGTGTTTTATTTTCACTATTAGATTTAATGAAATTTAACATTAATACAATATATATGTCAACTCATATGAATAACATATATATATATATACATTTGTAATTTATGGATAATAATAATAATTATTAAAACTATTATGATATGTTGACCATATACCACTCGTAGAAGGATCGCCAATGCTACTAACAGCTCCACCACTTATACAACTTGAAGTAACTGATGTTAATGTTGTTAAATTTGTTGGAGAAGATGTTGGTACAGTAGTAGGTGTTAATGGTGCAGGATGAACTATTACAGGTTCTAAAACTGAATACGAAGGACTTTGTTTGTTATAGTAAGTACATGGTGTTGTAATATAAGAAGATTCTGCTGATTGACAATGCATTTCTTCACAAGTTTCATTTTCACATATTGTTGTATCATTTAAGGATGCAGTTGTAGAATTTGTACATGTACCATTCTGACAACATTCTGGTTCATTTATTGGGCAATCTAATGTTCTTTGAAGATGTTGAATATAATGTATAGCAATTCTAATAATAAAAATTTCAATTAAATATTTAAAAAAATTAATTAACAAATTTATTTCTTTTTTTTTTACCTTAAACATTCAATTTTTGAATATTTCTTTCCAGATGGTTTTTTCATTGGTAGTCTAGCACGGAGTGCATCAAATGCTTTATTCATATCACGCATTCTTGTTCTCTCTCTGTCACAGGCGGATTTTTTCAAATCTGGATTGATGAAATCTTTCAATTAAATTTCAATTAAAAGCTAATAATATAAAAAAATTCTAGTAATATTTTTTTTTAAGCCCGTTAACCTTTTCAAAATATTTATCTGTTTTTTACCATTATACTTTTTGTAAATTGTTTGCGTAAAATTCGTATAAATTGGAAGGTTTTAATATATGGATTCAGTTTTTGATGAGGCTATATTTTTCGTAATTTAATTTGATTTTTTAACAGAATTATTGTTGAGAAAGGATGGAAGTACTTGTACTTATGAATTATTGCTAAATGCTTATTATTGCACGCACATAAAGTAAGCATATACAAGTAAGTAAAAAACAAAATTCATGATAATTTAAAAAATTTGGTCAAGAATTCAACAATGACTCAATACAATGCATACATAAGTTAGTTTGAGTTTGAAGATTTCCTTTTATTTTTATTATGAAACACTCAAACCAGGAGCAGAAAAAATATGTTCCTTTTCTTAAAAATACTTTATTTTCCTTAAATAACCTTATTTATTTATTAAACTCAGATTATTTTATTAAAAAATTCTTCATAATAATTATTCAATTCATATTTGTTCTTATTAATAATGTACGAAATTTATCAGAAAAATTCGGTATAGTGTCAAACTATAGATTAAAGTCAACACACACTTTTATATAATACAAAGTATTGGATATTTTTTTTGTACTACAAAACTTAACGTATATGTTTAAGACATACAATTTTTTCAAAAGGGTGGTAAAGGGTTTCCAATAAATG
Source organism: Condylostylus longicornis (assembly GCF_029603195.1). NCBI lineage: Eukaryota > Metazoa > Arthropoda > Insecta > Diptera > Dolichopodidae > Condylostylus > Condylostylus longicornis. The sequence goes on along the minus strand of NW_026577973.1, from coordinate 14,827,120 downwards.
AATAGTGTACAATAAATAATATTGTATTAAGAAACTTTTTAAGTGATACAAGCACCATTATATTACTTTTTCTAGCATTACTCTTCAATTTAGTGGTCATTTTTGTATAAGAATTTAAATTTTGAATAGAAGTTATTAAAAACAAATTCAATTGGAATGAAAAATAATGCAAATTTCTAATATAAAATATTTTAGTTACTTTAATTTATAACAATAATAATCTTAAAAATACTTAAATTTTCCTTGATTTATAATCTGAAAAAAATGTGATATTCAAGATTGTTCAAAAATATTTTCAACACTTACGAGTATTTAGAAATCAAACATTTTGTTGAATACACCGTCGGCAAGACATAGAATTTATAAGGAAAAATTTTTCCGAATATTCAAACTTTGCATTGAATTCTTTTAAAACTTCATAATTTTCCTTTTAAATATAGTTAAAATTACTTGTAGTTAAAATTTTAGGTAATTTGAACAGTTATATTTACTAAATTACGTATTCCAACTGCGACAATAGATTATTGAATTCAAACACGTCCTGAATTCAATAATCTATTAATATTCTGACATGGCAAATGAAGTGTGAAATTAAACTTCTTGGGAATATACAACGCAAATCTCATTAAGAAGAATAGATTTCTAAACTCCTACTTTGTATTATTTAAAATGTAAGTGCAAGGACTCAATTAAAACTATAATTAAAATTAATTAATTAGAAATTATAATAAAGATCTAAAGAATATTTTTATGGCATTGCCGTAATTTCCATTTGCGTATTATTGTTTTATTAAATATTTAGAAAAAAAAACTATAATTAGGTTTTATTTTATATGAAATCATAAATCTTTACTTAATATTTTCTTCTATATACTCGTATAAATTACGTAGATGATTGTCAAATAACTTTCTAATATTTAGTAAATCTGGAATAATTAAAAAAGAAACGCAGCACTTGTATAAAGATAAATAAAGAATAGAAACACAATAGTAAATGGCAATAATTTAAAAATAATCTTTTGCCTATACTAAAAATATATCCAAAATTTGTTATTATAAGTGTGGTAAGAATTTGGCATTTAAAAATTGTTTTCCTTTCTGGATCAAATCTATACAAAAGATCTGTTGAACATCAATAACACAATAATGTGAAACATAAGTTTTTAAACTTTCAAAAAATTTGTTTTGATAATACGATATTGGAATTATGTTTTTTATTCCGCATGTTGTACCGATATGTCTGTCTACCAGATGTATTAAGTAATAATTTCCTTTATTTTTAAATTCATTGATTATTTAAAATGATCAACCATTCATTATTATTAAGAGTTATGAACAATAAGAGTCATAACAGATAATAAACATTTGTTATAAGGAAAGGAAAAAGAATGGAAAAGAGTGAATTAGGGTACTCTTAAATAAATCAAAATGTTTAGGTAAATACCTTTTTCTGTTTTTAAAATTTTGTCACGCCACTGATTAACTGTATTATTTGGTATACGAATTATTCTATGCTCTGGAACATCACGATAATAAGCTGTAACTGGTGGTGCTGTTAACAAAGATTGATGCCAATATGATTGTGGATTTGTTTGTGTAGATAATGGTATATGTTGAGATAGATGATGATTAGTTGAAGATTGATTTAATGTTGCAGATGCTAAGGTAAATGCTGGAAGTGGTTGTGGTCTTGACGGTGGAGTACGAAATATATTTTCAGATAAACCATTTGCATTAGTAACATGACCAGCAGTACTATCATTTTGAGAATTTGGTGATGAAGATGATGGTGAACTTATTGATTCAGTTTCTGGTCTAGAATTTCCGCATACACTATTTGAATTATTATTTGTTCCAATATCTAATATTATTTTACTTTCATCACTATTTTCATCATTTTCATCTTGTTGTTGTTGTTGCTGTGATTCTTTATCAAATACTTCTCTTGCTTCATATGGTGAATTCAATAAATAGTAAGATGAATTTTGCATATCTTTTTTAATTTATAAAAAAGAGTTTAATTATTTAAATTAATATAGTTTTTGCATATACTTTTACGCTAATTCAATAAAATAGGAATAAAAAAAATATAAATTCTTATATGTATGAAGGAAAATATGTTGTTGTGTTTGTACTATAGTAATTGGATTTGGAACAAGTGATATACAGCACAAGATTACCATAATTTTTGAAATATTAAAAATGTAAAAATTCATTCAATAATTATTCTACCATTAAAATTTCTACTCCATTTTCTTCGACAATGTTTAACTGCTCTGCACAAAATCTTATATAGTTTTAATATCAAAGAATTACTCCTTGAGTATGCCTAAACTGGATTTCTTATCAAAACCGCACTGATTTTTGAAATTGCCATTTCGCTCTTTCCTTAATTTAAATACACTTGACAAAAAAAATTTTAATAATTTCTCTGATTTAAATGTAGGCTTTCAGTTTTTGTTAAACAAATTATTAAAAAAAATAAATAATTTTGTTTTTTGATTAAGATGTAAGAATACATGAAAGTTAGCATACATTAAGGGTTTTTTTTAACTAAAATAAATATAAGAAATATTGTTCACTTTGAAAATTATTTAAATATTAAAAATTGCTTAAATACAGAAAAACCCTTTAATTTTTTTTTGCTTTTTTTTACATAAATTATCACTTTGACTGATAAATGGTTCATTTGACATGTCAATTAAGTAAATGACCAAATTGTACAGGATTGATGCAGCCTATCCAAAAAACAAAAAAAAATGACGATTTTTTTTGAGACAATTAATATTGGCAGCTTCGAAAAGGGCAATTCTGACATCAGCAATTTACATTTTCGCCATATAGGTCTAATTAACTGAGAGGGAGAGAGAGACGAGCACCATATATTCTGCTCGAGCAGTTCTGCCCAAGACAGATAATTCATTTTAATAACCTTATAATGAATTATAATAAAAATTGTTCAAAATAAAAATTTAACAGCATAAAATTGAGAGAAATATGTGAATAATTAATAATTTTTTTACAGGAGAAAAATCTACCTTGTGAAACATTTACAGGAGAATTTTATCTTGGACAGACCTATTATTAATAGTATTTGTATAAGACAATATTTTTTGTAGACGTCCTAGGTTACCCTACCAGCCCCCAAGAGCTTTAAAACCAGCTTCTAACGACTCTAATTCAATAGAAAACCAGGACCTATCGATCAATAAAAAGTTCAATTCCGGACTTTGAAGAAGCAAGAAAAGTGAACTATAAAGACAAATTCCACTGTAAATATACAAGATACTTAATTATTCAACTATTCGAGTAAATTTTTGTAGATTGAAAAGAAAAAAATTGACTAAAAATCGTTTTTATCCTGTTTTCGGTAATATTTGTATTTCCTTAAACGAAACAGCTGAAACAGTGACAAGTTAGCACTATTTTATCGTAAATAAATTGATTCACGTGATTTAAATTGCACTTAAAAAAACATTATGTACAACAATGTACTTTCGAAAAGTGGAAAACTTTCAAACGTGGCATACACGTATAAAAATGTTTCAATTTTGAAGTTCTTTTTGACAACCTAACATTAATACATCCCAAAAGCGGACAAAAATTTCTTGCTGATCTAAATTATTTTGTCCCATTTATTAATTAAATAATAAACACATTACATTTTGAGTAACATTTTGAGTAATATATATATATATAATTTGTATATATATATATGTATATATATGTAGTTTTTCCTAATTGAAATTTCAACTTAAGGACCCATGCACAAGTTTCAGCTTATAAGTATAGTCGCGGCACTGAGTATTGTGTGTGTTGTTTTTCGAATATCATAACAAGATCTGCTACATAAATCAATTGTATTCACCAGTTAAACCAATTAATTTTTATTATAAGCCCATTAATTATTAGTGAATATATTTAAAAATTATTAAAACTCGACTTGTATTCAAATTTTACATCATGATTTCACATTTTTTAAAAATCAAGTAATTAAAAATATCCTGGTTATAAGTTATAAGCTAAAAATTTTAAATAGCATTCAACAATCTATCATCTAATTTAAAAAAAATTGTTTTCCAATTACTTGAGCCTGATAGGATACTAGATAAAGTTACGGGAATATCCTTAATTTAAATAATCCTTTAATAAAACCTTCATATCAATAGGAAATTTTCGATAATTCTGCAGACATACACTAAATGATAGGGGGTTTTTGGTTATGCACGCTCAAAGTTCTACATTAGAATTAAAATTTCTAAGTTGCAGCGTTAAACAGTATGCAAAAATTTTAGCTAAGCTGTTTTTTTTTGTTTATGCAGTCTACAAATTCTGAAACTTCTAAATAATAAATCGTTCGAAAATAACAGAAATTATGTTGTTTATGAAATTGTACCACAATATTTTTCGAATTCCAATCAATTTTATCTTAGCAAAAGTCAATTAGCAAAATCAGGAAATTTTAACAAAATTTAAAGGAATTTAATGCGGCAGACAAAAAATTTAAACTATAGGTCTGCGCTAGATTTCTAACATTTCTTTGTTACAGATTGAATTTCTGAACGAACTTTATTACAGCCAGTAATTTCCGAACGATCTATATATTTTCAGTGTATGTAGCGTAAATTTTCGAACGTACTACAAGCTAAAACTATTCTAGAACTGAAAACCCTCATAAATCTGCAGACACTGAATATTTTATTTTGCAGAAATGTAATACACTCGAGTAATTCTTCAATATTCAACATTATTACAATAGAAAACTATTATACTCTTTTTGTAATTTTAAGATTTTTGCAGTAGTTACAAGTAATTATAAAAAAAAATCTTAAAAATTCCAATAGAACTTTAATCAAAATTGCAATTTTTTTAAATTTTTTGTCTTGCAGATTTGCAGTTTGGATTTATCGAACGTGCTTTATATAAAGGTCAAACTTAGAAGTTGAATTATCGAAAATCCCCGCATATCACAAATAAAGTTAATCAATTTAATTAAAATTTAAAAACCCTTAATTAAATTTGAATATTAAACTTTAAAATTATTTTACTAAATTAATAGGTCACAATTTTTTTTATAAAATATTTAAATTTTGCAAAATACAAGACCAATTTTTTTAAAAGTGTTCCGTCGGAATTTTAATAGATAAAAAAATTCAAAAAAATTTTCATTACAAAATTCAATTTTACAAAATTTTTTAACCACTCACTTAAAAATTATTGTTCTACTTTATTAATTTTCGCAATTGTTCCTTATTGGATTTGGTATACTTTTTAAAAAACAAAAACTTAAATCCTTTGCACAGCTTTAAAAAACCTTTTCTATGTATTTTTCCCGAAAAGAAACCAATTACTTTAAAACCCTTATTTTTTTATTATTATTTTACTAAAGTCAGAAATATTTTAATGCTTTCAAGTTGAAATCGCGTTCAAAACTGGGACGATCGTTTTATTATTAATTATTATTTTTTTTTTTTTTTATTTTTCTTTTTTTGTTCTTATTATTTTAAATATTGTTCATCGTATACACATATTTGTACATTTTTTTTTACCTGTACTTTACTGTTATTAATGGATCACTTTTATATGTATATATATGTATAATGTAAATGTAGATCATTCCGTTAGAATACAAAGATGATGGAGATGATGGTGATATGGTAGCGGTGGTGGATGGTGCTAATGATTATTGTTATAATAATTGTACTCCACAATAGTACGATGAGTCGCGGCGCGGTGGTGAATATTGCAGCGAAAAAATGAATATTAACATTTAATTAATTAATAAAAATATTATTAATTTTCATATTATATGTATATGTGGATCTATAATATTTGTATGTATGTATATATGATCCCTTAAATATATATGTTATCGTCACCAATATTATCTCAAATTCAATTCATTGGATTGGCTCTTATTATTAGTGTAAAAAAAACAAAAAATAAAAAGAAAAGAAAATTTTTTAAAGGGAATGAAACTTTTTATTTTTTTTTTCTCCATATATTTTCAGAAAACCAATTGCAAACACAAGTGTTAAAACAGACGTTTATTTTTTCGAAATAATTAAATAAAAAAAAAAAAATTATAATTTTAATATCCTCCCTTAGAACAACATAGTCGTCATATTTATGGTTGAAATTATTCTCTTTAGTAGTTGATTTGTTGTCGTCTGTTACGGCTTAAAAAATTTATAGAGTTTTAAAGTCAATTTATCGTCTTATTATTGTTACTGTTATTGTTATTATTTTTTATTTTCAAAATTCTTCATTGGTTTTTATTAATTTTGTTATTTTCTTTAAATTATAGACGGTATAAAGAAGGCAATTACGTTATGATTCTGATTTTTCGTTTTTGCAATTCATAATATCTTAAGAAATATTGTATATGCATAATTATATAAAATGAAGTTGAATTTATAGGATAAATTTGAATAAAATATGAGTTCAATTAAATTTAAAATATTAATTTTGAAAATTAAATGTTTTGTATTAAAACTGAAAAAAAATCATAAATTAACCCTGTTTTATTTCTTACATTTTTATATGAAGCCTAGCTAATAAGAGCAGATAAAATTTTTATAATTCTTAAAAACCAACAAAATTATTGCATACCAGTAGGCTCGCGTTTTAAAATACCTATTAAAATTTTACATGCACCTTTATAATAATACAAAATATGAGAAAATTTCTAATTAAACTGAAATTTCATTGGTTTATTATTTAAATTCTATAATTATTATTTATTTATTTTAACGGTTTTCAAAGAATATGAGCTCAAAAGATAATTATAAACACGATATAATCTTATAAATTCCAAATAATCGGTTTTTTTTAATAACTTACAAAAAAAAACAGGATCATGTGGATTCGGTAATGTTCTAGTGCCTAAGTGCTACAAGTGTAGAACAAAAATCAACTTATTCACAGAAAATTTTATTGGAATTCAGTAGGATTATATTATGGGTCCTGTTTTGAACGTTATTATTTTGTATGGAAATTTGCATATGTTTTTGTACATTGTTTGTTTATATGTAAATTATTTTTGATATCAGTAAAAATTTTAGATACTTTTTATTTATTTTACACATAAAAATTAAAAATATAGCAGTTTTTGCAAAATTTGTAAAACTCTAAAATATATGCGAATTTATAATAACTTATAAGAACAATATTCAAGTCGAGTTTCAGTGAAAATTATTAGAAATGAGAGTTGAATTACAAATGAAAATTGAAATAAACAAATAAATACTTATACCTTTCTTTCTAAAATAAGGAAATTTTATTAGAATAACTAATGAAAATTACTTCATACAACAGCAGAACAGATGGATGACGTTCTGGAATCAAAGAGACGAGTTAAATGAAGAAAAATTAAGAAAAATTTCTTCTCGAACTGGACTCGAGCAGTGACCTACCGTTTTCTAGGCCGACGCTCTACCAAAGCGGTAGAGCTATAGCGCCTAGCTACAGAGGTATGAAGAAATTGCCGACAAATTATTCTTCACGTTAGTTTTTACTGTAATCCACATAAAATTTCATTATTTTGACCTTCAGTTTAATATACAATAAATTTCTATGTATATATATAATATTTCTCACTCCTAGGGAGGATAATGGGCGGTTGCACACCCTCAAATCATTCCCCTATTTTAAAAAGTTGTTATAGGTTTTACTATAAGAAGGTGACTAATCTGTCTAAGCTTTTATCATATAATAAATATTTAAGATAATTGATATTTTATTACTTTGACTTTTGTTGGTGTTCAATATCGAATATTATATGAATTTATCGTAATTACTTTTATATTAATATTTTATTATACAGTATTGTATACACCATTTGCACTCGATATCCTTTAATTGAAGGACCGGTACCATAACCATACTACTCAAAAAATACCATTGATCAGAAAATATATTTATTTAGTGTGATATTATAAAATAAGCTGTAATTTGTTATACGGTCAATATAACTCTCTCTCTCTCTGTTATTATGAATTTCCTATGATAAAATTCTTATAAAACAAATAGAGAAATTTTCAAAGTAATCATTTTATTTACCCTATAGTTTTCAAATATACATTCATTAATTTCATCTTTGTACACCTATTTTTAATCATCTTGTGAGTCCTACCAAATAAAATATGTAATATAAAACGTCGTTATTTTAAAGTCAATTTACTTTCGAATTTGTTTTGTTTTCTTATTTGTAACTATTTTTATTTTCTTTCTTATTATTTTCTTATATAGAATTCATAATTTCTACGGTAAAAATGCGCTACTGTTACAATATTTATTGATTGTTACACATTTGCTATAGTTTACTTTTTTTTACCATTTATTATAAAAATTTATTTTATATGTTTAAGAAAAATGAGTAAATAAAATTTTATACTTAAATATAGTTTGTATATGGAAGGTTTGTAGGTGCATCGACACACATTCACATACACTCATATGTGTGGTACGGGATATTAAAATATTTAATTATATAAATGTTTATTTTAATTTTACTGGAATGAAATTTGATGAATTTCTTCTTAAAAGTCTACAAAGAAAATATTTTTCTCTGTTCTTACATTTTTATTATTCAATTTTAAATTTTATTTAATTTTTAATATAATGAGTAATTTACGACTAAAAAAAAGAAGAGTTGAAAAATATCGGTTGCACGCTCTTGAAATTGCGAATAATATTCTAATATTTTTAAAGTTTTGATTTAATAATTCTTAAATATTTATGAGATTATAACTTGCAAAATATAGAATATAGTTACTATGCTGAGACATTAGTTCTTTTGTATCCTGTGTAACATTTTGCTTTTTGAAATTTTATTTTGTTTGTTATAAAAATTTTCCGAATAAATTTGGGAATTTACAATAATGGATAATTTTATAAAATTTTTCTATACATTCAATGTAACGTGTATAACTTTTAAGGAACCACATTTTATTGAGCATCAATACCCTTGCAGAATTGATCTTGCAGAAAACAGAGCAGAAAAAAGAAATTCTTTCAAAATTATTTATGTATTTACAACTTAATAAAGCTATTATTAATAATTGATGACAAATATTAAGAAAAATATAAAAAAATTTGAAAGAATTTGATATTAAAAGTATTTTAGCTGCGTTAAACAAGATTAAGACGCACTGAGGAACTGCGCACTGAGTTTAGTTTAAGAACTGTAATCTTAAATTTTAATATTAAAAAAATATTTTTGGTTGCTTTTTCTCCTCAATTACTTAATTATTACACTATTATATAATTGAAAAAAAAAAAGAATTAGCTGAAAAACGGAATTTTGTTAATTTTAGATGCGCTGCTAATTCATAATAAAAAAAAATAAAATTGGGTCAAACCAATGGTTTTTAAAGTAGCACTTTTTCCTTTAATAAGTAAAAATACTGCTTTTAAAAATAATCTGTGCACTACATTATTAAAATTACATACTTTCATTCATATATGAATATGAATATATTAAAAAGAATTCATACATTTAGCATAAGATATGTATAAAATTTTTGAAAAAATACAAAAGAAAATTTAAAGAGACGTTAACATAATGCTCAAATTTAGGAGTTAATTGCGTGAGTTAATAAAAATGATTATTTTTTTAATCACATGGCATGAATTGAGATGGGGTAGAGGTGGCAAAAATTTTCTTCTAACAAAATTAATAATTTATAAGTATCTATAACAACTGCCAATCTCAGACTCCAACAACTTGAGGTCTAGAAGAAAAACGATATCAAAAATTTGACAAAAAAACGTGGTTACCATTACCCATTTACGAGTAATGGTAAATTTGTTTTTTTAAAGTTCAAATATGGTAAGCCGCTGTAAAAGAAGCCACCCATTACTTTTTTGGGTTTGCAGAATTTAATTTTTTTTTCTAGTTTTTCTACAATAATTACTTAAAAAATAACTTTTTTAGGACTTTTAGGAGCAATAACTTTTAGAGGGAGGGGAGAGGGGAAATAAATTTTTAGTAAAGATCTATATGTATGTTTCAGCTTTCTATCTTCAAAGGTGTAGATGTTTTGTAAACATCTCCACGGACGGACGTACAGAATGAAACTAATAAGAACTTTTTTTCAAAATTATTTTGGAAAAGTGTTAAAAAGGAGGTAGAAAAAATGTTTATTCTAATAAAAATGAGAAAGTCTTCACTGGTATAACCAATTAACATTTTAAATACTACGGGGCGGGACGGTGCGTTTAGTACTAGTAAAATTATTTGAAAAATTTAACACAACGATTAAGAATAAGAGTTAATTTAAGAAGACTACTTTAATTGGACTAGATTTTTTGAATTTGAGTTTGAAAACAAGGTAGTTAGGTACGTGAATTTAAAGTTCGATTATATATATGTATCAAAATGACAATTTATACTTGATTATATGTGCAAAAGCTTGTATGGTTTTTGGTTCGATCTGCTAAGAACTTAGTTTTGCTTGAATTGGGTTCGGAACTTATTTTTGCTTGGATAAATGATAACAAAACAAAGTTCAATTTTCAATTTCAAAATAGATGGTAACACAACAAAGTTTTTGGTAATATAAAAATTTATTAGATCACAATAATTATTTATCGTAAAATTGTTTCATGGGATAATTTTTAAGTTATAAGATCCATATGAAAAAATTTAATTTTACTTTTCAATTTTTATAAAATAAAAATAATTATGACTAACTATATATTATGTAGCTATGTAATTGATGTTTCATCAGGAAACATAAAATTAAAACAAAAAAATAAACAAAAATTAATAAAATTAAACAAAAGTCCAGACCAGGGATGGGGAACCTTTTCTCTATATAAGGCCAAATTTTAGTCAATGCAAAGTCAATCAGGCCGCAAAGTTTAAAAAAAGTCCAAAGGTTATAAATTTTTGCTTTGTGTAGGTTGATGAAAACAAAATTATGTCAGAATATAAAAAATAACATAAAACAGTTTATTTCATAAATAAAAATAGATAAGTAAGTATGTACATTATTAATAAAATAATATGGTTCATTATTTCAATGACTTTTCTGTGATTGTTTGTTGCTCGATAACAATTTTATATTTGGTTCCAGCCTCGTTTGGCAGCAAAATTTTAACTTTTAAGAAATATAAGAAATAAATTTTTTTAAGGACAAAGGCCACTAAAAAACAGTTAAAAGGCCGCATGCGGCCTTAAGGCCGCAGGTTCCCCATGCCTGGTCCAGACGGATCTTAAACATAATTTTCATCTATTATACATAAACATACAACGCATACAATATACTACACAAACACGCATGCAAATATTACTTTTAATCATCATATTCATCTCTTCAAAACTCTTATTTTCTACTCCACATTTTTGCTTTTGTCCAATCAATCTATCATTTATTAAACAACACTCAACTATTTAACCTTAAAATCTTACCTATTCCATTATTCATTTGTATTGCACATACAAAAAACAAAATAATATAATTTATTTATATAGGTTAGATATGTTTCTACATACATGCTTATGTACATACGTAATAATAATGATAATACTGCACATCTTATATGCTTAAGATATTTCGAATCTAATATAAAAATTATTTAAGAAACTTAAGGAAATTACAATACATTGGTTACATACTTTTGTATGTTGGTTATTTATTTTATGTACTCACGTGTGTATATATGTAAGTATTTAAAATATAAATTTATTTCATATGTACATACCCACTTCATTTATAACAGATACATATATCATACAGTAGCCTATAATAATGATGTTAAACTAATGTTTTAACAAAGCATATAAAATTCATTTATTTCACCTGTAATGAGGAACCTATTATAAAAGGACAACAAAACAGAATCGTTTTAACTACCTAAATAAAAATTTTACAAAAGAAAACAAATAAAAACCGAAGCACAATGCCATCGCGTCGTACCGTAAGGCCAATAATTAATATGTTTATTGAAAAAGAAAAATATAAAATAGAAAAAATAAAAAAGAAAAAAATGAATTTCATACAAATTGTTACCATTTCAGAAAATAGTTTATTGTCGCACATCTTCAACATTAACATTGCTTCCAATGGTTTATTAAAAGTTTACAATTTAATTTTTTAATTTGAAATGATTTTTACGAGAATGTTTTGACCGTCAATATTCCAAAAACGAATGAATTCTCTGTGGGTTTTCTTTGAATTTTCTTCTGTTTACTTCAGTGATTCCCAAAATGGTCTATATAGACCCCCAAGGGTCCATGAAGGTCTATCCAGGGGTCTATCAAATGAAAATGGGAGTCTTCGAAAAGCAAGATTGAATTTATTTTTTGTTTAGTTTTGTTTTTTAAATAAATTTTTTATTTAACTTTCTCATATCATAGGTGTAACTTGCTACAGTTAGAAATTTAAGTCTATCATAGAAAGTAGCAAGGGGTTTATCAAAAATTGAAAAACACGACAAGGGGTCTACGGGAGAGAAAAGTTTGGAGAACTCTGGTTTAATTGAAATTTATAATAAAGCATAAGTGTCCATAGAATGGAAATTTTAAGAATTCGACAAATAAGTATGCCAAATTTTGTTCGATACAAACAAAATTTTTCATCTTCATTTTTTGTTTTCCATCTCAAGTGTTTTCTAAGCTCAAAAATCATATCAATTTGGATTAGAATTAATTTCTGAAACATATTTTGATGACTGCTTATTTAAATTTTGCAATGGAATGCAAAAATAAAGAAAAAAATGTGTCAATCGGTAAGGTGATCAATTTATTTTACTCTTTCTATTTTTCTTTTGCACAAAAATTTATAAAACAAAAATTTTTGCATCTGCGATGGCTTAAATGATAACAAGATATTAAGAAAAAAAGTTTTGAATTCGCCTACAACATTATTAGAAAGGAAAAGTAATGAAATTCATAACCCCAAGAGTTCATAAAAAATATAAGGCGTTTATAACATACATACGTAAATATGTGCATACAAGCTTATACATCTAGAAACACAATTATACTAAACATTTAAAGGTTTCTTTTCATTAAATTTTTTACCTACATACATACAATACATAATGTACTATTTATTGTGTAAGTTATAAGAATTCATTCACATGTTTGCTTTGTAATTTTTTTACGCAACTTATTGGCAAAGAAGTTCAAATTTCCTATTTTTTATAAACCTACATTGAACTATGGTTTTCAAAATAATGTCAGAACAAATGTATGAATGTGTACATACTAATGTGAAAGTTGTGTTATGAAATGATTTCTCAAAAATAAGTTCTCCCAACCTTTAATTTCATAAGTTTTAGAGATATAAGCTTTTAAAAAAATTTCAATTTTCTCTTTGGAGGTCCTTATCGTCATAAATGTCCCTCAAGGTCTTTGTACATATGTCCATCAAGCACTTTTCGACCAGAGGTGATGGAAAAAAAATTTCTTGTCTTTTTGAAGGATATTGCTTTATTAAGTATGAAGGCATTATCTGGAATTAAGTTCAAATTTAAATTATAGATTTTCTTTAGCTTCGCAATTAAAGAAAATAAAAATAACTGAATATTGTTTATTGGATTTTATTATTGCTCATGTTTGTAATAAATTAAATGCCATAATAAATAAGAAACTTTTAGCGTAGCAGTGAAATACTTTGTGTCTTAAGTATATATAAAAAAAATCAATTCAGAGTAAAGGATTTACCAATTAGGAAACTTTTGTCGTTTTTTTTTTCTAAATATTTCAATATTTATGTATTAAGCAGCAAATTGTAATTTTCTTAACACCATGAATTGATCTAGTACATCATCTGTAACTTCTTTTCTACGTTTTTGATGCTCTTCCACGACAGGCGTTAAAATTTCAATGGCTAATTTTTTTATTTCACCAGTTAACATTTCACCTTTTGAATATGCTAATCTCGTTTGTTCTAATTTTTCGTCATCTTCTAAGAAAAATTTTAAAAGTTGATAAGCTACATCAACATCAGGATTTCCTCCTTGAGATCTATGTTCTTCTACTGTAGCTTTACCTCCAGAAAATGCATATTTATTGATCTTAAAGATTTAAAAGAAATTGAAATAATCATTAAAATTACAATCAATTAATAAGTAGTAAAATTACCTACCTTATTTTTTATTTGTTTTGGAGTATCAGTCAGGAATATTGCTGAATTTTGATCACTAGCAGACATTTTTGATTTTGCTCCTTGCAAAGCCGGAAAAAAGGCTGAATGGATTAAAGCTGGTTTTGGGAAGCCTAAACGTGGTGCACAATCTCTAGTCATTCTAAAATACGGATCCTGGTCTATAGCGCATGGAATGAGAACATGAACCTTCTTATTCCCAAAAATGAAAGGGAATGTAGTAGAAAATGCGGGCGCGGCTTGAGCAGCAGGAAAACCAATTTTTCCTATAACATCTGAATCTCCAAAACCAAAAATACCTTTAACTTGATTAAAGGTTACACATTTTTGAATTCGTATTATGTTTTGATACATTTCCGGACATTTTCTAGTTATAAATAAATGTTTAATCACTTTTTTGAATATTTCATAAAAACAAAAATGTATGAATCCTATCTTATACATGAATATGTGTTTCTTATCATATTTAAACAATTTGCTAATTAGAAACGTACCCCATGAAGTCCAAATTAGAAAAAATGAAAGTTTTGTTTAAATCAAATCCCATTGCAATTATATCTTTAGCATTTTCACGAGCTAATTTCATAGCAGCTTCTATTTTCAAATCTTTCCACAAAACTTTTTCATCATCCGTTAACTGGATAACAAGAGGAACGTCGAATGTTTCTTGTAACCATCTAAGATATTACATAAACATAAATACATTAAAATAAAATAAACATAAAATGTCTTTTATAAAAAAAATTACATACTTTGTCATAATGAAAGGAATTAAATGACCCAAATGCAAAGAATCTGATGAGGGACCACGTCCAGTGTATAAGTAAAATGGTTTACCTTGTTCCTTCAATGTGAGAATTGTGTGCATATCTCGATGAGAAAAAAATATGCCACGTCTGATCAGATAATGGGCTTTCTTTCCCGTAATTTTTTCAAAACGCTCTATTAGTTCATTATCAATTTTAGACGACCCAAAGCGCTCTTAAAGTTTCAAAAATTTCAATAAGATTAATGAGATTACACAATAATATCAAATTTTACTTATCAATTTGTCATAATCTACACCAGTATCATTTTGGCTTGTTACATTCCACGGATCTACAAAATCGTCATCCTTTTCATTGTCATTTAAAGTCATGGCATCAACACCTTCAACCACTATATTATCTACCTCAGCCATTTAAGAATATACTTTTTTTATTATGATCTATTCTAAGAAGTAATCTGTGTAAATGAGGCAAAAGCACGTTACACTATTTACTTGCACTTTTATTGTACCTATCACAAGTAAATACCTATGCTACCGTCATTGTAAACACAGGTAGGTAGATATACATATCAAGGTTCTGGCTGTCAAAATTGTTTTCAAAATCGATTCTAATTTAATGCATTTACTTTTTGTAAATAAATAGAGTGCGGCCAAAATGAGTAAATATCGATTTATAAATTCCTTTATAAGAGTAAATTTAAATTGTCCTCTACATATGGTTGTGGATTAATTCTAATATTTTTTATGTGCAACAAGTCTTTCCACGAAATAAAAATATCGCGAAAAAATCAAAAAATATCGTTCAAAAACACGAAAACGTCAGCACTTAACCTAATGAATCTTATCCTGTAACTATTAGAATATTTAGTAAATTATCTTGTGAAACAAAAAATTTAGCAAACGCGACATTATTTAATAACGAAGCTATGGAATATATATAAAAATAAACAATATCGAATCTTTTACATTGTTTACATAATATATATAACACGTTATTAAAAATCCCCCAAAATTTAACCAAACAATTAGCAAGGGTCCCAAAACAAAAATTAAAACAAATGTTTCGCAGAGTAATCATCAGGCATTAAGCCGCATGACTAAACTTCTGTATAAATAAACTTTTGTAAATCAAAAGTTTGTTTATCTATCTTTTTAATTTTCTTCTCAGAATAGTACTTATGCAATAACATTCTATATTGCTACAATATTTACTCCGTTCCATTTCCCTATGCAATATTTTCAGTAATTAATGCTATTATTTAATTTTATTTTGTTAATTATAACTATTTATGAGAATCAATAATATGATTGCCACTTATTCCATTACTTTCTCACGAGTTTTGAACAAATAACCATGGTGGTGACATATTTTCTTTTTGAAAAGTAAACGATGTTAATAGAAAATTTGTTGAACCAAAAAATATTTTTTTTCAATCAGAGACAATCGATCAGAGAAATTAGTTGAATGAATCTTTTATTTATTTTCCATTTTGTTTTTGTTTATTGATTTTGACACTTATGTCAATTATTTGAAATTTATTTAAAATATCCTAAATTTTTTTCTCTTCTTTTATAAATGAAAAGTGATTTGTAATCGTAAAAATGAATTTTAATTATAATATTTGAATTTATTTTATACATAAAAACCAAAAAAATTTATTTATTTACCTACCTTCAATGAGAAAAATAGTTTTAGAAGCCGTAATAAGTGAAAACCAAGAAAAAGAATTCAAAATGTTTAAAAATTCACATATAAGAAATTAAACAATTTTATTAATTACAGCTTTATAATATGAAACCGTTATGCCCAAGTACATATTTAAGAGTACAAATTATTAATTTGTAATGAGCAGCAATAATTCTTCCGAAAGTGAGCCCTGTAATCGAGATAGGTCTACCTACAGAAAAAGATTCTAATAAAAAAATGAAAGTTATAATTTACAATCCACAACAAGTAAAAAGGAGAATTAGAAGAACAGTTCTTCTATTAAAAGAGAAGAAAAATGAGCACTTCTTGAATTAATGAAAGGACAACTAAATTTGGAGAAAACTTAACGAAATACAAAATTAGAAAAATCGAAATATGATAAAAATAGGCGTAAGTTGGTTTTGCTCGTAAAAAAAAAAGACCCAATTTGCCATAAAAATAATAAATCCCATTATAATCACATAGCTATAAAAGCTGTTTCAAAAAGAATTGCAAATGAAATGAAGCTTTAAGGTAAAAGCACTTTTATAATTAATGTTTAAATCATTAGTTTTTTTAAATACTATAATTTTTTAAGGAATTCAATGTAAGATAATTTGAGAGATCATTAAAGATTCTTTTGCTAAAGGAAAAGGATTGCAACAAGAAACATATCTGAGAATTTCAATAATTTTTTCAATGGTGAAAATAACGAATAGCCAATTAAAAAATTTAAAAAATGGAGTGACACCATGCCAGCTTTATTTCAAATAATCTTGTTTGTATTTTCTTGTTATCTAAACTGTTTTTTTTATTTATTAGCTTATTTTGGCAGGATAATGAAGGTGAAGATATTGAAATAGTTGAGTCACTTTTAGAGAATTAGTTAAGTCTGAATGTCAGTAATTGCTGAAATAGTTAATATACCAACAAATAACATTACAAGCAAATATATTAAATATTTACGTAGCAGAATAAATGGTATTTATAATTTAATTTACATATTTAATGACTCATTTAGGTTTGAATTTTAAGAAAGATTTAACTGAGATGAGATCAATATTGCGAAATTGAAAGTAAAGTTACTTTACAATAGTATGCATATAGGCCAATTGATTAAGCTGACCTTAAGTATCCAGTAGACACCAGAGTTGTGTACCCCTTTAGGCTGGGAGGAAACTTGCACATTTTTCATAAAATCAAATAAAAATTTCTGAAAATGTTAATTTCAAAATAAATAACAAAAATCTCAACTTCGGTCTTTAATTTTTTTTTAACAGTAAATGCACTCATTTAATCACTAGGATTTAGATAGGCATATAATTAATACAATAATTTCTGTTTTGAAGTACAATTACAAATTATGTGTATATGTAATTATAAGACACCAAACAAGAAAAAAATAATCATATCCCACTCGAAGGTTACGTATGTATATCGTTTGTCAAATAGCGAGAATCGAATGCGAATAATTTTGACATTTATATGACAAGTATTAAGTTTACAAGTTTGGTTGAAGAATAATCAATTTAAAATATCCTGAAATTGAAATATTAACCAAAGAATGGCTACTGATGTTTTGATTAAATCTTTCGACTCTTTGCAAGAAGATTTAAATAGGGCTAAAAGTAATCTGAAAGGTTTAAACGAGAATATTCGCAGGATAATAGGACGGGAACCTGCAGAAGAAAATTCTAGGTTAGATAATTGAGGCTTTAATCCATAGTAGGAATAGTTTGGGCATCAAGCTTATAATTTTTGATTTTTGTTTTTAGAAATGAACGTAATACGGTGAGGAAACGCAATTTCCCTGAAGTTAATAGAAGAATTGGTAATGTGGAAGTAGAGAGGCCAAGAAATAGAGATTTAAGTCCTCCTGTCAAAATTCGAAGGTCCATAGATGGGAAATCAGTGTTCAGTCGTTTGTCTGGTCATGCATTTCACGATGAAGATAATAACACATTTAAGCCAAGACTATATTCACGTGTCATTAAAGAACTTCCAACTCGCGAAGAAATCGTTGAAGCACAATGTATGGATGAAGAATCACGAGCGAGAAATCGTCGCATGTTTGGTTGTTTATTAGGAACATTGCAAAAATTTTGCCAGGAAGAATCCCGTTTAAAACCAAAAGAAGAAAAGAAAGCAATGGTTGAAAAAAAACTAGAGGAACAAGAAAGAAAAGAGCGTGAAGTTTTGCGAAAAGAACGCCAAATTTTATTTATAGATAGAAAACGGCAACAGCTCGAAATTCGTAAATTAGAATCGAAAATGATTTTAGTTGAAGAATTTCAAATATGGGAAAAAGCAAAACGAAGTTTAATGAGTCACATTAGAACGAAAACAAAACCACCAATATATTTCAAACCTAAAATACTAAATGATAAATCAAAGAAACTATTAAATGAATGCCAATCTGATTTAGAAAAGGAAATTGAAAAGAAAAAAGCGAAATTGAATGAAGAAATTTTACTACTAGATGATCGTTATAGACTAAGAGACGATGAAATTCAATTTATGAAGAGTACTGAAGAAGGTAAGAAGTTACTGGATGGTACAGAAACAAGGTACTATCAGAGATCAGGAGATAAAACTGACTCAAGTGATGAAGATGAATATGATAGTACTTACGAAAGCGATGGGCGCGAAATTGGTTTTGTTAGCAGTGATAGGAAATATTCTAGAAGCGTTGGTAAGTGAAAAGAAAACTAGCAAAAAAATATTCTTATTAATCGATTAAATTTTTATAATTAATTTTAGTTGTTGTTCAAAATAATTATAACAAAAAAAACAATAATTCATATTCAAATAATGAACATCACTATAATAATAATTGTTCAATGGGCAGTGAAAGATCTGAAAATGATGGTCATCTTGAAAATATAGTTAAGGAAGAAAAAGATAATGATACTGATGATGTAAAAATAGAAAATAATACATCAAAAGAAGGCAATATAGGTTACAAAAAAAATGATATTGGATTTAACAATAAAAATAATACTTCTAATTCAATTAAAATAAAAAGGGAGAAAGATCAAAAAAGTGATTGATGAAAACCGTTTAGCTTGAAAGGAGAATATAAATTTAATATTTAAACTTTGATATCGGATTATAAGCTTATCATTTTTCTTTTTTGTTTGTTTTATCTCGTTTTATAAAAAGTTATAAAAATTGGAACTATTATTTCTGCAACGAAGAATTATTTGACCTTGTGATTGATTCCTGAATATAAAATTTGTACTACTTCTCTTCTTTTTAGTTTTGAAACAAATTCCAATATTAATATAATATTATTTCTTTGTATCAAAAAATCGAAATACAAATTCATTATAAAATAAAAGTTATAACTTTATTTAAATTTTAATACATAAACCATTATCCGATAGAAAAACTATGTTTTCTAGATTTACTTTTTAAAAAAAATCATACAAATCCGTATTTTTTGTATATTTTATATTTAAATAACTGTAAATGATGATTATTAGACAATACTGAACAAATTCTTTAGACAACATGCTATATAATACGTAATATTTAGACAACTTAATATTTAGACAACATGCTATATAATACGTACCCACTATTACTCTGTTCATATTCCTCAACGCCATTTACCTCTAGTTAATTACTAATTATATAATTTTACTAATTATATAATTAATTATTTATTTTAATAATCCTCTAGACAATTTTAACTATTAATTGTTTGGTAAAAAACAAAAATATTTTGTTGCGAAATAAAAGATTTTTATTTATTGCAAAATTTTATATAAATTTATTATATATTTTAATACAAGTACATATTTTATTGCATACTTATTTAAAAAAAAAACTTATGTATGTGAAAGATATAGCAAAAGATTTTTGTCATAGCCATAGTCTTTATATTTTTTAATGAAGTCTTTATTATGTAGTTGTTAAGCCCCAGCTTTTCTTAAATTAGAAAGAAACTAAATTAAAAAATTTTTATTAAGGTACTTTTTCTAATTAGAAAAATCAAAAATTGTTTAATCAATTTATTTTACTAATTTTATTTTAGTGATTGGGCCATAATAATTTTTACAATGAATTTGTTAAGCTATTTCATAATATGATCTCTGTTGCAATTTATTTTCCCAGTTATTGAAGCAACTTGTACTTTATAAGCTACATAGGTATTTAATTAAATCTGCTTACGTTTATAAAATTCTTATACACAAATAGAAAAATTTTACATTATAATCTTGTTAAATCAAGTATCAGGTACAGTACTATATACATATTTAAAATTTATTAAATCTTGGAAAAGCTTTACTTACTTATATCGACTTGAAGCTGGTTAATTAGTTAGAATCGTTTTTCAAATTAAAGAGCGATTCTGAACATTCAGGGTCATATAATGGCAATTGTTTTATGGGCATAAAAAATTTTATTTATTTTTATAGAATCATAATAATTAAAACTCTAATTACATATCTACCTAGTAGAATAAGTAAGAAATGTGTTTTCGTTGTTAATTTAATATAACTAGTTTAAAACACTATTCTAAAAAACAAATCTTTGGTAAACTTTTGTGATAATGACGAAATGACTAAATTGAAGGAATCTATTTTTCCGTTAACATGTTAAAATTTTACACGGTATGTAGGCTATTTTAGATCTTACTTTTTCATAATTTCACAAATTTAACATTTACTTAAAATTACACATACTTACCCATCCTAAATACAAAGTAAATGCGAAAAAAATAAAGGATACAGATTTATATTATTAATTGCTTTAAAATACTTATCGTACCTATATCATTCCTAATTAGTAATATTAATTTTGTGTCTTGTGGTCAATATTTATAATTATAAGAATTTTCTTTCCTTTCGTATAGCTATTTTCGTGCCCCCAAGAATAGTAGAATATTAATTTTTCTTTGAATTTAACTACAATCTTGACCTACTTTTTTGATTACAGAAGTTTAACAGGACAAGCCCTTGAATATGTACACATGCATTTGTATATGTACATATATACATAATGTATGCATAATATTATTCATGTTTTAAAAATAATTCAAAAATAAATAGTACACTATTCTATAAAGTCGGATAATTAAAAAATGTTCCTGTACTTAGCTTTTATTTACCAAAGGTTTATTATATAGTCAGGTGCTATACAACCTAACTACTATATAGTCAACTGTATTAGTAATTACAATTCTAACTACTTGCTGGTATTTAGATACACACTCATAATGTGTGTATATATTAAAGTATATAATATTTTAATTTCGATTAATTTTATAATTAAAAAAAAATTATTATTTCTTTGCTACCGCATAAAAGTATCAGTTTTCATTTTTTTTTTTTTATTCTTTACAAATAATAGTGTCTATATTATGATATGTAATATCGGTAGGTACATATATATTATTTTTATTACTATACATTCATAGATTATATTATTATAAACTACCAAAGTTAATGTGCATTAGATAAATAACTGTGTTTGTGTGTAGTTCGGAAAAACAAAACGTTTGAAATATCAAACCAAGTGTTTTGTATATTCGAAAATATACATGTATGTATGTATGTACTTAATTATGGATATTATGACTGCAGTGTAAATATTTAACAAAATCTCAATCATCATTTTAATTGTGGAAAAGCATAAAAAATTTATTTTATTTTACTTTTCTTATCTAATTTTTTTTTGTTTATTCTATTAAATAATTTTCTAAGATAACAGGCATTCTTTAGATGTATGCATATCTAGTAACCATATATGAAATGGGTATGTATAATTAATATCAAATATAAAATTATTATTTTTTATAAAATTATAGGAACTTTATTGCAATTAACAAAATTCCTCAATTATTTTCAATATTAGATAAATAAAAAATTCGCATGTGTACAAATATGTATTTATGTTTTTAATATGAATACCGACTAATTAATATTATGATAACTGTTTACTGTTATAAGGACAAATTATGTACATACATTGGTTCATCCCCTCATAACCTAAAGTACTGTATGTATGTATATATAAATTGTATGTATTATTTCAATGTAAAATAAATACATACGTACATATAACACAATAGTTGACACATCCATACCTATTATGAAATAATTTTGTATCGTCCTTCCTCTTTATAATTATAATAAACGCTTTTAATAAAATTATTTGAATAAAGGTGAAAAATTCATCCAGAATATAGGTAGGGAGCTACATAAGTATATAATTACAAAATAAACATATTTGAATTAATTGCAAAAATTATAAGTAATAAATAAATGAAACTTTTCAAATTTAAGGTGTATTTTTTTTTCTCAAATCAAAAATCTAATTTGAGCTTTTCAATTGATTATTTCAAGAACCGAAAAAAATAACTTCATACATATTTGTATGTATGTATGTATATATTTATATCTTTAAATAAAGTACCTACTTCTTTAATAGGTTCCTACCTACTTGTATACCTACATACATTAAAAGAACCAAACAGGTATTTGATTTTATTAATCAAATTTGTTTACACTTATTGTTACGAGTGCTATCTTAAAATAAATAGTGTATTTATGTGTATTTAGAATAGGTAGGCATATGTCCAGCTGCATGTAGGTAGAGAGAGCTATTTTATTGGTTTTTCATTTGTTTTCACCCCCAAATAATTAAATATTTGGATTTTGATAATATTTGATGTTTTAATATTAACTATTAATAAAATAATAGTTTATTTAAAGTAAACTAGATGATTGTGAAATTTACAAAATGACTGATTATCGAAATTTTTCTAAATTCTTTGAAATTTTCTTACAAAAACAAAGTACTTAGATGATAATGGAATATGTACCTATAATGATGTAATATTACTTTTATTAATTGAATACCAAATAAATATTATGAATGTGGACACATAATTATTGATTCTTATATTGTATTTAAAAACAATATGCTCCCTATGTAATTTGTATATGAGTAAGTAAACAATGACCAGCACATTGTTGAATGATTATGTCATAATAAAAGAACTAAAACAAAAAAAATGAAAAAGAAAAAACATGTTTTTCCCTTAATAATCATTGGCATATTCTGGCAATCATTCTTTCTTTACTTAAATGACCTCCAAATATTTTCTTATAGCATTTGATTCCATTATGCTTTATGCTTCTACATAAAACTAATTAATACATCAAAAAATCCTATATTTAAAAAAAAACCGCCATAAATGCGTCATCAAATGTTAGTAATTTACTTACCTATACCGTGATGAATTTATTAAAACGGGTTTTATTTTTTAAAATAGATACTTACATATTAAATGTAGTTGTAGTGCTTTTCATATTAAATGGATTGCTATTTTTAATAAAATCGATGACTAATATCCCTACCACAAGTAATACAAACAATAATCAAAATATTATACTGTAGTATTTCATGTATTATAAAAATTCGAAATTCGTCACGATATTAAAAAAACCTTTTTGCATTTGCCCCATTTTTCTATGTGTATTAATTAAAAAAACACTTATTTTCGAGGAATAGAAATATTCTCTTTTTTTTATTAATATTTAGCTTTAAACATTTAACTTTTTACTCTATAATCAGCAAAATAATCTTTAAAAAAATTTATAAACTAAAATATTTTTTTTAACTTTACTTTAGGATTCTTTTTCCTTATTCACTTTAAAAGCGACACAGTTAACAAAAAAAAAAAAAAATGGTTATTTACGTGCGATATTGTTTAAAAATTATGCTGTGTGTTTTTCGAAATGCTGTTTAAGATTTTCAGCATTAGCACCAGAAAATCTATCAATTTCTTTTGAATCTTTGAAGAACACAAATGTTGGCATGCTGGAAATTTGATTATCAGCAGCAACTTCTTCACATTCATCAACATCAACTTTTAATACAACGGCCTGCAATTTAGATTACATAATATTTAGTATTTTTCTTTTATAAAAAAACTTGTTTCGTATATTCAATATTAAAAATTTAAATTATTCTTACCTTGCCAGCAAAACTTGTAGCTAATTCTTCAAGAACAGGGGCAATGATTTTACACGGCCCACACCATGTTGCAAAGAAATCTACAACTACTAGTTTATCACCTGCATTTTTAAGTTGTTCGGTAAAATCGTTAGCATCTTTTACGTGGATTGACATATTGAAATTTATTTAGTATATCCTTTTCGAATTTTCAAAAAAAAATATGATTTTTCTCGATTAGCGCAATAGCGATAACTGTAGTTGGAATGTTAAGTGAATCTACTTTATAGTTCAACAATCAAAAGAAAAATGGCGTTTTTATGAAATCATTTCTCGATTAAATAGCAGTATTGCCAAACAATAAACGAATGAGATTCTGATTGGATAATTAATTGATGAGTCAAATATTTTCTAAATAAACGAGCTAATACGTGAAAACATTACACATAACTATGACTCTTTTTTTAATGATGAACTCATGATGACCAACCTGAGATAAATTTTAACTTATGAAAATCAGATGATAAAAGCTGTGTTTATGCTTGTGATATTAGCTTTGTAAAATGGATTATACCATTGCTAAAAAGATAGAAGAAGTGCCACATAATATGTATAAGCAATCACTATTTAAATCACAGATTAGAGATTACATCAAATAAATTTGGTGAAGCTTATAATGTGAAGAGGACTAATACCAATATTAATTCTTGTATCGAAACGTTTTTATGAAATGTGGTTTAATTTAACGTCTAAACGTCTCTGAATTTTTAAAAATAAAAGTGGTGCACCCATACTATATTGTTGTGTGTCTTATTGTAACACTGGAACTGTCAACATGTACACTGTAGTTCATTTCATTGGCCACATTCAGATTTAGTTCTACCATTAATTACAAGTTTTCATTTTCTTGCTAACTTCAACAATTCTTCTTCAAAATGATTTCAGTCAAAAAAGCATTGAAAAAACGGATGTAAAATTTTCAACAAAATTTTAATTGCCAAACGCCCTAACGGATTGTGACTTACAACATAACCGTACATAATAATGAAAAAATATTTTACTCTGAAATATTTTTGTTGTATACATGAAATCATTCTTTGTAACTGACAACCTAATGTGGAAACGAAAAAGTTTAACAATTTGATACAATTAGTATTATAACTAGATGTAAAAAAATATTTAATATTTTTAAAAAATATTTGTTTTTAAATTTTTGTATATAATTGTGTTTTTTAGTTCATTATTTTTTATACTTAAGTAATTAAATTAATATGTGGAAGAAAAAGTTTTTAATATTCATTACACCATTAGAATATAAAAAATAATTATACTCCTCCCTATATTAAAATTTTTAATATGTAAAAAATGTGTCAGTTGAGATTTTGTGCAAACGATGAGCGTAAATTTATATTAAAAATGTGTTAAAGCTTTTTTCAAAGTTGGTAGAAGTGATTAGATTTTTTGTTCTCGAAAAAATTTCGAAAGTCATTTAGAATCATAGTTTTATGACATTACAAATTATGCATTTTGTATTCAATTTTGAATACATAAATTTCGAGGCTCGATTGTGAAAGTCAAAATGATATGAAAAACAAAATATATATTCGAAAAAAATATGTACACAACACGGCAGCCGCACTTGTGCAGTAAAATGATAAAAAATTTCCCATATAATTAGTGTATTTTTGTTCCCCGGGTTGTTTGATAAAGTGTAAAGATTAAGTCGCGAAAATGTAATTCTAAAAGGATTTATTTGTGTTTCTGTAAAAGAATAGAACTCAAAAGAATACAATTGAAAATATTAAATAAATCATTTTTTGAGATTTAAAATACAGTGTTAAAATGACAAGGTATGTTAAATAATTTTTTTCTAAATAAATATGAATGTGATATATGTAAATAAATTCCATTAAAATTGTTTATAAGTACCAAATCTAAAATTCTGTATACATACACAATAATTTCGTAGAGAAAAATCGATCAATTTTCAACCAATCCCAAAAATACCATAAGCATGGCTAGTAGTCTTTCGTTTCTGTTCTGGTGAAAAAATTCAAAAAATAAAAAAAAAATGTTTTTAAAAATGAATATAACAATAAAAGTTTTTGTAAACAAAGTATTTCTATATATAAAATTTTAAAGTTGAAAAAAAAAATAATTATGAGTTAAGAATAAAAAAAGTGATGCAAAAAGTTTTTTATACAAAAACTAGAAACAAAATAAAAAGGTGGTAATTTGTTGAAAAATCGATAACCGGAGACATTTTTCTTTCGAAGAACATATTGACATTTTTGTCTAAGTTCTGTCTAAGTTTTTTGTTAAATTTTTATTTTACTTTTGCATACTTCAACAATTTGTGTGTAAAACTTCACAACGAATAAATATTAAAATAATAAAAATAAACAAAAATTTCCATTTCATTAAATTTTTAATACAAAATCTTCCAAACATACGTGCTGTGAATAAATTACATAAAAATACAGTTTGACCTAGCTGAATTAATCGCTATTAAAGCTATTTTACTGAACTTACTATCAGCAGTAGAGAATCATCAACTTTTTCCATTAGTTGCCCATTCAGTTTAGCCTGAGACTTCAAAGAAGATTGTTAACGAAAATATAAGCGAAGTGCAATTACGGAAGAAATTTTAAAAGAGACGGGGAAATTTTTTTTTATACATAATTTGCTTTTTTTTTTTTTTTTTTTGTTAACATTTTAAATATTCAATGTGGAGACCAAAAGAAATAAAAAATAAATTTACAAGTGAAAAAAAAAAATTAACAGAAAGTCATCAAGTATTCAAGTTTTCTACACTTTCTACAACTATTATTTTCATTTCGTTTATTATTCAGATTCCTGATTAAATGTGCATAACAGACGTTTTGTATATTGCATCTAATACGGATTGACAAAGAAAGTAGGTAATTAAATTGATAAAAATTAAATTAAAAATTTAATGAAAAAAGTGAAAAAACATTTGCTGTTATTTGCTAAGAAGTGTTTTCTTTTATTAATTTTTTTTCTTAGATTTAAACAAAAAATTAAATAAAATTACAAAACAATAAAATATAAAACAGAATAAATAAAAATATATAAAAATAACAAAATGCCTGCATTTCGGGGGAAGCGTGGTTGGTGTGGGTGCTTTCCAAATGACGAACCACTAGAAATATGTGTGGTTGAAGGGGCGTTCACTCTTCAAACATTTACTCCAACCCAACCAATGCCACCTCTTGAAGAATTAGATGCCAAATTTTCTGAATTAGTTGAAGAATTAGATTTAACAGCACCAAATAAAGCGGCAATGCTAAATTTACCACCGCAAAAAAAATGGCAAATATATTGTTCAAGAAAACAGCCAGTCGACACAGTTGATGGTAATTCCCATCCTATAACTGTACCACCAACACCAGAACAATATCTTGAACGTTTGAATGAAATAACAGAACATTTGAGTACAAATCCAGAGGATTCACCGTCACACGATTATAATGTTAAATTAGAAAATTATACCACATTTTTAGATGCACTTAAAACGGCATTACGTACATCAGCTCATAGTTTTGTTTTACGATTCATTGAGATTAAAGGATTACCAGCTTTATTAGAAATGTTAGAAAATATGAATATTCGTGTTATAAATACTTCATTACATACTAGTCTAATTGGCTGCATTAAAGCTCTTATGAATAATTCGACAGGCCGTGCTCATGTTTTATCACATCCTACCGGTATTGACATAATTGCACAATCATTAGCTGCCGATAATATAAAAACAAAAATAGCTGCATTAGAAATTCTTGGGGCTGTATGCTTAGTGCCTGGCGGTCATAAAAAAGTTTTAATAGCGATGCTAAATTTTCAAAAATTTGCTGCTGAAAGAGCAAGATTTCAAGGTATAATAAACGACCTAGATCGTTCAACAGGAGCATACCGCGATGACGTTAATTTAAAAACAGCAATAATGTCATTTATAAACGCAGTATTGAATTACGGACCAGGACAAGAAAATTTAGAATTTCGTTTACATTTACGTTACGAATTTTTAATGCTCGGAATACAGCCAGTTATAGATAAGTTACGTAAACATGAAAATGAGACCTTAGATCGCCATTTGGATTTTTTTGAAATGGTACGCAATGAAGATGAAAGAGAACTTGCAAGAAAATTCGACCAAGAACATGTTGACACCAAAAGTGCTACTGCAATGTTCGACTTATTGCGAAAAAAATTGAGTCATTCGCCAGCATACCCACATTTATTATCATTGTTTCAACATATGCTACTGTTACCATATACAGGTAGATGTAATCAATACTGGCTATTGTTTGATAGAGTTGTACAACAAATAGTTCTTCAAACTGAAACGGAATCACAAAAAAGCTTTAATAACGAAGATAAAGATACAAATAGTAGCAAAGGAAGTAATGATCGTATTCATGATAATGATGTTGAACCTTTACAAATAAATGTTTCTGAGATTGTTAAACTTTTAGTAAAGGAGGAAGAACTTACAGCTGCAAGGGATCGGGCTGAAGAACTTGAACGTGAAAACTCTGAAATATATACAAAATTAACTAAAAAAGAACAGGAACTTGATTTACGTCTGCAAGAAAAGGAAGATTTAGAAACTAGTCTAGCTAGAATGCGTGAACGTTTGGAAAAAGAAAGTAATAACCATTCTCAAACCGCGCAACGTGTTGTAAATGCCGAAATGAAGATTGAAGAACTGCAACATCGCTTAGCAAATGAGCAGCAAGAACGTACTCGTCTTGAGCGCATGGTCACAGAAGGAAATATACCAGATGATCAAAAAGTTGCAGGACTCAAAGGTAACACAATCAATAATACTGAAGTCAAGTCTCCACCGATCCCTCCTCCACCAGCACCAGGCTTGACTTCTTCATTTATAGCTGTTCCTCCACCGCCACCACCATGCCCCAAGGCTCCGCCACCACCAATGTTCACAATGGCTCCGCCAGCAGCTCCCAAAACTGACGCGAAACTAAAAAATGTTCCACAGCCAACTAATCCACTAAAAAGCTTTAATTGGTCAAAATTACCTGACGCTAAAGTACAGGGCACAGTGTGGAGTGAGCTCGACGAATCAAAGTGGTACAATACCATGGAATTAGAGTCGATTGACAAGTTATTTTGTGCTTATCAAAAAAATGTAGTAAACGACGGGTCCGTTGAAGATTTACCATTAGTTGGTAAACAAAGATCTAAAATTCTATCAATAATCGATGGCAGAAGAGCTCAAAATTGTACAATCCTATTGAGTAAATTGAAAATGAGTGATGAAGAAATATGTCGGGCTATATTATCAATGGATGCTGATGAGAAATTACCAATTGATATGGTTGAACAGTTATTAAAATTTACACCTTCGCCAGAAGAAAGAACGCTTCTTGATGAGCATAGCGAAGAAATTGAATCATTAGCACGGGCAGATCGCTTTTTATATGAAATATCAAAAATTCCACATTATGAGCAGCGCTTAAAAAATCTTCATTACAAAAAGAAGTTTATGATAACTGTAAACGACTTAATTCCACGCATTAATTCAGTAATGGAGGCCTCACGTGAAATTGCTAGATCACGAAAATTACGTAAATTGCTGGAACTTGTGTTAGCACTTGGAAATTATATGAATCGTGGTTCACGTGGTAATGCTTCTGGTTTCCGTTTAGCATCTTTAAATCGGTTAGCTGATACCAAATCAAATTTAATTAAAGGAACGACGTTATTACATTATTTAGTTCAAGTAATTGAAAAGAAATTCACAGATTTACTAAAATTAGAAGAAGATTTACCGCATGTTCGTGAAGCATCTAAAGTATCTTTAGGAGAAATGGAAAAAGATATTTCAGTTCTACGTACCGGTTTAGCAGATGTATCACGTGAAATTGAATTCCATAGAAGTGCCGGACCAGCACAACCAGGTGATCGATTTTTACCAGTTATGAGAGAATTTCATGCTCAAGCGTCAGTACGATTTTCTGAATTGGAAGATCAATTTCAAGATATGAAAACACGATTTGACCGAGCTGTACGATTATTTGGAGAAGACGGTTCAGTTGTTCAACCTGAAGAATTCTTTGGTATTTTTGATTCCTTTTTAGTAGCTTTTTATGAAGCAAAACATGATAATGATGCAATAAGAAAACGTCAGGAGGAAGAAGAAAAACGCGCTAAACAAGAAGCTGAACTCAAAAAACGTACAATAGAAAGAAAAAATAAAGAAGGATTAATGTCATCTGTTGCACGAAATTTAGGTTTAAAGAAAGATTCATCCGATAATCATCATAACGAGCGTCATGATGGTAATAAAGGTGAATTCGATGATTTAATATCAGCACTAAGAACTGGTGATGTTTTTGGTGAAGATATGGCTAAATTCAAAAGATCAAGAAAAACTCATGGTAATATACAAAATTCAAATCGTGATGAAAGCAGAGAAAGAACTTCCAGAAAATAAAATATGTATATGTACTTATAATGGAATAATAATTTTAAATTTTAACGCTAGGATAAATTTATTTTAATTTTTTTTATATGCATATTAGTAGTCTAAACAAGAATTTTTTATAATAGAAAACGCCAAGTATTTACCAATAAGATTATTTTTTCAAATCATGTTGTACATCGATAATTCTTAATTTATCATGGTAATCATTTTGTTTTATAGAATTAAAACTGTGCTCGCATTTTTTAAGAATTAAAGTTGTTTTTGAAATTGACTTATGTAATAGAAAACAACACTTTTTTTGTCTTAATAATTTTAATTGAAAGTTTAATTTTTACTTAAATATAATTAAAAAAAAAAGTGCACTGCAAACAAGATACAAGTTTTGTTTTTTATCCAACTTGGAATATTTATCAAAGTTTTTGTTACCATGATATTATTTTGAAAAGAAAAGTGATTGATTTGTGTCGATTATTTAGCAATTTTAAAAAAATTTATAAATTATTGTTCAAAAAGTTTACATTTAAGAAATAAAGTGTTCCATTTATAAATATTATATAAAATATAAATATATAATTTTATATATGCATGTATTTCAAATAGAAAAATAACAAGAAAATAAAATTTAAAATATTTTTTTAAATTGCTAATATCAATGTAGGCATGAAAATAGCCATGGAAAAAATTGCAATTGTGCTATAAAAAGTATCAAATGATTTTAAGAATCAATTAAGTGTTTGAGCTTTACAAAATTTATATTAAAATTATATTATGCAAGTTTATTTTCTAAGTATTGTACTAATTTACATTTTATTAAGAATTTCAATTACCGAGAATATTTTTCAATTGAAAAATTTTTGTATGATTCATTAATTAATGGTAGAAAAAATAATAGACTATTTAATTTTAATTAATAAAGATATTGCATTACCATTTCAAAAATGAATCTACATTCATTTGAATTAAATTAATAAAATTTGTAATAGAGTACTAAGTGCTGCTTAGTAATTCCTTTCATATTTTGATAAGAACTTTTTTTTTAAATTCAATTAATTATTATATTAATTATTTTAAACTAAGGAATTTTGGATTTTAATATTTTACATAGCTAAATATCGAAATTTTGATCACTTTTCTTTTAATTTCTAATTGAAAACAACAAAAAAAAAAAATAATAATTTAAGAAAAAAAATATTCACTAGTCTCTTGAAAATGAAATTTCAAATATTTATATGAAAAACAGAAGCAAATGCATCAAATTTAATTTGAAAAATGTAATAAATATAAAATTATTATTAAGAAAATATTTAACATTTAAAATGAATTTGTTCATTGTTAATTATTTGTTCTGATTTTAAAAAAGAATTTAAATTGCATTTATTAAATATTTTTTATAGTTGTAAGTATATTTTAATATTTTTCATAAATTTTTTTTTTTAAAAGTTCAATAATTTAATAATTTTAATATAAAAAATTGAATATAGTAAAAATTTATTTTAAATAAGTACATGTAAGTACTAATAATCTCAAATTTTTTATTAAATTCATCAATTTTCAAAATCAGATTTCATTGCATATTCAGTATAATTTTAATTATTCATTTAAAGTTTTTTGTGTGTAATTAAATTAAATAAATAAACTGTTTTCAATATATTTTGGATATAATTATTGTCATTTAAATTTCATTTTTAAAATATTTACATTCTGATACATGCATATATATAAGTAATGTTCAAAGCAAAATTCTACAATCATTTTATTAGAAAAAGAAAAGAACAATTTGTATTTTTTGAATAGTATTTTTATATTAAGTATAATTAATTGTAACATTTTTTATAATAGATCGTGATGAACATTATTTAATAAATTTTATTTTTAATATTTTTCTTACCAATTTTTCTTAAACATAGTAAAATAATTAATTTTTATTAATTAAATTTCTATCTTACTATAATTTCAATAACAATTTTCTGTTATTAAAATTTTTTTTTCAATAATTCATGTTTAAATATCCTATGCTTGTATGGGATTATAATAGATCATAGTTATGAATAAATTTTCTAGGAAATTACATAGTAAAAATATTATTAAATGTGAGCTTATATGATAAAATTACAATTTGATACAAAAGAAAAAAAAAAATTAATACAAAAAAAAAAATAATTGTATGAATTTTATAGAAAATTTTCGGAAAAAAACAAATACATATAGAAAAAATTTACATTTTAGGAATTTACATTAGTAATACAAAAAAAAAAAAACAAAAACGAATAGCTATTCAAATAAAAATTTATTTTAATTTTTTGGATATCTCTTACATTTTCTCAATTTAGGTATTAATTAACATTTTCAAAAAAATAGATTTTGTTTGCTTTTTATTATTTTACAATCTTAATGAACTATTCAAAATAATATTTAAAAATTTGTGCTCAATTACATACCTTAATTTCTAATATTTGGTTATTACCAGTAAAATTGCATTTTTAATTGAAAGTTTGACTAAAAATTTTATTTTTAAACTTTTGTTTTCCTATTAAAGAAATTTCTTTTTATGAAATGATGTTTGCTATCAACGACAATGAAAATAAAAGTAAAGTAACAAAAATAATAAAAGACTGTTCAGAAGCTACGATTTTTTCCTTTTTAACTTTATAAACAATTTTTTGATGTGAAATAGATATTAGACGGTTTGATAAAAAAATTACAAATTTTTTGACCAATTTAAATTAAATATTTAATGAAAGTAAATTCAGAAAAATTTTGAAAGACTAAAAAAAAAAAAACAAAAGAGAAACAACAATGAAAAGTAAGAAAATGTTCAAAATTTTTTTTACAATCAACAAAAAATTAATAATTTTAAAAATTGAAAAATAATTATAATAAACGTGTATTTAAAACATAATTTTATAATTTAATACAATATAATTTTAAAATATAAATTTATAATTTAATGAAAATAAAAAATTGTATGCATTTTAAACATATGTGGTAAAAATAAAAAATTACATAATATTTTTTAAGAAAAACGAATGAAACAATTAATTTAGTGGCCATATAATTTTTTGTGTTAAAAATTTAACAATATTGTACAATTTATTTTATAAAAACTTATAATATGCTATAAAAGTATAAAATATATAAGTATAATGTGTTAGTAATTTAATGTACAAAAAGAGAGAACAAGTATATACCAAGAAATTTTTATAACATCTTATTTAAATCCTGTAAATTTTTGTTAAATGAGAAAGTTTTACTTTTTGTTTAATAAAAATTTCTATTTCTATCATAATTTTTTTTTTACTTATTGGTTGATATTAAAAGAAAATCAAATTTAAATTTTCTTAATTTGAATTTATTAGTTTTTAATAATAATAATATTTCCCGGAAATTATTTTTTCTACATAATTGCAGCGTATTAAATGTTACGCTGTGAAAACAACATTTATTTTATTTTTTATTTCTCATTTTTTATAATTATTTCAAATGTAAGAATTTGTTATATTATGTCTTAAGTTGTACTTTATAATTTTTTGTACTATTTTTAATATAGATTCAGATTCACATTATATCTAAATTTCTATTCGTAATATTTAAAATATTTTTTCAAATTGATTTCAGTCATTTCAATATTCTTAAAAAATTTAATAAGTTAAGTGGTGAGAGTTGGATATAATTTCAAAATATTAAATAATCAAATTAAAAATTAAACTTGTTATGTTTTAGATTTGTTGATTCTTCAATACGAAAACTGTTAGGTATAAAATTTGACAACATTTTGCATATCAACTTATTTGTTTTTTTTTTTCTTTAAATTTAAATTATTGTAAATTGATACTTATAGAAAATAATATAGTCTTCACAAGTGAAAATTTGATGAATATTTCACTCTTATAGATATTCTTATATATTCAAAAAAAGAATCTTTTTTGTTTCAAGTATTCAATATTTGTAAATTTATTAATTTGGTTTTCATTTTACTTTTTCGTCTATAATCTCTTATTAATTAAAATTATTTATGAGTGTGCATTTAGTATTTAACAAAAATTCTTATAAAATTTAAGTTAACTTAAAAAAAAATTTTATTCTATTTATAAGCAATATAATTAATTTTAATTAAATTAAAAAAAATTTATAAGAATGTACATGAATTTGTCTGCTTATTTATAATTATATAGCAATGCAAAGCAAAATACAATAAAACAGCATTTAACCATATTTAAAAAAAAACAATTTGTTTATAATATTTTATTTAATATTTATTTATACGAGTATATAGCTGCTTTTAAAATTATAAATTTAAGTATTAAATTATTTAATTTATTTATTTCTCTTATAAAATATATTTATAAAACAATAAATTATTATATAAGAAACTTTCCGTTTTATTTCGAACAATAAATTAAAATAAACAGGGAATAAGAAAAATTGAAGTATAAAACAGATATTTAAATAAAATATTTTAAAAAAAAAAAACAAAAACGTAAAACAAAATAAAAAATGTATTGAGAAAAAATCTGTTAAGTTTAATAATAAATAAAAAAATAATAAAATAAATGATTAAAAGTTTTAAAAAAGAAAAAAATTTTATTAATTGTATTAACAAAACAAACAAAATACAAAAAAATTATATAAAATTTTTTATAATTTTCTTATTTTTTACTAAATTTTATTCAATTGTATTCACTTAACCTATATTCTTTCTTTTTAATTATCATAAATTTAATTATGTATTTTAAACAAAGTTAAACAAAAAAAAAAAAACAAAAGAAAAATTTGAAAAAACAAGAACCTTATATTATACAAATAAATATAATACGTGAAAATAAAAATAAAAAAATAATATTTAAAGTTTGTTTCATTAAATTTTTTGGGTAAGAAAAAAAAAAATTGTAGAATTTATTTGGTCGATTATTTCACTCATGTTTGCAGGCTAAAACTCTGGGTTTTTCGTTTATGCACCCTGTGCTGAAAGTTCTATATTAGAACTAAAATTTCTAAGTCGCAGCGTTAAACGGTATGCCAAAACTTTATCTAAGTTTTTTTTTTGTTTACGCAGTCTACAAATTCTGAAATTTCTAAATAATCAGTCGTTGAAAAATAACAGAAATGACATTGTTTATAAAATTGTATGCCTTCCAATTTGCTGCAAAACAAGTAAATTTTAACAAGAATTGAAGACTTTAAGAAAACTTACATTAATAATCCTTCAATATCTGAATCTGCCATTTTGAAATTTAAAGTTCTTTTTTTTTGAATTTTAAATTTAATTAAAACGATCTATATTTTTAGTGCATGTAGCATGAATTTTCGAACGTACTAAAACTGAATAAACGAAAACCTCCTCCCTTTTTGTTTTCTTTAAACACGTTCTTGTAATTTGGAAGGAAGCATTACAATTTTTAAATTTTGGCATTTTTAATTATTAGTAGTTTTGAAAATGGAGTAGGATTTTCGATAGTTGGTTAGTTGATTATACATAAAGTACGTAAATAAAGGGTATAATCGGAAAGTAATCAAAAAAAAGTTACTGATGCTATGCCGATGTGATGAATTTACCTTACATGATTAAAAATTATTTTGAAATTTTTGAACATTTTATAAATCATATGTTTTTTGGCGTTTATTTTGACAAGGTTTTTATGTAAAAGTATTAAAATTTTTAACAATTGAAAATTCTATCAAAAATTTTTTTTTTTTAATTTCGATTAAGTTTTGGAAATTTTAATAAAATCAAACATTTGGTTTTCATATTTTTTTTTATTCAATTCATTATTTGAAACTAATATTATCAAAAAATAATTAACTTTATTAGATATTGATTTAAAATAATATATTATTTCTCAGTTTCTATATAAAGAACTCTGCATCAATATAAAATTACAAAAAAAATTGATGCACTGCTTCACGTATTGATGTTTTAAGGTGTTGCCGTATATTGATGCATTTTCATACATGATTTCTAGATGATTTTGAATCGATTCTGCATCGTACTTTATTGTTATACTATTATATAAGCAGCTGTACTCCGTAAAATTTATTCTTTATTTTATGTGTATATCGGTGTGATGTAATTTAATTGATGTGACTTGTGTCCATACTTACTTGTCCATATGACTTGTATTTATACCATCCGTCATGCTTCAATTATAAAAATTCAATATTGTAATAGTTCGGTTTTGAATTCTAAATAAACTAAAAATTAAATTACTGAATGGAATTTATATCCCGTGTTACTAGATTATAGAACCTAAGGAATATTTTTAAAATTATATTCAGCATGTTTTCTATTTGTTTCAGCGCTGAAAATATTTCTAAATTTTTGAAATGAAAATATTTAATAAATTAAAATTTTTAAAAATTTCATTAAATTGAACAAAAAAAACCATTTGAGTTCATGTAGAAAATTTAATTTCAAAATGTTATTACTCCACAAAGGACAATTAATAATGCACACCTCAAAAAAAAAAAAAGACAAAAAGAAAAAAAATTCGCGAATTAATTCTGGCAAAATGCCAATTTAAGTATCAGGAGAATAAAATAGAAAACTAAGTAAATTTTAATTTTGAATTTTATTTTGTTGTTAAAAAAATATTGTATTTTAAGGATATTATTTTGTGAGATATAAATTTTAAATATATTATACATATGTATGTATACCGTTAGTACAGATATGTATTACTTGTATATTCATTGAAGAGTATTTAAGAGTAAAAAAAAATAAAAAACAGCAATTAAAAACTTATTTTGTTTTAGAATGAGGTATGCTTTTAGATAAATAGAATGACTTATTTAAGTCATAATTATAAATCACGTACAAATTGTATCAGAATTTTAGATTTGGGTTTATAATAAATTTATAAGTTTGTAAATTTGGGATTTAACAATCAATATAAACCAAATTTTAATTTTATTAAAACAATATTAAATAAAACAATTTCCAAAATTTTATTCAAACTTTTAAGGATTTTTGAATTTTAATGTTAAAATAACAATTTTAAGATGTCATTAATTTTATTATTGCAACCAATTATTTAAATATATAAAAATCATAATAATACTCTTACTCTTCATACTCTTGATATGAAAACTCTTACTCTTCATATGGAAATCTAAAAATAAACAATTCACGTATGTTATCTACATTATCTTGAAATAATTTAAATAATTTTTTTAAAGATCAATTGGTAAAAATATTTCTCATAGAAAACTCAAAATATTTTATACAAGCATACCACCACTTTGAAATTATAATTTAAGGATCAATTTTACCTAAAAGTAGGTATTTTGTTTAAATAGGATCATTATTTTGTCTATGTTTTTATTAGACTTGGCCATAAGCCAACAATAATTTTTAACCTTATTATTTTGAAAGTTTGTTCGTATTTTACAATTTTAAATTTTTTTAAATTGCTTAACTTTTGGGACAATCAATAGTTTTGGTCGCATTTCTGGAAATTCTAATTTCAAACGCTTTTCAAATATTAAAAACGAATATGAAATTAAAAATTCAAAGTAATAAAATTCATAAATCTGTTATACTCGTAACAGGTTACCGAAATTTAATCAAGTAAGGAAAAATGTTTCAGAAATTTTGTTGATAAAAATTTAATTTTCCTTAACTAATAAGAGAAATTTTTGCGGTTTAGAAAAATTTTTAATAAAAACATTGTGTTAAAAAATGTACGTTTTAATATTCTTGTATATTATTTTAAAATATTTGAAATGTTTTATAAATAACTTTACATAATTATTGAAAAAATAAATTATTTTTATGTGTAGCTCAATAATTTGATCCATAATTTTTGGTCCAATCACTCAATATTTTCTAATTTTATAAATTATTGAAAATATTAGCATTGCATATAGAACTACTTATGTTGTTAACTAAGAATATTTTTTCTTAATAACAAAAACACTTGAAAGATTTCTATAAAAAATTTGTTATTCAACAAAAAAAAAAAAAAAAAAATAATAGAAGAAACTGTTAGAAGCAAAATGTTAACCTTAATTTTTCATAAAGTTCATTTGTACCTTATAATAGGATTACCCCAGATTTTTTTTTCTCGATTTCTTTTCTATATACCTTAAAATTTTCATATAGATTTCCACAATTTTTGTTTTTGGTTTATAGCAATCAATATTTGGTAGGTACTCGTATTTCATTTTTTTTTTTGGCAATTTCATAAATAGATAATTAAGGACTAATTTTAATAGGAGTTGTAAGCACGAATGCATATATGTTCTTTACGTGCCAAAAACTTTAAATATAAAAATAAAAATTTTCTACAATATTAAATTTTTATTTATTTAATTTTTATTTATCCCCTTAATTTATGCTAAGAGATAAAATGTTATGTTAGATGCAAACTGCTTAGTTTCGTAAGTGTTGCTTTGCTACACGAATAGTTATTATCTTTGAGGTGTTTAAATTCTAAAAGAAAAAAATAAAACATACTATTAAACAAGTACATTGAAATAAAATTTAAAAAAAAAATATATATGTATGTATATTTAGAATGCATTTGATATTCAAATATAAAAATTCAGAATAAGGACATGGAAAAAATTTAATTTGAATTGTGATTTTTTGATAAAACTTTTCATGTTTTTGCGATTATGGAAATATTTTAAATTTTATAAAATTTCCTTTTTGCATATTTAAGAGATATCGCTTAATAATTTTCCATAATAAATATCTAAAACTTTTAACATATATATAAATACATACAAATATTGATAAATAATTTAAAAAGAAACGAGGTTATAAGGTCAGAATTTTTAATTTGGAAACATTAATGAGAATTTTTATCAGATTTTAAGGTAAAAAATTCTTATTAGATTAAATTATCAATTTTTATGAAATTTTTATGAAATTTTTGTAAAATTTTATTTTTATAAGATAAATTTAGTTTGTCTTACTTATTAGTACTTATTATTAGACAAGTACTTACTTATAGTACTAGTAGACAAGGAGACAAAGAGTCTATGCATAACCTATCGATTTTATTTGTTTATATTGGATTTAACTTACAAGGATAATATGTTGATCATTTTACACGGAATAATAATTGAAATATTAGAAGACTATAATGGTTAGTGCTTAAGATGTAGTTTTGAAAGAACACTAGAAATTATAAATAATGATAAAAAAAAGGTTTTAAAATATTGCAGTTTAAATTGAAATTTCAATAAATGAACATAACTTTAATTTTTTATCCTTATAATTCTGTGCGAAACCATAATTTAATTTTTTTTTTACTTTTTTACTAGAGAATTACTTATGTCCGTTGCGCTTAAAAGTTGTACATTAAATTCCAAAATTAAAATCGCTGCGTTAAACAGTATATAGAAAATTTCGCTATAGGTTTTTTATGTTTAAATACGCATTCTAAAACTTCTGAATAATCAGGAAAAATTTTTAAATTAAAAAAAAAAAGAAAATTTCATGCTGCAGTGAAAAATTTAAAGCAGATGTTTGCGCTACATTTCTAATATTTCTTTATTATAGCAAGTAATTTCCGAACGATCTATATAATTTTATAAGATTTTATAAGTTAGAACTCTTCTAGAACTGAATTGTGGCAAATCCACTTATACTAACAATTGTACTTGTACTAACTTACTTATTTAATAGTATCAAATTAATTACAGCATTATTAAAGATTTAAGACAGATTATTGGGTAGCATTACATACTTATATGAACATAGTATATGCTGTCGAATTCGCTATAAAGCCTATCGAAAATTGCCACATTTTTCTTGCTTCGGTCATGATTTTACGAATATTCAAATAAAAAAAGGCTGTCTGAAGCTGAAGACAGTATTTTGTTTTCTATTACGAAAAAATATTTCTCCATGTATTAGTCCGAATTTATTCCTCTTTAAGCCCATAAAAAATGCAAATAGTTGGAATTTTCTAGTGGAATAAAAATTATATTTCTTGAATTATTGAAATGGAATAATATTTTTAAAAAATATTTCAAGTGTGAAATTTCGATTTGAACCATTTAAAATTATAATTGAATACATTATTAATTTCAATTAAATTTAATAAAATAAAAGAAAACAAAAAAAATATTTTTAATCAACTTCTATTTAATTGAAATTATCACAATATTGATTTGTCCTACATTTTTTTTATTTTAATATGTAAACAACGTAATTATTAATTAAATTTTTTTTTTTAATTTTTAGTTTACACGAGTAGATGTAGTCGATAGAATTTAACTAACCAGCTAAAAATAAGCAAAACCATAAAAATATTAAACGATTTATTTTTTTTTTATAACACATTCGTACATTCATGAATATGTAGTTGTTTTATGATCGGACATCAATTTAAAAAATTTTGTTTTAAACGAAAACTTAGCAAATTATAATTTATTAGCGATACAATTTTTATAAATTTTTGTGCAAGTTTTTTTTCTACTTTTGTAAATTTTTCAAATTTCTTGACATGGTCAAAAAATATTTAACATAATGTTTTGTTTTTTCCTATATCTTAATTTTTTGATTGAATATTAAAGAAATCGAAGTATGGTTATACCATATACCATACTTGATCAAAAAAATTGTGTATGTCCAAAATTAAAATTCAGCTAGAGATTCTGCTGAAAATATAGTTAAATATTAAAAAAAAAAACAAAATTGAAAGAAAGTATTTCTTTGGATATTTTTGACGCCTGTAAGTCTAAAAAACTCATTTAATAATGACTAATGGAATAACATTTTATTAATGAAATCAATATGGAATGGATTGACTATAAAGGAATTAAATTTTATTAGAGTAATTCACGATTTTTTTGTTAAGAAAAAAGTAAAATTTCAGGGGACTTAAAATCAATTGCTCTTTTTGGTTTTCTTTTTTTGGTTTATAGATTTTTGTGTTTATCACGTTTAACAAGTGAAATTTGATTAATAATTATAGATGTTTATGCGTGTATACATACAAGTAAAAGATGTACGTTAAAATGTGAAATTTTTTCATTTCAATTTTTTATTTTTCTAATAATTTGGATTTACGTTATTTAATTTGGAATTTAGTATAAGAATAAAATTAACTATGTACTTTCTAATTACAATGTAAATTGAATTTTTGATTTTGCAAACAAAATACCAAGATTAAAGAGAAAAAAAATGTTGTAAAAAATTTTCGTTTTTCATTTAATTGCAAAAACAGAACCAAACCAAGCTGCTAAGAGAAAACAATAGCGGAACGGAAAAATCATCAATATTTTGCATATAATGTCACACGCCCATGGAAACAGAGGAAGTCAAAAAAAAAAATCACCAATGGCAACATAGGATTTTGGGCTATTTAATCGCCACT
The DNA here is from genome assembly GCF_029603195.1 of Condylostylus longicornis. Taxonomy (NCBI): domain Eukaryota; kingdom Metazoa; phylum Arthropoda; class Insecta; order Diptera; family Dolichopodidae; genus Condylostylus; species Condylostylus longicornis. The sequence continues at coordinate 14,784,780 of NW_026577973.1, read as the reverse complement.
CAGTTAAATTCTCGACTGCAATTTCAATTCATTCTATCCCATATCTATATAACAGCCCCATATTTGTATGTATATGTGTGCATTCTATATGAAGTTTCCAAATTAAGAGAGAAATAACTGTTATTCATTAAGTTTAGATTTTTGAGAGAGGAAAATAATTTACAATTTATTTAACACTTTTTGTAACCGTTATACAAATTTATGACAATTTTTTTTGTTAGTCAAATCGATGTTCTGCACTATCAACCATTTGTTCAAAAACGCCATTTGATTTGATTTAAATTTGATTTGTAAAACGGTTGTGAATTTCTTTTGGTGGAAAAAATTGAACACCATTCAATTCTCATTTAATAATAAATCCATAAAGGCAATTTAATGTTTAAACGCTGCTTTATGAAAAGCCATATCTTGTCAATATTCTGTCATTTATGGAAATTATCAAATTTACACAGAAACGGGTAAATAAACTGAAGTTGATTAAAAGTGAAGTTAATGCGACATTTTCATGTTAAATGATTTAGTATTAAATTAAAAAGAAAGTAAATATTTATTATATGTTCCATAATAATTAGAAAACTGTGTTATTTTTTCTATATATGCATAAACCAATATTTTAAAAGTCACTCATAAATATAAGAACAGTCAATGTCATATTACATTAAACGTGTTTATTGTGCTTAAAATAATGAAGAATTAAAAAATATTCTAAATATTTATTCTCTTTTTGATTATTCCAGATAAAAATGATTTAAAAAAAAAATGTAGCTGTAGACTTAATAAATATGTTACTAGAATTTCCGCTTGTAACAATTAAAATAAGTAAAACAATGTTTACCATAGAAGAATAATAAGAAGAAAAGAAATAAGAAGACAAAGAGTTACAGTAATTATTTTCCATTCTCGTGTCTCTTTGCTATATAGAAAGTATTTTCTTCCTTTAATCATTTCTTTGTTTGTTTTGTTGCAGTATGTCATGTGATTTATATAACGACGTACAATCAATCATTGACGAAATTACATGATAGGCCACATACAAATATGTGGTTTTATTTAATTATAAAATGCTACTCATTGAATTCAAGCTAAAAAGTTTTTAATTTAATTATTAAATGAGAAAAATTAATTATATTTTATTTATTTTTTTCATGCAATAAAATTTCATAATTTAGATTTTAAATAACATAGTACACTTGTCTGATAATATTAATTTAATATTATTAGTGGAACTTTTAAGACCCTTTAATCATACAAATTCGTAATTGAGTAAAATTTACTGTTATTCAAATATAAATAATTGATAAATTATTCAGTATACGAATAAAAAATGTTTGCCAATTTTTTGATTGAAATTCAATTAAAATATGCATGTGCACTAGTATGCACATTGATGAATCTAATCAAAACACATAATAATTAATTTTCCGCAATTCTACAGCACTTTTAATGACTAAAATATTAAATATGTAAGTAGAAAATTTGTATTAATTAGTAATTTAATTGAATGATTCAGAAATTTAATTAAAATATATTTAATAGCCAATTTTTTATATGAATGATTTTTAATATTAAACTAAAAAAAAAAATATGGTTTCAGTTTTCAAGAGCACCAATTTTGAATATTAATTTCTGGAAAAATAATGCCATCAATTAAACTGTCATTGATTATACAATAATATGTGTTTGATTGTTGGTTATGAATTAATTGTTAGAGCATTATGTCATTTCTTGGCATCAAAGATGAATTGATTTTTTTCCACATAATGTTCAATAAACCAATGTTTTATTGAACTTTTAATATTATTGAATGAAATTTTGCCAATTTTTCTTTTTTTAGTGAAACATCAATTAATTTAATTATACAATGATTATGTGTAGTTTGTTATGGCTGCATACATAATACAATATTTGTAAAAATTTTGCATATTTTATGGCTCATCTAATTATTTTTTAAAAATTCTAATATTTAATTCCTTAATATTCATCTCAATCATCAAGTTAAACAATATTTTATAAAATTATGTTTTTTATCGAAAAGGTCAAAATATTTCTACAACTTTCTATATGAAATTTTGTAATTATGTACAATATTATTTAAATTAAAAAAATGTTTTATTTTCCAAATAATTTTTAATAACCTTCATTTTAAGGTTTTGGGTATATGAGTTGATAACATATTGAAATCCAAATTCTAAACAAAAAAAAATCTTATTCTAAGAAATTCTGCTCTTAACATGTTAAAAAAAAATTTGGTATCTCATCTTTAATTTCAACCTACACCGCTCTTGTCGTATGTAACAACTTCATACACAATTGCATTTTTCTTTTAAAAATCAACCTGTGTGCAAATTAAAAATACAAAACGAAAACAGAAAAAAAATTTAGGTGAACAAGTTTTTATCTTTATTAACATAACATGTAACAGAACATTATTATAACATTTTTATATAATGTAATACTTTGCATTTGATTTCCTTTCATTACTGATCACAAGTTTTTCTTTATTGGTGGGAATTTCATAAAGAAGAAAAAGAAAATAACTCAATTAACAAGTTTTCCAGCAATTGAAAGTGAAAATATTAAAAAAATTTAAAAAATACAGTAATTTCTCGATCACCAAAACAGTATGAATTGAATTTTTGTAATTTTTTATTTTAGGAACTATTAATTTTTGCAAAAATTACTGTTATCCTATATTCTGTAAAAGAAAATTGTCAAAATTTGCCAAATTAAATATCCAAGATAATTATACGAAAATAGCCGATTTTTAAGTTCATTAAGAGTTTTAAACATTAATTTGAGATTTCGTTTAAAGTATTTGTTACGAGTTTTTTTCAAAGATCCGAATTAGAAGTTTGGGTTTCGTATATGCATATATGTATGTAGATTGGTAGTTTTAAATACACTCTGGTAATTAAAATTCTCATAAAATACTCAAAATTCATGTATGTCATTTTGAGTTTTTATTTTTGTCTCATTACTCGAAATTTTGTAATTTTTATTTTTGTCTCATTACTCGAAGTAAGTCTGTTTTAGAAAGAATTAAGAAATATTATAAAATATTTTACGTCTGTGTCTTAAAAAATTTAATTTTTTTAATTTTTCCTTTTTTGGAATTTTCAAGGACATTCCCATCACATTAACGCACTTTCGGGTATAATGTAATGATAAGAATCTGCTATTTTCTCCTTTTATATTTCATACTTGTTGCAGTACCTTAATTTATTTATATCATGAGTTATAGGAGAAAAATACGAAATTAAGTAAGATCTGATTATATAAGTACATAATATGTAACAGAAAATACATACATATATACGTAGGCATACCTGTTTTAATAAAAATCGAATAAATTGTCGATACAGGTTTTTTTTACATGCGTTATTCAGAAAATTTCCTACATTCAGAGCACATGAACATTGTATAAATTTTTATTTTTTAATTTATTTTTTAGATTTTTTTTTTTCTTTATTATCTAAATATTTATTTTCGTTTTTTTCAAAAACAAAATCGTTTTAGTATCCTTGTAATTATTAATGTACAATGCACTCACCTAAATTATTATATGAAAACTGCCTACGGTTTTATGTTTTTTTTTTTTAAATTTGAAATTTTTAATGTAAATTTCTGCATAAATTTTCATGTATAGGTACTTAATTAAAAATACGTCATAGTTATATAAAAGTTCAACCATATTTCGGCAAATTTGAAATTGAGAATTTTAAGGATTTAATATGTATTATTAAAAATTTTTGGATTTAGCTTATAATAAAAAATTTGTTAAGTTACTTTAATACCTTGTGCTTCCCTTAACATTTTTGATCTTACCTATGCTCTTAGTTAATGTTTACATAACAAAATATACGGTTTATTCTATATCTGATGACAATCGTATACATATGTAAACCTTGTTTGATATCAGGCTTTGTCTAACGGCACGTAATAGAAATTACTCTATTATCATAAGATTTATTGTCAGATTTTTTAAAAGCAATATTGCGATAATTAATTTTGAGCAACGACTAGCTGATTTTCATTATGAGTATAATTTTCATAGCAATTATTGTTAAATTTTGAGGTAAAGTCTTATACAGTTTCATTAGTTATCAGACTTCAACTTATATACTATAGGTCCTCGATTTATGACCACATATGTGTATGAAACATATATAAAAACATATGTACGTATGTATATGACAGATAACTTATTTTATGTCAAATAATTAAAAATATTGTGACAACAAGTTTTGTCTCATAAGATTATTATTTTTTATTTTTCAATATTTTGTTGCATATTGTCAAAACCAATGTACCAAATTGCTTACTCTTTTTATTTCTTTGGTAAAAAGCGTCGTAACAGCAAATAAACGTCGTTGTGCGAATTAATAAATTTTGAAACATAGACGTCGTAACTTCCAAATCGTCGTATATCAGGTACGTCGTAAATTGAGGACCTGGTGTATTAAATATTAGACACATATAAACAGTATCTTATACGTACATTTATATAAAATTTTTTCACAATAAATAAGAAATTTTTAAATATTACTTAATCGGTTTGATTTATTCTGTTCTTATGCTATTAAATTTTAATTACTTGAACAAGATTTTAAATATACTTTCAAATTAGAATCAAATTATTAGCATTTTATTTGAAGGGATTGCACAAATGATTGGAGTTTTACAATAGTATACCTTTGACCGTAGTTTATTAATTATAACAGTAATTAGGTGTGACCAGCCTTCATTGGTTTATTCTACTTCTAACAAAACTACTTTTGTATAAAATTATCTAAAAAGGCTTCAATAATTTACAGTATCTTTGTAATATAGTTGTGCAAATAAATCAGTGAGATAAGATTTTTTCTATTTACTTAACGTTCATCAAATTTTGTATTTATAGTTCTTTTTTTTACATTTCGCTATAAAGTATACGTTATATAGAATATCGAACATTTTTATATTATGCCCATATATACTTAGTTTATCATGAACTCTGATGATAATCCTTTTAATAACTTATTTTGAATAAGTCATTCCATTTTATATGAAAAAAAAGATAAGTTTTATTATTAGTTTTCTGTTATTTTAAGAGTTTTGATTTATTGCTAAATAATTTTATTATTTACATACTCATATTATTCTTTTATAATATATCGCACAGTTAGGAATAGATTGCTATATTTGTTATTGTTTAAAAATTACGAAAAATTTGTAAGAGTTGAATTATTTGCGATACTAATTGAGGAAAGCACATATATCGTTCCGTGTTTTGCGAAACTGAAAATTACCAAGTGTAGTAATGAGAAGGTAGACACCAACCCATATGTGAACATTCGTTCGATTTTTGAATATTCGTATTTGCAACATTTTATTTACATGGGTGTGATTGGTGCAAATAAAAATAAGGGGAAAAATTTTAATGCAGATATTTTATGAATAAAATTTATGAAAAAAAAAAACAAAATGATAATAAGCAATCATAAAACAAATAATTTATTATTAAAAAAAAATATTTTGAGGACACAAAAAAATGTGAAAGGAAAAAGTTGCAATCTAATTTTATGATAAGCATGAATATAAAAAGAGTGAAACTGTGCACAAAATATCGTCAGAATTCAACTGAAAATTCAAAAATAAATTTAAATTTATAAAAATAAATTATGCAATTTAAAAATTTCAAAATGTTATACAAATAATTTTAGAAATTTTTTTAGATATTAAGGTTTTTTGATAGGTAAGAAATTTAAATTATAAATTTAAGTACTTCAGTAATTTCTTTTACACATAAATGCAGTGGCGCCTTCTCGAAACCTTTGTGGCACCTAAAGCAACGCGCAATTTTACAATCGCAGCTCTAAAAAGTAATTTTTTTTTATAGAATAATGGAGATTAAGTGAAAGTTTCAAAAGTTTTTGAAACGAGTTTATATAGGTCTGAAAATATTAATAATTTGAAATATTTTATAAATTTTTAGAAAGGGCTGAAGTTATTTATTTTGTCGGATAATTCTGTTAGAAAATGTACTTTTTGGACTATTTTAGTTAAAATATTTTTAATTTAAATTTATTCCACCACAAATTAATATGACCTAAATATATTGTAGGTATTTGTCTAGTCTGTATTTTAATTTTTAATTTAACATTTAACATAAAAAAAAGTATTGTTAAAGAAAGTACATAATCAAACCTGTACGCTGATGAAATATGAGTGATAAATTTCAATACACACATATATTTGAAAAATTAAGATAAAAATTAAAATTTTTTTGCAGGGAAAAATATACATACACTCAAGGAAAATTTTAATATAAAATTGCAATAACTGAAAGAATAAGTGGAAAACTCTTCAATCTAGTTATTAATTATAAAATTATATAAAAGATTTTTTATTAAAAATGATGTTTGTCAACAAAAACTGTTATCTAAAAAGAATAATGCGTAGGTAAATAATTATTATAATATAAACGAGTATGCTTTACGTGCTAATATTCGTTTCGGAACCTATTAGACTAGTATTTGAAACTGCTTTATACAATATAATTTATGACATTAAACAAAAATTAAAGAGTAAAAGATTCGGAAACAGACTTAATTACATTTAACTTGAATATCTTATATTAGTATATTACAATTTTTAGTTATCAAAGTAATTTATAGGTTGTTTTCTAAAATAATACTGAAAATATTACTTGTACTTTAAATGTACATATTCCATATTGTGTTCAGTTTATTTTTTTACAGTGTATTATTAAAATAAATTAAAAACATGTTCATTTTACTATATGAGATAACAAAAAGATATTTATTTTATGTGAGTACTACTCGTATGTAGTCATTGTTGTATGTATACATATATTTATATACACCCTTGTCTTAATTGAAATTTATATTCTAGAATCTATTTCTATTTCAATATGGAAAATTAAGTGACCTGTACAGTGTACATTTCCCACATTCATATTTAAATGGAAGTACATATACGTATTTGCAAGAATAGTATGCAATTTCAATAATTAAGAATGCAATCTCTTTCCACTAAGGAAATATTATAAGAAAATGTTCTTTCACATACGAGTGAATCTTTAAATTTTTATTGTTGTTGGAAACTTTTTTTTTAATTAAAATATTTTTTTAGTTTTTTAATCATTCTACTATTTTTATATTACATATTTTTAATATTTATTGATTAGAGTTATTATTTGCATAAATTTCTAATATAAATTTGTTTTCAATCATAAAATTTAAGAAATTAATAATATTTTAAATATGAATCCAAAAAATTATGCTTGTAAAAATTCATAAAATTCGAAAATTTGTATGTCATTTGTGAATGATGGTGTATAAATTTTGATTTATACTATTGTAAATTCTCTGATCTGTCATAAAAAAAATTAAATTTGAATAAATTTTATTTTTTATATTTATTAATTTTTTTGCATATAAAAAGTATAATAATATTTAATATTATGTATTTTATATCATAAAAATACGAAATAAAATTTTTTCCAAGAAATGATAGCATATACAGAGTTAGTTACACATATGAGATTAGATTATTAAGTGTTAGGTGATAAAAATTTTCTAAATAATAAAGTATACCACATTACAAATAATGAATCTCTTAATAGTCATTTATTGGTCTTGAATAAATCTTTCTTATAAATTATGACAAAGATTTATTATAAATTTAACACACCTTTTCACATTATTATAATTTGTAAATAATAAAAAGTTTGAATTTATATAAAAAAATTATAAGATTTTTATATCCAATTTGGAAAAGAATAATTATATTTGTTGCAATGGTATAATGAAAGTGTTCCTTCATTTGTAATATTGACGATAGTCTGGCCTTAAAAAAGTATATGGGTATATTAGGAAATTAATTTGACTGTTAACTTAATATTATTTTTAAGCCTTAATTTAATCAAATTGAAGCCTTTTTTTAAGAATTGTTAAAAATAATTACATATGACCGCCTACATATTTTATTTATGACCAACATAGTTTAATCTACAGTAGTTCAATATGGCATATACCGATTTTATTTAATTGTTTTTGATTTTCAGGTCTGTTATGGATATCATATCTCAGCGTAGCGTTGAAATAAATTTTGTTCATTCTTATTGTAAACCATTAATTTTCAATTGATAAATGCCGTATTTTAGCACTTAAAATTACAACTCTAAACGTATTTAAATACACACATATATAAGTACATATATGGAAAGTGGTTTTAATTAACATTAAAATTTTAATTAAAATTTCATTTAATTTTCATATTATTATGACAAAAAATATAAAAAAAAGTGAAATTCTGATTTTTTCTATATAGAAAGAGATTTTATTATGTAAGGTCAATAAAATTTTTAATTTGTACTATTAAATTTGCATATATGTAAGTTTGTATTATGCGAAAAAGAAGGTAAGAACAAAAATAAAAAATTATTCCGTAAGGGAAAATTGTAAATTAAGTAAAACGTATTGCAAAATAAATCTCGTATAGAACTTGATTAATCATTGTTTAGGTTCTAAAATTTTCAAGTGATGACGTTCTAATGTTGATTTCCAAATCCAACACTAGATTTAAGTGTACTTTTATTTTCGATCATATTATTGTCTAAAAAAAGAATTAATTAGAGGCACTAGTATTCTTTAGTCGCGTCACATTCAAAAATAAACCACATTACATTCAGGGTCCATTAAATAATGTTGTGTAAGGAAATTATATAAATTTATATAAGGAAATGCATACATATGTATGTACATTAATTATATTGCCTATAAGACTTAAAAAATAATTTAAATTAATTATGCATTTTAAATTCTTTTTTAAAATTTTCGCTCTTTGAAAGTACCATATACGTCATATTTAACAGTTCGTAGCATCATGTTATTTGTTTAAGGAGTTGTTGCTGGCTGTGTAAGAACTGGCTGTTTCTGTGATTAATTCATTTTAATCAATTTAAAATAAATTTTGCATGTCTTTTTTAAATAATATAACGTCGTTGTTTTCCACGGCCGATTCGGGCTAGCAGCAATTCACAACAAAAAAAATGGGTTAACTCTTTTTAAATTTTTTTATTGTTATAAATAAAAAAAAGTTTTTTAATTGATCGATTTTATTGTTTTTATGAAAAACTCACTAAATTTATCAGCCAAATCTTGCCGTTTTCAGAAAGAAGAAGCAAAAATTTTTTGTTCTGTTTCAATTCCATTCAAGAATGGAACATCTAATACCTGTTGCAACACAAATACTCTCCAACTACGTTAACAAGTTATTAGAGAGTTTTTTCAATGTCAATAATTGCATTATAGAAATATTTTTTATTTTAAATTTTTAAGCCAAGTTTTAGCGACCTACAGACGGGCAAATTAATTAATATCAAAAAAAAAGTTCTTGAAATATAATGAGATAAAAATAATTACTTCATTAAAATGTTTAATGTCATTAAAACTAATAAATTTGTAAACAAATTGCTTTGTGGGTTTTGTGTGTACAAATGATTTAATTTGGTAACAAATAAAAAGTAAACAATTAAAGTTATTTACAATAACATATTTGACCCGATCTACATAGTAATCATTGTATGTATAATTACAATATCAGTTAACAACAATAATATTTGATATTTGTACAAAATATTTATAGTTTATCGGGTGGGTTGAAAAGTAAACAATTAATGTAGGTATACATACAAAAAAAATAAATTTACTTTTGGCGCCAAATAATTTTTTTCCAATCACATTTTACTACAACACAACCGAATATTCACCTTTATATTTTTTTTTATTATTACGATTTATTTTAATTGTTTATTTGTGAATTGTATATTTATATACCTATTTTATAAAATATACTAATTATCAAATTTATTATTAAGTTATTTGATTTTTTTATCGAAAAAAAAGAAATATATACATATATGCTTATATATACATTGAGACGTAACAAACATTGGATGCGTTTTGGGAACGAGGTAATCATTACAAATTTACGTTAACTTTGGAACGGAAATCAAAATTACTTTATGTATTTATATCTACCTATATTATTTATACATATACATAAATTAAATATTAATTTCACTCAGCCCACTAGCCGGATGATATTTGATAAAATTTATAATAATTTTCTTTTAATTTTTCATTTTTTTTAATATAAATATTTTTAGGAAATTAAAAGTTACATAAAATCTTAGTAATCTGTTCAAGTTTATGTTTAAGATTAGATTGATTTATTTCCCTTTGTATTAAAGAACATATTCTTATATTGAACCTAAAAGGGTTTTAATACAGAAAATAAATACCATTTTTTTGAATACCTTCTTTTTGAACAAATGTGTGCCTAGCTAATGCACTTAATCAACTCTCGAAATAAATGAAAAGTATATAAAAGTGAAAAATACAATTTAAGTCTTTCAAAATTTTTAACATTTTTGCTTATTAGGTTTCACTTTGTCTGTCCGTGTACATGTTTACAAAACTTCTACATCTTTGAAGATAGAATCTGAAATTTCATATGCAGATAGATCTTTTTTAGAAAACTTTTTGCGTAGAGAAAAGTTTTACCTATCTCGCCCCCTCTAAAAGTTATAATTCTCCAAAAGCTCAAAAAAACATTTTTTAACTATTTATTTCAGCGAGTTATAAGCACTTTTCAAATTTCAATGGTAGAAAAGTCGTGACTGACTTCTTTTACCATATTTGAACCTTAAAACAAACAACTTACCGCCATTTGTTTTTAAATTTTTTTTTTGTTTTATTTCAAAGGATGCATATATTGCTCATCCTAAAAATATGCAATCGTTGAAATATAAATGAAAGACCCACAGGTATTAAAGTAATTTTAATAATGTTACATATTTTAATTTTAATAAGAAGGGAAAAGTGCTACATTAAAAACCATTAGTTTGACCCAACTTTATTTATTTATCGAAAAATTTTTAATTTTTTAATTTTTATTGTTTTAGATCATTAACTATTCAATATCAAGATATTATTGTAAAAAATGTTATTGAACTTAAAAAGTGTGAGAAAGTAAAGTTTTTTATTTTATATTTTAATGAATTAATTGTCAAGGTGCTTTCAAAATCTACTTATGATAGATTGAATTTTCACATATTTTAATATAAGTTTTAGTTGCTTTTGATCAAATTGTTACTTTCGCTCATAATTACAATTTATTCTGTCCCATATATTTCGCTAACATAATTGAATATTTTGCTAAATTAATAAAACCTTCACTTTTCTTTGGAATAATAATCATAACATATTGCATGCCTGTATGTATGTATACATATACTTAAATGTAAATGTACTTAAATTTTCATTAAAATTTGTGATTTTATTTTTAAACTAAAATTGTAAGGTGACAATTTATTTCTTATATTTTTGAATTAATTAACAATATATGCATTTTTTCAAATTTTCCGACTTGTTTCACATCTGTATAAACTTGAATGTAAAATAAAGGTAGATAGTTATAGGTTGGCCAAGCCTAATAGTGAAATTATTTTCTTAGTTAATTAAATTATTTATATACATACTGTTATATTTTTTATAACAGTAGTACTAACATTAAAATTATAATCGAAAAAGTTGCATTGTTATTTAATTAATAATTAAAGTCATTTTTCAATTAATTTCTAACTAAAATTAATTTGGAAAAATGCTGTGTTCCATGAAAATCATAATACTTAGTCCAAATTTAATTTTTCTTCATTTTTAAAAGTTTTCTATACTTTAAAGATAAAAGTTTAAGAAATCTTGTGTTCAAAACCTTCATTAGTTGGAAATTATAAAAATCAAATCTTTTACGAACTCCGAACGATATTCGTTGTACATAATTATTCTTAGTTTTGTTCAATTTTTTTCTACACAGTGAAAAAAATTGCTTTAAATTCCGCTTCAAATTTTTCTTGTATTTGAGTTTATTTTTTTTATAACTGCATTTTTTGAAAGAATCAGAATGAGCATTTACATTTTTCGAGGCTACAATAATGAGGTTAAAATGTCATACAACATACTTTACTTTAGTATGTTGATTTGTATATTGATTTTTTCCAATCACAGTATTCTTTATAACAAAAGAAATCATTGTCCAAATATAAAAGAAAACAATGAGATTTTTTTTCAATTTCCAAAATCAGGACTAAAACAAGAAATTAAAAAATTTTTATAAAATTTACCCTTGAAAGTTTTGATGCTAATTATTCTCTTGAATGAACTAACAATGCACTGCAAACTACAAAAATCAATACTGAAAGAAAAACCTTCACTTATTTCCAAAAAGTAACTTTTTTTTTATTATATTTTATATTTTTCTTTCTTTTATAACATTTATGACTATGAGGCAAAATATTATAAACTTCTGTAATTATACACAGAAGTCAAATGAATTATGATGATTTTCAATATCAATTAACTATATGAGTTACGAGTTTTATTCAAGCAAATATATCTATATATTTGTATGTATGTATGTATGTACAGTTTATACAACAGATTATATGTATGTATGATATGTGGAATGCATTCATACTTAAAATATTGAAAGTCTTTAAAAATCGATGAGGTTATTAAATGAAATGTTATATCTCACGAGTACACACACATATGCAATATTAAGGAAGAACATTTTATCCTTTGAAATGAAATAACTCTGAATTAATTTCATTTCATACTGTAAATATTTATTTATGTTGTATATGCAATTGCAAATTGTACTATGATGTATGCCGTAAAGTTTTTATTTTTTTAATATACAACATGCATTTATGAAAATAGGTGTGTATGCTTCGCGTACATGCTCTTATACTCTTAGTGATTTGTGTTATGATTGTTTTAATATTTAATTATAAAAGTTTATTTACTTCATTTTACATATATATTTTTTGATACATAAGGACATGTATCAAGAGAATTGAATAACTTTATCATGATTTGAAAAACAGAAATTTTTTCATTAAATTGAGCGAAAAGATGTACTTATGCTATTAGTGTTAATTGGATCAATTAAATAAGGAATTTAAATTAAGAAACAAAGTACTTCAAACTTTAAGATTTGATTTAAATAAATTTTATAGTGCATAAGAAATTGTAGTTTATCTTATGTGCTACATTTCATGTATTTTAAATAAAAGAAAAAATTAAATTGCCGTCCTATAAAACTTTTTAACTCTTTGACGATCAAATGGGAACGATAATTATCATGTCTGAAAGAAATATTGCACATATTGCGCGTGTGAATATTTTTCTGACATATTTAATATGAAATTCAAGAAAATTAATTAATAACTTTAAAAAGATTTGTTAAATCATTTTGATAAATATTTTATTATAGAAGAAAGGAGTTTTAAAAACTTATCGTTTAGAGTCTTTGAATTTTTGCGAAAAATTTATCGTTTTCTTTTAATAGGCACTTTATAAAACTTTTAAATAAAACTGCACTAAAACTACAATGAAAACTTTTATTTAATATTCTCACTTTTCGAACAATTCGCATACATGAGTCGCACATTTCTCTTTAAATAACAAAAAGTAAAAGTTTTCAAATGGATTGAACAAAATATTTATTTTTGAAAGTTCTCCATTTTTAAATTGAAATGTAAAGTTTTTTAATTTCATGTTATTTAGTGTGAAAAAACATAATCTTTTGAAAAATTTTTAAATTCAATTTTTTATTATTGAAAAGCTACTGTATTCGTATATACGGAATTTTCCTTATAAATAATAATTCTTAACAAATATAAATTTAAAACCTTCTCCTCATTATTTTGTAAAGAGTTTTTATATTTATGGATTCGTTTAAATAAAAAGCGTATACTTAAAAATTTATAATAAGTTTAATTTGTTTCGTTTCCTTTTTTTCAATGATGACATAATAAGTCTTAATGAAATGTGTACTTAAATAAATGCAAATGTAATTTTTTTATTTATTATTTTCATTAAAATGATAATAATAAATTTTGTTGAGGTTTGATTTGAATAAGCTGTTTCCTACTTTAAATATAATTTATAATTATATTTAAAGTAGGAAATTTACGAAATAATATAGATTTGTATAAAAAGTATCGTATTGTATAAAATGGAGTCGTGTTTGGAGTGCAATATAAATTAATACCTTTGAGATAATGCACGTAAATGATCGTGCGCGTATATTTATGTGTGATAATTTACTTATTCTTTCGTAATTTGAAATAACATTCTGATTTTTGAACATTCCATTATATTGCTAAATTGAATTATAATATGAATGAACAGGACTATTTTTTGGAATCAAAGATTTTGTATAATTTTTAACATATTTTCAATAAATTCGTGGTAAAGATGGTAAATTCGTAGAAGTCTGAATATTGTAATAGTATACAATATTGTATAAAGAAGTATATTGTATTAAGAATTGTCCAAGATTTCGCATTAAATTGATATGGATAATTTGACTACTTCTATGAAACGATGACTCTGGGCTGCTTCAAATCTACGGGCACATGGTAGCCCAGAATTAAAATGGTGGTAAATATTCAATTAAACAATTGTAGCTGCATTTTATGTTTTTGCGCAATATTAGGTTAAAAAAACTAATTTTGAAAAGACTTAATTTACATTGTAATTTGTCGAACTTCTTCGGTTTTGTCCCTTTTCTTTTGTGGTTCCTCATTAGAAAAATTATTTTAACGCAATTATGTTCTATAAAGGATTAATAAACTGAAAAAAAAAAATCAAAATCAATGCATGCCATGCAACTTATTAAAGACTGAAAGTAAATTTTTTAAAATTTTTTCATTTTGAAAAGACTTTCTTTACATTTTGTATTTTTTTTACCTTTCCGAAATATCAATTGTGGGCAAATCGCATTCATAAATTTTAAATCACAAGTTTTTATAAAATTTTCACAACGCCAAAATTTTTCAGTTTAATTTTTGTATTTCCCCCTAAAAGTATGCAATGATGTTAATGATTTTAGAAGAATAATGTAAATTAACAGAAAATCAATTTCGTTTATTTTAGAAGAGTTTGCTTCTATTCCAATTTATTGGTTTTGATTTTCGTTAAGCATAAACCCATAAATTATATGAATTATGCAAGTTTATTACTAAACAATAACTTTTAAAGAAATAGATTGATATTGTTAATTTCTTTTAATTTTCAAGGTTTCTTAAATTGCATTTTTGCAAATAATTCTTAAATTTTATTTTAATTAGATTATTATATTATAAATGCAATTTAGTAGATCCAAAAGGTTTAGTTTTTAAAGTTATGTGATGCTTAAGTTAAAAGAAAATTCCAAATTAAATTGTAAAAGTAAAAATAGAAAAATGACAAATTTGTTAGTGTTTATTTTATTTTACAAAATGTTAACGAATTTTTATTTGTTTCGTTATATAATCATAATTAAACTTTAGTTACTACTAAATTACATATAAAAATTTTTATTTTATTATTTTGTAATGTATGTAAGTTTTGTACGACACAAAAATCTGGTTTACATTGAACCTGTGTGATTCTAAGACTAGGTAATAAAACCAAATAATTATATTTTTTATTTAAACCAAAAATATTTTAAGAATGTATATATGTACTAATGTATGTGTATATATATAAATATGTATGTTATTTAAATAATAAATGAACAATTATTTAGGTGAAGGTTAACTAGTTGCGCCCAAACACAATAAAAATTACGTTGACAATGTGATTTTTTGGCTCTTTTTTGATACTTACACCGATCCAGCCTTTTAACTTGTTTTTTGAACATATTGGTTTTTTCAGAAACTATTGCATAATTATATAGAATGAGTTTTTGTTAATTCACTTATAAACATACTTCAAAGTTTACTTCAAAGTGTTGATCTTATAGTTGAAATCTTGATTTGAAATTTACATTTAATCCTTAAATTCTTCATCAAAATTAAAGGCTCTCCGGTGCCCAAGCTGAAATTGTTTTCCAAAGTATTTCGAAGTGGAAAAAATTACAAAAGCTGTACTCAAAACAGTGTTTTATATTCCGCAATTCCGCAATATTCCGATTGAAATATTTTTGTTAAATATTTGAGTAGATATTTTCAACTCTCATTTCATTTATAGCAAGTTTTCAAAAGCCTCCTATAGAATATTATAATTATTTTTTTTTATTTTTTTCAATCAGAAAAAAGAGATTTTAATTTTTTGTTTTGAATGTTAAAATATATTAAAAATTTTTCTTTGAGTAATTCGGTACGGGTTTGTAACATTCCACTTGGCAGGCAAGTCGAATGCGTTCGAATTTGCAATCAATTTTTTTTTTCAGATGCATTTTCTTAGCAATTTTAATAACGAATTCTTTTGAAATTTTAACGATAAAATTCGAATAATGCGTAAAATCGACATGCTTAAAAATATTAGTAAAATTTCTTCACAAAAAGAATTTTCCAATACCACTTATGATGTTCATACAAATCTGGAATTTATTTTTGATTTACTCTCTGAGCTTGATTTATTTGGTATCATTCAAAATTATAAATTATATTTGCACATGAATATGTACGTATGTGTTTGTAAAAAGAATTAATCAAGAGAAGTGGGAGAAATTTACATCCCCTTTATTGTCAATTTTACTTGACAAATGTCATAATATTATTTTCTTTTAAATCCTTTTCACAATAATGTTCTAAATTTTAAAAATTAAAAACAAAAATCAATCAACTTGAACTTAATATTTATGAAGTTTTATATGTTTTTCAATAATAAAAAGAAAATATTTATTTAAATATGGTACATATGCATGTACATATGTAAAAGAACATGAAAATTATTATAAAAACACATTTCAAAAGTAAGTTCAGCTGTCCAAATATGCAGACATACATGTGCATGTACAAAACCTACCCACAACTATAACAACATGAAATAAACTTAATAGCTGCCTCAAATACACAAAAAAATTTATTTATTTTATTAAATGTTACTTCAGTAAATGATTGTAATTTTACTTTGCCAGAAAATTTTCTTTCATCAAATTGTTTTGTTTAGGACTTGATATTACGAAATGTTTTCCAGACTGCTTATTTCTTTTCTTTCTCATACCTACTTATGTACATACATAATGCTTCATATTTGAACGTCATTGTAAAAGAAAAAAAAATTCAACCTAGAATTAAAATGTAAATGTATTGAAATTTTTTTGATGTTTTCTGTCATATCTTAAACGACTTGAACTACCAACAACACCTGCTTATATTCGCTTATTACATGTATGAATATTAAATTCTTATGGAATTTCTGTTAGATGATTAGAAACATTCTTATGGGTATTTCAGACTACATATATGAAAGCAAAGATAATAAAAAGTAAAGTAAATTTAATAAAAGTCCATTTACGTTCACATACATTCATTCTTACATATATTACAATAATAATGGCATTTCATATTTTCTCCTCAACTGAACTAAAACGGCAAAAAATGTAGAAATAAAAATTAATATTGAAAATTTTGTTGAACTTAATAACATAAAAAAAACTTCATCTTAATAATTTTTTTTAAGTTAAATATAACAATGAAAATGAAAAATATTGTAATATCGTTCTGTGAATTACCTTTATTAAAAAAAAAATTAAAATGTCATCATTATGGAAATAATCTACGGTTAAAGTTGTAATTATTACCGCCGCCGGTTATAATGTTTGACTTCGGCAGTATTCCGTATTGTAACCAAAACCGACAACTCTGACTATGCAACTAATTCTGACTATGTATCGGGTTCCGTATTATATCTTAAAAAAATTTTGCAATGTTACACGTTCCGAATTGTATAAAATGCGTTTTAAAATGCAGAGAAACACAAATCGGGCATTAACAAGGGTCTAGAAGTTTTTATATAAATTTTGATGATATTACCAGCATGCATTGATATTACCAGCATGCATTGATTTCAAGTTAACTTAACGCTGATTTTTGAACTTTTGAGTTGCATTTTAGCGTAAAAAATTACCCATAAGCTGCTAATTTCGAGTAGGACGACAGTAATATTTATAATTCAATTGAATTGAATTTTCAATTTTAACAGACATGCCAATGTCAAAAAGTCAAAGTCCAACATAAAAAAAATCATAATTTTTAAAATAGACTTTGAGGCTTAAAATAGACATGTTTGATTCTGTATTTTATGTATCTTCGGAATACTAAGCATTCGAAGTTTAGGGAAAACCAAATTTTTCCCTTGTTTTATTTTTCAGTTTTTTTCAGTTAGTTAATTTCTACTTAAAACTTAAACGTTAATTTAGGTTCTCAAACTTTAAAAAAATTTTTATGTTACAAAAGGTATTGTACAAAAACCACAAATATTGTGAGCCATAAATTCAATTAAAACCAAACCAGATGTTGATAAAACTAAAATTAAGTTTATTCTTTAATCAAAAAATTTGAAAAAATACGAATTTCTTAACCAAAAATTTTACAAGTTTCACAAAAGGAACATCAAATTATCTTATGAAATTCACCTAGTTTGTCAAAAATTTATTTATAAATTTTCTTCTTTCAAATCTATGTATAGCATATTTCAAATTAATTGCTTTATTGGATCATCTCTTTAGTTGCATCAACCGTATACTAACTTTAGTTAGTTAGAAATATGTTTAAAATTTATCAATCCCATTAAATTATTTATTAATTAATCATAATATTAATACCATATCATTTATATACTCCATTTTGTTAAAAAAAAAATTTAATTTTCCTATTAAAAAAATTTTTTTTTCTATTAAAATAAATGTAAAAATTTATATGGCTCGCCTTTAAAAATTCGTTTCAGCTGGATAATTTGAATAATTTCAGATGCTAAATGGTGCCTAGATTTCGAAAATATTTTTTTCAAATTTTTAAATTGCACCCAATGTGAGAAAAATGCATTTAAAAATTTCAAACCATATACATAGGTACCTTTTCTTATAAAAACTGGCAAAAATTAAAAACCTATCAAATTCTTTACCAAGAAAAGTTTCGAAAAAAATTTTTGGATTACTAGATTTTTTTTTTGTTTTTCGTAATACAAAATTCTAGTTTTTGTTTTTAAAAATTTCAAATTTTTTAAATTCAATTTTTGTTTTTCAATTAAAAACTTTGTATAAAATTTCGTTTCAATTTTGTTATTTTTTGTTACATTTCAATAAAAACATTAAAATTCAGATTTTTTATCAAAATAACGGTTCTTAAAAATGTCAACTGTTTTTTCGAGTGACTGTTGTCACCAAAAATTAGTGATAGTTGATAATCATAACGCTGAAAATCCTTACCTTCAAGGGTCTTTAAAATCTTGACAAAGAAATAGTTTTTGTGCTACATCTTCTGTAATTTAAAAAAAGTTTTAATGTTTGGAGACATAAATTAAAGCTTAAGCAGCATTCTGTAAAATAAATTTCAAGGTTTTAAAAAATTTCTCACGAAATTATCTAGTTTGAAAAAAATAAAAAAATAAGGGAAAATTTTTATTTTCTTTAAAGTTCAAATGCTTAGTATTCCGAAGGTATACAAAATATAGAATTAAGCAGCATTTCTATTGTACGTCCTTTACTAAGCCTTTCTGAAACTGTTAATTGTTTGAAGATCCTATCTTTTTCAGCATCGAAGTTATAATCAAAAAAACCTGGATAAGTAAAAATTTCGGGAAAATTTGCTAAAATTCCTGGAACTCGGAAACCCTTGAAATTTGGCACATTTGTTGTATAACTTTCAGAATCACTCTGTATATGCTTCTTGTTATCGATTTAGTCAAATTTCCGAAGCAATCTTAATACCAAATATGCAAAACATTTTAATCGACACTTGAACGTACAGTTGGTGTATACAATTTCATTTCTATTTTTTTTTCCTTAGTATCAACTTTTAAATTTTTTTTTCCACATAAATAATTTTTTCTATTCAATTTTCTTAAAAAAAAAATTCATGCATACGTGCATATTATAAAAAATTTATTGATTTCGAATTATGCTTTTCTTTATTACCGACCGTATTGTGTAAACAATAGGTAGGTTATGTGATGGCAACAAATTTTGCATATCGAGTTTTCGGTGGGAACGTACTTCTCCATAGTAGGGAAGTGTAAATAAACTATTTTTAGCAACCTGTCGGTCTGTCGGTCTGTCGGTCTGTCGGTCTGTCCGTCTGTCGGTCTGTGTGTGCACGCGTGTATCTCAAGTTCGGCTGAACCGATTTTGATGAAATTTTATATGTAAGTTTGTTTCCACCATGGCACGGATCGATCAACTTTTGGTATATATCAGGCCTCGGGAACTGCACTTTTTAGCGGGTCTGTTTTACATTTTTGAACATTTTGAAGAAAATATTCAACCGATTTCATTGAAATTTAATATATGAATTCCCCGTATTAAAACAATGAACTTGTAAATTTTTTGGAAAGATCAGGGCTCGAGAACTGATTTGCGGGCCGATTTTACATTTTTCACCATATCCACAGAACAAATTGATGAAATTTCTTGAAATTTGATATTTGAGTTCTGGTTGTTATCGAAACTAACTGGCGAGCATTTCAGGGAATTCGGATAGCACAAAGCGAAACTCTACTAAGAGCCAAATTTACATTTTTCTAAGTATGTTAACTATAAGCTTACTAATGTCCTAAAAATTGGAAAGAATTATTTAACGGACATTTTGATAATATTCTGTAACCCTTTCACTTAACTAGACAGTATACAATGCGGTCGGTTATGTGCTGACCACATCAGATTTTTTTTTTTTTGTGTCTTTTACGAATTTCATAAGAAAAAAAAATAAAAGGAAGGTAAAAGAAGGGAAAATCGCGTTTTATTGATTACAACAACAAATTCCAATGTAATAACTAATTATCATTATTTTGTTTTTCTTTGAATTTTCTTAAAATTTTCCTTCTTGCGGTCGAATGCTTTTCATAGTTACTAAAGATTTTTTGTACTTACAATTTTCATTTGATAAAACTTTATGACTTTTTTTAACAGTTTTATTGTAAATTTTAAAAGAAATGAAAAAGAAATTATATGCTTCAATAACTGCTTTTATAAAGTAGTAAAAACGAACGAAAAAAAAAGTTATAATTTGTCATATAGAAGCATAACTAACTTTTTCGATAATTTTAATGTTGCAATGCTATGGACTTTTTTTTATTTTTTCAACAGTGTCATAAATTTGCTATAAAGGGGGCACATTCGTTTTGATCTTTATCTTTTCCTTATTTAAGAAAAAATCAAATTATTGAAAAATTAAATTAGATAAGTAAATTGCATGCTAACAGACCCAAAACCAAAAGAGTTGATTAATTTTATTTTTTAATATAGGTTAGTTTTACATAAGTTAAAGTCAGCACATATGTAGCTATTTGTTTTCTGCTTTTAAATCGATATAATGGTAGTGTTGATGTTACTTTTCTGTCTTCGTGAAATTTAAAGCTGATCATAGTGTCCATATTGAAAATAAATAGTCAAAAAATAGCAATGTTAAACCATATATCGATGGTAAAGCTATTCTAAGTAGCAAATTTAAAATTTTTGCAGAATTAGGGTTATTAATAATTGCAGTTTTAAAGAAGCGAGTTAGTCAGAATAACGCTACATAATTTGATTTTTATTCTTTGTTTTGTTTTCCAATTAAACTATTTAAATTAATTTTTAACTTGAAATAATTTTTTTTTTCCATAAAATTCGAGTTTTTGCATAAAAGGTCGTGCAATTAGTAGAAAATGGCTAATAGTGTTAAAATTGTTAATACTAACTGATGTCCTTAGCATCTGATGTCCTTTGATCGCTATATCAGCTTTTGTAATGTAAGAAATTCTAAGAAAGCACTTAGCATTATTTTGCTACTTCGACCTAACACTTATAGACACTATTTCGAACACGCCGATCTCGCGAGCTATTACACGTACGGCACTATACAAATCTATACAACACAAAGAGGACCCTTCGAAATTAATATTGGTATAAAAAAACGTATTTTGAATAATTTGTTACTTATTACGTTATTCGTACCTCAGATTCGATATGTACCCATTATGCTTACTTAACGAGTAATTAAATAAATAGATGGTGCTGGGTAATCGTATATAATTTTTTTTTTTTCCTTTTCCACTCCTAAGTAGGAGCATAGACCTAGTGCGTGATATCATAGATTCATGTTCTAGTTTCATTACGTCATAGAGTTTTAACTAGGTAGGTGACTAGCCTGCCGTAGTTCATATTCCCGAATATTTTACTAAATCAAAATTTAAAAAAAATTTGCTTAATAATGGTCCTTTTATGCATTTTATGTTAAAACGATAGATTTAGTATAGAAGTACTTAAACATTTTTACAGTTTTTGAGATTTAATTAAATTGTATTTATTATATCAATTAAACTATTCAGCTATTTATCAAAAAAATCAATAAAATCATAGTTTCATAACCTAATTTTCACCTTTATTTTTAACATCTTCCGGAATATTTGAAAATTAAAATCATAATTACTCTACAATTATTTTTTATAAACCGGGCCATAACTTTGTATGTTATTTTCATACTATACATAAGTATGTCTGCATATATGTATTCACATAAATTATACATGTATTATGTGAATGTGTTAATAATTTTTATAATTAAAAGTAAACCAACACAAAATTGGTTGCGGATAGCGTAAACATATATTTTAATTGCGCTATTTAAAGCAGTGGAATTTTAATTAATGCTAAAGTTTGCACGAATTTCAAAAAAATTAAAAAAAAAGGAAAAACTAAATTATTTTATTAAAAAAAATCCTTTTGCAATTTCTATGAAATCTAATTCCACTAAATTTCAAAGTGTGCATTTCAAATGCATCATGCAATGTAACACTTTTTTTTGTTAAACAAAAATTAAAATTAAAAGTTGAAAATTTTCCGGTTTCAAATGAAAATATTTTTTCATTTAAGTAAACAACAACAAAAAAACCAAAAATAACTTCTTAAGATTATTTTTAAACATTTTTTTTAAATTTTTTGTTTCTATTTTTTTTTTGTTGTTTTTGGGTTCACAAACCGTGATTTAAACTAAAAACAAAAAAATTCAAAAAGTGAGAAGAAAAAAAAACCTGTCGTCATTGTGACGTCACAGCGATCGTTTTACACTTATTTTTTTGTTTCTGTTTTTTTTTTTTTTACATTTCTGTTACAGGTTACGGTGTTATATGTTTACGTTTTTGTTTAGTTTTTGTTTTTGTATTTTATTGTATGTTTTCTACCCATATATACCAGTAATACATTAAACTTAACCATTTGAGATCTTCATAAAAAAAAAGAAAAACTAAAAAACAAAATCAATTTTTATAAATAAAATTTAAAATGAAAGTGTGGTTAATACTTAAGTCAAAAAAGAAAACAAAAAACAAAAAAACTGGTAGGTAACAAAACTTTTTTTCGCATTTTAATTTTTTTTTGTTTTCTTGGTCTTTATTTCATTTTCATCTTATGGACAACAAGTTGGGGGAAAGCAAAAGTCGAAATATTTGAAGACGAATAAAACAAAATTAATATGAATAAAATTAAAAGAAATAAAAATGAAATTAAGAGAGAGAAAAAAATCATTTTAAAAAAAAAATATGAAAAAAATTTTTTTTTTTAATAGAAATCAAAAGTGAAGATAATTTTGTTTTTTCTACTACTGCTGTAGATTTAAGTAATTTCAATATTTTTAATAGATGAATTTAAAATATATAGGGTAAATGTATTACGATTGGACTTCAATTTGAATATATATGATACAATTGCTACATGACTCATATAATTTTCTGGAATATTTCTTCCATTAGTTTTCTAAAGTAATTCTTGAAAGCTGTTCTTTGATGGCCAAGTCAATTTACGTGGCATTAAAAAATATTTAAGAAATTTTTTAAGAGCTCTCTATCATTTTATAATGTCGAGTACAATATTAGATTATGTTATACGGTAAACCTAAAGTGATAATTAAGGCCCTTAATATTATCGGCGAAGCGAATGAAATTTTTGGCGAATATGATTTTTTGGTATTATGATTAGCAAATTATTATGGTATTATGATTGGATTGGTATTATAGTTGTCATTATATTTGGTATTATAATTAGCAAATCACTATAATTATGATTAGCATTTATAGTGATATAATGGAAAAATCTAAACTATCTGTAAAGTAAGTTCATAAAATTCTACAAATTATTGTAAGAAACAATTGACTGTATAATTTTAATTTAAGCGAACCAAAAGCAATTCGAACATTCAAATAAGTTAATGGATAACAATCCCGTAATTGCTAAAGAATTGAAAAATTCAATCCAAACAATGTGTACATATGTGTGATGTTAACCTAATTATTTTCGTTTGGTGATCCAATGTCTTGTGGTAGCAACATTTTGGATCTGACAAATGAAAGCATTCGCCTATCATACTTTAAAATATCATTCGATTCGTTATAGTCCATTCGATTCGCCCAGCCATTCGTTTCGTCGATCATAATAAGGGTATAAAATGAACACGTCAGGACGTGAATTAAAAATTCCAATATAAAAAAATAAGTTTTTAGAACAAAAATGAAAAATAATTAAAAAAAAGTTTCAGCTTATAAAAAATTTTAAACGATATGAACGCGTCTATTTGGTCAGTGTGAAAATTTGTTAAAACTTACGTTTACGGTAAGTTTGGATGTGTTCTGAACATGTTCATTTTTAACATGTAAAGAACACGTCCAAACTTATCGGCAGTGAAGGAATTCTTATTTCTAAAAATTTCTTCAGGTTTATTTTGACCACAATGCACTTATCCATAGATAAATCAATAAATAGGACTTACTTTGTATATTAGATTTCTTCGAAAATCCTTAATTTTCTCTCTTATGTAGTAAGTTTTGAATAAAATTGAAATTATTTACGCTGACTTTAATTGCATACCTTCGTACATATGGATGTGTTGGTATACTTATTTTGAAAGGAATTTAAGAAAATGGTTTGCGCTGTTTATGATCTCAATCCATATTAATTTCGATTAAGAAAATTCGATATTATTTTTAAAATTTACAATTAAATTTTGTGACAAACAAAATATGAAAAGTTCTCATTTTAAAATTACAATGGTCTTAAAAATATTTACATATGTATATTTGGATATGTATATCTATTACTTTTTTTTTCAAAAATGTTTATTAAATTAAAAATATTAATATAATTGTGTTTTAATTTTAGGTAAGCAGTTTTAAATATGAAACAGACCATGAGAAATTACAATGCATATCTTATGATTGAAACGAAGGTAAATACTAAGTTTAAATTTTAGAATTTGGTTTGGGATCTTTGCCCATTTTTTTCAAAATTCAAAAAATATTCGACCGTCAAACATTTGAACTCGTATTGCTAGTTGAAAATCTAGAATTTAAGGTATTCATTTGGGCAACATTTTGCAGTTAAGTTGTCCGAATTTTGAACATTGTCCATTTTTGTATCCAGTTTCCCAGTGAATCAATATAATAGATTAAAATATACGGTTGAATATCGTATAAGCATCTAAAATGATAATTTGAAAAAAAAATTTAAAGCACAAAAAAGTTCAACAACTACAGAAACTTAAAATAAAAATGGAAAGTGAGGGTAACAAAAAATCAAGTGTAAAAAAAAAAAACAAAGCTAAGAATACATTTTCTATCTCTCTCTTATTCCTTCCTTCTTTTTCTTTTATTATTAACAATTTATTAATTTATGTTATTTTTTTCCACTTATTCTCTTTATTTAATCAAAAAAATAAAAATAAAAGAAGGAAAAATATAGGTTCATTTGGTGTATTTAATTTTAATGATTGGTACAAAGAGAAAATTAAAATTTGCGGCTTATTTTAATAGATTATACACTTAAAATCGAGAAAAAGAAAAAAAAAAGAGAAGAAAATTGAAAATAAAAAATACAACTTATTTAAATTTAATTCAATTATATTTTTGGATTATTATGTTTTTGTATTTATTTCTCTTTTCATTTTAACTATATTATTACTGCAGTTCTTTTGTGTAGATAAGTAGAGAAAATTCAAAGGAGTCATACGTACCTATACGTATAATTTTTATTGTTAACAGCTTACCATGGATTAAAATATAAATTTATTTTAGAAAATTTTACATTAAATTTCATGTAACAGTGGACATATACACATGTATTTGAATTTAACGAAATAGTTAAACTCAACTATGGTATAATTAAGTACGGTGAGTTATTAAATATGTAGGTGAAAAGAGGGTTTTGGGTAAGACGAAAGGTCATTTATCTCATCTTATACATAAATTATGTTTATCAATTTAATTATAACCTATAGTATTTGAATAAGAAAGTATGTTTGAAAACTATTAAAAAATTAATAAATTTTATGAAATGTGATTAAAAAAAATTGTTTTTGTGTATTAGGTTGGTTTAAATATAAAAAATTCAAATTGTATAATTATTTTCTTAGTATGTATGTATAGGAAAATGAAAATAATCCGTTACCAAAACCTTTTCTTTTCTCTTTTACTTATGATTCAGGAGAAAACTTCTGATTCATCATGTAGTATTTTTGATTAAAACATTTGATTAGTCGATTTAAAATTGACGTCACGCACGACATTTGTCATTTCCTTTTTGCATTAACTTCAAATAATTTACGATATATGAAGGTATTGCATTACAGTTTAAACTGAACTTTAATTATAAATGTTTCTATATGAAAAAAAAAATCTATTTAATCATGAATTTCTGTTCAAGTGCAAAAATGAACGTTTTACATTACAAAATTAGTTTATTTTTTAGTAAAATTTAGGGTGCTTAAAGATTTTTTTGTTTTTAATATTTTTTTTTACTTGTAGATTTTATTTTTTGTGGTTTTATTCGAAAAATTATATTTTCATTTTTTTTTTTTTATTAAATTTTTTTTTTATACCCGTACGAAAGTGTATTCGAACGGTATTATAAATTTGACTTACCGTTTGCAAGATTCAGAAATATATGTAGACTTAAGTACATATATGATTTTGATCAGCGTCACATTCTAAATCGATTTAAAAATGTCTGTCTGTCTCTCCGTTCGGCCGTCCGTTCTAACGATAACTTCGAAACTAATTGAGCTATGCTCATCAAATTTTCGCAAATGATTTATAATAATAAATGTTGCATTTGAATTGAATGTGACCGAATGTTGCAAAAGTCAATTTTAATAGTAGTTTTGTTATCTTAGAAATTATTGAAATTATGAATAGTATGGAAATTTTGCATACGGTATAATACGGTATAATACGGTTTTTAATGCGAATATATGCACGAAGGGTATTATAAATTCACAACTCCACTTGTAGCGCTTAAAAATAACAGTCTGTAACGCTATAAACATTCTGAATGTAGATACATATATTACCTTACTCAGTGCCGAATTCTGAAACGGTTTAATCATGTCGGTTCGTTTTTAGTGGTAATTACTTAAAAGGCGATAGAGCTAAGATCTATACCAAATTTTGCAAAGAGTTTTTAATGGTAAATACCAGAAACCTATTAAATACGAACTATGTATCTTAAAGTTGATCTAATTAACTCTATTTTTTTTCGTTTTCATTTAATCTATTTTTTTACGTAGATTTTTATCAAAACTTTTTGATTTACTGCTTGTGCACTATTAAAAATTATTTGTTTTTTTATGGTTAAAAAACAAATTTAGTTCGTATTTACTTTAATATTAAAGGGTTTTCGTTATATTTCCAAGAAATTAAAAAAAAGTTGAAACTCTGACTTAATAAATTTCAAATTGTAACATAACATAGTATTCACGTATTTTGAGATTTTTAATGTTGGTACATGTGTACATACATATTATAAATTCAAACTTATGAATAGTAAAATAATTTTTTTTTACTTTCTAATCAATTTTCATTAAATCTTTGTCTTACTTAGTAAAAGGGAAAATGGTTTTTTATTATTTATTAGAAAAATTTTATTTTAAATTACATGTGTGATTAAAATACGATCAACAACTAGTTGGTTATACTATTAAAATTATGAAAGTTGTAAATATTTGTTTCTGTAAAGAAATTGAAAAAACTTAAAGTAATTACAACAACGATTTATAATTTGCAATATTGTAAAAATTGGCCATGATTTTTTCAGTTTAGCTTAAGTCTTTTTATTAAATGCAATGAAAGTAAAATTATAAATAATATATGCATTGGGAATAACAGAAGGATTTTAATTACTATTTTAGTTTATTTAATTTAATCAGTTTAAACATTTAAATTTAAAGAAATTTTTATGTGCCATACTGTACACTCATATTAAGTTTGAAACAAAGTTAAGTTTGCTTTTTTTATTGAAGTTATTGCAAATATAGAATGAAAGTAAAAAATTTGTTTATATAAAACTTGATTATTTTCCTAAGAAAACGCAGTTTTTAACATTAGAACTGTAAGTATTAAGGAGATTCATATATGAAAATAAATGCAAGATTTTTTTTTAGGTGTATGAAAAAAAAACTCTTCTCCGAAGAGAAGAAAATCAGCTTTGATAAAGTGCGTATGTAGCTCACAAAATATATTAGCAAAAATAAAAGTATTTTATTCCGAATAAGAGGGAGTTTTCTTTTCATACCCCTAAAAAAAACAATTTATATTTCGGAAAGATTATCAAACATTGAAGAAATTTTTTCTTCGACTAACAGCAAGACTTCTAAATCTTTGCTGTTCTGTCGTAAAGAACAACATTTTTAAAAAAATTCTATTCAAGTTGTAATTTATTTTTAAACCTTTCCTAAGCTTGACTTGCTATAAACTAAGCTTAAACTGTATTTTAAGAAAATTACCAAAGAATACGAGTATTTAAAAATAGCAAATTAGTGCATTAAAAATTGACAGCACGTAATGTAAAAATGTTAATCCTCTTGTAATTTTAGCTCTATTCAATTTGTTCTTGGTTTCTTAAAAACGATTGCTCATGTAAAACTGATTTTATAATTATGACTAATACGAGTATAGAGTAACGAGTAAATAACGTAAAATGAAGAAAAAATTATTTTCAGAATATTCACATCACTATTAAAATTCTAATTTTTTCTTTCTTAATTTTAATATTTCCTATAATTCCTAAAATAAAAAATTGAATCATTTATTTTTGTTGGAACCCTAATACTCGTAATACTCATTTTTTTGTTTTTAATTAATTTGGCCTCGAGCAGCAGATTATTACTTTCCAAAGAATGTGTGCATAACGAAAATGTATGGTTAAAATAAAAAATCTCAATAACATGTGCTTGTCGACAATATTAATATTTCTCTAAATATAAGAAATGTTTTATGGAGAGACGCTTTTAGCATATAGTTTTTAATTTATTGCCATTTTTTTTTGCAAATGACAAAAAAAAAATTATCAAAAATTACGAGAATCGGATTTTTGTAAGAAATTTCGGAATTTACATTCTTCAGTTCAAATTCAGTTCTGTTATTGAAACATTAATGTACTATTGTGATTTTCTAAAATGAGGTCCATTATTTTAAGAACTACAGTTTTCTTCGCTTAAGTAAAACAATTAAGCATAACATCATTTACCAAATTTATTACAGTTTCACAACAGCAATATTTAATAACCAATTTAGCAATCAATTCTATAATTTATTGGCGCTTATTCTGCGTGTGAATACATGTGTTTGCTATGATTTTTTTAATACGTATAATATGTACTATTTAATATAATTTTGTACAATATACATTCATGTACGTAAAATAATTTTAAGAAAAGGATACGGAAATATTGGAGTTTATTCTGAGAACCGAATAACGAAGAGATGAAAGTTGATATTGTACTAAAGGTTTGGATATTAGAATTATGAAGGCAAATCAATGTTTACAAAAGATTGGTGTCTACTCGTATAATAAAAGTTAAAATAAATATCACTGTTGCTTAGAGATTCTTTCAGAGAAAACTCTATTACCCTGGTTTGCTTCCCTTATTTCGTTTCCTAAAATAAGCCCCGTTCGGCATGAAATTTAAATCCAATGGTTTTTAACATTTAACATTTTCTGTAGAAGCATTCATACTACAAAAATTTATAAACCTGAGGCTTGTTTTTTAGAAAAATAAAATTCGACCCATGACGGAAACATAGCCAAATCATAATAGCTAAGTTATTTACATATATACCTATTAGGTAATTTTGATCGCTCATATAAAGAAGTACAAATAAAATTTCATTGTCGTGTTAGTTCTACCAAGACAAACTGTTGTGATGTTATGGGAAAAAAACAAGACTTTTGAATGTTGAAAATATTGATAAAAAAAACTCAATAATTATGATTCCGAAAAACATTTCACACTAAATAAAAACAAAATCAATTTAAATTTGAAATTTGAACGATATTTAAAAATTTTGTATAACTATATAACAAAAAAATGAACTCTAATTATTTTTATTATTATGAAGTCATAAAATGGTTTTTTTTGATGGTTTTAACTTTTTTGTTTTGTAAATTTATCCTGTTAAGTGGCTTGGCAATATACTGGATTATAATCTTAACATGTACTTGCATAATTATTCATACATACGAGTTTATGAATATTAAACGCTTTTGTGTATAACATAAAGTTTAAATGTATACTACATGTATAACATATAAAATTGAGTTGAAATTATAATAACAAAGGTTATTGTTAAATTTTTTCCCATTTGAAGTAAAGTTCTTTTACAGTTCTTTAAGAAAATAATGGACTCATTTTTACATTAATATATTTTTGAAAACTATCATTATAAATACAATTAAAATTTTTCTACAGCGATTATTTAAAAGAAAAACACATAAAAACTTTATTACTAATTATTAATACAACAAACAGTTGTTTATATTTATTACCAATTCTTATAAGAATTATAACTAATGAAATTTCTTCATACAACTGCAGAACAGATGGATTACGTAATCAAAGGAACGAGTCAAGGAAGAAAAATTTTATTAAAAAATTTTTGCTCCTCGATTTGGACTCGAACGTACCGCTTTCTAGGCCGATACTCTATCAACTCAACTACGGAGGTATGAAGAAATTGCCAGAAAGTGTTTTTCACATTGCTTTGCACTGTAATCTACATAAAAACTAGATAAAAGCAGAAAAATTATCGCCAAACAACTTAAAAATATATTCATATATAGGATTAGAAAAGTTTCCTTGGATTCATTTACGAGAGTTTTTAATTATTGAAATTGTATTAAAAGAGTTTTTCGTACATTTTTTTTATAAGTTTAAATTGATCCTTTAAGACCTCTTGCACGGCTTCCCAAAGGGTACACCTAGTCCACAAAGGCGCATTGTGGTAAGATCCCTTTGTAGCTCAAATTAAATTAATAGAATTTTGTTTAGTCACGAAAGTTAATTCTTAAGAAATTTTATTTATGTATGTACGAAATAGGGTTTTAGGTCTACACCATGCTTTATATTAGAAGTATTTATCAAGTGTATTTTCACCGATAAAAGAAATACCAATGAAATAAGTGTTTATAAGAAAATGACCGATGAATAATAAATTGCATTGTTTTAATATATCGGAAAATTACTGTTTTTAATTTTTCTTCTTGTACCTTTTAAAAGAAAGCCAATAACTTTAACTTATAGTTTGCAGCTCCTTTTAAAATTCAGCATATTGTATGGATAAATTTGAATTAACTATGAGGGTTGAACTCAAACTCAAATAATTTGTCTATATGTTGAATGGTCTCTTAAAATACATTATTCACACACATGTTGACATGTACATATGTATATATGTATGTGTATTATATTACACAATATATAATGTATATATATAATGCATATTGTTCAAAAAATATGCATTTTCCAATAAAGTAATTCATTTTCTTGAATAAAGTTCTTATATACATACATACTCGTATGCAGGGATCTTGAAATTTTTTTTTTCTTTTAATGTGTACGTACAGTCAGCGACATAATTAATCGTACGAATGAAAAAACCTTAATAAAAAACGAAATTAAATAAACTAACCCAATTTTCAAATAGAAACAAAATTAAAACAAATAAATTTATTAATTCAATTGAAATTTTTGCAAAAATTATAAAAAAAATTTAAATTATAACAAAAAACATAAAAAATTCATTTAAAAACGCGACATATTTAATCGTACACATAATTTTAACCAAATTATTTATAATGACTTTCAATTCTAATTCCTTGTTTAGTATTTAGTGTTGCCACCACGTCATTTTTGAACCTCTTGCAATCTATTTGGCTTTGATTCAATTAAAGTTTGTAAATATTTAATTGGTATATTCTCCCATTCTCGTTTAATGGCAGTTTTGAGGGTATCCTTGGAAGTTATCTTGTGTTTGCCAAGTTGATTTTCTAAAAAATTTTAAATGTGCTCTATAGCGTTGTGGTACGGTGATTCTGGAGGGGAATGAAGTTGCTTTGGTACATTAAAGAGAAGCCACTCCTTTACAATACCTGAGGTTCGTTTAGGATCATTCTCCTGTTGAAAAATCCATTCATTTTTATAACACATTTTTCGAGCCGATTCTTTTAAATTACCCTTAAGAATATTTAAATAATGAAATTTATCCATTTTGCAATCAATAAATTCAAGACTTCCAACTCCGTATCAAGATATACATCCTCAAACCATAACATTGCCTCCACCATGTTTTACAGTGGATACTAAATTTTTTGTATTGAGTGCCTCCTCTTGCTTTCTCTAAATTTTAGATGGCCCATCATGTCCAAAAATATTAAATTTACTCTCGTCAGAAAAAATTACCCTTTTCCAATGAGATAAATCTGAATTAATATGACTTTTAGCAAATTCCATTCGCTTTTTCTTATTAGTATCTGATATAAACGGTTTTTTTTTCTTGGAATATTCTTAGGCACGAAAACCACTTCTGTTTAATACTCGTATTCTTTGAATTGTACGACTATAAACATCTTTCTTATAGGTTTCTGAAATTGATTTAGCTATTTTGATACCAGTTAACTTAGGATTTTGCCTTATTTTTTTTTTAAAACTTGTCTTTCTTCACGTTTGTCCAATTTTCTAGGCCTCCCAGTTTTTTTCCTGTATCGAACAGAACCAGTTTTCTTAAAATTTTTAACAGTTGATTTACTCCCTTTTCGAATTTTAGCTATTTCACCCAAAGAAAACCCTTTCCGAGTGGTATTTTATTGCGAGTTCTCTGAACTCAATACTGGATTCTTTATCGTTAACCACATCGAACTAATATTAAATACTGACCATTAAAATTTCTACAAAAATAAACGCATTGCATTCAAAATTGCCTCTAAGAATGATAACAACTCAAAATTTTTATAAAATTCTAAAATTTTCATCAGAAAAATAACCTTAAATTTATCGTACGATTAAATATGTCGCAAAAATAAGTAGGAAAAAAACTAATGTGCAAATTTGAGGATTACTCATTCGCATTTCTCACAATTTTTTGTAGCTGAACACAAACATATATTCAATCAAGTGTTCCTACAAAATTTCTTTTTCGTATACGTTTTAGAAATACAAAATCGGGCGCTTTTATCATGCGTACGATTAATTATGTCGCTCACTGTATGTATGTAAATGATGAAATCATGTGGTAAAGTCATTGTCCTTTATTTTTCTTTTTCATTAAAATGTAATAAAGTATCTAAAGTACTGTACATACTTATATGTATGTGAAAGGAAAGAAAATGACGCAAATATTTTATGTATGTAGTTTTAGTTTAAGCTAGAACAAAAAGAAATATTATTGAACGGTTTATTGACGTTTTCTTATTGAATTTTTCTTCTCTTTTTCATTTTTTATGACTAAAGAAACATAAAAAATTTTCATAAAATCAAAAGAAAAAATATAAACAAATTGTTTTATAGTTTGACATTGCAGAGCAAAACAGTGTAAAATTTTGTATATGAAAATTTTTTTTTTCCATGTTTGTGTTTTTGTAAATTGTTAAATGTTTTTATAATATTCAATGTTTATTCGCTTTTATTGCATAAAAGGTCTTTTAAATTAAAAATCCAATTCTATATTTTATATTTTGCTTTAGTTTTACAGGAGATTTTTGTTTTTGTAGTCATTGCATTTATCATGTAAATATTCATTCAAAATTTATTATGCTCCTAATATTAAAATTTCATTTTAAAATGAATTTCATGTTAAACAAGACAAATTATAAATATTTAAAATATATTTTGCAAATTTAATCAATATTAAATTTAGATGTTATAAGAACAAAAAGCTCCTTAAAAAATTTACCTTCATCCCTTAAATTCAAATATTCTAATATGACGTTTTCTCGAAATGATACATTTACTTTTCTAGAGAGTAGACAATTTTTGTGGCATTGCCATTCATTTTAGTTTCAGCTGTAAGTTAAATTAAAAAATGCGAGTTTAATAATGTATTCCGTGTTTTCGTAAGCTATGGGTCTAGTCCGTAAAATATTAAACGAATTTGTTTCTAATGAAAAAAACCTTAGGTTATCTGAAGTTTTTGCCATAGACTTGTCCTATTGGGTTTATACTTTAACATGTATATTGACATACATTACAAAAAAAGAACACATGTTTTACAAAACAATCAGATAATTGGAAAAATTTTCAAAATAATTAGTTTAATTTTACAAATTTCAAATAATCTCTTTTATTTTTTTTTGTCTTGTAATAAGCGTAAAAACATGCGTTTTATCGGTTTTTGTTGTTCATATACACATGTAAGTATGTATGTATATATACATTTGTTTTCTATAACATAACCTTATTTTTTAAAAAAAAATTTTTAAATTAAGCATAGGTTCAACATAACCCCAATTAATATATCAAATATATAAATGGATTTCTTATGGTCTTTAAGAAGAGAAAGTAAATGTATGATGAAAATAAATGAAAATAAAAACCTAAACAAAAATATATTCAACCTTTAAATTATTAAAAAGTAACACTAAAGTAAAATGAAATGTTAGGTTGTTTCGGGCAACTTTAAGTTTAATATGTTTTTATTTTTTGTGTACACAAGAATTTTTTTTCAATTTTCTGAAAATTATTGATCTATATTTTGATAATTCATTATTTTCTGCGTATGTACGAATACAAAGTTATTTTAATTTAATTTGTTTGATTTTGTGAGAAAATTTCTTTGCCGGCAACAAGTTTGCTGAAAACAATAGTGTCAAATTCATAATTAGGTTGGAAAACAACCTAATTAGTTGAGCGTTTTTGGTACGCTATGCAATGAAGAAATTTGTATATTGTTTCTTGATAGGAATAAAATTAAGTAATGGGAATAGGAATTATTCGTACAAGAAATTGTAACAGTTTGTGCATTAACCATAAATTTACTACTATTTACTAAATTTTGTAATTACTGAGTTTTTTCTGCCACAGTTATTTCTAGTAACACCAAGTAGCTTTTCAAACTTTTTTATTTCCGTGCATAATAAAATATTGTACAGACAAATTTTTAATATCTATGATTTCGGATGTCTATAAATTTACTAAAATAAATGAGAAATAATATTATTAATAAAGTAAATTAATTTTAATATAAAATTTTTCAATTTGTAATTTAAATTTTTGATAATTTTTACCTTGTAGAATTATCAAATGTATAATGCGCATAGGTTGCGTTTCAAGATTTTTTCAAAAATTTCTTAAAATTTATTGAAATTTTAACTCAAATCTACCTAATTATCACTATATACAGTCGAAAAAAATAGTATAGAATAAAAAACTTACATAGAGCAATTTTCACATTATAAACTTTTTATGAAAATACGTCAGTTTTTTTTTCAGATTTTATTATTATAGACGTTGAAATATTCATTTTAATAAATGATATGTAAATTGAAAGCAGCATAAAATGCAATTTAGGTCATCAAACTAAAGGTATATGTACCATATATAAGTATAACAAATACGCATATGAACACAAATGCCACAACAAAAATATACCTATGCATATCATAATATGCATACAAAATTTGTAAACATTAGCACGCTGACGGAATATCTAATGTTTTGACATTCACTTGTTTTATGACTTATTATGAATATCATTTGTAAATGACAAAGAGAAAAACAAAAAGAATATAGAAATTTTACACATAACGAAATTCTTAGCAATGTTATTTGTTTTTATCATATGACAATTGAAATAAAAAGAAAAAACCCAAAACACTTGGTATAGTACCCGTATTGTGTTTTTGTTTTCTAAATATAGGTGACAGTAGTGCGGTGAATAAAGTCTTCATTGAAAGTGATTTGACCAATTAGGATAAAAAAAAAATTTACATTCAATTTGTAATATCCGGATCTTGATTTTATGTTATAGAATATTTATACATTTAGTCAGAATTAAGAATAGCTTTTAACTGATTTAGGAAAAAAAATTATAGTCATAATTATTATTGAATTACAATTAATGAAGTTATGTAATAGATGAAAAATAATGCGAGTTGTTGTATTTTCATTAGATGTAGTGTAAGATGAAAATATGTAACAAATTTTTCTATATGAAAATAATTGAATTATGCAACGAATATTTAGTTAACGGCTAAACAACACGTGAGGCACATCACAATTCCCCTGAAAGTATGCAAATATTTATAAAATATTCTTAGCATTAGTAGCCTTCAAATCGAAATTTATTTCAATTTGTTTTTAATAAAATTTTGTTAACAATTTTTATTTAAATTTCGTTAATCACTACACTTTAAACATTAACAGTTTATTTGCCACGAAATGCTCTTTCTTCTGTTTTAGTTTTCAAATTTCAAATCAATTGCTTTGACATTTTGAAGCTTTGTAAAAGTTTAAAACAGTTATGTCTCGGACCAATATATTTTACAAACAATTAATATGTAAATTTTTAGAAACCAACACTTTATATAGAAAGAAAATGTCAATTTTCAACAGATTAAAACACTATAAATCTAAATTGAAAACCCAGTTTGCTTCAGATTTATTATTTTGAAACAAAAGTGATGAGATGTCGATTCTGCTCTCTATTAACCCACGTTGAAATTATTTATGTTTTTAGAATTAATAACATGGAAAACGAAATTACCAAGAAATTTATCACTGTCCCAACTCACTGAGTAAGGTTATCCATTCTTTTATAAATACAATTTAAGAAATTAATCTTACTTTTAATTATTCAATTTGCCTTGAATTTTACATGTATATGTATTAGAATTTTAACAAATAGACTGTACGTTTTCCCTTTAACAAAATAAAAATATTTAACCCCATTTTCTCGTTTCCCCATAAAACAAAAGTAAAAATATTGCATAATTTTTTTTATATATAGGAAATGAACGCAATCAATTATCTGATGAAACTAATCAATATCTGTGTTTTATGTCAGACAAAAGTAATTGCACTTTTTCTTTGTTTTTCCTCATATACTTAGGGTGTAAAATTGAACTTAAAAACTCCTTCTGGAATTGTTGTTCACAATATAATAATGTGTAAATTTGTGTATATAATATTTTTGGGGTATAATATCCTTTTGAGACATAAAACAAGATTAAGAAATATTTTGAAATATGAACCACAAGAATTCCAGACATTTGAGGTTTGTCATATCGAATGTATATTGTGTGCTAGTCTATACATGATTTAAATCGTAAACTGTTTTATGTGTTATAGAATTTCGAAAATTGGGGGAATAATAATCAATTCACATTTTTATAATATATTTCTTTAAATTAACATGCGTTTTCTTTTAATATGATATATTCCAAAAATATATAGATATATAAAAATGTTAGAATAAAATGAATATAAAAGTTAGAGGCGAAACAGAACATAATTAAGTCTTTTTTTTTTTTGTCATAATATTGATAAATTTACATGTTTTTTATATTATAGTTCAATAGTTTCTGCCAAACTTAATTTTTGTAAACAGATTCAATAAGAAGAACTTTAAAGAGCTTTTCAAAAAATTTTTAACTTAATAACAAAATTATCTGAAAATTTGTCTGAAAAAAATATTTATTTTCAGACAATTCGGAAGAATATTGAGAGCATTGACTTGAGATCCTCACCAGTGCTATAATATGTAGTACGTACTGCATTTAAATTTAACTTAGATTAAGCTTGAATTGTTACATTTAAAAATGAAATTGAACTGATTTATTAAATGTTTCAAGGCAAATATTTAGAATTTATTTAATGTATTACTGAAACTTCCAGCGCAGTAGTCTACGCACAGTTAACACTTACATGATTAGAAAGCTTTAACCGCTAAAAGTATGCAAACATTTTTATAAAATATTGACACGCATAATTCACATTATAATTTAAAAACTGATCTTTAAATTAAAATGCGAATTTCTGTGCCTTCCTCATTTTACTTGATACAGTCGGTAATCATTTACAAGTACGCATGTATGTATATATGTATGCATATATATTTCAGAAAAGTAATTGTACAAATTTACAGTATCTTAAGAGAAAAAACAAAAGAAACAATGAAAAAAACACACAACATTGCAACATATAATGCAGATTAAGTTTTCTTTAATTAATAAAATCACCTGTTTCAAATAATTGATTACCATATAAATTAATCGTGTGTATATGGTTGATAATCAAAGTCAATGTAATCAAAAAAATTCAATTAAAATTGAATAAAATTAAAAATATTTAATCACCTACAGTTCAAAAGCCTCATAAAAACGATATTCTTCTATACATATACATACATATATACATATTTAACAAACATACGATATATACATAGAATATACAGATATAATCCGACAACAGCTCAAGATAATAACGAATTATATCTTAATGATGTGTCTACCTTTCATATATTTACAAATAATGTGAAAAGATCTTATGATTTTTTCGTCAAAGGAAAAAATAATTCAATCATAAATTATTAGTGTTTCACATGTATGGAGTTTACCTATTTTTCATTTTTCTTTGCTTCTTATTTTCCACCTTGATCAGAAATAAAGTAATAAATAAATCATGAAACATGAATTCCAAAAAATTAACATTGTAAAATTTTGAAATAATGAAAATAAAAATATTCATTGTCTATGCCACATACGAGTACAAATGTCAATATACAGGGTGTACAAGTCTCAATGCTAATCCCGAAGTAGGGTGTTAAAATGGGTGACAAAACGAACAAAAAACACTTAGTGATATTATTATTTATGGTCCCTTCATCTCGAGGTATAAGATTTCTAATTTGATTTTTCTCAAAGACATTTGATTTTTACATCATCACTTATAGCTCGGCCAGAACTTTTAGGGTTTATCTCGGGAAGCTTAAAAAATTTTGTTTTTGATCTGAAAATACTTTATTTTAGTTATTTTTTGAATACTTCAACTTCTGGTTTTTCGCCTGAAAGACATGTTATTCCAAAGTTTTTTGCAATACTAGACATCACTTCCACTAAAAAAAAGCGGCATCAACTTATTTTTATGAATAAATGACAATTGAAAATTTATTGGGAACAATTCTTAAGAATTTTGACCTTGGACTTTTATAAATATCTAATAATATCCGAGCCATAAATAAAAATGTAAATATTGTACGGTTTTCAAAAAACCAACTTAGAAAACACAAAAATGTCATTTTGTATTTTCTGTTCATCTTGATCCATTCTATAATTTTGCTTCCAAAATATCATTAAGTCTCAAACACTCTGTACTCATATGCATATATAATTTTAAGACATTAAACGTAAATATTCACATACCGCCATATACTGTGGTGTACGGGTACATGTGCACATGGTAAATAAGTAACATACAGAAAAAAAAATTGATGTTGTGGGTGAGGTTTTTAAAGGTCTTCTTCATATAATTGGAAATGTTATTTTAATAAAGTCTTTTTTTTTCTCTCTCTTTTTTTTTTGATTTTCTGTTAGAAAATGCATCATTATTTTGATTAATTTCCGTAATTAATACATTAACTGCTATTGCGCATGCAATTTTAACTTGATTTTCTCTTTTAAATTATTTTAAATTTAAAACTATTATAAATTTTATTTTACTCAGATGAAGTTATAAAGAAAAATTAATAAAATTTACTTATTGCATAATAATGAAAAATACTACAGATTAACGTATATACATATTATGATATGCAAAATAAATTAAGAAACGAATTCGGAAGTTGTGATTTATAATTGTATGGAAATAATAAAAAAAAAAACAATTAAATTTAAATATGAACCAAAATTTATATTAAGGGTTTAATTATAACATCAAGTGCATTTGCAAATAAAAAAGAGAATCGGTGAAGTGTTACCATTGGTAATGTTATTTTTATATTATTTTTGATTTTAAAGAAATTTGTGCAAAATTAATGTGAAGTTTAATAATTGGTTGTAGTACAACACAATCAACATGTTGTCTCTAAATAAGAATTTTGATTAATAAAAAACAAAATATGTAAATGTAATAAATAAACGAAATGAAACGAGAAATAATTTTAAACATTTACAAAATTATAACACAAGTGATTTGTGATAATTCAGGAATTCGTTTTAGATCTAAATTTCAACTGAATTGTCGAAAATGTCGACACCCAAATATGTATATTGCATAAACAATTAGTCCTAAGGGTATGCAATCACAAATCTTAAATTATTAAGCCTCAATTTGTAATTTGTTTTTCATAAATCTTAAATTATTAAGCTTTAATTTGTAATTAAAACTCACTTAAAATTTAAAATTGTTATGGTTCTGCATATAAAATGTTATGTTAATTTTACAAAAGAATAATAAATTAAAAGCCACACGGATGAATTTATAGCAAAATTGTCTAGTTAACTAAAAACACAAAACTAACTAAAAAATATTGCAATTGAATATAATTGGTAAATTTTAATTATTTGTAAGTTTAGTTTCTCGAATCTTTGTTTTTGACAATTTAAATGAATGCTCTAATAGCTACCAAGGTAAAATCGAATAAATGGTTTGCTATCTCTTCATCGAAAGACTGATGCCTGAACATCCCTTCCAAATTAACATATAATTTGTTTGACATATAATTTGTTTGACCTGGCAGTTATTTGATTTTAGAATGCGATTTGACGTCATTTATTTTTTTGTGTTGACGGATATTTGAAATCTCTTGTTTGGTTCGTCCATCAGGAAGTGAAAGAAGTTTTTGAAAACAATATTGTAAGTACAATTAATAATATTCAGTGTGAAAGGCGCAAAAATTCTTTGAATTTGTCACTGAAACGTAAATAAATTTTAATAACATTTAAAAGAGATTATGTAAAAAATTATTAACATTGGTAAATTTTTTTAATTTACAATTTGTCTATAAGTTTTACATATATAAATTTAAAAATCTGATATTTTAAGATCATCCCTTACTTTAAGAATTTTTCATCTAAGCGTTAACAATAATTTATCTCTGAATATATGTGATAATTTATCAATTTTATTATTTTATGTAGTATTAAAAGTGTAAAGGAGTTGTCATTGTAATTCAATATTACAATTATCGTATAATACACTGATATGTACACATATTGCAATATATTATAAAATTGAATTACATATATAGTACAATTGCAAAAGTAAAGTACTGTTGTATATTAAATTCTAACCGTGTAGTTAATTAAATTTGTTGAAAACATTTCATTAAATCTAATGTTAATTTTTAATATTTATTTCTCATAAATTTTATCAGGTTATTTGTTGAATTTTTTTAATTAAAATATTTAAAAATAAGCATAATAAAATAAATAAAAATAATTTATTTTTCATAAATTTTATCAGGTTATTTGTTGAATTTTTTTAATTAAAATATTTAAAAATAAGCTGAATTAAAAAAAATGCTTCATGTTCAAGGGCCATTAACATATAATACTTTGGGAAATTTTAGCCATAAACTTGAATTTTTTACTTTTCAATATAACATACTTAACTTCTTTTAACTCATTTTAATGATTTTACTATTAATATTTATAGTTCTCCTTGAAATAAACTTATGTAACAACGATAGTTAATTATAGAGTTTTTTTTTAAAGTATGATCGTAAATGTCATGATGGTAAGAAAATGTAATCGTAACTATACGTAAGATTTTACTAAAAATATTAATTTAAACTGCTGTGCGCATTATTTCGTACTTGTTGTTCAATGAAAAATCTATTATCTATGCAATTCATTTGCTTAATTATATACCTGTACATCGCAACAGTTACTAGTATGTATAAATACTCAGTTAGGTTTAATGATAATTTTACTATTGTAATTTTGCCTTTCTCCATTTAAAAATTATTACATTGTTTACTTAACAGATATTTTTCTGTATACAAATAAATAGCAAAAAAAAATTTAAATAGTTATTTTGACTTGATTGATTTGTAAATTACACAGGTCCATTGAGAAAAAAAAAAACGTAAAAAATAAAAATAAAATAAAAAGTAAATAAAAAATTTTGCAATTGAAATTTAACAGCCAAAAACGATATGGCGATAGATTTTAATTTGCACACAGCTATGATGAATGCTTATTGAATTTATTTTTATTTAGACGCCAAACAATTTAGTTTTACTTGCAATACAAACAAACATTTATTCTTTCTTTTTATAGTTATTGGTCATTCAACCGAATTGAAAGACTTTGAAATATTTGCGATTTTTTCTTTTCGATTTTTTTTGTATCTGTCTATGCTCTTTTCGTTGAATTTTACGTAATCAAATACTTTAGTTTTTATTTTTTTTTTTAAATATAATTAAACACATTAAAGAAATAAATGAAAAGTGATGAAAATTGTTTTAAATCAAAAGTATTGGTCCAATTATTTTGCTAGACCAATTGAACAAATAATTTGGTAGTTCAACAATTATACGGCTATGAGATAAAAATTAATTTAGGGCATCGAAATTTTTTAAATATTTCACTGATTACACTATAAATAAATATTCAATTGTCTACTATAGGCGATCGATTTTTATAATCTTAATTGTTTTCTATTTTATTTTTGGAAATCTTCATCATCAAAATCAAGAATTACGTAGAAACATTAACATTTCGTTTTTTTTTTTCTTGTTAAAAATAAAGTCTTAGCACAAATTAATTACATTTGAAATGAAAAAGAAGAAAATCAGCAGTATGAAAAACTCAAGAAAAAAAATATTTTTTTTATCAATTCATGATAAAATTTTTACGATAAACTCTTAATGATATAAAATTAAAATTTTAGTTGAATTACTTTACAATTTCAAATATACATTTGTAGCGGTGAGCTTGATCATTTAAATTTTTAACTTTAAAAAATGGTCATTTAATTTTTTGCAATGCATAGTTTTTATTGATTGTAGAAACATATATGTATGTAAATTATTTTCCAAAAAGAATGTGTGTAATACGCTTTAGACGACATACAACGCTAAGCTTTTAACACTTCCAACTACGATATAGAAGGCTATTTGCGGTACCGGTTGGGAAGAAAACTTGCGCACATTTTAATACAGGATCGCCTTCCATTTGAATACAGGGTGGTTCAAAGAGATATACAGCAAAATATACCATTAGTTAGAGGATCGAAAATGGGTAAAATTTTTAAAATATGTATGAAGTAATTTGAAATCCTTAATATTTAAATACGTAGGTTAGTTTTAATTCTTACATAGCAGAAAATCTAACACAGAAAGAGGATCAGTCTACAAACTACTTCAAATTTCTCACGGAGAAATAATTTGCAATGATGTATATTTACTTTCGAAAAGTACATACAAGCAATGTAAATTGAATTTTTTTGTATATTGGTCGAAACACCTTCGAAATTCTAAATCGAAATTCTAAATTGTTTTCCAATTATTTACTTGGCTCGCTTATCTTTTGGGATTTCTTATGATTTTCTCATTTTATTTGGATAAAAAATACTGACATCTTAAAACTTTCTTTTACACTTTGTGTTTTGATCGCAAGAAAATTTACTTACACGTAAATTATACCATATTATTTTTCGTATATAGTGCACATGTCATTAACCGTTAAGATAACATTAACCGTGCAATTTGTATATTTATTTTTTATTTTTAACTTTGCTTTTATAATATTTTAGATCCTAAGATTTTAAACATACTACCTGACTTCATCTGGTTGGAAAAAAATAATGCAGGAAAAAACTTCAAATTTGACCCTTTGATATCCTTTGCAAATTGAATCTATATTTCCAGTGTTTTTAATTATTTTTCGAAGTCTTACTCTTCATTTTTTGTATTCCACATAATTTGTTAATTTCGCATGGTACTCTCTCTTAGTATACTTTATTTCCCATTTACTCAATTAAAACATTTCATACGACAAACTTTATTAAGGCTAAGGTTTATAAGATTTATATAAAATGTATTCCCAACAATCATTATTAGAATTGTATTAGCCCTGTTAATTCAATCGTTACTTGTTCCAACTGGTTATTTTGATTCTACTTTTCTCTTTTAGAAAAAATTGGTATTTTAGGTTTAAGATTATACTGAATTTGTTTGTGTTAAAAATATGAAGTTTTTATAAAAAGAAATAAATAAAAAATAAATTTATTTTTAAACAAAATTTTCGAAGGTGATTAATAACTGTTATCACGGAAATTAAACTGTTATCACTGTTTTCACGGAATTATTTTAAATGCTTTATAATAATAGAAATTTAAAAATTTGTAAATTTATTGTGTTTAAAGTAAAATGAAAACAATCATTTGTACACGTTTATCTGAAAATATGGCACAATTATGACGTAATCATAAGGAAATCTAGTTTAAAATCTATATACAAGTACATACATATAACTTTTATACAAAAACCCTTTATGCAGCCCATAAAAATTATTTGTCAGAAAAAAAAATTGGTGTTAAGAAATGTAATTAATGTAAACGTTATGAATATTGTAAAGTGTATTACATGTAAGTTTGTATAATTGAAGAATTTCTACGTCAGAGAATT
This sequence comes from Condylostylus longicornis, assembly GCF_029603195.1. NCBI lineage: Eukaryota > Metazoa > Arthropoda > Insecta > Diptera > Dolichopodidae > Condylostylus > Condylostylus longicornis. Next base: position 14,739,856 of record NW_026577973.1, on the reverse strand, counting down.
AAAATGGGTCTACAGCTACTCATAACATTTATTTTATTATTTAAAATAAAACAATAAATTTAATTATATTTTATGACTTGTAGGCATCATAATGAAATAAAATGGAAACTAAATTAACAAGAATATTTCGTGCAAACTTTTTACAAAAGTACAAAAGAAGAAAAAGAAAAAGTCATAAAAAAGAAATGTAACAAGTTACATAAATTGAAATCTAACGTAAAATGAGTTTTGTAAAATTTTCGCTCTGTTAAATTTTAAATTTAATTTCTTTTTGGAGAGAGAATGTTTAATAATGTTAGTTGAAAGGTTTTTATATACGTTTGAAAACAAAATAGAAATACAAAGCGTTTTTCATACATTTGGTTATTTATAGAAAATGTTATGTGTAATATATTGTAGCTCAAATATTATGTAAATTCAAAAAAGTTTATCGTAAACTTTACAAATATTTAAATATGCATTCAAAATGATTTAGCAGATATACGTCATTTTGATATACGTATTATGACATTTTTCATCAATAATTCGCTATTATAGCACTTTGACTTTCGCATTGAAAGATGTAGACTGAAATCATTTTGAAATCAAATTTTATTTTAGTGGCGATTTGTTTATTTCTGTAATTATTTTAAGTTTAAATTTTGCTTATTTCAAGGTTTCAAATTTTTTGACCCCTAGAATTTTTTTTTTTAGAATTTTGTCCAGCTGCTTAAATTTTAATTTAAGTCATCAAATATTAAAATATTTTTATGGTAAGGAAGATATAGCACAAAAAGCGTGTCCATGTCAAGATTTTAAAGGCCCTATTTTTCACTATTTTTGATTTTTATTCATTTTAAGCGTTGTAATTATCAACTATCGTTAATTTTGGATAACATCAGTTACTCGAAAAAACAACTGTTGACATTTTTAAGAGCCGTTATTTTGATGAAAATTCTGAATTTTAATATTTTTATTGAAATGTAACAAAAAATAACAAAATTGAAACGAAATTTTATACAAACATTTTAATTGAAAAACAAAAATTGAATTTAAAAAATTTGAAATTTTTGAAAAGAAAAGCTAGAATTTTGTATTACGAAAAACAAAAAAAAATCTAGTAATCAAAAAATTTTTTTCGAAACTTTTCTTGGTAAAGAATTTGATTGGTTTTTAATTTTTGCCAGTTTGTATAAGAAAAGGTACCTATATGGTTTGAAATTTTTAAATGCATTTTTCTCACATTGGGTACAATCTAAAAATTTGAAAAAAATATTTCCGAAATCTAGACGTCATTTAGCACCTGAAATTATTAAAATTATCCAACTGGAGCGAATTTTTAAAGACATGCCATACAAATTTTGACATTTAATTTAATAGAAAAAAATTTTTTTAATAGGAAAATTTAATTTTTTTTTTAACAAAATGGAGTTTGTAAATTATATGGTGCTAACATTACTAAGCTAATAAGAGCTGGTTTTTTGAAAGTGGTATAAGTCCATTTTTTTATTTATCGAGATATTTAAAGTTTTGCATTTGAATCAATTTATAAATATTGACCATAATATCAAATTTTGTTTGTTTTATGTTTAAGCAGAACTCTATTGAAATTGTGGTTGTACCTGTGGAGATAAGGTGTCTATAGCTCATCAAAATCGCCATTAACTTAGTCTTCTAAGTGGACTTAACCACTTTCAAAAAAACCAGCTCAATTATTCAATAAATAATTCAAGGGAATTAATAAATTTTCAACAAATTTTTAAAAAACTAAAATTGATATACGTCTGATGCAACTAAAGGGGTGTTCCAGTAAAGCAATCAATTTGAAATATGCGATTAAATAGAAAAACATCTGAAAGAAGAAAAGCATAAATTTTTTCCCGAATTATGTGAATTTCATAGGAAAATTTGGAGTTTGTTTTGAGAAGTTTGTAAAATTTTAAGATAAAGTAATATTAAATTAAATTTAATTTTAGTTTTATCAACATCTGGTTTGATTTTAATTGAATTGATGGCTCACAATATTTGTGGTTTTTGTGTTATATCTTCTGTACCATAAAAAATTTCCTGGAATTCAGAAACCCTTGAGACTTAGCATCCAATAAGAGTTTTTCAAGAGTTGTAAAATTTTTTTATAATCTTAACGGGGCCCAACTTTTATATTTTCAAAAGGATATGCTGATATAAGTTATATTCAAATATATTTACATAATATTATAAAAAACAATCTTTAAAGTATGAAAAAAAATATTATAGGTTCCCGTTGTTTTTCATATAAAAAATTCATATAAAAAATTAGGCTTAAATTTATTTAATAAAATAACTTCTTTATAAATCAACTCAATTTTAATTATAAACACATCGCATATACTTATAACAGATCGCCACCTTTAAAAATATCTATATGATTTAGATAATCTAGATTTAGAAGAATTTCATTACTTAAAAAGAAAACTTACAAAATTTTTAATAAAAAATCAAATTGAATTATAGAACATATATGAATTTTCTAGAAAATTCCGTTCACATTCATATATTTTTCTTTTATTTAGTTTTTTTCTATAATAAAATAAATTTTCACTTTAAAAATAATCACGTTTAAAGTTTTCCATGTAATATATGTATGTACATATATATATGTGTATGTAACATTGTAGGTGATGTGATGCTTGATGCTATGTAATATGATATGACAAAAACAAAAAAAAAAAAAACAAAAAATACATCAAGTTTACTTAAGAAATCCACTAGAACACGTTCATCACAATGTATTTACATATATATATATACACTTAATGAATATTATGAGTATAATATTTTATCATAAAGGTTATTGTACTCATCTAAACATATATACAAGTATTACATACATAGATTCTTATGTACATACCATATATTATGTAATGAAAGCATTAAATTTATGTAAAATAAAAATAAGAAAAAATTCACAGCTTTCATATTGTATAGTAAAAGGATTTTTTCTATGTATAGAAAGTATGGAAATAAAATATCCTTGATGACATGATGATTTTAGTTTAAGAAATTTAAAAAAATTAAAAAAAGTTTAAGGTTTTACCTAAGATTTTATGATGATTTCGGGTAGAACAAATTTATTTACTTATAAACACCAATTTCCATAATTAAAATATTTTCACGTTTTAAATATACAGTTACATATGTATCTATACGTGTATATTATGTAATAATCAACCTTAAATATCCACAACATTTAAGAATTTCAAATAGAAAAATTCAAATTTAAGTGAAATACACAATTTATTTTTTCAACGCAAATCAAATGAACTTCCTTTGAAAGCGATGTTGACAGATTTTCTTATTAGCTTTTTAACAAGAGATCATAAAAAGCTAATAAGAAAATCTGCTAATAAGAAAAGATCAAAAAAAATAGAAAAGAATAAAATAAAAATAAATCTTGTATGTTTGCAAGTGTTGGTTAAAAAATAATAAAAGAAAAATGCAGGAAGGCATTAAAATTTTATCCTTTCTTTTTTATTTACGTATGTATGTATGTATGTATGTGCAATGTTCCTATGAAAGATTTTCATTTATGCGTTATTTTGAATGAAATTTTTAATTTAGGAGGAAAGAATGAAAGAAAAAATCTTTTCACACTAATTTTGGTACTCAAGTCATTTTTTATGAGGACTTTGTTTTTTAATGATGAAAATTTAACATTTTTGAATAAGAAAAACTAAAATAAAAAAATTGCTTTTTTTATATATATAAAAGCATCCATTGTGCATGCGATGAAAAAACTATCTATAAGGATTTTTTATTACAACGTACACTATTATTATATTTATGTATATATATTTTACATTGTTTGTTGTGTAAAGGATCAACAAATTGAATTTTCAATTTATACATATATGTATAAAAATTTTCCGCCATTATAAAATAATATAAATTTTTTTTTTATAATGAGAAAAAGAATTGCAATACGTGATTTCAAAAATAAAGATACAAAGATAGTTTTGAAAAATTATAGGTTATATGGGTGTGATTATGATGTAGCAATGATTAAATTATGTAATATGCAAATTGTAGGTATATAAAATACAATTACGTAATTTATGAAGATTAAATAATTTATATTTAACAAGGAAATAACATTTTCAATCAAAAAGGTTATGCATAGATGCAGAAAAATTCATTAATTAATTAAAGTAATTGTGTGCATTGTTGTTAGTTACAAAATAAATTTGGCTAGCATTAATTTTAAAATTTATTTAATTCTTCATGCAATTCTTTGTAAAATATTTTGTTTTGTTTATTTTTGAAAAAAGCTGATATAATAAAAATTTGATTTTGTTTTTGAATGAATTCAAAATTTTAGTCGCGGTACATTTAAATTGAGATTTAAATTTGTACCTAAAATGAAATTCAATATAAAATTTTATTTTATTACAATTTCTTTAAATTGAATATAAATTATTATAATATGTAATATATTAATTGATTATAATATAATCAATTAATCAAATTTTTGATAATGCAAAAATTTGTTAACCCAAATAAAATTTTAGTATTTAAACAATTTTCAATGAAAAACGAAATCTTTTAGTTAACTACGAGTACTTAATTGTAATATGTTTATATAGCTCCAAAATGTAATTACACAGTTTCTATTTCCAAAAGAGTCGCTTATATTTCTAAAAATTTCTCAAAAATCGCAAAGCGACTTAAATATTCAAAATATTTTATGTTAATTTTAATTAGAGAAATTAATGTATGTAATTATGCATGGTAATAGTCTGACGACAGACCCCAAAAAGTATGCAATACGTAAAGTATACTATGAATTTCTAACGCTATTTCATAAAATGAGAAAAAAAATTAATTAAGCATCTTGAATAAAGAATTTCAATTCACACAAAATTGCCTAATTTATTCAATCTCTCTTTAGTAAAGACTAAAACTAAAATTTTTAAGAGTTATTTGCTCAAGATTTCTACATGACATTTATATATTCTTCTTTAATTAAGCATATACTCGTATAACAATAACTTAAATAAATATTTTAAAAAATTTATATCGAAAAAACATTTTTAATTTTTCTTAAAAAAAGCTTTTGTTTTTTTTACTAATTTACAAAGCATTGAATGCTATTGATAATTCCGTTCTGAATATTCGTTATTATATCATTGATTAATAAAAGCCGCTCAAATTTTCCAGTCATAACAATAATTTATCACAATCAATTTTAATTCGAGTATTATATGTACAAATGTATATACGCAAATATGTATGTTAACATAATATTTGCACGACAAATTTCTTCTCTACTCATTTAAAAAAAAAATAAATTCTGAAATTTACATAATTTTTCTCAAACATAGTCAACTTCTCTAGTATTTTTGTATTTTTATCACCTTGTGCCTAGCAAGCAATAGCATAGTATTTTTTGTGCAAAGTTTCAAAAATAACAATAAAAAGACAAAAAAAAGAAAACCAATGAAGAATATGAACAAAATGAAGAGACAAAAATCTAAAAAGCATGACAGAAACTAGAGAAGTAACAAAAATGAAAAAAGATACACGGTGAAAGAACGAAAAAAATTTCTTCTCATTTATTTTATGTAAAATGAAAATCACAAAGTAAAGGGGAAGAAGATTGTGCAAAAAAAAATTTTCGAAAAATATTCATTTATGTGTAGAAAACAAAACGAAAAAAAAGAGAAAAAAAATTGCAAAAGCACTTCGATTTTCGAGTCTTGCAAAAAATATAAAGAAGAAAGCTGAAACGAAAAAGAAAAGATAAAAAGCAAACGTACTTACATGTTTTTGATTTCGTATGAGTATTTTTTATATACATACATACGCAATACACATTAAGTATATTGTTGGAAAATATACCGGCTAGAGAAAAAGAGACTCTTTTATATTTGATTTTTTGAGTTACCTTATCTTTTCCTTATGCAATACAAAAATTAACTCAAATTGTCGTAAACGTTTTGTATATTTGTTTGAATATAATCTATGGTCTTATCACAATGAAAAAACTTGTGCTGTCTCAATATAGTGTTGGGAAGCTGGGAAGATAATGAATATAAAATTGTTTTAATGTTATTATTAAAATTGTTGTTATTGTTGAGATTGCCTAATAAAAGTTTTTATAATTTTTTACTAAAATTAAGCATTCTATCATCAACCGAATTTTATTTGAATATTTTCTCATTCCCTTACCAGTTATCACCTAAATAAGTAAAACTTCAATTTGTGACGCCCTTTAGTTGTATAAACTACGACCTTTTCCAAATTTTTATAAAAGCAATAAACTAACGACAAAGACAATACGATCAAAATAATATTATTATCTATTCTAACTAACTTAACCGTCCAAATTAAATGATATATTAACGCATCTCTTAATTTTTTTTTTTGCCTAAATATATGCAATATTTCGATATATTTTTGTATAGTATTGAAATTAGTATTCTACAAATGTTTTTTGTTTAAGGATGTATTCTTTAAATGACCAATTATATTACTTTACAGACCGCTAAAATTTTTTAACATGGTGACTTTTGCATCCAAGCAAATCTTTATATTATTGCTTCAAATTATATCTATGTATGCATATGTCTAAATTCTAATTTAACTTGAAACACTAGTAAATTTTGCAATTGTTTCATTTCTTAATTTTCTAAAAAAAAAATAAATTTTATATGTTATGACAACAATGTTATAATTTATAAAAACTGCATAATTGAATAGGTACAACATTATAATATCTCAAATAAACTCGAACAATGGAGTAAATACTGTGATACTCGAAATAAATTTAAGTAATTTGATACAATATAGTACAAAAAATACGAAAAATTTATGTATGTACTCTTAGTGCTACAATGAACTACATATAACATTTATGATATACATATAATATTATGAACATACAAGTACATATGGCTGTGTGTACGTAATATATACATATGTATGTTTATTCTGAGTAGATAGCAATGAGTGAGTACTTTATATTGTACTTTAACTGTACCATATAATTTTGTATAGTACACGCAATTTATATAATAGTACATACATTCACATTGTATATAAATAAATTTAGTATATAATAGCTGAGTAAAAAATTATTGGAATGGAATTTTAAAAATTGGAATTGAAAAAGAGAGAAAAATAAACAAAAATGAAAAAGATAGGAAAAAATAAAGAAGAAAAAAGTCAACAAAACAACCACTGAGCATTTTTATGATGATTTTTTATAAATAAAGGGGAGCATCGAACATTAAAATGAAAAAAAAAAATTTTTTGTTTTATTATTATTAACTTGAAAAAGGAGAGTTTAACCGTATCCAGCTAAAAAAATAGTAGAATCACTGATTATTATTTTCAGTCAAGTGAGATACAAAACAGTTAAACGCCACGCTCGAATTGGGTCAGACGCGTTCACGTATATCGCGTGCTCTCGACATGCGATTTAAACAATAAGAAAAATTACAAAAACAAAACAAAAAAAAAAATTTTCTTTTTTATATTTTTTCTTTTATGATTTAGAAGACAAATGTGAAAGAAAAAAAAATAAATAAAATTGTAATATTTTCCTTATTATAAAAAATTTAATTTTTTCAGTTTTGTTATATTTTTTCGCGAGTAAAGATGTAAAAAATTCCAAATTTTTGTTTTGTTTTATAGAGGAATCAATCGCATTCGCAATTTGAATTTTCATCAAAAAAAAAGAGGAATATATGAGAAAAATTTTCATTTGTGGAAAAAAAAATCAATACACAAATTTTTGTTATAAAAGTAATTTTTTCATTTAATAATTTTCATTTATAAAAAATTAATATTGTGTTTTAATTTTTTATTAAAATATACGAAAAGTTTGGAAAAAAAAAATTGTTTCATTCTCTAGTTAGAATAATGGTGGATAGTGGTGTAAAAGTGAAATAATTTCTCTATAACAATAACGAGCAACAATAATAATAAAAAAATTGAAGAGAATTAAAATTAATGATCCAAAATTTTCTTAAAAAAAAATTAATTAAATCTCTTAGATATGTACATATATGAAATGTGTGTACACACATTTGAAAATTCTTTGAATTAATTGAATGGTTTTTTTCATATAAATTGAGAAATTCTTTTATTGTTTTAATTTGAATTAAAAAGTGATTCATCCAAACAAGTGTACAATTTATTTTATATTTTTTTTTTCGCTATCTTTGAGTATTAAAAAACATTTTTTAAAAATTCATTTTAAAAGTTCTTTTTACAAATTAAGTAAAAGAGGAAATAAGAATAATAAAAATAATAATATGCAAATTTTATAATGATTGTATTTCTTACACTTTATATTATACACATACGAAGTGTGTCTTAACTCTGTATACATGTGGAATGTTAAATTTTTTTTTTTTAATGAAATTAGAGACAGAAAATATGATAACATTTTATTTTTTTTTATAATATTAAAATAATAAGCATAAGTCAGAAAGGGATTAAATGTGTGTTCTTCTCTTCTTCTTCTTCTTTGATAAAAATTATTATATAAAATAAGAATAGAAGAAGTAAGGTTATTGACTTGTGGGATGGATGATATTTAATAAAAGAATGTGGGCAATAAAATTGACAAAATATTTAATATAAATAAGTTTTTATGAAAATATAAGTATATCGTAAATTTCTACTTATATAAATTTAAAATAATTCAACTATTATATCGACGTTATAATAAAAATTTTAGCCGAAATTATAGTTAGGAAGTTTTTCGTTCTTAAAATTTTTATTAAAATTCATACTTAAGCTCCAATATTAAAGAATTTCTAATTCTAAAGGGTTTCTTCAATAAAATATTAATACGTATGAATGAAAGCATTTATTAAAAATCTGTTTAATATCGATACGTATAACTTTAACCTTCATTCGTTTTTAGAACAAATTATGAATTTGTTTTCAAAATTAAATGTTAATCTCTTTAATAAATCAAATTGTTTATTGGTCAAGGTGGAAGTTTAGATTTTTTTTTTATAAATAAAGAAAACTGTTGTTTTTAAACTGGACGTTCCGGACTATAAGGTCAAAATTTATAATATCTGTCTGATTATATAATATAGTTTAACATTAATAATAACTATAATAACGATATTTACTAGTATATAACAAAGTTATATAATATATTATTAGTTATTACATTACAAGATTTAACAGTTGTAAAGTATTTAATAACCGTACGTTACTGCATTGATTCAACATTTATATACAACGAAAGAATAATAAAATTTTGAAATATTTTATAAATTTTTTGATCGATAAAATCAATTGAAATTTTTGATTTGCATAATTTACAATTAAATAAGATTAAATTTTGTAATTTTATTAATACAATTATGTTATATAGAATTTCAGATTGACTATAGCTATACATAATGCAAATAAAAAAAAATTCAATATATTAAATTCAACTCTATTTCAATCTCTATTCGATTTTACCATATGTATACAGAAAAAAACACATAACATTTACGGTAGTACAAATAATATATGTATATCAATTTAAAAATTTTCAATGTATATAGATTTTATAAAGCATTTTTATATTTTTTTATTTCTTTTAATTTTTTGTTTTTTTTGCTTTATTATAAATATTGTTCTCGTATATAAGATTGTACAAAAAAGGGCAGTGAGTGCGTTTATTGAATATAATATAATAAATTTTTATTATTTATTATTAAGTAATAATATAATGGAAAAAAAATATATATAAATAAATTAATTAATTGTTTATAAGTATATGTTTAATAAAGAAATTGTGATTATATTTTTATAGAAAGAAATCATTTGAAATGGTGAAACAAGTTAAGAATTTGAATTGAAATTATTAAGAAAAAAAAAAACGAATATAATATTTTATATAATAAAAAAGATTAAATATATCGAATATCATCTAGATTCTAAACGAAAAATGAATGGATTAAAATAATATTTTGTATACTGAAAAATTATTAAGGTAAAAATTATTTTTTCTAAATTATTTAAATCTCATAAATTGGGAAGGAAATAAAACTCAATAACCATTGTATAAAAAAAAATTATTCTAAATTTTTAATATGAGGGGGAAAAAAAAGGAAGTTTTTTTTTTGCTTCTGGTTTGACGTTCTATAAAGAATTCTGGAATATGCGCAGAATTCATACATTTCAGTATATTTTTTTTTTTTTCATTATTATTATTGAATAATGTTAACATACATAAGTAATTTCTATAAAAGATATTATTATATTGTATATATGGATAAAAGGTCCATAAGGTTTTTGTTAATGTGGGAGTAAAATTTTGTTTGTATATGTACATACATATAATAAATACACATATGTAATTTAGTATACTTACATATTATTATAATCGGATTCAAAGTTATTATAAAAGGATTTTCAATAGTTTATAATAATCTTTAATAGTGAAAAGTAGTTATTTTGGATAATTTTCTACATAACGTTATATATGTTATATGAAACAAAATTAAAAAAAAAAAGAAAAATTTAATTGCAAATTGTATATATAACTAAAACATTTAAATATTGATCCAAAAACTTTTTTCAATATTACACTTTTTTTTTTTGCAAATTGTTTTTTGTATAAATGCACAATATTATCAGTCAAATTATTATTGAGATTTTTATGTGAATTGCTTCTAATTGCCATAAATATTTTTATGAAAAGGTAACTCTGAACTCTATAGTTAAATATTAATTAAAATTTTAATATAATTATGTAAAAAACAATTCTATACTTGCTTCAAAAAAAAAATATATATTCTAAATTACATACAAAATTTTAAATATGACTATTTTGTTTTTAAAATTAGTGGTAATTGAACGTAATTAATTTATTAAATTTAAATATTTTTAAGAAAAATAATCGAAATTCATAATCAAAATAAAATATAGTTTTTTTTAATATTTAAATATGAAGGTACACTGCAGGTTTATATTTTTCTCCCATTATTTTACCTTCCGTTGATGGATGATGCTCTAATAATATTGATTAAAATCTCTCTAAATACATGCATGTATTATTTATGTGAAAAATATCAATATTAGTATATACCTTCTATGAATATTTATTAATATTAAAATATTTGCTAAATAATCTAATATGAATTAAAATTTATCATATTATTGCACTACTAATTACAACTTGCGTTATAGTAGAGTTAAAATTGAAATGTGAGAATAAAATTGAATAAAAATAATACGAGTCAAAGTAATAGTTTATAAAACAGCACTTTTCCTTTAAACAAGTGAAAATATTTTTAAAAAAAATTTTCTTAAATTACTTTCATTTAAATATCAAATATTTCAAATTATTGCATATATTTAGGATGAGAAAACAAAAATTGAAAGAAAAATTTCGAGAAGCGATTACTTGCTAGAGGATCGAGGTGGGAAAAAATTTCTTAGTGTTTTTTATGAGTGTCTAAAGTTTTAGGCACTAACCGCTTGAAAGAAAAACCGTAATAAAAATTAAAACAAAATTGATTTTTAAGTAACTGTAATTTTAGAGTTAATTTTTTCATTAAAAAAATATACTTTAAAAAATGTTTGGGGCTTCGATATAGAAATACTCAAAAATGGAATGTTTAGGACTTTGAGGGAAAATCTTCTCCTGCAAAAATAAGTTTCTAGTAAAATTGTGTATAAAATTTCACCTTCTTATCTTAAGGGGTGTAGAAGTTTTGCAAAAATACACAGGGACGGACAGAGTGAAACTAATAAATAATTGGTATCGGTATTAAGGGTATATTAAAAAAATGGTTCAAGTACGTAGAGATAGTTTAAATTTTGATAAATTTTTATTAATACTTAGGATACAGATTGTCAATAGTAATATATTTATTGTAAACATACGTATGTATGCTAAGTACCCAGAAAATTATCAAACTAAATATATTTTAATCTTATATCTCTAACGTACTTAAAAATTTTAAGGACATTGAGCTGTGAATTTTTTATATATATTAGGAATACACCTATATATATGTATGCAAATGCATTATATTGAGTTTTGTTATTAAAGTCATAAAATGATTGTACATGGATTTTATGAAAAACTCTGAAATGTAGAATTTCAGTTGAATAAATTTACTAATTTAAGAGAAAATTAATACTTAAGCATATTAGGGTGTTTAGTATTCATATTTCATATATAATGATCATCCTTTTATAGGGGTACGTAATGATCATCATAATGGTATTCATTAAGAGTACTAACTTCATATATGTATTTTGTGTCAAAATTAAAATTTAGGGTTAAAATATAATTTACCAAAAATGTATGCCCTCAACAAGTTGATAAATTCTTATTCATCAAGTATAAACTAATAGATAATACCCTTTATTTGTGTGTAAAATAAAAATCGTTTATCTATAAATAATAATTAATTACGATATTATTTTCAATTTCAAAATATAAAATTATTGTTATACATATATATATTAAACAGGTAATTAAAATTCATTATGATTGAAATTTAGAAAAGCATTATAAGTTTTTTTTATTATCATAGAGTTTGGTGAACATTATTTAAAATTGCTCAGCGTTAGAGAACCTTAAAAATACGTTCCTAATTTTTATGAAGTAAGCACACCCATTGTAATTAATATCATGACCATATTTTAATAATTTGTTTTATTCATTAAAAAAAAATATGTGGATGAAAACAAATATTTGACTGATTATTTTATACCTCGAATAAATTAACCAATGACAGTTTTTCCATTAAGAAATTTGGCACATGATAAAAAAAACTAAAATATAAATTTAAAGTGGTTTTAAAAATTTACGATGTTATCAAATTTCAAGCTGATAACAATTTTTGATAAAATGAAAATTATTGGATTATGTAAATATAAAAAGTAAATAATAAAAATAAATACAAATGAAATGATTCAGTTATAAAATCATTTAAAGTTTTGATTAAACTGACTGATCCGGAAATGACGTGTTCATCATACTTATACTGCAAAAATGTAAAAGAATTTTAAAAAAATTAATTATCATCTTTAAAAAAATTCTGGTAAAATGTGTTAAGTACGTGCAAATAAAATAAGTATGTTCACTTAATTAAATTAGCAATTCGCATAAGGCATAAATGAATTTTTACCCAAAGAAATTTGTTGTAAATATTCAATAATCTTTACTGTGTTCTCTGCGCTTCACCCCTCACAGTAATAAATTATACATATTTCATCATTAATTTAAAATTTCAAAAAAAAAATAAATAAAGGGCTAAATTTTTTCCTTCATACACAGTCTAGCTGTTAATCGTTATCGTAAAAATAAAACAGATCGCTTTATCATTTAACAATTATTTCACTTACATCAGGAAGTGCTTTACTAGTTAATATTTAACGAAATATTTAAAATCAGTTTAAATTCAGTCTGCAGGAAAATTCTTAAGACGAATAATGAGAATTCAAGTTATAGAATACTAATAAGAAAATATTTGCAAAATGCCATTAAATAAATACATGTTAAGTACCACTTCCTCTTGCATTAGTTTGTGTTACGTGTTTGGTCCATCAGAGAATTGCCAAGATTATGCTATATTTGATGCCTCTACTTTATTTTCTTAATTATGGTATGAGAAAAATTCTTGCATGCCGGCCACTTGGAAGCAACCTAAATTTTGAAAGACATAGTTGAGCGTGTAATTGATATTATTCAGATCGAAATTTGCGAAGAATTCTGGTTTACCAATTTGATAAAGATAAGTTTCCAAAGTAATTTACAATATTTTCAATTTCAAGCTAAAGACGATTAATAGTATATTCTTTCTTAAAAGTGTAATCAGACGCCATTGAGAAACATTATTTTCATTATCTCAAAATTCAGTTAAACAATATTTAACTGGTTAAAAATGTAACAAATTTTAAGAGATATTTATTGAAAAATTTCAATAAATTTTAAAAATAATAAAAATACGAAATTAAAAATATTTTTGATTTGCAAATTTATTTTTAACACATGCCAAGAAAACTATATAAATTTAATATGACGCAAAATTTTATTTTTAAAGTAGCGATTTTTAAATAAGCGATAAAGTACTTGTCTTTTCATATAAATTTTTTAATCAAATATTTGAAACACTTTTTATAAGACCTTGACACTGACGAAAATTGAAATTCGCAATAATAAATAATAAAATAAAGTAAAAACATATTAAGTATATAAATAAAAACATATATTATTATTGACGAATTTTGTATATTATTATAAAACATAAAGTGAATTCCTATCAGCCGGCCCCCTCTTCATTAATTCACTAGTATTATTTTCAATAATAAAATTACACGGAAAAAAAGGTTTGTGAGTAATAGAATAAGAGAAAATGTAGTCGTTCTACATAATACTTGTCAAGCTTTAAATATAAATTTAAAAGACTATAAAACAAATTAATTCATTACTTAGTACCTATTAGGAGATAACGTTGTCCTAAAAGTAAAAGTGGTTATATGCAAAAACTAATTTTTTCAGGAATCATAATTAAATATCAGTTGTCAAAAATATTTACACTAATAAAGTTTTCAGGGAAATCTGTCAGCATATTTAGCTTTTGTATCTAGAAGAAATATGTATTTCCATTTTTTTTTTAAATTTCAATATAATCTATTTTATTTTTAAGCCCCCGATATAATAAAAAACAATTATTATTGTTTGGATTATAATAGAAAATATTAGCTACCATGGGTGATCTTTAAAACTTCTAATCAAATAAATATAAGTGATACTCGTATTAATAGATTTATAAATATTCTTAATATTTTTTTCCTAATTTTGTTAAGTATGTTTTATAAACAAATTCTAGTAATAGTTTTCCTCCTATCACATGTGCTCTCATAAAATTCAGTTTCTTCGGATTTGTCTAAAATGTTGAACATTTTTGAGAAAAAAGTATAATAATTATACATCCTTTTTATATTAGAAAAAAATAAAGAAGAAATAAAAATCAACAAAATGGTGTATTTTTGATACTAATTTTAAAATAGATGACCGCATTTTAAAATTTCAATGTTTCATTTGGTAAATTAATTCCGGTATATTCATAAAATAATTTTTTTTTTTTTTTTACTTTCTTTTACAATATTTTATGAATGTTTATATGTATGCATGTATGTATAAATATATGATCAATAAACCTGTTGTGAAAATAAATTTTTATGAAGCAAACAGAAATTACAGTTTAATTGAAATAAAATTTTTATAGCTACATACATAAATACGTACATAATGTATATGAGTTTTAAATTGGCTAAATAATCATTTATTTTTTATACTTAATATACCGTATAGAATATTTTTAATTTAAGCATTTGATAATATTGCATAAGAATATCTTCTATATGCAAATATACTTCAAATAATTTTTTGTGATAATTTTATAATTCAAAATTAAAATGTTTAATAAAAGTACAGTGTTTTTAATGTAATGATTATATGATGCTTTTTAAATTGACAGTAATTAACTGAAAATTTCGGACAGCAATAGAATCAATTGGAAAATTATAAGAATCGAACTTTGACTTACAATTTATCGCAAATTTTATTTTCCTTGGACATTCGACAACATGTTAAATTACTATTGGTTTGCTACTGATGTCAATTACAAATTAGAAAAGTACAATTGAAAAAATGCACCACTTAACACTGTTAACATATGAATTGTACAGTATAATTCAAAAGAGTCTTTCATATCTGAAGATTATACTAAATTTAGTTGTATCCAACTTTAAACTTGGATTATAAATTTCTTGTTTTTTATTACAAAATTAATATTATGTCTTTATTTTAAGCCGAAAAAAAAAATAAAATTTCAATAAAATTCATAATTTTTATCAAAAATTTTAAATAAAAAAAAATTCATATCTGTATACTTAATGAATGTCATAAAATTCCATATAGTTTTTAATTTAAATGCTACATAAACGGTTGTATATAACCCTCTTTATATTATGTATATAATTATATTTTACTGGTTAAAGTATTTTATAACCGTGTGCCATAATAATTGTATACATCCATCTATAAAATAATAAATTTTCAAATTCATCCTCAAATTAAAATATACAATTTCTAATTCAAAACACACATATATAATTATATGTACTATATATACATATGTGTTGAACATATATACACAAATGCAAATTAAATATAAATGAGCTAAAAATGTTCAAAATTACTTTAGATAAGATAACGTTATTTTATTTTAAAATCAAAATGCTCTTAATTGAGATATTGATGTATGCATTTAAAATTTTTTTATGGTTTGACACATTTTATACATACGTATACATACATATATAAATTTCTTTCTATAATATTTTAACACTTGATTAAGATTTTAAAATTAAAAAAGTGTATATAATTCAAAATTTATTCAAAATTTATAATATAATAATATTTTTATTTCTTCTTCTTTCTTCTAATATTTTTATTTCTTCTTAATATTTTTATTTTAATTTTTCTTCTTACTTTGATTCTATCACAGACTAAGCGGACATTTTGTTATAAACAAAATTCTTCTCGGCTTTTGATAATTTTAAATTGAAATTTGAAAAGTTTTACTATTAAATCTATGTAGTGCTTTCAGTCCAGTTTCTATGTACCATATATATAGGTTTCCCTTCTTGTATAATAGTTGCACTGATTATGAATTATTTGGGCTATAAAGATCTATTAAATATTAAATTTGAGTTAGTGAAAATTTGGGAAATTTAAAGTTGTAATGCACACATAATGTGCAAAATGAAATTTTTCTTAAAATCAAATCAATTCGTATGTGTATTTTTAGAAAAATTAAAAAACTTCTTAACAACAATAAAAACTTTGTTTTTAAATTAAATTTTGTTATATGCAATCTATCGCGATTCGGACCTTTAAAACTGTTCCCTTACAAAATTTAATTTAATTTACGCACTTTACTAAAAAAAAAGATGCAAAATCACCCTGTACATATATGTACTAACAATATATTTTAATTTCAATTTAAGTTTTATAATTTTAAACATTATTAAGTATTTCAATATTTCAATCGAAATATTGTTCTCATTTTTATTCTATTTTATAAAGATTTCATAGCATAAACATTTTAAATATAATAGTGTGTAAATATTTCAATAAAAAAAATTACTCATAGCAATAAAATTAAAATAAAAATAAAAAAAGTATCGAAAGAGTGAAATGAGTAGATCGAAAATGCGTTGTTTCTTGTATTTTACGTTAATATAATAAGTGAAAATTAGCCGCCCTGTGGGGGCTATTTTTAAATAAAAAAAAAACACTTACACATTTTGTTTTCTTTAAAAAATGTAAAAGTATTTCCTAAACATTAATTTAATTTTTTATTTATTTAACAAATATGTGTACACATTTAATTTTTTTGTAGACAATAAACATTAATGACATCATGCATTACAGATTTTTCCTATTTTAATTTTTCTTACATTCAATTTATGAAAAATAGAAGAAAATCATTTAATAGGGAATCTTTTAAATAAAAAAATTGCAAAATTTTCTTTTTTAGATTGTCATCACACGTGTTTTTACGATCACTTTTTTTTTTTTTTTTTTAATAAATTTTCCACCAAAAAACAGCACTATATTTTGTGCCTATTTTAAACTTATATAAAAATTTAATATATAGAAAAATAATCTTTAAAGAAAATACTGTGTTATTATAGTGACAAAATATAAATTATTACTTGGAGCATAAATTTCAATTTGAAAATAAATTTTCAAAAATTATTTGATAAAAAAAAATTAGAACATTTCTAATTTAAAATTAAGAAGAAAGAGAAAACATAATTTATAACGCACGTTCATATAAAATGTCTCTATATATACACTTATACATAGCGTTGTATATATAAAAGAATTGTATCTGTCTAGCTGTCTATGTTTTTGACTTCCTTAATTTTTCTTTTATTTCTTTTTTTAATTTGAGAAGGAAAAATAGACAATTTCTTTTTTTTTGTTATAAATATAGAAAAAGTGCCAAAAAAGTTGTAGAGTTGGTATAATAATAAAAAATATTTATATGTATTTATGTATAATCAAATACATAATAATATGTAGGTATATGCCTAGAGAATGACTGTCTTTCGGAATAAATTCTGGGTTCGAATAATTTGAATATATTTTTTCCTTGTAAATATTGTGAATGAAAAATAAATCATAGATCCAACAATTTTCATGTTGTTTAATAAAATTATACAAATTTAAAATAATATTTTTAAAATCATTTGAATTTTGAAATTGAATTTTAAAAAAATTTCATTTATTTTGTAAAGAATAAGGAACAGTAAATTGTAACATACATATTTCAAATAAAACAAACTACAAGTTTAAATAAAACAAGTTCACTAAATTTTAGGTAACCGCTAATTATTTTCTTATTGATACCATCTTGAAGTCACTTACCCTTTTGGAAACAAAAATCCTTAATAATTTTGAGTTATTATTTTTGTTTCCATCTCTTCATACAATTTAACAATATTATAACAATATAATTTAAATATACAAGATACAAGTTCTAAAAGAAAATTTCTCCGCTAATTTTAATTTTTTCTTCTTTCTAATATTTTACACTTACTTATCTTAAATTTTTCATATCTAATCATATTTTATAAAATAGATTACACAGTTTATTGCAAATAAATTGGGAATAACTCATAATAACAAAACATTTCTATTTCTATTAGAAAATATTCTCAGTTTTAAAAAAAAAAATGGGTCAAAACTTATCAAGTATGAAAATTACTGTACTATACATATATTTAGTATGCATTAACATAATGTTACAATACATACTTACACATTATGTAAATATGTATTTCATGTTATATTTATACTAAAATTTTCATAAATTAATGCATACAATTTAATATTGTGTTAAAAATTTTATGAATCTCATTGTACATGAAAAGCAGTACAATTAAATCTTAGAGAAAAGAATTGATCAGATTTATAAATATATTATATACATACATACATACATATAAATAAAACTCATATTTACAATAAGTTTTTTTTTTATTATAAATTACATTAAACCTGTCAGTTTTTAATCTGTAACGGAAATTAAATTAAGAAATTTTTTAATTTTACCATTAACACTTTGACTTTTAAATCATAATTAAGTTCATAGCTTTATAATTACTTTGCATAGAGTAGACAGATAGTTGAGTTAGATAGTTGTATAAAAGTACTTTTTGTACAATAATGCATAACGAGTGAAATTCAAAATGTAAATTAAAAGAGTAAATAATAGTTTTCATTAGAGAACGAACATATTTTGATTATATAAAATGTGAAACTGTTTTTATTACAAGAAATGTAAAATTTTTTTTTTTAATACTTGCCAATTTTCATTTATGAACTGTGTGTTTTTCAACATACATACATATATTAATATTTAATCTACGGTATTGGATACGTTTATATGTACATTTGTTTGATCAGAAACTGTACTGTATAGCTCTTTTAAGTAATAATAATGAGCATATTCTAAAAAAAATAATAATAAATTTTTAATCTTGATTTTTCTGTTCTTTAAAGAGATACGAGTAGAAACGATTTTGTCTTGTTTATAATGAAGAAAAATTTTTTCACATTATGAAAGTAAATGTTCAAAGCAAATAAAGTTGGATTGATGTCAATAGTTTGTAAAGCAGCGCTTTTCCCTTGAAAAAGTGAAAAAATTCTTCTGTTACAAGCAGTTCTGTTCTGTATTTATTTATTGCATATATTTAGGGTGAGACAAAAAAGGGAAAATTTGAAAGAAGCGTTAACATAATGGTTTGATTGGAAATTTAAATTAGTGAATTAAGATAAATAATTATAGTGTTGGTTGACATGGCATTTACCGTTATCTTTTCGCTTTTATAGGTCTTTGGCAAAGTTAACAGTTCCGAAAATATAAAACACCAAAAATTCAAATTTTAAATATTTAGAAAAATAATAAATTGAGAGGAGATCGGGATAGGAAAAAATTTTCTTTTAAAATTTTTTAGAATAGATTATATATTTCACTACAAGAACTACAATTAACCGTTAAAAATAAAAACGATAAAACGTTTTGGATAACCGTAAATTTGTCTTTTTAACATTCAACTATAATATCCCGCTGTAGCGGAGCTGGACAAGACACCGAAAATTGGCATCTGGGATTTAGATAGATTTCTCAGAAGACCTAGGGGCTTAGATAAACCACAAATAATCGTATGCTCAATTATGTACATGTTAAATGGGCTGCGGTGGAGCTGCTGCACCTGCAACGTCAATCAACCAATAAACCATGGCTGTTTTAGGAATTTGAGATCAAGTTTTTACTTAAGATCTATTTGTGTATAAAATTTTAACTTTCTATTTGAAAGCGTGAAGCAGTTCTGTAAACAGACCGGACGGACGGACGAACGGAAAATAATAAACACATTTTTTCAAATTTGGTTTTCTTTAATTTTTTTGTTCATTGTTTAAAACAGTGATTACGATTGTAACGGTAAATTTCCATTTTTATGGTAGATGCATACTTCATTATGATGATATTAGGAAATTATATACAGTACATTCTAATTGCCAAGATCTAAAACTAAAAATGGAATTATAAGTAATTTGTAACCAAATTAAAACACTCTTTATTGTTATTCATTTAATTAATTAATTAATTTTTTTAATTATGAAATTTATTGCCTCAAAAATTTTATTTTTAATTTAAGTAATTTTCCGATAAATATCATTAATTTTTCTTAAATTCTTCATGCACGTGGTTTGACGTTGAAACATTTTATACATATTAGCTAAGTATATAATATATTTTCGTTACATAACACAGCTGAAAAATATTATGCTCTATCATTTAAATTACATAAAATTAAATAATGACCGAAAACAAAGTAAAAAAAAAAGCATTAATCACAATTTGTTGTGTAAAATTTCGTAAATGGGTAGTCAAAGGTCCAATGTAGTAAAATTACAATATTTTAAGTATTGATGAATTTCAATTTTCTTTTTTTCTTGTAATTTTTATTAAATTTAAATATGTATAGATTATTAGCACTTGACATAGTTTTACATGTGCTAAAAACAATACATATACGTACTCGTACATTTATATACTTATGTATATTAAGTTTACATACATTTTATTTTTATATTTTGGTAGATAGCCTAATACTGTCTAAAATATTATATATGGGATACTACCAATCAAAATTGATGATCAACCTGTCAAAACGTCAGTCATTTTACATTAACTAATTTAAATAATAATGCTTTCATCGATGTGTTTGTAATACTACGTAATATCAGTGTGTTGGCATAACGTAAACAAAATTTTGTTTTATTTAATTACCATTATATTTTGGGATTTTCTTATATCGCTACATTTAATACTACACTTGCGTTCGTACAGTATGGGAAAATTGATTTTTTTTCACCATTGTTTTTCAATTTCTTTTTGTACTTTTCATCATGAAAATTTTTAATGTTGGTGTTACAAATTATTACTTTTCATTTTGAAAATGAGTATGGTATATGATTAAATTAAAAATAAGTAATAACTTAGCAGAAAAAATAGAAAATAAATCGAATATTTTAAATGTTGTTTTTAAAAAATTTATGGCTAAACACTTATGTATAAATTTATGGTGCTTTTTTCTGGTAATAAAAATTTCTAATTTTAATTTTCATAAATAAGCTTGAAATTAAATTACAAAATATTAAAACAATTACAATTTATTATAGAGAATATTAAATACTAATTACGAACTGAATTTTCAACCTACGTTACCTGTACATATATAAGTACAAATATTTGCACCCTCAAATATATATACAAACGCTCATCCCAAAATAAGAAAAATTTTAAAATATTTTGCAATTATTAGAAAAAAACCTTAACTAAATTCATATTGCTAGTAATTTTACTGCAATACTTTGAAAAATATCTGTTTTTTTTTTTAATTTACATAATCTACATATTTGTAGTGAGTAGTAATGAAATAGAATTTTCGGATAATTCCCAATAATTTCAAGATTTTTGGTGGAAGATCAAAAGTGGGAATATGGCATAGAGGTTTTCCCTCAATTATACTTCGAATTATTATAATGTTTTTGACGCAAATTTTGTGTTTATATTTTTAACGAAAGCAATTTAATTGTAAACTGCTCATATCTTAATCTATTTTAAATATTAAGCAATTCTAAAAATATTAAAATAAAAATTGACCAAGAATACTTGCAAATCTCAAAAAATTATTAATAAACCAATATTATAAATTTAAAGGAATTAAAAAAACTTCAACATGAGCCCAAAAATCATCAAGTTTTAAAATCTTTATGATTAAGTGAAAAGCATAATTGATGAATTTTTGAAAAAACACAACAGAATTTTTCAAATTTTTAACGATCGTCTTACATACAATAAAGAAGGTTATGTGAGGGCACAAAATTTCATAATAAATTATTTTCAGAGAAATCTCTGTTTATGCAGAAGATTTGTATTTTAAGTTCAACGTTACCGATTTTGAGGAAAATTTTTAGCTTTATAAATATTCTAGTTTACTTTGAAGATGAGACGGTGTTGATCAGTTTTTTGGATATGTGAGGCATCTGGAACTAGATCATTAGTATAGGCCGACTTTTTGCATTTTTTATGTTTCAGTAATTTTTTGAAATTAAGTATGTATTATTAACAAAATTAACATGGAAACATGGCGGAAAATCGGATCATGGAAAATGAACCTTTACTAAGAACCAAAATCACATTTTTCTAGGTACATTAACTATTCTTTCATCTTTTTTCTTTCTATCTTTTTTCTTTCTATCTCTTATAGAATATGAAATAAATATTAATTTTTTAATTTTCATATTTTCATGCAACAATTTAACATAGCGGTCGATTATGTGCTGCTCACATCAGATTTTCTTTCAATAATGTTTAAATTTGTTTTAGCATTGAAAATGAATTACTTGAAAACATTTCTCATTGTCATTTAATTGAAATATTCCATTTTTTTTATAATTAAACATTTAAGATATGTTGGCACAATTTTTGTAGAAAATGCTATTAAAATTATGTTTTGAAAATTTTTAACAAATTTTTAACAATAAGTTTTTTCTTTTTTTAATTTCAATGATTTTTATCTTAATTTCTTTTGTTTCATTATTTTTTGTCTCCTTTACAATTGTAGAACATTCATTGACCTGAATGTTTTCAAATTAAAAATAATAAATATTTTAGACAATAGGAAATGTTTGCACTTTAAAGAATGCAAAATGTCTCGAAGAAAACAATTTCATTTGCACATACATACATATAGGTAATTAATTTACTTGAAAACAAAATTAATATGAATATTTTATATATGTATGTAGTTACGTGCATAATATGTGCTCTAATTGTTTAGTTACATTGACGCATGACGTAAACTTAACGTTAATTATTTTGTCAACTTGTGATGGAATATGGCGTGCATTATGTAGTCACACGTGATGATATTTGTAAAAATGTTATTTTTTATTATGTATATAAAAATGTTAAAAAAAAAAATAAAGTAATCTATGTAAGTAAAAGTCTAATCGAATTGTAAAATTCTAATTTAAAATAATCTGTTATAACAATTATGTACATTTAGGGCCTGTTTATAATTTTAAATATTTTTAACTTCAATAAAATTGAATCGCGACAATATAGAGAAATTCTAAATATGTTCCCTTAAATACATATTAAGGCATTAGCGAAAAACTGCTTCAATGCGGAATCAACATTAAAGGAATTAATTTTTACCAAAGTTGTTGATAACTTTGTAAAAGCATAATAATAATTTACCCTGTAATTTGAAACCGATTCTACACTTACTCTATAGAAGGATTTGAAAACACTACCCCAAACAGTTTCGAACAAATGACAACATAGAGAAAAATAAAGTAGTTGCTTTCAATGCTTTATAAATTGCGTGTAGTGTTTCTAAGATTCGTACGCTTTCTGATCTTCTGGAAATAGTACTGATGGATTCTAAAACTCGTATGCTTTCGAGAATACAAAAAATAGAACCGAAATCGATTATTAATCTTCAATATACTATTAATTTTTCGTGAGAAATTCTAAATGAAAGTTGAAAAAGAAAAATTTGAGAAGCAAAGAGTTTATTCCCAAGAATACATAAATAATATAAAATATTTTATAACACAAACAACATCACCATACAATTAGTAATTAAAGTAGTTTTACTTTGTGATTTCAGCTGTCATTCTTAAGTATACAACTGTATTTGTTACTGTCACTCATTGAAGTTTTGTGTATATGAGTTGAATCTTAAACAAAAAAAATTTAATAATTTGGAAAGAAAATGGTGAAAATGACTCATTGATGTACTCGGAAATGTTAAAAATTATTTAATATACATAAATATTTTTATTTGCTTAAATTGTTTTAAGTACATTTGTATATTTAATATAAATATCTTTGCATGAATTATATACACATACATGTACTGATATTATATATAATAGTATAAGCATTATAAAACTGGCAACATATATTAAATTTAAATTCAATATTAATATAAAGCAGAACTTAAAAAACTGAATGAAAAAAAAAATTACAATTTAATTTTTTGTTTAATATTTTAGTCTCCTAAAATGCTTGAGTCGCCTAGAAATAATAATATCATCATTTATAGTCAATTCAATATGTAATTGCTTATTTATAGATGTAATTTAATATTAAGTTTATATATATATATATATTTTTAATGATAATATTATTATAACCATATTGAATTTTATTCCTCAAAAAGTTATGAATAATTATGGCCAATAATTATTATGCAGAATATTATTGTGTACATATGTATGAATGTATAAGGTCAGAACTCAAAAATGGATTAATATAATTTTTAAGACATATTTGCCATGACTATAATTTTTTTATAACAGAAGACAACTCGTTATCTCCAAATTTTTGTGAAATTTGAATTTCATATACATATATATTTCTTAATGACTGACTTTTATTAAACCTATTTATTTAAATAGTAAAATAACTTATTGCTGTTATTTTCATCATGTAAAATTAATTTTTTCGCTTATAGCGGGTTGCTCGCTTTTCAGCGGCAATATACTCAACACTAATCTTAGTCTTTATACTTAATTCTAGTAGAGTTATATAATAATCGAAATTAATTTAAATAAATTTTGAATTTATAAAAGGAAATCCTATTTCAGTAAATAAATTGAGAAATAATAGAAAAGTTTTAAAATTATTAAAAGTTATGAATCAGACGTCTAGGTATATAAATTTTAAGTATATTTTTCTAAAAATTTTACAAATTCTATATATAAAATCTTAATTTGTATACTAAAATTATAATTGCTTCTATTTCATATTTTTGAAGGCGAGATAAAAATTACCTCCCCTATGATTAAGAATAAAGAAAAAAATTTGAAAATTTTAGATCTTAAATTTGGATAAGAAAACAAAAGACCCAAAAAAAGAACATAACAAAGTCACATTAACAAAATACAAATGCCATAATGCCAAATTTAGAATTTTTAGAATTTGTGAAAAGAAGTTTTTTTTTTTATAGAACATTTTATCTTTCCTAATATGTTATGGATTTTAACATTTTTATAATTTGTCGTTCTTAAGAAATTCTTAAATATTTAAAATTTTCACTTCATTGAAGAATTTTTGTAATGTTTCCTTTATTCTTCTTCTCATACAATTGTTATGTTTCTGAAAAAAAAAAATTGAGTCAAGTACCCCAAAGTTTATAAATGAAAGTATAGAGCTACTTGCACAATATTTTTTACGATACAATGCGACATTATTTTTTATAATTATTCGAAATAAATACTATTATATAAAATTTTAAAGTACTGTAACCCCTCACTTAAAGTAATTTTTTGAACAGTAAATATTAAAAGTTTACAAGAAATGACTCTAATTAAAACCTTACTTTTATGATTTTTAATTTTCTTTTATGATGATGTCTAATTTTCATACGCACGCTTGTTTTGCATACTAATACTTATTTGGTACATTAATGTTTGTGTGATAGTATATTATGAAGTTGAGTTTTTCGTACATAAAATTACGCAATAATATTTATTACATAATAATGTTGTAGGTACTGTACCAATAAAAAAACCCGTACCTACTAGACTAACCTACTAAAAGTAAGGAAGCGTGGCATTAAAAATTTTATATCAAATTTTTTTATATACCAAGGTTAATTATTGGGAATTACTGAACCCTAGACCCCCGAGATACGACCTTTCTGTTACCACAAAATTAAGGTACGAAGCCGAATTGTCGCAAGAGAAGGAAATATGATATATGATAAAAATAATGCTGTTTCCCAATCTACATCTGTTAATTGAAAAATCAAATATAAAATATAAAACCAAATATAAAATCGATAATATAAAAACTATTAATAATGTATAAAGTCTTTTCAAATTGCATTTACAAAGTATTTCTAAAGGCACCTAGGAATTTGTTCATTAAAAATTGTTTCACTTAATATATATTAAATGACTTCTTTAATAGGTTGGGTTTTATTTCGAATAGTCTTATATAAAGAGGTTTCTTAAAAATAGATTTATGTTCTAATGTTCAATAAAAAATAAAAAAAAAATGGAAAATTTTTCAATGTCGTACAAACAAAATTTATGTTGCAAATCGAAAAATTTAAAATTAAAAACTTTAAATTATAATGTGTCGTAACTGAAAATGTTACCTTATATATATAAATGTTATAGTTACTGGTATATTTGTATAGCGTAGTTATTTGAAGGATTACTGTATTTGATTTTTTGTAGAATGGAGTTATTATTGTTACACTTACTATTATAATAATAACTTCTTAGTTATGCATACTTATGTATACATAATTTTATAAAATGGAAAAAAAATTAATGATATAATTTTGAATGTTTCATTCAAATGTTTTTTTGTATAAAATTAAAATAAGTATGTATTAATCTTTTTTTTTTAAATAGAAGAACAAAATAAAGAAAAGAAAAGATCCAATTAGTTTCGATCTAAATAATAATAACAAGAAATTACACAAGTTTTATTATGTTCTCTTTGAAATTGAAATTTTGTATCGTAATTACAACAAGGACTAATACTTAGAATGTTCCACAAAGTGACATTATTGTCTATAGTATTATTATATTAGTTGATTGGGATCGATGATTTTTTACTGAAATTATACAATATCTTGTGTATGATATAAAATTGAGTAGGTACTATAGAACGTATACAATATACAATATAATAGTTAAATGAATCTTTCAAGTTATTTTAATAATAAATAAATATTCAAAAAAGAGTAAACAAAGGAAAAATTATAAAAATTATGTAAAATAAGTATTTGGCAAAATTATAACATTATAATGCTATAATAATTTCTCAATATCCTCTCATGACAATGAAGTGCTTTTTATTCGTTTATAATTATTAAAATGGAGTTCTTTGTAGCAGCATTGTAATTTGTTTTAATTCAAATGAAACGCTCACTAGGTGTCGCTACCATACAACTCTATTGTAAAACTCTAATTTAACGAATTGTTAGGCTTTGAAATCTAAAAAATTTGATTTCGAAATTTTTAAGAATTAGTTACGTGGTTCTAGTTACATTTAGTTATTGAATATAGGAAGAGTCTTGTTTTCTGGAATTAGTGCTCAACTCTAATTTTATAAAAGTGAGATATTAGATAACAAAATTTATTCTACAATTACTAAATTTTCATTAGATTTTCAGAATTTCAGTCGTCTATAGAACAACTTCACATCCCAAAATTTAATCTGTTTTTTTTTTTTATTTATTTTTAATACTTATTTCTTAGTTCTTTAAATAGAAAATTTATATTTAAAGAAAAACACTAAACTTATGTCATGACCCTTCCTACAAAGTTTTTTTAAGAATTAAAATTTTTAATATTTTTCCATTTTTTTATATTTTTTTTTTTAATTTGTTTATTTGAAGTTTATTTTTATAACACACATTTTACGCTAATCTTTAAAAATGTTACGCAGATGTCTTTATAAAAAATGAGAATCAATATTAATTTATATTTATGTTTGTATCTTTGTAATGTATGCGTAGCGTATATGTAAGTAAATTTGTAAAAGAAAAATGTTGAAATTTTTGTTTGTTTTTTTCTATTATGGTTTTTCTTTTGTTTAATCTTTTTTTAAAATATTTGATGCCACTTCTAATTTTACAATCAACAAGATTTAATGGCAGTCTAATCCATTAATACATAATAGAAGGATAAAGAAATTATTATTAAATTCAGGGTCATCTAATTCTAAAATGATTTTTTTAACATGACAAATTAGTGTTTATGCGCCTATAAGCAAAATGATTTTCATATTACAAAATATTTTCTAGTTAGTCAGATGGATTTTTTGGGACCACTTTATTTAGAAAACTTAAAATATTGAGTTTTTTTCTAATTAAAATATCTAGATTTTGATTAAAGGTAAAAAATTAAGAGAAGTAATTTAAATATTTTTTAAATTTTCGTAAAATTATTTTTGATTTTTAAATTGTCGTCATTTTTGTTTGTAATTTACCAAAATCATATACTAAAATGAATTTTATTGTTTTTAAAATTTTAAATTTTATTGCTAAATGTTTAGTTTAATTGTGTTTGGAGAAATATTTAAATAAAACCGAGGGATTATGCGAGCACTAATCAACAAATTAAAAAATTTATGTACGTTATAGCATTAGTATAATTCTAATTCAATTTTATTTGAGTGAATGAAAATGTAAATATAAAACCAACTGTGGTACTTTCACACATTACCATTGTATTACATTGCAGTCTCTAAAGCAAATTTCACAAATTTTAACTCTATATACACATGGTGGACGTTTAAAGCTCATTTTGTGCAGTAACTTGTGTTATAATTGACAAATAGAAAGTAAAACTGGTGTTTCTTCTTCTGTAAAAATATAAAAATTTAATGATTCTGTTTATAATCCGTTAAAAAAACAAATTGCTCAAAAGAGTAGCAGTTAAACCTCAATTCTTTAAGTAAGGCGCTCAAAAAAGTCTTATATATACTGTTTTTAAAACATTTATGCATGGTTATGTCTGAATTTTGCTTTTATGATCAATATAGAGCTAGTCGTAATTGCTATTTGTATTTCGATTGCTCCTCATTTAATTATGAACTTGTTTACTAAATCATAATGACGATAAGTCTTTGAGTTAAGTGGTGATATTTTTTCCTTATTTTTTTTAAATTTCTAAAATCTAAAAACTTGGATTTTTTTTATTATAATTTAATTATAATTTTGATATAAAATTTTATTTAGGTTTTTCTTCTTCCTTAAAAGTTTACTTTTTGGACTTACACTCCTTTGAACGCCCACCATTAAATTAATCACATTTGCACGTACCTTACTTCGTACATATTATAATATATTCTATATGCTATACAAAAAAAAACTATTTTCTATTATGCTATAGAAAACATTTTTTTTTTAAATTATTCGTTTCGTCGTATTTAAGTAAGGTAATCTTTTTTATAATATTATTTTTTTCTTACATTTTAATTTTTATCATACTACAATTTTATTTTGAGATGAAGTTAAAATCTCAATTTTTTTTCAAATAGAATATAGATGGCACTCGTGTATGCACATAAATTTATATGCATCTGTGTGTATGTTTGTATGAAAATACATTTCATATTGTATTAAAATTAAGATGCGTAGGCATAATAAATCAATGAAAACATGTTTAGTTCTACAACATTATATGCTAAAGGCTATATTATTATACTAAATACATACGTATATCTGCATATGTATGTATATAATATAAAATATAATATAAAATAACTAATAAGGCAAAATTATTTATGTATTTTCATGATAATCTAGTTTTCTAAAAACAACATTATATTTTAATTCGCTTATAAAGTGAAATTATGTCAAACTCTTTATTATTACATTCCTTTATTTTTCCCTTCTTTCTACAATATTTATGTAAATGTTGTACTGTGTTCATATACATTCATATACACAAAATCAAATAATACCGATTTTAGATGATAATATTTAAAAGTAATTTTGTTTTATACCGTAGTTTATACATTTACGTACCATAAATCAAAAGAATTTATCTCATGGCATAAATACAAATAAAGAAGAAAATATTTTGATTTTATTTTAAACCAGACAGAACAAAATGATTGAGCGCTTCAAGGTTAGGATTTATTATAATTGTTATACTTACATACTTATAAATAATAAATATAAGCATTAAAAGATGTTTTAATTCTTCTTTTACAAATATGAACGTAGGGTACCTACTTATTTAGATTTAAGTAATTTTTAATAAGAATAAAAATATTCTTTTTAATCTCATTTCGTTTGTTCGTCGATCGCATCATCTTAAAACTTTTATACTCTTTAATTTAGAAAGCTAAAATTGAATACATACATGTATGATAAATTAATCTCATACTTTTTGTAGACCAAAATTTTAATTTACATGCCTGTTCCTCTTTATTTATTTTTTGTTTTTTAATTATATGTCGACCACGTTTTAAAAGTCTCATATTTTAACAACGTATATAATATCGATATCAAATTTTCCTTAAATAATTGGCAAACACAGCAAAATATGCAGCTTATTCCCCTTTACTTAAAAGGCATAAAAGTAACAAATTAATTTATGTGTATTTTTAATGAGCTAATTAGCATTTTAACCCTTATATTATTAGAACCTTTTTTATTTAAATTAAATAATTTAATTTTTAATTTCCTCCAAGTGAAAGGAAAAAAGTTTTTTTTAAATAAATATGCTTGTAAAGTATAGCACATCTTTTAAGGGAAATGTGCTACTTAATAAACCACTCAGTTTATCCGATATTATTTCGTTTGCATTTTGTTATACTGAAATTTATGATATTGATACGATGTAATGTGATCGTTTTATAAGTAAGGATTTTATACAAAATGTTTTGTGACTTATAAAGTCTTAAAACCTTACTAAAAATATACTTTTTTATTCTTGCTTGAGCAAGTAAATTTTATATACTTAAAAGAGTTTCTGTTATGTTTTCTTTATTATTCATATGAATTTATCTTATAAGTATAGATTTCTCTTCTACATTGATCTGTCATCTTAAATGTAAGGGCATCAATAATATTGTTATTATAAACTTTAATTAAAAGGTTTTAAATATGTAGGCCAAAAGAATATTATACAATAAGCATATAGTTGTTTAGTTCGCAATATACATATGTATATATTTATAAGTGTATTTATTTATAGAATTCATAATTAAGATTTTACGCAGGCCTACGTTCATACATTCACTTTGATATTCTTTAATAAAAAAAAATTTTAACCTATAACTAGACAGCACTAATTTTGTTCTTCAATTGAATTGTATTAGTTGTTCTAGTGAGATATAACAAGTGACCTTAATTGCTCATTTCTTATACAATCTATGTATTTCTTAATTATATTTTTTTAATGCATCAATTAAGATGAAGTGGAAACTAAATAAAACAACTTTGGCTTATAAGCTTGGCTCATTGGGAATTTTAAAATAAGTAATAATTTGAAGTGAGGAGAAAAATTTTTGTGATTTCGCCAGAAGTATCCCAATTTCTTTTAATTAAATTAAATGATGATTAATTTTAACAATGCGAATGAGAAAAAATTCTTTTCAATTCAATTCATTCAATTTTTTTTTTTTTTCAAAATTTAAAAATTTTATTTTCTTAATATCGGATAAGTTTTATTCCAATATGAATTGGAACTCTTAATTATTAAGTATTATACACTCGATGTAAAATATGAAAATATTGAAGTGTAAAGTGTACGATATTATAAACCTAAATATCTCCTATATTCTGTAAGGCGTATTTAATACGTGCTTAGAAAAATTGATATACATTTATGTGGTATCACTCTATTAATTTTGGTCCTAAATTATACGAAATAATTATAAGAGTGCAGAGTGTAATTGTGCCGCTAAGGTTTATGGAAAATTTATGAGTTTGAAACTGGTTTATATTTCAAAATATTATAACATTTCTATATATTTAAACTTTGGTTTGCAATAATAGCAATTCTTCATAAAGTATTTTGCAATCTTACAGATTATTTAGTTCATATAATTGTTATATTAATTGGTTTTAGAATTCTAGAGTTTTATATTGAAATAATATCGAAGATTTTTTGGTCAAATCAATTATATTTGTTATTATTTTGCACATTTATATATATTAATTCCAACTGTTCAGATTACTTTTTAAAACTTTTCCTCAATTTCTTTAAACGAACATTTTTTTTTTTATTTTAAATTTCTATTATTCATTTTTGTTTTTATAATTAAACGAAGCGGTAAATATTAATTACATTTATGTGCAAGTATTTACTTATCATGTGATACAAAATGTCTAATTTTCTACATGTTGTTTTTATTTTTTTTAACTGTGTAAGTATTAAATTTTGTTTTGAACTCGCATTTCACAAAAATAAGTTTCGTTATGATTACCAGAGCATAGAGAGAATGCATTGATTTAGCTTGCTTATAAAGATTAACTGCTTTCTTTTTTCTTTGCCCTTTAAAAAACCTTTAATATCGAGTTTATAAAATTAAAGAAAATTGTTAATGTTTTTTGTTCAAACCAAATTATATCTAAGTTCAAGACTAAATAGCTAATTATATAAGTTTTATTAAAAAAAGAAATTTTTCTAACATTTTAATTTTAATAATTTATTAAAAACAAATATATATTACTACCGTTCATTCACAATTGCTCGTTAAAACTGACACTAGTTTGACACAAAACTTAGAGTTGCATGAATGTGTTATTTGCAGTAAACTGTATTGTAATAAAATTTTGCATTAAACACTGTACATCAACTTTAAAAAGAATTGACAATTTTCCGAATCTTTAATTTCCCAAAAATATTTCGTATGTAACTTACGTATTTTACGAGTATCTAAGCAGGTTTTTCGTATAACTACATACACCAATAATATTGTTAGTTTAGACTTTAGATAAAAGCAATTGGAATTAAAAATCGAAATTAAAGTGGAAATTGCATATTTTAAATAAAACTTTTGAATTAAATTTAGGAAATTATTTGTTTTTTTTTTGTAAAACAACACAGTTTGTAAAATTACTTTATGTATTTATTTTATTTAACCATATTTAACATACATATGTAGGTAATTTTTACATAAATTCTAAATATTTTTAAGGAAAACTTCCAAGTGTTTGAGTAAATTTGAAAATTAAGGTTAATAAAGAGAACAAAATCAAGGCAATCAGCTTTGACAAAGTGCGTATGTTACGTTCTCGAATTATATACATAAGCATTACCAAAAATAAAGTGCTCTTTTTCGAATTAAAAAAAAATCTTTTTAAAAAGTCTTTTTTGACAATTCTGACTTAATGTGTAGTAAAATGTGTCGTAATTTGAACCAATTATAAAAATACATATTTATTAATATATTATTATGTTTATATGTATATACGCATTATTTAAAAAAATATTATTTTTTATTTTCAGAATAAATGACCGAGAGACTGTGCAAAAAGTTAAAATAACTTCCAAAAACTAAAATTAAAAATATTAAAATTAAATAAGGCTAGTTTTAAAATACAATTTTTGCTCCTATATTATGGACGTGAGTAGAACAAATTCTGAGAATTTGAATATACAACAAACAGTACGTAGTAGAACTACGAATATCAGTGATATTCGTAGACAATCATCTGATTCACACCATTCAGTTAATTCATCATCAAGTGAAGATCTTGACGATTTATGTATTGACCATGAATTAGTAGATATTGATGAAGTTGTTGCACCAAAAAAACCTCATTTTCTTGATTATGATGCTGTGCCGCCACCAGGTTTTGAAAATGACATAGACTTATCAGTACCTGTTAATAATTTAACACAACAATCTGGAAAAATTAATATAACAACAACAGTCACAGCCACTGGTCGTGTACCATTATTAAAACAAAAATCACATGAATCAAGGGGAGTACAAAATTTTAAGCACCAGAAACAAATGAATTCAAATAATCAAAATGCGATTCCTACAACATCAACCGTTGGAAATATCGAAAACAATGAATCTCAAAACGAAATCGATTATCCAGGTGAATCAGTAAAAGTTGACAAAAAATTTGAAAAAGATGGTGAAATTAGCGATTATGAATTAGCTGCTAGCGGTTATACTAAACGTGATTTGACAACATCTGCAATAACATCTCATCAAAATGTTGATACAGATAAAAATAGCATTAGAGTAACACAAGAAAATAAACCGAAGAAAAAACATTTTCTGGATGAAAATCCAATACCCCCGGATTATATGTTGCCATTTGACAGGGATTTTCAACGCGAGCATAGGAGTTTGGATAGAAATTTTGAAAGACAGAATGAGTATGAAAATATTCAACACATACAGGTATCTGTTATTAACTTAATGCTTTTGTTATATTCATATATAATAATTATTTTTCTTGCAGAGCACATGTGCCCGTTACGAACGAAAGCATTCCTTGGAAAGGGAATCAAATTCAACATCTGGTCGAAGGATTAAAGAGCCTAGTTATTCACTTTCAAGATTTATTGAAAGTGATTTGATACTAGATCAACAAGTAAATCACAGCACTTGGCCTACAATGGACTTAAAAAATACAGTGGAATCATTTAACTATTCTAGTATGCCAAATGACAGCATCCAAAAAAGTTTAGGACCCAAAGTAGAATGTGTTTATTCATTATTATCTATGCTTGGTAATCACGATTCCGTAGAAATGTCTAAAAAGTTTTTTGATTTATCTCGTACACCAGAAACAAGTGCCACATTAAGAAGATCAGGTTGCATACCTTTATTAGTTCAAATGATGCACTCAGATTCTGATGAAGGAGTACGCAAACGTTCAGCAATGGCACTACATAATGTTGTTCATTGTCATCCAGATGATAAGGCTGGACGACGAGAAGCTAAAGTTTTGCGTTTAATTGAACAAATAATGGATTACTGTGCTTTCCTAAAAACATTATTGCAAAGTGGCGGAGAAACTATCGCCGATGACTCTGATCGTCATCCATTGGCGGCTATATCAAGTTTAATGAAAGTTAGTTTTGATGAAGAGCACCGCCACGCCATGTGCCAATTGGGTGCATTACAAGCGATTGCTAGTTTGGTACATTTAGATCATGCTGCACATGGACCCAAACCCGAAGATCAGTGCTGTAATTCTTTGCGCCGTTATGCTTTGATGGCCTTAACAAATTTAACCTTTGGAGATGGTAATAATAAAGCGTTATTGTGTGCAAACAAAGATTTTATGGAAGCGTTGGTGGCGCAATTGGATACCGCCCCAGACGATTTATTACAAGTTACAGCCAGTGTTCTTAGAAATTTATCCTGGCGTGCAGATAATAATATGAAATCAGTTTTAAATGAAATTGGAACTGTTACAGCTTTAGCTAAAGCTGCAATGAAAAATAAAAACGAAAATACTTTAAAAGCTATATTATCAGCTTTATGGAATTTGTCTGCCCATTGCAGCAATAACAAAGCTGAATTTTGTTCAGTTGATGGAGCTTTAGCTTTTTTGGTTGATATGTTAACTTACGAAGGGCCAAGTAAAACTTTGAAAATAATAGAAAATGCGGGTGGAATTTTGAGAAATGTTTCTAGTCATATAGCCGTGCGTGAAGACTATCGTCGAATTTTAAGGCAAAGAAATTGTCTAGGAATCCTTCTGCAACAACTGAAGTCAGAAAGTTTGACAGTCGTAAGTAATGCGTGTGGAACTTTGTGGAATTTATCGGCAAGATGTCCTGAAGATCAGAAATTTTTATGGGATAACGGAGCAGTTCCAATGTTGAGGTCGTTAATTAACTCAAAACACAAAATGATAGCAGAGGGAAGCTCTGCTGCTTTAAAAAATCTATTAAATTTCAGACCAGGAATTTTAAACCATAATTCTTTAGATCCAATAGCTAAATCCATGGGATTAAAGGAATTGCCTACATTAAATGTTAGAAAACAAAAAGCTTTGGAAAGCGAATTAAATCCAAATTTAGCGGAAACGTGTGAAAATATTGATGTTGTAACCCCTCCAAAAGAGAAAAAAGATTTTTTGGATGATCAATCTGTAACAGGAAAACATCCAGTTGTAAGATTAACACGATCTGCGGTGGTTTCAAAAAGTGAATCTAGAGATTCGCTTATGTCTGCTAAGTCTGATTCAATATATGAAAAATTGCGCCGAGGTAGCTCAGCTCCACCACAAAGCACAAATACAAACAGTTTACGGTCTCAAGCTGAATATAATACGGCGGTGAATGCAAAGTCATTAAATGCTTTTAACATGCCAAGACCAGTAAAAAACTCAGTATTTGTGGATGAAGCGCCTATTGACTATAGTGCTAAGTATAATGAAAATATTAGTCATAATAGTTCAAATTCAGACGTACCCGAAAATTCAGAAAATCTTCAGAAGGTTCAAAAAAATGAAACCAATTATTCTACTTATCAAGAAACTGATTTGGATCAACCAACAGATTTTAGTTTAAGATATGCTGAAAACCAGGCAGAATCTGATGAAGAAATAAATAATAAACCTCAAGCAAATCCTGTAAACAGTAATGAAATTATTTTAATACTAGAAGATTCTGTGAAATGTTATCAGACTGAAGACACTCCTTATGTAATTTCGAATGCAGCTTCGATTACCGATTTAAGAAATACTAAACCAGATGAAAATGTTCCAGTCTCCTCAACGAGATCCAAGAAAATTTCGGTTCAAGCGCCAAAAGAACACAATGCAAATCCAACAGTTTATGGATCTGGTTCTTACACACCAGAAAAACCTATCAACTACTGCGAAGAAGGAACTCCTGGGTATTTTAGTAGGTACGAATCTTCCAGCAGTTTGGAAGAATCACCTGCACAGACTAACGGCCCAACAAATACAACAACTCAATATGATAAATCAAAAACAGAACAAGACGAATCTATTCTTGTTAAAAATATGAAAAAACTTGATACAAATCATCCTTCCACACCCCCTAAATTTACTAAACCAAAGCCCACATCTGTGCCTGTATCTAATACTCAATCACCAAAGGCTACACAGGTACAAATCTTAGATGCGCCAGGAAATGTCTCTAAGGCGAACAATTTAATTAATTCTGCTCAAGAAACTCCTTTAATGTTTAGTCGCCGTAGTTCCATGGATTCACTGGTAGAAGAAGAAACTGAACCAATGATTCCAGACGACAAGAGCTCTGTAGTTAGTGACTTTAGTCGTTTAGCAAGCGGTGTGATTTCTCCTTCGGATTTACCAGATTCCCCAACTCAAAGTATGCCACAATCTCCAAGACGGCTTAGCAATCCTGTTCAATTTCCTTCTAACAAACCCGATGCAAATGATGAAAATGAACGTCAAAATGTGCCAAGACAAGATTCTTTACAACCGTTGAGAAGCGTTTTTGAGGATGGTCTTAGCACATTTCAAGTTGAAAATACTCCTGCTCAATTTTCATGTGCAACTAGTTTGAGTAATTTAAGTTTAGATGATGAACCAAAAATTACTACTGATAGTTTAAATAAAGAATTATTATTAATGGTGAATTCTCCAAAAGAAAATACCCCCAGTTCGGAAAATCCTGAAATAATCAAATCATCGCCAAAGTCTTATGGAAGTAAAAGAGAAAGCATTAATATTTCTGAAAATGAGGATGAAGCCGCTAACGATGACGACTTGCTTGCTGCAGCCATTAACAGCGGCATGAATAGAAGTATGACAGCTTCAAAGTCAAAGGTTCAAAATGAGATTTCATCTGCCGTACCAATCAAAGATGTAATTCGATCTTCGTCCATTGAAAATATTTTATCCACGGCATCGAAAGCTGATAACAGCTCAAGTACTTCGGTACGATCGTTGCAGAACAATAAAGATGAAATAGTGCATATGTCAGATATAAGTTCTAATGCTTCTGATGACTGTATGGATCTATTTCAACAATGTATTCGGGAAGGTATGCAAAAATCAAATGCACCCGCTATCGATAAGAATAATAAAATTATGAAACCTGAGCAAAACGTAAATATTTCACCATCAGTTATCGCAAGA
The DNA here is from genome assembly GCF_029603195.1 of Condylostylus longicornis. Lineage (NCBI taxonomy): Eukaryota > Metazoa > Arthropoda > Insecta > Diptera > Dolichopodidae > Condylostylus > Condylostylus longicornis. The sequence continues at coordinate 14,701,666 of NW_026577973.1, read as the reverse complement.
ATTAATTCTGGTGACCCTATTGGAATGTTACGACGTGGCGGCTTACCTCCGTATATACCGTCAAAGGATGAAATGAATAAATTTCTTGTCGAAGATAGTCCTTGTAATTTCTCTGTTATTTCTGGTTTATCAAATTTAACAGTTGGAAGTGGAAAAGCCGGACCTGCTAATGCTGCAAAGTATTACTATTTTAAAATAATTTGAAATAATTTGTAATTCCAATATTATTATTTAGACTTGATGCTCCTAACCCAAACTTCAAAAAAGAAGTTACTTCTACAGAGCCAGGCAGAGTTACCAACGACAAAAAAAGCATCGCCGACGACTCTTTAAGTTCGATATCTATTGAATCAGAGGATGATTCTAACTTACTAAGTCAGGTAAACAAAATTCTCATTTATTAATAGTTATAGAGGAATTAATTTCTTTTTGTTTTCGCCATAGGCAATCGCTGCTGGATACAACCGGCCAAAATCTAATTTGGGGCAACATAAGCAATCAGGAAATGTAACTCAACCACAACCTATACCTAGAAGCGTAATTAGTAACCAAACTGCTCATTTTGAGCCAACGGATTCATTAAGTTCAGTAGATTCAAGTGATTCAAACGACAATCAAGCAAAGTCGTTATTTGAACAATGTATTCAATCTGGAATGAATAAATCGATTAAAAATAAAAAAGAACGCTCAAAAATAAATCAAACTTTAGCTATTAATACTGTGCCAACTTCACCTAAACGATCTCAATTGCCCACCCTATCGAATATTCAAAAAACACCTTTGCAGATGGATAGAGAAAGACAGCGAGAGAGAGAAAGAAAAGATGAACAGCTTTTGAAAGAATGTATTACGACAGGAATGACAAGCAAAGCTTCAGTAGCACCACAATCAAAACCTAACCAAAACATGCATGGCGTAATTAAGCTCCCAACACGTCATGTTCGTCAAATTATCAATCCTATCGAGCTTAGCCAACGTTTAGTTACTGGTAGTAGTGCAAATAATTTAAGTTCTCAACCACCAGGAAGGCAGCACCAGAGTGCAATAGACGTCCTATTAACTGCTGCAGTTCAGCAGCAATTATTAACACAACAACACCAGCAAAATCAACAATCAAAAAACGGGGAGACTACGTCTGTGGTTGTGTTGGAACAACATCAGAATCACCAACAACTGGACAAAAACAATACTATATTCAAAAGTGCCACCTCCACAGCTCCAGACGTAGTAGCACATCAGCATCCACAATTACTCAACAGCTATCAGCTTCAGTATCACGAAGTGAGAGAATCTCCCGAAGGCACAAGCACAGAAGTAAGAAGTCCAGCCTCAACTCCTGCAGCAATGTCAACTCCACAGGGCCTTCAAACAGTAACTCCAATTGTAACAACAGCAGCAACATCACCAACACCACACAATCGATCACTGTCACCAACAATACCACACATATCACAATTCATCCAGCAGCAAGATCAGTATCAGCTAACAGACTACAACAACATTTCCAACGACAATCATCAGAAAAATACTCACATCGTGGAAAGCACAATAACTGGGTTTAATAACTTTGATCAAAAAATTCAAGGTTTCAACAAAAGTATGATATCTTCCACTGATATTAATATTCTGGAACAGTCAAACGAATTTCCAGCTTTAAAATTGAGCATTGTTGATTCAGTTGAAAACTCTGTTAACGTGGGTGAACCATTTGATATGGAAATTTCAAATGAATTTTTAATTGATAAAATTAATGAAAGTCCAAATAATTCTATATATGATGAATCTGTTTCAACAAACAATATAATTCAAGATAAGCACAAGGATCCTGATCTTATGTTGAAATCTGTTGAGAGATTGACGCAAGAGCTAGTAGCTACTGCGGAGTACTTAAGAAATAACCCAGATTGTGTAGATTTTGATAGTGTTCCTATAAGTCTCTTAGATGATAAGAAAACAAAATCTGAAAGTAATTCCAATTCCAATAATAATACGTGGAACGAGAACACATGCCCCAATGACGTTTCATTTCCTAGTGTAAGTATTACAGCACCTATAATATCTTCTATGAACGAGGATGAAACTACGGTTAGTGATGGCAACATATTGATAAAACCTGTTGAAGAAATTAACGAAATTTTTGAAAAAACACCAACGAATGAGTTTGCACCGCATAATGATTTTAATTCACTCAATTATTACGAGCATAACAATCAAAAACTGCTTCAAGATAACTCACAACCTAATTCTATTGATGCGGAGACATACACCTTAGTTGCTGAATCTGATGAAGGTACTTAATAAAATAAATTATAAAATTTTTCACTATAATACAAATATACTCTAGGTAATAAAACTATTCAAATAAACGACAATGATAGCATTTCAAATGGCATTCAATTTATCGTTGGGGGTGAAGTGAAATTACCTCAAATGACCTTTTCGCGAATGAATCACCTTAGTGTTTCAGGCCCCATGTCCTTGGATACATCATCAACGATGACAAATTCGACAATTATTGCTATGGAGGCAACAAAATTAGCAAATAACCTAATGAGAAATATGATGACTGACAGCGCAACAAGTTTAGATCTAGAAAACATAAGACCGCCGTCATGTATGGAATCTTTAAGTATGTCTGGTTGCTATGAAGTGACTGCCCAAAATGGGAATACTCAACAACTTCAAATTCCACAAAGTCCTCAGTTATCAAGATTGCGGAAAAAATCATTACCTGCTGGTTTAATGGCTCGGCGGGCTTTGGGTTGCAGTACTCACCTTAGTAATGGACATAGCGGAAGTTTAGAAAGTGTAAACTCCAGTTATAATTTGGACAATGTAAAACCACCATCGTTGATGGATGAACTTTTGGATTCAATGATCAGCGTAGCTAGTATCACTTCCGAAATTGTTGATAATAGTCTTGGTACGAATATTACAAATTATGAAACAGCGGTTAGTGATGGAGATGAACAAACAACAACTTTACAAAGCTGTATGGACGGTTTGCCTACGGATTCAAATGATGACTCTACTTTGGGGACACCCATTCCGTCAGATTTTAGTTCAGTGGAATCTACTCCAAGAAAAGGTTTGCGAAATCACCAAAACAGTGAGTTTTAATTAATATCATACCTATGAATGAATTTTCCATTCTGTATATTATTGAATGAATTTTTTTAATTTTAACATTTGTTCGCAGATAGTGGTGTAAAGCGAATGCTTACCCCAAAGCAAAAACGTAAAATGGTAAAAGATAGATTCAAAACATATACCGTTGCCGCAGATTTCGTTCTTAAGGAAAACTTTCAAGAAGATCCCGATACAAAAAAAGAAGCCTTTCACAATGAATTGGCTACAGAAGAAATACTTCAAATAGAGATTGAAGATGGGCAAGATCATAAAATTTCCTCAGTCGATAAAAACGGTCAATTAGTGAAAGATAGCATATTACCACAAAATATTAGAAGAGAAGAAGGGTTCAATAATAGTGTGTCATCTCCAGAACAATCGCCTGCCGAAAGGAGTCCATCCATTAATAAAAAACGTAGAAATTTAGATCCAGATAGATTTAAAACCCGGACGATAACGTATACAACAAGTATTGTCGCCAGTAATGAAGTAGTAAGTTTAACTTTTGGTTCAGCAACTTTCTTCAAATTAAATGATTCATAAAATTTTAGGTGGGAAGAACAAATGAATTTGAGAGTCTTACGTCAACAGAAGATGATTCTGAAGAAATGTCTTCAATAAGAGCTTTAACGAAACAATTCAAATTTATTACTCAACCTGAAAGTATTGATACTAATTTTACAACTTTAAGTCAACGATCTGCAATACCAATTAAGAATGCATATTTACGAATGCGAATGTTGGAAGATGAAACTCGTACGATAACACCTTCTACGATAGGGACATTAACTGCCGAAAGTGATTATAACAGTATGGAATTCGATCAAAACTCTGAAACAGAATCATGTTGCGATCAAAAGAAAAATGGAAATCCAAACCAAACAACAGATGAGGAGGATGAATTATCTCCCAAACGCAAGTCACAAGTTTCAAATCCAACCCTTATTAAAGCGCACATAGTTAAACCAGGAGATAAAGATTCTGGTACAGATTTAAATTTTAGTGAAGATCCATCTACCCCACCTGAGACAGCATCTCAACCTAAAGCAATCAGAGGTAGAAAAAAACCTGCCTATGTCTCCCCTTACAAAAAATCAGTTTTGTCAGCTGCAAATAGTACATCTAGCACAAGAACTACTTCTCCAAAATCTCAAATTGGAAACACTATTGTTCGCGCTAACTTAGCATCAAAAATTCCTGACATTAAAAAAAATATTGCGGTAGCAAAACACAATCCAAAAACAACAACAATCGTAGCGAAAACTCACATATTGTTGAATAAAGCTAACCTAACAAACAAAATAAATGCAATAAAAACAGGTAGGTATTATAAATATTAGGAGAACTGCTTGAAATATTTGAATTTTAAAAACTTTTAACGTTTTATTAAAACAAAAACTTTAATTTTGTAACCTTTTTATTTTAACTATAGGCTTAACGAAACCAGGTTTTACAAGTTCTGGACAAGTTAATAAAAAAATGGTGGCGGAAAAAAATATTTTTAACAAGAAGTTGAATCTTACCAAACAAATAAAAAATGCGGCAACAAAAGAAGCTTCCAATATAGGCGAAAGTGGGTCAGCCACCTCCATGCCTTTGGAACGCCAAGGTACTTTTGTAAAAGATGAACCTTGCAACGAAACGGTCCCGATTGTAGGCTCTTTGCCTACATCTCCAATAAAAACTAGATCGACACTAAATGATTCAAAAACTATTACGAATTGTTCTAATACTAAGCCATCCAATATTCCTAAATCACCAAACAAAGTTGTTTCAACGACAAATAAGGCTCGTCCAATGGTACAGAAGAGCTCTAGCACAACATCCGCAAATATTTTAATAAACGCAAAATCAAATAAAATTGGAGCTGCTTCTTCAAGTCGATTATCTATCACAACATCCAAAGAAGCGACAACAACACAACAACGCAAAAATAGTCTAATAGGGGTTCGAAAATGTCCAAGTGTGCCAACAGTACCGCAACGTTCTAATAGCAATGCATCTTTGCGACCAGCTCCGTCTGTCAGTGGCTTGCGAACAGATATTCCAGCAACACAACCACCATCTAGGTCAAATTCAAATTTAACACCTGGAACCAATAAAATTAGTCAAATTGGTAGCCGTATAGCTGGTATTTGGAAACGAGTTGAAGAAAGTAAAAAAAACAGTGCTCAAGCAAAACAAAATGTTAACTCTAGCACTAAGGCATCTACTCAAGATTTACAACATAAAGCACAAAATAGTACTGGTGTTAGGAAACCACCATCAGGCTCCATTCAACAACCAGGAAAATTAATACGGAGTTCAACATTTGATAATTCTCCTTCTATTGGAACTGGTAGTGGAGCTAATAAAAAATTAGTTGCAACAAAAATTTCACATAAAGTTTAAACAAAAATTTTAATTTAAAAGTAAAAGATATATTATAATATAGCATTTGTAAAATATAGAAAAAAATATAAAATCTCTTAACTTATATTAAATTAGGTACTAGATTTTAGAAAATTCATTTTAGAAGAATAATAAATACTAAATATAGAATCCATTACCATTATTTGGGTAAGCTTTTCGAATGTGTACTTGGTATATGCGAATGATCCTTAAATAATATTCAGATGAATTTTAGAACGAAGGCAATTGGTTGATGTCTTCTATTATATGGAAATAAAAAAAAAAAAAAAAAGATTTTCTAAGACAGTTTTGATATGGATTTTTAAATTATCTCTTAATTCAAAGTTAAAATGTAATACGAAAAATGTTTAATTTTCCACTGAAATATTATTTTAAATAATAAGTGCATTTACAACTTGTTTGATTAAGCAAAATGGCTTGAATATGCTTTTAAATGATTAATAAATCATAAAAATAATTAATTAATATTTTAAAAGCATATGAAAGCAAATTTAAATTTCATTCTAAAATCTTTTGTGTCCTTTTTAACATTTACTCATTCATTTATTCTATTATGTGCCCGTAAATCTTTTTAAGAGAATTTTTTTCAGAACTGTTATTGGTTTCAACAAACTAAATAACATTGTTCTAGCCTAGTGAACACAGTCTATCCGTACTTTAAAAAAAAAAAAAAATTGAAAAGAAAAATTAGAAATAGTAAAACGAAATTAATACCACAATTTACTTATACTAAAATTGAATAAGTCTATTTTGCCTAGTTGCAAAATAGATTATTTATTTAATTAGAAGAAAAATTTCTCTCAAAAATTTAAAAAAATTCAAATTTAAAATACTTTTATTAAATATATTTAAAATTTTTGCATGAAAAAAAAAACAAAGGATTATATTTTAACACACATGCATACATAATATGTATGTAAATTTGAAATTTCAACAAATTTTGATTTAGTTTTTTATTTTTAATGTAATACAAATTCATTAAAATGATTTACTTTTGTTACTTTTTAATTAACATTGAATTTCTTACTAAATCATTCATTATTTCAGATTTTCGGGCACTTAATAAAATAACAAGATAAATTTAAATTTTTCTTTTTTAAAATAAATTTTATTTAAATATCCATATTCAATAAATGTAATGTTTGATTTAAAATTCAAATTATAGAAATATGTAGAAATGAAAAGGTTACCACAATATTTTAAGCTTCCAAAATCGTACTTCATAATTTAAGTTTTTCAATAAAACAAATGATATCACAGGAATGTATGAAATATTAAAATAATTAATTATTCAATGATTAAGTTTATTTAGTATAATGAACAATATTATTAATAGATCATAATTAGTTAGTAAATAATTTTTTTTTTTTTTTTGGTCAAACAATAATATTAATCTTATTAAAAAATTCTTTAATTATATTTACTCTCAAAATATAAATATACTATCTAGTCTTCTCTGCATACAATTCATAAATGAAGAAACGAGAAATTACTAAAAAATAAAAAAAAAAATTGTTTATTATTAAAATTAACAATTAAAGTAAATAAAGTATTTAACCTTTATGGATTTAAAAAATTTTTGGGAAGAATATTAAAATGCATTAGGTATAGTTTCAATTTCATAATCTACAAATATAAATGAATTAAATAAAAATGAAAAAAAAAAAAAAATCAATTAAATTATATTGAATGATTATTACTGTTAAAAAAATATTTTGCGCAAATACACTAAATTGCAAATTTTAAATATTTTTTTTTTCTTGTTTTGTTTTTTTATAGTTTATGAAAATCGCTTTCAAAAAAATTCAGTAAAGCAATAGTTACCATTACACAAACACCAGATATTTAAGCATAATTTAAGATTAATAAATGACTTATGACTGATTTAATTATTATAATTTTGTATTTATGGATTATATTTTGATTTGATCGTGTTAACAATAAGCATAATAAATTAAAATAAATATTAATTAATAAAATACTGTTAATATAATTTGATTTTCCCTTTGAAATTTGAATTGAATTTAATAAAATTTATATTTGAAAATCTTTTAACATAATTATAATTAGTTTGTTGTAATTAATTTAATATGTAATTTTACGTGAATATTTCTTTTTGTGCATAATTTTTTTATTACGTTTAAAAGAAACAAATAAAATTTAAAATAAACGAAGAAAAGTTTTGATTTTTTTGTTTTTTATTAAATTCAATTTGTGAAAATTTTTATTTAACATTGTATTTGTGATATATATCTCAATAAAATGATTATGTAAAAATTAGATTTCTGTTTTTTTTTTTCTTAAATATTAATGATTTCCAGTTTTATTCCTATTAACTATGCAAAAACTTGAAAAATCGATTGATATTTAAATGTATGAATATATTCATTCGTTTTATTATGGAAAGATTTAATAATTCCACAGGATTGACTATAAACCAAAGACTGAGATATAGAAATTTTCTATTTATTCTAGATTATAGAAATTTTCTATTTATTTTTCATAATGACTTTATGATTCAGGATACCAATTACTTATATTTTTTATTAAAAATAATATATTAAAAATTTTACTCTACAGAAATATTATACATAAGTCTTTTCCATCCTGGCCCACGACAAGAAGTACATAACATATAATTTCTAAAGTAATAGTATGAATTAAAAATAGAAATAAAATTATAGTTAAATTTATGAATAAATTAATATTGCATAAAATCCAAATATGTAATTTGTTCTTCTTGTGAACTTTGCACTTATGCTTATGCTTCAATTATTACTGAAAATAATAATATTTTTAATGAAAAAAATCATTTTTTTTTTTAATTCTTTTATTTATTTTTAAAAATACGAATTACTAATTCCATTCATATGTGTATACATATATATATTTCTATTTATGGAATATGTATATAGTACTAATAAATATATAATTATATACAATACATAATATACATATTTATAATTTATGATTCTTTCAATTTAGTTAAATATATTTTATATAATTTTATACTTAACTTTATCAAATTTTTCGAAATTTTTGAAAAATCTCATTAGGTTTCTAAAAATATTTTTTTTTTAATTCATTTTTAAATGTGTTGTTTCTATTTTGTTTTTTTGTTTTTCTTTATTCTATCTTTTATTATGAATGAATTATAACGAAAACTTATATCAATTGCTTCTTTTATATATATATATATTACATTTAAATAAATAAATTTTTCAATATTCTTATATAATTTTTCTTAACATGTAAATCTTCTACCAACTTTAATCATTAGTATTTTGAATTTTGTATATGTGAATTTTTAACAAAATAGAATATTATGTAATTGAGGTTTGCATGATGTGCGAAGGTTATAAACACTTTATTTTAATGAAGTATAAAGCCTAAATAAGTCCATTTTCAATACCAATGTTATTAAGCCATTTATCAGTTTGTAATCAACTTGCTTTTTTTGTTAAATTTTTAAATTTTTTTTTTTTTTGAAACCATTTAATGTGAATGTCATGAATACATGAAAGATTCATTTATTGTTTAAGACATGACATATATAAACATCAAATGTTTTAAATTAAAGTTTCTAAATATATTTTCTCAAGTTCATTACTTGGAGTGATAAGAAATCATTTAAAAATTTTCAAAATAAAATCTATTTTAAATTCGAGATTCTATATTTAAAACACTAATATTGTTTTGAATAAAATTCCAATATTCTGAGTAATTCATCGGTTAGAATATTGATTTTTAATATTTATGGCAGATAAATTCTAATTTATAATTAAATTATCTAATTTTAATTAGACTATTTTCTAAAAAAGAAAAAATAATAAAAAAAAAAAATGATGAATCGTGTTGGTTCTAATTATCTAATTTTTATTAATACGGCCCTATAGATTTAAAAAAAAGAAATTTGAACATCTTTTGTTAGATTTTCCTAACAAATTTTGGATGATTTCTGATTTAAAATCTCAAATTTTTTGGATATTTTGATTTTGATATCAAAATCAAAATTTAAGCTTGCATACAAATAATTTTAATATTGTCGGAAGTACTCAAATTCGTAACAATTTGGTAAATTAAAGAATTAGTGAATTTTTTAGGATTTAAAACGATAATTTATTGAGGCAAGGGAACTGATTTCAATATTTGAACTATACGTATAAATTTCACATATACTTTTATATAGCACTATTAAAATATTTTTTTCTTGATTATTATTTCTATTATTTTTATAATCTCTACAAATATTGACTTTTTTTTTTCAATAAATGCTTTACAACGAATTTTTTGGTCTATATAATTGTTTTTTTTTTTTTTCTCTTCTTTTACGGGTTTTATTTCTAAACAAATACTTTCTTTTTATGTTTTATTTATTTATTTATTTTTCTTTTGCATTTATGTATTTACTAAATATATATATATATATATTTGTTTTAAAGTACCATTATTTTTCATTGAAAATTTTCATAAAATTTATCTAAATATTGTACATTACTCATTAATGTTGTATACATAGATTTCTTTATATTTTAATTTATTATTTTATTTATAATAACATATATATATATATATTTTATATAATTATTTAATATTGTATGTATAAATATAATAATATAATTTTATTTTAAAAATAATGATCATATGCATATTTTATAACATTTTTAAATTTTTTTTTTCATTTTCATTTGATCTGTACTAACAATAATAAATATTTTTTTTATCTTAAAATTTTTCAAATTAAAAATTTTACTAAATTTTTTTTTTCCATATTATAAATATTGAATGCCTATATTGTTTTATATATATTTTTTTTTGTCTTTTTTTAATTCAATTACAATTATTCAATAATTTTATTCTCTTTTCATATTTTATAAGTTTTCTTTTTTCTGATGGCAGTGTGTTACTTTAAATAAAAATTTATTAAATTGTATTTAAGATATTTTGTTAATTAAATTACTTTTTTTTTTTTTTATAAATATATAATTTTACTAATTGAAATTTAGAGTGTAACTTTCTTATTAAAATTTATTGTTTCGTTTTTTTTTTTTTGTTTTGTGAAGTTTTGAATAAACCAAAGCTTTTAATATGGTATAAATATTAATAAGTAATTAAATATTACTTATGTTACGGTATAAATATTTAAGGCCCTTTGTGCTTAATTTTTCCATGTCCATTTAAAAATTTTTCATTTCTGATTTCAATTTGAAAAATTTAAGTATAAATAATTTCTTTCTGCAATATCTCTAAAATTAACTCTAAAATTACTTACTAAAAAAAAATTTAATAACTAAAATTTTTCTGATTCCAAGATATTAAAATTCCTCAAAATTTAGATTTTTAATTTAAAAAAATTATTTTCATTAGTAACCTTCTTAATTAAATCCCATTCAATCGTTTAGATTTAATTACTTAATTAAAGAGAAAACCTTATGTAGACATAAATATTTTTTCAAAAACCTCTAATAAAACTCATATTATTCTAGAACAATCTACATCTTTTAAAAATCGTAAAAATTAAAAAGAAAATAATTTTTTATATAAAAATCTTCAAAAAAAAAAAATTAGTCATATGAAAAATCATGATTTTGAATAACACAGATGACCCTCTTACGCTTATTATATTTAAGTGTTTTTATAAATAAAAAGATATTTCAATTAAAAAATATTAATTTTAAATAAAACTCGATTATATTTAAAAATTATACAATTCGTTGTACCTATAGCACAAAATATATTTAGCTAAATATAAATAGATCAAATTTATTAGATAAATGGACATAGAAACTGAAAAGGCTCCAACTATATTTTTTTTAATAATTTTTTGTACTACTTTTTTTTTTATTATTATTTAACTCCAAGTTTTGGTTAATTAAGACCTTATTCTTAGAACAATTTAATTTATTTGTTTAGGAGTTAAAAGAATATGAAAATTGTTTTTGAGTTTAAATAAATATTTCTTAATTTTCTGATATATATTTATATAATATATATATGTACATAAATTGATTTTATTGAATTATATGCATATATATGTATATATGTATATAAAATTTTTATATCAGCATAATTATACATATATGATATATATAATATATTTTATAAGATCTTATAGCTATTTTAAAAATTCTTTAAAGTGCAACGATATATTTTTTTTTTTTTTAATTTTAATTTTACTTATTATCTAAGAGTTAATAGCATTGCAATAGAATATTTTGCCTTATCAGGAAGGGAATATTTATTAATAGTTTCCTTTTTTTTTTGTACAGGCCACTGTTTTTTTTTTTTAAGTGCAAAACTTTTCAAATAACAAAATACTAATTACAATGACAAAACATAATTTCATTTGATTTTAGAATACTAATTTTAATAAATAAATTAATACTGGTGGAATATTTTGTTGGTAAAAATTTTATTTAAAATTCTCAGTAGTATAGTATAGTATATATTTGCGGCTTCCAAATGTTCAAAAACTTTCAATTTAAAACTTGTATTGTAACAATAAAAACAATAAAAATTAAACAATTATTTGATTTTAATTATTAATTGAGGATAAAAAAATCTAAACCATATTCAAATTAATATTATTTAATGTTGCACACTATACTCAATTTAAAATTTCAAGAACAATATATTATTTTAGTGAAAAAAAAAACATTTTTTAGTAGGGCTTCCGCTTAAAAATTTGTAATATGAAATTCTTAAAAGTAGTTTAGATTGTAGCAGTTTAGATGAAAATTTAAAGTCAACTTTTGAAATGGTATTTTGTGGATGATATGCTATAATAATTAATAATTTTAATAAATGCGGCGCCTGAATATTAAAAACACATTGCAAATACCATTTACATTTTATGTATGTACTTATGTTAAAGACAAGTTTCAAACGAAAACAAAAGAATTTTCAATATTGTGCAAAATGAAATAGAAATTTAATGTAATAATTTTTTTGTTTTACTTAGTGCTAAAAAATGTTATCTAATTTATATATTATGAATGTTCTTATTAACGTATATATGAATGTTAACTTACACGCTATTCTGAACAATGGCACATAAGATATTAATATTAGCTTTGAAACCACTAACGTTATTTCTTTAAAATTATAAAAAAATTTTTAAGAATAAAAATTGAAATATTTTGTTTCAATTCCCTGAAATAATTAAGACTTTTTATTGATGTACAATTAAAAAAAAAGAAGATTAACACTTCTAAAATTATAATGGAAGAACCGACAACATTATGAGTATTTTATTTAAATATGAAAATTTGAAAACATAAACTCTTTATTTGCATAAATATAAAATTATTTTTTTGTTTTTAGTTTTTATTTTCAGTATTTGTTGTCATTAAGAAATGTTAAAAAGTTGGCTAATATTAATTTGGTAAGAAAACTCTAGATAACAATAAATTAAATCATAAAAATTTAATTTAAAAAGTAAATATAAAATTCACAATGAAGTTGTTTACCGAAAATTAGGAATTTAAAAAAAAAATTTAACATTAAAATATTATGGATATGGTTGCCCGTAAACAATTTTTAAAAAGCAAACGAATTAGTCCAACAATTTCTTAACATCTCGAATATTTTTGATTTCAACAACCAAGTTAATCTAACCCAACTCTAGCTTAATTCTATAAAATGAAATATTATAAATAATCAATTAAGTTTCGTTATTAAAAACTAATTTTCTTTAATTATATTTAATTTTTTTTGCTTAATTTTATTCTTAGCTTACAAATCATTTTTAGTTTTTCGTATATAATATAATATTATCATAGTTAACTACATTACAAAATATTTTTGATTTGCACATATTAATATTTTCTTATTAAAAAGGAAAACATCTTCTTTAGTACCGATATGTTATAAAACTTTTTTTTTCGATTCTTCCAAAAATATTTGTCTTTTTTTTTCATTTAATTAAAAACAATTAAAACAATTTAATTTTCATTATTTTCCTAAATTTCGGTTATTGATTTAAAAAAAAACTTCTCTTATTATTTTTGATTAAAATAAATGATTTAAGCTTTTCATGAAAAAAATGCTTCTTCATGAACTTTCAATATTTTTTTTCTTAACATTCATTTTTAGTTTAAATGCCAACAGATAAGATTCAATTAAAATAAAAATTAATTTTTTATTTAATAAAAAAAAAAGCATTATATAAATGACCAATAAATTTTTTATTCAAATTTGTATTTTTACTAAATAAGTTTTCTATATAACTTTCCTTTCCAAGATGATTTAATCTTAGTGCAAGATTTTTTTCATAAATCGATTGGAGTTAGTTCAATTACTCTAGGAGCAGTTTATTATCGCAATCGGTTCTGATCTTGCAACTGTGGTAATTTCAGTTATCACATAGAAATCTCACTTACATAATTAATAAAAGATCTTTGACAGCCTTTTTTAACATTTTGTTAAGATGTATTTATAATAGTTTTCTAAAATACTGTGTTTTAATAGTATGAGATTTTTTCGCCATTTTATAACTGGCGTACTAACACTGTTGAAATGCTTTGCATAGAATTAATATATGTATGTATCTATTTTTAATATTTTATTTTCAGTAGAACAATTTCTTCGATTAACAATTTTATTTTTATATTATATGCATGCCTATAAATATATAAGTATATATGTATTATACTAGTTCATAAAAATATTTCATACGATATACGTTGAGCAGTTTTTATTTTACAAAGTATTTTATCTATTAAGGGGGAAATGATTGTCAAATATTGGGAAAGAAACAACAGTAAAAACTATATTGCAAATAAAAATGGGTAATTCTATTAAGGATAAATAGAAGGAATATAGTGCCAACAATTTTGACTACACTCTTTCTTCATTAATTGCCAAATTTGAGACTTTATTTCTTATTTTATAATAAATATTTAATTATTGATTTTGATTAATTGTGATATGAATAATGCCTCTTTATTATTGTCAATTTAAATTTTTTTATAGAATTTTAATTTTTAATTGATAATTATCCAAATTTATTCGGCCATATGATCATATGATCATTTAAAAAAATGTGAATTAAAATATTTGTGTAGTAAAATTCTTTTGCTTGTGTTATTAAATTAGAGTTTTAAATATTATGTTATTTTACATTTGCATTATTTTAAAATTTTTTATCAAAAAATTAATTTTCAGATAAGTAATTCTTTTTAATTTTGTATTATAATTTTGGCATTTACAGTTCATTCATTTATAATTGGCCAATTAACTTTAGGTACATTTGTTTTTTTTTTTTTCATTATTTGTTTTTTTTTTATTTTCTTCTATATATAAATTTCCTAAGTTGTATTTTTTTTAACTAAAGTTATATTGAAAATTAGCGCTTATGACATGAAAAATAATCAAATGAAGATCAAACAACAATTTCCATTCGGTTCCCACGCCTCGTAACTTTTGGTTGTCCTTGGGGTAATTCAGAAATGCCGCCATATTTAAATGTAAATATGACAGTTTGTTGTCCAAAATTTGCTTCAAATCTTCAATTGAAAAAAAAAAACAAAAGTTTTAAAAAATTTCTCAAATGTTTTTTTTTTGTTATTTACTCTGTACTAATGTGTACATCAGGGGGTTTCCCTGTTGCATTTTGAATAACTAAAAACATTTTTGTGACAATTTCAATTACATGACCAGTTTGAAATACAAAATCTCCTTTTTTTCGGCCAAGTTCCGACTGAAATAAAATTTCATCATTAAAAATCTAAAGGAGTTTATTTTAAATTTATAAAAATTTAAAAATTTTAAACTAGTTTACTTATGTATTTTGAAACTAAATTACTTTACACTACAAGGTAATTAAATTCCATTTAAAATTAAAAGGTATGTAGTTTTTCTTTCAGAATCAATTAAAAACGAGACATTGCTACAATCTACAGTTTCATTTTTTGGATTACCTGAAAAAGGCAACCTGATGGTGAATCAGACGAACATTGATGATCACTAGCACAATAATGATCCTAGTTTATTTTATTTAAATGTTGTTTTGGTGATTTAGTTACAGAATAGGGAAAATATAGAAATCAATACGAATGTTTTATTTATATAAAAAATTAACACTTATTAGAATAGAATGTGATTTGTAAAAAATTGCTTTATTTATTAATATGATATGCAAAATGATTTAAAGAGAATAGTTTTGTAACAATAATTTTTATTTGTTTAAGATTCGAAAGTTTAGGATTACAAAAAAAAAGCCTAAAATTTGCTTACCAATACATTAAAAACAATAAAATTTTAACAATTTAAATAAATTTATCAAAGCGATATATGATTGTGCCATAATATTGTTTTGAAATACTTACAGCTTTGACATGAAAAACAGCAATATCATCCAAATATGGACTTAAAGACATCCGATAAATTTCAGCAGCAGGCACTCGATATTTGACTTGCAGCGTTCTTTGATCTAATAACAACATTGACGAAGTTGACAATACTAATAATATAGGAACAAACTAAAAATATGCAAAAGAAACGAAACTAAATATTTGCTTAAAAAATTAAAAAAATTTTATACTTTGCCATTTGATCGTGTGATTTTATTTACAATATCTGCAAACACGACATATTGGTCATTGGTTTCCATACAATATTTTTTCCATTGCAAATTATGTCTTAGCCGGACATAATCACCAACAAACGGGTGACCAACACTGTAAAATAATGTTTTGTTATTGAGCAAAAATACGAGTTTCAAAAATTAACCTTCTTGGATATGATGCTTTTCTATCTTTAAATATAATGCTAGCTGTGACTTTCTCCCTCATTCGATTTCTTGATGTCTGATCAAATGATCTACGATATATATAACAGCGCCATCTGTGATATATGCTCCGCAACAAGCGACTAGTTTCTAATAAAAATTTTGGTGCAGATGGCCATTCTAATGATAATGGACTTAATGTATTAGGTGGAAGACGTAACGGTAATGTTAAAAAATAATTTCGTATTCTCCATTTACGATAGTAGTCAAAAATTATTTTAACGGCCCATTCCAACTGTTTCTGATACTTCATTGTTCGATATTCGTCACGAGCCTATAATAAATACAAAAAAAATTAAAACATAAAGGACACATACTTTTGAAATTATATAAGAACATTAAACATTACAAGCTTTTACAACAACTACTATTAACTTTAAACTAGCAAACCCAAATTTTTGTTTTCTGTTAAGACTCACAATTTTGTATAGGCTCCATAAGTGTCTTCTGCCTGTAAATGGTATACCAAATCGACATTCCTATACGATAATTTTATAAATTAAAATAAAATAACAAAAAAAAAAGAAAACAGTGATAAAATAAAAACATGCTTAGAAAAGGTGCATCAAAAACACACGAAATTCTAATTGAAATTCTAACGCCTTATACAAGAAATATGAAAACTCATAAATCACAAAAATTAAAAACCGCATATTTACCCTCCACGTTCTCCAGGCACTTGAAATAATTATTTGACTTTCACGTAATTTCTTGAAACTTTTCCTTCTCACGTACATTCTAAATGTCTTTTGTATGAGAGTAGCTAAATCGTCTAACCTTGTTTTACGGAACTCTTCCAATTCGTAAATCTAGTTACAAACATGTTATGAGGCAAATTTACTTAATAATCAATAAAAGTTGCACTTACTGTTCTAGGACTGCGGACAAAAACATGCTTCGACCCAATCGTAAATTCAGCTGATGGCAATGGTACGCTTCGTATTATCAGCGCTATACCTTCAATGGTACTCCCATGAATAAAATGCGGCCATGTTAAGTTATTTAATAGTTTATAACGATTAAAAAATTTAGCGTGGGTTAAATGAAAGCAATGTCCATTACGACATAAGTTAACTAGAGGCATCAAGCTCATATAACGAACTTGGTGTTGTACCAAAGCCATATCGAAAACTCGTGGTTGCTTGGTTTCATTTGGTTTTATACAAAAGACGTAATGGTTACGCCGATTTTTAACGATAGACAGTAAAGTTTGTAACTGAGTTCGTAAGTTTGAACTTAAACTGGTTGGCTTTTTGGATGAACGTTTGGGATTGCCTAAAAATCAAATAAAATTAACGAAAACGAAAATATTAAAATATATAAGAGACCAATTGAAAAACAATTACCTTCTGGAAAAAGACTTTGTACTAAGGACAATTTACTTTGGTATAATCCGCCACTAATATTTTTTGGTAGAGTATCAGAATTTTTTTCCAAAAATCCTTGAATTGAATAAGTTACAACATTTCCAAAATGACGAATTCTAAAAAATCATTGAAAGCGTTTTTATTTAGTTAAAAATATTTCTCAAATATCTCACTTGAATGACATTGATGTTTTTGTTGGACCACATGTTAAAAAATTTGGGTGCCCGGCACAACATTGTTGTATTCTTACAAGTAACGCTTCATCATTGTTTATGTGCGATTCATTTAACAAGCTCAAAATACCATAATTAGGTTTATCAATTAATTCACATATTGTTTCATTGTCAAAGAAATCAATTCTGTTCCATTCTAAACCCTCTCTAATATAGAGCTCTTGCTCCAATTTTAATACATTTTGAACAAAATGCTAAAATTATTTATATAAAGTTAAGAAGGAAATAAAGAATATGATAAATATAAAAATAAGGGATATGATAAATCACCTGATGTATTTTTTCCATACAATAGTTTATTGTAAATTGTTCAAAAGAATTTAATTCTAAAATTTCAAAACCATAAAAATCTAATAAAGCTAAGTTTTTTTCTCTCTGATTAGATTTTAAAGTCTCATTAATACGATTAACTAGCCAAGTAAATAATCGGCTATACAATGATCTGCATAACGTATTACGTATTGATGACGCCTGTCTGGCATCCAATTCTGAACCTAAAATAATAAGGAAAAACAAAAAACAATAGGTGTTTATTTGTTAGAAACAAGCATACGATTTTGCATTAAAAAGTTACTGATCATTTACCGTTATCTTCATGTCCTCTAGCACATGGAGTATTAGCTCTAGTAAGGCAATGTAATAATATATTTTCATCCAAACCCAAAAGCTGGGCTGTTTCTTCTAATTCTGTATTGAGAATTTTTTATTCATTCTATTAATATATTTTTAGGTACGAATTTCATTTTTATATTACCATAATCATTTGAAACCTGACATCCTTCCGTTCCATCAATATTCGTAATAGGGACAAATATGAAATTCCCTAATTTCAACACCACAGCTAAAACTCGGAATATTGAAATAATTTCTTCCGATGCTAGGCCGATAATTTCCAATGATTTCTGCAACGATATTGGGCCATTTAGTAAATAAAATTTCGGTTAAGAATTTTTAACATTTAATTACTTTAGAAAATAAAAAACAGGCTTTATCATCTTCGGTTGCTGAAGTATTTTTCAAAAGTTCATACTTTTCTATGTTCCGATACAATTTTAAAGATTCTTGAAAAAGAAATTATGTTATTTTTTTATCAATTTTATAAATTTATGTTAGTCTTACTCAAAAATTGTATATCAGCACCATGTAGTAACTGATAGAATATATGAAAATTCCTTTCCCCATTATTAATATTTGTTACTCGAGTCTTAAACAAGAAAAAATTTTAAAAGTTAGTTTGATATTATATACTTTCGAAATAAAGTCAAAAACAAAATATTATAGCGTTTATGAAAAATTCATCACCAAAACTTGATACCTTTTCTAATAAATCTGGCAGCATTAAAATAAAATTGAAAATGTTGTATTAATCAAGTAAAAAAATATTGGATTGATATAAATTTTTCATCTGTCTATTACTTACAGTGTGTTATATGGATTCCAATTGGATCTCCTCTAAAATCAATTTCTATATCCAAAAACTTTCCCTTTAAAATAATTTAATGTTAAATAAAAAGCTACTTTTATTACTATCATTAACTCACATATCGACTTGAATTGGAATTTTTTGATGTTGTTGCATTTCCCATAGCTTCTAAAAATACCGTTGCGTTTATTACACGATCTCGTAGTTTTTGTACTTTGCTCGTTTCCAGCCAATCTTTATGTAAATAAATATAACTTGGATTTCCTGATACCTTTGTTTTAGACGTTGCTTGTTCGCGCTCTACAAATTTCAATCCCAATTTGTGAGCATCAATCAAAGATATTCTTGACGATAGTCTGTATGGGTCCCCATGTACAAACGGAGAATTACTACAGGCACTTCTAATATTACTACCATCCCGACTACCATCACCCATTGATCCATGTCCAGAAGAAGATAACTGTTGCTGTTGCTGCCGGCATAAATTAACACAACTTCCACGGTGCACAATATTATGAGAATCAGTTATTGTATTGCGCATTGTTGACTTCAATACAGTAATCGGTATTGAAGTTGTACTACAATGTATACTTGCTGTTGTTGTATTTGTATTTGAAGATAAAATTGAGCTTTGACCGTCATCATTTATTTCTAAACTCTTTTGACGTAAGCACTTTACGTGATGAACAACATTTCCGCTATCTTTTGAGCAATTGTGTTGGTGAGGTAAAGATTTTGAACGAATTTCTTGCCCTAATAATGATTTAGCGCAACACGCATTCATACTAGTTACAGATTTGTTTGGAACAATAATGACATTTTCATTGTACTTGCTCACAGGCGTGGCTGTGACTGCTAATAATGATGAATTTTTCGATAAATCACAACTTGATTTCCTCAAACAATAATCAACGGTAGTTAAAGTTTTTGAGCGGCCCATTGAATCAATATGATTATGCTTGAAGCAAGATTTTGGCACTATGGCGTTCGTGGTTGTTGGAGTTGTCATGGTAGCTATTGATGTTGTAGATGGATGATGATATTGCTTTGATAAACCAATTGATCCACATTGTGTAGATATATTTTCCGAACTCTTGTGATGTGAAAAATCGAAATCTACCATTTTTTCTCTGGAGTATCTCTACAAAAAAATTTGGTATTCAGCAATTAAAACGAAAAAGTTATTGTATTGATGTTTCTAATTTATTGTATTAATTACTTACCTTGCTTGAAGAACGATCTGAACTTTCTGACCTAGCTTTTAACAAAACATTTACAGATTTGTCACTTAAAACTGGTGATTGATTGGGTTTTGGTGTCGAAGGCCTTGAATTCGATCGGGAATTTGGTCTTGAATTAGATCTTGAAGTTTGCCCACTATGACCACTATTTGCTGGACACGAACTTGAACCCCGTCTTCTACCACAATTTTGGTGTTTTATTTTCAATCTATTAGTTTCTTGAATTTGTGTCAAGAACTGCAATATCATTTTGAATGACTCAGTCTTGCCTGAACCACTCTCACCTATTTAAATGAATGTTTTGAATAATTATTTTGAACTTTTGGTTTGAATAAAAGCTTGCCTGTCAAAACGACACATTGATCTTCGCTTTGATTTGTCAATGATTGATAAGCTAAGTTTGCTATTCCGAATCTAAAAAAAAAAATTTTTTTAAATAAAATACAATTTATCTATTCAATACTTTTATTTACATGTGCGGTGAAAGTTGAAAAATCCCTTTATTTCCATAAGCATGAACAATATCAGGAGAGTAATGTGATAACTGTCGATAAGGATTAATTGCTACCAGGGATGTTCCAATATATGTCTTAAAATTTTGTTTAATACTTAATAATTTTAAAAATAAATTCCATCAAGGCTTACATATATATGATCCCGTTTGTAGCGTTGATGTAAATTACTTATGAAATTGTCTTCAGATATATTTTCAAGTAAAACGGAATCCCAAGTACCAATTTCTTGTTCCATTTTAATTTTTTATGATGATATAACTGATGATGATCCTTTTTGAAAACTCGAATATTAAAGGAAGACACCATTCCTGAAATAAAAATTTCCTATAAATAAAAATTTATTTCATATAGCAGTAAATCATTTTAAATAACACTGCATTTTTTAACATACATATATGTGTGCATTCGAGTGCAAGGGTATTATTTACCATTAATTTATAATAAGCAATCTCAGAACATGTACAATTACCCTACCCTCCCTGTATACATAAAATTCAATTGAATTTTATGTATATAATTATATCAAATGCAGGAGCAATCAAACAAGTGTGTTTTTAGTGATAGATACTTCACATAAATAGAAACGATTTTTTTTCGTTTTCAACCCTAGGTAAGTGAAGCTATTTTTTTGTTTTTTTCTCTCAATTCTTTAAAGCTATGTATTCCAGGCCCTTTGAAAGATAATAAAAAAAATACTCTATTCAAAAGACTACCTTTTGAATTAAATATTTCCTATTTACACCGCATTCTGAGTCATCTCAAATTTTCAAAACAAAATAAGAGAAAAAAAATTGGGTAGATACCTGATGGAAATTTATTATTTTTTCAAATCTATTAAACTACAAAAAGTTTGGATTCAATGAACTAGACAGAATGTATTTTAACATTTTCATGTGACACGAAAGTCTTTTGTTTGAGGTCAATCCTTGTTTACATCAATAAAATTTGCATGAAAAGGTACGTTCCTATTAATTTCTTTAGAAATTGAATATAATACTGCATCATTTTTAATGCTGTATTATGCACTAATGGTTTATTTTATTGAAATCTGCTGCACCATTGAAAATTGAAAAATTTAGATATCTTAACGAAACTAAAAGAAAAGGCAATTTGATTCAAAACAAGGAAGAATAAAATTACATTAAAGCACCAAAAGTAAATTGAAATTCAGCTAAGATAAGTTGATGAAGTTTTTTGATTATTGTATAAAGTAAATTAAATATTTTAAATATCTAAGTATAGGTACATAAGTAGACAAATGCCTGTTTAACAAATCACATTCCAGAATTCATTTCACATTCAAGAATTCAAAATCACATTTCAGAAGTTTAAGAAGTTACAAGTTACATCACAGAAGTTTAAACTATTACAAGTTGTTTTTTAACTCTTAGTGAAATATTTAATAATATTATGTTTACTGATTATAAAATTGCGCAAATTGGAAATAATTGGTTCAATAAAAATCTGTTAAATAGGAAGAAATAATTGCCTCCATTAATTATATTTTATTGCCTCCTTTATTAAGAATTTATTTAAAATTTACATAAAAGATTTGAAATTTTTTTTCTGATTTTTTTTTCTGCTTTGTGCATCAAATTTTAAGTAAAAGAATTTTTATCTTTCTTTTTCTTTCCAATTCACTAACACAAACAAAAATTTCTATAGCGAAAAGTTAAAGAATTTTATTTTCTTTATTATGGAGTATACTGCCTCAAGTATTAGATAATTACCACGTTTCTCCCTCGTCTTTTAAAAAGTAAATGATTATATTCTCAATAAGTGTTCTTCATATTGTATAATGTATATTATATGTGTGTACACTTTTTCAAAAACATAAAAATGTATGTGCATTTAAATATGGATAACAACAAAATAACCATTAGGCTAGGCATATATTAAGTGCTTTAGTATTAACACATTATTTAAGGTCATTATAATCTCGGAATCACATCTAACTTGAGACTAACAGAAAAATTATTAAAATACAAAAGAAAAACAAGGGGGTAATCACCACCTCTTTTATTAAGTATCCTTCACCGTGATTTTAGATAACGAAAATTCTTTTAAAAATTTTATCTATTTCAGTTTATATTCTATCAAACCACACATACATTATATCACAAATCTTCATGTTTATATTACTTTTAGCTTTGCAAAAATAAAAAAATTATTTAAAATATTTCCCTAAGTTATAAAATTTCATTAGTAAATTATCGATTAGCACTTCCTAGTAAAATTTTGTCAGTGTTTCATTCCTTTCTAGCCTTCATATACTGCATCGTTTTTTAAGAATTAACTTATGCACTATTTTAAAACATTTTTACTATTTTAATTAAGATTTTAATAATTTTTTTTATATAAATTAAATTTTAAATAAAAATATTGCGCAAGTATCACTTATGGAAAATTATTTTTTCTTTACCCACCAAAATTAACTGATTAATCAAAGGATTTAAATTTTACTCATTATAAAATTATCTACATATGAAATATAATTAAATAATGTTTCCCACAAAATTTCAACGCTAATTTAGCCATGAATATTATTTAAATTATGAAAGTTTTTAACTATATTTCTATTACTTCTTTTCACTTATGACTGACAGGCCATATTGAAAAAAATGTATTGGTAAATGTCAAAATGAAATAAGATTTTGAAACTTTTTAAGTCAAATTAAAATTTTAATAGGGATGCCCAAAATAATATATATCGAAATTCTTGTTTAATCGTAAAAATTTCTTTGTGTTGACATTGTATTATAATTGCAGTTGCAATTTTATATAACGAAAATGCGCAAATATTGATTTATAATTTCTTAATCGTCTTGCTTAAATTTTAGTTGAATGATAATTTGTAAGCATAAAATAGTTGTAGTAGATATCCAGAATAAGTTGGTTATTTCAAAAATATAATTCTTAATGCTAGTTTTTAAAAGGCTCTATTAAAAATTAGCGAATTTATCATGCGGTTTTCCTGTCGAAGGGCATTTTTGTTTTGTAGGAAAAGGTTTTAAATCATAAAATTTTTATTGCATATTTATAAATCTTATTTTTGATCATCAAAATACATTATTATAAGTGCCATGTATTATATTTTTTGTATATGTACTGAACTTTTTTTATGGTATGTCATATTTAGTATATTACTTCAAAGCACGACTAACAGAGCGCACACGTTGCACTTTTGTCTAGAAATATTTTAAAAATGAGATTGTTTGTAAATTATCTAATTAATTTACTTTCAATTATCAGGAGCGGATGCAAAAGATATTTGGGAATATAGAAACTTGTACGTATTTTTATTACAAAATATATTAAAAAATCAAAAATTTAGGCAAATTTAGGGATAAGAGACAAAAGTGATACATGTGTGCACTCAACGTTCTAAAAAATAAGTGTGCACTCAAAAGGTTAAATTTCCTTCTTTTCTTTATTTAAACAAACACTGCAATTTCCTACAATATGTACAATATTTGTTTATGTTAGTTATTAGATTTCAGGAGAAGTATTGTTATAAAACTTAATATGAATTTAATATAATTTCGTTTGTACTCTATCCATCGAATTTAATAAATACATCTTTAAATAATAAGAACTCCATTGATTACAAAATTTATATATAGAGTATCAAATTCACTATACCAGCGTAAAGGCTGGCCACTAAAAAGTAAATATCTAAATCGAGAATCGATAAAAAATAGTTGTCAGGACTGACAGCAATTTTTGGTATGTTAATGTTGTCAATTGTGAAGTTTAGTTTGTTTATTTTTGGTTATGCTATTATGAAAAGAAAATTCGTGTAGTTGAAAAGGAATTAATAAATCTAAAATGACTATGATAGGAAGTGTAACAAAAGTTGTATTCAGAAATAATTTTTGCTATTAGATATAATATCTTAAACTTTTATTTAGATAATGCCGGAGATTCGAGCTATTTTCACAAAAAGATGGATTCATATAACCCCTGTTTTAGAGAGGGTTCAATCTGGAAGATACAGAATTACTCCGAAGAAAGATCGACCACTTACGTATATATTTCACAAAAATTAAAAAAAAAAACTAGGAAACTATTTTTTTCAGATATGAAATGGCCAATCCTCCTGATACTATAGCTCATGTAAAGTCGTGGAACTCTTGGAATACCTGTAAGTTTAAAATTCATTATGAAAAATTTATAGCGTTATTAAATTTGATACTTTTTCAGCAACGCTTGAGGGCGGTTTACGTCCTTCAGAAACTGCTATTGAAGATATATTTATACGAAAATTCATAACTGGAACTTTTCATGCTTTAGTTTGCTCAGAAATTATAATTAAAAGGCAACACAATCATATAAGAATAGCAGCTCTATTAAAAAGATCTATTACTCCACGGAAAATGTATTTTTTAATTGGTTACACAGAAGAACTTCTTTCATATTGGCTGCAGTGTCCAATAACCTTAGAACTTCAAACTGTTGCAGATAGAAAAGATGTCATATTTAAATATATATAAATTAGTTATTATGTATTTGATTAATTATTAATAATAATTTTGAATAATTTAAAACACAACTTTGTTGAAAACATTATTTTCTCACTTAATGTTTCCCTTTAGGAATTTTTAGGGAAAGAAATTCATCAGATAATTTATTTGTTGGGTAACCCTTAAGTAATCAATATCAAGAGTCTAGGTAAATAGTGTGATCAAAATGCACATTTCAGAAAAGTTTATTTTACTTATTACAAAAAGCCTTCTCATATCGGAAACGTAAACCGGAAGAATTATAAAATTAATCAATTTCTTTAATTAAAACAATCATTTTATTATTATTTGTTTTTATTTCAAATGAATTACTTTTTTCTGGTTTTTACAATGAGATGAATATTTTTTTTTTTGAAAATTCTAATAAGTCTTAGAATTTAAAAACTTAAATTTTAAATTTTTTTATTAAAAAAAAGAGTAAAGCAATTTGTTTAAATAATATTTTAAAGCTGAAAATATTGGATTGAGTTTATAGTTTGTTCTATTAATATTAAGATAATTTATAAATGCAATATAGTTTTCAAAGAAAACTAAATTTATTTTAAATATTTAGCACTAAATTATTAATAATAATATTATTGAAATGATATGCAAAATTTAAAATTATTATATTTTATATTAATTTATTCATTATGCCTTTATTTGTTGAAAGTTTTTTAAGTAATTATTTTCATTTTCATTATTTTTTATTGTTATTATTATTATTATACTACTATAATTATTTTTCATAATTTAACCTTTCTCATAATTTTGTTTTTATTAATTTTTATTTTCTGAATGGAAAATTTTGTACTTTTTTTAAGATTAGAAAATAGATTTTTCTTTTGGTGTTTATCGTAAGAATAAATGATTTTTTTTTTCTTTTTATTTTCAAATATTTATTACTTAAATTATTTATAATTTAAAGTAAATAAAATTTCATCCATGCTTAAACCATAAATAATAAAATATAAAAAAAATAGATGATCAACCTATGAAAATGTATTAAATTATTAAAGTATTAAAGTAGTATTGGAATTATTAAAGTATATTATAAAAATTGTTTTTTTCATCGAGTCCAAATGATTTAGAAAGCTTAAATTAGTTTCTGATTATATGAAAATGAAGATTTGAATTCAAGTTATTAAAATAACTTTTCCAATTAAAATACGAGATAAAGAGATTGATTATATACCAAATTTCTATTAAAAATATATTTTTAAAATTGTTTTTTTTATTTCATGTTTGTTTAAGTGCATTAATGATGGCTGTACTCTAAAATAAGAAAGGACTGTTTCAATATATTCAACTTTTAACAAAAATCTTTAATTACAAAAGAAAATCGGACCTATTCACATTTCTAGTATTTTTTTTGCTTAAAACAAGGTGCTTTTTTTATAATCGGGTTCTAAGATTGTTAAAGTTTTTAATTCTTTGCAAACTGTAAGAAATTATAAATTCTTTAAATTAATAAATTTTCTACAGGTCTGAAATATAATCTCGATATAATTTTGCAGAATGGCAAAAATTTTAAAAAATTGGTTTGTTTGAATTTATAAAAATTGTACTAAAACAATTTTATTATTTATGGTTATTTTACATGTTTTCATTTTTTTCATTTTTTTTTATGTAATAAAACATAAAGAGGATATTTACGAAATATTTATGTATGGTTTTTTAAAGTATTAAAATTCTTGTTTGTATAAGAATATATTTTCCAAAATATAAATATTCCTGCATTTATTCAATAAAAATTAAAAACAAAAAATGAGTTAGTTGGGATCATTTATTAAGTAAATGCACATTTCGATATTTAATTTAAGAAAATACACCAATAATTCAATTAATGTCACAACAAAAATAGAAAATTAATTTAATTAAATTTTTTTGTTTTTTAAATAGAGAACTACAAAGTATTATTAGTCGTTCAAACTTTACTATTTAGTTCCACTAACTTTAAGACCGTTATATATTTAAGCTAAGGGCAGACATTTTTTTTTGTCTTTAAATATGACAACATGAAAACCAATGCAATTCATTTTTAATAATAAAATTTTGATTTTTCATTTAATTAACTAAATTTCCGATTGGTACTGTGCGTTTTATTGGGGAATGTAAACAAATATTAGCTTCATATTCTGTGAGACGTATTACTTAACGTAATATAATATTATTAATTTAGATACATATATTAAGGTTTTCACTATAGAATTTCAAATTTTGAAAATGATTTTATTTAAAAAAAAAAAAAAAAAGTAAAAGTAGATAGACTTAGTTTAAACATATAACGGTTATTGTCTATAATAAATAATTTGTAGTTTTACTCACTACATTATACTAAATATTGAAATTTTAATACTGAAATAGTTCACAAACAATAATATTATTATATTTAGTTTATTAAGTACTTCCACCAATTAAGAATTTAGTTCTTTTCTTATAATTATTATATAAATCTCTATTATGTTAGAAATAATTTAAAATTTCACATTTACAATTTTTACATTTAATTTTTTTAGTTCATTTTCATATATGGGTAATTTTTAGGGTTTTAAAACTTATTTATTTTTATTTTTTTACTAATTTTCTAGCAAGTTAACTATTTACTCTTTAATTTTGATTAACTAGTTTTGTTTTTGCCAAAATATTTAATACAAATTTATAAAAAATAAAATGTTACAAAGAAATTTCGAATTAAAAGAAAGTAATTTAAAAGTGCTTTTAATAGATAAAAAATTTTATTATTTAATTTTTACAAATTATTGGTGAAATTAATTTCTGTGTATTCGATCTACATATTTATTAGTATGAGGTAATTTAATATTTTCTTTTTTAAATATGATTTTTATTAGATTCTGATTTTATTGTGATTTGAAAAATTTCATGTCTTATGACCTTCTAGTCATATTTAGTTGTTTTTTTTTTGTATAAAAAGTATTGCGCTATTATTTGTCCAATTAATCAAATTGAATAGCTTTTCTTAACAATTTGATAATTATTCGGATACCTTTATTTTCAAACTTGAAAATGCAAAACAAATAAAGTAAAAAACATTAGGAATTTTCACTTATCGATGTATTAATGCAAAAAAAAAAATTATGAATTTCCTCTAACTAGTGAAGGACGTAAAAAAAATTATTTTTTATATTTATTTACAAATTCACATAAATAAACAACACACAATAAAAAAGATTTGAACTATTTTTTAAAAGAAAATAAATTTTTTTTTTCAAATGTCATTTTTAAAATTTTGCTCCCAAAACAAATATTATACATTACGTTTTTGTGGAGCACCTATGCACTAGTGAGCGATTTTTTTTACATACAAAGAGTTATTGTAGCAGTGCAAATCTTTTCTCTGATACATCAATACATCGAACACGGTAATTGCTACCACTAATCAGTGAATACCCATAATGTTTTTTAAAATTAAATTATACAAAAAAAAATTTTTTTTCTTGTTTTATAAAAATTAATTTTTGTGTTTTATTAAATTATTTTATATAAAATCTACACAAATGAGAATTACAAATTTTCAAATAGAAGCTTAAAAAAACATACACAAACCTAAAAGAATATCTTTTAATAAAAGATACATTTTTAGAAAACAAATTAATTTTTATTTTCTGGTAAAACGAGTTTTATACCTAAGATTTTAGAGTTTTCTTAAAATATTTGTTTAAAATTATAAAATGAATTTGAATTTAAAAAAAAAAGAATATGGTTTGAGTCAACCAAAAGTGTAATTTAATGAAATTTATTTGAATTTCAAAAAAAGTGCAATCTTATAGCTTTCTCGAAGTTAAGAAGCAACTTGTCAAAATAAGGTAAGTATTAAGAAAAAATTGCACAAAAAAGTTTAAATAAATTTGTTTTTTTTTGTTTTCCGAATATATTTTTACAATTCTCGTGTTTTTATAATCTTTTTATGTTTCAATTTTGTCGTATTTTATAACGTAGTACAATTTAAACTTTGAACATTGCAAATATTGGAGATTTTCGATAATTCAGTTCCAATTTAGTTCTTAATATAAAGCCAAAATTTTCAAAAATAACAATTGTGTTTATTAAAGTTCTAAAAGAATTTTTAATTTTTCTTTTTATAATTAATGCAAAAATATTATAAATTAGAAGAAGAGCATCAGATCATAATGATCAGATCAATTAAAAATTACTCAAGTAAGTATGTATATTTCAAATTAGCAAAAGATTTGTACGCGTATGTGTGAAAAGGCTTTTAAGATTTAATTAAGAACTTTCAGTACATGTCTGAATTATTAAAAATTCCCATACTTTTATGTAAAATAATTTTTTAATATTTTTTCAAGTTAAATCAGATTGTTATTAATTTTGTAAGTTCAAAATTACTAAATGCAATTTTTTTAAATCAGTAATAGAAAATTTATTGCCATAATTAATTTTTAAATACGCAAATTTGTTTTTTTGTTAATAGAAAAATCAAATGGGAAAAAAGGGGATATTTAAATTCGAATTGTTTAATTAATTTCTCGTTCTTATTTAGTTAATTTATAAATCATTTAAATCATCATGATAATCGGCTAGGATGTGGTCTCTACTCTTATTCTAACCGTATAGACTGTATATCATAAGTAGCCAGTTTAATTAAAAAATCAAATGGAAACTATTTTGAATTTAATTTTTTTCATATTAATCAATGATTTTGAATCTAAGTAAAGGTTTTCATTCAATTTTATAAATACAAACTATCTTCTTTTTTCTATATTTTTTTTTTTGCAGAAATTTCTATAATGAAAAAAGTACAATACCTATATTAAATTTTCAAAATAAATAATATTTAGCAAGAAATTATGTGAATATCATTTTCCGGAATACTATTCTAAGTAGTTTTCACAAAATATCAATAAACAATTCAATCAGTAAATCAATTTCAATAAACAATTATTGATCAGTATAATGAAAAGTGGCGATTTTATTATTAATATTTTAATTCAAGAGAGGCGCATTAAAGACTAATCAAATACTTAATCAAGAAAAAAAAAATGTGCTGAATTTGAGATGTGGATACTTCCAAATAAAATGCGATGATTGGTCACCATAAGTATCTATATATAGTATTTTTTTTTTTAGTAAAATTAGAGCGTATTCAGCGCCAAGCAGTCTTGTAAAGATGATAACTGTAAATTAAATGCACACTGAACAGAAAAACTTAAATGTATAAAAAAAAATAAGAGATTTTTTTTTTCATAATTATTTTTATTATAAATTTTTGTTTTATTTTTCTTTTTTTTCCTATCAAACGTCTCTTAAGATGAAATAATTATTATATTTAAAATAAAAGAAATGAAAAAAATTATTCAAGAAATATTTAAAAAATTTAAAATAAAATGAAAGCTAAATTTATTCTTAATCTGTAAATTATTATTTTTTATTACATAATGAAAGATTTTTGTTTTTCTTTTTTTTTAATTTTTGCTTTTTAATTACTTAAACTTTAAATTTTACTTATTTAGTTTAATGTTGATTTTTTTCTCTCTATATAATTTCGTCGTTATTTTCTTTTTTAAATTTTATTATTTTTTGTAATGATTTTTTTTTTTTGGACTTACGTATTAAAAAAAATGTTTGTGTTTATGCGTGTGTTAATTTTTATTTTTTCTATTTTTTTTTCTACTCTATTGTTTTCATTCTATTTTTTATTTCTTAATTAAATCGTATTTTTTTTTTATAATAATTTTTTTTTTTAGCATTTTTTATAAATCTCAATTTTTTTTTTTCATTTTTTTTTTATGTTTCATATTATTTATTATATAATTTTGTTTCAGAGGTGAGAATTTGTCCTAAAATTTTTAATGCTACCGTCTATTTATTAAACCATTTGGTGTTTGTTGGCTAGCTGTATGCATTAATTCTAATTCCACTAATAATGGAAAATGATCGGATGGTATATGAGGATGTGGGCAGCCAACAATTTTATTTTCACGTAACCAGTCATTTGATATTGGGCCTAATAAGCCTAATGGTACCATACCAGTTTTTGTATAAAATATATAATCGATAATTCCTTTAAAATCGAATGTATAATTTGTATATGGCATTATATCTTCACTATAGGCTGATGCTAATTTAAAGGAATGCGTAAACTCATTTGTATCATTTGATAGTAAACGCTGTAAGCATACTTTATAACCAAGTTCTTTAAAATCACCATGATCCATATTAACACGTCCGGAACTTAAAAATTCAATAACACCAGAATCTGGTAATGAATTAAAATCACCACATAATAATAATTGAACACTATTTGGATCTGATTTATGACCAGGACGAAAGCTATGTGATGCTTCATCAACAATTGTTTTTAATTCATTTGATAGCATCATGGTTTGTATCAATTTAACATCACAAAATTCTGGATCCCAATGTATATGTGCTGTACAAACTAATAATGGTTGAGAATTTTGTGTTACTTCCGGTGTCATTGGTTCCCATGCATTTTCTTTAACTTTTAATAATGCAGCCAAACCAATATTATCTTTTGGCATAACGCGATTTAACATATTGTCGGAGCCTTCTGCATTTGCCATAGCTAACTGATTAAATTCAATTAAATGTTCTTTCATTAATGTAAACCTAAAAATAATTGAAAAAAAAAATAAAAATATGAGAAATAAATAATTTTTTAGTTCAAAAATTTTGAAAAAATTTTTAACTGACTAGTAATATTCAAAATAACTTACTTAGAAGCTCTATAAAATATCGCACAGCCGTCTACATATTTTCTTTCATTTTCAGACATTGTTTTAGCTCTAGATTTCGGTGAGAATATGCCTTCATAACCATCATTTTTAAGTTCGGGTTTGAAAAAATTATAAAATTGGTCAGTTTCAATTTCTTGAAGGCTTATTATATCCGCTGAATAGTGGCGAATTTCGTCCAAGATTGCCTATTGTATTAAAAAAATTATTATAAAATTTTCAATAAATAATTAATTAATTTTCAATATAATTAAATTTTTTATAATGAAAAATAAAAAAAAATTGATTTACTTTTTTTCTATACTCCCATCCTAGAGCCCAACTAGGGCAATAACCGTACATTTGCCTTGTTGCATATTTGTCACATAAAACGTTATAACACATTACAGTGAAAATACCTGAAAATAAAAATATATTTACAGGTTTACAATTTAAATTAATAAAACGTTCCTAATGAATTTTATAATATTTTTCAACTTACATGCAGGTCTATTTTTATTTGGTCTAGCCAATGGTATCCATGGTCTCTGAGGTGGTGGGACAGCTGTTACTGTAAAAGTAAAATTAAAATAACAAAAATTATTCAAAATGAATTTTTTAGAAAGTTTTTAAAATTAAGTTTTTTATTTTTATTAATATTGAAAATTGAAATTACATAACAATAAACAGTTTATAAAATTCAATATCCTTATAATGATGATAATTTTTGTAAAATAAAAAAAAATTACAAAAAAAATCTTTTGTTATAGCAAATTGTTCCTTCTCCCTTATTAAGAACTTAAGAAAAGGAATTCCGGATTTAATTTTAATTCAATACAAAAATTTTTTATAAAATCTTTAACAATAAAGAAAAAAGGTAAAAAAAAAAGAAGAGATTTAGGAAGGAAGAGATAATTTTTGGGATGTCACTGTGATTTTTATTATTAAAAAAAATCTTGATTTGAGGTAATCAATTTCTTGACGGTATAGGAATTTAATTTTCAAAGATAAAAATAGAATCCTTTTATTAATATAGTTAAAGCTTCTTTTATTGAAAATATTTTTAAATATCGTGCACCAATTATATACAATTTTGCGTGTCATTAAGATTTTTTTTAAATTAGTTTTAAAAACTATGAGACTTTAAATTTAAGTACAATCCTTTTTATATTTTAAAAATCGCTTACCATTTCTATATTTTGTCAAATATAGGTGGAATTATTCAAGAAATGCCTTGTATTTCAATATGAATTAATAATGAATAAGATTTCTTTAATAGTTAAAATAGATTTTTTTTGTTTTAAACAAGCAAATATTTAAAAATAAACACCATGACAGAGCCATGGTGTTGCCCACAAATGATTTGCAAGTAATTTTAATTATGAATTTTATTTATTATAACATAAAATTTTGCTTTTGCACACTGCCTAAGAAAATTGAGTGTAAAATTTTTCTTTTACCTAAAAAATAACGAAAATTTTGAAAAATAGCTAAATGCATTTTTTTATCAAACCCCCGCTATGTGAACATTTATATGAGGCGCTCAGTTGGATACATTAGTGGCGTATCCAACAATTTGGCAAAAATGAGTTATTATGTTCAATAGACCTGTAATGGTATATAAAGAATTGTTCTACATTTTAAAAATAATTCGTTTACTGTTTTTGTTCACTTTATTTTGACATAAGTTCGTTTTTATTACTTACATAACTTCGTTTTGGCCTTTTAAAAATTTTCTTAAAAATTAAATACATATTTAAATATTTCAATTGCAGCTTACTCAAAATGTCATTTTTGCAAGTAGGCCATTAATGTACTGAGCGCTGAAAATGGACTTTCATGGCAATAGTTAGAGTATACATTTTTTAAAAGAAATATAATATATAAGTACTGAAGTAATTGATAACAAATAGAAGCTGTTTTGGAAATTAATTCAGAATTTGTACCAAAATTAACTAAGATTTGTACAAAAATTAAATTCTTAATTAACTAAGAAAAATAATTTGCCAACATTAAATACATCCATGAGGCATCCGCAACATTCATAATTAACATAACTAACTTTAAAATCATTTCCTATTCTGTTTAATTGGTTTTTAAACCAATTGCAAGAATTAAAATTTCATATTTTATTACAATATAACACATAAAAATTTGCTCATTTCACTTTAGATAGGAAAGGAAGAGTATCTTGGTGTATAAAAAAAACACCTTTTCCAGTATTCTTTACGATTTTCGATGTTTTACTTAAAATAATATTGGAATGAATTTTTACGATAAGCATAGAAATATTTAAGAAATTAAAACTTATACGAATTTAATTGCTTTTTTATTTCATTTTATATTAAATTTTTTTTTCATATTTTTTAATCTCGAATTTAATACTTTCAATACCAGAGCCAATATACCTTTTCTTTAACTACCTACATTTATAACATGTTATAAGAGTTTAATTAAATTTTATTTGATTTCACATAGTGAAAAGTTAAGGAATTTTGTATTTTAATGTGAAATCCAAAATAAATTTTTAATTATCGAAGAATATTTTTTAAATACACGGTGTTTCGCATAAAATTTCAAATAACTTGAGGGACGATTACATACAATGTATGAATACACATGCATTCTTCTTATGCTTTTCAAAAGGCATTTAACATGTTTTACTGGCAAAACTTCAAAGAAGAATTTTGATTGAAGAGTTATTTTTTGCTGGAAATTAATCAAAGAATTATCTCTGAAATTATTTGGCACCTTATGTGAAACACCCTGTATATGTGCATATATTTAAAATACTTATTGAATCTTATATAATGAATTTAATGGATGTATTTTGAAGAGTATAAAAGAAATTATTGAAATAACTAGAAAATTGAAAAATAATAAAAAAATTATTAAGAATAACTTAAATTATGCTTTTGAATCTTAAAATTAATATGTATATAAACGACACCATATTGTTACGGAATTTAATAATATTTATTACCGAGTAATATTAATTTGCAATTTAAAATTATAGTTTCTATAAAATGTTAAAAAATTATTAATATTAAACATAAAAATGTCAATATTTTAAAATAAATTTTCAATTGTTTTGATTAAGAACCTGAAACTTGAAAGTCATACAGAGCGATAAATTATTACGTGTATGTTTGTTTATATGTAAGCAGAGTCTACATATGTATATGTATATAAGAAACTATTAATATTCTATTCTTTTTAATTCTCATTCCCTCGCATACAAATGTAAATTTATATGAGAAATACATACAACCTTTAAAAAAATTAGGTGGAAATTCACACATAAATATTATATTGACATTTTGGGTTATGCTTTATTCGCCAAATATTTAGCAAATTTGAAAATAGTAATATTTTTAATTTACCATGATACCATGATATTACCATTTTACCATGATTTTGTTTTGGTGGACTCATAAACTTTTATAATTTTCGACAAAATAAAATTTATTTATTAAATATGTATGTAGTTTAAAAAAAGTAATAATTTTTTCAGAATTATGGTTTCATTTTGAAAATATGCGTTTGGGTGTATTCCAAAAAACAGTCATAAAAAGCTATAAAAAAAAACAATTGGGCACTGAAATTTTAATGTCACAAATTAATTTCTCCACAGTTAGTATTGTCACATGAAGAAAACTAGAATTGTAAAATTTTTAGTAAAAATTTATTCTTATAACTAACTTTTACATATAATGGCAAAGCAGTATCGATTTTTTGGTTTTACATACTACTTTTATTTTGCGCAGTAATTACTTGATTATATCCATTTCGGAATAGGATACTACTTAGAGGTATAGCTTAAATACCTTGACCTCAAAATTGCAGTAATACAGCATTAATATACAAAATTCAGCTTATCACTTGTAATTATTGAATAGGGTACCAATAGAGTATTACTGCAATTCTCAAATTATGGTTACTGTATAGACATTGTATTGAGTTTAATATGGTACTTTTGGAACATATTAAACTCAATACAATCTAAAGTTACTATGCTCAAATTAATTGAATTTTTACAAAATATTATTTTAAAATATAGACGATTCGAATTTTACGAAACTACCAAATATAAATTGAATATTTCACTTATAATCGCTATTTATCAAATTAAAATTTATTTTATTAAATATTTATTAAATTAAACAATGAGACTTAATTAATTATTTAGTTTTTAATTAAAAAATTCTATATTAATTTATTTCAAATGTCAATTAAAATTTGTATATGCATGTGTTTGAATTGTCAGATTCAATAATAAATTAAATAATTGCAAAAAACAAAAAACTCAATATTTCCTGTATTTTTTGTTTTTGCTTTTATATGAACATTTTGTATTGCCGATTCAATTGCCGGTCAATAAATCAAAATTTCGACTTAATAATAATTATGTGCCATAATTTTTTAACACTTTACCTGTAACGTATAAACCTTATAATATGCACTCGTTTATTTAGTGCACAAATTTAATGTGACTATGTGTGTAAAAACGTCAAAGTCAATTATTTTTATATTTTTTTAATTTACTTTTTTTTTGTATATTTTACAAGTAATCAAAATCATCATCAATAAAAAATATAAAGAAGCCCTGGCAATAAAATGTATTTCTTTTTTTTAAGCAGGAAAAAAAAATCTGTTTTATTTCTTTGAGGAAAAAGGAACAAATAAGAATCTTTTGAATGAAGGTGATATGCACAAGTGCATGTAAATTATTTCCATATAACAATAAGAAAAAAAAATAACAACAAAAATAAAACTAAAGGAAGGGAAAGAAAAAAGAGTTATATAAATTTTATGGATGAAAAAAACTAGAAAAATTAAAAAAAAAATTTTTTACTTCAATTGAATAGTAAAAAAAAAGTAT
The DNA here is from genome assembly GCF_029603195.1 of Condylostylus longicornis. Classification (NCBI taxonomy): domain Eukaryota; kingdom Metazoa; phylum Arthropoda; class Insecta; order Diptera; family Dolichopodidae; genus Condylostylus; species Condylostylus longicornis. Next base: position 14,664,457 of record NW_026577973.1, on the reverse strand, counting down.
AGAAAAATTATTGCCAAAGGATTTGATTCAATTGGATCGTATGTAGTTTTGTTACATAAGCCAAAAAAAACGAAAAAAAAATGCAAGTGAAATAAAAGTTAAAGAAAATCATTGAGCACATGGATTCCTTTTTTTTTTTTGTAATTTTTTGCAATTCACAATTCATACACAAGTACAACAAGGTGAACGTTTTTATTGTTCTTTGCATATATTACAAGGGGTGACCAAACTTTAGCTTTGTGTGTCAAATATGAATTTTTCGTGGCTCTCAATAAATAAATGTGAGTTCCCACTTCATATTTGTGCCATTCTATTTTAGAAAATTGTCAATATTCCGTATGACTTTGAAATTACTAAAAACTAATATGAAAGAGTAAACGTATATGTAGCAACAAATTTCATTTCTGCCCGAGTTAAGAGTGCGATATGACTAGTCGAAAACTACACGTACTCATCCTTAATTAATCTGATAATTTAGCTTTTTATAACTCTTATTACGGATATACAATAATTTATAGTTTATGGAATTTCAGTTAAGTTTTCATTACAGTATTAATTGTGGCGCTCTAAAAATTTCAAATTTAGAAAGAATGGCTCAGTCTATTAAGGAGCTTAACCGCCCCTGATACATTACATACAAGTACATTTTAAGTGAATCCATACTTAAATCTACTTTAAAGGATTAAACTTGTTCACTTTCAACTATAATGCTAGTGATGTAAAACGATAAATTTTTTATACCTTATGCTTTAAGAAAATAAGAAAAGGGAAAAAAAAATAATTTTTAATATTTTTTTCTCTTCATTGCGGTCGGTCGGCCGGCCGGCTTCTTACAAACAAATAGAGACCGCCTGCCTAGTATATACACTAAAAATTCTAATTTAGATTTTATAGAAGAAAGAAACAGAATTGTGCAACAGTGTTTAAGCAATTGCAATTATATTTTGTCTTATTTTTTTCTTATTTTTCTTTTTTCGTATAATTTATGGACTCCCTGCAATTACTAAATCATAAATTTATATTTTATATTACATTTAACACTTATTTGAACTTTTGAAATTGTGTTGAATCGTCGTAGTTTTTACGTTTTTTTTTCTATGTTTTTAGTTTTCATTTAGTTTTCGCGCTCAGATTTTTGGATTTTTTGCTTTATGAGAAAAAGAAAATGCAAAAACTAAATTTGAGATTTTAATTCTTGATTTGATTTAAAAAAAATTTTTTTTTTCTTTGCAGTGTTCTTATAAATTAAATGTGTCCGATGTGGCGATTAAAGATTTAAATGAAAAAATTATCAAAATTGATTTTTTTATGTAAAAAGTTTGTGTTTTCGATATTTTTACATAAAAAATATAGTTTTTCCGATAGTAAACAGCCCAATTTAAAGCTGCATACAATATAAAATCTTATTGGAATTAATGAGCTTCTATCGCAAAATTTGTAAATTTATGTTATATAACAAAAAAGAAGCGTTGAGGTCAGAAAGAAGATTTTGTCACAGATCGGTCAAAGGCGAAAAATTGCGGCCGAGAAAATTTTCTAACATTGTTTTGTGATAAAATATTGCAAAAGTGAAGAGAATTTGATTTTCATTTTTGCTAAGTTTCTACTGAAGAAACTTTGTTTTGTAATGAAGGAACATTCGATTGCTTGCCTCACTTATTTTTACAATGTTATTATTGTGTTTGATTGAAATTAAAATACAAGTTAATCTCATAACAATAAAAGCTTATCATAGTGGGTCGAGGGTGCACTGTCAGTCTAATATCGCAAATCTACAATCTTAATCAGTCAGAATTCTTACAAAATCATTTTTTGATAATAAAAAAATAAAAGTCTCAATTGAATTCACAAAAATTTTAAAATAAATTCCCAATTTGGGGCTTAAATTTTTATACTAACTCAAAATTAATAATCTATAACTTCAAGAGTCTGGACAATGGAAATAAAATTTTGGTTTCGCAATTTATATAATAAAGTTGGATTCGCCTATAAGACCATCGAAATTTTTGGTAAATTCTTAAACGTCAAATTTTACAAAATCTGAGTTGTCTGAGTTTACGAATACTCTACTGCGTTTTTACTTTCAGTCAAAGTTTAAATTCTTAAACGTTTAAAAAAAGTCAATTAAGCGTCAAAATTGTAGATTTTTTTTTTACATGCAGACAGTCTGACGTAGTAATTCAGTAAATAAATTTGATGTATTGAAATAGGAAAATGCCACCAATCCGTTTGTGTTTATAATAGGTTTTTGTCTCTGTAATTGGTGTGCTTATGAGCTTGTAAGCCCCGAATAAAAAGCCGAAAAATGTATAAAATCCATTTTGTTTTGCTTCTACGCAAGTAACTTATGTATATATGCTTGTCGGACTGTATATACCTAACAAATCTGGAACATTTTCAAGAATTATTGTCAGTCGAAATAAAGAATAATTGTCATACTTTTAAAATTTTACAAGTTTAAATCGTCAATATTTTACATTTTTATTATTAAAATTAAAAAACAACTAACTTTAAGGCTAAGAATAGGTTCAAAAAATCACTTAAAAATTTCAATTATTTTAATAGTGAATTCAAATATTTTCTTTTTTTTTGTGTGTACAAATACCGAAAAATAAATAATACTACAGTAATAAAAATGTAAGAAAAAAATTAATCGTATATAATTTATTGGACATTATTGTCTGAACAAACTCTAGCACATTAAATGCATTAAAGTAATAAAAAATGAAATTAAAAGTATACGGTTATCATAAACGAATGTAGTAACTGAATGGTTATTAAAAAAATAAAGTTCTCGCACGTACATACGAGATGAATTTTTATAAAGAAACTTTTATTCGAAAAATTTTTATTCAACTAGCATTAAGATGAAACTATCCTAGATAAAGATTTTAATACATAAGTTTTAACATGTTTTATGAATGCATTTAAAATTTTTCTTTATCTTTATTGTATTTTATTCTTCTTCCCAATTCTCAATTGTAGAATTGAATCGTATAAGCAAAAACCTATAAAACAATATTTTTTATCTTAACGAGCAGTCAGGATAAGAGGAAAATAGTAAAGGAAAAAAAATTTAATAATTTTGATTTAATATAAATGATTTTACCATAGTGATATCAGTTGGGTAAATAATATTAACGTGCATAATCTTATTTTATATTAAAAGAAATTATTTGTGAAATTAAGAGGTAAAAATAATAGGGATTTTATTATTTACAAATGTAATTTGCAATTTCATTCATTTTACTTCTAAAATAAAAATTTTAATTTTTAAGACTATAAAATATTAAAATTTTGTTCGCGTTAAGAAAAATTTTCAAAGATAAATTTGTAGAATTTATAATTAAAAGGCTTCCTATAGTGAAGAGAGTATTTTATTGGCTCTTTATTTGTAAAATTACTTGTATTGGCAGCAACATACAATTTTTTATTTTGTAATTAACAATTTTAATTAATGATTTTAATAATTGTAATAAAAATTAATATTATAAAAAAATTTCATGCTGATACCTAAATCTTGAAATATAATATTTGCCTTTCACTTGTATTCAAATTCGATTTAATCTATTTGTTAATATGCGCTTAGCTCAAATATAAAAATGATAGAAGTTTTTCAAAAACATTTTTAGCATTTGAAAAAAGTCAAGTTTTTTCAAAACTTGGGGCTCTCAGGGTTAAATCTCAGAATTGATTTCACACTAAAGTAGTCTAAGCCTCCAAAACAATCGTATTTGAATATTGTTACGGGTAAACTATTTTTCAGGTTTAATAGTTGCCTCTTAATAAATTTGATTTGTAAATTTACTAAGAGGCCTAGCATAAATCTTATCGTAGATTTGAAACTCAATGAATATCAGATTTTTTCTTTGAAAAAAATGCCCATTTATAGAGCTAATTTTCAAATAAACACGGAATCGGTTAGGAAATGGTTATGGAATATGAAATTCTATACACTCAAATTCAAAGAAACTGAATTAAGAAATATGTTTGTAAAATATAATGAAATAATAAATAATTAATTTTTAAATTTAACTAAAAAACAAAGGGCTAAAATCTAAAACAATCTTTTTTAAACTCACTTTTTATTAAATTTACTATAACAATATAAAAACAACGAAAATAATAAAAAAATGTGATGTGATCAGCACATAACCGACAGCGAAGTTTTACTCTGCATTATGAAAGTCTCTTTTAAACACTTCACTCAGATTTTAAGGAAGCTAGTAAGGTTTTAGTTAATATACTTAGAAAATAAATAAGAAAATACTGAAATTTATTCTCAGTAAAAGTTCACTTTATGCTGCATCTATTACTTTCTAAGATATTATAAAAAAAAATTTAAAGTTGGCTTATAATAAAAGCCCAGTTGATTTTTTTAAAAAGTTAAGTGGCCGGACAAGATAGTATTAAAAATGACTTGTCTGTGGCATTGTTAAAGTAAACTTAGATCAAAATCCATTCAACGGAAATTGAGATATACGATAGCATACCTAAAGAAATAGACAGACTAATATCTCGCCAAAAATAAATTATTTTCGTTTCTCTGCTACGGGAAAAAGCATTTGTGTTAAAAACTGAAAGAAATGTTGAAAGAAATGAATAAGAAATAGGAGAGTTCATATACAAAAAATTTTTATTTTACGAGTTGAAATTGCTATCGGTTTAATCTTAATAAAAATTTTTAAATTATTAATATTTTTTCTCATCAAATTTTGGCAAGAAACAATTTCTTGTTTGAAAATTTGTTTTTATTGCTTTCGATCAATTTATTTCTTATTATGCTTGTCAATATAAAATTAAATTTTTGGTTTATAATCTTAAAAATAATTTTGAATTAAGAATAAAGGCAGTAATATCCCTCTAATTAATGTTTCCAAATGTGTGTGATCCCTAAATGAATTTAAGGATCTGTTTTACTTTCACTATATTTGGGGGTTTCAGAAGCAGATTGGCGTAAGCCACAAACAAAAAAAATTTTTTGTTTTTGCTGCAATCGGTTATTTACATCTTCTAAAATCAGTAATATTAGTTTCCAGTTTCGAAATAGCTTTTGTAAAAATTTTCTGATTTTTCAAAAGCAAAGTGGCATAATCCACATTGTGGCTTACGCCACTCTGCTTCTAAGCCCCTCATTTGATTTTCATCCCAACATTCACAATATACATACCATTAATTTTAATTTAATTTGAGAATTTTCTTTCAACTTGAAATGTAATTTATAATACCTGCAATATTATTTATTAAAAATGAATTTCTAATCTAAGATTATAAAAATAAAAAAAAACACTTTTCATTTTTCCACTATTTTAATTTTTAAAGACAGTTGTTTTGTCGGCTTTATGTATAAATATCAAAAAATGGGGGAAAAAAATGACTAAAATGTTCAAACCTATCTTATTTAATCGAATACACAATGCGAATGATACATTTCGCCACTATTTATTAATCCATACACACATATGTGTATGTAAGAATGTATGTACATAAAATATGAAAGAAAGATTTATGCGGTTAACCAGTTGCAGGCTCGAGAGAAGAATTCAAGTTCATTGAGTTTTTTCTCTTTTTTTTTATAATTTCAACTTTTTATTTTTTTTTACGCTTTGGTTTTTATTATTGTTTTTATTATGGTCATCACATTGAATGCAGTTTATTTTTTTTTTTATTTTTTAAATTTCAAGTATAATTTCAAAATAAAATAAAAAATTTCAATTTCTATCCACCACAGACAAAGCAAATGAGTCAAAAACTCAATTCACATGTTGCGATAAATAAAAATTTTCCATTTTTGAAGCGTTATAAATATTTGTACATATGTACATACCATATTATGTAGTGTATATAGATACAAAACTTGATACGTATGTAAATATACATGAGTAGAATAAACGTCTAGTAAAATATTAAATTATGTGAATATGAGTGGGTGGGTTAGAGCGGTGAACAAATAAAAGTGAAAAGAAAACATAAAATATTGTTCACATTTAAATTTGTTAAAAAAATATTGTTATTACCTTCTTTTAATAGGAATAGCTATGCATATATAAAATAAAAATGTTGAGGAGAAGGAAAATGAATTTGGTACTGATATTTGGAATCAAATTCAAAATTTCTCTCAAACAATAGGGTTCGATGTAAATTCACAGCGAGAATTTTACATTTAGTCTATATTTTTTCTTGTTGCAATAAATCAACAACGAAATAAAACAAACTCTGAACTCTTGTCAAATCACAATTTTAAAGCAGTAGTTTGCAAGAAATTTTGATGAATTTTATTAAATTGCAATTTAGCTATTATACCGTTTTAGTTTTTCCATTCATTTCCTTAGACTGTACTGAATAATAAACTTAATTAACCAAGCTTCTAATAATCTAACACAACACATTTGCTTGATTTTAAGTAATATGTGTATTCGTTTAATATCATAAGCTCTTTTAAGAATCGTGCCTCTGTACAGGACATCTGTATAGTGACAGAGATAAAGTTCCAAACAAATAAAGAGATTCGATAAGAATGTTAAATAATTTAATTATGACGATAAAGTACGATTAAGTATGATGAAAAAATTGAGTGTGACAAAATAATCTTAAGGTAAATCGTTTCTGTTCCTTCTGGAAAAATGTTTTTCAAATATATATTAGGGAATTACTAAAAAACATAAATTCATGTTTTACGGTCTCTTATCGAAATTACGGTCTCTTTCGAAACAGTTTGATCTTTTGAATTATTTTTCTAGAATAATTTTAGAATTTTAGAAGTATCGAATTTTATTGTTCGATACTTTTATTCAACAGTTAATTCATGTTGTAATCGCAAGTTCTCTTTATAAATTTTATGAGAATCTAAGAAGAAATTTCGACTCGAATTATATTTTTTGTGAGGGATAGACAAAATAGATAAAGTACAGACAATAATAACGAAATTTATATTTTTCCATTGAGAATAGGGTTAATATTTTGTAAAATTTTTTGTTATTTAATTTCTTATTTTTAAAGGTTAGGTCCGACAGATGTGATAGTTTGACTATTCACGATAGTTTTTAATATTTAATTTACTTTACTAACTCTAATGTAGAAATTCAAGTTAAAAATAATTTCTTAAGATTGTATTATAAATATTTTCTAAATTTCTTAATACACCCAATTAATTTTAACATTTTATGGTGAATAGAATTGAATTTCATTATTATTATTATTTTTGTGATTTATTTATGACCTTATCAAATTGTCATATAGGAAGTCGTTGTACTATTATTTCAATAAATATATGTGAATATTTATGTATACATATATATACATGGAAAAAATAGATTTTTTTTTTATTGCACCTTTAAGGTAAAATATCCAATTAAAGTGAAATTGTCAGACACCACTTGAAATTAATAAAAATGCCCATATATATTTATTTATTTATGTATGTACGTTTATTTGTATGTATATACTCTTACAATCACATACATACAAGTAATATAAAAAAAATTCGTTTTTCATTTTGCTTTCATATTTAATGTGTAATTTGGTTTTTTATGGTTAGCAAGGCACGTGAGTTTCGATTTACGTTAATTTTACTCGTATTTTTTTTTTGTGTTTTTATTATAAAATTTTATTTTTGCTATTTTTTACGACAGCATTTTGTTTTTAAATCATGGACATTGGAATTTACATTTTTAGTAATATAGTCAATGATATTTTTTTTATTTTCTAACTGATCGTATTGCATATGTTAAGGGGGATAAATTATATTTTCGCAACAAATTTCACACGTCCAAATGTTACTTTTTTAATTATGTTAGAGAAACCAGTGTTTTTTTTCGACTGTCAATGGTCTGATACCATTATTTTAATATTAGTTTGGTTTATATGGGTATGATAAGTAGGATAATCTTTTGAGGGTCAGTTTAAATAAATGCAATAAAAATAATAATTAATAAATTTTCTAGAACGACAAATAAATTTTTGGAGAAAATTAAATTTCAAAAATAAGACAAATAAGATTCCATTTTAAATATTTCACCGTGTCCTAGTTTGAGAAATTTTATTGAAATTTTAAATGAACAAAATCTTTGATAAATTCTATTTCAAAAACAACACTAGGCTTGATGCTCAGTGATATTGATTAGGTTTAAAATTTTTTTTTAAAATGCAGCTAGATTCAGAGCTAGATAATTAGACCTATTACGCTAGATAATTAGAGGAAGAGCTAATAAAGAACTTTATGGCAAAGGTGAGCTCATGAAGGAGAAAGATCTCTTATTAATTTCAAAATGTCGGGAATTTGTAAAAATTTAGGGTCATGATGATATGATTTTAAAATTATAAATAAATTTACAGATTATTTCCAGAATCTCCAACATCTTTCTTATTTGTATTGTGTTTAGAAAATAAAGATTCAGCCAGCTCTTTGTTATTCACATCAGAGTATCGTTATTTTTAATTTACTTTTTTATATAAAGATTGTGAGATTTATTTCAATTAAAAAATTTATTGGAAAATTAAATTTGAAATATAAAGAAAACATTGTTTTTGTATTTGTGAAATCAAATAAATATTTTAAAGATTAAATGAAAAATATGTTCAAAAAAAAAATTAATATTCGCAATCTCTTAGAACATTTAGAATTGTATTGTATAAAACGCTTTCTCTCTCGCATTAAAAACCTTTTTAAACGACAACTTAATAGTTTTAAAGAGCTCCATATAAGAAGATAAGAACAGGTCGAAGTCAATTAGAAACTATAAAATATTTTAAATTTCGGAGGTAAAACTAAAATTTCGTTACAAGTATAGTGATCTAATAAGTCCCACTTTATTTCTAAAGATTATTTCATGGGAAACAAACTTTAAATTCAAAAATTCTAAATTATTTGAAAATAATTTCAATATAGCTATTTATGCTCATATATTGCAAATTATACGGCTTTGTATTTTGTAACTATATTTAAATTTAGTTTTTAAAAGAATTAAAAGAATTTCGAAAAAATTTGAATACAATGCTTTTGTATATTTTCTACGTGCAGTGAAAATAATTAAAAAAATTTTTTTTTTAAAATCGACGCCAAAAAACGTAATTCATTAAGCCGTTAATTATAAATTCTGTGACCATTGCATAAAAAGAATAAGTTATAATCGAAAAGAATTAAAAATTAGAACAAAATATTTTCTATAGAATACTCACATGCTAAATCTTCCAATATGTTAAACAATCCAAATACGAGGTTCTTTATATACAAAATTGTTAAATCAAAATTTTTACAACAAAATACCTTACCTTTTATGTAGCAAATTATGAAAGTAAAATTTAATTAAATTTCTACTACAAAACAATTGAATCAATGCGAAAATATTCTTAAGTACATACATAATTAGTGTCTGCTGCCAAAAATATTAACAATAATTATTAATAATCGTCAATAAGTTTAAATAGTTTTTCAGGTCACTTTTGATATACAATTTCAGCACTATATGGAACTTTAGGAAAATTAGAAAAATTCTGCATGTTTAAAATTAAATTTTATAAATTTTATGCAACTTTAAAATTTTGGCTTTGTAAACGCAAGTTTAAATTTTATGAAAGTAAATTTTGTAAAGGAAATGGCAAGATTAGTGTAAAATTTATTTTTTTTTCTTCATTTTTTAAAAAATTCAATTTTAAAGTAAAAAGAATTTTTAGTTTTTAACTTGAAAACTACAAACTTTTGTAAAGGAAAAACTTTTCTTCTTCATTACACAATCATAAATTACAACAAAAAAAAGGCGAGTTCTAGTTGCCGTATCAAGAAAAAATTTATTTCTATACTCTTGCCAAAAAAATAAAGGAAATTGGTAACTATTGATAGAAAAATAGCGAAAAATAAGAAGAAATTAAAAAGTTTTGGGTTAAATTTCAAGTTTTTAAAAGTTTAGAGTAATTGAAATTATTTTTTTACTACGGCTTAAACATTTATTTTCAATCATTTCGGATCCTTATTGATTATTCAATATTACAGTACTATGTCCGACCCCTTCTTTAAAACTCATTCCATTTTTTTGTCTAACTCATTAAAAAATCTTAGAGCAAATGATAGAATGACCATTAGGCCAATAAATTTAACAATTTTATTAAAATTTTCGTAGTTTTCTATGTATATGAAATAAAATTAAATTTTTCTTCACTCTCACGTCACACTCAATAAAAATTACTTCATATTTGCAACATTATGGAGCTAAAATAAAAACCAGGGAAAAAACTCTATTATTTGCGAATCTATAAAACATCAATTTACCACATATACTCTAGTTCATGTGCGCAGAAATTTCAAAAGAAAAAAAAAAATTAAAACTATAAAGAAAACAGTTGGCTCTTATTCTATACAATATTAAAGAACAACGTGAAATGAAAATTTATTGCAAAAAGAAAGAGAACTTGTTCTAATCTCACTTTTTATTAAAAGATTTATGTCGGTGATTTCTTGAGCTCACATTTTATTTTCAAATAAAATAAGAAGAAAAAACTTAAGTTATTTTTCATCGGTACACACAATAATAAAATTGCACAAATTCGGTTTACATATATTTTTGTGGCGGACAATGATTTCATGTTGTGTATGTAGTTTGATGATAAAATCAAAGTTAGTGACTTCCATAAAAACTAGTTAATTTCTATATGTTCTATTCTATTCTACGATATACATATACTATGGCTAGAATATTATTATAAAATTTTTAATTCAATTTTTATTTTTATTTTTCAATTCTTATACACACATGCTTCGAATATATATGGAAAAAGAGAACACATTCTTTGTGTTTAGCGAGAATCTCAATGATCGCGAAAATTTCATGTTTTCTATGCAATAAATATTCACAATGCACATGCTGTTAAATGTACTTATGTACAAGACTTGTATACATGTAAATATGTATGTAGCTGTGTGCTTACTATTAGTATATACTTATTTAGAAAATTATTTTTCAGTTTTTTATTTATAGTTTATTTAGAACAAATTAGGAATCACATGAACTATTTTAAATGACGGTGTGTTTCTATAAAGAATAGAAAATAATTAAAAAAATTTTTAAGATCCTTGTAATTTTTATTTTTTGCATTTTATTCATTTTTTTTACATTATATTTTTTTCAAAATATTTCCTAATTAATTTAATTGATATTGCGTTTTAGTTTTTGTTTTTTAGCTATAAAATATTTTTACTTTGATAAAATTTTTCTTTGAAAAAATTTTCATTTTAAAACGATATCAGAATTTAAAATGGAAATTTTTTAAGGTTTTTTTTTGTATAAGATTAAGATGATAATGAGCTTAAATATTTAAGAGAAAAAATTACTTTGAAATATGATGTGATAAAAGTGGTTTACTTTCATTTTATTATTTCCGATCGAAGAACAATTATTACATTGTCGGAATAGAATATAGAATTTAAGTTTTATGAATTTATCATTAATGGAATTGTGATTTGTTAAATTTAGCACAACTTTTTTTTATTAATTTCATTATAAATCATCTAAAATTCGATTGGAATTAAAATTTTAATAGCATGAAATAGTGTGGCTAAATAAAAATGTTAAATTTTACTGACTAAACTTTTAATCTAACAAAAAGTCTGATTTGGACACGTTATGGCTGACAACATTGCATATTTTCTGAACTCATATATATCGTTATGACCTTGAACAAGCAATTACTCGTAATAATTCCAATGGCCATCGTTAATTTTGAAAAAAAATGAATTTGATCCAAGGGTGGAAAAAGTGGTACGGTGATATATGAACAAAAATGTGATACTTTCTACTTGTGTATAGTCATTATATACAAATGTTTCTTTTATAAGAAATAAAATTCAAAATCTCTCTTGTTTATTGTGTTACCTTACCTATAACTTAAGTGTTTCATTTCTTGTTTCTTATAGTTATAAAAACGTTAGTCTCTCTAAAATTTTTTGAATTTCTATCATTGATTCTTTCTATCTAAAATATTCCTCTTCAGAAAATTTTTTTTTTCTTATTTGTGAACTAAATCCGCACCTGAAAAATTGTTTAATGCTCTGGTTTTGAGTTTCCCTAATTATGACGCTCGTGTAGCTCAGGAACCAGCAGACTTGGTTTGTAAATACAATAACAGCAGAGTGAAGCGGGCTTTATTTGTAAATACAATAACTTATTAAAAAGAATTAAATTGCATTTGAATATTTAACAGAAATCCATTTTACGTAACAAAATCGAAAAAAGGAAAACAAAAAAAGTAAAATTTTTTTTCTTCTTCCTTAAAAATCTCTGGCGACACTTTCTTTAAATGAGCAAAGTTAATTTTTTTATTAAGTTAAAAATTAAGTTTTAGTACCTTAATTATACAGGGAAAAATTTATAATTTAAAAATTTGACAAAAAAAATTTTAAGGAACTCCAATTACTTCTAATTACTAGGAGGCTTTTGAAAATATATTAAATAAAATGGGAATCCTCAAAAATTAAACAAAAATATTTCAATCGGAACATTTCGGAAATTTCACGCATAGAACGATTTGCTTTGTTTTGCTAAATTTTGCTATTTCGCGGTACTTCGGGAAATATTCTCAGCCTCGTCGCCGAAATTGTTTTCAGGTAACTTTTTGTTCAGTTAGTACTAAAAACGTTTTCAGTTAGTACTAAAAATTTTAATAAGGCTTGCAATAAAATTTAGTCACAATTTGTTAAACGTAAACCAAATTAATAAATTCAGAATAATTTTAAAATGATTTTTTCAAAAACCTCAGTAACTGTTATAAAAATGGTTAGTAACTGTTATAAAGATAATAATTTGTTGTTTGTTATTTTTTGATAACTGTTATAAAGATAATAATTTGAGAAAATTTCAATTGAGCAAAAATTTTTTTATATACCTATATACATATGTATATGAAATTATTAACGTAATTGCTAATTGATTTTTTCATTATTAACAATTGTAATTAACAATTACTTTTCTTATTTAATAAGTAAATAAAATCTAGTTGAACTTTTACTTCCACATAAAGAGAAAAAATAAATAAAAATAAAAATTTTTCATTTTGTAATTAATTTAGTTCCTAACTACACATTTATACATACGAGCCTACGCAAGCTTTGACTCTCAGAATCTTACAAAAGAAATTACAAGTCATTCGAATCAATCAAAGTTCAAAAGTTTATTGATTGCTCAATATATTGTTTGTCTTTTTTTTATAATATCGAATTAGAAAGTCATTTCATTCCAAAACTAATAAGTTTATGTAATAAAATATTCATTTATTTGTTACTTAATAAATTCTAAGAATTATAGAAAAAGAATATTATTGTAATTATGAAGATTTGTGAAGAGTGTACAATTGACTCTTTAACAAGTAGGTGTACCAAAAAGGCGAGGAAACTAATATGGACGTTTCTATAGGCGTCAAGATAGGTAATTATTATGGATTTAAAAACAATCATTTGTTTAAAAAACTAAAAAAAAATTGAAAAATTTATCTTTTGGGGATTTTAACACTCTTACATTTTGTAAGATGTTAACGTATTTGTGCACCGCTGTTCTACATACATAGAAAATTGTATATTTATATAATTCATAATACATAAATACATATACAATAAAATATGTTAGAGCCGAAACCTGTGAATGGCGAATAGTTATCATTACTGGAAAAAATACAAAGTTCCCTGCTGCAAAACTGTAAATGTACTGAATAGAACCAAAAAGTATTGCACGCGGAAGCCGTAGTAATACTTTGTAGAAAATTTCGAATTATTTAGACATTTCTCAACATTTTGAACGTGGCGAAGCCAGAATTTATTTTTTTCCTTCAAATTACTAGCTAACGCATAAAAAAATATGAATACTGATAAGATCGGAAAATTAAGATAAATTTTTGGTTTTAATTTAATAAAAACCTGTTTAAGTTCTAAAAAAAACTTTGTTCCTTTGCGATTTCTCTTCCAGATTTTAAGCTATATAATTTTCCGTAACTTAATAAAATTTATCTGTAGCATTTTCAGTAAAAAAAAATAATTTTGCTTTTTTTTCGAAACACTTAACTTAATTCAATTAATGACAGTTACAAGTATTGTCAAATGTCATTAAAATAGCTAAAATGTGATTATAATTTAATAGACGTAAGGTACAAGAAACAATTAATTTTTTGAATTCAATGTCAATTTTTAATCCATAGATAACAAAGTTCTCAATTATTGTCTACCCAATTCATTGGTTTAACTGACAAGCATTACCATTTGGAAGTTAAATGACATTTTAAATTCTATTTTTTTATCTGAACACAAGAAACTAATACTTTTAAGGTCAATTATATTTTAATAGAATATTTATTTTTTCTAAAATTAAAAATATTCATTCTTTCAATTTTAAATGCATGTACATAAATATATGCGCGAATATAAGACATTTAGGTTCAGATAATTATATTTAATTGTATTCTCCTTTGAAAACCTTCCATCTTTATTTCCTGAAATTCAAGTAAAATTTTAAAAACCCATGCATACATATATATCTGTGTATATTATAAGATCCAAAATATAATCTTTTATAATGACTTTAAATTTTCAATATAGTATAACAATAAATTATGTCCCAACAGCTTTTTATATAATAAATTTCCTATTACATCATTCCTCCTACTTACATATTACATAATATTCATTATATTAATCACGTGTGACCAAATACTATAAAGGGAATATACGGATAAAATATTTATTATACAAAAAGAATAAAAAGAATCACATAAAAAAAAATGTTAAAGAAATGAAATTGAAATTTTCAATTTCCCATTTCCGAGATGAAGACGTTCATAATATTTTTATCTTATCAGTATTTATTATATATTAAGAATAATATGTAAGCAAGATAGGATTACAATAAGGGAACTGGATTTTATATATTAGAAAGATCGTTTCCTAATTCTTTAGTTATAAAGAAATGTAGCAAATTAAACGCGATTTAAGGTGAATTTGAATTATTTGCTAAAACATGCTTGAAACTAAAATAATTGTATGTACTTTAAAAAAAACTGTTGTAAATAGTTAAGTGTAAATAGAAAATCCATTTAAAATGAAATTTTTTTTTCTATTTCGTTTAACCGCAAGATCACTTTCTATAACAATAAAAACAAAACCCTTAGAAAAAATTTAAGACCAGGTTTCACTAATTTTTTATTTTCCTTCATTTTTTAATTTATTACCAGGAAAACACGGCAAAAAACAAAAAAAAAAAAAAAGAAATGAAAGAACAGATAAGATCAAAGCCATAGAGAGGATAGAATTTCAAAACCCTAAAGTGGTCGTTTATATACAACCGATTAAAGTGATTAAATTTCAAATAAATTAATGGTGGGCTCAATAATAGTTGCGTCGTATGTGGTTTCTCTCTGTTTTCATTCAAAGAATTTTTTTTACTTTATACGATTAGCTATATAGTAAGTATAATTTATTTAATTTTAAAATATTTTTTTTCCAATTTAAACATAACAATGTAGAGAAGCTAATCTTATATAATATTGTATATAGAATAATCATGTAAAATGTATTGAAATAAATGATCGCCAAATGAATTTTTTTTCTAATAGCAAATGGTATAAAAACCAAAAAAAAAAATTTATTTATTATTAAAAGCGGTTAAATTTTTCTTTTGAGTTCAGTCACAATATGTTCTATAAACATAATATTTTTCTTCTTTTCAGAACTATCTTGTATTACTCGTATATTTATGCATGTGCTTCATACCTATGTGTGTATATAATATATCTGCTCAAGTAAGTATGTTATAAGTGCATATTTTGATATTTATCACTATATTTCTTAAACACATTGTACATTTGCAAGGAAATAAGGCATTTATAATTCTGAAGTTATTTTGAAATTATGCCGACAACGAATGAATTCAATCGAGAAATTAGAAATTCCGAAAGGAAATATTTAATTTATAATCAGTTTTTGGTTTTTATCTTTATTTTTAATATTCAAATATAAATTAAATTATATAAGGAATAAAAGTAAAATTAAATGTATTGCATATTTTCCTTTACTCTTTTACCCTACCTTATCAAGAAGTTTGGTTTGAAAATTGTAAAACTAAATTAATATTTGATAAATAGTAGAACGTATGTAATATGTAGATCGAAAATTGGATAATTACGAGCCACTTCATTAAAAA
The DNA here is from genome assembly GCF_029603195.1 of Condylostylus longicornis. Taxonomy (NCBI): domain Eukaryota; kingdom Metazoa; phylum Arthropoda; class Insecta; order Diptera; family Dolichopodidae; genus Condylostylus; species Condylostylus longicornis. The sequence goes on along the minus strand of NW_026577973.1, from coordinate 14,648,285 downwards.
TATTTTAAAATGTTCAAAGATTTGGAAATAAAGTTGAAAAAAGGGTCTACGTTTAAGGACTCAATTAAGAATTGGAAAATATTCAAATAGGAGAATTTAATTTGTATATTATAGTATAATAAATAAAAAATTTTTCTTTGTTCCTTACAATCCTGATAAAAGGCTTTTAAAACGTAATGGAGAATAAGTCGTAATTAAATTAGAATGACTTGTTTATTCCAAAAAGACCCTATTCTACAAAACACTTTTACTATTGCTTTTACTTTTAAGAATTGTGCAATTGAAATTCTTAAGAATTATTTTATTTAAAATATTACGATAATTCTTTAGTGACTTGACTATTGGTGCAATAGAAAATTCAAATTTGAAAATTGATTAAACAAAGTAAATGTGATTGGTGCTTAGGACCCTGGTTTTATAGTGAATACTTACCCAGAATCATAGTGAATACTGAGTTTATTTACCTTCATATTTATATTATAAGTTTTGCTTACTTATAGGTAAATGAACAACTATGCACAAAATCATTCTTAAAATTACCAAAAAAATATTTAATTGAAATCAAATATTGTTTACACTACAATTGAATGTTAATTGAAATTTAAGAAATTATGTTTGGTGTGTGCTTAAATAACAATATAATAGTTGTTTCTGTCAACTCTATAGTTAAATATCTTAGCTTTGCTAATCTTATTTCTTTGAAAAATCTTATTAAATATGTAATGTATAAGCGATCCCGAGAGACTTAACATATTTTATTTTATAAGAACATCGAAAATAGATAAAAGTGATACCACAGCAGCAAGTTGAAAATTGTAAATTTAAAAGATATGGGAATTGTATAAACAATATGGGAATTCGTAACTTAAAAATCAGTTAAGAGATCCTTAAGAAATATTTCTCTTGCACATATTAAAATAAAATATTTGAATCTGCACGTGTTTAACGGGGAGAATCCCTATATATATACTATCGATAACATTCAAAATCGACATTTAAGTAGTTTCTGAAACAAATTCAAAATAAAATTAAAATTCTAAAAATAAAAAAAAATATTTTACCCACAACGAATATTTTTTATGAGATATTACGGCAAACTAATCGGAAATTCAAAGCTTCAGATTTCTTATATTTTGAATTAAAAATTACACTTACACTTTTCTTTCTATCGTGTAGTTTTAATTATGTAAGGCTGTTAAATTTGGTGGTATTTATGTTTTTACTTACTCAACTCGTTCAGTAATTTATTAAATTGACTATTATTTTGTAGTAAGGCGTGATTTTATTTTGAATGCTAATTAAATTAATTGTAAGAGTTACACTACAGTTTTTCCATCATGCAATTTTAAATGGGTGTTAAATAGAATTTCATATTTTATTAAAAGTATTTTTAAAAACAATTTTTGTAATTGGAACGGAAATTTATTTTCTTATTAAATTCAAACATAATAATTTCTAGGTCGTAAATTATACAAATTAAAATAATTTTCTCAAAGTAAAGATAACAACAAAAATCTAAGTCTTATAAAATTTTTTATTTTTTCTTTATTGATCGTCTAATTTAAAATCTTATTTACATTCCAAATTGCATGCATACATATATGTACATTTATACAATGTGTACCACGTTGCCGTATACGTATTCAACTAAATAGTTCGGATGCTTTGAAAATTCGAGAAAAGAGTTACGGGCTTTTAAAATAGGAATTTGAGAGAAAAGCTGCTTGATTATGTCACTTTTATTATGTTTTTATTAGGTTGAAAATTTTATTATTTTTTCGGGATTTAAGATGAATTTTTGGTTGAAAATGATTGTAAAATTAAAATAGTTTTAAAGGGTTATTCAAAAGTGATGAAAACTTTTGACATTTCATTAAAAAAATTGACAAAACTAATTAACATTTTTATACCCTCAGTTTTTGATTTACTCATACCTCTTCATATTCTCTCATCTTGCTCAATTTTTTGTTATAATAAAACTTATGTTTATTTTTTTGTTGTTGAAGCTCGCACAGTTATTATCGAAAAAAAAAATGATTATTTCAAAATCGTTCATTTGTTCAAAACTCGCTTTTAGTTTTCAACTTTCAATTCTTTTCGATTTCACACATTTTTTGAACTTGTGAGAGCTAATTCATCATCAATATAATTATCAATTTGAATACACAAACATTATGTGAAAAAATTATTTAATTTTATGTAAATGTAGCACATTTTCTTCTAGATATAAAAGCTGTAAAATTGCGAATATCTCGCCTATTTTTTTCGCTATTCATTTACAAGCTTCTTATGACTATACATACACACATACATTATACGTATATTGAAGAAAAACTCGTCTTTTATTCCAATTATGAAATTTTATGAAAAATTCTTGAATAATTTTTATACATACTTTTGCGGAGGAATACAAAAAAGAGAAACAAGAAAAAAAAATAGAAAAGGTTTTTGATAATAAAAAGGCGAAATTAATGATTCGATGTTCTGATTGCAAAAAAAAACAACAGAAAAAAAAAAAAAATTAATATGATATGAAAAAAAAGTAAAAGAGATATCAAACTATCTGCGAAACGTAACCAACGTAACCACAAAGATAACTTCAATGATAGTAAAATAGCACGGTAATAAAAAGGGAAATCGAATCAACCAGCACCTCTATCTATTAACATCCCAAGTAAATACTAAAATTGTTAATAAAGATATGTGTTGACGTTTCGGTATGTAAAGAGAGAAAAACACATTTTCAATATACATATGTACACACATATATACAAAGTATATGTATAAAATAAAAAATGAAGATGTTAAGTGACGAATTAATCTTAGATGGAAAGGAAAAAAAAGAAAAAGCATAATAATATATTAAAAATATAGAGACCAGCAGAACAGACAGAACTGAAAGAAACTTTAAGGTAAGCGTCAAATATTAAGACCTCAATTCCAGATATGTGTTTATTTGCTATTATTACATTTTATTACATTATATTGGACTTGGTTTTCAAAGATTTTTTTTTTCATTTCATTTAGATTTTAGATTCTTTTTTTCTTTATTTTTATCTTCTACTACATTACCAGAGGTCATGAATTATGTTGATGGCCATAAGTAGATGATTTCATTTAATGATAAATTGATTAAATTATTATTGAATTTCCCATTATATAGAAATATATTCTGTAGGGATGTTGTTAAGATCATTAAATTTATAGGTTTCTATATTAAAAATTATAATTTTAAAGCTTATAATATGAGCGAGCGCTGTGGGGTCCCTCGGTTTTTTTTTTAAATGTGTTTTTCGAGATTCTGAAAATATTGAAATCTTACAGACATAAATACATACTTATTATGTATTCAGTTTTTTCTAACATTTTTCTTTACGTTACATGATTTGAAAAGAGTTGGGTGTGTGCGAAAATTGGAATAAAATGCGTAAGTATTAAAAATATAGGCAATATATAGAAGTCATTTTTGCTGATATTTGCAAATGCTATTTTAACAAAAAACTTTGTTATAGCAATGTGAACTGATTTGGAATAAATTAACATTATTTAATTAATAAGGATAACAATTTTTAGCGAATTACCTAAATTGCTAATAATTTAGTGTTTAATGATAATACCAATTAATTTTGTATAACAGTAATTTAATTTTTTGTAAAATAATACGAAAAATGTACTTTTTGTGTTTAATTTGGGAATATATAAAACTTTAAATGCAAAATACTCGAAAAGATATGTAACACTTTTAACTAAATTGTCCTATAAAAATTGGAAAAGTTGATAGAGCCACTACACGCGTGCGTAATTACAAGAAAAAATACAAACACCGGAAAACTAATTGGAAATTTGGAATTTTTGTATATAAAAATACACATTGTAATTTGTATGGGTTTAATGCAAATTATTTTTGAATTTGTATGGTAATATCAAATACAATCACTACCAAATTTTGTTCGAATAGCGACCTGGGCCTATTACTTTTGGCCTATTACTTTTGGTAATTTCAATTCAATCGTTATATTTCCTTAAAAGAAAAATTATGTAATTGGCATTTAAGCTCAACAGATTTAAGTCAAAAATAATGAACTCAATAACACCTTAATATAATAAGTACTTATATGATTCACTTGGTTATAGCACGGTTTGGATAATTTTAGGAATTTTAGGCAATTTCGTTACGGCTAAAGACACACATCAATATTCAAATTTCGTGTTCTAGAAATTTAATTTTATTTTAATTTAACCCCTTCTTTTTAAGATTATCTTCTAATATTAAAATTGAATTATTCAATTATTAACCATTTATTTTTTCATCATACCATTTCGTATTGATACCTAATAATAAATTTATTTAAATTAAATTAATTACTAATTTAAATTTATTTAAAAATTCAATATTTACTTTCATTTCAAAATTTTTTGTTTTTTATTGAACCCTATTTTAATCTATTGTTCCACATCAATAGCTTAAAAATATTAAATTTTGTTATCTTAATTATGATATCTAAAAAACTAGAAATAGATATGAGATAACCAGATAGGGCGAAAAAAAAATTTAAAATAAAACGAAAAACAAAAGAAGAAAAAAAGCAAATCTAAATTACAATGTTTTGCAAGTTGACCTAACAGCAATAACTGTAATTTAAGAATTTATAACCATGACATGTCATGAGATCGTCATGAGATCGTCATGAGATTTTTAAATTGAAATTTCATTTATGCGAAATTAATTGAATTGAACATTTCCAAACTGGAGAGAAAAAAATATGATTTTTATTTGAAAATCAATATTTAATTGGAAAAATCGAAAAAAGGTATAGAAAAAAAGTAATTTTCGTAATGAAAAAACTTTTTACCGTAAAAGAGGAGTTTGGAAATGCTATTTGCAAAATGACCTTTTCTGTTTTCTTTAAAATTTTATACAAATTACATTAAAATATTTTTTACGCATTGACACAAACTTGTGTTAAAACGATATTTAGTTTTACGATAATGATCTTTTGATTATCAAAAGAATTTCAAATGCTAAGAAAATTGTGTACTTATGCATATGCAGGTGGTTCAATACTCAATGGTATTGCCGAAGTAGAGTTATATAATGCATCCAGACGAACCAAAAAACATCAAGACCCTCTTGGCCTTTCTTTTCTAAGCCCTCTTGTTCGAATTATGGCGCCTTAAAATAGTTCTGTCTAAAAATTAGTCATTCAAATATTTGTCACATTTTGCAAAAACAAGTTTTAGTTCAAGTTTTTTTAGAAACTGTATAACATCTGGAATATATTTTAATATCTTGAAAATATTTTATTTTAACTCACTGAAAAAAAAACCTATTTTATTGCTATTATAAACCATTTTTTTATAAATAGGTTTTTGCAAGGAATAATAAAGGTACGCTTATTATACATCTTAATTTTTTTTATTCAATAAAATGGACACGCTATCGAAATAACATGTACACATACATATTATTCCAAACCTGACCCATGGCAAAAAGTGCAATCCCATCCAATCGATTACAAATTGTTGAGATTGTTTTTTTCTTTCTTTTCATTTCCATTTTGAACGAAAGTTATTTCTTAATTCCACAATTTAGGTAAACTGTCAGAACTTTTATAACTCTTAATAGTCATTATGATCATCATAAATAGTTGTAAATAAATATTAAGAATATATAAAATAAAAAAATAAATAATAATAAAAATGACTTTGTAAAATTTACAACTAAAATAACAAGTGAGTAAGAAAAAAAATCGTAGTATAGAAAGTACAACATAATATAATTAACGCCATCTATTAATTTGATATACGAAAGAATTTAACATTATAAATATAGACATAAAAATTATTAGGTAGGCACCTACATTTATATATTGCAATTCATACAAACACATACATATGTTTAGGAACTTTATATGCTATATGAAACGACGTAAAAAATTTTGTTTTAGCTGAGGATTAAATAAAAAAAATATCTGTACAATTTTTGCACGCAAAGGTGTAATTTAGAAAATTAGTCATAAAATACAAAAAAAAAAAATATAAGAGAAAAATTTTTGGTTTATAGACACTTTCACAGTTTATTTTTCTTGTAAACAATATTTAGATGGGCATAGGTGTAAAAAAAAAAATTACTTTTTTATGAGGTAAATTATTAGATGTCAGTTAATTCCATTTTTTTTCTTCTTACTATTATTATTTTTTTAACCTTATATTGATGATGGGAAGTTTTCTAAAATGGGTAAATACAACAATAATTTTAAGAGACTTTTCTTTTTTTTTTACAAATTTCTATTTGGTTATTTCGTTGTTTTGCATGTTAAACTAATTCCATTAAAAAAAATATTTTAAAATAAAGTTTTTTTGAAAAATTTAGAAAAAAAAAATCCCAATTGTCAAACGATAATTTGGTGTTACCAAACGATAAGTGAATGTTGCAACACCATTATTTGTTGTCAAAAAAAATGTTGATATACTTTTCCTTACTGCAGACAGCAAATCACAAAATTTCAAAACTGTCATCATTTTGAAGAATTTTTTGTTTCACTTCTCATATTATTCAAAAGTTATACTTTTCCTTGACAAGTTCTGAAAAATGGCCGCATTAAAAACTTTGTAATCAACTAAGTTCATTTTTAACTTGTCAACTTTATCAAAGTCCAATACAAACATTCTTAAGTGAAATTCGACATTTAATATGTCAAAATTCTATGAATTTCCCAAAGCGATTTTCCAAAAATTTGTGCTTATTAGCTTCACTCTGCTTGTCCCTCTTTTCGTCCGTCCGTCCGTGGAACCGTTTACAAATCTTCTGCACCCTTTACAAAAATTTTGTTTCCGTAGAAGAAAATTTTTATTTATCGGCATCCGGTTTATAAAAATTTTGAATCTACAAAATTCTAGATATACCATTTTTTTGTATCTTTTTTTGTATGTTTTTTAAATTCTGCAAATTTTTAATTCTTTTCTTCAAATTAATTCTTTTCTTCAAATTTTTAATATCGTTTTTCCTCTAGACAGCAACATGTGTAGAAGTCTGAAATTTTAATCGCTTTTATATGCTAACAAATACTTGGTTTATTTCGTTAGAAGAATTTGTTTTCGACCTCGATCCCATTTCAAGTTATCGTCTTTCGGAATTTGTAAAATTCCGTTGATTTCATCTCTATGTTAATGCATCTTCAAATTTTTTTTTGTGTCATCCTAAATCTATGCAATTTTTGTTTGAGATTTTTTGGTATTATGTGTGAGTGAAATATTATAAATAATGTATAATAACTGGTAATAAATCACTTTTACCAGCAATTATTAAAAGCAATTGTTGAAAATTTCTATTTTTAAAGCCATTGGCTTGACCCAGCTTTATTCGATTTAAAATTTCTTGAATAACATAATTCATATCTAATTACGGGAATTTAATAATAAGCATTTTAATTAAATATTGTGAATAAATAATGACAATTATTCAATTTTTATAAAAATATGTGTATGTATATCGAATTAAGATTACATAATAAAATTATAAAAAATTGAACAATTAAATTGCTTAAAAATTTTTTACTAAAAAATTGAAACATATGGAATTTAAAAAAAAAAAATTTAAAAAACACAACTGTATTAAAACAACAATCCGATTTGATCCGACTTGATGAATTAACAAGTATGTATTTATTATGTTCCAATTCAATTTAATATAGCGCATCAAAATATATATGTATACAATGCGCATTTTTATTGCATTTTAATCATATTGAAACATGCAGGACAATATTATGTCCATCTAGTAAAATAAGGAAAAAAAGTTGACATCATTTAAGTTTTATGCTTAAACAAAACATAAACTTTTCATAATATTTTTTTTGTTTTGCTTTTAAATTCCAATATACTTGTAAAAAAAAAATAAAAACAATATTCCCCCCTCGCCCCCTGCTCATTTTTTTTCCAATTAAGTTAACTAGTTCTGATGTTTTTTTTTATCGTTTTTCTTTTTCAATTATTATTTATCTTGAGAGAATTTTCTTTGTTCTATTTAGATAATTTTCATAACAAAAAAAAACGAAAACAAAAAGTATTGTCCCTTTTAAAGAAACCTTAAGTATAACACAAAAAAAAAAGAGGAAAAAAATTGGAATTCATTGAAGCAGAAGTGGAACAAAATGAAATTTATCGGTTGTATGGGTAAGCAAGCAAATCAATAAATTCAATAAAAAGTTTTTGCAGAGGAATGTTGGAAATCGATTTTTACCAGTCATTCAGTAAGAAACCAAAAAAAAAACATATTTTTGAAATTTTGCTGTAAGACAACTATGACACTGCCAATTTATTCAATGATTGTATATTAGAATTTACAAGTGTTGTAAAAAAAAACTAATCAGGACATTTAAGTATGTGTTTACATAGAAATTGTAAAGAAAATAAGCTGCCATAGACTAAAATTAGAAAATACCATGATTTCAGAAAATAAGTCTAGATAATTTCAAAGATTGTCAAAAGCGAACATTGTTCCCGAAAAATAAAAGCAAGTTAATCAAAAGTAATTCCGGGGAAAAAGAATATTTGCAATCTTCTTGTGAATTGAAAAATTATTCATCAATCAATTTTTTAATTGATCATTTAAATAGAGCCAATTTGTTTAATATTGGAAATATCAGGTGAAAAAGAAGTTTTATTATAGATTATTTTTTGTATAATATAATAGATTAAAAAAAACGGTCTTAAAGACCGTAAAGTCAGTTGTAAAGTTTAATTTGTAAAGTTTTATTATAAAACTTGTATTATGGAAAATGTAGGCTACTCATTGTACAGCAGGAGAGAGGATATTATTAATACTCTCAGTGTTATTTACAATTCAGGTTAAGGATTTATTTATAATTCAGAATGATAAAGTACATTTCAACGAGATATTGCAAAAAATTGTTAAAAGTTCAAGGCGGATGATCCAAGAGGATTTATTCTAAATTCTATATTCTATAGTCATAAAATTCATTCGCTTATCCTTAAATTACATTTTCATATCGTTTTAAAAAACTGAATTAAAAGAATCTAAATACAAAAGACTCGCACTATAAGAGAAAGATTGTAAGAAAAACATTTGAATGTGACACAGGTGCTAGAATAATCTCACTATTGAATTCTCGAAATAGTAAAAATCTCTTTAAGATAAGGAAATTTCCTTTTGTTGACGATCGAATAATTATTTGTAATATTTCATGCACTTCATATAGGCATTTTATTAAAACTGATTTTCTTCTTGGAGAATAAATATTTGTTCCGAATGAAGGACATTTTCTTTCTTCTAGAATTTCCAGAAAGAACATGTAGAATGGAATGGCGATGAAGCGATTAAAAAGTTCAGAAATTATGTACATTGTATGTAAATGCATTGCTTTTATTAACATTATGAACGAATATTTAACGGCATTTTGTATAACGAATGAAATTTATCACAAATTGTAATAACACTAAACATAAACCATGTACTTTATCATCTTTATTCTATAAATTTAAAAAAATTGTCACTTTTTAGTAAACGTACATGTGTGCATATGCCACGTTTTTATTCTAGCAAAAAAATACTATGTAGACCTTTTGTGAACATTGTATCTTAAAAGGGTAAGAAAAATATTGCTATAACAAAAAACTTTTTCAAGGATATTTTAACCAGTTTTCAATATTATTAAAGTACGGAAAAAGTCATAAACTTAACATTGTTGAATAAAATAAACTTTAAAAAAAAATGAAAAAAAAAAATGAATTGTTTTTGAGTAAAAAACTTAATCCTAAAAAAAAAAAAATTGGTTTTTAAAAATTTACTCTGTCATTAATTTCTTGGGCGGTTACCTGACCTGGTGGTTTTTTTTTTATTATTTTTATTCTACCACTTTTTCCATCTTAATTATTTATTTAAAATAGTTTTTTTTTTTCACATCCATTTTGCCACAATAAAAACTTTAAATAATAATGAAGAAAAAAAAAAACGACAATCTGAAATATTTTATATCAGGTTAAAAATTATTTTTGTTTTCTTTCTTGTTCTCGGTCTAAACCTTAACAATTTATTATAATAATAACGATAATGCTAAATCGCGAATTATTAACAAAAAAAAACCCTATACTAAATAGCGTTAATATGGGTATTGTAAAAATGTAATGTGCGTTTATAATAAAAGAACGTACGAATGTATAAATAAGAATTTAAAGAAGTCGTCTGTCTCTCTGCACCTATGTTTACATAAATATTATATATATATGTATATAATGCATAACTTGTAAATGCGCATACCAGTTTCGAACTAAAATCTTCTCTTTCTGCAGTTAACTTTTAAATTATACATTATTGAAATGAAATAAATTTAATAAAAAATTAATACAAGAGTAAAAAAAAAATATTTTCATATACACATTAAAATAATTTCAAGGAAATCAACAATCCCCTGAATTTCTGAATTTTTTTTTTGTTTTTTTTTTTTAAGATTCTCATAAAACTTGTATTATCTGTACATAATATTTAAAATTGAAAAATGAAAAATCGTAATGATTAAGAATTTTTTGAATAAAAAAACACAAAAAAACAGGAAAATAAAAGTATGTACAAAATATTTTGTTGTTCTTTGTAGCGCTTGTCATGAAAATCTACACTCAACACCCATTGATGTCACAAAAACTTCTTTGAATCAACAAAACAAAACAAAAACTAAAGGTGGATCAAACCAATGGTTTGTATTGTAGCACTTTTCATTTGAACAATTAAAAAAATACTGCTTCTAAAAGCAATCTAGGTATACCTACTATACTATTAAAATTACTTTTATTCGTATACGAAACTATTTCATTAATAATTGCATATCTTTAGGATTTATGCAACTTTGAAATTTAAAGAGGTGTTAACGTAAAGCTCGATTTAAATGATAAATTGCGTGACTTAAGAAAAATAATTGTATTTTTTAATGACATGGAATTTACCGCTAGTTTTCTGCGTATATAAAAATTTGAAAAAGCTTGCGGATTCGGAAATATAAGCCGCCAAAAATTCAAATTTTACAAATTATGAGGGACGGTAGAGGTAGAAAAAAATTTTCTTTTATCGAAGTCAACTATTTATTAGTGTCTAAAAGCTGTCTAAAATTTCAGTCTCCTACAACCTGGGGTCTAGAAGAACAACGATCTCAAAAATTTGGAAAAAAACAGATTCAAGAAAGCGGTAAATTTGAACGGCCATTTTGTTTTTTTTAAAGTTTACCTATAGTATGCCGCGATAGGAGAAGCAAGTCAAAGTTAAGTTTCTAATAAAGATCTATGTAGATATATAATTTCAGCTTTCTATCTTCAAGGATGTAGGAGTTTTAAACATGTCCAACGTACAAAACTAATAAGCACTTTTTTTCAAAAATTTTTTTGGAAAAGTGCTAAAAGCAGCCTGTGAATTCTAAATCATAAGGCATAAACTATATTTTTTTTCATGCCCATACACAGTATAATGCGTTATTTTAGAGCTATGGTATATGAAGAATAAAAAACCAATATCTTTCATTTTAAGTTTTCTGTTAATTTTTGTTCTTATATAATTTTTATATCATTGCATTTTGATCTTGTGTTTGTACTATTTTTATAGCTTTTTATTTTTTTTTATTTTAAAATATAGATTGGATTACAATTTGTTAATAAAAAAAATTTTATTAATTTTTTTTTAATAAAATTTATTAAAAATTCTATAAATTTTCTTATTATAAAGTAAAGACTGAACTGAATGAGTTTTATTACCTTATTTTTATTATTAAACAATAAATAAAAAATAAAAATCGTTATACGAAATGTATGTAAGAGTTTAAGTAATATCGTAGATATTTTTTCCCCTCATTAATTTTCGTTATTATAAATAAATATGAATTGAAAGTGTTTTAAGAAAATTCATAAAATTTTACATTAGTTTCACTTTTCTAGTTTAATTTAGATAAGAAAGTAAATTAAAATTATAAAAATAAATTATTTAGTAAAACATGTAAAAATATTTGAATTCTAAATAATTTTCATTAAAAGAAAAATTCTTTTGGCAACACTTTCTCCTATTTATAAATTTTACAAACAAAATTCATAATTGAATATTGTTGAAAAAAATTTTCACAAATTTCAAATTACTATTCCCAAATTTTCTATAAGTATTCTTCGCTCTTTATTTGTTCAAGGTTTTCTGTATTCTTAATTGATCTGGTTGATTTGTTGCTGTATTTATTACAGATAGTCTTATTGTGTTGTTAATACTGTTAAATTTAATTACACTGTATTTTGAATATAATACAAGCAATAATATCTTGATCAGTTTAAAAATACAATATTTTTAAACTGATCAAGGAAGTTAGGAAATTTGTTTTCAAAGAGATTATTTGGTTTTTTGAATATTTTAGTTAAACAATTTTGATTTTCAAAAAAAGTATTGTTTTAAAATTGTGAACAAAATTGTGTTTCAGAAATTAAAATTTTATATTTTTGGAAATTTTATATCGAAATTATATTCATATCGTCAATTACCAATAAATTGACCTAAAAGTTCAAAATATTTTAAGATTTTATGCCAAAAAATCAGTTTGAAATCTGGCGACTTACTATTGTAATTCGATTTTTTTGAAACTATTTTTAGCAAAAATGGTAAGGTAACACTAATCAATTTGTATGGTGCTACCTTTTCGTTTCAGCAAATACAGAAACCGTTTTACGAAAATAAAATTAGATAGTAAGGCCCACGGTTTTTATACAACTATAATAAATTTTATTGCGAATATTTTACATTATATACACACAGTAAGTCGATTAATTGACGGCTTTTGATATCAGATATTTTAATACGAAAATATATTTAAAAAAAGTACGTACACATATTGGATAATATCCAAAAATCTCTACTTAAATTCTTTTAATTTTTTTTTCACTTTAAATTACTTTCAAGAATTATTGGCGTCTGCTAAATCACGCACGATTCACGATATGTCAATGTCAGTCAAAAAGCTACACAAAAAAATTAACATACTTGTATAAATATTGGTGTTTGAGCTAAAAAAACTAAATTTTCATCAAAGTTGACATTGTATCGGTAGTAATTAAACATTTAAATTCTTATTTACCAAGTCCCCATATTATTATTATTTTTATTATTTTTATAAAATCTGAAGTGATCACCTATAGTGCGTTTAAATCGATACCACCAATCATTAATAAAGCGTGATCAGCGAATTTAATGAAATTACAAAATGATAAATGCATTTTATATTTGGTTTTGAATTCATTATTAGAATTAAATTTTGTTTTTTGCTTTTTTTTTTAGTTGATTTTGAATGCAATTAATGCGTTTTTAAATCGTTTTAAATGTGTAAAATCAATACAAATTCAAGAGAAAAGAGAAAAATTTTCCGAAATTAATTTTATAACATGAGAAAATGTTGAGAACTTTTGTGACCTTCTTTTTTGTATTTTTTTTTTGTAGAGTTTGAACTGATTATTGATTTTTTTAATACTATGTAAACATAATGAAGCGAGTATTTGCATACCTAATTTAATATTGTACACATAAATTAATGTAAAATAATTTTTATACTAAAATCGAATTGGACAATCAATTAACAAAATCTAAATTATAATTAGTTTATAAAGTTGCAAATTTTTGATAACTTAATTATAATTTAAATTGTAGACCAAATTAATTACTTAGTATTACATGTTTATATTTATCTTATGTAACATGTATACTTAAATTAAATGAGGTAGAAAATGACAAAAAATAAAACTTTTTCTAGAAAAACTCATTTGCAAAAGTAAAAAATGCCTTAAAACTTCTAAAAATATTTTAAACCTCAGAAATGCTACTGAAATATCGAAATGCTAGTGATTAAGATCAATTTTATTTTATAGACTCTTTATAAATTGTATACATAGTGAATATTCAATCCAATCTTATGATCTTATACTTAAGAATTTTTGGAAAAAAAAACTTAAATTGAATTATTTTAATATTAAAAAATATTTCCAAATATTTCCATATTTTTTACTAATAACCCTCTTAATGTTGTAGCCCTTATTCATTACAATGTAAATGGTATAAAGAATATGTTGGATAAAACATTGAAAATTTCATCAAAAAATAAATTATTTTTAAATATTTGTAAACTTACATATGCCTGTATGTATGTACGTATAGAAATTCACAAGAGGTCCTTAAATGCAATTTTCATATGAAGCAATTAAGTTTATAAAATATTTTAGTTTTTTAAATTGAATAATTACCTTTAATAACTTTACCAAGATGTTATTTTCCTTTAGAAGATGCCACATTTTATAATTTTGTCATATCCCCAAGCCAAGAACAAGAAATTTAAAAGTACTCAAAAAAAAAAGAATTTTTATTTTTTTTTCCCTAATACTTTTACAACTTTTATAATTACATTTATGGAAGAAGAAATTGCATCTACAGTACTTTTATATTATGGCATCATGTACGGTTTTTAAAATTGCATTGTACACACAAGTATACAAACAGAAAATTTTACTCAAAGGTAAGAAATTATTTATGTAGAGAAAAGTTTCTATGTGTACATCTATGTGTACAGTTTTTTTTACAAACAGAAAGTTTTTTAATATAAAATTCGTGTATGTGTTTTTATTTTGTTAGCCAAAAATTTGCATTTTTTAAAGAATTTTAGATAAAATAGTTTTTTTTTTGTCTTTTTCAAATAAACTTAATATCATTAAGCTTTTTTTTTATTTTTTCATAAAAATGTAAAACTTAAAAACTAAAGAAAATTTATGAAAATTAAACAAATTAATGCAAGAATCGAAAAAATTTACACGGAAATTTTTTAATACTTTAATATTGTTTCCAAATACTTTTTTAGTTTAATTTAAAATTTTTAAAATTAATTCTGTTAATATTTTCAAATATTAACAGAAAATAAATGCGATTGCAGATCATTAGGCGCACATGGAATAATGTTCATTGTTCCAAGATTGTAAAACAGAATTCAGATTTGTGAGCATTACAGTGTCAAATTCTAATTTGAAATTTCTAATCAAATAAACGATTATATTTATCTTGGGTATTTAAATATTCATGTCAAATCCAAAATAACAACAAATTTTTATGAAGTTGTCCACCTAAAATGTGTCTGTTTACCTATACAAATTTTTACATTATATCAATGAGAATGTTCCCATTTTTCTACCAAAATGCAAACTTTTTGACGGCAAGTATACAATATATACTATTTACTAAGCATTTTGATAAGAAAAATTGTCAGCATCTACTTTTGTTTTACACTTTGGTGTAAGCAACAAAAAAACGTTTCCCTGAAAATGTCAATATTTTAAAAAAAATAAAACAAAGCAACACAAATCTTGTATATTGTTTTCTGTTTTTGTAAAAATTTTGTTTCCCTAGACTGAGTGTATATGCCTACTAAAAATTTATCGAGATGACTTGGAATTGATTTTACTTTGACATTTTGTTAAACAGTACCAAAATCAATTTTAATTTCTGCAGATTTTACCAAAATTCTAAAGCGTTGACGCAAAAACGTATTTTTGACAGACGCCTTATTTCATATAATACTGCAATATTGAATAGGTACCAGAAAAATATTTGGTGAAAATTATTTAATATAAGTATGTATGTATGTATGTATATGTACACGCATATATATACATATGTACATATAATTGGAAAAATCTTATGTTTTAATTTTAATACTTTTATTATTAATTTTTTTAAGTAATGCTGGAAGGAGATGTTCAAAATTATGATGCACAGAAAAAGAAAAGGTTGAAATTTTCATGTAACATATAAAATCTGAACTGAAGTGCTTTTGAATTATAAAACAAATAGAGAACACAATTCACAAAGAAAGTGCATAATGAAGAAAACAATATTCACAAACGATTTAGTTTACGATAAATAAAGTTCAGAATAAAATCACTTCTGTAATAGATGCTGCTATAATGCTGATTAAAGAAATATATACGAACGGGCTATGTGGAATTACAGACTAAATATTTGACATTGAATTTGGACCAAAAATCCAAATATAAATTTATTATTCAAACCAATGCAACAATTGAAAAAATTAAAAATTGAAATTTAATTTGAATTAAAAATTATTTGGTATATAAATTGATCCCTAGAAAAATAAGAATAATATCGAAATACGAAACTATATCTAAGTGACATAAGCATATCCCAACATCACTTGCTTTAATCGATAAATTAAATGTTTATTGAAGCAAATTTATCTGCTTGTTATTACCGAAATCATTTTAAGTTATAAACAGGTGTGTTTTCTCATGCAACTTTTATTAAGAACTCAATTTATCCAAAAAACTCTATTTGTATTATTAGTATAAATATGTGATTATCATTCAAACAAAATATTTAGAAAGACAAATATTACAACATTTTTTTCTTTTTTTTATAGGATCATGGAAAAATATGATAGATGAGTGACAGTAGTAATGACTAGCAATATGAATGTATTTATATATGTATATGCTTCTATATGTACATATAAATTATTCATCATTAAAATTTTATTTATTCAATAGCTTATTAACTCATATTGAATAGGTACTGGAAGTAATTGATCATTTGCAATAAATGAAGTAAATAAATGAAGATAATTTGAAAAAAAAATATTAAATAAATTTTTCTAATGTACATACATTCTTTGCAATATACTTCGCAATGTACCTACCTATTGAAGATTTAATTTTACTTTAAATATTATTTTAAATAATAATCATTAAAATATAGGTTTGAAGAGCGAGGTCATTCTTTTTTATCGACCGTATTGTGTATACAATAGGTAGGCTATTTTTGTATTGGAATTATTAAGATATTTTTAAAGTTTAATTTAAAAATCCCTTAATTATAAATACAATAGTTTTACTTGTTAAGAAACACAAGAAATTTTAAATTAAATAAATTGAAGCTTGTTCAAATTTTATATGCAAAATATACGCAAAATGTTCCGGAGA
Source organism: Condylostylus longicornis (assembly GCF_029603195.1). Classification (NCBI taxonomy): domain Eukaryota; kingdom Metazoa; phylum Arthropoda; class Insecta; order Diptera; family Dolichopodidae; genus Condylostylus; species Condylostylus longicornis. Next base: position 14,631,278 of record NW_026577973.1, on the reverse strand, counting down.
ACAGTAAAATCCCAGGGTGTTACAAACATTTGCAATTTATAATTTGGAAATAAAAAAAGTTGGATCAAACCAATGGTTTGTATTGTAGCACTTTTCACTTCAACATTCAAAATTCTGCTTTTAAATACAGTCTATGTATACCTATCAGACTATTAAAATTATTTTCATTCATATACAAAACTATTTCTAAGTTTGGGTATTATTAGGATGAACGATTTATGCAATCTTTGAAATAAAGCAAAAATTAATATAAAGAGGGGTTAACATAATGCTCGATTTTAAGGGTTAATTGCGTGAGTTAAGAAATATAATTATATTTTTTAATGTCATGGAATTTACCGTTAGCTTTCTGTGTTTATAGAAATTTGGAAAAGCCCTTTTGTTTTTCTAAAGTTTCACTATAATATATCGCGCTAGGAGAAGCAACTCACTGCGTTATTCAATTTAATTTAAAAATTTTGATTAAAAATTATGAAATAGCACAAATAAAATTATTTGAAATATTAATCAAAATTTCTGTTTTTGCTTTAGAAGCGATGAATGGATATTAATTTTCCAAGATTCTTCATTGTCAATCCAGAATTTTCTTTTACTAAAATCATTTGACATTTATTTTTAATTATATAAATTTTTATTCATAACTAAAACTCTTTAGGCCAAGGTTAAATTAAATGTAATTTTTGTGTGAAAGAAAAAAATATAGGCGATAACCTATATAACCTATAGATAACCGAAACAAACAGGTGATTGAATTCGTCACTAAGGTTGATTCTTAAAATTTTTAACTATTTTAATATTTTAAGTGCAATTTTTCATTACTTCCTTCCTAAGTCTTTATGGTTCGTTAGTTGTTAAAAAAAAATACTCTTTATTCAAAACCATAACCTCAATATCATCATTAAAGACCGCATTGCATACAATAAGGGAGGTGGTGTGATGGCACCATATTTCGAATATCGAGTTTTCGGTTGGAACGCACTTCGTAGAAGCGAAACTTAAATAAACTGTTAAAAAGAAGGATATCTGTCTGTCTATCTATTGGCATGTGTGTGAATCTGAAATTCGACTAAACTGATTCTGATGAAAATTTATATATGAATTTATTTCGGCTTTGTCACGAACTGATCAACTTTTGGGATATATCAGTTCTCGGGAACCGAATGAGGGCTGATTTTACATTTTTTTTTCATATCTATCCGGTTAATGAAATTTCTTGAAATTTGATATTTGGGTTCTGGTTGTTACCGAAACTAACTAGCGAACTTTTCAGCGAATCCAAATGGCGTAAACCGAAACTCTACTAAGAGCCAAATTTACTAGTTGTATTTTAACATTTTTTCTAGCTACTTGTATTGCCTGGAGATGGTGTTACTAACTTCTTTGAAATTGGAAAGAAGCGTTTAAAAAGCATTTTCATTCTCTTCAGTAACACTTTCGGTAAAATAAACAATACACGTTGCGGTAGGTTATATGATCACATCAGATTTTTTGTTTTAGTTTATTTTGTATTTTTATTTTTTTTTTCTTTTTCATTACATTTGAAAATTGCATCATTTTTAACTATTTTAATTTTTATATTTTTTTTTATTATTTCCCGTTATATTAAAATTTTATTATTCAAAAAACAGGATCATTATTTTTTAAATTTATTAAAGCAAGTGTACGATTTTTAAGCAAAATAACATTATGTAACAATGCGGTTTTACAAAAAGAATTATAAAAATATTTTTTTTTGCTGTTATTGTTGTAGTTGAAAACATTAATTCATGAATTTTAAATATGTACTGATATTTATAAATAGACTTGTGTACTTACAATAATATCTCGGAAGTTTTTAAATGTCATGTAGTAAAACAATCAAAAGTAAGTACAAACCTGTAAATAGAAAATGAAAAAAATTTAATTGTTAAAATTACAATATGCAAATATAAAATTTTTATTAAAAATTGTAAAGAAAAAAAAACTAAAATATTTAAAAAATTATCAAATTGAGTAATTAAATCGCGAAAGTACTCACATTTGTGAGTTTAAGTATGTATGCATGGTACCTAAATATATTAAGAATTTGATTAAACTGTTATTGTATAAAATAAAATAATTTAAAAAATTCATATTTTTAGGAAATATTTTTAATTTAAATTGAAATTCGAATTTCAGCAGTGGAATATCCATATAACGAACACCCATAGTCCCTAGCGATATCTTTTTATTACGAACAAAAAGTCGTAATATGTAGAAAGTTTCCAAATCTATATATACCACAGACCACACTATGGTATATGTCTCCCATATTGTATAGAGGGTTATATATCACATACACATTATAAAAATTTATATGTACTAAAGTTTAGAACTGATTAGGAAATGTTTGAACATAGATGAAATATAACTCTGTTCATAAAAAACACAGTTAATAATGACACAACAATTTTGAATACCAACAAAATGCAACTAAAATAAAAATGTCTCCAAATTTTGCTAGTCGAATCGACAAAAGATTTTTTAAAGTTCGTCTTTGGGTTCCATATAACGAACATAAAAAAGATATTTACTTGGAATGGAAAATTAAATTTGAAATAAAATTGCTCATTACGTAGAGATGATCATCATATGGGGATAGAGTTATTTAGCGGTTCCTCTGTATACAGAATTAGTATGCTTCATAGTCAATTTGAATAAAATGAATAATTTGTTAAGAAATTTTTAAAATATAATTATATTTGTCTATGATGTATAGCAAAAAATAATAAAAAAATATTAATAAATTAAAATTTATTCGAATTTAGTTGAGAATCGTATCTTAATTTTAATTAAATTTTATACAAAATTTTAGCTGGACAATCCAATGATAAATCATTGTTAAATACAAAACTAATAAATCATAAAATATTTCTTAAAATAATATAGTTGATAAAATAATATTTTAATTGAATATTTGATAAATTGCTAACACGTATTATATGAAATGATTATTTGATAAGTATGATAATTAAAATAAATTAATGCGATAACTAGAAACGGTAATTTTTACATTTTAATTGAGATTCATACTTTTTATAATTCGTTCTAAATTACTCTAAATGAACATATGTAAATATTTTCTTGTTTTAATAATACAATAAGTAAATTTTTAAAATATTTTCATTAAATAATTAAAATCAAAGTTGTATAATTGAAATAGATGATATGCAATAATTAAACATAATTGATTGCAACATTGTACTAATTAAAAAATAGATTGTATTTATTATTTATAAGAATTAAGTAATCAAATTTCGGTCTCACAAAAATACTGTTCCAAGACCAAGGAATGACAGAATGAGTGACATTTTGTATAACAAAAAAAATTCTATATAGCAAATATAAATTGGTTAAATTTTACTGGAATGTGTTTTGTATAATTATAAGAGAAGAACATTTCTACCAGAAATATTTCCAAAGCCTTAAAAGAATCCTCGTTTTCTATACTCGGGTATTATACAGGGTTACAGAAAATATGATACAGTTTTCCCTTTTCTCCTTTTTTTTATAACACGAATATAATTTTTATCAGAAACAAATATTGTTATATTTATTTTAGTACAGAAATATCACAGATGCATTGCAAAATTCTAAGTGACTTTACTTTATAACTTTATTATTTTTTCCTAATATGATTTAATTTTTTTATATTCATATGTAGAAAAGTACAAATTTTTATTCAGTATCCTGTAATTTATTTTAATATAACATTATATATATTCTATATTAATAATATAACACTATAGTATAACACATATTCATTCGAACAAATTTCTTTTTAATAAAAAAATAATTTGAAAAAATAAGAATTTTCACATTAAACTAAAATAAAAATTTAAGAAATCGAATTCAACTAGCTTCATTTATAATTTAATTTAGAAAATGAGAAAAAAATAATATAAATAATTATGACAGTGACTGACTTTTTTAGTAAAATATTTTCTCGACTAAAATATTTTTGTTTCTTCAAGTGCCTTTATCCTTTTGTTCAATATAATTATTTTTTTCTTTAAAATTTTCTTAAAGTAGATTTTGTAAATTGTATTGCATAAGTTATAGATATTTTGTTATATACTCACATTTTATAAGTTCTTACGTATTTTACTATCTTTGTTCGATTTAGAATTTCTCTAAAAAAGAATGAGTTCAATTTCAATGTTCAAAAACATGTTATAACTAAAAAATCAATATATAAAGTTAAAAAGAGATTTACTCCTTCAAACTATTCCCAAATAATCAATGGTATAAATCACAAAAAAAAAAAGAAATTAATTGATTACATCATTTAGTTCGTATAACTTACAAGTTAAAATTTTTGCAAAACTCATTTACAAAAAAAAAATATAATTATATAAAAAAACTTATTTTAAATTCATAAATTTATTTTAATTTATGAGAGAAAAACTTTGAAGAACGTAAATTTTAGCAATTAATCAAAATCAAAACTTTTTCCGTCTATTTTCATAATGCTATTTATGGTTAGGTACACATATAGGGTTTCCGATTGCGTTAACACTGTGAAAAGTATTTCAATTTTCAAAATTTAATACATTTGATATGATAGTGAGTGGTGCATGATAAATTAACTTAATAAATGTTGAAATAAGAGAAATTTTATAATATTTTAATTTAATACATGAATATTTTAAAGAAATTAAGGGTCTAGTTAAAGATTGCATTGCACTATTACTAAATTATTAATAATATATGAGTAAATATAAGACAACACTTTTGTTTCTTGTAAATATACAAAAAATTGCTATTCACTACTCTCATTAAAAATTCAAAAATTTTTGATAAATAAAAATTATTTATCCATTTAAATAATTTCAAAGAAAAGTAAGAGAAAAATCGCCCCATAACTTATGAAATTCGTTCCATTACATAGTATCATTAATTTTATAGCAACATTTACTCATACAAAAGTAATTTTTTGGTGAAACGAATGTCTACAGCCCAATCGTCTATTTCTCTTTTTTATACTCACTCTTTATTCACTTCCAAATTAGAACTCTCCTTTTTTCTAATGGACATTTTGCTTTTCCAATAAGATTACTCATTTTTTGAATTATTGCATTTCTTCTCAAATTATCGACTGAACGTCTCACTTTCAAAAACAAAGTAAATAAATTTTATATACGTACTACATTTTAGAAAAAAAAAACGAAATACACAATACGGAATGATTACTGTCATTCGAAAATTACATTATACAAATATATGACAGTTATTCACTTTCTTCTCACTTGCTGAATAAAATAGCTATATATCTATAAATAAGTATTTCAATATGTGAGTAAAAATATGAAGAGTTAGTGTGCTTTTGGTCAGTGTGCTTTTTGAGGGTAATAGCAATCTTAGCTGATATTAGAAAAATTATATGCGATATTTATTTTGAGTAAAAACTGATCAAGATATAATTGAGAAAATAAAAACGGTTATTGCATTTTTAAATAAACTTATGGAAAATGGAAATGTTGTCCAAATAAATTTCACTGTATGAAGATCCATTAACCCTTTCATTTATGTCGGATCTGTTAAAAACAAATAATTAATTTAAGATATGAGATTCTAAGCAATATTTAGAAAACTCTAAACATTTCTAACAGAGCTTAGGGTTAAGACTTTTGATATTTATTTTACTATAGATTTTAGAATACAATTACATATACAAGTACGTAAGTGTTTTAGTAATAAAAAAATAATTTACTTTGATTGCCAGAAATCCCCAATTATTATCAAAATTTGAAAGTCGTCTTTTATTTAAAATCACCTTTTCGATTCGGAAACTCATTTCTATATAGATTCATTGAAATTCTATACTATTTTTCTTGCTATGATAATAATAAAAAAAATAAAATTTATTTCGAAAGAAAAAACAAAAATGCAGAAAATAAATAAATTTTCCTATTAAAGAAAAAGAAAAATAAAAATGTGTTAAAGTTTCAACAAATTAGACCTTAATTTGTACTATGAATTAGTAAAATAAATGAATAAAAGAAATAAACAACTTAAAAACCTTTTTTCTAATTTTTCTATGTTTTTAACTTTAATTTCTATAAAACTAAATTGGTAAATATAAAATGAAAAAATTCGATAAAAGAAATAAACAAAAATGGCAATTTTTCATTATATTACCTTTTATACACCTGTGTTTACCTATATTTACATTAAATATCTATATATCTAGATTATATGTGTACATATGTTTATATATTCATGTAAATATATACAACAAAAATTTTCATTTGTAATATTAACGTGCTCTAATACTTGACTTAATGATTTGTCCGGTCCAATTTTCTGTTATTTTTTTTTATTTGCCTTATTTGCTTTTATTTACCGAAGAATATGTAGACTTCGCGCAATATAACGTTGCTACTTTTTTATTGATTTTCACTTTCTTGATCATTTTTTTTTTTGCTTTTTATTGTGAATTTTTCGTTTTTTTTTATTCTTTGTTATTCCTTCTAGTAAACCAGTTAGTTACTTTCTTTCTACAATATACAATGTGTGTACATATTAAATTTTCTTCATCTTTCATTCCATTTTACCTACATATTTCGTCGCTTGCCCGCTCTCATATATGTAAACATATAGAAAATTGTGTAGATTAACAGTCATTTCATAGGTAATTTAACTGTTAAAATGGTAAAATAACTGTGTTGTTTTACGTCTTGTTAAAATATTGAAATTCGATTGCAATATCATTTTATTTACAAAATAATTAATTTGGAATCGTTTTTCGTAATATATGAATAAGACATGGAAAAGGAGAGCAAAGAAAAAAGAAATGGCGAAATCTGGAAAAAAAAAATGATTAATGAAGGGCAACAGCTGCTGTTGTTGCTGATTTTAGTTTTGTAGCCGAATTTTTAATTCAGTTTCATTCATTTAAAATTCTTTGTATGTTTTCAACTGTATATATTGTGCATAATATAATATTATTGGATTTTGATACACATACCGACAATAGTATATTAGTTATAATTTAGTAATAGTGTCTGGTATATTAAGATTAATAATAACAATAAGATTATGAAACTAGTACAAGAAAAATGTTTGATATTTTAAAATTTCTTTTCGTTTAATAATTTTCGAATATATTTACTTATTTTTTTTTCTTTTTAAATTTCTAAATATAAGCAGCATGTATTTAAGGGAAACTAGTTTAATTTTGAAATGGAAAAGTTTGTTTTCTTGTAAAATTTTTATTGTTAATTCCCATGACGTAAAAAAAATATTTGAGTAATTTTTTTTTGTTTGTAATAAAAGAAATCGAGAAATATTTTTATGATGGATTTTAAAAAATTAAAAATTTAAGTAGTTATTATAGGGAAAATATATTTGTAAATCTAATGTTTAAGTGTTTCATCTTGATATTCATACATTAAGTAGTAAGTTTTATATTTGATTATTAAATCCTCTATCTGAAGCAATAGAAAATGATGAGTCTTTCTTGATCTTAGTCGAGCTTCGAAATTATTTATTTGAACCAAAATTTGCGTAGTTTATTGTGTACAGTAGACTCACACTTGTATATAAATTAATTAATGTCAGAATGGATTCAGATAACTGAATTTTTTAATATAGAGAGACAAAGGGATAATAAATAGACAAAAGAGTAATTAGAATGTAACGTGTAATGTATTCTGTTTATATTATAGTGGCAACAATTCATATAACACATTTACTACTCCATTATAATTATACAACTAATAATACTGTGCTCGCATGACTGATCGTTTACATGTGTGCATGTTAATCTAATTACGGGCTTACTGTCAAAATTTTCAAAAACTTTTAAATTTTTCTTTATTACAATTGATCTAAATTTTGATCTAAATCAGTGTGAGCTAAAGAGTAATTAAAATAAAATAAGTATCTCATACGACATTTTTGTTTGAAATCGATAATCATTCAGTACGACCAATATTATAGAAAATTTAATAATAATTTCGGGAGAGAAACAAGAAACAGTCCGCTTTTCCCGATTTCTATGAATGACTGATTCTATGTAGAGATCGAATATTGAACTTATTCGGAAGGGGCGTATAATGGCGCTAGATAGGGTATCGAAAAAAAATATGTATAAAAGCTAAATACGTGGGACCTTATTAAAAATTTGGTGCTTTAATTTCTATTTTTATCTAATCAGTGGTTAAGAGAAAGAGAAAGACTTTTTGTTTAAAAGGGTTACGACACTGTCAAAATTTTATACAATCTTACATAATTTAATATTTAATACTATAAATTGAAAATTTAATATTAAAATAATTGCAATATATTTATAATATTACAATATTAAAACAGAAATAAATAATGTAGTATAAAGAAGAAAATCTACGGTAGACTTGTCACCTGCCTAATTAACCCTGCAGTTGAAACTACACAGAAACTGAACTTAGACTTTATTATGACGTCATGCAAATGTTCTATACTCCACTCGACGGTGGGAAAAAAATATTACTAATTAGTTTCATGCTGTCTGTTCGTGAAACTCCTTCCTCTTCCCAGTTATTATTCTAATAGTTTTTTAAACATAATTTTTATAAAAACTAATATTTTAACTTTCATCCTGAATTTATGCAAAATTATGGATTGTATTGTATATAGTATAAAAGAATTATTTCAACAGAAGATCATTTTCAATTTTAGACATTAATCTATTATAAGTGCAAATCCTAAATTGGATTCTTAAAGGGAGACTTGCTACTTTAATAAATCAATTTTTCCAGCAGTTTTAATAAATAAATTTTTCTAATATCTTGTACATTCAAATTCAGTTAACTTAATAATATTAAGATAGATTTCTTAACTTCAATTTAATCGTATTATTTTAATATCAAATTATGTAGAAATAATCGTAGTATTTTGCTACATTAAAAATAAGAGTAATTGCTTTTAAGGTACTATTAAGTTAATACTATTAGGGTGCAACTTAATTTTCAATATTAATGCACAAGTTTAAAAGAAAATATGAAATTACAAAATTTTGATAAATAAACGTAATTCATATAGAATAATAAGTATTCAATTTTAATATTACGCACACATTTATTAATTTTGTATTTACTACAATTACTCTGATACTTAAAAACCCAAAATCAATAAACTCGATTAATTTTCCCAATTGATTTGCTGTCCTCTTAAAGATTTCTATTCAGATTTAAAAAAATAACAAACAAGATTTATTTTTCTTCAAACTTGTTTATTGTATCGTCATTGTGTTGTTAAGAAACTTTTAATGCAATCGATTTGTAGGAAACGAGTAAAAATAAAAAATATTTGAATATGTCAATTTAAAACCATAATCCTATTAAATCTGTAAACTTTTTCTTTTTATTTATTATTGTTATGGTTTTTTTTTTTAAATAACCTATTAACGTGCATGAGTACCGGTTGAAATTCAAAACTGAATGATCAACTTTGTGACCGAACAATAACAATGATGATTTTTCGTATTTTTTATCGATTAATAGTGAACACATAAAATATACAAGTATTTTTAATGCTCTAAGCCTTATTAGACATATATACATTCATGCACACATCCATTGGATATATGCAGAATGTAGATGTATGAACAATATATAATGATAAAAATTATAGTTTCCGATTGATTTAGCAATATATTAGGCTAAGATTAATACATATTATTCAAGATTTATCAACACCTCCAGGTTGTTACATTGATGATATTTAAAAATTTTCTTCTATAAAAATAATAATGTATAAGAAATTTAAAATTTCCTGTTTGTTTTAATAATAGTAAGTTGTTATGGATGAAGAGTAATGTAAATAACTATAAAATATATGTAATCTGTTTTATAATTTCAAAAGGTGTGCACAACATACATTGTATTGTATATATATTATTTGCAATACGGAATAATAATGTGTCTCATTTATAGAAAGTATATTTGAATTTATTCACTAAATAGTATGCCCAATATAATATTCTCTTTTAAAACAAGTTTTTGTGGTAGAAAATTTTCCAAATCTACATGAAATTATTATTAAAACATAATATTTATCTCTTATAAAAAAAAGTTTAATATAATAAAAAAAATTAGAATATTGAACTGGTTATAATCTAGCGTATAGTTGGCTAGATTGTACCCTTTTTCTCTTATATATAAATGTATTTAATTAAGAATATTAATGAATATTTATGTTTATTTTTAAGACCCATAGTGTGCTTAAAAAATTTTTTATTTAATATTATATATTTTATATTGGTAGGTATGTAATATGTATCGCATAACTCGCAATTTCTGAAATATTGAAGAGATGCTAAAAAAGCTATTCAATTCCATCAAATAGCGGTAATGAAGAAGTGTAGTCTGTAATTTATAAGAATAGTGAAACAAATTTCAGAAAATAAAAATGATAATCCAACTCTATAACTTTATAATTAACAGCTAAATCTCGCTTTCAAAAATGAAAAATCCGAATTCTAATTTTTTTTAATGGTTATGTTCCAATAAAATTACTCATTTTTCAATTGGAGTTTTGCATTTTTTTTTTCCGAAATTATAGTCTGAACCTGTCACTTTCAAAAACAAAGTGAATAAATATTGTATATATTATATAGGAAAAAACGAGATATGCAATACGGAAAAATTCTGTACACTAGAAAAATATATTATACAAATATATGATTTTTTTTTGTTTCCTTGTTATTCCCCTTGGGAACATAGGTTTTCAACGTAGCCTTTTCAATTCTCCCTGTTTTGTGCCAATCTCTTTATTTCTCCCAAAGTTCTGCCTGATTGTTCTAGCTTCTTATTCACACTTGTTCTCCAGGTTTCTTTTGGCCTCCCTACATTACTTCTTCGTTGGGGACTCTATTCAAAAGCCTAACGTGCAATCGATGTTATTGGGCACCTTTAAATGTGGTCAATCGACTTCCATTTCCTTCTTCTTATTTATATGTCTATTCTACATATAATTTTGAGGCACACAAAAATGAGGCATGATAGTTACTCACTTTCCCCTCATTTAGCGAGTAAAATAGCGAGATAAACGATCATGACCTAAGGCGGTTTTTCATTAATATATTAAGGCATTTTGATTTTATAGAAGTTAGGCGGTATTTAATATGCACTATTTCACTGATCTTATTTTTATATTTTGCTTGAATGTAATATGACCATACTTCTATGGCATTTCTAGCATTAAAATAAATATCCGGTAGTTCATTATCGTTTTACGAAATGGTTACTAGTGATTTGAGTAATATTGTGATTCTCAAATATTGCTACTGTTCGATAGATTTTGTTTCAATTAAACAAGTTTGAATTTTGAATAACAATTTTGAAGAATAAGCAACTAATGCGGTACTGCGTGTAACAGACACTACCATAAGCTTAAAAAACTACAATTAAGTAATTAAGTAATGATATTAGTTACATTTAAATCTCTTAACAATAAGATTATTGACTAAAGAGTTCTTACGGCATTAAAAATATTTTTTACTAATATTATTTAGATTAATGAAGCACTTAATTTGCAATTAAACTTAAAAAAATCAGTCAAAATAATGATAGCATCACAGTCCTACTATTGCTTAAATTATGTATGTATGCATTGTGACACACAAATATTAAAATTTTGTTTCATTCAAAATAAAAGTGGAAAGTCTTCTTTTCGTTTTCATTTTTATTTTAATAAAAAAAAAAAGAAAAGCAAACAACAAAAAGGTGAAAAAAAAATTTGCATTTCAATACTAGCATTCATTTGATTTACGAGTCGGTTTACTTTTTACAACAATATTCATTATACGCTAATGTACAAATTAAATTCAGTTTAAAAATTTTTCGGAATTTTTAATAAAAAATGGGCTGTTTTTTTTTCTTCAAAAGTGATTGTAATGTTTATTTTGATTGTATCTATGAAATCTTGATTTTAGAATTCTATAAGTGTATACAGACGTAAAGAGATAGAGAGCGAGGCTAATAGAAAATAATTATAATAAAATACTGTCAGATTTTTTTTAAAGTTACTACTCGTATAATACACGCATTCGGAATTTTTAATATTAATTTTCGCACTCTAAATTAGGTTATTACCTATTATTATTTATTTAAAATTATTATAGAGTTCATTATGACAATTTGGTATTGCTTTTTGTAAGAAAATATGTAAATTTTGGCTTTTGTTCATTAAAATTTTAAGAAAGAAAAAATTTAAGCAATAAAATTTAAAGGGGATGTATTTAGATTATTAATGTTTTTAAATATAAATAACGCAATATTATTTTATATTAAGTTTTTAGTAGATTTTTAAATGGTCAAGAAATAATTTATGATTAATAGAATTGCTTTTTTTTTAATTGTGTTGTATAAGGTTTTGATTATGTATGCGGATGTTATTAAAAATTTTAATAAAAATTTTTATTAAAATGACTATTCCATATTGTTTCGTTGTTATATTGGAGTTAAAAAATAAATAAATAAATTATAGGTTCCAGGCCGAGCGGAGTTTAAATGACAAAAAATTTTCATTTTAAAGTGCGTTTTGCACCAGGAATACTATACTATTTAAAAAAATTATATAATTCAATTTGGAAAAGAGAATGGGTTAAGAATCTATCTTTGTCACTTCGAAAAATTAAATGTAAGATAATCAGAGTCGTATGTATGTAAACACTATTTAGGATCAAACTCTATTTTTAATGAAAATCCGACTTAATAGATTTTAGTTTTGCACTGGCTTTTTAGAACTTTGCACTGACTTTGAAACAACATTGAAAAATCTTTGAAAAAAATAATCCTAAAGGTTCTATTTTTATAGACAGCTTTCATTTCCGTTGTTTCGAATTTTACAAATTTGTTATTTCTCATTTTGAATATTAAGACTAAAAAGATGGTTTCATTTGTTTACATCACTGTAGGTTGTAATGGAAATAATACAAAAAAATGTTTGTTTTTTAAAGGAACGCCTTTAAATTACCACGTTTTTGAAATTTGGCATGAAATGGCTTTATATTTTGTCAAATCTAGCACAATTTACTCAACTAAATATCGTAAAACTGATTAGATTTTGTGCAAGGGCCAACAATATAGAAATTACTCTTTTCTAATCAAATTTACTGCCAGATTTTTTAAAAGTGTGCAACAATAATGTTTTGTGGGAATTTTGAATTATTTTGATTTTGATTTTTTTATCAAAATTATTAAATTTTGACATAAAGTTCGAGTTGCACTCCACCAAATAATTTCAGTTTGATATAATATGTAAATACTCAACAGCCTTTGTCGTAGATTTAATCTTAGATTTTGTATATGTGTAAATGGAACCCTTCCTACATTAATATTCATATATTTTTTTAAATTTTATAATAGTTTTAAAAATTGAGTATGCTTTTCGATTATGAGCAATATGCTATATGTCATGTAATATTCATTAGTCATAATGCTACAGAATTGGCCTCAAATAAAAATTGATTTAAAAAAATAAAATACAAAATTTCATTTGAAATAAGTTAAGTAAGTTGAAAAAGTATTTGACTTTAATTCCAACCCTATAGTAATAGATTTCAACAAATTTTGAATAAACCGACATTAATATAGACGATTAGAAACTTAATTACATTTTTGTATCAAGAAGAATAACCTCACAAAAATTTTCCACGAACAAATTCAACTTCCGTTTTTAAATTTTTTTTTTTCTGAATTACTTTTTGGCAAATCCTAAACTGTTAACAAGGCAGTAAAGAAAGAAAAAATGAATACGCTTTTTTATTTTTATTTTTCTGCTTAAATTTCCGTGTTACAAATTTAATTTCCTTAAAAAAAATACATACAATAACCATCAAGCATATAAAAAATTGTTATACTGTACAACATGGTAATGAAACTACCTCTAGTTTTTAAACGGAAAATCCAAAAAATAATCAAAAAAGAAATTTACCAAAAAAAAAAATTAAATACCAAGAGGGGAGGAAAAACCATTAAAAGAAAAGTGAAATTTTTGAATGTGATTTTTGTTTTTTTTTGGTGAAATAGTTACAAGTCTTGGAAAAAGCACAAAGAAGGAAAAAAATGGCATGGCATACAAAATAATAAACGCGAAATCCACAACAATAACTTACACTTCATTTTATTGATGTTTTTCCACTGCTTTGAATTGAGTTCCGGACCTACCATAATTATGTATGCATGTATGTAAATGTATGTATGTTTCGAAACAACAAAACCTTTTTGTTCCCCTCATTTAACTTATTTTTTTTTTGTTTTTAAGTTGTTTTAAGTTGAAATAACACAAGAGTGAGTGTATGAATAAGAAATGTTAACATTAAAAAAAAAAAATTTTATTTGTTTTGTTTTTATTGTTTTAGTGAATTTTCTTTGTTTGTTTTTAGTGTCACTATGTTTTTTTTTATTTATGTATATTTTTGCGTGTTTTATGTTTATTTTATTATTTTTTTTTCTCTGTTATAATTTTTCAACGATGATTACATGTATTGCGCATTTTTTATAGCGGAAATGAATTTTGGAATACTCGTAGAAAGACAAAAAAAAATTAAAGACTTTTCCAGTTTTCTATTACGTTACTACGGTTATAATGTAGGTTGGATTTTAATATTTATTGTGTATTCAAAAATTGAAAAAAAAGAAAAAAATTGTTGCGGTAGTGGCGCTTTGTTATTGTTTAAGTTTTTTCCGTTTTAAAATCATTAAAAAATATTTTATTCATATAATATGTAGGTATGGATGTATGTATGTATAAAATAATATTATTTATCTATAAAATTTATAGACAATATGTATGTATATGCACAGGTATATTTGTGTATTAACACTAGTATTTAAATTTTTCTAAATAAGCGCTTGTAAACATATGTTGATTTCATTGTTATGCTATAGGCATATAGTTCAACAAAGCAAAATCAAAGAAATTAAAACTTAACGCAATAAATTGAACGAAAAATTAAAACAATTTTTTTGTTAATGAAAATTTTGATTACTATTGTAAATTATTTTACAAAACACATATATAAGTATGTATGTACATATGAATATCTATTTGCACATAATTAATGTTGAAATAAAAATACAACAGTATGAAAATTTAATTTGATGAACATTGTGTTTTAGAAAACTTACATCTACGTATACATGTATGTATGTATGCTCATAAAAAAATGTTGATTCACATTGTGAATAAGAATTTAAGATCATTATTTATTTTAAATTAATAATAAATTATAATTGAATATTTAACTTCAATTTTACTTATTAATTTAATTTAAATAATAAGATTGCGGTAACCATTTATTAAAAATTATAAAAATTAACAAATAATTTAATACTGGGTTCACTCTCTTTTACTTCTATGATATTGTAAGAGTTTTGATTCTCGAACTATAGGTTTTGCATTTTACATTTGTTTGTACATTCACAAATCATAATCATGCCGTTTGTACTAGACTTAGACAAGTATACATTGTTTGCTTTTATTGCAAAATCCTACAAATCAGTTGATTTTCTCTTAAATTTGTGAATGAGACGATATGTTTATTTTAAAAAGAAATTGTTGAATTTTATTTCAAATTAACTTAAGAATCACAAATTAACTCATTTTACGTAACTTTTATTAAAAATTTCTTTTAAAAGAGAAATTTATATTTTAGAGAGAATAAAAATATGTAAGTAAAAATGTTACATTTCATCGCAAAAAATAGGTACAAAGCTTTCGAAATTTAAATATTTGACTCTTGAATATTTGACATACGATTTTTGTTTTTGAGAATTGCTAAATAGTTATCTTTGTCGGTGCCAAATGGTATTTGAAAATAAATAAATTGCACTGGCTTCACAATTTGACCTTTGGTAGAATAAAAGTTTTTTGTTTTTGGCTATAATGTAACAAAGTATGGAGCTATTATTTGGACCTCCCAAATCGCTACAATCCCTTCAAAAATTTTATTATTTAATAATTCCCAATTTTTAATAATTCCCAATTTTCATAATTAAAAATTCAATTCACCATAAAATTAATATTTGAAAAAAAAAAAATATTTTAAGAGTGATATGCTCAAATCCAAAGTAGGTTAAAAAATTCCTATTATAGACATAATCCATATAAGTATTATGAATGAGAACGTAGACAAATAAAAAATCTCTTAAATCTATAAAAATTGATACAAATTTAAAATATGAGATGAAAATTGTTGTATTTTTTAATTTAAATAAGATTAGAATTTTGTAAAAATAATTTTTTTTCCAAATGCAAATGTAAATCTTTAATAAAAATTTTATTTTATTTTTGAAACGTCATTTTCATTTCATTTGGCTTAAAATTCACCCATAAAAATGTGAAACAAAATTGCAAATTAGCATTGAATGATTTATTTATGAAAGATTCGAGATAATTATAGAAAATCCCAAAAAAAAACAAAAATATTTATTTTCTCAGCTTTGTTTATTTAGAATAAAAAAAATATAAAAACACAATAAAATAACAAAAAAAAAACTTAAATAATATCATTAATTTTAAACTTTAATCTTTGCATTTAAAAGGTTGACTAAAGTTTGAAATTTATTTGATATTCATCAGTTGTAGTAGTAAGGAATTTTAATGGATATTATCACAATAATTTATCATTCATAATGTTTATGCGAGAAAGTTCATTTTAATGCTCGTTCACTATTTATTAATTATGTAATAATTGGAACTCAAGACATAAATGGTAAAACATTTCGAATTACAAGAGCAATACCCTTGAGGGAAGAATTAATTAACAATACTCAAGAATAAAAGACAGTTTTAACAAATCAAATTAGGTACATTAAGCTTTTAGTAATATGATTAAAGTTGAAAATCTTTATTAAATTTAAGCCAGAATTCCGAATATAAGATTCACAATTTAGTGTTATAAATAAATAATAAGATAATTGGAACTAAATTTGTTATTTCTAAATTATTGAATAATCATTAATGCACTTTAATATTTCAATTGAAATTTGTTTCATAAAACAATTATTGAATTATATCAATTATAAAAAATTTGATTTCTAATATGATTTTGGGAGGAAATTACGTAAAATCAATCACGTATAGTTACATCAGAAGCTCATATCTTTAAGATGGGCTGGAACAAATTAAATTTTATATATTAATTTCAAGTCATGTCTCTTCTTTAATTTTTTATGATTTCAAGCCCAACCTAATTATCACAAACATGTTTTTTTCACTTTTTTATTTTAAAATTCTTCTTATTTTTGAATAAAATTAGAAAAACTCGACAGTTTCCTAACACTCCTTAAATTTTCTTTAATAATTTTGAGATCATGTAGTACTTAATTTTTTTTTTTTTTAAAAACTTCTAAACCTGTAGTAGATAAAAGTAAAGTTATTCGTTGCATCGAAAAACTTCATATTTCATAGATGAAAATATTTTTCAAACCATAAAAAAAAAAATAAATAAAAATAATAAAAATTATTTTTGACGTAATTTTCCCGTTTGGTTTCAATATTTTAGATGAGAATATTAAAATTGCTAGGTTAGAACAGAAGTGTTTTAAGATACAATTTAGAAATTTTTCAGAAGAGTAAAATTAAAGATCGAAATTTAATTTCTATTCAAATTCCTGTGAGATGAATTTAAAGTATAAGAAAACACTAAAGCATAAGTCGTTTGAAATCACATTTTTGAAAAAGCATTATAGAGTAAAAATTTCTTTTGCTCAGATATTTGGGCAGGATTACAGCTTTTAATCTAAACTAAATTAACGATGTTTTACAATCACGGGTTCAGCATTAAACGGATTTGGAATATTAATTAAAAAATCTATTTCGATAGAAATGGACTTAGAATAGTTCTATACTAGACTGGCTAATTTTGGTAACAATATTAAGAAAGAGGTTTGTTTTTTGAAAAAAGCAATTATTTATAATAAATTTTTTTGTAATTACTACTTTTTGAATTATGCTTTTAATTTTGAATGAATAAAAGACAAGACCTAAGTTCTTAATTTTGTTTCCCGGGGAAAGTATGAATAACTCTAATCGAATTTTTGGAATATAACTTAATATTTTTGTTTAACAATGCAAGTTTGTTTGATTCATCAAGTTTGATTCTCGTTTTTATTGAGAACTTACCTGAACTTATAGAATATTAAAAAAAAAAACAAATTCTATGACATCGAAATATTTGTGGCCAAAGTCTGAAGGGAAGTTTAAGAGAAGTTTTTCTTACTTAATTTTTTCGCTTATACTCATCAGTACAAAATTCAAATTTTACTAAATTATATTCTAATTTTCTAATATTTAAATATGTAGATTTTGTGCTTAGCTTTAAAAATTCAAGAATGTCGAGAAATCAAAATATACTTTCAATCTTCGAAGGATAATTTAAAAATTGCTGAAGAATATTAAAACGTGAGCGACATTCACATGTTTTATTCGTATAAATATTTTTGTACAAGATTTTCTTTCATACATATAAGAAGTCAATATTTAAATTTATTCATGTTCTTAAAAATGTGCACAAGTATTCAACATATTTATGTACACAATAACAAACTATATGAGTTATGCTAATGCAATAACTTAAAATGATACTTAATAAAAATCGTGACTCTATAAGAAA
The DNA here is from genome assembly GCF_029603195.1 of Condylostylus longicornis. NCBI lineage: Eukaryota > Metazoa > Arthropoda > Insecta > Diptera > Dolichopodidae > Condylostylus > Condylostylus longicornis. The sequence goes on along the minus strand of NW_026577973.1, from coordinate 14,612,656 downwards.
ATCAAAGAGAAAAATAAAACAAATCACTATCATTGCGCACAATGCACATAAAAATATTTTTGAAAACTCAAAAAAAAAATATTTGAAATAAAAAACTATATGAATTGTATTTTTTTCATATACTCGTGGTAAATCGTCATTGCTTCATATTTTTACAAACAAACATACATACTTCTTTTTTATGTCTGCATAACATTCTAATCATCTTCCATTAATTTTATTCAAAACAAAAAATAAATTTTTTTATTTTTTCGTATTAGATTTTCATTTTCATAATAAAATAACAATTTTCATTTTTATTTTTCCACATTTACTATCCATCTTCATTAAATTATTGTATAAAAACTAACAAGACAGTAAGTTTTAGACAAAAATCCTAAAATACTCAAGTCATCAGACTGTTATCATTGTCAATCTTATATTATGTTTGCATGTATAAAAATATAATGATTTGACTTCGGTAATTTGACTTCAAGCTCAAGAGTTGATTACAACAGTATGCAGCAATAACTAAAATATTTTTTTCTTTATAATTTTGTATAATTTTTTGGCTTTTATTTTAAAATAAAAAAGTAATGAGAGCATAAAATCCATGATTTTTATATACTTAAGAAATGTTATTGAATGTCATTACAAGACTGTTATACTCGTATTAAAATGGAATTATATGGTATTATGATATTCTTTTATGAACAATAATTTTTAAAAAATATAATTATAATATTATTATATTTTGTAGATACAGGCTGTATGCAAAATATACCTACATTTTTAAAATTATAGGCACTTATAGAAAGAATGTTGTGCTTTAAATCAAATTTAATTGGAATTCAATTTAATTGCGGTTTGTGGCTGAATTAGAGAAGATTGAAGAAGTTTACATATGTTTCTTTATAGCAAACCGATACATCTTGAAATTTTCTTGCAATAACACAAATTCAAACTTAATTTTGGAATAAATTGATTTCGATCGGACTATCAGTTTGCGTATACCATTAAATTTTCTGAATGAAATTGAATTTCCGTACGATTTTTTTGTGACTTCATCTAGCTGCAAGTTATTATTAAGAATTTATATATTTTAAAACAAACTACGGGAGTCGGCGTCTAATTTTCAAAGTAAATTTTCAATATATATTTCAATTCCAAATTCATTTCTTTCATTCTATTTAAGTCTTATATTAAAGTGTTGTAAGAGAATAATATAGTAGTTTGATAGTATAATTATTCTAGAGGAGAATGTTGTAGCAGATCCAGTATGCAGTGGAGTTTCTTTAACTTTCTTATTTAATAAATTAAAATTATTTGAAATTTATTCAATTTTCTATTTAAGAACTCAAATTTTTCATCAACCTCAAATTTTTCTTCCATAGCTCCAAATTTAATATTTCGTGTTCTACTCTCTGCGCTCATGATTCTTTTTTAATTTGATCTTGTTTTATTGAAATTTATAGTTTAAAAAAAGAAATTATAGTAAAAGAATTTAAAGACTATCTTTTCAATTTTAAGATTTTTTTATATTTTTAATTTAAATTTAAAAAGATATTCAATTGTCGAATAAGAAATAAAAAAAAAATTTCATATCGAAAAAATTTCATTTTCGATTGAGATTTTCAATGAAGTTAAAAATATCATTTTTTTTTATATGAAATTATCGAGAAAGAAGAGTGACAGAAATTGTAAGCATTTTAAAATTTTGGATTTGAAGGGAAAAAAGAGTTGAAATAAAAAAAAATTTCGATTGTTTTTTTTTTCTTTTCAATTTTTCTAAGTGAAATTGAAGCGGAAAATTTTTTTCCAATTTTTCCTTACAAAATTGTTTTTTTTTAAATTTTTTATCGTTTCGCTTTACATAATAAAAATAGAAAATAAAAAATTAAATAATTGAACTTTCAAAATGATTGTAATTTGGATTGATTGAATCGAGGTAATCAATTTTTTTTTCAAATAATTTTTCATACTTAAATATTTCGTGTTAAACATTAAACATTCTACCTTTACTCACTTAAACTTTGTGTCTTTTCATGTAAATTTTTAAATGTTTTTAAAGTTAAAGTAAATTGAAAACCCAAATGACAGTTTTAGTTAATCCTAGAATTACAAATTTTATATGGACGTAACAAATAAACAATTAACTTTTTAAGTAGTTAAAAATTCAAATTGGGGAAAATGTTATGCGAGGCCAGTTGCTATAAATATTTTAGTATTTGCAATCATTCTCATATAATTTCGACGGTATTCGAGGAAATTTTGATTTGGAACACAAATGATTTACCAGGATCTAAATATTGAATTTTGAGGAAATCCGTTGTTCAATTTTCTATACCGGCATAAATTTAAGTCTAAAAATCAATGAAATTTCAAAAAATCTTCAAATTATTTTCTAAGAAATGATCAAAAACGTTAAAACCTAAAATATCACAAAAGTCTAATAATCCCTTAAGCAAATTGTATAAACCGTTTAACCGACTAATCTAAAGTAAACTCAAATTAAAATTTTTACTAAAATTAATGTAACCGAATTTGAGATACCGGAGTGAACACACACAAACAGAGAGATATTACACCAAAAATAGTTTATTTATGTTTTTTCATCACGTAAAAATGCATTTTCTTTCAAAGTTCGCATGTGAAATTTGATGTCATTACAAACCTTTCTTAGTTTATGAAATGTGATTACTTTAATATTTCTTTGCACTTTGATAACTACAAACAATAAAATTCAAGCTAAATATACTTGACAATAAAATTCAGAATAAAAAAAAACTAATACGATAAAATTATTTTTGCCAATATTCAAGTGTGGCAAATAAAACATAGCGAATTATCCCAACAAAATTATAACTTTCACTTTTAACCTGACACGGGGTGTGTTTACTCTTATTATCTTTACTTTCATACAATAAATTAAAAACTAAATCTTACTACATTAAGGAGAATGACTTATTAAACTATAACATAAGACTACTTACTACAATAATGTTTAAGTGTGATTATTTTTTAAATATTTAATGGGTGGTTCACTAATAGTAATTATTTATCTTGCATAAAAAATAATGTACCTACATTAACTTTTTAAAAAAAAAAAAAATTTTATCTTAAAAAAAATCTTTACTTAAATTTCTTCCGCATTAAATTACAAAAAATGCAAGACAGGTGTACTCTACACTTAATCTCACCTTTTTTTAGTTAATATTTTACCTCACACACTTAAAGTATAAGTACTTAAAAATAATTTACGATAAACAAAAAAAAATCTATAGTATTAAAAATAAAAAATAAAAACAAAAAAAATCTCTTGTAATTATTGCCAAATCTCTTCTTTGTTGCAGATTCATTTTTCTCTCTTCTCAAGTTTCCATTAGAAATTTGATCAGCCCTTTTACTTTTCTTTTAAATGATTTAGTTTTTCTTTTCATTATGGCTATTTCTCAAATTATAAACAAAATGAAAATAAAATTTTTATTAAAAAAACAGTAAAAAAAAAATAGAAAGTTTTCCCTGCTCAATGCTCTTAAAAAACTACAACATAATTTTAAAAGCATTTTTTAACACACAGAAAATATCGCACATTAAAAAATTTAATTTTTAAAGTAAATAAAAAACAGAAAATAATGTGAGCTATGCAGGAAGACAACAAACAAATCCTAGCAAAAAAACTAAAATAAAAATTTTATCTGAACTTAAATGTGTCAACAAAACGTCAGAAAAGAGAAACATGCAAAATTTATTAGACACCATCAATTTTTTCAATTATTTTTGGTGTCCCATTTCTTTTAAAAGCACATAACGATTAACGAGTTCAAAATAAAGTTGAAGATTTCAGAATTTTAAGAGGAAAATTTTTATGAGTACTTTATAATATTGCACATTAATTAATTAAAAAAGAAAAGGAACAGCGCGCTTTTAGTCAAATTTAATTTCAGTTTTCATAGAGCTTAAATTATCTGTACTAGATTTAATATATTATCATATAAGAATTTTGACATGTGTCAATGTCAAATTACTGTTTAAGATTTGAATTTTTATCGTACTGAAATTAGCATTTGAGTAATATTTAAAACTTTTGGGAAATACTACAGAAATTCAACGGCAGTTTTCGGAAATTTGATTTTGTATTCGATGACAGCTAGACGATTATAGTTGTTCTGTGTTTTATTTAAAATTCTGAATTCAATGTTTAGCAAAATTGTTTTGGGAGATTTTTTGAAAACAACTATGTATGTTTCAATTTTTCAAATCTACAGAAAACTCAAAAAACTGATATAACTATAAGGTGCAAGCCGTATTTTAAAAATGATGCAAATAACCATCAAATTTTTGATTTAAACACAAAATACTTATATTGTCAAAATATGCATTAGAATTGCAATTGAATTAAAATGTAATTGAAACGAAAATCTGAGATAAACTTTTTTTGTAAAATTACCTTTGTTATGTGTAACAATGCTATTAGTTTCGTTTATGGAAAAGTATACAAAAAACAAAACAAGATACAAAATCATTGTGGAGCCAAATTACAAATTGCAAGAGTTTCATCTTATTTTTCAAAAACAAATTGTGCATGTTGAAATATGAATGTTTTCACAAAGCATTTTTAATTAATCTTGAATTAAAATCTAGGAAAATTAATTCTTTTTTTATATTCACGTGAAATTCTGTCATTCTTTTCACAAAAAAAAAAAAAAAATCATCCAATTTAGTACCGCTGAGGAAAAAATTGTGTTTGTTTTGTTAGGTTAGTGTAGTCGAGTTGAAATTAATGTTGACAGATTATGTCCGATTTAGTTTTCTTCTATGTTAAAATTTCTATACTAATTTACTGTACATTGTATGTATATAGGTACAAAAACCCAAAGTTTGTGCATAAATACAAATGTTTTAACATTATGTTTAAAATTTATTTTTATTGTTGGAATGATCATAGTTTTTATACCATACATACATACATATGTACTCGTATGTATGTATTTTTGGCAACAATGTTGTGTTATGTTTAATGACAACAATGTTTCAGGATTTTAATTTTCTACTTTTATTACTATGGAGAAACAATTCAAGTGGATAAAAAAAAAAGAATTTCATGAGTTTTTAATTGGACAATTTAAATTTAAGTCAGGTGTACAATAAATGATAATGCTTTATTTTGATATCTTTTTTTTTGTGGTTGTTGTTTTTCTATGGAATAAAAAAAAAAGTGTTTTCCCTTTTAATTTACCTGATGTTTTACATTATGATAGTTTACATATTAAATCTGATAAAACTTAAGTCTATTTTTATAAGAGTAAGTTGAGGTATAAAAGGTATAACTAGAAGGTATATAATAAGAGGTATACAAAATGAAGTCAAAAGTTTCATAATTGACCTTTTAGATTGTTTTAAGAGTCAGGTTTTATGATTTCATTGATTTTATTGCCAGTGTTCTATAGTAAAAATACGGGAAAATTGCACTCTTAAATTTCATTCTATTTGCCTGTTCACCCATTTTCCCCTCCGTTAGCCAATTTACAAAACTTCTACACCGCTTGAAACGAATAGCAGAAATTTTTATGTAAATGGATATTGCTGACTGTTTTGATGAAAATTTATTTCAGCTTCACTGCAGAAATTATAGTCCCGCAAGATTTTAAAAATTATGCTAGAACCGCAAGCATTTAATCCCGGCAAACGTGAAAAATACCAGTTGGCTTTCTCCTTTTTAAAACTGAACGCAAAAATCGTATAAGAAAAAAATTGCTATTTAAACTATTCGCTAAACTCGACTTTTCCAAGTTTTTAACAGAATTTTACTTTTGAATGGTAAATTGTACTGTTCTGAAATTTCAAATATTAATAACCAATTTATTTTGTGAAAAGAAACTGTTTTTCAATATCTGCCTCTTCCAAGTTATCCAACCTTAAATTTAGTGAAATTTCAATTTCCGGCTCAAATTATTACGTGTATAAAAGTTTACTCAAATTATTACGTTTATAATATTATTGTAAATATCCTAGTAGATATAAATAAATAATTTCTTTGAGTATTAAATACAATTTATCTCTATTTCCCTTAGTCTATTTGAAATACAATTAACTTTGAAAAAATCATAGTGTTACAATGTAAAGGTTTAATAGTTAATTTTCATTTTCATTTCATAACATTATGAAATAAAAAAGAAAAAATTGGATAAATTATTCTTGGCAGACACAAAAATTGTACATAAAATTAACGATTATCATTCCTCCTTAATTCGTGTATACTTAAAAGTACAATTTTAATATTATTATTATTATTATCATTGGATAAATTTAAAAAAAAAATTAAAGTTAATTGAGTAAACACTTTGTTCAATTAAAAATTGTACGATTTTAATTTCATCTCTTTAAGATTTTCAAAACAAAAAAAAAAATACAATGTAGATTTTTTTAATTTCATTTTGAGTGAATAAAAATTTTAAAGCAAAGAAAAAATTTTTTATAATTAAAATTAATTTTTTCAATTAAATAAATTTTAATTAGTTTTAATGTTGTTTTCGGATTAAGTTGGGAAATTTATTTCAGAGCTATTGAAGTAAAATTAAAGAAAATTTTAGAATATTTATTACAAGGTTTTGATTTAATTTTCGAATAAAGCACAATTTAAAGGATGAACACAGTTGGAAAAAAATCGCTTTTTTCCTATAGAAAAATTATGGAAAAATATTTTTCAGAAATATTGTGTATTTTTGCTTATTAATATACAGAACTGACCACACAGATCTAAAGCCAAAATTAAGTTCTTGCAGATTTTTCGGACAAAAATTAAAAGTACACTTTGTTAGTTCTTTTGGAAATAAATTGAAATTTTAAATTTCACAATAAAACTTGGAAACATTTTCATTTTTATTTCAAATTGAATTTGACAAATAAAATTTAAAATTATAATCATATTATTGTTGTTTGCGAAATTTAAATTTTTGCTGTTGATTTTCCCATAAAATTATTTGGCAAGCTGTGCATTATAGCATATATTATATATATACACATAACAAAAATGTTTAACTTTTAAGTAATTAAAAAATTTATAAAAAATTATAATTCAAATGATTTTTTGGCTGTATACGTAAAAGTGATTCACATAAATGTATTTTATGCATTCACAATTTCTAAAATAAGAATCTATGTGTAATATGTACAGAAATTCGGAAATTTTACTGTGAATAAAAAATTCAATATATACATACATATGTAGTCTAGTACTATTGACAGACAAGTAATATCGATTTTGTAATATTTATCATCAGAGTGTTCTGATGGACAAAATTGCTATTAATAATTACAATATTAGGCTATGAACCATAGTACTGATATTGAGTTTATAATGTTATTACGTTTAATATTATGATATGAGCAGACGCAAATTTAAGCTAATAAAGACATTATGTCTTTATTAATGATTAATAAACAATAATGCCGATATTACACGTCTGTTAGTTGCTATAAATATTTTTATTTCTTGCCTATTATTGCTACTGAATTTGCTTTTTAGGATAATTTTATATCAGCAGAAACAACTTTTAAATATGTAGTTTAAGTTCTGGTCCAAAAATAAGACTTTAAAAAATTTAATATATGACTATAAACAAAATAGAGCTAAACAAAAATTAAAAATTTTAATGAAATTTTTAAGATGCAATGTGATTTTGTCCAATTCTTAAAATGTGTCAACAGAAAAAATCGACAACAATGTTTTCTTACTTATTATTTTATTTTATTTATTTATTAAGTACTCGTAGTATCAATTTACCTATGTTTATACAATTTTAAAATTTATAGAATACAACTACTACTAATTACTTCAGTGCATATAAACACTAGTGTTGTATATAGTTATAAAGCATACCACTTAATATTAAAACAAATTTTTGAAATTTTTGAATATAATACGAGTTTTAATTTATTAAAATATAAAATTCATAATTTATCAAATAACGAAGCCATTTTTAAAATGTTTTCTACAATATTTAAGATTGCAATTGATCTAATTTGTAATTAGTATTAAGCAATAATGGAATTGAAAATGAGTTCGTTCAGGAACTCAATTATTAAATTTTATTCTTAATATAATACTAATAAAATATGAGCAAAACAAATATGAGGAAAACCAAACATAATTGCAGTTTCACATGTAACCATGTTTTTCGAAATTTTTTTGCCATATCTGTTTAAAAACAATGCACATTTAATTAGACTTTGCATGAGACGCTTACAATTCTAGCAGATAAAAACATTTTTCTACTTCTATTCTAATTCTGTAGTATTTATAAAATGCAAGTAATTGTAATTTTATTAAAAAAAACGAAAAATACAGTTAACAATAACAAGATTGTCAATTTAATTTTTTGAATTATTTTTATTATTTATAAATAGTTATTTATGTTTAATTATTTAAAAATTCAATTTTATTGTCTTGTCTTCTACCCATGCATCATCCACCTACTTGAACTGATTTGTTTTTATTAAAAATAAATAAATTTTTATTTTTTCTATTTTTTTTTTCTCTCTCTCTTTTTTCAAATTCAATTCGATTGTTATCTCTTCAGTCATTTAGTGTCTTTCAATTATTCAAAAAATAAATTTAAAGTACTTGTAGTTGACAATTTAAATGCAGATTATTCAGTGTCATGCAACACACTTTCATTATTATGCATATTATGAGCATTATATGGTGTTTCTTTACGATTATTATTGAACCATTTTACATAAATACACAATTATATGATATATATATGATATTGAAGTATATATGTATATATACTTCAATAAGCATAGCTTGATATAGAATATAAAAAAAATCATTTAATTATTCTTTTTCTATTTTATTTTCTTCTATTTTAATAAATATAATGATACTTCTCGCATATATCCACATAATGTCAGGTCTTAATTCAAACAATTTCAAGTTTCTACTTAACAATTTCAGTATGACAATGCAAATCAAGAAAATTGAGAAGATCCTTTTAATATTTTTTTCACTTTATAAATATAACTTTTTATGTATTTGTGTAATATGAAAATGTTTATATACATACACATACATACTTTAATAAATAAATAAACATTTGAAATTTCTACTTATATATTATTTATGCTTATTTTTCAATAAATAAACACATGTAGCACATACATACATCTATACAAGTGTATATTATATATGTGGGAATCATATATGAATTGGAAATTTTTATGTAGTGTAGACAATGCAATCGTTAAAGAGACATTCATTTCCTCCTTTTGAAAATCTAATTAGAAGTCAATTCATGGTTTATGCATTTTTATAAAATATTTATTTTATTTATGTATGTACATATATGAAATATGTGTAAATAACGCATATAGAAAATTTTTTAATGAAAATATCATAAGAGAGCGTTGCTGCAGTTTGATATAGGATCTACATCATATTGGTGAAAGAATATTGTCGAAGAATGACGTTGAAATTTTAGCAAAAACTCTAAATTTACGTATACCACATCAATAATATTTCTCATTTTAGCGATCAGGTATAGACAGTTTCGGCGACAATTGGTCAAATGGTGATCTGTGAAACACAGTAAACGGAGAAAATAGCTTTTGTTTTTTTTTTCTAATAGTCATGAGGTTGTAATTTGAAATTTTCATTTATCAGTTTTGGTTAAGTGCAAAATTAAAATACGAGCTTAATGTTAATTTTATTTATATTTACGATATCACACAAATAAATTTAATAATGAAAATATCAAATGTGCATTGCTTCAGTAATTAACAATCAAATTTATGGTAAAATCTATAAAATATTTTACTTTTTAACCATATATGGAAACATATTCTTGTAAGTTGAAACATATTTTGCATATTCTTGTAATAATAGTCTCTTGTTCAATGTAAAAATAGAAGATAAATTTAATTTGAAAATTGCTGTTTTAGGTAAAATAAGTTATTTTTGGCACTTGTCAATATGTTAGTGCGAATGTATAAAAAAACTTTTACACAATTTCTTTGAATTGTGTAAGAATTTCGAATATTATGGGAATATAATAAATTTAACCACGGAACAACGAAATGTAGAATAACAAATTAGTCAACACCCTGTATATTCATTTTATGCATAAATACAATTTCAATTCATCATATGAAATTCCTTATTCTATATTTTTAATTTAAAAATAAATTCAATTTCATTATTGTATTAAAAACTAATTTTCATGATTTATTTTTCTTCATTTCAATTATCACTCATTATACGAGTAGAATTTCGAAAGAATTTTATTATACGATAGATTTTTGTATGTCAGTCCACCCACATTCTTATATGAAAAAATATTCTTATAAAATATTTATTATTTTTTAATCACCAATTGTAATATTGAGAAAAAAAATTTTAAATATTTTCAAAAAGTTGAAAATTTAAAAAACTTTTAACGAGTATTTTTTATTATATGATGCGAGGCAATAATGAGAGGAAAACCTTTAATTTTCTCGTGAAAATAAGCATTTCTCTTGTGATGTTACTGATGTTATGGTACGTAAATTACTAAATTGAAATATGCGATCACGTCTCCGAATTTTCCTTTTCCACCAACAATATTATTCCGCAATTTCTATTTAAATTAAAATTATGGAAGCTCTTATAAATACACTGCCATTTTGTTTTGTAAATAACGATACTGTTTTAATATCAATGGCAGTACTACCGAATTTTCTTAATTAAACTTTAAATACGAAATTGCATTTTATTATAATACAATTTTTATACCCTACCATTTTAATACCTTCATGAAGGGTATATTAACTTTGGTATGGCTACCCTTAATGAATCTTGGTAAGTTTGTAATCACTTGAAGGAGTCGCCTGCGGTATGGCCATGCATATTCTTGCTCAGCGTTTCTGCGTTAATTTAGTCGATCAACTAATAGAGATATTAATATAAAATTCTGTAAGGGTGTGTCCAATTGTATATTCTATACTTATATTCCAAAAATTTTAATGGAATGGCTGCACTGGCTCGTGTAGCTGTCATACAACCCCAAAAGCTAATTTTAAATATTTGAAAAAATAATAAAGTTAAATTAATGAAACTTGATTGTTCTGTGTTCAGTTATAGGTCAGACATATCTGTAAAATTTCTATAGAATAGTTTCACAGGTTCGAGTATTTGCTGTACACAAAAATGAGGTTCAGGGTATAATTCAATCGGTTTATACCGAGTGAAATGTTTTTATTTATTAAATTTCATTTCAAATTTTGGTTATTTTCAAAAAAGAAAACAAATTCTAAATATTAAGTGAATTTTTGCTAAAATAAGTAAATATACTGTTCTAAATTGATTTAATAATAAAACTATTTTAATTAGGTTGAATAAGTCTTTTCACTATAAAAAAGCTTTTAATTTAATTGTGTAGACAGAGACTAATTCGCTTTGTAAATTAGTTATTTGCTTTGCTTTCGTATCCTTATTTTTTTTGCAACAAAAGAAAAGTTTTAAACTTCTTGAATCTATATTGCTTATTACTAGTTTTATAACTCATTAAAACTTAAATTCAGAATTTGTTCAAAAACTTTAAAAAAATATTTTAAAAATTAAATTTTATTTGAGAGGATTATACTCGTAAGTATATAACACACTCGTAAGTATATTTAATATTATTTTGCTAAAAACACAATAGAATTTGAATTTATTTTTTGGGAAATTTTTAAATGAAATTAATTGAAATGTATACTTACTAATTTAATAATAAAACGAATGAATATCTTTTGTGAATTGCATGTAAACAGACATGCGAAATTGTACAATCTCGAACACAGTTTGTTCAAGTAGAGGCGTTATAAAATAGCTCGTGTTAAAATTGATCGCTGTATAGTTTTAGAATATTTTTTGAAAAATGTGTTATTGAAGTGAAATAGCATTTATTTATATATGAAATGCAAAACACTTTCGAATTTTCGGGAATGTTGGTCATATTATGAATATAAAGAAATATTAGAACTCGCTGTAATACTCTTGAAATCAATCACTTTTGAATTTGTACGGCCAAGATATGATTATGTGTACCAAAATCAATATTCGCAAGAATTTTTCAGTCACATTAAATATTCCTCATAATCCACCCATGTATAGCTTATAAAATTAACTAAAAGGTATCTGTTATGATATTTAAGTTTTCTCATAAATTTATTTTCCTTTTTAAAGTTTTTGCACAAAAATTAATGATTTGCCGCAATCTCAGCTGGTAAATATATTTGGCATTATTCTCTAAGCTTTCTTTACACCTTAATACAAAAATTCTCTTTATTGCTACTGTTTTCTTTGAAATTAAAAAATTAAATTAATTCTTTGAAATCGTCAATTAAGTAATTCTCTAAATAATACAAGTGATTTATTTAAGTATAAATTTAAATTAATTGAATGGAATGAAGAAGAAATTAAATTCCATATTGTTATTTTTTATATTTAGTTGTCATTTATAAATAAATTAAGTAATATATGAAATTAAAATATAATTAGTAAATGCAATACATTCAATTATTCACTTTATTCAATTGTAACACAATAAACTTTTTTACTTTAATTATCTTCTAAATTAAATGATAATTATCTGAAAGTCAACATTTTAATTTGCAGTTTTGCTTTATATAAAAATCATTTATGTAATTGACATTGAATAACAATTTAATGTCAATAAAATAAGCATGTTGATGTAATCAATAAAATAATCTAATTAAGAACTTCACGTTCACATTTGTAATCGGACACTGCACAATGAAAATTCATTTAAATGATGTGTGAATATTTTTATGAAAACGTTTACTATAGTTTATTATTTATACTTAAATTGGAAAATTAAATTGAAATTGAATTTATGTATGGAAGTTTGTGATGATTTTAAGCAATAGTGTGAAATAGTTAATAAATAATTTTTCTTTTAGAAAAAAAAAATTCTTTTAAAGAAATTTTATTTTATAATATTCTATGGCAATTGTAATTTTAAATCCAATAATATTTTTTAGCACTATTCAGGCATTATTCAAAAGTTGATGTTATGGAAAATGAATAACAAAACAATAAAATAAACATTTTCATAATGCTAAAACCTAAAGAACACTTTAAATTTTAAAGTACCATAAAGAATCTTAGTATATAAATCCATAAAGAATCGATTAATATAATTAAGAGCTATTATAAAATCTTTGATAATAATTGTATAAGGATTTCAAGGGCTTATTAAGAAACAATATTAAATGCAATAATTATGATCTCTGAACTGAACAATCATTGCAATATCGAATATATTCCAATTGAAATATTGGAAAACACAATTTAGACTTTTCAATAGAAAATAAATCAATCAATTATTACCGCGATGTTGATTATACGATAAATTTTTAACTTGCAAATAATCAGTAGTAGTTATTCTTTTATAAAACATAAACATTTTTTAAAAATTTTAATTTAGATGCTTTAGTTCTGTTTTAGTAGTTTTACCTTTATAAAATTTATATTTACTTTGAGTGATTCGCTTGCTTTAGCTAAAAATATTCTTTAACCAATAAAATAATAGTTTAGAGTTAAGAAACTGGTAATACCAATTACTCCAATGCACAACCATTTCAGTTTCAAAATAATATTTACAAACCCCAAAGTAAAAGAAGTATAATAAATTTCAAAATGAGAATAGAAAACTTTAATCTGAAAATAATAAATTTCAATATTAAAATTATTGAGATTAAACCCAAAAATTAAAAACTCAGGGAATGTAACCCGATTGTAATTGTAATTGCATCTTGGCAGGTACATTGAAAAAAATTTGCATTTCGTGACAACTATATAGACTTGTTCTTATTATAGCTTATTGAGTTGTTGTTATTACAACGCTCAATCTAATTAAGCGTTTGTGACAAAGAGTTACGTTAAAATAGAGTTCTCCAAAAAGTTAATCCTACAACAGCACAAGCGATTCATTTATAAGAGAACAGAGAATACGAGCCTTAGAAAGCCCTATTCCTGCCAATCGTATCACAACCATTCAAAATAAATTTTTTAAAGTTCTCAATTTAGAAAATATTAAATAAATTTATTATTTAAATTTAATAATTATTAAATTCAAATAAAAAATTTCATATTGAAATTTATTATTCTCATGCGTCTGTTGTTCTCTCAAATGATAAGGAACTATAGCAGCAGAAGACTTTTTTCTGATTATTATAATTACAAATATAATTTACTTACTCAATTTGCAACAGGAAAAAATCACTTGTTTCAAAAGAAAATTACCTGAAAATAAAAAGAAAAAAAAAACATTTTGTTAAATTTAAAAATAAATATTTTTTCAATTAAAAATTTAAGTATCTGCTTAAAAAATTCAATATTTGAGGTTAAGTAATATCAAATGTCAAATAACATGTTAAAATTTTGTCAAATTAACAATTGATGAGAGAGAAAGAGTTAATAGAGAATTAATAATAATGAAACCTCAAAATTCTTAAAATTTTCATTTGTGCACATACAAATATGTACATTTAATTTTAAATTTATTTCACATATTTATTTTGCATATATAACTTCTATATATATAATAAATAATAAATAAAATTTAATTTCAATTCAAATATAAATTTGTAAATTCTTCTATTTTTATTATTCTTGTTCTACAATTTTAATTAATTTTCATTTTCTTGCTTATCAGTAAACAAAAATCAAATATCTTTATTAACTTTTTAAGATAATATTAATTAAAGTAAAATTATACAATAATAAAAAAAAATAAATATTTAAAACAATAGGTACAAATATAAAATTTTATCTATACCCGAACATTAACAATATTACATACATACTTAGAAAATTCTTAATAATAATTTTCACTTTACAATAATTTTATGTATTATATTTTGCATACAATAGATATGTATGTATATAACAGTTATGTATATGTACACAAAATAAAATTTTACATGAAAAAAAGTAGAGCACCCAAACCACAAAAATCATATATTATGAGTTTATTATAAACAAAAACCCAGTAAATCCTTTATTATTAAAAATACAGTAATATTTTTCTTTTTTATAATATTCTTGTTGAAAAGGACGAAATACAAAGGAAAAATATTAACAAAACAGAACAATAACGGAAATTAAAAGAAGGAAAAACTTATAGTATTCTCTATTTGTAATATAAATATATAGATTTTCATATATGCACATGTTTTACATACATATTATTTTGATAATGGATATACAAATGCAGTTGATCTCAGCTACTTGCAGGTTATCTTGAACTAGCCCCTTTATTATTCAGTATAAATAGGACCATCAAGTATTTGGTTAAGCAAGTGATCAATTTTTATTTAAAATTGCAATAAAATCTAAATTTTTTTTCTAAAATCAAATAAAATTTAGCATGTCAAAATCTATGAGAATTTAACAAAATTGTCTTTGTCAGAATTAGTAATTTTGATTAAATCAAACTGACAATTTAACTGTTTCTTCTGGAGCTTGTGTAGAATTCAGTTTTTAAACTCTTTCCCTGAGCGCAAGAGGAAATATTGCTCCAGTTGCATTTAAATGAAAATAAAACTAAATTTGACGCAAAATCTGAGCACAGACCATCAAAAAATCCTTACTCTAATATATTTTATATAGAAAAGGCAAAATGCTTAATGTAAATCCGTTAATTTTAATACTTTTATCAGATACTTATATCAGATACTTATTGGAACATACACAAACTTTTTTTTTAATATTTAGAAAAGTAGCAGTAATATAATATAAAAATATCTGGTGTAATATTGCACTTCAAAGATGAACACAGACTTTCGAAAAGACGAAATATATTTTATTTTTTCAATTTGAAAAATGTGTTTTTAAATTACAATTGGGGAAATTCTTGTGGAAATTAGAAGAACCCGAATTTGACTAGCTATTTCTAAATTATTAAATAAATAGTAAAAAAAAAATAAAACATTTTAAAATCTCGGTCTAAGTCAAATTGTATAACTAATTTCAGTTTCCTGTCACAGAAATACCAAAATGTTATTGAAAACTAAATTTTCTACCGCAACATGACTTTGAAGAACACATAGATATGTGCTTGTTTTATTTTTAGTATTGTTGATTAACAAATCTGGAAACCGTGAAGTTCGAATGAACACTATATTTACATACGAGTACAATGATTGCAGTAAAACAAATAAGCCCTTTACGTGTAATCTGCTTCAAAACATAGAAATTTTATAATACCTTTAAAATTATTTTAAATGAAATTGGGTTGATTCATTAGAATGTCCTTGATTATTTTCAATTCATACACTAACCGTTTACGAGTATATATGTTTGTGTATGTATGTGTAAGTCTTTTCACAAAATGAATAGAAATCCTTTTCCTGTTTCATTTTTTTCTTTATCACTTTTTATTTTTTCTATTTATTTTTTTTTATTCTGTCATCATTTCATTTTTAAACATAGACGCCAAAAATAATCTCAAACCCTAGTAGCCTCAAAACCAGAGCACAAATATGGTAAAATATTAAAAGAAAATGTGTGGTTCACTTTTTTCATTTTCTTTTTTTTTTTGAAATATAATGGAAATATAAGCTTAAATGGATATATACATTAGAGATTGTATTATTTCGATCGCATATGCATCAAATCCATACATATAGAGACAGACTTACAAACATATTTGAACAAATATTATTTATATATTAATATTAACAAAAATTAAGTATTTTAGAAGAGGTTGAGTTCAAATTTTTTGAATTGAATCTGTGATTTTCCTCTCTTTTTCTATGCTGTTTTAAGAAAATGGAACCATTAGCAAATACAACTTTGTTAATTAAATATCTTAAAACAATTTACACAAATTTTACATTATTTATTTTGTGTATAGTAAACAACATGTCATATTTTAATTGAATTGAAGAATTTTATAAAAGATTGATTTGTTATCATTTAATTTAATTGTATGATGAGAAAAAATTCTTTCAATTATAACATTTAAATACAAAAATTTTATTTTTTTTTACAATTAGCATTAATTTTAGAATTTAAAAGGATTATGTTTGGTTTACTGCCAATTGTACTGCGTTATTTGATTTTTTGAAGATTATTTGATATTAATATTTTTAATGAATTTAATTTATTTAATTTGAAAAATATCAATTTTAATAACAAATTAAGCGCAGTTGTCAAAAATATTAAATTCTTTATAATTATCATCAAAATAATAACAGAATATAATATTGTGAATTAATATGGCACCATACTGTCTTTATTTATTATTAAATCATTTATAATGATGAAAGAGATGGAAAAAAGAGATTTTAGGAGAAAGAATAATTGGAAAATTAAGAAGATAAATAAAATGATTACATATGTGTCACACTGTCACATAATAAGTATATTCTTATATGCATTGAGAATATTCACAATCACTCAAAAAATGTTATTTTAATCAGTACGAATAAAATATCTGGATTAATTTATTTTTGTAGCTATGTACATGAGTAAATTTATTAAATGGAATTCACTAATTGAATTTAATGAAAAAGCAACTTTTGATATTATTTTTAGAAAAATTTACAAGTTTTAAAAGCAGTTTTTTCACTAGTATTTTAACCATAATTGCGGAATTCATAAATATACATAATTGTTCATAATTAATTACACATAATTGAACTCGAATTAAATTTTTTTATGACACACAAAGAAAAGTATGTGTATTTCAATTTAAACTAGAAATAGAAGAAATAGAAACAAAACATATTAAATTGGTACTAAGTAATTATGAATCAATTTCGGAAAAATCAAAGAGAAAAAAATATTAGAATGTTCTGAAAAATTGTTTCTTAAAACACTTATTTTAAACAAAGCGTACAGAATTGTTCCTAGAATGAATGAGTTCGTAGAATATTGTTTATTCAAATATTTTCAAATGTACAAAATAAATATTTAACATAATACAAGTACTGTAACAAACAAAATAGCACTTTTTAAAAAGTACTTGATAAAGTATTAAAAATTATTTAAAAAACAGAATTCATTTTATAAATTGCAATTGAACCTTTATTTTGTTACATTTCTGAGTGAAAATAAAATTACTCTAAAAATATTATAATTATAAAATTAAATTAAGCGAAAAAATAATAATTGAATAATTTGATTTCGAAACTCCTTTAAAAATACCCTGTAAACACACTAAATTGTACGCCAGACAATTTAATTTATTTTGAATATTTCATGTAACTTTTTTGCAGTTTCCGTTCATAAAACTTAAATATATTTCCATTCGTATAAGTTTTAATATAGCAACAAGGTTGAGACAAAGTTTAATTTAAAGCAACTATGAAAAATTTAAACCGTGTAATTAGCTCAAGTAACACAGTAATAGAGAAACCATTAAATTTGAAAATGAAGTACAAAAAAGAACAATAAGAAAATATTTCAAAATTTTGGCAAGACATTGACAGAATTGAAAAAGAGATATTAATTTTTTTTTGTTTTTTTTTCTTACTTTATATAATGTGATTTTTAATTACAAAAAAAAAATTTTAATGGATATTAGAAGAAATAATTTTGACATTAAAATTAATTTAATACAGGTGTCGTTTGTGTCTTTGTCAAAAAAAAAAAGCAGAATTGGTTAAAATTTTGATTCATTGGCAGAACAGAATGTTACAAAAAGTAATAAAAGAAAAAAAATAAAATGTTACACGACAAAAAAGAGACGAAAAAAAAACATTTAACAATAAAATTAAAGTAATTGACCTTTAAAAGCAGCACATAATTTAGAATTCAACTATCAAAAATTTTTGACAGATATTATGACAACATATTGATTTAAGTCTGAATAGATCTACATATATATGTACATATGTGGATGAGGTACAATTAATATATTATTGATTTCCTTGTTATTCTTTAATAAAAGCAAATTTTTGTAAATTTTCCTGAATTTCTAAAATATGTTTTTTAAATTAAAATAAGAGTAACAAGAGAGAATATATTGTTGATTTTTGTATGTACTTATATCACAAATATATTTGCGAGAGTCACTGTGCTCTTATATCGGAATCAAAATAAAATAAATGCAAATGAATCTCAATTAATCTCAGTTCTAAAAATTCAATATCAATTAATGTGTATATGATTTATGAACGATTATTAAATATAGTGTTAGTATAATTATGATGTTAAATTATGCAGAATAAAGAAATAAGAATTTCTTGTATTATTTTCATGGTCAAGCAGCGGAACTTATATAAAATAATATGAAAAACCAATGAAAAAACAAGTGTCGACTAAATTAAATTGTTTTCTTTTTGTAATCGCATCCGATTGGAATTTGCATGTCATACATTTTGCTATATACTTGTATCAATGGTTTTATTATTATTAAGATACCATATAGACATGTATTATAAATAAAAAACAATAATTATGACATGTGTCAAAATGAAAAATAAGAAACTAAATGACATAATTATGTTTGATTTTCAGTTTTTGAATTTTTATTATTGTCAAAATATGTAATAATAAGGGAGTGTTACCTGCATAATATTATTTTTAGGAAATGTAAAAAATTTACGATAATCTTTAATATTCAAAGAATTAATTTATAGTTATGAAGTTATTTTAATACTATAACTCCTGTATGTATGCATATAATATGTGTGCCATTATTGTAATTTAAACTTGATCGTTTCATTCAAAAAGTGTTCAAACACAAAAAATTTCTTTTGAATTTATTTACGAAGTTATTTTAAATTTATAATTGAATTTTGTGCAAATTTACTATTAAATACCTAATGGTTATAAAGACTTTTCAGAAATTCTCAAATTAATTCAAAAAAATATTATTTTAATATTTCCGTTTGCTGTTTTTTTTTTAAATGCAATTTCCTTTGATTTAATAAATTCATCTACAGAAAGTACATAATTTAATTATCTTTAAAATACAACTGCATATTGCATATATGAAAAATTTTGTAAAAAAAAAATTACAAGCATTTTTAAATAATTTCATTTAAATTTTTCTCAATCAAAAGAAAGAGAAAAAAAAATTAGCAAATTTTGTTTAAAAACTTTCAACTTTTTTTTCGATATAAAAAGAAAATTCCTTTATGTTTTTGTAAAGTAAAAAAACCACTAGCTAATTTGCTTGAATTTAATTTGAAAATAAAATTAAAACAAGTATAAAAAGTAAAACATTTAATGTTGTTCATACTAAATTTACATTTTTGTAATAAAGTGCATAGAGATCCGTACATAATGGTGTTAACATACATCTACATGAATATGTAAGCATTTGCATTCATATGTAGAGGAAACTGATGGTTTTTATTCTGAATCAAAGAAAAAATAAAAAAAATAAAAAAAAAACTCGTATATGAAAGAAAAACTTTCAAAAAAATTTTTTTTAAGGGATTTTGGCAAAAGGAATGCTGTTGTTGCTGTATCTATATACATCCAGGTCATTTAAAAATATGCTCCGTTTTTAGAATGTTGAAAAAAAGTGTTATTAGTTTCATTTTGTCTGTGCGTCTGTTTGCCAAAATTCTACACCCTTTAAGATAGAAAGCAAAAATTTTATATATATGATGTTATAGATCTAGAAGTTATAGGCTTTCATAGTCCTAAATGCCATTTCATGAAAATTTATTGTAACGAAACTACAAATGTTTTTTAAATTTTGTAAACGCAAAAAAATAGTATTGGCTTTTTCTACCGCTGCATAGCATAGTTTAGTATAGAAATGACAAAATGGCCTTTTAAATTATTCATTGTCGGTTTTTTTTCTAGACTATAGGTGGTAGGATTCCGAAATATTAGCAACTTTCAGATGTTAATAAATAGTTCATTTTGTTAAAAGAAATTTTTTTTCCACCTCCATCTCCTTTCAAGTTGCCGCCTCTTCAAACTTGTAAAATTTTAACTCTAAAACATCTTAATTGTAAGCTTTTCCAAATTCGTGCACTATAAAATTTGCATACCATAAAAAAATATTCACGCTTAAAAAAAATAATTAAACTAATAATTAATTAGTTTTGGCCTTAAATTCGAACTTTATGTTAACGCCTCTTTCCATTTTTTTTTTTCATCCCAAATGTATGCAATCATTTTTGAAAGATTTCGGTCATGAATAAAAGTAATTTAAATTTTAAAAAGACTGTTTTTAAAAGAAGTATTTTCAATTGTTGAAGGGAAAAAGTGCTACTTTACAAACCATTAGTTTAACCCAATTTTACTTATGCATTAATTTTTATATATATGAAGTACATATGTGCACATGTCATAAAATACAAATGCATATTGCATATATTACTGATATCATGTTTTTTTGCCGTACATCGATGTGAAGCTCAAGAATTATACATTAAGGTTATATGTGTTATGTGCATCAAAATTTGAATATAAAATAAGGATTTTTTTTAAATTATTAGAAAAGAAAATGAAAATTTTTAGGGAAATTATTTAAATTTGGAAAATTTACAATCGTAATTATTAATTTGAAAGTGATTCTAAAATTGGAATCAATAATGAATTTTTTCAAAAATATTTGCGCAGAAATTGTTTCAATATCAAAAGAAGGCTTACTAAACCAGAAATCAATTCACAATTAATTTGAATAGAATTCCAGAAACATTTGATAATTTCTTATAAAATTTGTATTAATTGGAAATTTTTCCTTAAGTCTAACGTATTAGATCTAAAGATAAAACTATATTAAATTTGATTACTGAATTAAAATTAATTCCAATTTTTTTAAAGAAAACCGAAATTTAATTTTATTTTCATCCATAAAAAATTAATTAAATTTTATAACTTTCTAAAATTTTTTCCACTTGAATTCACAATTCAATCCGTTTAATCTAAAATACTATGAAAATAGGAGCAAAGAAAATATAAAAAAAATTATTATTTTAATTTTTTTTATATAATTTTAAAAATAATTCAATTCAATTAACATATTAATTAGTTTTTTGTTCTCCGTAGAGCTTTCAATGCCGAAAGAATTTTAAAAATCAAAAAAAAAAAAAAAAACATTTTCATAATTCGAATTTCCTAAAAATTCAATGATCCCAATGTTGTTTTTCTATATATTTTTCTCGAAATTCATATTTTGATTCAATTTCTAAACTGTTAAGCCTACATGGTAAATTATAATTAAAATTTTTCCACAAAATTGGATTATTTTTATTAGATCCCAAAAACAAAAAAATGAATTGCATTAAAAATGCATATTTCAACAGTTGAAAATTAAAGTTAAAAATTGAAATTCAACCAAAAGGTTAATCGACCTTGTTTTTCATTTAAATTTTAATTACTTAGAATTTTATCGAAAATTTAATTTTTTTAATTCCATATAGAAAAATATATCAGAAATTAAAGTAAAAAACATTTTTTATTTTTGGATTAATTTTTCAAGTGGGATTTGAAAAATAAATAACCTAATTAGGAAATTTATAACAAAATTTCTGATTTAATTGGGTTGTTTGTTAACTATAAAAACTATTTATTAGATAAAAATCACCCAGTGACAATATGAAAATATTGTATTAGTAAAGCAATAAAATTAGATCATTAACGTGTTCCTTAGGTCTATGTTGTGAACTTAATAAAATTTAATGGTTAATTATGAAATTTTTAGACAGAATTTTTTTAGTTTTTTTAATTTAGATTTGTGTATGCAATAATTCGAAAACTCAAATTTTCTGCCTACTAGAAAAATATGTGTAAAAAGTTAAAATAAAAGTTCCGACACTTTTTATGAGTTTATTGCAAGTTTCGTAAATTTTCGTAGCTTATTTCGTTTTAAGAAATTTCAATTACTAAAATTACTAACACTCCATTGAAAGTTTAAGTAAAATAAAATTCAAGCAATAAATAATATAAGGCAATAAAATTGTAAGAGCTCAAGCTTGAAAATTTGGTTTGAAACTTTGGAATTTTTGTCAAATGTGTCACCGAATTCAAAATTTATTAACAACTAGCCAATATAAAAATTTAAAACCGATAAAAATGTTAAAACTCTTTTCATTTTTTTTTTTTTAATATTTTCTTTTTACAATTAGAAAGCAATTTTATAATGTCAATTGCATAATTTCCGTCGTTAACACAGAAAAACAGCGGAACGGCAAATTCAAATTTTCAGTTTTTTGCATTCAATGTCATGCAAAGCTTGAAACAGATGACGTTAAAAAAAACCACCATTCGAAAAAATTTAGGATTTTAGGTTATTTTATCGTCGTTTGGTTTAGTTCGTAGCGGTAATTTTGCTTCATTCTAGGCAGTCCCATTTATGTATATCTCATTGAAAATTCTATCATTTTTGGAATGGCACTTATAAGCAAAAAAACTTAAGTATGTTGAAATTTCGACAAATTTTCTTAAAATCCCTGTAGCTCGGAAACGGTTCCGATTTAACATTATGTAACGAACAAAACTCATTACTCATTTTACTCATTTTCGACCCTCTACCCGGTGGTATGCGGCTCCTAACTTGTTGGTGAATCAAACTGTATATGTGTATTCTATATGAATTTTGACATTTCGCTGCGGAAAATGGTTCTTGTTCTCTTTCTGACTTAAAAGAGTGAAGGCATTACTCGTATTCTACAAAATTTTAAGTTATTATACAAGTATTGCGTAAGTGCATATTTTCATAATGAACTTATATAAAACTGCTGTTAACAATCATAAAAAAAAACTTAAAGGTTATTGACTCTTCCGTTTGTCATTTTTATTGTTTATGTTTATTTGTTCTGTTTATTTTTTTCAGGGTTTTTTTTATAATTTTCTAATTCTATAATTTTTGTTCGTATTTTACTAGAGAATAAAAATGAATGGGAAGCTACCTAATTAAGTCAACAATGAAAAAAACACTATCTGGATGCGCGGATACATGCACTGCTTCTTTTTTTAAAAAACACCATTTTTTTTTTATTTTGATAATAAAAATTGTCTTTAACATGCTTTGATGACTTTTAAATAAGTATTTTGTTTCATTTATTTTGATTCTCTATTTTGGTATTCAAAAAAAAAAAAATTTGACAAAATTTTGTTTAGAAAATGTTTTAAATGGAAATAAAAAATGAAATTCTTGCATGTAAGGTTGGCCCACGCAATTTATAATTTAAAACGGGGGGAAGATATAAAAAATAAAATTAGAATTTTTAATTTTACAATTGACATTTGACTGAATAAAATTTCTGAGAAATGCGTTTTTTTTTGTGTTTGTTTCGTTTTTTTGAATATTTTCAAAATTTTTAAATAAGTAAAAATGTGCTTATTATTTTCGAAATTAACTTGTCGTTTACTTAATTTATTCGTTATTTGTAATAAGTTCACAAAGTTTTTTTTGCTGTCATGAAGAAGCAACTATAAATAATTTGAAAATTCTGTAAACGCAGGAACAAATGAGAATATTTGTTTCATTACAAGAATATCAGAGTACAAATTTCAAAATTGTCAAATTTAATTGTCATTTTGACTTCTCTTATATGTTAAATATTACGTCATCTCAATATGATGAACAGTTTTCTTAATTACTGTTATTTTGCGTACATTTATATGTGATACTGCTTATTTTTCAGTTGTGCTGCAAGTTCTTATTTGAAAATGTGCTCTTTTACAAAGCCCAACTTTTCGATTATAAATATCCAAAAATTCTAATATTACTTAAGTGAAGAAGAATGAAATGTAAGCTTGATTAATAAAATCAACAAAACATATTTATGAGAGTACCTATTTGTGTATGCAATAAGCCCACTGAAATAGATACCTGTTGCGTATTTTTTCGGACCTTTTAAGAATTATTATGTTGTTTAAAGAACAATACCCAGTAATTATTTTGCTTTATAATTTAAAAATCAAAATTATACTAACTCACTTTCTGTTTATTATTAATTAGAATTTGAAATGTTTATGAAAAAAAAAAACATAGCTGTATGACTAAAGTCTGCTCAGAAATTGTACAAACACGGAATATTTGCATTTGTATACAAAAATAAAGTACATAAAGTTATGTACATTAGTAATTTTCAAATATTTGTAATATTCGATATTAAAAAACTAAGAAAAATAAACAGTATAAATTTAATAACCTCAAATAATTAATATAAATAAAAACTACGGCAGGCTAGTCACCTACCTAGTTAAATTCTATGACGCTATGAAACTAGTGCATGAGATATCATGCACTAGCCCTATGCTCTTTCTAGGAGTGAATAAGGAAAAAAAAAATTATGTACATTATCGAATTAAAATAGAATTGAAACCAAAATTGTAACATTCATAAATACCAAAATATTCAATGTATTACAGTTTTCTTCATAATTCAGGAACCAAGCGAAAGCTAAAGTATTTCTTAAAAAATAGATAGAATAATTCGATTTGATTCATAAGGTTATCTCTTGAAACAAAGAAACGTTTTTTAAAATAATGTCAAACCACGAAAAAGAGACTGCACATTAAAAAAGAAATTCATTTTTATGAGAATCTCAAAGGTCTTTCTTTTTAGGGTAACATTTTTAATTTTGTTATAATTAAATTTGATTATTAAAAAAAAACTATAGACGTTTATAAATAAGAAGGTATTCAAGTATAAGTAATACAGGTAATAGAGTAGTTCTGCATCCTGTTCCTCTTATTTAAAATAAATTTTTTTTAGCTTTTAGATGCGAAATATAATCAGCAATCACGCGTTTAAATATTATGCGTTTGTGGAAAAAAATTATTTTTAATAAGAGGAAAATTACCCATAGTTTGTGTAATTAATTGAAATAAAATTATTCCCTTAAAGAACGGCATACTCTGTCCTCTAAAAATTTTCGTTTAAAGAACATCTTTTTTGTTTTCTTATACTCAAAATTGCAATAATTTTCAATTTAAGTTTTCAAACTTTCAATATAGCTATTTAAATTTAAATTGATATTAATTTTCATTGAGAAAACGCACGTGATGTTTGAAATAATTTTTTCTTCTAAATGCAAATTTATCAAAACTTTATTATATACCCTAAAAATATTGCCTTCATTTAAATTAAATACAAAATTTTTAGTGGTTTTTAATAATTTATAGTTTTTGCTTTTAAAAAAGAAGAAAAAAAAACTCTCACACATTAATCAGCGTTCTTCTTTCGAAACAATAAAAAAAAATACCAATTTAAATAAGCCATTATAACTCATGAATATTAAAAATGAAAAAAAAAAATTAAGATGAACTGATTTGATTAAAAATTATTTAGTGGTCCTCTTTAAAAAAAAAAAAAAGTAAAAATCTCGTAAAAATTTCGATTTTTTTTTTATGGCGAAAAGGAGAAATACTAAAAAAGAACAACAAAATGACAAAATAAACTTTAATGAAACCACAAAGAGTTCTTCTTCTTATATTAAAACACGACTTGAATAATAATTAGTGCTTGAGAAATTCTTTTGAGTAGATCCTGTTTTCATTATAAACTATAAAAGTGTAGTACTTTACTTACCCCTAAAATGTTCAAGACTGAAATAAAATATGCAAAAATATTTCTTTTTAAATAAAATAAATAAAAAACAACAACAAACTTTAACCACAATCCGTTCGATTCGAAAAAAAATCCAAAAATGAAAATCATTCGGTAAAGAAAAAAAGTAAGCACTGAGGAGAGGTTCAATCTTTTTCTACCTTTTTAGCACTTTTTCAGATAAATTTTGAAAATAAAGTACCTATTAACTTCACTCTGTCCGCCCATTCTCCGTCCTGTTAGTTTAAGACTATTACACCCTTTATGATAGAAGTTTGATATTCATATGTACATAGATCTTTACTAGAAACTTATTTCCGAAAAAAATTTTACCCAATTAAAAGTTATAGCTACTAAAAGTACTAAACATGCCATTTTTAACTTTGAAACCACAAACATTAACGGTCATTTAAATTGACCATTATCCGTTTTTTTTTTGTAGACCATAAGCAGTGGGCCCAATTTTTAGCAGTTTTCAGATGCTAATGAATAGTTAATTTTTTTTTCATCTCCACGCCCTGTTAAGTTATCGCCGCTAGAAAATTATAAAATTCGAATATTCTGATTTTTCAAATTTCTGTCAATGCAGAGTGCTTGCAGTAAATGTCATCCTTTTGAAAAATATTATTATTTTTCTTAACTTACACAGTTAGCTCTTGATCTTCGGTCATTGTGTTAGAACCTCTTTCAATTTTTTTTTTGTCTCATCCTTAATGTATGCAATAATTTCAAATACTTTGTTTTAGTATAAGAATGAAAACAATTTAAATAATTTAAATAATGTAGTACGTTTGAACGCAGTATTTTCACATGTTGAAGAGAAAGTGCTTCTTTACAAACCATTAGTTTGACCCAACATTATTATTTTTCTACATTACATTTTCTTTTTTTTTTCCTCTCCGTATTGCTTTTAATTGTTGTTGTTATTTACATTAAAAATTCTTTTATTTGCATAACTAAATATTATGTTTAACTCATCATTTTGCACATAAATATTGAGAATCGAAGAAATTATAATAATGATGACGGTAACAGTGGCGTCGGCGGTAACAGCAGTGGTTTTATAATTATAATTTTTCTCTTATTTCTTTATGGTGATATTTACAAGTAATTACGCCTTCTAGGAGAAATAAATTATTCGAAAGGATTATTTTTATTTTCTGTTCAATATTTTTAAATATTTATACCAATACAATATAGATTTGCAATTATAGAGTGATAAATACGAGTATAGACTACATCTATTATTTATATTGACAGAATTTAAGGTTACCGCACATTAAAAAAATTTTAATTTTTTTTGTGGTTGAAAATTATTAAAAGGTATTTGATCATTTTGAGTTTGAGCAGGAGAAAATATTGCTACTGCCTATTGAATACAAAAATATTGCTAATATTACTACTAATTATAAAAAACCTTTTTACTGCCAATATTAACTTCAAATTAAAAGGTTCAGAAATAAAGAAACTCATTCTTATAAGCAATCTATATTCAATCTAAATAATAACGATCCACCAAAAATCTAAATGAATAATTACGAATTAGTAACTCAATTTGAGATGACAAAGAAACTAACTTACATTTTAGATAAACCTGAGTTTTCAAAACAAATTGCGTATGTCAAGCGTGAATATTTCCAAAATAATTAAAAAAATTGCCAAAATATAATTATTTATAATAAATTAAAATTATTCACAAAAAAACCTAACCTCTGTGAACCCTAATTGAAAAATAAAAACAGCAAGAACTTTTTTGTATGAAATGCAATAATGTACTTAAAGGTTTTCGTCGTATCAAACCTTGCAGTATTTATACGTCTACATACCTATGTACATATTTTGTAATTTGCACATAATGAAATTTTTATTATTGCTTTTGTATTGTGATACCCCCGATTTCACGTCTCTTTTGTTTCGTAATTATTCATTTTAATTGTCTGAAAAAAAGTTCATTATTCCTCTTTTTATTTTTTTTTTAATGTTCTTCGCTGCAGATTGAAATTATTTTCAATCTCTGATGAAAATATTTTATTGTTCTTTTTCTCTCCTTTATATTTTTTACCACCTATACGCCTTTTTAAAAACGGTGAAGTTGAGACCAATTGAAGGATTTTATTCATTTATATAAATTTCATTTAGAAAATGAACTAACTACACTTTAAATAAGAAAAACAGAAAAAAATAGAAAAATCAAATCTGTTAAAAGGCAGTGGTGGTATGTACATAAAATTTTTTTTGTTGCTCGCGTGCCATTTTCATCTTAATAATTTCGAAAAAATATAATAGTGTTTTTCAATTCTTTAACCAATTAAGAAATGGTTTTTGATAGCAATGAACTCTTTTTTGAGAAGTTTTATTAAAATTATCATTACAATTATAAAAATCTAGCACAAAATTTGAAAAGCTACTAAGCTACTAAGTATAGAATTAAAAATGATAACTTAAATTTTTAAATTTTTAATGCTATAGGTCTATACATTTTGTGTACAACCATTTTAATTTCAAATTAAGAATAATAAACTTCAAATTGAGTGAACCACAGTGATTTTAACCACAAAAATATTACAATGAATAATTCAATTTGAAACTATTTAGGGTTTGATCAAAAATTTTCAATGCATTGGCATTCTGAACAAAATAAAATTAAAAAAGAAACATAAGAAAAACCAAATTGGTGTAATAGACTTGGTAAAATGGTTTTAAACTTCTTCTTCTTTCGACCATTTTTAAATCAATACTAAAATTAAATTTGCATTTGAACACACCTTTCTTTTGTCGCTATAGAAGAGAGAAAGGATAATGATTTACGTAATTTTAATTAAAATAAAAAAAAATGCCAAATAATAAAATAAAATGGTTGATTATCATTACAAAATAATTATTTAAAAAAAAAAAATTCTTAAATGGGCAGAGGGCAAAAAAACGAAACACCTTTCGTATAACGCAAAGATTATTGGTTTTATTTTTCAAACTAATTAAAAGTCTTGAAATTTAAATAAAACAAAAGGCGAAAAAAATTTTTCGAAATCTTTTAAATTTATTACCATTTTTTCGTTCTTGTTTTGTTTTTTCTTTATATAATTTCGAAAAATCCAAATTAAAATTTTAAATAAAATAAAAACCTTTTACAAGTAATTAAATTTTAAGAAGAATTTAAAAAAATCTTTTCCTTATTATAATAAAATTTAAACATAAATATATTAATGGAATAAAAAAATTAAAAAAAGGATGAGTTTAAGTGATTAAAGGAGATTTTTTATATTCTTGAACCTTGAATTGAAGGGGTAGAAAAAATTTCGCTAAATAAGATGATAAATCGTAAATCCTTTTTTATGCGCAAAATTATTATTTTATTAAGAAGAATTTATTATTTCTTATACATGAATTATTCATTATATGGAAAAGAAAAGTTTTATCACAAGGGAAATCGTCTGAAAATACACGAGAAAATATTAAAATTTAAAAAATTTTAAAAAATTTAAACATAAAAAAAATTTAAAAAAATTTTTATTAGAATTCCACTTATGACGCCATGTTAAATGTTCTCTTAACTCTCTTAATTCTTTTTGAGTAACTTCATTTTATAAAATTTCGAAATTAGCAAAAAATGAAAAAAGAGAAGAGCGTCTAATTAGAGAAAATTAATACTTTAATTTCAAGTATACGCAAACAAAACAAAAATGCTATAGTGAATTCATTTTGATGCAAGCTGTAGCCAGTTTTCTATGATTTGTTCAAATTTAAACATTTAGAATGACATTGGAGCTCCTACGAAAGTCCAGCAAATTTTTTTTGTGTTTTTGTATTTATATGTATCAACAACGAGCCGAATTATATTTCTATTTACAGTAAGTTCTGCAATGTAAACTTCTGTTAGTTCTATTTACAGTAATTTTGCTATATTGTATACACTAAAAAATTTAATTTAATTTAGTCGCTCAAACTATTCAAAACGGCAATATGTGAAGAACGTAGGAACCTCATGGTAATTTATGTAATTATATTTTTAAGTGCAAGTACTTGAAGAGTTATGTGTGTGTTAAAAAATAGTATAAAAAAATGTATAAAATAAAGTTTGTTACCATTTAGAATTATTTAAGTTAATATTTGATATTGGTATAAAAAAAAAGACAAATGGGGTGCCCACGAACCTAAAAAATCATTAAATGATGTCTGCCATTCTGAAGTTAATAATGGAATCGATCAATTGTAAAATCATTTTAAAAATGATGGTGATGGTGTTAACAGTGTAACATTTAAAATGCCAATGATATTTAATTTGTCTAAGTCTCCCTCAATAATTGTGATAATTATGCAATAAAAAAAATTTCTTTACTTATATGCCAATAAATTCAACGTAATAACGCAATTATTACTTTCTATTTAACTTCCGTTTGTTATAAATTTTTTTTTTTATAAACTGAAAATATTTCACATAAACCTTGTGTCCATACGTGTGAAACTTTTTAACATTTTCTACTTATTACTTTAAAAATTTTTAGTTACTGTCCACTTTTTTTTTGCTAGTTTCATTTATAAAAATTATTTTATTAATTGTATTTCACAATATACTCAATTTGTTTTTTATTTATTTGATAAAACCACACATGTACATACATTGTTTCTAAATTTTGAAAACTTTATATATATTGTGGCGTTGGCGTAGGTGTCACAATGATAATTTACCATTAAAACACGAATTAGCACTTTGCATTGCATTCAAAAAAAACAAACAAACAATAATGAACGATACCAAAAAAACAACGGTAAAGTTTGCATTCAACTGTCAAACAATTAAAAAACAAAGGTAAAATGTAAACAAAATACAAAAAAAGGAGAAAAAAAAAGTACTACAAACATGCAATAACAATTAATTTTACGAAAAAAAAAAATAAATAAAATTTCTCCTCTTTATTTCTCATCAACTCTTTAACGATAAGTGACAGGGTTGTAACCTATGTTCAATAAAATTATAATAGCGAAGATAGTATGACAAGCAGAGACTAAAAATATATTAAAAAACAAGTGATTATTCATCATTCACTTACAAAATTTTGATTTGTTAAAACTTCATTCAACAAATTATTTAAAATTTTTCTTTGTTAAACATACTGTATACAAAGAAAGTCCAAAATTTTTATAAAAATGTAGCCAAATTAATGGTCTATACTCTATATGGACAAGAACCATTTACATGGAAGTTAATGCATTAATGCCTCCCATTGGAAGTAAACTAGGAATAGTTCCAAAAGTTTATTAAATCAAAAATTACATTTTAATTCTAATAATAAGAAATTTAATTTAAATTTTTATATAGAAAACAGTAACAAAATGTCAAAAACTCTCATAAGTTAAATTAATTAAAGTAGCTGTTATAGTTAAAAAAATATTTCAGAGAATGCGATGTGTTCATTTCGGTTACCTTATGCATATTAGCGTGCCTACGTATCCTACTCACTATGCACTACGCACCCATTTAGGTAGATCCATAGGAATGTAAATGAGAAAAATGAAAACTTTAGAACTTTCATTACAACTAATATTTAAAAATTATTATTTGAAAATTATCCTTAAAATTTGACAATCATTATTTCAAATCTTTTCATTCATTGACTTTTTTGAATCATACCAAAAATAACTATTCAAAATCGTCAAATTTGATGACAAATTTATGTCAGTATTTTGTTTCCATCCCTGGATTTTGATTCAAGATTTTATTTTATTATATTTATCTTAATGTTTAAATATCTAAAAAAGAATTAATAGTTTTGGTATTTCGGGCTTAAAGTCATGATAAGTCAAGATCAAGGTGAAAATTTTATATTAGTAAATTTTTTTTTTCTCTTTTTTGTTAAACAACTATTTTATAAAGTTAACAACAAAAAGAAATGAAAAAACAAAAAGAACCAAAAAAACCGAAAACAAAATTTAAATTTTAAGTAAAATTTTAAAGAAAATACAAAAAAAGAAAATAAGACAAAAAAAAAACAAATTTCATTTTGTGCAAATTAAAATGTTTTCTTTTTAAGTGTTTTTAATTTTTGTGTTAAAAACTCTGATTTGAGTCTTAAACAATTGCTATGCTTTAAAATCAAAAATTTTTGAATGTAAAAGAGGAAATTGGTATTTTGTTTTGACACACACACATACATAAGTCGTTACTTAAAGATTTCAAGAAGAAAAAAGAAACAGAAAAAAACGTCTGATTACTGGCAACAGCAACGGTTTTTTTTCATGTGCTTAAAAAGTTCAATAAATTTTATTTTAAAATTAAAATTTCGACTCTTTTTTTCATAAAAATAAAATATTTCTAGAAAGTATGAATGTTTGTGTTAAATACACAAATGTCAAAATAAAGAGGTTGATAACTTTGCTTTTTCATAGGCAGGAGATTTATGAAGTTGACTTTTGTTTTGTAATGTCAAAATATTGTCAAATTTCATGATTTATTTCAGAATCTTTAGTCTGTCAATATTGTGGACCATTTTTTTTTTGGAGTCTTAAAAAAATTTTTGATGACAAGTGTATACGAAATTATCAGGAAAATCTAATTTTTATTAAGAGCAATTTCGAATTATGAATTGAGTTATGGGCATATTAAAATCATAAAACAAGAATTGCAATACTTTAAATTACAAAAACTGGAAAAATATATAAATATAATGACAGAAACTTGGTTGCATTTCTTACAGAATTTTGGATTTTGCTATTGATTCAGAAGGTAATTTTGAAAGTATAAAAGTGAACTTTATTGAAAATACAGAGCTGGGATGACAAAGCCGGAATTTCATGTCACTTTAATTGATGCAATCGGCTTTGGGTCGAAATCGATAATTAGACGAAGTTTTTTTAAAATTCTATACTAAAATTGCGAAGCGAAATTTTAAGATTGAAAAATACAGATATTTTCGAATCTTTCTACTGCTTTTATTAAAAACTAAAAATTCATTTGTTTTCAAACTCAATTTTGTTTCTTAAACAAAAAGAAAAGCTTAAAATTACGTGGCATAACGATCACATTTTTAATTTTAATTTTATCTTCGCTTTAGATAAAAAATAATCAAAACAAAAAAAAAATATTTAAACACCTAATAATTTAGAATTACAAACTTGCAACGACTGGCAAAAAGTTGTTAGATTGAATAACAATAAAAAAACGACTATCATGATCGGTTAATAAGTGCCGTCAAAATGGAGTAGAAAAATTACTATTATTTTGATCTTGTCAGTTATTTTGTGCCATAAAAAACAAAAGAAAATAAATTTTCTTTTCTTAAAACTAAGTATGTAATCACCTTACTGAATGCTTAATATAAATTAGTTAAAATTTTTATTAAAAGATTTGAAAGGTTTAAGAACAAAGATATATGTAAGCAGTAAGAAAGCTGAAAGTCACGTGAATTTTAAGAAAATGAAAATTAAAAAACAAAAAAAAGAAAAAAAATTTGTATATTTTTTTTTTATAATTTTCCATAATTTATGGTTTGAAATGTGTGGAAAACTAAATGAAGAAAATATGAGAAATTTTTCCTTTAGCGATTTTGCTTAACTTGTTATGACAATTGATTGTCATCGGAGAATGTAGGTGAATTACGTTGGCGTTCTGTTCGATTCCCAATTTGTAGTCTGCGAGTACATTTTATAATATAAATAAGGATAGAATATTATGAGTATGAGTTAGCAAGTTAAATATGAATAACAGAAGCGAATGTATAGAAATTTTTGGAAATTTTTTAAAATTACATTTCGTCAATCTTTCCTTTGGTATATTCTACACTTATACCCACTTTTGAATTATTCTTATAGCCACTTTCACGTTTTGTTGTAATAACAATTCCAACTTCTTCGTTTTATTTCTTGCTTCCTGGTTTCTTTTATTAAACGTATTGGGTCGAAGAAAACCGATGCAAGAGCAGTCGTATTGTAACATTTTTAAGCAATATTTAGCCGCCTAATGAGAAGCAATTGTAATTAACAAATATGTTCATATAACTGTTTATACATACATATACAAGATGATTCAGAAAGGTGTACAACAACATATACCATCGGTTAGAGGGTCGAAAATGGGTAAAACTTTTGTTCCGGTCTGGGTATCAAAACTCAAGGGTTTCCGAGTTCAAGGGACTTTAACGAATATTCATGAAAGTTTTACTTATCCAAGCTTTTTTGAATATAACTTCCGTTCTGAAAAAGATGGGGACTTCAAATAAACAGTTTCTGAAAAGCCTAGTAAAGGGCTTAAAATTAACGTGCTTTTTGATTCTGTATTTATGTGGCTTTATGTGCCTTTGTAACAAATAATAACAAAATTGAAACGAAATTTTATACAAACTTTTAATTTGAAAAATAAAAATTTATTTTAAAAAATTTGTGGAAAGAAAAACTAGACTTTTGTATTACGAAAAACAAAAAAAAATCTAGTAATCAAAAAAAAATTTTTCGAAACTTTTCTTGGTAAAGAATTTGATAGGTTTTTAATTTTTGCCAGTTTTTATAAGAAAATGTACCTATATGGTTTGAAATTTTCAAATGCATTTTCCTCAGGTTGGGTGCAATTTAAAAATTTAAAAAAATTATTTTTGAAATATAGACACCATTTGGCATCTGAAGTTATTAAAATTATCCAGCTGGAGCGAATTTTTAAAGACATGCCATATAAATTTTAACATTTAATTGAATAGAAAAAATTTTTTTCAATAGGAAAATTTAATTTTTTTTACACAAAATGGAGTTTTTAAATGATATGATATTAAGCTAATAAATAATTAATTAATAATTTAATGGGATCAATAAATTTTAAACATATTCCAAAATTGGTATACAGTTAATGCAACTATAGAGGTGTTCCAGTAAAGCAATTAAGTTAATATATGCGATTCAATAAAAATAGATTTAAAAGAAGAAAAACATAAATTTTTTCCGAATTAGGTGAATTTCATAAGAAAATTTTGTAATTGTTTTGAGAAATTTGTAAAATTTTTGGATAAAGGAATATTAAATTGAATTTAATTTGAGTTTTATCAACATCTGGTTTGATTTTGATAGCATTTGTGGTGTGCCATAAAAAATTTTTAATGTGTTTGTTTGAAGTCCCTATCTTTTTCGGAACGGAAGTTATAATCAAAAAAACTTGGATAAGTAGAAATTTCGTGAAAATTCGTTGAAATTCCTGTATCTCAGAAACCCTTGAGATTTTGCACCTAGTCCAGAACAAAAGTTTTACCCATTTTCGACCCTCTAAACAATAGTATATGTTGTGGTATACCTTTCCGAATCACCCTGCATATTTGTGAACACATACTTATATTAAATGGAACATAATATGTATTATGTATATTAAATGAAATAATTTTGGAATTTCAGAAATGTGTGCTAAATTTGAATTATGCACTTCTACGAAATTATCATTGAAATATTTCGGATCCCTATAGTTTGAGCAATGTCTAAATTTTGGCAACATGTATATTTATGCTCTTATTAAGAAACTTACATATTAGCCTATTCCTTCATTTTTATATTATTTATTAATTTTATTAAGTTCATTTTTTAGTGGTGTAGTTTTTGACAAAGAGAAAATGTCCTTTTTCGGGAAAATTATTCCACTTTTCACATTACTGCCTTTGAATCTAAATTTTCTCACAGAATTTGAATACCTAAATATTATAATATGAAATAAAAATGTCTTATAAAATAA
Organism: Condylostylus longicornis; assembly: GCF_029603195.1. Taxonomy (NCBI): domain Eukaryota; kingdom Metazoa; phylum Arthropoda; class Insecta; order Diptera; family Dolichopodidae; genus Condylostylus; species Condylostylus longicornis. The sequence continues at coordinate 14,576,461 of NW_026577973.1, read as the reverse complement.
ATACTTATAAAATAATTAATTTTTTATAAAGCATAAGAGTTGATAAAATAAGTAATAGAAATTTTCAAGGCTCCTTCATGCATTTTTATTTTAATCTTTCAGAATTCAAACGATGCTTATTTTCCAGTTTAAATTAAAGAACAGGTGGTAATTAAATGAATAATTGAAAATTTTAATTCCATATATTTATAAAAAAAATTTTAAAATATTAATAAAATTTCCCTTATGGTATTAACAGGTATGAAACCTGTTGAATATCATAATTACGTTTCTCTTCCGGTAAGCGAACCATTTTCTTATTATAAATATTTTAAAAGTTTATTTTTCATTTAAAATTTTTTTTATCATGTTTTTAATACTCGTATAAGCATAGCATCATTTTAAGTATTATGAAAGAATTTATTTAAACAGACTATAAAGGTAAACAAATGAATAAAATATTCATAAAAAAGAAGCTTTTAATTAAATTAATTTATAATAAACTGCTCAAACAATAACTCAACAATATTTTGATTCTCCCACACCAAAATCTGAAATCAAGGAAAGAATATTCTAAATTTGCCTTCACCCTTTATGATAAATTTTAATGAATTTACAAAATTAATTTTCTAGAACTTAATGCAATGGTTATTTGATATATATACATACAATTTACTTAAAAATTTTTCTTAAATATCAACTTTTCATTAAATAAATTAATGGAAAAGAATATTATAATTTAAAGATCAAATCAAATATAAGAATAAACTGTGTAAAAAATATGACCCGATTATAATAAACATTTAAAATTTTGAATTGAAGAAAAAGTTTCTCTTCCTCTCCCCATGTAACATTAAACAACTAAAACTACTATTTAAATTGCATTCATTATTTGTACAATTTACTCCAATGTATACATACATATATAGAATTGTTACATTTATAACTGTACTATATTTACATTTATACTATATACAAAGTGACAAAAATAAAATGAAAATTTTCCGACATTTTTGTGAAAAAGTGCTGAACAAATATTTATTTAAATTTCTTGTTATTTTTTCATAAGGTTTAAAGGTAAAAAACAAATGAAGAAGAAAAATAAAAAAAAAAATTTTTTTTTTCAAATTTATGTCATGTTTTCCATGTGTCAACAAAAAAAAAAATGTTCTAAACAACAAAAAAATAAAAATCTTTTGTAAAAGAATGTTTTCTTAACTTTAAAGAAAGAGTTCGTTCATTCGTTTTTAAAGAATGTTTTAAAAGATGTTTGTATGTGACGAGCGGTTTGAAAAATTACAAAAGAAATGAAAATGTTTTCTTCCAAAATTATTAAATTCAATTCAACTTCATTCTCTTTAACACAAGCAACGTAACCAAATGAAATGAACAAATTTTAAAAGATTCTCTTTCATTCACCATAATACTTATTTCTTTTTCCTAGAAAATCTCATCCTTGGAAATCTGAATTTCTATATATTTCTATAAATGTGTAGATGTATGTGTGTGTGTGTGTGTGCATTTTATAAAAGTAGAATCCTTTTTCTTTATTTTGTAAAAAGTAAATTTAATTTTTCTACTTTCCAAATTCCTAGATATAGAGAGAAGGTCTTGTTGTATAGCAATAATGTATAGAAACAAATGTATATAGAAATAAATTGGGTTTTATATGAAGAAAAAAAGAGAAATCAAAAAATACTAAGCTACTTTACTTTTAAAAGATTCTTATGGCGTTGAAAGAAAAGAAAAAGGATTTAATTTTTTGTTATTGTCTTTTTTTTTTTCTTTTGATTTTAATATTTTTTACTCTTATTAGAAGGATAATGTTACTTTATATTTCATGTAGAATATTTTAAAGAGCACAATCAGAAGTGCAGTGAAAATTTCTTATATACATAAGTATTATGTAAGTGAACTATATAGATACATATATATACATACGTATATTGTATAAATGGTAACAATTGTACATACGAATCTACATATGTATGGGAATATGTACTTAAATTTTTATAGAACTATGCATGTACATATTAATTTTTCTTATATATTTTTAATAAAATGCACACGTACATATTACTTATTGTACCCGAATATTTGACTTAAAAAATGCTTGAAGAAATAATAGTAGATTTTATCACTGTACATAAATTTATTATAATTTAGGTATGGTATTCATATTACTTACATGATATGGGTTTAGAAATATGTTGAAAATGCAATTGTAAATAACATTAACTTGGCAAAAAATTTAAGAACATGCAAAAAGACTTCGAAAAATTTCCACCAAAAATTGTAAATAAATTTATTCTTATAATAAATAATTTTTAATTTAATTAACATGCATTAATTTGGAAAACTAAAATTCAACATTGCATTTAAATTAATTTTTACGAATACGAGTAAATAATATTGAAAAATATTCGTTCTAATTGAATTTTTTTAATTATTTTAATAAATAATATCAAAAATAATTAAGTATCAAAAATAAAAAAGTAATTATATACTCGTAAGTATTAATATAACAATGTTTCCGTTTCACAACTATTTCAATTAAAAACGGAAATATTTAATGTTTCCGTTTGTCAATTTATTTATTTGACAATTTCATACCTTATGGGACGTATGAAAAAATGCGTGTTGTTAAACTATAGGCAGAGAAACGAAATTTTATTTTTATTTCAAATAAATTTATTTAATAAAAAAAAAACAGAGTGATTTTTCTATTTAGCTTTTTGAACTTTCATTTTTGACACTTCATATGTTACAGTGGTCAATGTCAGTTTGGTTTACGATTTACTCATGTACGAGAAAATTATTAACATGTACATAAATTAAGAAAGTTTTGATTTCAATTTTTGATCTTGTCATTTCGCCGTCGAGATTATAAAATGTCTTGACTTATCTTATATAGATAATTTTCTTTGGAAGTATCATAATAACTCTTTCAATTATAATAAGAATTAAATTACAAAAGTAAAAAAAGATTTTCATTAATGAACATAGTCAGAAGTTACCAACTTAAAATTGTCCAATAACACAGCATGATAAGAAATTTGGTGTTTAAACCAAAAAATCAATCAATTCTAAAACTAAAGCAAAAATAAAAACAAACTTTATTTTTTCTTATTAACAAAATGTTAAAACTATATTTTAAAAAGCTGAGCAAAAAATAAACAAAAAACAATAAAAAGCTAAGAGGAAAAAAAGTGCGAATCTATGGCAAGCGTTAAACTAAAATTTGATAAATGGTTCTATTTGAACAAAACAAAAAATAAAATCAAAAATAAATAAAAAAAAAAGTTAATTAATTTAATTTTTTTCTGTCTATAAGTTTTTATTTAAAGTGGCAATCACCTTTCAAATTAACATAAACTTCTTTCTTCAGTTCTCCACTATATTTAATATTGTGAATTTATCGACGCTTTTGTCACTCCCATATACACACATAATATTTTAGCCTTTTAATTTACTATTAATATTTTTAATAATGACATTTTAGTAAGAAAATCTCACCAATGGGTGTAATGGTAATGGCACCGGTCCTTTAACCAAAAAACTTCGCTTAGCTTGTTACAATATGTAAAATAAAATGTTAATATAAAAATAATTGCCCATATTTATTCACAATTAATATTCGATATTCCGTTCCAAAAAAATGAACAATAAATATTGATAACCTTCAATGTTTAATATAAAGAAAAGACTACCGCAGATTGTTCACTGCCTGTAAAACTGATTCTTGATTCTAAAGGCAAGTGGAAGATCCTTATGCTCCCAAGTTGAGTAAGGAAGAAAAAAAAAATGGTATGAAAGTCAAATAAATATTTTGATTAAATTTGATTTATGACCAAAAATGACTTTTTTACTCTAAAATCCGAACGCATAACGTTGTGAAGTGAGTAAAATTTTTAAATACCGCAAAGAATAAATTTCTTTACGTAAAATTATTCCAGTAGATGGCTTTATTAGTTTATTGTTAAATAAATGTCAACTCCATAATATTTAAAGAACTCTCTTTTTTCAGAATTTTAAATTTTTATTTAAATTTCTCTATTTCCTTCAGATTTGAGTAATGACCATTCATTTTTCGAATAAGTGGTAACACTCTCTTTCTAATTTTTTTTAATTCAAGAAAAGAAACAAATTGACTGATTTTTTTTGCTTAATTTCAAAATTAATTGCATTTTTCTTTTTCGTTTACAAAAGTGTTTTTTTCAGTTATCTGCGGGATAAAGTAAAAAACAAATCAGAAAAATGGTAATTTGAGAGAAAAATCGATTTTTCATTTTTTTTTAGCTTTGCAATAATTTCTAAGTTTTTATCTTCTTTTTTTTTATTTTGTGTTAATTATAGCTTTTAAACTGAAGACATTTGCACTAAAGACACCACGGGTATTTCATTTACGCACAACTAAAAAATTAACACCAAAAAAACATACTCATAAAAGTTCATACATACGCGCAAAATGGAATTTTTGACAGTAACAACAAGGTGCCAACGCATTAATTTTCTTTCCATCATAACTTTTTTTTATACATGCCTACTTGGATAACAAATTACAAAAAAAAAATTTACTTAAATTAACATGAATAATAAATGATAATTGAATTTGTTTTTAGATTATTGTCTCTCCACTGACTATCTCAAACTATATAAAAACTCATTTACCGAAACTGACAGAAATTGGAGGAACAACTATATACTCTTGAATAAATGCATTCATTGAACTTTATTCAATACAATGAACTTTTATACAGACTAGATTTTTGACAATGATACATGAATAAAAGAATGAATGAATGAATGAATGAATATGCAAATTAACGGTTAACATGTATACATTTTTTTTTGTTAAACTTGTCAAAATTCATTAAAGGCATTGAATTAGGTTAGTTGACATTTTGCAAAATGCAGTTCATTAAATGCATTTGTATAATCAGAGTAAAAAAAGAGTTTTGAAAAGATTTGAATGAATGAATGAAAAAAAATCTCTGTGTAGTTAAAATAGCATTTTCAAGAGAAAGAAAAAAAAAAACTAAATTTTAAATAAAAAAATATTAGAGCGTGGGTGTACGTGTAGGTTAATTTTACATACATATATGATCGTATATATTTATCATAAAATATGCATAAAATTTCATTTAATTAATTAAAAAATACTACAAAAGAATTTTTCAATATGAGAGTACCAAGTAATTATGTGAAATAAAAGATAGGTCATAATTCGCATATAGTATATAGTAATTTGACACTTACTTTGGACAATTGTAGTAAAATTGAAAATGTCAATATTATAGTCAGAATTTCATTACTCAATAATGCTGAAAGGAGACTTACAAAATTTTCTTAAATTTTCAAAAATATTTGTTAAGTGTCAAAGTTAAAGAGAGTTTTAAAACAAAAAAAAATCGTTAACATGTTGGCTCGTGAAATGTCGTGTTTTTGATTTTAAATCCATTAGGATGGAATTTGTGAACGACGCACAAACTTCGTTTAAATTGTTAACATTGTTTTGAATTTTCTTGTTCTTCAAATAACATAATTGAAATAATAAATGAATCCAAATGGTTTTTGAAGCTGCATAAAACTTATCCGAACATAAGGACCCTTATTGCAAATTAAAAATCAGAACTTTGTTCAAGGGCTCAGTTATTTTTTATCAAATTTTTACAAAGTACTCGTAAATACATATGAATCTATAAATACATTTTTGGCAGAAAATTATTGAAAGAAATTATTACAAATTTTTCTACAAAATTTATGTAAAATTTTTGGCTTTATAACCAATAACCTAAATAATTTCTATAGTAAATTCTAGCTATAAATTATGTAACAAACCATTGTAGTTACATTCGTACAAAAAAAATCCATGACTATTTAATGAAATACATAGAATTTAACATACATACATACATATATACCAATATATACTTGTAAATTACTTTGACCGCATTTTACACAACCAATCTAAAGATACATAAATTATCTAAAAGATAAATTATAACAGATTCAATTAATGGTACACGTGTACAAGTAAATATTATATATATACATATCCATGTTTATGTACATATGTATATGTATGTATATTTTCAAAATTATGATAGCCTATATTCTGATAATAATCAGTCATTTCAATTCATCTGGTACCAAAGTATACAGAAAATTTCATAAAATATTGAACATGCTTTTTATATTTTATAGAAACTTGAAACTATAGCATAGGTTTAACTATATATACTATGTACATATTTACATACACATATTTCAATTTTAATAACTGTCTTATATCAAAAACAAAATCCAATTTAAATGATTTTCTTATTAAAATCTTGTAAAAAAATATTCAATGAAAAACTCAATGTAAAAAATTTTACACTCCTGCGGCAAAAGCGTTTTATCTCAAGAAAATCAATTTCGAGAAAATCATGAAAAATTTATTTTCAATTTAAAAATTAAACGCATGTATAAAATTAAAATTAATTTGCAATTTTATTATGGGAAAATATTTAAGGATTTTAATGATCTTAAAATCTGAGAATTTCAATTTTTTTGATTTAACACGCTCTTATTGCAGAGGTATAATATTTGAATACGCAAAATTATTTTCTTATATAATTGTACATGTGTATATGTGTTTGTGTTTATATTTTTGAATTGAAATGATAGGCAGAACAAAATAAGAACAACAACAAATTTTCATAGATGGATACAGGTGTTTTTGATTTTTGAAAAAAAAAAATCTTTAGATTTAATGGTTTTTCTTATTTTTTTTCTACCTTTTTGTAATCAAATTGAACTAAAAAAATTTAAAGTAAGCAGAAAGGCAAAAAAAAAAAAAAATTGCAAAATTCATTTTAGGCATAGCGAGAATTTTAAAAGCATTTTAATTTTTTTGATTTCATTTTTTCTTCTTTTTCTTTTTCTATAAATATTTTTCTTGTTTGCATTTAGGCTACCCGATACCATTTTTAAAATGACATTAAAAAATTGTGTGACATAAATTTGGGTCAAAATTTCCGCTTAAGTAAACAAAATTTTTATTTTACATTTGTTTCATTTTTTTTCTTCTTCTTTTCTTAGTGTTCTGTTCTGTATGTTTTCATTTTCGTTTTGGAAATCTGATAGGCTTCTCAAATTTAATATGTAATCAAACAAGAATTAAGAAAACGAAAAAAAAAATCGATTAAAAAATCGATTTAATTTAATTCGAATACTTAAAGGTGTCAACGAACGGTTCTCATAACGGTAAAATTATAAATTAGAAAAATTCTATAAAGATGTCACAGTGATGTGAAACTGATATTTTTTTTATTTTTGCCAATTTTAGCAATTTTTGCATTTTTGATTTTGTTGGAACATTTGTAAATTTATTACAAATAATAATAAAGTTGAAATTTATAAAAAAAAAAATTTAAGTAAATCAGGTTAATTGATGTAAGTGGAGAAAATATCTATAAATTAGTCAAAAAAACTTGATTGCATTTAATATGAGGGTGTAAGATTCTTCAATAAAAGGTAATAAAAGATTTTTTTTTTTGAATAGGTAGGTCAATTGAAATTGTTATTGAAAATGGTTTTGTTGCACCGTTTTACTGTTTAACTGATAGCAATTTTAATGTGTACTGCTATGACGAAAATTTTACGAGCTTAATTTTCATTTTAATTCAACTAAATTAAATAATTTTCAAAAATTTTCGAATATTAAAATTTGCCATCCCCGACTTTCTACATTTGTCTACATAAATATTAAAGAAATACAGAATTATTTATTGATTTAGAGTTTAATTTAAATTATAAAGTTTAATTCAAAAATTTCTATAAAAAGGATAAAAATTATCAAAAAGGATGAAACTTAAAACATTGAATTTCGAATTTATAAAAATTTTATTCATATTGTAATTTCATTTGCTACAGAAATTAATTGAAATTATTTAAAAATGCGAATTATACAGGGTGATTCAGTCAAAAGTACACAATATTATATATCATTATTAAATAAACTACTAAATAGGGCATCAAAAGAGGGTAAAATTTTTGTTCGGAACTAGTTGTCAAAACTCAACGATTTCCAAGGTACAGGGATTTTAACGAATTTTCACGAAATTTCTATTTACCCATGCGTATTTGCCTATAGCTTCCCTTCTAAAAATGATAAAGGCTTCAAATTAACAGTTTCAGAAAGGGCTAGTAAAGTTCTTGAAAGCAACATATTACTTGCTATTTATTTCGTGTTTTATGTACTTTCCGAATGCGATGTATTCTAACTTACGAAAAACACAAATTTTTTTCATATTATTTTTTTTAATTTTTTTCATCCCTACATTTTTGTGTGAAAGTTTCAGCAACTTCAAATTTTTTATTGCATGAATTTTGGCCACTTTCTTAAGCCTTAATTTAAGTCCTCAAACGGTAAAAAATCTTTTACGGTGAAAGAGATATAGTATAAAAACCATTTCCATGTCAAGATTTTAAGGGCCCTAATAAAATAATAAATATATGGACCCTAATACATACATATATGATAATTCCCAGAACGTTATTTGAGCGCAATTAGCAAATGCCTCAAATTTCAACGCTTTTTGACGCCAATTTCATGAGTTTAAGGTTTTGTTACTAATAAAAGTGATTACAATTTTGTTGATTTTTATTGTATTTATTCATGTGTTACTGTATTTACAAAACTAATAACGAAAAATGATTAATTTTGATGTAGAAAAGGAAACCGGGTAAAAATGAGTTGAAAACTTTAAAATACCAAAACATTAGCTGACAAGTGTTGCTTTATTTGCATATGACTGTCATTCGCAAATGAAAATGATTAACGTGATTGACATGATCGTCAGATTGATGATGTTCTGCGTATATCATCAATCTGATCAAAAAATAAATTTAAGATGCATTGATAGCTTTTGTAATTTATTATACACACAAATTTGATTGCGATTTTTTTTATGACCCAAAAAATTAGAAGTTCTCAGAAAGCTCTCATTTGCTGTAAAGAAATCGATGTAAATAATGAACAGTATTACACAACAGTGTGTATTTATATTGCAAAAAGAAGATCTTCTGAAAACTAAGCAAAATGTGAAAATTTATGAGATTTTGTAATCTCAGATCCTATATGGATATTCTCTTCCGTTCTTTCAATTCTGTATTTTAGTATACTAAAAAAGAGCACACCTATGAAGTAACAATGCTAAAATAATAAGAAACTCATTTAAAAAGTAGATTTTTAATTCTCAGTAAAATTTTATTTATTTTTTTGTATTCTCTCGCAGTGAGCAGTACAATTTTATTAAGGAAGCTAAAATATTAAAAACAATCTATGAGTTTTGCAAGTTTTTCAAAAAATATTGAGATTTTTTACATTCACCCTTTAAAGAAACTAAAACTAGTTTCCTCATTATATAAATTTATAATTTTAACACTAATTTTTGTTATTTCGCAATATTTCTCTATTACGATAAGGTTGTAACACGCAATCAAATAAAAATTTTGCCATTTTAAATTTTATGAAGACTTTACTACAAGATACATAAAAAATGAAGCTGATGTGAATTAAATAGAAATTAAATAACATTATTTTCTTTTGTAAGAGACAATATTATTATCCACTTAAATATTTTTCCATAAAATAAAATATAAATCATATAAAAGGACTCTAAAGGACTTTATAATTCTTTTCAAAAAAAATTTGACCCAATTTTAAGGAAAGAAAAACATAATACGTTTCGTAGGTGAATTAAGATAAACAATGAGAATGCAGATCACATAAAAAAATATGTGACAGTAAACATCGTAAAAATAATACAAGATGACGTATGCCTTGCACAAACACTCACATACATACTTTATTATTTTATTCAAAACTCGTATTGTTTTTATAACTTTACGTGTGAGTTTTCATCATTACCACATTTAAAAGGACATTTTATTTTTCTTTAACTATATTACAGAAAAATTAAATAAAATTTCTATTATTATTTTGTATAAATTCTGCACGTAAATGTCATCACCTGGGGTGGGACAAAAACCAAAAAAAATTCATTAATTTAGTTTTTAATTTTTTGTTTTCCATATAGGAATAGTAAATAGAAATTTAAGTATATTAAAAAACAAAAAAGAAGCTCAAAATTTCATTATAAAATTTCAATATTAATATTTTGCCTTTTTGACTGCATATCCTTTTTTTTTACAGAATTTTCTCAAAACACACAACAAAAGAAAATATGTAATTTTTTTTTACTCAGTTTGTGTACAAAAATATTTTGTCTTTAAAACTGTTTGCAGGTTTCAAATGTCCTTTTGGTATTAATTTTCTGTATAGCAAAACTTATGTTACAACAAAACAAAACCAAACAAAAGCAACAATAACAAAAACCAAAAGCTCAAAAGACAAGCATTATGGTTCTCTTTAAATTTAAAAAGAAAAAATTTTAAATTTTCTTCATTTTATAAAATTGCAATCGTATTTAAAATGTCAAACCAAAATTCTTGATCTTGAAGAGAAAAAGAAGAAAATGAAAAAGATGAAAATGAAAACTTCTACCACAAATTGTTTAAAACGTCTCAACTATAACTTATATACGAGCTTAAAGTCAATGAAATTAAATTTTTTTTTATTCTCTTACTCTATCTTTTATTTTTTTGAATGAAACAACCAAAGTTGTATAAATGTCATCATATCAAATAAATTATAGTGGATAAAAATTTTAAAAGAAAAATGAACACATTGGAGAACACAAACATTCAAGGATTACATAATAAAGTATAGAGTATATAAAATGTATACGTGTTCGTACATGTAGATGCCATCCACTTTAAAATACCAAATTTTATCTTCTTATTTAAGAAATTTTTAATCCTTTTCAAGAGACATGAGATTTTTGTGGAATAAGTGTATGTAAAAGTGCAATGCTTTTAACATATACAGTTTACCACAATACAATCAAGAGTTCATTTACCCTCACATTAAAAAAATAAATTAATTTTAACTTTTAGAATATATGTAGCTAGATACATGGGAAATATAAATGAAAATAAGGGTTACAAATGCTCAATTTTAAGAAAGTGCATACAAATAAATTTTCTGGTCTTTTTGTGTGGTGTTATAACGAAGGTATTTTGAAAAAATTTTTATCTAGCAGTACTAATAGTATGATTGGGCCTCATCTGACCATTCCCGCGAAACCCATGCACTATATCTATTGACAACCTTTTGATTAGCACCCCTAAACCCCTATGTAATAAAATCTCAAAAATTATCTACCAGAATCAATAAACCTATTTGATGAATTTCAAAAAGACACGTCAAAAACTCCCGTGACAGATCCTCTAGGCCATATTAAAAGAAAGCTCCTAGGATGGGCCTTCTGTTCCACATTAGAAACCAACACCACAAAAAATTCCACCTCCGCACTATCCTGACAACACCTACAAACATCTGTCTTGGGTAATTTCCCTAAAAGAGTAACGCCCTCTCAGTACCCCTACCAGTAAGCTGATATCAACCCTACTATAATAATCCTATCCGAATTTTTTATCTAAATCGTCATCCAGTAAATTTATAATTTTGTATTTTTACCCATAAATGGCTTTGGAGTTAACGAAAGTTTTCTGCTGTAAAGAAAATATTCTTAATCTAATTTCAATGTAATGATTAACAAAGCTTCAAAAAATATTTATTAATGCTTCTTAAAACAACCATATTTTACTGAAATTTATTAATGAATTGAAATCTATAAGGAATTCTCGTCCTGTTTGCCAAAAATTAACGATTTAAAATAAATTTATAGTTCAAATTTGCTTTTGTTTATTCTAAAATTATAATTATTTTAAGAAAAGTTTAAACATAAAATTTAAATATCTAAAATGTTAAATTCGAAAGTTTTCTCCGTCCCCTATAATTTGAAAAATATTGCAATTTCTTGCACTTTCTTATTTTCCTAGAGTTTTTTAATATCAAATTATTGAAAGTGGCAATTAAACCAAAACAGGAAGAAATCTTCAGAAACCACTAACAATTTTCAAACAAGATTACGGAAATTGTTGCTAGCTACAGCTTTTTACATTGAATCTTTCACTTTTTTCTATTCGGAATTGTAGTATATATTTTATTTCGGTAAAACGTCACTAGTCACATCTAAATTGTAAGAATTTTGAACTTTACAACTTATTGCTACACCTAGGGTTAAATTATCCTTCAAATTACCAGAGACAAAAAAGCAAAGACGAGTTCAAAAATGTTATTCAACTACAATTTCATCACTCATTCCCATTTTAATTTTTGTTTTTTTTTTACGTGTTTGAAAAAAAACTTTGAATTACAAAAAAGAAAAAAGTTTTTTTTTTTTAAACTTTGAATGAATCTTATGTCGTCATCTCCACTTTCATCGTAGTTATTTGAAAAAAAAAAAGTAAAAAATTCTATTTATATTTTCTTTATTCAAATTTTTTGAAAATGTCGACTAAGGATTTTTTTTTGTAACGTCAGCGTGCTGCCATTTTTATGTTTATTTTTTATCCTTTCTCTAATGTTAAAAATTCTCTTGCAAATTTCCTTTATTTTTTTGTCGTTCATTTAATTAAATGTGCACTACAGTGTTATATGTTGGCATCTACATATATTCTATGTGCATGAATACAAATTGCATATAGATAACATGCACGTTAATGTTACGAACATACTCTCTTTTAAACACACAAACAACACAATTTCTATAGATAATGTGAATTTTGTCTTTTATTTTCTCTTTCTTTATTTTCTCTTGTTATCCCTTTTTTTTTTTGCATTGCATACATAATTACAGGATAATGACAATGGTAAAAATATTATGTGAAAAAAACTCTTGGCTCATTGAAATCAAAATATTTGTTAAAAGTAAAAAATATTTAACAAAAATTTAATTACAATAATATGCAATAAAAGTCAAAACTGTACGAATGTATAATAAAATAATGACAGAGAAAGGGAGAGAGTAAGAGCAGCAATAGCATTACCAGCAATACTATAGTACTGTACTAGTTGTATAAAATTATTTTTTGTATCATTATGAAAATTTTGAATGCGACAATAGAGAAAGAAAGTGGTTGTTTTTATGCAAAATGGAAAAAAAAAAAAATTTAAATTAAGATTCCTATGAGATTATAAAAGAGTCAGGAACATCAAAAGCCCCAAATATGTAATTTGTGCGTTTTTGTTATAAAAATTAATTAAGGGTATTGGCTTCACAATTATTGGTTTATAATGTTCTTAATGCGAACAATAATTTTTTTGTTTGCAAATATGCAAGTTTTATTAAAATTCCGAAAACTTCATTTATACTTTTATGATTTAATTTTGCTTAATGAAATCTTTAGCTCAGCTGAAAATTTATATATAAATTTATCCATTTTTGAAATTTGGAAGTATTTAATAAATTTCTCAGTATGGATAATTAATAAATATATACTAAAATTTAAGCGACATCTTGTTCGACATATTGAATATATAAACACTATTGGCCCCAAATTATTTTTTCACTATTAATATGTTATTTGATTTTGAATTAAAAATAGAAGGCACCTTTCATTAAATTGGAATTACTTTAATATTGTTATTCAAACTGTCGCCTGCTGTATAAAATTTTATCAAATTTAATTTTAGTAATTAAAGTGAATTTAGGTAATTTTATTCATTACAAAAGAAATCATTATTTTATTTAACTTATTTTCTAAAAAATTAAATTAATTTTATTATTTCATTACTTACAGCGATTGTATATAAAAGGAATTTATTGTACAAAAACCATTATGAAGACTCACCTGAAATAGAAGGAAAAAAATTATAAGTATTAATAAATTCTTTAATTAATTATTGTTAAAATTTAAATAAATTAACAAATTTTTATATGACAAAAACAGTTAGGATTCCATTCATTTTAAATGGATTGGATATTTTAAATTTCGAAGTGGAGTCCATACATAAACTCTATTTACTTTACGTGCTTTACCTACGTATCGTACATTCACTAAAGTATTTTATATGAGGTAAGGGTTCTCACCCCAACTCATAAAAATCTTCAACCTAAAAAAAATGCGATATGATTGAGCATTTTATTATTTAATTATGCGATTGCATAAATTTTAAAATCGAATTAATTCTTAAAGAGCTCAAATAACTTGACTTAAAAATCAATGACAAAACGAGTAATTCTGTCTGATAAAGTAATTAAACTAAGATCATGAAATAATAAAAAACCAAGAAACATTTGCTGTACGATAACTACATTTCAAACTAATTCATAAAATCACAGCACCCATAGTGCATAAAACAACAAATAAGTTGAAAAAAATTCATAAGAGTAGGCAATTATGTCACCGCAATTGAATTCAGATTCTCAAGCAACTCTTATTCAAATACACTCATCTACTCTTACATATATTTTCATATATATGCATATGTGTAACTACACCCAATATATCACCATATACAAATATGGTGCATTAAACTTAAAAGTGCACTTTTAAATCTTTTGAACTTTCTAAAACAAAAAAATAAAATTTAAGTGAAAAATTCATAAAGTGCAAACAAATACAAAAAAACTTTTAAGCGACTTAAAGACGATTTAAAATGTTTAAAAGAACTAATAAAGCATCAGAAAACAACAACAAATTCTGGGCTTAAATTTCTTAAAATAAAAAATGGAGAAAAAAATTGTTGAAAATTTAATTCTCAATAATGAAAAAGTGAAATATTATTGTGTATTGTGGATACAGGCATTTGTAATTATATAAACCCAATAATATACAAGTACACAAGTATGTGTAGGTTAATAATATATTTAAGCTTGTATTCGCATAGGTGACAATGGGTTCAATATACATTTGTATAATATTAAAATTCATTGAACCGAATAATGAACTTAAAATATTAGACACAAATATTTTTTTTTTAATTATGCGATTAAGTGAATATTTTCATTTCCCTCAATTTTCTTCTTAATTCTAAAAAACAAAAATAAATGATAAATTCATTAAATGTTAGAAAGAAAGGTAAAATTTGTAAATTACCCGAGCAATTCTCCTAAAATAATAATTAATAAAAACATTGTGTCTTCATGTCTATGTGCATAAGCCAAGAAATATAAAAAATGGTTCACATATCATTGATGATTTTTTAAAATGAATATAATCAAAAGATTTGACAATTAAAAATGTAGCACAAAAAATGAAAAAGAGTTCCCGAGCTTATAGCTACCAATTGAAAGAATAATAATTCGTAAAACTTTTGATAAAATAATTGCAGCCCAACAAAGTATAGGTGCAAAGTCTTCGAAAATTGAAAATTGAAATTCGAAAATCGAAACTTTTTTTTCTTTAATAAATTTTTTCTTTTAATAATCTCTTTTAATTCATGCTCGACCTTATATAGAAATTTTTTTCTTAACTTCCTATTAAATTTTTTTCTTATATGCTAACCCCATAGTCAAACCCATGATTCTGATATTAGATACCAACAAAATTTTGTGCTGCACTAACAAAATTATACGAAGTCTAATAGGGCATGTAACACCATTAGAGCTATACCATAATCATTAGAGAAGCAAAAATAATTAAAACTTTTATTCCGGAGTGGGTGCCAAATCTAAACGGTTTCTGAGATATAGAGGGAATTTAAGGGAATTTTTGAAAATTTTCAAATATCTCATTTTTTTTAGTTGCTTAAAATTTTCACTCCAAAAATTATAGAAGCTTTAAACAAGTTGTTTTTGAAATGGCATTTATTATTCAAAACGATTATTTTAATAAAACATTTAAGACAGTTGAGAGTTCATTAAAGATTTTAAAATTTGAAATTTGAAATGGTTCTTTTGCTATACCTACTGGACTATAAGATATTCTAACATTTGATAGTATAAATTAAAGCTTAGTAGCGTGAAAGAAATTCGAATATGGAACTTTTCGATGTACTTATAAGAATTTCGACTTCAACTTTAAAATAAAAACGAGAACCATTAGCTATATCTTACATGCAACTATATTTAGAGCTAAAATATCTCCAAAAATGGATATGTATAGCATCATTTTTAAAATTAAAATCAATATAAATTAGCATGTAAATGAATTACAAAACAAAACAAATAAAAATCATAAAATACCAAAAAATAAAATTAAAAATTTGATTTCAATAAACAAAACGTGTTTTCAATTTCAATTATTTATCAAAAAACAAAATATTTTCCTCCTACAGCTTTCATTCCTTCAATTCCTTACATTCCTAATTTTCTCATAAAGAAAATCTCATATTTTTAATATGTTACCATAATTTTCCTCAATATATTCTATACGTACTTATGTACATGTATATGTAAACAAATATGAATCTACAAATACATACACAATATTAAAATATGAATGAAGTTATTAGAATAGGAAACTTATGTTTCGTTTCAAAATTATTATGAAAAATAAATAATACTCGTAGACACGAAATATGTCGCACGAATATGAAATACGAATGAACATTCAAAATAATAAGTTAAAGAAAATACCTAGGTATTGCTTATAGTGCCTTATGTATGTATGTGCATATTAAGTACCAAAAATATTTAAACATAAATTTAAATAAATTAGAGCCACCCTGTTTTTTTTATATTCAATTGTTTTGCTTATTGAAAATTTTAATTATCCATACTTCCGTCATTTTTCTTTTTTTTTATAAAATCGTAATTCAAATTTGAATTCTATTAAAAACCAACCTTATTCTTTATTCAAATTTCAATATCATATGAGATTTATCTATTATATTATTACATATATGTACTTATACATTTGTATGTAGGTGAAGAAATTCAAAATTAGAAAATTATATGTCGATATTTAAATGAAATATTTCACGATATGACGATTTTTAAGCTAAGATTAAAAAAATAAAAGAAATAATCATAAGAAAAAGTAAATAAATACAGTTTTTATTTTATCTTTAAAATTCATGTACCGTTATAAAGGGATTTACAGACATAATTTGAAATTTCACCCATTGTTTCTAATTTTTTTTTGCTTGTTCTTTTTCTTCATTAATAGAATCAACAATGACAACGAAATATTACGATAACCATATTGACAGAAACACGTATTGTTTTTTTTTTTAAAAAAGATTATAAATTGGTATTCAATAAGGAGAAAGTGAAAGAAGAGAGAGAGAGAGAGGAAAAATACGTCATATTCAGAAACTCTCAATAATGATTGTGAGAGGGGGATAGGGGAGACAAATTCAATTCATATTAATTCAAGCATTAAATAATATTAAAATTAAATATTTTATGTGTCTATACGAGTAATAAGTACAATGTGATTACAGTAAGTTCAGTCTATATTTAAAATACATATTTGGAAAATAATCTGACTTCCAAAATGAAGCATCAAAGTATAATTAAAAATGTACTACTGATGCAGTACAATAATGAGTATTTAGGAATGCATAGAAAAGTAAGAAATGCCCGAAAGTTCACTGCTTTTGCAATGCTATGCGATAAGAAATGTTACCAAATCTTATGTTTTCAATTTTTATTTAATACTGAACTTATTGACTTCAAATATGGTATTTGCGATAATGTGTTCAATATGTTGTTCGAATTGTTGAATACCGTCGAATTGTTCCAATTGTTTCATATAACTGTTCGAACTGTTTCGTTAATACCATATTATGGTTTTGTACTACTGCAGTTAATGTGATCAAAAATGAAGAAAATGGCTGCCAAGAAAAATTTTTTTTTAAAGTTTGAGTGTCATAGTCGAATTGCAATGACATTTTTCTTTCACTGTAATTTGCCTTACTACATTTTAAAAGTTACGGACTTAATTATTATTATCAGCGCCAAGAAAATTTTTCAAAAAAAATATGAAGTTGAAATATAAAAGAGAGGATTTAAAAGCCAAGAACATGTTATTGCTTGTGGAATACTCCGCATTCCTCATGTGTACAACATTTTTAATTACTAGTTACTATTATAGTTTAAAAAAAAAGTAGTCTAATAAAAAGTAAAAAGTACGGTAGACTAATTAAGAGAGTTATTTGAATATCCTACGTATTCTTATCTCAAAAATTTACTTAAATTTGAATTCTAACACAATTAATAAACTTTCGAAACTGATCTCCCACGTTGATTTGAGAAATTTTATATTTTAAAGCAGGATATTTAATCTTTTGATAGGATTTCCATCTTAATTTCAAAATGACATAAGATTAAGCTTTTAATTTCAGAATAAAATAATCCCCAATTAAAAATAAAACTTAAATCATTTCGGAATACAAAAATTTTTCAAATAAACTCCAGGTTTTTATTAAAAAGTTTAAAAACATGCAATATCGAAGAACATAACCCATTATAGTGTTAATAAAAGTTTTTCACTCGTAAATCTTAAACATAAAATTTAAGCAGAAAACTGGAAAAACTTAAGGAAAAGTCATGTATGAACGATTAAGTTGGGAAAAAAGTTTACCTTTTTTCTACACGGATATGAAAACAATTTTCATAATGGAATTTTTCATTCTATTTTAATATAAAATATTTATCAAGAATAGATACTATTAAAAATGTTACTAGATGAAGATCCCAAAACGTGACAACCTTATGTTGATGAGCTTGAAACCACAATATTATTATGATTTTATGTAATAAAAAATCACTTAAAAAATTTCAAATTACCTTGTAACAGCGTGAATTTTTAACTATGTAACCAATAATCTTGTAAACTTCTCCTATATTCAGTTATAAAAATATACTGATAGCGTTGTAACTTGTAAAAGATTAGACAAGAAAAAAAAAATAATTTCTCCTATGTGACTTCATCGCTTTCCTTGCATTATAAATTTAATAATTTTTTTTTATTTTTTCTTGCTTTGAATATTAAAGGAGTGGCGCTTCTTATTCGCTCTCTCTATTAGAGAGAGTATAAATTATAATCATGCAAATATTCTTTATTTATTTTTAAAATTTAATATCTGGAAAATTACTTATCAAAAATTAAATAAAACATGAATATTTTAATTAAATGAATGCAATTTTACACAGTGATACTCAAATTGTATAAAAAACATATTACAAACATTTCAGGTGATCTTAATCGAGTGATTACATTCTATATACACCTTGAAAATTAGATAATAAGAACTAGTTTTAGAAATATTTGGGAGAAGCTTTTATATTTCTACGGCAGTTACCTAAATCGCTTAAACTATTCTATTAAAATTTTAGGAATTGGACACATGTTTACAAAATTTTATATTTTAATATATGTATTAATTATTTACGTAAAAAAATCGATTTGAATTGTATGGCTAACAAAACCACTGGTTTCAACTGGTCCAATTACAAAAGCAGCTGTTCTTGTTAGAAAGAAACAATTTCTGAGAAGTTGGTAATGTGTGCTTTTACCGTTTTTAAGTTTAAGATAGACCAACATGCCTAAATCAGCACAAGATCCTACGGTAGACGATCCTACATGTTCATAGCGCAGACGACTTCTTCTTCTTACAAACTTTATACCAAAGCTAATATGCTCTTCATTACTGTGTATAGGGTATGAAAATGGTTTAAAAACAATTAATATCGTTTTAAAATTTCACAAATTTTTTTACAATTTTAATTTTTCAAAATGCTTTATGAAAAATGTTCTTTACAAAAAATTAAATAGTTTAAAAGAAAATTTAAATTTTCTCTTAAAAACAAAATTTACAAGTAAAATTGAATTTATTTCCCGTCTCTTTATTATCATTTTTTTCCTCCTTTATTTCAGTATAACTAAGAGCAATAAATTCTATTTTGAGAATTCCTTGAAGAAATTTGAATTTCCTTAATATTCGTCTTAACTATCTGCAATGTGTCTTACAAGTCAAAACTTATAACAAATTCTTATATGTGGAACAAAAACTAAATTGATAGCTTAAAAGTTTTCACATAATAAAATTGCACACTCAAGAAATTAAAATGGTTCTGAAACTAAAATGAGAGCTACATTAATATTTTTTAAGAGAAATTCAATATTAAAATAGTTTCAATATTCTAATTCTCTCAGAATTTAATTTATTAATGAATTTAAAATACACTCGGAAGCTAAATGAATAAAATAATCGCAACCCTGTTTAAATTCAGTATTTAATCAAAAGTTTTTAAATTATATTTACACATTATTATGCAAATTTATTAAATAAAATAATATTTTAAATTTTTATTTATAAATTTTTTTTAAAACTTTTTAAGTAAATTAAAAATCCAAAACTTCTCACTATAACCTAATTCAAAACAAAACCAAAAGTTATATTTAAAATAAAACGAGAAAAAATAGAGTTGACCGTGTCAACTTTGTGATACCCGTACGAATTTGTTATCCTATGTGCGAACAAGTATGCAGTAGCTGACTATGGGACAGACTATGACTTTAAGTTGTCGTATTATTTCTGTGTTTTCAACATTTTCCAAAATGTGACCAAATAACTTTTGAAGTTGTATGGCAGCCACCAGAATGAACCAAAAAATTTCAACGACTTTTATCAAAGAAATCGGCTCTACTAATATATTCGATTGTACCAAACTTCAATACGCCAGCTTTTATAGTTTCTAAGATATAGGCAAATAAATTTTGAAGTTGTATGGCAGTTACCCGAAGTAGTACCCCGATCATATCCAGTTTGAATAGGGTTCTGGCATTTCCTATAATTAATCATTTGCCAAAATTTGGTGAACTTAACTCAATTAGTTTTTAAGTTATCGTTGGGATGGACAGAGAAATCGATTCAGAATTCGACGCTGATCAAAAACATACATTTGAGTCTATATCTCAGACCATTATTTCTTAGCGTTACAAACTGTAAGGCAAATTTAGTATACACTTCGAACATATGTTCGTACGGGTATAATGAAAGTCACGTAATTTTTTTGTTATTATAATTTTTTGACAACATTCTTTGACGGAAAAACAAAAACAATGCACCCATCCAATATTGTAAAAGAAATTTAGTATAAAAAATTTAAAATCTAAATACAAAAACGAATTTTCCAAAAAATCTTTTTAGTTTGAGAAATTTTAAAATTCTAATCAAAAAATTGAATATTTTTAAAAATGACAGAGATTTTGTTGGTGTATGTTTGGTCACAGATATCAAATTATAAAGTTTATTAAAAAGTTCATTTTATTATTTTCTAGTATCTATTTTTTGCAACTCAATTCTAAGAATATAACAGTTATTTTTGCTAATGTACCAACAACATGTGTTTAATAAAAAATGTAGACAAAAGTACCTCGCAAATAGAAAAAAAAAATTAATTTCAAATTTTCGATTAAATTTTTTCATGCATTAATAATTTACTTATCGAAAAATCTGTGATATTTTAATTATACAAAGTAAAACTTTGTAAAAAAATATGCTATTAATAAAATCTAAATTTTAAAATTAGACGTGCAATAGACCGAAAAACAATGAACAAACTTTTTAAAAGTTTAAAAAGTAAAAAATAGCATTAAAGGCTGCCAGAGTGACTTTAATTCAATAATGATGTTTGAAATTAATTTTATTATGTTTTTATTATTTTTTTTTTTAATAAGTAGAGCTTGAGATTTATGAATAATTGAGAAAACAAAAAAATCATGTCACAAATATAATAGAAAAATCACGAATTTTTATTTTATCTAAAAGAAAAATTGTTTTATTTTTTATGAAAATTATGACAACATAAAGACGGAAAACGCATAAAACAATATCCACAAACAAAAATATGACGTTTATTTGACATTTGAATGAAAAGTAAATAAAAATGAAATTAGGTGAAATGAAACGTTATCAAAAAATTAAAAAAAAAATGAGTAAGTCTAATTTCGGTAAGAAGTGAATAGAGAAAAAATAATGAAATTAAGTGAAATATAAAAAAGGCAACGGTTAAAAGATAAATTGGGTTAAAAGGTAAAAAATGAAAAAAAAAAGAAATCTTAAGGGATTTGTTGACTTTTAAATTGAGAATATTGTGGTCAAAAGAAAGTTATTTGAGATTAAAATTTATGAATTTAGAAAATTGGTCGCATTACTTAAAGCAATAAAGAATTGAAAGCTTTTATTAAATAGTATACTTTTCAAATTAAACATTTTAGTTACACATACACACATAAATACACACAATCCATAATAGAACAGAGGAACACAATGTCATACTGGACATTTGTAATACAAACTCTTAATCTTCCATTTGAACTTTAATTGAATTTTAAAATTTCAATGGCTAAAAAAGGTTTACCTCTTGTTCTTTTAAAAGATTTATTGTTAAACTGCTAAAACAATATTCCTGACTCATCATAGTCTGAATCAAATGTCTGCTTTCTTTAGAATATTGGTGGGAAAGTTTATATTTTAATTAATAATTCTGTGGGCTAAAAAGATTTAAGAAATTATTTTCATTATTTTATAAAAATTAAAAAAATTTTAGGAGGAGCTGAGAGTTTCAGCTTGAAAAATCATTGAGAAGTAATTTGCAAAGACAAGAGATTATCATAAACACCCAATATATTTATGAAAGTTCTATGAAAGCTTAATACTTTCATTACATTGCTGGTAATTAAGCAATGTTTATATGAACAAATTTGATTTGCAACTTCTGTATATGATCATGAAATAAGTGCAGTTTTCATTATATATCGCGATACATTGTATTTATGAAAAGGCCCATAACACTTACTGTCCTTCTAATCTCTTGTCGGAAATAACTGAAAAGAAGTAATTTTTTGCTCATTGCAACTTTATGTATAAGAGAAAAATTGTAATTAAATTCATGCATCAGAAAAGAGAAAAATAATTCATGACTTCAAATTTACACACTTTTCAGTTTAGATTTTAGAGAAATACGGGGCGATTTTCAATAAACGAAAAAAAAAAATACATTTTACAATTAAAATTGCAAATTAAGCAATTGTTAAATTCAATCATACCGATTAGGTAAGGTCCAATATCGTTGGTTGTAATTGAGAAAACAATTAATTTTAATTTAAAAATTAAATGTCAAAAAATTTAAAATTCTGTTCTGAATACAGTCTTTTACAAAAGTATTGTGAAAATTAATGATTAAGAATTTTTACTTTAAAACTTTTCTATTATACTTTTATTTTTAGTGCAGTCAATAAAAAAAGAGGACGTTTTGTGATGGCACCAAATTTCACATGTCGAGTTTTTTTACGGAAATACGTTTCTTGATCCTACAGAAGTGTAAACAAAGATTTTTATTAAAGATATCTACTTCCGTTTGTCGGAGTGCCATACGATTGTTTGATGAACTTTTGGGATATGTCGGCTTTCATCAACTGAAATTTTACTACAGAACAATTTTAGAATTTTCGCCATTTCATTTCATACCAAAACTATGGTGAACCAAAAAGCTTTTCAGAAATGTCAGGACCGCAGAACGTGTATATCTGCCAAGAATTACCAAATGAACATTTTTCTAGGATGTGTATTATAATTAATAATTTACTATAGCCCATTTAATTGAAATAAATGTTTAGAGTATGCTCTTTACTCCTAAAATAAAAAAAATACACTTTACTGTCGATTATATGCTGTTCACATCACATATTTTCACTAGCCTCCTAAGCAATATGAATGAATTTCATTGTATTATAATTTTTACTTTAATATTAAATATTATTTTCAACAACAATAAAGTGAGGTTAATAAAATTTACTTAAAATTGCGTTAATTGTGTTTCGTTTTTAAATTTTAGAAATAAAATCAATGTGAAAGCTTTATATTAGGTGATAATTTATTAAATCAAAACAAAAATTAAGAAAAAAAAAATCATTTTAAAGTGTAAATCAATAATAATTTACATAATGTTGCGAATTTAAGTTGAAAATTCTCGAAAGAACATTTTGATTGTATAAGAGAAAAATTATTCAAAGCATTTGGTTTAGAAAGATTGTTCCCATAACCATACATATGTACATTTGTATATCTTTAGACACAATATGTAAGTCATGATTTATACGCGTATATATGTATGGATGTATGTTTGGTTCTGTCGGATCACTTAAAATTAAACAAAAATATAATTTTGTTAATTACTTTCCAAATATTTGAACTTTTGAAGAAATGAAGCTTTTTAAAAATTAAATTATTTTTTCTGTTTACGTGTCTTTATTTATTCTTTATAAATATACACACTCACGTATTTATATATATATATAAACACATACGTGTTTATATATATATATAAACACGTATTAAACATTTGTGTACGTACGAACGTCTGTACATTCTACATTGAAAGCCAGTAAAAAATTTTTCTCTTAAATATTTGCAAAATTTCTAAGATGAATTCTTATTTTACTTTACTTTTTCTGTCATTTCGTCTTCAATAATAAATATTTACAAGAATTTATGAGTATATTGCGATTGCAAGACTTTAATTTTAAGAAAATTTTAAATTTTGTCTCATATCCAAATAAAGTGTTTTCATCTTGAAAAAGTACAGAAACATTTTGTCGTGCATTTTCAAAATTTGTTGAATTGACAATATAAAAACATTTTAAAAAAGCATAAAATGTAAACTAAAATGACCCCACAACTTGAGAACGAATTCAGTTTATGTCCTTACTTAGTAGATTTTTTATAGTGTTTAAGAATATTTATTATATAATGTAGTATATAAAAGGTTTCCGCCTTATAATTAATAAAATTTAGTAGAAAAGTAAAATTTATTTGTTAGCAATATTTTTTATAGTGGTGATTTACGAAAACATACACCCTCATATTATTATTTTAGTAAAAGAAATTTTATGGAAGCATTTGCTAACTATAACTCTTATATTTACGACTTTCTATTAATAATGTTAAAATACACACAGTAAGGAGTAAAATTTAGTGAATCTCTTTAAAAAATACTAGCTTTACGTAATATTTTGTAATTTATTACCAAATTAATGTCTGTGTATAGAAATATTATGCGATCACTTTGTTATTTCAAAATTAATTGAAAAAAAAAAATGTTTAAAATTTATTTTTGAAACATTTCTTGAAAAAAATATTATCATTTTTCAATATAATATAAAATCTTTAAATTTGCATAAAACACGGGGCAAATTTCTTTAATATTTAAAGTAAACTTGAATTTTTATATTGGATCTATTAAAATTACTTAAAATTAGTACGTCAGCATGTACAATCTTTGTAATATTTTAAAATAATTGAGTAATTTCTTATATCGAATCAAATTATCTCAAAAATTTTGTATTAGTCAAGAAAATTTTACTGAATATTATTGATTTCTTAATTATTTATGAACTTCAATAACTTTTTAAACCTGCATGACTTGCCCGTAGGTGTAACCCACCAATGTTATTTCAAATAACGAGTTAAAAGAAGTATTTATATACATGATAATAATATTTAATAAATTTCCAATACTTGGGTATTCTAAACTTCAATATTTTGAAATAACTTTCAAATAATTTCGGATTTTATTCAAACTACCTTATTATGAAAAACGTGGTTAAATAAGGGTTGCAGTGATTTCACCTAAATACGTAATCATGAGAATTATTTCTAAGAATAAATTTTGAGTAAAATCACCAATTTATTATTTTATTAAATTGACTTAAAAATTTTTTTTTTAAATTTTGAAAGTTATGTTTGTATCTCAGAATAATCTCCTGGGAATTATTCAAAAAACAAAATTTTAATTTGATTCGGATCTGCAGGACAGAAAAGATAAGCAGTGATTAAGAGAAATAAAAAAAAGAAAAAGTTAAAAGTACTAAAGATATTTTTATTGTGCTATAACGGTCAAGACAAGAGTAATAAATTAAAAGAGTCAATACAAGAGTAAATTGAATCAAAAGAGTGATATGCTTACAAAAGAAGAAAAGGAATATATGAGTCGTTCAGCGCATTAATGTCCTATCCAAAATTTTTGAAAAAATGAGTTATGTTCAATAGAGCTGTAATGGTCTTTTCACTTTATTTTGACATAAGCCTGTTTTTGCCTTTCAAGAATTTTCTTAGAAATTAAATGTTCAACATTTCAAATTCAATTTACACGAAAGTGGTGGCTTTAGCAGTAATCATATCACCAATTATATTTGCTGCTGTCAATCTAGTTACACAATTAAAGGATATCTCAAGATTATAACGTTGTTTACGAAAGTCAAAACTAAAGGTGAATAAAAAATGACAATTTTTTCGCCATTACTACCTTCTGGCTTCTATAAAAATTTTATCCACTTAACAAAATTAATCAAATTTATATTTTATATTAGTGTTATACCAATAAGTTTTTTAAAAACTTCAAAGACGTGGTTTTCTTTCTATTTATGGAAAATTTTGAAAACCTTGCATTCCACCAAGGGTAAGTAGTCATGAAAGGAAAATAAGGTAAGTAATGCAGGGTTAAATTTTCCCAAAATATACAAAAAACTTATATAAATAATAAATGCTGTCTAAAATAAAAATTCAATCAAATTTTCTTTCAACTCGTAATAATTGAATTATAAAATCTCTTCAGATCAATTATTTAAAAAAAAATTATTAAATTTGAATACAATATTCTCTATAATCCATTACCAAAATACATACATACATACACATATCGACTAATCTTTTATAAATTTCACTTAATTTCGAAATTTCACTTAATTTAAAATCTACTTTTGCAAAGAACTCATATAAATCGCTCTGTTCGTAGAATTTCAGTATCAACTCAATAATCTTTTCCTTTTTTTTTTATTTTTTTTTTTTATTATGTGCTTACCTTTATAGTTTTTTAATAAAATGCTAAATCGTAATGTACGTATAACGGTGTGTACATATTACTATTACTTTTTACATATTAGGTAAATGTACGTAGACATGAATGTAACTACAAATTGGGTAAAAAATTTTCATTTCTATTGTGCTCTTATATATGAGAAATTGAATTAAAAAATTGATAAATGAATTATTAATGCTGCTTGTTTACCACATAATTTTACAAAAATTTTTTTTTTCTTTATTTCTATTTTTGAATTTTCTGAACCATAAAATTTTATATTAAATTTTATGAAAAATGGAAAGGTAGCGATAATAAAATATTGAAAGAATAATAATGCTTTACTCTGCAATAATCATTACAAATTCATATTTCACAATTTCACCGCAATTATTTTGGAGAGTAATAGCAGAGATACAATAATACAGAGGTACAATGTTATATGCATAGCATGTATTATAGTAAAGCTACTACAAATAAATTTTTCTCTTTATTATGTACACTTATTTTACACAATTACGTAAATTAATATAATGAGTACCTACATACCTACATGTTATAAACTATGATATTCACATAATATATATTTTAAGAGAATTTACTAAAATTGATTTTATACTCTGGTTAAATTTTGATTTTTTTTTTCATTTTGTTGTTGAAAAAGTGCAGCAGCTATTTCACCTCTCTAACATTTTTGCTCTAAACATTTTTTTAGAGTAAAATTAAATTCTCTTTTTTATTTTATTGTTTTTTATTATTATTACTTTGATAACACTTTTAAAAACTAAGTTGCAATCCATTAATTTTGATCACTTCAAGTTCAATTTATTTTATAATAATAGAAAAAGAATATTTAAAAAAAAAGAGGAGGGAGGGAGAATGAACAGGGTTGTTGGAAAGTTGAGAAATTTTTGATATTGTTGAAATTTTTGACCTTGTCTTTTTTCTAATTAAATTTAATACTTTTAGTAAATTTGAATTTTTTTCAAAATCTAAACAAAGCTCAGCAATTTCGTGATTTTCTTTGAATGGTTCTATTATTATTATAATTCAGAACTTCGTTTTAATGTTGTAGCAGAACTTTTTTCCACATTATTTGAAACTGCCATAATCTCGAATTGCCATGAAAATTTCGCTTTGGATAACAAAATTTTTTTATGGCTGAAAGAACAAATGTTTTAGTACAAATTATGGCTTCTTCTTTCCATTTCTTATACAAAAATTCATTTTCAAAACACTCTGTAATCTCATATCTATACAACTCTCAAAAACAACTCATATTTTCCACCATCAATAACGAAAGTTATTGATATTTTGTTATTTTTTTTTGTCATAAACCTTTTGCAAAAGTACAAGAAAGAAAAAAACTTATTTTTTTTATTCTTTTTTTCTTGGTTCCCTTCCTTTCTTCCTTCCTCGGTTCATATTTTTTTGTTTTTTGCAATATTTTCAATCTATAAAAACCACAAATGAAAGTTTTTAATAAAAAAAAAATAAATTTAATGAAAAATTTTGAAAATAAATTGAAACAAAAACACGACAAAATTGAAAAAATATCAAAGCAATGGAAAAAAAAATGAAGGAAAAGAAAAGTTAAGGAAAGCTTATGATGAATTGATGATGGAAAATGGTTTCGTTTATAATTCAACTTGAACTCATTTTTATAACTCTTTCTTCCTTCCTTCAATTCTTTGCCTTTTGTTCCCATTTCACTGTTCCTTTTTATTTAGGCAACCGAAAACAAAATATTAATAAATAAAGCACATTTAAAATTTGAATATTAATAGGTTCATTCTTCTGCCTCTCTATACTCCACTCATTTCTCTATTATTCTCTTTCTACTCCTCCATCCTCCAATACTCTCTACCATTCTTCTAAATCAGTAAAACCGATTCTTTTATTGAGGATAATTTGCAAAAATTTATTATTAAAAAATAATAAATAATAATAAAAACAATAAGGCAAAATACAATAAAAATTGTTGAAAACGAAAGAGCTAGAAGGCGACTAACTATTCATTCAACTTTTATGTGTCTTTCTTGTCGTATTTCTTTCAAATCATCCAACTTTCAATCATTTTTAAAATTATAATTGACTTTCTTTGTTTTCCTTTTTTTACTCTTTTTAATAACAATAATAATTTTTTGTATAAATAAATTTTTTTTTGTATTTTTATTGCTTTTTTATTAATTTACTTAAAATGTTTTGCAATTACAAAAAAAAACAAAAAAAAAGTGACGTATAAAATTTTAATTACTTTGTAATTTTATCTGTCAGTAAAACAATTTTCATTTAATACTCGATACGTCTGTCATGCTACAATATTGTACACAAATTGCAGTATATTGTCAAATTTCAAGAAAATTTTAACATGCAAATTTTGATTTGATTAAAAATTACTTCGATAGTATTCAGTATTGTCAAAAACCGTCTTAACACAAAGACACTACATTGTCAAACAAACAAAAATTTTCTCTTTGACATTCCGATTTAAAAATTCTGATTTTTAGACGTTGACATTTCTGTTTAATTAACATTCTAAATAGAATATTTGAATTATTATTCCCACCGTCTCTAAAATTTCCAGCGTATTGCCAATTTTCTAAACAAATATTTTATGCAAAAATTGAAAGCTAGTGCTATTTCAATTCAAATATTAAACAACAAATATAGCGGTATTACTTATCGGCAAAAATTTTATTAAAAGCATTAAGAATAGTTTTGGATGCACAATTTGATTTTCTTTGCATTTCGAAAATTCTTTTATACAATTCGGAATGCGTTACATTGTAAAAATATTTAAGATAAAATGCGGAACCTGATGCATTATCAAAGTTGGCGTTTTTTTGTTTGCAACACAGAACACTACCTTTCCAACATTTTTGGGTAATTTCAGTTTTCCCTTAATTTGTCGTTTGTCCGAAAAAAATATTCTATTATTTACTTTAAAACACGGAAACACTTTAAAAATTTGAATTTTTCTGTACCTAACTTATTTAAGGAAATTCTCTCAATATTTAGTCAATATAATTAGTTCTCAATCAATATTTTTGGCAATTTCAAGAATTTAAATTTCAATAAGAACTTATGGCCGGAAGAACTTCTGAGCCCTTCCCTATTAATTTCTAGAAATTGAAATTTCAAAAATATTGCTGCATGATAGAAATTACCAAAAAACTTTTGGAGAACGGCTCCAGAACAACTTCGGCTCGAGGACCAAGTAAGTTAAAAAAAACTTCTAAAATTCCAAGAAAAATTAAACGAATCCACACATGAAAATTTATCAATAATAATGGCATAAAACTAGTAAAATTACAAATTAAGTATTTGATACTTTTTTTAACCTACTTAAAGTTAAATTGGTCTCCCTTTATTTTAAATTTCAAAATTATCTCGAATACTTTTAAATTTATGTCAAATTTTCCTTAAATTTCAAACAAGTCTTCATTTTCAACATTAATTATATTTGAATCTTTAAAATTTGTTAAAAAATTTATTTTTTTTTTTTTGACAATTTATATTTTGTAACAAAATTTCATCCCATTATAAGATAAGAAAGAGAGAGAGGTAAAAAAAAATTGACGAATTATGTTTCATCGAATTATGAATGACGATGATGATAATGATAGTAATGGTGATTGTGATGATGATGATGATTATGTGAAAAACTATTTATTTTCTTTCTAAAGCACAATTTTATAATGTTTCATAAGAAAACAAAAACAATAATTCAAAGGAAAATCAATAAAAATTTATTATAAAAGAAAATATTATTGTATGTATATGTATGTAGTATATATGTATGTATACAAAGCATAGTGTGTGAATGCTTTTGTAGTACAGATAGAGAGTGTCTTAGAAATAACATAGTTGCAAAATATTGTATGATTAAGTTAAGGTCAAAAATGTCAAAATATTCTTTTAGCTGAAAATCCTCTTATATACTTACATACTTATATTTTAAAAAGATTATATTTACTGGAATAATTAGTACTTTACTGACAAAAATGTATGTGTGTATTTAAAAATAGGACAATTTTTTGGGCATTCTAACAGAAAATCTACAAAAAAAAATGTATTAATTAGTTTTCGTTAGTCCGCCGATTTGTTTACAAAACTACATTTCATTTAAAACTGAACTTTCATTTGAGATGGGGCGACACTTGCCCCCTGTCGTGAAAAACATTGAAAGATGTTGTAATTTCAGTTAGTTTTCCTCCTTAACTTATATACAAGAAAATAATAGTGTCCATTATGATGTCATAAGAATAATATAGATTACAACATAGAAAAGAGTTTCACTTTCTCCTGTGTTTCGTTCTGCCGTGCATTTGCTTAGAAAACTTGTTCACTATGTAAGGTTGAAAGAACTTCTAAAAGTTTCATTCCTTCTAGAAGTTTTTATATAACAATTTAAAAATTCTGAAAATGTAATTTATTTGTCAAATTATTGTTTTGAATTCAACAAAAATATTCTTTGAACTCCGTAAATGCAGAAAAGTGAAAATTTATTTATTCAATTGCAAAGCAGTATATAGTTAAAGATTACAATTACAAATTGCCGGTTAAAATTAACCGTTATCTCAAAACAGTTTTACATTTTTTTGTGTTTAAAATTTTTAGTACTAATTTTTTCTTTGGAGAAAATTTTTTTTCCCACCACCAAATTAGCAAAATTTGAATTTTCGGCACCTGATATTCCCGAAACTGCAAGTTTTCCCAAATTTCTGGAAAAGCGACAAGCTAAATGTTTTCTTTAAAAAAAAAATAATTATTTATCTTAACACCGCTTAAGGCCATTAAATTAAAGTTTTACTAAAATTTTGTTTATGCCCCTATAAGTATGCAATATTTTGTTATTGCATAAAATAATTATATTGATATATTAATCTACTTAAATCAAATTGAGTAGCAGATTTTTTTAAAAAAAATGTTTTCACTCGCTTAAGGGAGAAGTGCTACTTTACAAACCACTGGTTTGATCAGAATTTCTTAGAAATTCTTATTTAAATATTTCGATTAGCACATAGCAAGAATGTGTTCTTTTGAACGACTCCACAATACTCTTGTATTTTCAGGATACCTTGCGCAATATTATTCATCACTAATACATTATGATGTTGAATTTATACAAAAGATATTTGTTATATATCGTTTTAATTAAATATTTTTTTTCCTCATATTTACTTTTACAATAATGATGTCATAAAAATTTGCTTCATATTTGAAAAAAAAAATCTATTCAATTTTATTATGATTACATCATAAGAGTCCTTTAAGATTTCATAAAATATTATTTGAACGTATATCGTATAAATAATAATTTTTACATAAAAAAAAAATGAAAAAGAAAAATTCTAAAACACAGGAAAAAAAAACTCAAAGAAAATAAATTTCCTTTCTCAAGTTTTTGTTTTTCTGATTTTAAGTCCTTTTTTAAGAAACTTTTTATGTAAAATACTCGTTTATTTTCAAATTACCACCTACGTCTTACAAGTTTTTAAAGAGATTTTGTAGAAAATCCTTAAAAGTTGTTCTCATAAAATATAAAATGCAAAATTTGCATTTTAAAATTCCATAAGTAAAATACAATGAACTTCTTTTAAAATGCTTGTGGTTGCCCAAAATTATACATAATGTACAAATCATACAAATACATATAAACAATCATATACGTGATTGTTACTCATATACGATATTATATAGATTCGTAATAATATTAAATATTCACGTATGCACAAAGATAAAAAATTATATTCACTTCAATAATATTCTTAAAAAGTTGTATAAAAGTTTTAAATTTTGAAACTATCTAAAATGAAATTTGATCGTATAGATCTTACAAGCAAGTATAATAAATAAAAATAGGTGTAATAAAAGAAAATTTCTCTACTATAGTTATCATAAATTTTCTAACATAAATAATAATATGACTGTAAGCTTCTTATAGGTTAAACAATAATAAAATAGAGACATCATAATATAAATATCTCATAAATGTTGGGAGTATTGGGACACTATTCCTGTCATTGAATTTATTTGAATATGAAAAACATTTTTATTTTTCTCTTTTACGTAGTAGCTACATAAAAATTACTCACGCATTCAAATTTTTTAAGAAAATTTTATTTTTAATGAGATTCCCATATATGCATGAAATATGATTTCTCTCTTATTTATTGTATGGTGTAAATTTATTAAGTGTAAAATATGTTAGGTTTTTGTTTGTATGGTGAGTAACAAAGAGAGGAAAGTTTAAATATTTCAAATTCTTGGATATTCTTTAAAATGTATCGTAAAATATTTCTGTGAAATGATGATAACACGAATAAAGGATTAAATTTCATAATTATACCACTTTCGAAAAGCAATATAATAATTCTAGTTTAGATTTTATGCAGTGTTGTGTGGTGAGGTTAATACTCCAAGATTAAATGAGAATAATTGTTTTATTTGTTAACATGTAAGAATAATTGTACGTAAATTTTGTTACAAAATTTTTAATTAAATATTTTAAAAAATTGTACATTATATAATTTAAATATGAAATTATTAAATATTTTTTTTAATGAAATTTATTGTAATATTAGATGAATTAAGTAAAAATATTAAAAATTTATAAAAAAAAATCATTCATTCTATATTATGTAAATCAAATTACATATAGCATTAATAATTACACAGGCATTTATAATTACATAATATTAATAGCGTAGCATCTCCTACTGAATGGGACAATATCAATTAATAATAAAATTCGTAACATGTTTACAAGAACCGCATAAAAATAGTAAAATTTCGTACATTTTTTTACATTGGATACTCAATTCAAATATCAGGGATAATATTACAAAATTTTAGTATTCTAATTTGAAATTACGAATTCTCAATGGTATACGTATACTCATCTCTGCCTAATCTGCAAATTGTACATATTCGTATATGCAAATTCTTAAATTACAATATTAATTGAATTTTAATTATAAATGAAAATGTGTTCCTCTAATTTTGGCTTCACTTAATAATTTATGTAGAAGAATAAGCAAATTACTATTTTTTAACATTTTATTTTAAGAATTAGAACTTTTTACACTGGGTTTTGGAATTCACAGAATGTCAAAAAAAAATCATTTTAATTTTAAATTGAGTTTGTGAAGTTCAATATGACAAATGAAATTTTTCGATATTTTGATTTTTTTTTTGGTTATGTGTGATATGTATGTGTTTTTTTTTGGTTACATATCGTTTTACACAAAATTACTGATATGTAGTATAAATCAATTACACATTTGATAGAACATAAACAATTATTAATAGACGTATAACACTCTAAACTACACTAGTCTATAGAGAAATGTAATTGAAAATGTTTATTCATATTAATTACTGTAACAGTAGATGGCCATTGAAATGAGAAAAAAATATTAAATCCCGTATTTTAACACTAATAAAGAGAATAATGAGAGAAGGTTTATTCAAAATAAAAAATCCCTATAGGTACATGTGAAATTAAATTCATAATTTAAAAAACCATTGCATAAGAACTAATAAGTAAGAACTATAGTTTTTCGAAATAATATAAAATTTCAAGTTTGCCGGTATTTAAACTTGAAAAATTTTCGTATTTTTCATTAAATAATAATTTACAATATTTGAGAACTATATTAACAGTAAATTGTTTATCTTAATGGTTATGATAATAAATAAAAATTCATATTCGTATTATTATTATCATTATCGTAAAATTTCTCAGTAATATAATATGTAAATTTGAACAAAATAAATACACTAACAAGAACCTTATTACATTTTTATATAATCCTCATAAATACTTGTACGACCAAAAATAATTGTCACAAAAATGTATCTAAATTATAATTAACACATTAAAAATTTAAAACTGTTATATAAAATACTATCACAATATTTGTGTAATATTAACATTAATAATGGCATTCTTGTAAATGTAAATTTTATTATAATTTGAATATTTTGTCTACTTTCATTATAGTTACTGTTTAAAAATAAAAATTATATTTTAATATTATTAGCTACTTCAAATACACCATAGTATAACAAATATGATATAGCAGTCTCATAAATTATAGAGTAAATTTTTACAAAATAAAATTTTTAATTAAGCGCATGTGTTGGAAGTTATGTATGATATTTTAAAATAATAAATTTTTTATAAAATTTCAGTAATTTTTTATGACATTTTTCTCTACATAATTTTCACCATTTTCCATTTACATGCACAGATATACAAAATGTTATACAGGTTTCATGTTGCTTCTGTCACAAAAATTACTAATAAAAATCAAAAAATTATTGAGAAATTTGAAATTTTTGATTATTTATTCAAAAACGAAGTTCAATAATATTTAAATATTGAAAAATCCTAAATTATCAATATAATTTTAAAATTTTTATAATTGAGTCGAATTTTCGAAAAAAATTTTGAAATTTACCCACCCATTTTATTAATTTTTTTTGTTATGCTCTAAATTTTAATAATTTTAACAATACTTTCATAATTTTATTAAATTAATAAAATAAACTATAAAATTCTATTTTTATTTTTGTGCTTACAATTTCACTCATATTTTTTCGAAATTTTCTCCAATTAAAAATTACAAAAGAAAAACAGAAGAGAATCAAACAAACAACAATTTAATTAGATGGAACATAATAAATAGAGGGCGTTAAAATCTGACAAAATAATCCATTTTTTTATTTTAACATTAAAATGAGAAAAAAACAACACAAACCAATACACAAAGGAATTGTATAACAACAACACTGTCATTATTTTGGCACAGTTTCAATCCAAATGTTTCAATTAAAAAAAATTTTATTTGTTTATTATGACAGTTTAAGTCATCATTTCTCTGAAGAAAATTATAAGAACACAACCAAACCATCTTAATTTCTACATCAAAACACAATGCGTTTAAAAACAAATTTAATTCAAAATAAATTTTGCACCAAAATGTAGTCGTTTACTTTATAAACAATGTACTTGAGGAACATTGTAGATATTATAGGCCACCACAGCATGTTCTTTGTTAACATTTTATCCGCCTCTGTTCAATTTTTTTTTTTGTTTTTCAAATTAATTTCAATCCAAAATTGGTTGGAAAAAATCTTTATTGGTAGACCTTTTTATGATATACAATAGGCACACATATAGATTGTATAGGTTAGAAAAAAATTCATTATCTTGGAATTGATATCTTTCTAATTAAAGGTAAAGGTTTCTTTCTTGTATTTTTTTTTTTTGTTTTTGTTGTAACCTATTTGATATCTTAATATCTTGATTGCATGATGACTCAACATTTGAATTTTCCTACTATACTTCTATATAAAGATGTTAAATTTGATTGGTATTGGTGAATTTTATTTTTTGTTAATAAATAAATTAAATTCAGATAAAACGATTTGGTGAAAAATTATAACAGCGGCAATTATGAAAATAAAATTATAGTATCGAAGAAGATGAAATATTGTATATATTGTGATAAGCTCTAATTCCGAATAAAATGTGAAAAATAAATAATTAAAACGAATTGAAGTAGTAGACCAAGAGCTCAAAATAATTTTAATAACACTGATTTTAACAAGGATTACTTTCATTCAAATAATTTGAGTTGATAATTAGACGTTATTTTGGATTTCTAAATAAAGACCACAAATTATTCAAACATTATGCATGAAGAGCATTCAAACATGATGATTATCAATCAAACTTAAAATTAGAATGGATGCAGATGGATCCAAATCGGATTCATAATATTATTAACTTCTTTAATGGAAATTGTCCGATTAAATTTCATTTGCACAAACAACCATACATATTATGTGTGATCGTTTTTCGGTAGCCGTCAGGAGGCGTATATGATTTGAACGGAGCTATGTAAAAACTCATACTTATGTCCAATTGTTGTACGAGTATACAATAGAGAGATAATTATAGGTATTTTCTTGGAACCTAGGACAGGATAGGTGGGATATGGGAAAGCTGCAATAAACCATGGATAGTTGCGGTGTTCGGAAGAGAAATGTAGCTTTGCCCAAGTCTTTCATAAATAATCTATAATCTACAATCTCATTGGAAATGATTTATGATCAAATATTTTTACTAAATTAATAATTATTCAAAATATTTACTTAATCCTTAATTACAATAACTTATGTATATTTTTTACGAATTTCTTTGAATGTTTTCAATTCAAAAAGCTACTTGACTATTTTTCTGTGTCACATAAAAATTGGTTTGTAAATATAAAAATTTTTATTAATTTCCTAATTGGGTACTAGATATTCGTTCTTGTTATCTTAAAACAAATTGGAAATATGCACCGCATCTATATTTCTATAAAAAATGAAGAGGATGGAGTAGGTGGAAACTTTGAAATCAACAACCAATATTTTATTTTTTGTTTTTCATAATTTTTTTTTATCACTTCCGTTGGAAGCAACCAAAAAGAAAAAACGTAGAATAAAAAATTGAAAATTAATATTATGGAAGTTTGTTTTTACCTGTTGCAATAAATGATCTTTTCACTTACAAATATATAAAAAAATCCATTCAGCTCACCATTGTATATGGCATGCACTACACATAGCATTTTTAATAGGTACAAAATGAGAGTTAAAAAAAATTGTAGCAACAATTTTAATAATCATCTCCGTTGCCGGTTCTTTTCAGTTTTTCATTTTTTTTTTTCATTTTGTTTGTTGTTATTAATTTTTGGTTCAATTGACGACCGAAAAAGCCGATTGCTACGATTTTTATCTAAATTTTGTTTTTGTTTTATTAATTTCGTTGCAAAATTCTCTTCGACAAAATAGGAATTTCATTTTATTGTTGTGAGAAAAAAAATCAGTAAAACAATGTTTGAATAAGGTGCATTCATGCATAATATTTTATATTCCATATATACGTTTGTATGTTTGTATAAAATGAGAGAAAACAAGTACATAGTGTTTATAAAATAGTAAATTTGTAATTGATTTCTTAGAAAAATTAGAAAATATTTGAGATTTTATTAGAATTCTTAATTACATAATGAAAAGTCCAACCCAAAGGAATCGGCTCTACGTAACGGACTGGAAAGATTATGGCGAATAGTAACAGAATTGTATGGACTAGTGTGATAAAACATCAATTTATAATATTAAACAGGCAGAAAATGATTTCCTGCATTTACGCAAAATTAATTACGATCTGATTCCTGCATATTCCAGTATACTACCATCAATAAAAATAGCTGTATACCTCATTATAAATCCTTTTAAAAATATTAAAAATTTCGAACATGTTTGATAGGACTTCGAACCTGTTTGAAATATATTAATATACAAGCGTAAAATATTTTAAAATTTTAAACGAAATTTACAATTTCGGTACATTTTTTAACGGTATAATATAGACAATTTTATTAATACCACATGCATAATTTTATTACACTATGTAACATTATAAATATGATAATAAAAGTGTATATTTAATTTTTGAGTTCATTCATATCTTATCTAAGAAAACAGAGTTTTTTATATTCGTATCGTGTAAATTTAAAATTTGTTATTTTATATTTTATTTATTTCTATTTTCCATTTCATTGAATTGGTATTGCACTCTGATTAACTTCCACTCTTTATAATTTTACCACAAAAATATACTTGCAAATAAATATAACAGTTTAGTATATATACATACCCTTTTTACATACATACGAGTACATATATTCAACCTTATAGAGAGAGCAATATACTAGCAGTAGTGAATTGATTTAGGAAATTTAATAATAAAAATTTTTAGTAAAATAAATAAAATCTATAATATGTGAATAAAATGTAGATCTAAATACAATAGAAAAACCAACATGAATGAAAAACAATGGACTGAAAAAAACCTATAGATATAAAAAAAAAAATAAAATAATAAATTTAAATTTCGTAAAAAAGAAGAAAAAAATTAAAAACAAAAATAAAATAATAGCGGATGCATACACATTGAAAACAATTGAGAGAAAAGATTGATTCAGTTTTGTGAAAGTTTACCATAAGGATTTATTAGTAGATTGGTATTATTAAGCAATACAGAGTAAAATTATACATATATTTGCATTTATATGTGAGCATTAAGGTTAAAAAAATAAAATAGTACCAAAGTATACCTATTCAAAGAAGAGCAGTCTAAGAAAGAAAGAGCACAACAGAAGAGCCAATAAAAAAAAAGTCAATAGAAATTATTCAAACAAAAAGTTTTTGTCTTCCTTTACACAACGCTCTAGCATGAATGTATAAAATCTCACCACACCATTAGTAGAATAAATTGTAATGGTCAAGATTATCTTCTAACATTGTCTTGTTTTTTTTTATGCATGTTTTTTATGCATAACGTTAAATGCATTTAATAATTTTTATTGTTACATAACATGATTTTATTGAAGAGCTCTTTAAATGAAACACAATTAAATTGTTGCACTTTAATCTAAAATGAATTGATTTAATTGGATTTCTCATATGTATGTACTTTAAATATAATGCGAACATAATTAGTTTCTTGATCACAAATTATTTTAAAAAAATTATAATAAATTCTAAGATTTAAATGTCGAACAGGAAATAAAAATTTGTAATTGAAGAGAAATTTTTTTATAATTGATAAGTCGCTTTTGCTTGCAATAATTTATAATTGAAAATTTTAGGACATAACATAAAAGTTAATGCTTGCGGAAGAAAGGAAGCAATGATTACAAATGGAAATTTGAAATTTGAAATAACGCATTACAAACATATAATTTTCCATATGCCAGCAACTGATTGTGATTCAAGAAATAAATAGACGGAGATTTTTGGACGTAGACTCACTTTAAAAACAAATTTTTTGCTACAAATGTACTACAGCCTTGTGAATTTTTAGAAATTTTTATTTAATAAAAATTTTTAATTAAAAAATAACCGTAATGTATGTAGCTACATAAAAATTTTATTCAAAGTATTTTTCGAAAATAATCTGCTATAAATTTTCCAACTCACAAATCTTGTAATTCACTAAAAAATTAAAGGTCAATTGAATTTTGTGTACGCGATATTGTGTATGTCACCAGATTCCTTAATTAATTACTTCTATTACAAATACACTAAAATTTCAATAATTAGCAGCAATGATTACAAATGGAAATTTGAAATTTGAAAAGACGTAACAAACACATAATTTTAGTATAGTAGTAAGAAGCAATTTCAAGTTGAGCATACACAGTAGTTGAAAATTAAAACAGTTTTCAATTAATATTAGGCGAAAACTCAAGATGTCGTGAAATTTTTCAATTATATGAGAATTGTATACTCAAGTTATATACTCAAGTATAATACTCAAGTAAAGCAATATAAATTATATAATATATTTTTGAAATTTGCAAATTTTCTTTCATTAAAACTAAACAACTTGCTTTATTCCTCTTTGAAATTTAAATCTTGTTAAAAATTGAAAAATTGCATATTTATAGGGGCATCCATTTTTAAAGTAAATCAAATAACAAAATTTACTACATTAAATTTAAATTGCATTAAAATTCATCGCATTTAAATTGTAAATCATAAATTATAACTATTGCAACGTATTTATTCAGAATGCTCTCATTACACAATATAAAATTGCTCACCATGTTTCCAGGAAAAATCTTAGAGAAAATCTTAAACGATTTTTTAACTTTTTTTTCTTCTTGTTCTTCCTCGAATATTTTTTTATATAGTGTTCCACCAATTACCTACAAATTTTCATTTATGTAAAGAAACACTTTTGTATAGTGGTACACATATTATAATTTTGACAATTTATATCACCATTTATTATCCTTGCTTTTTGTCATCTTAATAAAAAAAAAATCTTCATATAAATTTTTTCTTTTCTCTCCTTTTCTTTCAGACTTAAGTTTTCTTTTCACATTTTTAATACTTTACTGTTCATTTTGAATTTTATATACAAAAATACTTAAACACATACATATATAATAAATGTTCAATGTTTATATTTTTCTTCGGGTTGTAGGCAGTCATAAGTGTATGCTATACAAAATATTATCATTGCTCATATAAAATTTACTTAACAATCTTATACTATAATTTATGACTAAAACTTTATTTATGTGAACCTATTTTGTAAACACAATAACTAAATATGATGGGTAAGTATGTAGAATATGAGAGGCTCATAAAAAAAAACAAATGCTAATATGAGTACACAAATAGATATTATAAAAAATTTGTTAAAAAAACAAACAAAAATTTCTTATTCTTGTTATTAGCTCATAAAATCTATACTAAAAAAATTTAACACCATTTTGCTATGCGAAGTCTTTTACTTAAAGAAGAAGTGCAAAGCTTTTATGTTAAATACTTAAAAAACATACACACATTCATAAGTAAATAAAATTATTTTGAATTTTAGCAGAAGACATAGAAAAAAAATATCCTGAAATTTTATTTCTTCATTTGACTTCGTTTTTCTCCTCATTAATGTCAATCCGTTTGTTTCCATAACTCCTCCATAGTCAGTCACTCTCATTTATATACACTATTGTCTCTTTACCACAGACTACTAATAATCTTACTTAGATAGGTAGACATTTGATAGACAAAACAATTACACAATTAGAAAGAAAAGTAAAATAAAATACAAAAAAAATACGTGATAATATGAGAGTCAAGTAAAGTTAAGAAAATCAGAAGAACTATGAGAAAAATTGCAAAAATAAGAGAAGAGCATTTTTTAAATAAAAATCTTTTTAATTTTAATAAGAGCAGAGCATATAAGACGTAATTTATGAGAAATTTATAGAAGCATAATAAAAAAATTTTAAGAGACACAAAGGAGTTTAGAAAGGTAAACAAATTGAAAACGAATGACTGTCATACTGACCGAAGAAGTTCTTCTGCTAGTAAAGATACTAAATTAAAATTTTACGAAAATTTTATTTCAAAGTTTAAGTAAAATTAGAAATCAAATCAAAAACACGTTTCTTAAAAAATATTCAAGAAATTTTTTAACACCGAACTTTGGACATATGAACATTCTATTAATCATAGTTTGTGAAGGAAGAAGAAGCAGATAATGTTTAGGCAATGCACTCATCTTCACCAACAATGGATTTGTGGTGAATGTAACTTCAACGTAATATTTGATTCTCTTCCATGGTTTTATAATAATAATTATAACACTAATAATATTAAAAGGATATCAAAAATTTAATTTAGAATTTAAAACTAGAATTATTAAAAATTATTAATTTTCCTATTCGTAATTTTAAGCATCTGAACGAAGGAGTCATTCACAACGGATATCTCAAATGTTAACGTCCAGTTTTCATTACAAATATCAACAGTAAGCATTACAATTGAATATTGAAATGAATAACGTAGACAGACACTCAGTAAGTGTTAACCTACATATACACGACTATAAATTACAAACTATATACTTTCTTGCAAATAAAATTAAAAAATCAAAAACGCCTTGGTTCCTTACAGGCTCTTTTCTTTATACTACATACAATTTTGTGAATAAAAAACTTGATAACAGAATTTTTCCAAGATGACTTGATATTAAAAATATAGAAGAAGAAAACAAGAAAAAAAAAATGTGTGAAAGGAAAATACAAAAAAAAATTCTAGATTTTCTATAGAATATTAAACAGTAAGGTATGCAATAGCAAAAAAAAAAAAAGAAAGAATAATGAAACGCCTTAATGCATTTAACAATGAATAACTCGAATGATGATGAACCTGCTGCCATTGTTAAACTCTTACATATTAAATACATTATGCATAAAAAATACAAATTGAAGTGCATGCAAAACTTTAAAATTAAAAAAACCTCATATATCTAGATATGTACATATGTCCGTATGTGAATATACAAAAATCTATTTGGAAGCCCTCACACTCGCTGTGCTCAGATTTTTTAATTCCTTTAAAAATTATGATAAATATTATATAAGCATAAATGTATTTTTTTTTCTCTTGATTGATAAAGACGTCGTCATTCACAAAAAAAAAAAAAATATTAAACACGCTTTGTATATTGGCATTAAAATTAAAATTATGAAACTTACAAGCAAAATTGAAAAAAAAGTTCTATAACAATTCAAATAAAAAATTATTTTTAGAATACACGAAATTAGGGATGGGCAATCAGTAGAAATGAAAATCAGTAGGGATGGGCAATTGTAAGAAAAAAACGTAATTGCTTTTAACTCTTATATTTGCGATTCATTTCTTCAACCCTCTTTTCTAAAAACTGTTCAACCTCTCATTGAACTTACAGAAGAGGGGATTCAAAATGAAACGTGAGAGTTTCGACTTATTGTGTTATACTATACATTCAGTGTAAAATTTCCTTTATAAAGCAATGTATTGAATTGTACTTAGTACTAAAAAATATCTTAAGGTTCTCCTTGATATTCTTAATTTAATTCGTTATTCACATTTAAGGCCTATTAAAAGTTGTGTATTTGGAAATAAAAAATTCTAACAACTTTTGTGATTAAAAGTTGCGTATTTGGAAATAAAAAATTATATCAACTTTTGTTAAAATAAAACTATGAATTGAGAAAACTGAATTCCATGCATGAAGATAATTTATGCTGAGTCCCGAAGTACCACTGGCCAGCAGATGTAAAATGTTTCGTAAATTAAGAAATTAATTAGCCGAAATTTGGCCGTTATTTATAGTTATACAGGTTCAAAAAAAAAATCGGCTTATTCAATGTTCAGTAGTGATACATTAGAAATTAATATAAAGGCACTGGTCCTATAAAACAATTTAAATTTTCTTACCTGGAATGCATTGGGGCTCAATGTGTTACACAAAAACTATATGTAGTACTTAATAGAATTCGAGAACTTTATTCAAACATTTGTGTTTTTGAAAAAAAGTTAATAACAAAAATGGATTGTTCCACATCATTTTTTTAATAACGCCAACATTGAGGTAGGCAAAAGTTTTTGAAAACCTATTTATTTTCTACACGTTATACTCAAAAGTATGTATGTATGTGTATATATACATAAACATATACGTTGTAGATTATTTTCTCATAATTCTTGCAA
Organism: Condylostylus longicornis; assembly: GCF_029603195.1. NCBI lineage: Eukaryota > Metazoa > Arthropoda > Insecta > Diptera > Dolichopodidae > Condylostylus > Condylostylus longicornis. The sequence continues at coordinate 14,532,593 of NW_026577973.1, read as the reverse complement.
TTTTTTATTTCTTTCTTTTTTTTTATTTTCGTAGTTTAGAAAATTTATGAAAAAGTTGAGTGTGACATAAGTGAGACATTCTTGTCAAGTACAAATGTTGAATACACTATGAGATAAAAAAAAAAAATTCGCTATTGTAATTTTTAACCTTTCATATATACATTTTGTTTTTGTTGTTGGTTTTGTACCCCAACATTCTGGCTTCTATAGAATTTGAATTACGAAATGAGGTAGCACTTTATTTTATTTTCATTTTTTCTTTTTTTCTGCTTTGTATTCTCGATTTATGATGGCTTTTGTATTTAAATTGCATATATAGGAGAGATGCATTATGCAATTCATTTACATATAAATACCATGATATTTAGAGTATGTGATGAGCATAAAATGAATGACGGTAATTTTTTTTTGTGAATAAAAAAAACTAGTAGTATGAAAATAGCAAAAAAATTAACAAAAATTTTAAGCGATTTTAAATAAAGGTGGTCCAAATTTATATAACAGAAATTAAATAACTTATATTGATTAAATAAAAATAATTTAAAGGTGTATCGTAAATTTAGAATGAAAACGCGGCACACGACTTCTAAAGCCTCTCAGTATCACTTAATTATTTAAAAGAGAATAAATCAATTATTTAATTCAATCATTTTTTTGAAATTTCATATTATATTGATCTCATAATTAAAATTTAATTAAATCACTTATAATTCAAACATATTTGTTTCATTTCCCTATGACAAAAAATTCAATAGTCGTAATGGTAGCTTAAAATGGTTAGAGATACAAATTATGGATTTATAGATTTAGACAGGATGCGAGACAGAGTCTTATCAATTGTCTTTGAGATGTAAAAGTTAATAGTTACCTTTATTTTATACAACTCAGAGAAATTTTCATTATATTCGCAATCCTTTACAAATTCTTTGTAAAATTGTGTATAATATTTATGCTACAAATTATTGAGAATTACGTGAAATGAGCACAATTCAGGTCGAAGAGAGTAGAAAGTAATTATATGAAAATTGATGCCACTCGCGGGTAAAATTTTATAATTTTTATTTTCATTAGATTAGCACCTACACACTATTGGAGAAATGTTCTTGTACTGAAATACTTTTATAAATATGTAGTTATATTCATACACTATTTTGACATTAGAATCAAATGTTATATGTATTATATTTGACATATAAGTCAAAATTCTTTGATTTTGCTTTCTGTTATTAAAAAATTGTTTTTTTTTTTTTTATTTCATACGCACTATACTTTCGCCTTTTATGCACACCTTTTATTTTAAAAAAGGAAAAACGGTATAATATTTATATATTACACCATTTATATTATTACCATTTATATTATTTATAAATTTGTGGGTAATTTTAGTTGCTTGACTTTGAATCTGTTGGTATTCAGTGTGGAGAACATAATTGCTAAAAAAAATTGGCTAAAAAGTATTTGAATACTCAACTTTGCGAGTGTCAAATACTTTTTCTTAGCATTTTATAAAATTTCTCTACACAACCCTCTTAATTACGGCAAAAATAATATGATTCGATCAAAATAAAAAAAAACTCACTTATATAAATTAAAAAAGCTCAAAAAATGTCCTTCAATTATCTCTGAGTAAGACGCAAATACTATCGATTTGCAATAAAAAAAAAATTACAATATTTTTAAGGGTCTAACTATCTTTTCAAAGCACAAATTGATGATAATGTTTCACTCTCTCTTATTTTTTGTTAAGCACTAATCTACATTCGATTCTCTCTCACTCTACTGCTTTCTTAGTTTTACACATGCCATCAATAACTATCTATCATCAACGCAACGCTTCTCGCTATCAATATTTTTATTATTCTTTTCTTTTTTTTCTCAATACATTTATTAGTTTTTTATTACAATTTTTTTTTTTTTGCTATTTGCTAGTTAACCACTCTATAGTTAGAAAAAATAATAATTACATTAGATTCCATCATCAAATTTATTTAAGAAATTTTTTTTTTGTCAGAAAGTGAGTAAATAATCTGGTAATAAAATGTTCAATTTACAAAATTAACTAGCAGTCTTCGACAAAAAGAAAAATGTGAAAATAAGAAAAAATGAAAAGAAAATAAAAAATATTTTTTTAAAAAAATTTTATTATTGAATTTTCATTTGAAGACGTGATAGAGAAAAAATGTTGAAAAATACGGGGAAAAAAAATTGCGAAAATTTTTTTTTTGGATTGATGAAAATTTTAAACTGAATTTCCGTTTAACTATCCTATTGAATATCAAAAGTGAATTTTGAAAAAAAAGAAAAACTATTCAATTTATTTCAAGCGATTTATTCTTAAAAGAAAAAAAAAAAATAGGAAATCTATTACACCCTCTTTAAATTTTTGGAAGAATATTTGAGTAAAAAGTTTTTTAAATAAAAATTTTTTTTGAATAAAAAAAATTCATTTACCCTTGATTAACACTATTCGAATTTTGTGTAGTTACAAAAAAATCTCACTACATTAAAGTGAATTTTGAGTAGGTCTTCTATATTTACGCTCTTTGAAAATTGGGTTTACGAAGAGTTGTATTGATAAAAAATTATAATATTTAATTTGAATTCCAAATATATTTGCGATTGTCAATTTTATTTAAATAATTTTAAAATTCCAGCTTCAATTACACAACCTAAAAGAAATTACAATTCACTATAGAGAACAAACAAACAATCAGCCCTATGATGAATTTCTTTTGTACTTCTGAAATCCGGAAAATTACGAATGTCTTAATATCAATTTCAAATTACTTAAATTTAATATTCCGAATGACGAAAACTGCGAATATTCGTAATAGAGTAATCATGAATTACGTTAGTATTGAAAATAACCTTCAAAAGTTTACGAAAAAAAATTATAACAAGCAATTTATAGAGAACGGTCGTTTAAGATTTTTAAGTTTTCAATTTTTCTTCGCTGTTTTCTTCTTTCACTAACACGGCTACTATGACAGGAAATGGGGAATTTTTTCACTTTTCAAAAAATTCAAAAACTAAAAAAACAGCAAAACTCTGCTTTTCAAAAATATGCTTTCGTATGAAAGTTTTTTACTCAAAAAGCAGCAAAAAAATATAAACAAAAAACTTTACAGTTAAAATAAAATACTGACTGTAGGCACTCCGAAATTCGGTGCTGCCATTGCTGATTCATAATCTCTACGAGTGGCATTTTTTTGTCATTTAAAAATCGTAGGATTCCACGAGTTGAATTCATGATAGGACTGATTTTTTAAAAGGAAAAGAATTTTTGAAATTGAGGTTTGTAAATTTTAACATTTATTAAGTAATCTATAAAATTTTTACAAGGACCTGTTGTACATTTAATTGATCACGTTAACAAATCATTGAAATGTTAAGACAGAAATTTTGAAAAAATTTAACATCTAAAGTATTTTTTAATTTTTTTGCAGTTTTCAGAATACGCGTGATTTTCAATTGCATTTAATGCACGATTGTGTATAAAATGAAAAATTTGCGTGACAGATGGTTCCGTTGTGATTTTTACCAGCCCGAAACAGTTACGACATCAAAATTTCAAGAATTCTATTCTCAAATACGTGACACGTACAAGAATCTTAATCTTAGTTCTCATCTTCCCAAACCACACAAAAAAAAAATCTCAAAATGCATTTCTGTTTCTCGTTAAAATCTCTAACTTCTCAAATATGTGTCAAATATGTTTTGACAAATAGGAAATAAAAATTTTTGTGATAAATTGCGATTTAAGAATAAAAGAGAAAAAATAATCAAATTAAAATAGAGAAAATGTAATTTAAAATTCTTTTTTAGACTCTACTTACAGTTTTCCTAGAAATTCATGTTTTAAAGCTAATTAAGAAAAATATAAAAAAGCTGTTTTAAAGGCAAAAGCATTAAAGTAAATTAACTAAGACAATATTCTTTAAGAACAAAATTGAAATTTTTAGAAAAACTCGGAAAAATTCCATTAAAAAATGTTATTTTAATTTTGCAATCCATTCAGCATTAATTAATTATTAAATCCCATTTTGGCTTTGAAATTTGCAACCGATATACATTCTCACAAAAACTTTTAAGAGAAAATTTCCCTTTTTTAATGCTAAAGCTATTTACACTAAGAAAAAACTTAAACAACAATGTCTCAAAATCTAATTAATCTAAATAAATTTTTTGCCAAAATACTTTCACGAAATACTTCATAACTTCAATTTTATTTTTTTGATCCCCTCATAATCAACCAATCATGAAAATAACCTTATATGTCATACAAATTATTTTATTTTCCTAAAATTACAAAAAAAAAACCAAACAATAAAAAAATTTTAGAAGAAAGTACCTACTCAATTTACCAAGATAAATTACGAAATTTTTTACATTTTTTAAAGAAAAATTTATAATGAAAGCAAAAAAAAACAAAAAACAAAAATACAAAAAATGTGATATTAAATCGCAATTTATCGCATGAAATTACCAAAAATCTAGACTACATATTTCAAAGATTGATTTAAAAAAAAAATAAGAAACAGCACTTTCTAGTACACTAATTATATTTAAAAGGAAAGTAAAAACTAAATGAATTGAAATTGATCAGCTTTTTAAATGAATTTAGAGCGAACGAATGAATGAAATTTATCTCCTTTATCTTTTCTCCAACATCATGAATAATAGCAGAAGAAAAAACAAAATTCCGCCTTCACAATATTTATTTTGTAATTTTTGTTGTTTTTTTCAAGTGTTCCAATTCTACACTGAGAGTTGAACACTACCTTATAAATAATATTAAAAAAAAACTTTAATCAATACGGTAAATTTTAAGGCAAACAAAATAAAAAAAAAGACTCAAGAAAGGAAAATTTCTCTTCAATGTTATTTTCGTGTGCCTTTGAGTGCAATAATGAGAGTAAATATTCAAAATTAATAATAAAAGAATTATTGATGGAGAATTTTTTAAAACATTTTAAAAATTACAAATTTTTGGCACATAGGTAAAAAATGCAATTAAAGTGCATTCGACGAAATTCATTCAATTTTGAATTTAATATTAATATTTAAATTCATATTTTAAATTAAATGCATATGAAGTGAAGCCGGACCGTATAGCACATACTTAGGATTTTTAACATTGTGAATGTTGAGAATTTTAAAAATTCTTCACAATTTCACTTTTTTGAAGGTTGTTTGACATTGATATATAGGGGGTATCCTCACTAAAACACAGCTGTAATTTTATTGAATTGCCGGAAAAATAGAGTAAATGAACTAGATGAGAATGGAAAAATTAAAATTCAATAAGAGTTTAAAGAAAAATTAAAAATATGTAAGAAAACTTTATGATTTTTTAAAATTATAGCAAAAAATTTTAAATCGAATTGAAATTTAATGTAAATTAAAATTGTTTTAACAAGTTTCTATAAGTTAGAGTTTGTAGGGACCGTTCCTATTCAATAAAAAGGAATAACATTGAAATTTATATTTGTTGGACACAACTGCATAGATAACAATATTCAATGGTTCAAACTGATTTATGGATGACTCATGAGTACGCAGTAAAACTTGTTAAAGCTGGAAATGCATGGAACGAAATTTTTTTTCCAGCTGAGGCAGTTTTCCGGCAAGGGAAGTACAAGTTGAAAAATAATTATGTATTTTTGCTTAACGATTAGGTTTTTTATCCTTGTCATTATTCTACCTGAAATAGAATTATGACAAACGTCGTCAAAAACCAATTAAATTACGACAATATGCTTGCCTTCTTAATTTGATCAAAATATAATATTGTAATAGTCGCCAAAATATAATAATAAAAAAATTAGTAATGACATTTGTGACAGAAATTTCAGAATTTTAGGTTGTAAAAATATAAAAAATTCCAAAATTTACTAATATTTTCTTCAGGTGCCGGCGTTTGACAAGTTTTTTCTTTTTTTTTTTATACAAAAAAATATTTTTTAGGGACAGCAGAATTGGAATTTTATTATAAAATACGGCAGTTTTCTCAGACCATCTCAGACAAGTTTTAATGTGTATTCATTTTTTTTAATTATTTTAAGCTTAATTACTTATGCTTAAGTTTGTTTATTTGATCATTTCGAACGTCAAATTTATTCATCAAATCTGAATCACCGAGTTTTTCAATTCTCTCTTCTAAGACACATAATATTTGCATCATGTCAGTAGTACTTAATATTTTTGATTATTTGTGAATTTGTTGTACAAGTTCATTTAAAAAAAAAAAAAATTTATATTGAAAAATTTAAGCTATTCACAATTTCCAATTTTCCAAAATTTTGCAAATCACGTTCTAAAAAGGATTTTGAATTCAAATTCAATTATTTTTTTGCTTATAAATGCAATATGCACTTATAAAAATTAAATAGAAATTTGCTGAATAATCTAATTAAACATTTGCAATACCATAATTATTAAAACATTAAAATAATTTATTAAATAAAAAAATTTTAATAAAAAAAAATTCTCTTTAATAAAATTATTTAATTTTGAAATCATGATAAAATTTTTTTCAAATTAAAAACCAAAAAAATTGAATATGCAATATTCAAGAATAACAACAAAAAAAACCAACATAATAAAAAAAACTGAAAGTTCATCGCTTCTTTTTCATTAAAAAAAACAACTCTCGTTTCAATTTTCACGGTAATATAATAATTATGACACCATTTCAACAGCACTTCTCATTGTCTTTGACACAATTAATTCATTCATTAAACAACAAAGAACAAAGAGAAATCAATATCGCTTAAACAAATAGCAGCTGTGAACTGACAACAATGAGAATTAAGAGAATGGTTACGATGAGGGTAGGTAGGTATAGACCAAAAGAGGGGAGAGGAAAAACCAAAAAGAATCACTGATTTTGCTGCTTTTTTTTCATTTGGTTATTCTTTTGTATTTTTGTTTTTAATTTCATTACACTGAGACATTAAAAAAAAAAGAAGTCATGGTCTTTAAAGTTTAGCTTTTGTCTTCTCAAGTAATTCTAATATTTAATTTCAAAATTGAAAAACTTGTGTAATAGTAAAAAAAAAAGAAAAAAACGCGATTATAAAAGACGCAAAAAAAATACAATAAAAATAATAGAAGTTTTGTCTTTTTTATAAAAAAACACAAAAAGAAAAATAATTTTAATTCAATTAAAATTAAACAGATTTTTTTTTAATTTTAGTGTCAAAACAATAAAATAATTGAAATTATGGCTATTAAAAAATAAATTCCGGTTAAGCCAATGGTTTGTAAGGTAGCACTTTTCCCCTCAAACAAATGAAAAAAACTTTTTTTAAAAAACCGCAGTCTTCTACTGAAATTCTCATTAATAAACCAACATTATGATTTTATACAGCAAAAAATTATTGCATACTTTTCGGGGAAACAAAAAAAAATAAAAAGGCGTTAGCATAATATGGTCGAGTTCTGCGATTAAATGAGTTAGAATCAATAATTATTTTTTTATGGCATAGCATTTTCGCTTTCATGGAAATTGCAACGCTTACAGTTTTGGAAATTTATGGTGTCGAAAATCCATATTTTACAAATTTCGAGATGCGGCCACAAAGATGGTGGTGAAAAAAATTTTCTTTCATGGAAACAAATAATTTACAAAAATGTCTAGAAATGGCTAAAATTTCCCATTTCTACACCTTGTGGCTCTAAGAGATAAATTATATTAAAAATTTGAAAAGAGAAAACATAAAAGCGGTTTTAAGGTAAAGGTTAATTTTAGCGGCCATTTTATCATTGTACAATGTTTCATTATGTAGTTGTATGCGACAGAAAAAGCGTGCGCTACTTTTTTGCGTTTGCGGAATTCAAAAACTGTTTGTGATTTCGATACTAAATTGTCAAAAAATGATATTTTTAGGATTTTGACGAAATATAACTTTTAAAAGAGAAAAGTCGGTAAAAATTACGCTGAAAGGACGTTAGTTCTAATGAAACTATTTTCTAGTAAAGATTATACAATTTCAGCTTTCTATTTTAAAAATTAAAAAAGTTTTATAAACAGACTCACGGGCAGACGAATGTACGTACAGAGCAAAACTAATAAAAAATTCTACTTTTTTTTTTAATTTTGTTAGAAAAATGCTGAAATAATAAAAAAACAATTGAATTAATTAAGAAAATTATTTTAATTAAGATACATTTAACCCATTCTTCTCTCAGAGTTGTCACAATTTTTAAATTGCATCGAACGAAGCAATTTTTTGTTCAATTTAACCCAATAATTTGAAGATGTAACAAGATTTACAATTAAAATTCGCACTAATAAAGACAGACAGAGTGAAATTAATAATCACTTTTTTTTTTAATTTTTTGAAAAATGTTCTAAAAATTGGAAAATAAATATTGAATAATTCCATAGGAACATAAAATTAAATTATAGGAAAAATTTTATGTGTGACTTTTCATTAAAAGGAGAAAGTAATGAGCAAATAAAATTGAATCAAACAATTGATTTAAAAAATAATTACATAAATATGGTGGTGATCAGACAGGATTTAAAGTATTTTAAGATACATGCATTTGAACCCAAGTAAAATGACTGCAATATTTGGCATTTCAACTCAAACATAAATTGCGCTTCATAAGTTTCAGCCTCGAATAACTTTTAATTATTCTGATACTAAATTTTCAAAAGGAATTAAATTTGGAAAATTAGAATTAAAATTTTTCAATTCTAAGACAGTTTTTTTTTTAATGTTTGGTTAACGCGGCTCGCGGTACATATAAGCCATCCAGGCCCGTTGTGTTTAAATATTAAATTGAGACAAATTTAGTGTTGAAAGGATAATTTTCTATAACATTTTATACAATAATAAGCAGAAGATTAAGGACAATAACTAACAATGATAATAACTTTTAAATTACTAGTTTCAGTGGTCATTTTACCCAATATATTTAGGGCATATATATATATATACATAGAACAAGTAATTTAAATATCTTTTATTAATTGAAGATGAATTTGAATTCGATATATCTATATGGTATTATTATACTCTAAAAATACAAGGTGATTTATAACATACAACTTTAATTACAATGTTTCATTAAATTTAAATGCTTTTTCTACATTATATACACATTCATACTATATAAACTATCAGAAAACAAGAACGCTAAAAACCATTTATAACAAGACATGACATTCTATATTACTGACTTGATTTATTCATTTTGAAAATTACCTAGACTTTAATTGCTAGAAGGTTTACTTGTATATATCATAGTAAACATGACATAGAAAGTTACAATATTTAAAAAAAAAAATCCAAAAGCAAAGTAACGTACCTACATAATTAACAATTTTATGATATTCAATATAGCCAATAACGATATTGTTAAATTGCTTTAGTATGAAAAGAAAATTTCAAAAGAAGAAAAGTGATGAATTTTTCTTTTTAAACTTATTTATAAAACTAGCTATAAATACAGCACCATTAACCAGAACCTACGTTTAAATATTAAAATATTTTGTATATACTAGTATATGTAGAGTATATGTAAGTACAAACATGAATGACTCAATGTATACATGGTTTGTGAAAATGTGTTAAAAAATCAGAGTAGAATTACAATTTTTTTCTAATGCATATTTAGTTTTCCCAGTGGGAGATCCTTGACTGGTATTTTATACCCCACCTACATATTTTATATACGTTTAGTACCCAAAGTGTATTCAATTTAATATTAATCATGTTAGAATGACCTCTTTGCTTCTGATTTTTCCTTCTTTTTATGTTTTTTCTTTTTATTCTTCATCTTCGCTTTATATTTTTGTGTTGTTGTACCCCGTATTCATATAAAAATTATAAAAAAATGAGATGAAAACCGAGAAAACTTTAAAAATTAATTGATGAGTTTTACATAAATTTTCCTTCAATCTCGATCATTCATTATTCTATTCTGTGCATGTACCAAAGAACCACAACAGTGCAGTTGTGTTTAAAGAAGAAAAATGTTACAAACAGAAGGAATTCATTCATTCATTCTTCATGCAAGTAAATGTTATTAAACATGTTGACTGTTATTGTATATTTAAAACTTAAAAAATACAAAATAACAAAGAGAATGAATTACAAGCATCAGTTATCATGCTTGTTTGACAGCATTAACTTATGGATGATTGGTATTACAATATCGGTATGTTAACAGTTTTAATATTGTCATGTATATGTAATATATATATATACATACATGTAAATGTAAATGCAATCAAATTGTATTTGTGTGATGGTGGGTTCACATTTTGTATACTCATGGCTTTCTTTTAATTTATTGCTCCACAACAAGATTAATTTGAATTCACAGACAATGTTCATAGATTTCTTCCAAAGTAATAATTTTTTTTTGTCGTGCTTTACAATGCTGCACAATTTTAATTAACTATGGTATATTAATTAAGTGATGTTTTGGAATTTTCCTTTGTAAATATTTGATCAACAAAAATACTTACATTAATTCAATAGCTAATTACAGGTAGAAAGAAAAATTTCATTTATACACTTAAAAATAAAATTATTTTTTTATGATAACACTTTCCTTTCGTAAGATTTTTTAGAATGTTTTGCGAGTTAATTAAATTTTATGAATTAAGAATTCACTGCACTTATTTGAAATGAAATTTAATCACTTTTAAAATATTTCATTATTGGCATTTGCAATTTTAAGATAATATTGAAATTTCTTGTTTGTATTCATAACAGTAGTGATTCACTGTCTTGACAGCAAAATTACATTATTGAATATAAACAATATTTTTAAAATTCGATTTTTTTCGGATGAAAATTAAATTTATGTTAAGTTCGAAATCCAAAAAAGATAGCTTTACCCGAACTTTACCTAAATAAATGCATTTTATGGCAACACTATTAACTACTTATAGCAAGAAAAGTATTGATAATTTCACAAATTGCCATGCCAATATATTTCAAAATTAGAACGAGTTAGAAAGAGAAATGATAGAAATTAATGAATATTACAAATTAGTGAAATCTGTGACTGTTACACATTACATAAAATCAGAACTTGATTTGAAATCGAAATCTGACATCCGAATTAATATGATGGAAAAAAAAGAAAGCTAACCAATTATCATCGAATCTTCTATTCGATTTTTAAACACAATATAGCTAGAACAACATTTTTTCCCTCTGAATATCATGTTGTCAATTTATAAATTGCAAACATTTAGAACATTACTGCCAAAAATTTGACACAGTGACAGTGACAATCTAATTGTGTAAATTCATATCAGGTTTCGTCTTAGATTAAGTCATAGATTTATGTAGTCTGGATATGATAACTGGCACCTAATTATTTCAGGAAAATACTTTCTTTACCTCCTACTAAATCTCAAATTCATTTCTTCCTTTTCTTTTCCTTAAGTAATTTTTCTTCTTCTGAGCAGTCCTGTATAGGACTCGGAAAAGTAAGACCTCAATTTAAAACTGAAATGCATACCGTCGTCTTTACTATGTGTTATGCACATAATTTCTATAATACTTTAAATACCACATTCAACCGCAGCAAATGCATTATAAAAAATTTCTACTAAAAAAAAAATAAAAATTTTATGAGATTTTTTTTAAAATTAATTTCATTTGAACTAAATGTTCACATTAGAAAAGAAATTTTAATTAATATTTAACAAAATGATTTTTTCTTAGAATTCCTCATATTTATGACGGAAATTTTCGACCCACATTCATTACCAAAATAAGAAAAGAAAATGCTTTTTCTTATAAGCCAATTTAATTGCAAATAATTTTAAAACATGACGTTATAACACTATTAATTTGAGTATAACAGCAAGAAAATAAGAAAACATAAAATTTGAATTTCCGCAAAAGAAAAAAATTCCTTTTAATTTTCTTTTACGTTTTTCTTTTAAAAATAAATTATTAAATCTTATTCGTAAATCATTTTAACTTCATTGATATTATTTTTAATAGGGTATGGTTATGCTTACACCAATGATATAAGCACTTTATTTTATACTCTATTTAGGCGACATTTAATAGCAGTAATTTAAATTTATTGAGAAAAGTTTAACAACAACAAGAAGAACAACAACCAACGCACATCATAATATTAAAATCAAGCAAGTAATATTTTTTAACTCCGATTCCGATTTGATCTTTTATTTCCACCTCTTTCCTCTCTCTCTCTCTCTCTCTAGCGTTCATTCTTCGTACTCCAGTAATTCTCAATATGCACATGCATACATAAAGTGTGCTATGTGCTTGTATTAATAACAATGAACTTTTGAATATTTTTTTGTTCAATTTTGATTGTTTCGTTATTTTTCGCATATAACCTAAGCCTATTGCAATAAATTTGCATATAATAAAACAAATGCAAGGAAAACGAGTTAAATCTTAATGCTCTATCCACACACACGGTACAACATGTTAATCAACTTGGAAGAATTGAAAAAATTAAAAAAATTTTTGATTTTATTTAAACTCAACATTCAAATTTGAAAAATGTTGAGCAACATTTTTTACTGATACACGACTCTCTCTTATATTTAATTCAACCAAGTTGATCAACATGTTGAACCGCAATCGTGTATGTATAGCCGTAGCATGACATTTCAATATTTTTTCTTCTTTTTGTTTTTTGATGTTTCCCAGTTGCATTCCAGGCACAAAAAAAATTGTCGGCGCATTTCAATTGTTGCATTGTAATAAAGAAAAGCAACAGAAAAAATAAACTATACGCAAAAGATATTCAATGTACAAAAGAAGAAAATCGCGGAGGAGACCTACACTATATTTTGACATTTTCAAATTGAAAAAAAAATACAAAGTTGATTTATGGTGAAAATTTTTTTCGTTTCCTATTTTTTTTATTTTATTTTTTTTTATTATTAGTTGGCGTTTTACAGATTTTTTCTTGTTTTTCTTGTGTTTTTTTTTTATGTATTTGTTCGCGATTTATGAATAGTGCGAATATTCAGAGCAAAAAAAAATTTTTTTTTTATTCTTAATAAGAAAACATGAAAAGCAAATTTTATTAGGAAACGAAAAACGAAAAATTTTGACGAAAAATAATAAATTAAATTTTTATTTTTTTTCTAAGAAAATTCTCACCTTTTCCATAACATTTTCCAATTTTGTACATAACATCGTGGCAAATTTATATAAGGAAATTTTTTTTTCAATTATAGCACACATTATTACATATTTTAAAATTTTTGTATTTTTTAAAATTGTGGAACTTTTTTAATCAATAAACTTGTATTTGAGTTTCTAAGAAAATCTATTTATAAAATTTCAATATTATTTCTCACGAATTTCAATAACATAAAAATTTTTAAATTTTTAATGAAAATGTAGCGTGAGTGCACATAATGTGGCCATTATAAAATAAAATTCAATTTTTAATGCGTTGTTTTGAATATTTTTAAAAATTTTGTATTTTGTACAAAAATTTTGAATAGATTGAAAATTTTTAATGAGCACCAATTATTTTTTAGAAATTATAAAAGTGGTCACTAACATTCTTGTTAAACAACAGTTATTTTAGTACCTATAAATAATATTTTTAATGTATAGTAAAGAGCGGAAGGAAGACATAAAAAATTAAACACGATTTTGCATTGTCCGATTTGAATTTTAGATTATTGTACGCTGCCTGTACATTCTACTTAACACTCTACAGAATTTAATATAATTATTACATTACTGATTTACAATAAGATAATATTGTTCTCTTATTTATACTAGGATAGTGACATTTCGGAATAAAAAGGAATGGAATACGAAAATGGCATTAAATATCATTGATTTATTGTTGTAATAATCAGAATTTTATTCAGAATTTTCATGCGAAATTGTAATTGTATTATTATTTTAAAAATAAATTAATATAAAATCACTGCTGCTATGCTCTTAAAACACTTGACCTAGTATATATGTACATACTATGTGCACCAAGTTATAAAAATGTTATAAATCACAAAATTAGTGTATAATTTATAATTTTTTTAAATATTTTAACAACTTAATTATAAGATAAATTTTTTTTTAAAAAAATTCTTATTGGAGCATATTTTTTAGGAAAAAAAACTGTTGTAAACAAATTTATTTCGAATAGGTCCTAGGCATTTATTGTGGGAACGACATCTCTTGTATTGTGTTATATTTGTGAACCTATATTTTATTTTTATAAGAAATTACAATCAGAAAATACAATTATTTATATAAGAACACTTTGATATAACTAAGCTACGGATGTTTAATTATATGTATGATAACAACTACGACCTGCAAGTCACAGAAATATTTTGACCCCGTAATTCAGCGCTCGAAACTCAAATGCCAAATTTTATTTTGTGAAACTTCAGTATTTTTAGAATTATACTAAAAAACATTTTGTGCAAGGAAATTGCATGGAAGCTAATTGAATAGCAAGTTCACATAGCACCGAATATTCAGTCCATTTTTCTAAATACCAAAATTATATTCGGCTTTCTTATATAATTAAAATAGTAACTTGAATGTTTTAAAATGAAAAATTGAATATGGTGAAAATTTAAAAATTACCACATTCTCTCTCCTCTACTCTGTTATAATATTCAATTTAAATACAAATCAAGAATATCGATTTGTTTTTAATTCATTACTTAATATTTTTTTTCCTTTTTTCTTACATCATATTCTAATTTACATATCTATATTGTGCAATATATTAGATATGTATATTAATGGTACATTTGTATTATATTAAAATATTTCAATCCGGTACCATTCTAAACATATAAGAATAGATGAAAAAAAAAATATGAACTGGTTCTTATATTTTCATAATATAAAGAAAGGAAAAAAATTCCAAGAATAACAAATAACCCTATAATTATTATCCTTTGTATAAATAAAAAATAATAATAAAAAATTTCTTCATCAAAATCATCCATAATTCACCATACATAACCATACATTAAAATATCTAGTCTCTACAGCTGTATAATTCTTTCTTCCCCATTGCAATAATAATGATATTATCATTTTTACCGTTTCTTTACTCCTCCTCTTATTCCATTTGTTATTTTTTTTATGTACATATTTTTGCGGTTATACCATCCATCAATTAAGATCCCTTTTCATAGAATTTCTATAGAAACAAATTTTTTTTGTATACATACACATATTTAGGTATATGGAGCCCAGCCATTCACAATATACATTCACATTTAATTTTTTATCATTTTCCTTTCTGGTTTTTTTTTACGTTATTGAAGAAGAAGGATCAAATCGAAAACAAGAAAAAGCCGAATTTATAATAACATGATGATTACTTCTTTCAGTTCACAATTATTTTACAACAAAATGACGATATTTAAATATAGAGTAATAAGAAAAACAACAAAATTCATTGTCGATCAAAGGAAAAAGGTCATTTTAAAATTATTGATTCATTGTATTTCTTACCCACTCACTCTTTTAATTATTTGAGATCGTTTAATTTTTATATTTTACAGTTCATTCTTGTTTGATTATTTTGTACTTTAAAATTTATTAGCGATAGGGTGACGGCACCAGTATAAAGTCACTTTTAGTTAAATTATAACAAGTTATCGTCTTGTTTAGTGAAAACTAGAACTGAGAACTCTATAAAAATCTAAAATTTTCAAATTTAATTAAAATTTTTTAATTAATTCAATTCTTTCCTATTATTTAAAAAAAAACTATATTAAAATGTAGCAGAAGCACTTAAAAACGGTCCGTACCGGAATTCATTAAAAAACTATTAAAGATTTCGAAAATCAATCAAAAATTAAAAATTACAATTAAAAATCTTATGGCAATTTACGGAATTGAATTTTATTACCTTGAAACTTCCAAAAGAACAAGTGAGAATATGAAAGACCTTTTAAAATTGTTTTTTTTTTCTTATAAATTTTTAAACTGTTCGAATTTGATTTTGTTATATTTTTAATTAAGTAAAATGAATTAAAAAAATTATAATTAATTTAAAATTGAAGATGTTAATCCAGAAAATCGATTTGAAAAATTGTGAACATTTTGTTATATGGAATTGAATTATTGAAGTTAAATTAAATTTTAAGGTTAAATATTAATTATGAGATTGAACGGCATATTGAATTTGATTTCGTTATTTAAAAAATTCATCAAATTCATATAACTTATCCATTCGAGCATCAAATTATTCATTCGAATAAAATATTCGTAACTCTCGCAACGTTTTCCTCACAGCAATCACACATTGCGACTGTTCTTGTCTCATGTTTGCATTTAAATGATTCCCTTACATAGTCTATAAGTTGAGTATAAAAATATTCTTCTTAAAATATGAAGACGTTGCCATTTTCGAATATAACCATTTTATAAAATTTGAGTGATTTAATAAAAAAATTTTTAATACGACCAACACAATAAAAATACGCATAATTTTTTTCATCTTCTTCTTCTTTTTTGTTCAAGGATTTACTTTGTCATCGCTATCAATATAACCAATAAATTTAAAATTTAAACAAGCAAAACAACAAAAAAAACTTTAATGAAAAAAAAATTTTTTTTTTTGGTTTTCTCTTTCTTATATAAAAATATGAGGCTGAATGCCTCAGCCTCATGTGACCTTTCGATGAAAACAAAAATAAGCATATAATAACAAAAATATTGGAAAATAGCAAAAAGAAACCACATTGCATCCAAATAAAAGTTGGAGTCTTTTTTAAATATGAGAACGAATAAATAATGAGAACGAACTTCTAATGTGGGCACCAAATAATCTATTCTTCTATTTTTTGAATGACGACTTTTAAAGTTGAACTGCAGCTAAGTTGCTATTCTGTGAGTTGACTTTTTCAAATCAATGAAGAAAAATCAACTTTCCACCCTATAGAACCAATCCAGTCAAGAGAAAAGCCAATTTATTATCCGTTTATTTGATTGACATTCAAACATCAATAAATTTCTAATTTAGAAAATTCAGGGCGAATAAGCGTTTGTTTTAAAAAAATTTTATATGACTGCTATTCCAGAGCGTTAAAATGGATTTTTTACTAAAATTTGAAATTGTAGAAAATTCGACACAAAAACAATACTTTCCTTTTTGTATACTGTAATGTGATCGATTATAAATTTTTTATACAATTTCAATACTTTAATAATATTATTAAAGAGAGAAGTGCTTCTTTGCATAATAGTATAATAGGTAATTGTAATGGGTATCAAAAAAAAAAGGTCACGCAATAATTTTCCTATTCCACTTTAATATTTTTTTTTATTCGAAGTCTATGGGGCATCAGCACTTCAACTTGAATATTTATTGCTTGAATAATGATTATGATTATGTGTATATGATGAAGAGGGATGGTGTTGTGATGACCTTAAAATATATCAAAATGAAATCAAACCTTTAAATTTCTTGTACTTATATAAACGATGTAACAAACACTCTTCTATTTTGATTTTACTTGAAGTAAAGAAAAAAAAAGTATTCTTTGTTAAAATTATGTCTGAGTTGTATAACATTAAGTGGTTCTTGTGTTGGAAAGATGTTCTCTCTTCATATTATTAATCGGGTATTCGGATCATCATTGCTATTGTTTTTTTTTTTGTTCTTTTCACGTTTAAATTCAATGAAAATTATTAGAGGAAACTATTCAAAAATAAAAAGAGAAGATAGAAAATAAATTTCATTTTCATTCGATTCGATTTCATATTCTTCTCGTTCACTCACTAAATTAAAAAAAACAAAATAGAGTGATTAGTGAGTAAAACATTATTTGAGGAGTTGAATTGTTGATTTGATGATGAGTTGGTTGATCACTATTGTAATATTGCTGTTTATGTATGTACAAATATATTTTATATTTGAGTATAGTGAGTATGTTAGTAAAATTCGTAAAATGTTTAACCTATACATACTACATGATTATTGGTCTACCTTACAAGTATTTGATGTAGATAAGTTTTTTTTTCATTTCAACTTTAGTTTCGAAAGAATATAGTGAAAAAGATGAAGTACGTACCTATATTTAATTTTGGAATAATAAAATTGTTTGAGTAAACGTGCATTATGCGCATAAACATATATACATACGTATGTATATTTAAATTGAAATCTAATTTTAAAATATGAAGAAGATTCAAAATTCTTTTGTATTTTATTCTCCCTATGTTTTGAATTAAAAACAGTGACTACCAAACTCTTTAAACAAAAGTTAGCATTAGAAAAAATTGTCTGAAATACGGACATAATTGTACGTTTTTGATTAGCCTCAAATTCTGAGTCGACTTAAATATGTCTGTCCGTCTGTTCCTTCGTCCCAACGATACCTCTTACACTAATTGAGTATGATAGCTAAGCTCACCAAATTTTCAGAAATGATTTATAATAGTAAATTTCAGAAATCTATTTAAATTGGATGCGATCGAAACTCTGGTTCGGGTAGCTGCCTTACAACTTTTATTTAGCTATATTTCAGAAATTATTAAAGCTATAATATTAAAATTTCGCAAAGACAATAAAATATTATTGAGGCTGTTATGTGTGATAAAAATGGTTAAAATATCTAGACTACTTGTGGTGGATGCCATACAAATATAAGTAGATAGTAATGTAGCCATTATTTCAGATACATTATTTATGAGGTATTTACTGCTTTCGTATACTACATTCTTAATAGAATTTGAAAAAAGTTGTAACTGCCATACAATTTCAAAAGTTATTTGGTTGGTTTGGTTATAATTGATAACACTAGTTGAAATATCTTGATCTCTGGTGGTAACTGCCTTACAAGTTTCGGAAGTCATTTAATCCTACATTGTGGAAACCATTGAAATTAAAGTGCTGCAATATTTCATAAACGAATAAAAAACCAGGAGTTAATAGAATTTGAAAAAATTTGTTCAATTGCACTCTCTTAAGATAGTTTTATTTCAAATTTTACTTTGCAATATAAAATTATTCTTGATATTTAATAAAGGTCAACTCTCTATAAAAATTCAAATTAGGTTTTATTCTTTAATAATTTAAAGAACAGTTTGCGAATCCCTGACTCATTTTTACCTATTACGAATTACAAATATTACGATCCTTTTATGATTACAAATTAAACACATACTTAGATAATTTTATCAAAAAAAAAAAAGTTGGTAAAATCGAAATAATATGTGTAATTTAAAATGGAATAAGTAAAAGTCTTAAATTAAGCTGTTATAAAATGCTTACGATAAATAATATGTATTTGAGTATGTATGTACAAATGTCGATAATCATAGTATATTATTCTGCACAGCAACTTTACACTACAGTTTTATTCAATATTTATAAAAATTATTTGAACCGAACTTTCATTTCTTATACAGAGTGTCATAATATTTTTGTTAAATATACATACAAAAGGTAACACTACAATCGTATAACACTCCTAAATTTTTAAAATTAACTTTACATCAGGAGAAATTAAGAGGAATAGTTAACTTTAATAGGCGCACATTTGTTCCGTTAGATAGCTTTAATTTTAAAATCATTGTATGCTGGTGTGTAATTTAATTTCCGTACCCTTGTTTGCCCTTAAAGTGAAACCATTAAATCAGTAGAACACTTTACTGATATTAAAATATAATAAGCCATACAAAATGGTAAAACTAATATTATTCCAATTTGAATAGTTTCTTAGACGAATTCAACCCAAACAATTCAAAATTTTTATGGAAAATTAAATAATTTTATGGCTTTTTAAATAATAAGGAACCAAAATGAACTTTTACTGTACGTTTTAATTTTCATTTGATTTTTAATTAGAGCAACAATATTAAAAAAGAACTACAATTCGGATTGCAAAAGCAATCAATTTTGAATGCGCAGGCATTACAAATTCAGAACTTCTTATAGTTGATTGAAAATTACGCTGCTTTTATAACTAAATAACCAACAAATTACGTTTTTAATTACAGATCTACTTTAATTAATACTTTGATAATGAAAAATATGTTTGCTGTAATAAAAATTGCCCTAAAAAAATTGTTCTTAAGAATTGCTGTACTCAAACTGTTATAAATTAGAATTATTATAAAATATTTATATATAACAGAATAACAATAGTGTTGTCAATCTGGTTGGAAAATAGAAAGGCTATATTCATTCTTTTTAAATAATTTAAGTTTTAAATTCAGATTATTATTCTAATAAATTAAAATATAAAATAGATGACCTCATTTCATCACAATACTTTCTTTAAACCATCAATTTCTATTTTTCATTTTTGTCTTCCAATATAGATGACTCAAAGATTTTCTTCATATTTCTTTAAAGGAAAATTGCAATTTTAATTGTAATTTTTTTTTTATAGATTTGAAAGAAAATAAATTACAACAATTCATATTTAAGTTCAATTTTAGAATATGACATCCTGTCAAATGCAGTGATAATTGAGAATTTTTATATTTTTTTAATAAAAAAATTTTTCCCCATTAATCGTTTTCTTTTTATTTTTTAAATTTCTCATTTTTGTACTCAATTTTTTTGTGCTTTTGCTTTGTTCTTTTTTTATTTTATTTAAAATGAAAAAAATAGGTGTGACGAAATTAAATTGTGAATGCATTTCAATCAAGTTATTATGCTTTTATTATTCTCGATACTTTTTTTTTGTTTGTTTTTTTATTTTCATCCATGCAATTTGTTTTTTTGCACCTCTTTTGAACAAACAACCAAATGGCACTGAACTCGTCTTTATATTCGCATTTATTTCGTCTTCAAAATAGAAATTAGTTTATAGTAGCATTTTGGGCAGAAATTAGTGATCTCAGCTATAGGGCAACAGAAGTAAGGGGTAGAAAATCAAAGGGTGATTTAATACAGTTGAATCAAATCAATTAAAATTGGAGCAGATCTCTTAAAAACAATCTATTATTCATTTTAAACTAATTTCATTCATATACCAAAATATTTTAAATAATTGTATATATTCAGGATAAAACAAAAAAAAAAATTTAAAGAGGAGTTAATATAATGGTTAAGTTGAAGGGTTATACAGGATAGATTAACTGAACGAAACCAATTTAAGAATATATGAGGGAACACAGAAGAAACGATTTGTAATTTCTAATTTTTCTCTTTAATTTCATGATTAAATTTCTAGAATTCATTAAATGAATATTGCACTAACACCATAATTCAAATTGCATTTCATTTCTTTAAGAATATTTTCATAGGCTCTCAATTCACATAATAATTTCAATAGACAAATTCCGCATTTGAAACTAGAATGCAAATTTAAAAATACCTAAATATTTTAGATCTTAAAACTTTGAATTTATGAAAATTAAATTTTATTTTTAATTGTAAATTTAAATATTTGCAATAAAAAAAAATTATATTAGTAAAATATATCAACCAAATTTTGTACAGAGAATACAAATTCAGAATAAAACTAAAAACTGTAAAACACGACTTAGATGCTTTTTGACTTGCTTTTACAAATTTAATTTAAAATATATTAATTTGGGATTAATTTGTGTTTCATATGAAAAAAAAAATATTCCATTACAAGTTAATTAATATATTTTATTCTTAAATTATTACTGACCCTCTCTATTTAATTAAATTTCAATTATTTAAGAAATTCTACTGTTCGTCTACAAGGAATTTTTTAATTTTCTAGAAAGGTAAAATTTCGCGTATTCAAAATTAAATTTATTAAAGCAATTCCCTTAATTTATGAAGTTATGGAGATCATGCAAGAGAGAATACATTTTACATTAAAAATACATTGTTGGTTCGAATATTCCCTTTTGGCATTCAATAAAAAATAAATTTATTTAAATAAATTTTTTACTCCTTGAAATTTTTTTTCCTAAAGATTTTTTTGTTTTATACTTTAAAGAACAATTTTTTCAAATTTACATTTATGCATAAATACAATGTAGAAATTCCTGGTATACATATATATAAGCGATAAATCTCTTACTAAATAATTATATATTATATAAAGGTTCATATGTAGGTATATATATGTAGGTAAAGGAGCGATAAACAAGTAAGTAAAATCGACTATAATAATATAATTTTGTTATACAACACAAAGTGTTTATAATCATTATAATTTTACGTCATCATAATATACGGGATAATGCAAGGATACTTATAAAAGAATATTTATTTATGTATGTGTGTGTGTCACAATATATAATATGTATGTACTTAAATTTAAATTATATAAAGAAAGAAAAATGACAAAATAATAATAATAAAGTATAAATCGACTGTAATACCAAAGAACTTGAGTTAAGTATGAGATAATTATAAAAAAAAAGGGTCCTAACCATTAAAGTAGTCTTTAAAATACACTTCAATGGTAAGATGACAATTAAAAATACAAAAAGGGATATAAAATACTTTATTCAAAAGAAGGGCCAAGCTATATACAAAAAAATCTTCATAATTCTTCAATCTTGAAGTAAAAATGAACACATACTAAGATGCCAGCGAAAAGTGAAGTGAAGCGCAAAAAAAAAAGGAGAAGATCTTTTCTTTCACATTTACACAAAAACTGTTATATTTTTTGTTGTTTTTATTCCTTTTTTTTATGTGAAAATTTTAATCCCTTGCGGATAATTTAAAAATGTTGAAAATATATGTAGATATAAGAAATTTAATATCTAAAAATTTAATGAATTAAATTCTCTGGAATCTATTAAAATTTCAAGAATCATAAAAAGCTGCTATACTGGAAAACAAAATAGAAAAATAGAAATTCAAAATTGATTAAAGGATAAAAAAATATTCTGAGATATACAAAAAAAAAAAGGAGAAGTTTAATGTCCTTCTGAAAAATTCTGTGAACATTTTAAGAAAATGAGTTTTTATTACACTTTTAGAATGTGATGTTTTTTCTCTCTCAGTTTCTGGATGATAAGCTATTGCAAAAAATTTTGTTTTTTTATTATTTCACTCTAATGATGCATTAATGAAATAATTTTCTATTTTAATGAGGAACTATTTTGAATTAAGGATTTTTTGAAAATGAAAATTATAAAAATAAATAAAAATGTTTTTTCTTTTCTTTTAAATTTCAAAAGAGAATATTTAAAACCCTACTTTATCATTCATTGACATTTGAATGAACAAACGAATTATAGTATCAAAGTAAATAAATTCTGTAGAGAAAAATGCTATTTCAGTAATTTTTTGTAATACCGTAATGTACGTGCAGTTCTATGAACGATTGATTAAATTTGAACTGGCCCATTGATTTTGGCTACTGTCATTATAATTAATCACAACATGTCATTTGTGTGTACAAATTATACCAATGTAGGCTTTAATGCCGAGACAATAGAATTATATTAAGATAAAATTTTTTTTTAAAGGAAGCCTTTGTATGTAATAAAATTGAATATTTAATCAATGTTATAAATTAAATTGAAAACAATTAAGGAAAATGTCGTTCAGCTTTAGAATAGAGAAAAATGTTTTTGTAATTATTTGCAATAAGTTTTTTTCCATATTTAAACAAATTAAAGCTCCTGCAAAATAAAGTTCGAAAAGCATTATAAATTTAACGCTAACGTGAAATCATGGAGTCTTCACCATTCTGTGGACAATTGCAATTTTCAGAATGAGACTATGGGAGACTGGCTGAAATTATGATGAAGTTGAATACAACAGGGTCCCAAAGAACCAAATTGTACTTAACCCTATATACTCTAAGAAATTTTCTGTTGAAGTAAAAGGCTGCGTCTAACATAAAACTTTCTGACGAGGCACGGTTCAGCCATCAATCCATAATCTATAAATAAGCTTCAAAGTTATTAATAGTAATATTTATAAGAAACTTATAATTTTTTTTTGGAACCTCACCCATACTAATTCTAAGTCAGCAAAATTTTTCAAAATCTATTTGTGAATCGCTATGTATTTAATTCATTTTATACACAAACAATTGCCAATCTACATAAATCCAATAAATCACAATAATTTTAAAATATGCTTCAACGTTACACAATTACGCTTATTCATAATATGTACATACATATATGAAAGAATGTAATTGCACATAAAAGAAATTATTCCACAAGGAACTAAAGTAGTCAATAATAGAACAAAAATATAGCAGTTATAAAAAAACACTTGTCATTTTATCATAATGATGACATTAATTGAGATTAATTAATTGCAGCAAAAAGGAAACGAAATTCCAAAGAAAAAATAATATATGAAACTTTTTTTTTTAATATATACTTACATATGTATATCAGTATATCAGTAATTAAATGAATTCTTATGAGATCCAAAATGAAGAAAAATATAGGTATATTTAATTTATTTCAACACAATTTCTACTTACACACATTTATCACACGATAATTTTTATTTTATTTAAAGCGAAATTGAAAATTTTTATGGCAAGAGGCTCGCGGAACATCGCATATCAATAATTAACCAATTTAGAATTCCTAGTCATCATAAGTATTATATTATATAGTATAGATTATTATACTTTAGTATTATTTAAGTAATGTTATAAAAAACAAAACAGAAGATTATGTATAGCAAATATAACAGAATTAAAACGATTAATTAACTGCCAACACTTTCATACTACTTACACTTGAAATGCAATGGAATTTTTGTTTTTTTAATGAAATATTTTCGTGTAGGTTGCGGTATATTTACTTTCATAATAATCGTTCAATTAAATTAAAGAGAACAATTACAATAACAAATTTTCTATGTAAGACATACGGATGGTAGCAATAATAATATTGTTATAATAATATACATTAGCAGGATAGTGCTGAACTATATACTATTGAATCTTAAAAACTTGACAAAACTTGAAAACTATATTATGCACAGAGTAATTTAAAGGCGTGCAGAGAGCACATTAACAAAGAGTGTATAGTGAGACAAAGAAAGTAATTGAGATTAATGTAATAAATAATATTTTTGTTGATATTACTACATATACATATATTGATGTTGATGACAGTGCTAATGGTGATGATAATTATTATTGTTTTCTTTTTCCTATATATGTAAGTATGAATGTAGATTATAATTTGAACTCAATTTCTAAATTACATGCAACAAACAATTAGGTTATGATGACATCTTTTTCATTTTTATTACCTCCTTCTTAATTTTTCATATCATATTTTATTGGAGTATTTAATTATTGCGTACATACATACATAATATAATATTTTTTCTCTGTAATATAAAAATCTGTTTATGCCTGTTAATAGATCGTGCAATTTTAATTAGTCAATATTAAAGACAAAAGAAAAGCTGCTGCTGTTTTATAGACACGAAATTAAAGAGTAACATTTACACTTATGCACAACACAAAATAATAAATTGAGAAAAAAAAACAACCAAAATAAAAGAGAAAAAATTTGTTTAAGAACACTCGTAACATAAAAGCTCTCGGCTCTCACTCAGTTTAAATGCTCGTTGATTTTATGAATGATAGAAAAAAAATTGTGAATTTGAAGCTATCAAGACAGAGTTACCGCTCGATGGAAAAAATAATCTTGCTGCACTTGCACTTATAAAAAAACAATTTATAGTGATAGCGTGTGATTTATGAGAATGAGTGTGGATTAATGAATAAAATATTTGACAATTTAACACTTTATCGACCGGTTGTGGTTGAGGCTGCCACTCAGTAAATACCGGCTAAGTCGCGCCCGAATTTACTCCCAGTACCGGCTAAATTTTCACTATGCATTGTGTTGTGCTTATTCCTTTTGTTTTAAAGTAATGGAATTTAATAGATATTGATCTGCGCGATCTACACGTCTCATATACTTGTTGTAACTAATTATCGACTCAGGCTTTTGAATTGATATATGTGATTTTCTATTTACAGTTTTTTACATCATCATCATCATAATCACTGCTATCACCATCACTGTCGTTTTCTGAATAACTGCTATAGTCTGACAAAGCATCTAAACAAAACTCTTCATCTGCACTTTCTCTATCCATTAGAAACGGTAAAAAACTATTATAATTGATAAAAAATTGGAGAGGTCGGTACAAAGCAATAAAAAGAGCAACCCGATAACCAAAAGTTGATTAATAGACTACCGGTCAATAAGCACTGGCAATCGAAAAGCCGATATATAGGCTACCGGTCGATTAGCGTAAGGAATCGAAAAGCCGATAAATAGGCTACCGGTCGATAAAGTGTTAAGTGCAAACAGAACAAACACGCTTTTGCCATTTATTTTTGAATTAGATTAAAAAAGTTCAGAATAGTTAATTATTTAGTTCTGAAAACCAAAGAAACGCCTTTTTGAATTAAATAAAAAATTTTTTTGTACCCAATATCAACAAAACAGGTTCTTCTACAAAGGCAACCAAACTCAATTTGAAATAAATCAAATTGAGAAAGATTCTCTCAATTTTCCAGACACAAAAATAATAAAATTTCGGAGCAAATATTTCAAAGCGGCAACCCTGCATCAAGAAGGTTTTAAAAAGAGAAAAATATTTATTGAAAAAAATTAGAATAGAAAAATTATTCGTGAAAATTTTAATTATCGCTCGTTGCTTGCAACATACTGGCACAAGAAAACTTTGTAAACATATGCAAAAAGATAAACGTAAAGTCAGCAGAATTTGAAATAATAAAGGAATTTTCTATTTTCTACCAATACTTTTAAAGATTTAAAAAAATTTAATGAATTAGCGATTTTTGTTTTTGCATTTTTTTTTTTTCATCTTACACAACCATTGTTTTTTTTTCAGTTTTGTTAATTTTTTTTTGTTCGCGGTTTATTTCCATTATAGGTGGCCTGTTTAACAGTTAGGTTAAAAGAATTTATGAAATTCACGCAAATTTTTGTTAATTGATATATTAAGAAAAAAAAAATGGCACAATAGCACAAATAAGATTGCAGCAGCAATTAAACGTTTCTTTGTCATATTTTAATTTTTTTGTTAGTGAAAATGTGCAGCTATGCTAAGAGGAATTTTGTAAAATCACGGACTCCGGTATGGCAGTAGGCATTTAAGAAATGTAAAATATCCGTAAGAATTTAAATTAACTTTTTTCAACACTTTTTATTCACATTTAAATATAAAGTTCTTCTTTTAAAGATTTATTAGCGTTAACGAATAAAAAAATATTTAGGAATGATGTGTTGGTCATTAGAACAGAAATCCTTTAATTTAAGCAAAAAAGGAAATTAAAAAGAAATTTTAATCTGTCTAGACTTAATATTTATTTTATATGCATACGTTATCTTATGGTATTTAGCTCTTAAATTTTGCTAAATCATTTTACTAGGATTTCGATTAAAGTAAAATAACGGGGAAAACAGCAAATCTTTTTATGTATAGAAATAACTTTGATTTATTAAGTGTTTTTTTAAACATCAATTTAGACCTACAAGTTAAAATTAATTTTATTTAGCTTAATAGCGAATTATGTAGATGTGCTTCTTCATTTTAATTAATTACAATATTCCCCATATACAACGCACGAGTTTGTACTTGGCAATTTATGCATCAAAACCCAAAATAATATTAATTAAAAAATCATGCATCAATTTAATTATGCATCAAAACTCAAAATATTAATTAGAATTAAAAAATAAAAGCTTCTAGTGAATGAGTTCCATGTTTATGAAAAATTCTCGAGGTCCAAATTCAAAGACTTAAATCAGCGTAATTAAGCGAATTTGCAAAGACAAATACTAATTTCTGCGAATACTTTCCGAATTAATTTCATCTCGATTGAATCAATATTATACAATTTTAGAAAAAGAAAATTCGGAGAAATTCCGAAAAATTCGGAGTAAAGGAAAATTCGGAATTAGTATATAACAACCAGAAGAAAATTTATTCGAAGAATACTCTCAAATTAATTGATAGAACTCCCGTTATATGTAACATAATATTAACCTAATTATACGTTTTATTAAAAAATGTAAATTTATACTCGTTTTGTACCTTATCTAGGACCTTGTACTAGAAAAGGTTATCTACTGATGAACCGTTAAAAGATGTCAACATTTCAAATTTTAGGCCAAACAAAATATTAAATTTAATGTAATATAACTGTAATAATTAACATGATTAAGAAATTTCAAAAAGTGCCCCAAATAAAAATCAAACCCATGTGGTAATAAACTTTCACATCTTTATGTTAAATTAAATCTAGATTAATTATTATAAAAATTTATTTTATTTTCTTTTTGTAATTTTGATTTCCGATTATTTCCAATGATTATTGTTAATTAATATTGCCAGTTAGTTTAAAATGCTCTTACCATATTTCAAAATTACATGCAAACATATGATTTTTTTTTTAATCTTTAGTTACCACAGTACTTTTGATGTTTGTTCTCATTTAAATGTTAATTACCTGGAAATTAAACGAAAAAACAAAAAAACATTTAGTTAATTGCGAAAAAGAAAAAAACTAATTATTACTAATTTTGAAATATAATTAAAAAGCACAATTTTATTATGCCTGAAAAAATTTAATTTAATTTAAAAAACCCCAAAATAAGAATACATAACATGTTATTTAGTATAACAAATTTTGAGATCTTAAATTTAAAGTAAAATTAAAAGACCTTATAATTAACAAGAAAATGAAAAAAAAACCATATGAGGTTAATGAAAAGTGAATAATTTTCTTCCGAATTGGAAAGCCTTTATTTACTAATAACTGAAACAAAAAATTCGAAGAAGAATCACAGATGAAATGAAGTGAGTAATTACGCAAAATGAGGGTAATTTTATTCTGAAAGAGTAAATAAGGGAAATCCGTTTGTGAATTCAAGAATTTAAGAGATTTATAAGTAAAATTACTATTGAAATATAAATAAAGAAAATATCAAAATATTTTAGATGCCGATTATACAGCAAACTAAATCTAGGAACTAATCCATTATAAAATTTGGTTATTGTTTGCACATCAGATTTATTTTATAATTTTATGTCATTTACAATTTTTGACTGCCGTATTTTAAATATTTGCAACTGACAACATAAAATTCAGAAAAAAAACCCAAAAACCAGCCGTTCGCCCGAATTTTGAGAAATCTGGGAGAAAACCTAATGAAATTCAGATAGTTTTCTATTTTTTTCATCAGATTTAATCTGAAATCAGACTTCAATTACATAAGTATAACATAAAGCGAATATAATCTTAATTATTCTTCTCCGAATTAACGTATAATGTGGTCGGAGAAGATTAAATGAAAGGATATTTCAGACACAATATTCGACCAATCGGTATACGGAAAAATGTTGCTTTCGAGATGGTTTTTCAGTATTGGATTTGTTTCAAGCAAAAATATAAGTTTTTAGAGGCGCATCTTTATCATCATATCCCTATCCTTTATGGACATGACTCTATTTTCATTAAATAAATTGTTATAAAATTTCTAAGGAAGGTAATCAAATCATTATTTTGATCCTTGCTTCTGTATTTAAGAGAGAGAGGTATAATAACGTGCATCAGAACTGATCAAAGAAGATTGTATTTCTTGTTGCTCAAAAGAGGTCATTTATGTTAAATGAAACTTCAAAGTCTTCCAATTGTCTAAAACTTATATTTTTTTAAAAATTGAAAAATGAATAAATAATAATTCAAGATTTCACTCATTACACAGCAACTTGTTACGTATTGTTTTTTAATAATTTTTCGTGACGCGAATTATTTTTTTTTTTTTTTTGGTACTGAATAAATTAGTTACTCAGGCAATATTTTGCCAGAAATCGTTCGTTGAAGTAAATATTTGATTTCAAAAATATCAAATATTCAACTTTGATGCAAATGCTTTCTTAAGAGCTATATTGTTCGTTTGATATACTTTGTTATTGGAGGGTAAAAGAAGGTAAACTTTATTACATTTGAGGGTAATTTTAATTGCTTTAATTTAAGAGTTGTACTTAAATTACTTATTTCTTCTCTTCGTATTTACCCTTCTTCATTTACAAGGACAAAGATAATTATATCATGATTTATTAAAACAATAATCTCTCATTTAATTTTGAAGAGAGTGGAAACTAAGAAATATTATAAAAAATGCATGTTCATCAAAAATATAGATGAAAACAGTTTTTATTATCTGGAGGAAGAAGAAAATGAAGAAAAAAAAATTGAATAACAATAAATTTATATAAAATTAATGATTTCTTAGCTCAACTTCTTTCATAATTAATAATTTCAATTCTTTTAATATAAAAAAGGCAATAAATTTAATTTTAAATTGAAGAAAAATAATATCGAGGTCGATCATATCAAAAATTATGAACGTTATAAGACATTCAATTTTTTTTAATTATTTGTAAGATGAAAAAAGAATTAAAATCAGCAAACTCATAAAAAAAAATTGAAATAAAAACTAAAGTAAGAATAAAATCATCTCATCTTTTATAGCGTTTTCATTGAAATTTAAACTTTAATGTAAAAAGTAACAAAAAAAATGATGAACGAGAGAATAAAACCAAATTTTTGCTACAAAATTTAAGGTCGTTTTGTTTAACGTTATTTAGTATTCCTGAACATGCACATGTTCGTCAATTAAATATTTTCATTGAATGTTCAATTTAATTTTAATAATTTTTCTTTTTACGTTCTTCCATAGGTATGTTAACACCCTCACTAAAGACTCACAAAAATTTTAAACGATATTTAATTCAAACTAAAGTACACTATTTTGAGAATTAGTGAGGCTTGTTTTATATTAGAATGGCGTGATACGTCTATAGTACATGATTTTAGAACAGAACTATTATGAACTTCATAATATGTCATGTTCTTAGACCTTCCATAAGATAAAAGTTTCGACAAATCGTTTGCTGGACTATAATTTTTAGAGGAAGGAGATAGGCAAAAATTTTCTTCTGCGAAAATAAGTTTCATGTAAGTATCGATTTGTGTATAAAATTCCAGCTTTCTTTCTCAGATTAAAGAAATTTTGAAACAGACACGACGACAGACAGGAGGATGAACAAAGTGAAACTAATAAGCAGTTTCCTCGGAAGATTTGTTCGCGAAATATTTCAACATCATATGTTAGTATAAGCGACAGCAGAGTGAATTAATGCCGTTATTATGAAAAAATATTTGAGGCTGTGAAATTTTTCAAGTTTTTAACAACAAAACAAAAACAAAAGAACTACCTGTGTGCCCCCTAATAAATTAAAGACAATACTATCAAGAGATTTAAAGATTAACAAAAAAAAATGAGAAAATAAAAAATTAACAGGAGTAAAAGGAGAAAGTGAATTTGTTAAACATAAGAAAGATTATTTTATCATTAACGGTAATGGATATGCAATTAATTTAATTTTCGACCCGTACGAGAACAAATTAATATTAAAAAAATAATCATAAATTTTTAGAAAAAATTATAGTTAATAATTAATTTCATTTTCCTTATTCCCTCCCCTTCCTACCCCCTGTCCCATTCCTTATTCACTTATTTTATTTTGCCTAAAATTTATTTTAGAATTGCAAAATATTGCAAAAAAAAAAAATATAACATTTTATATAACACATAAGAAGTAAAAAAAAGATAAATTAATTAAAGGAATTGAAAGTGAATATATTCTTTCCGACAATCCCCAAAATTCAACAAGACTGGGATCATTTTTCAATGATGAAAATATCATTTTGTTAAAAATTAAATTACCCAATTACCATCTCGAATTCGCAGGAGTTTAACCTAAATTTATTAGGTTACCACAAAAAATCGTACATTATCTTTTAGTATTAAAATTTAACTTCAAACTTAATTTAGACGAAATATGAATTTTTCGATTTAGAAGATTTTAATTTTTGAAGTAACAGAAATAATGCAAGATCACACTCCTCTATTATTATTTTTGATCAATTTTATAAAATCTCTCACATTAACTGCTGCTCTTGATTGTAACTTAATAAAAAAAGCCATGCCATCCCATCAATGTAATATGAGAGCTTTAGGGTTAAAATTTAAAATTAATTTATAGAAGAATTTAAATATTAATTTATAGAAGAAAAAAAGAAAAGCTAGAAGCACATATAAATAAATATGGAAACTCGATATCGATAAGTTATTTTGCAAATAAGATTAAAAAATTACTTCAAGGCAAAATACAAAATTGTAGTAAATAATCTTGCGAATTCTAATACTTAATTATTTATGTACAGTGTAAATCTTTTGTAAATCCTTAGTAAATGAAAATTTAAGTAAACTTTTGCGTATGAGACCACCAAATAGAATAATATTTAATTCTATTTGGTGGTCTCATTTGCGGAATAAATTGATACCAAGCAATAATTACAAATCTGAATCTATCCGTCACTTAACAATTTTTTTTACAGTTTTATATAATATTTAAGTATTGCCATTATAACTACATATTATACAGAATAGCTAAAATCAGTCACAGTTTCCGATCAGCATCAAAAATAAATCGATGCTTTTCATCCAGCAGGATTTCGTAATGGAAAGATTTAGCTTTTCGAATGTGATTTTGAAAATCGTTAGGAGAGTTGAAAAAGGGAATGGAAGCAATTTAACTGAGATTTTACCACAATATGGTTCTCGACAAAGAAATCTGTTGCGACATATGAGTGCGAGCAGCTTAAATGAACAAGATTCTTTAATATAATTTTTATACATTCTACATTACATAATCACATACAATACACATACATATTATGTGTATAACTACGTAAACTTTTTCACAAAATTATTAAGTTAGCATTTCATATTTTTTAAAGTTTTGTGATTCATTCAATAGTTTATATTCAGTTTGACTGATTTAAGCTTGAAAATATAAAAAATTTTGAAATTATTATAAAATCCTTGAAATAAGATCGCGTTTTCTGATCGCATTTATTTCTTAAAATCTTATGATAAATAAGAATTGAAAATAAACAGAAACAAGAAAACGTTCTTGAATCATGAAATATTTATTGTTTGCTTTGGAAAATATGTTTAATATTGTGAATATTAGCTTAAAAACTACAATTACATACTACAAAATGCCATTAACTAAAAATATAATTTACAAACTTATTATACTTAGTGTAATATTAAAAATTTATTACATTTGGTGCTTTCATTTAAGAATGAAATGTACAAATTTAAATTCTTCAAAAATCTAAATCAAAATTTAAATCTAAGTACCAATAACTAACGAGTCAAGGCAGAAAAATTCATTAAAAGATTTTTTCTAATCGAACCGGATTAGAATCAGAGGTCCGCTTTCTAGGTTGACACTCTACCAAATGAGCCACAAAAGTATGAAGAAATTACTAAATTAAATTAAGAATCCTTGCAAGAATCAATTATAAAAATTATAAATGACTACACATTGTCTGGGCAATTAGTAATACCGAGTACCAACCTTAATTTCTAATTCCACGAAAAGATATTGAAATTCACCATCATTTTAAAACAACCGTTATAAGTTTACCACTAAATTTCTACTTTAATCTCGAATTAAAATAAATACTTGCCCATATTGTGGATTTTTTTTTAAATTCTTAAATATTTTTCAATTTTAATGTTATACACGCTATTTAGAAACTAAAATATTAAATATACTGACCAATGAAAATAATTTTTTTATAGTTGTTCTATTAAAATGAATGTAGTCTAATTTTTCTTATTCTGTGCAATAAAAATGACATTGTTATAAGCAAATGATTAATTCCATAATAAATTAACAACGCTGTTTCACCCGTCAAAGTTTTATAAAATTAAAAATTTTAAAATTATTCTTATATGGTGGTAAATTAAAGGAAAAAAGCAATAATTCAACGGAACCATCATTCCATTGATAATTAAATTAACAAGACAGACTTATAACGTTTATTGTCTTCCTACGATTTTTGACCTAATTTTAATTCAACTGTCTTTCTTTCTTTTTTTTTTGTTTATTTTCCTCTCTCTGTCTCTGTCCCTCTCCCTTTCTTTGTGTATCTCTTTGAATTTCAATTGTTTATTTTATTTTTTTTTCCTTTAGAAAACCTTCATTCTCTTAAAATGTCATTCCACTTTCTTCTCATTAAATTGCAACAAATCGACTTGAATAAAGACAAAAGCAAAAACAAAAAAAAATAAAATTTTTATAACGTTCTCCAATATTAATTTGCAATTTTTCAATTTAACTCTTCATTACATACATATACATAAAACACACACACACATTTAAGTATTATCAACCAATGAAATGTCACACACATCAACTAATGAATTCTTTTTAAAATGGAAAAAAAAAAAACCCAAATTAAAAAAAAATACCTTAAGGCTATCCAAATCACTAATATCATAAAATTCAACATTCAAGTATAACAAACATAAAACACGAGACCATAAAATACATAAGAAGAACGAGAATGGATGGACATATAGAAAGGAAGGGGTAAACTTCAATTACACAATATTATTTTGCTTCCTTTAATTTTCCAAATTCGCCGCGCCATTTAAAGTGAAAATTTTCATATCTTTTTTATTTAATTTTTTACTGTTTGGTGGTGCACATACGAGAGTGTCATATAAGAAATAATAAATTCTTTCATTGCTTTTTTAAAAATTTTAAAGATTAACTTATTAAAATAAACCATAACTCTTTTTTAAAATCCATTAAAACTTCATCTTTATATTTTCTGGTTTGTCTTAAAAAATAAAGGAAAGTTAAACAAAAGTCTGGACTTTCATACCACAAAAAAAAATCCAAGAAATTGCTTGAATTTAATGAAAAGAAAAGAATAAAATAAGAAATTTAAAGCTGACATCCTTGCTACGCTTACATTAACTATATGCATATCTACAATGACTCTCTTGTAACAGGATATGTAACATTAATAACACCGGATTATCAGGAAATTTTTGAATTGCATTAAATTTCATGTAAATCGTCAGTCGCGTCGCGTCATCTGTTGAAAAAAATAAAAACAAAATAAATGTTGATTACAAAATTTCAAAAATCATCGGCTGTGCTATCGCAACAACAATATTAAACTTTAAGAGTGCATATATAAAAGAGATTATTTGAGAATAAGTAGAAATAAAGAGAATAAAAAAATCAAAAAAAAAAATACATTATCAGTGCAAAAACATTTTATAAACGCTTGGACAACATTTCGTTTTCAGTTTTTTTTTTTTATATCGCAATTTAAAAGCGTTAAAAGTACAACAAGAAATAAATTAAAAGAATCTTAATTAAATCGCAAAAGCAATAAGTTATGTGTCCGCTTTTAAATAAATTTAAAGAAAAAAAGTAAGAAATCTTCATTTAATGTTTAAGATTTTAAAAAAAAATTTTTTTTCCTTTTCACATTTTTGTGTTTTTATTTTAATGAAATCAAAAACATATTGATGAAAAAGTAACATTGTTATTCCTTTTAAAACTGCAACACGTAGATATAAGCAGTAATAGCAAACAATAACACAACAATAATAGAACGCATTAAATTAGCATTGGTTTGGGCGATCCGCTTCATTTAAATTTTCTCCATTAAAATACAATAATTTTAATATACAGTTAAACATACATCAATAAAATACTTGCATAAAAGTATTCAGAGAGAAAAGAAACAAAAACCGAAACCAAAATGCCTTAAGTCAAACCAACCAAGTTACTTCGGCTAACTAATTATTAACACAGTCACTCATATTCTGTTAGTCGCACAGTGTGGTGGTGATAGGATATTATTGGAAAGTTCTAGTGCTTTGGTTTTCAATATAGAATTTTAGATTTTGGAAATGATATTATTCTGAAAAGCTCAAAGTATTTGAATAACAACCCTTCAAGTCAAAAGATACGACCGACAAAATACTGTCAAAGAGAAGAATGTATAAACACAATATCAGACAATACAAAAGTTTAATTAATTTAATGAGTAACATGCATACAAAACACATTTTAAATTAAATGAACTAGAAAGTAACAAGATTTATTACCACACACTTGAATTTATTGAATTGAAAAGAATTATTGTAAGTATCGATTTCTTTAACTGTAAATAAACATTAGAAAAGTTATCGGATTTAATTTGTATTCGGCAAAATTGATACATTGTTTTTGATTCCATTCACAGAAAAAAAAATATTTCAGAACAAAGAAATAGAAAAAAATATATTAATTTTAAGTAAGCTCCACCCGACTTTAGATGACTGAATTTGAGTTATATCCTACCGCATGGCAATGTTAATACTTAGTGAATCAACAGCTTTTCTACCAAATTCCATGGAGTTATTTTAATTATTTTAGAAATATTTATTATAAAATAATTATAAATATTGACTGCAGACGGATCCTTCAACTAGTTATAAATCCATCGCAACCCCTTTCTGAGATGTAGGGGTTTCTAACCTTTTTCATATAAAAATATTAAAGCCATTTTTCGGAATATATCTGCAGAATTTTCATTCACATGAAATTGCCAGAAAGCTATTACAGTTGGAGATAGTAGATGTTTCTATGTTTCGTACCCCTAAAGTGAAAGTAATCAACATAAATTTTTTAAAAATTTATAGCCAGAAACGGGATTGTCGATCTTAGAAAATTACCGCAGATATTTTGTCATTTACATTAGAAAATTAACGAGATTTTTATGAACAATATTGACAATATTTTTTTTTAATTTGGTACACGACTTTGGAGCATTTCTTTACAAAAATTTCAATTATTGTATTTACTTTAATTATTACTTTACTTTATATTATTTCGGTTACAAAAATTATACTTACCACTGTATATAAGTTTTTTATAAATTTCGTTTTTTACAATTTGTATTGTGATATTTTTACGATTGCAAATATCATTTTTCTCTTCATTGAATCGATGAGATAAAAAAAAAAATAACGCGTACAATGTACATAAATATTCGTTATTTCAGTGGGTCACTAGACAATCGGGTCAAATTTTGCTGATAAAAGAAAATGTATACGAGGGTCACTATTTATATTTCGGGTCCTGGCAATACTAGTGCTGCCAGGTGCAATTGTTTTGTTTACAGTGACTTGAAAAATTCATCTCGGTCAAAAAATGGAATTGTCCCGTGAAAATTTTCGTGCGATGATTTTTTACGATTTTCGGCGCGGATTATCGAGACAAGAGTGTCTCGATCAACTTGTTTCGACTTTTAGTGATGAAGCACCATCAAAAACCACTGTAAATCGCTGGTACCAAGAGTTTGGTTTCGGACGCCGTTCGCTCCAGGATGAATTTCGTGAAGGTCGGCCAATTTCGGTCGTTTTGCCGGAAACCATCGATGCTGTGCGCGAAATGATAATGATGGACCGGCATGTGACATACTGTGAGATTGAGGCATCCTTGGGCATTAGTTCCACCAGCGTACATAAGATATTGCATGAACATCTTGCCGTGAAAAAGGTGTGTTGTCGATGGATCCCAAAAAATTTGACGATTGCACAAAAGAAGGCTCGTATCGATTGGAGCAAAGAAATGTTGAAAAAATTCAATCGCGGTGCGTCAAAAGACGTTTATAAGATAGTCACAGGTGATGAATCATGGATCTATGCATATGAGTCCGAAACGAAACAGCAATCGACCGTATGGGTGTTCCAAGACGAGCCAAATCCAACAAAAGTTGTTCGTGGAAGAAGCACATCGAAGCAAATGATCGCGTTTTTTTTTGGTATAACCGATCATGTGGCCACAGTACCTTTAGTGGAACGTAGGACGGTCAATTCTGAATGGTACACCACCATCTGTTTGCCGAAAGTTTTCGAAGAAATAAGGAAAACAAACAAGCGCCGGCGAATCATTCTTCATCATGACAATGCAAGCTCTCACAAATCAGCTGAAACAATGGACTATTTGAGCACTCAAAATGTCGAATTGATGGGTCATCCGCCGTACAGTCCTGATTTAGCACCCAATGACTTCTTCTTATTCCCTCACATCAAAAAAAAAATGCGTGGACAACGATTTTCAACACCTGAAGAAGCAGTCGATGCGTTCAAAAACCGTGTTTTGGAGGTGTCTCAATCGGAGTGGAAAAAGTGCTACGAAAATTGGTTTCAGCGCATGCAAAAGTGTATTGATCTTCATGGGGAATATTTTGAAAAACAATAAAACCATTTCCAATGATAAATGTTTGTTTTTTATTGCTAGACCCGAAATATAAATAGTGACCCTCGTATAAGAAAAAAACATAAAAAACATAAATGTAAATGCAAAAGTAAAGAGCAACACAATATGTGCAATACAATAATACCAACAATAAGATCATCATCGACTGTGGCATCAATTGAAAAATTCTACAGAATTTGATTTTTCTTTGTTTCTCGCTCCTTTAAAGATCGATTTTCTACACGGTTTGTGTTTCTTACAATCTTTGTGCTTTTAAAATTCAATTTTGTTTTTCTGTTGTCGTTTTCTTTTAATAAATTAATTTATGGATTCTACATACTTTTTGTATAGTGTAGTGAGTGTGTGTGATAACATGCATGTATATTATGTACACGCTTATGAACAAAGAAGTAAAAATCAGTTAAAAACGAAACAGTAGCACCTTTGAAACCAAATGGTTTAAATTTCAATGTATTTCATTTTTTTCTTAAATTTTTTCTGTTTTGCAGTTTGTTTTTAAATAGATTATGCAATTTTGATTTGGAATTCATTTGTGCTAGATAAAGTTTCTAATGTCATTATTTTACAATTGAATTCAAAGCTGTTATTAAACATCAAAGCTTTTATTAAAGGAAAATGTTCCATAAAAATGTAATTTTCAAGTTAAGTTTAGTAATTTTAGGAAAAAAAAATTAAATTGACTTTAAAAAGCAAAATGATTGCTAGTGCAGTGGCGTTGATGGAGCCTCTATGCATATATCACAGTCAAGGACCTTTTCCGTTGCCAGATCAAGGTTTTTCTCGAACAATCGAAGAATATCGGCTCTCGTTTGAATCGTCGTAATAGATTATGGAGTACGCTGATGAGTTCTTAAATATTTGTTTGGCAATGACAACAGAAATCGAATTCGTTGATTAATGACGCATTCTACACTTTTGTTGTCTCATTTGTTGCACACTTATTACATTTTCAGAAAAAGACCAATACTTTAATGCACAAATTTCGCGAAAAAAAACATCGCGTTATTAATTAAATACACTCTCTTTCATGCACCAATATTTTTCAATGGAATTAATTTCAATCAATCATTCTGGAAAGAATATTAATGACAACTTCTTCAAAAATGAATAATAAAAAAAAAAGTATGACAAATAAATCGAAACACACTTAAAATTATAAATCTGAAAAGAATAAACGCAATTGTTTTAAATTAACATCCGAATTAAGACTATAAAATGATAGATGTTTGAGCTTATGACATTTTTCACATATCGTAAATCAAATGTTGACTAAGTCATTGATTTTATACAATGATAAATTATGTATTAGTTCCTCATACATTATTAATAACCAATATGTGTTTGTCAAATAGTCGTTTTTAGTTTTTTTTTGCAATAAAAACTGGAGAAAAATAAAAACTCAATAATTTAATTAAATGATTATTAGAACTTACAACAATTTAATTAATAAATCTATTGCATTCAATAGTTGTAGAACTGAACTTCGGAAGTCGATGTTAAATCGAAAAATTTAAACAAAATTAGATTTTGGACAAAATTGAATTTTGACCGATAGTATCAAAGTTAATATTATATAGATTTTAGTTGTTTTTTATGAATTTATTATTTACGCTTATTTAAGCATCAATAGGCACCTCATCCTCCTCCTCCCCCCTACCCAAGAGTAAATATTATTGGTGTGAGAATATCACTCCAAAAGACAGCAAATTACCTAGCAATGACCTTGGAGACCAGCTAAAATTAAATTAGAAAACAAATGTAGGAAGAACTATTGTCTTTTACGGAATAATATCATGCAAACGTAAATCAAATAAATAAAAACTGTCAAAAAAAAAATTATTTGTAATATGCTTTGTGTGTCGTACCGTTGTATACACGTAATAGAATCATAGAATTAGAGTGATAATCATAGAAATTTCGGTGTCTCCAAAGAAGCTGACTGATCCATGAAATATAGGGCGTTTTTGAAGCAGTATATAAAAATTGAGGTTTCCCGGCTAATAAAAAATGTAGTTAGGCTAGGAAGGCTGGAACGAGCGAGACCTTTCAATTAAGTCTAAAATGCTGAATCAGCATTTAGAGCAAAGCTAATGGTTAGTCATTTTGAGTATTTTTAACGAGTTATGATCATCCGAGTGCATTTTAGGTTGAATTAAAGTCCCTCACTATTGATAAGTCTGACGACTATTGAAGTCCCCTGATAGTATTCGAAGATGTGTACTATTTTAGTAAAGTGTATCGTCCAAAATATTCAAATTTTGCCAAAAATAGTCAAATAATTCCGCCATTTATTAACTCCTTCAATTAATCCTATGTTGCAAAAAAATTTTAAGAATTTGAAATTTTAATTTTTAAATCTGTCAAAATATTGAACTAAATTTTTTTCTAGTTCAACGATTCTAGTAGCCATAAGTCACAAAAATGTACACTTGTCATTAATTTTTAACTATAATTTCATAAATTATAGGTACATAATTCAACCTTTCTCCGTTTTAATAAAACTAACTAGCTATCTAATTAAAAAAAAATATAATTCTCAGCAAAAAAAAACAAAAGGAACAACGGAAAAATTTTGTTATCACCTGACCTTTCTTTTGTAAATTTTTTCTAAGTTACCGTCATCTCTTATTTTTAGTCTTTTAATTCGAAATTTCAGAAAAAAGATGCTTTTTACTTCTCTCTCTATCTCTTTATCTTTTTTACCTTTGCAATATGCTCCAGTTTCTATTATTTTACAAATATTCCGGTATCTTTATTACTACCGCCTGCCTGTCTATATCCCCCCTTGTATATAATTTTTCTATTAAATTATAAGTAATGCTTTTTATATACCAAAACAGTGCCACAAATCACGACATAAAAAAATAGTAATAATTTCACCTTTTTCTCATCACCTGTTTTTTTTCTTCTTCTTTGTTTTTTCTATATATTTTGTAATTGTGGAAATTTATAATAAGAAAAAAAATAAATAGTGATTTTTCTATTAAATTCAAATTGCAAAATTGAGACTTTCTTTAATTAAATTTAATCAGCAGAAAAAAAGAAAAATTAAAAGAAGTTTTGAAAGAAGCAAAAGAGACACTGGAAAATTAAAATTAATTTTTATGATTTATACAGTGAATTTATTTTATCTAGCTACTGCAATGTCACTTTAATTCACACACTAACACACACAAACGATGTTGTTTAAATCTTATATAATAGTGAAATAATTGGAGCAGCAGACGCAAATTTATTTCATGTTCTTTAAAAGGTTGGGGTAAATAAAGTGAAATTTTTGAAAAAAAAAATTATACAAAATAGTTAGGCATTTAGAAATTTGTAATTAATTAAAAAAAATTAAAATTATGGAAAAACAGATATAAGAGACATAAAAAAAGAGTGAATTAATGGCATTGTTAAAAAGTTAAAAAATTTCTCAATATACTCAATAGAATTTTCTCAATATACAAAGTAACACTTGGGTGTGTTTTAATTAAATACTTTGAAAACAAAAGACTTTCCGTATTAACAGTAAATGTGTTTCAGTCTCACAAAGATACTTATTATACACTCTAAAGTTTTATGATTTCATAATTGTAATGTTTAATTTTTACCTTTCTCCTAGAGATATGCAACTAGATTTTCTGCTATGATATTAAGAAATATTCTTTACAATTGTTAAGTTTGTTAAAAATTTTCAAAATAATTATTACTTACTGACAGTGCTCGAAGTGAGGCGGGATGGAGTGGGATGCCATCCCAGTATTTTTAAATAATTGGAAATCCATCCCACTAGAAGAGAGAGAAAAATGCGTTCCGGAACATGTTTTTTAAAATTTAAGAAAATTTTCTAATGAATTTTAAAAATTTTTTTGACAAAAAATTAAATACATATATATGTAATTTTAAATAAGACCAATTTCAAATAGTAACGTATAATTTTTTTCTATTAATGAAATTTTCGTTACTACATAGTAGTCTATGCATTTCTTTGGTAACAATTTGCACAGTTTTTGATTCAATTTTTTTAGTTGATTTAATTTTGAATATAAATATTCTCGTTAGTTCAGTCACTAGATACAGATTGCGGTATTGCAAATGAGCAAGATTGGCTGTCTGTAAAAAGCATACTCGGACGTCTAAGAGTAGTTTGAGGGTTATATCAATTATAGCTTCGAAGCTGTTCAGTCTATGTCCGATTATGTGCATTTAAACTTATCGAAATTCTGTTCTTATCAACCATTGTACCCGACCGTATTTTATTCTTTTATTGTAATACCGTATTGCAACACTTTCTGACTCAGAAGCAAACTATATTTAAACAAATTTTTGAAAGTTTGTTTCGCTAAAACAAAAGTTAAAATTCAATAAACTAAAAATTTAAAGAAAATTTAATCCCATAAAAAGCATGAAAATAAAAATTTTTATTTGATTTGCTACTGCAATCAAAACAAAACCGTGAACTTTCCCCTTTGAGCTCTGCCATATGATCACAATATTTTGCCAAAAAAAAATTAAATCTCTTTTTATAAATTTTTTCACTTTTATAAAAATTGTAAAAAAAAATTTCACTTAAAACAATTGGTACGCAATAACATAATTTAAAAAAAAGAAAAAAAATAATAATAATTTTTTTTTAGAGTAAAGGGAAATGACAGTTTTTTTTTTGTTTTTTTTTTTTTATATTCTTAAAATTATATTAAATGACATCTAAGGTGTGTAATATAAAATAATTTGTCTAATTCAGTTGCTCACATTAATTTAAATTTCAAATTATTTGATATGGTTGACAAAATATATTATGTGTTTCTATTGTTATTTACTGTCACGACAATTGTTGTTGTTGTTTCTGTTTCGAGTAGAGTCTTCCAAAACAAATAGGATGCGTGTATAGTCAGGCTGGCATCATTATTATAAGTGCAAATACTAAATATTTGTTTGATTTTTAAAGTTTATCACGGATTTCCGAGGCATTATTTGGTCTTCGACAAATCACGAAAAGTATTAAGAGAGCAATGACTTATTTCCTAACTTGCCTTTTTTATGAACTTAACGTTTCAATCATATTATTATTGCATTTAGTGAAGACAACAACCACTTTTTTGTTTTCAAAAAACTTTTTAATTTTAATAAACTCACTTAAATTGTAATATAGAAAATTGAAAAGTTTCAATTGAATAACCCTTTCCTCTAAATTACAGAAATTTTATAGAAAATTCAAATTGAAAATTTTATATGAATATTTTGAGAAAAATACGACAAATTTTCTATTATTTTATTTTTAACCTAATAACCTTTACAAAATTACTTGGATCTTATGACACTAATAGTAAAACAAAAAAAAAAAAAAAAAAGTTATTTATTTGATTTTTCACTTTTCCCTATAAAATTTTTATATACAAATTGTACTCTTACATACATTTTTACACATATTTTATCGCTATATACTCGTACGTATAGTTATGAGAACATAGGTAATAAAGGTTTAACTATACAGTAATGAAGATCTAAAAGTCGCGCATATTAAGGTAGAAAGTTTCTAATGCATAAAAATTAAGGTAATTTTGCTGTCACATGGTTCAGTAAATTAAATAAAGATTTTCTATATGAAATTAAAAGTAAATTACCGATCATTTTTAGACAAAAATATTTCTTGTTTTACTTTACCGGGAATGAAAGAATAATTATAAATAATTTTAAAAAAAATTATTAAAGATTATCTTATTTATAGTATATAAATGTAATTCAAACGTTTACCCCTAATTTACAAAATTCCTAAGGAACAGATCAAATTTTACAAAATTATATAAGCAAATATAGCAATATTGTAAAATATTTGTTTTTGTATTTGATGGTTATCACTTCACCAACAATTAAAAATATGTTGAGAAAAATGAAAAAGTTAATTATATTATTATTATATTGGATCAGCTTCTGGTTATGTAGAAAAAAAAAAGTGGAATAAATAATTCAAAAGTCAAATTTTTTCGACCTTATACTAAATTGAAAAATAAGAATCAAATATTTCCTAATTAATTCGGTTATAATTCTACAATACTTGTCTTCGTCGAACTTAATACTTCTAATAGGTAAAGAAGTTAAGCTGCGTTTACGCATCAAAACATTTTACTGGGTTTTTTTCATTCGATGAAAATTTGTAAAAAGGAGAAGACCATTAAACATTCATCAAACAAAATTTATGAACAATGCTGACTTACTTTTGAAAAATAAATGATCGGAAGTAAATTTTTACCATATTTTTAATTTGATGAAATAGTAAAATAATAATTA
Organism: Condylostylus longicornis; assembly: GCF_029603195.1. NCBI lineage: Eukaryota > Metazoa > Arthropoda > Insecta > Diptera > Dolichopodidae > Condylostylus > Condylostylus longicornis. Next base: position 14,488,223 of record NW_026577973.1, on the reverse strand, counting down.
AGTAACAACTACATATAAAAAATTCCTGAAAATTAAAGATTCCTCAGATTACTAAGAAAAACCTTTTTATATTCGAATAATTTGCCAATTCTCGGCTTAATTTATTCTCGGTTTTAATATAATTTTATAAATATGTTATCTAATAAGAAATTGGAAATAAATAAATTTTGAGGAGCCATAATTTGAGCAAGAGAGATTCTCTTAAAAATTAAAACAACAACCACTTTTGAAAAATACAAATTTCAAATTTGAAAATTACATTCAAGTCATCAAAATTAAGATTTTCATTTAAGAAATATGAACATAAAATAAGCAAAACCTACCGTAAATTTAAAATATTAAATTCAAAGAGCTTATTTTATAGTTAAAAGAATTTCATTTTATTAAATTATAAATTAATAAAAAAAAAAATTAAATTTGAAATCGAAAGAATTTGAAAAATTTTAAAGAAATCGTGATTTAAATTATTTTACAATAATATTGGTGAATTGCACAAATCTTTAACAAATTTGCTCCAAAATTCTTTTAACTATAAAAACGAAATTTTTGTTATATTCCATATTGAGAAATTGAAAGCATCTCATTTCCATTAAGCAAGCGATTCGTGAATAATTTTCTGATATTACTTTTGTTCTTTTTACTTTTCAAACGATAAATGAAAACTAAAGAGAAAAGTGTAAAATATTTTCAAATTTATTTTAAAAGTTTCGAAATTTAATCTTTAAATTATTTAATATACTTTTAATATAGAATTCCATAAAGTCAACATTTTATAAATGACGAATATGCATGTATATAAAGAGAAAACTAAAAGAAGATTTTTTTTTAAAATGATGGCACTAAATATTCACCAAAATAAGGCAATTTCTTTCATAAATTTCTTTAATAACTTCTGCTCTACTTGCGCCTAAATGAATCACTACTTAATTTCTCCTAAAGGCAAATGAAAATTTTGCAATTAACTCAATTATATTATTTAGTAAAATTCAATTAAAAATACTCTGATATTATAGAATATCTTATTTTCACTTAATATTCTTACAGCTCTGGCAATTCTATTGTAGTTGCATGTATACACACTCACAATTATTAAACTTTTCACATCACAGCATATATATAGCTAAAGTTGTATATACTTTTGCATACCATATGTGTAATTAAAATACAATAACAATATACACACATTAACACATTTTAAATGATTTCATTTTCTCTTTGTCTTCCGCTATTAAAACAAGAAAATTATGATGACATTAATTTCTTATCAATTGATAAACTAACTCGATTCCTTTTAAAATTAATTTAGAAAATAATACACAAAAAAATGAAGATAATAAAAAGAAAAGACAAAAATATATCCGGAAAACATTTAATATTACAAATATTTAAGTGTAGGACAAACAGAACCAAAATGATTACATATAAAAATGTTAATAAATAAAAGTTAATGGTCTATTATTTTCAGTTAAATGTCTCAGAAGAAATCAATTTTTAGAACAAAAGAAACTCTAAAATTTTCAAGAAAATCAACAAGAATTTTGTATCGGGTGTTTTCGTTTTTGATTTTATATGCTACTTATATAATATTAGGCACTATAACAAGACTAAAGCACTTAAAACAGAAATGAAATTTTAGAGCCTTCCCTCCTTGATAATTTATTTGATGCTAATGCTTCATTTCATGACTATAACAGTCATTTGATACATTCTTATAAAAGATAGTTACTAAACTCTATAAAAGATTATAAGAGATTACGTAACTAAATGGTGCATAATTTGGTACTAGTACTAATGGTGATAACATGGTGCAATCCCACAATTTTAGTAAAACCTTAGACGCTTAATATCTACCATATTTGATGAGAAAGCAGAATATTATAATTCATAATAATTTCCATATGTGTATGGATCCATAATTTCCTTATATGTATACATGCTATCCATATGCTATAATGTCCAAGCATTATTTTTGGCATCAATGCGTACTTTAGGATAAATAACATCAATTCCGAAATAAGCAAATCAAATAATGGCATTTCGGAGATTTAATGAAATCGCGAGAACTTATTTTTATGGTGTTCCACTTAGTCTCAACATTTTACTTACACGAAACTTTGTTTCTATGTCATATTGTTTTAATATGAAATTTGCACGTTTTGCAAAAACAATATTTGGTTGTTCACACATTTATGAAATCTCAAAGCCGAAAAGAATAGTATATAAGGTCGTACAAATTTGTCTACTAGATGACAGTTAGTTTTCAATCAAAAAATCAAATCTTTAAAAAAACACCCTTTACAACCAATAACATGCATAGATACTTTTGGTTCGGTTTGTTTCGTTAATCCAAAACAAAAACAATTTTATTTTCTAGACCTTTTTTATTCCCCCACATACATACATGAACACGAAAATTTAAAAAAACATTTTAATAAAAGTACAAAGATATCGGCATTTTGTTTCCTTTTCTTTTTATTAGAAGCGAAAATTTTATCGTAAAACATAAATAAAATTGAGGCAGGGAAAAACACTTTTCATGTTGCAAAAAAAAAACAAACAATACCAAAACGAAAAAGAATTGTGACAATAGCAAAAATAATAATTTTCACAATTTTCTTCTTTTTTTTCACCACTGAGATGAAACCAGGGGAGTAATAAAACCCACCTCATTCTTAATAGAATTTATGTTGTTTTTTTTTTCTTGTCAAATACACACAAGATAATAATATGTGAAATCAATATAAAAATTAACTATATTGTCCAAATGTGTGTAAAATATAAAAATATATGACATACACACATACGTCCACATATAATATTGTAACCCAATTGTACAACATACGAGTATACGAGTAACAGTTTATCAGTATAATTTTAGAAAATTATTTAACTGTGAAATAAAAAAAGAAGTTATACAAGATTATCAAAATTAAATATTGAAAATAAAATAAAATAATAAATACAAATATTAAATTTAATATTATAGAAAATTTTCTTTTATTGGAAAAGTTTTTCATTTCTTTGAAAGTGAATTTATTATATAATATAGAAATAAGAAACGAAAAACAAAAAAAACTAACGAAAATTTCATGTTACACAGCTCATGTGTATGTGCCTTTGTAAGGTAAACGGCTATATCTCGGGCCTATTTTTTACACTTCCAACATAAACTGCACAAATTAAAGATCAGTTCCATTAATTTATATTATTACCAATAATAATATTTAAATATCTAAAAAATTTTAACTCTTTTGTTTACTACTCCTTTGGTTTCGATCGGTGTTAAACAAATTTTTTGTTAGAATTACTAATTTTTAAATTTTAGTATCTAATTCGGTTCATTCAAAATATACATACTCCTATTTCGATCCTATTAGTGTACCTAATTCGGCCCATAAACAAGCAATATTATAATTACCACAGACACGAATCATATGTAAAATTAACTGGTTCACGTTTGTAATAACAGTTTGTTTTAATGGTTCATGTTTATAATAATAATTTGTTGTGAATAAGAAGCCCAAATATGAATAAGAAGTACAAATATGAAATGTTACATTTGAATTGCCTTAATTTAATTCGGAAGTTTTTTAATTTCTTATTCAGAATAGCTATTCTGAAACCTAAATTATGACATCATAAATAGTTTTTCTTAAATTTTAGACGAAATGTCTGACTATTCATGTCCCACAAAAACTAAAAATTCAATTAAAATCATTTGGGAAACGATCTGGACTCGAAATTCAAGTTTATTATAAAATATAATTTTTAAGAAACATTCTTTATTTGATTTTATACCTTTATAAAGATTTTTTAAGAAGTTATTATAAAAAACCGCAATAAGACCGAATTATAGCCATTTACCTTATAAGCACCGTACAATATGTATGTACATTAACCATATTTCTGGATATCACACAGAGAAAAATCAATGGAATAACTTTGAAATCCAGGGTATCAAAGTTCATATATACACCCACATGTACATACATACATACATAAATAAAAATCATATGACATACTTGTACAAAAATAAAACATTTTTTATATGAGTTTTATAGAAAGGAACTTAAACTGTTTTAGCCTACAGTTTTATTAAGCAGAATTTATTAATAAATGAAAATAGGAGAAAAATGTTCTTTCTAATTGAAATTATCCAACGTTCCAAAAAAATCACTTTCTGTAGCATGCTGTAACAAACTAGTTTTTTCGACAATTTAAAAAATCAAATTAGGTATTGATAAAATATATACAAAGACAACATTTAACAGTGTCTCCTTTTCGGAAACGATTAGAATAAGTTAAATATCGAAAACGAATATTTTGTCTTTCAACATTACAAGAAACGTACACATGTACGAGTACATATGTATTTTCCTAATAATCAAAATTCCCAATAACCAATAAAATAATTTTTCGAAATATTATTACGAACCAGAGTGTGAAATTACAATTCACAATGATTTCTAACAATATAACAAAAGTAATCTTCATCTGATTACTAGCTAATATTATTGATTGCTACTCTTCCTAATTTTCAATTTCGTTCCAAAATTTTTATAAATACTTATACTCGTAATTAAGCAATTATATTAAGAAACCATATACGAACAATTCAAAATACAATCACAATAATTTTGCTAGCTACACAACTTGAGAAACTTTTTCAAAATTTTTATACTTATATATATACAAAAACAATTTACCACAAACCATATATTTTATACTGATACTGATTGCACTGTGAATGACATACCAAATTATCAACCGCCTTTCTGATATCAAATGACTTAATTCTTAATTACAACTTTAATTTTGGGAAAGAAGACATGAGAAATTCTCTATCGCTTTATTTTTAGTTTGTTTTTGTAATAATGTAAGTATATATTTATATATGTAAAATCAAGATAATTAAAATTCTACAACTCTGAAAAAGTTCTATGAAAATAAGAAAAGAACTCACAGACAGAAGGGAAAAAATGTATCAGAAAATTTCCTTGAATTTAAATAAATTTCCTAGGAATTTTTTAGAATCGAAATTTTATGCACAATGTTAATTTCATTTGAAATTTATATTTTATCCCACTTAATTACATACACATTCAGCATTATAATTTTGACATCCCCGACAAACAGAAATAAAATTTCATATTTTTTCTTGATCGAAATTCACAAATATTGTCCGTACATTCGAGCTTTTATTTTTGAATTTCATAAAATTTTAGTAATTGACGTTTTTGTAGAAAATAATTGTGAAACACAAATAATAACAGGTAAAATATCTAGGTAAAACTATTATTCTACTATAAACAATATTTGAGTAATAATCAAATAAAATTCGAATTTCATTATTCAGAACCTGAAATTTACGTAAAGTTGTAGAAAAAACAAATTGTAATATTTTAATACATCTTTTCATAGCTTTGAAACTTAGTGAAGTAAATTACTGAAGTTTCGGCAGAGTTTTTATCTTATAGAATTCGAATTCAAAATGAAACTGGCAATAATAGAGTTAACCACGTCGAATTCGTTATCCAATGGGTTGGTAAATATGTCATAGTTGAATATAGGGCAGACTTTGACTTTAAGTTGCCGTATTACAATATTAAATTATGCAGTAATGTTTTCAATATTTTCTAAGATATGGCCAAACTACTATTGAATTTGTAGGAGCCAAGCGATTTCAACAATTTTTTCACACGTAACAGCCCTAATAGTACACTTGTTTTCACGAAATTTGTATACTATAATTCCAATATATTTTCTATATATTTCTATATATTTCCAATAATTTCTGAGATAATGCCATTTAATACCACGATCATAACCAATTTAAATAAGGTTCTGGCATTTACTATAATTAATCATATGTGAAAATTTGGTAAACCTAGTTCAATTAGTTGTTGAGTTATCGTTGGGACGGACGTACGAACGGACAGACAAAGCTAAATCGACTCAGAATTCGACGCTGATTAAAAACATATACTTGGCTCTATATCTCAGACCTTTTAGGTTAAGTAAAATTTCTTCTTAGTTATAAAATTTGACAAACGGTAAGACAAATTTAGTATACCTTTCGAACATCCGTTCGTACGGATATAATTAGTAGACTTCTGATGTATGTTGAACTCGTCAATTTCTCTAATTCCTTTTATTTGCAGATATCATACAATGGCGACACAGCTGTACGATATTGACAATATTTTAAAGTAAACTATCACAATTTTTTTTAAATATTTATTTTAAAAAATTCGCTTACTTCTGACATCACAATTTCATTCGCCGAGTTTCTTGGCGAATTCCACTAAGAACCTCGGAAAATTCACTATACATAATGAAAAATATTCGGTAGGTATCTCGTATAGCACGACAATCTTTTTAAAATAAAATATTAAAATATCAATTACAATTATTGAGAAACTCAATTAAAATTACAAAATTAGTTAAAGGATCGAAAGTAAAGTTAAATAAAGATTATTCTATCGAAACGCGGAACAGTTGACGCTCTTTAGATGTGTAGTATTAAAAATTATTTAATTCGAAATTAAAGTATGAAAATTTTTAGGAAATTTGAAGGCAATCAGAATAACGAAGTAAATTTTGTTTTTATTCCACCGATATTCGGAAAACTGTTTAACAATTTTCACAGTACTCTGACTTTTTATTAGAATTTTTTTGTTTTATTCTTCATTTTGTTTTGTTTTTTTTATTTTTTCCACCCAAAATAAAAACGAAAAAATACCAAACAGTTTGATTTTATCTATTTCCTTTCTTTAAAAACCCTATTTTTATCGTAACTTATTTACGATCGTTGCGTTTGTATTAAAACGTTATAAATGTATGTTATTCGTATCATCATTTTTATTGATTTTTTTATTATATTTTTACTTTTTTTTTGTTTGTTTTCCTCTGTATAAGAGATACCTAATAATAATATAACGATAATATAACGACAACGTATTATATACGTTTTGAGTATATTGTGTATATTGTTTAATAGTTAGTTATGTGTTCCCACAAAACTGAACACCTTCAACAAACCAATGAGAAATCTTTTCTTTTTCTTTTTTTATTTCATTATTTTAAATTGAACTTACTTCCCCCTACATACCAGATGACATACCAAATATACCTATACTAAAGAATATAATATACAAACATGCTTACAAACAAAAAGCACAATTTTCAGGCTTTTAAACGATTCAAATGATACTCTCTACTGAGATATTTTTAGGAAAAATGAAAAAGAAAATAGAAAAGAAAAAAAAACAAAATATCAAAATGCTTCTAAAATAGCTTCAAACAATACGGGTGACATGATAAGTTTTTGTTCTATCATCATTTATTTCAGATGATGTCGATTCCGTCAATCGATTTTAAATTAAGCTATAAAAATAAGAAATCAGTATCTATAGTGAAAATCAATTTGTTACCCAACAACTTTAGGATAGATGAAAAGAAAACAAATTTAACAATTTAATTTACCAACAAGAAGAAATGTCATTATCGTAAACGATATACACACGAGAACGATATTTTGACTTAGTGGTAACGCAACCTAATGATACTCTCTAAACCAAATTCGACTAGAATGCGGAGTTAAATCCTAGTTAAGCTTTTTTTACTAGGAATTTTATTTACGATAGCTAGTATTTCATTTGTTGTACCTAGATTGCGAAAAAAAAGAGTACGAAATAACTGAAAATCTAGTTAAATTTTTTTAATCCATTCATAATACCTGAGATTCTAGTTAAAAAGCTGGAAATCCAAGTAATTTAGTTTCACCAGAATTCAACTAGAATTTAGTTTTACTAGAATTCAACTAGAATTCCAGTAGAACTTTTAATATAAAAATATACAAATTGTTGTATTCTAGTTGTCTTCTCTTTTTGTTCTCTCCAAGTTCTCAGAAAGAGAGAATTTTTTGTTAGAGTTACAGAAAACATTTCGCGTTTTCTTTTTCGAATAAAATTTCTCATAATTGATCAGTCATAATAATATTATCATTTGATTTAAGTTGTGCCATTTTTGTGAAAAAAATTTTTTTGTTGTAAAAAATTATTGAAATTTCAATTTTTCGTAAGAAATGGAGTAGATGAAGAATCTGCAACTTTATTTAAAGGTAAGCCAGTTAATCTTCTATTTATTTTCCAATTTTCTAAAGAAAGCAACATTTTATTGCCACTTTTTATAGTTTTATTGGAAGTTGTGAAATAAACTGAATATTAAAACAACAACATGAATACACAACAACAATCTACACGTAGCAGCTAGGTTTCAAGTATTGGTTACTAGATTTTCATCTGTTGCAAATATTTTTCTAGTTAGTTTAGCTGTTTACCTAGTTTATTCAACGAGAAAAACATTTTTCACAACCGCTAATCTAGTAGCAGACAATGATAGCGAATTTTAACGAAAAAAAATTAATGTAACTTCACACCAAATTTTCATGATAAAATTTTAACAAGTTTTTTCCATTTTATATTTTGATACAGATTTGAAAACTTGAACCTCAATGAATAAATAAAAAAAAGATTTTTGAAGTTACGGACAGATCTTTATAAATAGATAAATAATATTATAGAAATAAAATTTTTGAGTATTAAAAAATATTTTAAAATAGTAAAAATTTTTGTCTAAAAATCAGTTTTTTTTCAGGAACTACTTTCCAGCTGTAATGACCACATTTCAAAGTAAAAATACTAGGTATGCCTAAATAAAATCCAGTTGTACTAGCTAACTACATCTAGCATTCTTGCACTCGAATCCCAGTTGCAAGAGCTGTAAATTCTAGTTGAATACCGCGCTAGATTCTAGTTATGCCACAATACTTCAACTAGTTGTAGCGATAAATTTCTAGTACTCAAGTCTAGTTTTTTCTAGTTTGACGAACTGGTTTTTCAAGTTGTTTTGACTAGAATAAACATCTACGGCAATAGTTATTCTAGTAAAAAGTTCTCCTAGTAATAATACCTAGACTATCTAGTAAAGCTAACTAGGATATGACTAGAAACTCTAGTAAAGAAATTTTACTAGAATCTAGTTACTTTTTTCTAACTAGATTGACAACTAGAGTCCTAGTGACTCCAATCTAGTGACTCAGTCTAGTTATGACTACCCGTTTTCTAGTCGATTTTGGTTTAGAGAGTAAATTTACGTAACAAAAATGAAATGCTCACATAGAAAGGGTAAAGCAGCCATAAATTTTTTCGTTCAGTTCGTTAAACTTTTCTGGCGTCTTAACTAAAGAGTTCCAAAAAATAGATCTTTTTCAAGTAAATTTGACATTTCCATGCGTTTTGATTATTTTCTTAATTCTTATCATTCTATATACTTAATATTTTTAGGTTAAGTAAAATTTCTTCTTAGTTATAAAATTTAAGAATAAATCAAAACGATTAAAATTATAAAATAAGATACAGTAATTATACTGCAATTTGACTCAGCTTGTCAAAACAAATTTTATTTGACCATATATTGCATAAACGTCAATGTTTATTTAGCGAAACTGATTTGGTATAAAATAATTAACAAAATAAAATTAGTCTTGAGGTACTTTATGACAAGCTGTCAAATAATGGTTAAGGTTTTTTATATTATGGTTACGACTAAATGTCAAAGCCTTGCAGATAAGATATAATGAAATTGTCTGAAAAGTTAACGAAATTTAACTTATGACTATTATAGTTAAAACGTATGGCATTCCACACATTCGTACAAAATTGTAAGCCGCCTGAACTTAAGACAGCTGTAGTTAGACCTATTATTATAAACGAAAATTTTTATTTTTGTCACATTTAAAAATTAGAAAGAAACCAATTTCTATACTTTTTATCATTTTATATTTTGTAAAAATACTGAAAATAAAAACTAAATTCTAAGTAAAGTCTACTGCAGTCTTAGAGAACAAACCTTGAATATTTACATTCTAATATTTATTTGTGATTTTATGATTATATTTTTTGTTTTTTTTTATTTATTTTTTTTTTTCTTTAACATATTCATTTTAATATTCATGAATTGTTGAGGCTGATTTAACATTAATTTCACATTATATATATACACACATATTGTAAAGCCCAATTTCATAAACGATCATTGATTTAAGGTTGAGACTGTAAATTAGCATATAGAGCATATTGGCTGAAATTATTAAAGTAAGAAGAAGAATGAATTATTGAAAATTTAAGTGAATTGAATAATCAGCAGGTCTTTTGTATAATTTGTTTTAGTTCGAAAGATTAATTTGGTATGAGTATGGAACGTACACTTTAGTGGAATTGAAAGTTGATATAATTCGTTAAAAATAACATGTTCACTGATAAGAAAGTCAATTTAAAACTTTTTAGAAATTATCATTGGTTAGAATAAATATTCGTATTTACTTACATATATATATATATATATATATTGAGATATGTTGTGATCTAAAATATGCTGTCGCTAATTTACTGACATTTTGGAAAGCACTAACCAATAAATTGCAATCACTGCTCATTACGCAAAGAAAATCATTACTTGATTTTCAAATGTAACTCTTAAACTGATCTAGTTTATAATATATTCTTGTAACGGGTACAAGTACATATACGTATGCATGTATGGGTTTGTAATTCTCATATTTTAAATGAGCTCTTTTTGCAAAGGTTACAAAGTTCTGTATAATAAAATGTCATTGAGCAACAATATACAAGGACATTTTTATGTATGAATTTCTTCAATTTATCCTAATAATTCGTTAATTTCATAAAGGAAATCATAAAATTCATTACATATTATGATAATGTGGTCTTGATAATTTATAAATAATTAAGATAACATTATATATGGGTAAATAATACACACACATACATATAGTTAATATAAAATATAGCTATAATACTGAAAAATTTATTACTTTATTTGAGAAATTGATAAATTCTAGAAATTATACGATAGATTAAGATATTTTCCAGTGAAATTAATTGAAAAAATGTCAATTTGAAAAAGATCACATCAATAAAAAAATTGTTAGAGAAAAAAAAATTTATTTTTATGTGCTAATAAAAAATTAAGTCAATCAAAGTTCTGTTCCTCCAAAAAAAAAAATCGAAAAATCCAAGAAATAAAAAATTAAATAAATAAATTTAAAGGGTCATTGAATTTCTTTAATATTTAAAACCGCGGGATTAAAATAATGAGAAAGAAGAATATTTTAAAGACTTTAAAGTTTAATTTAGTAATGGTTTTTCTTGAATTAGAATAACATTTAAATTTTTAAATGAACTCAAATATCGTTGTTCCTATAACCGGCTGTGAACAAAATGTTTATAATAAAATATTGAGGAAATTCATTCTATTTATTCTATATTTGTGATTTAATTCATAATGTTTGTATATTGCGGCATTAGGAATTTAATCAATCGATGCTCTTCGTTCAACGCCAATTTTCATTATATAAGTATGAATAAATGAATATACTATAATAAGTATTATTTTGAGATAAGATTAAAATTTTGTATATAGTGCCTACTTCTGCCCACCTGAAATATTTTTAATACACAATAAATTAAAATAAGCTATATAATTTTTAAGTAGGTGGTTGGCTGAGCACAAGGTTATTTTCATATTCCCGAATCAAATAATCAAAGCAAATTTTTAAATTTTATTCAAAAAAATCTAGTTAAACCTTGTAATGTTGTAACTTATGTTTCTCAACTAAATAATTTCTAATTCCAACCTTAATTTTATAACTGTTGAAAAAAATTCCAATTGAACTTGAGAAAATAAAAATTCTAATCTGTTTTAAAAGGATGTTGGAAAAATTTCACAGATGAATGGCACCAAATTTTAGTTCATATCTTTTTATTTTAAAAATTATATATGTATAGACCTCATCCTGTACCCTATTTTACTTTCAAATTAGAGCTCTCATATTTGAATTCTCATACACACATTTTAAAATATTGACTAAACTTGCAATTTTTTAAAACTGAGGTGCCTGAATTTTATACATTTTTGGAAAATGTGAGGTACACAGTACGAAAAACTTTTCGGATTTGTAAATTATGTACATGGTACGAATGTATAATGGTCACTCACTTAGTGAATAAATAATTGAGATACAAAATGAGATAATTTTTGAAATAAGAATTTTTTGAAATTTGAATTTTTTAGGTTTAATTTTCCTCATTGATTTCGCACTTTGTGGTCTAAAATTTTATTCCAAAATTTTTAATAAAAAAAACTTTTACATTTCAATTATACCAAATTATACTTACAAATTTGTTATTTTAAAAGCTCTGTTATAGCTATAATTTACCTGAAATAGAAAAAAAAGAATATTTAGTCTAAGAATACACCAATTAAAAATTTATGTAAATTTTAATTTCTGTATATAAAATTTAAGACAATTTAAGAGAACTATTAGAAATAAGAAAACTTTTTATACATTCTTGATTTGAATCCTTGTGCTTCAAGCTGAAATATTGTATGTATTTCCGAACTACAATAGTTTTGCAAAAGCCTTTAAAAAATTTTTCTAGAAAATTGTTAGTAGTATAGAAAAGAAGCTTATTAGCTTCCCTCTCTCATCGACAAGGCGTTACCTAAAATTTGCTCTTTATTTTAAATTTAAGTAAATTCTAGACTTTTGGCTTTTCGATAACAACAATAGCCCTTCAAGTTAAACAAAATACCTATGAAATTACCGTCCACAGATTAAAGCGTTTTTGGAAATTAATTAGAACTTGTAAAAAATTATTTTCTGTTCTTACCTATAAATTGAAATTTGTTTGGAATAGTTGACATTTAGATTTGTTTTTGTTTATTTTTTTAAATATTTGATTTTATTTGAATTTATATTTTTTTTTTCGAAATTCATATGCATGTGCATATGTATGTAAATATTTTTTAAGTTTTTATTTATTATAAGGAGTGTCAACAATTTAATGTCATTTTAGACTTGTTTTTTTTTATTATCATTAAAAACCACAATAACATCAAAATCTCTTTTAATTTTTTCTAAGAACCAATTTTCTCCTCTCCCATATTTCATTTTTAAGTTTTTTTTTTTTTGAAAATTTTCTCTTTACATGTAGATATATGCTATCATTATTATTAGCTATGCAATGGCATTAAAAATGACAATGACAATCATATACGGTAAAATATCCATACATACATACGTAAATATGATTAGAGTTTTATAAGAAATTATGATCGATGATTTTTATATACTTTTCTACATAAATTTAATTTATGTAGGTACATCAAGAAAAAAAAGCAAATTTGAAAATTACAATAAATAAAAAACGATAATTCGTTCTTGTACCAGAAATAATAATAAATCAAACTTAAACGCCTTTCACATTATCCCGTCACATCGTATCAGTTAAAAAAAAAAAAAAGAAAAAAAAAATAATCGAAAAATTTCAAAAATAAAAAAATAAAAATAAAATTGAGAGAAAGAAAAAAAAACAATCAATTTACTTCAAAAAATATTCATTTTTATTTAAGTACCGTTTATCACACGATAATAAAAATTGTGCACCATGTAAATTCAAAAATTAATGGAAAAAAATTGACGTAGAAATTCTGTTAAATCCAAACGACTAGTTACAATGATACATAAATAAAACTTTAAGGATTTCATATAAAGGTAGTGGTACACTTAAATAGATGCGGCGGTTTACGGTATTCAAAATTAACACATTACGGCAAATCGATATTTCGGCAAACATTGATGCGGCAAATCGAGTTTTAACGTGCCCAATTCTATAGATTGATTGCTAGAAAAATATAATTGTAGTTTGTATAATTAAGTTCTAATACAGTGCACTTGAAATTGGAAATTCAAATTTGGTGGGGTTGTCGCTCAGCAATTTCAGTGTTGTACATCATAATACAGGGATCGAACATTTAGGTCACAACTGCACTAAATTAGATAAAATTAAATTGAACCTTAATTTGTATGTTGATTAATTGTCATTTTATTCCAATTTACGTGTTATCGTATTTTGATACACAAAAGAAATTATTTATCGTAAAATTTTCGTTCTTTGTATAATTAAAGCAGCGATTTAATACAGGAAAATTTTGTTTTATTTGACAGATTTTTTTTTTCAAAATTTACGATCCACGAACCTTAGTTTTACAAAATTTATTTTGACAGTTCTGAAAACTATATTCTAACATTCTTTTGTAATATTTTTCCTGCTAATTCTTTATGAAGAACATATATGTAAATTATGATCTGAAAAGAGATAAATCCTTCACCTGTTTTTTATCTTCATCAAATCAATGAAAAACAAAGAACGGACAAATTTTAATAATTACAAGGACATTATTAAAGCCAATATTAAATCGTAACATGGTGGTGTAAATTCAAACTAATGTAAAATTAAAATTTAAAACATGTATTACAAATATTTGCCTTTTGAACCCTAATGATTTTAGGTAGAACCTTTAAAAAAGCTTACTTTGTTTATTATGCTAAAGAATAAAAAAAATAAGAGATAAGACAAGGCGTAATAATCAAATTTTAAATCGCTGCCAGCAACATAAAATAAAATATACATGAAAATATTTATTAAAAAAGAATCCTTATAAAACCAAACACGCATACATGCACCTATGCATAAGTAAATTAACTTTATATACAAATCGCTTGTTCGCGCTTTCATTATTACTTAAAGTCGATAAAATGTCAAACCGTATAATCGTAGCTTAAAAACAAAAAGTAGAAAAAAACAATGAAAAAGCAGCGCGAATTATAAAAGTCAGTCACACCCCATTTTATTTTATTATAATTTTTTTCACCATTTTATTATTATGATTATTTTATTACAGTGCATTTGCAATATTACAACATTATGAGTATTGCGCGCTACTCTCCTTCAGAGATAGAAAATTAGATAAGTATTTATTTTTTTTTGTTCTTTCTTTTCCTTAGTTTTTATTCATTTTTTATAATGTTAAAGAGTTCTTGATTACTAGGTAGATTTACACAATTTACAAACGAAATAACAAAAGAAAATAATCAAACCACCTCTAGCAAATTAACAAACTTTCTGACTGTAATTTTCATTATAACTTTACAACTTTACAAGATGGCAGGAAAAAAACAAATCAGTTACTAGATCTTAAAAAAAAATAAAAATGTTTTCTTTAACATAAACAAAAATTATAGTATTTGAATTATTGAATTTTTAAGCAGAGGTGAGTTTTAATGATTTTAAAATTAAGAGAATTGCATGCGGCCTCAAGCATTAAGTAGGCTATGAGTCTATGTTATCGGGGGAACTAATATCAAACAATCTCCTTTACAAACCTGAATAAATTAACGACAAGGGACGCACGTAATACGAGTGAAATGCGTTATTTGCCGTAACAAAATCTTAGTGATCCCAACACAGAATAAATTTTCCATCAAAAATCGCTTTACTGAGTATTTTCATTATTTTAGGGCAATTACATGGTTATTATAGATTTTTGGGAAAAATGTCGAATACTTAATACATCAGCTTTAATTTCAAAATTAGACGGAAGCAATTCAGCAATATAGACTCAAAAGCTTAATAGAGTCCTTCGTGGATAAACCGAAATCTATTCGAAACTTTGAATCTAGCGTTCAGTTATTGGAAATTGAAATTTTTCAATATTCAAATAGGAATTTGAAGCAACTTTAAATCGAAAACAAGTCTTTAAAATCAAAATTATTCAAATTATTTTATTAATTTATTTTAAATTCAATTTACAGATTACAATAAAGAAATTTATAATTTTTTAAAGCATTTTTAATAATAATTGGTGCAGAATTCAAATTATTACATTTTTAATGCATAAATTACTAAATTTATAGTGCACGTTATTGCAAAATTTGCTGAATTTATAAATGAAAATTGCTACTATAAAACTAATAGTAAAGATAATAAAGCAATTTTAAAATCAGTCTACGCTAGATATCAATGAGATCATAAAATTACCAGATTAATTACAAGATTATTAATCATCATAAAATCAATGAATAATTATTTTTATAATAAAAATTTTCATGGAAATTGAAATGTGATAAAAGAACATTAAAGACGATTTCAAATTTGCATAATTTTTTTCTTATCTTTTTTATGTCATCTAACACTGAGAAGAAAAAAAATGGTTGATTCTCAGAACAGATTTTCACAATTTATCTTTTTCAATTAATTTTTTTAAATACTAAATATAATAAAAAATTTTAATTAGATTTTATTTCAGTAATCCCGTAAATAATCAAAGAAATCTAAGAATGAATTGATTTTTTCATTATTACCATTTAAAAGACTTTTACAGTTCAAGTCATCTTGTAAGTACTTATGTAGATTCCCTTAATATTTTTAATTGAATAAAATTAATTTTATGATGCATTTAATAATGTTAAGTTCGTATTGCAATTAAGTAGTTCCCAATAAGAAAATATGTGATAATATAAAAATATTAATCGTTAAAATAAGAAAGAAAGAAATACAAAATCTATGAAAATTAAGAACAAATTTAAGATGTTTAAGTCAAAAATCGTGAGGGAAGAATGCTATTTCAAGATATGTAGCGCATAGATGGCTTTGCTTTTTTATTTTTGTTCGAATGCCAAAAAAAAAAGTTTTTTTTCTTCAAATCTGTGTACTTAATGGTGTCCTGATATGCGAAAGTACTCAATATTTCTGAAAAATATTTTGCCATAATTTTTCTATCGGAAAAATTTTGTAAGAAAAACAAAATAAAACTGAAGACAGTAATTGCATAATGAATTGAGAAAACTGTTTGATGCTGCTCCATATAGGCATCAGTTCGGGCATTTAGCTCTTGTCAATCTAGCAAAATATTTTGTTTCCCACAAACAGAAAATGAACACGTCATTCAGATTCACTTAACTTTGAAAACTTATTTATTGCTACATTATTCTCAAGTATGTCAAATTTGTCATTATGTCAAATTCCTATCAAAATTATTTTCAACAGAATATTCAATAATTTCGAAATAATTTCGAAAAATTAAACAAAATAAGCAACAATTTTAACTTTTATCATCGAATGTACTTATGTAAAATGATGCCGCGAAATTGGTTTACAACAAAAAAAATGTTGACATTTATCTAATAGCGTTAACTTGTTTTTGTACAACGAAACCAATTCTTCTTATAACTTTTTCTCTGCTTTAATATTGGCAGCCAATCTTCTTTATAAAATATGAATTTAAAATTCTATTTACGTCACTGACAATATTGTAATAATTTTCCAAAATAAATAAAAAGAAAAACAACAAACAAAAATTATTATTTTTCTTTTACCTTTTTTATTCTATTGTAGATGGCGCTGACGTTGTTTTCTATTACCACTATTATCGTCATTATTAAACATGGGTTTGCCTTTAAAATTTTCTAATCTCAAAAAAAAATTTTTTTTTTATGATTTTTTTTTTCTCCTCTCAATAATTTTCTTTTATGCCCTTCAAAATGCTCTAATGAAATTCTATTCTAATGAAAAGTTCTCTTATCTTCATATTTCAATTTGCATGTGCCTGTGCTGTTACTATTTTCTGCATGGTTATTTTTATAAGCTCAGACATTTACACTGTTATTATGATTGTAATCAAAAATTATTATTATTATTGTTATTATTATTGCCATAATAAATTTTAACGGTTATTAAGATTTATCTGATTAGAAAACTTTTGGCATAACAGTTGCAGTTATTTTTATTTTTGGTTGATTATATTTGCCGCCATTTATTAAAACAAAAAGGAAAATTTATTTGTGTACTACATAAATTTTTTTTTTGTTTTTGTTTTCGAGGATATTTCAATATTAGTATTTAGTAGTTCTTATCTTTGTTGCAAAAATTTTGTGGTAAAAAATTTTTTTATTAAAAAAGGTAAATGACGTAAATGAATTTTAATGATTTTTCTATCTGAATTTTAGGAGAATTGTTTTCGAATATCAATTAAATCTTGTTAGAGCAAAAAAATTTTAAAATTGGTAAAACTTTAAGAATTCATATTAGAGATTCCAACATTCCTTACTAATTTTTAAAATGAATTAAACAAATATTAGTCATTTTACTCATTAACTTAAGTGTTATTTATTATAACTCCCGTACAAAATAACACGTTGTTCCGAACGTTGGAACCGTTAGTTATAATGATAGTACAATGAAACACATGTTGAATAAAATACATAATTAATACATAATTAGAGTATTTTTCAGGATATTTCGTTAGGCTTTAATATAGATTACGATTAAATTATCCACGATGACACGTGCCACAATTGTTGATTAATTCACTAAATTTCTACAGCGACGTTCACATTAAGAACGCAAATTACCGATCTGATGAACGATCACTTCACTATATAAATTGATCTATTATCGACCTGGGAAAGTAATTTTCCATTTGAAAATCAATAAGTACATTTAATTCAATATTCAAAGATTCAGGAAAAAAAACCTGCGAAGCCAATATTGACTTTATTAATGTGAACGTGCACAATAAATTTAAATACAGAATAATTTTTTAATTTCAACTTCAAATTCTAAAAAAAATATTGAAATTATAAAAGTTCCAATTTAATTTTATCTTCACATAATTTTTCACACAATTTTATTTCTTCCTTTTTAATAGTCTGAATGCATTTGTGATTTTACATAATTATTACGACATAATTGGTACATACTCGCAAAAATTTACAATACTCTACTATATACAGAATAAAAATGATTTTAGTATATAAAAACAAATGGTTCTTTCTAATAAATTGAAAAATTGGCTATTGTACTCATTTTTTTAATTGGTTCATTCAATTATTTTCATTATACGTTCTTATACAAAACACAAAATAAAATTTTATTATGACTCAAAAATCTTGATACAATGCTAAAAAATTACAAAATATTTCAAAAACAATTAGATAATAAAAATTAATTTGTTTTCATTCAGAAAAAATGGTAAGAAAAAACCAAAAGAAATCCCACACTTAATTAAGAAACAAATCATAATTTTGATTCGCGCAGGCTACAAATATTTCACATACGAGTAATAAAGTCGTGAATCATATTTGTTAACAAATAAAACTTAATGCCCTAATTTATCATCATTCAATTAGTCATTCATTTGATTGGTAGCAGGAGATCATTTCATTGAAATTCACTACGGGAACTATACCCGCATTTCATGACACGAAAACTGCTCAAAAAGAAGAAAAACTTCTAAAAACTGAGGTATCGAAAATATATTTGAAAATATTGTCGTTAAAGAGGCCCATTCACATTCGATCTATGTTTTATAAGTTGGTATTTACTTTTTTAATAGCGACAGGCAATAAACTATATGCATAAATAAATCAAAATCCATTTTTACTATTTTAATTGTAAGGCAGGAATTCTTAATTTGCAACTTCATTTTACAAAAATTTTAACCCATACCTTTCCACCTTTAAAAGTTATGATCCATAAACTCCCAATAGTCTTCAATTCCGCAAACGCGGAAACCCGTAATAGCCACTTGTTTTCTAATTTATTAAATTAAGTATACAATAGATTGAGTTTTTAAGCTTATAATTCAACCAATTAGTCGTTTAAACTTTTTGCTATTTTCATCCTGATGGTATGCAATAATTATTAGAAAGCAACTTTAAAATTATTGAACTTGGAAATGTGCTTTTTTACAACTCATGGGTTTAATTAATTAATCAAAATTTATTTTTTATAAATACTTAATGCCTAATTAATTTGATATGCTCTTGCATTCTAATCTTTTTAAAAAAATTTTAATTCAATTAAAATTAAATCTACTTAAAATTGAAATCCTAATTCTATTTCAAAATTTCGAAATTCATGTGACAATACTGATAGCCTTAAGCATTTTTTAATTATTTGTGTACCATTTTTTTAATTTACTAAAACAAAAAAGAAAACCATATAAAAAAGAGCTTTAAAATCTACTCATGCTTATAATATTTTTGCTACAAATTGTTATTTTTTCACATAATTTAAGCTTCTCTCTGCCTACACATAATACGAAAATCGCAATTAATACTCATCGAAAATAAAAAAAAATATAATTTTCATTGTAAAAAAATATTACGAAATTCGCTTGAAATCTTAACATTAATGTAAACTAATTGGCAAAATCAGAAAACTAACAAAGAGAAAACATAAAAGAATAAGACAAAAAAAAATTCATGTAGTCTTAAAAGCTTTAACAAGTGCCTTAAGTTAAATTGATTGAGAAAAAAACGCGAATATATTTGAGTATGGCTATAAAAGAATTATTCAAAGCGATTCTCAGTAATCATCGACAAGTTAATAATTTATATAAAAGCAATTGATATGTTCAACCAACGCATTTGCAAGCATTATTTTGCAATTTTGTTTTTTATGAAAATCTCATACTATATAAACAATTGAAAATGCAATAGGAATTACGTACAATGTGAATGAATTTTTAAACTCGAAATATATAGTAGATATTCAAAGAGAGAAAGGAGGTTGACAGAAACTGAATTGGTAGCAATTCATATTTTGAAGTTATAAAAATATGTACACATAAGTTTCATATTTAGCAAAAATGTAAATTACAAAAAGGTGCGGATGAGGGTTAAAAAAATACAATACATGAAGTAATTTATTATTGAGTTCTAATTTCGCTGAATATACACAGTGAATATATACGCTGAATATTGATAGAAGAAATTAAATTTCATCCATATAAAATAATAACAAACAAAATTATTGATTGATTGAAATAACTTCGTGTACCTATAAGATAATCCACAGCAATTCAACTCGACTCAATACAACACCCAAGTTTATGTAACTGTAACTAAATTTCGAAAAATTTAATTTCAAATTTTATTACATTAATAAGGCTTATACTCAAATTTCATAATTCAAAACATCATACATAAATTTTGACTTATATATAAAAACATAACTAGTTGCTGTCCTCTGTCCATATTTTTGTAAAAATTGTCAAAACCAGGACTCAAACTACTCATATACTGTCATATTTCCATTTCCATAAATTATGTTGTCGAATTTGACCAAATCCTAAAGCTCTTAATTCCGTTTGTGGATTTTATTAAACTTAATATTAAAAACTTACACAATATTATCCAAAAAATCTGTTATATCAAACCAAAATCTCAGAAAAAGGATTTTTAATAGGACTTGCCAGCAATATATCAATTGACAGTCAGAGGTTAATATTTTTTTATTCATTTTCATTCAATGTAATTAAATAATTTTCTTTTAGAATATTAATCATCGAAAATATAAGTAAAATGTCATTAAACTATATTAAAATCAACATACGCATACACACACATTCATGCAAACAAGCACATTATAAATTCTCGTGGGAAATAAAAAATAAGGAATTCAAATATATTATGTAATTCTTAAACATTCTCATTTCGTAATAAATTACATAACAGCATATAACATTAAAGTTAACATAACAGTTTTACAAATAAAATTGATTATGTTTAATGTGCACACTCATGTGCACACTCATTATATGAAATACAATTTTGTTCATATAAAATATGGGAACATTGTTTTTTTAATGACAGTACCAAATAATATTAAAGCTCGAAGTTAAAAAAATAATAAAAAATGAATCTGAGTTTGTATGTTGCAACTCCATGTCTCTATTGAATGCAATGTAAATCAACTTTTATAGCCTTCTTTATTTTTGTTTTTACTTTAAAGATTTGAATGATCTGCAAAATTTTCATGAAAATTTTTAAATTGAAAATATTGTGAACTCATAAGTATCTGATCTGAGCTTTTGATTTGAATTTGAGTTTATTTCTATTTTCTTTTTTACCTAGATTTTTTTTTATATTTGAAGCTGCATTCAGTATGACTCTATATCCTAATGATTTTTCTATATATTAATTTTTTGCTCAGAATATAATTATAGTCATTTTATTAATCGTTTCCATTTTAAAATTTTAAAAAATTGAAAAAAAAAATTCAAGATTTTTAAATTCAGTCATTGAAATTAAAATTGTATTTCTCAAATTTTTATTTTTAACAACACAAAAATGGTTCATAACAAAATAATTACTTCATTTATCATAAAATTTCGAAATTACTTGCATACACAAAATCTATAAGATATAAGATTTCTTCCATAATAACAATAAACAAATAAAATATAAAGAAAAATAATTGAAGAATTAAAAAAACAATAATAAAAAATAAATATAAAAAACAATAATTGTAATTATAAGACACAAGACAATAAAAAAATCGAAAAAGAAGACGTAAAAATAATTGAGAAGAAAAACAAAACAAAAAAAAAACAATAACTTTGAAATGCTAGGTTAGAATATTACTGTCGTGATCATCTGCGATATTGCAACAATAAAAAATTTATAAATTTAATTTCATATTCAATACTTTTATTGATTCATGTGCAAATAATCATAAAAGTTAATTGCCTTACTTACATACAGATTTACTGTTATGAAATTTCAATATTTTCTTGAAAACATTCTGTCTTTGAAGACAATGATCATTGAATGACACCGAGAGGAACAATTTTTAGAACAATACGTTTGATTCACTGTTAGAGCACACTGTTATATCACAGTGGTTGTCGCAATTTTTATATAAAAATTTTTAAAAACAAAATTGCTGAATAAACTTAATAACAATTAGATATGAGAATTAATGCCATCTCGCTCAAATTTCGAACGTTGGCAGGTAAACTGAAATAGAATAAATCGAAGAAAACTTACCACCAAATTACATGGTTCAACGTCTTGAAATCTCTATAACACTTCATTTATAGAGTCAGTTTCTTATTTTAAACGATTTTTTCTCTCCAAATTAATTTAATAAAATGGGGTAATATAGAAGTAATTTCTTTATTATGTAGATATATAGACCATTGCAAATCGGCCGCTATTATTTTAAAAGACATTCGCTCATGTCAAGCGCTAATGGTTGCGATTTTCTCTTTAACCCACTTAACATTTACAATGTGCAACAAGTTTTGCACAATTTCTAAATAACTTTATAAAATTTTATAGTTATTAAATGAGTAGAAATTTTGTCATGTAACAGATCTATTAAGCTCAATGGCAACTGCAAAATGAGTATAAATGCAAGGAAGGAGTAACTAACGATGAAATTTAATACAAACTTTAATATCGGATTTATTTTCTTCATTAACTGGTAAATATTTTCAAATAAAATTTCTCCATAAAACAAATCATTTTTCGGAAGGCTTAGCAATACGTGTTCTGCAAAATTTGAATTTTTTTAGGAAAAATTTATTTTGGTTCCTACACTCCTGTATGTATTTAAAATTACTTTAAAAGAAATTCAAAAACTTTATGGTCCTCTCTAATAAAAAGGTCATTTGATCAATATCAAACTTTAGGAGGTTATTAAGAAAAATCCTGTGGTTATTAAGAAAAAAAATGTTTTCTAGCAAGAAAAAAAAATTGAGAAACCTGTCGATTCGATAGTTATAGCGAATTTTTCAAGTTTTTATTACATCTAATGCTATATCCCGTATGTGATGTAGGAAATTCAGAAAAAAAAAACACGTTAGGTGTTTTTTTTTCTGAATTTCCTACATCAAATATATCCTACATCAGTGTAAAAGAAACTTCATTTCAGGCAACGAATCGTAGTCTTGAGGAAACCTTAAAAATGAACAAATTCTTGATATATTTTAGAAGTTTTTAAGGCACTAGAATAAATAAGTTTTTAAAAAAAATGCCACTGGCTGGCAGTAAAATATGAGCAAAAATAAGATCACTCAAAAATTTCTCAGTTTTAAATTGACTTTACATAAATTTAAATATTTAGAATAAAAAAAAAAACTTAAAGTTTAATTTTTCGAACAAATTAATTATTTTGCTGTGAAATTTTCATAAAGCCAAAACCTTTTCCTAAAAACAAAAAAAATGCATTTATTTATTAAAAATGCATGCAAAAAAAAATATTTATGCAACTATGAAAAAATTATTTTTCTCCTCTTTTTTTATTATTTTTGCTCTATGTTGTGGTTTTCATTAAAAATGATAACAAAAACTAATTTTTTGATTTTTCATTTTTACTTTCACTACTGCAACTGCATAACATAAAATATTTTTAGTCTTTTTTTTAAAGGAAAAATTTATTAAAACACAGGCCGAAACACAAAAACGAAAAGTTTATTTTATTTATTTTTCTTCTTCTTTTTTTGTATTTTACCCACAAGCACAACCCATTTTCATATATTACTGCTCTTTTATGTCATACTATCAAGTTAGATAGTTGATTACATTGGTAAAAACAAAAAATAAAGACAAAAAACTATGTTGTAAGTTTTCATTTATCTTTTTACCATTATCTTACGATGTACATTGCACATACACACTTACCTATTTGCTATTATTCAAAACTAACTACAATTTTATCATGTTTCTTTCTTATTTTTCTTATTTCTATTAAATAATATATTGTAAATTTATTCTGGTAAAGTAAGGTAACAATAGTAACAAACAACCTAAAGAGACACAATGAATATAGCATAATATAAACTTACTACATATACTTGTATATGTAGTTATGTAAATGCATAGTTCGACCTCGTCTTTTAATTTTCAAGTACCATCATCATTCTCTAACAAAATGATAATGATTACAAGTACAATACACCTAAGTACTTTACTTAAAAACTTAACTAACTAAAAAAAAAATTGTTTTTTTTTACTGTGATTTTAGTTCATTACAAGAGAGTTGAGTTGTTTTTTTTTTTCGTAAAAATGAAAACTAAATAACATTTGAGTATTTTCAAATCAAATATATAAGAAGGTAAAATAGTAAAAATTTTGAAAAGGGCCATGTTATAATTATATTGCTACTTGTACATATAAAACGAGTAAATTTGTAGAAGGTTTTTTCTAAGAATTACATTTTTGTGTTCATATATAGGCATTTGGGTATGTGTGAATATGTATATAATAAGTGGGTAATGTTTCAAGATATTCAAAAATAATATTTAGGAAGGGGGATACTTTCAAGTATTTTTTTTCAAAATCAACATTTTAAGTTTATATACATTTTATATTTAATGCTACATTTAATTTTAGTTATAACATTTTATACCTACTCTGTACTTATGTAATAACAAAGGAATTACTTTTATAATTCAAAATATTTTTGAGATATAAATTTGCAATTATAATTTAGGAAATGTTTTATAAGAACGAAAAATTATAATATTTTTCGTTCTTATATTATTTTAATTTATTTTTTTAATTGATTTTGAATTTGATTCCCCTTTAAAATTATGTTATAACTCAAGAAAACGTCATAATTATACTGATGTCATTATACTGGCATTGCAGCTGATTTGAAATTCTCTTAAAAATTTTGTAAATTCTCTGTAAAATTCAATTTTCCTCAAAGTAACACAAATATATAAATGTGGACCACAAATAAATAAATGCTAACTGAATCTGCAAACATTCTCAAAATGAAATTTTAATGCCAATCTTATTGTTATATTGTTAAATACAGTAGTCACCATTAAAATAGAATTTTATTTATAATGAAGCTTTTTGCAAATATCAAATCATATGACACGACACGTAAAACTGTTAAATATTCTCGAAAATCAATTTCTAGCATTTGAATTAATGAGAATAACTATTAAAACAATGAATGTAATTGTCAAGAGAGAACACTATTAATACAATCTCTTGAGATTAATAATATTGTTAAGGTTAAAAATTTATTGAGATATGATATTGGACAGGACTACAAGAGAAGAATATTATCTTGAAAATTTGAATAGCATATGAGACAATGAGAATTTTATATTTTTTAATTTGCTCTTGGTTTTTCTTATTTTCAAAAGAGTACCTTTTAGTTATAAAGTACAAACAAAAATAACTAAAAGTGAAAAATTGTTTGTGTTTTTTTTTGTTATTATTATCGTAATTCTCTTTTCTTTTACAGAAATATTAAACTGTTAAGCAATAAAAATTTAACATAACATTAATTTTACGTACACTTATAGCATACAACATAACAATCATAATATTATCATTTCTTATCATCCCGTATATTTCATTCATTCACAATAGCGCGCAATAGATTTTGTGTCGGCTTTTTAACTTCTTTAAATACTTAAATAATAATTTTAAATTGAATGGTTAAGAAAAAACAAAAACGGTACGAAACAATTCATTTTTATTGAGTTGAAATTTTGCATTAAAGTATAAAATTTGTTTTTTTTTTTTTTCTTTACTTACTATTTAACCATTTTTTAATATTTTTTAATGACTTTAGTATTGTTATTAACAGCAAAAGATTACAGAAGATGATGAAGAAACAAAAGAATAACAAGCATATTACTGCTCATAAAGTAGAGGGAAACAAAACGAACAGAAAATTTTTTTTAAAGGTCTTACCTTTTTACTACTACCTTACCATTATTTATTATATTTGAAGGTTAAGTTTTTCTATATAAAAATTTATTTTTCACTGGATTAAATTCATGATATTATCACGTACATATACATATTTTAAAATCTCTATCTTAATTTTAAAACAGCAGAAGAAAACAATATTTAATTTTAAGAAAGATATAATGAAAAAGTATTTAGTAAGTGTAGGCAAGCGTACCAAAATCAAATTTACTTTTATGATATAAAAAAAAATATTTTTATTTATACTTGAAAAACTCCTTAAATTGCTTAATTTAAATGAATTAATTTTTTTAATATACACGAAAAAGACATGATTTTATTTATAATTACTTTGGTCACTACTATCTTAAAAATCAAATATGACTTTATATCATTCAGAGATTATAAAATATAAAAAAAAATTCCTAGATTTTTGATTATGCGTGTGATTTAGTTGAAAAAAATTTTCTTTAAAATTAATTCACGTGTTCACAATCACATTTCTGTTTGAGAGTATTCACAATGGTTTTATACATAATATGTTTGAAGGTATTCTGTGTACAATAGTTGAATTTAAATAACATAATTTCTAATCTCTAAAATATTTGAAAAATATTTTAATCTCAAATAGCTTTGTTTTAGAATCAGATGAAATTTTGACTCAAAATATTCAGCTTTAAACTGTTTTTGGTTCAAGTTTAAACCTAAAAATGATTTAAGCTTAACTTTATACTCTCATTTTTTTAATGAAATATTTAATACGCAAAAGAGCTCTGCCTCGTTAGTGTCATTAAATATGTATGTATTTTATATTAAAATTTAATTATTGAAATCATATCGCTTGCTTAGAATTATAAGGTTCTATCATCCAAAAACGAAAAAAAGAATTATTAATGCGAAAGCGCTCCATGAGCCTATAAGAAACTTTTAAAAAGAGAAATTATGCATAAAGATCTTATTATTTTCCTAATATTTGCAAAATTAAATTGTCCGATTTACAAATTGTTGAATAGTTTTTTACCAAATAGATTCTACATGTCAAATGGAATCTTATAACATTTACCTAAATGAAACAAAATATCTAATGAACTTTTTTAAAAATAGAACTTCAAATGACATATTTAAATTTTCAAAAGTTCTTTGTAATTTTGTGTTTAAAAGCTCCTTTTGAGTTATTAATTATTGAAAATAAGTGTTTTTTTTTTTCTTATATTGAATGTCAAATAAATAATAGTTTGGATTAACGTTTTTTTAATTAAGATGCAAGTAAAACTTTCTCGTATTATGTGAATTCCGTATAAACAAATAAAACTAAAAAGTTCTATATTCCACATTTAGTTGACCAAATTTGTTTTTTTTAGTAATTTAAAATACGAGAAGGCCAAATCTTTAAAGAGCATTTATTCAAAACGATAATTAGTCACAATAGAACCTTATAATTCTAGGCAATCGATATGACTTTAATTTAAATCAAAATTTAAAAATTTTGTAGAATATGAAATATTGCCGAAAATAATTTTTATCAATATTTCGAACAAAAGCTGGTAAAATTACAAGTGTTACAACAATGAAAATCGTAACTATTTATGGCAAGCAATGTAATTTTCTAAAATTTTATTTAAAATATGATAATTTTCAGAAATTATTATTTGTTACTTTGTTTTTCCATAATTTTTCAACATTGTTCAGCTCATACTGTGATATTCACAAAATAGTGTTTATTAAAGTTCGTGAGAATCTTTAAATTTATGATGATTTGGTAATAATTTTCAAAAAAGAAGAATCCAAATAAGAAAAAGTTTTTAATAATTTTTTTTTTAAATATATAAAAAAAAACTTTTTATTGGTGGGTGATGTGGTAATATTGAAAATTTTTCCCAGCTCACACAAAGAAAAAATTTGTAGCAAACAAAGGGTAAACCAAATATTTTATTTATTTATAAAAAAGTTTATAACTAAATTTAAGGATTTTTTCAGACAGCAAAAAATATTGTAATTTTTTTAAGAAAAAATGAAATGCTATTTTAAAAGTGTAGTGTTTTCCTCTGAATACTGATTTCTGTGTGATTTCTTTCAGTTAGAGAGTCTTGTTCTACATTCACATATAAAGTGTGTTCCATTTTCTAATTGAAAGTGATTAAAATTAAAAGTGGTTATTGCAAAATTGTATTTGATTACCACAAATATGAAGTCCACTTAGTCCTCGACATACGACGAGACACGACATTTTTTATTCCAGAAATTTACGCGTAACTCGAATTGTCGTTTAAGGAGGAAAAAAATGTATGACAAAAAAAGTTAATAAGACAGTTAGAATTTTTAACTAGAAAGAGTTCATTATTGAAGTACGTGCTTGTCTAATAACTAAATTCGGTATAGATTTTTATTCAAAAATCAGTAAAATCCATCAAAAAAAAAATTTTTTTTTTTTTTTAATTCTTAATGTCGTATCAGGAACAATGTCGCAAGCTGAAAAAAAATAGTCCAAATTTATGTCATGTCGTAGCTCGAAATGTCGTATTAGAAGATGTCGTATCTCGAGGACTTAGCGTATTTCAAATCCGTGAATTTTTGAATTAAATGTAAATGACTAAAGTCTAAAACTAAAACTGATTTTTAACGAGCGTTTTTAATTCTGACTGAATTTTCTAACAATTCCAAAACTATTTAACTATTGTGATTGACTTAACAATTTATCATTTGTACTTCTAGAGCATAGCACCAATTCGGTTGATTTTTCAGAAAATTCCAAAAGCAATAAAGAATTATTAAAAATTTACAATTACTACTTTTAGATTCAGATGCGCGTTTGTCAGCTTGCTATTAGTTAAATTAGGCTAATTAAATCAAATGAAATCAAGTAAAATTCGTTCTCTAATGACTTTGCTTTAAGCTTTTAATGTGAAAGGGTTATGTTTAAGTATTGAGAGTAAATAAAGAAGATATCGAAATAGATTTTCGTCTTTCATCAAAACACGACTTTTGTAAAATAACAATTTGCAGCTGATGAAACACTCTTTATAAAATAAAAAAATAAAATTTTCCATATTCTTAATTCTTCATTTTGTTTCTTAATCGTGTAGCAATAATTATATATGTAAGATTTCTAAATACAAAAATAATACTAATAAAAATAATAAAATTGAAATTTTAATTTTTATTTTCAAAATAAATATCAAAAAAAAATAAACAAAATAATGATGCACAACATAAGCATCGCAACACAGACAACATAATGTTCAACATTACAACAAAAGAGGTAGGTACCCATCTGATTGTAAGTATACCAAATTTGTAATAAAGTTTTATTATGTAATAAAATAATTTTTAAGTGGTTAAAAAAAAAGTAAAAAATTTTAAAAAAGAGTATAGGAACGGTAGAAAAAGGAAAATTTAGTTAAAATTGAACAAAAAAAAAAATAATAAGAAATAAAAGTCATAAAATTCATATTTATTGATTTCAGATTTAGAAAAAAAAAATTTTTCTTCTCTTTATTAATGTTTCAATTTTTAAAAGAAAATTATTCAAGCTTTCAAAAACGTTTATGTGCCTTTTATAAGCACAAAATGAATTGAAGCGCACATTTTAAAAGAAAAACCAACTCTTCTCCAAAACAAAATTTTGAAATATTTTCTTTAAATCTTTCCTTTCTTGGAATTTAAATAAAAAGGAAAAAGGCTTATACTTAAACAAAACTTTTGTATTTGTGAATTTTTTTTATCATTTTTATGTATAACAGTGTTGCCGATGTTGTGAAAATTTATATTCCTTATTGTTTTTGTAATAAAGTGTTATATAAAATATGTAAGTGAAATAACAAAATAACGAATATACAGGGTGATTCACCAACAAGTAAGGAGCCGTATACAACCGGGTAGGCAAAATTCTGTAAAGAGAATATTAAAAGTTTCAAAAAAATTCATGAGAAATTGTTTGGGACAAAAAAAAAAGTAATAAAATAAAAGATGAAGAAAACTAGAATTTTCCTAAAGTTCGAATGCTTCTATTTTCGAAAAAAATATGTAAAACCAAATAATCTGCTGTTCCTTATTTAAAGCCCTCTTAAAGTTTCTCTCTTAAAGTTAAAACTTCCATCTTTTTTGGAACAGAAGTTGCAAGCAAAAAAACTTAAGTAGGTTAAAATTTCGCCAAATTTTCTTAAAATCCCTGTAGCTCCGAAAAGGTTCCTATATTAGAATATGTTCCGAACAAAAATTTTACTTATTTTCGACCCCCTACCCGATGGTATATGTCACCTAAGTAGTTGATGAATCACCCTGTACAAAGGGGTTCCAACAGTGGTGCTTTGACATATCAAAAATTGTTCTGCCATAGGTTTCTAATGCAACCGCTTTTGGAGGTAGAGGGGAGAAATTCATTTTTTGATTTAAACTATGATTTTAAATACGAATTTCGTTCTTTGCTTTTTAAATAATCCATTTACACCAACTTTTTGACATATGTCAAAGAATACTGTTAAACCAAAGTGAATAAGAGCCTCTTACGTTCTAAACTGACTTCAATAGAATCCTATTGAGGAACAATTTTTTTATTTACAAACAAAGATCTATACGTGGTAGGTTTTTATGTCAATGCACCATTATGTCGAACACACCACCGTATACACTATGTATACGGTTAATATCACATAACTGAACCCAAATCTAACCTTAAACTCACTAAATTCCAATTGGTGGACTTAATTCAATATTCGTACTCAAAACTTTCGAAATCTCGATTTAGACATCAAACATTGCTCATGATTTTTTTAATTTAATGAAAATTGGACGGCGTTGTAATTTGTTTTTTCACTAAACAAATCAAACAATAAAGAACAATATTCGATGTATGAATGCTATTTAATGTGTGTGTTTTAAATAATTCTATTACATTCTTTTAGCTGTTCTAAAAAATATTCCTTTCCTAAAACAAAATTCTTTCGAGACGTTGAATTTTTAGTTAGTGGATTATTATACATACTAAACTATGTACTCACTAATTATAATTATTACTCATTCGTTGAGACTATAATTGTTTTCACCATTTCCTTATATTTGGTAAATAGCTCATTCAGTAATAATTTTATAATGACAATTTAGTATGGAACAAAACAATTTAATATAGGATAATTACATATTCTTAAATGCTATGTATGTATATATACCATTTGAAAATATGTATGTTGTAATATGATATAAACAATTAAAATCAAATTAAATAAAAATTAGTCGTTAATACAATTACAAGATTGTAAATTTATTCTATGAAATTATTATCAAGAGAATCCATTGAAAATTTCCATCTATTTACTAAATACACCTAAATTAGCACACAGTCGTGACCTAAAATTTATGTGATATTTTTTCAATTTAATATTATTAGTATTTAAATTTTTTTACAATATTAAACTAATTGAAATAAACATTAAAATCTAAATATAAAAATAAAAATTTAATTTCACTTTTTTTATAAATCATTACCAAAGATGCCATTACTAACCTAAATTAAAAAAAAATATATACAAAATGTTTTATTGAACAATATCAGATCATTTAACCTTTTAAAATTTTGTTTTCTTTCAAAAGAAACTCGTATGTACCTATGTATGTGTTAAGCTGGACTTTAAATTTGTAAACAATTAATTAACTTACATATTAAGAGGAAAAAATTTTGTTCGAAAGAAAAATATTTAAGTGTGTCAACAATTCATTATAATTAATAACACTTTAGGCTAATTTATAATTGGACCATATATTTTTTTATATTCAAAAAAAAAAAAAATCGTTTAAGAGTAATCGAAAGCAAACAAACCGCAAAACTCTCATTCATACATAAATGAAACATAATTAATTCGAAATTTATTTTTATTTATAAGAGCAACGAAAAAAAAAAGAGTGAAAAACTGAAAATCAATCGTTATTATTTAATAATAATTATTTTTGTTGCCAAATACCAATAAAAAATAAATTAAATTGTTTCATCATCCCAAGATTCATTTAAAAAGATTCCAAAATAAATTTTTCTGTTGTTAAAAAAAATTTTCATTGTTATTTTTAATTTTTATTATTAAAAACCTTCACCATTCATTCAAACCTATTATTATTATTATTTGTTTGTTATTGATATACATTTCAATGAAATCGAGAGAGCAATAACGTTATCTACGCACGTTTAACGACACATACATTCAGACACGTAACGTATGTTATACTCATGTATGTACGCATATGTGTTCGTTTTGTACAAATAAAATTAATGAAAATTATCAATATTATTATTAATTTTCACAATTTCAATATGTCCAGGCTATTTTGGCAAAAAAATTTGTTATTATTTTATAATTTTTATAAAATGCCAAGTCATTTATTAATAATGGAAGCCATAATAAACAAGATAAGATGACTAATTAAGAGAGTTATTTGAAAAAAAAAAATCATCACGAACAGACAAAACAACAAATTCGATACATTTTTTTTTTTTTCTCTTCTCTCTTTTATCGAAATTTTCAATCTCTATGATTTTCTGTTGATTTAATTTTTGAGTAATATTCAATTATTTTTTTATTAAATTAATTATTCGCATAAAAAATACGAGTAAATTCAATGTTTATTGAACCCAAACAAAAACTTAAAAAAAAATTATTTTTTTATTGAAAAAAATTTTTTTTTTCGGTATTTTTTCGCAACATCTAAGTTATTTAATTTCATTTCTA
Source organism: Condylostylus longicornis (assembly GCF_029603195.1). NCBI lineage: Eukaryota > Metazoa > Arthropoda > Insecta > Diptera > Dolichopodidae > Condylostylus > Condylostylus longicornis. The sequence continues at coordinate 14,455,079 of NW_026577973.1, read as the reverse complement.
TTATTATAAATAAAAAAAAAAAAAAGAATTAGTAATCATCAATTAGTCATCATTTTTTAAAAAACAAAAATTGAAATGGCATTATTAATGAATAATTTTGGTCTATCATTATTATAGAATCGCACACATACATACATGGAACACATACACTTCAAATCGTTGAAGTGTTGGATGATAAAAGTAACCGAATCTAAGTGGCTTTTAGTCACCTAGTCTAGTCACATTTTTAGTTGAGGTAATGAGAATTGCATATTAGAAACGACACTGTAACTGAGTGCCCAGTTTTATACAATTTCTGTAATTCACAAGAATTCTTGGTAAGCTGCCGATGTTCTAGCATCTTGGTAAGCTAGATATCTCGGTTTCTGAAATTTTATTATGCCAGTATCAGATATTTTTTGTTTTGGTTTTGACATAGTACATTTTACAATAAATTTGGGAAATAAAAGTGTTGACAAAATTTTCAAAAAATAAAATATAGATTTTTATATTTTTTTATAATTTAATATAAAACGTATTTGGATAACTAATCAAATTTCCTCTGAATGTGGGTTAAATAAACAATGACGACACTCTTGTATTAATGTTTGTTATATATATAGTATTAATATTGATAATCACGTTTTAATATTAATGTACACAAAAAAAAAACAAATACTTATATAAAAAATTAAATTTTAATTTTATTTGTAATTTTTAATAAGTGATTAACATTGACAATGGTTCAAAATAAACCAATGACGTCTATTTAAAGAATTCCAATTAAAAAACATACTCTCAAATATTTAATATGGTTACTTTGATAGTGAAAAATGTTGAACGCAACAAAAAAGAGTAAACTTACATTGTTTCCTCTCATATTATTATTATGTTCTGTGCTGTGTTGTTACTGCAATTTCCGAATAATCAAATATTTCTTTCTACTCTCAATATTTTCAATGTAAAATGAGTCATTAAATTTTGTATGTCTTTCATTTCGCATACTAATTACTGGCATTATATTTTAATTATTAACTAAAATGCAGTTATAGTGACATTAGTAAAATAATAATTAAAGCTGATATGGTCAATGTCAGTTTAATCAAATCGATTTAATTTTCATTTTCCTCTTTTTATTCTTTTTCACTTCAAATGTGTAAATGTCACAATTAAAACATTATCATATCCTCTCTCTCTCTCTTTCTCTGTCTCTCTTACCTTGCAAATGTTTTAATCAAAATTGTAATTGACTTAATTCGCTATCATTTTATCAACAGTCTGTAGGATATTGTAAATTAATAAAATTTATAAGTTATTATTATTATAAATGCAAATAAAAAAAAAATTATTTTGTTGTTTTATTTGTAGAGTGAAATCCCAATTGATTTTCACTTTTTAATTTGTCTTAATTGATTTTAATTATTGTACTTTTTGAAATTAGTTTAATTTTAATAAAAAGCACTAATTGTAATTAGGGCAAAATTTATGTACTTTCACCGGAACATTTTTTTTTTTGCTTTTAAATAAGTACACTTACAAAAAATTAATAATCATTATTAACTTGTTTAATGTCAATTGTTTTAATTATCATCAAGTTTTCGTATATAAATTTAAAAAAAAAATGTTCTGTTTAAATTAAATTAATTATTCTTTTTCTGCTTATAAATTAAATAAAAATGCTACTTCATTAGAAAGTATAATTTGTAATAATTTTCGTAATTAATTTTAGCACGAAAGCAATTTATTAATAAGAATTTAAGAATGCACACCTTATTTTGTATAATTGTCAAGAATGCATTTCAGTGTTATTTTAAAATGTATCATATTGCATTGCTATTGTTAAGTGAATTGAATTACCAACTGTAGCGAAATTTAATATAAAAAAGCAATAATTATAAAATACAAAATAAAGGTTATACTGGAGTTGTTCATTCCAAAGTTTTAATTCTTATTTCAAATTTTATAATTAATATTGAGAAAATTGTTTGTTCTTCCTTATATAAATTGATTTTATGCTGTATCGGCAACACTATAATTAGAATGTTAATCGACAATACTGGCATTTAGGGAAAATTCATATATAACCACAATCATTATTAATATTAATTTAAATTTTCCATAATGAACATACCATTTTTGATTTATTATATGTAATTTTAATTACATGAAAACATTAAAAATACTAAAAATGGAATCCGAAATAAATATTTATCATGCCAAAAATTGAAATTATAAAAAAACATATTGTAAGGATTAAAATGTGAAATTAATAATTTTATTTAAAATGTTTAAAATGGAATTTCGTAATTAAATTCCTCATTTCTATTATTTTGAAAAATATAAAAGCATATAAACTTTATTAAAATATGACGGATATAAAAATTAGTGTTGTCGCGTCAACAAATCAATTTCTTAACAGATTAATTTGTTAATTTAAATAATAATATAGTAAATTTACTGCAGTAAAAGAGAATATTCTTGCAGTAAAAATATAGTAGATTTACTGCAAAAATATTCTCTTTTAGTAGATGTCTATAGGTACTTCATTACTTGAAATATATGTTTTTCTTTTCGTAAGAAATAAATTTCTACATTACAAATCTTGCGAATTTAAAATTTCGGTGTTTCTTTTTAAGATTAATCACTTCGAAGTTGTATCTAGAATAAACTATTAAGGGTTTATAAGGATCGTAGTTATTAAGAACAGTAGAATATAAAACTGATAGCTTTAACCATTGTCTACACATTCTAATCATTTTAAAAACTTACAAATTTGCCCCTTGCCCTTTGTATTTTCCTGAAAACCAATGAATCAACGAAAATTAATTTAGTAAAAGTATTAGAAAATTCAGATGAATATTTTCTCCAAATTTTATATGTTATTATATTTTATATGTGATTGTCAAATACACAACCAATTTTACCATTATAAAAACCAATTTCAAATCTGATATAATTTTCAATGTGTCTACAATAATCTGCTTTAAACAAAATCACATTTTTTCTAAAGTACCTTTTTTTTTCTTTAATATTAACTTTTATACCTTAATAATCTTCATCATTAAATACGTGACTTTTATTATCTAGAAAGTCTACTCGTATTTTAATTATTTTTTTTTGTACTCCAAATATGTTGGGAATTGCGATCGCGAAAAGTCATTCCACTGTATACCCACCTAAATGATTGCTGGCTATTGTATAATTTTTGTGTTTTGTGTGTCTGTATGTGTTCATTAATTTCATTACAATTTTCTTTATAATTTCTATTTTTCTTTTTTTTTATTATTAGTATTTGGTCCCGTGGCTGACTCGGTTTGACTATATAAAGTAAAATTAAATTGGTTAATTTTCATTCTCTGACCATATTCAAAAACAAAAAAAAAGAAATAAAGAATAAACGTTCAACGATAAAATAAACTCTAGGTCCAAATTTGAATTAATTTTAAATGAAATAGCAAAAAACAAGAACAATGAAAAATGAAAATGAGTTAAGAGTACCAAACGCGTTGATGATAATTTCAATTGTGGTTTTTTTTATAGTCTTATTTTATTTCAAAATTTACTATAAAAGATGAATGACTTGTAGCATAAATGACAGCCTTAAATTAATTGCAATCATATGAAAAATACTAAAATAGAAATGGAAAACACTTTTATTTTCTCTTAAGCCTAAGGTTTTCACCAAAAAAAGTAAAAAATATTTTATATTTTTTTTTCGTTTGTTGGGCCTTGTTTGATGAATTTTTAAAAATTTTAAAGTGATTTTTATTTTCTATTATACGAGTGTAGTAAACAAAGAGAAAAAGTAAAAAAAAAATTTTTTGTTGGTCTTGAGATATTCGGATAGTGGACCTGAATTTTATATAAAACTGGCAAATATACCTTTATTAAAAGTAGCCATAAGATATTTAATGGTAAGCATCGCATTAAGTGAAGCAATAAGGTGCCGGATTTTTGACATTTGAAAATGATTTCAGATTCACTGCTACGTATAGAGAATACATGATCTAAAAATGTGATTATACTGGAAAAAATTTATAAAACATTGTGATGATAATTGAAAAAGCGGCGGAAAGCAAAAGGAATCTGAATAGAACTTACAAATTAGAAATTAATTTGGTAATAAGGCGGGAGCAATTCCACACAAGTACCTCTATGGCAATAACCTTTTTAAAATTAATTTGGAACATAATGGTTAGGCTAAATTAAATTAATTAATTGGAAATTATACTCAGAAAAATAAAATTCAATATTGATTGCAGCTATTAAAAAAGTACACCGAAGTAAAATTTTTTAATTTCTTAAATAAAACTTGATATCCGGGTCTTAAACATAAAAAACAATTTATATGCAATAATTGGAATCACAAAATGGATTGATGTCAAAATCGGGATTGTGCAGTCGAGTAATAAAAATATTGCGTTGGATTGGAATTGATTCCTGGTAAAAATTTCCATAGTTGTCCAAAATTGACATTGACCAATTACTACCAATTTTAGCTAAACTATAAAAGAACACTAAAAACACATCACAAATTTATAATCTCAAGTGTTACAAACGTTACTCGTCTTACTTTATCATTTCAATTATTTCTCTAAATTAAATTTAATAATAAGTGATCGTTGAAAATTGGACGGAGCTTTAAAAAAAATAAATTTTTTTCTAGTTTAACATTTTTAAGTCGGAATATTGTTATTTTTTTTCCAATATTTTTTTTTAAATTCGTCATAGGTATCGTCTGGTGATTACGTAAATTGCGCAAAAGTCTAACGTGCTTTGTTGTTTTTTTTGCGTTTATTATTTTCTAATGATAGATAATGTATGTTTGACACTTGGGTATTAGACCAACGAAACAAAGAAAGAAATTCATTATTTTAATTGACTTTTGTTTTTTTCTTTCAATTTTTGTAAATTTCAAAGTTTTAAGTTTCAATAATAAAGTCAACGTGAATGGCCTTCTTTGGCTTGTTTCTGTATAAAATTTTAATGATTTTTTTTTTCTCAGTGATGATGGTTGCAATTTCGTACTCATTATGAGTTGTTGATTTGAGTATTTTTTGTTGTGTTAATTTTGGAAAAAAAAATTAGTGCGTTTTCTAAAATAGCGTGGCGTTATCGCGACTGAATTTATAAATTAGCAATTAAATTATTTATTATTTATTTTTATGCGTTTTCAATGTAATCATTTGATTATTATGTGATGACAATCAAGATTTAATTTATGTAAAATATTCAAGAAAAATTACGAAAAACATATTTTATGTAATTATGCGTAAAATTAAAGTATGTGTGTGTGGTTTGTGTTAAAAATTGTGTTTCCCATTGTTTCTACAATCTACAATAAAAACGAAAAATTTTTTGTATTAGTAACAAATATTTATAAAGCCATCACACAAATTTTTATAATGTAATTTGTGATTTTAGTCCAAGGGTTCAGGCCTTTTTTTTATTTTAAATCAGCAGTTAATTTGATAAATACGACAAAAACAATATCGTAATAATTACACATGTGACATGCGAAACAAAATGTTATTGAAAATTTTTCATTCTAGCAACAATCATAAAATTTTTAGCATATTTAATTTGCCGTTAAAAACAAAAATTAAAATGCTTCAATTAATCTTGAAAGTTCCCACCGAGAAACACAATGAAATAAATGTTCTGATTAATGAAATGCAAACATTTTCCACAACTTCCAATTTTTGAAAAGTTAACGGTAATTCTCGTTATATTTATTATATTATTGAAGTAAATTTGTTGAGACTACTTTTTATGAAAAAAATATTGACTTTCCTGTTAAAAGAAAATTCAATGTCGAATTTAAGCACTCATACGAACCTTATTTAATTTGAACCTCTGTTTGGGTAAAACTTAATTTTTTTTGCGTATGTTTCTTAAAATTCATAGTAATCCCAATCTATTTTAATTCCAATGCTATAACCATACATACATATATGCATATATATACATAAAAACAGCCATTATCAAAATTTGAAAATTTCAAAATTTAAATTTTAAGAACCACTGTTATGAGGTAATCAGTATTGCATTTTGTTCAGAACATTAATTAAAATTCATCTTGAAACGATTTAAACAATTTTCCGTTTTTTCAGATTCGATCGAAATTTAATCACAATTTGTAGCATTAATTATGAAGTCGAAATTGCCTCGATTTTCTAAAAAGAATTTTTTTGTTTATTTGTTACTCTTACGCAAGTAAAAAGAAAAAATTTCATTTATCTTATTTTTAATAATCATCAAGCTCACATAAAAATACTAAAGAAAAATCTTCCTCAAAAAAATATGATAAGAATAGGTACATGAGCATGTATTTTTAATTAAAAATAATATTAATAAATTTGGATCAAATCAATGATTTGTAAAGCAGCACAAGCGACAATTCAATTTTTTTGAAATACAATCTGGCCCACGCATACTAAAATATTTTATCAATATGCCAAAATTATATTATGCAATAAATATTTATTGCATACTTTTAGGAAAAAAGGATAACCCAATAGTCGAATTATACGTGATTTGAGAAAAATAATTATTGTATTTTTTGAGAGTGAGACTTCTTACTTTATATATAAAAATATGGAAAAACTTGCAATTTCAGAAATATAATTAAGCGCAATTTGAAATATTATTAATTGCAAGAGACGATACTTGGAGTGGGAAAAAATTTTCCGTGCAAAAATTTCAGATTTCTAAAACTTACCAAATTTTTGACCAAAAAACGGTTTTCAGGCAAGGGATAATTTCATTTTTCATTGTAATATTTGACTTTACAGTATTTCGGTAGAGGAAGTTCATAGCTATTTCTTTACTTTTGCCGATTACTTTTTCTGATTTTGTTTGATTATATGTAAATAGTAGTAGTTCTAGGCATACTTTGGGGGTCTATAACTTTTAGAGGAAGGCAAAATAGGAGGAAAAATTTTCTTCTAAAGAAATATGTAAGTTTCTAATATAAAATTTTAACTTTATTTCTTAAAAGATGTTAAAGTTTTGTAAGCAGACACACGGACAGACTAATAAGTAAAACTAATAAGTATTTTTTTAGACTATGTTGGAAAAGTACTAAATAAATTAATCGAAATTATATTCTTATATTAAATAAAATTTAAGGATTTTTCTTCAAAATTCAAAAAATTGATTTTATGTGTTAAAATAATCATAACCATAGTCATAAAATAACGATAATATACGGATGACATGCAAACATAAAATAAAAATAACGCCATATAATAATTTTATATCATTTTACATACGCACATTTGCAAGTATAGCAAACACATCTTATACAGAAGCACCGTACATAATTTATATAGCACAATTTATATCTAATGACCCCGAAAAACTGAGTCATTATCGTAATAATTAAGAAGATAGAAAATCACTTTTAACCTTTAATTTTAAGATCTTTAATTTTTATTTTATTCGAGCTTCTTTCAAAAATCCACACATATAAGCCGAAATATACACAAATATACATACAATATACCCATTAGCAGTAGAAATAACGAAAAAACATTTTTTGTGTTTTATTTGCAAAAAAAAAAAATCAAAAACTGTTTTTAGTTGTTCTTTTTTGTTGATTCTTTTAATTTAAGAAATTTTAAACTGGACCGTATCGAAAAATAAAAAAACAAAAAAAAATAAATAAACATATAAAAACTTTAAGAGATCCAAAGAATTTGTTGTTTGAAATGCTCTTTTTTTTATTTTTATTTTTTAAATACAGAATCCATGAATCCATCAAAAATTCAAAATAAAACAAAAAAGGTTAATTCCGAAGAATTTTACGGAAATTTTATATTTTCAAGGTTTTTTTTTTCATTCAATTTTTTTTTTTTTAATTTCAATTCTTTTTTCCTTTTATTGCGTGTGCCACTAACCATTATTTCAACTTCTCTTCCACCCAATTTTTAATGAGATGGAAAAGTAATACATTTATTTTTTGTTTTTTATCTCCTTTTATTTTCCCTTAGACTTAATAAAAATGAACTGCAAATGAAACCGGAATTAATTGATAGTTTCTTATGAAAACAATGTACACAGAATAGCATGAATGTAATGCTAGTAGCTAGTGTTGTAATAGGAAAATAACAGACAAATTTTAAAATTGAATTTGATGTTTTTAACATTGCCGGTAGTAAGAATGAAATTGTAAGTAAAGAGTAAAGAGTAATTTTAATCATTGTTATTTTTGTTATTCTTGTATTGTGACTGATGTGAGTGAGATACTTTTCACATTACATTACGGCATTACGCTCACTACACTCTCTATTAAAAAGTAAAAGAAAAACAAATAAATTTAATATTGTGCTGAGATTGTGAGAAATAAATTTAATATTATTGTTAAGCAGTATGCCTTAACTCCTTTTAATTACATTGTAAATTGGTGCTGTTTTTCTTGCAAACTTTTTTTTGTTTGCAAATCATAAAGAAATATTATGGCTGGTGGTAGGAAAAATTAAACACACAAGATAAAAATTTCACTTCTATCATTAAATGCGAAAAGTAAAAGAAAAAAACTTTAATTTTTCCATTTTATTATCTTGAGAATTATGAAAAATTGATGAATAACAAAAAAAAAAAATCTTGTAGATTTATCTATTTAGTTTAGTGTCGGTGGCGCATTTTAAATCAAGTCAGTATTGTTCCAAAAAAAAAAATTGGTTACAATGAAAAATTTTACATTTTTCTTAACAAAAGAATTAAATGAAGTAAGTTATACTTTGGGTATTTAATGGATTTTTAACCTATTATTGTATGAAGTGAAATTAAATTTAGAAGGAAAATATGTACCAAATTTTAAGGCTTAAAATAAAATTAAAATCACAAAAAAATCCTCAAATTTCAACTCCTTTGATGAAGTAATTCATGATGCAGCTTCTACTAAATTTTCTTCTAAATTTTAGCTACTATTGAAAAATTTGAAAAAGAAGCTGTTATTAAGAAGCTAATATTCATTTGCATGCTAACGGCTTTCAATTACATTTACAAAATTTCCATCCAACCATCTGGTCGCATTCAATTAGGGATTTTTGATATATTTGTATATAGAAACCAAGTCTGTGAATGTTTTCCTCATTGCGCCCATTTAGTGAAAAAATTGTTAAGAAATTTCTTTAATATTCTTCTAATATTAAAAAAAAATTATTTCAAAACACTCGTACACATATGTACAATAAATGACAAATAAAATCGTTAAAAAAAATGGACACGTTTCGAATATCTGACCAAGAATTTTAGAATTAAATTTGAAAACAAAGTAAAAACTTGCAATTACGAATAACATAAATTTGTTATCAAAACTGAAAATCTTTTATAAAATTCAAACATTCGATTGCAATTATAATCAAGCGGACATAAATGAAAAAAGTTTACATTAAATTTTCTTGTTTTTTTAAATTTGATAACGATTAAAGTGCAAATATTTTCTTTAAAATGAGAAAAAAACGAATCGAATACTCAGTACAAGTTAAATGATTGCAATCATCACCTGTTCTGAAACGATACGAATACACAAAGGAGATGACAAAGTTCATGTAAAACACAGTTTTCATATCAAAATTAACAACGAAAAAATGAAGTACAACTTCGAAATGAAAAAAAAACATTAATATTATCTAAGGTAACAACATTTTACAGTGATCTTGTAATTTTCTGAATTAAAAGAGTTAATTAAAGATGATCGTAATACGCTTTGGGATTCATTAAAAATAAAGTGTTGCAAATATTAGATTTATTTTTAAAAACGGTGCCCGTTTTTGTGTAAAACTCAAGAAATAATAATAAATCGAGAAATTTATATTAATTTTGCCATTAAAGATTTTTTTTTGGTAATGCCATTAAATTGAAAGCAAAGAAAATAAATTATGTTCAGCTTTGACATACCAGTACTGTCGTTACTACTACATAGGCCGTATTTTACACTGTTAACAAGAATTTTGGAAATTGTCTTCGAAGTCTATTCGAATCCAAGACTGAACACATACAACAAAATTGCATTGACAAATTAAAACACAGTGTTTTTTTTTTTTCAAAATTTTGGAGACAAATTTTGTTTTTTTTTTTTGACGTTGAAATTTCTCTTTAAATTGGCAATGGTCAGCATATTGCCAATTTTCCACTACAAAAACCAATAAATCAAAACTTAGCATTTCGTCAATTTACTGCTAATATGTACTTATTGTCAAGATTTTACAAAAAGCATTAAGAATATTTTAAATACACGATTTGCTCTCTTTATATTTTACGTTAGAAAACGCGTTTTATATTAGACGATAGCCGTAGCGATGTAAAATATAAGGAACGTAATAATGCCGAAATATTGTGCCATATTTGAATATTTATTAAATGTCATTCATGAAAAGTTTACTGATTCGCAGGTAAATTTCGAAAAATTTGAAATATTTGGTCAAGATTTCATATAGTCATTGGGATATTTCAAAACATTTTTAAAAAATATGCACATTTTTGTAGAATAAAAGAAGTTTTATACAAGGAGCTTTTAATAAAAATTTTATAGGGCTGTTGTTGATCTATATCTGATATTTGGCTATTTGGAAAAATAATAAACAAAATAGGTACAAATGGAAATTTTATCACCACTGTCATTGTTTAAAATTTGTATTACACAATCCACATTATGAATAAATCTTAAATTTCCTACATATTTAACATATTTGTACTTATGGAGTAAACATTAAGTATCTCATATAACAGTTAAATGACCACTTTTCTTCTTCATCATTATAATTTAAATCAATCTGCGTTATGAGTCAATTCAATCAACGGAGCAAAAAATTGATATATTTTAGTATTTTACGCAAAACATCATTAAGAAGATCATTTAATGAACGCTCCAATTCTGCTAGCGATTAAAACAAAAAATTATGTTAATAAAAGAAGATAAAAAGAGAAAAGTTAAAAAAAAATGTATTGCTTTTAATTTAACAATGATTTGCATAGCACAAACATTTATGTAAATATTTGAATGTGTTTGCATATTGTGCTAATAAATAAAAACAAACTGCAAATTCCAATAAGATCAAGTATGCGTAGGAATCTTAAGTAAGTATTTTAAATTTCCAAATCTCTAATTTGAAAAGTTACCGCAAAACGTACATATGTACATACTTTAAAATTGTATCACAATTTCAGATAAATTTGCAATAGACAAATCAGATAAATTTGCCAATAAAGGTACATAACAGTCCGAATTACATCCCGACTAGCTTACTTAAAAAACCAACCACGTTATGAATGAATAAGGGAATAACAACTAACCTATATATTACTTACTTAATGCTCATTTTCAGAAATTATAAAGCTGCCTATCCGGCCGGATTAAATATGTGAACATTGTAACTATTTATTTACGTAAACTATTACATTTAGGACTTGGTCAATTTAAAATTATGGTAAGGCAGTCAAGTTTTACAAGGATTTTCTGATATGCATATGAAATTCTGCAGTCAAAATGAAATTTAAATTAAAATATCTCACATATTATCTGGGTAAAATATTTGATGTATTCCAAGTTTGATTATAATGTTTAATTAAATTATAGAATATTTACTATAACACTCTCTCAAATCAATAAATACATATTAATCAATATTCAAGAAAACAAAACAACAATTTTATAAGTAGTTCAAGAATTCAAATATTAAACAAAAAAAAATTCCAACAAAACTTTGATAATTTTTTTTAAATAGCTTTGAATTAATTTGAAGTCGGAAAACAAGAAACAAAGTAAGAAATAAAATTTAAAGAAAAACAACACTGCTGTTGTAAATTATGATCTGATCTCCCCATGAATATTATTTGCTGATATTTTAACAGTCATCTACAAAATATCAAAAAACAAAATAACATAAAAATTGTTAAATCAAAAGTTAAAAAGACAAGTAACATAACTTATCTTGGAAAAAAAAAAAACATTATAAATTCAATTTATAAGCATTTCAAGGTGTTTTCGGGGCATTAAATTGCAATATCCCAACAAAACCAAAATGCAACAAAAAATCAAATACATTCTTGCATTTCAATTTTAAAATTGAGTTTCACTTTAAAGAAAAACAACAGCGACGAGAGCAACAGCAGTAAGAAAAACAACGACAAAAATCTTTATTAAAAGTTTTTCTTGCCATTTTTGTTGTGTTGAACTGTTGAACAAAGTTTAATTCAAATATCAAAGAGGAGTATAGAAAAAAACAAGTAAATTCTGCTCCATTGGACACTATCACTTTATAATAAAGAAAATCCAAAACACAAAAAGAAATCCAACAAGATAATAGGCAATTTTGTAGTCAAATGATTGATTTATGAAAATCTGGAAAATTCAAATAGAAACTTAACAAATATTTTAAAAAAATTTTTGCCAATGGGTATTTTACAGTAATATTTTGTTTGTGTAGTATAAACATCCTAAAAATTGAAGAAACGATTTGTATTAAAATTGAGAGAGTTTTTATGTTGAGAACATTTGTTTATTTGCCATAAAAGCAGTTGTCATGTAAAAAAAATAAAACATTCTTTCAACACTCTTTTTTCGAGAAACTATACGTATGAAAAATAGAGAAATTTTTTCTTACTTTTTGCTTCTCTCTGCCAAAAATTTACTTGCAGGTGAGAGAATCATTGTCAGAGTGTTATCCTCATTGTATGAAATGCCAAAATTTATGTTTACATTACAATTAAAAGCAACTCTCTTTCTATCACCACAGAAAAAAAAATTTAAGTTTTAAGAAAAAATTCGGTTCAAACCACTTAAGAAAACTCGACTATTATTTCTAAGAATTTACTGCAAATAAAATATTGTTATGCTTCATATTTTCGGACAAAAACAGAAATGTAAACTTTTGCCTCAACAAAAGGGACTTTTTTTGTTTAGAAATCTACTGCATGTGAACTATACTAATTCCATCTCCATGTAAGCTTATAACACGAAAATAACCTAAAAAAATTTCATCTCTTATTAAAATATTTTAAACAATGTCACAACACATAAAAATTTCTTATATTCCTACAAAGTTTCTCTTACATTCATAAACATTTATATGAGAGAATCAAACTGTTCATGAGAATTATGAGATCACGTAAAATTAACTGCTTCTACAAATTGTTTGAACACAAAATATAAGTTTTTTTTCTACTTTTTTTATCTTGAAATCAAAGCGATTAGAATTTTAATTGAATTAAAAATCAAAATTGCAAATATTTTTTTCTTTAAATCTCACGCTATATTTTTATTTTTTATAATTCAATTAATTTTTTTTGTTTTAATTTCGAAAAAAAAAATGTTTACAAAACATTGTTATTGTGTGTGGAATATGCAAAAATTTAATCGAACACAACGAACAAAAATCCACAATAAAATTTAACAATAACATGAAAAAAAAAATTTTTGCCAACATATCTTCCATGGATATCTGAAGATAATCTTTTTTTAATTCTTTTTTAATGCAAAAGTGAAACAAAACGCAAAATAAAGCAAAAAATTAATGAATAAACAATAAAACAAAAAAAAAGAGGCGCGCACACTTATTTATTAGGGTGAGAAATATATGAGTTTCCGTTAGCAATAATCAAGAAAATACAAAAATAAAACAACACAAGCAGTTTTCATTGCATAAAAAATGAAAATGTTGCAGTCTAAAAGTCAAAAATTTAATCTTTTTGCTATTTGTTTTTACAGCGGAGACCAGCTGCTTTTCTTAGCCAATATAAAATGGAATTGAATATAGATTATTTAAAATTATAAAACAATTTATTTTTAATTAAATTAATAAAATGTTACTGAATCAGAAGATAAAATCAAAATATGAATTTCTAAGTAAACTTAAAAAATTAATTTTGACGTATCATTTTGGAAATTTCATTGGATTTTAAAATATTTTAAATTTTTTTGAATTGAAACTTATAATTTGCTATTCTGAAGCTTAAATACTATCAAACAAATTTCATTCTTGTATCGTCAATTTATGAATAATTAAGCAAGCCGACGAATATATTCAAACCTGTATACGCAATAATATTCAAATCACAAGAGAAACTGGATTATTTAAAATAATATTAATTAGAATACCAAAATATTAATTAGAATTTTTCCATTAAGTCCCGTGTATTAAGAAGAAGCTAAATAATTTCTCTAAGTAGGATGAGGTTGGCAAAAATAATTTAATAATATTTTATTATTAAATGTAAAATAATTAACATTTTTTTTTTAATTTGAATAGTACCCTGTGACAACACAGTGAACCAGCATAATTCTCGGAAAAATGAGGTGTCAATAACAAAATCTTTTTTATAGAGGCAAAATTAACCATTTCGGCAAAATACAAAAGAATACTTAAGGGATTTACTTAGAACATTATTTTTCGATTCTGGTTATTGTTGAAAATGTTTGACACGCCACTTTTAACACCAGTTCCTTCACCGTAACGACTACAAGCTTTCAATTGAATTTGTGCAGTTTTCATTCGCAATATTCAGTTATGTAAGTCTTCTAATGAATATGAACTTACATGAACAAACCTAATAAATAAACTTGAGGTTATGTAAATTTATTTTACTTTTTCTGTCAACTTTGAAAATGTAGAGCTTTAAAAGTACAGAAGCAAACTAGAAAACGAATGAGAGTACCCAAAATGAACGTAATGCACTGAACTTTAAACTATTCAACGGATATGCCTTTAAAACTACTCTAGATAAGGTTCGAACTATCTCATCTTTACTTTTATGTTTCACTTTTATCAACTTTAAAGATCTTTTTTAAAATTTCTAACTACATACAGAAATCTCTATTAAAAAAATGTAGAACAATACTAAACTGCTGTTATATTTTTTCATCTTAAATCTAAAAATTAACCAGTAAAATAATAACCAATCTTTCTTATTACAGAAATTTGCATATATACATTCAAGCACACATTACATTTGTCAATATTTTCTAATTAAGAGTCGAATTAGCGTTACTAAATATTTACAATTAGCAATAGATTAATATTTAGGTATATGTGTATTCGATAATGTTATTAAATTAATTAATCGAATTTATTACATTCGAAATCATCGAATTTCTTCTACAAATGCACGTTTTTCTCAAATTTCTCTTATTTAATCTCACTTCTCTCTTAATTAACAGAAAACCATAAAATTTTTACTGAAAAAAACTTGAAAAAAACGTCTTGCCTTTACAGTTACGGTTATTTCGAGTTTTTTTTATTAATAATAATGAATTTATTAATTAAAAATAAAAAAATAAAAATTTTTGTTTCATAAAATCGAAGAAAAATCATAACTATTTCCTCAATCATTTGAAATTCAAATTTTTTATTATAATTTTCATTTCTCTATTTTCTTATTATTTTATTAAAACACTTGTGATCTTAGTCATATATTAAACATATATATGTATATGTATATTAAAATAAGTTCAAATTGAAATAATCTGAAGAAAACCTAAGTAATTTTGAAAAAATATTTAATATTGCATACGCACATGCGAGTACACGCAAACAAACACTTACCAAATATCAGGTGAATGAAATTATAAAAGAAAAAAACATATGAACTGTGACATTTTCAAAAAAAACTTCAAATGTAATAAACATGTGTATGATAAAGAAATGTCAAAATATTTTGAGTATATATTGATAAAATCAATTTGTATATTTAATGTTATTTATTGAAATTATATAAATATTAAATAAATTGTAAGTTTATTACATACATATACACCTACAGTGTATTTATTACATTATATGAACTTTATGTACGCACATGTTAAGTGCATAAAAAATAAATTGAATACTGTAATGTAACTGATATCAATATTAAATTTATATTTTCTCTTGTCAAAAACATATAATGTAAAAAATACGTCAAAGGCATTCATCGATGGGGAGTTTTGGTTTTATAATAAATATAGGAAAATAACAAAAAAAAAGAAAAAATCTAATATGAATTTATATGACATATTTCACATACCCACTTACATAAATAAAATGAAAGTGAAGTTATATTTCAAGTTAAAATGCGTCAATTTCTAAATTACGCAAGAATTTGAATGTCAAATTTTAAAATATCAAAGGTCTAACATTTAATAATGTAATATTATAAAGAAATTCATTTAAACACTTACATAAATTCACTTACATAGATATTAATCCCCTAAAAAATAAATAGAATTTTGTTTCTCAATAGGGCTTACAAACAACAGTAACTTACTTGCCATTTTAGAGTGAGTTATTATAAAAATTTATAAATAATTCGTAAATTTAAAATATGTACAAATTTTTTATATGACCAGTATAACAGAATTATAGTCAGCGAACTCGCTCGTGTAATTTGAAATTTTATAGGTCATGTTAGCAAGTTGTTCTAATTTCAAAATTAACACGACATGCTATTAAGTAACTTTAATTTTGAAACACACATTATATTAGATCAATTATTCTAACTTTCATTGTATTTTACGCCCACCAAAATAAAATAAACAATTTACTCGAAAAGTATGAAAATTATCTAAACTATTTTTTCTTTTCTTGTTTCGAATAACAAAGGAGCTATTCAGGTATAAATCATAACTTTATTGCATATACATATTTACATATATGTACGTATTACATATATATACATATTTACATATTTAAGTAGAAACGTAAAAATTAAAGTTAATGTACCTGTAATGTTTCTTTTCTTTTTACGAAAATGCTGATAATAACGCTATATTTGAAATTAAATCGTATTTACTCATATGATTTAATTTTGTGAATTTGTTGACATATTGAATCTTTCGCATGCTGGTTTTGCATAAGTATATGCGAATACATATACTAAAATTAACAATTATATTAAATTTAGGATAGAAAATATTAAATTGAAATGAATATTGAAATGGAAATAAATTTTAAAATAAAATTAATTTAATTTGAGATTACATTGTTGCTGCACTAATTTTAACTGTTATACAATATTTAACTGTTATACATTTTTAACTGTTATACATAACTCTTGATCGACTCTTTCTCTTTCAATATAAAACACAGAACATGGCAAGTGTTATTGAAAGAGAAAAAGCATTTCATTCTACTGCAGTTTTTCTGGTCAATATTGCTGTCATATAGGATTTTCAATTTTACCACCATAGTTTCAACACAAAATTTTTGTTATAATTTATTTTGAAAAAAAAAAATATATTTTAAATAAAACTCCATTTGTTATTTTTTTTTGCAATTTATATTGATTTTTAATATTTCATCAATAATTCTGAAAACTAAATATTAATACTAAATTTTTTTTTATTTTTTCTTTAAATTATTTTTTTATTATATAATTATTCAATTTTAAAAAATAATTCGTGAGAAATTATAAAAATTATAAAATAAAACTGATGCATTTTTTTTTTAATTTTTTTGCTCAATTTTATTTTATAAAGTGAGAAATTTTTTAATGCATTTTAAGTAATTATTTTTTTATATTCTCTATATATAATAATGTTATTTATAATGCATGTTTTGTTTTTACATTTGCAACATTTAAATATGCTTGTTTATTTTTCTAATGAAATAAATTTTATATTGAATAGTTTTTTTTTTAATTTTTAATTTATGCTTTTTATGTATAGGTACTTAATAATAATATTAAAATTTTATTAATGAATTCAAACAGTTCTAATTGAAATAATTTAGTAAATAACATTTTTGTTATACTAAATCAAAAAATATATTTTATTTTTATTATACTATAATTATTTATTTGTATGTATGTATTATAAAATTTTGAGTGCAACTTAATTTTAGTTCTAAAAATTTTAAACAATAAAATATTAATAAAGTGGAAATATAATCGCACGAAGGGACATAAGCGAATACACAATTAAATGCAATCACACAAATGCATTCCAATTTTTACCTGTTATACGTTAACATACAAAATATCAATGTATATGTGAAATTCATGTACATAATATATAATCACATTTTTCCCATGTCACACTTCAATTCAAAACAGCTATTGAAGATTATTTTAATAACTTTATTAATAATAAAAATTTTTAATGGATTTCAATTTTAATGGATTTTATTTAGATAAGAAAATTTGTTTAAATATTAACAACTTGCATATACATGTAATTACTATTAAAATTTGGACCATACCTTTGCTAAGAAACGCTTATTAGAAACACTTATTGTTTATGTATAAAGTTAATACTAATATGAGATTTTATTCTTATTTTTTATTAAATTTTGTAATATTTTCACCTAATTTCAATAGATTTTAAGCAATTAATTATTAAAACGCTATACTTATACCACGTTTTCGTTTTGTAGTTCACAGTTTCAATCAGACCAAATTCAGACTTGTTAGACCCATCTCAGATTAGATGGACCAATTTTGTAAACTATAGTCAAAAATTTTTCCGAAATGGAAGTATTAGAAAAAGCATAAGAGATCATTGAAATCAAAATATTGTAAAATATAAGAATTTTGTGATATCTGAAAATTTTACAATTTTTTAATCGTAAAAAAATTACACAAATTTCTAGATTTGAAAGCTCTTAGATAAAAAACAAACACCGATCTATTTTTTGATAGATCTGATCTGAATTTGTTCTGATATAAAAAAAAAACGAAAACACCTATTATAATTATTATAGACACAAACCAAACATACCGCACTACCCATTCTTAAGTATACTGTACCCAAAATTAACGCATAATGAAATTATGAAAAATTAAGAGAAAACACGAAAATTATCTCTTATGAAACCCAATTTTTCTAAAAGAGAACAAGATTTGTAATATTTTCTAGAATATTTCAAAAACTTTATTACTGCTTTTAAGTTAAATGCAGGTTTTTTGACTTACAATATTAACCGATTGATGATGAAAAATTTAAGAACTATTTAAATTTTACTAGAGTAAAATTTAAATACATTAAATACGACATTAAATACGACAATTTTGTTTTTCTTGATTCTCAATGTAAAATACAATTTTCAAATCATTTAGAAAATAAACTTAATTCTATTTTTAAAAAATTAAAAAAAAACCTACATTTTTACATAACATTATTAATTATTATATAATTATTAATTTTTGTTTATCATTTAGAACTGTTCAAATACACTTTTACTTAATTATATATAACCATCCTTATATTTATTTTCATATTTATGCATATAGATAATTCATTTATATATAATATACATTGTGTTAAGAATAATTTATATATATACACCATAACACTTCTATTTTCATTCAAAAGTTCAAAGAAAAATGGAAATATTATTGAATTTATTAATTATGTATAAAGAATAATTTAAATAAAAAAGCTTATGTGTGTTTTTAAAATTAAATTTAATTTAATTAATTAAAATTAATTCATTATAAAAGTAATATCGAACTAAAATCCCCATATGATTCTTGAAACCATTTTATTAATTATTTAAATTAAGAAATGAGAAGTGAAACTAATTTTTTATTCTTATCAATAAACAAAATTACAATTTAAAATTATAGGAATTCAAAAATTAAAAAAAAAAATTACTTAAACATAGGAAAAATATAAATTTTTTTAAATTAATAAAATAACTTTTTTAAATCTAATTATACATATATCAGTTTTATAACACTTTTATATCATCCCTAAACTTCAAATTTTAATTGCATAATATTATTTTTCATTAATGTCCCGTGATTTCATTTGATTTTGATTTTAATTAAATCTAATATTTCTTTTGCTTATGTAGAAAAAATAAAAGATATTTTAAAATTTTTAATTTATTTAAATTACAAATTTAATGTTTTATTTTTCAAAAAGTTGTCTTAGAATCCTTTATATTATTTTAATAAAAATTGCATACTTTTAGGTACAAACAATTTTTAAATTTATTTTCGCCTTTTATAAATTCCAAATTCTGCTAAAACTAACTTGAATTTAAAAATAAATTTTAAAAACTTAGCATTTGGGGAAAATGAAATAAATAAAACCAACTTGTCAACAAATAACTTATGAATTTTTTCGCAACAATCAACATAATGATTGATTCCTTACAAAACACAGTTCTTTTGCCACTAAATTGGAAATGCCAAAATAGTTTAATTTTAAAAGAATTTGCTAATTTTCATAACCACTTATAAATAAATTGCAGAATGCATAACATTCAATTTACGACAAATTAATTTTATCGTTTTTAAAGAGAATATTAAATTTTTATTTAAAATAAGAACTTTGAAGAAATCAAAACTCAAATCCTATTTTATAATACAATTATTTATAAATTTATATATCAAACATGTATATAAAAATAAATGTACGTATGTATGTATCCAATTATATAATACTATAATTATTATAGAGTTTTATCTTATACGGTCAGTCAACACAAATAAAAACGGAATTATTTTAAAGGATATTAAAATTATTAATTTTTCTTAATTACAGAAACACATTGTAAACTATTAAAATTAATATTTTTTACTATAGCATGGAAATTTTATAAGATTATAAATTATTTAAATAAATCTTCAACACAATATTTATGTACATATACACACATATGTACATATGAAAACTTCATAAATTTATTATAATGTTAAGAATTGTGTATCATAGTAGAATCATAATAATACAATATAATATGATGTACACATGTACATGTAAATGGACATACATTTATGTACATATTTTTATTAAATAAAATTTCATTTTATTATTTTTACACATTGTACATAAGCAACATAATACACATTCATATACTACCCTCTCTCATATGCTCTCAAAATATTTCTTTATATTCATGTTAACTTGCATAAATGAAATTCAAGAGAATAATTATTGTTATTTTTATCATATTATTTAATTAATGTTAACACAAACACACATATTAAAAATCATTATTTTAACTACATATAAGGGATAATAATTAACAACATAATAATTATTGTAAGTTTTTTTTAAAGTTAACAGATTTTCTCAATTTTGTATTAAAATTATTATGTTAAACTATTTTTTAAGTAATTAAGAGAAGTGAGAATGCGATTTATTATGTATGAATGTATATAAAGAGAAAAAAAATATAAAATAAACATGTCATTTCTTTGTTTTAACATTAACTCGCATCAAAAAAATTGTGTCCATTCATTTTACTTTTAATTTAATTATATTTTCTAAGAAATAATGTACGAACAAAATTTAGCCTAAAGTCCTAAACTATTTATACATAGTAATAATAATGTTGGAAAATATTTGTACACACATATGTACACGTAGAAATAGCATGGAAACCTATTAAATTTGCAAGTTATTAAATTGTAAATAAAAAGAATTGTAAAAGAAGGCAAATAAAATTTCAGTAAAATTTACAAAACATGTAAAATAATTATTAAGAATTAATTGTTCTCTTTACATGAATATTGATTTTTAAAATTTAAAATAAAATTAAATTTATAATTACTATGCCTATATAACACATAAATTATAACATTTAGAGAGGCAATTGAATCTCGGTTTGTCAAATCCAAGTAATTTTTTTCATCAATTTACAATTTTCAAGATTTTAATCGAAAAATTTATATTATACGTTGACAATACTGTTAATGGTCCTTGGTAATATTATTAATGTACATATACATATAAGAAATGCTCTAATAATTCTTGTAGTTGGTATGTCACTAAGTCACATTACAATATTATGAAATTTTATAAATTTTCTGGTTACTAAACTACATTAATTCAATCTGTCTAGTGTTGCTCTTTGCCCATATTTTATATTGATGTAAAATTTTCAACAGAAAAAAAAAACAAAAACTGAGAATGTTAATGTAATGCATACCATAATAATCTTGATTATAACAATGTTGATGATGACAGACAATGACGATAATAATTATTGCAACATAATTTTAACAATATTCTTTTCATCTTCATACTTGTTTTATTGCTTTGTTTTCCATTTTTTGTTCATATTGTCGGCGTTGAACATTTTTCTTATTTTCTTCTTTATTTAACAAAAAAGAAAAATTAATTATTTGAATTTTTTACAATCAACATTTTTTTGTTTTTTTTTTTTTGAATTTTGTCTTAATTTTTCAAAGTAAAAAGTAATAAAAGAAATCAAAAAATTCTAAAACATAATTTATAATTTGAACAAAAATAATGCTTGAATCTTGTCATTTAAGACAAGAAAAAATTATTAAGATTAAAAAAAAAAACCAAAAAAAAAAATATAAAAAGTCCAAAGATGAAAATTTCCCATTGTATCGTAATAATAATATGAGAGCGATATCATCCATATATTCTCAACATTCCAACATAAAATCAAAAGACAATAAAATATTATAATATAACGCAACATATTATTAGAGAGTAACAACAATAAGAACAAAAACAAAAAATATAAAGAGAATAAAGAAAAACATCTACAAACTCCTTGTTTAAGTACCAATTTCCTTCTATAGAAACAAAAGTATTTTCTTTTATAATTCAACTACTTTATATGTGTATGTATGTATATAATTTTAAGAAAATTTTATTTATTTTTATTATTGAAATGTTACCGTATAAGTACGAACTATATAACGCTCTTTTTTAATTTTCTCAATTTTCACATTTTTTTTCTTGTCCGGTTAGCGTTTATTTTCTCCGTACTTTTAATATTATTTTCTTATTCTGCCAATTTCTCCTCTAATTTTGAAAGTAGAAAATACTACAGTTTTAAAAATGAGTTCTCTCTAACTACCTTTCTGAAATAAAACTTTATCTTTACAAAATATTTTAAATTTTCTTTTTTTCATAATAAAAGTAAATGTGTATGAAATTAAAATTTCCGAAAAAATAATAGTTTTAAGTTCAAATAGGCAATTAATTTTTGTACACGAAAATATTCTATAAAACTCCTCTCAATTATTTACATTTTCAGCAACTCTCCTGCGAAAAATGAGCAATTGTTTAAATCAGTTTAGTTTGGGAAATTTTAGAAACTTCCATAGTTCAATTATTTTTGAAGCAATCAATAAAATTATATAATTAAATTTTTTGAAATTTTTTACAAGAATATATTTTTGAAAAAAAAAATGTTTCAAAATAAAATGGCAACACCAAAAAAAAATTTCCCTGATTTCTTATATTTCAGGTTTTCTTTTAATTCCTAATGTATAACTGTATACGTAAATATGTATATATACATATTAATATATTCGTAATTTATTTCTATTTCATTTTCAAGGAAGAAGCAAATAAAAAATGAAATAAATAAGCGAAAAATAAAAGGAAAACCAGGCACCACCAGGAAAAAAGAAATTGAAAGAAAAATTTTTTCTCCATATTTATAATAAATTTGCTTTCTCTTTTTACTCTACGATTTTCTTGTACATATTTCATGTATACACAAATAATACATATATACATATATATAAATAGCATGCAATATAGGATGTATTTCATTATATTAGATGCATACACATATTTATGTACATATATGTGCATGTTATTAAATAATATAAAAATTAATGGAGGAAAACAAAGTGAAAAGGAAAGAAAAACCCAATATATATATTTTATATATTGAAGGCAAAAACAATAACAACAACAAGAAATTGTCTCAACAATGAAACAGCAATTTTACAAGAAGAAGAAGAAGAACGTCATCTAATAAAGATAAATCACAGGAGCGCCATATATAATAAAAGAAAAAAAAATCTACAACAAAGAAAGAAATAAAGATGAGAAAACGAGAGCATACTTGATCTTGTCCACTTCTGATTACTAAAACTACTTTTGATTAATATTTTTTTTCTTATTACTGTTATTATTATTGTTATTTTTGCAAGTAGATAAAAGAAAAATAAATGAAGTCAATTTTATCAGGCCTGGTTTTTTTTTAATTATAATTAAAAATTGAGGCTGGATGAAATTATTTCATATAATATTTTGTGGAACTAAAAACAAAATATCGATGTCAAATCCATCTTACCATTATAGAGCTTACCATTATAATTGTAAAGCTTTTCATTACAAATTTTTTGAAATTAATAAAAATGTGCTGACCTTAGTCATTAATTTAATAAATGCACATTTGATAATTGTAGCTTTTGACTTGGTTAATATGAAAATCATTTTATATAATTGATTGGAAAATATTAGCAAGAAATCGCACACGAAAGTCTCTTACTTTCATTATTATTAATTTCAATACTGAATTCCAGAGATATGTGTATACATAAGTACATAATATATACATACATACACACATATGTACTTCATTTACATTTTTTGGTTCATTTTCGTATTTAAAGTTGTCAAAATTGAAGATTTGTAGCTTGAATTCTAATATATATTAACTGTGCTTTAGCATTCAATCGAAAACGAATACTATTAGAATTATCTTAATATATACGGAATCTATAAAAAAATATCTTAGTGTACATATTTACCTATATATAATAATTTACAAGAAAATTTTAAATCACATAATATACAAAATTCCATATTCATAAAATAAAGAGTAAAATTCAGTGTAACAGAACTAAACAATAATTTAACCTTAATTGCAATCAGAACATAAAATCAACTTTGAAATATTACTTCCTATACAAAAAACCTATCCTCAACATATTTTAATCAAAAGTTGAAAAAATAAATTTAAATATTTTTCTATATTTTAATTTTAATAAATTTACCTCTCTGATAAAATGCATCTGACGCAATACATACGCATACTACCCTGCATTTACAATCATTAAGAAATTGCATGTAAATCATATAGAAAATTCAACTCTTATAAATTTTATAAATATTCTAATTTAATTTGCATTTTATCTTGTATAAATACTAAAAAAAAAAAGAAAATGTAAAGTTGTCGTATGGTTTTAATTGGATTTAAGAAAATTATGAGGGTTGCATTTCAATGAATTTACGTGAAATATGAATATTTATGAAATTGTATACAATATGAGTGTTGTGGCGAAGAGGATTAATAACTGTATGAATGATACTTGAAAATTTTTTTTTTTAATTTTATATATAATTAAAAACTTAATAGGGGCAACATTGAAACATTCACATACAGAGAATATATGCTTCTTTAAATTTTGTACATTAAAATAAGTTTTTTTACCTTTAAACTTTTTAGAATTTAATTATAAAATTTATTTATCGTAGTTTTATTTACACGCATTCATATTAAATTCTGAACGTGTTTTTTTTTTTGGGTAAAATTTTCTTGCCAAATCTTTAAAATTCTAACCAAATAAAAGCAGGGTTAAGTATCTCGATTCGAAAATATTTATATAATAAATGGAATGAGTCTAAATTTAAGAAACGTTCAATAATTTGAAATATAAATGGCATTATTGTGACATTTTTAAAGCATAAATTTGATATTTGTTTAAGCGCAAATTATTATTGACATTTATATAATTAAATGTAAAACGATGAACAAAATACTTTTTTGGGCACACTTTCATGTGGCGTAATTTAATGTAGACTTTCAATTACAACTTAATGAATTACATTAAAATTATCGTTTAGTAAGAAATCACCTAGAGGAATTGAATAATTTTGAAAATGATTAGCCAACTGGACAAGTGAACACTGATAATGTGCACGAAAAAATTTGGTTTGTCAAAATAAATTGTACTATTTTTTTTTTTGTAACTCTTTGGGAGTTATTTCATTTCTTCAATTTGTACAAATAAAAGCTAATAAGCTCATTTCTTATATTCACTTATTCTAATCTGTAAAGTTTAGTTGCATAATATTCATATACAGTTTATTACTGATTGAATGAACAGTCTTCACTTGAACTCCTATATAAGATACACCATCTATAATTTAAAATTTTTCGTCTACACGCGAACGCCATTTATAAATTAAATTTTAAAGTTGTATCATATTGAAAAGGCAAAAAGATGAACAAAATGAACAAGAATTATGTTGCACATTATGATTATGCACGTTATGTTGCAATACAAAACAAACTTGTACTGAGGTTTTGGAATAAAATAAATTTAATTTTAAAACTCCAACAACTAAAAACATATACTTTATATTTGCGTAATTTCATACGAAAACCGCCTAAGTTAATATTCATAGTTTCTAAATTTTATAACAAATTCGTATTCACCCTAGTTTAGTTTGCATAATGTTAAAAATTAATCATTATTCCCTAACTTTTCTGATTCATTACAAAAAGGTATAAAAGGCTATTTTACAAAAACTAAGTGTAATTTAATTCTTGAGTTTACTGTTTATTTATAACAATATTACAACATAAAAACTTCACATCCGAGCATTACTCTTATATATATGACCATAAATAAATTTATGTATGTATTTTGTGGAGTTAATAACCAATTTATTTTTACTACATACGTACGTATATAATTATTTTTCTTATAATATAAAAATGTACACGATTTCAAGTGAAGAAACAAATTAAATATAGAAAATAAAAACTAAATTACCATTTAAAACTTAGACGTTTTTATATTATTTATAAAATCATGTTAAAAAAAAATATAATCGATTTATAAGACAACAAAAATAAAAGAGAAGAAGATTAAAATTAAATAGAGCATAATCATTTATTAAACGTTAAAATTATTTTATATTTAAAAGAAGATAAACAAGCATTCATTTTCAAAGTAAATATAAAATTTATAACAATAAATGCGAATATAATATTAAAAATAAAAAAAAATATCTAGAACTGAACGAATCTTAGCATTTTGCTTTTTTAGGACACATTCAATAAAATTGAAAAGAATGTGCTAATTAGTTTAACTCCGTCTGCTTATCCGGTCACATCCTTAAAACATTTTCACTTTTAAAGATAGAAAAATGAAATTTTGTACACAGAAGGGACTGTCTGAGAAAAAAATTTTTTTTCTAGAAGAGACGTGTTATTTGCCTCTCGCCCTTTCACGAGGTATGATCTCAAAAAGTCCTAAAAACTATTTATTTTATCGACACAATGCAGATACTTAGCCACTTGCTTCTCCTACAGACGAAACAGTATAGTCGAATGTTACGGTAACGAAATGTCTCCAATCCGCTTTTTCTTTGCTTTACAATTAACATAAACTCTCTTAATTTAGTCGTCAAACTCTATCATTAGGGAAACGCTTCCATTTGTTTTTACCCTAAAAGTATGCAATATTTTTTTTTTTTATATTTTTTTTTAAGTAAATTAATTAGAATACTATAAACATGAGGCGTTTTTTTTAATAAAATATTTCTAACGCTCAAAGAGAAATGTGCTACTTTACAAACAATTTTGTTCAATTCGAATTTATTTGTTTTTCACTTCTCATTTTTTTGTCTCAACACCTATAAGTTTTTAATTTTCTTTCTTTAATTTTTTATTATTAACTTTTGTAATTTTATTATTAAAATTAATGGAAAATGGAAACTAGAACACTTTATTAAATTTTCAAACATTAAACTTGTTCTTTTCATTTCTTGATTTTTTTTTTCTTAATTCATATACCAGGAGTTATAAAAGAACTTTAAAGTTATTATAGAAGAAAAAAAGAAAATTTTCTCAGACAATAAAGAAATATAAAAATAATTGAAAAACTTTTTTGTTTTTTCTTTTTTTTTTAGTATAACGCATTACACACTTACTTGTTCCGTTAATAATAAATGGCTTAAACTTATTTAAGTTTGAAGCAAGTCATTCGTATATGAAAATAAAGAAATAAATGGATTAGGTAGGACTTTTTTCTTATCTTTTCAGTTCTAATATTTAAAAAAATCTGTATAAACATTTTTCCAGGAGAAGTGATAGAAAAAGGACATCAAAATTGTTGAAATAATTGTTTTTTATTTAAAATTATAACTTGGTTTCTTTTCTATAGTCATTCTAATTTCTAAAAACGTACGTATATTCGTATATTAAGTTAACCCTTAGCTAGAATTTAAAAAATTAGTACGACAGTAATGTTTATCTTGTCCTTAAAAGGAATTATCAATTTCTTTACTATTCTATTATTACGCAGCGATGTAGGTTCTGTGACCGGGGCATGGAGGACTCCACTCATGTGCTATTTGAGCGTGATGGCTTGGCTCGCTCTAGACACAGATTTCTCGGGACCTTAAAATTGGATTCTCATGAATCGTTCTACATGACGGACCTGTTAAAATTATCGTGAGCCTGAATCTTGACTTCTAATGATCTGACGCGGTGATGTACAAAGGACCTGTATAGTCGAGATGCTGATTAAATTCACCCCATGCATAACGTGACATAATAACATATACTTTTTTATTCAAAATTTTAAATATGATAATAATTATGATAATATAATGACATAATTGATTAAGTATGTATTTGACTCTTAATTGTATTTGCAAATTCCATATAAATTGAATTGTACTATCCTTAAAAACTGACGATTCATTAATGCATATTTTCTCACCCCATTTTGCAGAGTTTTACTAATAATAATTATAATTCGTTTATCGATAATAATTCCGTTAAAAAATACATAATAGTTTTCTATTAAAATTCAATTCATTCTCTTAAAAAATTAAAGTATATTCCGCCTAAAAGTGTATACAATGTGATATTATAAATTCATTTCATAATTTAGTTTATTTTTAAAATTACATGAATTACAAAAATATTTGAAAATTATTTTATAATTTTATTTATTGTAGGTACTTTAACATTTGCTAGAAATATGCAATACAAATTGTACTTGAAAGTTCATTAGTAATGTAGTTTAATACAAAAGTACAATAATCTGTTTCATACTTGAAATTCGATATTGTAACACAATTTACATAAAGCGTTATAACATTCTATTTCGAAAAATAAAAATTTTAATTCTATATTTTTTTATAAAATATTTAAAAACCTTCATAAAAAAATCGATCGAAATGAAAATCTTATTGAAAAACTCAAATTACATACTCACTTACTTATTTTGAATTTTTTTTTTCAAATAACCTCAAAAATTGTTATTAAATACTTTGTATACAAAATGTCTGAGCACTTACATTCAATCTACATTTATATGTATGTAGGTAAATTATCTCGGTTAATATTAAATTTCTTCGGGTATTTTTAAGTATCAAACATTAACAAATTTTAAAAACATAACAAAATTGCTTTGCAACAAATCCAAGTATGTGCTTTGAAATTGAAACCATTTTTTTTGTTTTCAATTTAAATATTTTTGTTTCCCCATTTTTGGAACCAAAATATTTTAAGTTAGTTAATAATATTAACTGAAACAGTACAAGAAACAAAAGAAACAGAAGAATAAAAATTTTTAAATTTAAAAATGTTTCACCTCTATTGATTCGTTCTGCTACTGATTAACTTGAACAAACAAAAAGCAAGCAAAACAAAATTCCAGAAAATTAAAACCAAAATATTAATAGTATGTAAGAAAATTGAGAGAGAGAGAGAAAGAGAGAAAAAAATTTCAAAAACTAATCTGCAATTAAAATAACTGACCTAACTTCTTGATTTTATTCGCTTTTTTTCTCATTATTATTTTATTTTTTAATAACATAACAGGTCTATGGGTCCACACTACACACATGCATATAACTTAATCAAAATAAAATAAAAAAAAAAATTAAATAAAAAGACTTTGAAACTTATTGAATTTTAAAAAATTTTATGCTACAAAAACAAAGGCATTTCAAAAACAGTGCGAAGCATAAAAAATGAAGAAAAAAAAAACTTGATCAAGTTTTTTACTCTTTTTTTTTTGTTCTACTACTTTAAGTCAGTCAAGCCAATAATGAAAAAATTTTGTTTTTATTTTTTTTTTTTTTTTTTCAAAACAGCATAGTTGAATATTAAAAAAAAGCTCATAGATAAAAAAAAAAAAATACCAGTTTATGTCAATTATGTACACTTTTTACCGCCTCAAATAAATTTTTTGTCGGTTTATGAAGAAAAGAAAATTAAGCAAAATGAAGAAAAAAAAATTAAATAAAAAACTAAAGCAATCATTTATTTTAAATCTTCTCAATTAAAATTAAATTTACTTTATTTATTTTGTTGTTTTTAAACTTAGAAAATATTAAATAAATAAATTTTAATAGAAAATTGACTTGAAATACTAAACGAGAATCGATACTCAAATTTTCACCCGAAAAGCTCTCAAAATACTAATATTGAGCATATTTCAGGCTTGAAACTTGTAGCACATTCAAATCAAATTTGCGCTATTCAGATTACTGAATTTCTCACAAAATATGTGTAAGTACTCTAGATAAGTCTTCTAGATTTTCTTATACAAAAAAATATTCAAAATTCTCACATTTACCAAACATCAAAAAAAAAAATCGTCATATGGTGTATAAATGTACATGATACTAATAATGTCAAATAAAATTGACAATGAAAATAATTCCTACACAAAAATTTAACATTTCCCGAAACTGGGATAAACGAAACGCCAGTAAAATCCTATTACAACATTTTATACAGTAAAATTGATCGTTTTGAGTGTTCACAAATTCAGTCTTGTTGCTTTTGCTTTATAACACAATGATTGGGGTTAAAAATGGTAGCGTTGTTTTTATACTAAAAAAAGTTTTTATGTTTGATCAGTGGTATAAACGTATGTATTTTGATTTGCAATAAATTATCTTTCCCCATTATCCTCTTTTAATTTTTTTTCTACATTCAAAATCCGATTATATGAGAAATATCCCTCAATACCGCAAACGCAATTCTGCATGAGAGAAAATATAAATGAAAGAGAAATATGAAAATATTTTATAAATTCTCTTAAATGATTACCTGACACAAGATTACTACTGTCCAAGCTAATATTGTTGTAGTATAATTGCATGACTCATTAGAATAAAAATTCCCTAGTAATTTTATTTTTTTAAAAATTCTTAGTTTATAATTTGATTCAAAAACATATGTAATTTTATTAAAAAAATTACTTAATTAGAAAATCTGAAAACATTTATTAGAAAACCCAAAATACAAAATAAGTTTCAAAAGAAATTGATGTGCTACTCCTTTTCATCAGTTCGATATTTGAAATTTCTTAATAATTCCGATACTCGTATTTGTAATCCGATGACTATAAATTTTTTAAAAATATCGAAAAAATAAAATCTTGCAACAATTTATACTTAAAGATTTGTATGTTTCTATATGTTTGTCATATAATGTAATGTATGTATATATGTATGTATAAAGAAAAATATATTTAGTCTATAAACAACATTATATACAGAAATTTTATTCGTAATTTTTTTTAAAAATATGTTGTAAAAATACAGAAAAAAATTAGTTAAAGACTTTTATAAATTCTTGAACTGTAATAATTGCAATGATTTCATTTGAATTAATAAAATAGTTTTATTTAACTTTGTTTTATTTTTTTTTCCACAGATATTTCTAAACTGTTTCATTATTTTGCGAGTAATAAAATGTATAGAGAAGAGTTTCAAATAACATAAGCACCATGTTGATGACTTAATAGAAGAGAATTTTTTTTATCGTAAATTGCATTGTGTTGCGATGTGAAAGAAAATTTTTTGTATTCCATAACATCTTACAAAAACGTTTTTTGAAACTCACATATTAAAAACTTTTTTTTTGTAATAATTACCATAATTAATTTACAATCAAAAATTAATCTTGAAAAAAAATTTTGAAATCAAAAAGTAATCTGACCGGCATCTTCAAATAAGTACTGAAAATTATTTCTAAATATGAATTTAAAAAGAGTCCATTGCAAAGTAAAGATATTAAGATTACATTATGAACCTTGATAACAAAATAAATTATGAAATTTTTTTTGTGTATTTTCAATTATTGTTAACACTTCATTTTAAAGGTCAAAATATTTAAGATATACACAGCAATATATTTTGATATCTTAAGCATACTTGGTTACTTGAAATGAAAATTTTGAAATTGTATTATTTTTAAAATCGGGAAAATTATAAAAAATTCTGAATTAAAAATAATTGAAATTAGTATTGCAAATAACGAATTTGTTAATTCGGATGTAAAACGAATATCATTTGAAAGAAATAATAATAGTATATTAGGATGGAATCTTGTAAGCCATAACAAAAATTGTAAGAGGCAATACTGTTTCAGAGACAAGAACAGCTTGTTGAGCAAAGTTGGCTTTAATTCTTTAGTTTTTTAATTTTGAATTAGAAAGAAGATTTTTGAGACATCGCAGGATCACTTTACCTTTTCTTTATTATGTTACTACCCCAAACAAAATTTGATAGTGACTAATTATTGAATTGGTCTTAATTTACCCTCCCTTTTACGATGAAAATTTCAATTGAAAGAACTTTTAATCACTAATTTTTCATTAAATGACGTTATTTATGTCAAATCTTCAATAAATTTGTAAAGTATATTTATAATACTTATCGTCAATAACAACTTAAATAAACTAATTCCAATAAGATACCTAATCTTTGTATGTATTTATTCTACGTCTACAAATTCATTATAATAAACGTCTAATATTATAAATACACGAGATTTATTTAATATATGTAAATTTTGAAAATCCCTGATTAATATTTTTACATTTAAAAAGCGAAATTAAAACCCCAAAAGCATAATAAATGTTTTCGAAATAACAAAGAAAATAAAAAAAACAGGTGTGTTTCGTACAAATATGTTTTGTACACACACACACCTGCACCCTATATATTAAATTTGTTGTTATTTTATTTGTTTCATTCTCTATATAACAAATTTCAAATAACAAAATAAAAATTAATTCCACTTGAATTTGATATATAACCTTTAGTATATATAAATACAGTAGAACTTCGTTTTAATTTCCAAAAAAAAAACAATATTGAAACTTTAATTATTAACAGTAAAAAATAACATTGAATGACACAAGGGGGAATGATGTTGATTACTGAATTAATATCATATCTCCTACTTGATTCGAAAATTTTTGAAAATTTGGGTTATTTAAATATAATTTAGTATAATAATAATCAAAAATTAGAAGTTTTAAAACCAAAACCAATTCTCAGGCAGATTTTGGATTCAATAAATTTTCAAGGAATTTCAAATTGATATTATAAAAAATTTGACAGTAAAATACTAAAAAATATACAAAAGCAACATTGCCCTGGTTAGTACGAGTATAAGGAACTCTCATTCTCATTTTATGTTATTTTATTATGACACAAAATTATATTGAGAAACGAGAAAATAAAAATGTTCTGGCCATGGATCAGCATGGTATTCTATATATCGTAATATATTTTCTATATATCGTAATTGTATCGTATTTTCCATTTTATTATCAGCCTAATCGTGTATTTTACTTTTTTTACTCACTTTTTATTCACTTTCAAATCAGAATTCTCCGTTTTTATAATGGATATTTCATTTTTCCAACATAGGATTACTCATTCTTTCAGTTGAATTTCTGAATTTTTTCTCAAATTATCGACTGAATGTGTCACTTTCAAAAATAAAGTAAATAAATTTTGTGTACATTTTAGAAAAAAACGAGATACGTAATACCGAATAGTTATTTTTCCTCGAAAATTACATTATATAATTATATAATAGTTACTAGCTTTCTTCTCACTTGCCGAGTAAAATAGCTAGATGGAGGATCAGACCCTATAAATCGTAAATATTGTAAATCATTCGTTATTAATTGAATGTAAATGTAACTCTCTTTTTTTAAATAAAAATGAAGATAAGAATTTTTAATATTTTATGCATTAAAAAAAGATAATCGTGAAGCTATTTAATATTCATTATTGAATTTTTTAAATAGATCCAGTACTTTAGTTTGATATCGAAGGCGAATGCGAAAAATCCTCCATCTAACCAATGTTAGAAAAAATTTTGAAATATTTGAAATTGTGCAAAATTTGGAAATATTTCAATTTCAGTTTCATTTATTTCAAACTCATGGGAACTGCAGAACTCTAGGACATTATTTTCGTAATTATTTTATTTTAATATTTCGCACTATAAAGTGTTTTTTTTTTCATGTTTGGAGTTATTATAATTAAAATATTACGAAAATTTGGGTGAATTTTTATGAAATATTAAGAAAAATCTATTTCAATTTGTTTATATGGACGCGTTCGGTAAATTATAAATCGAAAAATTAGCAAATCTATATTGCAGACTTTTCTCTGAAAATTCTTTGAACACATTCATCGCAAAATTTATTCTTCTTACTCTAACAAACTTTTTAAAAACTTGAACGCAATGAATTTTCAATTTAAAATTCGACAATCGAGACAGCATCCATAATTTAATATTTTACTTGCCTTTTACTGTTTCCAATGATAAATAATCGACACGATTTTCTTTTCTCAATAAGAGCATTTTTATATACATACATATACATAACTATGCTTATATACCAATTTTCAAAGTTTAATTTGTATAAGCACAATATGTAGCTACATATTTACATAGATGTTTCTATAATATCCTTATATTAAACTATTTATCTATAATAAAGCAGTAAGGTTACAAATTAAATTTTGTACACCATAAAAAGAACAACAAAAAAATTGAGAATAATTACCTACTAACTAGCATGTTGTGATCTTACAAGAGTAAATTTTTTTTTCATTTTTTAAATTGAGATTATTGTAAAAATTTAATTTTGAAAAATCAAATATAAGTTTCTAAATTATTAAATTTCATTAATTAAGAATTGCGCGCTACAAATGCCTAATTCACTTTATAACAACTTATTAATTTTTAAGAAATAATTAAGGACTACGATTCTATCAAAATAAAATAACATAAATAGGTTTATTTGAATTCTCTGTTATAATTATCGTTCTTCTCTCTCCTCGTGTTATAAAGGAATATTTTTTTCATTTCTTAAATCATTGTAAACAATAATTTTTTATATACTACTATCTTATATATTACTGTGTTAATTTGTTATATACCACTGTTATATGGTTGGTATAAGATGGCATTAATATATTTCGAAGAAGCATTTTCGCCAAGAAATATTTTTCGTGAAATCTATCTAATTTAAAACTTAACTATTATTTAAAATTTTATTTTACAAATATCAAAATATAAAGCTCTAAAATGTATGTTTATAAATTTGCTTTTAAGTATTTTTACGTGCAAATATCCTAAATCATAAAAGGTCGACATACACATTTCTTTTCAAAAGACATAAAAGTAAAATAAGAATTCTTCTCTCTCCATGATGTTGTAGTGTATAGTTGTGTATTTCTCAATATTTTATACTGTCGAATTATTTGCAATATTCAAGGGCACGATAGATATCATGCACTAGCCCTATACTCCTTATAGGAGTGAAGAAGGATCAAAAAAAAAATATATGTATGATACATTATTATTTATAACTTGTATTCTCCAAGTGTAATTTAAACATAATTTACATAATTAAATGAATATAATTCTGAAAATTTTATAAATTAGATCATTATTTAAAAAACAAAATATCAAATACTATAGAGTTTTATTTACTATAATTAAATTCAATTAAATTAATAAATTTTATATGTATAATATTTCAGCGATAAAACATAATTAAATAATTATGAATAGAATTTCCAAAAGAATGAAAATCGAATAAAAATTAGTTTATTACTATTGTAATTAACACATGATCTAATAATAATTAATCTGTTATAAAAACAATATAATTAAATACATTTGGAAACAGATGCTTTTGAGAAATGTGATAATTGTTAATAATTATGTGGTTTTAAGAAGTAAAACTTCCTAAGTCGAAAAATTTTGTATTTGAAGTAAATTTGAAGTTGAATTTTACATTTTTATTGAAAAAGAAAAAACACTTAGGCAATTGAATTAAATTTTAATTTTACACTTTTGCTCTCATCTTTGAATTTAATGATGGTTTATAACGAAATTTTTGACAGAATATAGGAAAATTCAATTTAATAATATATGAAATAACAAAATTTTATTAATATACTGCTGTTGCTTATAGCCACAGATTACACATATTAAATTTCATTAAATAACATTAAAAAATAATTCATAATATGGGATAATTTTGAGACAAAAAAAATCATATTATTGTTCTAGAAATGAAACATTTAAAAGTGATTCACATTGAAAATAGTAAAAAACAAGAAAAAAAAAAGCAGTAATCAATTAAAAAATAAATAAAAATCTAACATTCTTTTTATTCAACTAATTTTATAACCTCATTTTATATTATTAAATGTCATAAAATATTTGCAATATGAGCATTAATCATGTTGTTTATATTCTAAAAAAAAACAAAAAAAAATATTGTATAAATTTCTAATATTGTGAATTATTTCTATTATTTTTCTTTTTAAAATATTAGTACAAACTACATATATAAATTATCTCTATTATTCAAGATGATGTGAGTGTGTTCATGTATAACCGTAATTTATGACAATTTTTCCATGAGAATTTCACTTTCATAGATTGAAATTTTAATTTTTCTCGTGTTTTTCCATATTTTTCCTTTTTTGCTATTTTATATTAAAATCTTTAGAATATTTTAAGGTGGATTTTCAAACTTATATAGCCTTGAAAATTAAATTGTATATTCTACATAATTATATTTGTGTCTGTGTGTATTAAGATATTCTTTTGATATTTAAGTCACGTAAATTTTTAGTTGTCTTTTTTTTTATTATTTTTTTATTTTTTATAAATAAAAAGTAAATAAATTATAAAAAAGAAAAAACTATTTGTGAACATGAAATTGTAACCGACATTGCTTTCTTATTATAATACTGTCATTTAACTTATTTATTTACCTTATTTATTTATTTATTTATTTTTTTACTTTTTTTATAACATAGTTTTAGAATTAAAATAGTTCTTACGTAAATAATATAATAAAATAAAAAATAAATACAGGAAGAGAAGAGATTTATTTGTATTTTCTAATTTTATGTAAAATTGCATACTTTTAGGATTATTTTTAATGAAAATTTTATTTAAGCATGTGATTTTTTGGTTAAGTTAATCGTTTCAGAATCTTAATTTCAACTGAGAATAGCAGCTTTCCGAATGTTAGAATTGAGAATTGATTTTAATTTGAAAATTCAATCTCAGCTTAGGACTTATAATAATATTGATCCATATTCGCTGACCGAAACTTAAGATTCTATAAATTTACTATAAATCTGTATTATTTTAAAATTTTAAATTATAAGTACCTACTTCTATATTTGACAATGGTTCCAATTTGTAATTTTATCATTTTCATTTATTATAAACAACGAATTTGTCAAAGAGAATGTCAAAGAGAAATAGAAACAATCAAATTTGTAATTTATTTTTAATAACTTTCAATATTTTATTACACATTTATTTATAAATCAAAAAATTTACTCTACACTTAAAAATTATAATTAAATTCAAATAAAATAATTGCCAGACAAAATGATTTCACTCAATTAGCATAAAATTTTTAAATTCGCTAATTTATCGATTTTTTTTTTTAGTTCGATAACGACCTCATCTTATACAAACAATATGTTTTTGATTTATTTTTCTCAATATTAAAACTTTTAATGACACTTTTATATCAACATTTTAATCTTTTATTAGTATATAGAGACAGTGTATCAGACGAAAAACACACAAATAAATGGTAATTTTATTCATAATTTTTAAAAAACAAATAAAAAATTTTCAAAAATTATGGAATAGCTTTTCATTAGAAATTAAAACAACTCTCATTTTCAACTGTAATTTACTTTTATAATAACGATTTCCGTGTTAATCGCGATAATATTTCTCACCTTTTTTATTTTCTATCGTAACAAAAGATGAATTGCAGAACTATATTTTTGTTTTATAAAATATTTTTCCTGTATTATGTAATAAGAAATTTTGTCATTACTTCAAATTTCAC
This sequence comes from Condylostylus longicornis, assembly GCF_029603195.1. Lineage (NCBI taxonomy): Eukaryota > Metazoa > Arthropoda > Insecta > Diptera > Dolichopodidae > Condylostylus > Condylostylus longicornis. The sequence continues at coordinate 14,417,201 of NW_026577973.1, read as the reverse complement.
TGAAAAGCTAAATGTCTACTCGAAACTTAAATACGGTAACTCTTAAAAATTAAAAAATCATTAGAAAATTTATTAGAATTCATTAGAAAAATCTTGTTTTTAGAGAAGAATTTTTAAAAAATTTAAATCATTACAGAAATACCTTTTTTATGAGTTTACGGGGCACATCTGATAAATTATTTTTCCATTGTTAAATAAATATTAGTAATAGAAATGGTAACTGATGGCGGTGAATTAAATTACATTAAAATTTATTAACAAAAATCATTTATAAAACAAGAAATCAACTATTTTTGGATTTTCAAATCTTTTCGACTATATTCTGAAATACTCTGTAGTCTGTACATTAATTATTTCAAGTTAGGTATGTATAAAATATTAAATATATTTATATACGTATATGAATACTTGTATGATGAGGCAATAAACACATTTATATATTAATATTTAACCTGAATCAAAATCTAATTTACATATTTATCATGATAAACGCAAATATTCACGTAAACATATGTAAATATCTTTGCGTATATAACATATATATAGCTACTATATAGTAAATATTTTAGAATTTTAGAATTCTTGAAATTTATAACATGTTTTTTGTCATAGTTTTTATTTTACACAAACACATAGTTAATATTCGCGTACAGTAAATAATGAGAAATGAAAAAAAAAATACATATTCTTCTATAAAACATCACGATTTCATATTTATGATAATTTATTATACATTTTATAATCATTAATTTTATAATCGCAGGAGCACATGAAAAGTCAGAAATAAAAAAAAAATATTACCCAGTTTCTGTTCTATTTAAAAAAAAAAAAAAATCATATGGGATGTTAATTGTGTGTGCATAATACAAAAAAAATAGCTTAAGGTTAACAAGGTTTTAAAATTAATAGTAGTAATGAGTAATAGTTATTAAAGTCCAGTTAATATACTTAATCATATTATGTGTTTCATTTATGTGAAAAATTAAAAATCATGCAATATTTTTTTAAAGTAACTTTTACTGCAAAATTTAAAATTACTACGTGTATGACGGCAACATGCATAAGTGAAATGTGAACAAAGGTGTGATAATAATTGTGATGATAATTAATGTCTCCATTTTTTATTTTAATTTTTAATTACTATCTTAGTTTCACTTTATTAGCAACTTAATTGATGTTTCTATACATTTTTATTGTTACATTTTTTCTATCAATAAAATTATTAACACAATTTAGTAGTAAGTTATTAAAATTGTATTAGAATTAGAAAATTTATGTACAATTAAAAGAAAATTAGGATAGACGTTAAAATAATTCACACATTGTTATTGTTACATAAATGGTAATTATATTTCAGGAATTAAATGTCTAAACGAAATCATTGCCTTAGGAAAACAAATAGGCATATTTTTTGGAAACTAAAAAATTAAATTTTTTTTAAACTTAAAAATTGAATGAATTTTTCAATATTTGTTTGTAAGAATTTGATTATCTTTAACTATTAAATATTTTGTATAAAAAAATGTCTGTATTTGACGCTACAGCAATTAGAATCTTCGGACGAAACTTGTATTATTCAAAAATTTAAATTTTTTTAACGCTCTAATTACAAAAACAGAGATCTTTTTCTACTTTAAAAAGTAAGACGTTAGTTTCTACAAAACTATTAGTAACTAATTAATTAATTAGAATCATCGATTTATAACAAGATTTAATTTGCTTTCTTAATTTAAATACAGTATGATTACAGAACAGTCTATGATTACGTTTCATAATATTTAATTAGATTTTAAAACAATTAACACTTTTTAATCATAATAATTACGTTATTTTAAAGTTAAAAATTACTAATTTTAAATCAACATGCACAAATATTAATTTTATATTCAATTATAATTTAATTTTTAATATGAAGTAATTCATTGCAATTAATATTGAAGACTCTTTCGTGAACTGAAATATTGTATATTTTATTTATTCACGTCTGCTATTTCGACCAGTCAAATTCGCACGACTTTAAATTTTTAATTAAAATATTCTTTTTTTGTTACTTTCTTATTTTTTAGAAATCTTTATATTTAAACAATTTTTAATAAATAGACGTAATCATTTATAACAAAATAATAGTAAAAAAACCAAGCAAGTGAGACAAAAAAAAATTCAAAATATAAGCCAAACCGGAAGGACAAGAACAACTTTGACAACAACTTGATATTAAAATAAAATTTGTCAACAAAAGAATTTAATAACAAAATGACGAAAAATCATGTTTGACAGACAGTTAACTAAAAAAAATAAAAAATAAATGTAAGTATGTACAATTAAGGTTTTTGCATAATTTCTGTTTTTCTCCTCCATTTAAAATTTTGCATAAATTCAACAATTACAAGTTTAACAACAACATTTTTTCATGTTGAAATTGACAATTTTGTAACAATTTTTTATTATGGTCGTACAACATTACAGCAGAGTAGCTTCTCTTAGAGTTTATTGTGTATAGATATACGAAATTAAACGATTTTGCTTATTTTATAAAAATATGAGTTACTTTTGAGTTTTAAATAGGCAATTTTCTTTTATGTCTTCATGTTATTCTTTTTATTTCTCATATTATAATTATTTAATAATTTTGTATGATCGCATTTTTCGGCATTTGAGTTTTTTTTTTTTTGTTATTTCATAAATAAAAAATTCATATTCGTGCATAATATAAAATGTCGCAAGAACATGAAAATTCAGAAAGAAAAAAGGAAAAAATTACTTGACAATCTTACGAAATATTTGAACAAAAAAAATAAGAGAGTAAAAAAACCCGTACCTTAATTAAATAACAATTTCTTAAAAGAAAATTTCAAAACAAGAAGAGAAGGAAACAAAAATATTTTCATAATTTTAAAGTGGTAAGCCGCTAGAACCAGTTAGAAGTTGTTTTCATTTTAATAATTTTAGAAACAACAAAATTTGTCGTAGAACTTTTGTACTTTGATCAAATCAATTCAATCAAACTTTATTGACAACAACATATTGTATGAGTATATTAAAAAAAATTTGTATAAGTAAGTTTATTTAGAACACTCTGTATGAAAGGTCATTGTTAAAGCAATTAAAATGTAATTTGTGAATATTTTATTGTTGTTCATTTATTTTGTGCCTTTATTGAATTTTTTGCAGTTTTTTTCCAATTATTCTCGTTTGAGTAAACTAATTGCAACACACATAGTGTTAACATTATGATAATGCACATCAGTTTTAACAAATTACACATTTTTTTTATAATTTATAATCGCATATATATAATTTTGTATTATTATTATGCAAATATATATTAAAATTATAAAGATACATATTATTTTTGTTTTATATTTAAATTAAATTTTGTTATGTTTAAAGTTTAAAATTTTTAATTTATTTCTTTTTCCAAGGGTTGTTAACATACGAAAGTTGCATTGAATACAATTGCTCCAAAATGCAGTTTAAAATGGATACGTTCAATGAAATTTAAGTTTCGGCCAACATAAATTCATTGAAAAGAACTCGGTGAAAGTAAATTGAACTATTTGAATTACTTGTAATTGATTTGTCGGCTATACTCAATTGAATTTAAAATTAAAGCAAATTTACATCATAATATCATTATCACTTTATAAGCACAAAGTACACAGTAATAAATTGTTACTCAGAAATGTTATTTACAGAAAAAATTGTGAGATATCGGAAAAATTTATGAGATATCCGAAGAATGATATGTAAGAACTAAATTGTTATCCATTTACTTTACTTAAACCCAAATTTTCTTTATTTTAGAATTAATTGTAATGTGACATATATGAGACCATAATTTTATCCTTATAATAATGTCAACATTGAAAGAATAAAATAAATTATCACAAAACTAGTATAAATCTCAAATTAAATTTTTAATCAAAATCTACCATAAATCTTTTTAATATTTAATAGACTTACTAAATTACTTCTCAAAACAACAAATTATTGTTGTCACAAGCACTTATAAATCATATTCAAACTTATATTTGCATATTTTGCATTATTTGCATTTTGTATAACATTTCATTCAAAGAAATATATGCACATACATATACGTAAATTATTTAGTAAATAAACAAATGAACAAACAAACAAAATAATTTCAATTGTAATTGAAAATAATACAATTGAATTAGTGAAAAATTATTTATGAAAAATTTATTCAATTTTCATAATAAAATACAAATCTTGTAACCAATTTAAGAGCCACACACAAAGCTCTTATTGTAAAGTGCCTTTATTGTGAAAAAATATTAAATTGTTACGTTACACATAAATTGTATGTGTTTAAATTAAGTATAATTTCACATGATGTTTTCTCTCTTAATTTTCTGAGTGTTGAAATTGAATAAGTGGGAAATAAAGAAAAAGTAAAATAAAATTTTCTCACAAATTTATTTTACAACATCTTTTTAAATTTTTTTTTCTGTCTTTTTATTTTTTAAAAATTATTCTATATTATGTAAATTTTACGATATAATTCACCACTCGTATTTTGAATGAACCTAAAGTAAAAGTAAATGACATAAGAAACCCTACAACTATAACGTTATAATTCTGAAACTATAAGTAAAAAATTTTGGGTCCCAACAGTTGTGCGATGATTTTTTTTAATTCCAACTCATAAAAAATTTTCATATTTTCCTTCTATTTTTCTATACATAAGTCTATTTTTACCGACCGTATTGTGTAAACAATAGGTAGGTTATGTGATGGCAACAAATTTTGCATATCGAGTTTTCGGTGGGAACGTACTTCTCCATAGTAGGGAAGTGTAAATAAACTATTTTTAGCAACCTGTCGGTCTGTCGGTCTGTCGGTCTGTCGGTCTGTCGGTCTGTCCGTCTGTCGGTCTGTGTGTGCACGCGTGTATCTCAAGTTGGGCTGAACCAATTTTGATGAAATTTTATATGTAAGTTTATTTCCACCATGGCACGGATCGATCAACTTTTGGTATATATCAGGCCTCGGGAACTGCACTTTTTAGCGGGCCTGTTTTACATTTTTGAGCATATTGAAGAACATATTCAACCGATTTACTTGAAATTTCATATATAAGTTTTGCTCTACCGGCGATGAAACCTCCTAACTTTTGGAAGAAATCAGGCGTCAGCAACTGGACGTTTACTACGGGCCAAATATACATTTTTGTGTATATAAAGAGAAATAATCAACCGATTTCATTGAAATTTAATATATAAATTTCACGTATGAAAACTATGAACATATAAATTTTTTGGAAAGATCAGGGCTCGAAAACTGATCTGCGGGCCGATTTTACATTTTTCACCATATCTACGGAATGAATTGATGGAGTTTCTTGAAATTTGATATTTGAGTTCTGGTTGTTACCGAAACTAACTGGCGAGCATTTCAGGGAATTCGGGTAGCACAAAGCGAAACTCTACTAAGAGCCAAATTTACATTTTTCTAGGTATGTTAACTATAAGCTTACTAATGTCCTAAAAATCGGAAAGAAGTATTTAACAGATATTTTTATAATATTCTGTAACACTTTCACTTAACTAGACAATACACATTGCGGTCGGTTATGTGCTGACCACATCAGATTTTTTTTTATTAAATTATTACTTTACATAAAACACAAACACATTTACATCGTAATTACATGAAAATGACCTTAAAACAAAATTGTTATACATTTTAAATGTTAATGCGTACAATAATATATTGATATATTCTAAAAACATACATACACAAAATATATATATACAGGTTCATTTTTTATTTATTTACATAAAAATATTCAAAAATAATATTTATGTTGAAGTTGATGAATGCAATATAAAAGTAGTTCGAACAGAAAATATATAAGAAAAATATTTAAGAAATATTTTCCAAATTAGTTGTAACTACTTAAAATAATTACAAGAAATAATGTTCGAATGAAATTAATTTTTTTCCCTGTTTTGAAATTACAATCTATTACAATAGTAAGTAGAAATAACCAAAATAATTTAGAATTTTCCCAGAATAATTGCAAAAAAAATGTGTAAATTTTTTTTTGTTATATTAATTTTTTCCCCAAATGTATGAATAATTTTCAAGTTATTATATGTGAAGTATGTATATGTATTTAATATTTTTTTATTTCTCTGGTATTCCCAAAATCGTACTGATGTTGTTGAATTCTTGAATTCCCTAAATTGTGCTGAAATACTTTTATTAATTTAGTATTATTAATTATAACATACCGTGGTGTGAATACATTGAATATGTTTTTGCGAGAATATTGAAATAATCATTTAATATTAAAACTAAAATTGTCGTTTTAAAGGATTCCACTGTTAGTTTAAAAGAGAAAAGAAAAAAAACATGTTTTTCATAATTAGGTTTGTTTACGAATTGCTAAATATTGTTTTTGAAAAAGTAATTTGTGTCCGGTTAGTTTTAATTGTAATATAAATTGAATTCAATTTTAAATTTTTGAATATTAAAACTTCAAATTGATTTTTAGTCTGATTGTATAATAAAAAATAAAATAGGGCGTTTGAAATGTAGATTTTAAAGTGAAAAACAAAGAAAAGGAAAAAATCTATTTGTAGATCCAAAAATAAAAATTAAGAATGAGTTTTATTTATCAAAGAACAAACTTTCATAAAAAATATAAGCCGCAACAATGCTAAGGCTCTAAAGCCAGAAAAAAATTGTAACTGTAGCATCATATAATTCCAAATATTTCCATATATTTTATTTCACAATTAAATGCCTTACTTTAGTATAATTTGAGTAGTAAATCTTAGTAGTAAAGCTAATTTTCAAGTTAAAATTTTATCGATTTAGTCGACAACGAAGTGAGCAGTAATAATAAAGATCATTTCCAAATTACCGGAGAAAAAAGTTAAAGAACTCAATACGTGAAATGAATACCCAAAAAACTAAAACTACGTATAAACTAAGCTCACAAAATCGAAAATATTGGAAGACTACTGGATAGTAAACCCACCAAAACAATGGCAAAGAATGTAAGCCAGGACAGATGCAGCCCTAATATCTTACAATATATTCGGTGAAAGCAGAAAAAAAATTCTGCTTATTATTACATTATACTGATAAGATAGAACTAAGAACACTCGAACATCAATTATCCAATTTTAATCGAGGGAAGCGAAGAATAAACAAATTTATAAATCTTTGAAATTGGCAACCAACAAAATAAACTTGCAATAATTAATCGAGAGAAATTTATAGAGAAACAGGAAAAATTTCAACACTCTGTACATAATATTTGTATAATATTAGTATTATTGTCACCGTCAATATTTATCTACAGCATTTTTTGTTTTTCTAAATAAAAAAGAAAATATTTACTCTTAATTCTTAATATTTGCGTATTTTATTAACGTTTATGTTATGTGTATACTCATATACATATATAAATTGCAAATGAAGTAGTATTAATTATGGTACAAAATACAATAATTAACAAGTTCGGAAATAAATTTTATTTTAATTACAATATTTACTTGACTTTTTAACATGCTTACAGAATATGATCGATAACACATCCTATATAATACCCTTTCGTACTTTTGTACCCTCTTGATCACTTTTACTTTTATACATTAATGAATCTAAATTTCCGATGACTTTTTAAGTATAAATGCACATTGTACAAGGTACTGACGTATATTGAATTACTAATTTCCTATACTTTAACATCAATAGTAATGACTTTTTAATGATTTTTTTTCTCCAATTAATTAGATATAAAATAAAATAAACATATCTACATATTTGTATAAATATACTTACATACATATACGTGTACTTTCATTTTTTATAAATGTTAATGAAGAAATGTGTACGTATTTAATTCTACGTGCATATGTTTTAATTCATTATATTTTTTTTTTGAAATTGTTTTGGAAAATTACTAAATACGAAATTATTTATTTATATTAGACAAGATTTAAAATGTGATACATTCTGCAATTAAGTTTACATTACAACTTAATTTAAATGTTAATTACCCGTAGCTGATTGCAAATCATAGAAGTACATATAAAAGTGAGTATTTATTTAATATTGAAATTACATTCATGATTAAATGAATACTTCTAAGAAACTAAAATTTTCGGAAATCGTCGAGTTAATGAACAAATAATTTAGAAATACAATATGTTATCGTACTTATAAAATATAACATATAACACTGACGCATCACACTGTTGACACTATCGTATTCCCTTGAACTTTTACTTCACTTGTTACGGTAGGATCGCCACCTACCTAGTAAACCTCAATGATGCAAGAAACAAGTTCATGGTTATCTACGATATCATGCATCAGCCCTATGCTCTGTCCAGGAGCGTAGTATGATAATAAAAAAATATTATTTCACTTGTACTTTTGCTTAATTGTTTGCAACTAAGCAAAAATTTCGGGTTCAAAAAATAAAAAAAAACACAAATTTGTTCATCACTGCTCTGTCAAATTCTACCATAATTTCAATTCATCTATCAGAAATTAAGTGACGTAGTATAATATTAAAAAATTTCAATAAATTAAGTAAGAAATTCAATCAAATTATTGAGTTCAACATAATTAAATTAATTAAGTTATAAGAGCCCTAAATATTAAGGCTCTTTTCCAATAAAATTATTTTGTTTATTATTTTATTTTTTCATTCTCTAAATACTCAATGAAATTTTAAAATACTCAATTAAAAATTAATTTAAAGTGATCATAAAAATATAAAGTAAAAATTTAAAATTTCAATTATTTCTATATACAAAAGAGCAAAGCAAAAAATCCCATTTTTCAAAATATTTTAAATTCCTTAATAATATTTCAAAACATTTTTAAATTAATTAAGTACAATATGAGTGAAAAATTAAATTTAGAAAACATTTTATGAGAATGTTTTACATTGAAAATTATTTAATTATTCTTTTTATTTTATTATTATATTGAAAATTATCGAAAAGCTTGAGAACACCTACTCACAGTTCCGTACAACAAAAATTGTTATATTGTTTAATAACATTTAATTAACATTTGATATTTAAAATTTATTTTATTAAATTGTTAAAAATTCTGTATGTATATTACAAAACAATATGTATTTTAATTTCTCTATATGAAAGATATTTATACAATATCTATACATGTAAATGTATAGATGTATCTAACTCCAGCTTTAATATTTGAAAATTTATTATATAGAACTTTAAAGTGAAGCTATTTTTATTGTTATATTTTGTTATTAAAGTTAACAACTTTGCCTAACCCTAAATCAATACTTCCAAGAACTATACAAAAATAAAAGAGAAACAAGTATGAGAAAAAATGTGAAACAATACAATTATTTATTTAGAATTATATACATAATATATGTATACATATATGTATGTATATACTTTAGTATAATCATTCAGTTTAATTAACATTTATAACATTATATATAAATGCCTGTGTATATTTATATACAATATACATAATTTGCTGCTTGATTACTAATGCTATAATAAATTATAAAGCCATACCCATAAAATTTTCAATAAAATTCAAATTTAATTTTATGGTTTCTATAAATTTCATTTTAACAAAAAAAAACATTTTAAATATTATTCATCTATTCTACTACTACACTATTCACTCATCATTTTTGAATATTTTCTTTTTCCTATTAGATACGTTCTCCTATATAATGTACAATGTACATATGTATATCTCTATTTTAATAAAATCAGTGATAATAGGCTTTTCACAATATAGATACCAGTATACACCTCACTAATTCCAATTTGAATTTTATTATATAAAATGTATTTTGTATACCGGAAGTATGAGTATTTGTTAAAAGTCAAAGTGATTTTGTTATTTGAAAATTTAAAAAATTATTAATTAATCATTTTCATTTGTTTTTGATTTTTAATAGTTGAGCTTCAAATTTTAAAAATGTCATTATTACTTTATGCGATAATGTGAGAAAATAAAAATTATATATTTTTAATTTAAAGTAAGAATAATTAATTAAAACTATTTTAGTTATAAAAGCGATAGCAAAACTATATAACAGATTTAAAATTTAATTTGAATATTATTAAAAATTAAATTTACATTAAAATTTAGCCCCTTATTCTAAACTATTACAAGTCGGCATATTCTTTATTATCAAATGTCAAAAACTGAAAATTTGAATACAGAAATCTGACAAGAGAATGTAGAAGTTTCATTATTAAATATTAAATATCAAGTAAGTAATAGAATAATACATTAGAAGACTTTATGTATACTTGATTTGACTAAAAAATTAAAAGCAAAATTGAATTTCTAAAAAATTATGATTCGAGTTGACATATTTATAGTATAAAAGAAAAAGTTGAGAGAAACATTTTCAAAAAATGAATCAGTAACTTGTAGAAAAGACTTTATTTTATTTCCAAGCCACGCTAGTAGCCGAATGCACTTGTTAAGAATTCTTAGTTTATGGCTATTTCTATTGTTTATAGATCATTGCAATACTAACAAATTTTGCGAAATAAAATCATTAATTGAATTAAGCGCTTTTAATTAAAACAATCTTAATTAAAAATGCATTAATATTAAGATTTTTAATCTTAATAATGATTAATATTAAGATTTTCAGTTGATTAGTCTTAATATCTCGAAAATTAATATTTATAAAAAAAATTAGAATTAATAATTAATAAAATTTGATTTGATACAGACTAATTGAAAAAAATCTCCAAAGCTTTCTCTTCAATTAATTAACTGAGAGCCAGAGAATTGAATCAATTTCTAATTTTTATTTTACAATTTCATCAATTCTATGCTTTTTAATGATGAATTCCGAAATCCAATAAAATCTAAGCTTTTCCAACAACTTCTTGTACATATACAGCAATGTAGATAACTACTAATTTTTTACAATTGATCTATTATTTTCCGCACCCTGGTTAAATTAAATAGTCTTAAATCCAAATAATTTGTAGAAGCACATTCATGCATACAATAAGACACTGATTAATGTATATTTATTGTATGTACACTATTTTAAAATGTTTAACATTAATTTGTTTGATATCGATTTCACATTGCATTCAATTTTTAGAAAGGTGTAAATTAAGGAAATCCGCAACACGCACTTTTCTGAAATTTCAAAAAGTTCATTCACACTTTTATTAGGCTTTTGGTTTTTTTTTTTCTTTACTTTTTTTTTCACCTTCATTCAACAAGATACTTAGCTATATACTTATATACATAAGTTATAAGTTTTTTGTGTATATTTTTTTCCAATTAGTTGGCAAAGCAGAAAAAAAAAGAAAATGAAATATCCGACATTTATTATAATTTTTTGTGTGTTCGAGAGTCGAGAGATAATAAATCTTAAAAGAAAAAGAAAATAATTTTTTACTCTAGTACAGTCAGATTTCAACTTTATGATACCAATAATGACTTATATTGACCTCTTGACTTTTTATACTGGTATTTGTATAACAGTGACTTCATTAAAAAAAGAAAAAACAAAACAAATTCACTTTCTTTTTCAAAAATGACATTCAATTTATGCCTTTATTTTTGCTCTCCCTCTTCATTTCTCCCTGTTCCTCTACTCACTCATTCTTTTAAATTTCTATTTAATGATTGTTGAATATTGGCATTAAAAAATAAGACAAACATGAAAAAACAAAAAGAGAAGATAAAAAAAAAAATTTTTTTTTTCAACTTTCGATTTCATTCGATTGGCAATAAAAGAAAACTACAATATTGAATTTCACTCCCTATTAAAAATAAAAAACAAAAAACAAAAAATTTTTATTTTTTCACTTTTATACGTGAACACATAAAATTCAATGTAATCAATAAATAAAACAAGACTCTAAAAACAAAAATCAAATGAAAATGAAAGTTAATTAAGTGAAAATAAATTAAAGATAGTAAAAAAAAAATAAACAAAATAAAAAACAATAAACTAACATCAATTAGACAGAAAAATGATAATATCCTTTCGATTAATTAATTAAATTAATTAAATTTCAATAGTAAATTGTATAAAATACTGTTATTTCTCTTACATATTTCAAATATTTGATTTTATTTGATAAAACAAGATTTCCAAATAATTTTATTAATTTCAATTAACTTTAATTTTGAAATTAATTTATTCATTAATTCAATTGAATTGAGTTGTGCAAATAATTAACAAGTTTTACAATATAGATTTTTTCGAGGAAATTTAAATGTTGACAAAAACTAAAGTGTTATACAATATTAAATTAAATAAAATGTAATGAATTTTACCATATTAAATACAATCTTACAAAAATAATCTTTATTTTCAAATTAATTAAGTGAAAAATTCACTTTATTATTGACTACTCACTCGTGAATCACTTTATTCCCATCAAATTTCGTTATTTCTTAAAGTTCTGGTTATATTATTATATGGAAGGTAGATAAGATTTATTTGATTAAGTATTGTATATAGTAATTTTATATGATATAAAATTGTTATTGATAATATCAAATGTTGGTCGACAACAATTGCATCTGACGGTCATCAACCCGTAATCAACAATTTAAACTAAAAAAATATTTGGATTCAATTTTCGTATACAACTTTTACATGCACCCTGTTGACAATTTAGCAACAAATTATTTGTCAGAATTTGAATTTCTCTGTTGGCAAAATCTGTTGATAACATTAAAAGTTACAATATTTAACAACAATATCGAGAAAGATGCAAAAGAATTGAACGCGCCTTTTACATTATTGATTAATACTTAATTCGACGCTTTCAAAATGACAAAAAACGCACATTCACGAATTCATTGAGACTTGCCAGATTTTTTTTTTAAATTCCTTTCGTTTTTTCGTTTTACTTAAATCTCTCATAATTTTTTCTTGTAAAATAATGAGTGAACTCTGATCACGATAAAAAAACTTTCCACAATTTTTAATTTCATATAATTTATGAATAAATTTTACATTTTATCTAACGTTTAATTTATTTTATAATATTTTTATTTTAATAATGATTTGGAAAGTAATTAAAAATTGAAATTTTTCACAGTTTGAGTCATTTATCATTTTCTAATATTGTGTGTATATACGTACATAACATGTATACAAAAAATTTTCATTATATTTATTAAATCAAAAATTTTATTGAATATTATTGGAAGCCGAAAATAATTTCTCTAAATAATATGTAAAAAAAAAACCTGTATTTATATATTTTATATTAAACTTTTCATAGGTGAAAAACAGCATTTATAGTTAATATTTGTGCAATAAAAAAATAAGTTTTATATAAGAGTTTCATGCATTTTAGTGCAAAATGTTTCAAAAACATGCTATTATTTTTCGTTTATTTGAAAAAAGAATGTATAAATTTCATTTAGAAATAAAAAGAGAAGATAACTTTATTTTTTAAGAGCAACCGCAGAACAGATGAAAACGGTAACATGGTAAAAAATTTTTCTATCCTTTAGAAACTGGATTTGAATAAATACTTTCCTGCTGTCTTGACAGAACCAATTTAAATACGAAAGGATGAAGGAAGAAACAATTTGTGTTCTATATTCAACTCTACTTTTTTTAGAATTCCAAGTAACTTGGTCAAGATTTTCAAAACGTAAATTATTTTGTTATATAAGTTAAAAACTAAATTTTCTTGTCAATAGTTAACATTAATGTCAATTTCGGTATCATATCTGATATTTTGACATTATTTTATATTATATGTGATATTTATAAAAAATATTTTTGGCTACACAATTCATTAAAATCGTTATTCTTTACGATCATTAATAAACCCTTAAATTTACTTTTATTTTAAAAGAACGTAAAATATTTTTGGAATTTCAAAGAAAATTTATTCTCTGCTTTACAAATTTTATAAAATTTTACATGTAGTTCGAAAAAAAAATATTTTAATCATGAAATAAAAATCTACTATATTTCAAAATATGACACAAATCGGTGACTTCATGCAATTAAGGAAAGATGGTAAATGTTGTCAAATATCAAATTTCTAAATTTTTGTAATAAATAAAATTTATTTTAAACATCATCATTAACCATTTTCATTTTATTTTTCATATAATATTACAACATGTACGATGTACTATAATATTAAATAAAAAAAAGATAAAGTTAACAGATACACACATAAACACATACGACTACAAGTAATGTGTACATTATTTTGAAATTTTTGTGAAATAACACCATACTAGAAGTGAATATGTTAAGCATAATACTCTATTTCAGAAAGCTAATCTAAGTATTCAGAGAAAAAATAAAAGTAGAAGTAATAAAAGTAATTCAAAATAAATGCTAACTGCAAAAAATCTTGGCAGTTATTATTATTATAGTAAAAAAAAACGAGTAGATAGTTATCAACTTACATCGTTATGGCTTTGTACAATCTCTTTATATATCTACAAACATGCTAAATTTGAAACTAAATGGAGAAAAATTAAATAAGCATGCAATTACACTTTATTTCAAAGCAAATTATTAACTATGTATGGTTTACTTAGTTTTTTTTTAATTTTGTCATTTTTTTAACTCATGTGATCACTGTGATATTATTACAACTATATAATTCTAGCTAGACAATATTTTTAAATACTTTGTTGAGTAAAGACAAAATTGGTAATAAGAAAAAGTTAATAAACATTTGAAAGTTTATTGTATACAGTTAAAGCGTATGTATACAAAACCACATGGTAAATGATTTTTATTTCAAATTTTTATGGTGTTTTCTCTTTTATTTTAAGAAAATTTACGATATTAGTTTCATACATTCGCAATAGTCTTATAAAAATTGCTAAATTTGTATATATACATAATGTATGAGATGATATAAAGGAAGAGAGGACAGAAAAAATTGTACAGTATTACACAGTTTTCATTTCATCGTCATTGCATGGATCATTTAATTTCTTGTACACGTAGGCTTTATATTAACTTGAAACCCCTGTACATACGTATTGTATGGTAATTACATTCAATATAAAAAAAATTAAAATCCATAATGCTGAAACTTTTACTCTTTAGAGCGAAAAAAGGTTTTATATAGGAGCTGATTTTAAGTTGATCTTTTTTCTTTTCAAAAGTAAACCATAATTTCCCCTTTCAGATACAAAATTTAAAGATATTTAAGGTAAATTGTGAAATAATGTTATTAAATTTCTAAAATAAATAATTGAAATTAATTAATTGAAATTACGTTATTTATAGAATTAAAAAATTAGACATAATCAAATAATATTCCTAATTTTCTAGACCTTGAAATTTTAAGTTTCTATTGGACTCTTAATATAATACGAAATTTGTAAGCTTTGTTTAAAATGATTTTGAATTCATGCGCGTGGCTTTATATTAAATTACTTTCTGAAATGTCCGATACCACAGCAGCCGAGCAATGACAGAAAAAATTTTAGACAATTTTGTATACGAAACGATTCACTTTTCATTTTAAATCCTCTTTCATAATTTAAAATAAAATTTTGAATTCTCTTTTTAAATTTATACAGAAGAGAAGCTAAATGGAAAGTAATGAAATAAAATATTCCTCATGTGGAATACTTAATGTTGAAATACCTAACTCGTGTTTTTATCTACATTGTGCGCAGCATGTCTTATATAGGCAAGCGAAAATTTCATTACAAACATAAATATAATATGCGGTTTTACCGAAGCTCAACTTTATAATTTCCAATTTTATTTTAAATTTTTAAATTTTCGAAAAAAAAAAACAAAAATTAAATACATATGAAAGTAAATTGTAAGTATATTCTTTTATAGTAAATAAACTGCAATTTGAGCAATAAAAAGCAAAATATAAAATGTATAGAAGCCACATTGCATTTACGAATACACAAAATATACAAGAGCTAAGAGTGGAGTATTGTTTTGAGAAACACCAAGAGACAAAGAGGAAATAAATGAAATGAAACACAAAAGAAATGAAAATTTATGTACCTAACCAACAATTTTTATTTTATTTTTTTTTATTTGTTACAATGGTTGGATGGTTTTTTTACTGTTTTTTTTTTTGGATGGAAACCTTAAATGCGTCACGAATGAGAGAAACTGAAAATTTTTTATAAACAAAAATAAAACAAAAAAAAACCAAGTTAAAAAGTAACAGCTTTGAAAATAAAAACACAAAAAAAAAATTCACTTTCACCACTTTCAATTTTGGTCTCTCGGTTTTTATGTGCCTTTCAATATTTTTTTCCATTTTATTTTTGTTTTTTGATTTTTTTTTATGAAATGGAAAACATGAGTTATTTATACTTTTTTTTTGCAATTTTTTTTTTTTAGGTTTTGCAGGTTTTGCATTCAAACATGATGTTTTCAGTAACGGTGAAGGCGAACCTGATAGTTTGGTGTTTATTAAAACACAGTTTGTTGCAAAAAAAAAATATCAACGAGAAGACAAACTAAAAATAAACCGTGTATAATTAAAAATATGTAATTTTTTATTTTCTGTTTGCCTCCTTTTAGGTTCTTTTTTTTTTGTATTGTTAACACTTTGATATATTGCATGCATAAAATTCAACATACGCGAAATGTACATACATATGTATGTTTATATAGTGTAATTTTTTTAACATTTTTTTAACATAATTTTTACATAAGTACGCGTATATGTAAATAAATATAGAATTTCTCACATATAGTAATAAATATATTTTAATCCCACTGTGGCATGACATTAATAATATTATGTGGTTGTAAAATTTAGTAGTTATATACATAAATATGCGAACTAAATGAGTTTAAAATGAACACATAACAGAAAGTACTCTAAACCTTTAACGAAATGTATACATGTAAATAAAAATATTATGATATTGGTACCCTCTCCACTTTGGTATTATGTTTGTACAATATCTGTGGGGAGTATAATTAAATATACTAGTGTGTATATAGGCAAAATATATTCGTATAAAAAATATAACAATTACTATGTATAATATAGGTATTTGTAATATGCAAATGTGTTTATGAAAGATGAATGTAGGATATGTCATAAAATATAAATTAATGTATACGCTTCAATTACAAAAGGTGTAACTAATTATTTATTTTATGACTATAGCAACTACTTATTTAATTTTTAATTAGTGGTTAGGTTTTTTTTTATTTATTTATTTTATTTTTTTATTTAAATAAAAATGTACAGCTGTACACCCTTTAAAAGTTATAAGTTATTTCATTAAAAAAAAATTAATCAGTGTATTTTAATTTTAATGTCCTTTTGTTTGTCGATTGCATATCTAAAACCCACAAATATTTTATTTTTAAAAAATAAAACATTTATTTTTAAAGTGGTAAAAATCACTTTCACTACTTTGAAATCAATGTCATAAAATATTTGCTTTATTCGAATTTGCAATTAAATTTACGAATTAAGAAACGCAAATCAATGCAATTTTCAAGAAAATTTTAAATATTAAAAATATTTTTATAGAAAAACCATTTTTTTTCATTACGGAAAGAAACGGCATTTTCAAAGCAAATATGTTTATTATATATATACCGTTAATGATCAGTAAATTTTTTTACAAAAAAAAAAGCAATAAAAATAATTATTGAACATTTCAATATTGCATGTGCATTTAATATTCATGAAATGTTCAATAATTATTTTTAGTGTAAACAATTAATGTGAGTTTACGCCACTTTTAAAAAATATATATACAAATCAATAATTTTTAAATAATAATTGAAATTTTGAATATATATGGGAAAAACTGTGAATATGAGAAGTTGTTTATTATGTTAATTTTGAAATAATGTATAGTAGATGTGTAGTAAAAAGATTTAAAATATATTTCCAAAAAATTAAAATTTTCCATTGTAACATAGAGTAGATCAGTTTTATTTCTGAATCTAAGCAAAACTTAAGAATAAAGATGTTGAAGTTAATAAAAGTTTCACAGTGTTTATTGATACTTTTTCTTAAGCACGTCTCTTTAGTTTTGTTTTTCCGCAACGTTTTCCTCAATACAATTAATTTCTTTCATATTGAAATGATTGATGGGAAAATGCAAAGAGACTCAATGCGAATAATTCAATATCATATACGAATTTCAATGTACTTAAATTCTTGTTGTAACTCAATAAATTTTGTTGTTTGTAGCCGTATTAATATGAAAAATTTGTAATATCACACTCTACTGCTACTACAAATACGATAAAACTATTTCATACATAATTTATTTAGGTATAAATAAGGTAAACAAATTATAGGTATATTTTTTTTGTATTCAAATTTCAATTTAAAATATTAAAATATTGTAGTCTAATATATGAAATTTGTTGAATTTTAATTAGTGGTAGCATTATTTCAAAATTAATAATTATATATTCAAAAAAAAAAAATATTTAGCATAAGCAAAAAAAAATTAAAATATATTTTAATATTTATCATCAAATAATTTGCTTATACATATAAAATTTTCGAACAATTTAACACAAAAACAAAATTATGAAATTTGCATAAATATTAGTAAAATTGAAAAAAAAAGAATTGGTAATTTAGTCAAAATATTTAATTAATTTTTTATTCCAAGTTTGGTTAATATCAAATAACGGGGAGCTATTGATACCTACTTATCGTCAACATCATGTAAACGAAGAATATCATTTGTATTATATTAAAGCAGTATATATATAATATTAATTATTATGAATATAACAATTGTCTCTTTCTATATAAAAATGAATATTACTGTATTAATATATGAATAATGCTTTCTCTATTTTATGTATATATTATGATTACATGTTAAATTATCTTCCCATTCAAATAAAGTTCTTATTGAAGTTAACATGGGTTATGGGCCCAGAGTAAAAATTATGTGGTCTTCTAGATAGCGGTCTGGATTGAGTAAATAAATATATATATATTTTCACTTGAATAAAGTAACGTGTTAATTTGAAAACAAAAAGGAATCGTTTGAGATCTTGGTGATCAACGATAATTTTGGAATAAATCAACTATAAAATTAATCGCAAATTAAAATTAAATTCTTCGTAATAATTATTTTTGAATAATATTTCAAAAAAAAAAAAAAAAAAAAAAAAAAAAAAAAATGGCACAAAACACCATGTTTAGATTCGACCAGCTTAACAATGAAAATTATGACACGTGGAAAATCCAAATGGAATCGCTTTTAATTGAACAAGATTTTTGGGAATACGTAAGGAATGTAAATGCAAAGCCAGAAGAACTTGCAGCATTAACTAGATGGAATAAAAATGACGCAAAAGCTAAAGCAAAATTATTATTGGCTATAAGTCCACCAATACTGAAAGATGTAAAAGATTGTGAAACATCACATGAGCTATGGGTTAGGTTACAACAAATATTTGATTCAAAAATTCCAACAAGAAAAGCTGCTCTATTGAAAAAATTAATATTAACAAAAGCAAATGATGACAATATTGAACAACATATTTCAGATTTCTTCGATATAGTAAATAAAATAAAATCGATAGATATCAATATAGACGATGACCTGTTGTCGATTTTATTACTTTATAGCTTACCCGACAAATTTGAAAATTTTAGGATAGCTATCGAAGCTCGGGACGAGTTGCCAAAGCCAGGTGCACTTAAAATAAAAATTCTGGAAGAATACTATTCACGATCTACTCAACCATCAGAAGTTTTGATAGCTCAGCAAAACAACACATACTACAAAAGCAAATATAATTTTCAAAATAGATTTAAGAAGCCTCTAAGACATAAGATCATGTGTTATACCTGCAAAAGATATGGTCATAAATCGTCAGAGTGTAGAAATAATTTTTGCAAAAACGAAAAAAGTTCATTAGTTGAGGAATTATGTTTAAATATTAAAAATCAAAACAATAAATCATTGCTTTGGATTTTGGACAGTGGTGCTACTTCCCACATGTCAAATGATATAAAACTTTTCACTAATATACAAAACTTGGAGAATTTTAGGTTGAACTTGGCAAATGAAAGCACCACCGATGTCAAAGGTAAAGGTACAATTATAATTTATTTGAATGGCAGAAAAATCAAATTACAAGATGTCTTGTACGTACCAAAATTACGCACAAATCTAATTTCGGTAAGCAAAATTACTAACAACGGATTGCAGGTAAAATTTTGTGGTAATAAAGCAAAAATTTTCAATTTTAAAAATCATTTAATTTTTGAGGCTATACGAAGAAACAATTTATATGAAATACAAACTGATACATTGGAATATGCAAATTTTAGTCAGACAACAAATAATTTAAAACTATGGCATTATCGTTTTGGCCATTTAAATTACAAGAGCTTACAACAAATGATAAGAAATAAAGAAATAATTGGAATTAATGAAAATTCAATTTCACTGAATAATGAAAATCTGCCAAAATGCGAAATTTGCCTGCAAGGAAAACAGTGTCGTCAACCGTTTAAAACATTAAATAAAGAAAATTCGAAAAGAGAACTACTTCAACTTGTTCATAGTGATGTATGCGGTCCAATCAATGTAACATCGTTAGGTGGAGCACGTTACTTCGTTACATTTACTGATGATTTCTCAAGATGGACTGAAGTATACTTTATGAAAAATAAATCAGAAGTATTTACAAATTTTAAAAATTATAAAGCGAAAGTTGAATGTTTTACTGGTAAAAGAATTAAAATTTTGCGAACGGACAACGGAACCGAATATATCAACCACACCTTCTCAAATTTTATGAAACAAAATGGTATAAAACATGAAACAACTGATACATACTCACCACAGCAAAATGGCATATCAGAGCGAAAAAACAGAACATTATTAGAAATGACACGATGTTTATTATTTCAATCCAACTTACCAAAATACCTGTGGGCAGAAGCTTTATCAACTGCAAATTACATTCGTAATCGTTGTATTTCAGAAAGTTTAAATAATTTAATACCGTACAAGCTGTGGTATAATAAGGATCCAAATGTTTATTATTTTAAATCCTTTGGTTCACTAGTATATGTGCTGAATAAATCGCCTAACAAAGGAAAATTAGATACCAGATCTTCACCATATTATTTAGTCGGTTACGACGAAAATTCAAAAACATATAGATTGTGGAATAAAACTAATAGAAAAATAATCAAAAGCAGAGAAGTAGCAATGGTAAATGAATGTGGTACAGAACGAGAAAGTGTAAAAGTAATCCCAAATAATATTTATGATGATTATGATTATATCAAAGAAGAAATTGTGAATATTGACAATGACACCAATAATAAAAATACCGAAAAAGAAATTGAAATTATACCGACAAAGAAAATCGAAAATGAAAATGTTAGTGAAAATTTAAATAAAGATGTTTGTCAACAAAATAATGAAAATGTTGAAAAAGTTATAAGTAAAGGAAGGCCAAAACTCTTGAGAACAGGCAAAAAGGGAAGACCAAAGAAATTATATCGCCTAAAATCACAAAAAGACAAAAGTCCAGAATCTGAGAAATTTCCAAATGATGATATTGATATTAATTATGAGACTGCTGAAGAGGATGTTTTTAATGTTTATGAAGAAATTTCTAGCCCAATGGATATTGAAAATAGTATATACAAAAGTGAATGGGAAACGGCTATTAGAAAAGAATTAGAATCACACATAAAACACAAAACTTGGGAGATTGTTGATAGGCCAAAAAATGTTAAACCAGTTGGATGCAGATGGGTATTTACCCAAAAGAATGATTCAGAACAGAATACTATTAGAAAAGCGAGGTTAGTAGCAAAAGGTTTTTCCCAAATTCAAGGTGTAAATTTCACAGAAACTTATGCGCCAGTTGCAAAAATGAAGTCTTTAAGGATCCTAGCAGCTATTGCAGTGAAATTTGATATGAAATTTTATCAGTTCGACGTTGTGACTGCATATTTAAACGCCACTTTAAAAGAAGATATATATATGGAAATACCAAAATATTTTGAACAAATAAATAAAGTAAAATTGAAAAAGAATAATGTATTAAAACTAAATCGCGCACTGTATGGTTTGAAGCAGAGTGGTAAAGAATGGAATTCTGAGTTAAATAGTAAATTAGTAAATTATGGGTTTATTCAGTTAAAATATGAACCTTGTTTATATATAAAAAAGTATAAAAATAAAACACTTTTCGTTTTAGTTTATGTGGACGATTTAATAGTAGCAAGTCAAGACGAAGATACTGTAAAATGGTTCAAATCAATATTAGAACAAAATTTTGAAATAAAATATCTGGGATTGGCAAAACATTTTTTAGGTATCGAAATCAATCAAGATCAAGGTAATATTACAATAACACAAAGAAAATTTGTCGAAAAAATGCTAAAGAAGTTTGGAATGGAAGCTTGCAATCCAGTAAAAACCCCTTTGGATTATAATGTTAAATTATCAAAGTCTATGTGCCCAAAAAATCAAAAGGAAAAAGATGAAATGGAAAACACTCCTTATCAGGAATTGATCGGCTCATTGTTATATCTTGCAACAACATCTAGGCCAGATATTGCATACGTGGTTAATTTTTTAAGTCAATTTAATTCCAATTATGGGCGAGCTCATTGGCAAGCCGCCAAAAGAGTCCTAAGATATCTTAAAGGCACTGCTTCTTACGGCTTAAAATATATTTTTAATGATAGCAAATTAATGGGCTTTACAGATGCTGACTGGGGCTCAAACTTGGATGATCGTCGCTCTTATACGGGATACATTTTCGTATGGTCTGGTAGCCCTATTTCTTGGGAAAGTAAAAAGCAAAAAACTGTGGCACTATCCAGTACCGAGGCTGAATATTTGTCTTTAACCGAAGCTGCTAAAGAATCGATCTATTTAAGAGAGTTACTAAAGGAAATGAACTACAAAATCGCTGAACCTACAATTATTTTAAACGATAACAAAAGCGCCCAAATGATTGCTGTGAATAATATAATTAACAACAGAAATAAGCATATTGACATACGTCACCATTTTATAAGAAATACGATTTTAAATGGACATGTAATTATAAAATATCAACCAACAACTGACATGCCAGCAGATATTTTAACAAAAGGTGTTACATCTTCTAAATTAAAAAAATCTTTAAATGCTGTTGGAATTTATACAACTATGGTACATGAAGTTGAAGGGGGTGATTGATACCTACTTATCGTCAACATCATGTAAACGAAGAATATCATTTGTATTATATTAAAGCAGTATATATATAATATTAATTATTATGAATATAACAATTGTCTCTTTCTATATAAAAATGAATATTACTGTATTAATATATGAATAATGCTTTCTCTATTTTATGTATATATTATGATTACATGTTAAATTATCTTCCCATTCAAATAAAGTTCTTATTGAAGTTAACAGCTATATATTTAAATTATATTTATATGAGTACATAATTAAAATTATTATTTAGAAAATTTAATAAAAAACTGGCTATTAAACAAAATCAAAATTTAAAAACGTACCACCCTAAAACATATTCAACTAATATTTTCATAGAATTTCCGATTTATTGTTTTCAAATTTTATTAATTTTGTACATAGCATAGTTTAAGTAAATAATAATAATTATTAATGTCATCATTTCGGACACGTTCATTACATTATATTCATTGTAAATTTTGCAAAGGGGATAATCATGTTAAAACCAATAAGTATGTTTAAATAATTTTCCATTTTTTTTTTGGGTTTCCATTCTAAAAGATTTTTAAACTAGTATTAAAATTTAAACTCAAGTAATTTAAGCTCTTATTTAGTCCACATAATAAATTTGAAATTAAATTTTTTAATGCTCTTTAATATTTTTCATTCTTACCCTACGAATTTATAATTTACATATCTAAATGTATCAATGAAACCCAGTTAACAAACCAATAAAACTGACTATGATTTTTGTGCTTTGTAGTTCTGAATAAATGAAGTTTTCTAAATATTCATCAAACTCAACACATATTTAAAATTTAAATTTTTAAATATGGAAGAATTTATAATTAAGCAAAATATTCTCAAAATTTTCAACTCCATGATACCCTTATTAAATAAATTTTATTATGAAGAAAATTTTTCTTTTTTATTTTATTTTAAAAAAAATTACTAATGCAAGTCTCTTAATGCTCTGATAACAATACAAAATAAAAATAAAAAATTTATTACCATGCATGGATTTAACAATGAAAATTTGATTTTTATTTCTTTTCTCAAAATTTTCATAAAAAATCATTAAACATTTTAAGTTATCAATAAAAATTTCGTATTTGAAAATTTCCACAAACCAAAATAAAAAAAAATAATTTTATAAAATAAAAATGAATATTGATATTTTTAAATAAAATTACTACACACATGTAAAGAAAAAAAATTATTTATTGAAAAAACCACAAAAAAAATACCAAAAAATGAAAACCTTTTATCATTAAATCGATTTTTATACAAAAAGAAAAATATGAAAGGCAATAAACAGAATTGAAAAAAATTAGTTTCTGTAACATTTTTAAGCATGGAAAAATCCAAAACAATATTAGAGTTACCATCTTATATTAAAGTATTTGAGTTTGATATGAATAATTTTTTAAATCCTTAAAATGTGCTCTATTTAAAAAAAGAACAGAAAATTCCACAATAATATCATTTAAATCATAATTGTTTAATTATAATTTAATATGAGATCCATTGTAGTTCATAATGATCTTACGTTATACAAAATTCATACTAATTTATTACAACGAATTCAAAAAATTCAGAAAATGAAAAATACTCCTAACAGTAGGCAATTTTTTTGAAATTTCGATTATGTACTACAAAATAAAGAAATTATGGTGAGAAAAAAATTCTAAAAAAAACTAAAAATTAGCAGTCGAGAACCAACAAAATTTAAAATCAATTATCGAGATTAAACTTCATGGCAGTTCAATAACTAAACAATATTTGGGTTTCAATAGTTTGATGTTGCGAGACCATAATCACTATATTGGTTTGCTCCTCAATAAAAGACCAAAAAAAAATTTTAATAATTAAAATCAGATTGATATGTTGGAATTTATTTAAAAAATGAAATTGCTGTTAAGAAACTGAAACCTTAAAACGAATAAGCAAATTTACATAATTGCAGTAAAAGCAAATGTTATACTTTGTACTTTCATTTCGTTTACGTCACATGGTAATCACTGTAATTTAAGGCCCTACAAAACTCATTGTCATAAAAAAAAAGAAATGTAAACCTAATAAAATCACTTAAAAAAAAAAAATATGAAACCAATTTCCATATAATTTTCGTATTTACTTTATTTTTTATTTTGTTATTTTTCTTCTTCTTGGTTGCTTTCTTTATCTAGTCAACTTAAAATCGGTAATCAATGATTCTTCAAATCAAAACCCACTTCCAAGTTAAATTAGGGGGGAAACCTTTATGTTTTTTTTCTTTATCGAAAAAAAAGCAACCACAAAAGAACGAAGCATAAAATTATTTTACAACTTTCATCAATTTACAAGGTTTTTATTTTCGTTTTTCATCTTTTTTTTCTGTTCCTCCAACTCAAAATATAAAAATAAAAAGAGCATAAATGTTTTTTTATGAGGAAATCATTTTTTTTTTTTTGTTATTCTGGTAAAATAAAATATAAATAATAAAAACCTATACTGCTGAAATCTCTGCTGCTATAAGGAAAATTAAATAAAACGCAAATTTATGGTTTAGAAGAGGAACAACAAATAAAAAATAATAATAAAAAAGTAAACAAAAAAAATATGGAAAATTTCACTTTCGATTTTTATTTTTGAAGTTTAGTAAAAAAAAACAAAAAAACGCAAAAGAAAATCCGGAACTGAGAAGAAAAAAAAAACAAAAGTTGATTGTTATCATTCGGCAAGGCAAAATAAAAACAAAAAAAAATCCAGCTTAAATGATTTAAGAGATTACTGAAACGCAGCAAAATAAACACAAATGAAGTTACAAAGATGGAAAGACCATGAATTAAGAAAAACGTTATTATTGCTTGCTAATCCGTTGGTGTATTTTTAACCGGTCATAGAATTTTTTATTATTATTTAAAATAATTAAGGATTTTTTCTTTTCAAATCTTAATGCTATTCGATGTAAGATAAAAAAAAAATAAAGTAAAATCATCTAAAGAGATTTTGATAGACTTTAACTGAATTTCATTAACTTCAAACAGATTTTAAAGTGTTCAAATTAAAAATTGTTAAGTTTATAAATTATTACTTTAATAAGTAGTTTCTTTTTACTAATTTTTAGGACCATTCAAAATTTTATAAACAAAAATTTACATAAAATTATATTTGAAATCTTATTTTTTTAACTTAATGGAAATTTCTTCATACAACTGCAGAACAAATGCATAACGTAATCAAAGGAACGAGTTAAAGGCAGAAAAATTAAATAAAATTTTCTCCTCGAACTGGACTCGAACCAGTTACCTATCGTTTTCTAGTTACCAACTGCCAAGAAATCTACCAAGAAATTGCCGACAAAATGTTTTTCACATTGCTTTATACTATAATCCACATGATTACTAAGTTCGTATATCTAAACTCAAAATCTAATTTGAAATTGCAATATTATAGAAACCCTTCAAAAATATCGCAATACATATATTTTTATATCAACGACATTTAAATAACATTTCAATATTCATTATTAAATTTATAAAATAAAGAAATTAAATTATAAAGGCAAAGTTATAAATATTTTTGAGTTTCAATTCAAAAAGATTGTTTTCCAATTTTTTAACTTAGCAAATATTTTTCTTAAATGTGCCTAACATTTTATCTACGTTATGATGGGTAGGTTACAAAGGATGAGGTTTGGAAACAAAATTAGTACAATACCAAAGCGAAAAGAATTGACTGGCGCCCAACAATGGGTGATTATAAAAAATTTAATCTACAAAATTACAATTTATTAAAAATTATAATTTTGGAATATTTTTGTTTGTACGTACTTTTCCAATTTGTTTATATTATCATAATAGCATGAATGTATGTATATTTATTACAAGTAATGCAAAATTATACCGAAAGGAAATATGTTTGTACTTAAATCACACCTTACATGACATTTTAATGTTTATCGAAACATACACAAACATACTTTGATATCTTTCAAAATTTATCAAAAACACATATTGTTATTATGAAGGTAACAACAAATTTAATCAAACATATAGCTACATATGCATATACATATTTCTATATAAAGATGTATACATACATATTTGCTATTTTATTGCGAAAATACTAATAGTATTATTAAAAAAAAATATTGAACTACAACAAAAAAAAGAGTCAGGTATAAAGTACTTAAAATAATTTTTTTAAACCTTTTCATTTCTTATTACCATCTAAAAGAGTGACAGACGGAGGCAATCGAATTAAAATTTTTATTTTACACTTTTAATATATGCACATAGGTAAGTATGTTATTTTTTATGTTCAAATAAATAAAAATACAATAGAATATTACTTAGGTATATACAAAAGTACAATTTAATGCAAGTATGAATGTATTCTGTGTGTCAATTCAAAAAACAAAAAAAAAATATTTTTAACATAAAAATAATAAAAAAAAAGAAAATGACGTTTAAATAAAAAATGGCAACATAACAAAATCCCCAATAACATAAAACGGTAAACATAAACGGTATGCAAGCGAACTGAGCCGAGAAAGTGAAAGTTATTTTTGTTTTATTTTTTTTTAATTTTTATTTTTTCTTTATTTGCTTCTTTTTCTTCTTTAGTTGTTTCTCCTCTCTCTCACATTATATTTTTTCAATTTATTGCGTTTTTTCTTCTCTTTCATCATTACTTTCTTATTTTTAAGCTTGTGTAGAAGTTGCTTAAATAAGAAGAGAAAAAAAAAATGTTGCAAGTAAGAAGAAAACACAAAACATTGGAAATATAAATAAGAAAAACAAAAAACGACGTTGTTACCAGACAATTTCTTTCCAATCCACTTTGAAAAAAAAAAATGAGAAAGAAAAATAAAATCGGTGATGACAAAAGAAAAACGTTAAAAAAAAAATTTTATTTTTACTTTCGAGCGGCTTAAATAGAAATTTTCCAACTTTTCTTACTTGGTTGTATTTTTATTTCGCAAAAAATTACAATAAAAATATAAGAGATCAGAAAAAAAAAACAATAATGAGAAAATGAAACAAAAAAAAAATTGCGCACATTTTACTCAAATTTCGATTATTATTGTTACCATATTACAATATTACATACTCTTTCTTATATAACATACTTGTATATTATATGAAAATAATAATGATAAAAAAAATCAAAGGTAAAAAAAAAGTTCTTAAACTTTTTATGTTCACAAATTTTATAATATTAAAATATTTTGACATTTACTTATCTACGTACATATTTACCTGTACGTGAATGTACAAACACACATAAACTTATTTATTTATAACTTATATTTGCCAAACAAAAACAAAGAAAATATTTCTCTTCTTTCTTTTTTAAATTTCATAACATTATTAATATTTCTATTTTAAGACATTAAGCTATCATCATTAAATAAATTGCTAAAGTTCAATATTGGGTACAATTTACATGTTGCGTATTAATATTCATATAAAATTATGTTAAACATAATAACATACTAACTGTTATATGCCGTTCACATTCCGCTCTTCCCTTAATTGGTTCCATTAAAATAAATTTATATCACGTAAATTAAATTGACATTGAACATGAATCCCTTACCTTCCTCTTTATAATAATTTTGAGGAAAAGTACACAACAAAAAGTCAACAAAAAGAACAGAGCCCATAAATATAATAAAAGATCTGTACGATTCTATACCTCATGAATAAATATGTACATATAATAATAGAAGGAATCTGACCTGAATTGTTTTGAAAGGTAGAAAAAATGAATTTAGTAAAATATTAAGAAATAGAAATTTGTTTAAAAGAAATTTAAAATGAAAAAATTTAGAACGATAATTATTCGATTTTAAGCCTCCATATACATTCTACAATAATTAAGAAACGTAAAGAGAACAAAAAAAAAAGGTCAATCAATAAAATATAATAATTAGGAATATCCTTTTGAAGTCCCTGAATTCTTTAGAAACTAATAAATACAAATGAAATTTGAACTAAAAGTGCAGAATTTTTGGTAAATTAATTCAATTTTTCTTACTTACAATTTATTAAACTTAGAATAGTTCTTGCATGTTTCCCTAAAATTTTCTACACACACTAGTTAGAAACACTATAAAATTTTATATTAATTAGTAATATTTTATTATTTACTCAAAAAAAATATTTTTAACAATAAAATTTAATGAATTTGAATCAGGTTATAAATATGGTTATGAAAATTAAAATAAGGTTTCTATTATTTTATATAAAATTAAAAAAGGTTAATTAAATTTAAAGATTCTTTTAATAAACTGGTTGTTAAAATATTAATTCTAATTGCTTTTAAGTTAAACTAATTCAGTAATCATACTTATTTTTTCGGAACTAAAGATGAAAGTGTCTTAGATAGAGAGTTTGTAAAAAACAAATGTAAATAAATAAATATTTAAATTGGAGCCCGATGTGGAGCCATTATATAGCATTTACCAAATACATATACCATTATTCAATATCTGATTACACGATTTAAATCTCTGGATTAGAATAAAATAGAAAAAGAGAAATTTTTTGTTCTTACAAATTTTCTATAATATAGTACCAATAGCATTCATTACATTTTTGCAATAAACAAATCTAACAATAGAAAAAAACTGAGCTAAACATCAACTAAAATCAATACTTAAATTTTATTAAAGAAACTTATTTTAAATAGTTATCCAAATGGTTTGATAAAAGAAAGTATTATTTTCATTTCATTTCAAAAAACAATAATTATTGAAAATATTTTTTCTTCTTCATGTCACTTCAATTTGGAATTGTTAACACAAATGATTCGAACAGGGTAAACCAATAAACTTTGAATTAAATTTCGTTTCCAAGGAAAACGCATGGAAACTCATAAATAAATATAAAATAAGCATTGCATTTAATAAAGTGTTAAAACATATTGTTTTGATTATTGTACCGTATTTATATCAATATGTTGATACTTGATATGGCAATTATATACCAAATATAAAAAAAATATTTCATTAAATTACAAAGTTAATTAGTATTGTGATAATAATAAAATTGTTTTCATTCTTCTATCAAATCACATGCATATTAAATTTTACATGTTGACAGCATAAAGTGCAAAGTAATCTATTTGACACATGTCATATTATTTGACATATAAGTACATAGTTGAAATTTAATGATATAAAAATTGAAAAGACACTTTATAAACAACTTGTCATTTGTCAATTACTTCATATAATATTGTAATTTTACGAATAATTGAATTTGTGATTTAAATACAAAATATTTAATAAAAAAAATGTTTATTTTTAATTAAAGAAGTATGGATACGTTTTAAAAATTTTCAAAGAATATTAAAAAATTTTTTATGTAAAAAGAACTTATGTTGAATAAAAATTATGCATTAATAATTTACCTGATAATATTAAAAAATTTGCATGTACAATAATGAACACTTCTATTCTTACACTTTAAATTATATAAACATATAGAAATTATTATTTAATTTGTTTGTATAAGGAAATAATCGGTTTAATATTATCTGATTATCAATTATGAATTATTCAAAAAAAATTAGAAACGCGAAAGTAATTGTATATTTAAAATTAATATAAACTCCATAGATACAATTTAATATTTCACTTAAAATAAACCTACTAAGAACATTAACCTCTCTATTTGTATATCTAAATATTATATATGTACAAGCTTATATTATGCTTATAAATTTTATATAATACCAAAATAATTTTTATAAAAATTTTAATTTTCGCATCATTGTAATTGTTACCATCGTTGTGATGTTAATCGTTATAATACAAGTAAACACTGATCATTGACTAAAAAAAATTACACTTTACATTTTATGTAGATTAAAAAAATTAAACTGACTTAATAAAAGCGTTTAAGATAAACAAATAAAGATAATGGTAATATGAAGAAAATTTGAGATTGCAAGAACAGTGGAAAATCATTAGATACCCTAGCAAAATGAATTTTAGAAAAATGTTTTTTAAAAAAATTTGTATTTGAATTTAAGCCATAAATACTTGAATTTCAAAATGACAAACTTTTTAAAATATTTTCAATTTTAATGTTAGATTAGATAAGATTATTAAAAAATTTCAATATTTTTGCAGACAATCAATCATCATAAGCACAATTTAGAAAAACGTCTTAGGATTTGAGCAATCGGATTTTTTTTTGATATTAGAACAAGCGAAAAACAAAATCAAAAGTTAATAACACTGTCACAACATTACAATTATGCAGCTACAAAAAACTCACAGTGCGAATTCACTGTTACAATTGTAGTTATAAATGTGTGGATTGTTCATCACGAAATCACAATATAAACACAAAAAATGTAATCAAAGGCTCAAAAAGTAAATATACAAGTTACACGCATTCGAATTATTTTCGGTGTTTTACCAAAGTCGACATTACAAACTAAATTCAGTTAACAAACCTATGAATTCTTGGCTTAATTTTTATAGTCCTTCACTTTATACCCAAAATTTTTCCCCTATTACCCAAATTAATTTTAACAATAATATAAGAGTTAGACAACTTTTTGAAAAAACAAAGAATGTTTATGAAATTAAATTTTAATTTTTCTACATTAAATTTATTTTTTGTCTGTATAATTTAAATTTCTTAAAAAAGTAATTCCTATTAGCATTTTACATTATTGCATAAATATTTTCTTATAATATGTACAAGTACAACAGTACCTATAATAATATAAATTTTATTTTTTTTTTTTTTTGATTTCATTAAAAGAAACATGAACTAAAAGTTGCACCTTAATGTACAAAATATATCTAATATATATGTTTTTAATATAAATGTAAAATAGAAGAAAAAAAAAACATAATATTTTTATGTAAAAAAGAAAGTTGACTATCTGCAAATTTAGCTGTTTTGATTTAGTGTATAAAACAAGCTAGGAATAAACACGCTCTTTTACTTAATTTATTTGCGATTTCGGAAAAATAAAATTTTTGCAGATATTCAATTTTCCTTTTAAGCCGACAATATACAATAATATAATATATATATACACATACATTAAAAATAAATAAAATTTAAATTTTTGCCTTTTTTGTTTTGTGTCTTGTATTATTTGAACCTCGTATAAGGTTCATGTAACCAATTTTCATATTTTATTTTCATTGTTATTGTATTTTTTTTTTCATCCAAAAAATGTAGATACTTTTATATCCAAAAGCGTGAACTGTACTGCTGCTATCCATACATTTTGCATATCCACCCATATATTAATCCATAATTGGTCATAGAATATAATCCATGTGGTGTGTATGGTACACATAAAAATGTTGTGATATGGTTTATAACAGAATTCTTTTATTTTGAAACAGCAGAGCAAGCAACAAACCAACAACATAACACAGAAAAAACATTAAGTTAAGAATACGAAAATGGGTCTTTTTTTCTCTTTTCTTTACCTTGGATAGGTAGTTTATGTTACCTTTTATTATTAAAGTGTAACAATAATAACGATAATGGTAATAACAATAACAACCACAATGGCAATTTAAAAAATTTTTTTTTCTTCACCATTTTTTTTTTATTTCTTGTACATTGTAATGATTTTAGTAAATTCACTTTTCCTTTTGTTTATTATTATTAGTAATTTCTTATTTCTTCAACTTATGCTGGGTGGTTTGGTGTTGTGGAGGCCTTTTTTCATTTTGTTACACTTTCGTTTTTCAATTATCTATTGCGCATCTTTTATTTTTTTCTTTTATTTTTACTTGGTCAACAAATTTTACATTTAATGGAATTTATTTTTATAATTTTAAGCATAATATTTTAATTTTATATATATATTTTTTGTTACATCTCAAATCTACACACATTTAGGTTTTATATTTTATTTATTATTATTCACACACACATAAAACATTTACATATTTACAAGTAAAAAATAGATTTTTTCACTATTATAATTTTTAATGAAAATTTTTCAAATGCCAGAGCAATTTTTGAAATTTAAACTTTAAGTTGTGAATTTTCATTTTTTTTTTTCATTTTAATAAGTAATTTATCACAATTATTTATTAATTTTATTTATTTTTAATAATTAAATTATATATGTTGTATTTTTTGTTTGTTATTCTAATAATTATTTAATCATATTTTTAAATGTTATATTTTTTTTTCAATTTCCTTTAAAATTCATAATTTTTTTTTAATGCTTTTTTTTCCTTATAACAATAATTAAATATAATTAGTAATCATAAAGGGTTGCCGCATATCACTTTCATTTCTATTTTATTTTTAACTTTTATAAAATTAAATGCAAATTTTATTTTCAATAAATTATAGTGAATATTTGAAGATTTTGTGTAAAAAATTCTCATATTATTAAATTAAAATAATAATAATTATAATTACAACTTTACAATTAAATGAGAATTAATTAATTTTTTTATTTTATTAAATTTTTGTTTAATTATTTTTTTGGAATTTCAACACTTTTTTCTTTGCTTGAAAATTTTTAGCATTTTAACATACACAAAATAATTTCAAATCTTTTATATTCTTTTTCGTAATAGTAAAATAATTTCAACAAAGGCGAAAAAAAAAATAATTTGATGCAATTAATTAAATCAATTTCTCAATTATATTGTTATAATTTTAGTGTAAATATCTGCTTAAATTTAATTTAAAATTAAAGTTTTCGCAAAAGCATGTCGAAAATGTAAAAATTTTCTTAATTGAAATTCACGTATATAGGAACAATAACTTGATGTTAAAGATGCTTTGGAATATATTATATAAAAAACTATTAATTAATATTTAAGATTAATCTTATATTCTATAATTCATTATTTTTTTATATTTTTTAATATAATTTATAAATTATTATTTTCATCGATTAAATTATTATGAATCTGAAATAACGTTGTTTCATATCATTTAACTTTTCTATTAAAGATGTTATAAATTTTAATTTTGATTAATTAATTTATTACTAATAATAATTATTTCACTAATAATAATTATTCTATATCTAATAACTGTATTTAACGTATAAAAAAATTGTTATTTTTTTTTTAATTTTCATAATTTTGCATTCACTTGATTCCACTGTAATTTCCATTTATTTCATTATGGTTGATGAATTATCATGTATTGAATTTAAATTGGTAAAATGAAATTTATTTGAATCATTCCATAATAGATCAAAACAATTAAATATATCACTATTATTATCATTATTACTTTTTATGTTGTTATCATTATTATTACTGTCATTATTACAATCTAAATTATCTAATAAGGTAATATTATTACTATTATTAAAAATATTATTAATTTGATTATTTGATAATGTTGTTGTGGTGTCACTAAATAAGAAATTTGCTAATATATTTTCATTTAATATTGATGATAATATTGTTTCATTTAAATTTTCTTTACTATTTTTTATATTTATATCATTATTTTTATTATCATTCTTACATATCATTAAATTTTCTACATTGTTGTCATTATTATTACTATTTTGATTTATTTTTAAAGTTTCATAAAAATTTTTCATATCAAATAATGGAACATTATTAAAATTATTGAAATTATTAATATTTGTGTTATTATAAATTGTATCACTAGAAGATTTTATATTATTATTTGAAATTATAATATCATTTCCATTTAATATTGTTGGTGTATCATTCATAAAAACATTATCAGATCCTAATGTGTTATTTATTATAATAGAATTATTTGAAAAATTACTATTAATATCCTTAAAACAGTTATTCAAATTTGATTTCAAATCACATTGTTCCATTAATTTTTTTGATATTTCATTAATACTCTCTGTTAATAGTGATTCAGCTGTTGGAAAATCATTGTTATCATTATTATTATTATTTCTAATATAATTATTATTATTTTTATCATTTAATTTATCAATAAGGTTTATATTAATTTCACTTTTATTGTTTAAACTATTTTCTATTTCATTCGAATTATTCAATAAGTTGTTTATTAAATTTTGATTCTGATAATTTTGTGAATTATTATTAAATAAATCTTCAATAAAACTAATACCATTTAATATAATAGAATCATGACTCTGACATCCTGATAATGAATCTTCATTTGATGAATCAATTGAATCACTAAAACTACCATTACGTGAAGATGATGCAGTTGATAAAGATGTTGACATAATTTTATTATCACTATTAATATTGTTATTGTTGAAATTATCATTATTATTATAGTTACTATTACAATTAGATTTATCTTGTATTACATCAAATAGTTGTGACGTATTTAAATCAATATCTTTCATATTAAATAAATTTATACATATTGAATTATTATTATTGTTACATATATTATCATTATTATTATTTAATTTCATTGCTGACGAATTCCATGATGATCTGTTAGCTGAATTATTTCTTGTTGAACCTGAACCAATCACACCAACATTTTTGGTACGTTGAATATCAGCTGAATTATCAGAACATGATCTCCGCAATGGGAATGCCCATATACGACAAGAAGGATCACATTGTCGGCAAAAACAAAGTGTAGTGGATGGCGTTGTACCATTTCCGATTCCTTGTGACGATGATGATAACGATGATACAGAGGATGAAGTTATTGATGATGTTGAAGAAGTTGACTTAAAATCACTTTCATTATATTTCAGTATGCTTGTACTTGTATTATTTTTTAATTCACCATTATTATTATTATTATAATTATTGTTATTGCTAATTGAAGAATTATTAAAATTATACGGGTGAATTGCACTTTTCACTTCAATATTTTTAAAGAATTCAAAATCAAATGATGGTTTAAATAAATGTATTGAATTAAAATTTGATTGCTGATGATATTGTTCTGAGTTGCCAGATTGAAGATGTGAATTTAAAGCTAAATTCGAATTGAAATCAATATTTTTATTCAAATAATTATAATTCATAAACTGACTCATATACTGTTTTGGTGTACTATTTGGAATTTTCATAGTTTGATTACATTGATTTATTAATTTATAATTTTTGTTTATTATTTCCGTTTTGACTGATGGTGTTCGAGTTATACTAAATGATTTCAAATGTTTATTTTCTATATTTTTAGACGAATCATTATAAAGATTTCCATTATTGTTTACATTTGTTTGACTACCATTATTCACAGAAGATGATGATGGTAATGAAGATGATGTTTGGTCATTTGAAACATAAACATTTCCAGGCATTTTACGATCTTTCTTACGACGTTTCCGTGGCTTAATAATCCTCGGTAAACAAGTATCCTGTAAATTATTATTTTTAGTATTATTTGAATTCGATTGTGTATTACACTCATCGCTGTTTACTGATACCGAATCAGACGAAGAAGAGGACAGTGACGAAGATGAAGAAATTTTTTCATTACAATCATTATAACTAGAATTTTCTACATTACTAATACTTAATTTTTGTACACATTCAACAGAATCATTTTTAATCAACTCAACCTGATTTTTATCATTTTTATAATTTTTATCATCCCTTTTTTTGTTAGCTTTATCAACTTCGCTTAAATTGCAATTATGATTTTCATTATCATTTTTGATAGTAGTATCAGAACGCGTATTGTTGTTACTACTGGGTGTATTTCGACTATTTGCGTTATTCTTACTATAATTATTTCGTGAATGTTTATAACGGCCAGCCAAAATTAGTGGCACGCCATGTGCGTGTATTGCAAGCTTTGACATTGCATTTTCATCATATTCAGAAGTAGAATTTGTAATCAAAAATTTATGTTGATTATTTTTTTGTATTTGATGACCTGAATTTTGTTGTGAACTAATACCATTTAAAACATTTTTATTTGAAACTGCAGTTGGCGCACTGTTATTATTAGTGTTATAAGAATTTGTTGAAATTTTTCTTGGTCGTCTTATAGCGGAACTATTTGAGATTAAAGGAATCCCTGCCCACCCATTAGCTGAATTTGAAACCGTACTAGAATTAATATGATTATGAGGATGTGATGACGGTGGTTGCAGTGGTGGTGGTTGGTTTTGATGATGAAAATGTTGATTTGATAAAGGTGATGACAAAATATTTTGTTGTTGCTGTTGCTGACTTTGTGGTTGTTGTTGATAAGAAACACGTTGTGCATAATTTAAAAAATTTGATTGATTTGTAATTTGAGGTGGAAACAGATTAATCGTTGGAGGTGGTATAAAATTCGGTTGCCCATTTTGAAAATTTGTTGGATTATTTAAATGATGCGACTGATGAAAATTATGTTGCTGTTGTTGCTGCTGCTGCTGATACTGATGATGATTCTGAAGATGATGATGGGGTTGATGTTGGTGTGGATTACGACCACAATTAGATGTCATTAAATTATTCATATAATTTACATTAGATATTCTCTGTTGATGATACTGTTGTAATTGCTGTAATTTTTTATTAAAATTTTGTGGTTGCTGTGAATGCTGCTGTGATTTCTGCGATTGATTTATTCCAATAGAATTATTAGATAAACCTTTACTATTGATACTGCATAATTTTTCGGCACTTCTTTTATCACTACTTATACTATCATTTAAATTATTTGTTGTGCCAATTTTTGAATCATTATTTGAAATAATATTTATTGAATTGTTTAATTTGATATTATTATTGTGAATTATATTTATATTATTATTATTATTATTTTGACTATTTAAATTTGACATCAAAAGACGATTTGTATCCGCAATTACGTTTGTATTGTTTGGAATTGTTAAAGAATTTGAACGTTGTAAGTTTTTCGATATTATCGTAATGCTTTTTGCTTCTTGAATATTTGTTTGTGATGATTGTTGTTGTTGTTGCTGCTGTGGTTGAGATTTTATTATCGGTGATGGTGGTATCATAATCAAATGAAAATTTAAACATTACAATATGTTATATCAATTTTTTTTTTATTTTAAAAAATCATTTCACTCACGAAACATATGGTTAATAACTCCTTATTTTTATTTTAGTTTTTTCTCGTAATATATTTCCCAAAGATATAAGATATTTTTTCCTTAATTTAAAATTTTTATTTTTTATCCATATATTAAGAATTTTAATTAAATAAATTATTCACTGATTTAAGCCAAATACAAAATATCATATTTCACCATAACTGTATTACAACAATTTTTTTTTAAACATATTATTTATATATGTATGTATATAAGAAAAACTAATATCGACATATATATATAAATACATATAAATGCAAGTTATTATTTCTTAACCCTTTTAAATATAACCTATTTTATTATAAAACTTGCCTATTTAATTTCATTTCTTGTTTAGAATTAAATCACAAAAAAAAAA
This sequence comes from Condylostylus longicornis, assembly GCF_029603195.1. Taxonomy (NCBI): domain Eukaryota; kingdom Metazoa; phylum Arthropoda; class Insecta; order Diptera; family Dolichopodidae; genus Condylostylus; species Condylostylus longicornis. The sequence continues at coordinate 14,378,659 of NW_026577973.1, read as the reverse complement.
AACATTTGAAAAACTTGTATTTTTAGTATAAAAAAAATTTGAATTCACTATTAAAAATTATTTTGTAACAGCTTGTTTTATTTTTCTCTTTGGTAACACAATAACGACGACCGATATCCCGCCTTATAAATTTCAATATGTATTAAAACCGCTATTAAAACCGTAAACGTTTTAAATGGTACACACACGTATGTACATTTGAGACAATAAAAAGGTTATAATGTTTTTTAATGATTTTATTCTTTTTTTTTTTTTGTAATTCCCGAATGTCAACACAAAAACGTTGATATTGAAAAATACGTGTTAACAAAAAATTCTATGTATTAACAAATATTTGTTTTCATAGGTATTTATACATACATATACATATGTATAATTTTAAATACGAATAATATCCAAGTTTCTCAAACATAAAAGATTGTGAAAGAAAAGCTTTTATATTCGAGTAAAATAATTTTTAAAATACCGTTAACAACCAACTATCTTCGTCGGCTGTCTATCAGCGACTAAAATTTAAATTGAGAAATTTTTCTTTTTTTCCATATGGTTTGGTTTGTAAAAACAAGCAAAAAATCAAAAACAGATTAAATAAAATTCTCTTTTGAAAAACTGAAAACATATACAACCTATAATAATTACAAGCAACAATAGCATAATGGTAAAATAAATATATGTACTTTACATTGAGTATAATAACCGTAATATATATTTTTCTTGTAGAGTTGTTTTTATTGTTATTCTTTTGTAATGAATTTTCTACTTTTATATTGGAGTAAAGTAAAATAAAGAATAAAAATGAAAAACTCGTTTAAATAATATAACGCTTTAAATTCATTATACATATTTATATTTTCCCCTCTTTTTTGTTTATGAATTGTTTAGCAACATATTTTTCCTTTCACTTGTTTATAAACAAATTAATTTTCATTTTTTATATAAAACGTCACAATTATTGTAATGAAAACACAACGAATTTTTGTACTTGAAATCAAAATACATATATATATGTATATTATGTTTATAAACAATGTTGTAAAAGTTTATAGTTTTTTCTTACTAGATTATACATTATACAATACTATTTATAAATATTGTTATACAAAAACAACTCAATATTATTATTATTTGTAGATTCAAAATTTATGTATTGTATAACAGATAAAAATATTTGTTTCATTCATTTTCATTTAATTGAGTATATTTGTCTCTATTTTTTTAATTTATTGCTTTTGTTGGCAAACTTTTTCTCTTTTTTCTCCCACTTTAATAACGGATAACAGAAATGGATAAAATTAACAGAAGAATCTTAAAGTAAATAAATTGAAAGGGGAAATATTTGTTACGATTATGAAGATCAAAATAAAGAATCTGAAAAATAAAGAATACGTCTATTTAAGAATTTTGTTCATAATATAATAACAAAGGATAGCAAAACTAGAGTAGAAACCGATTGTTTGGCTGACATAATTTTCAGTAAAATTATTATTGAGAGTAAAAATCGACTCTTAAACCGACAACTTATTTTTCTGGTACATACATTAAGCTTTATATGACTGTGCATTAGAAAGCAGTCTCAAATCCTATAAATACCTTTTCGCAGAGTTATTCGATTAAAATCCAAATAAAATACAAAATTCTTGTGAAATCATATGCATAATTCGACAAAGAGAATGTAAAATCTTTATTCTGTATTATCAAGAACTTTTTTTAGTTTTTCTTCTTTTTTTGTTCTTTTGCACAACATATTATAATTGCAAATAATCAACAAATTTGAATAATGAACGCAATATAAGCCACGGTCTTAGGGACATTAGAATTCTATTTTTCACAAGTACACACATACACATTTAGGTAGGTCATAGAGTGAAGAAAGCTAATAATTATTAGTGTGAAAGATTTTTAAAAGTTTTGTTTAATGTGAAACTATGTATTATATTGGAAAAACTGTAAGAATAACAATGATAACATTTTTTTTTTTTGGATTTTAATTAAAAATTTCAATTTCATTTTCTCTTTACACTTATACACATGTAAATATATATAAGTATTGATAATTTCATAAATATGAGAGAAAATAAAGTAAAAGTAATAAAATTTTTATTTAATTTATTTTCAATGAACATAGCGTTCAAGTTAAAAAAAATTTAAACCACATTACCTTTGAAACATTGAACAGAAACTCTTTTATATTTCAAATGTCTTTTTTAAAATTTATAAAACGCTGGTACAATCTATTAAAATGTTGAGAAGGAAAAATTTAAGTCCCATATTCTAGTTTGTCATAACAATAATTAAGGCAAATGACAGAATTCGGTTTGCAGGCAATTATAGTATTGGTCAACCAGTAAAAATAAGTCAACTTCGGTATATCCTCGGTAGTATAGTGGTCAGTTTCCCTCCTTGTTAACTTCAATTTATACACTCCATATGCAAAATAATGCAATTCTCTAAACGTGATATTTTTTTCGAGCTTAATAGAGAAAAACACGAATGATGGAACCCGCAAAGAAGGAACTTTTAAAAAAAAAGTTAGTTACTTCCAGTTCTGTTGCGTGTTACACAATTTATTTTTAAATATTTTCAGTTGGCAGCCATACATATACTTTCTTATGTATATGTATATTTTGTTTACTTCTTTTGATTTCATTATAATATTCTACAATAAATACTACATATAAATAAAAAATTAATTTTCATAAAAAATAAGTATTAATTATACAAAAAAATCATAAACGAAAAATTTTGTTAATAATGATCAAAATTATACTCTATAGACACTGCTACAAACAACAGCCAGTAACTACAAAAACAAAATCTAAAATATGTTTATATGTTATTAATTAAATGTCATTATTATAGAAAGAAAAAAAAGTCATAACTATAAAATTTATTTATATTTTACCATTTTATTGTCATTACTATTATTTACTAATAAAACATTTATTACTTTCTAATGGCATTAACGTTTTAAATATGCATAAAAACCTAATTACTAATTTTCACAATAGTATTAAAGAATAAGTTTATGCATACTTGTGAATTCAGTAGAGAATATTGATTTTTTTTTCAAATATGTTTGGTTACTTTCACCTAAAGTGACTAAACCATTTTGTTGAAAGTTAATGCCAATTTGTTTTGTTTTTTCTTGTTTTGTTTATACACTTTTAAATTTTTGACCTTAACTAGAAAAGTAATTTTATTTAATATTTATGTTAATTATTTATTTAAAAAAAAATAACAAAAATTTGTAATTGTTAGCAAAAAAAATTTTAAAAAAATGGACAACTATGGTGGTAAAGTTGAAAAAAAAAATGCGAATATTACAAAAAAAAGCAGAGTATTGACAAACAATTTAACGTTTTTATATTTTAGCATTGGCAGTACTTTTATAACTGTATATGTTAAAATAATTACTGTAAAATTATGAATTTTTCATATTAAAATCGGGCACATAATTTTAAAAGCAAATATGGTTATCGATTACATGGCATGTTTCTTATTGGTTGTGCTCTTTTTCCCCCTAATATACCAACCTAAGGAATAGCAGTTAAAATGGGGTAATTAAATACCAAAAAATAAATGTCAAATACCTGATATTTAAATTTACAGGCTAGTTTTTGTTCTGCACAGCAGAATTGTGTACAGGTTAGTTAATGTATATAAGAGTTCCCATGCAGAAAAATGTTATATTTGCGAAACAATAAACTGATCTCAACTCCGTATACGCTTTTAATGTAATAAAAACGCTTATATGATTTGCTTGTAATTTCAATATCCCAAAAGTAGCATAACAGTAAAAACTTTTTTTTTTAATCAGTTGTTTTTAGAGTACAACAGTTTTCAAATTTTGAATTTATAAGGTAAATAAACATTTTGAAACTTACGGTATGTTATTGTTTTTTCGAATTTATTAAAATACACATATTTAAGGACCACATACCTGAAAAAAATACAAATTTATTAAAATATATCAGTTTTTTATTTATTAAGAATAAATTAAAATTTTGAAAAAATTTATTTTATAATACAAACAATAAAAAAATTGGGGACTGGAAGTTGAACTTTAAGATCTAGCGAGAGCTGTTTTGGGTAAATTTTTGAATATATATATGCATATTCACAAAATTCTTAATTCTTAGCTGTTTCTTAACTATATTAAAGTTCGTCTGAAAGAAGTCGACGCATTTTGTTTTTTTAATTTCTTTCTTAATTAATAATTTTTTATTTGTACTATTTCCATTAAAAGCTTATATTTGAAGCAAAATATTATTGACATACTCTCAATTCTGAATAAAACTAAAAACCAATAAGGCACAAATAGGGATGTAATATAAGCATTGGAAACGTTCAAAATTCAAAATGTAACAAGTTCTCATTTGAAAAATTCACCTTATTTTATTTTCAATTTTTAAGGTCTGTGAAAATATACGTATGTGTATATTTTGTGATTTACGAAAATTATATTTAAATTTAAATTTTGTGAAATAATAAAAAATAAGTAAATTAAATGAATAATTAAGTGCTTATGGCATTCAAATCGGAAAACATGGCTGGCAAAATTTATTACAGCGAAATCATAAGCATTTCTCAAATTTTGCAAAACAGCAAAGTAGTGGCCGGCTTCTTCTACCGCGACATATCATATTTGAAAAAAGCAAAATGGCTATTCCAAATTTCTATAAATGCAAAAAGCTAACGGTAATGCCATAAAAAAATATAATTCAATCACTTATTAACCCTTAACTTCAATTAACCCTTAAATTCGAACATTATGTTAACGCCTGTTTAAAAAAAAAATTTTTTTTTTTTTTTGTCTCATCCTAAATGTATGCAACTTTAAAATATATTCGTATATGAATGAAAGTAATTTTAATAATTTAGTACCCAGATTGTTTTAAAAAGCAGTATTTTCACATTGCAGTATAGAAAGTATTTACAATTCCATTCCATAAAGTCATAGATTATCATATTTGTAATTATTAATTTAATTTGTTATTAATAGTTTTCATTTAAGCAATTCAATTATTAGATCAAATATAAAAAAAGATAAAAAATTTAATTTGCAATAAAATTATATAAGCACATATATTAATAGATAAGAGTGACCATTGAGTCTGAATTATAAATAAATAATAATTTTCCATTACATCACATGAGCCAATTATGGCAAAACATTTTACATTAAAAACGAAATTACAAATATAAAATATGTTATGCATTTTTTTAATTAAATAAAAATTCCATAATTTCCGTAATTACAATTTATAAGGATAACAAATTGTGTCACCGTAAAAGTTTTAGATATGTATGTATGTATAACATCAATCACTAGAAATATTCCATGTCACATTTCATGTTCTTTGTTTTTAGCAATAATTCAATTTTGAAAAGAACCTAAAACAAATTATTCTATGTAGGACAAAATAAAAAAAGATTTTTTTTTTTAAATAAATAATTCAATTCTTAATGTACTTTCTCATTATAACTTTTCATTCTAAAAAAAAACAAAAAAACAAAGAAACTTCTAGGTTTACCGCGTGTAGCTTCGGATACAATAAAATACCGATGACTTTAATAGCAAACTAATACGTAGATATTTATTATATACGTTGTATTTATATGTAATTTACTATTTAAATATTTATAAAAAAAAAAAAAAGATATTTGTGTACTTACATACACGAAAATAGAATTGTAGTTCAATAAAATCAAAAAATCTAAACGTGAAAATATTATAAATGTATAAGAAAAAATATTAATCGATTACAAAAACCTACACGCAAACTAATATATAAAAGTTTTCTAAATAAAATCAATAAATCCTTTGGAATTTTTTACGCGTAATTTTTTATTATTTAAAGGAAAAATTAATGATAGAATAAAATAAATCAGAAAATTAAACATTTATAAAATTCAAAGAAATTTTTCTTTTAAATAATTTTTCTAAAAAACAAAAAGGCAATTTAATTTCTTTTTCATTTATCCTTATCGTATACATACGTTCAGTTTAGCTATATTCTATATTTCATATACAGAGGTGAATGAAAGAACAGGCTTGCATACATACATACATATTATTTTGTTACATTAAATATAAGTTAAAAATAAAAATAAAGAATTTCAAAAAGTGGCATTAAACGGTATTTTTTTTTTACCCAAACCTACACACATGTGGAAACACCATTATGTATACATATGTGTACTTGAAATGAATACGACAATTTTACACTTCTTCAGGATATTTAAAAAGCTTCAATGAAATTTCGATTGGTTTATTTTAAACGTTGAGTATTTATTACACATGTGTGTAAAAATGTATAGAACTTCAAGTATATAAACAGTTGAACCCGGATTAATAGAGTAAATTCAAGAGACTGAGATTTTTTCTTCTAGATTTAAAAGTATTTCACTAAGGTTTTTTGCTGTACACTAATAAGAAATCTTTCGGATACATTTATACACAAATGTAAATTTATGCGCTAAACAGATAAAAATAAAATAGATAAGTTAATATTTGTAATAGAAAAGAAGCCCCATTTGATCATTGATGATTAAAATATTTTTACTAAAGCATGGGAAGGAATAATTACCGAATTTATCGATAAAAAATCGAGAAATTCCACATTTAAATGAGCTGTTGCGGTCCATAAAGTGAGGCGCCGATGAGAGATTTCGGATTAATTCTGTTACTGTAGAATTGCTGTAATTATAATTACAGTATTTCTAATGATAATAACCAGAATTTGAAACGATTGTGAAGAATAAGTTGAATAGTTTTTTCTATAACAAAGATGAGGCGATTACTACAATGCGACCTTGTAATAACTTTCTACGACTACAATGACTTGCTCTGCAATCACTTGTCTAACTCAAAATTTAATCTTCCCTAATGAAGTTTCAAGTGCTTCTATTCGAAATTCAACTGTAAATACTTTTATATTTGATTTGTGTAACACGCGCTTAAAAATAATAACAAAAAAATTCCTGATAAAAAAGGTGTTTTTTTTTTCATTTACCTAAGTATTTGGAATAAACATTTTTATAAAAGTTGAGGGGATTACGCTCACATCAGGTTTCTTTTACTCTAATAGGTAGATCTTTAAATTAACTTTTAAATACCATGAAATATTTAAATTTAATATTTATTTAAAGAACTTTATACGATAAAATTCACATTAATTTGAAAAATAATTATAAAAAAATTATAAAAAATTAAATTTAAAATGAATATGGACTATAAAAAATTGAATATGTGCTATTCACTGAATTGTTAATACGAAAATTTAAGCATTTTGACAAAAGAAATTCAATAAAGATTTAATAGAATGTGCGAGGTCTATTTAAGTGTTTCGCTAAGCAAATTCATAATGCCATTATATAAACTGAAAATTTCTATATATGTTATTCCTAAATTACGTAGGTTAGTAGATTATTGAAGATCCAAATATTATCATCGTCTAATTTTGATTTTTAACTTGGAGTAGTTCTAATCTAATTATTTTGTTAATTTTAATTATAAGTTTAATTCATATAAAGAATAATTAATTATTGTATTATAATTAAATGAATGAATTTACATAATATAATTAACGAAATGTTATGAATATGTAATGAATTTTATAAAACTACACCCAGTTTATCACTATTAATAAAAAAAATTTAGAAATAAGCTATAATAGTGATTTAAATTTAGAAAACCTCAATATACTGCCATATTATATTAATATAATACTTATAGATAATTTTTTTATATGTGAAATTTACCATCATATACTCCTAGAATATAAAACTAAATTATGTAAAATAATTATTTTAATTAAAAATGCTTAGGTTTTTAATACAGTTCCAAAAAATTTTAGGCGAAATGTGTTTCACTAACTCATTGCGTGTGTTTAGTCACTATTCAAAATATCTGGGACCGTATAAACAATTTTTTAATTCGGGAAACGTAATTAAAATTAAACGCAGAATTTAAAAATATAAACGAAATTGTCGCCTCAAAGCAGCTTTTCTTAAATATTTCAAAAATACTAATTTTTTGTCACCGTTCCTCGAGACTGCAAATTTCACTGAAGGTCTATTAGAGAATAAATAACAAAAAATACTTTCTTGTCTGATAATATAATCACATACTTCAATTGAACTAATTTGGAACCAAATTCAAACAAAATAAGATGAAAAAATCACTAATAATGCGAATTTTTCATTAAATTATTACTTTACAAGTAAAATAGCATTCGAATTAAATTATTAAAAAGACACCTAACTTTTGGAAAATATTACTAATATTGCAAATATTGTTAATTTTCAATTAAAAATATTGGAGACAAAAAAATACACAATTCTGCGGTCAAATTATGTTCAAAATTACATACATATTTGTACTGCTAATTACTACTGAATTGCATTTGTATCCACCAAAAGAATAATTTCCCTAAATAATCAGCGTTTACTTTAACTTTAATTGAAATTTTACTAAAACATTTAAAAATTATTAATAAAAAAATTTAATAAATTATTTAAGTAATTTTCTTGATCAACCCCTTTTATTTAAAACAATTTATGAACTCAATCAATCATAATAATTTTTAATTTCTTTAAAATTATTTTACTTTTCATAATGGGATAATTCTTATTCTTTTCTAATTTATATATACATAATCATTTGTTGTTTTTCAAAGATATTTCTAAAATTAATTTAACGATTTAAAAAGATAAATTCTTTGAAATTAATAAAAATATTCATTTATTTATGTGCCCCCCAAGTTATACAAGCATTATTTTCTAACGACATTTAAAATTGCATCAGAAAATGAACGCCTTCATTCACTGTTATTTATTGTAAAAAAAAAAAAACAAAAACAATTAAATAAAAAAAAATAAATTGATCGCCATAGAAAAAGATTATAAGAGAAAAACAAAAGGAAAATAATGTTATTAGCCTTAGTGCACCAGCCACTAAGACAAGAAAATAAAATATTTAAAATTAATCTTTTAATTTAAGGGAGAAAGACGGCAACAAAAAAAAAACAATAACAAAAAAAAAACAAAGGCTTCATTTTCTCTATTATCAATTTTCATTAAAAACAAAAACATACAGACATTTCAGAAAAGAATAAATAGAGAAAAGAAGCTTCTGATTTTATGCTGCTTTCTTTAACAATGAAGATAAATGATAAAATAATGATGGTTCCAACATTCAACAACAGTGCTGAACTAATGTCTAATTAAACTGCTAGGGCGATTTGAATATTGTAAAATAAATTTATATAATTTGAAAATTGTGGTAGAAAAAGAAAACAATTCTAAAGAAGAGGAACAAAAGAATAAGTCTATTCTTTTACATGCTACTCACACACGAAACAACATTTCTAATGCGTTACGGAATAACTTTATTCTAAAAAATTCACGTTTTACCAACAATAAATTTATTTTTTACTTTTCAAGTTGTCGCCATGAATTTCACATACGCAAAAATCTTATATTTTTCACTCATTTTTCATTATTAATTATTAATTATCAAAAATTATTGAGGGTTTTGAAGAAATGTCGAAATTTTTTTTTATAATTACGTAATGTATATTAAGTTTACCTTAACTTTGGTTGAATTTTGCACTTTCAAAAAATTATTAATTTATTTATTAATCACCGATCCTTCACTGAATTCAAATTCACATCTTTTATTTAAAATCATTAGCATGCACATAAAATATTATGTGCTATGAAGAAAGCGGGTATGGAATCTATTTCTTTAATTCTTACTACTTGCATATATTCACACAAACATAAGTGAATATTTTATAAGAGTACAAACATGAATTTATATAATATAAAACGGTCAATAAATTATATAATTCTCTTTCATTATAAAAATTAAAATAAATATACATAATATATATGTAGATATTAACGCAAGAACGAGAAAAAGAAAATGGGGATAAATCCCATTCTCAAATTTTTCAAATTGCAAGAAAAAATCATTTTTTCTCGCATTTAACATACGCAACATCACATATAATGTAAAAATAATAAGTAGGTATACGATGTGTACCAAATGACACTTCAAACATTTTATTCTAAGTTATGAATATCATACCCATAACCTTAAGAAATAAAATCAAAAAAAACACAAAAATAAAACAATTTCTAATGATGAAATTTATTTTTGTATTCATGTTGAATTGCAAGAGAATCATCAAAAGTCATTATGCCTCGAAACAAGAAAATAAAATCAAAAGAAGAAAAAATAAAATAAAGCATTAAAGTTAAGTATACTTAAGAAAGACGCTTAAATCATTTGTGCAACAAAAGCATTAAGAAAAAACAAACAGCAACAATAACAATAAATTAATTGCAAAAACGTCAACAAGCATGTATGTAACGTACATAGATGTAAGTATTTTCTGTACTGGTACAACAGTAAAGAAAATGTATATGAAAATATCATCATTCATAGATAACAGTACGTAAATCAACATATTTTCGCAACAATAACATACTAGCAGCACATATTCACACACATTAGAATTGAATCTTATTATACAGATGAATGAAATAAAAATTGCCTCAAAGCAATACAAGAACAAAAAAAAATTATTATTATCATAATCGCTATTGTCATTCATGATTATTGCAAAACAAAACAATACTATTTTCAGGGCAAAAGTAGCATGGCTCTATTATGTCAAAAATTTGTCATCTCTGTGCGATGTTTCAGAGCTTTTAAAATTAATTTTCTCGGAGATAACTCTAAGATTTGAATAAACACAACTTACGACTTCTGGCAATAACTGGTATTTAGCTTGTAAGTTTGCTATCATTTGGTATTATAGTATATATAGCGAAAGGATTTACCAGAGAATTTGTTTACACAATGCTAGAATTGTACAAAATTGACGGTATTATTTAAAAATGCAAATGTAAAGTTAACGTAAATATTCTAAGTCTTGACTTCGATCGTTAAAAACAAATCTTTTCTAACCAAAAAAATTCAAATTTTTTTCATAGTAAAATAATAAAGAAAATTGAAATTATAATAACAACTAAATAATAAAAACTAAAGGAAAATTTTATAAATCAACAAGGTGCAATGGAAAATCCCCAAAAATTTTTCACAAGCAATAAAAAATATTTTGATCATTATTATTGTTGTCAAACTAGCTATTATTGTTTTCTTTTCTGTTTTATTAGCTATATAAAATACTTATAGAATTTACCTAACTTCTCATGTTAAACTACAAGATGTGTTATTCTAAATTTAATAATAAAATTTGAAATAAATCAATAGTTTTAAAGTAATATTTTCTTCTTGAACAATAGAAGTATTGCTTTAAAAAAATCCACTTAATTATTTTAATTGCATGCATACTTTCATTCATATTATGTACATCAAAGAATTGCATACATCTAGGATAAACTTAAGAAAAATTGAAAGGAGCAGAAACATCATGTTTTAATTCGACGGATAAGTAATTGGGTTAAGATAAATAACTATATTTCTTGAGGAAGTGGCATTTTTCATTAGAAATTTGGAAAAAGTTGCAGTTTCTGAAATATAAAGTGGCGAAAATTCAAATGTTACGAAAAAATTTTTCCTAGCTAAAATTGTGTCTGAAAACAGCTAAAATTTCGGTCTTTACCTAGACTTACCATTTGGAAGAAAAACAGAATTAATAATTTTGAAAAAAGATGGTTTTCAGATAACGATTAATTTCGACGGGCATTTTGATATGTCGATGTTTGACTGTACTGTATCGTGGTAAAAGAACCGAGTCACTACTTTTTTCCGTTTGTAAAAATTAAAAAATATTTGTGATTTATAAACACACACATTTAACACATAATAAATAGTCAAAATTGACAATTTTAGGACTTTGACGGGCTTAACTACAACTATTTTCCAATTTTTCTCGAAAAAGTGTTAAAATATTAATGTTTTGACAAAGCTTCTATGTGTATAATGCTAATTAAAATGAAAGGCCAAAAAACCGAATAGTATTTCAAAATTTAAACTGATTTTTCTACAATATTATAGAATAATTATAGGAAATGTAGAGCGTTTTTAAGATAAAATTCAATTGCTCCGAAAATTTTCTACCCAAATCTGCTGTAAAAAGTTATTACGACTAAATAAATATATTTTTTATTTTTTAAACGACAAACTCTGTTCTTGCCCAATTTTATGCATTCTTATAAGTAAAAGTAAAATTCTAATATAACAAAAAACCCGACCCAATTTTAGTTCTTTATTTCCTTCTTTTCTTTTTATTTTTTTTTATTGTTTTCATAAGAAAATCTTTCGTAATTGTTTGTTGTACTGTCATTTTTAATATATATAATACTCTTTTATATAAAAAATTAAAAGGGTTCATTCTTTCAACTTTGAAAACCATAAAAAAATATTTCGTCCCCATAACTCAATTCTTTAAACTTACTAAAAACTTCCCAAAAAAATAGTTGAGGAAAAAGAATAACTAAAATTAAAATTTGCAATGCACATTTTTAATTTCGTTTATAACAGTAACAATTAATTAATATGTTTAATATAAAGCCAAAATATCATCGCCCAAAATTGTGTATATTTTCAGATCACGATATAAATTTACTTGTTGATAGCTACATTGTCAAAAATTTTTATTTTATCTAATTTTAATTAGCTTTTGGTCAAATTTACTCGAGACTCTACTAGTGTCAACAGTAGCCACTTTTGCAAACTTTTTATTTGAAACCTATCGAAGAAATAATTTTTTCGAGCGCCAATACCAATTTTGACACCGGGGTGTTATCTCAAAGTTGTACAGGTAAATTTTGACTCTCTTAATTCTTTTTCCTTCTGCATTTTTGTAAATAATTGTATACTTGGTATGTATGTCACGAAGTCAAATTTTTCGTTATGATTATTTTTGTTATTTATCAATTTTGTTTTTGCCTATTAAATGTTTATAAATTATAAAATACAAACATAGAATGTCAAAAAATCACATATGAGACGTTTACTTTTCTGCTCCCAAATTTTCGTATGTTTTTTAAAATATTAGGGCGTTGACAATAATTAACTAACAACTTTGTTTAATTTTTTTTTCTTTGGGTATTTTTTTTTTCTTTTATATTAGAAGATTTACTTGCAGTCAAAGCAGCAAAGTAATAAAATTACAACAGAATGAAAAACGTTTACTTAATAAGTAAAATGAATAATCATAACACAATGAAAAAGAAAAAAGAAAATAAAAATAAAATTCTTGAATGAATAATAAAACTACCTGTACAGGTAAATAATAATATTTTTATATATCGTGTGCACATAAGCAGTTAGAAAACTTCAAATTTCGTCATATTTTAAGATTACATAGCATTTTTTTATTTATTTTATATAAATGTGTGTGTATAACGCGTATGCATGAATGTATATAGTTCCAGAAAAGAAATTATTATTATAAAAAAATAAGTAGAAAAAACAAAGGAAAATATTTCTGACCAAAAAATTAATTTTATTGTTGTTTTAATTCTTAAAGAAATTTCAAAAACAACAAAATTTTCACAAATTATAATTTAACAGTAATGTACACAAGAACCAAAACAAGTGGTGAGTTTAAGGGGAATAATACGTCGCTAGTTTTAAAAATCACCTCCAACCCCTAATACTTGTCGATTCGTTACCACAAATTATTAAATAAAATGGGTTCTGTTGGATGTGCTACAACAGAAGCTCAAGAATAAATCCTCCTTTTCTTGTTAATTCAATGAAATCCATCTTTTTTCATTTAAATATTCAGTTTTGACACTTGTATTTTTGTTTTGTTTTTCGGATTTTTCGTTTAGTATTTTCACAACATTTCTAATATTACTTAATTTTCTTTCAAACTTTGAATAAAATATAAACTGTTTTTATTTTAATTTTTGCCATGGTTTTGCACCGAAAGCAATATATAGATGATTTATTTAAAAAAAAATCTAAATCCGTTTGCACTTATATTTTATTTTTAAAAACTCCTATTTTCAAAGCAATGAGAATAGTTTCAATGAAAACTCATGTAATCGAATAGGAAAATAAACATACTAAAAAGCAAATAACTTTAATTAGCCAAATTTTGAGTTATGTTAAACCCAAAAGGATTTGGTTCACTTTTAAGATATTCAAATTTAGTTATTCTAAATTTTAAAATAACAAAAAAAATTGGAAAAACAATTTTAAAATTTCTCCCCTGCTGAGCAGAATCCTCCCTCTTCGGACTCAAATTCCTCCCCGTGATAAATTCAAAACTACATCACAGATTGACAACACGCGGCAGATAATTGTAAATTACTTTAATGGTTGACAAAGAAAACCTCGAATGTATACACAGAGTGGTAAACTCAATAATCACAATATAAAAAAAGTTTTTATCAAAAAAAAGTTAAACTTTTACTTAAAATTTCCTTCGTTTATTAATACCGAGGGCGAGAAATTTGCATTAGAACAAATTTAGATAAAAGTAAAATTATTCAAATCAATTAGTAATATATTTGATTATTTTATTAATATTATCTGAGTATTATCGTTTTTTTGCTAAAAGCTTCAGAGTGTTATAATTATAATTTTTCTGCTAATTCTTCAAAATACTCCCTTTGAATAAATTTACTCATGATATCTCTTAATTAACTAAATTAACTAAATTAAATCTCCTAATTAACTATCTCTTAAATAACGTAACTATAATAAAAAATTAATATGTTATAAATTATTTGTGCTAAATTTTAGAACGAAAATTATTGTCTTATATGTATAATTTTATTAATGCAATATTTCATTATAAAAAATCCTCAACTTATGGGACCAATATTCTGTAATCTTAAACTAAGTTGATGCATCACATTTGCTACTTGCATCTGTACAACATTAAAATATTAAAATTTAACTGTCTTCCTACTTTTCCTTACATAAACAAATGCAACACATTAAATAAACAAATGCATGTATTACATGTCATATACATATAACCAAATAAATAATTTATATATGTATGAAATTAAAAACAAAAAACCATATTTTCGACAATAAAGTCATGACTCACATCTTTTGTTCTCAAGCATTGCTTTTATTTGTTTTTGAGGTTTTAACACAAGAGGGCTTATAATGTAAAAATACACGTTCTTTTTTTACTGTTTTAAATTTTATCTTATCACTTTTTGACATTTTGTAGCTGTAAGATTTATTATTTACCCACTTTTCTTTTTCCTCTTAATCTTTTTTTTAACTCGATGAATTGTATTGCATAATTACCGTTACTACCATTAAATTTCGTTAGTTTTTTTTTCTTATTTATAATAATTGTTTTATCAGTGTTTGAAGATAATTTGCTGTGATTTACTTATTTATTCACGATTTTCACTCACATGTTAAAACAATTTTACGTCAAACTTTACATTTTTTTTCCACAACAGACAAAAAGAAAAAAAGCATATATGCATATAAAAAGCAATTGGGATCTCCAAATCTCCATAAAATGTTTTTAAGGAAGGAATTTCGTTAGTATAATTGAGATTTACTTTAATTTTTATAGTCTACATTTTGATGGATATGAGGAGTTTCGCAACCACTTGAAAAACTCATATGAAGTATGAACATGTTTCTCAACATTTTTGTTCAACTTAAAACTCCCCGTTAATTTAGACATGCCTGTTCAACCGTCCGTCTGTCCGTTCGCACCACAAATCATAAATGAAAAAGGCAAACAACAACAAACTTTCTGAATTGAATGGCGATGATTCGAGTAGCTACCACAAAACTCTTAAAAAGCTTATTTTGAATATTTGAAAAGATAATAAAGCTAGAAAAAAAATTTAACAGTTTTGTGTCGAGTTACAGTTCAGATATATTCTTAAAGTGATTGCAGAATGGATTGAAGGGTTTGCGTAAATGCCATATAACCCTAAAGACTGTTTTTAAATATTTCCGAAGTTGTAGTTTTTATAGCTAAATTGTTATATTGTAGGGTATAACACCGTCGTTTATGATAGACAGAAACGTTTTTATTTTTGTTTATTTTTTGTTTTTGCTAAAGAAAAATTAAATGTTAAAAATTTGATTAACAGTTTGTAATTATTCAAAACTAGAAAAAACTTCAAAGAATTATCAAGTAGAATTTATCGAAAATGAGTTTACAGCATTTAGGTAATTAGTTTTTTAGTTAGTTTAGCGAAGCCTACAATAAGTCAAGAATGGCTGCGGTGGCTTGGGGGGTTACTCCTGTCCCACTCGGTTCCCTTGAAATCTAAAAAATCTACAATCTTAGCGAAGCCTCAAAATTACAATTTATTCAGTTGATGTAGAAAAACTTGCACCAGCTAGATTACTCAAAATTACACCTAGTATAGAATAGAAAGTATTTAATTAGATCTTTTCCTAATGTAAAAGAGTCCTCATCACTTTGATATCATAATATCTAAGTTGGTACACCATTTAAATTTTAGAAATTCTTTTAAATAATCCAATAAGTTTGTATTCTTTTCTTCGAATTCTTTAATGTTTTAAGTGAAGAGTTCCAGTTTGAGTCTTTTTCTATCTTTAGAATTAGAATTGTGAACCTCATAATTGACAAGTTTAATTGTAAAAATAATTCTATTTTTTTTTTCATTATATTTTCTTTTTTGGGGTCAAAATGATAACACATGCCGCAGATACAAAATGTTGGGGACAGTTCAGTTAAAATTTTTTTATATATTTTTTACAAAAAAAAATCCGTTATAGATTCAAAATATGAAATACCGTTTTACTTTGTATTAAAAATATGTTTTTTTTTCAAACTTTCATTGGAAGCAAAAGAAAAATAAATAATATTTTTTTATGTTAACAAAGGAGTCAGTGATCTCTTTATGAGCAAAAGTAAAGTAATTTAAAGTCTAGTCTAATTAAATTATAATTCTGTAACACATTTGAGAATCACAAATTTTTGTAGGAAAGAAATGGAACATAACTTACTAATTTAATTCAAGTTGATAAAAAAAATTAACTGCGAAGCTTATATTAAAAATTAAATTAAATTAAATTAATTAAGACAAGTTGGCGGCGATCAACTTATTTAAAGATTCGGAAAAGAAATTATAGAAAATAAAAAAAAAAAATTATAGTTGAAATTTAAACGATTATATAAAAATATTTTTTAATACGTGCCGACAGGAAAGCTCATTCGACAGGAAAGCTAAAATCCATATTATATTTCAAATACCTATATTATACATTAAGTAGAACACAGCAGATTCAAATTGTTCTCGGAATAATTCAGAATCAAAAAATACAATTAAAAAACTTTACAATTAAACGAAGCAACTTTCACTATTATGATTTAAGTTATTTTACTCGTGAATAGTATTCTTACAAATTTTGCAGCAGGTTTTATGATGCTAACTTTTAAAAGTCGCCACAAAAAAACCATTTCAAGCTCAAAAAGATCTTTTCTAAGGTATCATAAATGACAATATTCAAAAGCTTACAACAATTTTTGCAAGTAAAAGGAATTTCGATTGTATTTTCGAAATTTGTATTTTATTGTTGTAAAAAAAAAAAAAAAGGAATTGAACATGTCAATGTTCAAATTTTCTGATACTCTTCTCACCAATTCCTCCAAATGCCGTTTGTAACAAAGTTTTGTCACTTTGTAGTACCACTGCTTTTGATAAGTTAGTGAATTAAGCAGTTAGCCGTACCGTGTACTAATCGTGCCAGCTCAAATTTTGCACCTTTATTGTTTGTTTTGTGTAGGACAATAGTACGACAGTGATAACGGGATGATAGCACGATAACAAAAATATTTTTTATGTATCATAACACTTTCAGATTTCATGAATTCTAATTTATAACCCATAACTAAAAAAAATTTTTATATTTTTAATCGGCGAAAGCAAGACAAAACGAAAATCAACTAAAAACATCTCAACTTTTGCAAAAAAAAAAAATTTAAGATTTTTTTGTTTCCAAATTTGCATATCGTGTCTTTCATATGAAATCGTCAATTGTTTTCTATAGCCATTTTTTATATTTTATCAATGAAAATTTCCCAGATACAAAATGAAACCCTTTCTTTTTATTCTATTATTCCGAAATCCGAAAACTATAAAAAAAACAATTCAATCCCAGTGATTGTTTATAAAATAAAAAAAATAACAATAAAAGAATTGCTTGCAAATGCAAGAAAAACAAAAATTAAATGATAAAAAAAAACAGAAAGTGAAAATTGTGGAGCACCATGGTAACCCAATAAAAATAAGATAATTAGCATGTGAAAATTAAATTTAAATAAAAATATAAAAAAATTTCTAGTTGAAAGGGAGTTTTTACAATATTGAGAAAAAAAAAAGCCAATGAATAAAAAATTACAAAAAAAAATTTTTGCATTTCTTACAGAAGCACAAAATAAAAAGCATAATTTTTTATCTTTATGGTACCATCATTGCATTCAAGTGATAATTTTTATACCTCAAATCTAATAGAATCAAAAAAAGAAAAAATTAATATTACTTCATTCAAATCAGTTATGCACTATGAGATTTTCATTAAAATTTTTTTATATTGTAAAAAAAAAGCAAAACTAAAGAGTTTCTTTTTAATTTAACAAGGAAGTTAAAGTAACAAGCACCTTATGTTTCATATTTTAGTCGCCCATACTTTTTAGTTTTCCAATTTTATTTATATAAAATTATGTGAAAATTTTGCAAATTCGTACACATAAATACAAACACATATTATACATATGTAGCTTGTTGGAGCGTTTATTTGTATTATGTATTTTCTCAAAATATACAACACTTTTTCACTTTTCATTTTAATTTCACATAATTTTTTTGTGTTTAACTGTAACAATACTCTCCTGACAATGATAATTTATGAGGTGAAAATCAAAACGTATGGTGAGATAAAATATCTAATTATATGTTTATATAAACCACAACTTTGTTCTAGTTGCAAAGAAGAAAAAAAAAGAAATTACATTGTAAATATATCGGAGCTGTTTTAACTGGATAAATAAATTTTTAAATAATAAAGCTGGATCAAACCAATAGTTTGTAACCTTTCTTTTCAAAAAAAAAAAAAAAAAATATTGCCTTTAATTTAAATTTCTTTCATTCATCAACAAAATATTTCAAAGATTGCATATTGCACACATTTAGGATGAGCAATGTATGTATGTAATCTTTGAAATAAAACAAAAAAAAAATTAAAGAAACGTTAATATAATGCTCGAATCATTAGTGAAGAAAAAAAAATTAGCATGACATTCACCGTTAGCTTTCTGCATATATAGGAATTTGGAACAGTTTGCTTGCAGTTCCGGAAATATTAGTTGCCGGAAATATTATCCGAAAATTCGAATTTTACAAATTTCGAAAGACGATAAATTACTAGGATTAGAGGTGGTAAAAAATTTCCTTCTAACGAAATAAACTATTTATTAAGATCTAAGAGCTTAAATTTAGATGTCTATAGCCTGCGGTCTAGAATAAAAACGATATCAAAAAATTTAAAAAAACGCATTTTAGATAATGGTAAACTGTTTTTTTTATGTTCAGAAATGATTACCGCACTAGACAAAACAAGCCACTACTTTTCTGTGTTTGCAAAATTTGAAAATTTTTGGGATTCTGGTAATAGTACTGTTAGAGGATAGATCGAAAAAAATTTCTTCTACGGAAATAGGTTTCTAGTAAAGGTCTACATATTTCAGCTCTATCTTCAAAGGACGAACAGAGTGAAACTAATAACCACTTTTTTTCAAAATTATTTTGGAAACGAATTTAAAAAGTATATTGCTGGCTTATAATGTAAGTTAATGGCTATAAAACAAGACAGAAATTATATTTACAAAATCTACAATTGTTGGTCAACATTCCGGTATCTTTCTATATTTTCTTTGCAACAATGTGGCTAACAATATAATTTTCTCTCTACAAATTGAAAAAATGATATGTAGCAAATAAGAAAAACTTTTATACGAAATTTTATCATAGACATAAACCAGCATAATGTGTCTGCATCTTCTGATAAAAAGTCAAAATAAAATTTTTTGAATTTTATTATATTGAAGTGAGATATATACAAAGAAAAATAATTTTTTCAAATCTTGTACAAAAACAAAAAAGATATTTTAACGCACAAAAGTATTTATTAAAAAAAAAAATTATTTCCAAACGTGAAATTGACTTACCTGTTAAGTTATCCAACATATACGTCAACAGCTTTGCTGTTCCATTAGGTTCATTATAAATACTTAAAAATTCTTTACCAAGAGGATTGCCATGAAGCCCTAGCACTAATAAGTGAAATAATTTTCCAATCTCATAGGGCAATACACGAAGAAAATTATTATTAAGTAACAGCTCTCTGGAAATAAAATGTAAAACAAATAATAAATTTTAGCTATTAAAAAATAATTACAATTTAGTAACATGAGCCAAATAAAATAATAATAAGACAAAACCATATTATTTTATCATACTGTTAAGAATTTAATACAATTGAATTTATTTTATGAAATTATTTTTATGTTTCTTATGAAAATTGAAATATCTAAATTAATGCTAATTCTAATTATTTACGAAGTTAGAGACCCTGTAATAATGATAAATAAATTTGATTTGAAATAAACCTAAATCCGAATATACATATATTTGTAAACTATAATTTTCATAATCAACACACACAATTTGCCAACTTAACAAATTTTTAAATAATTTGAATATAAATATAAATAGGTACTTTATAATTTTGTATACATTATAAAGCGCATATTGTATGCAATTGCATTTTTATTCTTATGTTGACTAGCCCTTTGTGAAGTAAAAGGGCTATCCAAAAATTCCGAACGTTTTTATCTTAAGATAAAATCGAACGGGAGTGTCTTAAATAAGGGTTTCAGCATCAATGCCCTCACTAAACGTTCATTGGACATTATGCTCCCCTCGACAAGGAAGAACAAGTCCTGCAATTTTTTCAATATTTATAGATTTTTTTATGAATTTTATGTGTGAGCTATAAAAATCAAATAAAAATTTTATCAAAAAATTATACCGTTATAATTTTCCTAAAATTAAATTAATAATCGAAATTATATAAATTTTAATTGAAGCCGTACTTTGCCAAAGTTTTTTACCTAATAATTATAAAAAAAATTAAATAAAATGGAGAAAAGATCCTATTTCCATGGAATAATTGCGAAGTAAGTTTTTATGTTTCAAATCTATAGCTTCTACGATTAATTTGATAAAATTACGAATAATACAAAAACAATGACTTTTTTTTCATTTCTGATTCTCGTCATGTAATTTAATTACCGTTTTGTTCTAAAAAATCAAAATAAAAATATTTTTAATTTTTTAATGTGTACATTAAAGTTTTATGAAAGTAATGAACTGACTATACCAATCAAACAGAAATTTAAATACACATTTCAAAGAATAATATGTATATCAAATTTTAATACTTAACTTATGATGATATTATTTTAAAACGAGAAAAAATAAAGTTGACCATGTCAACTCTGTGATACCCGTACGAATTTGTTACCCTATGTGCTAGTAAATATGCCTTAGGTGACTATGGAACTGACTATAATTTTGTCAGTTGCCTTATTACCATATTAATTTATGCAAATTTCTGATATTCTAAATTTCTAAGATATGGTTAAACTACTATTGATGTTGTATGGCAGCTGCCAAAAGGAGTCATAAAATTTCAACGAATTTTTTCACATATAACAACCCTAATAATGAACTTATTTTCACGAAATTTCTATATTAAGCTCCAATAATTTCTGAGATAATGCCAAATAACTTTGGAGTTGTATGGCAGCTATAACAAGTGCTCATGAGATTTCAACAATTTTTAATGAAACATATTAAAACTTCGAACATATGTTCGTACGAATATAAAAATTTCTATATTAATTAATTTAATAAGAAAATATTAAATTGCATTAGTTGAAATTCTATTGTTCGTATAATTTGATTTAGAAAAACATTTAACTGGACAACAAAAAAAATTTTATAGCTTGTATTTATTATCCCTCTTGTACAAATTATTATTCTTTATTATTCTTTAATAATTAATATTTTTTAAATCTTTAGAGGAAAACTACTTAATTTAGATTATTTAACAATAATTGCTGAATTGAGAAGCAAAATAAATTTGAACATATTTTTATATAAAACTTATGTACCTATGTGAATTAAATCTTAAAACTCAACGATTTCAATTATTTAACGCAAAAAAAAAATGTATGTTCTAAACAAATTTTGCAATTAATAATTAGAATTTTCAAAATTTATAGGTTATTATATTACAAAAGATCAAATATAAATTTAATACTATTCTATTTCGTGTTTTAATAAATTAGTAAAAAAAAAAAGAAAAAACATAAATTTATAATTTGTTTTTAAATTTTCTCACCTTAATTGAATTAATTCACCTAATTCAGCTGGTAAACTTCTAAGCTTATTAGATGAAACATCTAATACTCTTAAATTAACTAATAAACCAATATCAGGTGGTAATCTTAATAAATTATTTTCATTTAAATAAAGGGCAGTAAGATGACTAAATTGCCATAATGCTGGACTTATATTTCTAACATAGCCTAAAAATAAAAAAAATATATAAAAATTACATTAGAAAAAATAAAATTAATAAGTAAATTGTATTTCTTAAATTGTATAATCAAATTGTATTTTAAATAAATTAAATATAAATTCTTTATTTAACTAAATAATACTTTTTGTAATTTGAACTCAAAAATTCAATTACAATAAAAAAAAATTTAAAAATTCCTTTTTTTTTTTTGTAATTTTGAAAAAAATTGTATGGTGGACGTTCAAAGAAGTATAACTTTAAAATATTTTTAGATGATGCCCGTTATTTAATTATATAAGTTTTTCAATTATACCTCACTTTGTAGGGGTTTTTGTATTTTCTAAGGAATTATGAATAAAATTTACTGTGTCATAATATTTTTCCTGAAGAAGGAACACAATTTTTTCTTTCTATTAATTCAGTACTATCGTTTTTGAATAATATTTATAGAAGTATACTGCTTTGAACATTCTTTAGTATCCATAGGAAACATTTTAAATTACCTGTTATCTCAACACCATTCCAAACAGATTTTTTACCAGCAGCAACATCTTCAGCTGACATAAATGTTTGTTGTCTTCGATTATTATTTTCATATTTTTCTTTATTACGAGATCCCATAATGAAAGAGTTACCTAAATTAATTCGAAACGAAATAAGAATAAAAAAATTATTATTTTTTATTTATTATTTTACTTAAAAATATTATATTTAATGATTTTGAATAGATTAAAAATATTAAATAACGATTATAATATTTTATTATTTTTAATTTTTTAAAGCGATTATATAAAAAAGATATAATTATTAAGTAATTGTTTTTTTTATTGCGTTTAAAATAATTAAATCTAAATATAAAATACGAGTATATATGTAAATAGAATTATTGATATTTATATTAAATTAATGAAGAAAATATTGAGTAAATGAGTAATAAAAAATATTATGAAAATAATTTGAATTTTGTTTGTTTTTTTTTTTTCTTAAAAAATAATTAATTACTAGAGTAAAAATGTTTTTATTTTTGTTTTTTTGTTATTTTTCTCGTTTTGCCAAAAGATTACAATTTTAGAGTTTTGATTACAAGGTATAAGCCTGAAGATTCAGTTTTTCGTAGATTTCTTTTTTATTACAAAATATTATTAAAATAGTTCTAAATGAAGTAAGTAATAATTTATAGTAAGTATATAATAATATTGATTAAGGTATATCGGAAAAAAAAAATTTGATCCTACACTTTTTTGATATTTTAATGTTTTTCTTTTCAACTTTATAAAAAATTTCATTTTCTTTTGTTTTTATTTATTTTTAAAATCGCCGTCACAACAACATCAAAATAGAATAAAACCAAATAATTTTTTTTTTGAAATACCTTGTATCGTACCTCGCTGAGGAAATCCAAGCGTCAATGGCGAACTAGGGTATCTAAATGTCCCAGACATCATCAAAATTTTTCGATGTTATATTTATGTTTAACTCTGCTAATGTTTTGGATACGACGACGTCCCTTGCTCATGAACATGCAACTTTTAATACCAACTCTCCTAAGTCAGGTAGTATAAATTTTTCGAATTAAATGTGTTTTTTTTTTTTGACTTTGCTTTTTCTGTTCTGTTTTTTTTTATTTTATTATTATATAATTATTAATTATAGCAACACAATAATTATATATTTGTTTTCTCTTTACTTGTGTATCTGTTTTTTTTTTGTTTTTTTTTTTTTTTAAATTCTGTAGAGGTCAATTTTCTATAAATAAATATATAGATATTTTTCTTTCTTTAAAAAAAAAAATAAATAAAATACGAATTAAAGTCTCAAATATTAAAAAATTTTGAAAATATTTTTATCAATTATTAAACCAATAACTACTTTTACAAAAAAGAAGTAAATATTTTATAATTATATATATACACATATATATGAAGGTATATATATGAATACATATATACATATATATATTATATGTATAGTAATATGTGTATATATATATATATTTGATTAAAAAGAAATAAATTATAATAAAAATTTAAAAAAAAAATTTAATATTATTTTGTGACTTCCAATAACCTAATTATTTATTTAAAAAATATAAGTAAGTAACTATATCAAAAAAACATACAATTATATATATATATACATATATATGAATATTATATACATGTACTAAGTATATTTAAAAAGAGATATTTTAAAAAATTAAAAGAATAGTAAATAAATAAAAAGTATTTTTGTTACGTTTTTTTTATAATTTTTTTCACTGTTTTTTATTTTTAAGTAATAACGTGTAATTATTGTGTAAATAAATAACAAAGAATATTTTTAATAATATTAAATAACAGGTGCCAAAAAAAAGTTCGATGTACTTTTTAATGAAAATGTTTTCATATACTTATGTACCTTTAATCTGAAAAATTTCATAAATATAAAAATATAAAGAGTGCCATCAATAAACACTTGTTCTTATCTTGTTGTTTCATTGCTCTATTCTTAGTACTCTATTCTGTTTTTATGGTCACCTAATCATCTGGTTGGATCATTTATGACTCATATATATTTCATAAAACAAAAATATAAGGCTAGAGGGGAGATTTTTTACATATTTTATTCACTTACAAAATATTTTTGAATCGAAGTTTTTCGTATAAAACTTTCAATAGTAGATCGATATGTTGTGATTACATCAAATACCTATTATATATTTTTTTCAAAAATATTTAAAGTAAATTTAAATTTAAATTAGTATTACTTTACTTCTATAGACATTATTTTGACAATAAATACCGATTAGGAGATAATTTCAAAATTTAACGAAACACGTAAAAGTCAAGCCTTTTTAAGTTTATTGGAAGGCTTCACCACTAAATAAGAGAAAAGTTTAGAACGAAGATAATTCCATTTTTTATGTAATGTCATAAGTATATAACCTAAATGCAGTATTAGGAATTAAAAGTACCTAATAGTAAGATCCATATTTTGATTTCTTTGAAAGAAAATTTAAAATTTTCTAAGTTTTAAATCCATATCTTATATGATCCATACTAAGTATATCCAAATAATGGTTTTGTGTTAAAAATATGATATACAATTGGGTAACAATAGGACATCGCATAAATGAAATTAACACTTTTAGCGATTTTACACTATTTGTTTGAATTTTTTACTTGCATTAAAACAAAAATTGAATATGCAAGCAAATTTAAAAATCTCCGTTTGCTCACTAAAAACTTAATAAACAAAGTTATTTGTCAACAATTAAATATTTATATTAAGTAGGTATGAATAAACTATTATAAAATCAATTAAATTGTGTATAAGATTTATAATTATTATTGATCTTATGGTTGTAAAGTAAACGTGAAGTTATATTGTTGATAAAACTTACATAGAAAAAGAAATTATTGTGTTTCTAAATTTAACTTTAAATATTTTACAGTATAAGAAAAGCTTAAGCGTAAATACACCCTAAACATTAATTTTTTTTACGTGTTCTTAATTTTAGTAAAATGAGTCATCACGCCTATCATGTATTCTCTGGCGGATTTTCCACAAATATTTAATTAGACTACGTCGTAGATTATATCTCAATCATTAACTGCATAATTGTCCGATACATTAAAATCGAAATTTCAGTATTTTAGATCTTCTAAACTTTTATTTGCATTAAATTTTAAATTACAAAAGTAAGGCAAACAAATTTAATTTTAATTAAATTATTTGTTTTCGAAGAAAACTTATTAATTTAGAAAAAACAAATAAAATAAAATTTGTGAGAAAAAAATGTAGAAAAGGAAAATGAAAAATACTAAATGAATTTTTAAAGAATACGAGTAACAACAATTTGAAAAAATATGAGAGTTTCACACACTTTTTCAAAAAAAAAAAAACTTAATCTATTTAATAGATAGATACCTACCGAATTCAATCTTTTGTGTAATTTTTTAATTTTACTTTCAGATATTTTCCTAATTTATGTAGACTCCATATGGTAATAAGATAATTATTTAAACAGAACATCATTTTCGTTATAAAAACCAGAATCTGTTTCAATATTTAAATTTAATTTATTAGAACTAAATTAATTACATTGAAATTGATCATTTACATATCTAATTGAATATAGCCGCGATTGAATTGAATATAGCCGCGAATATTCATACAATAAGAAATATTTGTAAAATTTTGTAATTAACATAAAAATTGTTAATTTGTAAAAAGAATTTATAATTGAAAATGGACAAAACTTTTAAAAGGTAGAACTATAAAAAAGATATTGCCTCCATAATACCCGGAAAATAGATATAAAAAAAGTGGAAACAATTGAACAAAATTGTAATTTAGAAAAGTTCTGCCTCGAGCGTTACTCTTTTAGAGATGTGATAAACAGAAATTAAACAATTATGTCAGATTAAAGTAAAAAAATAGTTGAGATATAAAAAAAAGCGCCCCATAAATTTATATTTTAAAATCAATTTTGTATCAAATTGAGGGTAAAAAAAATTTTATTTAAGTAATTTTGGAATTAATATTTAAAAATAACTAATCCAATTTATATCTTTTTTACACTACCAATTTAAAATAGACAAAGCAACAAACATTGCAATGAAATTTTCTTAACAATCTTAATTAATAAAGATTGACACTGAAAGTTAAATCAATTTAATGTAATTTAGAATAAAACACAAACCTTTTTCTAAGTATAAATTAATAAAATAAAGGTATTATTTATACTTAAAGTACTTAAGTAGATACTCTTCTAAAGTAAATAGTTACTTGCTATCTTAAATACATACACTTTATATTGAATTAGATACCTACTTATTGAAAAATTAAGCTATTAAAAGTAAATAAAATAAATATAAAAGGGCGCCAGCCCAATATCATAATTCTTAATGAATGTATATAGGTGCCCATTTAGACAAAAGTATATTTGAAGTTGTTATTAAATGTGTACATACCAATGCACCATATCTTCTTAATAATAAATTAACTACATACTTGATTAGTTTCTATAGGAAAATAAAAAGTCGATCCGAATAGTTATCTAAATAAGAAGAGGTAAGATTAAATGTTTACTTATATTTTAATAATTAACAAGTTATTAAGTTTTTATTCAATAGTAATTACTTCAATATGTATGTACCTCTTCTATAAGCAATAAATAAACAAGTATTGAAAAAGTAAGTAGCTAATTAAAAAATTTACTATTTAATTAAATCTATTTATTAACGTTCAATTTAAAGTTGCTTTTTCGAAATCAAATGGTACTTACTTTAAACTATTCATTTAATAATTAGTAATTAATAATTAACATTTAATTCTATTGATGTAATAAATATATAAGCACCTACTTAGGTACTTTTTTATTAATGTTCATTTCAGTTTTGACTTCTACTCCAACAAAAATTTTATGACAAATTTATGACAAATTGATTATAAAAAATTTAAAATTTAAAACTAATTTTTATTATTTAAATTATTAGTTGATGAAATAGGACCTAGACATACTTGTACTTATAATTTGTTTTCAAAAATGATAGCTAAATTTAAGGTATTCATTTGATTATATTTAAGTGAAAATTTCAAAAATAGTCATTGTTACTTTAGTAGTGTTTTGTCGTTCTTAACCCTAACTATTTCAATTAATTTTTTATTAATGATCTTGAACTAAAAAACAGTCAAGGGGAGCTCCTTTCCCTTTTAATGATTTAAACGTTCATATAAATATTTATATCGATATTAGTAGACACCTACCTGTACCTACATAATTTACATGAATGGAGCAATATTAAACCAAAAATACATATATGTATATTTAAAAATTACTTATAAAACAAAAATAAATTAAAAATATACACTTTACACCTACCAATGCTAAAATGTTATGTTACTGTTTAAATAATTAAGAAATAACCTCATAATTGTGAAATAACATCAAAGGATTTCGGTATGTTGCAATATACATATGTTGCTAAAAATAGCAATAGGACTATTATTTCGCACCAAAACTAATGAGAATTTATTTGGTACCTACCTACCCAGCTATCTCATTACGTACTAGATAAAGGGACCTTATTTAAATAAGTACCTACAAGGAGTTGTTAAAAACAAATACTTATTGTGCAATTAAATAGCAAATTGTAATACATTGATAATGGTTTACATTTAAATTGTGCATCTATACAATCACAAATAGAAAATAATAAAAAAGAAATCAGTGAGATTTGTAAATTTCTAGCAATTTCCAATTTCTTGTTATTATTTGAATCCGTCAGATAATTTTTATCTATATATATATACAAACTATAGGACAATTTATGTTTTATTTTGATCTCTTACTTATAAGTGATTATATTTTTTTACTAAATTAAAGGAAGTCATTTTCGATTGTTATATAGGTATTCTTGTTATGTTCATTAACTTACATACATAAAAATTCTTAATTAAAAAAATTGTATTATTTTTAATAAATAAGATAGGTATGTATTTACATAAACTTAACTAAAAATCTAAAATTTAAAAAAAAAAATTGTTATTTATTCATAAAAGCAAGCAATCTACTTAAGGATATTGCGACAAAACATGAAAAAAAAATTAAGATATTAAATTTCTACCAACCTTCATCTACTTCCAAAGGACAGAATCAAAGTTTTCTTTTCTTGCTTTTGCTTTTCTTATTAATTCATATATACATACAATGTTTTGATAATGATTCTTTTTTTAAATAAAAAATTTTTAAATTAAATTTCAAATTTTAAACTCTTTTTTTTTTCTTAAATATATTATTAATTCTTATTTTTTAATGTTTTTCTAATTTTTTTTTTTGTTTTTTGTTAAGTTTGGAAATTTTTTTAACCGCAACTCTTGAAAATAGCACTAAACATCTGTTTACAAACTTATTTAATAAACACTTTTATACTTATTTTTATTTTTAACTTAGAATAAAAATTACATTAAAATCTTTTATATTTATTTTTTTTAATGATTATATTTAAATTTGAAATATGTACCTACATATATTTATTTATTAAAAAGCAAAAATTTTTTTAATTAGAAAAGAAAAACCTATTAAAGAACATACACAATCCAATCCACTGACAAATTTTGATTTTTTCTTTCAATTATCACTACATGCTTCACTTATGAATTTTTTTATAAGAGTGAATAAGACAAATAGTGTTTTCGCGCTTTTTAATGGCAATGGTGGCTGCTTATGCTGCTGCTGCAAAAATATTCTTTTGTTCGCGAAATTTCACTTTTGATTTTTTAAGAAATTTCTCATTATTTCATAGAGTTTCAATAAAAATTTTTTAATAACTAATTTAAGCTTAAGTATATCTTTAAAGTTTTATTGATTTTAGGCTATGATTTCTATTATTTATAATAGAAATTAATATTATATTTCACCGAAAACTCTTCCGCTAAGCTCCGACTTTTTTATTCGCGTTTAGTGTTGCCATATTAAATATAAAAAAATTGGGTAAAATGCTATTAAAAATTATAGGTAAAATTCAAATTAGTAGTTAGCGTAATTTGGAAAATTTCAACGTAGCAAATATAACTAATATAATATTATTTTAAGGTTTTTAGTATATTTATATTTCATTGTTTTATAATAATACGTTAATTTCTTAAAGCCCTTAATTAATGATTAAAAAAATAAAGTCTGATTTATACCTACGAAATTTCATGTCGCGAAATCCCCAGCACCTTATTCCCTTCCACAATTTTTCGTTTCTCACATAAAAAATTTATTCGATAAAAAAAACGGAAAAAATGTAAAATCTAACCAAAGCAGGCAACCATATAACTTTTTAGCTTTACAACTCTTTAATTGTTCCATAATTCTCTTGTATTCCATAGGTTTATATTGCAACCGTTCGATCGCATTCGATTTTGATTGTTTAAAAGTATAATTTTTTACAAACTGCTAGTTATTTTTAGATAACGCAATCTGATTGCATTGATGCCAAGGTTTATTTACTACTTACTTAGATGTGCGCGCAACAATTTTACAATCAACCAGTAATTGCAAAACTAAAAAATGCATATCCGTCTGGTGCCCAAAATTTTAAACAGATTTATCTTCAATTATCATCTAACTTTTCGTTTATGATGAAATTTTTGTGTTCGAGAATAGGATTGATATTATTTTTGTATGTGATTTTGCATAAGTAAATTTTAAGTATATTTAAACATTTTTTAATGGGTAATACAAATTACTTTTAAAAACTATTTCCTTCTTTAAAACAAATTATTATTATATTAAATTGTAATGTAACTTTCATTTAAACTATATATAAAATGTCAAAGAGATATTTAAAAAGAGCAAGAAAAACAATTAAACGTTTTCTGCTTAAGCGGTCAGTTTGTTTTTTTAAGTTTCCGGTTTTGACATTTCAGAATGAAATATGTCAAATAGTTAAATAAATTACTTGTAGTTTAAATGTCATTTAACTTTGTTGATCACTGAATGAAATTCGTTTTTCGTAAAATTCGATGATAATGAAACTTCCATATAAATATTTTATAAAAAATATAAAAATGCCAAAAATATCAAGTAAATATTTTATATTTTGTATAATATTATCTTTTTCATATAGTATAAGTGCCATGAATTCGGATGACTATTTCAAGCGTGAATTCTCATTAATTAAACCTTATCTAGGTAAGATTAGTATAAGTATATTTTTTGAAATTTTATTAAATACATATATTTTTGATTGAGGTGGTGGTTTAAATCTACCTTACTGGGATTTTTTGGGTCATACAATGGTTACTACAAACTATATCAGGCTGACGCCAGATTTACAATCAAAGTCCGGGGCAATTTGGAACACTTCGGTAAATATGAGCATTAGCTTGATTATAAGTACATACATACATATTTTTTCATATTTCTAAAACAACGTTCTTATTCTGTAATAGCCTTGTATGTCAAGAAATTGGGAAATCCAAGTAACATTTAAGGTTCATGGCAAAGGTACGGAATTGTATGGAGATGGAATGGCAATATGGTACGCAAAAGATCGAATGGTACCAGGAGATGTTTTCGGCAGTAAAGATTTATTTAGTGGATTAGCAATTATTTTAGATACATATAGTAATCATAACGGTCCACATAATGTAAAATATTTTAAAAATAATTTTCAATTTTTATTGTTAATTAAATACAATTAATTTTAGCATCAACATCCATATATCAGTGGGATGGTAAATAATGGTTCTCTAAGTTACGATCACGATAGAGATGGAACACATACTCAAATAGATGGATGTGAAGCTCGTTTTCGTAATGCTAATTATGAAACACATCTTAGTATTCGCTACGAAAATGATGTTTTACACGTATCAACTGATTTCGAAAATAAAAATGAATGGAAAAACTGTTTTTCCGTTAATGGTATAGAGTTACCAACTGGTTATTATTTTGGAGTTTCAGCAACAACGGGAGATCTATCAGACAATCATGATCTCCATTCGTTTAAATTTTATGATTTAGATACTAACTTTCCTGTAGGTCTTCATATCCTTACAATTCTAATCTAATAAATTTAAAAACAATTTTTTTTTAAATATTTTAGTATGAAAAAGCTCTTGAACGAACGAAAATTATTCCCAAATCAGCTACATTTGAACCACCGAGGGAACGACATGAAGATCCCAAGCCAAGCATGTCGAATGCAAAAATATTTTTCTTACTATTATTTGGAATGTTAGCAGCAGTTGCCATTACAGTTTTTATTATTTCGTACTATAGGGAAAAAAATGCTAAAAAACGGTTTTATTAATTTAAAACAATTCAAATTATTTTGTTTTTTTTATAAACTTTAATTATTATGAATTATTTTATATTTGGGTTTGCGTAACAAAAATTTTCACATCTTATAGTTGCAAAAGTTACTATAAATTTTTTTTTTTTTAAATAAAAAAAATTAAACTTATAGTTTTTTCGTGATATGAACAAGTCATTTAAGTCTGATTTCGTTACTAACATAAATTTAAAGATTATTTAAGAGCATGAGTTACATAGTTAGTATATCTTATTAATTTTGGCTGACTAAGAGCAAATTATATCACAAAATATTTTATAACACATAATTTAAAAAAAATTATAAAAAATTATTTATTTAATAAGTAAGCGCCGTCAGTAGGTTTGGAGGATTTCTCTAATAATGGCAACTTCTTAAGTTAGAAAAAATCTATTTTGAAATAAAAAAAAAAGTTAAATAAAATATTACGTTTCTTTTTATTTGAAATTCACAGTTACATTTTTGTTTGTTTCAAGTTCATATTTCATTCCTTTTTATTTCAAATGAAAGAGTCTAGTTGAAAAAGAACACTGAATAAATAAAAAGATTAATTCCAGCACTTGAGAGGCAGTATTTTAGAAAAATATTGAAATACAAATACATATTCTTCATTTGGTTTATGATTTAATTTTAATTGCAGATATTCTTTTTAAAATAATAAATTTAAACATTTTTGTCCAGTTATTGATATTTATTTGCTTTGAAGTAATATTTACATGCATTTCATTGTTTCTTATGACTAATTTCTAACTAAGACGCATATATTTAATCAATTATCATTTAAAAATTGATCACATTTAATTTCAAAATTTTTTTTTACATTTTGTATTTTTTATATAAAAATAACAAGTTTTTATTATATAAACTTTTTTTTAAAGAAAGTCTTGGATTTCATACGTAAGGACTTTACAAGCAAAACTTTAATATTTTATAATATATATATATTTGTAATGTAAATAATGTACAATTTTCTTATAAATAAAAAAAATAATAATTAATATTTTTTTAAATAGCTTTCAGTAAAAAATTAACTTCATTTTTCTTCTTAAAAATCTCCTAGGGTTTTAGTAGTGTTATATTTAAAAACGAATATTTATAAGTATGGTATATATTTTTTTACTTATGGCACTTAAATTTACTACATGGAAGAGAAAATTTGTATTATAATAATTTTGATATTTACATTTCGATCAGACGATGGTTTAATAACTCTTTATTTATATAATTATTCGAAAAATATTTTTCTTCAGTAAGATATGAAATCAAATTTTCAATGAATGTATAACATTTTTTATTGATTTCAATACTAATTTCTTAATTTTGGCATTATAAATACAAACTAGATTTAAAAATATGTATAAAAAATCAAAAAGCAAAACTATAATGGCCATAAATTTTTCTTATATCTTAAAATTAAGTTCAGTTATTTGAATAATAACACGTACAACAATTTTAGCCAAGACTTTACTAGAGAAGCAAAAATTAGAATTATTTAAAAATATTTATACATAATTATGTATATGTTTATTTAAAGTGTAAAAAAGTTTGGCGTAAAATTATCAAAAATTTACTAAGAAAATTAATAATTCGAACTATAGAATCGAATCGTAATAAATTTAATTTTAAAATAAAATAAAATCCTTGCAAAACTCTCCAGATCTATTTTTAATAATTTCTATATGCTACAGGTATGTGCATATTTCATATGCATACATTATTTAAGCTTTGAAAATTTCTTTAGTTATATGTATACATTCAATAATGTATTTGGTATGGCTTATTATATTTTCATTCCTTTTAAATAAAAAAATATATAATGAATTTAAGCAAAATTTAAACTTAAGCGAGCCCAAATATTTTCAAAGCATTGAAAGCTGTAGCTAACGCAACCTCATCTGGTGTTTTTTTCATAAAAGCTGCAATCATTTCGACAATAGCTGGTAAGCTGCAAGGTTCGTTTCGTTGAAAAGTACAATATCTAAAATAATAATATAGTATTACTTTTTTGTCTAATTTAAACTTTTATAATGCATTTACAAATATCTTACCTATGTAAATAAAGTAACGATCTATCAGAAATTCCAGTCTTAACATGTTGTGGAAGTTTAGATGCTCTAGTATTTGGATACATAAATGGTGAATCCGTTTCAACTAATAATTTATCTAATGGTAATGTACCATCTTCTAGTAATTTTCTTACACCGCTATCAGATTTGTCCTAAATTTTTTATTTGAAGTATAAATTTGCCATGAATATAATGAATTTAAAATTTTTATGTTCTCGAGTTCAAATTTTATACCTTACATAAATAACCTGTTAAACCAATATAATAATGTCTATCCAAATATTTAAGAGCTTCTTCTGTAGTTCCAATAAATCCTCTAATAACAATTTGGGAAGCATTAGGAAAACTGTAAAAACATATTGTTTTATAAAAGATATTTGTATTAAATTACTTTCGAATAACCTTTCTAAAATATCTAGCACATCTTTTTGGGCGGATCGCTCGTGTACCATTAATGGTTTTTTTAAATTACAAGCAAGACTGATTTGTTTTTTAAAAATTTCTTTTTGAATGTCTGGCTCTGAAAAGTCCCTTTGATAATCTAAACCACATGGCCCAATAGCAACACATTCCGGTGCTTCGGCAATTTTTTCAAATTCAAACCAAGAATTTGGTTCTTCTATAATAGATTTTGAATCATGTGGATGTATGCCAGCTGTTGAATATATAAAATCTGGATAAATTCTGGATAAACGCAATGCTTCTTTACTTGACTTTACTGAAGTTCCTGGAACCATCACTTTTTGAACACCTAAACAAATTTTTAGTTATGACCATATTTTCTTGGTACAATATGTATTATATTCTATATTCATTAGTAGATCATTAAAATTAATGATCAGTACATTCTAAATTAAAAGAATTTCTAAATTTAATTAAAAAAAAAAAAAAATTAAATTCAAATTTTATGAACCAATAATTATGATTTAATAAAAGCAACTATAAAATATTTATAATCAGAAAGGCCAAGGACAATAAACGAAATTATAATAATAGAATGTTGCGATTGTGGAAAACAAAAATTATTTCATTTTATATATGTAGTTTGAATATAGTAAATTTTCATATTTATATAGGTAGATGTGTAGCTATCAACTTATATAAATTAGATTTTGAGCATGGATCTTTAGATCAAATGTGAGAAATTAATTATTAATTTAATTTTTTCTTTGAATTTTGTTCTAATAGCAAAATTTATTTACATTTGCAAAATTTATTTACAAAAAATATTCACCGATAATGTCTATTATTTTAAAATACTATGGAAGATTTACTATACAAAAAACTGAACATCATAAGTCATTTTTTCAAGGTAATATTAAAGTTTAAGATCTTGTAACAAGCCGCATAATATCACATATGTACAAACATACATACATATGTATGTATATGCAAATGTTGTTAGAAATATATATGTAAACTAAACTGACAAGGCGATTTATGTTTTTCTAAACACATGTACGCAATTAATTATATTAGTTTGTGTGCTGCCAAATTTTAATTCAACTGATATTGAAAAATCTTCTTTCATTACTTCTTCTGCGTATCATTTTAAGCTTTTTGTACACTAATAAAATCATTACTCATCTTTGAAATTCCGTTTTCTTTTTATCTATTTTTAATTGTTGAAAGTATTTTAATAAATTAACATCTTAAAAATTATTCATCTGACCTGAATCTTTTGCTCTTTGCACTACAGATTCCAAATCACGACTATACTGTAAAACAAAAATAATTTTTAAAACATATATTGATTTAAACTTTTTAGTTCATACTTTTTTATTCGTCAAATTAGCACCAACATCAATAACAAATAAATTTTCAATGAAGCGATTCATATCGTTAACATCTAAGTTTTCCTCAGCCATTTTTGATATTCGTAACTAGTAAATCTTCTTTTAAGGTTTCAACAACTAATTTTGAAGTGATTTATTTAATAATTTTTCTTTTATGAACTAATTTAGTACGAAAATTCAATTGAAACTTTTAATGACAATAATTGAAAAAATTTATTTTTCGAAAGAGCCAGACTTATAAGAAATTTTATCAAGAAAATAAAGGAACTTAAAATAAAAAATATAACTCAACAAAAATCAAGTATTTATAAAAACTGCTAGAGTTTTTGACATTTGCAGAATTGCGTTTATTTTTTCCCTGCAAACAATCTGTACATCCAAATTATATATGTATGTGCATATGTATCAAAATTCAAAACAGAGTTGCTATAATGGTTTTATTACTACATACGTTTATTTTTGTACTGCATTTTTGCTCTCAAATCAATCACTTAGATATGTAATTTTTAATAAATTTAACTGTTCTAAATCAGAAGAAAAATGTGACCTGACTTGTTTATATTTATTGAAAATAAATATAAACTTTCAATTTACTTTTTAAAGCATTTGTATTCATATAATAAGTAAAAGTGATAATGACTACATTTATACAATTATTATGTTATAACTAAAGTACATCTATTCAATAAGTATGAAATACAAAAGAAGGAGCTTGGAACATAAGTTTTCAAATCGCGGCCAAAAGACAGCCTTGCTTCTCTATACTATTCTTATATACATTATAAAAAAAATATGTAGACAGATATTGCACATTCATATCATTGATATAGATACTCATTCATTTGTATTATTCACTTTTTTTAATTTGTTAATAAATATGATAAACGCGTGGCTAGATTGGATAAAGTAAACTTGATATTAGAATCTAATTTTCCTCAAATTCTTTTTAGAAATGTTTAAGTCTTTTGATAGGAGTTTTGATAAAACATTATTCCAGTTTATTCTTCAGTTATACTTAATACATATTATATTATGTAATTTTATTTGGTAATATTTTAAAAGTTTTTGTTGCCATTTTCATTTTTGCTCCATAGATGTTTAATTTATTTGTGATTTACAATGTGTACTTCACGAAAAAAAAATAAAAGAAAACACAGTTAAATTTTAATATGCACTTAATAAGCCTCGACGCTATCTATTTACGAAGCTACTACGAACTGAGCTATTGCTTGGCAACGTCAAAGTATATTATATTAAAATTAATACCACTTGAAAAAAAATTAAACCTTTATTCTTGGTGAAAAAAGCATGCTTACGAGACAAATTTTTTTATATTTTACTATAATAAAGTTAATTAAAATTTAATATAATCTCGTGAAACGACCATGTATATTTAAATGGGTTTTAAATTCTTTTTCATACTCATGTGAACATACCTATTTATTTATTATATTACACATCCACAAAATTTCCATTACGTTAAATAATTGTCAAATATGTCATCTGAGTTTTAACAATGTTAAAAAAAAGGTGAAATGTGAGTTGTCATTAAAGTCTGCAAAACGGTACAAAAACTTTTTTTTATTAAACAAAAAATTTTCTGGGCCCCTTGCTATGTAGCGTTGCCATTCACACTTATATTTGTCAAATTTGGTTGTTAGCAGTAAAATAATTAAATTGTATGCTTTTTAGCACTTGTAAGAAATTATTTCGCAAATCTTTTAGGAAATATTCAAGCATATAAAATCAATTTATTATAAGTGATTTTCAAAAAACTTGAATATAATTCAGTTCTGAACATTTCTAATGATTTATCATTGACGTTTAAACAAATAATCAATCTATAAGTAGCAATTTTTTACTTAGAAAGAAGAATGGCTTTTTTTGGAAATAATTGCTAATTTTTTGGCTAAGTTTTTATTTGTAAATTTGGTAATATGGTGTGAATGTGTTTCCTTTCTTTTTAATCCTCGTAATTTTTTTTTATTTAAACATTTGTACATTTTATTGTACCATAATAGAATTATATATTTTTTTTTAATATTGTAAAATGTAGTGATGAATTTAGTGTAAATATTTTACAATAATATAAAGTTATAGCACTAAAAAAATAGAAAAAATTAAAGTAAAAAAGTTTCATCATCGAAAAAAAATTCTCATAAGAAAAGAATAAAATTATGGTAATTAGGGGAACAAAAAGTGCGTAATTTTATTATTGTTCGATGGAAAAGTTTAATAGAGATTTGTTTAAATTTGCCATATTAAATTAATTTTTTTAATTAAGCAAAATCGTAGGAAAAAAATTGAAGGGGAGTCAATATATAAATTTGTGTAAATTGTGGACACCGCTTATTTCATTAAATTACTACCTCCATTTTCTTTATGATTTTTATTATAAAAAATTATGGATCCAGAAAAACTTTTCAACGGTTTGGAATCCAGTAATGTACAAGAATATGATGAATCGAAGCAAAAAATAGCTGAATTTTTTATACACTGTAAGTAACTGAATATTAATGTCAAAATTTATTTTATTAGTTAAGATACATTTGTGAAAATGACTGGGGCTCAAGTGGAATTGTTTCAGTTCAAAGAAATTTTTTTACAATTTGTGTTTAAAAATGTTTCACAACTTCTTTGGAAGCATTTTGATTTTGAATGAGCAAAAGCAAATAAGGGCAGAGAATTGGAAGTTTTTTTACAAAGTATCAAATTTCTTGCCAATTTATTCGTTCTTTTAAGTGGACAAATAATGTTACATCCTATTGTCTTTAAATTCTGTAATTTCTGCTACATCTTAACTATAAACAAAAATGCGTTTTAAAAAGTTCATAAATTTTTATTTCATCAAATTTAAAATATTTATACATTAAGCATAAAACACAGTCACAAGGTATCGGTAGAATTTAAACTATTATATAAAATGTATATCTTTTTGCTTAATTCGGGTCCAAGTCTCTTATTTGCTTGTAATGGCCCAAATCCTCTACGAATTTTTAGATTACTTAATAAATCTTTACCTTCTTCTTCTGTTGTATTGGAGTATGCCTCGATTAATTTTGCGGGATTAGGATATTCATTTATTATGGTTTCAGCAACTTCTAAAGTTATTAATGGTAATCGGGTTAGGTGACTCTGCCAAAGTCTTGAAAGTCCCGCTGTCCCTTCAACTCGTACGCAATCTTTATTATCGTTCAAAAGAAAAGTATCGATATCTCGAAATTTTTCTATTTGTTCCATTTTAAATGGCGCTTCTGCTACTGCTTTACTAAATTGGACGATAACTTGAGCAATTTCTGTATATGTTTCATAGCACCTGTGACAACAATTATATTTTATTTGAATTTCTAGAAGTACTGTTTCAATTTCTTTTTTATTTGGATTTGTATTAAAATTCTTGATTCCATATATAATGATTGTGACAATTGAATTTGGAAACTTTTTTATAAGTTTTTCAGTATTTTGTCTTATACTTTTACTCTGAACTCCTTCAAGAAAATCTTCAGCCTTAATGATGTGCAAAATATTAGGTTCCCTGGTGAATTTCTCAGAGACCAATGTTTCTGATGTTGTTAGAAGTGTTTGTTGATCAGATCTTTCCCAAAAGATAATACTTTCAACTTTGTCGTAATTTATTAAATATTTTATGTTGTTGCTGTCTAACTGCTGTCGAATTTCAGAAATTAGACAAGAATTTAATGAGTATGCTTCAATCACACATTTAATGTATTTAATACATTCACCGGGCTTGATTCTTCTTTGTTGTTCTTGCAAGTATTTTCGTTGAAGTTTTTCTACATTTCTCTTGGATTTAGAAATTTTATTAGGAGAAGCCATTTTAATTTAAATGCAAATTTTCATTATAGAATTAAAGTTTGTTTTATATTTTGTGCCCACACCCAATTTACCTAAAATAACAGAAAAGTGGAAGAAAACAAAATATAACAGCTGTAAAATGACATTAAGCATTTAAAATGATGTGTTGAAAAAAATCCATGTAAATTCCATTTTCAACCGTTTCAATAATCTGCTAAAGGTATTTAAATAGTTTCAATTGTGGTTCGCTCAAAAGCTTATTACAATCACTACTGGGATTGATAATTTTGTGTGTGATTTCAAATTTCACTTTTTATTCAATAAATCTGCTTCTGATCGTATCTGATTTGAAGCAGATATTTGTAATGCGAATGCTACTGTTTCTAATTGATAGCAAGTCATTTTTGTTAAAGTTTTTTTAACAAATTTTAATTTGATTAATCATGATTTAATAATATTATAAAATAATAATAAATATACTGCTCGAATATGTCAAATCACTTATAAAAAAACAAAAAAACTATGAACAATTTAATGTATGTAAATATTTATGTATGTAACAAAAACTCATTTTAGCAAAAGATCCATGGTTAGTACAAGGAATGATGGATTACTATCTGAAAACAAATTCTGCTAGAATACTTGAAGTAATAGTTAAAGTTCAACAGCCACATGATAATTATGTTTTCGATCGTTTATCCGAATGGATGCGAAATCATAATAGAATAGCCGCCTTAACTCTATTTGGTTTTATAGTTCGAAAGCATCCAACATGGTTACACAAAGTCGCCAAACATAAGTTAATGAAGGATATTTTAAAACTTTTACAGGTAATATTCAATTTTTTCTTCCTTTAAATTTTTTTTTAAATATTTTACATGTTTTAATCTAGAGTGAGAAAGAAATAGTTCCATTAATGAGTGCATTGCTTTGTATTATAACACTGTTACCAATTATACCATCCTCAACCAATCTTTTATCGGAATTGTTTGATGTTTTTGGGCATTTAGCTTCATGGAATTTTCAAAATCCTAATAGATTAACGCAATATCAAATAATTCATTTACAAATTGGTTTACATATGCTTTTTCATCGACTATACGGAATGTATCCTTGGCATTTTATTAGTTTTCTAAAAGACTTTGTCAATAAAGAAAAAGGTGCAATATATCATCATACAATAAAGCCGCTGTTAGAAACTGTACGTATTCATCCATTATTAATTACGGGATCAAAAGAAAGTGAAGCAAATATAGGGCGTTGGAGAGATATGCAACCACATGATGTAGTTATTGAGTGCGCGAAACTATCTTTAGCATTTTACAATCAGGTAATTTTGAAAAATTAATATACATATGTATATAACATTTTGAGAAGATTTCTACACTTAATAAGTTCTAAATATTCAATTTTAGGATAATACCGATAATTTATTAGCTTCATCAGTAAAATATAAAAATGCATTATTGCCTACTCAAGTGCTTCAAACAGCATCGGTGCGTAACACTCCATTCCAACCAATTACGTCTTGTGTTTCTTCACCTCTTCATTATTTAATGCAACGTGAGAATATCACAGATTTATCTAAATTTTCAGAGCGTCAAATTTGGAGCCCTCAATTAGAAATTTTAGCTACACCACCTCCTACAGGTGCAATACCGCATACACCTACACCCCACTATGTAGTACCATCTGTTTCAACAAGCACTGATCACTCTATGACAACAAACAGTTTATTAAACGTAAGCGGCTCATCACCACCTGAAGCGGCGGTTGAAGCCACTCCTGAAACAACGCCGCTAAAAGATATTTCGATTAAAAGATCAATGATTAACAAACCTGGAGCAGTGAGAGCTATCTTACCTACAAGTCAACCATCATCCCCAATGCGTAAGGAGCAATCTCCTTTCAACTTCCCAACAATGATCACAGAACAAAACTTTGCAATTAATAGTCATGTTAAATTTTCAACAACAACAACTACCACTACTGCTACTAATATTGGACCAAATCCATCATCTCAACGATTTATGAAAATAATAAATGATCGCTCGTTTTCAAACACATTTGGCAGTGGACAAAGGTTATATTCTAATACACTTACAAAGGACTTAAATATTGGAACAGTGCAAAGTGCTATCTCTAATTCTGGAAAATTCATTTCGGCTAATCAATCATTAGATTCACCAACATTATCTACAGAGTTAGATTTGGAAGTTACAACTTTAACAAGTCAACAAGGTATATGTGCAAGTAGTGGAGCATTTGGTGATACTGGTCCACATCATTCAGATACTTTACAGGTATACTTTAATACATATTTGCAATAAGAAATTCAATCGCAATTTTATTTCCTAGGATATTTCAAATGAATATGGTGAATGTGATGAAAACGAACAATCATTATGCTCTGTAGGAGGTCTGCATGTGCCTGCCCACACATCTATGCAAATGCTCGTGAATCATTTAAAACGACGTTCTTGTATTTCTACTTATTGCAGTAATGATAATAGTTGTTACTTAAGTTGTGGAACTATTCCAATAAATGCTGTTTCTCTAGCAAATGAAAATTTTCCATATATAACTGTAATTGCGAATGCGAAACTTCGGCGAACAAGATCTTGGCCAATAGTGAATTTTAACTATTATAATTATGA
Organism: Condylostylus longicornis; assembly: GCF_029603195.1. Lineage (NCBI taxonomy): Eukaryota > Metazoa > Arthropoda > Insecta > Diptera > Dolichopodidae > Condylostylus > Condylostylus longicornis. The sequence continues at coordinate 14,335,918 of NW_026577973.1, read as the reverse complement.
AGATGGTAGTATTAATATAGCCGATCAGGATATTTTTGTTAACGAAGGTGGAGCTCAGCAAAATGGTGCATCAAAAATCACCCAAGGTGGGAATAGTAGTTTCACTGGTATGGCTGGTGGTGGGGGAGGTAATGATTCAAGCAGCCCTTCTGGAGACGATGTAATGTCAGCTGCCACACATTTTAAACTGAACCGGATTCAACAAAAGAAAGATCGCAAAGATGTAACAACAGCCAATTTTGCAGGAAATAAAACATTGATATCAAAATTTACTGGGGCACACAATTTAATAAAAGAAAAATCAGTGAATGCGATCACCAAAAGTTGCGTTGCCACGCAAACTATAGAACAATGGCCTCATATCTATGAGCACAATTTATTAGAATTATTTGAGGAAGAAACTAAAATGCGTAAATCCTTTCAAGTACAAGAAATATTACAGCCTAGGGAAATTTTGGATAAATTTTTGGAAGTAATTGTCAAAACTAAACATCCTACGGAGCAAAAAACAAGAGATGATGAATATAGAGAGCAAATTCAGTTATTGTATTTACAGCTGCAGTACGCTGAATATAGAAGAGAAATACATGCCGAAAGAAATAGACGCCTTATGGGTCGAAGCCGAGATAAGAAAAACTTGGAATTAGAAAATGATCGTATTCGTGATCAATTGAGACACTTAGAGAAAGAAAATGCGACATTAATAATGGAATCAAAAGAAACCCGTAAGAGTTTTAATGAAAAAGAACAAAAATTGCTGAAAGAAGCAACAATGTGGAAAAACAAGTATCAAAATGAATTAGATGAAAATAAGCAGTTGCGTTTTAATTTTGAAGAATTGCAAAAGAAACTCCATAGTGAGATTAAAAATTGTCAGAATTACAAAAACGAAATTGATAATTTAAAGGGTGAATTCTTCGATACAAGACAAGATCTAGAAAACACAAGATATCAAGCTGAATTAGGTTTGCAATATAAAGAAGATTTAGCGAAATTGCAGTCAGAGTTTATGATAATGGGAGAAGTTCAAGTGAAGTGTAAAGAACACTTTAGTGAGTTAGAAAGTTTGAGAGCACGAGATGAAGAGTTAAAACAATTAAAAGAGATATTCAAACTGGAAATCCATGGTAATATTTAACTTTATTATTATTTTGTATTATTAAAAAAAATGTTATATTTTTAGAGTTACGTTCAAACTTAGAAGAAAAAATTCCGCAACTCGAAAGCGCGAAGTATAGATTGACAGAGCTTCAACAGCAACTTGTTAATAAGGAAATGATGTTCACTGATCAGAAACGCCTATTAAAAGCTGTTAAAGATGAGTACGAGGAAAAATTCGCGGTAATTATTAGAGGAAAGTTGTTAAAATTGTGATTAGAATACGAATTTTTTATTGCAGGCATTAAATAAGAAGTATGAAGCTCAAAAATCTATTATTTTGCAAATGGAGCAAAAAATGCTAGAATTAAACCGAAATCGTGCTATAAGTAATGCTCTGTCTCCAGAATCTGAAAGAATTGGTAAAAAATTTTTAGATTGTTTAAGCATAATTTTTTAAAAAGCCAAAATATTTTCTATGTTTTCAAAGATATTGCTAGTTCGGTTGATCGAACTTCGCCTTTGTCAACATCATTAGCGTCTAGTGAAGGTTTATCAGCTAGTTTACGTTCTGTAACCGATTTGTGTAATTTGCAAGCCATTGCCACTGCAACAAATAGTAATAGTTTAACAACAACAACAATAACGACAGTGGCAGTAGTATCCCCGGTAACAACCCTAATCAATACATCATCTCCCCAAAAATTTTCTTCAATTGCATCATCATCAGTATCATCAGTGGCGGTAGTGGCTGTATCAGCATCTAGTTCTTTATTATCAAATGATGGAATTAATATAAGTACAACTACGGTCAGTAATCCAAGTAGCAATTCAAATTCGTCTGCTTCACCTACAGCTCCTTTACAGCAACAATCTACAACTGCTGTACGTAATAGAAGTTTACCATTATCTCAACAATTACAGCAACATCAAATTTTAACTACAACATCATCAACTTCTGTACGTTTTAATAGTTCTTTGAATCCCACAACTGCAACAATTGCTGCTGCAGCCGCAGTTGCATCAACCAATTATCAAACTAATAGTAGTAATACTAGTAATATTCCTGTACCCGGACCAAGTCAACAACATCATCGTAATCATCATCATCATCATCATCATCATCAACAGTATAGTACACACCACAGATAAGTTTCCAAAATAAGGAAAAAAATTGAAAAATATTTAAAAAAAAAGTTTTTACGATTGAATGATAAAAAAAATATATACATATATTAAAAAAAAAAAGCAAAAATGAAAATATAATAATAACGATTAATTAGTTATATAAATAATACAAACAAAAAGGTTTTATCAAACATTAATTCTGTTAGGTGTATGCTATTTTTTTAGTTATTTTATTTTTCTTTTTTCTTTTATCTACATATTACATTAAAGAAATATCAAAAAAAAAAAAACCTAAAGTTCGTGTGTAAATTTAGGGCTCAAATTGTACGGTAACGGTGTTTATTTACAAAATTTATCCATTCGTTTTTAAATTTTAATTTTTATAAAATTTGTTAATTAGAGTTTTTTATGCTTTGCAAAAATATATCAATATTGCAGTACAATTTTGAATTTTCTCTCTCCTAACATGCGGCCTTCTAAAAATCTATTCAAAATTTGTTTATATTTCTGTTTGTTTCATCTTTTTCTCATACCAAAAACTTAAAAACAAAATTAATTAGTTAAAGACTAGATAGAAAGATTTTTGAATTTTCTCAAAAATCAAATTACAAAAAAAGAAAAATAAAAGTTATTAAATATTAAATTATAGCTATATATATTAAAAATTAAAAAAATTGATTATCAAAATTATAATAATTCTGTTAAAAATGATATGTTCTAAAAATAAAAAATTTTGTCTCTTGTTTATTTAGTGTCGTACAAAAAAAAAAATAAAGAAAAAAATTAAGAAAAAACAAATTAAAATTATGAACTAAACATTTTAAAGAAAAACAAAAATGTATTTAATTCTTTCCATCAGTATTTTATTAAACAGGGGGCTTTCGCAATAAATATCACTTTCACTTATGACTCAGAATAAGCCTTAGTATGTGTGTCTATACGTACTTAAGGCTTCTTCATAAACACAGTATATCGCAATATAAAGGGTATTTCGTATTGTCAAATAATTTCAGGGATGATTCTTTGATCAATTTTCAGCAAAAAGTTGTTTGAATGAGAAGGGGTGCAGATATATGTACTCTTTTTCGAACTACAGCTTGTTGAAGATAAAGATATCAGGTTCTTCCTGCTTATAAATAAATGTTATAACTTCAAAACCATGCGACATAGAGTAACTGTAAACCTTGCTTTACAGGCCATGGGTTGCTATTTTTTCGGTCGGCACTACAATCAATACATTTAAACCACAGTTTTCAAGAAAAAACTTATCAAAGTTTTTTTTTTCAATTTTTTTAAAAAACTCGAAATTTTTCAAAAATTTCTCTTCAAAAATTTTATTTTTTGTTTTATTTTATTTACTACAATGCGAGCTAAAATTTAATTCATGTAACATTTTCCTCAAAGTTTTGCAGTAAAATATGTTAGATGTATTTTGAAAACATGCGAACAATGCATAGTTTATGCATTTCCAATTTATATTTTGAATCAGAAATGTGTAAATGTCAAAATTCTGCATAAAAGCATATAAAAAATTGTTGGTTGTACAAGTACGTTAATGAAGTATATTTTGATTGTCATTGCACATTCGTGAATTACGACAAATCTGCAAATTTTTTATTATAACTAAATAACATAGTCAGCTGGGAAAATTAGTAAACATTGCAGAATTTAAATATCAACAGATAAATTAGGTAGGTGATTTTTATAACCCAGCATTTACACATACAAGTTACTTGCATGCAAGTTTGTATAATATTAATTGTCAATTAGTTTTTCGAAATGTCAAATTACTTGCTATTATGACGTAGGCGTTTAGCAAGTTAATTTTTGAAAATGTCTTTGAGAAGAAAACAACTAGCTAAGTTTGCTAAGTTTAATTTTTTCAAAACAAAATTCAAAAATTTTAAATTAAAAAAAAAAAAAAATCAAAACAACAAATTTTTTTTTGTGAATTTCTCAATATGTCAAATTACTTGCTCAAATTACTGGCAGCAAAATTTTCTTGCAAGTTGAACTGCAAGTAAACAAGCAAGTAGAAATATTTCAATGTGTTAGTAAAATTTTTGTATGTATTGCAACTTTCTTGCAAGTAACTTGTACGTGTAAATGCTGGGTAAGTATTCTTCAACTTTTTTTCTGCCTCATGGGTATTCATAAATATTCACAATTGCTTTAAAATTACATAATAATACTACAACTCGTTTACACTATAGGAGAATAAATGTTCGAACAATATTATTTTTTATACAACAGAAAATGAAGCATCAGTAAAAAGAAACATTTATTCCGGGGAATTATGGAGAAAAAAATGTTGAGAGAATTGTTATAAATATATATGTATAAAAATGTACAGAAACTATGTACAATTAAAGCAGATGAACTTGCGTTTTCGGATTCTATGTTTATGGCGATTCTAGCCAAAGCGTTCAAGATAGACAGCGGCGATGTTAGCAAACGCACTGAAAAGTTATGAGTTAAGACATTCATTTGAATTGAGAGAATTTCAAAAATACTGCTGCAAATACATATTATTGTGAATTTAAAGTTTTGGATTTTTCCTCATTTTTTTGAGATGTCAAAAAGAATTCCCCTAAGGTTTGGTTGGAATTAGTTTCTGTATATTCAGATTGAAGAACAAAAACTAAAAACTTAATAAATTAACGTAAACAGAGTGTTTTAAGAGATATGTGAATTAGTTTTCTTTAAGATTTTTATTTGTACATATTTATTTTTCATTTAAAAGTGCAAAAATGATGCAACAGTATATGGAAGAGCTCGAACTTGTAATACATTACAATATTATATGTTAAATAAAATTACATATATTAATAAACAAGATTTAAAATTTAGGAACCGTTCGATGCCAATGACTTTGTTGAGCGTTTAACTTGGCGAGCAAATAATGAAGTGGGATCATCTCAATTTGATCCCGAAATTCTTCATGAAACATTTGTTAATACTATTAAAGATTTGAAAATTTTGCAAGAAAAGCAACAACGCAAGTGTGAAAGAATTGAAGAATCTTTAAAAGAAGAGCAAAAAGTTCATGCCAGAAGTGTAAGCAAATTACAAGAGCGACATCAGGTTTGTATCGAATTTTTTCTTGAACTGGTGTGTTTAATTTTTTCTTTTTATCATAAGTAGATAGGTTCACATTGAGAATTAATAATTTTTAAATATATTTTTGGTTTATGATGAACAAATTTAGACTTCTGTAGAATGGTTTCACCAGTTAGATGAAAAAATTAATTCCGTAGCTGGAAAGATTATTCATTTGGGAGAACAACTTGAAAATGTCAACACACCACGCAGTAGAACGGTTGAAGCACAAAAATTATTAAATCACATGTCAGAATTTTTGATGCCGGGCCCGATAGTTAACGATTTATTTACTGATCCGTCAAGACTTTATGAAGCAGCCGATGTTATACAAAAATTATATACAATATCTCAAGACTTACCAGCAAGTAAATTTGAAGAGGCCAAAAGGAAAATTGAGAGAAAATATGATGAAATCGAAAGAGGTTTAATAGAAGAATTTGCAACAGCTCAAAAAGCGAAGGACATTGAAAAGATGAAAAAAATTGCTATAATATTATTAAATTTTAAGGGATACTCGCAATGTATTAATGCGTATATAGAACAAAGCCAAATGGTATTTAAAAAAGATCGCTTAGTTTAATTTGCACTGTGTTAACAACATAATACTTACATTGAATTTTATATTTTAGACCCAGTATGGTGGAAAAGATATTTTTTTCGGTATTGTGCCTATGTGTGAGGAGCATAACGAAATTATTAAAAAGGTTTTTCTAAGTCCAGATCAAGTAATGGCAAAGTTTATATTGAATATTTATCAATTAAAATTAAATGAATATGCAAGAATGAAACTGGAGGATAAAAAAGATGATGAAAAATATTTGAAAACATTGCACGAAATGTATTCAAGGTTAGTATACATGTAGTTTTTTTGAAAATTATCTAATCTTTATTTTAATATCTTATATATTCTTGTTCGCACTTTCAGAACTGTGAAATTGTCAACAGATTTACAAAAATATATGCCAAGTTCAGATGATGATCTACTTACAAAACTAACTGCAAATATTTTTGCAAAAGATATTGCAATTTACCTTGAAACCGAAACGCGTTGTTTAAAAAATAAGTGTACAAACGAATTGGAAAAATATTACAACAGTAAAAAACATCAAAAAAAGCAAACAGAAAGATTTCAAGATTTAAAACGAGAAGTACAAGCATCGTTAAGTAATCGTCTGAACATAAATATTGCGCAGGTTGAAGACTACGGAGGAGAGACATTTCTCTCTGAGGAACTCGCTATAAATTTACTTCAACAAACTAAAACCTCATTGAAACGTTGTAGAATTCTTTCGAAAGAAAACGATTTAGCTGGAAATGTGATAAAAATAGCTGATATTTTATTATTGTATTTGATGCATGAACATGTAAATTATGCTTTAGAATTAGGATTACAAGCTATACCATTGGGTGAAAGCAAAGTTTTTCCTCAAATATACTTTTTTGATGTTATACAAAAATCGAACACTATTGTTCATTTATTGGAGAACTTATACACAGCTAGCATAGTTCCCTGTGTCAAGTAAGTAAATAATTTTATTCAAAAACTAATAAAGTTTGTGAAACTAGCGTTTACTTTTTAGAAATACCACTAAATTAGCTGACTGTTTACAAAAGAAACGTCTAATGTTAGAACAAATTGAAAATAAATTAGACACAGGTTTAGATCGCGTTTTGAATTCCATTATAGGCTGGGTAAAAATTTACTTGCAAACTGAACAGAAAAAAACAGACTACAAACCTGAAAATGATGTGGACACATTGTCATCTCAAGTAAGTTCTAAAAAAAATTATTAAAAATTATGAAAAATGATACTACTTCATCTTATCTTTTTATTTTTAAGGTTTGTTTGCATGTTGTGCAGACTTTACAACCCGCTGTTAAACAGATCAAAAAATGTTTGGATGGAGAAAATTTGCAAACTGTTTTGACTGAATTTGGGATACGTTTACATCGTGTTATTTATGAACATCTACAAAGCTTACAATTTAACATTGTTGGTGCTATGTGCGTAATATGTGATGTAAATGAGTATCGCAAACTAGCAAGAGAACTGAACAGTTCACTTGTTACACAACTTTTTGATACACTCCACGCTCTCTGTAACTTACTTTTAGTCAAACCAGAAAATATATTAGAAGCGTGTACCGGAGATACACTGGTGAGTATTTATGGGTTTAATTCTATATCTCATTTTTTTATACACGGGATGAGAAGAAAATGAATTTCGCTTCTTTCACAAATAAACGAAGTTTAGTCAGTTATTCTGGTAGTACTTTGTTTTCGAATACAATAAGATTAGTTAATATTTTCAAAAATTTTATTTGACATCTATCGAAAAAGTTAAAGTGAAAGTGAATAAAGTACACGACAAAAAATTGAGATATAGAAGTATTTTATAACAAATTTTAATCTAGAAATTGCAGTTAGAAATATCATCTTCAATTTTTAGAATAATTTGGATAAGTCTGTTATACGTCAATTTATTCAACTAAGGGGCGATTTTCGTGCAATCAAGACTGCAAATTATTTGAAAGGCATAATAGAATAGATTTTATTAAACAAAAATCGATATTTTTCCTCAGATGGTGAGATTTATTATTCAAAGCTTTTTACACAACATTATATAAAATTTTCAAAAACTAGGGTATTTAAAACTTATATATATATACTTACATTAATATAAATTATTCATTAAAAGCACTTTATAAAAATATATTGAAAATAATTACAAATTAATTTAGATGTTATTTTGTATAAAGTCTAAGAATTTTGCAGCGTCTGTAAATAGAACATACTCTCTTGGATTGCATTGATTAATTTCAGGTATCGCTTCTGCTAACGACACTATACCGCGCAGATAGAATAATCCATTTATTTCAAATACCATACCACCACCACTGTCACCATTGCAAACACTCGTTCCATTCCGATAACCTGCACAATAATTATTAACTGACAAATGCTCTCCAAAAAATGCTCTATTAGATTCCAAACAATTTATCTGACTAATTACAGGCATTTTTGCCGCTTTTAATATATTAGAGAGTTGAGACTTTTCATCTAAGCCCCAGCCAATTACCATTCCTGTTTTTCCAACTATTGAATTCAATTCAATATACTTTGCTGGCCATAAACATACGGGCTTTATATAGTCATTAAATTGAACATAATTAGATAATTTTAGTAATGCAATGTCATTTTTACTTGACTTCACGTCAAAAATGGGTGGTACCAAAATTTCGTAAACTCTGAGTTCTTGAGTATTTGATGAGGCCAAGAGGCGATTATGCAATCCTAATTTCACCAGAAACCTTTGTGATATAATAATGTGGTAATTTTCGTGGACGCAATGACCTGCTGTAATTACTGTGCTAAACATACAAATTTTTAATTTTTATTAGATGTAAAATATAATTTTTTCAGAAATATTTAAATGTAATATCATTAAACCTTTTTGAAACTAGAGATCCGCCACAAATATAATCAGTATTCGGAGAATCAGATTCCTTGCGCAAAAATATAGCTGCATGCCAAGGATATTCACCAGGCTGCACATCATATCCATTTTGTATCAAAGTTTTATGAAACTTTTTTCTTTGACCACATAAATTATTTGTATTGTCAACTTTAACATCTATCATAAATGAGTCAGTTTTCTTTACATTATTTAGTTCACTCTAAAGATTTAAATATTTTCAAATAATGTATGTACATAAATTAAGTAAGCAATATATAAATTAATTTTTAAACTTGTACATGCCTTAGAAGTTGTAACTGAGTTTGAAACTTTGGTAGCATACATATTATTTATCATTGGGTCATGATCATCTTTATTAAAACACTGTTTAGTACAATTACAGATATCAAAACCATTTAGGTATAGCCCAATTGGTTCAGGAAATCCTAGATCTGGTTTTCCATCAATCTCAAAGTGAATTTGTTTTACAATTGATGTTGGTTCGGTCATGTTAATTCTGTGAATATATTTTGTTGATATTAGTTTACTGGACTTGTCTCCCTAAAAAAATTTATCATTAATTTATAATTATAAACAAAAATTGTCAACTCATATTTCACTTACTAAACTTAAATTAGCATTATGGCTTAAATGTAACTCTAACATAATATGGTCTTCATTTGGCCATTTCTCTAAGAAAACAGTTCCTTGCCATTTATTACGTTTGCCGGGTGCACCTTCTTCACCTTTAAAGATTTTTAATGCTCCAGTCAGACATGGTGTTTTGATTACTTGCTGAAATTGTGGTTTAGTGCTGCTCTGACAGCTTTGTAAAATTATAATAAACTTAACGACGATTATATTAATAATAAAATTTTTCATTATATGAATCTAAGAAAAATGTCTTATCTTAACTAGTAAAAAAGTGCAAATGCAGTGAATTTTAAAATATATGTAGGTAGGTATACAGACTTGAAAATTTGAAATACGATAATACCAGTTGTTAATATGTAGCTAATTAGTTCGTATTAATTTTATGATTAATAACCAGTTTTTTTGTTTTCTGTCGTTAGATAACTATTAAAAAAAATACAATGTAATGTTGTCCATTAGTCAAAATATTTTTGTAGATTTAAAATGTTTTATTGTATTTTCGATCTCATACTGTAAAATGTAAATAAAGATTTAAAATACATTATGTATGTATGCTCATAAATGTAGACTTTAACCGTGTGTTTACCGTGTCACTTAATGCACAAGGTGATCTCTGAAGTTAATATAGTAGAGTTTACTGTTAATGAAGCCAAATTTGATTTAAAATTGTTATTATTATTAAATTTGATTATAGTAATAATATTATTTTATATATATAAAAGTTAATATGACCAGAGATTATTCTACAGTTGATGTGTAGTATAACAATCAAGTTAGCTAAAAAAAATTGTTTTTAAGTATAATCCAAAAATTCAAAATTCTAGTTTATGTTGAATAATATGATCGAATAGTTATAACAAATAGGTGAGTAAGGAAGAAGAAACCCGCACTATTGCGGGTTACAAAAAAAATAGAACTAAAATCAGATAGGTAATTGTGTTTATTTTTTAAATTGTAAATTTAGCAAAATCTTACGTTTAATAATTTTTTATTAAATAAAAAATAAACTAAACTATTTTTTAACTATTTTAATCAATTTAAATTAATATTGTTCTGAGAGTAACCTGGTTGTTTTAATTTCGGTCTTATTAGATTTGAAATTATTACCTAATTTAAGACCCTATAACTCAAAAATCACATATACACATAAACGTTTGTTAATATGTTTTATTAAGAATTCAGTGCCGGTATTAATCCGGTTGTTTGTTTTATGTCGCTTAATATATGTAGGGTTATTTTATAAAAACCTAATGTCAGTTTGCTTAAGGACAAAATATGAATTAATAAAAATAAAAGATTTGATTTTAAAAATGCGTAAAATATACGTTTATTTACAAAATACTGTTTCGTTTTGAGTAATTAACTCAATTTTGTCAAAAATAGTGTTTTATATTTTTTATTTTACCTTTTTTCATGCCTTACAAAATTAACTTTGAATTTGTTTTTATTTTTTTTTTTTGCATTCGTTATAATTTATATTAAATTTAATTCTACTGGTATGTATATTTAAAGAAAAAAAAAATCCTAAAAAACTATTAAGTATAAGTTTTACTTAAAATCGATATGTTTAATAGTTTCTTTATAATATAATAAAAAGTTATTGTTAAAAAATATATAATATATTTTAATTAGTAGTGGGTTCCCAGTCATTTGAATTCTGAGATTTAGGAATATTCAGTTTATAAAATTAACTTATTATATGGCGCATGAGTATTTTTCATTTTTCTTTTAAAATTCATTATTCTAAATATTATAACAGTTTTTTTTTTTTTATTCAAACAAAATATAAAATAAAAGATATATAGTAGCAAGGTTCAATTGTTTAACATTTAAAATTTGTTTTCAAATTTGGATGCTTTTTTAACCATTCTGAACATGCTGGAGTTAAAAATGTTTTTGTAAGTACAATTCCATCTCCTTTAACATCAATATGATTCGTTGTATCAATTAATCGTAATGTGTATTGTTTATTGAATTTCAATTGACTGAAATCGATTTGATCCTTCTAAAAAATATTTAAAATTTTAAAAATATATTAATTAATATAAGTAAAATTCGAAATTTTTATAATGCATTAAAAGATTAATGTTTTTTTTTTTTTTGTTGATTTAATTAACTAAAAGTTGTGTTTTGAATAATCCCGTTTTAGAGAATGAAGATCAAATTAATGATTGCCGAAAAATTAAATAGAAAATTTTTGAAAAATTTCTTCAATTTTTAACAATTGATACATTAAAACAATAAGTTGTTAAAAAAAATGTATATTTAAGTGATTATTACCTTTGTTTTAGCTGCTTCATATTCCTTTGATTCACAATTTGAAAAATTTCCAGGACATAGTTCAAGTAAGCTAAAAAATTATTAATTTTTTTTTAATAAAAACAAAGTCTGCAGAATACTTAAAATAATTTTGTACGCTAATTGTAGAATAATTAATTATACAGTCAGACTCAGTTAGATTGTAATAGCAGTAAAATATCGATTAAAGTCCAAAATTTAGATCAAACTTAAAATATTGAAGAATATTTAAAAACTGAAACGCATAAAATAATGCATTCATAAATATTAGTTCCAATGCGTATACTCATTAGCGTTCATATTGAAAAAGCACATTAAAAGCATTACCATTATTAAAAAGAAAGTAAGCAGCAAAATAAAAGAAGTTATCGGGCCATGGAGTCGATTTTTTTTGCTACATTCTTAATTTACCAATTAAATGTCTTTGGAATTTGTGTTTTTAGTTTGATCAAATCAAGAGTTTTTTTAATATAAATAAAATTTTAAATTTACTTACTATTTTTCATTATTTGTATCTTTAGAAAATACCGCCCGAACAAGTAATCCGTATTTTTTATTTGGTAAAAATTTGATTGTAATAATTGGTTGTTTCATATGTGAATTAGAATGAAAATTATTTTCTGAATAAAATGTATTTTTAGATTTTCCAATTATATTATAACCAGTAGAATTAATAGAATAGGTTCCAATATTAGAATTTATAGATGATGAAGCTGATGATTGTTGAACATAATGATTTGTTCGATTATAATACTGATTATTTGAAAGTTCACTATTAATATGATCTAAGCTATTACTAGTTTCTATTGTTGTATTATAAAAAATTGAAGATTTTGGTGATTTTGGACGACGTTTTCCATGTACAGCAATTGCTTGAACTTGTATATAATACATTGAATTTGGATGTAAATTCCAAAATTCATACGAATGAATTGGCTAAAAATAGAAAAAAAAAAATAAATTTTATCTCATACATATATTTAATAATTAAAGAGTTTGTAATTATTTAAATAATAAAATATAAATTTTTTTGTACCTCTTTAACAAAGGCATCATTTAAAAGAAGAGAATTATTTTCAGCTTTAATGTAAAGAGCCCAAGATATATGATATTTTTCAATTGGAATATCTGATTTATTAGGCAACCATGTCACTTTTGCATATATGGAATTATTTGGTAATAATTTCGGCAGTGTTATTTTAAAACTTTTCGGTGCTTTTGGTGGCCTAGGATCTGTAATATGAGTTGCAACTAAAATAAAGGTTAATATTTATGTATGAAAAACTAAAAATTTTCCAATGGAAAGAAAAAGCAAATAAAAGTAAGTAAATTAAATTATATTTATTGAAGCTTCACGAGACTCAAATCTTTTTAAATTAAAATAAAATTAATTTCTATCTTACCATCATGTAATCGGAATGGTGCTGATGGTTCAGAATATCCTTTAAATCCATTTTCATTAATCATAGCAACACGAAATTGATAAAAACGTCCCCGTTTTAATTTTATTCTAGCATGCATTCTATAAGAAATATAAAATAAAATATGTCATCGCTACTGTTAATTCAACTATGCAGCTGTTAACGATAAAATATATTATTGTTACAACTGCTTACCGCCTGCGATTTCGCAAGCATAATATTTAAAAAAAAAGTATCTTGTACGTTTATATTTACCTTTTCACTGATGTTCTATATGTTAAAATATGCCCAGTTATCTCATAATCTAACCATTCCCATTCTCTCAGTTTTCTTGGCGAAAATTGAGTTCCAAAATGCCAACGGCATTCAACTATATATAAAAAATGTCCTGTATGATTTTTTGCATGTATCAACGGAACATCCCAAAATAATTCACATGTTCGTCCTTTTTTTTTTAAATTTCTTGGAACTAAGTTTCTTGGTATTGGTGGTATACTATTATCATAATGTAAATCATTTGGTTCCTGACAAATCATACCACAATCGATTTGATGACAACATTTTTGTGTACCTGGACATTTATAATCGTGACCTTGACATGTCTCAAGGCATATCATTTTACCATAATATTCACGATTATCATACGATGTAGATGGACAATGTCCCGGTTTTGTAAGATTTTTAATACATTGAGCTAACGAAATCTTTCGAAATAAAAAAGAAAGAAAATTATTTGATATTTAATTAACAAATTTCAAGTATTTAAATATATTTATAGGTATAATATTATATTCAGTATTTTACCACACGTTTAAGAAATTCGAATTTTTGTTAGTTATCCGACTACGTGTACATACATACTTACATTATCTAGTCTAAAGCCATAATTAATTAATTCACATCTCTTTCGTAATAAATTCTCATCAACATCTTCACGCCTTTTTGATTCAGCATAATTATCAAATGTTGTTTGTAAAACGGTGGCTTGAAATAGGAACGACAATATTGTGAGTTTTTTGAATATCATAATTCTGTAATACACAAATATATTATATAATATAATTAAAATGCATGACAAATCTAAAATAAATGTTAATCTAAAATTTAAATATTAGAAATTTTATTCCGAATGTGCGAATGTAATTTACATATACGCACATTCTAACGCAAGCTAGTTCCTCAAAGAGAAAATTCGGATGCACACATTATTTCTTATTAAAAAAATTTCGACAAAATTTCAAATAGAAAATAAAGTTTTTTTTCTGTTCAACATAACAGATCTGTTTAATATAATATAAAATAATATAAAATAAATCTAAACTGTAATAGCATGAACTGTTAAATAAAACTAGATAAAACACAATTTCATATTTTGAACTATCTAAAAACTATCCTAAAATCAATTTTTGAGCATGCATCGAATCATCAAATATTTTATTTACTCAATATCAGAACAGCAACAATATCGTAAGTATCAACAGGAACAACTAACTCAATTTTATTCTTCAATTATTTATGACGAAGCTGGAAAGAAAAAGGGGAAAAAAATGTAGGATGCCCATAGAGTTTTGTTATGGTTGTTGGCATCGCTTTCGCAATAGTGGATAAAGGAGGAATATATGGAAAATATTAAATTCATTTAGAGCGAAAAATTTAAGAACGACAAGAATTACAAGATATACGAAATAAAATGTGCGACAAATTTTACTTATATTGGGCAAACTAATAGATCAGTAAGAATAAGATTAAAGTAACATTTGAATGAAATGAAAGGGGCGAGGAGACTAAAAATTAGACATTTTAAGTCTATAGTTGAAAAACATTTACATATATGAAATGGATCAAATAATAACGAAAGATAATTTGAATGTTATAATGAAAGAGTTAAAAGGAAGATATGCTAAAGATAAATTTATGAGACTATGCGGATATACAAAACTAATAAGAACTAGCTATTAAATGTGGATGGTGACGGACAAGATAACATGTATAGTCACAGATAGGTTTAACAATAATAATGAAAACATTAACAATATAAATGAATAAATATATTAAAGAAATTAAACTAGGAAAGAGTGTTTAGGTAAACAGTTGCAGATTGTTAATGGTGTTGTCCTAATAGAAAAAAAAAACTCAGTTTTAATGAAGTGCGTATTTGTTACATGCGAAATAAAATTCAATCAATATTGCCTTAATCTTAATTATTTTAGAAATTATTTAAACTAAGCGAATTTAGACAGAAGTTATCCAGAGAGGGTGTTGAAGTCTTTAGTTTCAGTTAGTAAAGCAGTTTAGTTTATCAGAAAGGGGAAGTAAAATGTTCTTTAGGTAGAACATTTTACTTCCCCTTTCTGATCACCGTAGCACAGTAAAACAATAGAACGAGTTTAAACATTTTGTATGTATACACATTTCTGTTTCAAACTTTCTTGGACTACGTTATCATTATTATGTTCTAAACCCTTATTGTTGTCTGAACAATTTCTTTTATAATAATAAAGTAATACGTTTAAAAGAGCTTTTGCACTTTAATATTTTTTGATTCATGCAATGTATTTATTTTTACCGGTTATATTTTGTGAAACTAAAATTCATAATTTACATATTAAATAATCTGAGCTAAAAATACTGAAGCATCGAAGTTTTGTTATTTCAATACTTATAAAATATGTATGTACATATGTATGTAGGTACATATGTAGGTACTGAATAAAGATTTAATCGTAATTTAAATGACAAAAAATATAAATGGCACTATTTGCAGTAAAAAAAAATGATCGTTTCTACATTCAATAACCATGAATTTCACTTAAAAACCTTTAAAATAAAATAATTTTTTTTTATATTTATAATGTGCATAATGTAGATATTTACATATACGTATGTATGTACATATATGCACATGCATATTTATTTTTCTTGAACAATGTTAATTAATTTGGAATTCCTTAATAAAACAATATCTTTATTAAAATAACGAAAAATAATAAAAAAAAAAATTTCTTATAGTCAATAGAGAAAAAATGTAAATACGTGCATACGTATCATACATATATAATAATTTACGAAAGGCGATCAAAAATTTCATAAATTTGAAAATTTCGATATGAATAAATTAAAAGCAAAAAAAAAACAGATGTGGTTAGCACAATAACCAAGCGCAACTTGCTTTGTCTAATTTAGCAAAGATGTTGCACATGACTAAGAAAATGCCCCTTCCAAATCCCAAAGAACTCTCTTCCAAATTTTATGAGCCCTTTTAGCTTAAATAACTGTAAAATGTAGTTTTGACTCTTAAAATAAAGGTCCAATTAATGCCATCTGAATTGCCTGTAAAGTTGTTGGTTCTGGTAGCAAACAGAACTCATAGACTAGGTTTCAAGGATTTTGTAATATTTCAAGGATAAAAATTGTAAAATCGTTCCCTAGTTCGGTTTCCGAATTCTTATGTTCCCGAAAATATTTAAAGTTCATTGTTTTATAACATTGAACTCAAATATTAATTTTCAAGGAAATTGGTTGATTACATATTTTTCTTTATATGAAGAAGAATTTAAATTTGGCCCGTAGTAAAATATCAAGTAACTGACACTTGATATATCTTCTCCAAGTTGAATATTTTTCTTGCAATTTAAATTGTTTGAATACTTTCTTAAAAATTATTAAAAACGTAAAATCAACACTTAGAAAAGTTCACTTCAGTTGATATGAACTTTGGATACACATGTACACATACACAGATCGACAGATCAACATTATCACTATAAACTATATACAATGTATGAACGTGAAATTTACTACATACCATTAAATTTCGAGCAAAAATATTTCTTCAAAACTTTTTCATATTCCTCAGTACAAATCGAAAATGCAAATTTATTATGAATGCATAAATCCATCTTGTTGGACATATGAAAGTCAGAAGAAACGAAAAAAAAAAATTTAAAAAACGAAACATGAAAACTAAATAAAAGAAAATGTTACGCTTTTTTAATCGCTGAGTTTACAAAAAGGAATGCTAAAAAAATAACAAAAAAGAAGAGGCGAAAAAATAAAAATAAAACAAAAACGTAACATGAATTCCCGATCAATAAATAGATCAGTGCCATTAATCATTTCGAATGCGTTGAGCTCTGAAGTTCATCGTAGAAAGCTATATGCTAAAGTTTTTTTTTTTGTGATTTTTAAATATTTTATTATTTTCACGCCTTTAGGCGAATTTCATTTTAAATCTAAAATAAGACAAAAATTTTTTTTTGTATATGTTTGCATATTCGTTTATGATGTCAGTTACGGTTTAATCATGCGATGCATAACTTTATGTAATTAATTACTATGAAACACGAAAGAAGTTTTAAGTGATTTTATGATTTTCTTATTAACAAATATGATTTATTAATAACAGGAATAATAATATGAAAATCTTTTTTTTAATGTTTTCTTTGTTTCTCAAAAAAAAAAAAAAATAAGCAAATCGAATGTTTGTCCAACGAGGGCAACAAAATTTTTATTATGAGGGAAGTACTTTATTAAGTGAATGTAGTTTTGAGAATTTCAAATCAAAATTTTCAAGCAGTTCCTCCAATAAATGACACTTTTACTTTTTTTATTAAAAATTTTAATAAAGACTTCATATGATTTTAATCAATAATTATTAAAAATAGAATAAAGAACTTGCCTTTTATTAAATCGTTTTCAATTGTTTTATTTATTCATATTAGAAAAAAAAGAGTTATTGTAGCCGTAATTTTCTAAATTTCTATAACCAAGTTAAATAATTAAATTATGGGAGCCACATATGTAGTTGTAATTAAGTCTAAATATAACTTCAAATTCAAATTCAAATTATTTTGTGATTTTCTATCTTAAAATTTGGGATTACTTAGTAATATCTAATTATTTCATTGACTCAACTTTAATTCAAAAAAAAAAAAAAACTATGGCGAGCTAGTCACCTACCTAGTTAAAATTTTATGACGCAATGAAACTATGGCATAACCATCTATGATATCATGCATTAGTCCTATGCTCCTCCTAGGAGTCAAAAAGGAAAAAAAAAGAAAGCTGTTAAATTATCTTATATATTATGTTAAAGATTTAATGAAATTACCTTATAGTATAACGGTTCAACTATTTTAACTATAGATTCTTCTTTTTTTTTTAATTTAATTTCGTTTTTCCATTGCGTGATTCGGTTTTAGGAAAACATTTTAATTCAATATTTTGCATTACGTTTTTTTTTTTTTTATTTAAAATACAAGAAGATTGCAAAAAAATTCTATAATAAAGGAAAAAACGTGTACATACGTGTTTTATATGTATATATATGTATATTATATAATAAATATAATAAAAGTGTAGATACAATAATATAGATGGCTTTAAAAAGCAAACATAACAACATAATGTAGTACATATACGGATATAATGTGAATATTTCGAGAATTCTGATCGGAAATTGCTAAAATTATCTTGGACGAATTTTACTGAATACCTTTACCGTTTACATCAAAAATGTCGAAAATAGGCCCTTACTTATTCACCTATTTTGTTTATTACTGTGAGTACTGAGGTTATTACCAATGGACTTTGGTCAATATAAACTTTCCGTTTAACCAAATTAATCCAATCTAACAAATTTTTCAGTTATCTTAGATATGCGATTTGCAATTTATTTCCGTGAAAATGTAAGAACGAATTTTTAAGAAAATATTACCCTGGCTTTTGTATATATATGTATGTATGCACACACTTGCTTTAAAAGTAATTCAGCCGTATTCTACAAAAGTTCAGTTCAGTTTTAATTATTCTTGTATATGCAATACGATATTACAATGGAATATTAATTATAATATTAAATTAGCTATATAAAATTAAATAATTTTTAAAATTATCATGACTTTTCTTTTTATGTTTTTCTCCGTTTTACTTTTTTGATTTGACAAGAACTAAAATTTGCATGACAATGTTGAGTGTTGACTACTTTAGAAAGAAATTATTATTGATCACTTACTGCTCACGTAGAAGTAAAGTACACTTTATGTTTACAAATGAATTCCAACACACATGTATATATATTAATTAGTTGTTGGTGTTTTTAAAATGCAGTTTAAATAAATTTAGTGCAATAATTTGATTAAAATCAATAAAGAGCAGTTCACAATTTCAATAGTGTTAACGGTGTGTTCTAAAAAATAGTTATTTTATAAACCATAAAATATTAAAGTTTTTTCTTAGGTGTGTTTATTCTTGTAAAAAAATGAATATATTTTCCATTTGTTGGTAGCACACCTTAAATATTGTATAGCGCACAGGAAAATCTTTGCCGAAACTAAAAGTCATTTCTTTAAATATTAAAAGCGTAAAAAATATTTTTATTTTAATTAAAATTACTTGATAATATTAAGATTAATTTTGTTTATTTTTTAATCATTAGTTTAATAAAAAATCACTATTATTGGTCACCATTTCCTTTTTTTGTTAAAATTTTAAAATTGGTCAATTACCATAGGCCCTTATTATTTCCATAATTTTAATGAAAACTAATCCATTTAAAAGTTAGAGACTGTTAAATGCAAAAAAAATTCTTTTAAAATTATTCACATACTTTAACGAAAAATATTTTTGCATACATATAGGAGTCACTAAAATTTTATGGTCAAATTCTGCAAATACATACATACATACTTAGTAAGAAATTCAATGTTAATTTTCGATATTTTTGTTATACCCTCTAATTTTGTTAAAGGCTCGTTAAAGATGATATTTTTGAACACATAATTTATTGGAAAATGAACTTTTGTGAAATATGAAAAGCGATAACTCAAAAATGGCTGCCACTTAAATTGAAATGGAAAATAAAACTGCGTTAATTTCACGTTCATTAATGGTACAAAATCATGTAGGAAGTGTCAAAATATGAAAAATCAAACAGGAAAAACAACACCTATTTGTATTAAACCAAAAACTATAAAAGATTTTATATATACATATATAATCTATATATGTTATACTTATACTTTATTTCTGATTAAATTTAATCGAGAACTATTAAAATAATAAAAAAGAAGTGCGTTCCCACCTAAAGTTTAACATTCGAAATTTGGTGCCATCACATAATTTTTCTTATTGTATGCAATGCGGATCGGTAAAAAGAACTTGATAAACAATAATTTTTATCGAAATTTAGAATTATGCAGTTTATTAAATAAATAACCTAATATTTAAATTCAAAATAAATTTGCAATTTTTAATAATTTTAAAACTAAATTATGTAGTTAAAGACAAAATTAATTTAATTTGCAAATTAATTTAATTTGCTTTTTTATTGTATTTAATTAAAATATCAGAAATTATTTTATTTTAATATACAAAATAAAGCGGAAGGCTTATGATGAAACCTTTATTTTTTGGCTATTAGGTATTTCAAAATTTAATTGACTCAAATAATTTTTTTATTCTTAAGTGTGTATAAAAAAACAACTATATACAACAAAATTAATTATTAAAACTAGTTTCGAAAAAATTAAGAAGTAGCTAAGAAAAAATTTAACAAGACATAATGACAAATTTGAAAATTCTTTCGTACATTCGATTTCCGGATATTTATTTTTTTTTCTTCCTTGACAGAGTAATAATACAGATTAGCTTTGTGTACAATAGAAATGTTACCATATACGACATGAAGTTTATCTATTTCAAATATGTACAAGTGCACAACATTTAATTACGATAACAAATACGATATTATGTACACATTTTATTTGCATAAATTTCGGGAAAAAATATTGTCAATAATTTATCATTTAATTAAACAGCGATTAATTTAACGCAATAAGTCAAAAAAAAAAAGGTTAGTTTTCAAGCCTCTAATAATACCAAAATACATTTAGACAAAAAAAAATTAAAAATAAAACTATGTTTAATTTAATAAACTCCATTAATTATAATGTATACGTGTGTCATAATTATGTATGTATATACGTAATAATTTACCGTATAGAAGTGTGTGCAAAACTGCATTTTTTTATATATATAATAAAATCATAAATATAATTTTAAATATTAATAAATCTCGAATTCTAATAAGATTAATTTAAAATTCATACTTTTTTTCTTTGACTTACTTCAAAGAAAAAAAAGTATCATATGTCTACATATACATATGTATATACATGCATAGATTGATTTGATTTCCAAGAATTGTAAAATATTTTTTGCTATATACATATATTGGTAATAAATATCTTCACCTTAATTGAATTTGTGGGGCAATCTTGAATTTTGAAATAAAGTAATCACAAAAACATTAAATTTGAAAGACTGGCTTTACATATTGAAAAATGAACATATGAATTTGACATTTTACGGATTTTTTGAATTAATTGTCATTAATAACCAAAAATAACTGTAATTTAATATACAAAGGTTATAAATTGGAACAAGTGGTTATAATTTTAGTATAAGTTGCGTTAATTTGAATTAAGACGTTTATGATTGATTTTCTAATTTTCTTAACTCAATTAGAAATAATTTACATTGAATTTAATGCCAAAATATATTTAAAAATTAAAAAAGTATGTATGTCAATTTGAATGAAGTGTTTATTAAACTATGGGAATTTTCGATAATTCAGATGTGAATTTAAATTTCTAACTATAATCCTAAAAATCTATTTTTATATTTTTTTACAGATCTGCAGCGAAATAAAAATACATTTACATTTCCCTATGTGATTTTCTTCATATGCTTTTGTTTTGTAAAATCGAAGAATTGAATTTTTCTTAAGACTGACTGCATACTAAAAAGTAAACTTATTTTGTAGAAATCTTTATTAACATGAATTTGACTTTTCTTTGACATTTTGGTAAACTATACTAAAATCAATTCAATTTTTTCAAAATTATTTTTCTCTAATTTTTTAAATTTTATTCAAATCTAATGATCCTTCAATATTAATTTTATTATAAATTTAGGACAACATATAACCGCAGTATAATATGTATAGTAGTACAATTGCTATAAATTAATTATGTACATTAAATTTATTAAAACTGAACCACATAAATTAATTATTTAATACAAGGTAATTTTTATATTTCAAGAGCCACTGTTGCTATAAAATCAAGCTGTTTTGGTTTTGGTTATAAATAAAAATGCTTTATTATCACAAAATAAACATAACATGTTCATGTATACATACATTTTTTCAATTTATCTACTCTAGATTTAAATAATATGTTTTAACATTAAAATTTTTTAATAAATAAATAATACAATATAATATAATATTATTGGAATCAATAAATTTAAATTAATTTGTTCTATAAATTATTGCATTACATGCATCTGTACTTGTACTCGTATGTATATGTTTAAATAAATTTCACACCTGGAAACAATAATTTATACAGATTATCTTGCTATTTAATCTCTATTGCCCAAAATATTTGATAATATAATTTTTTACATACAATCAGTAATATGTGTGTCAATATTTTTATGTTCACATACTTATATATTATAACATTTTTATAGAATATAAATCTACATACTATTATGAACGTAAAATTTGCAAGCAACAATGTTTATGAGAATTTATTACAATTTCTACGAAAAAAAAATCCTGATTTAACGAAATGACAAAACAAAACAAAAAAATGAGAGGAAAAAAAAAACTCACAAAGTATAAATTTTTAAAATTCAATTTTTTCTTGTATAAATCTAAAACGCATACTGGTTTTCAAGGCAATTTTAAATTATCAGTATTTAACCTTAATTATACGTTCACTGTGTTCGTCCATATGTCATTTATTAAAAAAAATATAATGTTTAAAGTACTCAAATTGAAAATTTACATATTGAAATTGTATTTAGTGTACAGTCATCCCCGAATAAATGAATCGCCTAACTTTTTAGATTTTAAAAGCGTTTAAATGGGAAAACTATACTTACAAAAAAAAAAACCCCGCTTTCATGCTGCAAATAAAACGGCAAAAATAAAAAATGTTTTAATGTTACTAATTTTTTTAATTTTAATAAATATGGATCATTGAAGTACATAACTTTCATTCATAATTTCTATTATTGTAGAGATCAGAATTAAGTTCTGTTTAACACGCGACTTAATTCTGATTACACGAACTTTCTGGCTATGAAATAAATTTAAAACGTTTCAAATAAAACTTTTGAATAAAATTAATGCGTTTGCAAGAGAATGAACTTCAAATTTTTTTTCATAAGCTGTTGAATTTGATAATTGACATCATTCGAAATAAAATGAGGATTTTCTTTTATGCACGCTGCGTTCTACATTAGAAAATTTCTAAGTTGCAGCGTTAAACAATATGCAAAAACTTTTTCTAAGCTTTTTTTGTTTACGCAGTCTACAAATTTCGAAACTTCTAAATAATCTAACGTTCGAAAATAATATAAATGGCATTGTTTATGAAATTATATCCCAATACTTTTCGCCTCCCAATTCACTGCAAAATAAGGAAATTTTAACAAGGTTTGAAGACTTAAAGAAAACTTACTTTAACACTGTATTAATATCTGAATCTGTCATTTTGAAAGTTAAAATTTTTTTTGAATTTTAAATTAAAAAAAAAAAAATTTCACGAGGCAGCGACAAAATTTATACTAGAGGTCTGCGCTAAATTTCTAACATTTCTTTATTTCAGATTAAATTTCCGAACGCACTTTATTGCAGCCAAAAATTTCGGAAAGATCTATATTTTTATACGTGTAGCGTGAATTTTCGAACGTACTACAAGTTAGAACTATTGTAGAACTGAATAAACGAAAACCCCCAATCATTCATGACATAAAAAATTACATTTGTGTCTTTCATTCACGACATTAAGATACATTTGTGTCTTTCGGGCTAAAATAAAGAAAAACTGCTTACAATTAAAAAATATCATTTTTTTTACATTTATCAGATAACTGGGAAATGACACAAGAACACTGGAAAAGTGAAAAACCCACTTATTAAATTCACTTTGAATACGGATAAAAATGTGCTCTGCTTTTTTTAGTACTAAAATGAGTATTGTATTTAAGCATAGCGTATATATTAGAGGATGACTGTACTTTATGCATACGCATACATAAAGTTTATGTATGGATACATAAATGCTTTATGTTAATAATGTTGGTTTTTTCTCAAGTTAATGCAAAATACCTAATTTATTATGTTCAAATAAATTTAAGATGTTTTTAATGAATTATCATAATATAAAAATTTTAATGTTGCGTTTAATATACAAACATACATACATACATATATATAGATACGCATTAATCAAATTTTAAATATTTGTAGTTACAAATGTATATATATATATATGTATGAATGTACATTACATACTTATTTCTATGGCTTTTATTTTCACATAACATGATAACTGCAATTTCGTGAAGCTTATTTTACAAACTTTTATTATAGCCATGAATATACAAGAGTGTGCTATATTTTAAACTATGAACAAAACAGTAAGGAAATTTATTAATTAATATTATTTCACTTTTAACACTTTTCCAAAAAAAATGGAAAAAAGTGTTTATTATTTTTCAGTTTGTCCTTGTGTCTGTTTAAATAACTTTTAAAAATTTTCTGAAGAAAGCTGAAATTTTGTATACAAATAGATCTAGAAACTCACTTAGAAATTTTTGCATAATCCGCCCCTCCATCCCACTTCACAAAAGTTATATACGTAATCACTAAAAATGCACAAATGCATTTTTTAATTTTTAGTTGTATCGAAACCAGTATTTCATTAAAATAGCTACCGTAGCGAATTTTATTAAAATAGCAGAATAGTGGCTACCGAGTTCTTCTACTACGATACAGCATATAGTGAAACATTGCAATAACAAGAAAGCTGTTACCATAACCATAAAAGAAAATAAACCATTTTCTCTTATAGACGGTAGGTTACAGAACTCAGAAATTAAAGCAGTTTTTGGATAATAATAAAAAATTGTTCTGTTAGAAAAGAATTTTTTCCACCATCACTCTCCCTCGAGTTAATGTCTAGAAATTGCTAAAATTTGAATCTTCGGTGCCTTATAT
Source organism: Condylostylus longicornis (assembly GCF_029603195.1). Classification (NCBI taxonomy): domain Eukaryota; kingdom Metazoa; phylum Arthropoda; class Insecta; order Diptera; family Dolichopodidae; genus Condylostylus; species Condylostylus longicornis. The sequence goes on along the minus strand of NW_026577973.1, from coordinate 14,310,683 downwards.
ATTCGAAACTGCAAGGTTTTCCCAATTTCTATAAAAACAAAAAACTAACGATATGTGCTATTTCGTAAATTAATATAAGTATTTATTTTAATTCAATTACTTAACTGTCAAATCAAACTGTTTGAATTGTCCAAGGAAAAAGTGCTACTTTACAATCCATTGGTTTAATCTAACTTTATTAGTAAAATTTTTTGTATAATGGAAAATTTTTTTTTTTAATCTTGGTCAAAATAATTGATTATTTAGCTATAAAATTATGTGTATATCTAGGAAATGTCGGTTAATTAAGAATTAAATTAAATAAAAAAATAAATTATATGATTTGAAACCTAATCTATTCTTTACTATAATACAATAATGTTAGCACATGATTGTATAGAGCAATATTACTACAAAAAATAATGCAAAAACTAATAGGTAGGTGTTCCTATCAATTTCAAAATTTAAGAGTTTAAATAAAATGCTTAAATAACATTTAAATGTTATGTATACTTTTCAAATATTTTCGGAACATTGTTTGACTAAATTTTAAATATGTACATATAAATGTGAATATGTATGTTTCAGGAGTTCCATACTTATTTGCATAATAACACTTGTCTTAAATTTATTAATGAACTTCATCATTTTGAATCAAAGAAGTAAGCCCAGCATTTTGTTAGACAACGTAGATGTACATTATACATATTTTAAACTTGCATTAAAAAAAATTATGTCTAATTTCAAAATCTAGAATCAAATGTATGTATGTATATAAAAATAGAAAATGATTTGTTAATTATGTCAATAAAGATGACTTTGTCATTGTAAATAAATTAACAAAGTTTAATTTATTGAATAATTACTAAAATTTACTGAAATAAATTTCAAAATATATAACAGTTGAAAAAAACAGCTTAAAATTGCTACCCCCGCCATATATACATAACATACTCTATGTCCATATGAAGTTTAATAGTAATATAAAATAATATTATTTTAGAATAATTATTGTTCCTGTATATTCTTACAAATATCTATGACCGTATACATACATTAAAATTTATTACTTTTACAATATTTACATATATCCAAATATATATGTACATACACATATAGCATAAGTATATTGCAATTCCAAAGACATTTTCTATTTTTAACCTAGAATAATTTTTATGTAAATTATTTTTTTATATTATACGTGGCTCTAAGTTTAACATACATAATATTAAAATGTTTGTATTTTTTTTATTTTTATTTCAATAGAGCGCACGACTTTTGATTAATTTATACATTAAGGCAATTAAAGATTTTGGCACATGTCAACCATAAATATTCAATTGATATAAACTTGACGTTACATATTAAGAATTATTAATTAGTTTTTTTTTTTGTTGTTGTTTTTGTTACTGTTATTGCTTTGAGATTTATTTTATAATTTTTCTTTTCTGCATATTTTATATTAGACCATAAATGAAGAATAACAAATAGGTTAAGCAATTAGATTATCTCTGTCGAAATGGTTAATGGTAAATACAAAATAAAAACAAAAAAAAAAGAACAAAAATAAAATAATGGCGTTGGTGTTTTTAATGCGTTATGTAAATTTAGAAATTAGCACCCAGTTATCGTTTATATTTTTTTGCAACAAATGAAATATTGGAATAAAAAAAAAAAAAATAATGAGAGAGAAAGAGAAAAAGAAACAGAAAGATATAATGAAATAACTTCATGATGATTTTCTAATAATTTTAAATACAATGTTTTTATCTTCTCAAAAAGGTTTTTTTTCAAAATTGAAATATAAATTTTTTTGTTCCGCAAGATTACATAGTAAAAAAATATGGTGAAAGTAGTAGAAACGTGGTTAAATAGTAAGATAATAAGTAATTAAAGGTGGTTAATAAATAAGTAATCCAGATTTATACTTTGTGACGTCATAGATTGATAAGGCAACAACTTTTTCTTCACCATTATTGGTCAAAATTTTCTTGAGAGACAATAAAGAATTTCAAAGTTCAAATTTTTTCAAACAAATTGTAGACTATTAATAATTAGTACATTATAATTGCTATTCAGAAGTTACAGCAAAAATCAGTTATTTATGAGATGCCGATTTGATTTAAAAGGTAAGATTTATCAAAAATAATTAAAAAATCTATTGATTGATGATTCATTTTAGCCTTATTTATTTGCCATGGTGCATGAATGACCTATACTTGTAAAAATAACAAGAAATTAATTATTATGAAAAGCGTTATATACTGGTCATTCTTATGGTGTAATTCCTAGAATTTTACAACTTAACTAGATCTAATGTAGCTTATATAATGAAAAAATAATTGATTAGTGGAAGCACAGCTTAGAAAAAGTAGTTGCGTTTTAAAAATTATTAGTAGAAAAAAATTAACTTTGTCTTCTGTAACTAGTTAAAAAATGATACGAAACGGTTTAAAGAAATACGCTGAATAAACGCAGAATAAACTAGAATTTAAAAGCAGAAATTGAAATCCGGATAGAACGTAGGAAACTTGAAGGACTATTAATATTCTGATGTGTGTTAATCTATTTTGTATTTATTCTATTATTGCGAAGAAAATCTCTTATTAACATTATTAATTTTACTTCTTCTTTTCCGCTACAAAAGCCCACAATACCTATATATATATCATTTGCTATATCTACTTATGAAATTAATAATTACTTAATAGTTACACAATTTATGTAAAATGAAAATTATATCAAAATTTATTGTATATTAAAAAATTACAGAAATTACTGTTATGTAAATAATTATGTACTCTTAGATTTTTCTTCTTCTTTCAAACGAACATCATAATTTTCTGTTTTCTCTCTTAAATTGTTTTCAACTTGTGTAGTATTTTCATGGTCCTCAATATTATAATTTATAGTTTCTGGATCATTAAATGCCGCTTTTATTAATAAATTTGAATTATTTTGTTTTTTATTTTCTATTTGAAGAATGTTATGAAGGTTTTGAACAGATTCTAAATATAATTTTAACATTTCATTATTAGCTTGATTTTCTTGACTTGATGTTGGTGAATCATATTGATTATGCGAAGATGCAGTAATTTCATCTAAATTTTTTGTATTAATATTCGAATTTGGAGTTTTATCCATATTTTTTTACTATTTAATAACTCTAATAAATTTTATTATAACAAAATCTTTATTTTTCCTTTTTTAAAATATATTTACATTAAATTAAATTTATCGGCTTGCTTTTAAATAGTCATAAATAAAATTGTTTGAATGAATTTAAAAAGTCAACTATAATTAAAAAATTTTATGTAAAATACGATTTATTAAAAGTAAAAAATACAATCAAGCAGTAAATTATAAGGTACACGAGTACTCATATAATATGGGGGATGGGATTACGACCTACATTGGAGGGTATGCGAAGAAAGTCGAGTATATTCCTATATCCTGCCATAACACATTTATTATTATATTATAAATCTTCTATAAGTTTTGTCAATTTATTCTAATAATGATAACAACAAATTCACGAGAAATTTTAGAACAACTGTACAATTTGACAAGAGTTTTACATTCAATTAGAATTTTTATTGCGTTGCATATATTCAGGAGAAGTTTTTATATATAGTCTGCTATAAAACAGTATATTTATTTATATATGTATTATGTATTTTGCAAAGAGGCCCTTGATCTTTAATTTTTCTACTTGCGAAATTAAGAAAAGAAATTAATTTTGGTATGGAATTTGTCATATATCAAGTAATATGCTTTGATTTTTATGTATCCGTCCGTCCGTCAGTTCGATCGCATGATAATTAAAAGAAGAATAAAGCAAACATCGCCAAAAATTTCACTATATGTACTTATAGTTCGAAAGTGAAAAAAGATAGTAAAAACTAAAAAAAAATCTTGATTCGAAGAAATGTTTAAATTGGAAAATTTATTCGGCACACAATTTCTTGCCCTATTATTTGGTAATTTTTATACTTTTGCATTTCGTGTAAGTGAACGTACAGAAAGGCAAACTTAATAAAACTATAAAATTTTTATTTTCTTTTTTGAAAATGTTCTTAAAACTTAATGTGTGAAAGTTGTTTTTCTTAATTAATAAAAAATTATTGCAAAACGAAAATATTTTCTTTCTATTTTAGCCATTTTTTATATAGCAAAATTCTCGTTAAAAATAAAAATGCTAGACAAACGTATTACCCTCGCCATGATGACGTAAAATCAAAAACCATATTTAAAAATATTTATTGCAGAATTTTGAATTTCAAAAGCATTTATGATGTAGAAATAAATCTTAAGATTTACTAAATTTTTATTGAATTTTCCATTTCTTGATCACTAAATATTAAATGATATATAATTTCAGAAATTGGTTAGACATATTCGTTATATTGCATAATTTGTTCTTTATGAGCTCTTCTGTCCATATTCTTTTTTTAAAATTCACATTTTTAAATTTAGTTATAATATTAAATTACATTCTTAAATTGTACTTTATTGCTTCTTTTCTATATACATACACACATGTACATATATATAGGAATATTTTTTCAGTTTAATTTTGAAATGCTTAAAATATTTAATCTCTCATTTTAAGATCGTTTAGATTTTCAGTTAAATGTTTTAAAAAAAATTCTTTTTTTTTTTTTTTAATTTGAAAAGAAGTAGAAAATTCCGGTTATTTCCGTTTCAAATGAATAAAAAAGAAATATGCGAGAAAAAAAAACTTCAACTTCAGTAGGACCAAGTTTAAACTATTTGATTGTGACGAAGAAAAAAAATTAAAAGTGAAAATAAAAAAATAAATGTTTTAAAAAAAGAATTAAAAGAAAAAAAACCGAGATGTGTGAAAATAAGAAACCTTTTTCAGATCCTTCTGTATAATATTAGCGCAATGGTTGTGATTTACGAATCATTTACTAACATGCCCTCAAGTCTAATAAATATTTTTTATTCTGGGTTCCTTATGAACATGTATTACTATGTTTATAAATATATATAAGACCTTATGAATTTATTTAGTATGCCTTTTTTTATATATGATTTGTCAGTTGTATGTTTTGCATCTTTTCTTATAATTCTCAAAAATTTATATTGAAGTTCTCATGGTCTATTTATACGTAGGTATACACATACATATACTTAAATATTATAATAAAAAAAATCATAACATGCACATACATATTGAAAATTTAAAACGAGGATACTTCAAATAAATTTTGCACAAAATAAATTTATTTTATTATGTAGCAGTCAGTCTATGAAGTTAAACAAATTCTTACTTTGCCACTATACCAGTATTAAAGAGCGGTGATCTGTAATATATGAACTTCGATGACGCATAAATAATTAGCAAAATTATATTGAATAGATTTGCTGCAACAGGTAGTAAAACCTCTCAACTGTATTATACCGCTTAAATGATTCAATGTTTATATTTAAAAGCTCGGAATGATTGGACCTGAATGCTTTATAGTTTCATTGTTATAATTACATATTCCACCTTTTTTTCTTTTTCTGAATTATCTTCAGAAATTATATCTTTAATCTAATTCTTAAAATATTGGTTAAGGAACAAAGTTGCTGTATTCTATTATTGTTAGCCCATTATTTTTGATAAAAATTACAATAAAACTAATTTAATTAAATTGACTAATATTGTAGATAAGATGTTCTGTAAGCTATAGTAAACTATATGTTTGAATGATATTCTGTAATTGTAGACATATTTTATGCTAAAATTTATTGAATAAATTGTGATATTTATATGAAAATTAGTCATATAAATAATATAAAAGAATTCTCCTTTTCTTTAATTTTAGTTATATGAGAATAAAAATATGAAAACAGTCATACAATTCTTTGTTTTAAAATACGAGTATTGACATATTATATATGTATGTATAGTAAACAAAAGATGAGAATTAAGATAATAAAATTAAATTTTATGAAAAATAAAAAAAAAATTTATTTATTTGCGGATCTATAAAATTAACAAGGTTTTTTTTAAATAAAACTTATATATGAGTAATGCTACTTGCAACTAAGATTTTGAGTTTTTAATATTATTTTAAAATAAGTAGTTAAACAGTAAAATATTCAATTAAAATAAATGTATAGGGTCAGTTCCGGTACCTATGGATGGCTCTACTTATGGACAGCAATAATGTTTCGTAAAATATGTAGGTTAGCTTGTTTTAAATGCTTCAAAATTACTATTCTACACTTATATATGGCATAAGTATGTCTTTCTAAAATATTTCAAAACATTAATAAATTTTTCGTCATCAAATCATTTTGGGTGCGATAAAAGATTTGAGTTCTGTATAGTGTCTATTTTAATTAAACAATAAATTTAAATAAATTTCTTTCGTTCCCCTCTACTCACATTCTTAATGAAAATAAATGAAAAAAATTTTATCTGCACCATAGCTTCCAACTTTTGTCCTTTTTTGTTATATATTTTTTTTTTTATGAAAATCACATAGATTGAATTTCTTTTCACAAAGACAAAGAGCAAGAAACTAAAAAAAAAAAACAATCCGAAGAAGAAATTAAAATAAAACTAAAATGTAAAAAGGAATTGGACCGCTCTCATCAAGTAAAGTTGGGGAATTCAAAAAGAAAAAAAAATCAAATTTTTTTTTTTATGTTTAGGCAAAAGAAGATGCAAAACTATTTTGGAAAAAAACCAAAAACAAAAATGTGTTGAGGTAGACACAAAATTATGTTCCAGAAACACAAAAATCAAAAAATAAAAAACAATAAAATAAAAACGCAAAAATTGGCGGTATGGCGCTAAGGCTTAAGTTTTTTCAAAAATTTCTTTTTTTTTTCTTCTTTTTATAAGTGTAGTGTTTTTCTTGTATAGTTATAAGCACTCCTTGCGATTCCGTTCTGTATTCATTTTGTCCTTCTCTTATTATTTTTTTTTCTTTCTTTTTTATTTTATTATTTCATTTAGTTCAAGGTTCGTTATTCACTTGTTTATGTTTTTGTTACCTTTGTCAAAGAATGGTGATGTAAGAAAACTTTTTCAACAAAAGCAAAAAGAAACTAAGAACAAACACCAAAGAGAAAAAAGGAATGATAGAGAAAAAAAAAAATTGAGAATAAAAAAGAAGAAATAAAAAGATGGAATTTTTATAGTCCTTTTGATTTTAATTTAAAAAAATTTAAAATAATTTTTAAGAACAACACACACGATTAACAAACTTTTTATGTAATATCGTTTGTAGCCTTCACTATTTTGAGTATCACTTTTGAATTTTAAAATAAAGTGGCACTTTTTCTAATTCCAAATTGATTAATTCTTTAAAATATGAAAATTGACTATAAAGTATTTTGTCGGGGAAAAAATAAAATTAAATTAGATATGTAAAATTGCCCATAATTTTTGTGAGAAGTTTCATTGCAAAAATTCTTTCTTCAGTCAAATTGAGAAGACATGTAAAATGTAGTTGATTATATTTTATTTTATGCAAACGCAAATTAAATGAATATTTGTTAAGTGTTTTTCTCATTCATATAATAGCGTACCGGTTACAATTACTGACATCATCTTAAAATTGCACAATTTGCAAATTTTTAAGAAGAAATAAATCAGCAAAGGGAAGAACTACTGAAGAACTACTTGCTGCAACTGATATTTGAGAACATATTATGTATGTATGTGTTCCTATGTGAGTACATAAACGCATATTCGTTTTTTTAAGCTATTGACACCCCTTGTCAATAATAGAAATTTATCGAAAATTATTGACGGAACTATTTTATAACTGCTAAATAACTGCTAAATATAAATATGAAATTGAACATTCAGTTATTCAAACAGAGCAATAATTATATTAAAAATATTGCAAGAACCTTAAAAATTACTAAACTTACATATTGAAGTTCTTTCACTATTTTTTTGCCCCAAAATAAATTCTTTATTATTCCTTTTTCATTTTTTAAAATTAAATACCTAATAATTAATAAAAATTGAGTATATAATAAACAAAAAATCAAGAAAATGTCAAATACAAATTAATTACAAAAATGTCATAAATTACAAAAATGTCATACAAATACAAAATGTTACAAATTACAAAAATGTCATAATTACAAATACTTAAAAAGCGCTATAGCAATTGGGGTGTTAATAATTGTATCGAATTTTCAAATGTCAATTGTTGTACCCGTTACGCTAGCTGTTTAAAAATTATCCCCTTTCACTTATCTATACATATATTTTTGTAGAAACATTCCAAATTTTGTAAAAAAAATTGTTCATTACCCATTGAACTACAAAGAAAATTCTAAAACCGCGTATACACATTTTATGGTATTTTTTTTATTAAGCTCAATCCCCGAAAAATATACAAAAGATGCATGCCCCTTAAAATATGCAAAATTATAAAGAGTTAATAATTTTTAAGTTTTCGTTCGATAAAAAGCTAATACAAAATTCAAATATTTTTCTCAAATCTACCATATTATATTTAGATTTAACACAAAAATTTAAATAATATTACGACTTCATGTGAAAATTAACTGTATCACAATGCATTTATCGAGCCGAAGTCTAGCTTATCGTATTCGAGTCAACCAGACCTAATCTAACCTAGGAATACATATGTGAAACTTGTCAGTGATAAACTCTGTTAAAAATAAAAACTTAGAAAAATGGAGAAATTATATATGAAGAAATTGAAAAACTTGTTAAACGCGACAACTGAAGGAAATATTTATAAATTTTGAAAATTTTCATAAATTTACAAGCTGACAATGCCTTGCATTGTTATATATTTGCAATTTGCAGGTCATAAATTTCTGTCATAAATGTTATTGCTGAATTTCTGTAATAAGTGTCATTACTGCATTTAACTTTGAGAAATTTTAATGTAGCAATTCTCTATAAAAAAATTAAAATAGCTATCTTTAGAACCAAAGCAGATCAAAATTATTTATATATTTAGCTACATATTACACAAAAATTTAATCAGCAAAAATATATTCATTGATTAAAGTAATAATTATTTTTGAACTTAGACCCTAAAATATCTAAGTAAACTTAACTGAAAATTTTCAAATCGTTTATTATATTAACATTTATAACACCCAAATCATATTTCATTTTAGAAAATTATTTTAAAATCTTGAAGTATGTATATAAAATTGAAATAGGTACAAAATAATAAAATTAAAGTATGTAATTAATAAAATTTTTCATTGTGACAGAAAAGTTTAAAATTCAAAGTTTAAATACAAGAGCAAATAAATTGAAATAAGATTGTTGACTTAGTATGTGAATATATTTATTTAAATATTCAAATATATTAACTAATTTTTTTTCATAATTAAAAACTTGAAATTATTATTTCTTTATTTGAGCATCAATCCTGTTACATATTTTTCTTTTTTTATTTATTTTATATGAAAAATACCCAAATAAATATTTTTATATCATCAATTTTTCTAATATGTTGCGTGGATCACAAATTTATAATATCATTAACCGTAATATGTGTATATGTTATTATATACATATATACAATCGCATATTTATGTATGAGAAAATTTTAAATATAATATATGTATATGAAAACTCGTCGATCGTGTGTTACCACTCTTATAAGAAAAAAAAAAGAAAAAATCAAATCTAAAATAAACCAGCAATAAAAAATATTTTAACAGCCTTGCAAAATTATTTATTAAAAGGAGAACATTTTTATCAGATTGATGACCTTTTTGTTTTTTTTTTGTTTTTTTTTTTTTTGGTTTGTAAATTCACCCAAGGAAACAAAAAAGTAAAAATATTTAATCTATTGCAAAATTTTAATCACGCGAAAATTTTTCTGCTCCTTTTTCGTTCGTTTGAACTTACTGAATTCGCTCGTTCGTTTTTATTATAAGAAAGCGAAAAAAAAGAAATATATATATATATATATATATATAAATAAAAAGAATTTTAAACGATAAATAAAAAGGATCATTTTTAATAATCTATGTATGGTAAGTATGAATGTTAGTATGTTTGTATTCATGTTTTTTTTTTTTGTAAACGTGGAATGTTGCAATGTTTGAGCTATGAGAAGAAGTTTATTTTTTTTTTAAGGTAATAATGGTCTTAGGGTTAAGGCACCTTAATTAAAATTTCCGAAAAGGAAAATTTATTTATGTATTTTTTCTTTTTTGTTAATCAGTGCCATTTATAACAATATTGTTTTGTTAGATTCTAATAATATAAAATTGGAATTTTCGAGATAGCATCGATACAATTTTTTTTTATATGTAAAATAAAAATTTGTTTTTATTAATTATTTTATTACACGCTGAGTAGGAAGGGTAAAAGACGAATTGACGAAAAAAAATCAAACTTAACGAAAATACAAATTTCTGAATTGAAAGCAAAAAAACTTAACGACCTTTCGTCCAACACATAAAATTAAGACAAGTTCACTCTATAACGGTGGTTTATAATTTTCATTGAACGCAAAATTAAACGATGTTCGGTACGTCCGTATAATGCCGCTCTTCGTATTCCACATCATACAGGATGATTTAGAAAGGCATACAAAAATATATACAATTTTTTAGACCGTTAGAGGATCAAAAATGATTAAACCTTTTTTTCCAGAGCGGGTTGCAAATCTCAAGGGTTTCCGAAATTTTCTCGATTTTCCACAAAATTTATACTTGTTCAAGTTTTTTCTTTATGTTTATAACTCCCGTTATAAGAAAGAAATAAACTCCAAACAAATAGTTTTTGAAAAGGCTAATAAAGGGCTAATTAATTTTGAAAGATCTTGAAATCAACACATAATGTTATTTTGTATTTTATGTACTTTTAAAATATCAAGTTAGATATAAAGAATTTTTAGAGAGTTAAAGGAAAACAAAAACATTTAGATTTCAAGCTTAAAACTCAAACAATAACCTCTATTTTTGCTTCTTATTAATTTAAGGGTGCCTTAATTTTCAATTATTAATAATTTTTAATTATAATGTTAGTAGTAATCCTTAAATTTTAACATTTTTGTTGAATTATTTATAATTATAGACAAAAATTACTACAAATAATTTTTTTGCAAAATAAAAATCAAGAATAATTTGCAAATGATTGGCTTTACATAAAATTTTTTCATATTTTTACATTGTGTATAATTGAAATTAATAAAATAATAACAAAACAGTCTATAAATGTAATTTAAACTTAAAAATATTGAAAATTTTGTAATATAATCTAAAAATTCCAAACTACTACCTACATATTTAAACACTTACACTTTAATATTCCACAAAAATTTTTGTTATTACTGTGAGAAATTTTTGAAAAGTTGGTAAACAAGAAATTTTTAATTCAATAATAATGAATGAATGTGAAAAAAAATAACCATTTAATTACGGATATTTTTTTGAATTATTTTCAAAAATATTTAGAGCAATGAACTCAATAAATTTATTAAAAAAGATTTATTATTTGATTTGAAACTATAATTATTTCAAGTACCATAATACCATGTGATTTGCGTTGTGGTATTAAAAAACGATGTTTTCTCCAAATATAAAACTAAATTTAAATTCTAAAGCATAAGAATAATTTTAATTTTTGTTTTCAAAATCTCGAACCCTATTAAATAAACATTCCTACATATAGGAGTATATATCACGCATTTCCACTTTAGCCTTGCAGGAATGTTTTAGAAAATTTTATTAATATTTTGCATATCTAATATTTTAGAATTTTTAAAATTTGGAAAATAATTAAATAACTAACCTTTCTTAATCGAATAAGAAGAGCATTTCGAAGAGTACATTCGGGCCGTTGTGATTCTACCAGATTCATGCATTGTCACGCAATTAAATATTAAAAAATTTGGAAAAACAGATTGAAAAAGTTAAATTACTATCACTTTTTATGGTACTAACATTTATCTTTTTAAGAAAATTTCCAACAAAAATTTCCCTCCCTACTCTCTCTCTCTGAGAGAGAATTTTATATATACGCAATAATATATCATTGCAAAATTCATTTCGCATAATAAAAGAAAGTGCTTTATCTACTTTACGTCTTCTATAAACTATGCTGTTCGAAGTTGTAAAAACACTATTTTTTTGACAAAATAATAAAACTACGAGTATATTAGAATAACAAAGTAGCGTCAAAATTCAGAGTTGTCCTGAGAATCGCTTTTTCTCAAATTTTTAAAAAACATAAATTTTCCCTGAAAAGATTTGTACATAGATTGTTAAAAATTGAGATTTTATTAATTTTTTATAAATTTTATTTTCAACCCAATTTGAATCCCTCATTTATAACTCTTTTGCATCATTATTATTACCCGAAGTATCGCTTCTTTAATTTAATACATTTTCGATATTCAACAATGCATTTCTTTGAAATTGTAAGCTTTTTTTAAGAAAGAAGTAAAGACTAGTGCCTTTCTGTTAGAAAATTAAATTTTATATTTTAAATGATCATTAACCAAATTTATGGAAAGTAGTTCCTTGATTATCATAACGTTCCTTTTAATCTCCCCCTAAAAGTATGCAATAAAACAAAATTTTATAATGATATTAAGAAATTGATGGACTTACTGTAAAGAGAAATTTTTCAAATTTTTTTCAAACTTTTAATGAGGAATTTTATATAGTATACTCGGTTTGATCATAACTTATCAATAATTTTTGTTTTGCAAAAAGATCTGTTGTGTGCTGTTTCTTGTAATTGGTAAAAATTTATAACAAAAGATTCTTAATTTTTAAAATTTCAAAATTTTCCTTATTGCTTTATTTTTGTATAGCTAGCTGCTATAACTAATTCAGTAAAAATATTTAAAAACAAAAAAAAACAAAATTTCATATTTTTCATTTATTGTTTAGCTTTAAAAGTTTTTCTAAATGCAAAGACATAAATATATACATACATTAGATTAACCTTATATCATAAGTATGCGTGTATACGTATATAATAATCTCTTCGAAAGCTATGTACATACTTATACAAAATGCATGCATATAAATAATTTTGCGTATATGTTTTAATCATTCTGAAACAAAAAATAATGAAAAAACAAAAAAAACAAATTTTTTTTTTTCATTTCCTGAAAAAAAAAAGATAATAATGTACTTTTAAATTGAATGAGGAAAACAAAACGCAAAAATGACAATGGATCACTGTATTTTAAAACGCATATTATATTCGATAAAAACAACAAAAAACAAAAATAGAAAAACAATAACGAAAAATAAAATCAGTACTTGGCAGACTTACGGCCATTGGCCACACTCATTTTACAAAAATAACAAAAAAACAATTTGATACTTAATAAGGAATTGCAAATTCCTTTCAAGTGAAATTTTAAACCACCCGTTTAGTGAAAAAAACACTATAAGTATGTAAGTATGATTATACCTACATAGCTATTTTTTTTTTTTCAATTTTATTTTGTAAGAGTAATAAAAAAACAACAAAACAAAAACAAAGAAAATTTCAAAGTAAATGAGTTTTAATTCAACTCTTATCTTTATGTTTATTTTTGTTTTGTTTATATACACTATTATATATGTATGTACATATGATGTACATATATATGCATATGAGTATAACATAAAAATGTATGCAGATAAGAAGTGATTATTTCACACTTTCAATTTATGTAAATTATGCAGTCTTGTTATGCAGTTTTGAAAATAATAGTAGTTAGAAACAGTTTGGCGCTTGCTTGCCAATAAAACAAAAAACAAAAAAAAAAATAATAATATCAAAATTAAATGAACTGAAATTGCATGCAATTTAAAACAATACAAAATATATACACATACAACATACATACAAATTTATAAATATTATGTATACGCATTTAGAAACAGAAAAAAAAAAACAAAATTGGCTTTATTTAGAATAACAATAAAAAATAATAAATTCGTATAATAAAAAATACTTTTCCAAAGCTTTTTTCATTTGTTTTTTAGCGATAAATAAAACCACTGCGTAATAATATTATAAAAGACAGATATTAATTTTGTCTCCATAAAGTCAATCTAATCCGTTGTGTTGAGAATCCGTTCTTACTGTTTATATGTACAAATGTACCCATCTATATACGAGTATATATATATATATATAATATTATGAATGTTAATTGTATTTTATAATTATGTAAACAAAGAATATTGGAATTTTTTTTTTCAATTTAATCTTACACATACTATAGCCTATATTTGTATATAGAATACTATTAATTTATTAAATTTAAAATTTAACTATGCATGTAATATGTACAAATTTATATTTATTTATTTATATACATATGAAGGTACTTAATATTTGACCAACATAAAAACATACAGGATACACCGTACAATATATGCATATGCTATTATGAATCATCCATTATAATACTCGTAAATACGTTATATACGTTATATGTACTTACTCACCATACGTATAAGTACAACATAAATCGAACATCAATGCGTATCAGAACAGAAGTTACATTATATATTATAGATTGTTGTAATAATTAAAATTAAATATGTTATATACATAAATTTTTAAATAACTATTCTATTTTTGATATAAATATATACTAATTACATAATTACATATGTATGTATTTAAGTACATAATTATTATTCTAATTTTTATAGCATACAACATATCATTCCTATTTGAAACTTACATTTTTTTTTTAATATTACATTTATGTATGTAAGTACATACATATATAAAAAAATTTATTTTAATACTTCTGATAAAGTTATATTATGTACATACTTGCTTGCATACCACTAGATTGTTGAAGAACTGTAACAACTCCACAATTGTTATTTTCTAGTTTAATACAACAATTGAGTTGGTTTTTGTTTTGTCTGTCTAAGTGTAAAATTCCGTTTTTGTTTTAACATACAATGAAATAAAGTTGGGCCAAACCAATGGTATGTAAACAGTGTGTACTACTTTATTAAAATTAGTTAAAAGAATAAGTTTCAAAGATTGCATACATTTCGGATGAATAATGCATGCAATCTTTGATATACTCGTAAAACAAAAAAGAAAAATTTAAGGAGACGTTAGCATAATGCTCGAATTTAAGGGTTAATTTTTTAATGGCATAGCATTTACGGTTAGCTCTCTATAGAAATATGGAAAAGTTTACAGTTTAGGAAATATGAAATACCAAAAATTCAAATTTTACAAATTTGACTGCGGGGGGTGGAGTTGAAAAAAAATTTTTTTTCAAGGAAGTGAGCAATTTATAAATATCGAAAAGCTATTAAAATTTCAGACTCCTAAAACCTGAGTTCTAGAAGAAAAATGGTATCAAAAATTTTGTAAAAAAAAAACGGATTTTAGATAAAGGTAAATTTTAACGTATATTTTGTTTTTTAAAGTTCAAATATGATATGCCGTAGTAGAATAAGCCAGCTACTTTTTTGAATTTGCAGAATTTAAAAAGTGTTTCTGGTTTTCCTAGAATAATTACTTAAAAAATGGCATCTTTAGCACTTTGTGGGTCTAAAACTTTTAGAGTGGGGAGGGGGGGAAGAGAGGTAAAAATTTTCTTCTATGAAAATAAGTTTCTAGTAAAGATATAAAATACTTATAAAACCAATTTTTTTAAAATTTGAACGTTGAATATTCAATTAATATGTAAAATTGCATAGTTAAAAATATTAGTCCATTAAGATTTTATTGCAAATTTGGATATTATTTTTGATTTACTCTCTGAGTTTTATTAACCTGCTAGATGCGTATGGCATTTGTAATACTCTTTCTGATCTTGTTATTTAAGCTTTTTAATATAAATTAAAAAAAATAAAAATTATTGTAAAAATTAAGAAATTAGGAGTTGTAAGACTTTTGCAATGGTCAAGTGATATTTATAAGTGCTTAACAGTATGCATTATAATGTACGTATAAGTGATATTTTTATAAATTTTTTTTTTTGCTATGTGAAACAAACCCATAAAGGTTTCGTTTTGGTTTCAATTGCATTTCAGATTAACTTTCTTTTACAATAAACTTTCTTTGTTTTCACTACCATTTTTGGATTAGTTTTTTCTTCTTTATATATATGTATGTATGTGCATGTGTCAAGAATTTTCTTTGTTTTTTTTTTTTATTTTCTCAAAAATAGGCAAAAAAATGGCATTTGCACTTAAAAACATTCGTTTTGTGAATATTATCCATGATTTATGTGTGTTTGTAAAGTTTATGATACGTCTATGTATCATATGTACATATATATGTACGTTTAGATATGAATACATGCAAATATATACATAGTTACAATAGAATCTCTCAAAATCGCATAAGCTTATTCATAATATAATAGAAACTTCGTAATATAGAGATCTCTTTAAATTGTAAATATAGAGATCTTCTTTATGCATATATGGAGTTTTCGTCATAGAAATTTCAGTTGATTTTATACTTTGAGAAAAAAAAAATAAAATATATTTACTATATTAAAACATGAATTTAAAATTCATATGGAAATACGAGTACGACCAAATAAAATAAAGACGACTACATTTGTAAACTTCTGTAGAAAATTTCTAAGAATCTAGTATTAAAACAAATTAATAATATAGTAAAAACAAGTTTATTAGTTATAAATTAAAATTTTATAAGAGAGTAGTTATTTTATTTTTAGCCCCTATTATATTTATAGGTTAGAATTACAGCAATTCCAAATTCATATTGAACTCTTCTTAATTTCGGACTCTTTCCATATATTGAACTCTTTCTTATTACCCGTATTGCATTCTTTTCATTTCCATTTCTTGAAAAAAAAACTGTTTGAATGGGAGTTTTTATTCTTATAATAATTTGAGAATAATTTATACTAAGTATAGTGTTACGAATTAAGAAAATTATTTAATAATGTATAACAATGATATTGAAAATGAATTTGATATACATATCAAAAATATGACAAAACTTACTTTCGATCAGGAAAATAAATTTTTATTTTTTTTTGTCTTTTTTTTTCTTAAATTAAATTAAATTACATAATATGTATATTAAATCATATAGGAACCCTATAATTTTCAAAAAATAATTTAAGATCACAAAACTCTACTTTACAGTGCGCGTTTCAATTTCAATAATATTGATTTAATACGAGTATAAAAATTAAAATAAATTTAATTGTAACATTGTAACTAATAATTTCTAATATAAATTAAGTTTTGTTATAAAAAAGAATATTCAATATGTTATTCAATACTTATGGTCTAAATGATATCTAAATGATACTGAATATGAATAAAATTTGCTATTCAAAATAATTTGATGCAATCACTGCAGAATTTAATTTTATATTAAATTCAATATATAGAAATCAAGGTAAACATAAAAAAAAAATATACAATATTAATATTTGAATAGTGTTTGTACAATATTAAATAGCAGTCAATATTATATTTACCTACTTAATTTATAATATTCTTAATTTTTTTTTTAAATTCAATATTTGAATTATATCCTACTTAAATAACATGAAATTAGACCTAAGATATTATAAATTTTGCGCTTTGATTTTCTATTAAAAAGAAACTATTTTATACATGGTATGATAGTAATGTGTAAATGTGTGACTAAACATACGTTATATGTATGTCTTTACGTTATATTTTTCAGAAGGTTATGTATACACATAATGCTAAACTACGTTAATAGAATGACAAAATTCGGAAAAAAAATATTAATTAAATAAACTTTTATACAATACTCAAACCGTACGGTAATATGCTTTGGCCACAATATATTTTAATTGTATATATTATATACAACATGAATATGTAATTGAAATCATAACTATGATTGTTAATTAATGATTGATTTATACTGAATGATTTTGAGGTAAAAATCTGTATGTTTGTTCAATGTAAAAAAAATCATGTTTTGTCAAACCAAATTACTTTGTATGTTAATTTAAAAATTGTATTAAATTTCAGAATTATAAAATTTTCAAGGCATTTATAATACATATGTCTATCAAAATACGAAGCTGTTAATTTACGACCTAAATTTAAATATAATTAAAATATTTACTTATTAAAATTAATGTTAAGTTTTTGAAATGCATATACGCATTTAATGCACATAACGTTTACATGTGTATGTTTATGTACGGAACAAATCGTCGAACAAAATCATATTAGTTACATATAATGTGAAACGTGTAATAATTTTATTGAATGTATAACAATAAAAAATAAAATAACTAATTAAAATTATAGTTTAGAAAATTTTATTGTAAGTTGCATATATTTTGGCAATTTAAATTTCAAATCGTCAAAATTTTGACACTTTACAACAAATTAGGCTTGATATTTTCTAATATGATTAGATATTATAGTTTTACTCTATATGGTGTTTCTAACCTTACTCTATAGTTTTAGTCGTATTCTATACAAAACTTCGGTAGTAGGGAAATAGGGAAATAGTTCAATAGGGAAATAAGTTTTGTTGGAAAACTTATTTCCCTATTGAACAAAATTTTTACCTATACCTTTCCCTCTCCTAAAGTTTTAGCCTCACAAAATCTAAAAAATACAATTTGTTGTTGGATACAATTTATTATATTGAATTTATAAACATTTTGTTAATCCTGTAATCATAGAAAAATAGCGACTTGCTCTTTATCTTAGCTTTTATGTTTCTCTTAGTCTGTGTGTGTCAGAAATCTAATATTTTAATTATCTTCAGAAGTTAATAGATTATTTATTTTGGAACAAGATTTTTGTCGACTTTCTTTTTTGCCTTTCAATTTATAGCCTCCCAAAGTTAGCAAAATTTCAATTTTCCGCTTTTTATTTGGAAGCCTTAGTAGCGTTAACTGCAAGTTTTTCAAATTTTTATGAAAGCAATTATTTATCTCAACTCAACTAATTATCTGTCAAATTCGACCATTATGTTAACGCTTCTTATATTAATTTTTGTTTTTTCCTCGAAAAGTATGCTATAATTTTTTTTCACAATTGGTTGCCATTACTTAAACAATTAGAGTGGGTTATCATTGTATCTAAACATAATGTTTTGACTTGTGGACTACTCCACAAATCACTTTCATTTTAATTTATTATGTTTAGTTATAGAACCAATATTTAACTCACTTATATTGGTCTAATTACATATAACATTTTATACTGTTATGCTGTATAAGAAATTCCGTTCGATGATCCCCCTTACAATATTTCAGAAACTAGGGTTCCGACATCAATTTTTCGATTAAAATATTTTATTACCACTTCATTGAAAACTTTTTAAGTTTTTTGTGTTACATATTGAAAACAGCTTAATGAATAAGGAAAATCAATAAATCTAAATATTTAACTCACAACTTTGGCCATCTGCCTGTTAACTATAAATTTTGCCTACTATCTTTCACATATAGATTATCTACAAATATTATCTGTATTTGTTTCACTTCAATTTTTTCTCAATAATGCCTGCTAAAAATTTTAAAGCGCCGGACTGAACTTAGAATTTTCCAAAATTAACTGTGTGTATGTTTGATTTTATATATTTTTGAAAAAAAACGAGTTACGTAATACGAAAAATATTCTTTTCACTTGAAAATAGTATAATCTATATAGTGATTCATGACACTCATCATTCACTTTTTTCTCACCCTGGTAATTTAAACGTTGATTTACCGAATAAAACACATTATATGTGTGTTAAAATATTGACATTAAATTTTATTCTTTTAATTTCAGAAATTATACTAAAAATGGTTTTAAGTAGAAATGTAAAAATATATTATAAAAATTATTGTATGAATTTGTTATACAAATTACTTACTTACTTGTACGAGATATATTAAAATTATTGTAGTATGTAACAATTATACTGTGAAGAATATAGTTAAGTTCCAATTAAAAGGCAAACAGAAGAAGGATTTAAAAAGAAAAGAAAAGAAAATATGAAAAAAAAATTAACAATGTAAAAATATAAAAAAAAAAATGTTTTGACAAGACAAAAGTTTTATTTGTATACGAATTAAGATTGCAACTAAAATATTATTTGTAAAGTGTAAAGTAATGCAACAGTAATGAACTTCGCCTGATGTATTGACTCTTCTGTAAAAGAAATTCACTCTTCTCATTGCTTAAATATTAATATAATTATGACTCTATATACTACTAATTTTGTTGTGTGTAATTCTTTATTTTGGTTAAAAATAAAATAAATCTGTATCTATATATAAATACATCATATCCATATATGTACATATTGCTAAAATGTATGTAATATAATATAAATAATTACATACATGCATGTAACCAAATCAATTAGAGAAGAATCTTGCTTGACAAGCCGCAATCAGTTAATTACTAATTTAAGATGCAAAAATTTTCTCCGCAATATCTACATACACCACATATATTTACAGTAATTCCCTGATAAATGCGTCACCTGATTTTTTAAAACTTTTAAGCAATATAGACCTGGAAAGCGATTATAAAATGCAGGAAAAAAAAAACGTAAAAAATCAACGTAATTTTATTAAATATTGATTATATTGCTTCCATAAATATCCATATGGATATTTTTTTTAGGTTTATTGATTGTAGAGATGTAACATTTAAACATGTAACTTATTTCTGTTTTCGAGCACTTCCAGCTATTAAATAAAATTATAATTTTATATTTTTCTTTTAGGAGTTAATGTTAGTCTTTGTTTTCCCGACATAAAATGTAAAATTATAAACATTTTTAAATTTATTACAATATTAGTTAACTTTTTAAAATTTATCTTTGATTTTTCTAGCCAATTCTCAAAAACATTTACTTTAAAGAATAAAACTTTAAATTTTTCGCCATTGGTTGGGCATTTTTTCTTAATTACAGTCGTCAGTGATTCCAGCAATTCCAAAAGATAATTATTTTAATTTATCAATTAACCGAGAAAATTTACATATATTTTTGATTAAGATTAGAGCATTGAAATTTTGACGCATTTAAGTTAAATACACAATGACTCGAAAACGAACGTCGCGAAAACGTAAAAGCAAGGGTTAAAAATTCGCTCCGCTTTTCGCTGTACTGAGACGGAAAACTCATTTTAGCATAGTGCATATAATATATCAGGGGATGACTGTGTACATACATATATGCATGTACATACTACGTAAAAAAGTTAACAAGTATTTTTTGTTTTTTTTTAGCTTAACTTCATAGGAGAAAGAACAACGAACAAAGAAAAATAACACAAAATTTATAAAAATACGCATTTATGCATGCCAACTTACATAAAGTTATGGTTATTGTTGTCATTCCATTGAAGTTATATTAATTTTATTTAAAAATCAAAGAAAAAAATAATATGCTTCATATAATTTGTGTATACATATAAGTATGTATGTGCTATGTCGTACATTATATACAACTTGGTATCTTTAATATATTAAAATAGTAAGAGAAGCTTTTTAATTATACTAAAACTTTTCATTACATATGTATGTATGTAAATATATAAAAATGTATAAAAAAATTTCAAAATAATTCTTTAAATTTCAACGAAAAAATAAAACACAAATATTTTTGATTTGACTGTAAAAACTTGGACAAAAAGGGGACACTATGTCAAAAAGAATCTAAAAAATATTGCAACCTATATGATTCTTTAATGGGAATCGATGAGTTTTTCCTTTAAATTTCACACATTTTTTATGTATTTTTTATATTATACTCTTTTTAGGGACACAAACAGCTTTTATGTCATAACTATGGTTAAGTAAATATGCGTATACAATTTACATATATGTATATAGAGTATTTATTATAATGAACTTGTGTACTTTTAAGAATCGTATAACAGAGTTGGAGATTTAGTGTACGTGAAGATTTTTTTTAAAAAAAGAATAAGGATTTTATTAAAAAATTTATTGTATAGAATATGTAAAATAACAAATCACACAGTTTTATGTAAGTCACATATTCTGTAATCAAGGTATAAATTTATTCTTATTCAAAGGATAAAAAGTCTATTTTTTGAATATTACAGAGTTGTAGACTAGATTTTGTGTTTAAAATCAAAAATTAAAAATTTCAAAAGAAGAAATAAATTTTACTCTCAATTTATGTAGCTATATACATACATACATAATGTATGTGAACAATTAAGTATAATTAAAATATTATGAAAATCAAATTTATTAATATTAAAATTTTTCTCGAATTTTTGTATTCCACATTCATATTATATTTATGAAACGAGGTTACTGTCCCAGCTATGAATAAAATATGTAGTAAACGTTAACTCTTTAATACCCACAAATTATAATCATATAATTCACAATAAAATTTTATTTATTTTGAAAATTATTTAAAATATTTAAATTTTAGCACATAGTTTATTTCATAGCCTATTTATAAAATCACAAAGGCAAATTGACATATAAATCAATAGCGTTTTCATTTCATTTACAGTTTACTCGTTTTAAATTTCAGCTTCAAATTTCAAAATCTAATATACTGCAGTGACAATGTTTTCAGAGAATATTATAGTGATCACCTGCAGTTAAACATTTTGTAAATAATGAACATCAACAGTAATAATTTTATTAATAATTGTTTTTCTTATTGTTGCATATATTTCTCAATTCTCCTAACAAAATCTAAAACCAAACCTGATTCCTTTTGAGTAGAAAGTTAATGCTCTATCACAGTTCTACTGGTTTGAAAAAATATGATGGCACAAATCCACAATAAAATTTTCGCTTGCACGAAATTCGGGTCTAACTCAAATTTTAATATAAAAGCCTTTTCGATAAATCAAAACTAAAAAATCTTCAAATGTAGCAAATTCGGTAAATATTTTCTAAACGAAAGAGGCATGTCCGAAAATTATAGCATGCTTAATGTTCTTCAGCATTTTTAAAAATTTTTTTTAAATGCTAAGATACTAAAAATACTTAAAAATTTAAGATATCAAAAATCTGGAAGAGTATATGAATCAGTTAGTTTTTGTAGATCCGTAATAATGTAAAATTAAGAACGAACTTTAAGTGCATATCTGAATTATTGAAAACCCCCAATATTATGTTAAATTTAATATTTAATCACAGAAAGTTTAAATTTTAAATCGTAAATTAAAAAATTTAAATTGTGAGGTGTAAAGTTTTAACACTTGAACTTTTACAATATATTAAACTGATCATTTTAGAAACGAACAAATTTTAAATGTTAAACGTAAGAGTTTTGACTTTGAATAAAATATTAAATAAATAATTCGGTAATTAATTTTGAATTTTCACGGCTTAAAATTGTAGAATTTAAACATTTCTACCTTAAATATTACCAAAGTAGTTTTAAAAGTCCATTTTTAACCGAAATGTCAAACCAAATATTTAAAAATTGTACTTTACATTTTTTACAGTGTATACTTTATATGCACATTTAGCTGCTTTTGTAAAACCCTTTATTATACGCACGTACTTCATATAATACGAAGGATATGAAGTGCTTGCGATCATCCCCTTGCATGTCTATATATACTTATGTAATTGACAAATGATTTTTTATTTTAAAAATTAAAAATCCTTCATTTTATTATAATAAAATAAAAAAATATTCTTCTAAATCCCACACCGCATAAATTTCAAATTAAAAAAAAAAAGAACTAACACACTTTTTTTTTTCATTGTAAATATAAAATTAATTAAATGAAATTTTAAATAACTTTTGAAATTAAAAATAAAAATAATTAGGTTGGAAATATTATTTTATATATAGTTATACATAAAAAACATTTCACTTACATATATAATATATTAATATATGTATATGTATATATGTATGTATATGGGGGAAAACTTTTATAAAACCCGCATTAAAATATTATAATAACATAAGATTTTTTGTCTCACATAAAGTATAATAGAAATTTTATTATATTACAATTAAAGAAATTAATCCATAAGTATATATATACATATGTATATACATATATTGTGTATTTAACATATTTATACACAAACATACATATAAGTATATGAATAATTTTATAGGTTTAATAAAATATGTACACCTATATACATATTTTAAAATGTAGAGCATGATGCAGTTGGTAAGCTTTATGTAATGTTATTCTGTTTTTTTTTTAAATAACACGTTTGGCACCCCAACTTAATAATTCTTATTGTATAATGTTATAATTCTAATGAAAGTTTTAATATAAAAGAAAAGAAATTAATATATAAACGTATATATGCGTAGGAATTTAATAACAAAACAAAAAATCAAACAAGGACATTAAATATGTTATAATAACATTATATGTAGAAGGGTATGCAACTCAATTGTATTTATAAAGATATATATCTATATATATATATATATATGTATCCTGTTCTGTATATAGAATTTTTCTTTGTTAACGCATATATTATATATATAATATAAAATTGTGTTCACAAAGCATGTCAGTATATAATTTATTTATTCTATTTAAAAATACATACATAATGAATATTTAAATACTTACATATTTTCATATCCAGATAACTTTTCAAAAAATATTTTATATAAATGTGCGAACATAAATAGGGTAGAATATACCATATTAGTTAAAATATTATGTACATAAATATATATATAATATAAGTAGTAACATATAACATAAACGCACATTTAATTTGTACATAAATAATTTCGCATTTGCTTTTCTTTTTTATAATAAATAAATATTTTGGTATGAAAATGAAAATGTAGTATTAAGTAATCTATATTATGCTTTGAATTCAAATAAAAATTACATTTTCATTATAAGTATATAACAAGAATCTATGCATTTTACATATATACATAATGCATTATAAAATTAAATTATTTTCGTAAAAATATTCAGAGTCAAAATTACACTAAAATCATATTTTATAAATTTGTAGGAGTGCAAACAAATACTTTAAGCACCCATAATAACAAGGATTTATTTTAAAAAAGATATTGGACAAAAATTCATATACATATGTATATAAATGTACATACGTATTATAGTTTATTTGAAATTAACTAATAAAAACTTTATATAAATTTCAATTTCAATTACTCCCCATTAGAAAAAGAATAAGTTTACAGAACAAAACCAAATATTAAGATTTCAAAAATACGAGTAGTAAATTAAAATTAAGAATTACTGATATACTGTTAGTCAAATCACTTGATGTGATTGAATATTAATGAAAAGTATTTCAGTTTTCATAATGGAATTTAAAATTGAATTTAAAATTGATTTTAATCTAAAATATTAAAAATTTTTGAATAATAACCCATCACGTCAACTAACTACCAGAATATGGATTATATGTGTTGAATTTGTATTTTAATAATTATGCTCATACACTGGTGAAATATAATAAATTCATGAGAAAAAATTTGGATAATGGTAAATAGTTCATGCATTCTGGCCTAAGACCGGTATCGCTGTTCTAAAAAAATTCATTCGAAATACTTAGTTTGTTTAATTAAGTTTCTTCTCAAATAACACTCGAAGCAAATACATTTCAACTCTACTTTTCCTTGTTATTTACTTTTTATTTACGTAAATTGTGTTTCCGATACTAAAATTTCATCGGAGTGTACCAAAAATGCAAGACAAAATATTTTTTACCTATTATAGTCTATAATATGCTGGAACAAAATTTGCTTTACTAAACCTATATATAATATTATAAAAGATGAATTTTATATATGATTAACACCCAGCCCGCCTTCGGTTTAAAAGTGAATCTTCCCTATTATTTTCATGAATATGAAAATTTTCGTTAAAATTTTTCAATCCATCTCTGTTTTTCAAAGTAATTACAAAATATACAAATGTATATACAGAAAATTTCAAAATAAAAAAAAATGTGTAATATACGTAAATCTTTATTGCAAATTTACTTGCCTGACTTGCAACTTTTGATTTGCAACTTTGTAAGATAACAGAAATATTATTTGCATCTTTTATGATTATGTTGCAAGTTATATTTTACTGTTCAACGTAACGATTTATTTGTGTTTATTATTTATTGAAGGAGAACATAAAAATAAAAATAAAAGAAAAATCATAATAAAAAATTGAAAAATAACATTCCGACCCAATGAAAACATTTCTTTCTTTCGGAAGTATTAAAAATTCTTTGTAAAAGTAATTATATATTTACAATATCACAAGTATATTGTACTTTACATATCTAAGTATGTATATATAAAATCAAAATATATATTGTAATATAACGGACATAAGAATACTAAAATAAAGTTACGGAATTTAAATGAAGATTTTAAAATGTATTTGCCCTAAAGCAATGTTAACTAATGTAGATTAAAATGAAACAAAATAATAAACTTGAGTCCAAACTAATGAGTTTTTAAAGTAGCAAATTTTTCTTTAATAATTTAAGTTGTTAAAAATAAATTTTTGATAAGAACGCACTTTTTTTTGTTAAAGTTATTTTCTTATTCCATACACCTGAGAAGCATTTAATAAACCAAAGAATGTTAGTGCACATTATAGAGGTTAAATTGTACTACTAAAATATAACTGAACATTTTTTGATAGGAAAATATTTTCCGTTTTATTAATTTTTGCTTTTATATACAATTGACATACGGTTTTAAATTTTGCACGAAAAAGTTATTGAAAATTGGCATTTTATAAGTTTTAAGGGGACGGAAAGAGACTGTATCGTTCAGTGCAATTTTTCTTTTCAGGAACTTTTTATTAAAGTGAGGAAATTATCAGCAATTTTCCATGTTTTTAGACGATCTTGAAAAGAGGAGTTGTTAGTTTTCTGCTTTTATGAAATTGAAAATTTATTTGTGGTTTCAACACAATAACGTTGGTAGTTATAAAAAAAAGAGATAAAAAGAGGGAAGGAAGACAAAGAGATGAAAACGTATTGTTCTAAAGAAATATTTAAACTCATATACAAACGAACTTATTAACTTGAACGAAGAGAAGAAATGACCGAACAAAGTCAACGTTATAATCGAATTATTTCCAATTTTTCATGAATTTTGTTGTAAATAAAGAGTAAATGTAAATGTAATTATGTAATACATAATTCTGCTTTTAAGTGTGAACTGCTTAATTAGTTAATTAATACCATTTTACGGTATTTTGGCAGTCAGAATTTATTTATGCTCACGTCACGGCGTTTGTTCTAAATACTCTAATAAAAATTGAGTAATTTGTCTACTGGTAAAGTATTATTGAAATTTTGAAGTATGCAATACACATCTATGTATATTTATAAATATATGAAATTCAGTTTAAAATACGCAAACCCTAACTTCAAAATTTTAGTAATTGCATATTCCATACATAAGCTTACGAATTATTATTGCTGAATTGAGCGATATATTATAAATACAGATCTATTATAATATAATTTTGAAGTCAAGGATAAATTTTTGTACTCTTCCATCACAATACTCTTTATGATTACATTTTGTTTACCTTTCATTTAAAAAAAATAATTTTTGGTAAAGAATGTTCTAAATACAAAGAATTTAAGATCTTTGAATGGAATTTTATTTAGTGACAATAAAAAATAGAGTTGATCGTGTTAGATCTGTGATACCTGTACGAATTTGCTATCCTATGTTCGAATACATAAGCCATAACTGACTATGGAACAGACAATGACTTTAAGTTGCCGTATTACAATATTAATTTATACAAAATTTCAGTACTGTGTTTTCAATATTTTCTAAGATATGGCCAAACTACTATTGAAGTTGTATGGCAGTTACCAGAAAGAGCCAAGCAATTTCAAAGAATTTTAACAAACACATTGGCCCCACTTATATATTGGCCCCACTTATATATTGGCCTGTGTAAATAAATTTTGAAGTTGCATGTCCGCGTCAAGCCGTATATGGATAATACCATCGGCAAATACCAGGGCGGCGAATCATCTTTTCATTGATTTCAAGGCTGCATACGACTAGATCGAAAGGGGAAAATGAAGCCATTACTGAATTTGGTTTTCCGGATAAACTGTTTCACATCAGCAAAATAGTCTTGGCGCGCACGCTCTGTGCTGTAAAAATCGATGGTGTTGTTTCTAGTAATTTCCAAACTCTAAAAGGCTTTGCACAAGGCGACGGAAACTCGTGTGATTTCTTTAATGCTGATATTAATACCCGTGGTACCATTTTCCAAAGATCACACCGGGTTATAAGGTATACATACGACATAGATATCACGGAACCAACGAGAGGTGTCGTCAGCCTTTCAAACGTTAGAATGTAAAGGTTAGGTCTTTCAGTGAAACAAAACACGAAATACATGCAGGAAACCCCAAACCAATCTCTCCGCCAGCATATCGGGCAAAATATAGGTACGGGAGAGTATAACTTCGAGGTAGTGGAATAATTTATTATATATAAATAAATCGCAGAATAATTATGGCAAACAGGCTCTCCCGCGAAGTGCAAAATTGATTTTATATAAAACACTAGTAATTCCCGTCCTCATGTATAGATCAGAAGCCTGGACTATGCCAAAAACGGATGAAAATCACTTGGGCACTTTAGAGTGGAAGATTCTGCGGTTTATTTTTGGTCCTACTAACGTCAATGGGGTTTTGGCGAAAGAGATATAATGCAGACTCTATGAACTGTTCAACGAGGCTGATTTCGTGAAAAAAATAAAACCTCAGAAACTAAGATAATATTAAATAACTGCAATATTTGTAGGTATGTACCCGAAACGTCTTCTACGGTTTTCAATTAAGAAGCATTCTAAATTATAAACGTATACGAAATTTAATTTTAATTGCTTTCCGTGATTAACCTTATTATGCTTAATTCTAGTATGAGTGTAACATAGGTAGTATAGATAAATAAAAATAGTAACGAGACTTTAGTACCGTCGGTAACTTTTTTACTTTCCATTATTATCAAATAAATAATAAAAAATTCCTGTACATAATACCGAGATATTTTTAAAAAATAATTTAATACTCAAGAATTTATTAGTAATAACGTTCTATGTTTCTGTTATTTTGCCGTATTTGATTTATTTTAATGCGAATAGTATTTTCATACTTGCGTAAACACACTTGAATTGCATTTCAACTTTATTATTTAAATATTTAGAACAAATATTATTCTTATAAAATTATATAAAGATTTAAAAATCTTTACATAATTCTTTCAATTTATGAAAATATGGTTTCATGGATAAATCTACCATAATCCTTTGACAATATTATAGAATGGCTTATTTTGAAAATTTCAAGTTTAATTGTAAGCGCAATATTGCAACGTTTTCATTTAAGCTAACTCAAAAATTTGGACCATTTATTTAGCTTGAAAGTTTAACTTGGAGACTTGCAAAACAAACAATTCATCCTTATGATATAAGTTAAATAAAATTATTGAGCTTGTATCTGTATATATAATCTTTCTTCAAGTTCTATATTGTAGCAAGGTTTTTAAATTTAATAGAAAAATTTTTGTTCAATCTGAGTTCAGTAATTAATGTTTAGCTGAATTTCAAAACCACTTTTTCTTTACTAAACGAGAACACTATTTTATCAAAACTATTGCATAAAACAAGGGAGATTATTTGAGTACACCAAAATTTCGTATATCGGTGCCAATGCACTTCTCCATTCTAAAGAGAAATATTAATAAATTTTTTTTTAAAAGCATGTCTTTCAACCTGTTCATGCCATATAGAGTATCTAAATTTCTATTAGAAAAATTATTTTAATTTTAAGAATTGTCAATCTAATAAAAATTAAAAATAGAATTAATTAATAGGGATTAGAGAAAAAAATAATTAGAAAATAGAAATTTCTTAATGCTATTCAGAAAATATACATTAAGGTTAAGAGTCGATAACATCAGTTTTGTGTTTTAAAGTTGTACAAGGCAATTTTTTTTTTAAATATTCAGATGTTTAAGGATTTTATAAAAAAAAATAGCTGTATATATATATATATATTTATTTTACTAAAATTACCGTTTAATTCTATTTTCAAAACATAAATTCAACTATTAAAATTTAATGTAAGTATTATGTGTGCTGATGATAACAGGTTTGAAATGCGACGGTACACATAATTTGTTTTTTTTTTTTTAATTTCATAAACCATAAATTAATTTGGTAATTCAAAATTTGACAAAAACAAGTGAATTTTTTTTTAATTTTAATAATTTTTTAAAATTATTATTAATAAAATGTTATTAAAATTTATAAAAATATTATTAATAAAATGTTTTCTTAATGCCACCTGAACAGATTTAAATATGAAAAACTATAAATAACAAAATTAAAAAAAAATTTTGTAATATGTAAATATATAAAAATAACTACATAAATACACATACAGATTGTATATTATGTGTGTGTATTTGCCTACATACATACATACGTGTCGTTATAAAATATGACTATTATAAATCAGTTATCCATTAGTGCAGTGGTTATGGCACCAATCCTTTAACTTTAAGGGACGCAGGGACAAACTTCGGTCAGGTCTTTATAAAAATTATATATTTAATATTATAACTAATATACATACAATACTTATAAAATGTTACACAAGTAATTACACTAAGGAAAATAAACAGTAAGATATATTACTAAACTTAAATATTTAATATAAAGAAAAAACTACGACAGGCTAGTCACCTACCTACTTAAATCTCTATGACGCAATGAAACTACGACATGATATTAT
Source organism: Condylostylus longicornis (assembly GCF_029603195.1). Taxonomy (NCBI): domain Eukaryota; kingdom Metazoa; phylum Arthropoda; class Insecta; order Diptera; family Dolichopodidae; genus Condylostylus; species Condylostylus longicornis. The sequence continues at coordinate 14,279,999 of NW_026577973.1, read as the reverse complement.
CATGCACTAGTAGCCCTATGCTCCTCACTAGGAGTGAAAAAGGAAAAAATCAGTTATAGAATTTTCTTTTAAAACTTAAACATTTCTAGTCCCTTTTTTCTATAAAGCGAGTCATAGAAGACATATCTTATAAATATATATGTATTTATATAGGCAGGTACTATCTACAAATTAAAATCAAACAATTATTTAAAAATTTTAACAAAAAATATATATGTACGTACTTTATTTGAATAAGTTTTAACTATATTAATTTTTCATTCACTCATATATTATATTTCTTTTTTATGTATGTAACGTACATATATCAAATATATACGCATTTGTATATGAATTATTTATTTGTAATTATTTTCAAAATATTTGATTCGACATAAATATAACACGTATAATAAGAATTACTAAATAATGTTCATAAAATTAATTTTTATTTAAATTTTATTATTAGTACTTTTAATAAAACTTTAATTTAGAATTATTATTTAAATAACACTTAATAATGCACATCCGTGTACATAATTATATCTAAATAATATGTAAATACATAAGTGCGTGGAAGGAAGAAAAACAAAAACAAAATAAATTTAGAAAATTTGCATCACGTTATTAATATAATTTTTTTTTTTTAAATATTTACGTACATATTTTTATTTTTTTCCGTTATTTTTATAATTATCTTTTTATTTATTAATTTTAATAATAAAAATATAAAATTTTTAACGCAAAATAATTATTATTAATTAATTAAATTTTGTTGCTGCCAAAAAATAATTAACGCTATAAATAATTAATTATTGCACATTAAAATTTCACACAATACAATCCGCGCGATTTTATTACTTCGGATGGTGGTGGTGCTGTTAGCGCTGCTGCGTTTATTATTATCGTTTCTTTTTTTTTTGTGTTATTCTGTTGATCTTTTTTCTTTTTCTTTTTTTTTCATTTATTATAATTATTTATCATATATATTTTGTTATTTTTCAAATTCGAACCGTTGTGCACTACGATAAAATCAGTATTAAATTATGTTATGGTTATAAGGTGAATAATGAAAACATTCACCATCAATTTTAAACGAAAATCTATATTTATAAAATATACATATATACATATGTACATATAATATTATGTATGTATATTCTGTATACATGTGTAATTTTAAAATTTTTAGAGAAAAATTTTAATCAGAGTTGAGTCGATTTCAGTTTAATAAATATTATTTGTATAAATGTAGTCATAAATACAATACTTATGCTTTGAATTTAATATAACTATTATTTAATTAATTTATTTTGCTATATGTATGTAAATACAGATGATATAAGAACAGTTATATTATACATATAATACAAATTAATAATTTATTGTATCTATTTATATTATGTGTGTACATGCATGTATGCGTATAGAAGGTATATGACCGTAATTTAAATTTTTTTAATTAAAAAATTATTAAGGAAACTAGAAAAAATTGAAAATTAATACTTAAATAAAAATATGATAATGAAAAATACAAATTTAGTAAAATTAATTAAAATTTGAGTCATTACCATAAGTTGTCAGCACTGCTCTTTTGGGGGAGTAATCAATACAATGAATATTTTCTTCTTTCAACTTTTCAAATCTAGAGTTCAAGAATATATACAATAGTTTTCTAGCGCGAAAATTAGAATTATTAGATATTTCGCGTATTTATTTCCATATTACAATAATAAACTAAATTGCCAAGGGAAGCCTTAACCTTTTACAACCAAAATTAAAAGTAAGAATAAATTGGTGCTAATTATTTTGAAAATTGTATTATTTATTTTATTTTCACATGTTTCACTTATGTGAGATTTTTGTAACTCTTAAATAAAACTAAATACTATGTAAATCGTTTAATATTTCAGCACTGCGAAAAATTGCCTTCAGAAGTGCCTATTTTGTTACGTAAAATTAAAAAAAAAATATATACGAGTATATCCTTCACTTCAATATCTTGTTTACGTGAATTTTAAAATTTGAATTTCTTGGATGAAGTTTAAGAGGAATGTTTTAAAAGTTTTCATTGTAAAACTTTCGGTGTTGACTGAATCACCTAAAATATTCTACTTACTTCACAAAAATTAGTACGATACTTCGACCTACTGTCCATATAATAATTAGACTCTATTTTACGTCTTTATTAGGTACTATACAAGTATAATCTTACATTTACATCATTCTTATAAATATTCTTATAAATATTATTTAGGAAAAGTAATTTATACAATAACCTATACAAACATATAATATTTATATGAGCCGAACGTTTTGTAATCATAATGGTAAAACGATAATTGCTGATACAAATGCATAGTTATCCACTATTAGGAAAAGAAGAATAAATAACATACCATTTATATATACTCGTATTATCATTGACCAAAACAATATATGTACATATATTTTACTTCCCTTGAAAAATTATAGGGTAAAAGTATTTTTATATACATAAAGAGTGTTTTAGTAAAATCTTTTACGAAATTCAATTATATTTAAATATTTATAATATAAATAATTTTTATTTATTTGAATTAGTAATTATAACGCTTTTATATAGTGTTGATGAAACGTGTTAATACGATTATTATAAAAATTTGAAGTCTTTCGGAATCCGATACTCTAATTCGATTTTTCAATTCATTGCGCCGAAAGCGACAAATTGCAATTTTTACTAAACAACAAAAGAAAAAAAAAATAAATTTTTTTTTTATCCTTTATTTCAATTCTGGATCTTAATTTTCGATTTTGTCAAATCCTCATGTATACTAGCTGATTAATCTATAACATATTATATTATATGTGTTGTGTGTATATCTACTTGATATATATGTATACATATACATATGCATAAATATTCGTAGTTTAAAAAAAATAAATAAATAAAATTTTAGCAGGTTGAAAACTGCGCGAATTTTTTTTTCAATTTTTTTGCTTTTTATATTTTTTTAATTCTCTTATTTGCAATTATTTAGTGTATTTTGCTCTAACACGTTTTTTTACGCTCGTTCTGTCTTTTTATGATTATTATTGTTATTATTATTATTTAAGAAATAATAATATGTATAATATTATATTATAACCGAATGTATTTTTCTATAGAGGCACATAAACATGTAAGATATGCATAAATATGTACATACCTGCGTATGTTAAATTATAATATTATGCTATAAATAAATTCTATATATATACATATACTTATACTTTTTTATAAATTAATATAGTGACCATATATTTCTAATTAATAATGATATTGCTATTCAATCACATTGATTGTCCCACATTGTCATTTTTCTCATAGAATGCTCCTCATTTCAATCAATCTCAGAGAATGTTACTTACAATAAAACTATATATCCCCATTCTACAAATTTTGCATTTTTTAAAATATGAAAATATGGCAAAATCTTTCAACATTTTATTAATGAACAAAAACTTGCTGAATGAAAGAGTATTTTTCTACTGCGTATTGCCAATTTTCTACACCGATAACGCGATTCAAAGCCAAAAGACAAAAATTAGTATTGTAAAAAAACGCATACTTTGAATATTTTATCCCCGAAAGTTTACAAAAAGCAACCAGAACTTTTTGAAAGCAAGCTTTGCTTTACTCCACGTTTCCAAAAAAAATTCGGAAAACGTAACAATTTAAATTTTCAAAATATAAAACCGAATGTGATATTATATCATTGGAGTTTGCGTCTATTACGTAACGTGTTAATTTATTTTAAAACTAAGTCTCCTTACTTCGTCATATTATGAGTTTAAATTTTTAAAATGAAAATGTACATTCAATGATATAATATCTTTGATACAAATTTACAGAAATGAAGATTTCTACAATAAAACAGTTTATTAGTTCGTCATAAATAATTTATATGTAAAATGCAAAACAAAAACCATAAATAAATTTACATGATGGCTTTTTAATTGTTTCACATAAACGGTCTTTAATGAATGTACTTGAAAAAATGTCCCTCATTGTTATGTCTAAAAATCTGATCACTATACTTACATACATATACATTTATATAGAAATATCTATAACATTTTTTAATCAACATAAAGCCAAAAAAGCAGAAAAATAAGAATAAAACAGATAATAAAATACAGAAATAAAATAAATATGTTGTATTATATGCACTATATATATATAATATGAACTTATGTTGTACGAGGAATATACAAACATGCATACATATGCCAATACGTACATACTTATATTCATTTTCAGAAGGTAAACCCCAGGTAGGTAATAGGTTTTTTGATAGTTTTGTAAGCGGTAGGCGAATATTGTGACAAAAATAAATTTAAGAAAAATAATAATAATAATAAAGATAAAAAAAGAAAAATTTTCATTTAAATAATGTTACATAAACAATAAAATTTACAAAAGTAGAAATAAACAAACTTTTGTTTTTATTGCAATAATGCAACTGAAGTGCGAGAAAAATAGTAGTAAAAATAAATTGAAAGTAGAACAAAAATTAAAATGTATAAGAAATGCAAAAAAAAAAAAAACGTTTCTTTTCACCATACCAAACAATACCCACAATTCGCAAGTATGTTTTTCCTACATGATATGGTAGTGCGTTTATGAAGTATGTGCATGTATACATGTGTAAATCCATAGAAAGAACGTTCAATATCATATACTTACATAAATATTATGAATGTATTTAAGGTAAATAAATAAGCGTATACAATAATTTACATTTATTAATCGTTTTTTTTTTTGTACAATGGTGAATTTGTTATTTAATATGGGTATGAATTTATGTTTATATACACACATGTTTAAAATTTTTTTACAATAAATTATTTTTAATGGTAAACTTATTTTTGTTACTAGATAGAATCTACTATTTTAGAGAGCCTGCGATTAAAACATCAATATTCAAAATTTATCGTAAGGACGTTATGCTATATACTACAGTAATTTAATTTGATTAAAAATTTAATTTGTAATTTATTAACCTTACGTTTGTTTTTAAGGGTCAACTTAAATCAGGGAACCAAATAAATATTTTTAGATTTTCAAATTTTTCAATTACCGTATTTTATTTACATATCATTAATTAACTTAAGTATGAATTATACATATGTACATATTTGCATCAAAGATTTGGTTTGAATTTACATTTCAAATGTTAAAGTACCTGGTTAAAAATTTAATTTATAATTTCATTCAAAAAAAAAAAGGAATTTATCGTGCGTTTCGTACTACAGCTTGGTGAAAAAAAAGGGACCAGATTTTTCTGAATATAAATGAATGCTTATAACTTCTATAAATTTTGTAATTAAATTTTATAAATTATAGTCTATTAATTACATAAAACAATTTTGATTAATATAAAATGAAAATTTAAACAAATCCAATTGATTGCATAATACCGAAAATAAAGAGCAAAGAATTACCCTGTATATTGAAGGTGAAGTGCAAAGATATGCTAAATAGTAAATTTTACTTGGGAGCGTTTTGAATACAAATTTTCGAAAAGAAATCAATTAATTAGAATAACGCTATATAAAATTTAGTTTTTATTTTTTGTTTTTTTTTTTTCAAATAAAACTACTTAAATTGGTTTTTAACTCCAAATAAGCTTTTTTTTTAATGAAATTTGAGTTTTTACAAAAAACGTTGTGCCCTTATCAGAAAATAGCTGATAGTGTTAAAATTGCTATAATACCAAGTGATGTACTTAAGAAATATTATTTGTGTTTCATGAATATATCAGGTTTTACAATACTCTAAGAGTGCACTTAAAGGTCTTATTTTCCTGCTTCGGCATTAAACTTGAGCTATTTAAACCACACCGATTTCACAAACTAATACATTTATGAAGGATAATTCTTATATAGCAACCAAAAAAAAAAACGAAATTTAATATAGACCGGTGCTAACATATTTTAAATATTAATATTAACAATTCATTAAATTTAAATTTTATTTTTTAAAACGATCGTTGTGGTAAAGAAAAATTTGAAAAAAAAAAGCAATAATCGTTGTAAAAGAGTTTTACCGTGTTTTCTTTTTTATGTATAAAATTTATGTACATACAAATGTTTTTATTAATAATTATCGCACCTAATTTATATTTTAAAAGTTATGTTTTTTTTTGTTTTATTATTATTCTTTTATTTTAGTTGTATAAGTAGCGCACATTTCATAAATTGTTTATAAATTTTTTTTTGTAATCAAAAATAAGATAAAAATATACACATACATACATACATATGTATATAATATATTCACATTTAAATTTTAATTGTTATATGTATAATTATAATATTGATGTATTTACTATACAAAATAAGAAAATCAAAAACTTAAAAACAAAAATTAACAAAAATATTAACACAATCCTTTCGTTATAGAGTTTTCGATAGAACTAAATAAAATCTAGTTAAAATTAAGTGTAACCGGCAAGTATTGGTTATATATATGAAAAAAAAAGAAAATCATAAAAACTATACAATAAACAGTACAAAAAAAAAGCTACTCACTTTACTACATTGCATTTCTTATGCACACACATACAATATGTACATATATAAACATGTACATATATTTTTTTTTCTTTTTCATTTTTTATTATTTTAATAAAGATGGCTATCATCCTATACCGTTATTGTTATGCATTGTCACATTAATACTTAGGAAATACCTACGTTATAATACTTTACAAATGTATACATATACTCGTATATATGGATGTTGCATTGTATATAGTTTATATACTTAAATAGGTTTACTATATACGTGTACATATATATAGTATAAACACTATATTTAAGTTTAATATAGGTAAAAAAAGAAAATATAAAACAAGAACTATAAAATGAATGTGAGTACAAAAAAAAACAGAAGAAAAGAAAAAAGAAACATAGTAGAAAAGAGTGTCATACATATGCATAAAACAAAATTTATAATTTTATACTTATGCATTTTGTGGAAACTTTTCTTTGGTGAATTTCATTTATCATAAATATATTTAAATTTATACGTACATACAAGGCATACAAGAAAAAATACAATAGTTGAGCTGATAAATTTTAAGGTGTTTTACATATAAAAAAACAATAAAGCTTATTATAGATTTTAATTATTAATGAAACATTATACATACATATATGTATATAATATGTATATATGTTCTTATAATTTACTGTTCAACTTAATTTATGAAAGATTTGAGAGTTAATTTAAACATAACCTAAAAAATTTTATGTTTACTAATACGTAAATAAATTTTACTATTTCAGATTATTAAATTTATTTGGACATATTAAGGAAAATTTAAAAAATTTTTCCGCATCTCTCTATGCACCATAAAAAATTTATAGTTTTAAATTTTACATCAAAAAATTCATATATATTCGAGGTGCTCAGCGCATTAGTGGCCTATTTGCAAAAATGACATTTCGAGTAAATTGCAATTGAAATATTTAAATATTTATTTTTCCAAGGAAATTTTTAAAAAGCCAAAACAAAATTTTTTTAAAATCAAGTGAAGAAAGGAGTAAACTAAGTATTTTAAAAATATAGAACAATTCTTCAGGCCACTACAGCTCTATTGAACATAATAAATCATTTTTGCAAAAATGTTGGGTAAAATGTTGAGCGCCTCATTTATAAAAACCGAAAAATTTAGAATATAAATCAAAAAAAGTTTAAAAACTTTTTAAACTAAAAAAGTTTAAGTTTTTAAATACTTAGTGAAAAACTTAAGCTTCACATTTTAAATTCGATTGATTCAATATTGTAAAAACTGTCATGAATAATGGTCCCTATAGACAGCGATAATCGCACGAAATATCGAAATATTGTTCAACCCACTGATTTAAATAGGGTAAGTTATATTGATGTGACATGCAACACCGACAGTTACAGAATTTCGGAAAATTGAACATATTTCGATTCGATGACAATTGCAAATCACATACGATGACAATTGAAAGAAAATGAAAATGACAATTGAAGAAATTAAAAGAAATTAAAAAAAAAAGTGAAAAAAAAAATGCAAAAACTAAAAGTACATACTTAGAGATTTAATGAATATAAGATCAGTTCAGCTGTTATTTTTAAAAGATTCGCTACATCCTAATGAGAAACGTTTACTTTTAAATATTTTAATTATTTTATAATTTGTAACATATTTTTGTTTTAGAAGCGAATCCAACTATGCCAGAAATGTTAATATTGGTATTTGAAGATGCATCAATAATTATAGTGAGTGACACAGTGAAAGTGAAAAATTTAACAATCATTTAATAATAATAACAAAAGGAATAATGACATTTTTTAATTACGTCAATGCTAAGTAAGATAACATTCTCCTGAAGCAGGTTTTCTAAGTATAAACATTTTAAGATGCGATAAAAATACCAAAAAAGCACATCAAATTCATTTCCATTCAATCTTCTGGCTTTTATGAAAGTTGTTTCGAAAAGTTCATAGACTGACCTTATTCACCATTTTCTTTTTTTAATTTTCTTGTATCATAAATACGCAGTACTTGCAATTATAATAGTTTTTTCTATTTTTCTCGAAATAATTTTATATTTATGATGCAATTTTGATCATTTAAATTTCAAATTATTTTCACAATATAATCACAAAACTTTGCAAATTTGTTACATTGCAGTATTTAAATAAAAAAAACTAGGTTTCAAGGCTCTTTAAAAACGGTTTTAAAACTGATATTCTTAAAATATTTAAACCCTAATCTATCAAGGGTTTTGAAAATAATGTATAGTTTATATTTTGAACTTTAATTTTGAATTTCAAGCTTCACAGTTTAGAACAGTTATAGCAGTTATAAGAAAACGTAATCACAAAGTCTTAAAACCATCATATAAGACAAAAAGGTTTCGAAATACCTTATACATGTATGACAAACTGTGTTATTTACAGAGATACTTCTATTGAGAATATTATAATGATCATCTGTAATAAATCAAACATAAGCATCCATTATTATTTTAATGAAATTTTTTTTTTTAATATATACTTCATATGTTTCTTACCACAGTCTAGGATTAACAATGAAAACTTTCGAATTAAATCGATGCACTGCGCAGCCGATGTATAGTGGCAAAAAAATATGATCATAAAATTTCACAATAAAACTTTTATTTGCATGTGACTTCTTGGTTCAATATTTAAACTTTTGAAGGTTAAAAGGAATTTCTTCCCCAAATTTCATACATTTTTAGACGACAATATTAATAGAAGTTTTTTATTTCAATTAAACAATTTCTGAATCCTAGTAAGTTTGAAGTAACTTTTTCTTTTCAAAAACTAATTGTTATAAAAGTTTATTCAAATATAAAAAATATTTATTACTTAATTTATTTAATTTATTTCAATAACATTTGGAAAATGTTTGTTAAAATATAAGCAAGTTAAAATATAAATTAACTGAATGCATTCATTTAATGTGAACAATTATTGTAAAATAAATTACATACATACTTATATGCAAACATTATAAACTGATGCCAAAAATACATTTTGCAATTTGATGTTAATTCATAAATTGTTATAAAAACTTTTGTCTCTACTATAAATAAATGCTTAAGATATACGTTTGAACTTTCATTAAGCAAAATTTGGTTTTTCATATAGGTAGTGAGGAAAATTCGGTTTCATTATTATATATGTATATGTACAACGATTTTAATATTCGTATTTTGTATTGTATTATGAATAATACGAGTAACACCATAAAGTAATGAAAATGTACACAACAGATTGGCGAAAATAGACTGGCAAAAAAATTTAAGAAATAAATCATTAAAAATTCAATACAGTCCTGAAGTGCATAAATTACATTGTATATATGTAAGTAAATATACTTATTTATGTATAAACAAATTTTAAATAAAAAAATACGTAGATGCTCTTTAAATTTCACTCACATTTGATTACGTGCATAAAGATAAAAAAAAAGTAATCATAAAAATAAGTACGCGCAAATGAAAAGTATATTAAGTGATTGGTGTTAATGCAATTGCTGCTATTTATTACAGCTTTTATTTCAATTTTATTTATTTTCTTATTAAGATTGTGGTTAAATTTTTTCAGATGATATTAAAAAAATATAAGAGCAGTATTGGGGATCCAATAAAGTGTTAGATCTTGATAGTTAATATTTTCAACTCGATACAGAACTCCTCGATGATATAGACGAACTTAAAGATGAACGTTTTTATTTATCTTTACGTTTATGAAGTTCTTTTATTGCATTTCTCAGTAATATTTTTAATTAATTAGCTTATCAATTTTAAAATTTGAAATAAAATAAATTTTTTTAATTTTCGTACAATATTTTGTCAGGCAAACCCCTATATGCGTTTTGTTATGCGCAAAAAAATGCAGGATTTTTGATTTAATTAAGCGTAATGTAATATTTAATTTAATTTACCGTTTAATTGAACAATCGATTAATGAACATAATACAATTAATCGATGAAATATATACATAAGTATATACATTTTAATAGTGATGGAAATTTGTCTCAGTCTTTCGTTTAAAAAAATGAGGAGATCAATTTTTTGTGTGATGAAATTAACTGAAAATAACAATACAATCCAGATCATATCACAACAGTTTTGTTTTTTATTATTTCACACTTTTTTGTTTTGTTTCAATTGGTATGTAATTTACACATCTTTTTTCTTAAACACTTTTCCAAAAAATTTTTGAAAAAAAGTGCTTATTAGTTTCACTCTGCCTCTGCGTGTGGACATGTTTACAAAACTTCTACACCTTTAAAGATAAAAAGCTGAAATTTTGTATGTACATAGATCTTTACTAGAAACTTATTTCGGTAGAACAAAATTTTTAACTGTCTCCCACCCTCTAAAAGTTATACCCCTCTAAAACCCTAAAAATAATATTTTTTAACTATTTATTTATTGCAGTGAAACCATAAGCATTTTTCAAATTTTTTAAACGCAGAAATATAGTGACTGGCTTCTACTGCGGTATGCTGTATTTGAACTTTAAAGAAACAAAATGGCCGTTAAAATTTACCATTGTAAAAAATTCGTTTTTTCTTTTTTAGACAGCAAACTTGAAATTGTAATTGTCTGAAACTTGAACATATTTTAAGCACTAATAAATAGCTCATTTCATTAAAAGAAAATTTTTTCCCACCTCCACCCCCTCTCAAGTTATCCTGTGATTCTATACACCTGCTTTCCAAAATTTGATAAGTGTTACATACATATGTACATATGTACATTATTTTAAAGAAAAGGTAAAAACTTAAAATATCGATAGATTATACTAATTTTATCAAAGTTAATTGTATAGTTTTACAAATCGACGGTATGTATGTTTGGCTTAACTTTTAATAAAACTCTGCACGCAATTTATTATTTTTGAACAAATGTCAAAATGAGTAAATAAATAAATTAATGTTTGTATGTGTGTATTATAGCAATATTTTATAAATACACAATGATATATATGTATATTTATACACAAATGCAAAAATACTATGTATGTAGGTATGTATATCAAAAATTAAAACGGCAAAAAATAGAGTTAACCTACGGTTATAAGAGTTCTCATACGGTTCCTGTTGACATTTTAATGTTGTTTGCTTTGTTACGAAACTCGTTCTAGTGTCATTTGAGTACTGTAGGCTTTTCCAATTTTTGAAATTTCTTGGTAACTCTTGGATTTATAACAACAACTGAATTTCACCAAAATAGTAGCCCAATTATTAATTCTTTTAAGTAAATTAACTTGAATACACTAAAGGTTTTAGAGTTATCGAAATATGATCTGTTAACTGTTTAAAGTCATAGAGCAGCCGTATTACCGAACTTCTTCATTGAAAAATTAAATATCTTATTCTTTATCGCAATTAAATAGGAATCCAACCGTAATTGCTATAAGTAGTATATATATGTGAATGCATTTTTGAATTAATTTTAAGACGGGCGGAGTGACAGACAAAGCTAAATCGACTCAGAACTCGACGCTAATCGTATACATACATATCTTAACCATCTATTTCTTAAAGTTACAAAGGGAGTGGTAAACTTATAATATCCCCCGCGTTCCAATCGGTATTAAAATGATTTTACCAGTGTACATTTATTCAAATTATCTTAAATTTTTATTAATTTTGTTTATATCTAAATTATATATCTATAACAAGAAAGTGCACATATGTACATATAATTAACACACTTATATACCATGGCTTATTTTTATATTTTTTGATCTGAAATATAAATTTGCAACTTAGAAATAAGTAACAACTCCAATGTATGTATAACATATCATTTTTAAAAATTTTTTTTAATTAAAATAAGTCCTTGACATCAATTAAGTTATACATATTTACAGTTTTGTCCCCAAGTACTCCTAAACATAAATACTTGAATAATGTATATCTCCTTAATATGACAATGCATTTTAGTGCCTAAGGGTGACTTATCTACATATACTCGTATGTATATATATATACATACATACATATGCATATGTACCAGGCTAAAATTTGAAGAATAAAAATTTATTATAATTGTTGTCCAACACATAAATAAATATGTTTTATGTATTTATATACACACATATATGTATGTACTTAGAATTTTTAAAATAATTCATTTCATTTATTATAAAAGTATTATCTTTTTTTTTACACTAAAAAAAAAAGATTTAAAAAACTTTAATAAGTTTTTCACAAGTTTTCACATATTTTCAATCCAAAGATATTTAAAACTTTAATTTTTAAATCTGGTTCAATAAATCTAGAAATACATACTGAAAAACCTAACTTAACACATTCCGCAAGTTTAGCTGTAGAAACAGATTTTTATGCACAAAAATAATTTATACATACCATAGTACCTACAGCACAAATCAAAAAAGGTCGGTCATAAAGGAATTTTGCATGCATAAAAGCCCAACAAGAATCACATAAGAGAATTATGTTAATATTAAATTAAATGTAAAAAGCACATCATATTATAACATAATATGACTATACAAAAATAATGAAAAACTACATATTACGAGTATATATAAAAAGTATAATACAACTGTAAAATAAGAGAATAAAAAAAAAATGAAGAAATATTAAAATTTCAGATATTTGCGTTAACAAACTAAAAGATCTAAACGAAGTAATGGATGAAATTGAAAAAAAAAAACAAAAATGCGGACAGATATTTCTATTTTGTATAGGAAAATGTAGGATGAATGTCTGAAATGTAGGAACCAAAATGACCAAATAGGTGTTTGAAACATTAGTATGTCTTTAGAAATGTAGTAAATTTAACATAAAATTTGGCAGTTAACATTTAGTAGAAATTGCACTTTTTAATAAGAATATTACCCATAAATCATGAGACCAAAACCCCAAAATACAAGTAAGAGAATCCTATATTTTGGAAAATATCTCCAAGCAAAAAAACGTGTCTGCTACAAAACAGTAGCTCTAGCTCTATCACAAATAGGGTATTTATTGAAAAAAAACGAACTGATTCCGTTTGTTCACATAGTTTAAAACAAAAAATTTATAGTAATAGCTGCACTTTGTATAAAAAGAACAAGTTTTCAAAAGCCAAAAAGGTGTTCATTGCAAAAAAAAAAATCTAATGTATTCAGCACAAAACTGACCGCAATGTGTATTGTTTAGTTAAGTTAAAGTGTTACAGAATATTTTAAAAATGCCTGTTCTTTCCAATTTTTAGGGCATTACTAAGCTTATATTTAGCATACCTACAAAAATATAAATTTGAATCTTAGTTGAGTTTCGGTTTCGTGCTACTCGAATTGGCTGAAATGCTCGCCAGTTAGTTTCGGTAAGAACCAGAACCCCAACATCGAATATCAAGAAATTCTATCAATTCGTTCCATAGATATGGTAAAAAATGTAAAATCGACCCTCAGATCAGCTTTCGAGCCCTTATGTTTCAAAAAATTTATATGTCCATTGTTTCAATATGAAAAATTTAAATATTAAATTTCAATAAAATCGGTTGATTATTTTCTTCATAATGATTTTCTTCAAATCGGTCATCCGAACTTGAGATACACGCGTGCACACGCAGACCGACAGACCGGCTGACAGACAGACCGACGGATCGACAGACCGACAGGTTGCTAAAAGAGTGTATTCCCATCGAAAACAAAAATTTCAAAAAATTTGTATTAATAATATTAAGTAGCATGCTATACAACACTAGTAATAAAAATAACAGTTTTTTAGTGTTGTTTTAATGCCATACAAAGCTATCACACCACCAAGCAGTGTTGCCGAATCGTGGGAAATTTCCCATTTGAAGGGAATACTAAAGGGAAAAAGAAAAAAGGCCAAAAATCGTGCGAAATTCCATTGAAAACTTTTCATTAACATATTATTTTTTTTTATTTTATTTTCTTATTTTTGAGCAAATGCATTTTACACTTGTAGCAAATACATTTTATAAAAAGCCCTATTAGTCTCTAAACTGATATGGTATTACTTATATTACAATTTGAAAGTACATTTTTAAGCTTTGATTATTAAGTTATGCTTTTGAAAAATTCATTAAATACGAATTTTATCAAGGTACATAGAAGAATGGTTATAAATAAAAAATTTTTCAAAGAGAAATTATAGGGGAAAAAATAGGGTTTGAAAAGGGAAAAAATGGAAATGTTTGAACAGGGTAAATAGAGAAAAAAAGAGTTTGCAATCGGCAAGAGGTACAACAACAATATTCTTAACGTTTTATGCTTTCGAAATATTCCGATTTAAATATTTTTTTATTTTTTTTTGTGAAATTTATGAGTAATCCTCTTAACTCTTATTTTACTTAGTATGGTTTTAAAAGCGATCTAAAATCTAAATTATGATAATTTTTTTTTCTTTTTAAATTCAATTTCTTATTTAAAAATTTTACTCCTTCGTTCAGTACCCCTATCCTTTCATTTGGAACACAAGAAAAGTTGACTGGGTCAAAAATTGCAGTTTTTTTTCTCAAACGGAATTTACCAACTGATTTTTTTAAATTTAAATTTTCTCCTTTAATTGAAACTTCATATAAATTTGGAATTTATTTGTGATTTACTCTCTGAGCTTGGTGGCCTGATGATATGGCATTACATTAGTTGACTTCAAAACCAATATAAAAAGTGTATTTAGAATATTGTATGTATTTTGTATATTGTAAAACATAAGCAAGTGTTTTTTTTTATAAAAGAAAAAGTTAGAAATTTTCGAATCATGAATAAAAATTCTATTGCACAAAATTTGAAATAGCTTCAAAAACTCTAGTGAAAGGCGAAAAATAATATTACTCCAAATGACAATTTGGTAGTTGACGTCTTTTTTTTTTCAGAGCAATTATATTGAATTTATTGCATATGTATACATATACGAGTAATAGTTTTCTTTTCTAACCCTTTTTTGTATATGTACATATACATATTTTATAATCATACTCAAAACACAATCATTTTTTTAATAAAATTAAAAAAGTTTGTTTAGTTTTTAATATCTGCTTCATTGACTTTCCTAAGAAGAACAATATTTCATATTGAACTGACAATTTCAATTTGACAATTTTCCGGCTCTGGAAAAAGACTTCATTTCAAATTTTTTCCTTAATTTTTTTCAATAGACTTTTTTGTCTATTAGAAATGGTTGGCTATAATAACAATATTTTTCAAATAAAATGTGCAAAATGTCCCAAAGGATTCCAAGAAATCTATTTTTGCTTAATTGAAAGTATTCAATTTAAAAAATCAATTTATTTGTATATGAAATCAATGTTAATACGAAATCATAGCACACTAAAAGAAAATTTAAGGATTTCAAGTTTTTATAGTCACAAAAACTGATTGAAGATATTTGGTGCCAAAATATATTCTGCTTTTGCAATGTGAGAGTGCAACCATATGCACTACGTTGTCAATCTTATGTAAGTAAATTTTATTGAAAAATATGAATTGTATAACTATATCTGATGAAAAGAGTATTCAATAGACCAACATATTCTTAATATTTTAAATTTTATTTATTTATTATAGATATAATATGATATTTTATTTATTTATTACAAATGGAACACCACTTTTCATAATAAAGAGTATGACCGGTTGTTGAATTATTTTAACCAACCAGTAGTCGTAACAGTACTTCTTCTAGTACAAAAATTATCCAATTTGACAGTTTGACATAATTTTGACAACTATTCAAAACATCAATCAATTTAATTAGTTCGAATACCAGACACTTGAGTGCGTTGTAATATTAAAGTGTTGGAGGAATAAGAGAAAAATTTTTATCTAATATTTTTTTAACAAAATAAAAAAGCCAAAAATATTAATTATTTTAGTGGGGAGTAATAATTTAAAAACATAGTTTTTTTTGTATTAATTTCGCTACAAGTGAAAAAATTAGTTATAATATAATTTCATATTAATTACGAACCAAAACAGAAAATTAGCAAAAAAAAATGTCTGCGATGAGTCCAGAATAGTAAGTAAAAAGAGAGCTTAGTATCATTTATTTTCTAAAATTGACAAACTTGACGATTTTTATGAAAATTTTTATCAAAATTCATGTAATTTTTTAAATATGTAAAATAATTATAAACTTAGTATTCCAACATCGCTCATAAAGTGAATTATTTAATTGCTACGTCATTAAAGTTCGAAAGTCTCATTTTTTGCTTTTGGAAAGAAAAATGAAATTTTAACAGCGCAATTAAAAGCCTTGTTGCGCCTGCATTAATATTTTATTCAGCCTTAATTTTAAACAGTGAAACGAAAATTTAGTTGAAAAAATATAAATTAATCTGAAACTAATTTTGTACATTAATGTATGTGTATGAAGAAGTAATTGAGGTGGCGATAAATTTTTTTAAGGTGATGACGGTGATGACTCATAAACAGTGGACTTCATTCAACTATTAAATACACTTTTGTTAACAGTGCTAGAAATAATTGCAAGAAAACTAGTAATTTTTATTTAAGTAGAGTTCTTTTGTAGATTGCTCTTAAAATAAAAAATATTTATTCTTAAATATACAAGCAAATCTATATACATATGTATATTACATACATAATACATATAATATATATATATATATTAATGTACGTATGTATGTATAAGATCTATGGAAATTTAAAACAAATTTTAATAAAGAAACAAGAAAAAATTGTTCTTTTTTCATAGAACAAAGGAATGCTATTTTGAGTTTAGACCTAATTGGTTCTTATTGTAAAAATTTATAAAACGCAACCTTCCCATTAAAATTGTAAAAATCAAAACTCTCAAACGATTATTTAATTAGAGGCAGTAAAACGAAATGATTGACAAACTAAATGGGCGTTGATCTCAAAATCACTTAAACTACGTATACTAAGATATCTACAAAAAAAATTAGATAACTTGTTGAATTTATAACGTATAGTTGAAATTATAACAATTAGTAACATTGTGATGAGATTTATTTTTCTCGAAAATGTAGTTATAATATTCAAAGTTAAAGATCTAAATCTATACAACCTACCCCAAATTATCTTATCATTCTAAAGGTTGCCAATAGATTAATATTTATTAAGGGACTTTAAAGAAAAAGCCTCAAAATTTTAATAACAAAATAATATTTAATAAATACATATAATATTTGAAGATTTTGACTGATATATAACACAATAACAATATAATATTTTGTTTTGTTAATATAAAATTCATTCATGCACGTGTGTAATAATGCACTAAATTTTTATTTACTAAATTAAAATTTCGCCGTATTGATATGTTATTTATTAAATTTCATTATGTTTTTTTTATAGTGACTATTTATTTAAATTACTGTTGATTGGCGATTCAGGTGTTGGAAAATCGTGTCTTCTACTACGATTTGCTGTAAATATAAAAATCATTCGAATAAAAACTACACTGAAATAAATTATTAAATTATTTTCAGGATGACACATACACAGAAAGTTACATCAGTACAATTGGTGTAGACTTTGTGAGTTTGCTTTTTGTATATATTTTTTAATTTTATGTCCGAAATTCACTTATGTATATTTATTTTTAGAAAATTAGAACAATTGAATTGGATGGGAAAACTATTAAACTTCAAATTGTAAGTTATAATTATCTTTCATGAAATGAATAATAAAAAATTTATAATTATTTTCTTTAAAATGTATTATAGTGGGATACAGCTGGACAAGAGCGTTTCAGGTACTATAATGCATTTAAAATTTATAAATGTTCCAAAAAATGAAAGAATTTTGTTGATTTAGAACCATAACATCATCATATTATCGGGGTGCACATGGCATAATTGTTGTTTATGATTGCACGGATCAAGAATCATTCAACAACGTTAAACAATGGCTTGAAGAAATTGAAAGATATGCTTGCGAAAACGTTAATAAATTACTTGTAGGAAATAAATGTGATCTAACAACAAAAAAGGTCGTTGAGCACTCAACAGCTATGGTAAATCTTGCAATAACAAACATTTATTTCAATAAAGTAATGAAATTTTTTAATTTTCTATTTAAGGAATATGCAAATCAACTTGGAATACCATTTCTTGAAACTTCAGCTAAAAATGCAACAAATGTTGAGCAAGCTTTTATGACAATGGCGGCTGAAATCAAAAATCGAGTTGGACCGCCATCAAGTGCCACCGATACAACAAGTAAAGTGAAAATTGAAGGGCGCCCAGTTGAAAATACCAAATCCGGTTGTTGCTGAATTAATTAATAAAAACGAGATAATACAAAAATTAAACGTACATTAAAAATATAATTACAATTTTAACATCAGCATTTATTTATTTTTTTTTCTTTTTTCAATGTCAATATTTACATATATTGAATTGTATCAGAAAGTTAAAAAAAATAATATTAAAAGTTTATTTAAATGCTAAAACTTTAAAAAAGGAATCCAACAGTTGTGCTACATTTTCACAATTGAATAAAACCAATATATTATAATTATAATAAAACGTTAAATAAAGTAAGAAAAGCAAAAAAAAACCGATTAGAAACAAAAATTTAATTTTTATTTTTATAGTTTTAGTTACATAATTTTTTATGAAAAAAGTATGTATTTCTCAATTGAAAATTTAATAAAACTATAAAATTAATCACACATCAAAAATTTTACCTTCACTTAAGAATAAAGTATGTAAAAAAATAAGAAGTTCAAATATGCCACACAATGTATAACTTAAGAAAAAATAACAAAATGTTAAAAGAAATTTTAAAGTAAAATAGCAAAAGATTTTATGTGCATGCATATAGAAAAAGTTTCAAAATTTTTAAATGCAGCTTTCTTTTATATGTATTATTTGTGTATTTGAAATATATAATTTTTCATTTTTAAGATACATATTTAAATGTAGGTATATCTCGAATATATTGTACAACTTACAAACAGTAGTGAAGTCAAATTCGTTTCAATCTATTTTTTCTTTAAAGAAACATAAGGACGCATTGTTTCAAAAGCTTCAGCTGTTTATCAAGTATTAAAAGTGAAAGTATAATTTATAATTTAGAATAATTTTTTCTTTATATACTATTAATGGGATAAAAATATAAATGAAACAGAATAAATCGTGGTTATAGGAAACATTCTTATTTTCATACTATTATTTTTTTTTGTAACAAAGTAGATTGCTTACCTGTATTAATTTATAACATAAAAAGAATAGTAAATAAATTTTTAAAGATAAATGTAATAGTAATTATTTCAAAAATTAGTTAAAAATAATAGTAATTTTAATATTACGGTTTAGTTATTTATGTACAATATCCCTTCCTGGTATATTGTACTGTAATGGTATTTCCAAACCTAATAATATTGGCAAACCAGAAAAAGTTATTAAAAAATCTTATTGTGATTTTTTCCAAACGAAGTCAAATATTTTTTGTTTTTCATTTCAAAATATTTAAAATTAAAGAAAACTCAAAGCTATAAAAATTACTTTATAATGAAAAAATGTCTAAAATCCAAAGATTTAGAACTTTAAGTCTGGACTTTTCCTAAAATAACAAAAATTTGTCTCCATAAAAAATGTACAAAGTCTGTCCTAGACAAAACTCTCCTGTAAATTTTTTACATGTAATGTGTATTTAGAATGGGAGTTAAAATTACAAATGTATGATGTATATGTGGACTCGCGGAATATAGATATTTTTAATGCTATCGCAAGTGCAATGAATCATTGAAAAAGAAAATTGATATTAATTTTCATATTGTTAGCAGTATGAAGCGTGTCTGAAAAAGATACCAATAATCCCAAGGTTCGTAAACCCTAATCAAAATGTATGTAAAAATTTAACTTGTAAAAATTATCTTATACCTACTTCAAAAAAGTTATGCAATAGGATTTATGCATTTACGTTGCCGATAGGGTCTTAACCAGATATATACTTAGCCCTTATATCTTTTAAAGATTTAGCAAGAGTGTCGAAAACTTAGCTCATTCAAAACAGTTTAGACCAAAAAAAAAACAGATTTGAATAATCGACTTTAAAAAACTAGAACTAGCACACTTGTTCACTCAAGAAAAATTGAGTACTTTATTCCGAACACTTCACAGTAACACGCTCAAAGACAAAACATCATTTTTTAATACAATAATAGGTATGTGTAAACATTTATGTCAAAATTTTATAACAAAACTACGATAGTCTAAGAATTCAAGGTATATTTAAAAGTATCTTTTATTAAATTTTTCCGCAATTAACAAATAAGAAAAGCTAAAACTATAAAATCAAACTAAAAAAAAATAAAATTGCTAATTTTTTGATGCTTTACTTCTTGCTTTTATCTTTAATAGTATATTTGTCATATGTTTTTGTTGGATCATAAGGTTCCCAACGGCTAGCTGGGAATATATGTTTATTTCTTTCATACCAAGATCTAAGCAAAACTTTTCCAGCATGAGATTCCTCCTTTTCTACTGTAGCGTCGCTTATCATTCGAACGTCGTCATGCACATCAAATTGAAATAACGGTCCACTTTTACCCCTAGCTTTTGTTACGATAAAATCATAAAAGGTATAATGTTGTGGTAATATCAAATCTTCTTTAACGTACATTAATTGATCTGCCATAACTGTTTTCAATTCGCTAAATTCTTTTCTTAACATTTCTAAACATTTTTGCAAGAATTGATAAATTGAATTTCCTTTTTTCATGGTAACAGATCGCCTGTGACCAGACCCATCCCAGTAACTAAATGTAATGTTTATATCTTGATCTTTCAGAGCAGCTTGCTGAGCTACCCATTCTTGTCGTAATTCTTCTCTAACTCGATTTTCTCTTTCTTCTCTTTCGCGGTCTGGCAAAAATGATGTATCAACATCTGGATTTTTACGAATTTTTTTTAATGGTTTCTCATCTTTTATTTCTGTCCATTTTTTTTTTGTTATTTCTCTAATCTTTTCTTCACTTTCATATTGGTCATCTTCATCTAAGCTAAAGGATAGAGCTTGAATTTGCTTTTTCTGTTTGTTCTTTTCAGCTTGCTTTGCTTCAAGTGCTCTTAATTTCTCTCTGTCTTTTTCTTCTTTTTTTTGTGCCAATTTCTTTTCACGTTCTCTTACTATGTCCTCTTGCTTGGCTTTCATTTCGTCCAATGTAACCAACCCAATTGTGGAAGATTTAAGCTGTTGTTCAACTGCATCATAATGGCTAGCGAATTTGTTCTCTATATTTGCAATCCTTAAATCTTCTTCAATCTTTTTTTTGCGTAATTCAATTTCTTGTTGAGCAATTTCTCGCTTCTTCATCAATTGCATGGCTCTGCCAGCTTCACTGGCAGCGCCTTTATAATGAGCCATCTTTTCCTTTTATAAATTTACAAATATAATTATTTATCAATTTAAAAAAGTATACAAATATATGTATTTTATTGAATTGATTTTTATCTTATGTATGTATGTTGAAATTAATTTTGGAATGAATTTCTTGTTTGAAAATGAAATTTCTCAAAATGTCACTACGTTAAATATTGAGCTTGTTGATACCAGTTGATATACAGTGAAAATAAGCACATCCATATTGCTATTATTAGTCAGTTGTTTATTTGAAGGAAGGTTCCATGCCTTATAATCTAAGAACATTGACAGTCTAATTAATAATCATTAATACAAAAAATATCATCTTTAATGAATGTGACATCATTCCGAAGAAAGCATGAAATGATATAAGCAATTCTGATATAAGAATTCGCAAAAAAAACATAATTGTGAGATTTTTATTGTAATTATATTTTGTGTAACATATATGAAACATATTTCAACAATTGATGCGACAGTCGTCATGTAAACGTAGTTAATAATAGAAATTACTCTATTCTCACCAAATTGACTGTCAGATCTTTTAAAAGTAAAGTGCTGTTGCCATATTATATTCAAAATCTAAGACTAAATCTGCGATAAAATTTGATGAAAAGAAAATGCGTTACTAAATGTAAAAACATAAACAAAGCGGTGAACGACAACGGCGAAAGATTTTTGAAGAAAGAAGTTGGTAACCCAGAACAACAGTGGATCGGCGAAATCAACTGTACAATATTTTGAATATAATGTCGCGCATACGAGAAAATAGAAAATGTCAAACAACACCGCCAGCGGCAAAATAGTATCGAAAAGTTATTTTACCGCCGGTCCCAGATCGTTTAACTCCATAGCAAGGTTCGTCCAAATTTCCTTCAATATACTTTTATTGAGTCTGAACTTAACTCCACCACGAGCTTCCTCCGCATTGCTTTCCATTAGTTCTACTAATATTCAAACTAAAATTTATGAAATAGTACATTATGTACATATGTATATACAAATGCTACTTTTGTTTTGCCATAAAAAATCAAATATTTTTATTACATGCAATAGATGATACTTAGATAATTTTTTTTTTAATTACACTTAGCTCGTCATAGATATTTAAAAATTAAAAGTTGTTTTACTACTGATGTTTCAGCTTCTTTTCGCAATAAGTTGTATGCATCATAAAGTCTATAAACTGAAAACCTCAACAAAATTTTGAAAATTATTTCTAGTGACATATAATTTTTATTCACCTAGTTTTGACATTTCTCTCGAAACAATTTCATAATACCATTTAGGTTATTCGAGATCAATGGCCTTATTAATACCCATATGACCCCATAATATCCCGTTTACAACGCTTAAAAATTAACGTCAGAAATATATGTATGTATCTATGTATGTACATATTGTCTGAGCACAGTTCTGATTCGACTTAAATATATACTTATGTATGTATGTATGTTTAATGTTTGTCCGTCCGCCGGTCTGTCTGTGCATCCGTCCGCTTATCTGTGCCAGTAATAACTGAAGAACGAATTCCAATATAGCTCATATATATTTAATAAAAAATAAGAATTCAACAAGGAGTACATTTCCATAAAATACAGTGTACATTTTCGTCATATTGGTGATGCCAAATTTTGTTAGGAAATAGTTAATGTAATAAAAAAATAATAATCCTTAATCGTTAATTTTCTTAAGTAAATGCACTGGCTTTGTGCTAAATTTAACGTTGGAAGTAAACACGCTTCAACATTATTAACTTTTCTAAAATTTCGTCGCTTACTTCATTTTTATATTTCTGTAATAATTTTCTTTTTAAAATTATACATTGCTCATTATAAATAAAATGAGATTCATAAAGAATACTCAAAAATTCCACAAAAAATTTTGTATTTATTTCTGATTCAAAATTTCGTAATTTGTTTAGAATTTTAGATATAAAAATATTGTCTCAATAAAAGAAAATTCAACTTTGATGCTTTATTCAACTTTGAACTATATACAATATACATACATACATACATATGTACATATTATTAGCAAATTAAAAGATTTTTTTAATTTAACATTCTTTTTGGGTAAGTAAAGTCTATTTGTGGCCTGTTGTATCCTTAACGAGTATTTTGCAAACTCATTATTCTTGCATATAAGCTACAATATCATTTCTTTTGCTCATCGGTTATGAGCGTTCTTTGTTTTAGGGTGTTTTTAAAAATGCAGTTCTTAATCTTAGAACTGTAAAGCTTTAAAAGCTCTTCATTTAATTTATATATGAAGCTTCAAAAGCTTTGCAGTTCTTAGCTTAAGAACTGCATTTTCAAAAACACCCATAGTGGGTAGTGTGGAATGAGTCCGAGACTTATTTTTAGAATGTATACTACGGATTTTTTTTAAATTTCAAGTCAGAATAAATTCCGCCAAAAGAATCTAGAATTTTTTCTTTACTTCATTTTTCAACTACCCTGGACTTGGGAATTTCAAATTTAGGGTTTTCAATTACCTAATATGCTAATATCAAATAGAATATGTATTACATTGCACGTTATCGCATAAGAAAAAAATATTACCACTTGCAATTTAAGTACTTATGTAGCTTTCTGAAAATTTTATTATTCGTATTTAGTATTCTTTTTCATATGGTATATACTAATTTTCCTTATTCTTGTGTGAAACAAAAATTAAATAATTTTTAAAATTAAACTACGTACATATGTATGTATGTATATATAGTTATAAGTATTCTTATATTCAAGCAATTTTAAACAATAAGTATTGTTTTTTGTGTTACAAAAATTTGTGTAGAGATTAATTGAAGATATTAATTCTATTAATTTAAAATCTAATAATATATTATAATATAATAATATTTTAAACTACTTCCGACAAGAAACCTTCTGTGTCTTCAGTCACAATAGCATCAATATTATAAAAGGCAGCATGTAATGAAATCACAAAACATGAAGCGCCTAAAATATTAAATATGAGAAAATTTATTTAACTTTTAATAAAATGTTTTACCTATCACCCAAAATATAATTGCACCTGCCCCAGCTATGTATAAAACTGGTGCTGCGGCTATATTAACAATAATTCCCTGCTGATATGAATTAATTTGTCGGCCAAACACTTGAACGGTTGTATCAGCTTTTTTTATTCGATAAGTAATATAGAAAGCCCCGCATAAAACAATTAAAATTAACGGTGATGTAATACTAAAATAGTCAATATAAAAATTTTAAAACAAATCAAATACATATAGCTTACTTACAGGCAATATAGCATCAAAACGATGAAAACACATAAGTAATTGCTTTGAAAATATGCCAAATTTCTTATTAGTCTACCAGTAAGCCTTTGGAAACTTGCTATAGTTTTAAAATTTTGTGTGTTTAAAAATTCAGACCATGGACGCAATTGAACCCGAATCTGTTTTAATATTTCCAGTGGTGCTAAAGTAGACGACAAATTTGACATACTAATTTTAAAATTAATTTAATTTCTGTTTAGTAGTAGGATGAAAATTATACTTTGTAAAAGAAAATCCTCCTTTTGAGTTAGCTGGTGCCGGAGCTTCCATATCACCACTTACATCAACTTTAACATCCATTGTTTTTTTTTTTGAGATTACACTCTAGCAATTTTCTTTATTGATATATGTTGAAACGTGTTTCATGAAGTCAAAACAAATATAATTATTTATTTAAAATTTCCACGTCGAGAAATGACGTCTTATTCTAAAATCAAAATACAAACAATTTTAAACTAATCAAATTTTTTGTAACCTCATACATACATACATATATGTATATAAGATGTGTGTTAAGTATAATATATGTATTATATTCTGTTATAATTATGTACAATAGCTTTCGCTGTGAAAAAATTAAGATTTATTTATTATTTAAATTAGAAAAAAAGAAGAGTTCGTTTACTCTTAATAATTACGTTTACTTTTTTTTCTAAATTTACTGTTTAGATTAGTAACTTGTTGGTCTTATTTGACATTGACATCTATCTAAAATCTTGTATCATATACTGGGTTTATATGCAGCTTGAAGCCGACTTCAAACGGATTTCGAGTTCATTTTGGTTTATCAGATATAAGAAAATGCTTAAAAATTTTATGAAACTTTGCAAACTTTACAAAGTAGTATGCAAAGCGTCTGCTATTATAATTTTTGAGAAAAACGAGAGAAAACTATAACGTCAGCATTTTCTGAATGATTAAAGTTTTTTCAAGTGTTTTAAATTAAAATTTAATGTTTTAAAAATTTTTAAAATCATGAAGCTGCCAATATATATGTTTTTCTTGGTTATGTCTGAGGGTTTTATTTTTCAATAAACTCTTTTTCATTAACAATAAATTTCTTTTTTTTTCAAACTTTAACTGATTAAAAATAAAATAAATAAAGTGGATTCACAAATGGTTTTTATAAGTTTCACACTTTAAAAACCGAAAATCAACATTTTCTTTGTTTTGTATAACTAAAAAAATGTTTGGTTATGTCTGGTAAATATTTTGACATTCAACGTTTATTACCAAATTTATAAAGTTTCCGTCTTGTTTATTTTTTTTTAAATTAAAATGTTTTTCTTTTTGGGAAAACTTATGTCACGATTACATTTTTTTTAAAGAATCATTTATTTTTTGTTGTTTTTTTAGAAAAATTATGGTTTTTGCCTATTTTCATTTCGAGTTTTTTATACGAAAAGTTGACTAAAACCTAAACATAATATTTTTATACTAACATGAAATATGGAGTTTTCTGAACAACATATCAAAAATGCAAATTCAAATTTCAACTCAAAATTTTAACTATAATTTTGATTTAATGTATTTTCGAGTTTTTTCCGCATTTTTTTTTTGTACGGCCAGACAACATATCTGAGAGAATTGAGTAAAAAATGATAATACAGTGAATAAAAAAAAAATTTGGTGCCATATTTGTTAGTCTAGAATGCATAACTTAAAATAAAGTTAATAAAAATTTTATTAGATTTTAATTTAAATTTGCATTTATTTGATTTTAAGTTTTATAATTATGAAAGTGCTTTTAAAATTTTATAATCGTTGTAAAAGATGCGTCATTTTAAGTTGTCCCCTATATAAAAATAAACATAATAAAAAATTATAAAGAAACTTGTATAAGTTCGAAAGTTTCTGATTCGGTAGTTTAGGTAAATTAGCGAATTAGACTTACTAACAATTTGAAAATAATTTCTAATAAAACTATAATCATATACATACCTAAAAAAATTATATGGACTTTTTAATATACATTAGTGAGTAATAACCAAAATTATAAAAAAAAATTTTCACTTTTGTTAAAAAGGGAAAAGTTTTGGAGTCATTTTGTATCCGAAATTCAAAAAGTTAATGAAACAATGTCTCACATTGAAAAATGTTTTGCTAACACCATCGTCATCAACAAAAAGAGCATTGTAAGTAACACCCAAGACAGTGCAAAATATCAAAAAAAATATGTTCAATTGCACCTTATAATATTATAATATAAAAATATGTACATATATTTAATTCCAATTTATAAAATAAATTTATTCAAAGAGAAAAAAATTAATTAGTTTAAATTTTGTTTGTTTTTTTTTGCAGGTATTTTAAATAAAAATATGTTTTTAATTTTTACTTGAAAAAAAATTAAAAAAAAATTAAAATGTTTTTCTGCGAATTTTATGGATTAAATTTTGCGATCCAGATTCAGGAAGGCTGGATTTCCTTGTTGTAGGCCGATTTTGAGTAGCAACTCCCTACACAATTGTAATGTTGTGGTGTAAACGTAACATGCAGTACAGCTGACACTCAACCAGTAATGACATAAACGCAAGCGAATTATATACATATCGTATTAATTTATAAGTCCCATCCTATGAAATTTCATATGACTTTGACAAGTAAGTCACTTCGCGTAAAATAAATGAATAGAAATGAACACAATCAAAACAAAAACTTTCATAGCTAAATAATATACTTATTCTTACATTGAAAAATATTTGGATTTTAAAACCGCGTAGAAAATTATGGTAGACGACAAAATTAGCATTAATTTTGCGTGTCAAAGGTGCTTGCAGCCTATTGTTTTGGACGACAGTTTTGAAAATATTAGCATTCATGACCATGCAGAATTGGCTTGTAAGTAATTAGTCAGTATGAAAAAATCAAAAAGACTAATTGATATCTTATTCTAGTGCCAATTTTTTCAAATACTGCCCCAGAAATTGATACCCAAGATGAAAACAGCTACGACCATTTCATTCCCCCTTATATGACAGATTCAATAAATGGTAACAACGGTTTTATGGTCGTTTCTGATGGAAGGGAAAATCAAACATTAAGCTCAGCACTAAAAGTTAAAGCAGACCTTTTTGATTTCTTATCTTCAAATTCAGAAATTGACCATCCTTTATGTGATGAATGTGCTGACTCCCTTTTAGAATTAATGGATCGCCAATTAAAAATTGCTGAGTCTGAACTAGAGGATTATAAAATTTATTTGAAAAAACTTGAAAGTAGTGAGGAAAATTTAGACTTAGATGAATTACAAAAAGAACTTACAGATTTAGACGAAGAAGAAAAACGTTTATTAGATGAATTAAGTAAGTTGAGAACTAACGAGGAATCTATTAAAGCGTCTATAAAATTTCGTGAGGAAGAGAAATCCCAATTAGATGAGCAAGAAGCTACTTACTGGAGAGAATACACAAAACATAGGCGTGATTTAATGTGCACTGAAGATGACAAAAGGAGTTTAGAATGTCAAATAGTGCATGGTCAAAATCAGTTAGATAAATTAAAGAAAACGAATGTTTTTAATGTTACATTTCATATATGGCATCATGGCCACTTTGGCACTATTAATAATTTTAGACTGGGGAGATTGTCTTCAGCACCAGTGGATTGGAGTGAAATAAATGCTGCCTGGGGACAAACAGCTTTGCTTTTGTGCGCTTTGGCCAGAAAAGTTAACTTGACATTTAAAAGGTACAAAATTGTTCCATATGGCAACCATTCGTATGTTGAAGTTTTAGGAGAAGGTAAAGAGCTTCCTTTGTATGGAACTGGGGGTTTTAAATTTTTTTGGGACACTAAATTTGATGCTGCAATGGTAGCGTTTTTAGATTGCTTAAGCCAATTTAAGGAAGAAGTGGAAAAAGGGGATACTGGATTTTGTCTACCTTATAAAATGGATAAAGGAAAAATAGAGGATTCTTCCACTGGGAATTCATATTCAATAAAGTACATTATTAAAAATAATATTTCAATTTTTAAAAAATTAATAAAATTTTAGAATTCAATTTAACTCTGAAGAACAATGGACAAAGGCCCTTAAATTTATGCTAACCAATTTAAAGTGGGGGGTGGCATGGGTTTCCTCACAGTTTACCGAAGAAAAATTAGAAACACCTAAAGTGTAAAAACATACAAAATTAAAATCCCTTTGTAAGTTGTGATCATTTAATATATTAGGTTTAATGAAATGTAAGTATGTATTATGTATCTAGATGTACCTATGTAATATTTTAAAAAAAAATAATTCATAGGTACATACTTATATAAAATTTGCTTTTTATTTAAAAGAAATTATTGGAGTTTTTAAAATTTTTTGTAATATAGATTTTCTCATTTTTTATAACAGTAAAGTATAAACAATTGTTTATTATTGTAATAGTACAATTGTTATCGGCAAAAGATATACGGTAATATGTTATTGTATTAGATATTTTAATAGGACTAATTAAAATTTTAGAAGGACAAAGAAAATTATATGCATTATAAACTGCAACGAATTGAATAGGAAATCGGTCTTATACGAAAATTATTTTATAATAATTAATTCACAAAATTTTACAAGACGTAAATTTTTATTGAGTAAAAAGTGTAGCTTTAAAAAATTAGAATGGTAAAACATTTTAAACAAAGAAGTTTATCTTTAAAAACTTACATCATAATAAAATTTAATAAATATTTACACAAATTGGTAAACATATGTATGTATGTATACTATTTTGTTTCTAAAATAATCTGAATTTTCTTAAAAGCATCGTTCAAGCTATCAACAAAGGCTTTTCCATCTCTTTGACCTTCATATGATGTGACAACTGCTCCACATTCATCATTTTGAATTGAATATCTGGATAACAATAGAAATTTCATAAAATTGTAAACCTTTTTTTTCTAATGGCTATCTTACCCGATTCCTAGCCCGTCTTCAACAACTGGTCCAAAAGAGCCTGCAAGTAAAGCCGGCGACCCTAGAGTACTTGTTGATATAATATTGTAATTCATTATTTGATATGCAGAGTCTTGGTATAAGTTAGGTATTTTCATATCATGAAGTTCTGCTACATGCTTTAAACCGAATAAATGACGATCAAAACCTTGTCCCATTGCAGCTTCTTTAGTTAATTCATTATGTTTTTGGGAACATTTTTGTATCAGTAGTCGTAATTCATTATTACTAAGCCTTTCATTTGGTTTAGTTCCAACAATTGAGTCACAAAAGTTTTTAGTTTCAATTGTACATGGACGCATCGTTTCTGTACGTCCATGACGAAATGCTGCTGTACTACAAGATTCATATGTTCCAACATATTTTCCAAATAATTGACGATAAGCTAATTGAAATGCCAATTGTATAATAGCGTCTGGGCTAACATTATTTGCCTTACATAACTTTTTATTTATATGAGGATTTCTAGTAAATGCGATATTTAAAGATGATACCACATTATTTAAACTATTACGGGTTTCTTCTACTCCCTTTTTTATTTGATCATCTAAATCAAATTCTAAGGAACGAATGGATTTTTGTTCACTATCATTTAAATGTGCAGTTGTATTTGGATGAACAAACGGTGATTCGGTTATTTCTTTATAGATTTCATTGAAGTATCGTAAAATACAAACGCCATCACCCCATGAATGCTCAAAATTAACTGCACTGATACCATCTTTACCGACAAACACAGAAAAACTTTTGTCAAACCACCTATTAATACCATCTCCAACTAAATAATGCTTAACGAGTGGTATAGGATCGTTGTGATCGTATTTTGTATTTACGTCTAGACATAGACAAAATAGAGCTGAATCAATCAATTTCATTGAATTTTCGTTTTTCGAACTAATTTTAGTCAAATGATACCTTAACATAGCCCACTTATCTCTATTACCAGCGGTTAATATTCCAATTGGATAATCTGGTTGAAGTATATTTTTCGATCTCAAAACTTGTTTGATTCTTCCTAATATAACATTTGGTGACTCAATATTTCCTAATATGTAAGCAATACAAGTAAAATAAATTTCATATTGATACTTATTACATGTAAGTGATTTATAAAAATAAATTTAGTCAATCATAACACATTCAATTTTTAATAAACTTTAGTGGCTAAACACAATTACATAAAAATATTTAATTGTGTTTAATCAAAATGCTAAAAGGTTAACACTACTTAATATGAAACATTATTATTTCGTCAGGTTTATCATAAATCTGTTATTTTAAAGTGATGAAGCATTATTGAAAAGTTTCCAAGGTTTCACTATAAAACTTTAATTTTAAAAACTTTTTGTTCACTTTCATAAAAACATTTGTACAATTTTTAGTTTTTACAAAAACAAAATGAAACTTACCATCTTCATCAATTACGTCAACTGCATAAAAATTTCCATTTAACATCACTAAAATGTGGCGTGATGGTGTAGGACTTACAAAAATTCTATCTTTATCTAATTCTGGAATTCGAGTTGCATTAAACATCCCTTTGTATTGACTCATATCTAGTGGAAAAGCTTTAAATGCATATGCGACATATGTTGCTATTGAAACTGGCGCAATTTTAGTAATTTTTCTAAATAAATCCGTATCACTTTTTTTAGGGTTTAAGTGAAATATTTCTGGTTCTAAGTTTTCTTGCATCAAAGATTTATAAAAACGTAGAGTACTGACTACAATATTAGCTGCACGTATAAGTATATTATTGTATTCAGGTCTGGTATCTTGTTTCATTACTATTAAAGGATTATAATTTATTGGTAAAGAACGCCTATCTCTTAAATACATATCAAACCATGGTTCCGATATATAACTTGTGTGCTTGTTTTTTGAATCTCTGTCTTTTAAAATTTTCTGTAATTGCGGGCCAGATGAAATTTTAAACTTTTCAACAACATCTTGAGTTTTTCGGTAGCCTTCATCGATTAAAAGTGGTTTGACAGATTTTAAATATCTCTCACAAGTTTTTTCTATAGTTGGGATAGGTAATCTAGGCAATGATGGCTGAAAATACATCGATGGTAACATAGAATTTTGTAAAAATTGATATTCTGGGTTGCAATGCTCTCTTGTTCTTGTAGAATATTTATTATTTAAATACAAATGAGGTCGACTGCAAAATTTCGAGTGAAATTTGAAATGATGAAAGCATTTCATTTTACTTGTGTTAATTTATTTGAATTGAGTGCTAAAATTGCTAATTGTGTTTTTAATTATATTATGGAATATAAGCGGAAACAATTCCAAATATATTTTTTTTAAATTTTATCGTTTTATATTATCTAATCATTAAATTGTTAAGGTGTAAACCAATCAACCCTGCAAAAATTTAAAATGAAAATTATTATATTTGTTTGTTCAATTATTTATACTTTTATGTCATTTTATATTTACTTTTATGTAATAATAGCATAAGCGTATAAGGCTAATCTAAGTGGTGAAAACATCATTCGTTATATATACATGGTAATCATTCACGCTCAATTCATCTACTACATACACATGTAGTTTTTACATATTTAGTCAAATTTATATTCAGTTTAATTTTCTTTCTTTTCTCTTTTCAAATGTCCGCAAGACCAAGTTTGCTAACATAACTCTGTTAGAAAGTTTACACAACTAAATGTTCCTAATTAGCAATTGAAACAAACGGATTGAATAGATTCACTGATTTCTAATTAAAAAAAAAAACTATGTTTGGTTAAAATGGTTTTCTTTTAATTTCTTTTTTTTTTTTCAAAAATTCTGAAGAAAACCTTTAATCAGAAAACTTTGAGCATATTTTTCAAAGTAATTAGATAAGTAATTATTTTTTTTCAAGTTTAAATCATTAGTCTCCATCATCATTCACTCCAATTACAACCACATGCCATTTACTATGCTTGTTATTTTTAAAATCTTTAATACTTTTTTTCAAATAATCATTGCATCGCACCCACTTTATAAAAAATTGACAAACTTTACATGAAACAACAAAATTTATGTAAAAAAATAATTTTTAATGTTATGATCTCATTGAACAATTTTTATAATTATCGAGTCACTTAATATTAATTTTTAAGCTTATAATGTAAATGTGCCAATTATAAAGTATTTAAAAAATATATAGAGTGGCAAAGTATAAAATTGATTGGTTATTTAAATAAATTTTCTCATAAAATTAAAGATTTTCCATGATAATTTTTATGTATTTTGCCACTCATTTCATTAATGGTGTTATAGTCGATTTTTTATACCATGAAATCGAAAAGCAAAAATTGAATGTGTTTATCACAATATCATAACTTTAATGTAAAGTTGTGATTATAATTTTTGATTTCTTGTGCTGTTTAGTATGAATTTCAATCTTATAATTTGGTTTGCCTGAACTGGCAAAAGAGGGGATGAATTAAGCCACTTTTTTGTGCCAGGTTATATGATATAACAAGGAAAAAAATTTAGCACTAAAATACTGAATATAAAATATTTTTTAGCTAACAAGTATAATTAAATGAAATAATAAAGGTAAAGAAACTCAAATGGAAAAGTATTTTCAAAAGAAGAGGTTTTCTGCTATACTTTAATTTTAAATACAAACAAGAGTACAATCATAATTACTAAACCTAACCCATAGGCCAAGAATTTATATGTTTTTTGTTTTTGTTCCAATGACCTTTTATAGTTATTATTAAAATTAGCATTCTGCCATGCTAACACTGATTGAGCAGAGCCGCCACATGTTTTATTACTATCCATTGAATCGTTACTTCTTATATCTGTTGCGAGGCTAGAATTTGTAGTACGCTTTCGTATATCCCTTTTTTGGGAACTGGAATGGGGTTGTTTTTCATTGATCCTACGAGGTATTCTCTCTTGAAGTGTTGAGAATAAACGTTCATAATAGTTTTGTAAGCCATTGAATGCAGCATTTTCAATCATGGATTGAAATGGCCATACAGATCTTGTAAAAATTATTTTATAGGAAACAAAGATTGAACTTTCATATTCCGTTATTTTTTTAAAGCAATTATGTACATATACTACAAAACAATCACCCTTTATTGTTTCCATTTTAGTTTGTATTCTGACTGAATATAATTCATTTGGAACACTACATTCCAGTAATTCATAACTATTGGTTACCCTAGCTTTGTGTCCGAAATTTGGTGGGAGAGAATATGCGACTTTTTTTGTCTTTCTTATGGATTCTGAATTTCCGAACCAGTTTGAAGATACTATATCAACGTAACCTAAACTTTCATAGAAGTTTAACATAAATTCTGAATTCTCCAAAATCAAGTCATACAAATTGTCAACATTCATTGAAATTACATTGTCCCATAACACTGCTTCATCATGAAATGATACACATTCAACAGCAGAATAAAAATCCTCAGATGATGATGAGCACGAATCTGACATGATTATGTGATATTGAAGTTTAAACCAACTGTGTATAAAAATAATATCTCGTTAATAAATCAGTACATCCGATATTATTACAAGTTTTATTTAGAATATTTAATTTTTCTTTTATTTTTTAAATATTTTTTTGAGCAAGCTTAAAAAAAGAAAAAAATATAATAAGTTGCAACATAGTTACATTTATGATTGTACGTTTCGTTTTAGATCAATATTATTAAGCGCAGATTTTCGAATGAATGACTTGCTGCAAGAAAATTTATGTTTTTGTTATTGATTAATTATAGTATTATACAATATACTTTATAACCGTTGATCATCAAATTGATTGTACAATATACTTCACAACCGCTTTTACTCGTCATCAAATTGTTTGCCAGTCAAACAATTGACTTTCAAAACATCTAAGTTTACTAATAAATTTTAAAATAAAGAATCTTGTGATTCTTTTCTTGATCATTATAGACATGCATAAATTGCAAAAATATAAAACAATTTTCAAAATTTAAAACAATCCTTATTCAAGGAAACCAAGGTACAAAGGAAATACGTAGGTATTAGTGTAATTATGTTTTAAATATCTTTTCTTCAAAAATTACAAGCAACTCACATTATCACTATTATTTCAAAGTAAACCCTTATAATGAAATACAAAATTGAAATAAAAATAAAGCGTTTTAATTTGCGTTGTTTCATTCTTACGGTTAATAAAGGGCTTAATTAAAGGTTCAGGACCTAGTGTCTCTATTATTATTTAATTTTTATTTTAAAAATATAAAGGTGACACTAAAAAATTACACATTTATATACTCACTAAAACGAAAAATATCAAGAGCAAATCAATTTATTGGATAAAGTTACTATTGAAATATTTTTTATTTTATCTTATAGGTTAACATTGTACTTTGATATTGGTTTCATAATATGCACATAGTTTTGATTAAAATATTGAATAATTCTCAAAATAAAAACATTGTATGAATTTAGAATGTGGTTCTTTATTTTAAAACATAAATTTCAATTTTTAATCATAAAATATTTTTGCATGCTTTCATCAATTTGCTTTGAAAGGGTATTAGCTTTTTCTAATAAATTTTCAAAATCGTTATAATGAGAATTTAAGGATAAACAAAAATTTTCCGTTTCTTGTAACGTATGTAATTTTTCATCTATAATTTGAAAATGATTTGCCTCATGGTGAAAATCATAATTGGTCTCAACAAAAACATATTTTTGTCGCAATCTTTGAATATGTGAGCTTAAATCCTCACTAAGCTTAATAATCCCATCGAATTTCAATTTACTGTTCATTTTAATATAGTCAACGAATATTCAAATCAATCTAATTTATTTTTGATACCCAATTTTTTATGATATAATTATGCATATAATTTACAAATTTAAAAGATTTGATTTAATAACAAATCTCATCTGGCAAAACAAATATTTTAACAGTTATTGTATATAACTAAGCTAAAATTTGTAGTCTGCAGTTAAGTAATACTGAAATATCCTTATTCTTTGTACTTTATTCTGTTATGATATAAAGCGTTTACTTTATTTCATTGTTTGATTTACTATATGTATTAAATCGTAGCAAAATGTATACTACTTACAAAAAATAGAGGTCTTTGATTGAGGTAGAGCAGTTGATATTCTGAAAAATTAAGAAAGAAAAAAAGTATTAGTTGTTTATTTTATTATAATTCTTAAATTTGGTTATTCTTTAATATATAGTCTTTAAATATCATATACTGTTGTGAAGTTGTGAGCTTTCTTAACAGAAAACTAAAGATGGAAAAAGTATTTTATTTAATTTACATATAAAATATGAAACTCAAATAAAGTTTTCTTATTAATTTTTATTGTATATTTATTTCTTTCTTTTGTCTTACTTATAATTATTAATCCATAGAATTATTGTAGTAAATGGAATACTAAAATACATACATATATTTGCATTTAATACACTTATTGAAATGCGATAACTTCATTTATATTATTATTTTTTCTATTATCTTAAAAAAAATACTCTTAATTTTTGTTCTATTAATGTTAAATTTCAGAATTTTAACTATTCATAATTTTCACAAATTTTTTTTTGCTATTTATTAAAACTCTGATCATGCATAATGAATTGCAACAATGTTACAGAACATAATAATTTTTTATCCTAGTTTATTGAATTAAAACAATTTCAAACGACTTTCACAAATATTACTTTTAATAATAATATTTCTGGAGGTTGTTTATTTATTATTGACTTTATATAAAAAGTAAAGAAACATATTGAAGAAGAATATTGGAAAGAAAAGTTGCACAATTCTTCAAGTTTTGAGCATGCTTCGGAACAATTAATAGTGTGCAATTAATTAGTATTTAACTAATTAAAAATATTCAATAAATTAATTTTATCACGATTTGAAAATTATATAATTGCTTCGACAGTAAACATGCGGTTAAACTTAACCGTACTTTATGGTGTATAGTTTCTTCTAGATTATCCAGAGATTTTACATCAAAAATACATACTCGTATTTGTTGCGCAAAGGTTTGTTATCAAAGGTTTTTTTACAAAAATTAATTGCAAAATTAAAAAAGCAAATAGCTTATTAATAACCGAAATCGAATCGTGAAAGTACGAATTGAAATCACATGTAACATGATAAAATGTAAAATTATAGATAATTTTCCTCCCCATGATTTGTTACTTCCTTTAACTTTAGTTGCGAAACTGAAGTGCAATAAAAAACGTTTATTTATATGGATTTCGAAAGGCACACCCTTCTTTTTTTTTTTTTGTAAATGGGTTGTTATACTTAATCTCTGGAAAAAGCTCCAATCTCGATCAAAATTGAAAAAATTGATCTGTGTGTATAAAGTAATTTTATAAGAATACGAAATCGCATCGAAATTTGAGTTTGATAAACAAAACAGAATTGACCGTTCTAAAAAAATTTTATGTATGCGAATACTAAAGTACAGTGTAACTTATAGTAAATTATACATATATGTATACAAATATTGATTACAACTATTTCAAAATTAAACTTTAATTATACATTTTTCATAGAAAATACAAACAAAAGTTCTTACATAGTTTTTCATTTTTGTTATCCCTTTTGTTCAAAAATATAAATTAAAAAAAAAATTTCTTTTAAAATTTGATAAAACATTTAATTATGTTTAAAATTTTATTTTCGGTAATTTATGTTTCTATTAAACTAATTATTATCTCATGCAACACGTTTTCTAAAATTTATTATAGTAAGTAACTCAAATAGCACTTATCTTTCCAATGTTTTCAATAACTTTGAATTATTTAAGTTATTTGTTGTTGCTTTTCTATATATTTATGTTTAGTTTACAATTCCTCTCCCAAATTTCTGATTTCTGTGTTATCAATACCAATATTTTCATTTTTTATTAAAGTTTGACAAACATTATTTACTTTGTTTAGTAACTCAATTGCTGTTTCTAATATTTTATGCCACTTCTCCATTTCAGTCTCGTGTAAAATTTCCTGTTGTCTTAATAGCTTAATCCAATCATCATGATTGTTTGGTAAATTTTTAAAGTTGGATAAATTAGGAATATTTATGTTATTTTTCTCATTATTATTTAAATTATTAATATTAGGAAATTTAATATCAGTTTTTTCCAACTTATACAGCCTCATTAATAATATTATATTAAAAATAAATAACAAAATTAATAATATCAAAACAAATATTGATATACGTTTATATGGGTTTGACAAGCGACCACCACTAACCACATTTAGTACTTTAGTTGAAACTAATTCTGAATTAATTGAGTTTGGTGTTATATCGTCATTTAACTTTGTTGTTATCGTCGAACCTCTTTTAGGTCGCCTACGACTTTTCGCTTTTGCCGGCGGTATGCAATATTCATTTTGTAATGCTCGTCCTAATGCACTATAAAAATCCTCTAAGCCAGCCCACGTGTTTTTTTCAATAAATCCTTTAACCGGACCCCATATTTTCTTATTATATTGTATCTGAGCATGAACCGACAACATTGTATGATCGTCTACTGTTTTAACAAGACAATAGTGTAAGTGGACTTCAAAACTGTCAGCATATGGAATACCAGCATTTGTACTTTGGATATCAATTGAATATAACTCCCCCGGTTTACTGCATTCTCGCATCTTTTGAAATTCGGTAACATTCGAACTTTTCGGTCCAATGCCAGTTAAAGCTACAGTTAAATTTACGGTTCGTGTTTTTATACCATCATCGCCTTCCGCCCAGTTGCCATGGACGATATCAGATGATTTTCTAAGTGTATGAAAGTCTTGAAGAAACTTAGATTTAGAAAATAACATATCAAATAAAGCATCTACTTTTATTGGGAGTATAGCATGAATTAATTGACGTCCTTCGTGCAGCGATGTACATTCCGTTGTACTAACAAATGGAATACTTTTGCTTTGGTCGGAATCACTAGAATCAGACATATCAGTCGGAATTTGCTCCGAATCTTTTGTTGAACTATCATCGCGTTGTTTTTTTGGAATTTTTCTTTTTGGTTCATTTCCGGGCACAGTTGATTTACTGCCATCTTCAGTTGTTTTTTTGTTTTCCATTTCTTATGTAAATTAATATGGTTGGTTGAAATATTTGCAACACGTTTATTGTGGGTGATTAAAGCGAAGAAGTTAAATATTCCTAATGAAGTTTTTGAATCAAATTTTCTTAATAACCAACAATATTTTTGTTTTTTTTTTTTTTATAATAGAAAATTTTAATTTCTGTTAACTTAAAATTGTTCTTAACGTGAGTTTTAAGTTTTGGTGATGTTCATATTCAATAAGTTTATAGAACAAATTCAAATCCTGATAGTTACATTTCCTCATTTCCAGCTGCAGCTGCGTTTTGGAGCTTTTATTTTTTGATATTCGTTATTAAAATATATTTTAGAACACTTTATGGCCTACTCCCTGTGCTTTATTAGAACATCATTCACAAAATACTGTCAAATAATAAGTGCTGCATGTTAAGGGAGGACCTGTTTCAATACGAAAAAAAAAAACAAAGAGTAACGAAATATTTTTCATTTAAACTTTCATATAAGATTCGTTTTATTGAAAAATCTTTTAATAACACATAAAGTATCTTTTAATCAAGTTATTAAAATCAAACAAACTAAAAACTTATAAAATAAATTACATACTTAAAATATGTGCATAAACAAAAACGAGTGCAATAAACGAAATTTTTACAAGGTTTAAAAAACTTTTTATTTTCGGCTAAGTGCAAAATACAAATTTTTTAATATTATTCACTTAAATAAGAACGTACTAAGCCGTACCTAAGTACGGAGTTTTAACAATAATTGACAAAGCGTCATATACTGTATTATATCGAAAGTTCTTAACGCCAATAACGTTAATGGAATAATATCCTTTCCTTCTTGTATGCCATAATGCACGAATACATTTTCAAACCCCTTAAATAAGGTAGGCGTAAAATAGTTTGAAAATACTAAACTTAAAAAAAAACATTACATTATAATATATGAGATTTTTCTACTTTATTTCTAGAGCTATGTATTTTATCGAAACTCAGTCGTTGGATTGAATTAAATTTTCGATAAAAAAAATACAAGACAGGTAAATATTGTTTTGTTCCAAATTTCTATAAAATTAAGCAAATTAGCATTAAATATAAAATAATAATTTATATGGTCTATAAATTTGGGTGTATATATGAATAGCAAGCAGTAAAGTAATCAGTCGAGATTATTTTATCAAATTTATATATTGCAAAAATATTTTATTAGATAAAATTTTATAGAACTCAAGAGCGGACTTAACAAAATGTCCCCCCTTCGAACTACTTATGTGACACGTTGCAAGTAGAAATTATGATTATTTGACAGTAACTTATTAACTAATCTTGTATTCTGTAATATAATTTCTATTAAAGCAAGCTTAACTTAAAACAAAAAAGCAAACATTTCTATTTCTTATGCTAGAAGATATACATAATAGAACAAATTTTAAAATGTCTTTCCGAATTTTTGTTGTAACTTTTGAAAATAAAATGTACAAACTCACATTTAATAAGTAAACAAAGATTTAAAGAACTAACCACAATATTACCTTTAAAAGTATTTTAAAATACTTCTGAGCATTAAATAAATCTTTAGTGATGTATTTAACTTCTTTCACACTATTTTTACAATTTTTTTAATTCGTACTTTGCACCCAATATTTTTAATGCTTAAACTTTGTTTTAGCAACTTCAGTGACAAGACAAGACAAAGTAATTATGATTTACCGTGTCTAGTGCTGCCTATAATACATATACATTACAGTTTGAAACCAATTTGTGTTTCCGTTTTAATTTTTCAAATAACAGTAGATAACAATTTTTCAATAACGATAACACTTTCCAGAATGAGATAATTTAGACATCGAAACCTAGTTTTGATTTTCAGTACAAGCAACATATCTTACTGAATAATAAACTTTTCCTGGTGAACGTATTTTTTTTTTATAAAAAATTATTATTCAATTTTTTACTTTTTGAACATATCCTTTAAAATTGCAAAAAAAAAAAATAATTATAAATAACTTAGTTATTTTTTAATTAAATTATTGTAAAAGATTTCCTCAAAGCTTATTATTCTTTTATTAATAAGTTATTCTACATTCTTTCTTTTATATGATTTGTCTGAAAATGTAGCAAATTAGCGGATTTGCAGGAATTAGTATTTAAATGAGTTGTTCTTTATTTCTTGTCTCGTGAAGAGGTAAAGAAAATTTTAAAAGCCAAGTATTTCCTAAGAAAATTAAAAATTGATAGCGCTGAAAGTTGCCAAAATTTATAAATTAGAATTAAATGTAGGATAAATAATGACTGTTTAAATGTAGGATAAATGATGACTGTTTACATATCAGACAGAAATTTTCTGATGACACTCAGACTTTACATTTAAATCTAATAAATTTACTACAAAAATTATACCAAAAACAAAAACGCTGGAGGATGTTACCCCAAAAAATGAATTGTCGTCATTTTACTTTTAAAAAACTGAGATTAAATCTGATGAGAATATAGTAATTTTTATTTGATGTCAAAAAAAATCTGCATAGATCATTTATTTTGTGCAACGTGCTTAAAAGTTTATAAGTTACTTCCAAATAAGACAGCTGCAAGAAAAATTACGCTTTCATTCCATGCAACTACATGATGGTACATGAAATATACAGGGACTACAATTTTTAAGTAAAACTTTGTATTTGAATTTATTGTCGGTCAAAACAAACGAATTTGATTATGCAAACAATTTTTTTTAAAACTTTTTTAGTAATATGCATATTTTAAGAACAAAAATTGAAATAAATAAAGCTTTATTAAAAAAAGATAATAAAATTGCAAATAAATTTACATACATACTCATATAAGCTTCACATTACCAGAACTTGAAACAACTAGTTTTTCAGTATTTTAAAACTAACACGGTCTAATATGGAAATGAGCAATTGAATCTCTAATTGTAAGAGTGTGATAACTAATTTTATTGATTTATTTTGAAGGTCGTGTTATATTTTTATAATCAAATGTTATATAAAATTTTTTTTGATCAAATACGACTAAATGTGAAAGTAACAGGTTTGAAAGTAACAATTTAAAAAAAAAACATGGCGCACGTTTGATCCTTTTGGGTCAACATGGCAAAACTGAATTTATAATGTTTAGTAGCTCTTCAGTCTTTGTTCCGTAATTTCCGAAAACGGCCACCTTGTTAAGTTTTGCGAAATAAAAGATAAAAGAAGGCGAAGAAAACTCGTTTTAGAAACACTGATTATTTTTTATAGGAGATTTGTAAATATTCTTTGAGAAAAACAAAAACAACAATGTACATATACCCTGTCAAATCAAAGTAGAGCGGCATTTTACAAGTTTTTTTTTTGATATTTCATTATTATTATAGTTATATTATTAAAATTTAAAATAAATCTAAAAAACTAATGGATTCGGAGTTGTATGACGAATTCGGAAACTATATTGGTCCGGATTTAGACAGTGATGATGATGACGATGATCAGAGTATGTATGGGCAGGCGGATTTGCAAGATGATCAAGATGTAAGCATTTTTCAATTAAAATTAACCTATTAATTCTGAATTAAAATTCACCGTAAAATATATAAGGATGATGCCTTGGAAGAAGATGAGATCGAACACGAGGATGAAAAGGAGACACATGCCGTTGTGCTTCATGAGGATAAGCGGTATTATCCTACTGCTGTAGAAGTTTATGGGCCGGATGTTGAAACTATAGTTCAAGAAGAAGATGCACAACCTCTAGATAAACCGTTAATTGAACCTGTGAAAAAAATCAAATTTCAGTTAAAGCAACAAGATCTGCCTGAAACGGTTTTTGAAATGGAGTAAAAAAGCCCTGAAATATTAAAGAAAAAGACTTCAAAAATAATGTTAATTTCAGGTTTATGGCTGATTTAATGGATACACCACCCCTTATTCGTAATGTTGCTTTGGTTGGTCATTTGCATCATGGAAAAACAACATTTGTGGATTGCTTAATACGACAAACACATCCTCAATTTGACACCATGGAAGAGAAAAGCATTCGATATACTGATACTCTCTTTACAGAGCAAGAGAGGGGGGTTAGCATAAAAGCCGTTCCTACAACGCTTGTTTTGCAAGATGTTAAACATAAAAGTTATTTAATGAATGTTTTCGATACTCCAGGTTTTTTTCGTGGAAATATAATACGATATTTTTAATTATTGTGAAGTTTACAGGTCACGTAAATTTCTCTGATGAAGTGACGGCAGCAATAAGAATGGCTGATGGTGTTTGCGTTTTTATTGACGCAGCGGAAGGGGTAATGTTAAATACAGAGAGACTCTTAAAGCATGCAGTACAGGAAAAAATGGGTATAACGATTTGCATTAATAAGGTACATATAATAAAAAATTCAAATTCTATTTTCTGAAATTTAATAATAATTGTATATTGTGAATGTATTTATTTTAGATCGATCGCTTAATTTTAGAACTAAAATTACCACCTTCTGATGCTTACTTTAAGTTAAAACATATTGTTGATGAAGTCAACAGCCTACTTAGGTAAGTAAGCATACATACATTAGGTTCATAATCTGACATAAACTAAACTATTATTCAGTGTCTACTCGGAGCAACAAGAAAATTTATTGGTTTCTCCCATAATTGGGAATGTATGTTTTGCGAGCTCTTTATATGGGATTTGCTTTACATTGAAGTCATTTGCAAAATTGTATGCAGACACATACGACGGGGTTGATTATGTGGAATTTTCAAAAAGGCTTTGGGGCGATATGTATTTTCATAACAAGTCGTAAGTTTCTCTATAATGTTAAAATATTTCTCCTACAGCATTATTTAAAATCATTTTCTAGTCGAAAATTTACTAAAAAACCACCACATAACTCAGCACAACGTAGTTTCGTTGAATTTGTTTTAGAACCAATGTATAAAATATTCGCTCAAGTGGTAGGCGATGTTGATAGCACTTTAGCTGACACTTTAGCTGAGTTAAATATTAAAGTAACCAAGGAGGAAATGAAAACTAATATACGTCCACTACTACGCTTAGTGTGTAATAAATTCCTGGGAGATTTCAGTGGATTTGTTGACATGTGTGTTGAACACATAAAATCACCTTCTGAACATGCGAAAGATAAAGTTGACCACAT
Organism: Condylostylus longicornis; assembly: GCF_029603195.1. NCBI lineage: Eukaryota > Metazoa > Arthropoda > Insecta > Diptera > Dolichopodidae > Condylostylus > Condylostylus longicornis. Next base: position 14,235,701 of record NW_026577973.1, on the reverse strand, counting down.
TTATACAGGGCCAAAAGAAGGAGCTTTATATGAAAATATGGTAGAATGTGATCAAAATGGAATTTTAATGGTTCACAGTTCTAAAATGTACCCAAATGACAATTGTACATTTTTTCAAGTTTTGGGTCGTGTTTTGAGCGGAACTCTTCATGCTGGGCAAGAAATTCGAGTTCTAGGAGAAAATTTCTCTTTACAAGATGAAGAGGACTCTCGAATCTTACAGGTAGGCAGGTTATGGATATATGAAGCGCGGTATAAAATTGAAGTGAATCGAGTTCCAGCTGGTAATTGGATATTGATTGAAGGTATTGATCAATGTATTGTCAAAACATCGACTATAACTGATATCAACGTTGCTGAGGATCTGTATATTTTTCGACCTTTGAAATTTAATACCCAGAGTATCATAAAAATAGCTGTAGAGCCAGTTAATCCATCGGAATTACCAAAAATGTTAGACGGATTGCGAAAGGTAAACAAATCTTATCCATTACTTTCTACGAGGGTTGAAGAATCAGGTGAACATGTTATTCTTGGAACCGGCGAATTATATTTAGATTGTGTAATGCATGATTTAAGAAAATTATATTCTGAGATCGATATAAAAGTAGCAGATCCAGTTGTGGCATTTTGTGAAACTGTAGTCGAAACCAGTTCGCTAAAATGTTTTGCAGAAACTCCAAACAAAAAAAACAAAATTACAATGATTGCTGAACCGTTAGAAAAAGGACTCGCGGAAGATATCGAAAATGAAGTGGTTTCTATTAATTGGAATAAAAAACGATTAGGCGAATTTTTCCAATTAAATTATGACTGGGATTTGCTGGCTGCTCGCTCAATTTGGGCGTTTGGTCCTGATAATGCAGGACCAAATATTTTGGTGGATGATACATTACCATCAGAAGTAGATAAAGGTTTACTTAATTCAGTTCGGGACTCAATTGTACAAGGATTTCAATGGGGTACCAGAGAAGGACCTTTATGTGAGGAACCAATACGAAATGTGAAATTTAAAATATTAGATGCTGTAATTGCAAATGATGCACTTCATAGAGGTGGAGGTCAAGTGATTCCTACTGCTAGACGAGTAGCTTATTCTGCTTTTTTAATGGCTACACCTCGTTTAATGGAACCATATTTATTTGTTGAGGTGCAAGCACCAGCCGACTGCGTCTCTGCGGTGTATACGGTTTTAGCAAGAAGAAGAGGTCATGTTACCCAAGATGCCCCAGTTTCTGGTTCACCTTTATACACAATAAAAGCTTTTATTCCAGCTATTGATTCTTTTGGATTTGAGACTGATTTGCGAACTCACACACAAGGACAGGCATTTTGTTTGTCTGTATTTCATCATTGGCAAATTGTACCAGGTGATCCTTTAGATAAATCAATTATAATACGTCCTTTGGAACCCCAACAAGCTACACATTTGGCTAGAGAGTTTATGGTAAAAACTCGCAGACGAAAAGGTTTATCAGAGGATGTATCTATCAATAAGTTCTTCGATGATCCTATGTTGCTGGAGCTGGCGCGACAAGACGTTTTGCTTAATTATCCTTTATAATTAGATCAATATTAATTGAAATTATAAAGAAAAATAAAGACAAAAAAAAACTATATATACTAAAAAAATAATCTTTTACTAATAATTAGGTATTAATGTTTTGTTTGGTAAATTCGTCAAATTGTTCAAATTCGTTAGTTTTCTTAAACAGAAATGGTAGTGAATTCGGTTTAGCATTCTTTTATTAAATAATAAATTAAATAGTCTCTATTAATTCGAATTAATGTAGCATTAAAGTTCGACATTGTTAAATTTGTACGCAGTATAGAGCAATGAAAAAATTGCGATGCGATTACGCCATACCGAATTTAAACCGCGTTGAATAATAATATTGTCATAAAGGTATGATTGAATTAATGTTTGTATAAAACGTCAATAACAATGAAATTAATGTTTTAACTTAGGCCATAAACATTTAGAATTTCGAATTGGGTGTGGTGATTTTGGTGGTGTACCAGCGATTTTAATAATTCAGTTCAAATTTTGTATTAAATGTGTCCTTTATTTTACAATAAAGTATTGTACGTAGTGTCAAAAAAATGTGTTTTGGGTGTTTTTGATAATGCAATATGTTTTCACATTTCCAATTTAGAACTTAAATAGCTTAGACAACAGAAAGACGCAGCTGTAAAGGCTATAGGTTTGATATTAGCTATAAAAGCTTTTTAAATTCTGAAAGTTCCAACTTGGTTCTAAATTTGCGATTTTGCACAGTATTTCAAAGAAATTTTATATATGTATATATAAATTTTAAAATAAAATGTACAAACATTTTTTAGATGCCCAAAATGCTTCAAAATGACAAAAAAGAAGTTTTAAACTTTTACTTAAGAGACTTCAAAATAACTTGCTAATACTTGCTTGTACTCAAGCGAAAAACCTTCGGCTATATCAGCATTGTATACAATTAATTTTGTTAAAAACTCAAATTTCTCATATTTCTTATCCTTTTTGCTCTGTAAAATACAAAATTTTTACTATAAAATTAATTAAATAATTTTTGTAATTACTAACTTCCATTTTATACATTAAACCTAGGAAAATACTGATCTGATGATGGTTTATCGGTTAAAAATACTGAAGTGATAAAAAATTACTATCACGTCGTATGAAAAGTTTTACAGAAAGAGCACACAGGGTGATTTTGACATCTGCCATCACATCAAGATTGGTAACACTTTTTCTTATCACACAAAATCATTTCCCACAAAAATACCATTTAGTCGTTTAATAGTAATGGGCTGAAATTTACCAAATTTACTTTTAATATAATATAAAACAATCAAAATTGTAAAATTCCTTGTGTAGCGAATTCGCTATATTATAATATTATAATAAGCGTTTAAATTTATTTTTTTAATTAAAAATTTTACAAAATATCTAAATTTTTAACTCACGAAACATTTGATATGCTTGCTAAAACTGTAATGCCAGTGTATATGATAATATTTCCTTGTTTTTGTTCCATTATTTTCTTTAAAAGTTGCTCGAAACCATGTTAGAAATACGAAAAACGGAAGAAGTGAGGAATATAATAGAACGGCATAAAAATGTAAGTATTTCAATTCAAAAAAATTTGAGTGCTAAAAGGGAGTACATGCTTATGTATATTTATGATAAAGATTTATTTACTTGATGTACTATTATACTTTTCAAACTCGAGCATTACTTTGCGGATGTTTTTGTTAAATCATTAATAGTTAGGTAATGTAATAATTTATACTAATAGAAAATTATAAAAATATTGTATATAAAAAATAATTGTATGAGCATCCACGAAAGGAAGTAAAACAAATTGTGCTTTTTGAGATCTTGATTTATTCTAAAATTTAAGCATTTTTATATTATTTTCAAATTTGGAAATAAATTTAAGATATCTACTAAAAATGTTTATTCTTGTTTTGCATTGCCTTCTTTAAATGTGTCTTCTGTATTATTTTTTTTTTTTGTTTTTCTTTTTTTTTTTTTTTTTTGATGAAATTTATATATACGTATGTTTGTATTAATAGTTAATTATTTTTCTTAATTAAAAATGATAAAAATACTAGAAATTAAAAATGTAACGCTTTAATTAAAAATTATTGAACTTTTTATTCTTATAATAATTTTTGTTTTATTTTATTTTTTTTAAAACTAATTTAGTGTTTGAAAATCAAAAGTAGATATACAACAACATTTAATTAATATTTAATTTCTTATTATTTTAAATTAAATAATACAATTATTTAAATCATTTATTAAAGAATAAAATTTATTTTTAGAGAAGAAGAAAAAAAATGAAATCAAAAAAATGTAACCGAAATATAAATATAGTCCTCGATTATTAAAAATTTCATGGAAAATTGAAAATTTTTAACATTTAAATTTTATTTTTTTTTTTTATTTAAAGGAATTCAAGAACAATCAAGAGTTACTCTTAGTTTATATTTTAAATTATATTATTACGTAATTAAAATATAAAAATATTTTTATTTAAAAACGGAAAATTAATTACACTGAAAAAAAAAACAACATAAAATTTCAAATATTTTCAGAAATTATGATTGCAATTAAGAATGTTGAACAATTAATTAATTTAAAAAAATTTTTTTTTAATTTATGAAATTTTTCTTTTTCAATTAGTATAAGTAAATAATTGTAGTTTCTTGAAAACAAACGTAACAAATTTGTATAAAACACCACATTTTGGAGTGCCGATAACAATTTTGAATTATCAATATTCAATGTTATCGGTTCAAACTTTGTTTTTTTGCTTTTTTATTTAAAAAAAAAAAATAGTTTAAATTAAATATTTCGAATGATTTTATAAAATTCCGGGACTATATTTACTATACATTTTTATAATATTATATTTATAGTTTACAATCCTTTGAATTAAAATGATTTCCTTTTTTTTTTGTTTTATCTACATAATTCTTAATTTATATATATATATGTATATATGTATTATTTTAATGTTTATATACTTAATTAGATTTGTTTTTAGATTTTTGTTTCTTTTTTTTTTTTGAATTTTTTATTTTTCAAATTTTAATTTCAAATATAATTTAAAAAAAAAGAATAAAAAAAAAAGTTTTTTTTTTTTTAATTACAAGTAATTACAATATAGTAAAACAGAAAAAAAAATTATTTTTATACACGGAAATAAAATTATTTTAAGAGATTTTGTGTTTTTTTTTTTATAAATATTTCGTTTAATTTTCATTTGGTAGCAGGAAAAAGAATAAATAATAATTAGAAAATTTTTTTCAAGCTGTTAACAAAATTATTGGGTTTGTTTTTTTTTTTAAATTAATTTAAATAACATTTATTACAATTTTTAAATTTTAGAATATTTTGAAATTCTGGATTTAATCACAAAATAGTGTAACATTATAAATGCATATATGTATGTGTCTACGAACATCCTTTCTGCTTCAAATAATTTATTTCCGCGCAAAAAAATTATTAAAATAATAAAAATAAAAAAAAACGAAATATGAAACACATTATTCTTTTTTTTTGTTTTTGTTATTTTTAAAATTTAATTTTTAAACAGAGAAAATTGTTTTATGAATTTTTCAAAGGGGGAAAAGTAAAAATAATAATAAAATAATAAAAATAATTAAAATTACAAAAAAAAAATATTTTTTTTTTTCAATTGATACAACAAAAAGATTTTTATTTCAAAACTATTTTATGATTTTCTTTTTTTTTAATTTTATTTAATGATATTCAATAATATTATTTTTTTATTTTGTTTGTTTTATTTATACTTGTATTTTATTTTATAATCATCGTCATTTTCAATTCAGACTGTTCAGATGATTTCATTTGTGAAATATTGATTTTGTTTTACTCAAATTTTAAAATTTCCTGTTTTTCTTTCTTCTTCGGTTTTTTTTTGCTTTCCATTCTTTTCATTCATCTTCATGTAATTTTATTTTTCTTAATTTTTATTGTATTTTTGTTTTATACTAAAATACATATACATTTAAATTACAATTATTTTTTATTTTGATTTTATTTAAGTAATTATGTTTTCTTTTTTTTTTTTTTTTGATTTTATTTAATTTTTATAATTCTAATATTAAAATTTATTTATTTTCTTTTTTAATATTTTATATAATATTATGTAGTTAAGAAAAATTTGGCAATCAATGGTATATTAATTGTATACACACACACATATACATATATTTCTATATATAATATTTCTTTTCTAAATTGTATTTATGTAATATATCCTTATATATATATACATATATATACACATATATATAAATATATATAAACATATTTTTTACTTATATATTATTATATATAATGTATATTTTATTTATATTATAAGTAATATTTAATATTTTAAAAATAAATTTACAAAATTGATTGTAAACTTAAAATTAAATATTCATTTAAAATTAAAGGAAAATTTATTTAGATTTGTTTTTAATATTAATTTAATAAAAATAATAGTTTGTGACTCTTTTAAGAAAATAAAAGTAAAAAAAAAAGTTTACGCTATCTAGCATTAATGACGAATCAATAAATATATTTTGACGACCCCGCAAGTCATATATGCCCAGAGAGCAATTTAGAACTAATAAGTTGTATATTTCTATGTAAATATTATGTATGAATCTTGTTGAACTTGTACTAAATATCTTAATTGACAGTAGATAAAATAATAATAATTTAATTTTAAAAAGTAGTGCGCATTCAATTTTTTTCGCCCTCTATATGGAAGTGAAGTGCATTGAATCAAAGAGAAATTTCTAAAATAAAATTATTGAAAAAACAAAATGTTTTGAAGTTATTTTATAAATTAAAATAAGAATTGCTGCCATTAATATTTCTAGACGAACTAACAAAACGTATTGAAAATTCTCAAAAATAAAAAAAAAAAAGAAATGATTTATCAATCGTGCATCGGAGTCGTACAATATTAATCACTTTTTTTTTGTTGTAAACTTTGTTGTTTCGAAAACTGATTTCATCTTGGTGGCCTAATAAAATTTTTGCATACATATATATGTACATATGTTTATTCGGTATAACTTGTTCTAATCAAGAATAATTTGGACTATTAATTTCACAATTTAAGAAATTTTATTTTTTTAAATTTAATTATAAAAATAAAAATTAAATTATTAATAAATTTTTTTCCATTTTTTTTTTAGAGATTAAATTTTTGGAAAATTATTAAGTGGTCTTTGGAGCCATTTTATTATTTTTCTTTTTTTTTTTTTATTTTAAATACTGAATAATTCTTTTTATATGTGTGTATATATGCACAGTTTAAACTTTAAAGGATTTAAAATTGTGTAAATTGTGTGTTTTTCTTTTCCCATAATATGAAATTGAAATTATTTAATAATATAAAAAATTAAAATAATAAATAATAAATTTGCTTTAAACTTGCACAATAATATTAAATTAAAAAAAAATCTATGTATGTAAGAGAAGAAAAAATTTATTTTTTATTAAGCTCATAAAAAAAAAGTAAACCAATTTTAGTAATTTCTTAGGTCAATTACAAAAATTAAAAAACAAATTATTATCTATTTTTATTTTAACAAAATTATTATTTAAATTTTAATAAATCTTGTTGTAAAAAGTTTGAATTATAAAAAAAAAAACGATAGAGTAAAAAGATTATCTTTAAAATTCATATTTCAACACAAATTAAAATTATAAAATATGAAGAACAATAAAATATTTATTTAATTTGATCAAATTTATTTAAAGAAATCTTCCAATTTAATTTTTATTTTAGAAAGCATATTTTGTATTTATATATAAATATAATAAATTTACATTATATGCAAAACGAAATATAAATTTAATTATAATATGAAAAAGGTAATGATTTTTAGATTATATTATTTTACAAATAAATATTTGTAAAATAATCAAAAAAAAAATTTTTTTTTTAATTTAAATTTTTCTTTTCTTTCAACAGCAACACTGAAGTTAAAGTTATTTATATTTATTTAATATTCGGTATGTTTGAAATTTTACATATTTTCTAATTTATATAAATCATAATGAATTGATATTGTATTTAAAATGCATTTATGAAAATTATTTCTTTGCATGTATAAAGGATTCTTTTTGCAATTAACATTTTTTTTTTACTTTATTTCGTTTTGCATAAATTTTTTGTAAAAATATTACTTTCCAGATTGCTTATAGTTTTATTTTGAAATATTTTTGTAAATTATTATTTTGAATTGTTGAGGGATTTGGTTAAAACATAAAGTATTTTAAATTACTTTCAATTTATAAAATGGAAAATTTCAATAAAAGTATTTTTATTAATTTATAATATTTTTTTAATATAATTTATACGTTTTTCTTTTTTTTTTTGGTAAGTGTTATTTCCAATTTTTTATATCTTTTTAATTTTCATAGTATAATTTTTATTTATTGTTTTATTACAGAGATTATAATAATATGATTTTGTTTCATAGGTAAAAATATATTGTATAAAATGGGATTATTTTTGAAAAAAATGGTTTAAGGTTGTTGATTTTGGTGGTAGTTTGGATTTTATTGATTTTAATAATGAATTGTCGAAATTTTAATGATTTTAGCAATACATTGTTTTTTCACTTAAAATTATTATCTTTTTCTTTATATAATTTTTAATATTTGTTATTGTGTATTTTTTAAAATTTTTTTCAAATTTATCAAACTTTTTTCCAATAATAATTTGATTTTTTTCTTCACATGATTCAAAATACTTATTGTTCTTGTTACAATTTTTATTTTTTTCATTATTATTTTTATTAATATTTTTCTTATTGTTTTTATTATTGATTACAATATTCTTATCATAATTATTATTATTATTATTATTATTATATTTATGAATATTATTATAAATATATTTCTCATAATTGTTTAGAGTATATTTATTATAATAATCGTAATTATCATTTCTATTAATATTATTTTCATGTAATTTATCATAGTTATTGATATAATTATTACAATATTCAATATAAATTTTATTTTTATTATTATTTGAAATAAATTCATCATAGTTTAAAATAAGAGGAAATAATAGATTGTAATCATTAATGTTATTTAAAGTGATGATTGATATATTTTTATTTATTTTATAATTAATAATTTTTTGATTGCATTTATTATAATCATTACTGAAATATTTTGTATATTGATATTTAATATTATTTCCATTATAATTAATACAATTGATATTATTCATGTTATTTTGGAAATAGTAACAAGTTTTAGTGAGAAATTTAAATTTTTTTTTCAAATTATTTTTATAATTTTTCATATCCTTAATATTGTTTATAGTTTTGTTGGAAAAACAGTTTTCTAGTTGTTTATTAATTTTATTATAATATTGATGTTCTGGTTGTTGTTGTTCTTCTGTATGTTCTTGCTTGACTTTATTTTGTTGTTGTTGTTGTTTTGGTTGTTTTTGTTGGTTTACAAATCTTTTTTGTCGAATCAATTGTTTTTTCATTATGCTAAATTTATGCGGTAATAAATGTAAAAATAATGAAGACGTATTTTGTTTTCAGCTCATTTTTACACGTTTTCTTGGTGGTCCAATTGGTGGGATTTGTTGTGTTGCTAGCGCTCGAAATGCCTCAGCTATCAAATGGGGATGTGATGCGATCATATTTTTCCATCCAACTGTTTCTACAACATCTGTTGGATGACTGAAATGAGAAAACATAAGTGTTTTTAAAAATAAATTCTAAAATTTTAAAATTGATTTTGTTTTTATATAATAAATATATTGCATATATAAGTATTTAAAAAAAAAATGTCACTTACGTATTAATAAAATCTATTGTTTGTGCTTTTAATTGATCTGCACTATGGAGATCAGCTAAAATTAAAGTTTCAGCTGCCGTTTCAACAGAAAGATTAACACAGAGCGCTTCTTCACACATAACTTTGAGTTTTTCCAAAGCATACTAAAATTAATTTGTAGAATTTTTTATTAAAATTTTTATTTAAAATATAAAAAGTATTATTATAAAAATACCTTATCAGCAGCAGCCAAGAGATCATCAGCCATTTTTTCTAAATTTGGAGCTTTCCCCGTATATATAAAACGTAACATTTCTTTTAAAACTTCATGATCAACATCAGTTATTGCTACCCGATTTAATTTTCTTTCTTCCATTTCATGTTCAAACATAGCAGCAAATACAGGGCTTCTTGCTGTTTTTTAAAAATATTTTGAATTATAATAAATATTTCATTTACTCGTACTTATAAACATATAATATATATTTAAATTAATCAAACATTATAACAATACCTGCTAATATAGCTTTATGTGCTTGAAATTCTCTTCCTCCAACAGCTAATGTAACATCACTAAATTTTTCATTATCAAATAAATTACCCAAATCATCTGATAATTTACATTCGGGAACTTTAAATTGTACAATATTACTCTGACCAGAGATATTAACACTATCTGCTACAACACTAACTTCACAAAATATTGTTAATTTATCTTCAGGTAATAAACCATTTGCTTCATCTAATAGAAAATCACGTCGAATAAATTTTTTGAAACCCCAATCTTTACCTTGAACAAAACGATATGCCCTACAAGAATATTATAAAAATAATAAAAATATATTGGAAATATTTAATAAACATACATATGTAGGTATTAATTAAACAAAAACAAACCTTTGTGATTCCATTGCTTTGGTTTCCTCACGTTTAGCATTTAAAATTGAAAATTTGAATTTTGCCCTTACTTCTGATTTGTTACACGATACTAATAGTAGATATAATGATAAATAATCTTTGCTTTCTTCATCGAGGCCCTTGGGATTAACTCGCAAACACCTGAAAATAGAAAAAATAAATACAAGTTAATAAATAGTAAAGACTTTAATATAACACTATAACAGTTAATTGATAATAAAATTTTAAAAGAAATTACCATTTTAATTTATCGTTAGCACCTGCTGAAAAAGTTGATGATTTTAAAACTTCACCCATTTCTTCTCGACAAAAGCTAAAATTGTTTATAGTCCACATGTAACTGAATTTAACAACTTTAACCTGAAAATAAAAAAACAAAAAAATGTATTTTTATTAATATAAATTGAATTTTAATTTTTTAGTAATAATGATTTTATTTTTCTTAACTTAATAATTAAATTTGAAATTCATTTTGGTCTTTCCTTTAATAAATTCATACGCCATTACAATAGTGTACAAGATGTTATAATAGGTTTTTTTATTCAAAAGAATTATTGGCTTCAATTTGGAGGTATATATACATATGTACAAAGCAATGCACAAAAATCCGCAAAATTCAAAATTCAATGTAGTTATGCAATGCGTACAAAATGTGTAGAACATGGGTAGCAATGTCAATAAATGCTATCGATATTACAGTCCCTTATTGACACTTTCGTCAAATGCTGTAGTAGTTTTAGTGCTGCATTTATAGCGCATTAACATATGTGTGTGCACAACATAAGTCAGGGTAAGATAATTTTGTTTTCATAAATCCATCAATCGTTTTAGTATTAACTAGCATTTATTTCATTACCGAATTTGCCCTTATGCCAACACATCGTATAAAGTAGTTTACTGACATTATATTTAGTGATTTACTGACAGAGTATAAAATAAGCCCTGACAGTATTGTAAATGTTATTATAGATAAATATACAATCATATGCCATTACGTAATTCGAATACACTAAATGTACCTTCAAAAATACTCTATAAAAAGTTTTATAAGTACGGCATTAAATCGGTTCTGCTATCGCCTCAAAGATTTTAGTAACGCTAATTTTGAAAAAAAAAAATACTGAAGCTATTGAAACGTTTTTAAATAAATTTTATGCATATATTTTTTTTAATAATTAAAAATTTAGCATTTTCATGCTAGATCTTAGATTATTTTATTAATTCTTAAGGGTTTTAGCAATAAAATATAGATCAAAATATACAAAATTCGTTTAATTTAATTTTCTTAATTATCTCTCAGTATTATCACAGTGCACAATTCTAGAGATCGTTGCAAGAATTACTAAATTTTTATTATAACATACTGCCGAGTTTCATATATGTACATATGTCAATTGTTTTTTAATAGAAAAGGAAATTCAGTCAACTAAAAGCTCAACTATTTAGGTTTTGTTAATTTGTTTTTATTTTTTTTTTATTAATCTTTAATATAAATTTAGATTTTGCTACATATTTGCAATAAATTGGGGTAAAAACACATAAACCAATAATCAAAGAATGCCGCCTGCTCACTGCTTTGTGTGAATGTTTTTTTTTTTTTAGTTTTCAGTTTATTTGCTTTTTTTTTTGTTTCTCCTTTAACCAAATGCTAAATATTATATTTCATCAAATATTATTTAACAATAGCAATAATGAATTTATCTACGCATATACTTATATATATGTATATGTACATACTTATTGGGTTATCTTCTAATTTGCAAAGATTGCATTGAACTCTTATTATATAAACATACAATAAGCGTTCATACATTATGTACATACGTGAATAAATATACAATATACAAAAAGTGCTTGAACTAAAAATTAAATTTTAAATATGACAATTATAAAAAAAAAATAATATTGTTTTAAATTGTTGAGGTCTTTTAATATGCAACGCAACATTAAATATTTATTTTTGACATACTTAATTTTTGTAGATACATATATGTATACATATTATGTAAATTTACATATAAATAACCTGCTTAATGAAAACTAAAAAAAAAAATTAAGTACAAATTTTAAATATAAATTTTAACATTTTTTTCTTCGAAAATTTTTTAAAAAATCTTAATTTTTCATTCAATTTTAATTAATTGAAATATTAATTATATTTATAATTATTGCATTCAAACAAATTTATCTACTCTATGCAATATGTGAAATTATCTTATATAAATTAAATTTTCTCTAGATTTTTTAAGTAATTTTTTATAAATTAAAGTCAAAGAGTGATTGAACAAAAATTCATTAGTTTAATTAACAGCATAAGATTTTAATCATGAATAAGTGATTACTGATTATATTATAGAATTACTATGCCCTTTTTTTGTAATTTGGCTCTGAGGCAAATGATCACCTTATTATAATATATTATTTAATATTATGTGCATCACTTTAGCTAATCTAATATTATATTTGAAAAATTTTATAATTTTCTAATTAAAATCTATAAATTTTGAAATTTCAATTTCTATATACTCTAAAAACCTCAATAATCTTAAAAGTAATGAGAATAATTACTTCAAGCGATTCCTATTCTAACACCTTATGCATTTAGCAGAATATAATTGAGTACAGTAAAATTTTAAAAATAAATGAAAAAAAAAAGAAAAATTCTATTAAATTAGGAATGAATTGAAGCTTTTATTCTTATATATTTTTTGAATTATCAATTTGAAATTGATAAATTTCATAATATGCATACATATGCATTGTACATTAGTATAAGTATAATTTTAAAATATAAACAAAATAATGTTTATTATGTAATTTTTCATAAAAATTGAGACCATGGCTCAGACTATTGCAAATAAATCTTCATTGAAATTAATTTAAAAAAAAATTAAACAATTAAATTTTATGTTTTTTGTTTTTTTTTTATTAAAATATGTTATTGGATGTATGCATGTGTAAGTATATGTGTAACATACATTTGTACATGATATATGAAATAATTACTTAAAAATTACGTACACTCTAAATATATTTGTACGTTACGCTTCTACTATAATTTAAGAATTAATGTACATAATGTATGCATGTATGTATGTAAATATGTATATAAGAAATAGTACAAGTGACATTATTACAATTTTAAATTGCATTTTAGTTTTGTATATTTATACATTATTAAAAATATGACATTTTTTTTTTGTTTTGAATTGAATGTTTCTAGGTTAAGATTTTTGGGTCATGGTATATTATATTTTATATAACAGTTATTATTATTATTGTTATATTAATATAGATCAAGGTGCATAGTATAAATATTAAAAAGTAGAAAAGAAGAATAATTATTTTGTATATGTAATTTTTTTGACTATCTATGTCACAGTTACAGTGTTTTATTGAAAACTAAGTTTATTTTTTTATGATGTACGTAGGTATGTATATGTAAATTGCAAAAAGTATTCTTTTTTTTTTATAAAATCTACAATTTTACTTATATTACACGTATAGTTGCATAAACTGTTATAAAATAAAAATTTTTTTCTCATCATAAAATCTACCAGAAATAATTGATAAATATTTAAAAAAAATATTTTAAATATAATAAGTAAAATTGTATGTATGTAATATGTATTTGGATATATAAATCTATGTATATACGTTGTAGGATAATCTAAATTGCATACAACTGAAATCAAAGAAAAAAAAATAAATCTTATTAGAATATTACTATTATTGAAAGTGGGGCAATAGGTATACAAATTTAGTAGGGGCAATAGGTATACAAAGTTTGGGATATGACTATTTCCAATTACCAGGAAGAGAACATGAAAATCGACTATGTGCTTGTATTATTATTAATTTTTTTGAAAATTTTCTTCTTATGGTCCACTTAATTTTATTTCAAAATACGAGTACTACAATTTATTGCAATTTTAATGTCAGGGATAAGCCCAAATTTTTTGAAAATAAAATTTGAATACGATATTTATCTAAGAAAAATCATAAAGCATGTCATGACTTTCTTGTATTTAAATTATTTATGTAGCACAGGGCAGCACTACGAACTTAAAACTTATGTAGTAAACAAGATTATTTTGGTTTCCAATATAGTGTAAAACAAATTTAATCTCAATTAGAAATTCTATTATTATCTAAACTTCTCTTAAATTTTTATTAAATTTAAAATATTAGTTATTCTGTTATAATTAAAGGTTATGTAACTTACTTTTTTTGACCAAAATTCAATTATGTACAAAAATAATTTTGTAATAGAAAAAATAAAAATTGAATGAAAACAAAAGAATTTCAATAATAATAATATGAAATAAACCTTCTAATATTAAACAGATTTTATTACTGCAGTATGCTGTATAACAAGTAAGTATAATGGATTTAGCAATAAAATGATAAAAATCAAATCAAATTTTTAAAACAACCGTTCAACAACGAAAAGAAAAAAAGAGAAAAGAAGAACAAGCATGAATAGTAAAAATATATGAAAAGAATTAACTGTAAAACTGCAAATATTTTAACGGTAATTTGGTGGAATTGTTTCTTGTATAAAGTAATTTTGTGTATTTTCGTTCAGGAATTAAAAAGTGACAGTGGTAGACTAAAATGAATACAATCAAATACCTACATACTTACATATATAGATATCTACAATACTTGTACATATTTTAGTGTTTCAAAATAAATTATGTAATGAAAATTTAGGCCAGTCTACGGCTATTATTTGATTTTATCCATATCGTACCATAATTTGGTATTTTCTGTTTTTCTTTCAATTATTTTAGCTTTCATTTTTGTTTATTCTTTTTTTTTTTTTGGTTTATTTCATGTGAGTAATGCAGACCAATTTAATGAATATTTTTTTTTTTTTTTTTTTTTGAAACGGGTTGAATAATTTTATCATAACAACACCAAAATAAGAATTGAAAAATATCTAAATATTAAATAATTTATTTTGCGATCACTTAACTTTAGTGACGTTTTTTTCTTCTCTTAGTTTTTATTTTTCTTTAATTTTAACACATTTATTGTCGTTTGTTTTTCTATTAGGAAATTTGGTCAGTTACATAGATTTATTTTTATGTAATATTTTATCTTATATGTTTGTGTGTGCAATAATGTATTCGATATTTAAGAAAAAAAATATGTATATAAGCTAGTGGCGCCCTCATTTTTTTTATACTTTGTAACATGAATTTTATACACTAATGTATTTTAATTAATTCCATATTGGGTCTTAATGCATAGGTATGCTCGGTGATATATGGATTTATGTACCAATTGAAATTATATTACCGTTATCTATAATGTTACCTACTGCTCTACTGTAACAGATTAATAGTAAATTATTGCACTTCAAGCATAATGTTGCATAAATTTTATGTTATACGTTAACCTACATATGCAAGTATATATAATACATATATTTATATGCATACAAACGAATGTATGTGTATGGATAGGTATGTCAATGCTTTGACTACATTTTTTTTTTAAATTTTACAAATCTGTATAGTAAATGTACATAGGTTGATTTTTAATGCTATATATACATACATATATATATATATATATGTAAAAAATTTAGTGAAAATTCTTTTAATGAGTAATACAAATATGTATGTATGTATCACAACTATTTAAATATTATGGATTAGTAATATTTTGTAAACATAATCCTTGTAGATACAAAAGAAAATTTGACATCCATGGATGTGTGTATATATTTAAGCTGATAAGTATTTACGATATCACGTGTTAAAATAATCATTTTCCATAATATAACCATATAAAATATAAAAATATTTCATTGCGAACAAATTTTATTTTGAAAAAGATTAATATAGAAAATTTTAATTCTTAACACTTAAATAGCATATTTGCAAAAATATACATGGATTTAATAATAGCTAAGCATTTAAATTAAAATTTTGAAAATTTTTATTCCTGTAGAAATTTGAGTTAAATTTGCTTAAGTTACAAGAAAAAAATTCAAATTTAGTTTTCGTTACATACTGCAATTGTATACATTACAAAAACGAGTAAAGATGTAAAAATCGTAAAGGTTCCATCTCTACATATGGATTCCAATTCCAAATTGACGAGGGCGCAACTTTTTTAAAATAATAAAATTTAATGATTTATGCTTAAATATTTAACACATAAACATGTGTACATATTACATATATCTATATATAAATAGTCTGATTGAAATAACACACTGATCTACTTATATTAAAATATTAGATATGAAAAATATTGAAATCATAAAATTTTATGAAATATGATTATTATCCATAATGTACACACAAATATACATACATATTTAAAACATACACACTTATATGTGAATAAAATAATAAACCTGCATATGTAAAATATTATGAAAAATGTAAACTTTTCTTATTTGTCATATTTATAAAATAACGGGTGACTTTTTTTGCAGTTCGATTTTTTGTATTAAATTATTTTAATTTCCAACGTCATTCCAACATCATATAGTGTCATATAGTGACTCACACTCACATGATATTGCGTATGTATATTAAAATAGTGAAAGGCAACGATTTATTTATTGAATGAAGTAAAAATTGTGTAAGAGAAGTTTATAATTTTCGGTTTTTTACTACATAACTTAAAAAACTGAATTGATTAAAAAATCACCCTTTACAAATTTCAGTGGCTGCTGAAAAAAATTTAGGCTAAATGATTTTTTTTTTAAGTTTTATTTCTATTTTTAACGATTTATTAATAGAGCAAAATTTTCTCAGAGAATATTATACAAAATTGTAAATCTTAAATTATTATTAGATTACATTAGATATTAAATATATTTTAAAATAAGAATAATTTCAAATTCGTAACGAACATAATCGAATATGCACAAAATTACTTAAGTGTTACGTATAGTTTAGGTATAGTTATTATATTATGTATGTTTCCAAGGATAGTGATTGACATAATTGTATAAATATTGTAAGACCTAGAAACATATTTCTGTTGAAGACAATTTTTATTTATCACCCCCGCCTAAAAGTTATTGACTTCAAAGTCTTAAAAATGCCATCTTTTGACTATTTATTAAGTCAAAACCACAAACATTTTTCTGCAAACGCCAAAAGGTAGTGACTGGCTTTTTCTACCGCGAAACAATTAAAACCAAAATTAGCGAAATGGCAGCTGAAATTAACCTTTATCTAAGATCCATTTTTCTTTTAACTTTCTTGTATAAACATTAAATTATAAACTTTTAGACATTAATAAATAAATAGAAGAAATTTTTTTCCACCTTCATTCCCATCCAAACTTATCGCTTCACGAAATTTGCAAGATTTTAATTTTGTGAGTCTTATATTAACTGACTTAATGATTCGCATTATCTAGTCGAGTTCGATCATTAAGTTCTCTTTCATTTTTTATTCCTCCCTAAATGTATGCAATTATTTGATATTTCGATAATAAATAATAGTTCGAATAATTTTAATAGCTAGATAGTATATTGTTTTACTAAAGCTGCATTATTTTTTAAATTGCACAGAGATTTTCGAAACCGTGTTTTATGACATATTCTGATGCTCACAAGTATATACATATATACATATATTGTATATGTACGTAAGCATATAAAATAAGTTTTTTGAATTTTTAAAGAAATTATGAAAGAGAATGACCCTTTTTTCATTAATGCACATTGAATTTTTAGAATTAATAATCTAATTTAAAACAATTTAATTAATAATTATTTAAAAAATGGAGATAGGCGTACATTGCAGAAAGTTGGAATTACTTAACTTTTTTAAATCTAGCCGAAATTATTTTAGCAATTAATGCACGATACGTGCAAAGTATAGTAATAAATAGCTTGATAGTAATTACTTAAAATACGATTCAATCTATTTCAATTTTACTGTTACGATAGCATACAATAAATTTCTTTACACTCAAAAAATACCACATGCATACAAGCTTGAAAATATTCCATTTGTGTTAGAAAAATTATTTTTCCAAAAACTAAACTTTTTGATTCTCTCCTTCTTTTAAATTTTATAGTCTTTTCACAAAATTTTCTTTGTCCGCATGTACATATGTATCTATGCATTTACATAAAAAAATAGGTTGTTAATTTAGATATAATATTTTATAAGCTTGTAGCCTAGATTTTACTGTTATTTTTTTTCGCATTTAATAAATAAAACGGTATTTATTTTGAAATTACATTCCAAAAAGCTTGCGCCATAATATTACAGTTTATCTCCAACTACTCAAATGCATACAAACACATGCATACTTAAATTTATAGTTTAAGAAAATACCAAAAAAAAATGTTATTCATGTAATGATTTTTTACTTTTTAAATGGTTGTATAGAAAATTTTGTAGTGTGGGGGCAATGCAAATAATAATAGCGATAGTAAAAAGTGAAGTGATGCTGGTGATTACGGCGCTTAAATTATAAAATTGTAAAATTTTTTTATTAAAATTATAATATGCGCGTTGGTAAGTATTAAGACAATTTAAAATAATTTTTAACAAAAATATTTTTCTTATTTATTTTGTTTTTAGTTTTTGAAAAAATAAATTCAAAAATGGAAAAAAATTGCTTAAAATTGGCCATTTTCACAGTTCAGTTGGAAAAGTCAATTCATTTTCTCGTTTGTTTATTTTATTACAATAAATGGTTGGTTTGTTTGGGTATTACAGAAAAAACTTATTACAATATTCCACCACCATATTATTTCATATTTAAAGGTTTGGATATCCAGCAAAAATTAAAAACAAAAGAAAAAGGTTTTTCTTTAAATGTTGTTTGTTTTTTACTTCTGTGTTTAGTACCTGATTGTGTTTGGTTTTCTGTTTTTTTTTCACAATATTAAATTGGATCATTGTCTATGGCGCAATAATTTTATGCCTATATCATTTGCAAAAAAAAAAATAATAAATAACAAAAAAATAAACAAATATTTTCTATTATTGCTGCTATAATCACATATATACATGAATACATACTAATTCATATACATACATATGCACACATCAGTGGATTTTGAAAGGAAAAGTGAAAGTTTAATTTTGAGTTTTTTACTTAAAAATATATGAGCTTTTTTCAATAAGCGAGTAAATAGTAAAAATGTGCTCGTTGATTGTTTCTTTTTGTAGTACTACTAAAGCAATTATACAAATTAGGAAATTGAATACACTGCCGAAAATAATAAGTATATATAGGTACCTAAATTAATAATACTTAAATATAATCAAAATTAACGAAAGCATTGGATCAAACAAGGAAATTATATTGGTGATAGTATTGAAATTGAGATGTTGAGTTTTGAACAACAATTTATTTCCTATTTAATCTTTTAAGTAAAGAAATTATTTTTAATGTTTGTCGGATTTTGTACTATGCATTTTAGATTTAGTTGAACCGATTTCAATGAATATTTATACGTGGGTTTAGTTTGCCAATATATTAGTGAATTGCTTAATTTCTTAAATTTTCAGCAGATATCATAAAATTTTTTACGCTATAATAATTACTTTATAATAATATTTTACACTTTAATAATTTACTTGAAATGCGAAGCTACTGTTTTGCATTCTTTCAATATTATATTGTTTAACATTTTTTTTTTATATTTTATATACACATACATATGTGGACGTACTTATATTTCAATATTATTTCCAAAATATGCAAACAATTCATTTAGAAGAATGTTTTCTGATATTTAGGCAGAAATTATTATTTTACATATGCAGTAATAATTTTATTATGAAAAAGATTTTGTATTCAATATTCGAATTTTTTCAAATTCATAATTAATTGTAACAAAGTTTTCTTAACAATTAATTATTAAAAGAAATCATTTGCAAATTCATTGTAAATTAAATATTTATTTAATACATCAATTAAAATTTCTATAATATTCGAATTTTAATTAATCTATATCAGCTTTATATGAAAAATAAAGTAAATTTTCTTTTTTATTCAAATTTTTTGATTAATTTTTTTTGTCAACTTGTCATCTCTAATAAAATAAATTTAATTACTTCCTCCATTCACTCATATATATATATATATATAAAATATATATTTGAAAATTAACATATTATAAATTTATAATTCAAAATAGAAATACCAATATATGTATATACTCTTTTAAAGAGAAAATTTGTTAATCTAAAAAGTTAATCTATAATATTTAAAGAAAATAGAAAGAAAATTTCACTTTACATTTAAATGAAAATATAAAAAGAAATTAAAGTAAAACTGGTGGGCGATAAATTAATGAAAATTTTCTATTATTTCCTTTAAAAATATTTTAATATCTATATTATACAAGAGCATATCCAACACTGTCTTCAATAAATATTATGTATTACATATTTACTTATATTTTTCACATATATCTACTTATGTACCTTAAATGAATAATAAAAAAAGAAAAAATACGAAAAATAAATTTTTATATTACAATGGAAAATCTCGTTACAAAAATTTAACTACGATTTATTCATTTACAAACTTACTTAGTTTTCAATTATTATAAATTTCTGTATGTGTGTTTGTGTGTATTTTTATACCCGTACGAACGTATGTTCGAAGGGTATACTAAATTTGCCTTACCGTTTGTAACGCTAAGAAATAACGGTGTTAGATATAGACTCAAGTGTATGTTTTTGATCAGCGTCAAATTCTGAGTTGATTTAGCTTTGTCTGTCCGTCCGTCCGTCCGTCCGTCCGTCCGTCCGTCTGTCCGTCCATCCGTCCGTCCGTCCGTCCGTCCGAACGATAACTCAAAAACTAATTGAGCTAAGATCACCAAATTTTCACAAATGATTTATTGTAGTAAGTGCCAGAACCCTATTTAAATTGGACGTGATCGGGTACCGGTTCGGGTAGCTGCCATACAACTTCAAAATTTATTTGGCTATATCTCAGAAACTATAAAAGTTGTGGTATTGAAATTTCACACAAACGAATATATTAGTAGGGCCAATGTGTCTCATAAAAGTCGTTGAAATTACTTGGCTCCTTCTGGTACCTGCCATACAACTTAAAAAGTTATTTGACTATATTTCAGAAACTATTAAAGCAATGGTATTGAAATTTCACACAAACGAATACATTAGTAGGGCCAATGTGTCTCATAAAAGTTGTTGAAATTACTTGGCTCCTTCTGGTACCTGCCATACAACTTCAAAAGTTATTTGGCTATATCTCAGAAACTATAAAAGCTGTGATATTGAGATTTCACACAAGTGAATATATTAGTAGGGCCGATGTACTTGATAAAATTCGCTAAAATTTCTTGGCTCTTTCTGGTAGCTGCCATACAACTTCAATAGTAGTTTGGCACAACCAGTATTTTGAAAAACACATAGTACTGAAATTTTGCATAAATTAATATGTTAATACGGCAACTTAAAGTCATAGTCTGCCCCATAGTTAGTTATGGCACATTAGTTATTCGCACATAGGATAACAAATTCGTACGGGTATCACAGAGTTGACAAGGTCAACTCTACTTTTTTTCTCGTTTTTTCTTGTTATTTGAAGAGAGAAAATTTCGATCATTTTAATTTTATAAAAAATTTTTTTTTCATTTTTTTTCAACTTTCAGCTTTCTATTATATTATTACAATACAATTTCACTGAAATAATTCAAATATGCTGATCGCTTGTCTCTATTTGATCGTCTACAACTTGCTATAAACTTTACATATACACACTGTTGCAAGATGATTTTATTTCCTGGATTTTTCGTTCGTAATCAGTTTTTTTTTTTTTTGATATTTAATCAATTTTCACTTTCTCATACAAATTTATTAAAAATTTTTTACTATTATTTAAAAAATTTAAAATTTATTATTGGACCAACTATATTGTATTTATTAAGTGTAGATAAAAATTAGTTTTTGTATTTTGTAAGTAGAACAATCTAACTTGATTTTGCTAGTTTTATTTTTGTATAACAATAGAATATTAAAAGTGTTGCAAATTTATGCTGGAGACTAAAGTGATCCAAAATATTTTCAAAAAGTGTGTCCTGTTCTTGAAAGCTTTTGAGAAATGCAATGAAAATTAATTTAGAGTTTGTTTAATTGTTTTAATAAATTAAAAGGTTTCAAATGGGTATAAAAAAGCTCATATTTAAAATATATTAATCTTAAAAAATTAATAAATTCTTCCAAATTGTTAAAAATTTAATTTCCCATTCAGATATTTTTTATATGATTAAGATCACGTGTTTTAATAGCTAAATATGAGAGAATGATTTTGAAGTGAAAATTTGATTTATTTTGAATTGAATTGATGTAATTATTTTGGATAAAAATCTTGATTATTAAAATATTTCTTGATTATTAAAAATTTAATATTGGAAATATTGTTGTTTTACATAATTTTTGTCTCTAGAATAGATTCTTAAAAATTTACAAAATTAAAACAAACTCTATATACGAGTACCAGAAATTCCCTAAAATATAAGTAAAGAGAAAATTACGCAGAAAATTTCATTCTCTCCCAAAAATGGGAAATACAATATTTGAAAATTTCATTTGAAAGTGAGAAAGTGCAATTAAATGATGATATAATAAAATTTAAAGCTCTCCTCCATTGATAGAAATTATAATACATTCTTTTTGAAGTTATTTGGTGAATAAAACTATGCATATATGCATGTAGATTTCCTACAGAACCATAAAATTTCAGTTCATGTTTAACAGTTTTAAAGAAATTTATTATTTTATTTGTACTCGTATAACAGAAGATTTGGACAAATCAAATTATGGTGGATTAAGGTAAGAGTTCCCCTTTTGTTAATTAAAAAACAAGTTGTTTTTTGAAACCGTCGATCATATTAATAATTATGTTGCAAGTTATAAACCTTCAATAAGCATTTTAGACCTACATATAATGAACAATTTTATAGTTCTACATTGTTACTTTTTTTAAAACAAAATCAATCAAATATTAAAATATTAGTCATCATTTTTAAGGCTTTAAAAAATGTTTCTACTGTAATAATTGTAAATTTTAATTAATGAAAATTTTTGCCAGCAAATTAAATTAATTTAGAAATTGCAAGTTTTATTTTTTTAATCCTTTCATTTTTAAGCCTTTTGCATCAATTTCTATGCATGCACACCGTGATATGTGTGTTTGTTCGTGATGTTCCATGTAAACTAATAAACAAAAAGTGAAACATTTATAATTAAATTGTACGAACAAAGGAGGAAGAGAAAAAAAACTACAATTGTTTTAAAAGTAAAATAAACACCAAAAGAAAAATAACAAAATAAAACAACTTGACTTCTTGTGCACGATTAATTTCATTCAATTTACTGCACGAACTTATTAAATACACACATTCAAACAAAATCATACATAACATTTATGTTTATAAAAAAAAAAACGAAATTGGTAAAGAGTAAAAAGTCTCAAATTACTGATAAAGAAAGGAGCACAAGAAAATGATTGAAAAAAAGTGTTTGTTGTTGTGTTGCTATTATTTTGGTTTGCTGTGCTATTGGGAAATCATCAACAATAAATATACAATTTTCTCTATTATATTGCTTTCTTAATTTTCAGTTCATATAATAGTAAAAATTATAATATTATAATGCACATTTGTACGTACATATGAATACAAATATTATTTAAATATGCGCTAGTCAAATGTATAAAGGTGAAAAGGTGAAAATGTTAAATTTATTTCTGTGTAAAAATTTTATTTAAACTCTTTTACAGGTATTTCACATAATCCACAAATTGTATTACATATAACAGCAATTAAATGGTATGTACACATACCGCGTACACACTGTTTATTTAAATAAAATACATGTATGTAAATATATACAAATATACAAACATGTGTTAAAACAACATATAAGTATGATAATGTAAAAAAACAATTTGAATCAAAAGAAGATACAAAAAAAAATTAAAATTGGAGGTGAAAATTTTTTTCTCTTTTTTTTTTGAGACCGGAAGAGGTTTTATGGTCTGTGAGAAATTATATGTTCAAACAAACAAAAAAAAAAACAAATAAAAAGTAAAATGAAATGGAAGGAAAAGAAATGTTGTCGTTACCGTTTACGATTTGAGAAGAAAATCATGTCCAAGCACAGGAAATTTTACAGAAAAAAATGTATACTAGTATATGTATGTATGAATGTAAGGACGTATAAATCATACATAAATTTTTGTTGACTAAAATATTAAAATGCAACGTTCATAAATATAAGTAGGTATGATCAATGGTATTTTAAAGAAAATTATTCCTTATTAACAAAATGATGCGAAAAATTTGAAATTAATTATAAATAAAGTTGGGTCAAACCAACGGTTTGTATTGTAGCACTTTTCCCTTCAACAAGTGAAAATTCTGCTTTTACAAACACTCTATGTATACCTATCACACTATAAAAATTATTTTCATTCATACACAAAACTATTTCTAGGATTGCATATATTTAGGATGACGCATATATGCATAGTCTTTGAAATAAAGCAAAAATTAATATAAAAAGGGGTTAACATAATGCTCGATTTTAAGGGTCAATTGTGTGAGTTAAGAAAAATAATTATATTTTTTAATTTCATGGAATTTACCGTTAGCCTTTTGAGTTCATAAAAATTTGGAAAAGCTTGCGGTTTCGGAAATATAAGGTGTCAAAAATTCAAATTTTACGAATTTCAAGAGGTGATAACTTGAGAGGGGGTGGAGATGGAAAAAAATTTTCTTCTAACAAAATGAACTATTTGTTAATATCTAAAAGCCCCTAAAATTTCAAAGTTCTAGATTATGGGGTCTAGAAGAAAAACGACATCAAAAATTTGGAAAAAAAGGGACTTTAGATAACGGTAAATTTGAACGGCCATTTTGTTTTTATAAAGTTTAACTATAGTATATCACGCTAGGGGAAGCAAGCCACTGCCTTTCTGCGTTTGCAAAATTTCAAAAATGCTTATGGTTTCATTGCAACAAATATTTAAAAAAGGCCATTTTTAGGGTTTTGGGGGGGTATAACTTCTAGCGGGGGGGAGATAGGTAAAAATTTTGTTCTACGGAAATAAGTTTCTAGTAAAGATCTATGTACGCATGAAATTTCAGCTTGCTATCATCAAGGGTGTAGAAGTTTTGTAAACAAAAAATGTGTCCACGGACGGACGGACGGACGGACGGACAGAGTGAAACTAATAAGCACTTTTTTCAAAAAAATTTTTGGAAAAGTGCTAATAAGTTCGTGCCAACGTAATACCAGCTAATGTGCAATGCAATATTATTTGCGAACAAATTGCGATCATTGATTTGAATAAAAAGTTTTAGAAGGCTTTCATTAAAACGTTTCATAAAATAAAGGTGGATTTGTTCAGACACAATGCAAAGCAACAAAAAATTTCGAGTTTAAGACAAGATTACAGATATTTTTTATGAAATTTTGCTCTGTATATTCTGTTTCTGACATATAATACATTTATTGTAATTGAAAGTATTGAAGGTACAAACATAGAAACAGTAAATAATAGAGAATATTTTCCCTTTTTTACCATTCTGTCGATGTTCCTGAAAAGCATCAAGTTTTTATATTTTTCCATTTACATAAAATATAACGAAGACAAAGTCAAAATTTTAAAATTGGAGTTTCCGAAAGTTTTATTGAAAATTTTCTAACAATAACATTTCCTATAGAATAAATTATGCATCTACTTACGTATTTGCCATCTAATTTTTAATTAACTTATGATTTAGAATTAATTTTGTACTTATAGCCTTTAGTGGTTGAAATTTTTTTTATTAATAAATCATTATTACCTGAAAGGAAAAAGAAAAAAATAAAATTAAATAAAAATATTTTCAAATTTATAAGAAAAAAAAAAATTTAACATTATATTTTAATTACATACTTTAAGGCGCATACAGTTTTATATAAAAATTTTCTACGCATAATAAATTTTTTTATTAAATCAGGAGCTTGTTTCAATGTTTTAAAATTATTAAATGTTTTTTTCTTATTTTAAAAATGTGTGTTTTATCCAACAGGAGGTTCGAACTGCCTTTATAATAACAAAAAATCTAGATTTTAAAAAAATTTTCATTCTTAACTAAATTTTAATACAATAAGCCTGACGCTTAATGTTTCATGTAGATTAGTTCATAAATTTTTTTCAGTGTGAAACAATAAATAATATTATGTACATAATTATGATGACCCATTACAAAATTCAATAAGTATAAAAAGAGTAATCAACCTACGTATACCTACTCTTTTTCATTACACATAAATATTTTAAGCATGTAAATTATGTACGTATATTATCATTATTATAATTATTAGCATATGTACATATATATGCATATATGGTGTCAATATTTTTTAATGTGTCAAAAGCTTGTTACCTTCTTTTGTCATTAATAACTGGAATCGTTTCTTGTAATAAAACTGATATATGATATTTTTGATTTGATCTTTTATTTTGCTCCTAAACATCAACAATCAAACATTAATACAAGAATTACCTTTATTTTATTGTTTATATGGATAATACACAGAAAAAAATTCTTATTTTTTTATAGTAATAAAAAACACCATACTTGCAAAGTTATGTGAGTTGAATTTTTTTTCTTTTAACAGAATTGAAATAAATTGCAATTACATATTTATGCTTATATTTTAAACGAATAAGGAAATTTTATTTTTTTTTACATATGCACATATTTATCGCTTATAAATCTTTAAAAGTATACAGAGATTTTTGTATCGTGAAATTTATTTAGTTAGTGGGTTTGTTGCATTTAGCAATAGCAATTTTTTACATTCATTTGTATGAATGTACATTTTGTGCTTATGACGAAATGAAATGGATATTATATACAAACAGACAAAAGTCAGCAATTTTAGGGGGGAAAAAACATTCAAATTAAAAAATACATGACTTTCTGCATTGTATGAATTAAAAAATCAGAAAAAATAATAAAAAAAAAAACATATTAAAAGAGGGCAGTTAAAAAAATGATCAGTTAAAAATTATGGTTATTTTTCATTGAAAATAAAAAAAAAAAATGGTACATTAAAGTCAGTAGAAAATTTAAAAATTTATTTTTAATTCTACACTTTAAATAAGATAAAGAAGAGGAAGAGAAGAGAATGGGCATCATACACGCACTCTCATTTATATACATATATATATGTATATGCGTAGATGTAAATATGATGCAAATAATGTGACGATGATGATGACGGTAATATTATTGTTTGTTGATGTGGTGCGATTGCCGTGTTGCTTGCTGTTATGCTATTTGTGTTACTTTTCTTATTATTAGCATTAATTTATTGATGAAAGTTAACCAAAAATATTGTTAAGAAAAATAAAAATAAAAAAAAAAATCAGGTCGTGGACGATATTAAATTTTTATTTATGGTTGAAGAAAGGTTCAAAAAAAAAAAAATTGTATTTATTTTATTTTACTTTGTTTTTAATAGCGGATTTTTTAATCAATTTAAATTTGTTACAGGGTTTTAAGCCTTTTCTTGGAACAACTTTAAAAAAAAAATTGCGTAGGCTACTTTTTGTAAGTAAATGAATAATAGATGATTTATGACAAGATTTAATAAAAATTTTTATTGAAATATTTTTAGATTTTTTTTTTCTAATATTTTTTTTTTCAATATGTATTACGAATCATTATTAAATATAATAATCAGAACATAAAGTCGAAAATTATAAATTTATATAATACGCAGTTAATTTAAAATTTAAATTTTTAATATACTTACGGATAAAAATCCTACACTGAATTTAATCGAAATTTTAATTAAGATTAAAAAATTTGAATATATTTAAATACGCTTAATCATGAAATTCCGATTCGAAAATAAAAAAT
Organism: Condylostylus longicornis; assembly: GCF_029603195.1. NCBI lineage: Eukaryota > Metazoa > Arthropoda > Insecta > Diptera > Dolichopodidae > Condylostylus > Condylostylus longicornis. The sequence goes on along the minus strand of NW_026577973.1, from coordinate 14,207,541 downwards.
TATATAAATCATGTGAATTTTTCAGAGCTATAGTATATTTTCCTATACTCTCATGCTTTAAGTTTTCACTTAAGAAAAACATTTTACAATATTGTGAGAAAAGATGGCTTAATTTAAAATTATTTAGGTAATTTGTTTTAATTATAATAATCAGAAGATCACATTATTACCCAATTATTAAATAAATTATTATTAGTGTTATAAAATTTTCTCGCTTAAAATTTCAAATAATTTGATATTTCATAATAGATTAGTTTTCAAAATTTATATTACAATATTTTTATACAGTTAAAAACTTAAATAATTTGGAAATAGCGCTTTGAAAATAAAATACATAAAAATTATCTACATATGCAATATACGTATGTATCATAAATAAGTATGAGCCTAAAATGATTCTCTGAAAATGTTGTAAAACATGTTGAAAACTTCAATTATGGTTCAAAATAATTCTTTCCCAATTATTATTTTTATTTTAAAATTAATATTAAAAAATTGTACCCATTTTGTTAAACATCAAATTTTTATTGCAAATTGTATTCTATATATAATTTTAATTTGAATACAATTAGATTATAACTGGTTAAATTACAGATCATTAAAAAATTTTTAAAATCAAAAACAATTCACTAATTCATAATCAGGTCATTGAACTAATTTTATACTCGTATAATAAGCAAGCCATTTTCAAAAAATTTATAAGAAAGTTTCTTAAATAATTTTGTAATAATTTTGTAATAATTAGTTTTAAAGGTTTTAATAATTTTCATCTATTTTTAATTAATAAATTAGACAAATTGTTAGACTAAAGAAAATATGTAAATAAAATTTTTATGTTTCTGTTCAATTACAATTTTATTATGTAAGACGAAAATATGCCTAATTTGAAAAATTATTTTCGAATAAAAAAAAGAAACAATTGGGGCCACCTAGTGATTGCAATCATAAGAAAATCTAAATTTGTATGTTTGAATGATTATACACCCATATAAAAAATATACCTCTAAAATCGCTGTATAAATTTATTTTCATTAATATTAACAAAGTTACGTAGGTATTTTTAAAAAAAAAAATTTAGGACAATTACAGTAAAAATATTATTACAAAATTTTAATAAGAGTAAAATGTAAAAACTCTTAATGATGTTAATAAAAATGTCTTCATCTATTGTTATATTATACAATTTTTTATTCTGTAAAACTTTCAACAGTGATATATCAAACAATCAACTATGAAACTATTATACAAGATTACCAAAGCAATATTCCATATTTCATTTTAATGTAAATAAATTATGTGTGACATCGCGAGAAAATGAAATTTAAATTAACTAATTTTTGGGATAATATAGCTCAGAGTAATTTCAGGAAACGAGAAAAGAAACAAATAATGAGAAAATAAAACACATGAAAAATATTAAAAAACAATATGAAGAAGACTGAGTACTTTTCTTTTTTGTTTCTCTTTTACATCGGGCATAATATTATTTCTACTTGCATGACGATGGCATACAAGTGAATTTGAAAAAAAAAATTAATATAGTATGTGGGGGGCTATGAATTTATTTTAAGGGATTCAAGAATGAAAAACAAAAATCTAAAATTAAAAATTTATATTTAATGTTTAAAGATGAACATATCATATTTTATTTTATGTAAAATTTATGAGATCACAGTAGATTCGTAATAATGGGAACAAACTAAAAAGATCTTTTAAAGAAAGAATAAATTGTTGAACATAAAACTGCACAAGAGACGATAATAAAATAAGTATAATTTGAAGAACAATAAATCTAAGATGCATTTTAGATATTTTCCGCATATAAAATGAATAAGTTCTAAAGTTTCCAAAATTACAACAACCAAATTGTAAATACAGTAAATTTTGTTTTTATAATAAACACTTTATATCTAACGACAATCTCTATTTAATAATCAATTTTTCATGGTTGCAGAATTTCAAAGTACATACGTTATGTATGTATATCGGTTTTCAAGTGTTTGTTGTAAAGAAATTCTACTGTATGCCCGTGATTATAGTTTAATTTCGAATTAAAATAATTTAATAATACCCATAGATTTACGGTTTAAATATTTTATATATTAAATTTTGCAATTAAAATGTTTCATATAAAGAAGTTTTACTGTATACCTTACATAAAATTAAAATAATAACATAATAATTGTATTGAATTGAATGTTTCATTTGTTTCGGATCGTACATATTTTGTTTTTCATATCTTAACCTCACAGTAAATTTTATTATAAAATTTGTATATGTTTGCTTATTTTATGAAAAGTATACCTTGGATGGTATGTACACAAATTTTGTTAACTCATAATCTTAAATGGCAATAATGACAATTATTTACATTAAAGTTCATCATTAAATCGCACCATTAAGAAATGTTTGTTGATTGTTTGTTGATTTGACATAAAAAGAGAAAAGAAAAACTAAAAAGGAAAAGTAAATTATCGTTTACTTATTTGCTTGTCAAAACCGAATGAACACCAGAAATAACAAAAGAAAAATTGAAAAAAAAAATATTAATGAAGCCCGATGAAAAAAGGGCCCGTTTCACTTCGTTACATTTAAATTGTAAATTTATGAAACAAAAACTATAAAAATATTAAAAAACAAAAAAAAAAAACAATTTAAAAATATTATGCATGAGTAGGATGCACACATATCTCTACTGTCTACAGTCTGCAAACGCATTTATATACATATGTATACATAATAATTATTAAATTTAAAAAAAAATTCAAAAAAAAAAATTGAAATTAAAATTTTAATATTTTCAGACGATAGATAAGCTTTGTGTACCTTCTTTTACGACAACCAAATATTTTAAATGGGTTTGCTTAAATGTTTTAATGCTTGTACGGTTTAATGATTAACATAAAAATCCATTGTATGCTCTTCACATGTTGTAATTCAAGGAGAGATGAAGAAAATTTTGAATTCTTTTTTCTTATGCGGTTTTCTCTTCTCCTGTAATGAACATTTAAGGAGGGCAATTTGTTGTATTGAGTACGCAACAAATTAACAACACGAACAAAATAGACAATAATAAAAATTATCTACATAAGTAAAAATAATAATGTTGAGTTGACTTTGGCGGGAGGTGACATCCAAATGCCTACCAACATATTTACATACATATGTATGTTTGCTTCAACATGCAACACAACCTACAGACACACACACCAACTGATTATAAAGTACACACAAATTAAATTTTTGGCCTTCATATTTTTTATTTTTGTCGTAAGTAAAAGAAAAAAAAATAAAAACAGTTTTTCTTTCGTTTTTCTTTAATAAGCCCTGTTTTTTTTTTTTTTAAATTTCAACTTTTTCTTTTTTCTTCTTTTTGACAATAATTTTCAATTGACCTTTTTTTGTTTTTCTTCTGCTGCTACATAATTCATATGCACGCATTTATAATAACACAATTAGTTACGTGTACATTTTATTGTACAATGGTTAAAAAATAATTTCGTTATGGTTGTTTTTTGTTAAGAGAGGAAATTGTACACAGTTTCTTTCTTTGTTTTTAAAAATTCAACAATTTTCACTATTTCGTAACATTTCGAAAATATGCTAAGATGGATTACAATAATTTTATTTTAAAAAATTGTGATTATGATGATTATTGATATTGATTGAATAGTTGATTTCGATTTTATATTTAGTAGAAAATTAAGATTATTAAATATTTTTTACGTAAATAATATATTATATAACAGATATAACAGTGTAAAGGAAATTGATGTTATTTAGTTATTTTTTTTTGTTTTGCCTTGCTTTTATATTGTCGAAGGTGTTTATGGCATTTAAAATTGTGAAGCGGGTGATCATGAACTAAAAATATTGTTTTAGTAATAATTGTTATATTTAGATAGTGTAATTATAAGAAAATTATTGAAAAATAGATTTAAAAAAAATTATAATGAAAATTTAATTTGCATAGTAATTACATACTTATAAATTATAATTATAATGCAGTTTCCTGTTGCATTTCTAATTTAGATTTTAAATAAATTTAATAGCAAAAATTATTGGTCTGGGAAAATTTCATATTTGATTTGCGAAGCAAAATTCATACTGTTATAGACTTTGAAATTTTAATGATGTTCAAATCCTCAAAACCATATTAAAAATTTAAAAAATTAACAAAACTTGTCATAAAAATAATTAAATAGAGAAAAGAAATTTTCAATAAATTTTTGTCAATTGTAAATATTTTTGTTAAAAACTAATTCTTCTATACTCTTTCAACTGTTTTCTAAACTGGTCAATTTAGTCTATTTTCAATAGAAGCGTCTTAGTAGTTTCTTGTATTGCACCATATTACTAAGTACGTACTTTTTACTGTATATAAGTTTATATACATGTATTTAATGTTCTGGTCTATTCAAGATGCGAGAAAAAAAAACTTAATTTAGTTTCATATACTTACATATGTACATACATAAGTGCAATTTTCCCTTTAACCATTAAATAAAGTACTTATATAACGTTGAACATGTAGACATGTAGGAATTGTATAAAGTGATAGTGATAAAAGTTCAGTACCATTATGGTAATGTTTTTATACCCTTTAGTGTATACTGTTTATCTAGTGTGCATTTATTTTTAATACAATTGAAATTGCATGCTACTTATAGGAAAATATCTAAGTATATACTTTCATATATTTACCTACACATATCTATACACATACAATGAGTGTACAATTTTTTGTTTCGGTTTTATTATACTCGTCTAAGTTTATCATTAACAATATCAGAGGAGACCATCACTACCATATCTTTATGTTAATTTAAAAAGAGAATTAGTTTCTGCTTTTTGTTTTCTCTTTATTTTCTCCATTTCTTCAATTTTCTATTTTTAATCTCGACGGAATACAAAAATCGAAATTAAAAAATAAAAATAAAAAAATAAAATACAAATCGTAAAAATTAAATAAAATCTAAGATAGATAATTGTACATCACGAATTCTCGTTGCATCATGAAAAATGTTCTCTAGTATCAAAACATGGAACACTCTTAATAGATAAATAAAAATAAAAAAACTAAAAAAAAAACAAATGGCATTAGCATCAAAAAAAAGAGGAAGAAGAAGAATAGTGTACATATAATTTCGCCGGTCACCGCCGCCGTCCGACTATATTCACGTCTTCTGCAATGCAACGTTTACTACATCAGTTCATCCGTATATACTTAGAACATGACATATTTAGTTTATATTACAGTATGTTTTGAAATTCTAAGTATAAAAAAGTAATTTTTCGCTAATATATTATTATACAAACTCCATTAACATTAAAGTGATGTTCTCGAAATTGAAATAATTGTGTTATATCGAAAAAAATATCCTGACAAAATTTTGATTTAACAAATTAATCCAAATTTCTACAGTTACCAATATTGGAAAAAAGTGATTATTCGATTCAATAAAAATGTCTGTGCTAATATGGGGAAAAATGGGTTAAAAATGTTCAAATTTAATAAGAATTATAAATATATGTATGCGTGTATGTAGTTAAGCTTAAAATTATCACAAATTTTAGAATTATTTTGAAATTTTTGTTAGTTTTAAATAGAATACATGGATGCAGTTAACAAAATTCCAATTTAATTCATCTAATTAAATTTTTTTTTATGTGTGTGTATGTCAATTAAAATAATTTTATAACCAATGAAATAACTCACTTTTGACAAATTTTTGAGTGCTAAAATTTCATGAGTCTTAATTTAAAAACTTTATGAGTGCTTAAGACTATTTAATTTGTTATAAATTGAAAATTTGTAGTTTTTTTTAAGGCTATAGGAATTTTGATAAATCTTCACATAATATAAATAAATTATATTTAATTTGAAATAAATATTTTCGAAACATACTGTTTACATATAAGAAGACGCGTAGGCAATGAATAAAACAAGATTGAAAATAAATTTTGTTCGCATCTTAAGAAATCTTGTTTTCCATATCTTTGTTATACGAGTACCAAATACCATTTGATATTAAATATCAATATCTATGTATACTTATAGCATTCATATATGGACATTAGAAATTTGAAAAACTTGTTGAATATTTAAAGGAAAAAACTTAAAACAAAACAAACAGATCCGAGAACAACATTAAAGAATTGAAAATTTTTATATAAGTGTAATTTTAGAATGCAAGTTTTAAACATAGAATCGAAAAATCAATATAAACAAAACATTTAAATAGATAATATATAATGCACATACATATGTACATATATGTTTGTATGTAGTATATAAGTAGGCATACGGTGTACTAAATTGTTCAATGATATATCAAGATTTTTAAATGCTTCCACTTTTTTATTTGCCATCATCAATGATCGGATTATCATCATCATAATATCATCATCATTATTAACCAAAAAAAAAAAAGAAACAAAACATGTCAACAAAAATAAATTAAATAAGAGAAAAAAAAATGTTTTTTTTTCCACTTTAGGCCAGTGCACTCTTTTTATAAAAAGTCACTGACTGGACTTATCTTAGTTGCCTTGCCGGCATCATCATTATCATTATTATTTTGATCATCATCAATACCGAGTATCGTCGACTATCATTTTTACAATATCATATCATATCATCAACATCATCATCATCATCATCATCATCATTAACTAATAATTTAGAATATTTTGCGTTCGAAATTAAATTGCGTTCGCATTCATTTCCATTTTTGTACAATAGGTATGGTACGTAACCATACTACTCCTAAATGTATTGATGTGTATACATACATATGTATATATTTAGTACATCGAAAAGAACGAATTGCAAAATTTCATGTGCGTACATGTGTTATAACATGCACTCGTAATATGTATGTATGTTTTATTTAAGTGTTTGTTTATATTATGAACGTAATTCTTTCACAGTACGATAGCATAATAAAGAATCATACGTAATGTGGTATAGACCAAAGTATGTAATAATTTATCTTAGAAGCATTAAGAATATCTTATACGCATATGTACATATATCTTGAATTTTATATACATACATACATTTTGTGTATAAAATGAGAAAAATTTTATAAAGAAATCAAAATTTATTTTTAATCATTTTAAAAATATTTTGATTTTCATTTTTTTTTTCTAAAGATATTGACTGCATTACTCATTACTTGTTGAAATAGACAACCGAACACTATAGATTATAGACAAACTAGTCACCAGTCTATCAATAAAATATTCTTTATAAGCGTGTAGCGTAATTTTTTTTTAAATTTACTAATACAATGGGAACTTTAAGAAAAATAATTGGGAAAATGGATAAGTTTTCCTTAAATAAAACAAAAATGTTGAAAATTTCCGGGGAAAATCGTACTAATAAAATGTTTAAAAATGATTTAATAAAAAATTATTTATACATATTAGTAAATAATATATGTATATGTAACTAAGTTACGAAGGTATTTAAAAAATATTTCACGATAGCCTACATATGTACATACGAGTATATTGCATTCGAGAATACGAGCCAATTACATTACTTATGTACCAAGTTTTTTTTCTCCGTTTTTTAAAGTTAATAATTAAGATTGCAATTTTACGATATTATTTTCACATATTACACACACAACTGATTAGAAATCTGTAGACAACTCTATTAAATATTATTTAATTTTTAAACAACCTACAACTAAAATTTTATCAATTATCAAATTTTATAGGCAATAATAGAGCAGCATTTGACAAAAGTCAGACATCTGTAACTAAAAATATTTAAAGAGAAAAATTATAATTAAATTAAAATGTTATACGAGTATGTATATAATATAAGTTTGACAGGAGGATTTTAGCTTAGTTAATATTGTAATCATTAATCATCAAGATGTTAAAATAATTATGATTGAAGAGAATTACCCACAAAAAAATTAATTATTCTTTGTTTATATTGTTAACATTTTCGAATTTACATGCCTTGTTGCATTTGCATTTTGTTAAACGCATACAAAAAAAAACTTTCACAATTTCTCTTTATTGTGCGTGCGTAATTCGAATAGATTTTCCTCATTTCTTGTTTTGTTTTTTTATCTCATGTAGTATTTTCAAATTAAGTTCTTGTTGTGATTTCAAAGGTATGATAAAAAAAGAAGAAAAGGATTAAATTAAGAATTTATTAAAATTCAAATTTTTTGTGGACTTTTTTTTCTTCGTTATTAAAATTTTCTTATACAAAAGTAAAATTTTTTTTCTTTTATAAATTTTGACAATGTCATTGTACCAGGCTCATTTTGTTAACAACAGCGTTAACAACAGCAAAAGAACAAATATTTAAAGATCAGTGAACCATTTTATTATGGCTTTTATAGACACTTATGTATATATAGACTTGGACAGTGCATATACAAAGTATATTTTGATATGATTATAAATGATACTTACATACAAACAGATATGTATGCAAATGTGTGTGTATTTACATCTTATATATGCATTTAACGTTTCCGTCTGTTTTTGGTTTTATTTTTTTCTTGTATAATTTTATTAATATCATTGAACTCAATTTAAAGATAAAAATAAAAAGAAAAAAAAGAAATAAGTGTCCGTCTTAATGTTGTAATAATAAACACTTATTGATATGTGTATAATGTTGGATATATATGTATGTACATATGCACATATATGCATTTATAAATTATTGTCGAGTATAATGGGAAATATGGCGCAAACGAAATTATAAAATATAAAAAGATATTATGTACGTAGGCATAATGTGTTTTATTCGTTTAATGCACAGACATACACACACCTATAAACACATTTCAATAAGAAAATAACCTAAAAATTATCATCAACATAATCGTATCGTTCTTTATTATGGAAAAGTAAATTTCAAGCACCTTTGTGTATTTCCAAAAATATAAAGCACATAATGTATGTATGTATATGTATGTAATATTATATAAAAGGCATTTTTTTGTTTTTTTTTTTAATTTTTTCTTATTAATAAATTATGTTCTCTTCAGCTGCGTTTTTTTTTTCTTGTGTCTCTTTTAGACCTTACATTTTGTTGATTTCATTATAAAACAAATTTTCATTTGTGTTTTGTTGTTGTAGTTATTCCGAATTTTTTGACATTGTTTGCTTTTATTCATCTCAACAAGAGGTTGTCATTTAATAAAAAATATTCCTATGGGTTATACAGGAATCATATAACAAAAAAAAAAAATAAAGAAAAACAAAGAATGCATTTTTCATTCTTATTTCAGAATTTTTGATTGTGACGATTTCAACCATGATAAATGATAATGATGAATTATAATTATTGTAATGTATACATATACATCTACATAATGTGAATAGATAGAAAAGCGATAATATACACGAATTGTATCTAAGTATGTCGGAATTATTTTTTTAAAAATTATTGTAATATTACACCATTTACATGGGGAAAATGCATAGGGTGACTATCCAAAAACGAAATGGACATACAAAAGATACTAAATACTCGTACATAAATTAAACATACTTATGTATGTTATGTACATATATATGTATGTGTATATTTACTAACAAAGTTCAATTTATCGTAATTTCCTTTTGTTTTCATTTACATACACATTTATTTCATCACATTTTGTATTGCATCACGTCATTTTTTGATATAATAAAGAAGAGTGTATATTAATATTTATTTAAATATTTAGGTAAATCTATAATATACCCTGGTTTCTAAATTATAAAAACAATCGGTTTTTACACTATCTTTAAAGCACCACGAATTTTTTTATATTTACTAAAATGCTGCAGCGTAAAAAGTTTAGACTCTAAAAGTCATAATCGTGTGTTTTCACATAGTGTTAAAATCATTTGTCTTGAAACATTTTGCAATTTGTCTTGAAATTCACTAACTTTTTGAAATTAAATACTTTGCATTTCTTTAAATATGTATGAAGTTTTTGAATATGTCCCCACAATTAAGCATTATGCATGAAGTTATTTCATCTATGTGAGCTTGTGATTAAATACGAGAGATCATAATTTGAGGAAATTGTTTACTAAAGGTAACGATTATCTACTACGATATTAACGATATACTAACTCTTTGATTATCTATGAAAGAGTAAGTATATCGTTACTTTACTAATTGTTTATAAGTAACAATAATCACTATCCCATAAGTTTAATAAACTTTTTAGCAGCACAGAGAGAATTTGATTCGTTTACAACAATTACTGTTATAATAAATTACTGTTATGCCATTTGTATAACAAGAAATTATACAAAAATTGAACTAAAAATTGCATATTATTGTTATTAAATTGCATAAAAATATTTTGAAAAAGAAAACGTTCCGGCTGAATATCAAAATGGATTGTTATTTTTCCCGTTGAAAACAGTAAATTGCTGGCCTGGCCATGTAGGTTCCATTAATTCAGGTTATTTAACTTTTTGTTAATACTTTTAAATTTCGTTTTTTTTTATTTGTTTGTAATGCAGAGGTATGAAATTTATTGGAAATTTGTTTTATTATACGTTTTTTATTTTGACAGAAATTATTGAAAAAAAAAAACAAATTAAAAATGTGATAAACCAAAATAATAATAAAAAAAATTATTATTTTTTTTTGTCTGGTATAACGAAGAAATTGATACCAATTTTTTTTTCTTTTTGGGGAAAAAGCAAAAAGTCAATGGTCGAATTGCGAACAATGATACCTTTAGAATAGCACAATATACTTATATGAATATTGTCATACAGCTGACATTTATTGCTCAAAAGAGAGAGGAGAAAAAAAAAACATTATGAAGGATTAGCATTCATTTTATATAAATTTTAATTTTTGTTTTTTTTTTATAATAAAAAAAAATATTGGCATTAAGAGGCTAGAGCGCTCCTTATTCTTTATTTTCGGAATATTATAATATAGACATGCGTATATATAACGCATTATTTATATATTTGCATGAATACCTATGTATATGGACAAGAAATGTAATTTGTCGCTTTACTCGCTATTAATCGCAAAATTAATGCGGATAAGAATTTATGGAAAATTGATTAAGCAAAGTCAAGGTAAAAGTAATCAAATTAATTCAAAAAAATCATTAAAATAATTTTGGAAAAAAATTAAAATATTGGGTTTTCATTATAAATTTTTGTTATTTTCGATTAAAATTGAAATGAACAAAATTTTTGATTGGCTACATATTTTTAACATCTCAAAGGTATTTATCTTAAGCGAACAATGTATGTATACATGCATATGACATACATACCTATTTTGTATTAGAATAAAATGCCATAAAGAGAATTTTTAATAATTGACATTCACTTTTAAAAAATATCTGAGTATACAATAAAAAAAATTGGTAGTTAAACCTTTGAAATGTGAAAACAAGATGGGCTAACGAACTCATAATTTTTCTTATTCTTAAATATCAAAACACAAATCATCACAATAACCTCATAAAAGAATTTTTATTGGGAATTTATGAATTTCTCTTACATAATTACGAAAAAAAAAATTTTTTTTTTATATTTTAAATTTAACCATAAAAACATAAGAGACAACAAGCGGCCTAAAAAAATCGAAAAAGAAAAAATCATAATTATTTTTTTTCTTCACATTTTAAATTGCTCTTAGAATAATTTAATTTTTCTCATTTTTATCTCCATATAAATCTCCACTAAAATAATATTAGAGCGTAAATAAAATTCTCAAGTAATCACCTGAACGTTAAAAGTAATTAAAATATACTTACATACATATGCACACACACTTAGTATTTATATAGATATAAAAAAAAAAAACCAAAAAAAAAAGAATGAGATTTGAGAATAATTAAAAGTTTTTTTTCTTTACAACCGGCTTTTTTTTTTCTTTGTAAGTTATAAAGAAAAATAACAGTTACAGTTTAGTAACCTAAAAGCGCGTTTAGATTTAATAAACAAAAAATAAAAATGTAAAAAATACGCAATCATAATAAAAAAGCATGAAGTTTTTAAGTAGAAAAAAAAACAAAAAAGCTCAATAACAAAAAATTTTGTATAAGAAAAACTCAAAAGAGGAAAAGAAAAAAAAATTCAAGAACAGGTCCATTAATCGAGACCAATTATGATTCGATTTCAAGGCGAAATATTGTTCACGAAACAAAAAAAAAACCACCAAACAAAGAAAAATCAAACCGATTAAATAAAAAATTTCTACTTCTTATTTTTATTTCCAACTTATATTTTATGGGTGTTAAAAATATGTGCGAGACGGGAACATACATACTTACATATATATATATATATCTATATATAAATATATAGATATATATATATATATATATATATATATATATATAAATATATATGTGAAGAGCTTTTCACACCTCCGTATTATTAAGTATGTTAATAATTTGAGCTAGTCAGTATAAATCTATAGTATAGCTAAAATAATGTTATTATTAATATTTGATTTCGAGATTGCATTAAGCAATTTTATCAAAAAAAGCTGGATGGAGACAATTAAAAAATATTCGAAAATCATAACAATGAGAGTGATTATCAACTGAAATAGTAAAATTGTAAAAATTAATAATTGAAATTGTTGAGTATACACATGTAATCAACATACGCGCTTGGCATGGCAAGTGTCATTTATAATATTTATTCCAAAATAGTGTTTGAACAAAGTGAATGTATTTATGTATTTGTTTATGTTCGATAATTTTTACCACGACTTGACTGTTGAAAAATATGTTTAATCGTTCTATGTATATATTACTAATAGCCATAAAATATAATAGTATGGTCTGATTACGTCATGAGGTAGTTAAATATCTTAATTTTTAATTAGAATATTTGAGAAAAAAAAAAACACAAAAAAGTAACATAATTGAATGAATAGGCGAGACATTTAAATCATTATAATTTTTTTATAGTTTATTCTTTTGATTTTTTTTGAATTGACATTAAATTAATTTTTATAATTAGATACACTATTATATAATTATACATATATACATAAAATACATACATGTGTAGAAACCAGTATTGTGTACAAATCGTTGTTTTAATTAATTCAACATAATATTGTATTTTGTGTGTATATGTAAACGAATATTAATTTCACTGTTTGTTCATTATTTTATGACAAATAGCTACATAAATGTTATTCAATTTAAAACATTTCATATTTAATTATTAATTTTATTTTGATTTAATTAATATATTAAAATGAGATTACATTAATTTGACCTTTTATAAGTAAAAGTATTGTAATAATAAAAAATATTTTTATATTATGCATTAAATTTACTAAATATAAATATTATTTTAGAAAAACAAACAAATTTGAATAGATTTTTTTTACAATTAATTACAGATAATTAGAAATTATTTTAATAATTTTAATAAATATTAAATATTAATTAATTAATTTAAATTATATGAATTCAACCTACGAATTTACATTGTCCTATTATTGTCCTATACAAGGGAAGGGGACTTATAAGTTTCCATTAATTCTTTTCTTCTAAGAGACTACGATGTTTTCTGCACATTGAACAGTGCAAAAAGAATCAAAATCATATTGCAAAATATCCGATTCGCTTCAAAAATGCCTAAATAAGTCCCGTCCCGTCAGTTCGAAAACACAAATACTATTTTCATCTACTTTAAAAAACTCTCATAATTGCACTAATCATTTACTCATTTATTCGTAGTTTGTACATGGAAATAGAATGCAAGTAATATTATTAGCCTTAGTGATTACTCATATAGTGATAAGTCAAAATATTACATGTGACATTAAAACATTTTTCCCCTGTATACTGTGAAGAACATATATATTTTGTTTTCCTCATATTTTTTATAATTAAACAAATATCATCAAGTTGTCAAATTAAATAAGTGGAAGTGTTAATTAAATATCAATTTAAATATATTAAATGCACATACATATGTACATTGTACACAGAAAAAAAAAAGTGAGTTAAACATTATCAAATTCCATTTTTCAACATCAAAATATAAAAAAAAAATGTTGAAAAATACCAGAAGAAAAAATTATACTTAAAATTCTGTCAAAAGGCATTTAGGCTTTTTTTATACCCTGCACTTCGTGAAGGGTATATTAACTTTGGTATGGAGTTTGTAACTATTTGAAGGAGTCATCTGCGGTATGGACATATATATATATTCTTGCTCAGCGTAAAATTCTGCGTCGATTTAGACATGTCCGTCTGTCCGTCCGTCCGTCCGTCCGTCCGTCCGTCCGTCCGTCCGTCCGTCCGTCCGTCCGATCGCACGATAACTCAAAAACGAATAATGCTATCGACACCAAACTTTCACAAGTTTTTTCTTTTGTGCCAAGGACGAGCCCTATTGTTATTGGACTAATTGGGACAAAGGGTTCGGGTAGCTGCCATACAACTCAAAGAGTTTATTTTAAATATTTCAAAAACTAATAAAGCTATAAATATAAAATTTTGTATACATGTGTCCAATTATATTCTACATATGCTCTAAAAATTATAATGCGATAGCTGCACCGGTTCGGGTAGCTGCCATACAACTCCAACAGCAAATTTTTTATATTCGGAAAAATAATAAAGTCAGATTCATGAAACTTGGCAGTCATGTGTCCAATTATAGGTCAAATATATTTCTGAAGTTTTAGAGGAATTGCATGACAGGTTCGGGTACCTGCCATACAACTCCAGAAGCTAATTTTAAATATTTGGAAAAATAATAAAGTCAGATACATGAAACTTGACAGTTGTGTGTCGAGTTATAGGCCAGATATATTTCTAAGGTTTTAGTGGAATTGCTTGACAGGTTCGAGTAGCTCCCATACAAGTCTAAAAGCTTATTTTAAATATTTGGAAAAATAATAAAGTCAGATTCATGAGCTTTGGCAGTCGTGTGTCCAATTATAGGTCAGACATATTTCTGAAGTTTTGATGGAATTGCTTGACAGGTTCGGGTACTTGCCATACAACTCCAAAAGCTTATTTTAAATATTTGGAAAAATAATAAAATCAGACTCATGAGCTTTGGCAGTCGTGTGTCAAATTATAGGTCAGACATATTTCTGAAGTTTTGATGGAATTGCTTGACGGGTTCGGGTACTTGCCATACAACTCTAAAAGCTTATTTTAAATATTTGGAAAAATAATAAAGTCAGATTCATGAAACTTGGCAGTTGTGTGTCGAGTTATAGGTCAGATATATTTCTGAAGTTTTGGTTGAATTGCTCTACAGCTACGAGTAGCTCCCATACATGTCCAAAAGTTTAAATATTTGGAAAAATAAAGTCAGATTCATGAAACTTAGCAGTCGGATGTCCAATTATAGGTCAGACATATCCGTGAAGTTTCTATAGAATGATTTCACAGGTTTGAGTAATTGCTATACAACAACGAAAGGTGCAGGGTATAATTCAATCGGTTTATACCGACTGAAACGTTTTTACTTGTTTTTTATTTTTTTATTTTTATTTTTTTTTTGGAAAAAGAACCCTGGAATTTGAACGCACTTGACACTATCAAAAATAATTTTGGTAAAAAAAATAATTTTTTTTTGCAAAATTTTTTATTTTTTTATTGTCGTTCTTGTTATACTCGTACGTAAGTACTTTTTAAAAAAAAAATTCTATGATAATTCGTAAACATTTGAAGAATTTTCTAAATAGCAAAAAAGAATTGTATGAAAAAACAACAACAAGAAAAAGAAAAAAAAAACAAATGTACTTGAAAATGATTTTTTTAATTGAGTACTCAAAATAATGCGGAAGAATTGATTGTTTTATTGTAAAATCATACAAGTCCATGAATATTATGTTGTGTGTGTTGTGAATGTGAAAAAGATTCATGAGTATATGTGCATGTGTAATTAATAGTTGTATTTTTTTGTAAGTTGAATAATCGCGATAAAAAATATCAATAGTTTATTTTCAAACTAAATTTTTTTTTTGTAATCCCATAGCTTTGTCATCAACACAAAAGCGGTGTTTGATTACAGTCTTGAATTGTCTAGAGATAAGATTTTTTTACACGTTTCATACAAAATGTTTAATTTCATGCGAATAAATTACATGCATATATATACATATATTGTATACAAGAGCCTGTTTTTGATTTTCAAATTAAGATAGACCGCTCAATAATTCAATGTGGGTCATTTTAATTTAACTTTTAAATTTTAATTAGAACTCATATAATGCTTTCAACAACGAAAAAAGTAACATTATTGTATTTTTGGAAATTAATTTTTCGTTTTGAGTACGTGAATCACTCTTGATTGCAAAATGAGTTGTAATTTTTAAAGCGCAATATTAACACTATTCACTTATACTAGTTCATCTTAAAAATAGATGAGAACAATTTATTTCATTCAATCAAACAAGAAGGCTGGGCATTTTTTATACATGTTTGGATTTCATTTCTTTGCATGATAGTTTTGTTTGATTAACTGTTATATTGTTTGACTAGATCATTCTCTTGTACAAAATGAATGATTTTTAAAAATTTTTAAATTTATAAAATTGCAAATTAAGTTTTAATTTTTTCTTTATAATTAAAATGAAGTTTGAAAATCATTGTTTTATGTTGATTTCAACTTTATTTCATTAGCATAATCTAAAAATTTTTGTTTGCTAATCGTTTTAATTTTTTTATTTATTTTTTTTTCCTAATTTTATTTCAAAATGCCCCCCTTTTTTATACCCTGCACTTCGTGAAGGGTATATTAACTTTGGTATGGAGTTTGTAACTACTTGAAGGAGTCATCTGCGGTATGAACATATATATATATTCTTGCTCAGCGTAAAATTCTGCTTCGATTTAGACATGTCCGTCTGTCCGTCCGTCCGTCCGTCCGTCCGTCCGTCCGATCGCACGATAACTCAAAAACGAATAATGCAATCGACACCAAACTTTCACAAGTTTTTTCTTTTGTGCCAAGGACGAGCCCTATTGTTATTGGACTAATTCGGACAACGGGTTCGGGTAGCTGCCATACAACTCAAAGAGTTTATTTTAAATATTTCAAAAACTAATAAAGCTATAAATATAAAATTTTGTATACATGTGTCCAATTATATTCTACACATGCTCTAGAAATTATAATGGGATAGCTGCACCGGTTCGGGTGGCTGCCATACAACTCCAACAGCAAATTTTCTATATTCGGCAAAATAATGAAGTCAGATTCATGAAACTTGGCAGTCATGTGTCCAATTATAGGTCAAATATACTTCTGAAGTTTTAGAGGAATTGCTTTACAGGTTCGGGTACCTGCCATACAACTCCAGAAGCTAATTTTAAATATTTGGGAAAATAATAAAGTCAGATTCATGAAACTTGGCAGTTGGATGTCCGATTATAGATCAGATATATTTGTGAAGTTTTAGAGGAATTGCTTGACAGGTTCGGGTACCTGCCATACAACTCCAGAAGCTAATTTTAAATATTTGGAAAAATAATAAAGTCAGATTCATGAAACTTGGCAGTTGGATATCCGATTATAGACCAGATATATTTGTGAAGTTTTAGAGGAATTGCTTGACAGGTTCGGGTACCTGCCATACAACTCCAGAAGCTAATTTTAAATATTTGGAAAAATAATAAAGTCAGATTTATGAAACTTGGCAGTTTTGTGCCGAGTTATAGGTCAGATATATTTCTGAAGTTTTAGTGGAATTGCTTGACAGGTTCGAGTAGCTCCCATACAAGTCTAAAAGCTAATTTTAAAAATTTGGAAAAATAATAAAGTCAGATTCATGAGACTTGGCAGTCGTGTGTCCAATTATAGGACAGACATATTTCTAAAGTTTTAATGGGATTGCTTGACAGGTTCGAGTAGCTCCCATGCAAGTCTTAAAGCTTATTCTTAATATTTAGAAAAATAATAAAGTCAGATTCATGAAACTTGGCAGTTGTGTGTCCGATTATAGATCAGATATATTTGTGAAGTTTTGATGGAATTGTTTGACAGGTTCAGGCACTTGCCATACAACTCCAAAAGCTAATTTTAAATATTTGGAAAAATTATAAAGTCAGATTCATGAAACTTGGCAGGCGGATGTCCAATTATAAGTCAGACATATCCGTGAAGTTTCTATAGAATGACTTCACAGGTTCGAGTAATTGCTACACAATAACGAAAGGTGCAGGGTATAATTCAATCGGTTTATACCGACTGAAACGTTTTTACTTGTTTTAATATAGAATTAATTTTAATTTAAACGTACATACTAGCTATGTATATAGAATAAGAAGAACCCAACAAATCGTATAATATAGAAATATAAATAGATTTCTTTAAGGTTAGAAGATTTAGAGACAATACTTTTGTTTTTTTTTTTTCGTTTTCTTGTTATTTTTAATATTTTGGAAGAGTTGAAATGAGTTCAAAATTGGAGGTTCTATTCTAACCTTCAAAATATAATAAAAAAAAAATATATTAGAAAATATGTTCATATATATATATATATATATATATTTTTAAATTAGAGTTAAGTACAACAATCTGCCATTATTTAATTATGAGTGAACTTGAAATATTCAAAATTCAAATACATAGTTGAAATATTTTTTGAGTTAGGTGAATAATACATACGAAATAGTAAAATTTGGGATGATTCAAGTGATTTTTATTTTTTGTGTGTTTTTCCTTTTTGGTAATGAAAGTTTGTTGCCTGGGTTAAATTTTATAATGATATTAATAAATAATAATTAAAATTATATTTGTAATACTCGTATTAAAAATATTTTCAAGGATTTTAAAATTTATATTACCGGGTTTTAAGTAATATGCATATATTTTTTTTTATCAAACGAAGCTTCACGCGATTAGATTCTTTGATGAGATTTATTAGAATGTAAATTATTTGACTTTGAATTAAAATAAAATTATATGAATTAAAATTGCTATTTTGCAAAATTTTGAACCTTTTATTCATTTATGATTTGGAAGATAAATCACGAATCAAATGCATGCTTTTTCAGACAGAAAGAGATTTTTTTTTACTAAGAAATTTTTACTTATAATTAATGTCTGTACATAAATTTACAGAATCATATTGTCAGAAACGAAGATTAACATCAACTGCACTATTGATAACAAGAGTTAATAGTTATTGTTAAGTATGAGAAATTTGGAAGTAGTGAGTAGACAAATTTTTATCTCTTTCAAAATTACTTTTAATACAAAAAGGAAGATATTTATACGAAAATGTGTCGAATTGGATTTATAACATTTTGGGTCTGGATTTCCCTAATAATAAGTAAGAGTAAATTATGTAAATATAAGTATGTGATTGTTGATATATGTACATGTAGTTAAAAATCAATCTAATAGAATAGATCGGCAAAAGTTCTTCAAATAAACTATTTAAATTTTTGATATTTTTTGTATTTTTGGAAAAAAATTTTTTATTTATTTTTTAAATTTTTCATTAATTTGGATAACATACTTATTTCTAATTCCAACTAAACGTTCTCTTATTCCATTAAAAATTTAATTTAATTTGAACTTTTTTTTTGTACTAAATTTCTATTTTCTTTTGTTCTCAAAAATTTAAAAAAGAAATCACAACGTACCAAAAATCAAAAAAAAAAAGAAAAACTATCCATTTTTATAAGAATTTTTTTTTTTATTTGCCTGGCATATTTTACTTTTCGATGTCTTTCATTCAATTTCTTTTCTTCTTTACTGATCTCTTCCTTCTTTCAAGACATTACTTTACAACAACCTAGTATTGTCATTTGATAATCGTCATATTCACTGTCATCGTAGAAAATGATGATAGCGAATGGTAACGAAAAAAAATTTGCTGTTGCTATTATGGTTATCTACCTAAACAGATACGCTGTTCTACTTTTTAGTTAAGTGAGAATAAAATCATCTATCAAAATGTTTTATTATTAATATTGAGATTAACATAAATCTAGAAAAGGAGAAATTGTTCTAAAAACATTTTTTTGTGAATACCCGGTGTGTGTATTCTAATTTAAAATCTTTTAATTATTATTTTTTTAGTTTTTTTCTTTTCATGTACCCCGATGTTTTGTTATAATAAAATTGTCTTGGTAGGTGTTTTAGATTAACATCAACTAATAGTTATGAATGAAAAATTTGGCACTACTAAGTGGAATTAAATGATTTTCAATCTTATAATACGATATTGAATTAGTATAGAACACATTAAATCAAATTTAATAATTTACTGTCCACAAAACCTTTAAAATGATTAAAATTATTTGTAGGTGAGGAAAAACTTTCTTTAAATTGCATTTTTGTGTTAAGCCATGTATGTATGTTTTTTAATCCAAATGTTATTTAGCTAAATGTTTACAGGGGTTTAAATAAGAAAAATTAGCAAAAATTTTCCCAAAAGGTACATTTGTAGTTCCAATATTATTCGTTTAGTTTAAAGGTGTTGCATGGTTCAAAGTAGGATACTTAAATATCCCAAAAAAAATCCATTAGAAAACTTAAATTTTTAAACTTTTCGAATTTTTATGTTAATTTTATTAAATTTTAATTTCTATGCTATTATTATTTGATGATCAACGTATAACTTTTATGATTTACGAATTAATTTTCAAACAAAATTTTCATGTACTACTTATACACAAAATTTACTATCATTATAATTAGTAATTGTACATTTTACATTATAATCATTTTCTTAAAATACAAATAATTTTGGTTTATGTAATAGTTTTTTACTTTTAAGTTTGAATTAAAATACTGAATAAAAATATTAAAAGTCTTGTACTTATCCGGGTGGGAATAAAGAATATTTTTAATTAACAAAGGAAATCATATGGTAAAATAAGAGAAATGATATAAAATCAAATAAAAAATTAAAATAAAATAAAATTTATGTATAAAATTACATCGAGAAAAGAAAATTATTAAGAAAGTTCTAAATTTAAAAATTAGAGAAAAAAATATAAAAAAATAATTGTATAACAGAATTGTAATGGTACTTAAAGAAAAAATATATTTTACATTAAATTGGCATACGAGTACAAACATTCATAATACGAGTACATGTATATATGTACGTGTAAGCAAATATGCTTGTTGAAAAGAGAATCTATGGGCCATATAATTTCTTTTTATTGCAGATTTTAAATTCAATTTTTCCTTTCTACAATTTTAAATTTTACATTTTACACTTGTGTACATTTTCAAAAATCATCGAAATAGAAAAAAATTATATAACACATTAGTAATATTATTTACATGAGTATGTACATATGTATAGAAATTTATATACATACTCAGTACTTTCCTGGACTCTTTATACTTAAATTCATGCATATTTACATATGTATATATACATATCTATGCGGACATGTAAGTATCATTTTTTTTTCTTTTTAATTTTAGCTTTATTTTTATTATTTTCTCAGTTCAATGTCCCTGAAAAATTATATTTTATTTGAATTCATTTCATAAATATAAATATATCTGAATTCTATATTCGAATTACGTATGTACGTATGCTTGTATGTATGTGCATACATGTTTTTAAATGGTATGTTAAAATAACATGCAATAATAATTCTTTTAGTTAAACTACACTCTATAACGTACTGGTTGACCTCCTATTAAAATATCTATACGAATAAAATATGAAATACTAAAGTGTTATGAATAGATACAGCGCTATACATAAATACTTACATATGCATATACGAGTACACATTCAAAATGTAAGTAAGGTGTGTACATCTTCTGCATATATTATTAATAAATATATTTATTGTATGGATGAGTTAGAGTTGATACCGTCGATGGGTAGTTGATGGGTTCTTTTATAACTCTGTTTTTTTTTTTGTTAATATGTGTGTGTGTACGTTCGTTATTCATAACTTCTTTTTTAATTTTATTATTTTTGATTTTTTTTTGGTTTTGTTATATTATTTTACCACATCATGTGAATTTGGTTTTATTTCGAAGTTATATTAATTTTAAAGTAAAGAAGCTAAAAAAAAAAATATGGTGAAAAGTATAGAAGCGCAAGCTCATGTAAAATTTTATTTTATGAAATTCAAAAAAAGGTAGTGCAATCTAAATATATATGACTATACATAATATAAATGTATATATATATATGCATTTTACATACATTCTTAACTATAGTTATTTAAAAGTTTTCAAAAGTTCATAATAATGTGCATTACTTTGCTAATTGAAATTCACTTAATTAAATTTTTGTATATATGAATATTGTATATATTTGCACCTATATGTATATACTATTCATATTATACATAATATAGTTTATATTGTGGGTTATGCTTGAGAAATAAAAGAAAAATAGATTATGGGCATATATAGGTATATAGTCCACTTTATATTGAGTATCTATATATAATACTACTAAATACTATTTATATAAAGAAATATGTTGAGATAAAATATTGTGAAAAGTGAAAAATTGGGATATTTGTTTTAACAATATTAAATATGATTATATTTTAAAGAATTTTCTATAATATAAAGTACAGTTTACACATTAATAACACTAAACATTAAAAAATCTATGAACTATGTTTAAATTAGTGTAAACCAGTTATTTGCAGAATACATATGTATATTTTGCATAATTATTTTATGCACGGCTTGCGAAAAAATTTTTAAAAATTTGTTAAATTCGATCTGGTATAAATCTAAGATAATTGCCGGTAAAGGTTTCTGATGTTCAAGTCGATACTGAAACTCATGAGGAATAATTTTAAATAATAACGTTGGGTAAAATTGTATGTTCTTATAAAGGAACTTATTTAAATTTGCTGCTAAATGTCAATAACATAATTGTAATAAAATTTTAACAATATTAAGAGTGGCATAGGGCTGACCTATCTTAAATTATTAAAGAATTAGATAAGTACCTTCTAAATAAAAGAAAATTGTTTTGAGATAGAATTCAAGTGAAACCATTTATATTCAATCACAAACACTTACACATATATTGACAGTATGCGTATTATTATAAATTTAAAGAATTTCCTGGAAAGTCACATAGCCTCGCTTATATACATATGTATGTATATTTATACTCTATTTTACGCAATATTGTTAAAACTAAATCATTTTCTATATTATGTTCGCGAAAATGGGGAAACGTTTTATTTAATTTATTTTTTTTTTCAAATAACTGTAAATTAATATTATGTACATATTTATATTTTAAATTGTATTATGGAAACAACTGTTTATTATTTAACCGTATATTAAATGTATATGTATATGTACGCATAATTTATAAAAAAGTTGCTGTGTTTTTCTTTCCAAGGACATTAATAAAAAAAAAAACACAAAAGTAAAGCAACAAATAAAAAAAAAATAGTGGGAAAAAATTGTTCAATAATAAATGCTATTTTCGTTTTTATTTCTGGGTTGAAAACTACACATACATACATACTAAATATAGATAATGATATTAAAGTTAAGCATTATACTTAAGTGTTTTTTTTTTGCGTTAATTAAATAACGCACAGTATGTTCATTTATGGAGTATGTAATAAATATCTCGAGTCTCTTAATAAAAGCAAAATTATTAAAAAATTTAATACATATGATAGCGAAAATCGAAAGATAAACGTAATTGAGGTGTGTATGAGCGGCGGCGGCGGCGGCAACGATATCTACTATATATGCATGTACGTAGGTATTTGTGTGCGTAAAATGACATTGAAATTTAAGTTCAAAGAAAAATCACGCAAAAAAAAAATTTTTTTTTGTTTTTTTCTCTTCGCTTTTTAAATTGTATATTAAATGAACACAGGGTTATAATAATTTTTAAGCATGCTAAGAATTTGAATTATATACATACGCACTACATACGTATATTTATGCTTTATGATAAAAAGAGAGCAAAAATAACAAAAATTGAAAGTAATTGTATATGTACATAAATTTTTATGGTATTTTACATACCCATGTACATTTGTACATTAAATAATACATTAATACATAATGTATACATATGTAGTTCAGTTACTATGAATTTTAATAAATTTTAATAATATCGCACGAGAAAAAATCTGATTAAACTAGTTTTTCGCTATGATATAAATAAATATTTATTTAGGAAGGTGCGTAAAAATATAAAATACAGATGTTCATAAATATACATATACATATACATATGAACAGCAATTTATTCATATTTATCATAGTATCTAAATTTATTGAAATTAAGAATAATAAATAATGATAAAAGCTGTTTAAAACACATTTAAATATTTACACGGAACTATTTTAGAGCAATTTTGTAAATTTAGTTACGATGTATATATATATGTACATACTGATATAATTGGGAAAATTGTTTTGAATTTGTCAATTTTGTTGATTATTGAAAAATAAAAGCAAGGTATACACAATGTATGTACACATACCGGTTTAGATAATAGTATTATAGTTCAACTTACAATTCAGAAATGTAACCACAAAATGTTTTACAAATTATTTAAAGATATAGATTTTGCAAAATCTACTCTAGACATTATTTTATTTGAAATATAAATAGTTAACGAATGAAAATCGAAATATATTATTGATCAAATCAATGGTCTGTAAAATGTCAAATTTTCCTTTAATTAAAATAATTTAGAAATACTTGGGAATCAAAACAACCTGCTGAAGGCAATGAAACAATTTTTTCTTTTCTTTGATTTTGCATAAATTTGGGCGCAATTTTATAATGATAATTTTTTGAAATAATTAAATTTATATTGAAAATTTTATAGTAATAATAAAAAGAGCTAAAATTATATTGCTAAATAATTCAGTTAAAGCAAGAGGATACAATTTTGGATTAGATGGCAAATGGTGTTCTGCTTTTATAGAAGTTCGATAGAGCTAACGAAAAACAACAATCGAAAATTGAAATTTTGCAAAAGGTGTTAAATCTTGAATAGGGGAGGAGATATTGTACAAGAAAATTTTTTTTAATAACTATCTATAAATTGTTGCCATTTGATACACAACTGAGTTGCCGTTTGAAGGAAAAAAATTGCAGGAAATTTAGTGATAAACCGGTATGAGAAACGCGCAATGTAAAGGATCAATTCAACACTTTAACATTTGTTTGTTTTTGAATTACTGAATTTGGAAATTTATTTTGGTTTCATTACTACAAATTCGTTTCGAATTTCTAGAGCTAGAAATATGTCAAAAACACCTTTTTTTTCTAAAAACTTTAATTTAGTAATAACTAGAGTGTGAAAATTATTTTTATGTTTTTCAAGTTCAAAGGTTGTTCATGTAAGTTTTGGGGTTAATGAAAAATTATTAAAATTCTGGCTCAATAAATAGATTTTTTAAGTGGTGTTTCTTTCAAATTTGATTAACGTTCAAACAATAATGCACATTATTTATTATTTAATATAATCTGTATTAATTATTTATTAATTTATCTTTTATATTATCCAAGTGACGTAAAGAATATACAAACCTATTTTTAAATTTTAAATAACAAATGAATATTCAAGTCATAACCTCACTTTAATTTTTTATTAAAGTTATTGTGTGCTATGTAAAGAGTTTGACAACCTTATATAATAGTACATACTCACATTATACACTACACATAAAATTATAAAAACGATATAGAAGTATGACATTAAATACCATATATTTTAAAATTACTATTGCCTTAAATAAAATAAATTTTAAAATGAGGGAAACGTTTTTTAAAATTTTTTTTTTATTTTTTTTCCTCATTGGCGTAAAAGAACACAAAACAAAAAGAAAAATTCTGAAGACGTAACGCTCTACCGATGAATAAGAAAGTGAAAAGTTTAATATTATTAACAAGAGGAGTGTGAGGGAGATGGAAAGGACTTAACGAATAAATGTAAGTTATAAGTAAGTAAATATTAGAGGCTATGTGGTTAAAGTGAGTATAAGGTGCAATATAATTCTTTGCTTTTTTAACACCTAACTATTTCTTATGTATAATACGTGTAAACCGCCTATGTTGTGCACTCATAAACAAATATTACATTAAATGCATTTATATACTTATGCTAAACCTAATTGATATTCAAGAAGTGTTATTTTTAATAAAATTTAATGAGCCTATAACTAAAACAATTAAACTATTAAAAATGAAAAAAATTTTTTTTTACTTTCTTGGAATATTTGTTATAAGAACATCAAATATTTTTAAGGAACTTCAATAAAATATTAATAAATACTTTCAATTGAATAAAATATATAGTATATGTACCCATGTGTGTATAACTATTTGTATTAGGTTCAAGAATCGCGGAAAAAATAGTTCTTGAATTATAATTATTATATTTTTTGTTTGTTTCTTTTTCGGTTTTTGAAAATGGTATGTCGTCGTCGGCTACCATACATATCTTTTGTTTTCTTCATAGTTATTTATTTTATTAGGAAGAAAGGTTATCGTACTCCAATGATTACCATTATTGGTTTTGCTTTATAGTATAATAAATGACCATAATGTATATGATGGCTTAACATTTATGTTTATATGGGCTTATTTTAAATATGGTATTAAGTTTTTTTTTTTTTTTTAATTTTTTACACCTTTACTAAAAAATATTTTGATCGCGGTGTATTCTATGATGACTTTTAATTTAATTATTTGAATTTAGTATATTGAGATTGATTGTGTGAGTATGTAGATTGATGATCAATTATTGTTGACTATTGAGACACGAACTGAAAATTAAGTCTAGAGACAGGAAACATACAAATATATTCAAACTTTCATGAATTTCTTAAGAAATTTAATAAATCAGTTGATTTGATTCTGTAATTGCTCGTTCTACAAGTACGAACTATAAATCGCTAGTTGAATCCATTACAATTATTTATATTATGGCTTAGTTCAACGCTAAATTTTAGAGGTATTTTGGAAACTTCCTTAATAAGAAAATATTATACAATATATAAAGTATACTAATTGAATTAGTTAATAAATGCACTATTAAGAGTGCTAATATCTTAAATCTTGTCAGTACCATCTATAAAAAAATAGACGTTTTGAAAACTCGTTACGCAATATAAATAGGTTATTTACTTCATTCTATATCAACGACATGAAACGCATATAATAAAATGGTGGCGGCGGCATTAAATATGAGAAACACTTCAAATTTTCTTCTTTTGCACAAACATAGGCACAATCAAAATTCTACTTTTAAAAAATATTTAAAATAATTTGTAATAATAATAAAATGAAAGGTTATACATATATAAAATTGTTCTTTGTAGATAAGTAATTTGCACAAACAACAAATTTTAAATAAAAAAAAACAAAATATAACAAAAGGTTACATTTTATTCAAATTAAACTTTGTAAATTTTTGCATTTTCTCAAAGGATTCGTTTTTATATTTAAATAGGATGAAAGTGTGATATTTAC
Organism: Condylostylus longicornis; assembly: GCF_029603195.1. NCBI lineage: Eukaryota > Metazoa > Arthropoda > Insecta > Diptera > Dolichopodidae > Condylostylus > Condylostylus longicornis. The sequence goes on along the minus strand of NW_026577973.1, from coordinate 14,180,117 downwards.
AGATTAATTTCTTTTATTTATTTATTTATTATTATTATTTGTTTTTCTATTGTAAATTCTGTATATGTATATAAAAATATAATGATAAAAATAACTACTATATTTAGTAAAGTTATAATAGATTGTGTGTTAGTGTATGTATATAGAAATATTAAAAAAGATTTTATTGCTTTGAAGAATATTTGGAGCATATGTTGAGGATCTTAAATAACAAAACATAAAAAAAAATAAAATTCAAAATATTTTAAATAAAAAAAATATCCCCAGTACATAATATATAGTTATTTTTATATTATAATTGTATATTACATAAAAATATCCTTGTAATTATTATATAAAAAAAATTACAAAAACCACATAACGTACGTGTACATGTAAGTATGTATAATATTTTTCATTGTATACCGCCACACATACTATGAATAGAAATCAAATATAAAAGTTAAAAGTTTAAATATATGTAGTTTTTGTATATGAACTCTGAATGTTGTTAAAAAAAAGAAAAAAAAATAGTGTTATTGCACAAAGGGAAAATCAGCGAGAAAATGAGTAAAAAGTTGTTGTGTTTTATAAAAGAACAAAAAGAATTTTTTTCTTCCTTTACATTCTTTTATATGTAGGTAGATACACATGGGTGTGAAAAACGTTTGTTCATATGTATATATGTATATTATTATTGCAGAAAAGTAAAAAGAAAATTCCTTTGAATAATATTCTTCCATTATAATATGCCAACATTAATACATACATATTTTCTCCTTTTACACAAACACATTTAGAATTTAATGTAAATGTAAAACGTTTTTAAATTCTTTTACTTATGTAATAATAATAATAATAATCGTACCTTTATATAGAAAAAAATGTGAAAAAAGAGTTTGTCGGAAAATGTTAACATGCATGAAAAATATTAGACAAAAACTTGAAAAAAAAAAATAGAAAAATTCGCTGAAAACTATTTTCTATATAAACACACATGAAAGAGCGGGATATGCGTTTGTGATGAATATGTATGTATGTACAAAGTATGTCGAAATATTTTTGTTAAAATTTTAAGTATAAACAAAAAAAAAATCTACATCTACTTTATTATACTAAAAATATAATTTTATTTTTACTTAGAAATTTGGAAAAATTCGTTTGATGTTCTTTATCATTTTGTTATAAAAATATTAAAGGATTCTATTTATAAAAGGATATCAAAGGAAATCAAAGAAAAATGATTGGAAAATAAAAATAATTTTTCAATATACACATACATACATATATAATGTAAATTAGGTGAAAATTAATTTTAAAAAATTGGAAAATAATCTTTGTTCCAATTAATTTTGAACTAAAATCAAAATTATTAAACTGTAAATTTAAATAAACAAAAAATTTTACATTTATTTTGAAATTATTAATTTGTAACCATAATATTTATTCACGATTTTGTAAAATTATTATTGCCATTTTTCGAAAAATTCTAATATTTCAATATATAATTTTAGAACTAAGCTATGAATTTTATTTACATTAATACCGAATTATTGAATTATACAATTTGTATATTGGCGATTAAGTTCTGATTAAAATTAAAAAAAAAATTGTATGTATACATATTGATGCAATAGTTTTCATCAAATATTTCATTAAATTTTAACAACACGATTTAGAATTTAATGCAAATCTAAAAGGAATCTAGTTTAAATATGGAATGAAAGAGGCATTTAACCCAATAAACATAACATCGATTAAAATACAACAAACATTGCTAAAATGCAGTTGAATATCATGAAGAAGTCCAAAATTTTTAACAATTCTCATTAAGAATTCAATTCCTAATATACGATTCAAGATGTGAATTATCATTTGACTAGTAAAATTAGAAGTTTCCGTTTGTTTTCGTGTGAATCTGTAAAATAAGAAGAGCTTCTAAATACTATTAAATGAAAAGTTTTTAAATTTTACTCTCTCTGTTAACAAATCTTGCCATACGAATCTCAATTTCGTATGTTTTTTCTTTGGTTTAACAAAAACTGTTATTTTATCCAATTAATATTAAAAATTCTAAAATAATATTTAAGCAATAAAATAAAATTTTATAAATTTACACAAATTTCATAAAAATTTTTAGGTTGTACACAAACTGAATCTTTAGTGTACGTGCATACCTGACTAGACATATTAATAAGAATTACATAATTTATTGATATTGAAAATCAATAAAATTTGAAACAATTTTTTATTGAGAAACTTATCAACAATTTTAATTAATTTGTTCGTAAAATCTAACTTTATTTACCTTACGTGTGTGTGTGTGCGCGCGCCTAACAGTGTGCTACTATTTATACATTAATATTAAATAAAAGAAAATAATTATTTTATCTATTAATGATCTAATGATAATTTAAGTTTACATTTATGTATCTATATATTTATGCGGTTGTATAAATACCTAATTAAATTATAATGACAATTAAATGGAAATTGGCGTCACAATTTTAATTCGTTGGCCTTCAAATTTTTTTATGTCCTTCGGAAAATCATTAATTTTTTCTTCTTGTTTCTTGTACTTTTTTTTCTTCTGATTTTGATTTTTTTGTCAAAAAAGAAAAATTATAAATTTTATATCGGTTTTAATTAACTTTAAATTACTGTCAAATTATTTTTAATTGCGAATGTATTTTAGTCATTTTTTTTTATATGTAAATAGAATATGTTTGTGTGTAGGGAAACAAAGCGCGATTATTATTAGATAAAGAGACACCATTGTTTTCGGGACAGTTTTTTTTTCTTTTATTTTAGCATCGCATTGATTGACGACAAGAAAGAATAAATACAAAAACGAAAAAAAAAAGAAACAAGAAATTTTTTTTTCGCTTGATTCTGTTTTTGTTTTTCTTTTTTAATTCTTCTTCCTCTCCCGACCAGAACACAAAGAGATTATTAAACAATAGCAAATATTTAACAGAGTGACTATATAAAAAACGCGAAGAAGACCTTGAAATATTTTGACGTTAAAAGTCAAGTTTAAAATACATACAACAATGGCGATGACAAAAATCGATTTTTTCGCTTCTTTTTTTTTCATTTTCAATAAATCGCGATCTTTTACAGTCTTTTTCTCTATATTTATTGTTTTTTTTTTGTGTAAACGGGGGAGGAAATTTTTTTTTACTTAATTTGTTCCTACGTATATATGCAAATGACTATACACAAAAATATTTATTTGAAAATTTCACACACGTTATTAAAAAATATTGGCTTTTTTTTGCAATTTTATTTTTTTTTTTGATAAAAAAAAATATTAATGCGATTTGACAAATTATGTAGCTAATTTAATATTTATGATTTTCTGATAAATGGCAAAGAACTCATTGAATTCGAATTGTGATCTCTTTTTTTTTGTTTGTCTCCAAATTAAATTATTGATATTAATGCCCAATTCATCAAATTTTAATCAATTGCCGTAAATGTTATTGAATTTTTTTATTAAAAATAATGTTCGAGGCATAAGTAAAATCAATGGCTTTTATAAATTATAACATTTCTCTTAATTATATTGTTAAAAAAGTGTTTTTTATTGCATATTTCTAGGAGACGGAAAAGGGATTCTTGTTTGACGAAACTTAAAGGTTTTTTTGGTTGAGAAAATAGATTTTTTTTAGGAAAACTAGTTGTACATGTCTAAAAATTGATGACATTTTAAAAAACTGTTGCTTTTTTCGATTCCAAGAGAGCAAGTAGCCTGTATAGTAAATGGTATCAATAATTTGAGAAAACTATTTTAATGATGATATTGACATGTTTTTGTGCTATTCGGCAGTAGAATAAGAAAGGTGTTTTTTCCTTTTCGAGCGGACACATTTTTAATAGTAACAATTTTAGTATATTCAACAGTAAAAATTTTGCATTTTAAAAATTCTGAAAAGCAAGTACAAATTTGGTTCAAAAAATTTTTACTAAAATTTATTTGTGAATAAAATTTAAAATTTCCGTAATAATATAAAATAGAAGTTCTGAAATGGAGATCAAACAGTAGCACATACGATTAACGAGTAAATGTCAGTGCATAACCGCAAAGTAAAGCAAAATTATTTTTGGACTTAGACTTTGTAAAATGTTTAGTTTTAAATAAATACTGCATAAAATGTGTAAAAAAATATGGCGTTGCATCGATTAGTGCGTAAGTGGAAGAACAAAGAAATTGAATGTTTAAATACCTAAAATAAAGAATTCATCAATATTTAGTAGACAATATATGTATTTTTTATCTATATAGGTATTTATCACAGAGATCTGCTTAAAAATATTTAACTTAATAATTTTCTATACTGATTCAAAATGTTCAATCGTGTCTCTTATCGTTATTCAAGATTTAATGCATCAAATTCTAGTTAACAAAAAACAAAGTGACGGGACACTGATTTGTAAAGAACTGTTTTATTCACTTTAAATAAATTGATCTGAATGATTTTTTTTTTCGTTTTGTGTTTGTAGAAAGCGTTGAAATAAATGTCATGATTTTTAATTTATAAGATTAATAATTTAAATGAATTTTTTAATTTTTTCCTTTTGATTTTGAAATAAGATAATACTTTGGAAAAGATACCCAATAATTTATAAAATCAAATTAAATCAAATTGAAAATGTATATCTAAAAGAATTTAAAAATATAAAATATCATTAAGAAATAATCTGGTAAACGCATTTATCAATAAATTAAATACAATAAAAATCTCAAATTTCAAGGTTTCAAAATGAACAAACCATTTAAAATTTTTGAAAATTGAATGGAATTTTACGATTTCTTTTTCTTAGTATGTACACATGTACATAAGTACATAGTTATATGCATTTTATACTTTGATGACTCAGTCTAATAAATCAAATTGTTATTTTAAATGAAATTCAAAATTTGATGTTTTTGACGAAAAACAAAAAACTAAAACCATTGTTAAGTCTAAACAGAATTTAAGTTGAAAAAAGTCTTTATGGGCTCCTTATATGCTGAAATTTTATCAGAATAAATCAGTTAAGGTAATAAATTTTAAAGCGGTATACAAGGTACACACACACACATTTTATTTAGAATGGTGAAGGATAATTTGTGATGAGAAATGTCAAGATTTATGGATGTTTGTTAAGGATTTTTTACATATTTTCTTTTGATATAATTTTGATAATTGATTTCTGAAGAAATATAAGAAAAAAAAAAATTAAATACAAAATCAAAAGAAGTGTTATAATGCATGGGGTTTTTTTTTCAGAAAAATTTAATTCATATCAGTTTTGGTTTTATTCTTTTTAATTCAATAAATTTTAATCTTTTTTTGTGTGTTTATTAATAAAATAAACACACAAAAAAAGATTAAAATTTAAACATAAATTTATTAATAAAATATTTATTAATAAATTTAGATCTCATACCCTCTTCAGTTTATTTTGCATCAAATTCCAAATTTAGATCAGAACTAAGTAAAACAAATAATCCTCATAACATTTTAACACATTGTTTGCCCGAAATTTTTCACCTTTGTAAGCTGCATTGTCATCGGAATGTGTTAATTAAGCAGTGTATTGTAAAAAAAAACGTAAACTTTAATGATGGATCGATCACTTTCCATATAAACAAATTTTACAATATTAATGCGTTCCGAGTTAAAGAGTTTTCCAAAAAGTTTAAGAATTTTATAAAAAAGAGTTTTCGAAACGCCAAGTAAAGGTGCGTTACTCTCACTGTCCGAAAGTCCGAAGGAAATGACTTAACATATCTTAAATTTTTCCTTAATGTTGTGTGAAATAGATGGTGTTTATACAACAAAGTACTTCGAATTAGAAAATTTAAACTTAATTAGCTTTAAGGTTTGTCATCAGTTGACTTAGACTAGCTCCTCAAAAATAATTGTGAAAATTATTATGAACGAAAAAAATCAAAAATTTAAAAAATGTGAAATCAAAATAAAAAAAAATAATTTGACGACAGATTAAGGAAAAAATAGAACATTGGGTCGGTCTTCTCATATTTTTTTACCTTTTTTATTTTGAACACAATTTGTATTACTTTCAAATATAATTTCAAAAAATTTCATTTTATGTCCTAAATTTGAAAGAAAAGTTTTTTTTTTTAGAATTTTTTATTTATAACCCTAAAATACAATTCTTTTTCTCTCTTTCTTTTTACAATTTTCTCTATTTTTCGTTCGTCTTTTCTTAAAAATAACTTTATTTTTATTTTAAAATTTTTTTTTTTTATTCTTACAAATTTGTTAAATTAATAAAATCCCCTTAATAAACATTAATAATATGTTTATTTTATTATACAAAATATTTTATATTTTTTTTGTCTTCTTGTATTTAAATTCAATTTTTTTTAACGAAATTGACATAATAAGGTCAAAGTAATTGAGAATAAAAACCTCATTTTCATTATTCTTAGTTTTTTTGTTATTTTGTATTTTTTATTTTATAAAAGCGAAGTACACAAACATACATAATTAAGTATGTATAATATTAATAAATATATATAAAATTTATATACGAAAATTAACAATAAAACTGTAAACTATGTTACAAAATAAAAATAAAATGAGAAACAAAAAAAAATCTAAAATAACTTTTATATTTCTTTTTTTTTTTGTTATTATTATTTAAAGCTCACCTGTGTATAACACCAATTCTCTGCAACTGGTGTATTGACTTCTGTTAATGGCGGTGATGGTACACGGCTAACCGCCATTGTACTTGTTGATGAATGCAGGTTGGATGTAACTCTAGCAGTTTGACCTGCCGGACATTCGTTAACTACCGGCAATCTGAAAAGGAGAACAAACAAAAAATTATTAGAGAAAATTTATACAAAAAAAAAAAATAAAAAAATATAAAAAATTTTTCTCTTCTTCTCATTTATTATTAAAAAAAGAAGAATAATAAAAATGCATTATAGTTTATAATGAATGAAAATAACAAAAAAAAAAACAAAAACGAAAGGAAAATCAAAAAAAAGAAATGTGTATGTTTAATTATAAAATTGTTGGTGTGTGCATGTTTCATCGACTCGTTCAAATGTAGTTTGGTGTATATGTACATAAAAGAGAGACAAGTTTGTGTAAGATAATTAATTTTCTTTTTTAATGGGATCACAACAGTCCACACTTAAAAAATAAAATATACATAAAAATTGACCTTAAATGTTTAATCTTCTTTCCTTTTTCTTTATGGAGTATAATAAAAGCAATTTTTTTTTGTTGTCTTTTATTGTTCTGAAAGATTCTTTTGAGATTATTTTTTATTTTTTTTTTTAAGAAATTATTTTGTATTAGTTAGCACATTTAGCAGGTGATTATTTTTACCAATGTTATGGTTTACGTATTATTTAAGAATATAAAAACTTTCTCTGGAATTTTTTGTTTCAGAACTTAAACTTATATTTTATTAAATTTGATAGGTATATCTGTAAGTTAGTCATACTAGAATATAATATGGTTATTAAATTCACTTCAAGCTATAAATGAGTTCCTGAATTCAATTTAAACCAATACTTTTGCATTGGATTTGAAGAGCGTATTACTGCATTATGTAGCGCTCAAGTAGGTACTTATAGTGGTTTTCATAAGCACTGTGCTCCGAGTTTTCATGTTCACAAACAAAAGTTGCGAATCTGTGTCGTTCAATTTCAAAACTTATCAACCGGTAAACTTGTTTTGAGTAGCGCAATTAAATCACAGTTTATTTTAGTATACTTAATAGTCAAAATATAGATTGCACATGTTTCACGTTATTGTTTTGTTTTTCTACTTTCAGGAAAATCTCTTACTTATATTTCCATCGAACAAAAGTCTGTAAAATTGAATCTCTCATGAGATTTTTAGAATCTATTTTGAATTCTCTATTTGAAGCTCTAATTGAAAATAAATGATCATTTTAATTGTAAATATTTTATTATTAAATTCCAAACAAAGTATATACAATATATAATTTTATAATATTTTCAATAGCTTATTGTCAAATAATTTATAAATAACAAAAATATGTCAAAATTTGACAATTTTCAAAACCTGTTGCCATATTGAAAACAATATAAACTTCAGATTATTTAAATTGATATGGTTCGAATCATAAATCAAAATATTCTTTGATTAATGAACTTTATTAAAAGGAATTAAGTAAACACACAAAAAAATAATAATAATAAAATAGCAGCTACCACACCTCTATGAACTAATTTCAAATTTAGTTAAAAACCGAATTAAAAAAAAATGGCGATTTTTTCATATTGTACTTGCTTAAGAGCAAAAAAAAAAACATAAAAGTCTAGAACAGACACACATAAGAATAATGTGCTCCAAAAATAAAGCAATACACTTTTTTTTATTAATTTTTTGATAAATGTTTCGGTTTTTTATTCTGATAACAAACAAAAAAAAAAATTAAAAAATAACAATAAAATTTTTGCAAATAAAAAAGCAAAGAACTCACATTTTTGCTTCAAATAATTTTTTATTGTATTTTTTTTTTTTTATCACAATTTAATTAAATTATTACCCAGAATTTTAATGATCCAGAATTATGTTCACATTTTTGGAATGACTTATAATTTGTTGTTTAAGTAAAACAAAAAGAAAAAATCGTTAAGAAGCATGTCATAGGCTATAATAGGTCCAAAAACTTTTAAAATAATTCAAATTCTAAAAAAATATAGGATTTAATAATGAATATTATAAAAGATGACATGGTAGAGATTAGAAATTACAATAAGAACGTCTATTGTGCTCCGATTTAACAAGTAATAATAGATTTTAAAAGTTTTTCTTCAAAGAATGTGTCCTAATTTATAAATGATGGGATGCTACAATAAATCTTTATGAAATAGAAATTTGAACTTAAATAAATCTATAAACTCTAAAATATTTATTTCAAAATTTAAGCTAATGTTATTCTTAATATTAAATATAATTATATCTAATTCTTGTCCACTTATAATTTGGTTAAATCTGTTACAAACGTTTTAGCACTTCTATGAATACCATTCAAAAAAAAAAATACCTACATTTCTCGATACTTATAAAAATTTTAATTTGAGTTCAGTGCCGCGTTTATATTACTTATTAAAAATTAAAAAAAAAAATTAATCACAAAATATTTAAAGAATAATAATAAAAAAAACAAAAGAAAAAAATAAACTAGACAAATTAGTACGAGCGATAAACAATTTAAATAAAATTAAAATATGCGAACACGTACGTTTGTATGTAAATATTATTATATATACACACTGTTATAAATAAACCAATTTACCAAGTTAAGATAAGAATAAAATTATTAATAATTATGGTGAATAATAATTTCAAAAAATTTATTAATTATATTTCAGTATACGAAGAGCAAAACAACCCGATATTAATCTGGAAATTAAAAGAAAAATGTAATGAGGTTATTAACCAACGTTTAGCCATTGAAATCAAAATATTTTATTTTATCTTCTTTTTTAAAAGAAGATACACAAAATGTGAATGACTTTTTTTCATAAATTAATCATCGCAACGCATTTAAATTATTTTAATAATTACTAACTTTTATTTTTGTAATCATAATGTTTAACAATGTATTAAATATTAACTAAAATTCAAGCTACAACATTCAACACTTTATTGACTAAAATATTGTAATAAAACTGAATAGGTTCATTATTGGAACTTCATGACTAATAGACAAGAATTAAGTTAAAAAATATGGAAGATTTTAGTATTGTGTGCGTAAAATGTAAGGGACTCTTGAATTTAGAATAGAAAACAAAATAAATATTGTCAAATTCATACTTTTTGTATATGTATGTACATATGTACGTAGGCATGCATGAAGAATGTTTTTGTTGTATATGTATTTAATAAAGTGTAATCTTATTAACATGGAGAATAAAACAAAATAAAGAATTGAACAAGTACTTTAATTTAATTATCTGAACCAAGACATTACCAATCATTGACACGTTATGTATTCGTTTATGATCACGATCATAGAACCGGAATTGGTGTCGGGAAATTCGTGTTAAAATGTAACGATTTTTAAATATTTCAAGTCAAAAGTAACAGGGTGGAAAATTTAAAAAATTTATTTTATAAAAATTTTATTGGAAGTAATACGAAAAATAGCCAGAGTTCACAGCTAGAGTCGGAATGGCAGTCACGTTCGAAATCGAAATTGGGGTCGTAGTCAAATTCAGAGCGGGAGCCTTGAACTGGAATAAATATACTTATATGAACGAGTAGATGTACTCGATAAGTGAATTTCAAATCAAACTTTGAGCTTTCGACAGGAACTTGAGCAATAAAATAAAAATAAAACCTTTACATATTTGCAAATCAACAATAATAACATTATTATTATAAACATACATATATAATAAAAATATTGAATTTTATACGTAGCATTTTTAATAATACTGACATGGAACACAGAACATGAAATACTTAAGAAAATATTCAGTAACCGCATTCATTATATTACGTGTCAGTCATTTTATTTTATACTTTTCAACTTATAACTATTATGGTTGAATATCTGTCAAAATTAGCATAAAAATTATATAAAAAATGTAAATAAAAACTGCACGGGAATAAAGAAAAAGAAAAATAAACAATTTCATTTCCGAAATCTTTGATATTTATTTAAATATGAACATGCAATGAAAACTTTTTCCTTAAACGGTTAACGTAGAGACAACCTAAAAACTTAAACATAAACGTATATAGTAAATTTTAAGGTTTCTTAAACAGTTTTTACATTTATAATATCAGTTAACGTGTTTTACTTTATAAATTTTGCCCCTGCATTTACGATTACAAGTAAAACAAAACTTATGAGTTTCAGACACGGTTGTGATTTCTGGTTATACCATAATGATCGGAACTTTTAATATTTTGACTTGAGTATGTAAAACACTTTAAAATCAAAAGTTTATTCAGTTAAAAAATAATAATTCTCAACTGATAACATACCTCCATTTTACTACCTATAGCCTTATAATTGCCAACGTTTTAAAAAGTGCCATTTACAAGCTATGATTTGTAAGGCTTAAATCGCTTATTTAATATTAAGAAAGACCACAAAAATTATTATTAAAATCACTTATGTATGTTTATAATGCGAAGAACACTGTATTTTTCATGTTTAAAAATTATAAAAAAAAGAAAAAGTTCTACAGGTTTATTTTCCTGCTGGGGAATGATTATTAATATAGTCACAGGAAACATTTACGTGTATTCTTACTTACATGTAATGCAATATGTAAAAAGTAATATTAAAACTGAATCATGTATAAATACAGGTGCTAAATTAAATTGGGGTTCAACTATTTTTTGCCCTCTTTACTGCTTTTGTTTTATTATTTTTTTTTTTCAGGAGTTTCCTTTTTTTTAAAATATTTAATACATTTTTTTTTTGGTGCTTGAGAAATAAATATAAAAAAAAATTAAAGAAGAGAAAAAAAATTCAGGTAAAAGTAACCAAAAAACTAAAGAGGAAAAAAAATGAAAAAAAACTGGGATAAACTAAAAAGTTCTTCATAAAAAGAAGAAAAAAAAACGGAACAGATTTAAAAAAATGAAGTTTTTCCTTTATAAAATTACACGTTTAAAGGCATGTAACTAAGTAGAGTAACTTTTTTTTTTAAAAAAAAAAAGAAGAATAAAAAAATTTTTTTTGAATAAATTCAAGGAAATCATTCTCTCAACTGTAAAAATTCAACTTTGAAAGAGAAAAAAATTTTAAAATAAATCAAGAAACAAAAAAAAGAGTGGCGTTACCGATTACGTTATTAGAGTTGCCTTCATTTCTCAAATATTAACCCAATCGAAATCTTTTCGAACTAATATTTTGGAGAATCCCACATAAGTACTTGTGTACAGTAAATTTTAATTTATCATAAATTAAATGTCTCTTAAATTAATGAAGGTTTACTGTTATCGCAAAGCCAAATATTAATTGTACAAGTTTAAGTAGATTCTGAATAAACTTGTCTACTTTGCATACGTAAATTGCTAAATGTAAAAAAAATTTAAAATATCACAATATAAAAGTTTAAAAAATTGAAATTTCCGTTCTCAAAAATATTCTGTACTCTTTCTTTTATGATAAGAACAAAAAATAAAACAGAGAAAAAATAAACAAAAATATTTTTTTTCTTCGTTGGAAAACTGAATAAATTTTCTCTTTCTCTTTTTTTTTTATTGAAAAAGTTAGTGTACAAACATATATTTTGGGGTACTTCTATTTATATAAAATTTTGTTACTTAAACAGAGCGAATAAAATTTTATATATATATAGATATATGTATATTTATGTATGTACACTAAAATAGCTAATATCCTTTTTATAAAGATTCGACCGCATTTCATATACGATAAGGTAGATATTGTGATCTCACCGAATATGAAATATTGAATTGTTAATAGAAAAATGCACTTCTCCGTGCTAGTAAACATTTTTAATCTAATAAATTTTGACCATGTATAAACATACATTACTCATAAGCAATCAGAATCCCAAAAGTCCAATTTTACATTTATGGATGTTTCACAGTCAAAACTTTATTAATTCCCTTCGAATTTAAAACAAGATTATAAGAAGTTATATTGTATGCAATTCCATTTCTATACTGATATAAGTATAAATATATTTCCTGAAGCGCATCAAACTCACGGTTGATTATCAAGTACTGATCACATCACCCACAAAGTATTTTTCTCTGTATAAATATGTAAGTATATTATACCTATGTATATGTAAATATATCACGACACGGGGTGTAATGGAATATTTTAAGTTTTAAGTTTATTATACAGTTAAATTTAACAAAAAAAATCTTTGACATGACAACCAAAAAGTTTTATTTGAAATTTGTTTAGAGAAAAAAATTCAAAAATTCTTAGAAATATTGAAAACGTACATCTACTGTGAGTGTCAAAAAAAACCGCTCACTAAAAATTATTTTATGTAGTGTTTAATATATTTTGTTTTAATTGTCCAAGTCACAAACTAATTTATAAATAATAAAGTACATTCAATTACCAACAAAATTAATTAAAAAAATTTTCATAAGAGTAACAAAAACAAAACAAAAAATAAATAAATTCAAAAATTCTGACTTTTTTACGCGTCAAAACAAACCGCTCAGCTCTAGTTTTCTGCAAAAACTTCGGGAATCCCCCAAAAATATTTGTTTAATAATTTTTGCAGGTTTAATTAAAGGCATATCGTTGTTTTTTCTGAATAGTTCGGACTATTTTTTCGTTTTTTCAATAAAATAAATCATTCTTTAGAAGATTTTAAAAAGTAATTTAAATATGGTGAAACAAACCACTATAGAAACGAGAGAAATTATTATTAATCTCAATAAAGCAGGTAAATCACACCGCGAAATAGGCAAACTTGTGGGCAGAGCGTATTCAACCGTAAAAACTATAATTGACAAGTATAAGAATACAAATAAAGTTAACGATCTCAGACGCTCAGGTAGGCCGAAGAGTTTAAACCCAATTCAAATAAGAGAAATTGTTAAAAATGTTAAAAAAAATCCACATACAAGTGCCGTGATGGTTGCCCAAAATATTGGAATTAACACAGGCAAGCCCGTTAGCGCAAGTACGGTACGTAGAGTACTACATGACAACGGGCTATTTGGAAGAGCACCACGAACAAAACCTAGTATCTCGAAAAAAAATAAGAAAAAGAGACTTAGCTACGCAAAAAAATATAAACAAAAGGATTTTAATTTTTGGAAAAATGTATTATTTACTGACGAAAGCAAGTTTGAAATATTTGGAGCCAAAAAACCAGTTAAAATATGGAGAAAAGTTAATAAAGAGTTTGAAGACAAAAACGTTATTAAGACAGTAAAGCATGGTGGGGGTTCAGTTATGGTCTGGGGCTGTATGGCTGCAGCTGGGGTTGGTAATTTGGTGTTTATAGAAAGCACTATGAATAAAATGGGGTATTTAAAGATTTTGCAAGATAATATTGCACCAAGTATAGAAAAATTAGGATTATAAATAGGTGGTGTAGTACATTATTCATATGTACATAGTTTCGAATGAAAAAAAGTTTTATATCTAAATCTAAATAAATAATGTTTCTCGTTTTTTGGAAATTTTTAATATTATGCAAAACAAATAACTATTGTTTTGAAACCTTCATTTTTAAATGACTTAAATAGTATTTGAATAAATTTATTATAAAACGAGAAAAAATAGAGTTGACACGGTCAACCCGTATGAATTTGCTATCCTGTATGCGAATAAATATGAGACTATGCGACAGACTATGACTTTTAGTTGCCGTATTAAAATATTAATTTATGCAACATTTCAGTACTGTATTTTCAATATTTTCTAAGATATGGGCAAACTTATGACTGTGTTACTATTGAAGCTGTATGGCTGGTACCAGAAATACCGAATCAGTATCGCGATCATATCCAATTTAAATATGGATCTGGCATTTACTACAATAAATCATTTGTCAAAATTTGGTGAACTTAGCTCAATTTGTTTTAGATTTATGGTTGGGACGGACGAAAGGACAGGCGGACAGAGAAAGCTAAATCGACTCAGAAATCGACGCTGATCAAAAACATACACTTGAGTCTATATCTCAGATCGTTATATCTTACCGTTACAAACGGTAAGACAAATTTAGTATACCCTTCGAACATACGTTTGTACGGGTATAATTATAACGTAGAAGTTGTAAAGTATGACATTATATTGTTATTTTATCAAAAACAAAATAGAATTTTTAAAAATTGTAAATTTTAAATATTTTTAATAAATACTGAAGCCATTCAAATGTGCATTGAAGTATAAAATGAAGGTGCATATTCCTTAGTTGTTGGTGTTAGAATTGTCAAATTCAATAAATTGTAATTATCAATCAAGTAGTGGTTTTTTTTATTACCAGCAAAAAATGATTCAACCATTTCTGGTGTCGATGAAAGCGTTATATTCAAACCATTCATCAAATTTGATGTCAGAGCGTTAATATACTTACACATATATTTTTTTACAAGGCGCATTACTTTGTTTTCATAATAGATAATTAATTTTTACAAAAAATCTAAGTATTTTTAAATCTAATTATTAATCTGCTGAATAAAAAGTATAAACAGTTTTATCGTAAATGAAATCGTATAGATTTTATTTTAATATGTAAACACTATATTAATATTAATTCTATAATCACTGTCATAGCAATAAAGGAAAGTACTAAATAATTTAATTGAAGAGAAATTCTATATTATGTCAGTTTTTTTGATTGAAAGGTAAAGTTTTTCTTTATAAGCTTTAGCTTATTTTCACATTCATCATATATACTTACAATACGAGTATTAATCAACTCTCACATCCTTAACAAAAAAAAACTATCTAATTTTTAATAAAATTTTTCTTTTAAACTATACACATATTATACATAGTTACTTTGCGTATGACAATATTAAATTAATTAAATAAATTTATAAACTAAAACTATACACAATATAATTTTCCACATTTCCATATATATTTGTATAATATCTAGGACGTAGGTATGTATGTATGTATGTTATTTTAAACTTAATTATATTATACAAGCATACATTACATCGATGCACGCATACTATAGCTAGCGTATATTTGCGTATTAAAATTATGTAGGCAAATGTATGTATGTACGTAGACAAATGTATGTACAGAAATAAATTGATATTTTGAAATTTTATGTAAGCATATGTATAAATATATGTATATAAACGTGTTGCATTTCTGACTTATTGTAACTAATTTGCTCTATTTTTGATGTTGAAACTCAATATAAAAACTATAAAATACAAATTATATAATATAAATGTACGTAAATACAAAAATGTAAATACTTTGGGTATGTACATACATATGTACACGAGTATTAATAAGCATAACATAAAAAAAATTTCACAAACTTGTTAAATGATTTTTATTACAAATTTAAAAATAACAAGAAAAACAAAAAAAAAAACACCTTTTATAAAATTATTTCAAAATGTTTTTTCTATTAGTAAAATTTTATTTTATACTTTTGTTTTTTTATATTAAAATTTTATTAAATATATTGTGTAGGTATGTACATATGTATATACATATAATATTAATTTGCAATAGCATATTGTGCGTTTGTGTGTTGTAATATGTAAAAGTGTTTTGTATACATTTTCTATTTTACATAACGCTTTGCTTTCTTTATGCTTTGCTTATATACATTACATACATATGTAAGTATATGAATAATATTTTTCTCTTTTGAAATTTCTTTGCTTTTCACCAAGTTTCTTTTTTCAATTTTTTTCTATGTACATATTTTTTGGAATAAATTGTTATTTAAGCATTTAAATTTTTTCTAAAACTGATTCCATTTTAAACAAAAAATTTGAAAATACGTACATAAAAACTCTTTTTCTAATGATGGAACTTTTCTGTTTTGGCCTCTTTTCTCTCTTTAAATTATTGTTATACACAAACATACCTACTTCAGTATGTGTTTACTACTCGTATATGGAATAGTGATAGGAAATATTAAAAATTTAATTTTATATTTTATTAAAAATTTGAAAAATTAAATGAATTAAATATGTGAATTATTAATTGAATATTAAAAAATTTAAGTGTTCTTGTCTCATAAATATGCAATAGATTTCTTGTATTATGTGCGAACGTTACATACATTCTAAGTAGTAGCTATCTATTGAGTTTTTACAAAACATAAGGCGCTTTGGAAGAGCCAATAATGTTGTTCCTTTGATTTAATAATATTGCATAATATAAAAATTTGGACGTGTTGTCCAGTTTTCCTAATTTTCTTGAGAGTTTGTTTTCAATTTTATGGAATTACCGCAATATTTGGTTTAAAGAAATTTAATAGTCCTATTAATGTATATTATATACCGAAAAACATTTTTTGTTCAAAAGTAGTAAAAATACTACAAAATCACTTGAAAATCACATCATTATTTTTTTTTACAATAGCATTTAAAATAAGTAAGTAGGTAGGTAGCAAATAATTGAGTTCAAATTTTTTTTTTCTCAATAGAATGAAAAACTTTAATGATTTGTTTGCTTGTGTATACATACATATGTATGTATGTACATATATACAATATGTATGCATATTTTTATTTGTATCTTACCTAAATACTTCTGATTTTTGAATAAAGCAGCTCAATAATGAATAAATAAGAAAATAGAAAAAAAAAATTAAAAAAAAAAATGAAATAAATTAAGAAATACTTGAGAAATCTAGGAAGTGGATCACCTAAATTTTTTTTTCTGTGTATGTGTAGGTATATATTTTATATTTTCTTTATTAACCGCGCGATTTTATTTCTACAAAATGTAGAAATAAATATACATATGTACTTATATATTTATAGAATATAAATATGTACATCTACATTGTGTTGTAATATATATGAGAGCTCTTCTATAAAACGATAAAGATGAAATGCAAAAAAAAAAGAAAAATTAAAAGAAAAAATGAAGATTTTCTTTTTAAAAAATATACACAAGCACAAACAAATTTTGAATATGAAAATCGAAAATATTTTTCTGTATGTGTATACTTATGTATAATGAGCAAATTGTACTACTAAAAGTGTAGGTATTTATTAAAATATATGTACATATATATTAGTGTGACCAAACCTCTTTTTTTCCAGTGCTCAATATTTTTTCAATATTCTTTCAATAGACAAAAAAATGTTGCAAGTTTTGTTTCTTTTTATAATATGTATTTCGAAATACGTAATGACAATTTTAAAGAAGTTTTTATTGCAGTTAGTATCAGTAAAGAGAATAATTTTCAACTACAACTTTAAGTTTTAAAAAGGACAGTAATTATAAGAATTTTTCTGACAATATTTTATTAAATAAAGAAAACTTCTTATCTAATATGAATTTAAAAAAAAATATAAATGCTTATCTACAGTTCCTTGCTATACCTGCTTGCTTCTTAATTTTTATTATGTAATTGCAGATACTAAGTATCTGCATACTAAATAATTTAAATTAATTATATTTATACTCTTTAAATTAATCTCTTTTGTACTTTTGACAAAATGGTCACCCTAGCATTTAATATTTGTGTACTATATTTACAAAAAAAAATATAAATAAAAATTGTATAGAACACCGCCAATTGACCTTATAAATTGTTCTCAAAAACAAAAAAAAAAAACAGCAATTTTTTCGATTAATTCATTATTTTGTTATTGCAGTTGTTGTTATTGTACTTTATACTGACATGAATAATAGGGCGAGAATATGGCTGATGCTGATGAAAATGACTAAGAAAATTTAATTAAAATCAATTTGTTTTTTTTTTGTTTTCGCCTGATTTTCTAGACTACAAAATTTAATTCAACCAAAAAAATTAAAAATTCAGGACAGTGATACTTAAGTACAGATATTCCTACATACATACATACATGTACATAAGTAAACATGTATTTTATAATTTTGTGAGAATAAGAAAAGAGGGATTAAATTATTTTTTAATGAATTAAAATCTGTTGATTTGTAAAGTGAAAAATTTACAAGGAAAACAAAATAGAAAAGAATTTTGTAAAGAAAACGTCAATCATCAAGTTTACAAAAGAAAAATATTTTTACAAGAAAGATGGAGGCGAAGTAAATTTCTTGTTATTCTTAGATTTGAAAGAGGAATTCTTTACGAGAAAATATTTAACTTTTGTTTTAAAAGTACTTATGTATGTATGTATGTAAATTATTAAGAGATGTATTGTAATTTATCTTAATTATATTTTATTAGAAAAAATGAACAAATTGACTATTCCGATTTGGTATGTTGATCTATGGCATGTGTACGCAATATCTAGTTATAAAGTATGTTTATAAGTGCACTCATAACATAGAAAATAATTAATAATAGACAAAATTAAACCAATTTTATAAGAAGTAATTTCCGGAACTTCTCAATATTTTAAAAAGATTTCCTCACATATTTTTGAAAAAATATTTTTATATACATAACTGAAGTACTTAACATTATGTACAATTCAATATTATGTATGTATATATACAAGTAAAAGTGTATGTTTAAGAATATCATATATAAGGGTTAATACTAGCGCGCATATTTACATATGTATGTATTAAATTCAATTAAACAATGTTTCGCTTTTATCTAAAAATAAAATAGCTTCTATAGCTATTCCGAAACTTCCGAAAATTATTTTTATACATGAGTTTATATGTAAGTACATATAAAAAATTTTGTTTAAATAAAATAATTGGAACTTAAATTCCAGAACAGAATAATCATTACAAAACAGTTTTTGTTTATTAAAATTTTCAGAAATTTTAATGCTTTCATAAATTTTAATATTTTTGTAATTTTAATAATTATTTGTATATATGTATGTATGTATGCACATAATATGAAATTTTAGGTAAAATATTTGTATGAACACCACATAGTTTTAATTTAACTAAGCTTAAATAACACAATTTAGATTTATTTGTTGTTTTATTTTCTTAAGAGACAAGTAACACTTAATACAGTATTTTTGTTTTCGATTTAAAATAAGGATTTCATTTTTACCTGAAGTAATGATGTTGACAATACGATTACAATTATGTACCTGATAGATTTGGCCGCCTAATATGATTCTTAAAGGGTCAAATAAATTTGGGAGAGTGCTACTTACTAGTATATAAAATAAAAGCGCTAATTTTGAAGAAATTACCACTTTATAACCAATAGCTATTTGTTAATTATTTCGTAATAGCCATAATCGGAGTAATTTCAATTTTTCCATGCAGTAAAAATTTTAATTTTTTAACTTTCATAATAAGATTTTTTGATACTTGATTTTTTTTATAATTATTTTAAGGCAGTATTTTTCTCATATAAAAATACAATTCTTCTATATCTAAAATATTTCGAAAAATAAAATTATTTTAAAGTATTAAAATTTAATTAGTAATATTTAATAAAAACAATTCAATTACCTTTCAATTACATACTCTGGTGGATTTAAAAAATTCATTATATTGCTATCGAATTCAATATGAATTATATTAGACATAAAATTTAAAATTTTTTACACTATATTGTAAAATAAAAAAATCTTTTTAAAATAATTCCAAAAAAAAATAGTCCACAACAAGTTAAAATTTTATTTAAAAAAAAAATTCAAGCCATAAATAAAATCACAGTAATATTTAAAATTTAAAAGAAAAAAAATTAAAAGTTTAAAAAAATACAGTATTTAAAAAAACATGTTACAGAAGTGAAGAGTTTCCAAAAAAAAATAAAAAAAAAAAAATAAAAGAAGAACTGAAAATTTTAATCACAATGTCATTTTAATAAGACTTTTATGACAACACTTTAGCAACAAGTACAAATGTACTCATAATTAATTGAATTATTGAGAAATGTTGCAGCAACATTGGGAGAAATATCGCCTTTTTTGCATAAATATCCAGTTCTTTTGTAATATCAAAAATCAAAATTTAAAAAAAAGAGAGAGAATTTTACAGTAAAAGAGAGAATTTCTGTATCAGTAAAAGTTCCCGTTTTAAAAATTTGACATTTTGTCATTTAATTAAAACATGAATGCACAAAATTCACAATGATTATTTAAGTAAATAAATATGTAATTCACAATAGTGAAATTATTTTTTTTTGAGTCTGTGAACCACATATGTTTAGTAATCAAAATTAGATAAATATCGTAAAAACATATTTATTTTCCTTCACTTTTCAACGGGTCATTATAATTAAACGAAAATAATCTTGCGTATTATTTAAACGAATTAGTTCACAAAAGTATAAAGTTCATTCAAATTTATTCAATAAATTTGACACTTTCAATCTATATTTTACACATCTGTATGTAAATATGTGTATGTATCAATATGTGCATATTTTACGTGCAAATTTATTTGTATACATACATACAATATGTAATGCATGTATAAAATTAATTAAAAATTGTATTTTGACACTATTTTTTTTTTTTTTTTGTAAATACCGCATTAAGTTTTATTTTAATTATATGACATTCGACCTTATAAATAAATAATGTAAAACTTGTAATAAGTACTTAAATACTATTAAAATTTAAAAATTCATTTAACGTTACAAATATCACTTAATATTATTCCGACATTTTGAAATTCCCTTAAGAAAAGGACAACAAATTTGAACAAAACAAAAAAATTAAAGAAAACAAAATGAAAATTTAATGATGCCTGCTGCACCACTTTCAAAAATAGACTAAACTAAACAGTAATAGGTCCTATGAAATAAGGACATGTTAGAAAAATAGTTTTAAATTTTTTTTTTATCTTTTCTTTTTTTTTTTGGAAAAAGTGCATTATTATAATTCATTGTTTTGTTGCTGTTAATGTTACTGTTTTCTGTAAGAATTTAGCAAAAAGGTATGAGAAAAAAGAAAAAAAGAAAAAATTAAAAATAGTATAAGGAAAAAAACGAAGGTAAAAACTGCAAAGTAACAAAAGAAGAAATCCTTTAGGATAGCATGTCAAAAATCCTTGAAATATTTTTACTGCATATAATTTTACTTTTTTTTTGTTGTTGTGTTTTCCTTAAAAATTTTTATATTAACACCATCATATACTTCTTATATATTTTTCGTACAAAAATTTTATAAAGTGGTCTGGAACAGTGTAAGTACTCTAAGGAAATGTAACGAAATACGATCTCTAAATTGTTATTGTTGTTGTGCATATACACACATTATGAACATATATAGACCTTATATGCATATACATACATAAGTAAATTTTTTTAAATTATTACATTGCAATTCTGATTTCCTTTCTGAGTCAAAGGTATTTTAATGTACATGTATACAAACCCATGTATAAAAATATAAAATCAAATTTTAAAACTGAATATAATATTTACCTTTTTGTACACTAAAAATGTACTTTCATCTACAAAGAGTACCCAAAATAGTGATAACAATGCAACAAGGATATAAAATTTATACATGTATTAGAGCTATATTTCGTATATTTCAAAGATATTATGTGCATTGTTCATTTTAGAAATATTTTGTTTTTGTAAACACATTGAAAATTCCTTGAGGAATTAATATCAAAGTTTAAAAAAATTGGTTTTATGAGTATTTGGTATTGTACATGTATAAATAAAGTTGTGTACCTAAAAGTATAGTATGCAAACGTTTGTTCTATACTGAATTTTACATTTAATTTCTGAGATCAAATTACTACAATCATAAAATAAATACGTTAGTTATTTGTTTGTATGTATATGTATAAGTATTATTTTTTGCATTTATACAATGTATTTGAATATTGTGATTAAAATTGAAAATATATAAAATTTTATGAATGAGAAAATGAGTTTAAAGTTTTTCCTCGAACTTAAAATTGGATTTTGGAAAGGCCTTGAATGGATCCTGCCTTTCTAAATTTTAACCTTAATATATGTACATATATATTTAATTTAAGCCGGGCTGTTTTCACTTCGTGATCATACGTGATCATAATAATGTCACTCTTACGTAACTGTACAATATAAAATGTCAAACTATTTTCTAAATCACAAAAAAAAGAAAATTATCTTTTAATTTTAATTAAAAAATTTTGAACTAAAATCCATTTTTAAGAACTTCTTTATTCCAAGTTACTAACCTTTTGAAAATTCCGTTTTAGTTGTTAGTCATAAAAAATATCAAATTTTACTTGTCCTTAAACAAAAAAAAATTTAATTTGATACACTCATCCTGTTTAGTCCAATAAAATTTGTTGTTTTAAAAGAACAATAAACCAATCGCATTCCTAGAATAACATTGCTTGCCATTACACAAAATATAATCAAGCACAAATAAGATCAGGTATAAGACGGAATGTCTGTTTTCATCTGCTTCGTTTCTGGATAGCCAAAATGATATTGTGGATGATATTTTAGGATTTCACGAATTTTACATGTTATCACATCCAAATTTAGGATGCTGTATTACTTAATTTGTTAAAATAACTCTGTCTTACTTTGAAGTTATTCAATCTGCATAAATACAACGATAAAGCCGAACATTTCTTAAAATTCTTTGAATATAAATATCTCAGAAGTAAAGTTTTGAAAGTCTTAGAGGTGCGACAAAATGTTTCTTATATTTGTGTATAAAATTTCCTAGGCCGATATAAAATACATAGGCAAAAATATTCTTAAAAACTAATAATAAATAAAAGATAAAATAAATAAAGAAACAATTGAAATCAATAAAAAAACCATAATAATTCGATGCCAATGGTTTATTCGTATCAGATTTTGTCAAAAAAAAAAAATAAAATTCATTTCAGTACACCGAATGTCATAAAACAACATAGAATTGTCAAAGGATATTCATTTGTAGACCTTATCATTGTTTAAAGACAAAATTAACCACAAATACATTTTTGCCCTTTTTTTTCGAAAATTGTACGCAGCTGGAATTTCATATTTCTTTTTAATGTTTTGTATGAAATTTTCATTATTCCAATAACACATAAAACAAAAAATTTTCATGAATAATTTTGAAAGGATAGTTAGATCCCTTAATACCTATGGACTAGTCTGCAGGTAACTTTAACAATTATTTTCAAGAAAGATTTCATTTTTATGATAATAAATGGTAAATTGATCTTTATCAGCTGTCAAAGATTTGCAAAAATTTTAGATTTGAATGAATTGAAAACTACTGTGTAAATAAATTGAGAAATAAAATGTGTAAATATTGTTAATAAAGAAAAAAATAAGAATGGGATTAAAGAAAAGAATAAAGATTAAATTTTGACATACCCACACACAAATTGTAGAGCGAATTTTACAAAAAAACGCAAAATGTATTTATAAATAATTTAAAAAATTTTCAAGGGAAACACTTATTAATTACTTAATTGTTAAAAAATTAAATTTGATTCAAAACCGTTCCTATTAGTTTAGTACAATAAGAAGGATGTTATTAGAATTTCGACAATTTTCTATTATAAGTAAACAACATTTCTTAAATCCAAAGTGTGGCCCTTTGAGAAATTTCGAGAGAGAAAGTAAAGATTATGAGCAAGTAGAAAATCGCCATCTCTTTTATTAAAATTATTAGAGAAATTAAGAATAAATTAAAAATACAATAGAGAATGCATTAAATTAAAATTTTATCAACTGATAAAAATTTATAGAACGATTAATTTAATTAATATATTAAAGTTTCTATATCGTTTAAGTTTTCAAAAATTAATTTATAATCCTGATAAGAAAATAAAAAATTTTTAAAATTGCTTCAATATTACTCTTTGTAAATAATTTAGCTATTCTTATTCACAATAAGTAAGTATTAATTTAATCCGAAATACAAAAACGATATTGATTCATAAAACAGGAAATTTTCACCTGTAATCGAATACGCATACACACACACACACACAAAACTTTCTTGCGGTCTTTAATATTAATATTATTAAAGTAAAAAAAAAATTGTTTTACTTTATGAACTTCGGTTTCCATTAATCGAAGGTCACAATTTATAATACGATAAAAAAAACATGTTGATATTTAAAAAATATTAAAGTTAAATATTTATTTATCAAAGTTTTAAAACACAAATGAAAAAAAAAGAAAGAAAACAAAGAAAAACATAAAAGCCTTTAGCAAAAATTAATTACGTCTTTCATATATGAGTACAAGTTGTACATTAAATCTTGAAATTCTAAATTAGAAAATTCCTCAAACATGTCTTGCGTGTTAATCTGCTGCTACTGTTACTATTTCTTATACTTTTAGAGTTATACATACATACTTATGTAAGTATATAAATATAAAAAAATATTTAAACTTAGAATAGAATTTGAAATTCGATTTGTAATGTTAAAAAAAATTGAAAAGGGATAATTTTTTGTACATTACAAATTGTTTTTTCAAATAGAATCATGGTGTTCATAGTCACCCATTGAGTGAGTAATAATATTTATGACAGTAGTCAGTAACAAAGCAAAGTGTTTATTTCACAAAAAAATAGCCATTTTTTATTCACTCCCATTAAATATAAATAAAATTTTAGCGAGAAATTTTTGACAAATTTTATTTTAAATGAGAAAAGAATTATCTAATATTTGTGCTCTCTTATAATGTTATTAATTCTTTGATTAATATAATTAAGTATTATTTATTGTGAAACAATATTGAAAATAATTAAATAAACCTTCCTGATCTATAGATAATGTATAACTTCCTTACAAGAAGTGATACGAGGAAACTCCAATTTCAAATTCAAATTTCTCAAAATCATTGAACGTGTTTTTGAAAAAAACAAATAACATTACTCAATATTTAAAAACAGAGACAAATTAAATTTGACAAGTAATATTTGCAAATAGACAAGAATTCGAAACTAAACTAAAACTGGTTTATATTTGAAAAGAGAAACCAGTAAATTGTGTAGTATTAAGTATTTTTTATTGTAAAAAAACGGGACAACACCAAACACAAATGTCAAAAATTGAAAATTTTTATTACATAAAAACTTTTTTTTTGTTTACCATACAATGTTTTTTTTTTGGAAATATGGTGGTTTACAGTTATCTAGCAAATGAGAGTAAAAAAAATTTCGAATTTCGAATTTTTTAAATATTATTTTTAACAATTTAATATTTCTTAGTCGTTACGTTGACATTTGTTTACTATTTATTTTTCGAACTGTAGAACGAAATTGTAGTTATAAATATTATAATTTACAATTTAAATAGCAAATTAACTACATACATACATATATGATTTCGAGTATCCTATAGTTGACCTAATCTACTTAAAATATTTAAATTTATTTGTTCTTGTATTTGAATTTGTGCTTAAAATTTTTTTCAAAATTTTGATAACAACTACTAAAAGTTTTGTATTCAAAAATCGTATAAATTATAAAGAACGCAGAAAGAAAAAAAAAAAACAATAATAAAAAATAAAAAATTTAATACTCAAGCGATTTTTTTTGTTTATTTTTTTTTAATCGTTCTTATTTTTTAATTTTTTGTGTTGAATCAACAAAAATTAATTGTTAATAAATTAAAAATTAAAAAAAAAATGAGAAAAAAAAATCATGAAAATCAAGGTCAATGATTTTTTTTTATTTATTAAAATTTTATATAACAAAAATTAAAAAAAAATCGCGATCGAATTACAATTCTATATAAAAAAAAAATTTAGAACATTTTGTTTATTTTTTTTTGACACGTAATTAGTCGGAAATTGAATATTATTTTAAAGAAAACAAAAAAAAAAATGAAGAGTAATGAGAAGTAAACGATATTGGGTTTGGGTACGCAAAGGAAGGTGAAGCGATTATTCAATTTGAAGCGTTTAAAAAATAAAAAATTTTAAACAGTAGAATTTTGTTTATTTTTGCGTTTTTTTAAAATGTCGGATAAAACAAATTCATTTAAAACAAAACATATTTTGTATATTGATTTAAAAGCTGACCTAGTACATACATTCATACTTGTAAAACAAATTTTCATAGCTACTTTATTTTCAGGAAATGAAAAAAGAAAAACAAAAAGAAAAGAATAAAGCAACAGAATGAAAAATAAAATTAAGGTAAGCTTAAGAATTTTTTCATCAAATTACAACAGTAATTAAGTACATAGAATTTTTGAAGGTGCTTAAAAAAAATCCACAGCACAGTAGTTGATGTGGCATTGAAATTTGATTATTTTAAATTACAAAAAATGAAAAACCAACAAAAAAAAAAAAAACACTTTTTTTAAAGCTTTGTGGTCAGCGAATTTTTAAGAAAAAATTATGGAATATTCCGCATTTAAAATCTAAAAATATACGAGAAATTTAAATTAACAGAGCAAATATTTAATTTACTTAATTAGCTTTAATTTAATTAATTTCATAAATTTTCTATGATTTATGGTAATGTTTTGAAATTTTGGAATTTCTATATTGAAAATTAAAGAAAATTCAAATTTAAATCAACAAGTGACAGCGTTTACATACTAATATTTATTTGTTATTTGTTAATTTTTTTATTAAAATCAATTCCATGACGTTTTTATATTAAATTTTCATATAAAATTTAACCAAATTCAAAGTAATTCTTTAAAAATTAATGATGTGAATTCTATGATGACCAAGTACATATTATGTTAATATTTCCGAATACCAATAGCTATAAACACTATATGTATGTGTAATCAGTCAATATGTGGTACCTATTTGTTTATTGTATGTGCTATGATCCAATTTTATAAAATTTTGGTTTTTACATTACCTGTACATTACAGCAAATTGCGTGTCTAATACTTTTATACTACAATATTGAGATCAGAATTCTTACTAATAATGTTTTATTAATAAAATGTTGAAAATTTGAGAAATTTACCTGAAAGTAGAAAAAATATAAAAAAATTGTTAATAAATTTGATTTGAATAATTATTTTTTTATTTTAATAAAATAAAATTTTTATAATCATAAGAATTACAAAATATTTTTTTTTAAAAACATTCTAAAACGCCGAAAGTTGGTTAATCGAAAGTAAATTCTTCAGATCGGAAAACCAAAAATTTCAGTTTTCAATAGCAGTAGAATTTAAGAAAGTAAGCAAGGAGATGCTTAATCCCATTCAAACAATTTTTGTCAGGAATTTAAAAAAAAAAACAGCAAAATTGAGGAAAATTTTAAGAAAAAGAGAATTTTGTTGGGTCACAAATTAAGATTTCCAACTTTTCCTAAAAATCTTCATAGAATTCAGTTAAATCACAAAATTAATCCTGGAAAATCTTATAAAAATAGAAACTATTAGTGAATAACTCCCTTTACAACTTAAAATTTTTATTAGTTTTAAATTGATTAAGCATTTTCTTTCAAAATTGGACCCAAAATTGAGCAACACTAAAATATTTTATAATCATACTTTTATGTTTTTCAATTAATTGAAATAATTGACTGCCATAAAGCAGTGAAATTCGATAATTACATACTTATTTTATACCAATCATAATTTCACATAAATTTAAAATAATAATTTTTTTTTTTTATCAAAATGAAATTGCATTAAAATAACAATTTAGGCATAAAATAAAAGCTACAAGAAAAAAATGAAAAAAAAATAGAAAAAGTTTAATCAACTTTATTAAATTTCATTTTGAAATAAACCGAAAAGAAAATGAAAATATTTACAGTAGATTTCGAAAAGTAAATCAATTTTCAAATTTAAGTAAATATTTAGAGTTTTCCATAACTATTATTAATTATAGGTTAAAAGAAAAATTGAAATATTGTTCATACTTTTTAAATATTGCTATTTTACATATAGGCACACATATTTTATGTTCATATTCATTCATATACATAAAACGTGAGCATAACTATACAAATATTTTAATGTGACTATTAACTACTTTAAGTGTTACATTAAATTTAAACCATGCTTTCA
This sequence comes from Condylostylus longicornis, assembly GCF_029603195.1. NCBI lineage: Eukaryota > Metazoa > Arthropoda > Insecta > Diptera > Dolichopodidae > Condylostylus > Condylostylus longicornis. The sequence continues at coordinate 14,151,641 of NW_026577973.1, read as the reverse complement.
TTTGTTTAATAATTTTCTCTTATTGAATATAAGAAACTGAACAAATTTTCTGTTGTTGTTGCTGTTATTTATTTATTTTTTTTTTTTCAAGGAGAAAATCAAAAAATTTCTCTTATTGTGAAACGCTACTATCTAAAAAGAAAAGCAAAAAATTAAAAAAAAAAAAAGATATTGAAAAAAAAGGTTGTTGTTATGGAATTAAAAGAAAAGCACTTCGTTTGCCATTTCATACCCATACTCCAAAGAAATTTTTGACGACAACGGTGATGACGATGACGCCGACACCGCTCTATTTAAAAAAAAAAATGAAAATTGTATTCAAAATAAAGAATTCCATTTATTCACACTTTGGTTTTTTTTTTGTGTTTTCATTTTATATTTACGTCTAAAAAGATCATTTAAAGCTTTTACTACTATCTCCTTCTCTCACTCATTCTTACTATACTTAATATACAAGTTTATAACAGTAAAATGAAAATTGAAAGACAGAATGAGAAAGAGAAAATCAATTTCGCATTCGAAGAGAAAAAAAGCTTCAAAATCAGTTTTTTCTTTTTCTTTGTTTCATTTTTATAAGTCAGAAAATATGTACTTAAGTCAGTCAGTCAGTTAGACTTACTATTTCTGAAATTGGCAGCCCATTCACAAAAACCAAAGTAAAATACTACTAAGTATTTCGATATTATTTGTTATTGTTTTTTTTTTCGCTCTAACTCTGAAATATTTTTGTTATAAAACAAAAAAAAAATATTTTTTTTTTAAATTTTATTTAAAAAAATTTCTCTTCCTTATACCATCGAGCGGTACCATGTCGTTTAACTTTTCAAAAAAAAAAAATGTCTTATTACATATTATTAACAATCTAATAGGTTGGTGAGTGAGAAGTGGTGGAAAATACCAAATAAATAAAAATTTCATTCAAAATATTTTCAGTTTCAGTAAATTATTCAATACATTTTTGGTAAAAAAAAACAGCCTAATAAATTCGAATTATCAAAAGAAATTTAATTGAAAAATAAATACATAAAAGTATTGGTGCCCAGAGTAATTTCAGTAATAGAAAATTTTGCTTATTAAATTTAAGTAAGTCATTTTTTAGCAGTGCTCATATGTAATATTAAAATTAGATGGGCCAAATTAATGATCACAATCAAAAAGGGAAAATTAACGAGAATAACAGGTTGCTATTAACATTTAATTAGGGTTGCCACTATTTAGCACTGTTTTAAAATTCTTTCTTAAAACTATTATATTTACTGTAAGTACTTTTTTTTTTTAAACATATATTTTTGTTTTTTTGGCATTTAATCAACTTCCCTGTTACGTGATAATATCAAAATATTTAAAAAAAAATAAAAAATAATATAAAATTTTTTTAATTCTAATTTTGCTACCTTCTTATAATTTAATTTAAATTAAACTAACGTACACATCAAAAGTTCAAGAATTTAAAATTTAAAAACGCTTACATTTATCAATTAATAAGATATGACGACCACGGACTAATTAAATTGACACGCACAATATTAAAGTGACATTTCGTTACCTCTAAATATCAATTTACAATTTTACATAATGAATGTAATTGTACAAAATATAATTGAAAATTTTTTCATGCTTTTTATTTTCAGTATCCGATCGTTCCACTGTTTTGTGGTGATGTAGTAAAAATTTTTTTAAAGCAATTTATAATTTTTGATTTATTTGATTTTGTGAGTACAAATTTTAAACGACAATACGTGTGTAGTTTATTAATGTTGGATTTTGTAAAAAAGTATGATAAACATGTTTGATTTTATAACAACATGTCGCTTGTTTTATTTATAATGTTTTATGTATGTTCGTTTAGTTTTTTTTTTTGCAAAAAATTTAAAATGAAATTTTAAATTCGAGAACAACAGGGTTAAAAATTATAATTTTAAATTGGTTGAGTTGAGTCATTTGCAAAAAAAAAACAAAGATTTAAATAAAGAAAAATTTCAAGAATCGACATAGTTACAGGAAGCAGCAACAACAAGCTGCAAGTTTTCCCAAACCATAATTTTATTTCAGTATATAGGTGCTAATTTCTTAAAAAAAAACACTTGAAAATTTTTAAATGGCACTTATATATGTACATTGTTTCAGATAACATACGAATGAAGAAAATGTGGCGTGAACAACTAAAAGGGCAGCCCTAAATACACAAAAATGCATAATTATGTACGACAAATGCTTTTTCCAATAAATAAAACAATTTTTCTAGTAAATAAAGCTTTTAGATAGAACTATTTTAAATAATGATTTTTTTTTTTGTTCAAATTAATTACGAGTACTGAACAAAGAAATGTAAAGTAAAACGATTTTTTCAACGTGATCTTAAAATTGAAATATAGACTGTGAAATATCGATTAAAAATACACGTAATATGTATACACTTTTCTAGAAAAAAAAGCTCGATATTTTATTTGCCAATAAAAATAAAATTATGAACGATTTTTATTACTTTGGTTGTAAAACGATCTATTCAATTATTAATTGCGGAAATTCATTTTTAGATTATTTAGAAATCAAGGAAATTTTTTATTTTAGATTTTGTTTTTTTTTTCTTTTTTGTTCCCTTTCGGATAATATGCATAATATATGCATACATACATTTATAACACATAACAATTATATATATTGGAATACTAGTTTTATATTGCACTAATACATTCATATATATACCTAAGTACGTATATTTATTTTACATTATAATAAATTACAAGTAGTTATTGTAAAGCTTCAGATTACGTCAAATTTTAAAATTTGAAGGACAAATTTTTATAATAAAAAATTAAAAGAAAACAAAAATCTAAACAAGTATGAATCATGTATAAAATGTAGCAAATTACTGCTTATGTAAGGGCAAACAATAAAGGTTATCTGTAAGTAGTGAAAATAGGAAAGTTTTTAAAAATAAAAATTAATATTTAATGTTTTTTTTTTTAATATTTAAAATGCATTTAATGTAAAATCAAAGGAAAAATTTTTTATTTTCAATAAAAATTTGCATACAAAAGCAACAATGTAGTAAAAATATTAGCATTTGGTTAAGTGAATTGCTTTTTAATATTTATATATATAGGTTAATAATAAATTTATAATAAGTAAATCAAATATTCTTATCAATCATATTTTTATGGGTTTTATGGTAGTATAACTCCTGATATTGGTTCTTGAGCTTGGTCATATATGAAAATTTTAATAGTTTTTCAATTTATGGCTACAAAACTTGCAAATTTGCTTACGAGTATTACAAGAATTTTAATTTTAAAACAGTTGCTATCCACAATATTTTATTTAAAAATTTTTCTCAGATTAAGTTTAGGAAATAAAAAAAAAATTAAAAAGTAGAACGTGTTGAATAAATATTTGCGGTGAAGGTGAAAAAAAATATACATATGTAAGTAGTTAAGTAAGTTATATTTTTTTACTATATTTTATATGTAAAGAATATAGACTAACTAATATATGTAGAAATTCAATTTTAATTTCTATATAAAATTGAAATTTTCATTTTTATACTTAATTGAATATTTTCTACTTATAGCTCAACAAAACATAAATAATTTTTTAATTTTGTATTTTTCCAAATTGTATAAATTAATTACTTAAATTTAAATGAAATCCCATTCGTATGGAATATAAGAGTGTCTGAAATAAATTATAAATTGAATTTCAAATAACATAAATAATTTAGTATGACATTCACATATCAAGTAAAAAAATGATATTCTTAATATTGCATTCATCACTTTTCCAAAAAATTATAAAAGTCTTCTTGTAAGGATGCAGCTATTACTTATAAATTCATTGTAAATGCAAGGTTTTTTTTTCTCTATAAATGACCTTTTTTTTTGTTTAAAAAAAATTAACAAAGCTTTTCATGAAAATTTAAAATAATAGAACGCAAGCTGTTAAAACAAATTTTTTTTAAAATAAAAAATCGTAACTATAGCAAAAAAAAATTTAACGCCCTTTTCAGTTAATATTTTTGCATTATGTAAAATAAAATTAAATTCAGATAAGTACTCAATAAATTCAGCAACTTTTAAAATAATTTTAGAATAATTGATAAGGAAATTTCAGTTTTTCTATGGAAAAAAATATTTTTATTTAAAAAATTTTACTTAAATTTACATAGTCAAATATTAGATAAAGGGCTTGAATATTGTCCAAGAGTAAGTTTACAATTTTTTCTATATTATTTAAAATAAGTATTCAAAATACATTATTAATTTCCAGAATATCATCCAGTTCATAGTAATAACTTTCAAAATTAAAAAATTAGCAGATATAGAACTTGGGTTTTTTTTGTTTCTTTCGGTCTTTTAAGAAATTAATAATTATATAAAAGTTACAGGGAAGTTAGGTATAAAAAATTTTCCTTTTAAGATTTGTAGATAGGCACTCAGTTATTAACATGAGTATGTCATGAAGTTATAAACTTTAAAAAAATTTTTCTTGTTACTCAGGCATTTTCTTAGAGTGCAATTACAAGTAAAAATTTCATAGTTAAACGTGGGTGTTGAAATAGTTTCATAAATTCAATTTCTTAGGAAATCTTTCTCCAACATTATGTGAAAAAGAATTCAATGTTAACGTCAATTAAAATATTTTTTAAATAGAAAATTTTATTTTGTATAATACACGTGAAAATTATTACTTATTTAACGTGATTGGTCATTTTTTTCTTATCCAGAATTCCTTTATATTGTTTGCCATAAAATAATATTAAGTCATCCTTATTTCGTATAATATGTACAAATAAAATGACATTTGAAAATTGTAATCAAACATCTCATTTCCTATAACTTTTCAATTGAGTGTGACAGTAATATTAAAATTTTTATATTCATTTATTGAATAGTTTCTAAATATATAAATATGGCGTGCCAGTTAATTAACTCCTCTTTGACTTACATTAAGTACTTACTTTGCGTAAACATTTTCTGATTTGCTAGCTAAAACTCAAAACATAACTATTTTGAATAGTAAAGATAATAATTTTAAAATTAATTGTTCACGAAATATTTTCCAAACCTTTTGTTTTTTATTAATTAAAATTTCATGGACATTTTATTCAATTTCAATAAATAAATTTTAATAATTTCTTAAGGACATTTACAAATTTACTATACACTAACTAAGTATAATAATTGATAATATTGGTGATTTTAGAGAAAATAAAAAAATTAACATTTCTTTTTCATATTTTCAATTTTTTGCAATTCCTTTCGTTTTGACTTTCAAAAATTTCTCCTTAAATATTAAATGACCATATAATATTTTCAATTTTTTCTTTCTCAATATTTTTCACTTAAAATAAAATATTGTAATAATAAAATAATAATGATGATAAAAAAAAGCCAAAAAGAAAAAGCGCGCGGTATTACGTAAAAACACAATTTCACTTTAAAATTGTTTTTTCCATACCATTTTTGTATAAAAAAAAGTATTTAAAAGCGTTCCAAGCATGCGATAAATATAAAAAAAGAAAATTTGAAAAAAAAAGATACTATATCGTGTTCGAGCGCGCGCGCGCTTTTAGTTTTATGTATTTTACATTTCGCCGCCGCACTCGCGATATCAATATCATAACATGACTTTCTTCTTGTTGTCTCCTTTTACTTAAATTTTCATTTACTTTTTTTCTGCACCATATAAAATAACACGTTTTTTTTTCACTGTAACTATTTTCTCATCTCTTCCAATTGAATTTGTTCAATTTCATTTTATTTTCTTATTTTTATTTTTTTTTTTTGGGTTAAAAATTTCTTCTTCGAAATTTCTAATTTTCATTTCGGAAAAAAAATTGTCTGTTAGTAAAAAACAAAAGAAAAAGCGATAACAATAATAAATATGAAATTTACTAATATTTTATCTTTACAAAATAGCCATATAAAAGTTAGGGTTGCCATTATATAATTAATTGTATCATTTAGCTCATATTTTTTTTCGATGACCGTTTAAACCAATACAAATCAGTCGAAACCATTAATAAATGGAAGAAATAGCTCCAATTTTTTAATTGTGTACTTTAAAAATTTTTATGAAAGTCTATTCGACACGTTCAGTTTTTTTCCCTGGCTATTCAAAAGGCCATCGTTTTAGAAAATGTGTACTTTTTTAAGTCTTTCTCAGATTACCGAATACAGATTAAATCTTTAAAAGCTTACAATTTATTTTGCTGTTGGTTTACTAAAGATAAAAGATATTAAATACTAAATCAAAATTAAATATTAAATTTACATAATTACACAAAAGTGTTAAACACTCACATTATTATTTAAATTTTAATAGTGTAGCGGCAAGCCTTACGGATATTTTACTCTTATACACATTATTTTATGAATATAATAAGCCTACATTATAAAACTTCATACTAGCATAAATTTAATGTACATATGTGCGTAAGTTTGTATATCCAAACATATATTTTTGTTGGATAGTAAAAATATCAATTGTCATGCTACTATCCGATAATATAAAACTACGATTAAAAATATCACCTATTGATTTTTGTTTGTTTTTATTTTTCTTATTGTTTCTGGAGATTAACTTTTTCCCATGATAGTTTGTTTGTATGTGTGTACCTTTTCTCTTTGTTCATTAGTATTGTTATTTTTACTATTATTTCACTTCTTGTTATTATTTTGTATTTTTTTTTTGTGCAAGTTATGCAACATTGAAAAGAAAATCAAAAATAAAGAAAACAAAAAACAAAAGCTTCATCAGATTGAGTCAGAAATTTCATTATTTTCTCTTTTCTCTTATTTGCCAATTAACTATTGTTTTTGTTGTTTATATTTTGAAAGTACATAACGTGCCATAAATATTTTATTTCTATACATATATACATACATATGTACATGTGTATAATATATGAAATTAACTAACTAATAATTTAATAAGATTATAAAACCTACAATAGATTAAAACTTGATTAGGATTAAAATGGTTTTATTATTTATTGTTTTTATCAGGCGACTGGACTAAGTAAATTATAAAAGAAAAAAGCAAATGGAATTGGGATTTTTTTTTTGTTTTTTAAATATCACATTTTAATGTGACGTCATTATGTTTTATGACAGTAGAAAAGTGATAGTTATATTGTATAGTGTTACGACAAAAATGTAAATATGTACCTGATTTTATTTGTTACAATGGATTTTTTTATTATAGATTTTACAACAGTGTGTTTTTTATTACTTGCTTTTTCGATTTTAAATTACATTGAGGTAAAATAGTTTTGAGTACAAAAAATATGTACGCGCAGTTGCATGTTACTATTTCCATTACTATTTTACACAATATCAAAATGAAAACTCATTAATTATTTTGTTAAAACTATAATGGTGGTAGAGGGATGCTTTTTAAATATAATTTATATGAAAGAGAAAGATAGAGATAAAAAGGTAAGAAGGGGAATTAACTGAATATAAAAGGGGAATATGTAATAATGAAAGTTACCATCAATATACAATCATATGTACATAAGCATTAAATAAGTTAAATTAATTATAATAAATTTGAATATAAATTTATTGTACCAAAAATAATTTTTATTTTTCAAAGGTATTATAATTATATACATACCTATTATATATATGTATATGAAATTATAACAATAATTATTTGAAACTTTTAAAAATTACTTGAATAACTAACAATTTTTGTTTTCGTTTTTTTTGTTTGAGAGACATTTGTTATATAATGTAGTTTACATTTTTTAAGAGTGAAAACGTGTAAAAAAGAAATTTGTAAAAACCCAAATTTTATAATAAAATTTGTAAGAGAGTTTAAATTCATTTCTCTTCTAAAATACGAGCAAAACATTTTTAATTTGTAAAAGTTACTGCAATTTTAGATGGTTTTAAAATATCAATTTCAATTTTACAAAATCATTTCATGTATGAGATGATTATAAATAATATAAACTAGTTAATTATGATTGTTTATGAAAATTTTATATATTAAATAAAATATAATAAAGTTTTATTAGAATATAGAAAATTTGAAAGTAATAAAGAGATTTTCGAAATGAATAACAACTGGTTACAATAATAATTTGTTACGTGTAGGTATTAAGTATAAATAATATTCTCAATTACTCTTAATAAGCTCAAATAAGTATTTAAATTTTTATAGCTAAAGAATATAAAATACTAACTATATATGCATTCCATATTAACGCCAAAAAGGAAACGAAATAAATTTAATTAATTTTATTTAATATAAACATATGCAAATTAAATCGGTATTTTTAGACAATTATTCTCAATTACTTAAAAATAGCTACTTCATACTTGTACTTAATATGCAAACTCAATTCTAATTTAATTTTCCTTTACAATTCAAAAATATATTCAAATATGTATAATAATAACTTTATTTATGTACACGTATGTCAAATGCAAACTGTAACGATAATAATTTTGAAATAAATTTTTTTTAATATAAAAAGAAGTGTTATTTAGAATTTAAATAGAAAAAATAAAATATAAACTTGAGCATAATAGAGAAAAGTAATATTACATCATATTATTATATATATTCATACATGTATATATATACTTGAATAAATGTAACTGGAAAATTATATTAAAATGCCCTGAAATCGCAATGAATGAATAAGAGTTGAATAGTTTGTGGATAAACATATACAATGGAAATATTCATATTTGATAGTTAATAAGGGTGATGGCATTAAGGATACTCTCAAAAAGCTGTTTTGTACATATATATATAAAATGTTATACTTACAATTATTTTATTAAGTATATTTTAAGTAGTAGGAAAATATACAATTTTCCCCTCAATAAAAATTATTTACGTGTAAAGTTAACACAGTTGGATGACAAGGAGTTTTAAAAATTAGATTATATTTTTTTTAAGAATGTGTGGCTATTTTTTAGGTAATAATTTCATTATCTAGCGTTTGGTAGAAATTATATTGTTTATTAAAGATTACAAGTTTTTACATTTTGAATTGAAAAATTTCATTCTTTATTATTAAATAACATTCAATTAACATTCTATGAATAGCTTTTTATTAGTCTCGTTATCATAGCGTTTGTTAATAACTTCGTACCAGATCATAAGTAAATTTAAGATAATTCATAACGATTTACCACAAATTGGATCAAATTGATTACTGTTGGTTTCAAGCAAAGAATATTAAGAATCCAAGTAATTAAAAAAATGTTACAGATCTTGCAAATAAGTATACTGTTGTTGTCGAATTCCCTGAATATTTCGAGATATACTTAGGTATATAAACCTACATTGTATGTAGACATAATTTATAACTGAATACAATTATACAATGTGTATAAAGCCCACTAGTGATAATTATTACATTTATTTTATTATCTAACACTTTTTAGTTTCATATAATAAGAAAGTATGGTATGTGAAGTACCCTGAATTCATATCCACAAATGTATACCAGTTACATATAAGTTGGGTTGAATATAAAAATCTAAAAATAAAAATTATTATAAATACCGAGATGTTTGATTGTTACAATAATTTCAATGATAATATTTAATTATATTTCAAAAACGGTTCTTGACCCCCTTCTATTTTATATTTTTTTCTTTCTGTGTAATTTTATTTGACTTGTTTTTTTGAATTTTGTTTTTGTAATATGATGAAAATTTTGTTCTATTGTCAATTTAAATTATTATTTTGTATTTATTTTATAAATTCATGCTGAGTTTTAAATAGGGGGTTGATTGACATTATTACAGAGTATTCGTTAAATATACCCAGTAATGTATAAATTTATTGTACATATTTTATAAACGCACATAATGACAACGGTTATTCAATATTGTTTACATTGTAATATTTAAGGTTAGTTTTATTATTTTTTTTATGGTGAATTCAATGCAATGCATTTGGTGTTTACTAAAAAAAAAAAGAAACGGGGATATAACTAACTCTGATTGTATATAGAATCTGAAAAGTGCCCCTTTAATGACAATTTTTTGATCTACTTTATATATATATAATTTTTTACAAAATTATTGCGTGTATGAACTTATATTGTTATATGGTCTTAGTTTATTTGTTATAAAAACTTATTTTCTTATTTAAAAATCACTTTCGTGGGGTGAATTATATATACAAGTTGCTAAGCCAGATTTTTATATTTTTAAAAGAAAAGTATGTAAGTATGTAACTACATTGAAAAATATTAAATTTGAACAATATTGTTGATGTTTTCGAAGCTGAAAATTTTGTCGCTTTTATTAATTTCAAAAGAGCATATCTGTCTTTTAAAATTGTTAAACAAATTGTAACAATAAATAATGATTGAGTAATTAGAAGTTTACTACTTAATCGCATAAAAAAGCAATACAGATGCTTTGCAGTTTAAATTAATTACTAAACCTAAAAATTAATTTGATAATTTTCAGATAAATCCAAAAAAAATTATTTATGTAAACAATTTTTAATCACTATACACTGATTTATTTTCACTTATGTTAAATAATAATTAAAATTTTTCTTTTCGAACTATATTTTCAAAATAATTTTTAATTATTTTATTACCTTTTATCACAGAAATTTGCAGTACACAATTCCTTTGAATTTGGACATTTAACTAATAACACGAGGCACATAGACGAATTACTATTATTACCATTATTATTATTACCGTTATTATTATTAATTAAATGATTATTACAGCAACTATGATTATTATTATGAATTTGATTATTATTATTATTATTGTTATTAATAGTATTACTATTATTATTGGAACTGCAACCTTGTTGTTGATTTAATAAAATATTTAATCCATTATTATTATTATTATTATTGTTGCTTATATTATTATCATTATTTGAACTGTTACTATTATTATTATGATTATGATTATTATTATTACTATTTAAACTTGATAGTAAAGAAGATGATGAATTTGACGATGACGATGCTGTTGAAGATGATGATAAATTGTTATTACTTTTATTATTATTACTACAAATAGTATTTGTAATTCTTAAATTTCGATTACTCAATATTGATTGAACACTTAAATTATTATTATTACTAATATTATTTAAAAATTGATTACAATTATTATTATTATTATTATTATTATTTAAAATATTCACTAAACTATTATTATTATTATTAGAATTAGTATTATTTGAATTTGAACTTGTTGAATTTAATAGACTACTCAATGATGATGGTTGACCATTTAATGATAAAACACCATTACTATTATTATTATTGTTATTATTAATGTTATTATTATTATTGTTTGAATTGTTGCTTTTATTATTTTGACAACTAGTATTATTATTATTGTTATCAAGATTATTATTATTGTTATTATTATTACTATTGGTGGTAATATTAATATTATGTAAATTATTCAAACGATTATATAAATTTGATGTTCCAGGATCAATTAAACCATAAGCTGGTTGTGATTGATTTGATTGTTGTTGTTGAGATTGTTGAAAATGATGTTGGGATTGTTGTGGTTGAGGTTGATATTGTTGTTGATGTTGTTGTATTCCAATTGAATTACATGAATTCGATTGTGAAGTCGATGGTGATGGTATCGCTGGTGGTATTGTTGGTGTACTTGGACAGCAACAACATCTATGTTGTGCATTTTTTTTCTTAATTTTAACGTATGGATGAAACATTTATATGTATGTGTTATGTATATTAATAAAATTTACAATTATAGTTGATATTTTTTTTTTAAATTTATTTATTTTTCAATTTTAAATCAAATTTCACTAGCAAAAATTGAAAGAGGGAAGCAAAAAAAAAAAAATTACACCTCTTTAAAGATTAAATAAAATAATTTTTCATAAATGCATTTTTCTTTTTTGTTGTTTTTATGAAAATACTGAAATTTAGATTTTGTTTTGTTGTTTTTTTTATTAATATACACTTTTTCAATGTTCACTTTGCAATTATTAAAAATTTTTTATTAACTACGGTTGTAGATGTTCGGCGACTATTTCCGATGATTTAAAATAAAATTTTTTTATTAAAATATTTTTATATACTTAAAATGTGTTTCTTTTAAGGTAATGAAACCGTTTATGTAAATTTAAAAAAATTTATTTTTTGAAAATTCCATTTATTTTTATAATACTTTTTTTGGCAATCACAAAATCCTTCATGGAGATCAATCACAAAATTTTATTTTTATTTTTAAAATGAAAAAAAAAATCACATTAATTTTATTAAAATTTTCAGCAAAAAAGGTTTTTTCATTTTATTTTCTTTTATTTTTGTATGTATGTATGTACTCTTATAATTTTTTCTAAATTTTTTTCATACACATTAATTTTGAATTTAAATATTTATTCTTCACCAATATTGAAAAATTTCAAAGTTTTTTTTTTCTTTAGTATAAATTTTATACTTATTGTTTTCTATTATGTATATATAATTTTAAGTATATAATATGTATGTATATTTTCTTTTGCCAGTTATACACAAAAAAAAAAAATTCTCAATACCTTAGCGAAGGTTGCACTTGAATTGAATGATCAAGAAAATTAATTTATTTTCAATGAAAATGTTTTATTTCCGGATTTCATTAGCTTTTTGATTGAAAATTTTTTTATTTCAAAGCACACAATCAAATAGCGGAATAAAAAAAAATATTAGCAAAAATATTTTTTTTCTTCTTTTTAAAATTTTTTTATTCAATGTAAATTTTTTTTCACTTATAATTCAATTTTTATTACACTCTGTTCATTATTTAATATTTTTTTTTTTCAATTATTAAAATTGCATTTAAATCTCTTTTTAATTTTTATATAACTATGATTTCTTTTTTTTTTTCAAAAATTTTACACAATTAATGCCTCCTTTATTTTTATAGAAAAAAAATTAAGTTTCAAAAAGTTGCAATTACAAACAAAACAATTAAAATTTATGCAAAAAAAGAAAATTTAATGGAAACAAAATTAAAGAAATATCTGGTATAATTAAAAAACCAACCGAGAAAATAAATTCGAACCGTTCACGTTTAAAGAAGAGCAACAACTGTGAAGTCAGATAAAAATTTTCTTTTACATATGGAATAAAATTATTTTATGCTTTTTCATTTTTTTGTTTTTGTTTTTCTTTTATTTGCTTACCTATGAAAAATGTATACCTATATTCTTTTATTAAAATTGAGAGAAACGAAAAAGAGAAGAGAGAATTTTAAAACAAATTCCCTATTTTTTATATTTATTTGAGTGAAAATTAAATTGAATAAAAATTGAGGGAAAATCAAGTTTGAGTGAGCATGTCCTCTCTCTTATATTTTTTTTACTGTTTTACTTTTTCTTTTTTTTTTCTACTTTTGTAGTACGTTATCTCTTAACAGGAAAATAAAATCACGTTGCTTTCAGATACAAATATACAGTAAGTAGTGACTGAGTGATATAAGTACTGCTATAACAATAAAAATCTAAAGAATTTGTATAGATAAGTCACACTACTAAAAACGTGTATACATTATTTCTGCAATAGTAAAATTATAATATGTGGTAAGGCAATAATGTTACAACACTGTGCTATATTATAAATGTAAATAGAAATTGCACTTTCTATAATTAATAAATGGAGTAAAATTTAATTTATATATGGTCATTTGTATATGTATGTAAACGTAGTATATTTAATTATGTACATACATATATGGAAATAATATTAAATTATGTATGAAGAAATGTTAAAATAAAATAGAATATTACTTAATACCTAAATTGTAGAAATTTTAATTTTAATTAGTATATTATAAAGATTTTTAATTCTATATATTATGTATATGTATATGTATTAGGTATATAAATTATTTGAAATTTTCACTACTCCTTTTCATATGGCAATTCAGACCGATTTTACAGGGTCTTATTTAGGAAATTTTTAAAAATTTCAAAATAATTAATGCAATAATGTTTTGCTTAAAAAGATAAATATCAATAATTAACAAATATTTAATAATATTTTCTTAAACGCACAAACGCACATACTACCTGTGATAAAGTATAGATAAAAAAAAATTCAGCTAATGTGCTATATTTACAGCGCTGTTACATAATATTTAATAAATAGGGATACAGCAAAAATTTTTGGTTACACAAAATGCTATTGAAATTGTGTATGGCAAGAATTTTTGTTGCTTTGAAATTTGTAAAAAATTATTTTTCTGTTTTTCTGTGGCTATAGGTGACCGAATCGTTGGCCACACCACACAATCATTATTTAACAAAATAAATATGTATGTAACTATGTACGCAACAGTATAAACATATTTAATAAAAATCTGTTTATAATTTTTATAATCAAAAGAAACACTAGAATATTGGATAATAGATACATAAATTTGTCGCTTTATTTAAATGTATTTGTAGCATTTGTAGCAAACATTTATTATATTATTTTAGGTGTAGTTGTGTTGTGTAAGTAGCTGTCTTAACATATTATGAATGTAGCAGTGATATCTGTTATGAACTCTTTACGTTACTCTTGTATTTCTTTCTGTTTATTTTCATTTTTTTTTAATTTTGTTTTGACAACATTCAATATTTTTGCTGTCCCCCTTTTGATAAATATTTCTTTCCTTTTTTTTATTTTTTTGGTTTATTTTTATTACATTTTTATTCTTTTCTTCTATTTGGGGGGATATGGGTTTTTAATTTTGGTTTGAGATATTATAGCAGATCTCCTTTAATCTTTTAGCCTTTTTATGAGCAACAACTTTTTTCTCCTCTGGTTTTCTGTTTATCTTTTTTTTTTCAAATTTTGGCAACTACAAAATATATAGTGAAACACAAAAGGAAAATTGGAAAATTGTAATAAAAATGAAAATGAACGAGAGCAATGGGGGATTTTGCATTTTTTTTTTTGTTACTTGTATATTTATCTCCTTGGTATATTGTAGAGCAGTGTAGAGTTATTTTGGTAAAGGTATGAAATCAGCAAAGTAACAAAGAATGATATGAAAATAAAACAAATGAAAAATCATAATAAAACCATAATAATATGTATATATGTATGTAGTATAATGAATTGCTATTGTAGGCTTGCCAACATTATTAAAAAGTTTAGTTATTTTAGCCGAAATTTTTTTTTTTAATTCTTACAATATAAAAACAAGATAAATAAAATTCAGATGATTACATTGAAATTATAACAATAATATTCAAAGCATAAATAAGGAAACTTTTAAGCAAAAGAATCTAATTTGAATCATTATAAAATTGTCGTATATAGGCGACATTTATTCATTCAAAATTAAATAATTATCGACGAATTAAATTCGGAACAATGAAATTTATATTATGGGACTAATTTCCAAAATATTAATAAAATTTTATGCCTTTAAATTCATTAATAATTTTTGTCCTTTGTATTTTTTATTTAAGAAGCCAAAAAAAAATGTTGAGTCACTAATAATTTCTTGCTCATTAGAATTTTATTTTAATTAATTCGGTGATCCTTTTTTGTAGGTATCTAAGTACAAAACAAAAAAACCAAATGTTCGAAGTGACAGAGGACTTATAATCAAAATAAATAGGCATGTACGGGTGTATGTACATATTGGGGATATTTTAATGCCAGCTTTTATGAAAACAAAAATAAATAAACAAAAAAAAGTAGAAAAAGTAAATAAATTGAAACACTGGTTGGATTGAAGTAAAAAGTATAATTTTTGTAGTTTCCGTTTTAATTTTTCTTATTGTTGTTGTTTTTTTCTTTTTGTATTTATTTTTGTAATGGATGGATGAAATTTTCTGTATCTATTGAATGTTACATTAAGTACTCCCTAAAGTGCGGTGGCGTTATATTCAAAATTTCCCAATAAAAACAAAAAAAGGCAAAAGGCATAATAAAATGAAATTAAAAAAGAAAACACATTTTACATTACATGATTACACATTCGCATAAACACATTCATACTTATGTACATGCATATATACCTACATACATACTATATTTTGGTAAAATTTTATTCATCTTTTCTCTCTTTTGCTATCATTTTTTTTTTTTTTTTGTTGAAACATTTGTCAAAGATACTAAAAATGGGAGGAGGCCCTTTTTTTATTATTTGTAGGCTATAAAAGCAGACAATGTTAAGTATTTTTTTTTGGATTTTACTACACTTTAGGTACATACATATATATAAAATTATATTAAATAAACTATGCATGTCTTTTCTTTATGTCCAATATTTTCTTGGCTTTTTTATTAATAACTTAAGGGGATAAAAATGATTTCATATTATGTAAAAGAGAAAAAAAAGAGGATAGAAAGAGAAATCAATATTATAAAAAGCAAAATATTTTAGGTGTACATACACACGCACATGCTCATAAATACATATTTAACATACATAAAATGTACATGCGTTTAGAGATATGTAAAATATTTAAACATATTATAAATATGTATGCATGGGGAACTACTATACATAATTTATTTTTTAATTTTATATTATGTATGATTAATAATAATAATAACAATTGAAAACAAGGTGAACAAGGTGTTTTATGCAAAAGAAAGTTAAGAATATGTATGTATGTATAAGGCAGTTCCATAAGTCATATATAATTTGATTTAAAATTAATTTAAATGTTTTAAAATATTTCATTAAATAAGAAGAAAAATGCATAAAATCAATTTAAATTTTTCTTAAACGAAATGAATTTTTTGAGAATTGATTACTCAAAAGAATAGTTTTGAAAAAATATACCAATTAATTTCATATTATCTGTCCGTATGCTCTTATATTTGAAAGAAATCTGAAAAGGCGGCAAAATCTTAGGTAAAACATTCTTTTACTAAAACCAGGTAAGTAGGCGAAATTTATTGTGCTGTATGTTACGGGTAATGGGGAGAGATACGTTAAAATTAAGGCGTATAGAATATATAAGACAATTTGTAAATTTTGTATACACAGAAGGTTAAAAATTTATTATTTCTTTCTTTAAAAACTGTAAAAAAATGTTAGGCTGCTTAGTTGACCCTGCATATTATCGTTAATTTTTTTATCTAACCATGGCAAATCAGGAAATATTTAATTTCATTAGAGCAAAATTCATTTGTGTTATTCACAATTTCTTTATTGTCTCTCCATCGTCCAAAATCTATCTATTCTCTATTTCTTCTACAGTATAAGCTTCTGCAACAACGAACTTATATAAGAAAAAAAGGAATATGACACTAAAAGAGTGAGGCACTCTTATACAAAAGTGTGCCCTTACTTCGTATAATAAGTATGTATAGTCATTAACCTGATTCAATCTATATAAGCTTGTAGCGTATTTTTTAAACTTAACGTTTCTCCTAAAATTATGCAAAACTATTGTGTAATAAATTAATTATTTCCGTAGAACGTTTTAATTTTTTTGAAAATTTGAGAAGTTTTCAGAACATTATTTGGAAATGTGAGTAAAAACTTTGAATAAAAGCATTGCAATATTTGTTAAATAGTTGAAGCAATTAAATAACGACATTGGCTTATTCGTAAAACTCACAATCGTTTAGAAATTTGTTCAATATATTTAAATATGTACATGTGTTTTCGTATACAAAATATACACAATATGCATGGTTTTGTATATTTAAACAACAAATTAAAATTTGAAAAATGAATAAAATACTATTTTCATTAATTTCACTTACGTTTTCCCATTTAAAAATTTTTTCTCAAAATTTTTCCCAATAAAATCAATAAAAAAAATTAAATTAAAAAAATAAAATAGAAAATATGTTTGTACGCATGTATGCCTACGGTATTAAAATTTGATATCTATAAAACTCTACTTACGTAAAACCGTTTAATTTGGAACTAATTTCCTGATATCACTATGATGAAATGAAAATTTTAATTTTACAGTATTGCCTATATGTGCCTAAATATAAATAGATACCCTCAATATCATGTGCATATAGAGACAACTTTCCAAAACTAAAAATTAAATTATTATTTATGGTTTATCATATCACACACAACTACTTATATATTAATATATACATATATCTATAAAATATTTAATATTAATTTAACTATCAAACTCAAAGAGATATTCTCCTCCAATTTTAGCGCTCTTAACATAAATTTTAAATTCACATAAAAAACTGACAGAAAATATATGAAATTTATGATGTACATAAACACAGACAAGCTTACAACATAGATAAATTAGTGCCTTCCTAATTTAGACTTTATTATTTTCATAATTTTTATTAAAATTTATTTCTCTTGTTACATAAAATATGCAAAGAAAAAATTGTCTTATAATAAAATGGCTTAAATGTAACAGATCTGTTACATTTTTGCATATTTTAAATCATATATAAGTAGCTTCATTTAGTTTTTTCACATAATTGCTATTGTGAATTTATAAAATCGGGACCATTACTTCTGTATTTTGGGGCACTTCTTTTCCTTTTCTGATAATTGCATTATAAGTAATGCTTGAAGCTGAACAAAAATTTTCTTTTGACAAGTATTGTTTGCTTTAATTTAGTTTCTGTATTTAAATTGCCTTATTTATGGAAAAAGTATCAAATTTACTACAATTATTTTACAAATAAAGAAAGTGAATATATAGTACTGAATATATAGTATTAAATGTAAAATTAAAATTTTAGATTTTATCAATTTTGCATGTATTTTGATTTATTCCGAGAAACCATTGACATATGAAAAACTTTGCCCTCCTAGTAAGATTAACTTTATTCACACATACTATATGGCATGTTCAGTCAAACACGCTTAATATCAACCTCGTTTAATACCACAAATTTTGTTAAATTAACAAAATTTTTGGAAAGAACACATATTTGAACTCGCTTAACAAAAACTCTCCTAAAATCATGTAATTCCCGACATGAAAACGTCCAATTTCCTTTGATTTCACTAGCTTAATACCACTAAATTAAAATTTGACAAAAAAAAAAAAGAATTACAACAAAAATTATAGAAGAAAAATTCTTAATCTATTAAGCAAAAATAGTGTAAATCTTTTTGTTAACGACATCTGTTGGAATTTTTTTTTTGCAAAACTATTGAATGTGAAAGCCTTCTTTTTTTGAGAAGGTACCCGTTGTCAATTACGATATATAGTTGCCATTGTTGTTCTATCCGTTTAAATATTTTTGTCATTTAAAAACATTTTTAGCTATTTTCAATAACAATTAAAATGCTAATTTAGGAGTGCACTGTTTAATTTTACAACTCGTTTAAAATCACAAATTCTTGTACATTTTTCTATGTAATCTAAGCGTGTTCGACTGTATTTTTATTTTCTACCATCATGTGAGAGAGAATTAACAAAAAGCATGAATTATAAAATAGAAAACAAAACAATAACAAAAATTGAATTAAAAATGAGAGCATAAAGGAATCCCATCCCATTACAATATTGTCTTTGACTGGATATTTATGATGCCGTTACTGTGTTATTTACAGCCTAGATATATAAGTGTTGACAGTGAGTAACCACATGTAGTAAAATTATTTTACTAAAAAAAAGGAACGATAATTAGTGTATTTATAGTAAATTATGAAATTTCTTTCACAAAACCATAAATTTTTTTGTTCCCTTCTTACCGTTTTTCATTCCATTTTTAGCTAAAATTTTAAATTTCAAAATACACTTCTCTGCCTCTTAGTAATATTAAAATACTTAATTTACTTAACAGCAAACACAAAATTAGTTGGCCGATTTATTCATAACAAAAATGTTCCAAATAAAATAATTTACAACCATAATAAATTTTTGGTACGTAGCTGTTAAGATAAATACAAAATTTTTGTTACAAACTATTCAGAAGGTGTGTATGTGTACACCTTACATACTTATTTCTAGTTCTGCAATTTTAAAATTTTAAAAATTTAAATAAATTGTAGAATAATACAAATATGTTTTTCGTTTTTTTTTTATTTACGGTAATATTTATTGTTGTTCAATTTTAAATATTTTCAAAGTAAAATTAAAATCATGTTATAAAAGTAAAGTAGATTAAACTAATTAATTTAGAACAATATTGTTTACACAACAATTTAATCAATTTTAAACAATAAATTTTGTAATATTTTTACACTAAATCATAAAGACATTTGGTCTAATTTTTTTTATCGTAAATTTGAATGTGATTTTATTCTACTTATACAAGGAAATATTGACCAAAATAATAATAGAGAATAAAATGTTTTTTGAAAGTTGTGTAAAATACGTTCAATTTGATTATGAAAAAAATTAGGCCAAATGTACTTTTTGGGTCGGGTGTTTTTTTGAAAAAGGTATCAGAATTAGTCAGATTCCACATGTAGGTTTAATTATTGTTCATTTTTAAGTAATAGACAAAAATTCAATATTACACGCAAGTAGACTTCAATTTTTAAATTTTTTTCATCAAATTTCCGAGTAAACCACAATTATCACCAAATTCAGATACAATATTATTTAAATTTATTTTATTAAATTGTCAAAAATTTGACAGTCATTTGTTTTCGATTTCTTATCTTGTTTTTAAGGTTAATGATTTGATAAGTAATTTTCCACTTGTCCTTTAATGTTTTGAAAAGTAATTGGACACCTAAATTCCTAAACAATTGTAGAAAAACTTTCATTAGACCCAAAATGATTCCAGGTTAAATAAATAACCAAACAGCGGACAATTTCCGTTATTAGCCGAGAACAGCAGCAAAATGGGAAAATCAACTGCTCAGTATTTCGTATTTATATATTCGGAAACAAATGGTATCAAAAGAAAACAACAGGCTGAAAAATAACATTTCAATAAATTTACCGCCGACTATATCAAAATTTTTTCTATATCAATTTTGACATTTCTCTGCAAGAAATTCGTCTTGTTTTGTTTTCAACTTAAAATTGCATTAAATTTTGCAGTCAGTTTCTAGCAAAACTTGCTAATTGACGTTTTAAGAGCATTTTAGAAATGTCGTTGATTTTTATCAAGTTTAAAATATTATTATAAAAGTACCATTTTATTTTAGTACTTTAAAAAGTACTAAAGTAAAAGTACGTGTCCCAGAGTTTTAAATTGAAATATGAAATGACAAGACTGGTTTATTGCTAATAAGTTGCGATTGCATTGTTTTTTATTTTCCTTGATTTTGCATTCATGGTTTTCTGTTTTCATACTTTATGTGTATGTTTCTGTTCAATATGTAGTGTACAATAGTATGAAAATTAAATATGTGTACCTATGTAGGTGTGTATTTTGTCTTGAATACTTTTCATTTTCATTACAAAATATTTATTTTACTGTTATTATTGTTTAGTATTAACAAATTTTTCACATTTTTTGAATTCAATTATTTTTTTTTTGTTTTTTGATTTTTTTTAAATATTGATTTAAATTTAAAATAATTTTTTTTAATATTTACAATGATTGTTTTGCAACAAAATTTTATGCTTTTAACAAAACTGTTGCACGATACTGCTGAATTGCATACACGTTGTGCATCTACATAAACATATGTTCGTAGGTTACACCAAATATTGTTTATATACAAACAAACACACATATCAACACGGCATATAGTAAACCAAATGTGAAAATGAATGTTTGTGAATGTTTTGAACTCCACATTTTTATTATGCGCGCAGATAATTTATTACAACAAAAAAAAACCATGTTGCATTGCAGGCCAGGTGATATTTTTTTTCGTAGTTTTCCTCATTTTCGTTTTTTGCCTGTGTGTGTGTACTCAATTTGTGAAATAAGTGAATGTTTTGAAGTAAAAGAGGAGAACAAGAAAAAAAAAAAGGAAAAGTTCCAAGTGCTTGGCATTTTGGTTGCTATTTTAACTATGATTTTGTTTTTATTGAAATTTGTGATGGTTGTGTTGTGTTTTTTTTTACTTTTTAGCTGCTTTATGCCTTCTGTTTAAGGTGATGGTGGTTTTTCTTTTGTTTTTTTTTTTGTTTTTCGTTGTGTAATAGCATAAATTTTAATTTCGAAACAGAAAATAAGAAAATATTTTGTTTTTTTTTTGTTAAGATCAAATTATTCCCATTAAAATTGGAGTTGTGGTTTAGTTTTTCTTGTTTTTTATATTATTATCGGCTATTTTATTATTTTTGAATGAATGTGGTTTAAAATTAAGGAACAGAGGCGATGTAAAATTTACTTTCAATTTGATTAATTTTGAATTTTTATTAAATTTTATTTAAATTATAAGAAATTTAATGGTAAAATGGCGTTGCGTGTATGCCTACATGGCCATATACATACTTGTGTATTATGCGCTTATGTAACGCATGGAAATGTGATTTGAAATATGGAAAAAATAACAGCATAAATATGTCATATAATGCATAATAAAAAATGAACAACATTTGCATGTTCAATTAAAATATTTCCAATTAGAAAACCAAAAAAGTAATACTAAAATCAAAAAACTAAAAAAATTTATTTAATTGTTATTTATTATGCAGTTATATAAAATGTATATAAAAATTTTCGGTTAACACCCAAATATTTAAGTATTTTCCAAGAACTCACAAACATTTAAACTCAAAACGTACGTACAATAATCCCTCGAATAAGGGCGATATAAGTCTCTGAAATTTTTAATATAATTTTATCACTTTAAGTCACTTAAACCTCGCTAAGTGTTTTTTCTTTATAAATAACCCAAAATTGAAGGATTAATTTATCTTATACAGAAATAAGGCACAAACGCCGCTTTGAGTCAATTCGTTTAAAGTCGTAAATTTTCGGTCCCAGAAACGATTTTAAGTGAGAGATTTTTGCTCTTGCTTTTGTATAATATTGAAAGTAGAAACTTTAATAATCGTAGTATAGAAACTTCAATAATCAGTGCGACTCAAAATATCAACCGAATCACATAAAAGGGATATTGAAAATTGATTCGGGCACAACCGAATATGAGATATTGCAAATTGACTATAAATTTTTACGAGTATAAGTTTTAGTTGAACAAACTTTAATTCAATTTTATTTTATTTAAATGGTTTTTTATACAAGTATTTCAAGTTTTCTCACATACAATTTTCAAAATTTGTCAAGTGTCTCGTGTTCGATATTTAAAAATTTGTAATGCATATTTATTTATATACATTCCTATTTATATAAAAGTCTAAAAAATGATTGTACAATTTTCTGTGAAAATTTATAAACTAAATATTCCAAATATTGCATATTTTGCAAATGCAACACTTTTTAGTGAAAATTTAATTAAACAGAAGAAATGAAGGTACAATTTTAAGGAGTCATATGCCTTTAAAACGAGAAAAAATTGTGACAGTCACTTAAAATATAAAGCGTGATTTCTGTCACTTTTTTTTATGTTGAATCAGTTGGTTGCCAAGTGATGAAATTTTGTAATAATTTTAATATTACTAACTGAAGAGGTGAGTGAGTTTAAATGGCAAAATACAACATTTTTATGTTGCAATGTAGAAAGTAGCGGCGATACTTGTGACTGCTATGTTGCTATCACTCAAAAAATGAAACGAATTTTGGAATATTATTTCAAAATAAATTCATTTTAAGATTTGAACTACAAATTTTTATATTTTAAAGCCTAATATTTAGAGCCTAATTATGTGTCTCACTGTTTTTTCACACTTTCAAATCGAGATTTCCATTTTTCAAAGACAAAGCAGATACGAAAAAATTCTTCTCACTCGAACTTTACAACAATATTATGATACTCACTTACTTGGCACTCGGCGAGTAAAAAGTTCGGCGAGATGCATAGTCAAGCCCTTTATTAACAACAAAAAAGAATGGCAATCTAACATGAAGCAAATGCCGTTTTCACATTGTAAATCTTCTTTTTGAATGAAAACTTTAAGTTAAAGTTTTCGAAATAAAAGTGAAACAAAAAGAAAGAAGAAAAACAAAAAAAAAACAAAACATTTATTTTGTTTTGATTTTTTTTAAGTCAGGGAAAGTTTAAAAAGTGTTGCGCAACATTTTTTCGAATTTCAACAACATATTTTGATGTTTCTAAATATTTTGTTACTTTTTTATTTGTGTTGTTTTTCTTGTTATTATGAGTTTATGACTAAAGTGAGTTTTTTTTGTCTTTTCTCTATTTTTTCTTACTTTTGTTGTTGCAATAGAGTGAAAATTTTTTTTCTTCATCTTTTCTTCCTGAAA
Source organism: Condylostylus longicornis (assembly GCF_029603195.1). Lineage (NCBI taxonomy): Eukaryota > Metazoa > Arthropoda > Insecta > Diptera > Dolichopodidae > Condylostylus > Condylostylus longicornis. The sequence continues at coordinate 14,127,464 of NW_026577973.1, read as the reverse complement.
GAGTTTTCCTTTTTATTCAATAAATTTTTATTATTGTTATGTATGCATGTGTTTTGTTGTATATATTTTTGTTTTTATTAAAACTGTTAATAGTGAAATTGTTGGCATAGGTAAAATGAACGCGTACATTTTATTTAAAATAATTGTTACTGATACCTTCATAGAAAAACAAATTTTTCTTTTCGCAATTATCATTTTATTGTTTTATTTTTTGTACCGGCTTATTTTATTGAAAAAGTATATCGTTGCATGAACACACATACATTGCATTTTTATATATGAGAAGATAAATTTTGTTAATAATATTCACTAATAGAGTGCGCATAATATTTATACAAGACAACGACGATGGAAATTTTATTAAAAGTTTGTAAGGCTTAAATTTATAATATTAACAATTTGAACTGAAATTTAAAATACAATACAAATATGATAAAAACACAATTTAATTATGTTTAAACATTTTGATTAATATTTAATTAAATAATAAGATATTTATTAACAAACGAGGGTTCCACTATGTACAGTTATTCTTACTATAAAATTAACATAGAAAAGTTTGATAATAAGGCTTAAAAATTTTTATTGCCATTTCCTCATGGTAAGTTATTTAAAACTAGCAGAGAGTCATTTTTGTTTATAAATAAGCTCAAAATTGAAGAGCTAATTTTTTAATAGAAAAATTAGGTATTAATTTCGTTCTGACTCATTTAGCTTATAGTCGTAAATTTTCGGTTCCAAATGTGACTTCAAGGGCAAGGATTTATTGTATTATGTATGCAATTTATAAATTATGGCAAATATTATAAAATTTTATATTAAATTCCTTTATTTTCATTGTACATGGTTTTAGAATAAATTCAATTTTTAATGAAGAATAAGAATTTTGTGATAAAAACTCTTGTTTTCTGAGTACCAGAGTTAGGTTTAGCTTATGGCATTCATTCAATAATTCGCATTATAAAAATTTAAATGTTATAAACGAAAAATTTAATTTGTTATTGTTTTTAATTTTTTTTTTCTGCTAAAATCGCAAATTAAATAAAGCAAGTCGAAAAGGAGTTTTATAATATTGTTATTATTATTTTTATTTTTTTGGAAAGTTTTGTTGATTATTTTCCAAATGAAAAATTTTCCTGGCTTGCTTTTTTTTATGTAAAAGCGACAAAAAATGAAAGTTTTTATTTTTAAATTTTATTAAATTTGAATATACTAAAAGTGGGGGCGGCATTTTTTTTTTTATAATTTCACTAAAATGAAATTTATTTTTTCTCTTCAACACCATCTTTTCAATACCCACCTTGTATATATATATATTTTTTTTGAGTGTATTTTGATTTGAATGTGATCAAAATCACTTCCTTGATTTTATAATTTTTTGTTTATTTCTGTTGTTATAAATGTTTTGTTGGTTGTTGTTGAGTTATTGGTGAAATGGAAAGAAAAATCGAAATTTATTAATTTTTGTTGTTAATATTTGAAAATTACAAGAGAAAAGACAGTAAAAAACGTACTGATTTATTTGGTTACATTTTTACTTTATTTTTTAAGGTTAATTATAAAAAATATCCTTCACTTTTACTTTCATTTTTTCTTCTCTTCTTTTTACTATTTCACTTAATTTTTATTTGTGAATGAAAAATACGTTTATTTGAGTGAAATTGTAATTTATTAAGTTGATGGTAATTTAAAGTTTTAATGTAAAATATATTTTTTTTTTATAAAATATAAAGGAAACTTTTTTGAACGTGCACATGTGTAAAGTATAAATTAGTATAATAATAATGAGTGAAAAGGAATCAGTATTGTGTAAATTGGCTGCAGGTGATAATAATTTTTTTGTTATTTTTATATTTTTTGGTATATGATGGGTAAATATCAAAAAAAAAATTTGATATGAGGAAAATTGGATGTATACCTGTGCAAATAAGAAATGTTGAAATTTTTCTTCTTCATTTAATTTTATTGTTTTGTATAATTTTTATATTTTTAAATTGTTATATTGTTAATTTTAAATTATATTTCAATCATGCAATTTAGTAGAATAAAATTTTATTTAAAATTAATTTTGTTACTTTAATGAAATCCTGTTCATAACTCCATGGTAATACTGCCATAATTTTTGAAAATTTAAGTTTAAAGTTTATTTATTTTAATATTTTTGTAATACCACAGAAAAGTGTCATATCTTAAAATGAAATACTGTTTTTAGTTGATATGCGAGGATTGCAGTAAAATCAAAAGAAATCAAAATGATTTTTTGAACAAAACACAGTTGTCGTCTAAATTGCAATTAATTTCATATGAAATGATAATTCACAATAATTCACGATAATTGTCGTGAAATTACTCAAACAAATTAGAGGAAATAAAGATATGCAATTCGTGTTGCCATTATTATTTAATTTTTAATACATTTCAAGTTGTAACAGTATTATAAGTATGTTATAGCATATTATTAAAATTTACAGGTAAGATTTTATTTACATGTCAATTATACGTCATATTGTAGATAAATAATTTATTGTTTTTATGAATAATTAAGATATATTTCAAACAAAAGTGGTGCCTAATTAAAAATTTTAATAATTTATTATTTAAGTTTTGTGCGCTGCTCACATTGCTGCATCGTTGCAACAGCCAGAGTTGAACGAGAATTTGCAAAAATACCGTTGTTGCGATTCAGTTCACATTGGCAGCGGTAGCTACAGAAAAATTAATCAAAAATAATCTAAAAAAAAATGTTCAATTTCTTCTTCTTTAAGTTTTTGCATTGTTTTTTTTTTCACAATTTTTTAAATTTGAAATTGCAATATAATTGACTGTTTTCTTGCAATTTTTATTTCTAAATTAACGTTTGACATTCAATTGTCATCGCAGGTTGCAGCGACATGAGTGGGTGGAATAATATGTTGACACTTCGTGTGATTGCAGATGTAGCTGCGCTACTATAATATGAACAGCTCATTAAATTTTTACATAAAATTTCAGAGTTTCTATATGCGTTTGTATTTTTATATCTTCATTTACGAAAACCGTAATAGAATCTATTTTATGTAATTATATGAATAGTTGTATATATCACCAGAATCAATTATTTTTAAATCTATTTGAACAAATAATACAAAATTTTCCAATTTCATATTAAACGATTTCAGCATGACAGTGCTACACAACACAATGTCAACATCATCTAGAATTAAATGTTGCCCATTCTATGAATATTTTGTATATGTTTCTACTTATTATTCAAAAAGAATATGACAAAAATTTGTATAAAATCACAAAAACTCAATAAATTGCAAATATTTTTTGATATGTTCAAATCATATACACTTTTTTTTCACCTAATATTCACGTAATTTGTATAAGTAATTCAGTTTTGTCTATAGTAAATTTACTCGATTTCACATTTTTCATTTTAATTATTTCTCTTCTCTAATAATTTACTTATTACATCATTTCATTTATGTATTTATTTACTAGTCGATGACTTTTATAACCTTTAAGGTACAAATGCTAATATTTATCAAATAAAAGACGAAAAAAAAAAATGGGCCCATCAAAAAAGATTATTTTGTCTTGTACCCAAAAAAAAAAAATTTCAAATTTTAAATTTAAGATAAAAAATAAAAAACCTAAAAGAAAAAATTCAAATCAAAACAAACTTTCAACTCACGATTTCTCATCACTTAAATCACTTTACAACACAAAACCAAAAAAAACGGAAAAAAAAACATTACAACGACAACACTCCTATCTCTTTCATTCTCTTTCTCTCTTGTTGTTTTTACATTTTTCTTTTTTATTTTCTAGTTTTAATTGTTATCTAACATTTTGTATCATTTCATTTATTATTCACAATAATTTTTTTTTACCAACTCCAAATCTAACTCCATAAATATAGCCTCGAGTTAATTTTTTCTTTAATGAAAAATTACAAATAGGTAAAAAATAAAAGAAAAATTTAAATTAAATGGATCAAAAGGTACAATTGACTCATTGCTTATATGGGTATGTAATCGGCACTATTTTGAAAGTTTTAAAACAATAGAGCCTCGTATACAGTGAAAAAGTAATATTAGAAAAATGCGAATAAAGTAATGAACGAAAAAAAAACTGCACATTTCGATTACATACAAAGGGAAAATAGCAAAGAAAAATAACAAAAAAACATTATTTTTCAACTCATTTTTAAGTCTCGTTACAATACCGCTCGCTATAGTTTTATAAAGAAAAATTCAAAATCATCAAATCATATGTATGCAGAAATTAAACCACATGTGCGCAAATGTGTGTCTTATACAACAGATTTTCCACTATTTTGACATAACATCAACTTATATAAAAATCATTGCATACAATGTAACTGAAGTTTATCATTGTCTACACGTAAATTTGTCAATTTTTTCAAATTTTTCTTGAAATTAAGCTCAAATACTTTTAGTTTTGGAAAATAAACACTGAAAGCAAATCGAATTGCAAATTATTTCAAATATTTTGATTTAAAATTATTGCTTAATGTCATAAATAAAATGGTAAAATTTAAATATAAATTTTAATTTAGACTCTTAAAATAGTATCGTGGCGCGTTTTACAAATTAAATTTACAGTTTAATCATTTGCTAATACCATTTTATTTTAATGACTATATTTAAGGCGTGTGTGAAGTCTGAGTGCTACTAGACGGCTCAGAAACATAATTAGCCCATAGAGGTGCTACCAACAAGCTTCAGGTTTTTGTAAACAGATGCTTGAGGGCAATCTGTAAAATATACTGTTTCCGTGGTATAAGTTATAATAGGCGCTAATTGGTCAAGAACAAATTTCAATAACAATAAAGCGTAGAATAACAATAAACAGTATAAGGTGTATTCATTCAGAACTATCGCCAAATTGCCACTAGAGTGGAACCTACAAGAAAGAAGTTAAACACTCTAAAAACAGTTGGCGGAAAGCAATTCTAAAAAAAAATAGAAGGTACAGACAACAGTTTATTTTTAAGTTGTTCCCTTCAGTTCCTATATTTTTGATATTAAAAAATTTGGTATTTAGGCAGCAAATTAAAGAAAAAATTAATTTATTATTAATTTATTATGTACGGCTGGCAACCTAAAGCAAAATTTTTTAAAAATTACTTTCATTACGATTTTTACAACAGGCACATTATTATTGTTTTCTATAATAACAAATAAATAGTGACGGTGTAAAAAAACACGTAAAGTGCAAAATTCAATTTTTTGATGATGGTGAATGGATTTTGATTCTATCGTTTTGGTACTATGTAGTCTAAGTACTTGTTTCTCTTCAATTGAATCCAAATTAATGTATGCATGTAGGTATATATTAATTTGAATTCAATAGGTATATACATATGTATATAACTCTGTTATTATAGTATGCAGTTTGAAAATTAAAAGCTACCGATTTGAATGAAATCAATTCATCAAAAAAAAAATTAAATTTAAGAAAAACTATAAGAAAATATTTTAAAGGGTGGATCAAAATTTATTGCCTATCGTTTGATGTCTCTCAGGAATGGAATTTTTGTTTTTATTGGGTTTGGCTTTTACTTTGATTTTCAATAAATTATTGCATAACTTGTATAAAAATTTAAATTTATTATCGAAAGAAAAAATCCAAGAAATTAAAAAAAAAAATTGTAAAATTATAAAATAATGTCAATTGTAGCTTCTTATGTGGTTGATGATTATGGGTGATAGAAAAAGAAAAAATATCAGTATAAAAAAAAAAGTATGAAAATTTCATGATGAAGGATGGTTGGTTTTTAATAGGCAATTGAAGATTTTTTTTAATAATTTTTTGGGTGAAACATTTCGTAAAGGATGCAATTTTTTGTCAAAATGATAAAGATCTTGAAGAATTTTTTCTTTCATCGTATCATAATTGTGATATTCATGGGAAAAGTCTGAAAGTTTTTCTATAATTTGGATTACTTATTTAAGGTACTAGCAAAATTAGTTTCAAATAATGGCCAAAATTAAAAGAAAAATAATTATTTTTTTCGGGGGTTTAAGTTTTAGGGGGTTTTATAAAAACTTCAAAACTTCGTATGTGGTGTCTAGACAGCAAAAATTTTAAAATTTCAAAAATGCAAACTTCCCCTTCCATATTATAATCTTACAGATTTGCCAAAATTTAAAATTTCAGCAACTATCAAAAAATATACTTGTTCATTTTAAAGAAGCTTAAATGACTTAATTAGTCGATTAATTTTAACCAGTACGTTAAAATGTTTTTATCTTAAAGATATGCAATGAGAGTATACACCAGGGGCGGCCAAACTTCAATTCTTTGAATTTCAGTTTCTCAATTTTTTTGTGGCTCTCGATAAATCTATCTAAGTTCCCTTTGATTTTTGTGTTTTTATGTTTTGTAAAATTATTGTCGTTTCATGAAATTACAGAAAAAAATATGAAAAAAAAGTTTATAAAAATTTTTATTTCTGGATAAGATAAGACTCATCCAAAACCACAGGAAATCGCCCATTCCAGGCTCATATTGAATTTTTAAACCTATATTGTAATGAACAGTTCATAATAAGATTTGAAGAAATTATTTGTGTCACTCTTGTATGAAAAGCTTAATTCCACATTGTATAAATATGACTGAACCCAAATGAATCATAAACAAGAAAATATACTTTCGTTAAATGAAATTTCATTAGAATTTTAATTAGATTTAATTTGAGTGAGGAAAAAAATTCAAAAACTCTTTCCATTGCCACATTAATATGAAGTTTAATTTCATAATTTTTTCACATTTTAAACAGATTTTATACATACATATACATATATATATATATTTTTGTGTACATTTATGTATATATATGTACTAATAATAAAATTAAAATGCCGCGGAAGTTATTTCGGTGTACATAAATACAAACATTAAAATATTATATGGGGACAACATTAAAATTTTTAGAAATAATTATGTATACATGCTTGTTTACAATGATACGCAATCCAATTCGTATAAGAATGGGAAGAGCTCCAAAAAAAAAGCCCTTAATTACTAAATGAACATGTTCAAATGAATGTACGTTGTACATGTGTAAGTGAGTACACGTATGAAAAAATCTTATAATTTTTAATTATTTTCATAAAAATTTCTGTTAATTTTTGTTTTCTTATTTTTTTTCTTCTTTTTAGCACTTTTCCAATAATAAAATTGAAAAAAAAAGTTCTTATTATAGTCCCATTCAGTCTGTCCTGAGATAAGAAGCTGAGATTTTATACACAAATGGATACTTACTAAAAAAATTTCTGTATTAGAAAATTTTTACCTGTATTTCTCTTCATTAACTGTTAATAGCCCTTAAAAGTCACAAAAATGCCATTCTTCGACTATTTTTTGTATTGAAATTGCAAATATTTTTAAGCTCTGTAAGGGCAGAACATGCAGGATTGATAAATTGACTGTTAAAATTAACCGTTATCTTAAACTTGTTTTAAACAAATTTTCGATATTTTTAGACGGTAAGTTGTAGAAGCCTGAAACTTTAATAGACTTTTGATACTGAGTATAAAAGCTAACGATAAGTGCCTTATTACTAAAATATATTATTCTTTATCCTAACAAACTTACTTGAGCGAATTCATTGCATTATGTTAACGGTTCTTTTAATTCTTTTTATTTTTCTAATCCTAAATGTATGCAATTATTCGAAATATTTTAATATTTCTATGGAAGTAATTTAATTATTATTTTAGTGGAAGTAATTTAAGAGTTTAATTAGACTGTTCGAGGGAAAAGTACTATTTTTCAAACCATTGGTTTGATTCGAATTTATTACTTTATAAAAACTCACAAAGGGAAACAAAAAGGAATTAAAATTTAAAATGATATTCGAGGAGAACGCCACACAATTTGAAAGTAAAATTTTTTCATCCTGAAAATCAGGCATTTCTTTTTTTTTAAATATTATGTAAGTAACAATTTCCTGATTACATTTACACATTTGGATGTACGTGTGTAAATTTTTGTATTTGAAAAATGGTACTAAAGAGTATAAGGTTTAGTAATAAAAAAAGTTACTTTATTATTTTTGTAGGGTTTTGTTAAGAAAAATAACGTTTAATATTTTTAAGGAAACGACGATTATAAAATAAAGAAGAAAATTTGAAAAATTTTTTCATAAATTTTCTTGTCTTTTTATTTTTTGTTGAATTTTTGTTAATTAGAGCGGAACAGAGAAATAAGAAGGAAAATGTTTTTCAAAAACCGCAGACATTAAATAATTTAAATAAAAGTGAGATGGTGATGGGTCATAAAAAAACTCAGTCTTTACAAAGTAAGAGAAGAATAAGAGAATAATTTCGGTTTTAGAGGATATTTGGTTAAGAAAAAAATTTGATTTTTGTTTTTTAAAGGAAATTATGTAATAAAAAATTGTGGATTTTGAGTATTTAAAATAATTTCAAAACTTTTTTTCTTCTTTTAAAAAGTATTTAGCATTGAAATGATTCAATCTTCTTTACCAAAATAAATAAATAGATCGTAAGTAAATTTTAAACGGTTGATGATTTATTTTGATCAAAATCAAAAAAAATTAACAAAATCAAACTGCTTTTGCAAAGGTCTTAAGAAATGAATCCAAATTAAATGATTATTCGAATTTTGCAATTGAAAATTAAATTTGATTTTGAAATTTAATCCCAAATTTTACGTTGTAATTGAAATTTATAAAAATTTCAGCCGGTTTTCAGCTCCATTTCCCGCTTTTCGGAAAAAAAGTACTTATTGTCTCACTTAAAATTATTGAGTTTATTTATCGTCGTCTCGAAATTTTATTGAGTCTAATTTCATTTTAAAACAAAATCTAAGAAACATTTGGATTTCTTGTAAAATACGAGTAAAAAACTTGAAAATGGACTTAAGCAGGTATAAGATTGAAAACATGAAGGTAGGATACGGTTTCGATTGAAAGTTGCATAAACAAACAGTGGCGAAGAACAAAATTTTTGAAATATTTATAAAATGTTTCTCATCAGGTGGCTTATGATCTCTCCGACAAATCCGAATGGAATTATATTTAAAATGTTAAATATAACCCCATGTGAATTCTCATGGGGTTAAATTCATGCGAATTGACAAAAAACCCCATTGATTTCTTTGTGAGATGCCTGTGGTGTTGAATCAGTTTAAAATCACCGATTTATATTGTGAAAAATACAACAATGTGAAATTTTCTTCCATAAACACAAAAATTTTTTCGACCACGAAATCTAAACTTCAAGAGAAGACAATTCTTTCAATAACTCTCAACTTGTACTCGTACCTCAAACTCGGACGCCATTTCAAGGTTTGAATATTTAAATGCCTTTACATAAACTAATTTGTATTCAATGCAATTTCGAACATTTTATTTTTTTTTCTTATCATTTGAATGATTTTAGTTTTCTTTCCATTTTGAAATTTTTGCAAGCAATGTAGTTGTGATTATTTTTGTAATTATAATTTTATTTTGCTCTATTAATTATGTAGTATTTTAAATTTAATTCACTTTTGTTACATTATTCTTTTTGTTTTGGAAGTTATGATAATTAACTACATAATAAGTATTTATGCAATATGTATACACTACGCGGTCATATAAACATTATTGCATTAATTCTAATCTTTCATTGCAATTGTACTTGAGTATAAATTAATAGCACTAAATAAGGGTAAGTACAAAAATTTTCATTACTTTCGATAAAACTTGGAAAAAGTATAAAAATTTATACAAAATTGAAAATGCAAACAAAATTAAAAGAGGGTAGGTAACAAATAAAATTGTGTTGACAAGAATAGTTTTTGATTTGGTGGATTAAGTGATTAAGTAAGTGACTCCGATTACCTATTCTTCAAATTAAAATTAATGAAAATTAAATTGAATTTAATTAAAATTAAAAATAAAATAACTTTTCCCGTTTCCACTCAGTTTAAACTGAAATTTTCCAACACATCTTAAAAATTCGACCAAATTTCAACGATCCCAGTTTTTCTTTATTTTCTTAAGCCCAAAATCTAGTTACGTATTACGCAAACACTAACATACATAAATACATTATGTTCGCTAATTTTTTTTAACAGTTTTTTGCAAAGAAATGTGATACATTTGTTTCTTTTTTCGATAATACCATACAACAAAAGGATAAACGTAAATATGAAATTTATGAGACTTCCGGCATATTTTTTTTTCATTTTAAAAAGTTCACATTCCAATCTCCGTGAAATAATATTAAAAAATTTATAAAAAAAAATTACAAATCTAATTATTTTGTTTTCTTTTTTATAATATGACAATTGAATATTTGAGTTTTACTAGTTTTATTAAGCAGTGATTGCTTAATGAAAAACAACAATTTGGAATACTTTCAATTTTAATTATGAAAATAGTCAATTGAATAAAGAGCTGGAAAGAGCCACATAACTGGCAAATCTTTTAAATACGACAAAGTTGTTAGCTTACCAACAAAAACTGATTATTTAAAGAATAGGCCTACTAGAATATTGCTGAAAAAATGATGATGAAAACTTACTTTCAAAAAAATTTTGAACTCATCTATTGTGTAGAAAAATATAAATTTTGGTTTCATATAAGAGAAATACAATGAATAATAAGAGTTTAAGACAATGAATACAATTAATTGTGAAAAAAAAGAAAGAGATAGAGAATAACAAAAACTTGTAAAATAACACAAAATGTTTAAATCGTGATGGTGAATTTTGCATTACAGAGAAAAGAGAGAGAGAAACTTTTCCATGAAAACTTTTTTCATTTTCACAAAAAAAAATTAAATTTTAAATGCCATCTATTGGTATGATCTTACAATTAATTCACCCTTAAGGTAATTTTTACTATAATGTAAAAATATAAGAAATCAAATAAAATGTGATGATTGCATATACGAAACTAATATACAAATTAAACTTTTCGATAATACATGTATGTATAAGAGAGTTTGAAAGCGTAGGAGAAAATATTGAAAAATCATTCATAAAATTCAAATAATAAAAAAAATAACAAATGTAAATGTAAAATAATAAAAATGGGGAAACAAAAGAAATCTTTTGGAAGCCTTGAAATCGTGCTGTTGCTACTTTTATTTCTTTTTTTTTTGTATTTTGTGATCGGATCATTTTACAATTGGATTTTAGTGAATATCGTGTTTGACATTTTGGTATTTCAGTTTTTTTTTTTTGAGTTTAATCTCATTTAACTATAGTGAAATGTTGGAACATTATAATAAGCTTTAAAAGAAAAAAAGTGAGAGTACCTATAAAAAAAAAAACAAAATAACACTGGCGTCAGCGTCTTCATAAAAATTCAACTACATTCGGATATTGAAGAAGAAATGGTAGGAAATTCAAGTAGACAAATCAACTTTTAATTTTAAATACAAAAACTATTATTCAAAAATACAAAAAATTTTGTCTTTTAATTTTAATTAAAATGAATTTACAAATAATTTAAAGGATATTAATTTTTTCTATTACCCTTCTTTAACAATATGCAAAAGATGAAATATAAGTTTAGGAATTTTTCTCAATTTCCTGTTGAGTAATATCTTTGGGATATCTTGATGCCGAGTTTGTACATTGTATAAATATCACAAGAAATTCAATGACAATGCTAAAATTTTAATATTCAAAATATTTTTAAAATAAACAAATTCGGAAGAAGTGCGGAAATGGGGAAAAAATTATTTTTATTTATTTTAAATTAAAAGAAAATAAATAATTTGAATTGTTACCATTGTCATTCAATCCAAATCCTTAAGTTTTATTCTCTGAAACATTCTAATAAAACGAAAAATTAAATTTTTTCGTGTTAATTTTTCTGATAGATATAATTAGCATTTTAGATCCCAAAAGTTGCATTGGCCGGACTAATATCCTGAAGGTAATAATAGAATAACATAGTTGGAATAAATGCGAACAAAACAAAATACGTAAGAATAAATGCAAGTAACATTGATTCTTTAAAAATATAGAGGATGTGTTCGATTTTTGCTACTTAGGTAATGCAGATATACTATGCAGATTGAGGCTCCAAAAGAAGAATAGAAAGCAAGCTCACTCTTGCTCGGATGGCATTTTAAAGACTGTAAGTGGTCTTGAAACAATCGATGCTCGTGCCCTATATGGTAGTGAAACATGACTTATTACAAGGAACGGTATGAACAGCGGGCAGACCTTCATTAATAAGCACCTAATTGTAACATAACATGAATAATTGTAACATAATAGAATTTGAAGAAATTGGGCAAAAAAAAAAGCATGTAAAACAAGAACCTTTTATATAACGCTCCTTTGAAAATTTCCGAAATGGTTTCAATGAATTGAAAAATTTTTTTTTCTTTAATATCAAAAAATAAAAAGATTTGAAGCTCATATATTTCCACTATATGTAAGAATTAATCTAAACAAGAAGAGGCAAAAAAAAAATTTATCAACTTTTTTTTTAGCACCGCTTTACATCAAAACAAAACAACAAGTGAGATTAAAACACCCAAAACGTTTACACACAACTTATATGTGTGCATACATACATACACATATATATATTGATGTTAATTTTTTTTTTATTTATTTTTTTTTTCTGTATAGTTTTTATTCCCAAGAAATTGGTTGACTTTAAAGAAAACTGCATTGCATTACAAAAAGTTGAAAATATACAAAAATTACGTAAAAAAAAAACAATATTTGAACACCAAAATTTACTCTAAGACCCCCCACATTTTTTTTTTTAATATCTCTCCTTATTTTTTGTTTTTATTTTTTTTTTTTTTTGCCTCAATCCAACAGACATTAGCAATATAACTTCTTTGGAAACAAGCAAAACTAAAACAAGCAAGGCAAAAGCACTTTTAAATTTACTTACACAGTGTAACACCATACAAAATATCCCATATCCAGGAAATTTAAACTTATAATGCCTCTTTCCTATTATTATACTATATTGCAAAGTTTATATCATTCACATTGGGGATCTACGTAATGTGCTTATGTATACATGCATAGCGTAGCGGAGAGATCTGTCAACTAAATTTCAAAACATTACAAAAACGAAATGCAACAAGAAAACAAATAAAACAAAAAATTAAATTAGTCATGACATGAGTAACAACAACAACATTTTAACATAGGAGCATTTGTAATTCAACTTGCAAGACAGCAACGACAACAACAACCATACATAAAACATACACAAAACAAAAAAAAAACAAAAATAAGCAAGAAGAGAAAATGCAAATATTTTACAAAATTGCAAAGAAAATTATCATCAGACATGAATGAGAGTATAAAACACACACGGGTCATGGTAGATTCATGGATGTGAATTATCCCCCAATTACTATTTATGTGCATTGAGTATAAAAAAAAGCAAAAGTGATTTTATAAATTATAATAAAAAATAAATAAAAAAAAAGAAATTTTTTTTTTGATTTGATTGCATTCAAAATTTATTCGATACAGTGGGGTCCTCGCAAAATATGCACATACATATATGACCATACATATGTACATGCAACGAAAGATTTGAACGAAAACATAAATTGTATCATGCACAAATCATTTTTTTTTCATATGTAAAATACATGTAAAGTGTGCACATTTTAATATCAGAGATCCTAAAATTTATAATACTCGTATATACATACATGCGTGTATGTATATACAAATTTTTAAAAGGAACATTGTGATAGAAGCTCGCTATTCATCTTGCATTTGCAATTTATTATTAAAGATTTTTGATATTTTCTTTTAATTCTTTTTCTCATTTCCGCTCATCATTTATTGATTATTATTAAAATATTGACATAACGTTCATAATTATTGTATGATTTGATAAATAATAAAGATTAATGTTGGTAAAAAGAAAAAAATAATGTTTCAAGCATTTTGACGAAATTTTATTAAATCTACAATATAATCGTAATAGAGAAGTTTAATTGTAAGAATACTATACATATACTCATACATATTTTATATTTCGACTCAATTATACACAAAATTTATCAACATTTTATTTAAGAGAACAAAGAACAAACATTTGTTGGCAGTATTACAATATCAACTGACTTTTCCCATATTATGGAAATTTGAAAAAAAAATAAGAAGAGAATTTATAAAAATATATGATAACTCATTGGAAGTCACAAAACGTTGACTACTCTGACGAAATATCAAAATGTTATAAAATTAAAGTAAAATGTGATTTGATTTTGCTAAGCAATTCAGAAGAAAAACTGCAAAGTTAAGTTTGTTTAGGCTCCCAAAGTTCACGAGATCAGCTTTACACTTTACAATTTTTATAAAGTTGTTGATGTGTCTTTTACCGTAAATTTTTATTTTGCACGGAAAATATTTTCATTTTCAATTTTAGCTGATTATATACAACTGTCTTTCGAATATTTGTTGTCTGTTATTTTGTTGCTGTCAGATTTCGCTGGGTTGTTTACGTTTTGTGGAAAATTCTATATAGATTAAACACTTTATTTCGTGGTAAATTTGAAAATCTAGCAACACTGCTCCGGTTTTAAAAAATTGTCTTAGAATACTTAATTGATATTAAGTTCCTAGAGTAAATGGAATTAACTTTACTTTTAAAAAGTTAAAAATTTAACATTTTTAAAGCAGCATAATCGGTATAAAATCGAGGATGATTCAAAAAAAAAAATATATATTTTTCGCTTTGATATTTTGCGAAATTTTTTTGTTTTGTTTTTCTTTTCTGTTAAAAATTCCCGGTTTTCCTCGCATTTGTTATTTTTATTTTTAATTTTTTGTTTTCTTTTTATTTTAATTTCATGAATAATTGGAGAGAGCGCCTCATTTATGAAGTGGTAAGTACCCATTTTAAATAGATACACAAAATACAATGTTGACGACCGAGACGACGATTTTAAAATATTATTGCCTAGCAGATCTTTTATATTTTTTATATATGTACGTGCATACGAAAGTACAAGCATAAGTATAATAAGTGGGTATACTGAAATGCAAGCTGTATGTATGTATGTATGTATGTAATTGAGTTTATGAAGATATCGCGACTTTCATTTAGTATGTATTTAAATATGGCAGAGCGATAAAAATTTATTTCAATTTTTTTTTTTTTTATTTGTATAAATTATAATATGTATGTATGTGCGTAAGTATATTAATATATCTTTCATCTTATTTATTTCACTTTAATAATTGAATACAATAAAAAAAAATAATAAAAAACAAAAAAATGTTAAATTGAAAATGAGTAACAAAAAGATGAATGGGGAATAATTCATGTCTACTATCGGACCGGAAATACTTTATTCATGTAATTATAAAATAAGTGTTTCATGTTTAAAAGTATTCGTTAAAGGTTTTATAATTAAACGCTACTTCGGTCTTTAAATAAATTAATGTCAAACAATTTGAATAAATTTGAATGTCTGAAGGCTTACTGTATACCAAAATTCTTTGTGGGCATACAAGTATATACTATTGGAAAACTCATAAATAATTTGAAAGTACTTTAAATGTAACATATATATAAATGCTTTCTAAATAATTTGGGAGTTTAATGTTTAAAAAACTGATGTGTGTTGTTGATAAATTTAAAAATTTCAAAAAAATGAATAAAAATTATGCAGAGCATGTAAATAAACCGATGTCAAATTAATTTCTTTTAAAAAGTTGCTATACTTATAATAAATTGAACAGCATGTAGGTAGTAAGGCATAAAAAGACCTTGACTTCCAAAATTCAGTAAATACCGTATTAATAGACAACTCAACAATTCATAATTATAAACTGAATTGTGTATTAATACCGTATTTTCTGGATTTTGGAAGTCAAGGAGAATTATCTTTTTACATTCGTAAGCATTTTATGACAAAGTTTTAAATATTATTTAAAGGGAACCGTGGAAAAATTTACTTGATCATGGGTTGTTTGAATAATATTATCTAAAATAACATTTTTATAATACAAATTGTTACACTCTCAGTTTCTACTATGAAGGAATGAAGAAATGTTACTTATTTTAAGCTAGATTTTGTGAAAATTTACTCTAAATTCATAGAAATAACCACAAATTATTTGTACGTGTAAAAATGTTTCACGATTTTTCAGAATCTATAAAATTTACTGGAAAGTCTGTCAATTTCTTCAAATCAAAAATGCAATGAGTTTATGTAAATTATTTAATAAGCAAAAGAGAATTTTAAAAGAAAAATAATTATTTTAATTCATTAAAATTACATTGAAATTCATAATACCTTTCTTAAATAAAATATTTCATGTTTTAAAACGAGCGTATATGTATGCATTGAAAAAAAAATATTAAAATGATAAATAAAAATTGTAACCAATTCTTTTATGATGATGATGATGAATTCAAGTTGGTTGGGTGAAGAATAAAAAAAAAAATTGAGAAGTGGATATAATTTGAACATTAATGTGCGAATAATAAGTCAGTTTGTATGAAATTGTTGAGATGGATGGAGATAATTTTCATAAAAAGAAAAAAAAAATATTTATTTCATTATTTTATTTTAAATTTTTATATGGCTCATTCATTTTTTTACTTTTTGAATTTTTATTTTCCCGGTTTTTAGAGGGGGGAAATAAAGTTAAAAATTGAATAAAATTAAGTTTTTGCTTCAAATGAGCACATCTCATCATCGTCATTATGTATATTACTATTAACGCTGACATACACAAGAAAACATTACAGTAATAGTCATCAGACAGTATAGAATAAACGACAGGCAGCAGTAAAATGAGTAGCTAAGCAACACAATTTAATTTTGTATTGTTGGTAAAATAAGTAATGAAAAATATACTTGTGAAAGTATTTGAAAAGTAATTCAGCATAAAAATGAGAAAAAAGCAAAATTAAATTTATTCAATTTAAGAAAAAGAAATCAAAATAATAAGTAGAAAGAGGTGGCGAAAAAATGAATTAATTTCCAGACCATATTGTTTTTTTTTTTTTATTTTCTATTGTTTTATTAACTTTAGCTGTAAAATGCTAAAAAGTTCATAAATAATGAACCTTTTAAAATTTTAAAATTTGTTAATAACATGTTAATTATATGGTTGCAATATGAATGTTATTATTCAATGATTAAGCAATGTAGAAACTGTTAAAACAAACCTAATGTGGTCAACACTGCAATGTGCACAAGGTAATGAAAATGTCCTTTAAATAATTATTTTAAATTTTAATAGAGCTAGTAACCCTCTTTAGTTAATATATCTAGAAAATACAAATTTACTTCTTAGTAGAGGTTCACTTTCTATAAAAAGTGTAGTTGACAAACAGAATACCTAGGTATAATAGAAATTCGACTTCCAGTGATAGTTCAGTTTCGATATAATAGAAAACTTTCTTCTATGATATTTTAAAATCGTTTGAATATTTTTCTATACATGAATAAAAATTTCAGCTCGGCCAGTAGTAAAAAAGAAGTTGCTTAAAAATTAACAAATATGTAAAATTTCGACTTCATCAATCTGCCATATGGCGAAGATAAACTCGAATACAAAAGTTTTTCACAAAAACTCAAAGTTATTTTATACAAAGATATCAATAAATTTTTAATTGAAATTGTGACAAATGATTGGACAGGTAGGCGAATTCTCTAAATATTGTTCATTTACGTTTCTCCACAACTGAGGAACGTATTTCCGTTGGAAACATGATATCATGAGAAATTTATTGTCATAACATAACCTCTCTGATTTGTATGCAACACGATCGCTAAAAATGTCCGGTAATATAGATATTCTTTTTTACTCTTTTTGACAACTACAGTTGTGAAGTGGAATACGTCATATTTTTGAAAGTCAAATACTTTTGCCATTTCTCTATTTATCTTACAATTTAGAGCCGAATCGTGTATCTCGCTTTTTCATTTCACTTTCTATTCACCTTCAAAATAGTATTCTCCTTTTTTCTAATGGATAATTTATTTTTCTAATAAGATTATCCATTTTTTAAATTGGGTTTTTGAATTTTTGTGTAAAAAAACAAAGTGAATAAATTTTTTTCAAAAATTACTCGAAAATTGCATTATACTAATATGTATATGATAGTTACACAGTTTCTTCTCAGATGGCGAGATGCACTACAAGGATCAAAATCAAATTATTTGACACATTCTCTTTTTAAGTCATAATTTCGTAGATGTAAGGGGATGGGTTCTGTGAAATTTAAAATGTAAGAAATGTGATTGAAATTATGTTCAATTCCGCATTGATGTACAAAATTGAGCTAAATCGTATAATCGCTTGTATACCACATTAGACATTATTGTTGGCGCTTTATAAAATTTCGGTTTCTTACAAATTTTTGAGAATTCTAGAAAATTATTGGGTCAAAATAAAAATTTATTAGAATTTATAAAGGAGAAATATGATTTTCTATACTTATTTTTTTCAAAAACATCTAAAATTTATATTTACCTTAATATTGGAACTGTAATAATTCCAAAAGTTTTAATATAATGTAGATTTGAACACTCACCTGAAAAATAAAAAATAAAACAATATTAATTTACAAGATTTTTTTAATGTTAAACAATTAGAATATTTTTATTTATTTCAGAGTGAAAATTTAATCATTTTTATTTGTCTTCAAAAAATTTGAAATTCATCAAACCGACATCAAACATTTTTATAGTTACTTAATAGCTTGTCAAAGTTTTGGGAGTATTTTAGGTGTATAAGCTCCGGTTCCTATAGAAAAGTTTCAGGCATATGTTATCAAATAATCAAATAATATATGAAGAGATTGAGCATTAGCAGTAAAATATTTAGTTAGCTCAAAGATCTCATAAGGGTAACGAGAAAAACGATAATTAGCTCACATTATCGAATCGATCCTAGTTATTATTTAAGGAATTAATCACAAAAAAAAATGTTGAAAATATAATTAAATTAAAGTCAATTGCAAGATACGAAACTGAAAATAGTAATTACCAATAAATTTAAAATGAATGGTGTTTTACGACATTTTAACTATTTCCTTAAAACTCAATTAAATGTTACAATTTTTTTTTTGAATTGTAATTTAAATATACGGATACACACATTACGTGTACTCATTTCTTACTCTCAAAACATTATTTCAGAAACAGTAAATATTTTAATGACATTTTATAACAACGTAATAATTAAAAAGTGTGTAAAATAAATAAAAAAAAAACATAAACTCCTTTTTTGTAGATTTTAAAATGTTGTAAGTTTAATAATAAAAATGTTGTTACTTTTTACCCACCCCTTTCTATTTTATTTACCTTTCTATTTTATATTACTTCAAAAGTGCTAAAATAGTATAGATTTGTTCTATGTGAGTATACTTGTACATCCGTATAATAGCATATTTCAAAGATTATATAATAATAAAGAAAATTGGCACGTGACTTGGGTTATTTTTTATGGCACGTGTCAAGAAATAATAAATTACTTTTATTTTTATTGAAAAACAAGTAAAATATTAATTTTGGTTAAAACCGGAAAATATATTTACAAAAATTACTTAAATAAATAATAATGACAATAGTTATTATGATGAAAATTACACACATCCCTGCTGTAAGCGTAATAATACTCGTATGTGTATGAATCGTATACTTAGGTATTATAAAACGAATACTTAATTTTAAATGAATTATAAAATATGAATTTGTATGGTTGTGTTATTTTCGTTAGTAAAATGAATAAGAAGATTTATACAAATTTTCATCGTTGATAATTTATATTGAGTGTCAAAAAAATAATAGATACAGTTACGTAATTTCGTGTTGCTTTAAGTAGACAGAAGGCATTACGAATTGCATATGTGCATGTGAAAAGTTTATGGGCTAGCGCATTTTAACTACTGTGAAATTAAAGAAATTATTTTTGTTTTAATTAACCCTGTAAATAAAATTAGGGATTTTGTATTAGCTGTGCTACTATAATTTCAAAAATATAAAGCAACTGTCACAGATATGACAAAAAATTTAATGGTGCGCCCGTAATTAGGAAATTATTAGCGGCCGAATGATTGATTAATTATTTTTTTTTTTCTTCCCTTTGAAATAAATTCAGCTACATGTTTCTTATGGAAATAGAGATGAGAAATGTAGAAATAAGGGAAGAAAGCGAAGGAAGTAGTGTTTATAAAAGCACATTTTGCATATCAATGCTTTGTTTTTACATTTTGATTGCAAAATGACAAATTTTTATTTTTGGAATGGCTCTGATTTCGAATGAGCTGACAGTTGCCAAAAGAGTTGAACGTAGTTGTAATTCGGTCTAAGATTATTTAGCCGACAAGATCCCTTAGATATATTTTTTAAAATTGATAATATCATGACTATGTGTCTTCTTTTCAGTTATCGTTTTTGGCCAGCTTCAAAACAAAATTTGAATTATTTTTCCAATGTAATTTAATCTTATAAAATTTCGATTAAGCTTGCCCCTTACAAAAATAAAGTGACTCGATAATGACTGAATTTTGTGTATTTTTCAAAAAAAAAATCCCCACTTGAAAATTACTTTATAATAGCATATGATTTTCTCAATCACCTTCTTCTCATCCCATGAATAAAAAGGAAGGTACCCGATCAGATAAAAATTTATTAATAGCAGTTTTGAAGACAGCAGAAGGTGTTGCACACTTCATTAAAAAAAAAGAAATGTTTTCAGCAAATTAAAAATAAAAACAGTTTAAAAATTGAAATCAATTTAGTTGAAGATGATCTTGAAAAATAGCAAATAATTTATTTTAAATTTAACAATTAATCTTGAACTAATGCTAAATTTGAGATTATTTGCATTATGAGCTACACTTATAATACATATATATTTTATTATTTTAAATAAGTATGCCAAAAAGTTCATAAATTTAGTAATTATCTAAATGCATTAAAAATCTTAATTTAACCTCTCAATTTTTCCTGACCATGTATAGATAAACTTGTCATGTATATAAATGTCGTATGTCAAATTAACAGTAATAAAACTATTTTTAATAGCCCTGTAATATGATTAAATTAATATTTTCAATTATTTAGCATAAAATAAATAAAAATTAAAAAAAAAAATAGTTTATAGTGGGATTATAAAATTATATTTATTTTTAGTATTAGTGTGTGTGTGTGTGTATCTTGGATGCATTTTTATTTTATCAGTCGCATTTTTTTCCGCATATTTTCAAGTAGCAATGAATGTCACATTTATTTACAAATTTTTATTTATTTTCTTTTCTTTTTTTTTTTGTTCTTTTTTTAATATTTGAAATATATTTGCATGTATTCTTTTAAATATTTAAATAGCTTTTGTTTTGTTATTAAACTAAGTATAACAGTAAGTAGTACACTTGTATAACAATATACACAGTCTATGTAAATTACATTGAAAATTAAATTTTATTTCTACTTTTTTTTTTGTCCAAGTATAATTTTTTCAGCTTGTGTTCTCATTCTTTCACATTCACTTACATATTCGTATTCACATACAAGATGATATGTTTAAAGCTGTCATAATTGCACTTGTGTTTAATTTACTGTTTGTCTTCTTTTTATTTTATCGTATATATTTCAAATAATGACGTTTTTAGGTGTTGTCGTTTTCACTTTATAATTTTTATTTTATGTTTAATTTTAATTTTGTTTGAATAAGCAAATATGGCTTTGATAGAAAATAAATAAAAAATATTTTTTTTTTGATAATATTTTGTACGTTTTGAATATTGAGGTAAAATAAACTATAAAATTAGAATGCACCTTAATAATAAAACCTAAAAATGCGCATAAAAATAAAATTAAAACAGTAATAATTGAACACTCAATTTCAATAAGTTCTTGTTAAATTATTATAGATATTTGATGAAGTGAAGGCGGAAAACAGATCGAAACTATTCAATTTTTTGGAAACGTTTTTAATAAGAAAGAGAAGCATTCAAATTATATTTGTTTTCTATTATTATACCAAAAATACTAAATCAATCTCTTGCTAAATCGGTCTCTTGGGCTCCCCTCATTAGCCTGATTTTTCGCTTAAATTTTAATTGTAAACTTAGAATACTTTGACTTAAAAAAATTTATGTTTGTTTTCTACTTTCGTCCAAGACAATCTTCGTTGATGACAGATTTTGCAGAAAATGCCGTAAAATTTTCTTAACCAAAATCTAATTTTTAAAATTTTTCAAGGAACCAAATAATATAATATCTACTATAAATTTTGAATTAAAGGAAAGGAAACTAAGGAATTATAACAGAATATTTTATTAGAATTTTGGGACTAAACGAAAACACAAATTATTGCATGTTTATTTTATTGCTGCTATACAGGTGTTGCCTATTAGAAATAATAAATTAATATGCACATGCATATATAAAATTGAATTATAACAGTTGGTCTCATTTATTTTACATTATAAAAATTTAAATTACAATAAGTATGTGGGCAGGTCCCTTAAAATTTCTTGAAATTTCTACATCTTTTACTTAATTTTTATTTTTTTTCAGACTTCTGGTTTTTAAATATGTTTTTTTTTATTTATAATATTTTATTTTATATTTTTGTTTTATTAGGTCAAAGATAATTATTAAATAAGTCCACAAAATAAAACCCAAAACAAAGCAAAATAAGAAAAGTAAATGCAATGCAAAATAATTTTTTTCTTATGGTTTTGCTTCTTACAAATTATATAATTAAATATTAAAAAGTGAGCGAATGAATGAATAAGCAATAAAGAAGCGTTAATATACAAATTGTATGTGTCATTGAAGTGATCGTCATCTGCCACCACATTACTGTTTTTTTTTCTTTTTGTTTGTGTTTCTTTTTTTTTTTTTTTTAATAAAATACCAATTGCATTTTCACTGACATACATTCCAAATTTACATGTTAAGACAAAAATTTAATGGTTAATAATGTTGTTTATATGTTTACGATCTACATATTAAGTATGTATGTATGTATGTAGATATATGTAAAATAATTAATTTTAAGTAAAATCGATTTCCCCTTGTGGTTATGGTTATACATTATGAACCATTCATACATATTGGCACCTGAACGTTATTATAAAAAATAATAACAGTAAGTAGTGTAACAATAAATGGAAAGAAGAGAAACATTCGAAAGGATCGAGGTAATTTTAAATGAAGAAAATTTTTTTATTATTATTTTAAATGAATTGTTGAAAAATAATTTTCTGATTGAATTTCAATGAAATTTGTATTATAAATTAAATTATAGTGTATAAATCAATTTGAATCAAACCAATGAATTGTAAAGAAGCACGTTTTACTTGAAGAATTGTTGAATTCATTTTAAAGACAGTGATTAAATCTTATGACTGACATTATTTAAATTATGCTATGACAATTCATATATCGATTTATTGCATACTTTTGGGATGAGTAGAAGGAGAAAAATGAAGAAGCGTTAACATAATATAGTTCAATTGAACGAGTTAGTAAGTTAAGATAAATAATAATACTTTTTGATGGCATTGCATTTACCAGTACCTTTTCGCTATAAAAATTGGGAAAGTCTTGCAGTGTCGGAAATATAATTTGAAATCAAATAAATCAAATTTAATGAATTTCTGGAGGAAACAACTTGGAGGGGAGGAGTGGGGTTTCAACCTTATATCACAAATAGTGTAGGGTTTTGTAAACAGACACACGGACAGACGGGCGGATGGACGGACGGAGTGAAACTAATAACCATTTTTTTTTTAAATATTTTTTGAAAAAGTGCTAACAACGAAACGAAAATGTTGAAGGAAATTTTTTTTAAATTGAAATTTGAGTTTTCTTAACCTGATCTCTGACTTTTACTTGAATTCAATTTTGGAAGTTACGAATATTACTGAAATCACGTATAATTATATATGGATAAATACAAACATACTACAGAAAATTTAAAGAAGCTTAATTGTTATCTATAATAAAGGATAATTGAATTAAAAAAAAAAACCTTAAACCTTTTAATGAAAGGATGAAAAAAGTAAATTCAATCTTTCCCTGCACTTATGCTTATGAAGAAAAAGAAATCTGCTTTGTATTGACGACCAAAATTATTAAAAATTATTTTTTAAACGAAATAATACGAAATGGAAAATTCAATTTCCCGAATGTGAAATTTAATACTGTAAAATTATCGGATTTCACTCATTTGGTTTGGAACTCATTTTAATTTATAATGGTAATCCTGTTTAATTTTATCACAATTAATTTCAATACCTTCAATTATAAATATCTTATATTTGTATAATATTATATTTTGTATTAATTATTTAGAAATGCTTAGTATCCGTACTAAAATCCAAGAAACTGTTTGTGCCTTATATTATTCATTATATACATAAATTATTTAATTATAAACTTTACTACTGACAGAAATTCATCTCAACATTTTGATTTCTCCAAATAACTTATGATTTAATAGAATTGGGGTCTTAATATATTTACACAATTATTTTACACAATTATTTTACACAATTTCAACGAAAAGTACTAAAAACTAAAAAGAGTTCTTTTTCCAATAAATTAACAACAACCTTAAAATTCACCTGAATATTATTAATGACAAATTACAATAAAAATGGAAAATTAATTTTAAAAATTTTCATTTTATTTGTTTTTAGTACAAAATTTTATAGCCTTTTGCTACAAAATTTAAAATTAAATGTACAAAAGCTTTTTTTAAAATTAATTATTATTTTTACGAATATTTTAACAGCATTGTTACCATGAGTATATGAATTCAATTCAATTCAATTTAATTATGTTGTGTCCAAGGGCTGCCCAAATATTAAGTATAACTCAATTTTTCTCGTTTGTAAAATGTAACATTTTCTCTACATTAAAATTGTGAATGAGAATAAATTATAGTGTTCCCGTTTCTTTACCTCAGAATCGTCGGAAAACTTTTCTGGATTATGGGCAAATATGTACTATTTGAGTATGGGCCACTCAAGTTTCTTACATTACTAACTTATAAGAAGAAATGGCATTTTCTTTCAAGTTAAATGACCCACACTTTAATTTGCAAACAATTTGTAAAACATGTTCTATTTTACATAGTTATAATTCGATTAGTCGTATTAGATAATTCGAAAACACAAGTAAAGCAGAAAGTTTTTAAGTATCTTTTTAAGAAAGGCTAATTTTAAAGATGAACAGAAATTATTTAAATTTTATATTAAAGACTTAATTGAATTTGATCGAATTAGAACAGTTTTGGAAAACGTTTTTCTTTATTGAAAGTTAAATTTGAATGATTTAATGTGCTTGAAAGCATGAAGAAAACTAAACCGCTGTTAACAGAAATAAAACTGAAATTTGAACAAAATTTTATAAAAAAATCAATTAAAAACGAATTTTACAATTGCATCAAAATTTGTAGAGCAAATTAAAATTGATTTAATTGTAAAATTACTTTTTAATTTTGTAAAACATTTTTAATATTTTTTTAGGATTTCTTACAGAGGGGACGTAAAATTTCAATATTAAGAAAAGAGCGTTGATAAATTTTTATTCGTAATTTTCAAAAAAAAAAAATTCATCTTTAATTTTTATTTTTATTATTCCTTGTATTTTTTTTCTTTTCGTAAATTGAATGAATTATCCACTATAAAGAAAAGTGATAGTCAATAATGAGCTATTAAACATGAATAAAAATAACCATTACTTTTTCATTTACAAGTTTTTTTACTACACTTATGTTTTATAACGATGTTCAATAAAAATTGAATTTAATTAAAATTTTTTATTCAAGTTTCACGTTTCACCAATTTTTTTTTCTTTTATGTTTTGGAAACGTACACTCGCATTCTATGTATGTACGTAAGCATCGCTGCATTATAATCAGTATAACATCATGTACAATAATAAAAGTGACTTTTAATGCTTTAGTTTAATGCTTTTTCTTATTAACATTTACAACACATTAACATTCACAATATATATATATATAATAAAATAATATCATGCATTCTCTAACAAATTATTTTAACAGATTAACAAATGTTAAAATATAGTAAAGTTGATAAAGAGCGCAGCATAGTTAAAAGCGTGTGATTGAATCTGAAATGTAAGTAAAAATAAGAAAAAACAAATTCATCACAAAAAAAAATGAGAGAGAGGAAGTATTGTAAATTGTTTCTCCTCTACTTTGTTACGATTTACGATTTACGTTTTCTTTTTGGTACTTTTCGAAGAAAAATTGAAAAAAAAGGACGTATCAATTTCATTCTGTTTGTTTGTCCGTGTATTATAAAACGTCTACGCTCTTTTAGACAGGAAGTTGAAATTTTCTATTGTAATAAATTTTTATTAAAAGGTTATTTCTTTGAAAGTTCTAAAAATGATACTTTTTGGCAATTTATTATAACGAAATATCAGAATAATTTTTTAAATTCGCCACACTACTTCACAGTCTAGCATGTTAATGGTTGCTAGCATAGTCGTAGCACCACGACGAAATGGTCGTTGAAATTATAACCGAATCTCTTAAAGATGATAAGTTCAACGTCCCTGAAGTTAATAATTTCAGCTTTTTCTAGAGATCGATAAATAATTTATTTCGTTAGGAAAATTCCAAATTATCTATCTCCTCTCGAAATTAGTGAAATTTCAATTTATGGCACCACACATTTGCGCAACTGCATTCTTTCCCAAATTTTTATAAAAGCTGGTACATAAGTGTCTTGCCATCAGAAAATGCAATTATTTATTTTAACTCTTTCAATTAAACATAGCGTCGAATTCGAACATAATGTTAACATTTCTTTAAATTTTTGTCTTATCCCCAAAAATATGCAATTTTTTATTACATCAAATAATTGTGGGATATTAATAAGAATAATAATTTGAGCATAGTAAATTATTTTTAAAAAACAATTATTTTCTACTGTTCAAGAGGAAAAGTGCTATTAAACAAACCATTGATTTGAACTGAACTTTTTTTTTTTTGTGTGCATATAGTGCTGCCGCTGTGATGTTGTGAGTTAAAGATGAAATTGAAACAAGTTTATTATGTTTTTTAATTAATTTTAATTTACAATTTATTTAGATCGCACCGAATAAATATACATATATGTATGTCTGTGCGTATATATGTACATGTATATATTAAATGCATTTGTATATAGAAAACATAAACAATATAAAAATTTGTAAAGGTTAAAATTTTCGAATTACAGTTTTTAAAGGTTAATAGTAACCGTAATTTTTTCGAAAGTCTATAAAACATTTATTTTGGTTAATTTTCTTTTTGTTTTTTAATATTAGCTAGTCAATAATTCGTATACAACAATCACATATCAAATATTTTCATTGATGATAAATTTTGCTTTTTTTTTCAAAATTGTATGATAAAATTGATTGTAAGATTTTTTTTTTTTGGAGATGTTTAATGTCACAGTGATGAAGTTAAAGGTGAAAAATATGTACAAATATTTGTACAGTTATTAATAATCAATGAAATTTCATTCAACATTATTAAATAATACAGTAAAACAATAATCAAGTTGGATACTTTTTAAATTTGCTAACTATTAAAACTTAATTAATTTGATATTAAAGACAGAATTTCTCTATTCTATTTAAATCAAAAAATAAAATAAAAATTCAATTAATTTACAGATTAAATTTTATTTTAAAATTCCTATAATTAATTAAGAACCTGAAAATATTCAGTATTAGAAGCAAAACCGTAAATTAAACAAAATATTAATCAAATGTTTTGAAATGTTTAGGACTGAAAAGACTATTTAGAATATTTCTATAGCAATGAGAAACTAAGACAATAGATTAGGTTAAGTTGAGTTGATGCGGCTACTTGACGGTACACATCCCTATGATGCCGCTAGATCACAGAATATCCCACCATGATATTTCTATATCTACAAAATCCGCCACTCTCATAAGGTCCAGCCTGAGCTGCTCAGAAACCGAATAATTTCTATAGCATTTAGACTTGGTAGGTCTGTAGTCCGTAAAAAGAAAAATGACAGAGTGATAGAGGCATCTTCGTGTCTGTTAGTTGCCAAAGCAGAACATCAGCAAAGAAGATAGATAAGCGTTTCCTCCTCCTCCTCCTTCTCGTCGTCACAGCAACTTTTACTAATAGTTATGTCATGTATATGTTGGAATGTTATTCAAAGGTATTTAGGTTTTTAGCACAGAATTTCAAATTTTAATATCCAATCATTTCAAGTAAAGCATATTTTATTTAAATATGAATGTAATACTCGTACGCAAAATTTTGAACTGTCTTTAACATTGAATTGTAAGCTTGCTGTTGTCTAGTATAATTTTTAAATTTCAATAACAATTCACGCTAATAAGTAAATTTGATTTTGAAAGAAATTTTATAAATACGGATTTCATTTACGGTCTTAAGGACACTAACAGTTTAATTATAATATTTTCTGACTCATATTATTTGATTTTACCTTCTAATTTTCAAAAATTAGTTGGATAACAAAGAGTCAATTGACCATCAATTTTACGTCATCAATAGCAGTAAAAATTAATATATTTTTTGATTTTAATTAGATTTCATTTTTATGATTTTTGTACATATTTAGAAATTTATTTTAGAATAGAAGAATAATTTCAAATTAAAAAAATTTATAAACTTTGTTTTTTTAATAGTTATAGGAAAAATGACAAATTTGGTGAATAAAAAAATGTTATTTTTGTATAACGTCGCCATGCCATCATTTAAATTAATTTTTAATATTATTTTTTATAAATATAAATTATCAAAACGCTTAATAACATTTATTAATATAAATGAATGTAATTTGAAAAAAACATAGCAAAAAAAAAATTTGTGAATATTTTTGTTCTCTTTTTTGAGCATTCCTTTTATCGTAAATCATTCAAATTGAGTAAAAATTAAAATATCGTATCAAAATATTGCGATTTAATAAATTATTAATTATTTTAATAATTTATTTTTTATTTTATTAACTAGTGACAATGAATATATCAAAACAACACACAAACAATTTCTCATAAAGATTCTGTTATAATTCCGTATAGTTAATTTGTCAAACTTGAAATTTTTTTTTTGTTTTATTACCATATGTCATTCATATTGATTTTTGTTTGAAATTTAAAAAAAAAAAAAATTAATTTAATTTTTATTTTCTATTTAAAATTTAATGCTTGCATATATATTTTTATAAGTATGAAAATATGTGAATTTTTTAATAATATAATAAAAAAGCGTATTGTGAATTGTTTATTAATGGTGTCGCGACAGTAGCATTGGGAATAATTTGTTTGGCTTTTTTGTATAAAATCAAAACATAATTATGTATATAACAAAGTAAATATAAGCAAAATATTAATTTATTTGCAGCGTTTTCGGAAAAAAAGTTGAATTTGTTATCCAATTTTGGATGGTTTATAATAAAAATTAAAAACTATACTATTACCTTAATTAAAACACATAAATTATTTAATAAAATTAAAATTTATATTTTTCTATTAATTTCTATAATAAGATTTTAATATGATTTTATGAAAGCTAATAAATAAAATTTTCATTTCATGTAATCCCATAAATTTAATAAAATATTCAAATATTCTTATGTGTTTACATTATTTTACGATCTAAAGTTAATATGAGCGCAGCCTAATTAAGAACATCTCAATGTTTTCGCAATACTCGGCTAGAAGATTAATCATTTAACTTAAAAATTGTCATGTAGCAAATAAATAATCATCATTTATTCGGAAGCAGGGTGTATTTGTATGATTATTTGCCATTAGGGCTACATGTCTAATATATTTATGAAAATCTAAAATATTTCTTAAGATTGTAACAAAAAATTATTTTGTAAAAATTTTAAATCTAAATTTTAAATTTAAACCGAATACTACACCATTTTTAGGATAAAGGGAAATTCATTAGTTGCACAATTTTAAAAATTCATTGATTGTACAATTGTAAATTATCAATAGACCAAGTGAAATTTTTGCATGTAAATTTTAAATGCATCAATGCTTTAAATTACTCCAATTTTAAAAACGTAGCGCGAACATTTTTTTTCTCTGCTGATTTAAAACACTATCCGAATATGTACGCTGCATTAAAGCAGAAATATCACATACATATATATACGTACGTACTTATGTTACAAAATATCCTAAAGTATAAACAAAAGGTCCAATTTTTTGATAAAATTTTATTCTATTGTTAAAACTGTTATACAAGATTTGTTTATTGAAAATTTTAATTAAATTTTCATTCAATATCAAAATTGAAATTCATAAATTATTAGCATAATACAAATATGTGTGTATGTGCTTATGTATTTTGTTTTTGAATTTTTTTTCCTGCTCTTCATATTGTTGATTTTTATATTTTCAACTTTTTTTTTTTAATTTAATCATTTTAATTTTGTTAACCTTAAAACACTGTTCAATATGCAATTTTTCATGCTAATAAACCGTTATTTTATGACAATGAAACAGATATGACGTGTGCATGTATGTTAATATGATATTAAAATAAATGACAGCAGCAAAAAAAAAAAAAATAAAAACAATGAAAAAGCTAACTGAACACAATAAAATTAAATTTCAATAATCAATAGAAAAGAATCGTAAAGTGACGCGATGTTGCGTTGAATTGTGATTCCTACAGTCGTAATACATGCATGCATTCGAATATGTATCTGATCTGATCACAATAGATTTTTATTTTAAGAGATCAAGTCCATATTAAATTAAATATGAAATAATAATAAAGAAAAATAAAAACTCAATAATTATATTGCCGTTAAAATTTTCATTGAAATGAAAAACATTCAATATTTCGCAATTATTTTCATTCAAAAAATTTTTCGCGTTTATCATAAATTCAATTTTCTATATTTTTTATGTATGTATGTATATCAAGATGTATGCTATTATATTTTATTATAGTTTCAATTTTATTTTTAAATAATAGAACAGCGGAGTAAAGTACTAGTTGTAGGTGTGTATACGTTTGCTATACACCTGTATTAAATTAAAATTTTACATGTGCATGTGTGTTTGAGTACAGTAAATTGTAATTAATAATGACCATAATACAAATATACTCGTATATACCGGTAACGAGGCAGGGAAGGAGGCGACTACAATTATCAGTGAACGCATTTTTATGTTAGTCATAAAATTTTATGAAATTATACGAGTATCATTGCTTAACATAATTTTTTTTTCTAATTGAAATTAAAAAGCAGTCAAAATGACTTCCATGGGCAATCTAGTGTTAAGGAAAATTTTCTTAGCTAGGTTTTAATTCACTTTCCTCTGTGATTTTAGTTCATTCATTCGCAGATATTTTTTTCATTTGCCAAGCAAGCCCCTCGTATAATTCAATCAAAGAACTAAAACTCTTCTCCTTTAGAATTTATTTCAAAAGTATTCCTAATTTTTAAATACCCACAAATAGATGAGTGCAAAATGAGAGTACAATTATGTAATGTAATGTATAATTTGATAGAAGATTCCAATTTAGCTAGTATTTTAAATAATTAAAACAATTTCAAATAATAATTACAATTCCCTTTGGCTGTAAAAAAAACACCATAAGATTTTCAATTTTTCAAAACTTATAAATTGTAAATACAATGTAGTTTTACTGTTTCTAAGTATATATATGTATGTATACATACATATGTATTTTTTTGTAATTTAATAATAAAATTTTATGATGGCCACAGCCACATTATTTAATTTTCAATTGTTTCTGGTTATTATTGTTATTACTTTATGATATGTACAATATTTGTAGGTATAGGCATTTTTATATTCGAGAACAAATATATTTTGCAAGTTTATATTACATTATGTAAGGATGCATGTACATACATACATATGTATCAAAAATATATATATATATTCAAAAATATATGCATGTAGAGGAACCTACTTTTATGCATGTACTAATGAATATTCAATATACATATATGTAGGTACTTAAATATGAAAAATATGAAAAATCTCTGCAAGTTTATAGGTAAATATGTAGATACGTTGTATATACATATACATATGATAATGTTATTTATATTTTAAGTATATTTAGGTTTGTGGGTACACAATTGGACCAGATTATATAAGCACATCAAAGATTGCACGAATTTCGTTAGCTTATATCCGGTTTCTCTTATATAAATGATTTCAGTTATAAGCACAAATTTTGCTTCTAAGAGAATTTTCTACTTATGTACGTAAAATGACGAAATAGAAATATCATAGATTTGTGGCAACTGTAATATCAGAATAATTAAGCTTTAGAAGAAATAAAATAAAGTTTTTGTGCTTAACATGTGTTTTGCTTAAAAATGGACTTGAACAAAGAGAATAAAATTGTAAACTCGGCAGATTCAATTGTTTCTCTAATAGATTTTTGCTTTTAACCAATATGTTTGTAAGCCTGTTAATTACAAACAAAAAGTAAAAAAAAATGTATAGAGGGTTTGACAGGCATGTAATTTTCAATTTTGTAATTACGCACTTCTAACCATAACTAAACTATTGCGTCAATTCAATGCGAATGCATTAAACAAAAATTGTATAATCTGTTTGTACAAAATAAAAAATCGGATGTGGTCAGCACATAACCGACCGCAATGTGTATTGTCTAGTTAAGTGAAAATGTCACAGAATATTATAAAATATCTGTTAAATACTTCTTTCCAATTTTTAGGACATTAGTAAGCTTATAGTTAACATACCTAGAAAAATGTAAATTTGGCTCTTAATAGAGTTTCGCTTTGTGCTACCCGAATTCCTTGAAATGCTCGCCAGTTAGTTTTGGTGACAACCACAACTCAAATATCAAATTTCAAGAAATTCCATAAATTCGTTCTGTAGATATGATGAAAAATGTAAAATCGGCCAATCAGTTTTCGAGCCCTCATCTTTCCAAAAAATTTTTATGTTCATTGTTTCAATACGAAGAATTTAAATATTAAATTTCAATTAAATTGGTTGATTATTTCTCTTTATATACACAAAAATGTATATTTGGCCCGTAGTAAACGTCCAGTTGCTGACGCCTGATTTCTTCCAAAACATAGGAATTTTCGCGGACGGTCGAGCTGAGCTTATATATAAAATTTCAAGTAAATCGGTTCAATATTTTCTTCAAAATGTTCAAAAATGTAAAACAGGCCCGTTAAAAAGTGCAGTTTCCGAGGCCGGATATATCCCAAAAGTTGATCAATCCATGCCATGGTGGAAATAAACTTACATATAAAATTTCGTCAAAATCGGTTCAGCAAAACTTGAGATACACGCGTGTACACACAGACCGACAGACCGACATGTTGCTAAAAATAGTTTATTTACACTTCCCTACTATGGCGAAGTGCATTCCCACCGAAAACTCGATATGCAAAATTTGTTGCCTTCACATAACTTGCCTATTGTATACACAATACGGTCGGTAAAAATGTTTGATTGCTTAATTGCATGTGACCATACAATTGCATTATGTTCGCGTTTGAATATAAAACTATGGAACACAAATAAGCAATCAAACAGTTTCCAAACTAAAAATTGCATGTTTATCTGAGCCTACGATTAAATTGCATGTTTATAAAACCTACGATTGTTTGGCCAATAAAGTTTTGTTTTTATTCGAGTTGTTTATATACGGCTGTGACTGTACATACTTTTTAAATTATAATTTATAAAGTATATGTTTGTTTGTTAGTTTATTCGTATATGTAAGCATGTATAATTATCTATTAATTACAATTTACAAAAATATAATTTCAATATTTTTTTTTTAAATTTTCTAAGTCGCCATAGTACTTGTGTACGTACATACTTGTATGTACGTAATAACACGTGTAACAAATTACGTGTTTGTTTGTTTGTAAATGGAAAATGAAAATAAATCATTTAATATTTTATTTCCGCGTTTCTTTTTTTTCATAAAAATAAAACTTTGCGATATACTAAATTACAGTTTTATGATTTCGATTAGAAAAACAAAAGAACAATAATGGAAAATAATAAAAAATTGTCGAAACTAAAATTAAATTTCAATTTATTTTTTTTTTCTGTTTCACTTGTTTAGCGGGCGGGCAATCGTTTAAAAAAAAATTAAGCATAACATTGCGATAATGCGATAATTAGTAATTGATGCGATTAATAGACTTTTAAGTGATGATAATTATCCGAAAAGATCATTCAAATGTTTAATTTTAGAATCGAATTGTTGTTAAAGGTGCCACAATAATAGCAGTATTATTGGCAACTTAAATTCAGAACTATGAAGTCGAACCCAATATATTGTTTTTCTGTTTCGGGTTTCGTCCCCGAACTGTAACAATTGTAAAATTTCAAATTCGACTCAATTCGAACTTTTTTAAATGTTTGATTGCGACTACTATTAATTGGCCACTTTAGAAATTCGAATTCAGTTCATCTGCCTGCTTTTATTTCCGCCTTATATGTTCGGAAAATTTAATTTTAAATAAAAATTATACTTAATACACTTGTCTACTTTCAAATCAGTTTTAAGAATCACCCTTTATAGTTTGAAAATAAATTATAGATACAAGATACTACCACCTTTCCTGTTTTATTGTAATTATCAATTTATCATATCAGAATTATTGAAAAAACAAAAGTAACATAAGAACATTTTTTTGTCATAATTATTTTCATTTTCGAGGTAATTTAAGTGATTACTTAATAATTAAAATTATTTTTGACCTTGTACAATTATAGATGGCGCGTTTTTAATAATACATATACAAAAATTAATTTTTGTGTGTATGTATGAGTGCGGGTATTTTGCTTTAATTAATTATCTGATTACCTATATGTATATGGATCAGTTCTAATAAAAATTTTATCATTTTTTATAATTAAATGAAAATATAATAAATATATAATATCAAAAATTTTATCAAATAATTTATAATGGGTGAAAATTGTGTTCAACAAAAGTAAATTTTGAAAAGAATTTTTGCATAATGAGTAAATATTGAAAAATAATGGTGGGCCATCAATTTGTTTAACATGAAGAATATTTTAATAGAGCATAAAATAGAACACTACTCTTTTGCATTATGTTAATTTGTGCTTCAAGATACCTGAAAGTAGAATAGAATCCATACTAGTTGTCATTTTTTCGAATGACATATAGTTATTTCAGTTGTAATTCAAAGGTTGAGCAAAAGTGAATTTTGTGTTAGAAGTTTTAGTCGATATTTTCAAATTTTTACACGATATATTGAGAAATAATGAGAAATTCAATTGAAAGACCTCTAGAGAATAATTAAAGTACTAATTATTTCAGTTTGCACTAAATATATAATTCCATTAAATTTTTTTGGTCATCTGTAATGGTCGGTCATATTTAGTTCTACAATTGAAGCAAAGTAGAAAAAACAAAGAGTACAGTGGTTGGTAAAGAGTGAAGTAGAGTGATTTCATCAAAAAATTCAGCTTTTGAAAGGCATTCTGCCCTTTATTATTCCCTTGCAAATTAATGTTTTAAGAGTATTATAAATTTTTCACTCGGTTGTATAATTAAGAAACACGTTTCCAAAATATAGACGCAAGTATATGTTTTTGATCGAATTCTGATTCAGTTTAGTCATGTACATTTTTCGTTCACCTGCACGTCTCAATGATTAGACTGGCTAGGGACTGGGCTAACCAAATTTTCACCAATTAAAAAAAATTGATGTCGCAAGAACCTTATTTAATTAAAGTAGTGGCTCAAATAGCTGCAATAAAGTTTTTAAAATAACTTAGTCATATTATGGGAACTGTAAAACTAACGCGATTATTAATCTTGAAACGTGAAAACCTGGACATCAAAATTTGATAGTGATTGCATGATTTCTTGCAATAGCTGCCATATAACTTCATAAATAAATTTGTAAAATATTGGCTATTATATAAAAGCGTATTCAAATTTTGTATGTGTATGGAATGATGGATGAGATTCAAGTAAAATTTGGTTGTGGTTGTATATATGTGTTGTCATAACAGGTGGCATACAAATTCATAATTAACTTGCATTTAGCACATAAAAATGTGCGCAGGTTTAGTACTGGGACCATTCTTCAATCAAATAGCTTTTGAAAACCATTTCTCGCGGGTATCGCAGATTTGACACGGTCAACTCTACTTTATCTCACATTTTCGATTAATATTCTTTTTAAAATTTGTCGAACACAAATCGTTTTTTTAATTGAATTTTAATTTTTTTTGAAAAATTGCTAACGCGCTGTGCCAACAAGCTTTAAATTATTAAAATTTTTTTTTGAATTAATTTTTTTATACTAAAACTCTTTTGTTCTTAACTATTAATATTATGCTTGAAAATCAGTAGAATTATTCGCTTTAATCAAAAAAATCAAGTTCATATTAAATTTATTGACAAACTCGAATACTCATACTTTAATATTTTCATTTTCGAATTTATAAACCTATGATTTTCTTTTAAGATTAAATTTTTAATTTAATTCACCTTCTATATTACATAATTTATTGTTCTACATTAAAATATGAGTAGCTACTATGAATGTAATTAGTAATTAAGCGATTGAGTAATGATATGACAAAAATTTTGCAAAGAAAATTTACAAAAAAAAAAAAAATTTTTTTTTTTCAACTAAATATGGTGTGTCAATAAATCCAGGAAGTTAACTAAAATAACAATTAAACATGATTTAACCATGTACTTATTTAAAAAAAAATTTAAAAAGTAATTTTTTTTTATGATATTTTAAATATTTTTTAAATAAAGTCATGTACTTTGATAATAAAATTAAATTACAAGCTTTCATCTTTATTTTTTTTTGCTATTGTTACTTAGAAAATTATTTTTACTTGATGATAGTGATGATGATGATTATCATTATCATCACTATCATCACCTTCATCATCGTTATATTGTTATAATAAATTTTAATATTATTTGTTTTAATTGTTGTTAAGAGGAAAAAAAATAAATGTAAAAAAAAAATTTTTTTTTTTTGCAGGTGTGTAAAAATAATTAACCTTTATACGTCAATAACTATCATTTACAATTTATTGAATACTTATTAATAATATGCACAATATTGTTAATCACAACATCGTCTTAATTAAAAAAAAAAAAAAAAATTTAATTTGAAGTGACGAAAATGTGTTAAAAGTAAAACAATAAAAAATGACGTTTTGTTTTTGGTGCTATGGAAGTTATTGAATACATAAAGTATAACAGTACCTAATAAAAGTATTGGGGTGTATGAATATTTGATTTTCCAATTCGGTAATAGATGTCGTTTATGTTGCCACTCGCTGAGTACCTATTTTAAATTGCCTATATTTAGATACGCACATACATACATATATTATATTTTCGATGTCATTCAAGTGAATACCTGAATCTTTCCACACTTATTCAAAATCATGTATTACAAATATTTGGTTACTCTTTTACATTAGAATCGTTATACACAATTAAACATAATATTGCGAAAAATTAATTTACATTAAATGGAGGAACAAACAGTTTCGATTTGTGTCAGATAAAGAAATCGCCCAAGAGCATTCTGGATGGGTGCAGAACTGATTCACTTTGAAAAAATAATCATGTTGTAGCAACATCATTGAACATTTAGAATTTGGAACAAAGCTTGTTCTTTGAAATGTTTGGATCCTACAAATTGGACGTAAAAATTAACGCTATTTTTTGTTGAATTATTTCTGTATTGAAATTTTTCATATTGAAAAAGATGAAATTGCTGCTTCAATATGATTCAATTGAGACTGTTGTTTCCTTATAACAAAAACGAAGTCGTAGAATAAAACAGAAATATTCCAGAAATCATTCAAAATTTGTGCTTTTTTTTTAAAATTTAATCAGCGTGAAAGTTGTTATGTATGAGATTCTATAGAAAAAAAAAATATTTTTCTTATTGAATTTTTTAAAAATTTTATTAAACACTTAATAAAAGAAAAGCCCTTTGCTCATTTCTGTAAAACAAAGTTAAATTAAAGCTAGAAAATAATTTTAGAAATATATTTTCACTTGTATTACAATTTGGTCTGCATTGTCCTAATTACTGCCATGGTTTTAAAATTGGAAAAGAAACTGCCTGAATTTTATTTTGAAAAGATTTTCGAAAATTAATATTGAAATATTTTTTATGAAAATCTCACTGGTGTGTCAAATAAATCTCAATTAATGAATAATATTTAAAATAATTATGTAATTGATAAATTAGTATTATATAATACAATTTATAATAGCACCCACATAATACAGAAATACAAAAATTTAAGAAATTTGAACATTTATTTAACTCTTTTCAAATTTTAGATTATTTAAATGAAGTAAAATTGAATATTTTACAATTTGTAATTTATAAATTACACCTCCGCATCATCTGTTATAATTTATATTATGTTATGCAACATACATATGCACATATAATGTATATGAGTATAGATAATTTTTATTCATTTTAATATACAATTATGCTATAAATTTAAATATAAAATTCAAATTTTCCACCTTAATATAAAAAATGTGTACACAATAAAAAATGGTGTTATAAAAAAATTTCTTATCAGTTAGTATAAAACATAATTTTCCTGTTTCGTACACACATTCAAATATTTCATATACAAGTACGAGTATGTAGAAGAAAAAGCCGAAACTTGATAATAATGAATTTGATGAATGATGTAATAATGAGTTTTTTTTTATTATTATGATTTTTTTTAAGAATATTTCGCGTGTTTACTCTACAAATTTTTGTTGCCATTTTTTTTTTTTACTATTATTAAAATATAAGAGTTCTACCCACCTAAAACTCATCATACGTGCATACATACATACATGTTATATTAAAAATAATAACATTTTTATAACAGCGAGAAAAAAAAAAATCAATTTTATAACGTAAACATAAGCATTCCTGTCAGATGATTTTATTTAGCATTTCTATAAATGTAGACAACTTGTTAACATTTTATGAATAAATTTTGTTACTTTTTTGTTTCTATTAAAAAAATTTTTTTTTTCAAAATTAAAGGTCAAACAATTTAATTAAGATGATCATGTTTTATAATATTTGACATAAAAATTTTGTGTGCTTAAATTTTATAAGAATTTTAATGAAAAATTTTAACCTTCTTGTATTAAAAAAAATTTGCGAATTCTCAAAGTTAATGATACCAAATCTGCTATTCTTAAATCAAATTATGATTATTTTGTATTAATATTAAATAAAAATGGAAATGACAATCAGATAAGCACGATCAATTCGTTTACGTATGTGGAGACATGTTAAAATAAACGCTCAAACATCGAAAACTTTACCGTTATCTCTCTTTTCAAATGTCAAAAATTTTATGATTATCTGATGTTAATTTTTGTATTTCATTTAAAAATATTCAATGATTTTAGGAAATAATTCTATTGTGTATGTGTATTATACTCTATCGACAGTGCAGAGAAGTAATTTGACACCATATGACAAATATTCATGACATTTTTTTGTTTTTTAAAAATCAAAGTAGTACACGTTGGAAAATTATTCAAAATTTTAAATAATTAAGTAAAACAAAAGCAAAAAAAAAATAAAAATTAAAATTGTCATCGCGTGCACACTGAACATGAATTTATTGCAGGTACATTCGAGTTAAATTTTACAACCAATTGCTAACAAAACTTTTTAAAATTTTAGATTGACGTGTCATATAATAAAAATTTATTTAAAAAATTATGAAATATTCTTCAAGTTTACGTCAAATTATTTTTACATTTACCACGTACAGGGGGTTTATTAAATGGATACTAATACTATTTACTATAATTACACTGATAAAATGTTAAACATGTCATGAGAATAAGTAATTTTCAAATTAGTAAAAATTATTATACAATATGAAGAAACTGGTTTCTGTCTCTGCTGAGATAAATTGTATTAGCGCGAATAAATCAATTACGATCTTAGATATTATAATATATTCATGAGTAGCATCAGTAAATGGGTATACAATTACAGTTTCGATTACTTGGGGGTTAAATATAATAAAAACAAATTTTAATGTTTTTATTATATTTTTTTTTTGTTCTGTATTAACTCTACTATAATATAGTGATGCGCATTTATTTTGTTTAAACAGAAATTGTTGCCAAAAAAAAAATAATATTAAAATTTTATATACACAACATATACGAATTATTAAAACAGGAAGAAATTATTTAAAATATTAAACAATATTTTCTAATTTTAAACATTAAACAAAGAATATAACTATACAGTGATTTTTGTTCTTTTGATTGATTTAAATTTAAAATATTAGGTATGCTTTGTATGTACATATGTAAATTTACTATAATAAATTATAAAAATAAATAAAAAAAAAATTTAATGTTTAGAATTTTAAGGTTAAATTATTCAGCAATTATTTTATGAGACGCATCATTTGAGATGATGGAATATTATCAAAAAAATTTGTATTTCTATTTTCGAAATTTGAAATTCTATGCCGCGAATCGTAATATTTTTGAATAATTTAATTCAATCACTGAAATTAGTTCAAATGATGAGAATATTAGATAATAATATGGGTGATTAAAAGTTTTTGTAAAAACACACGTCCAATTTTAATAATTTTGAACAATGAAAAGCAATTTTTTCAATATTAAATCAAAATAAAAAAATAGTTAATAATTTTAGATCAAAACAGGTTATAAACATTTACCGACCTCTATTTATATTTTGTTGTCCTAAGCGGTAAGAACTAAGAAAGGAGAGCAATTTATCGCTGACATGAATTTGTTTTCAAATCTTCGACTTGTCATAAATTAGGAGGTTTTTAATTTAAACAAACTAGAAAGTGCAGGACAATAGAATGGTGCAGAAATATGGAAATATTCGGTCTTAAGTCTAAAAATTATTCAGATTATGTGGATTGGGTCGTGTGCGCAAATTAAAATTTGAATAACTTGAATCATCATCAAATTCACTACTTTTTCTATTATTACATTCAATTAAATCTTTAAATATATGATTTTAAAATCTTAATGTAAATTTAACCATTTTTACTATACCTTCCAATTATTTTGTAATCAGTTGATAACCTTTTTTAGTCAACAAAAATTTTTTATTCTTGAAAAAATTCCTATAATTTTTTTTTTGTTTTATTTATTATTTTTTTCAAATTTATTATGTGTAATTTTAGTTTTAACTATTTTAAGGGAGTATACTAACTAAGTTATTTGGTTTGAATCAGTTATAAGCATTACTAATTTTACTGATTTGCAAATTCTACGTTTACTTTTTTTTTTCAAGTTCACATTGTAATTTTTATGTTTATTTTAAGTATTAAAATTTTTCAACGTTTATATTTTGTTTACTTAACTTTTTATCTTTTAGTATAAATTAAAGTTCTGACAAACATAATTATCACAGTTAAAATTAAATTACATAATAATTCCTTATTTATTTTAAATGTTCACACCTTATACTTTGTGCGACTAAAATGTTCGAAGAGAAAAAAAAATATTTTTTTTTATCATGTTTTTATACTACAGTAGTTAAAATTGTTGACGTTCTTTTAATGTAGAAATTATTTTTAGAATATTAGAACGTTAAATTGTTGCGATGTATGAAAAAATAAAAATTCTAATTAGACTTAAACCAAAAACTAAATGAATTGGAAGAGCACAAGTTTAATGCGTTTGATCAAATAAAAATTCTGTGTGAAATTTAAACAAAATTTTAAACATTCCTCATGTTCCAGATTGTAAAAAAATCAACTTTGAAACTGCCTTCAAACAGATCTTCACGAATATTTCTGAAAAAATAATACGAAAGGCATTAATTTCCCAAATTTAACGTAGTTCTTTCTTATGGAAGATCATACATTTTATATTTGAATGAAAATTGAATTAATGCACAAAGGTAAATTTTTGTTAAGAAATTCAATTGGTAACTTCAATACATTTATGAGTCGAGAATTTACACTTTTATGAAGAAAAATTATTTAAAAATCAAAACAACAATTTTTGATTTAACAATTCAAATTTTTAAATTTCTTGACAATATATTCAATTAATAAACGATTCGATTGAAATTTTTTTTTTTTTGAAAATTAAAAATTGTTCAAATTTTTGTTTCAAACACGAATTTCATAAATTTTGTCACATCGTATTACAACAATATTAAATTAATGGATGACGTAATCAAAGAACGAGTTGTCTACAATAAAGGTGACTTACTCTTACCTTGATCTTTATATAAATTAAATTTTTATAAAATTTTTGACTTTTGAACGAGAAATAAAACCTTCTGAAAGTTTTTCTTCGAAACCACAAATATCACGGGACGGCATTCTTACCCTATGAAGAGTGTTTGGACTTTCCAACCGAGTGACCACACTTTGTGGATATTTAAATATTTTTTTTAAGTGTTGTCGCAACAATTTAACGTATACGTTACAAATAAGTTGAAAATATGCGAATGGATAGAAAGATGAATTAAGCTTCAAACTCAAACTTTTAATATGGATCTCAGTTACGCTAAAGATAGTTCTTTGAATTCCTAAATAAATATTCATAATTTATTGAAATTTCAATATACATATATATTTAAATTACAGAAGAAATCAACAGGATTAACAAAATTTTTTTTTAATATACCCGGCTTATTCCTTTCATATCGTATGAAAATGATGTAGAGAGTAGGGACACTTTAAGAATAAATAATCTATAATTAATAACTCCAAATTAACAAAATTCGTAACACAAAGTTACACACAATCAATTCTAAATATTTTTAATTTTGAAAAACACTCGCACTTTACTTATTTGCCTCACATACAAACCAACAATTTTAGTACCTAAAAAAATATGAATCGTTTTTTTTCCTACTTACTTCAAGGACGAAATAAAATTAATTTGTTCAAATTTGCTAAAAATATATACAAAATTGTTATAATAAACAAAAACAAAAAAAACAAAAACGAAAAAATATCCGCACACCTTAAATTATTTTATTTCTGCCATGTGCTAATAATGAGATTTTCAAATAAAATAAGAAAAAAAAAACAAAATATTTTGTTTTATTGCTTTTTGACTTAAAGCTCCCCAGGGTAATGACCAATTAAAGGTTATTCTAATAATTTAAATTTTACAAAAATAAAATTTATAACCTTTTGGCGTTCAAAGAAACAGAAATTTTTTTTACGCGATACTACAAGTAGCATATTAAATTTATTTGAGGAAATTATGTATCATCCTTGATTCCTCATTAAAATTTCAAAATTTTTTAGCTATAACAACAAAAATTTACTTCTTAGTGTGTACGTTTTATGTAGAAATAAAATTTTAAAAATTTTAATTGAAAAAATATTTAAATTAAATGAATAAAAATTCCTTTCGTAAATTCTAAATAACATTCTTAAATACAATTTTTCTTCGAAACCACTCAAATTCATGGTCAAATTACTTTCTTTTAATAATAATAATCAAATGAGTTTCTTTCAAATAAATAATAATCATTTACATTTTTTAGATGATGACTGTTTTTAATTGATAAGAAAAATTAATTTTATTTTGCAAGTTTAAGCACAAATTCCAACAAAAATGGGAAATCTAAAATATGATTCAAATCTTATTCAAATTAAATATTTGAATTCTAAAATCACACATCTGAAATTTTTGTATTAGTTTCCGCCTGATTTTTTGTCATGTGTTAAAATAATTCTAGTGAAATAAAGTGTTATTTTAAATAATGTAAGTATGTATGTATGTAATTATGTACAAGTGTTAATATAATCTGTGCTGTTAAAATTTTTTAATATTTAACAGAATTAATAAAGCTGTCATTATTCTAGTTCACGAAATGTGTTAAATAGAAAACTTTGAAATTATTTCAAAAATTCTCACTGGAAAATT
This sequence comes from Condylostylus longicornis, assembly GCF_029603195.1. Lineage (NCBI taxonomy): Eukaryota > Metazoa > Arthropoda > Insecta > Diptera > Dolichopodidae > Condylostylus > Condylostylus longicornis. Next base: position 14,083,514 of record NW_026577973.1, on the reverse strand, counting down.
TTACAAATTCTTTTGTTTATGCGACGTATATAGTGAATTATTAAAAGCTAAGTAAATAAATTAAGAAAACCAATTGTAAATAATGTAGAGGAAAATTCTGAAAACAATTAATTTCCAGTCATTTTGTATAAATATTGTTACTAAGTTTAATTTTTGTTGTACTTTGGAATTTAACAATTAAATAAAATTTATTAACTTACCCAAAGCGCATGTTAACAAAACTTTATTTGAGAAACCAAAAATTTTATTGATTTCTTGAAAAATTTATAAATGTAGTTGACCTCTTAAACTTGACGAGAAATCAAATTCTTCTCTGAATTTTTGATTTTACCGCAGCTATGTATTAACTATTTAGCAAAATTCTGAATTTTTCGATTTCACCACAACTACACTATATAAGTATGTCTCCCCTATTTAGGACTTTCTGAATTTTTGTTTTCGGTACAGCTATGTATGTTTGTCTTCCTTATTTAGGGCAATTCTGAATTTTTGATTTTACCACAGCTATATATTCACTATTTAGCAAAATTCTGAATTTTTGATTTCACCACAGCTACACTATATATGTCTCCCCTATTTAGGACTTTCTGAATTTTTGTTTTCGGTACAGCTATGTATGTTTGTCTTCCTTATTTAGGGCAATTCTGAATTTTTGATTTTACCACAGCTATATATTCACTATTTAGCAAAATTCTGAATTTTTGATTTCACCACAGCTACACTATATATGTCTCCCCTATTTAGGACTTTCTGAATTTTTGTTTTCGGTACAGCTATGTATGTTTGTCTTCCTTATTTAGGGCAATTCTAAATTTTTGATTTCACACCAGCTATTTATGTCGTCTTAAATTTACCAATTTTCTTTACACTGATAAAATTTAGTACTCGCATAAATTATTTCAATTCTATTTTTCAAAATATTTTTCCAAAATTTTTGTAAATGTACACGATTTAGAAGTAAATACATTTAATTTTCAATAAAGCAAAATGAAGAAACAAAAATTTTATTTTTGATTTTATTATTAATAGTTTACATATGCTTCCTTAGTTTAAAAAAAAAAAAATTTAATAAATATTTTTTGGAAAATTATTACAGAATATTTTTAATTCAAGAAGATCAAAAAATCACTGAACAAATTTCTTATTCGTTCTTTTTCGACCCAAGATTCGAATAATACTGAAATATTGTGTACAAGTTATTCAATACAAGCTTGTTTATTTGAACATATTTGTGAATTACAATATGAGATAGGGCTCCGATAGTGTTTTGGGATTTACCCTATTCCAGATCATTAAATTCATTTCACGCTATTAATAATGTTTTTCACCTCAACATTTTTGCTTTTCCATTTGTAGGAGTTTAAATATTTTATAAATTGAGAGCAGTTTCAACTTGTAAACTGTCAGAACTGCGCTGTTTTAATATTCATAAACAAATGTTGCCAAATTGTTGTACATAAACATTTTTGACTTATCAACATCTGTTCTAATTTTGATAACGCAGAGCTGTTATTTTGTTAAATATGTACTCTATCATATCACTTAATCAATCAAATATTTTAAGTTCAATTATTGTTGAATTTCCGATACAATACAAAAAAACTTATATTAAATATTTATTACAGTGGCCTATACTAAAAAACGAATAAATTGACTATCTTACAAAAAACAAATAAAGTGAGACTTATAAAACAAAAATACATACATATGTATATAAGTATGTATGTGATTTGTATGTAGGAAAGAAAGATTTTTAATTATTTTGTATTTATATTTTCTTTTCTCTGTTTTTTTTTTGAAATTTTCATTTATTCCTCTTCTTGTTTTTATTATTCATTTTATTATTTCTATTGTATTCTACATTAATATTGACGTGTGCCACCTTGAATAATTTGCTCTTTTCAAGGTTGCATTTTATCGCGTCGTCGCGTTTTCTAATTTGTTTTACTACAATAAAATTAAATATTATACATACATAAATTTAAATCAATGTTACCGTATGGCATAAAAATATTTATTTTGTATTTATTCGATAAGAAATTGAAGAATCTAAGAGTAAGAACAGAACCAAAGCGGTGGTAACGACAGACGATTTCCGTTTTAATCTCTGACAGAAACGGAATGACAAAATCAGCTGTACAGTACATATATGTGTGCCATTATATGAAACTAAAACCATCAAATGTTAAAATAGGAATCTATGCCTTTTGTGCGCCGCAGCGGTACTTTTAATTAATTGGAAAGCTCCATTTAAATATAAATTCTGACATTTCGCCGCAAAAATTCGCTATTGTTCTGTTCTTAACTTAGTGTGCCTCGAAATTTTATTTTATGACAGTTTTTTGTTACGTAATATGTCAAACTATGAAATTTAGATTAGTATTAGAGCTGACATTATTAGAAACGCCACATTATACAAGTGACGATGTATGTAAGCAAAGTAGAAATTTAAACAATAATTAAAAATTTTTTAATAGCGGCAATTCTAATTTGAACACATGCTACATCAATTGAATATACAAGCTGTTTTGAATAACAAAAAAAATGCGAAGTATTGGAGAAGTAGACGTCATGAATTAATTTAGTAGTTTAAGAATTTCAAATAATTTAAGTGTTGTATAAATTTTGTTATAACTTGAGCTTTTAAAATTGGCTATTTTTTTTTTTTTTAATGTAACAATAACAAAATCTTTTGTTTTAATAATTCTATACAGTCTACACTATATTTAAAAATTCATTATAAATTTGCACGCTACAATATACTGTGAAAGGGTAAAATACACTTGTATGCATGAATATGTATGCACATGTGTCCGTGTAATGTATGTAAATAAATTATAAAAATTTAAGTGCTTATTAATAATTGTATTACTAATTAACGTATCGTGTAGAGCGGAAATAAGAAAATAAATAAAATGATATTTAAATATTGACAAATTGACATTTGATTTATATTTGACATTATATTGCTAGGTATGTCTTATGACATTGTCAGTTGAATTACAATGAAAATGGCAATGTGATTCAAATTTCAAAACTAACATAAAAGTAATTTTTTAAATCATTAAATGCAAAGATTTGTGTTAGAATATGTTGGTAAATTTTAGTTAACAAATTTGCGCTCAATTGCTTTACCGAGAACCTGCAATAAATTTGGTTGGTACCAAAAAACCTGAAACCTACTGAGAACCTGTAATAAATTTGCTTGGTAACAAAAAATTTTATTAAATATTTTTTGCAATGTGGAAATTGAATGCTCTAGTTTTTGAAGCATCTGTCTGATATTAAGTACAAGAAATGTTGTATTTGAGGTTGCATACACTAGCAAGCAAATACTCTACAGCATTAAAGTTAAAATGACAAATGCAAGTCAATAATCTTTTTCACAAGTTGAGAATGGAATTGAATCTGAAATAAAATCTATTGGATATTTAAAATCTTGATTACCATTCGTTTGTAAAACAAATGTTCACCAACCGCACATGCAGCTTAAAATTTTTTAACAAATTTTTAAGCTACATTAATTTTATATAAACTCTACAATAGCTTTATAGCATTATGTAGTAAGTGCATATGTATTTGGCATGTGTAAGAAATTAAATTGTTTAAAATGTTTTTTTTAATGGAATAAAATTTAATCAAGCAAAATTATTTTATTTAATATTTTTATATAACAATTTCATAGCAAATCATATAATATTAGATTAAAATTTCAATTAAATTTAATGTTCTTATTTTCAAGTGCATGAGCTTTTCAAGTACAGTAGAATCGAATTTATTAAACGTATGATTTTTAGTGCTATAAAAATTTTCCCAATTATTTTTTATACCACACATGTATGGGAGTATGGATCTTGGGTACACACATGTATATAATTATGCAAAAGCTATTGAAGCCACTATACTATGCTGAAATTTCGCTTAATTGGGACAGCCATGATCGTTCGGGTTGCAGTGCTGTTCCTGATAGCTGCCAGACAATTTCAAATGTCATATAAATATATTTGAAGTAATATTCGAGTTAAAGTAATCAACTTTAGCAGGAACAACATAGTTATATGATCAACAAAACCGTTGTATAAAAATCAATAAAAAGTGGTATGAAGCAATGCAGTAATTATCAAGAAGGCTTATAAGCAGGAAGGTCGCAAGCTCTCTGAAACTAGACTCTGTACCAACTTCAGTACATTTTTGATTTTCCAATTTAATTTTACTATCATTTCAATGTCAGAAACTTAAACAATTTGTTTTATATGCACATATTTGCAAAATTACTACACACGCACGCGTATATATAATATTATGTATTCAAAGAGCAACTGACTGTAAAATAACGTTATATTTAACGATTTAAAAAAGATGACGTCATTTAAAGGCTGCACCATCTATATTTATCTGTATTATATACATAATTATATTAATCTTACTAAATTATAGAAAAAATAAAGCTGAAATCAAATAGATGACATGAAGGTCATCTTTATTGAATTATAAGGTTTTCCATTTCATTATATCAGCGTCGCATTTTCATTATATATACCCAATTGTATGTATGTATGTGTAAATATTACATACATACCTATGTAAGCATGTTATAAATGAACTTTTTTTTTTATATTATTCAGAATACTTTAGAACATGAATTATTTTATTAAAAATCATGTTTTATTGTATAATTTATCCTTTAGCGTGTACACAAGTTAAGCGAAAACAATTTGTATACCTATATACACATTTATGAATCTATGTACATATACTGTACATACATATGTAATTTGTGGTTAATGGTGTCATATAACCAACTTCAAACAATAAAAATCTTAAACAATAATATTTTGTTACATAAAAAATAACTTTATAAAATTTACAGTTATTTATAAAAAAATATTGAAAAATCATAATTTGAAAAGAATTTATAAATCGTATACAGTACCTATGTATAAAATAAATATTATGTAAGTGCAAAATACGTAACTGCATAACTGTTTAATATTACATTCATTGCAATATTAGAAAAGTGAGTTTTAGGAAAAATGGTTACATACGAATAAATTTCAGGAATTTTTTATAAAGAAAAAATTCTTTTCAAAGGTTTGTTAATTAAATAAGTGTTATAGGATTGAAATTGATAACTGAATGCTTGCAATATCAGGGGTGTACAGATAGTTAATTGTAAGAGATATCAAATTTGGGAGTGTTTGCAATATTTTTGGCATGGTTAGAATCGAAATTTATTCTTTATTTATTGAATTTATTTGAGTAATATTAAAATTATAAAATTAAATTTTAAAATCTTAACAATAAAATTGTCATTATTTACATAAAGCAGCTTTCAAATTAAAGAAAATTCATCTTTACAAATCCATTGTAGGAAACAGTGAGATATTGTAATCCCGACAAATTTGCTTATTAATTGCTATTAAATTAGTTGAGTTCAGTTTGCGCATTAAAAAAATAATAAGTTTTGGGAAGTAAACAAATTCCTTTGAAATTTAGGACAAGACTAAACGAATTCCTTTGAAATTTTAAATCAATAAAAGCCTCTTGGAAAAAATCAGGAACTAGGAACTGAATGTGTTTTACAATTATTAGCTTATAATTTTATTAGGCTTCATTCGACCAATCACATAATAAAATATATTTTCACATTTTCAAGTTTTAAAACTTCGTTTAAATTTTGGAAAACTTTGGAAACATACAATGCAGTTACACATGTGCTGCTTACATGTATTTCCTATTAAATAGTTGCGGACTTTTAATGATTAAGTCAGTTTTGATTTTCCTTAGGAAAATTTCTGAAAATATTTTTCAATAGACTGTACTTTGACGAATATAAATAACACATACTTCCTTTCATTCAATGTTCTAAATAATAATTAAGATTGTTAGATCATGGAAACCGTTATCGTACAGAATACAAATTAGTAAAAAATTTAGAAGGTAGAAGGTATTGAAAGGTTAAAAATTTTCATGAAAATTTAATACACAAAATTAATAAAATAAACTTAAAATAATATTTTTCTAATCATAATTTGAAAAAAAAAAACTTCAAAATTAGATCAATATTGTTAAAAAAAAACTTTATTACTCTTAATAAAAAAAACGAAAAAAAAATATTTACTTTGATAACTTTCATGAGAACGTCATATAAAAACTTAAATTTTATTGACTTAAAATTAGAACCTACATTAAGTAAATATGATACAGTCTAACCCCTATAACACAAACTCTCGTAACAGGAAATTCTCCTTAACACTAATTGCAATTGGCATTGCTTTGTTGCATAATGAACACAATTCTTTAATGAATATTTATGATCTCTTAACAGGAAACCTCTACAAACCATGATTTTTATTAAAACAAACAATTTTTACGCAAATTGACTCTATATCATAAAATTGGTAAAGTCGAGGTCTTTCGAAAACATTTTTAATACGACATTTTGTAGGATACTCTACGTGTGCATGGTATTTTTCTCATACTAATAAATAAGCAAGTTTGGGATAATTAAGTGGATCTGAAAATTATTTATTCGTACTTTGTGTTTTATTACCCATAACGCGAATTCTATCTAACCAAACTGATTTGATTGCAAAATAATGATTCGTGTTATTAAGGTTCGACTGTATGTGTTTGTGCTTAAAATGTAATAATTTTTAATTTTCATCGAAACCTTAATAAATTTGGGTGAGCACAAAAATGAAAACCAGAACAATCGAATATAATTAAATTAAATTTCGTCGTATACGCAACGAATGTAGACGTAAACATGTTCGAATACTTAATTTTTTATCTATTTAGAACGAAACGACAATAAAAATCGAAAAAAAAAACAAAAAATTTGAAAACTATTGAACTATTTTTTATCAAAGAGAATTTTTGTTTAAAAAACGAATTTGTGACGACCGACCAAACCACAGAAATACAATCAAAATAAAGAAAAAAATCAAGAAAACAAAATTTATTAATATTTATTTTATCATTTTGGAACAAGAGCACAACAAATAAATCCTCCAAAAAAAAAAAAATATAGAAAATAAAAACAGCCTGCTATAGACGGTTTTTTTTTAATTTTTTATTCTTTTCATTTTCGCATATTTAATTTTTGATCGTTTTCGGGTTTTTTTTTGGAAAAGTTCATTAAACTTTCAAGGTAAAATGACGAATGTTCGATGTACGAAAGGGAAAAATATTTTGGAACCCCAAAAATACAAGTTTGTTTTATTAATCCAAGGGTTTAATTTAAAAGTTACGGACATATGTACATGTGTCATGCATCTCTAATATGGAAGTATCAGAAAAACATTGTAAATTCATAGAAAAATTAGTTTTTACACATAGTATTGGTGTCTATCACGGGAATGGGTATACGATAAGGTGTTACACAGTGGTACCCCAAAAGGTAAATGGAATGAACAAAGGAAATATTAGTTTAATTTTCTGTTTTTTTTTTTTGTTTCTTTGTCATTCCTTAATGCCTAAAAACTTAATTTACGTCATTTCATGTATTGACAACACTATATATGTATGTGTCTGTTTCGATAGTAATGAGTTAATGACAGAAGTATATAGTAATTATAGCGTGATATCAAAATGATAAAAAAAAATGAAGGCATTAAAAAATAATTTATTGCATTCATATGAAAATGTTAAGGTTTGTGAAATCTTTGTACGTTTCTATTAAATTCATAGTACGTTTATAAATTGCCATAATATGCCAATACAGTAAATGTGCTATAAAAGTGTGTTCGATCTTACGGCATTGCTTTATTTATTAATTCGTCAATCGAATTAATAATTTAATTCAACAATGAAATAATTCTGAAAATTCATTTAATTAAGGTTTTAAAACCTTATTTTCGATAAAATATACTTTTGAAGTTTGTTCTGGCATTGTATAACATTAGCACAAATATAACATTTAAGTCAAATAAGAATTCGAATTTAATGTAAATTCAAAAAAAATTTCATTTTCCAAAATGAATGTCATGTTTATATCACATGTAGAAGTATGACAATTAAATGTCATAAATTTAAAACTAACTCAAATTGAATTATATTGCAGTGCTGTCTCCGTGACCTACTTTTACTGCAGTTTAATATTTAAAAACCTACTTAATATAATAATTTTTGACTTTTTCTTATGATTAACAGGAATTATTCTATTCGCTTTTTACCATAAATTTGTGTGCACGTGTATAATTGATTTTTCTTTGTTTAACTTCTTAATCTTTTCTTCTACACAACTTTATAACACGATATGTTTTTTTTTATACATACATACATATCTATATTATTTTATTATGTTACTCACGTCTTTATTATATTCCAAAAAACTAAAATTTGAATTAAAAATTATAGATATGTATACAAAAATTATATTTTCATAGATTGTTAACTGTATACAGTAGAATACGCTTATATGCTCACTATTTTTTGTACATATGTATGTTTATCCAAGTGTTGCAATTATCCAACCACATTTTTGACACTTAACAAAATTTAAAAATACAAGGGGTAATAATGTGTATAATATTGCATATTAATCTAAGTATAAAGATTTTGTGACTGTGAGAGCCATCTGATGTAAGATATAAAAAGTATATCTATATATGTTCGAAGGATATTATAAATTTGTCTTACCGTTTGTAACACTAAGAAATAATTGCCTAAGATATTATAAGCATAAGTGTATGTTTTTGATCAGCGCCGAATTATGAATTGAATTAACTATATGTCTCTCTGTTTGTATGAAATAAAACTGTTAAATGTTTTTCTGCTCACGAAAGTTTTGTTGTAAAAATTACAGAAATTACTTGTTAGGAAAATATGCTCCTTATCTGTAACAACTGCTCAATGCATATAACGCGTATAACAAAGAAGCATGTTCGACTGTATGAGCATTACTAATAATACATATGTTTTATGTGTTATGTAAGGAAAACGAAAAACTGATTACTCATATTTCTAAGGTACTTTGCTATGTATATATGTAAGTATATACATTTATAATCAAAAAAAAAAGAAGGCGAAATTTTAACAGAACAGTATAAATTTTATACGTTTACTTTTTCTTTAGGTCTCTTTTTCTTTTGGCAAGATTTCAATTATGCACATACATAATTTGTTAAGATTATAAGATTTATTGCAGACATTTGTTAATGACTAATATCATTTTAGTATCCCGATTTAAAATTATTATATTCATATCTTTGTATAATATAGAAATATCTATGGAGACCCCACCAAATAGCCATCATTTTGTGTAGACATAAACTTTGGACAAAATGACGGCATTTAGAACAGCGAATGCATGACTATTGATGTTGCTAAACTATTCCGCTAAGTTAAACTACACAAAAAAAAAACTAATTAAAATGAAATTTAAAGAGAGAAAAAAATTAAATAAGAGATAAAAAACTTAAAATTTAATTATCTTATGTCTTTGGGGGGGATTTAAACACAATGAAAAAGAATAAACAAATAAACCTTTTTTCAAAGAATTCAAAATATTATGAGTTTTATTATGATTAATGCGTTATATAACAATAATAAACACAGTAGCTAATTGGAAGCAAAATTTGAAGAAATATAAAATTAAAAAAGCAAAACATTTTAACCCTTTTTTTTGACTTGTTTTTTTTCGAAGTTTTGGGTGGCTTTTATAATAAGGAAAACAAAAAAATAAGTCGTAAAAATAAGACTTTCAGAAATGCCACTGAGAAAAAAACAAAATATTTGGAATTCATCAGAAAATGAAAAATTTAAATTTTAGGTTCTCATAAAATTCTTAGTAAATTGGAAAATATTATGGTTTTTAATGTAAGTATACATACATTACATAATTTACCTGTGGAATACAAAATACGAAAAAAACAAAATATGTGGTGGCGCTTATGAAGACTACCTCAAATTATTTTTATGTTATCTTTGTAATAAGATTAGCAACTGATTTTGTAAGTGGGCACAAACGTAGCATAATTAATTTTTAAATTAATCATTGTACTCGCCCACTGTGTATACTTGTATTTATTAAAATACGCTAAATGGTCTTGATTGGGCTTAGACCGTAACTTGATTTTGCAAAGCTCTTAATGGTTCTTTGTATTTATGTTTGATGTATGCTGGGGGTGTATTATTTATATAATGACTTCGCATTACTTATCGAATTCTCTTGAACTGTCAAAATAGTATCGCTAGTACATTGACAGTATTTTCTTTTAAATTCTTATTTTTAAAGTGAGCTGCTATCACAATAAAATTCCTGATACGTTATCATATTTTCATTCACAAGATTTCATTGTAATTTTTTTTCAGGCCGCATTCGCCAGATTTCATGTCGAATTCATCATACTTTGTAACACAATAAATTGAATTTTACGTAATTTTTTTTTTGTTTTTCAATATATTAGTTTTATGAATTCAAAATTTAATGGCAGTCCATAATATTTAGTGCATTTCAGCGGGTTTTCTATTCTAAAATTAATATGGTTGTAGAGAAGTTTCAAATATAATCTAGCCACTTCCCTCCTGTGACATCATAACATTGCTTGACAGTGTAAGACATACGCATTATAGAATCAAGAATTTTTTGAATACATTTATGATCGTGCGATATTGTAAATTATTTGCGGTCTTAGTCATTATCTTGTATAGATCATATCACCAATGACATCGTATTGTATATATGTATGTAGTTCATTCGTCTGTGATCATTTGTACAATTTGTTGTACAAATGTTGGCTAGCGAATCGCATGGCTTACACTGTCAAAATATTATCAGAATTCATACACGTATGAATGGGCAAAATATGGGAACAGTCAACAAAATTTTCACATTACGCTCATGTGAACGTATTTAACACCAGGTTGATAATGTTACCGTTATGAAACTCTATTAATTTTGTAACTACGTATATTAATTCTCTTTCCATTGAATGCTAAACTGATAATTTGTCACTCTAATAAAATGATAACCGCCAAAAATGTGCCCATGTTTCTAAATTATTATACATATCAATATTATGTCACCAATTCAAGTGTACATATCATACATACCATATTATTATCGTCTGTATAAATGAAAAAATAAAATCTAATAGTTTGAAGAGCCTCTTGGATCAATTTAATTCTTTAACTTAATGATGAATTTTCTTCTGTACTAACCATACACAGATAAAAAATTTATTTTATGAATTTCATGCGAATTCTTTAATTTAATTAAGAAAATTATAGTTTTAACCTACTAACCTATAACTTTGAAAAAAAGAATGAAATAATTTTTCATTTTCAAAAATAACAAAGAAATAAGAAAAAAATTTCCCTTTTAATCAAATTAATTGTGTATTGGTTCTACACAATACACTCATACATATGTATATGTATACATACATTATTGCATGAAAATTTTCTTATTATACCCGTATCGTAAATTTGTAATATGAAGTATATTCAATTTGCAAAGAGATATGTAACACCAATAAGGAATTTTTCTGGCCCCATAAAGTACATAATACATTGTTGTTCGGAATTATTCTACATCGATTCTATAGCTAAGTCGCCCATCGGTTGCTGAAGCGCTCATTTGAGAAGTTTTGAAATATACGCAAATCGCAAAATAAGTAATTTCGACCCACAGGAACTGGTCCAACTAAGCACAATACCGGTAAGATACCGGTAATGCGGCATATCATCAAAAAGGCTGTCGAAATCTCTGCAATTTTCTTCTACAACTTTTAATCAACTTGGGTGTCGGGTCTTGAGAAACTTTTTAAATAACTAAGCTAATATGGCCATTGTTATTAAGGGCTTTAAAATACTAGAAGAAGATCTCTCTAAAAAGTATTCCCTTTATAAGCCTTGATAATTTATAAGGACTGATTTTGCGTTGAGATAAAATGAGCTTAAAATAGACGGGTATTCAATTTTGGCAAAGCCTTAAATTAATTTTTTTTAATTGTTACGCTTTTCGTTTTTGTTGTTGTTTTAATTCCACTTAATGACAATCATATTATTAGAGATTTTATTAGATTCACCGTAATTTTTCTCTCTTGTAAATTAAATAAGTAAAAATTTAGTAGTAAAAAAAACATTTATGTTTAATACTTTTTAGAACAATATAGAAGTTATGAAATAAACTAATACTAAAATAATGTAATAGTAATAAAAAATAGAGTAATAAAATGTGAATTGGTACGCACATTGAATAATTAAGGAAAAAAATAATATTGATAAAAGAAGACAGAAATATTTTGAGTACCGGACGAGTTGGGTGAAATTTCCCATTTTTTTTGAAAGCATGCTTTTATGGTGCATTCTTTTTCAAAATCGAAAAATAAAATTAAAAAATTGAGCAACTGGTGGGTAAAAAGTGGAAACATTATAGACTCAATCACAGCATTAAAACATTTTGTAAATTATTTATAATTTAATTTAATTTTAATATGTAAATTTAAACGCTACCCATTCGGAGGTCTTACGACTCCCAGAGTGGTAATACTAAAATTCGTCAGGATCGAGGTGAGAAGAGTCAGAGCGTTCCAGGCCCTCGCAAAAAGGTTAATGTGATAGTTAAATTGCTAAAATATTACGTTCTCTGAGGAAGAAAGGCGAGAAAAACGAATTATCAATAACTATATGAAAAGCGTTATTATTTATTAAATTAATTTTAAACAATAACGATAACACAAAAATTTCGATTCCTAATATTTTGTACACTGAGGGAAAAAAAATGTAAAATTAAGTAAAAAAAATCTTAAATCAAGTATAAATCACGATGATTATCGACCAACACTGAAACGAACTTAAAATAAGTTTAAACAAATTTAAAATAAATATGCCTAAACTTAAATATTTATTTACTAAAATGAAATGACTTACACTTGATTTAAGATTTTTCATGATTGTTTTAACTTATTTAAGATATTAATTTAAGTTTGAGTAAACTCAATTCGAATTTTGTTAAAATTTAAATTGAGAGTAGGGCCTATAAATTTAAGTTTACTTACATATTAATTTAAATTTAAATAATTTTTATTTCAACAGTTCAATTCAAAAATTTAATTAAAAGATTGGAAATTTTGAAAAGAGAACGTGCTTTAAAAAAAAATCAAACTATGGTGCGCAAAAAAATTTTTAAACTTTCAAGGATTGAAAAACATGGTTTTAATTTATTTTTGTATTACTTTTTTAAAAATTGGATATTTTTCGCTCTTTGAATACCATATTTCGTAGTTTTGAATATCATATTGATATTTTGTGATATGAAGTTACTTTTTTCAAAACTCCCAATTTTTCAATCAAATTTAAATCAATTGAAACAACAATTATTATTCAAATTTAAGCAATTAATATGTAAGTTACCTTAAAATAATGGGGAATGTGTATCAAAATCTCAATTTGATAATGAAAAGAAGTTTATTTGCAAATTCGATCTGAAATTTTACAGAACTCTCTTTTTTTAGGTAAATTTCTTATACTGTTCTGAGTTGCTAACTTTTTGCGATCTGAAAAAGAAAATATGTATAATTAACAAAATGGAAACTTAAAGATTTTGACACTTTATTAACATAAATTATTTGTTTTTTAGTAACATAAATGATTATTTTTCTTCATTGATGATAATTCTTACATAAACGGTTTACAAATATTTAATTCTTATATAAGGTTTTCCATTATTAACTGAATATATATGTAACGGCAAACTTGTAAATTATTTGATTTTCGACCCACTTCAAATGATTGAAAGTGATCATCAGAGCTTTGTAATTTTATTTTCTTTCATTTACAACAAAAAATTTTTCCAATTTTAACAGTTCCGATAACAGTATTTTCATCATTATATTATATTAAATAATATTCAAATTTGTAAGTGGTTCGTTTATAAATCAGTATTTCCAACTGCATCATTGATTGTAAATTCAAATTATATTCCTGCATAATTTGTAGAAAGTTAATGTCTTTCACTATGGCAGAAAAAAACTTGTTTTTTCTAAATTAATCGTACTAAATTTACCATATTGGATATGGAAAGTTAGGCCCTTTTCATAAGTCAACAAAAACTTAGAGGACATTAGACCAGACTTTTTTGCTAATGTATGAGACGGATTCATTCCTGACGTTATATTACTAAAGTAAATTATTGCTTCTTTATGTTTATCTTCGATTCGCATTGGCTAAAGATATTTAAGAGATCCACAATTTCTTATGAGTGCGAGGAATAAAATAATATAAATAGAAAAAATAATGTATGAAATGAAATGTATCTGCATATAGCTTCATACATACAATAAGACAACTTATTTTGTAATTAATTTTATCAGGGAAGTTCACACATAATTTCAACCAAACTTGGAAAATCGTCAATTTTCAAATTAACGTCGTTTGCTACTAATTCTTCCACAATTAGATTAACTAATTTATTACTAATACGATTGTTCATCTTTTGATTGCATTGATATTGCAAAATTAAATATTTTTCTCTACTTGTGGATGGAATTTTTTTAGAGAAATGCTAAAAAAAAATTTTTTAAATATTATTTATTTTTAATATAAAATACTATGACTAAATACTTCCGTTTAATGCATCAGATTCACTTTTTTTGTTAGCTTTCTGAAACACTGTTTGATCAACCCGAACTTTCACTGACCCACTCTGTAATAGAATTCGTAATAGTAACAGTATCGTCCATTCCAAACTAAAATCCGTAAATAAAAATCTAAATTAAAAATTTTTTTTGTTAATTCGTGCTACGTACTTCTTGTTTTCGCCCACGAAGTAGTTTTTCGAAAGACTCAGCTCTGATACCAATATATTATATGTTTCTCGTATTTCGTCTTTCGAGGTATATTGCAAGCTTCTAAAAGTTATGTTAGAGCCTGAAATGTAGTTACATTCTTAAATAAAGATATGCACTTAAAGTATGCATATATAGTTTTGATTTTGCATAAAAAAGTTTAGAAATAATAATTTTCAATTCAAATGGTTTAAAATTTAAACTTTTAAAAAATTGAACCTTTGGCGTGATCACTATAAAAAATTGTTAAAATTTACAGTTTACACAATGTAAATTTTTAACTTTACAGTCTATATTTTACTTACACGTAAATATACAAAATGTAGTGTAGTATTATATGTAGATATATAGATGTATATATATGTATATATATCTATACCTACAAATATACTTCGTAGTTTAAACATTTTAAAATGCGTCTAATTTTTAAACCAAAAATGCATTAGAATTCATTGAAATACTTGCGCTTTAGATATGTAAAATCCTCTGTTATATCTTTTTTTCTAAAAAATCGAGTAAACGTTTGTCATCCTTATTTTCGCTTATTAATATTACGGATTCGTGAATTTGTTCATTGCCATATTTTTCTTTTGTTGATTTGGGTTGTCCACTTAAATAATCGTCTAAAATAGTTACCGGATTTTCTTCACTCATTTTATCAAATTCACTTTTATTATTATTTAAAACTTTTTTTTATTATTTACTTTTTAAAAACATTTTAAAATTATTATATTTAATATGTAATCTATTTTTTCGTTTAAACAAGTCAAAACACGTTTATAAACACAATGTACGTATTTGCGGCACCAAGCATAAAGTCAAACTGAACGAATTATGAGAAAGAAAAAATTCTTCTCGAATTTGTCCCGTTAAAATATGAGAGAAAATGTTGTGAAATATGTGAAAACATTGTGTATTAAGTTTGAAAAATCTTAATTTAAAATTGATTGATTTCATTTTAAGCTTGTCAAAATAAATAATATAAATGTAAATTTAAAATTTAAAAATTTGATTTTTAAATTTTGATATTGAAATAACATCACGTCAAACCCATTTCAATAACTACAATTTCAAAGCAAGATTTTTAAATTTTAATTTTATTCTAAGTTTGGAAATACTTATTTTAAGTCTGGTTTCGAGTTGAAATAAATTAGGAAAATATTAATTTAAGTTTGCAATAACTATTAAAATGAAAATAAAGCAAATTTAAATTAACAATTAAAATTTTGATTTGATTTTAAGAATAGAAAATTTTAAATTTAACATTGTTAATGTTAAAACAAAATTTTTAGAATTCAAAGTTAAAACAAAATTTTTATATTAAATTTTGAAAATGTTAAATTAAAACTCTAAAAGTTAAATTAAGTTATTTCTCTTTATATTTAAAATTTTTCATAGTAAAAATAACATTTTTGTTAAAAAATCTTAAATTAAGTACGCAAAATTTTAATTTTTCAACTTTTTTTTCTCTCAGTGTACTTTCTGTATTTCTATTTGGAGACCCAGTTTTGATTGAAATAAGAAAATGGAGTTTGAATATATAATTTGTAAACATATTATATAGAAAATTAGAACCTTTAATTTCGAAAAATGCACATACATACATATGTAGATGTAATGCAACTTTAATTTTGAGTTTTGAAGTTAATTAGCGACATCTATATTCATGAAACCAAATTTAATTTACGCCATATAAAATAAATTCGCTACAACAAACAACTTGTAAACATGGGCATATATAAGTTTTTTTATATGCCCATGTTTACATGTATAAATTCTCTTGTTTCAAAAAATGCTATTATTGCGGTTTGGTGTTATGACATATATATGTGTATTGTTAACATAATGTATATAGTTTGCAGTAATTAGAATATTTTTGTACTATATATTCATAGCCTATAGGTATGTAGCACATTTACCTAGATATAGCAGTGTTTTTTTTTAGCCTACATTCTCTATTGAATAATTTTTTTATTGCTACTCTCCAGCACCTTTCCAAAAAAAATATTGGAATAAAAAGTGCTTATTAGATTGAATTTTTTCGCCGTTCTCCTAACGTACCCATCTATGTCGCCGTAGACGGTAAATTGTAGGAGTTTGAAATTTTAACAGGTTTTAAACACTAATGCATAGTTTTTTAGGAAAAAATCTTTTTTCCACCCCCAACTTTTTCAGCAGCTCATATAAATGCGGGAAATGTCGTGATAAAAATATAATTATTTATTTTAACTTGATCATTATAATGTCAATGCTTCTTTAAATTTTTTCTTTTGTTCATCCTAATGGTATGCAATTTTTTGAAATATGTAGATATTTTGACTTATGAATGAAAGAAAATATAAGGAAACTTATAATTTAGAAACAGAAAAAATGAAGAAAAATGGGGCTTAAATGGCGAAAAAACAGGGAGAAAATAATATTAAGTAAGTGTTAGATTAAGAAATGTACTGAATAATTGAGGCTCAGTAATTAAATCAGAGTACATTTGTTTTTAATGTACAAACTTACAGGCAAAGGTGTTTAATTTCTTAAGATAATACATATTTCGTTCAGTAATATTTATAGTTGAATCGGATAACAAATTTATGAACTAAAGCTCCCTCAGGAAATTCTATTAAAAAGTAATTGGACTTTTATTTTTATATTTCCGAACTATTTTTAGTGTTCTTAAGGCAGCTTTATTTTGTTTTACTTTTTCATATAAACTACGTTCTATTTGAAAGCCCAAATCGTTCGAAACGTATAACACTTTTCCTAAATATACCAGTAACAAGGCTATACCAAGTTACATTTAAGTTGAAACTACTTATTCCACTTGATTATTTTAAATTTTCATTTTCAAAAATATGCCAAATCCTTGATATTTAAATTTGTATGCTATTTTTTACACAATCAGCGCTAAAAACAAGCTCATCTATATACATACATGAAATATAAAAACGATTAAATTACAAACCACCTCACAAATGTTTTTTGTTTATGTAAGCGCAAATTATGCAAACATAATATCTTTGTAGTCTCTTTGTCATCGAATTTTTTACAAACAATATTAACCTAATAAAATTCTATTGTTACAAGCAAAACATTCCTAAATCATATTTAATTATTCTTTCCCCATAGTTTGATATAGATTTCGTCATTATTCAGATAATTTGTTTTCAGTTAGAATTTATTTCGGTGTTATGGTCAAATGTATGAACTATTTTTAATTAACAAAAATCAAAATTTAATATTAATATTAATTCCAAGCTTATAGTTTATAAAGTCGATAATTCAGAATTTTCTTTCAAATTTCTGTTTTTCAAATTATTTAACCTTTACATGATTTTATAAATCGACCATTGGTGCAGTGGTTATGGCACCGGCCCTTTAAACGAAGGGTCTCGGGTTCAAACCCCGGTCAGGTCACTATAAAAATTATATTCAATATTATATAACTTAATATGCAATACTAATAAATATTATACAAGTAATTTTCAAATATTCATAATATTCGATACTAAAGACTAAGAAAATAAACAGTAAATATTAATAAACTGAAATATTTAATATAAATAAAAATTACGGTAGGCTAGTCACCTACCTAGCTAACTCTATATGACTATAGAAACTAGGGCATGATAGATATCATGCACTAGCCCTATACTCCTCCTAGGAGTGAAGAAGGAATAAAAAAAAAAAAAACATGATTTTATATGGTTTTATCTTTATAATTGGATCGATGTGTTGCACTGCATGATTACGTTAAGGGGTTTATTGTTAATAGAGTTAGAAACGTTACGTTCTCGTAATATGATCGCTAAAATAAATTTGCAGATCTCTTTTAAGGAAAATTTAAATAATATCAAATCGATTGAAATTTCTAACGATCCTTACCACTAGAGAGGTTATGCTTTGATAGAAATCAGCCGATAACTATGATGTTGATACCATGCCTAATTTTGATTATTTTGTTCTTGATATTAGTTAAGATACTTTTAGGTCTAGAATTTCTATTAATTTAATTTATTTTTTACTTCTGTTTATATAGTAGAAAGCTACTACTCGTTACACACCCAATAACTCTACAACTAACCCAATAACATCATTTTGATGTCTAATACTTAACACACTGTAATCTCTCTTGCTTTCTTATAATTGCCTTTGCTTTCTTGTTTAAATCATGGAAATTTTGCTTGTAATCGTTGTTAAGTAATTGCTGTTTTGCTCTTTGTGCATCTTTAACTTTGTATAACAATTAAAGTTTAGTCTAATTAATTGGTCTAACGAAACATTTGAACTTGAATTATTCAGAAAACGTTATACCTTTTCTAATTAGATCAGTTTTCCTCGATACCACAGAATTATTTTGGTCGACTGTACATAGTAGATTATTATTCAGAAAAATTAAAATGATAAAATATAAAATTTTATTCATTAGCAGCAGTGTGTTTTTATTTTGTACTATGAATTTCAAACAAAATTACTAAAATAATACTTAAGAGTATAGGTAATAAAATAGGTGCTAAAAAAGCGCGCTATAGTACTCAAAAATGTCATCCATAATGTACTAAAAAAAAAATTATTTTATTATGGTCGGGTCGGGTGTTGCTATTTTTCTTGTTTTTTTTTTCTTTATTTTTTTTTCCTCCTCTCTGCTCACAATACTCATGTTCTTATTTTTATTTTGTTTTTCTTTTATAAAAATTATTTGTGTTGTGTAGAGTGTTCTTTAAATATTAATTGGAAATTTAGGTTACTAGGACAATCAAACTGAAAATGTTTAGATAACCTCAGATATATTTGTTATTATTTTTTATTTTTTTTTATATTAAAAAAAAATTAGTATTTTTTTTTTTATATCAAATTGGTTAATCATGTATAAAGAAATAAAACAGAAAAAGAAAAGAACAGAAAAATTCAGAAATGACGAAAAATTATTTTTGATATACCGCGGTTTTTTGTTGTTGTTGTTGTTTTTTGTTGCTGTTATTAGCGTTTCGCGATGTTTTGTGTGCTCTACGCTTCTCTTCCATCCAATGTACACAATATGGTTTCTTACTCTGCTCTACTCTACTATCATCTCATAAAAAAAAATTTATACTTCACTTACTGAATATTCCTTATAATTTCAATTGACATAAATTTGGAAAAAAAGAAAAACGAAAAAAAAAATTGTTTATGCTTCATTTTTTTTTTTTTGGATAAAACTTAAATTTAATTTTTAAGATTTCAAATAACTTGTAAAGAATTTAAAAAGAAACCTTGACAGAGTTTTTTTTTTGCTATAGATACGTGTACATGCATACATACATACGTACATTGTTATTTCCTTGATCGCCTTTTATATTATTCTATGAAATTATGTAGGTCTTTTCTGTACTTTTTTAAACGTGTATAAAATGTGTTTTTTTTTTTCTTTTGGAAATTCTAAGAATTCAAAACCTATTCAATTTTATAGAATAAAAAGTTTTGTTTTGTTTATCAAATTTTGCACTTTTAATTTTTTTTTTTGCATTTTTGTGTTTGTTATTTGCCAAACTTATGTGTACACATAATATACATACATATGTATTTGTGTATGTACATATGTATATACATATATTTTAAGTTTGTTATTTGAAAGTAAACACATTTTTGACCCACATAATTTGTAAGATTGCTAGTAAGCGAATAATGGAGTTAATTGGAAGATTATTATTCGACAAATGAAGGTAAGTTACTAGCTTGTTGGCAAACCACACTATGTACGTTTGAGTAACAATACTTCTAGCAGACTCAAGTAACATTGATTAATTCGCCATTTACGAATTAATTAGGCAAATTACATAAATCTATGTAATATAGACATACATACATATTGTAAAGGCTGTCAGAGGCGCAGTCCCAAGGGACGGAAGTTTTTTTACGGGAAAACTGGTTTTATGGAATAGAAAAGTTGTGTTAAACCAAAATACATTTCTGTTTATTGTTCTCAAACTAAACTATTAGCAATTCAAACAAAAAAAAAGCAAAAATCGATTTCGACATCACAATTTTTCGATTTAGAAACGTCTAAGTTGTTCTAAATTTTTTTACAAAATTTTTCCGGCTTCTTCGCTTGACAGTTTTTTCGTTCGATTTTTTTTTATGCTCAATGCTTTTGGTATGAATTTTAATTTGGGATTTTTTTTTTAGGGTAATGTTAAGTTTTTGCCCCTAACAAAGTACGATTTTACTGTATTTGTAATTTATGTAGAAGATTTATTCGACATTTGTCTCTAGTTTGGGAAATTATTAAACAAGTATTTTAATTCAATTGGGGAATATTACGAATATTAAAAATTAATGTTGAATTAAAAATATTTTTTTATATTTACAAGATAAATTAAAAATAGACCGACTTATTTACAGTTCGAGTGTACATAACTATAATTTTAATTTGTCAATTCAATTTTGGTTTTGTTAGTACCTAAAATACTCTTTTATTGCTTCCATTGAAAATTAATTTTGTACTTCAAAAATCATATCGTTCTAAATTCAAATTTTTCTTGAAATTGAAGTTGTACAAGTTTTTCAAAAATGAATTTATTCAACATTCGATTTTTTGAATTTCGAATTTAAGAAATTTTTCGAATTTATAAACATATAATATTTCGAACATATACATCCATATTACTTTGGTTTGGAGAGTTAAATTTTTAAATATTGAAATTAAGTTTTTACGATTCGGAAATTAATAAATTTAATTCCGAATTTCGGATTATTTTATTCCAAATTCGGACCAAATTAATTTTAATCTTCGGTTTTTAAAAAATAAATTTTTAAAAAACATTCACAATTGTATGTTATACATATAATAACACTGTATTAAGGTGCCAAAGTTTGAAAAAATACTGAGTAATTGCCGTTAATCTTCTTAAAATTGAATGGGAACGCTCGATTATAATCTAAACTTTTATATGATATGTACATACATGATAGGGCTTGGTTCTTTTAAATCTTTCAATATAAAGCAATAATTTTTTTTATCATAATACCTTATAAACGGTCATACTAATTAAAAAGCACTTTATATAATAAGTTACGGGGAAAAAAAAAACTTTGAGAATAAAAATTTTATATTTACTTTTTGGCGACATAAACTTAATGTATGTTATGAGGATTGAGGACAAAATTTTATTACTAAATACACATGCTTTTGTATTAATAAGAAAATATATCTACATATACATATTATGAAAACCTATTTAAATATGTAGAAGTGTTTGACATTTTAACAAATAAAGCATGTAAAAATATGAATGAAAAACTAAAACAAAAACAAAAACAAGAACTAAAAGTAAAAAAAACCTGAAGAAATTTAGTTTTTTTTTTCGTATTTATGCTAAAAGGATATTATTGTTTATAGGACATTCTTTTAAGTAAAAAAAAAGGAAAATCCTTATTTTATTCTAATAAAAGAAGCATTAATGTTTTTTCTTTCTCTTCAAGTTTTTTTTGTACTTTTCAACTTGTTGTCATGTCCTAATGAACGTGTGTCTATACATATATGCAATATGAATGTATTTGTGTATGTTTACGCAATTATGCATATGTATATACATATTTATAAAATTTATATTATGTAATTATTTATTTTTCATATCATATTATAACGATCGAATTATTTAATATGAAAATTAGGATAGTAGAATAATAAATTAATACTTTTATATATACATTTATATACATTTTATATATGTACATATGTACATAAGTGTATGGCTCAGTAAATATTTAATGTACGTTATATGAAAGAAAAAGCAAAATTAAATAATGAATATTCAAAGTTTTCATTTTGAAATTAACTTGACCTAAATTATATAATATTATGTACAATCTATATGTATACGTAATATATATGTATGAAATTTGTGTAATTAATGAAAAGTTAATAAGTAATTTACTTAATTATTTAAATTTGATTTTTCAAAAAGATTATTTTAATAAATGAGTACAATATGTACGTTAGTGATCAGTTAAATAAAACACCCTATTTTTACACTTGGAATTTTTCTTTTTGATTAGAAAAGCATTGGTCTATAAACAGCTTATTATATTGAGAATTAATATTTACATAAGACTATATGCAAAAGTATAACTACGATTTCAATAATTTTTCAAGCTGTAAGTTGGGAATTTTTTGTTTTTTTGAAGTTTGAAAAAATTCTGCACTTAAAATAAATAAATTTTGTTTTAAAATATTGTGAAGGTGTTCAGGGAAGATGAAAATGGTCAGAGCGAAACACTGTATTTGAGATAAAAAATGAAATATTTAAAAAAAGAAACAAAAATACCAGTATAAAAGCCAAAACTTTAACGCTATAGTAGGTCTTGTATGTTTTATTCATATTGCTGTTCACGATATGAAGAAGACAACTGTATTGTCTTAAAAAAATAAAAAAAATACCACTGTTGATAAAGATGGCGCTATAATATGCTTAAGAAATAGATTCTTTCCATATTTGAACTAAAGTTCTGCAACAGAATGAAAAAAGATTTTAATTTAGAATTGCTGTTTAATCAGTGATGGACTCAAATAGTTTGTTGTCAAGAAGAGATTTATTCTATATCTTTAACAAATAGATGATGTCAAAGTGCATTTTTATTTTGGAAGGATGAATGTTACTATACTCGTAATAGATAAAAAATATAAACAAGTTTAATTATTTTTCATTTAATATTGCAAGGATATGTTATTCATATTAAAGTGGTTATTCATATAATGGCTCTGTTTCAACGGTGTTGCGACCTCTCCTACGTCACCAAAATAAAAGTTTATTGTAAATAAAATGCAAAAAATTGGAAGTTGGATTATCAAAAACTTATGTACACACTTAAAAAAACAAAAAGTGTTATTTTAGAAATCATGTAAAAAATTCTACCCAATAGAAAATCACTCAAAAATTTTCGCTCAAAAATCGCTTAAGAACATTAATCAAAATTTTCGCTAATCAAAAACTAAAAGCAAAATTATTTAGAAGTTTCCAAATTTGAACATCTCCAAAGTGTCACCATTAAACAGTCATGCAAAAAAGTCATTCTAAAAGTATTATAAAATGTCACTCAAAATTGATTTTTTTTTTTCGTAAAATCATTCTGATGCCTGACATTAGAGTAATCCAAAAACATTAATTTAAGTCAAAGAATACTCGTATATTGTATAACGGTTTTTGTAGATAATCCTACAAAAGTTGACAAAATAGTAATTTAGCCTTTGAGTATATAGAACGATTGCTCATTCAAACACTCCGAAAAATAATAAAGCGCTATTTTTGAATGATTTTTTTTTTAATTTTTATTGTATTTAGAAATTTTTCTCTAAAAGAAATTACATAATTGACAAATTAATTTTTTTTTTAATTTAGTTAAATTTTTGTAATACAACCGAATATCAACAAAAGAACAAAATCGTTAGTGTCAATTTGGCAAGTAATAACAAAAAATGTCTACATACAGAAAAAAAACAAACACAAAAATGAATAGACAATAATATTCTACATTTTAACTGTTTATGGTCACTAAATTCAGAACAATACTGTCAATATAAACCACATATGAATGTAAATGTGTGTGTATGTATGTAGTTAGGGCACACCTTAAAAAATGTGCATATTAAATTACCTGATGATTTTTCAAATTAAATTCATTTGTATGAAAAATAATATTTTTTTATTTTAATTCAAATTGAAAATATTATGCGAAAATTCCGACAAAAAGAGAATTCAAGATAAAATAAATACACCTGGGTGGCGGCATTCTTATTCAAAAAAAAATAATAATAAAAGAAAAATGAAAATCTATATTAAATCGGAAATTTAAATATTTATTTATGTATAAAATGTTGAAAATTTTTCTGAATTACTTTGCTATTTTTTATAAATGAGACCAGACCTAATGTTAAAATTCAATACTTACTAACTCAACGTATAATAAAGTTATGTGAGAATTTAAGTGTGTGAGAATTTTTAAAATACAAATATTCTATTTACAACCCCATATAAGGAAATTTAATTAAAGTTTTATAAATAGTTCTAAGAAGAACAAATATAGAAATGGCGGAATTTGCAAGTAATTACACTGTAAAAAAATGCTAAACTATTTCAGTTTAAACAATTAATCAGAAAAGTTTAAATTCTGAAATTTTAAACCCTAAGGGCAGGATTGTGTATATCGATATATTATTCGCCATGCGAGAAGAAGGAGAATGACTACCTTACATATGTATGTATTTGTATAATATAATTTTTGAGTGAGAGCAATGTTTCCATATCTCGTATTTTCTACTAATATATTCGTTTGTGTTGAATTTCAATGCCACAGCTTTTTTAGTTTCTGAGATATACCCAAAGAAATGTCGAAGTTGTATGACAGGTACCTGAATCTGTGCCACGCTCATAACCAATTTAAATACGGTTCTAGCATTTAGTGTTTTGAGTTATCATTGTGACGCACGGACGGACGCCGACAAACAAAGCTAAATTGACTGAGAATTCGATGATGATCGAAAACATATACTTGAGCCTACATCTGAAACCTTTATTTCTTAGCATTACAAACGGTGAGGAAAATTTGGTATACCTGTCGTTCATACGTTCGTACGGGTATAATAACGGGGTTGTGACTCCAAAGCGTAATGTTGTGCGCTAACTCCACTGTATTTAAAGTTATTAACTCACAGCCGAACTTCTCTCAACCGTATGTTCTAATACTAGATATATTTTTTTGTAGATTACATTATTCAAGCTACAATAAAATATTAATTTAAATTTTAAAAATTACTAAATTTAAATTTAAATATTAATTTAAATATTTAATAAAATTTAATTTTTTAAATCATTATTCTATTTAAAGTGAATAAAATTTGCATTATTTTTTATGATTTTGAAATTTAGTCTACTAATAGAGATACAGAGAAGTTAAACCTACCTTTCATTTCCTGAATTTGGATTCAAATTTAAATTTTGCAATGTAGAATTTAATTTCAATATTTTAACAAAACGTATAGAACGTATTCTACTTACAATAATTTGCAATAAACACATTCATAATAATATTATGCACTCTGCGTACTCAAATTAAAATTAAAGGCTAAAAATTACAGAGTCTACGAACCGAAAAAAATACCACCTCGAATTAATAAAACCAATTTTTTTTTTTCTTCTTCATAAATATTTTAACCTACATTTTTCTCTTTGTTTCCTTCATTTTCTTCTTTTTTCCCCTATTTCACTATATCCACATAATATTCAATTTGTGGTATAATTATATAAATTTTATTTGTACAGGAACACAGACATCAACGCACATAGCTAGGCTACATATTAGAATAATTATTTATATTCACATTTAGGTCTGCTATTATAGAAGGCCACCTATTAAAAAAAAAATTGAATATTGTATGCGGTTGGTTGGTAGTTATCCCATATTATCATTAAAAGTTTTAACTGTTCATGACACCTTCATAAGAAAAATATAACCATCTTTTAAAAATAATCATAAAGAAAAATGAAATTGATCTTCTATTTTCTTTACTCTACTAATATTCTCTCTCATTTCTCGATTTATTTATTATTTTTCTTTTCCATTTTATTTTTTTCTAAAATTTTGATTGATATTCTTTTTAATCTGATCAGAAATCTGTCAAATATTTAGAATTTTTTTATTGTAAGACCCCATCATTACAAATCGTTTGTCTCTAAATCACAGGAAGACGCAATAATAAAACAATGATTAAAATCGTAACAAAGTCTTAAACTATTAATTCATGATTTATTAATAAAACTGAGATCCTCTCACAGTAAATGTTTTTGTATGTATTCTTAATTACATATGTATGTATGTATAGAGCACAATATGTTTGTATATAATCATAGACTCCCATAATGTATATATAAAGATGTCTGTGATATAATGCAGAAATACGCATACATAATATGTCAGTGTGTGTGCGCACACTATTTATGCGTCTACATTTTTACACTATACATTTGGATATTGAATGAATTTTTCACTTTTTGCTTTCCTTCCTATAGTGAAATTTTTCTCTTTATTTTTGTTCTTACCTTTTCGAATTGTTATAATGTTGACTTTTATTAGAATTTTGCGCTTTAAAACTATCAGGGTGGTGATGATAAATCTATAGATATAAATTTTGTTTTATTTATTCTTTTTCCTTTCTTTACTTTTATTAATATTTATTTCTTGAATCATTTAATTGTTTGCTTGAATCATTATAATGACGATTTTAAATGATTTTTGCGTCAAAATTAGGTATTATAAATGTAATAATCGATTTATAATATCGCTGAAAATATATAATGTCCTAAAGATACGAAAATATATATTCCTTTTGATCAGTACTGGCCAACCTGCGGCTGATGAACAGAATATGGGCGAAAAATAATTTACGGTTCAAAATTAATTTTTACTTTGTAAATTTGTAAAATACAATATCAGATTTTATTTTACCACTTACTTCCCATATGAAATGAATTAATCTCATATGCAATCCCAGATCGAAAACTTTCTTTCTTCAATAGACTTAAATGCAATGTTTATTTAAAATGACAAATATCCAAATTCAAGAAGAATCGCTACAAAAATTACAAGTGCTTTTGGTAGTAAATGAAATTTTTTATTTCAAAATGTACGTTTATTGAAAATAAATGTCATTATTGTGGTTTACCTTAAAGCCCAACTTAATAGCGGTCGTAAGACGAACAAGACAAATGTCATGAGTTTCCGAAACTCTGCGGATTTGAAATTTTGTAACTCTTTCATTTTTGCCTCATTATTAAATTTTGCTCAGCCAGGACTGGCTTATATACCTTTATAGTTTAAAAAAATAAACTTATTAGAGAAGAGAAAAGAGGCTTTCTACTAAAAAAAAAAATTTTTTGTGAATTTCCCAGTATAAGGTTTCGATAAGAAAATCAGTTTTGAAAATCTTTAAACATAATTTTCAAATTGATTTCGAAATTGCTACAATTACACTTTGACTCAATTATTGTTGACTTATTTGAGGAATACGATTCCGGCAAGTTAATACACCACCGATTCTTCCTGGAATGAATTAAACTTCTGAAAGAGGGTGAAGGCTTAATCTACAAGACGCGGTTATGACAATAGGTGTTATTTCATTTTAGATGACAATGCAAATTGGAAATTTCGTCGGGCACCAAGGAATATTGGCAATATAGGCAACATGAGTAATAATGCGAAAATATCTCTTTGAATGTAAAGCAACGTTTGTGATTGTTACAATCATGGCATTCTCGTGTCATTCCGTAAGCAGCTCTTATAGTTGTCAACGTCATTTTTAATTCATTTCATTGATAATGCGTTTTGCTTTTCTACTTTTTTTTGTTTTCATTTTTTTAATGTATGTAATATGAGTTTCATATACATATCTTATGAGTAGATTGAAGTGCAGTTGTAAATTTTTCTTTTCAACTTTTATGTTGAAAACTAAATTTAAAACAGGAAAAAAAAACATTCTACTTGTGTGGTCATCTTGTGATTGCTAGTGATCGCCAAAGTTGATTTTTGCCTTTTTCTCATTATTATTATTAATAATATTTAATCTAAGAAAGAGAGAGCGTCTTGTTGCTTCAGAAATTAAAATACAAAATATAAAAAAGAATATAGAACAGAAGATTTCTTATACGAATATTATATGGCATGTATGTATGAAATTCATAGTCCCGGTGACGACAACGACTTCGTTGGTTGTTGTCATCATTTCATTTTGATTAGCTCTTTTATTTGTTGTGTTGTTTTTTTTTTATTTGTAGTTTAAATGTTTGTACTTCATATTCATTTCATATCTGTGCGGATCTTAATTTCTTCTCCCGTTCTATTTTTTCTTGCTTTTTTTGTTTTTTTATCCTTTTTTTTTTAAGAAAAGAATATTTTATTTGCCCTCTGCAAATATAAAATTGATTTTTTTTTAGCTAGTCCTAAAGTGTGTGCATATAAACATGAGCTATGTATTTTATAAATATTCGAATATGAAAATCAAATTCAATATCAATTTTGAAATATTTAAAAATTCAGGAAAATAAAAACATTAAAATAGCTATAAAACAATATGAAATTCAAATGCCATTTTTAAGAGTTAAGAGCGCAGAACTCACATCTATTAAATAAAAGCAAAAATATAAAAAGAAAATAAAGTCAAATTAAACAATAATAAAAAGAGAAATCATCGAGGGTGGTTTTTTTTTTCTTTGTCTTTTTTTTTCTTAAATAATAAAACAAAATTGGGAGAAACAATAAAATACAAAAATATCGAAAAATATTTTGTGTGGTAGCTCTATTCAATGAAATTTGTTCTCTTATAAATGCATTTTTGACATCATCGCACAACGCCACCTATTAACATAAAAGACATTATATTCGAAGACTTAAAGTGTTGCCATATGTTGGTACCTAAATATTTTTAATTTCGAGATCAATTTTTTTAGAAATATATATAACTTTGGTCTAAATATATATAAATGACCAGTGCAAAAGTTTGTTTAGCAAATTCACTTGTCAGTTGTTAATTACAATGTTGAAACTTTTGGGTTTCTTCTCTTGATTCTGGAAAGTAAAATAAGTAATACACTTTTACAAAAAGTAAAAGTATATTAATTAATTGAGAAAACAATCTTTTCAGTATGTATTAAGGATGAATTATAATATAATGGTCTATTATTAAATATTATCAATTCTCCCTTAATTTTATTACAAATTCAAATTCCATATTTTGTCATATAAGTGACAAAATTGTCATATAAGTCATATAAGTGACAGTTTTAAGACTAAAATCAATTTTAAAATTTGAGGTTATATACTCAAATCACAATATTGTTAATAATATGCGTAACTCTGTCGCGGGGAGTACAAAATATGAGCACATAAAAATTAAATTTTTTTTATTTTTTGTTAAAAGTTATTCAATACACAACTATTAGTTCCAGTGCTGAGCCTATTATTCAACTGTAAAGAAATACAAAAGTAATATGTCAAATTACTTTAGTAATTTATTTCTTAAGAAAGTTTTGACATTTTTTATATTGAAATGGAACAAAAACAATTCTATTCCTCTAATAACTTATACTATGCCTTAAAATTTAAACTTTTTTCAAAAATTACACATATCAAATTTATTTGGTTTACAATTTTATTTAAAATGCACCTCAATTTGAATTCTTTATAGATTTTAGTCTATATTAAGTGAAAATTTGAAGCATGTACCCCATATAGTCCGAAAGCTTCAAAGTAAAATATAAAAAGCAAGAACAATTCTTTAGAAAAATAAAATTCACTCTTTAAAGGTTTTGCTTAAAAATAAAACACTTATTTTTCTTTAATGCGGCAACACTAAAACCACGTTAAAAAATGTTAAGATTTACTAAATATTTTTTTGTAGCGGAGCGTTATAGTGCGTTAAGGTGAATTATTGTCAAAATTACAAAAGCGAAACGGTAAAGTCTGATTTAGACCATTGCAATATACAAAATCTCTTTATGATGATTATTTCTTTTTTGATACGCATTGTTTGTGCTTCATTCTTTTTCTTCTTTTTTTCGAGTATTTCTTATCCATATAAGTTGTTGGTGGTGCATCAACTTATTCAATGCTCATTTTACAAATCCCAAAGTCAAAATATTCTTAAGAACAAATAAAATAAAAAATTATTTAAAAATTTTTTATTTGATTTCTGTTTTGCTTTTCAGAATCAAAAATTTGTTTAGGAGGAAGATGCAAGGTGATGCATAAAGGGAAAAAAAGGAACAAATACAGAAAACATTTTTGGAAATTATTATTTTTTGTTTTTGTTCCTTTCCTCTTGATTTACATTGTTTTATGATTTCTAAAATAAAATATAAAAAAAAATAACAAAAAATTCTTTTATTTTTGTTTGCTAAATATTTTTATAGGTGGTCTCATCTCTAATGGGTAATCATGTCATAAAAAGGTAGCATAACAGCGGGATAGGTACATTAATACAGGTAAATTTGTATATTAAGAACCAAAAAAAAAAAAAAAAACAAAATAGTAAGAACAACAAAATAAAAGGAGAAAAAATTATGAAAATATTTAAAAGCGTTTAAAAAATTTTAAGCATTTTGTTTTTACTTTTTAATTTTTAATTTTTATTTTAATTGAATTTCCAGCAACCAACAGGAGAATCAAAGCAGAAACACAAACTAAATATCAAAAAAAAAAAAATCTACAAGATCTAAAAATTATAGGTGAATTAAGAAAATCCTTATGGAATTTTTTAATTTGCCTTAAATCTTCGACTTGTACTTAAAATTTTTTTATTATTATTTTATTTAGACAAAAAAAATGTTTGAGAATAAATCGCCTGAAGGCAGGTGTATAAATAATATGTAGATCTGCGAAATAATACCTGTACAAATTTGAATCAGAAATTTCCAGATATGATCCTTATGCCTATAATTATACCTTCGCGACTATAAACTAAGAGAACTAGTATAAAATCTGTATTTATTACAATAAAAGTAAGTGATTTATTGTCAAAGATAAAGCATTAAAATTATTTATTCATTTATTACACATTTTTTTTTAAATGTATAGATGACGGTGGATGAATTTTTGATATCCTTAATTTAATAAGTTCTTTAACACTTTATAAAAGTAATTTTAATTTACATTTGATTGTCTTGCCGCCACGAATAAGTAAAATGTTTTTTTTTTAAATAAAATTTCACTCAATAAATGTGAGTTTTGCATGGTGTCTCGCATATTGCTAAAACTGTTGTAACTTCTGCGAAGTACTCCCTTCCATATTCCTAATGCGGAAATTCGAGCGAAGTAGTGATTTCCATATTGTTTAAAAACCGTTTTGAATGCTCAAGAAATAGCAAAAAGCGCTTCGATAAAAATCAAAATATTTTTAATAAAACTTTCAAAATGCAGTATGACACTTGTTAAATTTTGTAATGTATTTGACATTTAAGATAACAGCCACTAACACATTCAGTTCGCTTCTAATTTCAAGAAGGAAATAAACCATTATATAACTATCCAAATGACATATTTCATTTGTTTATCTATGTGAAATTAAAGGTTTTAAGATATAATTTGCTTGAGATAATTTTGAAGAACCGAATTAAGGATTGGGTGTTTTTTCTAAAATGCTGTTCTTAAGGATAGAATGTAGCTTTAAAAGCTCTACATTTTATTTGTATATGAATTTTTAAACAGAAACAGCCATTATTTCGTGTATCGAAGAATTAATTTAGCCTTATTGATTAACGAAGTCGCTGAATTATTTTCGAGAAAAAAATGAATAGCAAAATTAAGAATCTACAAATTTGAAATAGGAATTTCCTGATATGATCCTTATGCCTATAATTATACCTTCGCGAGAATAAACTAAGGGAACTAATATAAGATCCTCTTTTATTACAACAAAAATTATCAATAAGAGATCAATAATTTAAACACACTTGTAATGTTGACTTATACCACAAAACCATTTATTTTATCAATAATGTATGTATTCCATAATAAATTAGAAAATCTCTAAATATTATGTACATTTACGGAAATATTTCAGATTTTGAAGTCAACAGACGAATATTTTATGAATTAGTGATTTTTTTTAAGTGACTTAATATTTGTAAGTGTGTCTGACACGACGTATACATGTATTTGGACATATAATTTTTTAGTCAAAATAAAGTAGTTTTAAAATTTCAAGAACAACACTCTAAAAATTTGAAATTACTTAGTAAATCAATTGTATCGATTTTAATTTGTACAAACGACATTTAATCACGAACGTATATTGTTACCGTACTTTTAATACTAAATTTGACAATATTTAATTTATACGAGACCCTCAAATTTTCAGTTAGTTTGATTAATTTTTAAAAACTTTTATACATTTTAAAAATTCCTTATAAATTATTTAATATGAAATTCAATAAGAAATATTTAAAATCTAATTCATAAATATTAAAATTCTAAATAACCTTCAGATTACAAGGACATTAAGTAAAAAGAAATTAATAACATGGCAACAAAAAAAAAAATTAAAATATTAAACGAACATAGAAATGCGATTATAAATCACAATAAAAAATTCTTAAATAATATTAGAATTGTCGGGAAAAAATATGAAATCGTAAGTATCGACGTGCTCATAAATGCAAAAGAAAAAAAAAATATTTTAATTTAGAAAGTTCTGTCATAAAATTTTGTAACCTTGGCGAAATTGATGTAGAATGTGTGTTCAAATGCTTAATAAATTAAATAATTTTTATTTTCTTTTCCTATATAATTAAATGAATATTATTATTTCAATGTAACTTAATAATATAAGATACTATAGAATAAACAGGGTGTTTCATTCACAAAATACGAGAAAAATTAATTTTAGAATTGGTTTACGAGTAACTCCATTAAATTTAGTATATGATAAGATATGATTATGATAAGGTAGTTTAAAAATAAATTAATTGAAAAAAAATTTTATGTGGTCAGCACATAACAGATCGCAATGTATGTTATCTAGATTAGTAAAAGTATTCCAGAAGATTATGAAAATGCGTTTTAAACACTTTCTTACAATTTTATGGACACTAAAAAGGTTTTAGCTAACATACGAATTAAACGTTTAATTCGGTTTTATTCGAATACGAATTCGAGTGCTGTCCGAATTAAACGAAAAATTCTTCAGTAATTTCTAGTAACAGCCAGAACTAAAATATTAAATTTCAAGAAATTTCATCGATTCGTTCCGTAGATATTTTCGAGCCCTGATCTTTACAAAAAATTTACATGTTCCTTATTTTATTACGAAAAATTTAAATATTAAATTTCAATGAAATCGGTTGATTATTTCTCTTTATATACACAAAAATGTATGTTTGGCACATAGTAAACGTCCAGCTGCTGACGCCTGATTTCTTCCAAAAGTTAAGATTTGGTGGACGTTCAAATCAAGCTTATATATAAAATTTCAAGTAAATCTGTTAAATATTTTCTTCAAAATGATCAAAAATGTAAAATAGGACCATTAAAAGGTCCAGTTCCGGAGGTCTGATATATCCCAAAAGTTGATCAATCTGTGAAGAAGTTGATAAATCAGGCGAAATAAACTTTAAAATTTCATCAAATTCAGTTAAACCGAATTTGAGACACACACTGACCGACAGGTTGCTAAAAATTTATTTACGCTTCCCTACTATAGAAAAGTACTTTCCCACCGAGAACTCAACATTCAACATTGTATAAACAATGCGGCCGGTAATAACTGAGTTAACTTTTGACTTAGGCAAAATATATGTTTAAAATCACTTTCACTTGTCAAAAATCTTTTACTAGATAATGGACAAGATTTGATTTCATTCGTATCAAGATCCGAGGTTACAGCTTATTTAAAAAATATATGAACATTTTCTCTCTCATATTGACAATTTTCTCTCTCTTATTCACAATATTCTGCATTATTCCTATTATAACACGATTGAATTTTTGTGTAAGCTTTAAAATTTTAAAATAATATTGTTGAAGTAAAATTAGAAAACCGGAACATACGGTACAAATATACATGAGTGAATGGCATGTTCGAATACTTACGTGGTATATTTATAAGTATGTATACACAATTTCTCACATTCAGTGTTTGAAAATTTTAAAGAAATTTCTAGGATTATTATCGCATGTGCAAATCTAATATTATTATGGAATAGCATACATATGCATTCATACATCCTCATATATTTATGAAAATATGTAAATTTTTACAATTCAAATGAATTTTAAATTTTTATTTTGAATTGGCAAATTTACTATGTACGTATGTATTTGCGTTGTAATTACATATTTACATTTTTTGAAAATAATCGTGAAATTTTGAAATTAATAATAAAAATTATTTTTGATATTATTTATTAATAAATAAAAAATTCTTTTTGACATTGAAAATTTGAAATTATTTTGAAATTTTATAAAGAAAAATTCTTGGAAAAATGGTGTTCTACGAAATTGTGAATATTCGATTTAGGAAGCAATAGCTAGAATAAAAAAATTGTAACAAAAATTTCCGAACCGAAAATAAATAATTTGTTTTAAATATCACGGAATTTAAAAATTTTTCTGATTTTATTTTTTAGTTTATAAATGTGTGAAATTTATAAAATTTATTTGGAGTCAGTGTAAGTGTGCTCCAACATGTACGAATTTGATGAAAACTTGTTACAATACTTTAGAAATTAAAAGTCAATTTAATTAGAATTAAATGAGGGCAGGAAACGCAATGGAAGCCGACGAATTATGGCATTACAAAAAATCGAATGAACCAAAAATCAAAGCCTTTATACATACAAACATGTAAAAAAATTAACTACACTAAAAAAAATTCTTCTAAAAATTTCCTTCTTACCTTTTTAACTAATTTTTTTAAAGTTTTTTATTCACGAACCTTGTACAGGCGAACACGGATATATGCAGATTGATTTTTCGGAAAAATTTTGCATTTATAAATTTGTAAACAGTGTGTTGCTTATATGGGTGTTCGCCTGTATGAAATGTAATAAAACAAAATACACTAATCGCCATAGAAATGACAACACAATTTCCATATTTGCTATATGGACTTAAAACCAGGGAACAACTGGTCTGCATTTTATTTATAAAATTAAAAACTTAAGAAACGAAATAAATTCTGATTTTATGAAAATCACGTAAAAATTAAATTTTTTTCCAAATTTTTTCCATAATTATTTGGAAAAAATATTGAAAATATTAATGACTTACAATAAATAAGCGTAAATTTACAAGCATGTGCACATAAAATTGCAATAAAATTTCAATTGCCAATTTTAAATTTCAAAAGGTAATTTTAAATATTAATTTTATTTTATTTGTATTAGAAAAACGTGTAATAATTTACGAGTACTAAAACTCATTACAATATTAATTTAATAGCCTTTTAAACAATAATATTTTAAAAAAAATATTCTTGATTATCGCATATACGTAAATCAATGCACTTACAGTGTTCAATAAGTATACGGTAATAAACAGGGTGTACTAAAGTATATTATGTTAAAAATGTTATGTAACATTTTACATTTGGGCAAAGGCAAAAAAGCCTAGAAATCGAATTCTTCCGATTCTTACACTTAGCCAGTGTAATATCGAAATTCGCTTTTTACTTCAATAAAAACCATTCTAGCATTTAAATTATTCACACTAGTATTATAATACCTTATGATGTTCAAGAACAACTTACGTTACTTGCATTTGATTCAACTTTCGTATTAATTTAAATAAATACAGAAGTCGAATCAATAAATATTTTTATTGACCGTTTATTGGCGCAAATTTAAATTATCTGTTTTTCTTGCGACAAACCGAAACTTTTAAGCTGATTTGCTATTAATGCAATTAAGTATTATCAGAGTTTGCTAATTACGGAAATTTATTTTTTGATACGAACTTTTTGAAATAATATGAACCGCAGCAGAATGGTTTTCAAAGTTTGAAATTTGAGAACAGCATTAATTTCTATCGCGATATGCATTGATTTCTTAGCATTGTGAACAAGTTGTGAGTTCCTTAGAGTTTGAATTTATATTTTTTTCGAAAGTTCTTCATTTTTTTACGTATTCTTTCATAATGAATTTATAATACACCTTACGTAAACGAACTCATCTTATTTATATTAATAAATTCAATAAGATTAAAGTGCTTTGCTACTGAACAAACAACTATTACAAGGTTACAATTTTTCTTATTATACTCGCCCCTAATTTATTATTGCTATTACTTTTTACAATGTCTTCTTATCGTAAAAACAAGCCACTTTTAGTGTTTTTTTTTTATATCAATTTGAATTGTTTATATTTTATTCTAGCTCGTCTTTTCGATATCAGGTCTATGTTTTTCAATATTTTCACTCTGTATGTAAGTGTATATAAATACAGGATGTTTAGAAATAAAATTTGTTTTTAATTCATATCTAGAAACTCATTATTGAAATAGTGTTTCTAAATAACTTTACTTAACAAGATTTGTAAATTCAAAATTTTTTGCCTTTTTAACTTTATATCGTTGTTAGATGTATCGTATATGTAGTTTAAACCTTTTTATTGATTTACTTGCCATTAGGCTTGGAAACTAGTTTTATTGGATATATTTGATTGCGGAGCAAACTGAAAGATACTTATTATAGTTAGTTGTTTTAATGTTGTGATTTGAAATCGAGATTAAATTACTTTTTATGAAATTGACATCCAATAAACTTGTCGAATTAATGATTTGGATCTCATGCAAAACTTTTACCTTCCGCGAGATCATTTATACAGTAGTAAGAGTTTAACAATTAGGTGACAGTATTTATGCTTTGTTACAATATCTAAATGCTATAGTAGTTGTTTCTTATCCAAACAACCGTATTTTAATCTTTACGATATTAATGGTCGTAGCATTTACGATATTCTTACACATCTATTCTTCATGACAGTATTCAAATGGCAGTACTAGCTTATTACCCAAACGAAAATACTCAAACTTTATGACAACAACCATCACTACTCGTAAAACGGTTGCATGGTTTTACTTTCCCTGCAATAGCAAATAAGTAAAAAAATACGTATGTGCTTTGTAATTTTCGAGCGAATTACCCTGTTCATATTTTACAAAAGTAATAAAAAAAACAGTTTATGCTTTGTAATCATTCTAAGATAAGAGATTTTTTTGTTTTTTCTTTTAATTTTGTAATTTTTAAAGTAAGAACCGTAAGAACCTTGAAAAAGTTCATTAATTCTAAGAGTTTATTAGTTTGTCAATATAAATTTGAATAGGGGAATAAGAAAGTTATTATTTTTTTTTTATTTTTTTTTTATTACCAACCATATTATATACAATAAGAGAGGTTGTGTGATAGCACCAAAATTCACATGTCGAGTTTTCAATTAATGCGTTTCCCCATGTTAGAGAAATGCAAATTAATTATTAAGTTTGTGTATGCACTCGAGTATCTTCATTCCTGCTAAACCCATTGATTAGCTTTTGGGATACGTAATATCTCAGAGTTCGTACATAAGTTTTGAATGAAATCACATTTCGACAACTAGGTTTTTACTTCGGCTCGAATTTATATTTGTGTTAATTTACAACCAATGAGCCGATTTCCTTGAAATTTAATATTTCAAATACGACTGTTAATATAAAGATTTAGTAAATTTTTCTGGAAAAAAAACAGGGATCGCAAACTGACCTTTCTGCAATGCGTAATTTTGCAATTTTTATCACATCATAAGAACTAAAAGACAGAATTTCTTGAAAATTTAATATTTGCGTTCTGTTCATCAAAGGAACTAACTAAAGAAGTTTCCAGGGAAATCGGATTGCATAAGGTAAACCCCTGCTAAAAACCAAATTTCCATTTTTCTGGGAATATTAATGAAAAGCTTTGTAGATTTGTACAACCGGGGTAGCAGTGCCACGCGACCCCGTAAA
The DNA here is from genome assembly GCF_029603195.1 of Condylostylus longicornis. NCBI lineage: Eukaryota > Metazoa > Arthropoda > Insecta > Diptera > Dolichopodidae > Condylostylus > Condylostylus longicornis. The sequence goes on along the minus strand of NW_026577973.1, from coordinate 14,045,226 downwards.
AGGATCTAGTGTGCCCCCTCTCAGTGTGGGGCCATACTCTACAGCACCCGCTCGAAACCCACCCTCCTGATGAACACGAACACCTAGTGAGGCCCAGAAGATCGTAACTCCGCTGCCGTGAGAGCAAAACCTCTCAGTATTTTACTCCTGCCAAAAGCAAGAGCATCACACTCTCCCAGAAGGTGTACTACCGCCTCCTCATCCTGCCCATAGAGTCTGCAAGTATTTCAACTTTCTAGGTCTAGTCTACTAAGGTGCCCCTTAAGTCTGCAGTATCTGAAGATTGTGACCTGATTCTTCCTCAACCCTATAATCTTCTTAAATCGCTTCTAGGTGATAATCTCCCAGAAGATTCATGGCCGGTCGCAGCCCTGGAAGACTCTTTCAGCGCTCCGACCGCCAACTTTTTGATTACTTTCTTAGTTCCAATCAGTATACTAACAGTATACTGAACAGTATACTGTTCGATTCCACAGAAGGGTTCAAGTCCGATGAATCAACAAATTTGTGGTCGGTTATGTGCTGTCACATCAGAATTTTTTTTTAATTTTAGTACAAATTTATCAGCGAAATATTAATTTTTCTACAATAATTTATTTATTTGCTTTTCTTTATTATTTTTTAATACTAATATTAGTTTTTGATTTTATTTGTTTTTTATTTTTCTTTGAATTCTTATTTATTTTTGCTATAGTTTTGAACTTTTCAAATTCATGTAAACACACACATACGTATATTGTGGGGGTAAAGTACTTTTTGTTTTAAACTATAACAGGCAATTAAAAATAAAAAAAAAATAAACAAATATTAAAAAAAAAGAAAAAAATTCCAAGTTTTCAAGGTTAGAAATGTTATTGATAAGCGAAATGGCTGGCGTTTCAATTTAGTGAGAAGTCAACAGTAGAAACGGGAAAAACAATAAAAATTAACAGGATTAATAAACTTGAATGTTGAACTTTTTATTTTTAAATAAATAAATAAAAAAATATTAATAAATAGAAACTATTCAATTACATTTTCTTATATTTGCATTTAAAAATTGTAATTATTTATTTAAGGAAGATAAGCAAGTATGTAGTTCTTCTGAAATTTAATCAAAGTTAAAGTATTTGAAATCTAGATTAGTGAACTTATTATTTTTTAAGTTGATTTACTTGTTGTTACTTACATGCTTATTATGATGAGAAGGCGAAAACCGATTTATTATTCTGTTTTTTATTCAACAATTAAAATTTGTTCTGAATTACCAAAGAAATTTATTTTGATTACAAACTATTGAACTCACCTGAAATTATAAGAAATTAAAAAAAATATTTAATTAATTGAAATTTATTAATTTTAAAGTTTCTGTTTAAATTTGACTAAAAATAATTATTGTAATTGCAAATTGTAATGACTATGCAAAATTGTTAACAGGATCATAACAGATTTCAGTAAACTTATAACTGTAAATTTATAAAAAGTGCGTCTCTTCAAATTACTGAAATTTTATAATTACAAATTATTCAAATCTATCGATAATGATCAGACTAGTGGAGGTTAATGTAGAATAAACTGCATAACTCTCTCATACTTATGAGAGTTCACGGTCAATTGCATAATACAAACTCACTTAATTATGATAATGCAATCAATATTAGAAGGGGGTCTGGTCTGGGAGCAACAGGGAAACAATTGATTGGTCGCTGACCCAGTTGCGCAACTGTTGAGTTCCTGGGCAAGTGCTTACTCTACCTCCGCGTGGTGGCCCCTGGTAACTGTTCTACTAGCACCCGCTGGCAGAATAGGCCGAAACTGTAAGTGCGAACTCGTCCCCGGCTTGGGGTTGGCGTAAGGTTAACTGCCTTACCCGTAAAAAGCAGAAGTTATGGGAGACTCAAATGTAGCCTCGGATAAACTGGTTGGATCTATTGGTAACAGACGTAAGAAATGTTTTAAGGACTATGATTTACGGATTTGTACCTGGAATGTAAGAACACTCTACAGCCCAGGTGCATCTAACAAATTGGAAAATGTTCTCGTGCAGTATAAGGCAGACATTACTGCAATTCAGGAAATACGTTGGATAGGATCTGGAGTTGTAAGGAAAAAGAAATGCGACATTTACTATAGCTGCCATAAAAAGCATCACATATTGGGATGCGGATTCGTGGTTGGTGACGGGCTTAGACGGAACGTGATTGGATTTAGCCCAATTAATGAGCGTCTGGCCGTTATCCGCATTAGAGCTAAATTTTACAACATTAGCCTAATATGCGCTCATTCTCCTACCAATGAGGCAGACGACTCCGTCAAGGAGGATTTCCACGACCTTCTTTACAAAACATATGGAGACTGCCCACGATATGATGCTAAAATTTTGTTAGGAGACTTTAACGCGAAGATCGGTCAGGAAGAAATTTTTGGAAAAACTATTGGCGCCCATAGTCTTCACCACACGACCAACGACAATGGGTTCCGTTTGATCGATTTGGCAGCGTCGTGCAATATGGTTATAAGTAGCACATATTTCCCGCATCGAGATATCCACAAGGCAACTTGGCTAGCCCCGGATGGTCGCACTACCAACCAAATAGACCATTTTTTGACGGACGCTCGACATTGTTCAAGCGTTTTGGATGTGCGTACGTATAGGGGAGCAAATATCGACTCTGACCACTTTTTAGTTGCGGCAAGATTCAGAGCACGAATATCCAATGTTAGAAAGCTGCGCGGCAATTCAAAAAGGAAAGTCAACATTGGAAATTTGCAATCCAGCGAGCTAGCCGACGCCTTCAAAGAGCAACTTTGCCAGAAACTTCTTTCCGCACCTCCTGCTTTTATGTCCGTGGACGAACAATGGAAACATTGCGCAAGCATCATTAGAGATGTGGCAGAGACCATCTTGGGTTATAAACCGCCGCCTCTAAGGAACCCTTGGTATGATGCTGAATGTTCGAGGAGGACGGATGAAAAAAATGAGGCATACAGGAAAGCGCTGCAACGGAAAACTAGGGCAGCGCAAGAGGAGTACAAGGCAAAGAGGAGGGAAGAGAAAAAGGTCCTGAGGAGGAAAAAACGTGACCATGCTAAATCCCAGCTCTTGGATATCGAGAAACATCGAGACAGAGGCGAAGTAAGAAGCTTTTACAGAAAAGTTAAGCAGCTTTCGGCTGGATTTAAGCCTTACACATATGCGCTGAACGATGGTGACGGAAATATGGTGACCGATGCAGAAGGGATATTACAGACGTGGAAACAGCACTTCGAACAGCTGTTAAATAGGGATATCACCGAAGACGATGCAACAACATCGAACACTCCGGTTAACAACGAAGAGGTATTACCACCTAGCCTCGAAGAAGTTAACAACGCCATTCAAAAGCTGAAGAACAACAAGGCGGCTGGCTCTGATGGTCTGCCAGCGGAGTTGTTCAAGGCTGGAGGTGAGATATTGGTAGGGAGCATGCACCAGATCATCGGCCGCATTTGGATGGAGGAATGTATGCCCGATGAATGGAGTGTTAGCATCATACAGCCCATCCATAAGAAAGGTGATACCACGTCCTGCAACAATTATCGTGGAATATCCTTAATAAATGTTGCTTATAAGATCCTATCCAGCATATTGTGCGAACGGCTGAAACCACTCTGCAATAACATCATAGGAAACTACCAGTGTGGTTTTAGACCAGGGAAATCTACCACGGACCAGATTTTCGCACTCCGCCAGATCCTGGAGAAGACCCACGAATTTCAAATCGACACACACCATTTATTCATCGATTTTAAATCTGCCTATGACAGCATACATCGCACCGCATTATATGAGGCGATGATAGATTATGGGTTCCCGAGCAAACTTATTCGATTATCACGGATGACGCTAGAAAACACCAGATGTGCGGTGGTAGTTGGAAAAAATACGTCTGAGGTTTTTCGAACGCGTACCGGGTTTCGGCAGGGGGACGCGCTGTCATGCGACTTTTTCAATCTTGTTCTGGAGCAAGTAGTGCGCCGCGCGGGTGTTAACACAGAAGGCACTATCTTCTTTAAATCCGTTCAGCTGTTGGGTTTCGCTGACGACATCGACATTATCGCTCGTTCGCGGCGAGCGGTCATCGAAGCCTTTACACAGATTGATCAAGAAGCAAAAAAGGTGGGTCTAAATGTGAACGAGGACAAAACAAAATATATGCTGTCGACAAACAGGCCGGCGGCGGCCCATCATATTGGCCAAAACATCACCATTGGCTCATATAACTTTGAGGTAGTTAAGGAGTTCATCTACCTGGGCACAAACGTAAATTCCACGAACGACATCAGTGTGGAAGTGAGACGCAGGATTACCCTGGCAAACCGCTGCTACTTCGGTTTGCAAAAACAGCTGGGTTCAAAACTCCTGTCCAGAAACACTAAGTTGCAGCAGTACAAAACGCTTATTCTTCCGGTTCTGCTCTATGGCTCGGAAGCTTGGACATTGTCTGGGACAAGTGAGCAATGCCTTAGTGTTTTTGAGCGAAAGATTCTTCGTCGCATTCTTGGTCCTGTGAATGAGGGGGGGGTCTGGAGGAGAAGATATAACGCCGAACTCTACGAGCTGTACAGCGACATAGACGTGGTTAGCAAAATTAAAATCAAAAGGCTACACTGGCTAGGTCATGTGGCGCGAATGTCTGAAAGCGCACCAGTAAGGAGAGTATTCGACTCTAGACCCGAGGGAACAAGACGTCGAGGTAGACCGCATCTTCGCTGGGGAGACGAAACATCGGCGGATTTAAAAAGGCTTCGTGTCTCCAACTGGAGGAGAGTCGCCCAGGACCGAGGCGAGTGGAAGAAAATGCTGAGTCAGGCGCAGGACCTTCATGGTCTGTAGGGCCTAGCAAAGAAGAAGAAGAAGAAAATCAATATTAGAATAGGCTATAATATACGTGTGGTGCAATAATATTCTTATTTAAGAATTCCTGTTATACGGTATTGTATAGATTTAATAAAACCAAGTGGTACTAAAAAAATGTTGTATATAGGGTAATTGAGAAAGGTATGCAATAATGTATCGATACCATTGATTAGATTATCGAAAATGGGTAAAACTTTTGTTTTAGACTGGGAACCAAATATCAGGGGTTTGCAAATATTTTAATGAAATTTCGCTAAATTTTTACTTGTAAAAGTTTTTTTTTGCTTGTAACTTCCGTTCCGGAAAAGGTAGTGGCTTCGAACAAACAGTTTCTGAAATTTTTACATTGTCTCAGTTGATATAATATAGTAACATAAATACACAAAAACTAAAAATTTAGCGCAGAATTAACATATGCCAAGAAGTTATTTCTTTATCGTTAAGTGAAAGTTCTTATACCGTGACTAGTCATATTTTTCAAATTTTAAAGTACTTGCGTCAAATTTTGTTAACAAAATTAAAAAAAAATTACCCAGAAGTTTTATTATAGCGTATAAATTTCAATTCCTGGCATATATGAAAAAATAATATCAGGATAAAGGATCTATAAAAAATTCCTGTAATTTACACAGTTCATAAGAAATTTCAATAAAATTTATTGGTTATTTTAAGTTATTTGAGATAGTTTTCACGGTAGTTTTCCCAAAAAAAAATTACAAACGACTATTCCAGAAATTTTATAATTAACAATTCAGGTAAAATATTTGGTACCATTATTTATACATATATATATATATATGTGTGCATTGAAAATTAAAAATAATCAAAAAGATAATTAATCAAAATAGTAACAATTTACCCACAATTAAGAAAAGAAAAAAAAAATAAAATAGAAGAAAATGAATTTAAATCCGTCAAATTTGACTCATTAAACGGATTGAATATTAAATTGGTTCCACATTTATAAATGAAATTCTTATAAATCACAAAGAAAAATAAACTAAAAAAGTGATAAGAAATGAGAATCAGAAAAATTCTAAACCATACACCATTAATTAAAGGTTTCATAAGGAAGAGAAAAAAGAAAGAGAAAATTCATTATTGAAATTTGAACATGTCTATTTTCCTAATACGCAGACAATGGATTTATGTATGTAGGTATTATAAGATCAACGTGTTACATAGAATTGATCTATCATTAATTTTGAATTCACTATTAAAAATTTTTCGAATATGCTATGGTTTTATATAAGTTTAAGACTTGCACTATTTTAAGGTAAAATGTGGTGCCATCCTATACGTTCATCTAATACTTGTGCGTTATAAGATAAAGATGAAATTTATTATTTGCTCTAAGCTTTTTCTTTTTCTTATTATTATTTTTTTTATTTCTTTCTTTTATTGTTATTATTATTGTTATAATATGTTGTTGCTGCTGCTGTTAAGGCTTCTGTTATTATTTTTATTGTTTCAAATGAGAATGTTTGAAAAGTCTCCCCCGTTTCCCTGTATTTTCTTTGTAGTCTCCTGTCTAGCTAGCCTTCATCAATACATTCTTATACGTTTTGATATTTTCAATTTCAATTTAAGAAGATCTTTTAATCCTCTTCTTTGTTGATCCTCAACAATGTATGTAAGAATGTAGTATATTGTATGGTGTCTAATATTTTAGAGTATCGAAAAGATTGCAATCATAATGGGTGGTCTTCTTAAATGGTTATGATAATCTGTTTTTTTTTTTCTCTTCCTTTATATTAGATACAAATCGATTCGAATTGATTTTTTATTATTATTAAAATTTTTTTAGTTTTCTTGTTTTTTCTTTTTTTTTTTTGGATTCTATATCTTCTTTCCAATCATCTTCATGTCTCAAAATTTTTATCCTCCATAAAATACATAATTATTAAATGGATTGCCATTAAAAATTAAAAAAAAAATAAAAATATTTTAAATAATAATTTTTCTTTTGATCATTTTTGGTCTACTTGCTTTGTGTGTTTGTGCATCTTGCGCGTATATTTTATACACATGCATGGTTCTTTAGTTTAGATTTTTACACTTTTAAAATATCAGTTGTTATGGGTGTTATTTGTTGCTGATAATAGATTGTATTTCCTTTCTTCTTTGATTTTTTATTTTATTTCTATTTCAATATTTCAATTTTTTCCCCTCTAGGGTTTCTGTTTCTTATTCATTAAAAATAAAATGTAGACAAAATGTTTCTGTTGATCTTTTTGTTTGCTTTATTTTTCTTCCTCACGATTCATTCGTTATGCTTATGGTTGTGCATGCAACATGCATATGTTATGTGTGGTGTATTTTCTGCTTTTTTCCAACATTCTCAATGAATGTAGAGTGTATAGATGTTAAACCATAAAAATGTATGATGATGAGTATTAGAGCCTACGGAATTTGATATGCAAGAAAAATTCTTTTGAATAAGAATTCAATTTTGGTGGCATTTACAATTTTTTTTTTTTGATTTTGTTTTTTCTACTTTTTTTTTTTTGAGTAATAATAACAATAATAATGATGATAAAAATTATTATTGTTATAGAAATCAGCTTCCACGTATTATTGGAAACGGTTTAGAGATTATCTTTTTGTTTTGTGATTCTTTGTCTATGTTAGTCAATTTACATGTTTGTTGTTCAACAGAATTTTTAAGCGATATTAATAATGATGACAAAAACACAAAATATAGGAGGAATTTTTGATGTTAGGAGATCTTTGATGTACCTGTACATGCGCCTTATATACGCAAATGAATAAAATAAAGAGTTGAAGAAATAATTTGAGTTTTTATTATTTTCTTCTGTTTTTACGAAATTAATTTGATTTTATTTTATTATAATTTTAATATTGCCACAATTATTATGTGTTAGTTATTATTAATTATGTAATAATAATAAAATTTAATTAAGATTAAATTAATAAACAGATTTGTAAATGATCATTTAATTATTACTTTTTGATTGAAGATGATTTTTTTATTTGAGTAATTGGGAAGACTAGTGAATAATAAAGTTGGATCAAACAAATGGTTTGAAAACAAGCACAAGTTAATTACGTTTTTTACGATACGGTATTTTCCGTTAGCTTTCTGCATTTATAGAAATTTGGAAAATCATGCAATTTCGGGAATACATTGATATATTTGATGGTGAAAATTCGAATTTTTAAATTTTGAGAGGAATAAACTGGAGAAAGGGCGGAGGCGGAAAAAAAAATTTTCTTCTAACGAAATAAACATTATATTAGTATCTAAAAGCTGCTAAAACTTCAAACATCTACATTTCGCCGTTTTGACAAAAAACTATATTGAAAATTTGAAAAAAAAAAAACCTATCTTAGGTGAAGGTAAATTTTAACCAGCATTTTGTCTTATTAACTTGTAATTGTGTTGTTCCTTGAGAAAGAATCATGTCGCTACTTTTCTGCATTTGCGGAATTAAGAAAGTGTTTGTATCTTCGTTACAATAAATAGCTAATCTACTAAAGATCTATTTGTGTATAAAATATCAGTTTTTTTTTTTCTCAAAATTCGTAGAAGTCTTGGAAGCAGATACACAGATGGATGAGCGGTCATTTATTAAAAATTAATAATTAAAAAAAAATTGTTTACAAATTATTGAAAATTGAATTTTTTGTTACGTTTTATTTGCTAATCCGTTTATTCAAGAATTTAGGATATTTTAGTAGAATTTCAGACTTGCAATTTTTTGTAAATTTTTGACACTTAATAGCACTATTTGTTTTTATCTGTGAAACCTTCTCTGACCTATGAAATATTGAAGATTTTTTGTTATTTAACACCTTATTTTCACAAAGAATTTAAAAAAGTTAAAATATTTCAAGCAAAATTTACTCTTGAAAAAACTTATTAAAATATTTCGGATTTCAGTTATACTTTTTACGGCTTCCATAGCTCTGTGTAAGTTGGTTGTTATTGAGTTCATTTCCTTAGAAAAGCTTCCTCACATTGATTAATTTATTTTCATTCATTTTGTTATACATTGTAAAATTTTAATTTAATTCTAATTATTTCTATATTCTAGTATTCGTAATGTTACTGTGATCGAATTAAAAAATTTTTTGACTTATAATATTCTAATTTTGAATTGACAGCAATTTATAATTTATAAAAAATAAGGAAAAAAAATATTTTAGTTGTATATACATATGTATATGTACATATATATATTAAAATTCTTTTTGAATATGCAGGGCGATTCAGAAAGTTATACAACTGCATATACAATGGGTAAAACTTATGTGCCGCACTCGGTGCCAAATCTGAAGGGTTTCCGAGTTCCAGGGATTTTAACGAATTTTCACGAAATTTTTACTTATCCAAGTTTTTTGGATTATAACTTCGGTGCTGAAAAAGATAGACGTGCTGCTAAAAGTAGACATGCTGCTTAATTCTTATTTTATGTATTACAAATTTAATACGTGTGACAGATCACCTAAAACACTAAATACTGAATACTATTGCTGTTGAAATGTCTTTTCAGATATTAAACTTAAATCTGACAATAAAAGTAACATTTCTATTTGTACTTTCACCTTTCGATTATCGAACTTTCGTTAACATTCTTGCTTGTCATCTACATATATAATACAACTTAAATCATAATAATGGGAAAATTTGCTCGCAATGTGTAGTTATTTATTATGCTGTTTATTAAAAATAGTTTCTTAATGTAGAAGGGATTTTATGCACTTACAAAGCATTTAAATTTTAAATAATCAGAACTCAATTAACGAAATCGAATAATAAATTAACGAAATTTCGTATCAATTTAAGAAACATCGTTAATTATTGCTGAATTTCTTAATACTTATAATAATTTCTCTATGTTTCTCATGTTATTAGCAATAACTAGATAACCATATGTTTATAAACATAAACATAACGCTGGTGTTTTACTATACACGCGATAAACGGCGTTTTTGAAAAGGCCTAATGTTTGATTGTTATAAAAAAAGGTGAAATTTATTAATTTCCTTTTTTGTAAATATATATCTACATATATATACATATGTATAATAAAATCTATGAAATATTGTCATATTTACAATATTTTAATCACCTTTATTGATAAAATATGGATTCATTGTCATAACATTAAATAAATGTCATAACACTGAACAGTAGTAATAATATTATTTTGTGTAATTTGTGGTGATAATTTGTGTAAATTATTGAACAATATTATTACAGCCCACTAGTATGCATGTAGTGTGAGAAAAGAAAAACTTTCAATTTAAATATTTTATAGTTTTGAAAGAAAATTTTTGTTAATATTTTGTCATACACAAAAATTTTAAATTTAAAGCGTTTTGGATTTCATAATTTAAATTTTTTTTTTCTTCAATGCATTTGGTTTTGAATAATATTATGCACCATATATCGTATTTATATTATATTCTTTGATTTGAATACAGAGAGAGAGAGAGTAAATATTATGAACATTGAACACCCACAATTTACTGGTAAAAAAAAAAGAGATCACTGAAGGAGAAAACAACAATATAAAAAAAAAAACAAAAAGAAATTTTGAAAGACGAAAAAAAATGTTAAAATTTAACAGACAGAGGAAAAAGTGTAGTTGATTTAATGGCCGATTTCAATCTTCATTTTGGAGAGATTTTCACTTCGTTTTAAAATTAAGCAAAAGTTACAAAATGAAAGAAACAAACAAACGAAATTTTATTTTAGTTTTATGCTTTTTTTGTTATTTTCTTTTCTAAATTATTTTCTGGTAATTTTCATTGACGATCACACTGGCTGGAGTGAGAGTATGACAGTGTGTAAAGTAAATGTTATGTGAATGATGGTGATAGTTTGTTTAACATTGAAATTGCAATGTTACGTGAAACAAAGAGACAAAATGGAAAGTTATAATTTTAAAATTTGTAAATATTTTAAGCATTTGAGAAGAAAAAAAAATTAAAATTTTTTTTTTTTTTTGCCAGTTTTTAATAAATTTTTATTGAATGAGGTTTTAAGCGTAATGCAGACGTTTAAAAATTTGTTTATTTTGATGGTAAAAAATTGGAAATTTTTTCTTCTTTTTTTCTGGTGTTAATTTGAAAAAATTTTGTTTGTTTCCTTTATTTTTTTTGGGAAAAGTTAATTGCAATTATGCATTATTTTTTTTCTTAAATAATTTGCAATACAAATGAAGTGTGACATGTAATATTGTACAGTTATTACAGTTGAAATTGCACTACTTCTGAATGTCACTCACATAGGATTTGATTTTCGACATTTCATTCTTTCTATACGTTTTGTGTTGTAGTCAAAAGTTTTTATACAATACAAGAATAAAGTTGGATCAAATAAATGGTTTGTAATCTAGCACTTTTCCCTTCAACAAGTGAAAATGCTGCTTTTAAGAACAATCTGGCTGTTTATTATATTATTGAAATTACTTTCATTCATATATGAATATATTTCAAAAATTGCATACCTTTAGGATGGATACATTACAATAAACCAAAAATAAATTGAAAGAGGCGTTAAAATAATGGTCGAATTAAAGGGTTAATTGCGTGAGTTAAGAAAAATAATTATATATTTTTAACGAAGTGAACTAGTTATTAGTGTCTAAAAGCAGTTAAAATTTCAGTTTCCTCAACATTTCGGTCTAGAAGAAAAACGATATTAAAAATTTCGAAAAAACGAATTTTGACAGATAACGGTAAATTTTAACAGCCATTTTGTTTTTTTAAAGCTCAAGTATGGTATGCCGCAGTAGAAGAAGCCACTATTTTTTTGCGTTTACCAAATTTGAAAAGTATGTTTATGGTTTCGTTGTAATAAATAGTTGGAAAATGGCATTTTAGGGTTCTGATGGGCTATTACTTTTAACGGGGCGGGGAGAGATAGGTAAAAATATTCTTTTACGGAAATAAGTTTCTAGTATAGAAATATGTACGTATAAAGTTTCAGCTTTATATCTTCAAGGTTATTAAAATTTTATTAACATGTCCACAAACTGACGGACGGACAGGCAGAATGGAACTAATAAGTATTTTTTTCTCAAAATTTTTTTGAAAAATGCTAAAAACTGATCTGGAAGAATATTTTATGGGACCGATTTAAGTAAGTATATTTGACATTTTGGGATTTTCTCAAATTCATAAATATTAGTACACTGTATCATGACTGAGTATAAGGTGTTTTTAAAAATGTTCAAATTTAGAGTGGGTAAATCCCTCTTTAGTGCAAGTATGACTTTGATGTTTCAATTTGATTATATTCAATAATTTCATACGAATTTTGAAATTTATGGCAAATTTTGATTTTTTGGAATAAACTTTAAATTTTGGGATAAACTTTAAATTTTATATTACACTCGCAAAATTTCTATGTATTTGCATTTCAGTTTACTTTTTTGGAACATATTAACTCGAGATCCCAGGGCATAAAAGTGGAATAAATTTAGGAATATACAGAAGTAGAATTCCATATTTTTATCAAATTTTTATTTAAAATAGCAATAAAAGAAAGAAAACATTCTAAATATCCAAAGGGATACCTTTTCATCTTAAATACTTAAACAACTAATTGTTTGATCTGTTCTAAATAAATGACATGTAAAGTATAAAGTTATGCAGTTATAAGGCCATTTAGCATTTTGAGTACCAGTTACATCAGGAACTACAATGAAATGGAAAATGCCTTGAATCTATTACTAATTTAAATTATTTATTTTTTTTTTAATTTGTTAATAATATTTAAATAAAATTTGATTGTAAAATAGTTAAATTAAAAGATGGCCATGAATTTCTTTCGATTGTCATTTAAATACATGCGATATTATGTAATGGAAATTTCTTCTTATTAATAAAATATTAAAAAAGGATAATATTAATTTCCATAATAATCAAATTTAATTTTTCTATGACCTTATTTTAAATAAATACATATGTATGTACATAGGTATTAATGTAATGAAAAAATAAATTTTAATTAAATACTGAAATACACATGAATGTCACAAACTGTAAAGTATAAATCTGTGGGTTTAAGCAACAAATTACTTGAAGCAGAAATTCATAATTATTTTATTACTGCAACTTCTGGGATTGTATTAACTAACTTTAATGCTACAAGCCAGCGCAGGCTAGTCATCCACCTAGCTAAAAGCCCACTGACGTGCGAAACTAGGGCTTGCTTATGCACTAGCTTTATGCTCCTTCTTGGAAAGAAATTGACAACAATTCCTAAGCCCGGACGCCGTCGTTTACATATAGTTTTGAATTATGTTTAAATTTTTTTTCAACGTATATATGTGAGTAATTTGTATAAGAAAATAAAAAAAAAAAATTTTAATATAGACCACCAATTTTCAAAAGCTACGAATATTTTTTGAAAATTTTAATAAAAAGATTCTTCTGGGTGTTATGTAAATGAATTTTGATGGTGATTATCCTTTTCATTTAAATTTTTTATGACAAATTAAAAACATTTTTAATGAATGACAAGAACTCTGTGTTCTCTTGATCCTTTTTAAATTTATAATTGTACACAGACACCGTCATATTTTTATATTTGAAATAAGAACAACTAAAAACGTAAATTTAGGATCTTTATATATAAATAATAACTATAAACAACAACACATACTCATAATTTCATTGTCTGTGTGTAAATTGTGTTTGAATATGGTGAAGTATGAGGACTAAGAATATAGGACTGAATGATTTCTTAAAATTTCTTTTAATAATTGCCTGATATTAACCTTTATTTATACTTTATATAAGTAATAACAAACATCCTTCTTCGCATATATCCTTGTTAAATTTTTATTATAAGTTCTTTTTTTTTTATTTCTTTTTCAAAAACATATCCTTTTTATTAGTATCTGTGCTGAAAATTGGTATAAAATGTACTTCTCCTACTCTACTTGTGAAGTCTAATTTTTTACGATTACCCTGGGGAATTTTTATGTACTCATTTTTCACATTTTTATTTTTCTTTTCTGCTTTTTATTATTTTAGTGTTTCTCTTCTAATATCCTCCTACTCTTTATACACGATTTTTTTTTTGTTTTCAGTTTTACGTTTTTATTTCGTATTTTGGTGTCCTAAATTTATGGAGGACTTCTTTTTTGTCAACGTTTTTTTTCTATTTTTTTTTTTATATGTTTGCCCTTGTCACACAAAAAAACATAATTTTTTTTTTATTTTCATTTCTTATTATTGTCACATACAGTGATACAAACACGCAAGAAACACACATACACATACACAAAATCACAATAAGAGGATAAAATCAGTTTGACACATTTTATATTAACGTTTTTGTTTTTGGAAATTTAAATAAAAAATTTCTTTTATTTAGTTATGTTTGTATGTGCTCTGATTATTAAATGAGAAAATAACAAAAATGAGATTTTAGTGAGATCAGAACGCGCAGAAATTCTTAAAAAGAAATTGTCACGGTTGATAATAAAAAAAAAATACGAAATTTTTGATAAGAAAATCGCATTGGATATGAAAAAACTAAATTACACTGGTATGCATAGGAGCAGGATATGTCTGACTTCTTTTTAGTTCTCAATTTAACAGTGAAAATCATAAGCTTTTGCAAATTCCGAAGTAAATCTTCCTGTCTTTCATTGCTGCTTAATACGACACGAAGATTTTCAACAAACGACTTAGGTTAGCGACTTAGTGTATTTTTAAAAAACACACCATTTTAATTCAAAATTACTCTCCCACCATTTCTTTCTCTCTGAGCACAAAATATTACCGTTGCTAATTTCACTATAGAAATAGTGAAATGTTTCAATATGTTTCATTTAAGACACAATACTTATGTCATATGTGTATCTAAAAAATATGTTCTTTTATGTGTAGATGTCTATGTTAACTGTTTGGCAGGTGCTAGTTTCAAATATTAAAATTATTATAAAAACGCCTCTTGTCTATTCTATTACATATGCAATGTAACACAAATTGAAATTTTGAAAAACAACTTAATATGGAAAATTTAAAATTTTATACACTGCAATTATTAACAAAGTTCCAATTCGCACAGTTCAAAAACGAATAAAGTAAAAAGCGCCGGATTTTCATACATTGTTTCTTTTGTGCTAATGACGGCTGCTATTGTAATTGAACCAATTCGGACAACTGGATTCGGGTAGCTGTTATTCAAATATTTATTTTTTTTACTACAACATGCGATTTGACAACATTTTTAAAACTAATAAATGTATTGATATGAAAATTTATAAGCCGCATGTTGCAGTAACAAAATAAATATTAAAATTTCTGAAATGTAACAATAATTGTCGGTGTCGCATTGATATAAATAACCAGATTTAAATCAATGCAATCAATAATTATTTGACATTTCATGCAAGTGCTGCTTTCGTGATTTTTCGCTTCTTATTCACTGCTGTATAGTGTAAATAGCTCATAAGGATTTTTTCTTACTTGGCTTATAACAACAATGATCTTATTTTTAAAATGTGATTTTCACTTTAATTCCTGTAATTTATGAATACTTCTATAAGTATTTGGAAATTTTATAGTAATTCTAGTAATTCTTACATTCTTCGAACTAAATTTTTTCCAGATATTATCAGATGTCTCAATAATTTCCCCTATACGTATATAATTTATTCATTAAGAAATTGAAAAAGAAAAATTAAAATCTCGCGCTCTTTTTGTTTTATAAATAACGAACAGAAAAATAAAACAAAGTCGCAATTAAAAAATTGAACAAAAAAAAACATTTTTTTTAACCTAATTTTTCATTAAATCTTTATCCTTTTTCATAATCAATTTGTTAGTTGGGCATAAAAGAACTTTAAGATGAACCAAAAGGTATCACATTTCATACATTTTTAGTTTTTTCTTCTTGTATAACAGAATAAATTTATTTTCCTATTTAAGAAATTTTGTATCTAGTTATAAGGAGGAAAAAATATTTAAATTTTAATAATTTTATATATACAGGGTTATTATTTATTATTAGAACAGGATCTTTTTGAATGATATTGAAAATATTTGGTATATACATTTAAGGTCTGTACTAATCTGGATTATTGGGTTTGAGAACATTTAGTTCTGTTGAAAAGTTTAGAGAAGCAACCAAATTCAAAATTTAAGAATTTATTACTTAACTAGTAATTTAATTATAACATAAAGATTCATGAAAAGTTTACTGTCATGCCATAATGTTACAGTCACATGAGTATGTGTGGCTTAATATAAATTTTATATTATAATATTCTCTTTCTGTACTTTAAATGAGAGTGCAGAATTACAGATGCAAATGCGGAACTTAATAGAAAAATAAATGATATAAAATGAAGAGCAAAACTTTTTTCGACTCTCGGATCTAATTGAGATTTTGTTATTCGAATTTCTTCCATTGAAGACATTAAAACATTTTTTAGTTGATTTTTATTTCTGTTTTTGCCCATCTTCGTTTCTAGCGTGCATCTTCTTTCAAAAATAAAAAAAAACAAATGTAAAAGGAAAATGAACAAAATAATTAAAAGGATATTGAGTATCACCCTGTATTGTATGTGTAAATAAAATTTATTTTAGAAGGTCCTTTTTTTTCTTAATTATAAGAGGCGGTATCCGTTTATTACTACTTATTTTGTTAATATTATTTTCTACCTTTTTACCTATCAAGGAAAGGAATACATCTGCTGTCGTTCTTTTCTGTCAGTTCGACTTTTTTTTTATTACACAGTGTTTCTCTTCTTTTTGCTTCTATTTCATAAATATTAAAAATATGAATATTACACAGGAACAAAAATAAGAAGAAAATCAGAAAAATAAGATTTTTTTTTTTATTTTATTTTCTTAAATATAAAACGAAGCAAGGTCCTCCTTGTTTGCCTTGAGCCAAAAAAAAAAAAATACAAATTATTTTACAAGTTTTTCTTCTTTTATACTTTGCATACCTTGAGATTTCCTTTCTTTTTTTCTCTCTTTTTTTTTGTGCTTCTTTATTACAATTTTATGTGTTTCTCTTCTTCTGTATTAAAAAATATAATATGCATATATTTTGATAAAATAAAAAAAAAGGATTTTTATATAGAAAATAAAATAAAAGGAAAAAAAAATTTATATAAATTTTGCAAGGATATTTAATAAATATTACGTAAAGATATCAGCTGATGCTATACAAAACTAATGAAAAGGACTAGGCAAAAAAAAAGAAATAGAAACAAAATTAAATAATAATAAAAATGAAAAGAAGGAAACGAAAAATCAAGCCAAGAGGAGATTTAAGTTGAACATTAACTAATAAATTGGATTATTAAAAGTTTGAGAGGGACTTAAGAAATGCCCATTAAATACTTTATGATGATTGTTTATTTCATTTTGTTCTTTCTTCGAGAAGTCCTTTTATTTTCGTTGATATTTTCATGCAATATTACAAAATTAAATAAAAAATAAAGGATGTTTTTTAAAAAAAATTTCAAGTTTTCTAACTAAATATTACATGAATTATTTAATCAAGAACGACTCTGATATAACAGAAAAAAATTATGTATTTTAAATCCAAGGATATCAAGGATATTATAATAAGGACAGCTGATACAATATATGTACAAATATACTTAAGTTTTCGAAATCATATCGTAAAATTCTGATTTAAAAAACGAAAAAGGAAAAGAAATTTTACAAGTATTGCTATGTGACCTTAATATTTTTGTTATTCTAAAAAAAAATTTTCTAAATTTTGTTAAGTATAGAAAGTTCCTAGGCATCCAAATGTATACGTACATTGTTATTGTTGTAAGTTAGAAATCGGAATAAAAAGGCAATAATGCCAAGGTGTAGGAAATTTTAAAATATCGAGAAAGTTTTTAAATATTTGTGAAAATAATTATTGAACAGTAAATACCAAGAATAATGGGAGAAATTGAAAATTCGGCGCTGTTCCTGAAATTTTGTGACGAAACAAAAAAAATATAATCATTAATCATTGAATACGAAATTTCTATTTAATTCTAACAAATTTGATTTTTCTCCTTTTTCTTAAATTTCAATTTTTTATTCAATTTAAAAAATATGAAAGAAGGCAATGAGACGCAGAGTTTATTTAGCATAATGCCAATTTTCAGTTATTGGTTTCCATTAGTCCATATGTAATATTCAATTCAACTTCTCCAAATGCAACATCAATTCAAAAGGATGCGAGTTACTATTAGGGTTTGAGTTTCTATTTTATATGTAATTTTCAAATTTACAAAAAAAAAAATCAATTTATATGAAAAAAAAAAAATTTTACTAGAAATATTGAAAATACGAATGAGTAAATGTGTCATCTACTTATTTTGGAATTTCGAAAAAGTTAACTTTAAAATTTTAAAGCTAAATTTGGGAATATTTTAAAACGAAATTTTTCTCTAATTCAATGGGCAAATAATGGTAAGTAATGCAAGTAAAAATATGTCTAACGTACCTTCGTTCACTAGAAAAAATTTAAAAAGGCGTAATTTTTTCCATATATAAGACCTTCACTCGAATGTATTTCTACCCGCAAGATATCGGAAATGATTTATTCTGCATAAAACACTTTCATTGGTAATTAAAAATTTTATGATTTAAGTTTTCCTAACAAAATAATTTAAGAGGGTTACACAACATCTTTTAGAGACAAATTATGTTTCAAAGAAATGGGGTTTTGAAAAATAAGTTTTTACGTATAGAATTTAAGGACCTAAAGAAAAAACCAAACTTTCCAAAATATTGTAGTTGACACCTAAATCGAAATAATAAAAAATTAATGCAGAAAATTCTTTTTGTCAAATTGCTTTCTTCATTTGTCATATAAGTATAGGTTAATTAATCTACTTGGTATATATTCCGTGAATAATTCCATTTGTAGTTCCTTTTATTTGAATTTCATATGTAGAATGTGAGTAATTTATTATTGATGTTAGTTTAAGTTTTAAAGTCTTATAACACGAATTACTTGCTCGAGAAACAAACGTATTCCTTAATATTACAATTTACAAATAATGGAAAAACTTATGATTTCGTTAAAACACAAATTGAGCTTAAATTTTCAAGAAATAAAAAATACAATAAGGATTAAACTTGTTACATGCATGCGCGTTTATAATTTATCACTCTTAAACCAATTAAATTCACACTTCTCAAATAATTATAGTTGTTTCCCAAGACAGAATTGATCAAGAGAATTCTCTCTTGAGAAGCAAGTATAATGATTTGAAAAAAGGGGTAAAGCTTTATTCTCAAATTGAAGATACATTTTTTATTTCTGCATAAATTCTTAATGCTATATCTTGGTAAATAAAAAAATTTAATTAAAATTTATTACAGCAAATTCTCTACTGTTTTGGTAAAAATAAAACAAATATTTCCGGAACTTTCAGTATCCCTTAATAAGCAGTCAATGGATGAGAAAAACTGCAAGCATGCAATCATCATAACTACATAATTATTATGAAAAAGAAATATTTTGTCTTTCTAGGTGTTAAATAAAGAAATTAAATTAAATCTCGTTAAAAAACTAAAAGCACAAAAAAATTAATTTTATTTTAACCAAAATTATGTTGAAAAAACTTAAACCTTACCACACTACTTTTTCCTACTTTATCTAATATTTAGTTGCCCCTTTTTTTTACAAATATGCTTATCTTTTCATATAACCTTTCACAAAATTCGAATAAAAATAAATGAAAAAATAAACTTTTAAGAGTGTCCTTATAAAAAATGTGTCAAGACCGAATTTTAATTTATCCTTTCATTATTCTGTGTGTATTCAATATTAACATACTATGTAAGTGTATATAAAAACAAAATTTAAGTGTCTTAAAAATGCAAAATATGATAGCGATAAATTTGATCTTTTATGCAAAATAATTCAAATACTTATACAATAATATTAAATATTATACTTTTAATGCTCTAATAATAACTGGATTTATTAAAATTATTGTCATATTAATATATAATAAAAGAACAAAAATATTTTTAATAATACAATGAATTTTTCAAAACGAATTTTTAATATTCATTTACTTGGGTATTTCACGATACTTGGATACAATTTAGGTGTAGCATTCAACAGCTTTTATAATAATCAATTAAGATTATTATAAAATTATTAATTTAATAAAATAAATTTTACACTAAAACAAAAATAGAAATGACTCACGTGTATTAAAGGATTCGATTATCGAGCAGAAAATGTTTAAAACAATTGTATGAAAGATTCCGTTATACATTTTGTATGAATTAATTTTCGTTTATATTCAAATTAACCCTTAATACAGGTGATTTTACGAATTTCATTACATTTTATTTTAAAAATCATAAATGGTTTGATTTTTATTAATTAATTAGAAAAATATTTGAATAAAAAGCATACATAACCTTTCACAAAAATATTACTTATGTAATACCACGGCTACACCAGAAAATGGTTATTATCTAAGTGAAATTATTCTCTTGTTGACGCTAGTAGAATTTTTTATAGAATAAGTTGTCATTTTGCTGTCACAAATGTTAGTTAGAAAACAACCAAAATTATGCTTTGCAATCATATGTCACTACTTCCCTATGTCATCTTCTGGCTAAAGATGAAAACCATGAGTTGATAAAGTATTAATGCAAGGTAGAAATTTGAAATATCAGCAGTATTTAAGTGTATTTCTCTCCTCACCGGATATTGACGAATTCAATAGATAATTTAATATGCGCAAGTACGCTATAAAATAGTAAGTAGCAGATTGTTACAAGAAATACACACCATAAACCAAGAAATGGATCTCATCATGCATCGCAACACAAGAACTGGATCTATTGTAATCCAAAATATCTTTTACACTCAAAACATCCTCTCGAAATCTAACCTGTTGAGATAAATTCGAATATTTATTCAAGCAAAAATTTCTTGGATGCTACATAAACCCTCATCCACATGAGAGGACAATTTCCTCATACGAAACCTATTCTGATCTGACTCTTAATCATCTTTTTAATTTTTTTATAAATGACGGTACTTTTCTTATTTCGGTCTTTCAACCTCGTTTCTGAGTTACTTTCGGATCCCACGGTACCAGACCACACAAAAGTGCTTCAGTTTCAAAAGAGGTATATTGGCCCCTTTCCCTAGTACGTGGACACGCTCATTACCCTTTACCCAACTATCCCACAGCAACTAGTGCAGTGTAATTCCCGAAAAACGTAAACAGATGCATAAAGCTCCGCTTGGTAGATACTCGTATACGTGCCTCAGCATGATTAATTTACTCGATGTAACTTCTTATCATATCATCTGTCAGAAAATGCAGAGGCGGAACGTGTTTTAAGAGAAATGGTTCCCATAAAATTGTAAGCACGAACTGAGTTGATAACTTTAATATTTCATTATTATTTTCATATGAATATACACTGTCTATAGTTATCTGAACCTACAAACTCATAAATAATATATTCAAATTAACATACACATTCAAACTCTTAAATTCATAACGCAAAATAATAGAAATTAACTTTTTTATTTTATTTTCTTTTTCTTTCTCTTATATTTTGCCTTTCAAATGAAAAAGAACCTACGAGTTCTGTAGAATGTTATATGAGAAAATTGTAATCTCTAGATTCCACATTTAAACTTATCAAGTCCTTAGACATTTATAATAGATTCATTTCACATTAAATTTTATATATTTTGTGTGTATAAGTACCATATATGTTCGTACACAATTATGTACATAACATGTGTAAGTAAGTATATATGTGAACATTATACTACGCACATTCATACAAACACATTTTATATTTTGAATAGAATATTAATATTTTATGTTCTTGATATTAAAATAACGTAAATGGGGGGAAAATATTATATATGCTTACAAAAAAAAAAGAAAACAAGTAGAAAAGAAAAAAGGTTAGATCAAGGATAATTACATTTTCGAAATATGTTATAAAATATGAATTAAAATAAATGAAAGAAAATGAGAAAATTGAATAAAATGAAAATAAAAAAAGAAAAATAAAGAAATAAATTATGAGAAAAAAATAAAGATAACAAAAAAAAATATAAAAATTAAGTAGGGAGAAGAGAAAATGTCAATGTATATACAACGGGAAAAAATTTAATGAAAATTTGAGGAGTTAACATGTTGAATAAATTATTACTTACATATTGGAAAAGCCTTCAAGTACATACATACATATATTGTGTATGTACAAATGTAGAGAAAATGGTTATGAAAATTTCAAGGAAATTTCGTCGATTATCATATTTTTGTCCCATTTTTTCCTTTTTTTTCACATTGTATAGAAAAAATATTAATGAATGAATTCAATAATGAATTAATTTCATTATTTTAGTTTTCAGTTGAAAAGAGGGAGTTGATATTAAATTATTTTTTGATTAACTTAAAAACATATTATTACAATGAAAACAAAAAAAATAAAACACAAATCTAAGGACTCAAAATTTTTAAAAAATTTCGTCCTTTAAATAATATATTAGTAATGGAATTTCATGTTTTCTATGAGAATTTGCAGTTGATTGAAATGTGACGAGAAATGATGAGAGAGCGAAAATGATTCTATTTTTGATAAAACAATCGCCAAATTATGCTGAAAATTCAGTGACGGCTGATTGCTTTTCGCCTATCTTCTTAATGCGACTCTCAAAAACTGAAATTGTTGAATTTCGCATGAAAATTTTAAAAACCTTTTAAAAATTGTTAAAAATTTCACCAATACTGTAAATTATAAGTTTCCAATTCTCATTCAGACTCGTTTATTGAGGTTCGTTAAAATTTGTATACCAAACTGAGACCTAAGTGAATTAATTTGCGACGCCTTCACAAACTATCAGCAATATTTTAAAATATTTTATGTATAAAGCTGAACTATTGAATTTACTGCACTGCTGAAATCTTATTAATCGATTGTAAAGCCATTTATTATAGTAAACGAGTCGTGAGAAAGTTTAATTTGTATCCATGAAATGTTGTTCGAGTTCTAAAATTTTCATAATGCAACTATATAGAATTAGTAATATTTATTGAAATTGCCGACTTATATTTAAACTTTTTAAAGATTTTAAAATTAAAATATTTTTGAAATAAGAATTTCTATAATTTCTTCCTAAATATCTAGTTAAAATATAATTGCAAAAATAAACTCAATTATGAAATTCTTTCATAATAGAATCAGTATAAAATTTCCTTATTCAAAAATTATTTATTTATATCAAGGATTTAAGATTAAAATTTTGGTATATATAATGAAGTATGATTTGGTAAATATCCAAAGATTTCAAAAAGGTTCTCATGTCTTATAATATTACACCAGAAACAACAATAATAATAATAATAAAATTCATTCACCCCATGTCAAAATAACACGTAACATACATATATGTAAGGTATGTTAATATACACACATGTATATATAATGTGTCTAATGATCCTTTATACTCGTATTTGCGATACGAAAATTGAGGTTAGAAAATGGGGAAAAAAACATAAGAATGAAAAATTTTCGTCTTTGTTTTTTTTTGTGCTTTCTATTAAAAATTTCTCCCTTATTAAATTTACAAACAACCAAAATAACAATTGAAAATAATGTAATGTTTATATATATGAATGTATGTATGTATGTGTTCGTGCACGTTATAATCATAATATAAGATAATAATAAATAAGGACAACCATTTTAGTTGTCGCATTACCACCATTTCATTTCATCTATATAAAAATTTTCTTTGTTTTCTCCTTTTTTATAAAATTTAGCAGGCATTCTTTCTCCATTTTGTTCTTGAATTTATGTTTTTTTTTGTAATTTTTCTTGGCTTCTTACTAAAACTACCTAACAATATTTCCTCACTATATAAATATTATGGCTCCCCTATAATAATTTTGTGTATATCTACTTTTATATTAGTAATGATACTGTCCTTAATAGGGTGTATCAGAAATAAATTTGATAATATTTAGTTTTCAATCTCTAATACAATAATTTTTGTTTGAAAAGTATAGTAAGATTTTACTTTAAATTGAATTTGAGTACCAACTGCGACAAGTATGCGCCATAAATTTCTCATTATATTTATGAATTTTGTAATTTTGTGTTATAACTGCAATTACTATGAAAGTTCCATGAGAATACAAGAGAAATTTTGAGAGAACAATTAAAAATTACTTTGGAGTTTTAAATTTTTTAGAACGGGCATTTACCACAAAAAGAAACCAATCTAGGGAGACTAGACGCTAGATTGCTTCATTAATATAACTCATCACAGAAGTGATTTAGTAAGTGAGTAAAAACCCTATTAAAATACTAGATTTTATATACATTAGAGAGGGCTGATTTATATATCGTCTTAAATTGCCAATCAAAATTTCATCATATATAGGGAAAACTGTTCTCAGAATAATTCTCCGGACATGGAGACCGAATCATTCGAAATTTTGATTTCAATATAAGATTATTTAAATTATTGAATTCTACAAAGGAGATTATAGAATTGAAAATTTCTTATAATCGTCTTTGTGAAAGCGAAAGTTGCTATTGAGGATCTACATTCATGCTCATTTCAAATTTACTAGTCACTACTCACTACTCACAATATTCTGTTCCGTGCTCATATTCATCTAATCAAAATAATATAAATTATATTAGATCTCAGACAACTTATACAAGTTATAACAATAACAAAATTAGTAGTAAAAATAAAAAAAAAAATGGAGAACAAGAAAAAAAACCCAAGGATATTTCAACATAAAACTCGTATATTTTAATGTTAAATACACAAAATAAGAAGAAGCATTAAGGGAAAGAGGAAAAGAGATAACGAGTTACTACTACTATACAACTATTATACAGTTGTTTTGAAATATGAATTAAGGTCGAGAAAAATATTTTTTGGGGCGGATAATTTTATGCTTTTATAGAAATTTTTCATTTTTGTTCTCGTTATTTTTATTATTGTTGTCATGCCTTGTTGTATCCTTTTGTTGGACATTTTGTTGTTGGAATTTCTCTGTATTTTCACTTATATTTCTATAAATATTTTTTCTTACCGTTAGGTATTATTATAGTCTTTTTAAGTAATTCATATATATGTATATATATATGAAGGTACTTACATATTTAGGAAAATATTATGTTAGTATTTTAAAAATGAGTATAGTCGTGTGTTAAAAATTTTATATAATAAATTGAAGTACGTATTTTAATTAATTGAAAGATTGTCTTGCTTTATTGAAGCTTTACGCAAACAAACATTGTTCTTGGATCTTGTTTGATTCAGTTATAGACAGATAGAAATTGGACGTTTGAACGTTGGTGAATTTTGTTTGATTCCAGTAATATTTAGCTTATATCAAGCAACAATACTTGTTGTCTAAATGCTGTTTTTTCAGCAATTTATTAATTTATGGCTTAATATCGAATTCAAATACAAATATAGTTTGTAGTTGTTGATAACAACCCAAAGGCCACATATTAATTTAGTAATACGCGGTTCTTTAATCTAATTCACGAATTTTATGCTTCAAATGAGTACAGCGATTTATATGTGGAACTGAATTGCAATCAAAATCATATTACTGTGTTATAAAATTTATTAAAAAAGGTAGTGGAAGAAATTTTTATTGGCCCTCTGCGTTGCCTCTTTAAATTTGTTTCTTAAAACTTTGGGGTATTGCTTTAATAATTATATTAAATTTAATATTAACTAGATTTCTTTGAATTATAATAAGTAAATGTTTCAAATTGGATTATATCAATAAAATTATTATTGAATTTCAAATTTCACATTATTTTCCACATTTTTGATAATTGAAACGACGACGAGACAATTTACTTTATCCATATTAAATAAGGATTACAAATTTTGTTATAGTGTCCGGATTTAAGCAGAATATAATCATTTTGTAATTGAATCATAGATATACAAAATTGAAATTTCTTTTCCTCTCCTTTGACATCTCTCGGTTATCCTTTTAAGTATTTCAATATACTCGTACTTTCATTAAATATACTTTTCTTTCAAATTAAAATATGTGTATAGGGTGGAAAAAGTTATTTAAATTAGTATATTCTTTGCGTTATACGTATATATATATATATATATATATATATAAGTATAATGTGCAAAGATTACCTAATAATATTGAAAAACATTTTTACAACACAAGTAAAATGAAAAAAAAAAAATTTTATATTGTACAATTTACATTACAAGCTCGCCATATACAAGTTAAATGTAATAAGAAAGTTACATTTTAAAAGATCAAAGAGCATATAGAAATTTCAAAGTAATTATAAAAAATACAAGTACATGATGATAATTTGTAATAAAACGCATAATGTTTTGCATACATAATAGAAATAACATAGGTAACTAAATACTGAATCTCAATGAACTAAATACGAGTACAATGAATTACAATAGAAACCAAAACTACATGTAGTAGGAATGGAGGAAGTTAACATTATGCATTTATAATTAAAAATCAAATAAAATCAATCGAAATATTGTTAAATTATTATAGAATATTTTATGATTAAATTCTTTGATTGATTGTCATATAATTACAATGAATGAATTTAAATAATTTATCACAGAAAAAAATGAATTAGATTTTTCAACTAATCGTAATTAGCTGGTTTCAAATTAGGTGTTTTATATAAACAATTAGAAGTATTGACAACTTCTTTAGCTGTTTTAAAATTCACTATTAGCTGGCTCAACTATTTGGAATTAGTTGAATGCAATATTTAAAAGATTAGGTGATTTATCTACTCATTTAGATGTATTATCTAAAATAAATAGTTGAAAAAGTTCAACTAATTTAATTAGATATTTCATCTAAACATTTAGTTATTTTAGAAAAGAAAACAAAAAAATAAGTTTACAGTTTTTATGTAAATTCCTAATCAATGACTACATTTTTAAATATTTTGACTACAACTTTAGTTGATTCAGCTATTTCATTTTATTGCCAAAAATTGACTAAAACATTAGTTGAACTACTGAAAACATTGGTTGAGTTATCAAAAGATCAAATGTTTTACTTAGAAATAAATACCGTTACTTTTTTCTTCAATGACTACTTTTCTAGATATTTTAACTATTACCTTAGTTAATTCAGCCACTTTATTTTACTCAAAAAAGAATTAACTAAAACACTAGTTGAAATATCGAAAAAATTAGCTAAATTTAGAAAAAAACACTTGTTTTATCAAGAAAAAATTCAAAATACCGCTACTTTTTTTGTATTCTAATTTTTGAAGTTTTTGAACAGAAATTAGTACATGTTGAATATTGGCGTAGTAAATAAGCATAGTTTTATTATTGTAAAATAAATTTTTCGTGATTGAAATTAACTTAAAAATAATTATTATTATTTTAAAAAAAAATTAAAAATAATATTCAAAAAATTTACATATTGGACTAAATAAAAAAAGTGATAATCGTGTTAAGAGTAATAAAAACAGCTTCTTACTTTCGAAGATATAGTTCTAGTATGATGTAGAAGTTTTGAAAAGTCAATCATTACATTTGCAGCCTGAAGGTAATTTTAATTTTATATAAATTTTATAATAATTATTATAACTTTAATATTAATTTCAAGTTTTAATTCCCAGTTTAAGAAAAAGGAGACTGAAACTTAAAGCAATGTAATTTGGCTCAAAAATAATATTAATCCTGAATAAATCGTAATTATATAATTAAAATATAAATTTTAGAAACCACAAACCATAAAGCCTTACATGTGAAGAAAAAAACAATGGAAACTTCAAATTTAGATGTTTTGCATTACACCTTACGGTATTACAATACTTTGAATTTTTTTTTACTCTATTTTTTTATTAACGATATTAAAATTTATAAAATATTTTAAGCACACATCGTTCATCAAATTACAACTCAATGTTATAAAGGAGGAATATTAACTTGTCAATAATTTTAAAAATACAAAACCCATCATCATTGTTGTTGAGTATTGCTTAGAAAAACTTTCGTGTTTTTACATTTAACATAATGTGACATTAACTGAAAAAATATTGGATAAAATAAAATTAAACGAAACAAAACTTAATTTTTAATTTATAGTACCTTTTTATTTTCAGGATTAAACCTAAATAAATTTAAAAACGAGCCTAATTTATTTAGATACTTTTTCTAATATAATAGGTAAAAACTCTATTATAATTAACTAAAAAATAGTTATATTTTCTATTTTCTAACTAAATAATTAGGTAAATTATCTATTGTTGAGAATATTTTTTAACTATTTGTTTAGGTGAAATTCCTATTTCTTTAGTTAAATTTCAAAAAGGTTTTAAAATAAATCAACTAAATGATTAGGTGAACCGACTATTTGCTTAGTTCTAATCCACCTAAATTTTTAGGTATTTTAGCTAGTATTGTAGATAAATCAGCAAATTTATTTGGTTAATTTTCCTAATTATTAAAAAGTAAATTCAGCTAATTTAAACTAGGCAATGTAGCTAAATAGTTTAGGAGGCTGAAAATCAAGCATTTCATTAGGTGATTTATACTATTGTTTTAGCTAAATGTTCTACTCTTTTTTTTCTGTGATTTATGTAATCAAAGCAATTGAGGTGAGTAACTCATGCAATTTTTTGTTCAGTATTCAATTATGTATTTGAAAGTACTATGAGAATACAAGAGAAATTAAAAGAGAATAATTATAAAATTGAGCAATAGAATGTAAAATTTTTTATATTAAATTTATAAATTTTCTTTAGTACTAGGAGAATGAGAGCATTTGTCGAAACACACCCATTATAATTACTATGATGGGAATTGTATTATAATGTTGAATCATTCGAAATATTTTTAAATTCGAGTAAAGGCAATTTATACAAAATAGTTATTAATTGCCAATTATTAATTAGTTTAATTAATTAGTACGGTAGTAATCTAAACTGTCTAAAGTAGCTTACTTAAACTATAGAAATATGTACGTAATTTTATGTTAAAATTAAATCTGCAACAAATTATTCAAATCTAAAAAAGTAGAGAATTAATTCAAAAATGAATTGCGTTTTTTTCATTTTCATTTACGAGTATTTGTCATCTTGCTTGTTAAGTTCAATAAAGATTTAACTATAAATAACAAATTATTGCGAGTCATTGTGTTTGGAAACGTTGAAAATAATTTAAGAAAAACAATCTCTAAATGAAAATTTTATGTTATAAAATGTGTAGAAATACTTAAAGTGTATAAGACATGACAGTCATCAGAAGTCAATGTTATTCTCGTGAAAATTGGCTCAATATTGAGCTAAAAAAAAAAAAAACTTTTTCAAAAATTTATTGGTTTTCTTACTTTTTGGCTCATAGCAAATGCACTATATGCTTTTATCTTGGAACTCGAACATACTTTCGAATAAACCAAAACATCAATAAAAAAATGTAGTGAAACTATGAGCCCTACATCTTAAAACTTGGAAATATGAGCTAAACTTTTTGTGTGTGTAGCATAAACAATTCTAAATTCTGATCAAATCTAAAGCGAAGAGGATTTTTAATAATTTAAAAATACTATTAATAATTAATTATGCACAGAGTTTTCCTATTGTTTCAATATCAAACAAACAGATTTGATTTCAATTAAGAAATTGCAATGACCACAACCGTGACTATATTAAATATGTTAAGTACATCACTATATGAAAAATATTAAAAATATTTATATTTAAATTTAATTTAATTTTAATATAGAGAACTTCAACTGCTAATAGCATTTGTTAAAATTAAATTAAAGTCTCCATTTCCTGCTTGATTTCATGATTTTATTTTTAATAAAAAATATTTTAAAAAGTATTTCAACACTCAAAACTGAAATATAAATTTTTTTTATTTGATTTGTATACAAAGTAGTTTAAAAAAAAATTTAAAATCGAATGAGTTCTCTATAAAGTCATTAAGAAAGTAAGACACAAAAAAAAGGGAAATTTGTTGTTTGTTTGCATTTAATATCATCGCTCTGCTCCTTCTTCATCATTGAAAATTACGAATTCGAGTACATTTTCTTTTATTTATTTCTTCTCTTTCCTCTTCTATTGTTACTTTTTCTTTTTTTTTTTGTATTAAGATCTTATTATTTCATTTATTTCACATATTATTTAACAAAAGGCTCAAAATTAGCAAAAAGAGAGAGAGAAAAAAAAAATAAAGAGCCAGCGTGATATTGAAAAGGGGTCAATTGAAAGTTACCATTTACTTTATATGCATTCAAATTAATGCTATGAGGTATGAGCATATAAAAATATAAGGGGCAGATGTTGTACAAATTATAACCCTTACACTTCTGCACGTATATTAAAGGATAATTGCATATACTCGTACGTATGTATTAGTGTGTAAAATATTATTTTTTTTTGAAAGTAAATGAAAGCGGCGATAATTTCAAGGATAATACAAAAATAAAAAAAAAATTTTTTTTCCAAATTAAAAGAGTTTGTGTACGTACAAAGAGTATCTACATATTTTGAAACACAATGTAAATGATGTATTGAGTTGTGGTTCATCTGTGATTATGGAAATGAATTTTAAAAGTTTATTCCTCTTTTTTTTGTATTTTTTTTTTTGGGAAAATATTATAAAATATAAGTAAATGTGTAAATATATACAAAAGGGTGGTGTACATTATATATATTTTGAATTAAAATTAAATATAAGAGATGAAAGAGAGAACCCCCTTAACATTCATTATACAGGATTCAATTTAAAATAACAAAGCCACTTTAAAATCAAGTAAGTTTCCTTTTTTGTTTTCTGAATTTCAATATAAAAATCATATATGATTGACATAATAAAGAAACTGAAGTTATTTACTACACTCTTATAATAATAATAATCTATGTATTGATGAATATTGGGGTTTGACTTTTATATTTTGGTATAACAATTACTTGCATATATACATACAAATACTCGTATGTATTACATTTATAATAGTGTATATTTTCTATGTTTCTTCTTGTCCAAAAGTTTTTAAATGAAATTAAATTTTTGTGTTAACCCTTAAGCGTTATTGTTGCTAGCGTTAAATTTTACAAAAAAAAAATACGTGATTTCCAATCAATATTTAATTTTGGATCAAATATACTAATAAAATTTAAAAGAGTAAATAATTTTATGGATTCAATCTACAATAATAAGAACAAGAAATATGTGCCATTTTAAGCGGATAGTTTTTGAAAATTTTGACAAAAACTTACAAAATAAACCTTTAAACTAGACTCATTAAGAATTGACAGAAACTTAAGGCCTAATCGCCTATCTTGCTATTTTACGCGGAAATTGAGAAGAAAATGAGTAACTATCATATATGTATTTGTATATTGTAATTTTCGAGCATAAAATGTACACAAATTTATTCACTTTGTTTTTGAAAGTGAGACGTTCAGTCAATAATTTCAGTGGCTTCAAGCACAAACGAATAACTTTAAAATAAACTTTAAAATAAGTCATGTGTGAATTTGAAAATAACTCCGGCTACAACATAGTCGTAGAGCCAACGAATTTTGTGAACATATGAAACTCAAAACGGTTAGTGCTTCAGGCCACTGATTTGAAAATATGTTCAATTGATAAAATGGGTAATCTTATTGGAAAAGTGAAAAATTTTAGATCAATTAGAAAATACTGAGAATTCTGATTTGAAAATATTAAAATAGAGAATGTCGAAGTGAAAAGTGAGTAAAAAGGCAACATGCACGATCAGGCTATGTTAATTACTTCTAAATTGCTGGTTAACAAGCAATAAAATAAGCGAATGTCAACAGAAAAATTAACTCTTCGCTAATTTTCGGAACAATTCTCTTACCAGGCAACTTGGATGTATTTCAATTTTAACAATTTATAAAAAAAATTATTTTTAACTTCTATCCTTCTATTTTACTACCCCTTTTCTCTCCCTAACCCCGTAAAGTTTGCAAAATTACAATTTTTGGCATTCTATATCTTTAATATTATAAAAACCTTGTTGAATTTCTATGCAAAAGCAAAGAAGTAGCAGCTATTGTTCTCTTACACAAAAGTTATACTCTAATGCCTTAATTAAATTCAAGGTTTATATTGAAATAATTTTTTTCTAAAGTATTACATTAACATTTCTCCTAAATTTATGCAAAATTATATAGTTTTATGCAAGGATTATTCCACCAATATGTGTTCTCATTACTTAGATATAAAAACCTATGAAGCTACAAGACTTGAATTGAATACATTTTTAAATATTATAACATGTTACTGAGCAAGTTTATATTTAGTCTCTTTAAAACACGAAATTAAAATTCACCATAATAAAAATTCTCTGATGAATATTTTCACTACAGTATCCGAATGTTATCTTCTAATTAAAATTTATTTTATACCAATAGTTATTTAAACTTAACATCATTCAGTATATTTCATATCTCCCTCTCAGAAAACACTCTGTACTCTGTACGGTTCATTTACAATTCTCAAATTATTGTTATTTCAAATATAAAATCGATTTTTCTCCCTCTCTTTTTTTTCTAATATTGCAGTGGTTACTTATTTACTAAAACCCTCTTTTCACAAGTCGAGTAGCTTAAAATAGAAAACTTATCACTATTATCACTTTCCTATCTATGGTTAGTTAATGTAATCACCATCTTCTTCTTCTTGCATAATGTAAAAGCGTGTGTTTGTATATATGTATGTTTTTTATTTTCACGAGAAATTTCAAAATAAAATTTTTTGGGGGCAAAATTAATTCTTTTTTTCTTTTGTTTTTTGGATATTCTTTGTTCAACCAGAGCTGACAGATTTTTAATCGTCTTTCAAAAAAATATCCTTTTACATTTCTTCCTTTTTTTGTTTTTTTGTAACTAGATTTTACAAATCTATTAAACGAATTTAACATTATACTATTATGTACACAATTATATGTGTACATGGTCTTGTATATGCGTATATATGTAAGTTAATTTATTATGGTTTAATAATTTTCTATTTAAAAAAGGTATCATTTATATACTTTTAAACACGATTACATTAGAAAATTATTGGAAAATTAATTTTGTTAAAAGCCCTCATCATATAGGCAATGTTATAACAAAAGGGTTTTATTACTTTAAATACAGACATTCTTGTTTTCAACTGTAATTCAACACTATAGTTATAGATTATAAAATGTAGCAAAAATAATATTTTAGGAAATTAAAATGCCATAAACAAGAGCGTCTATTTTAATGAGATATTCAAAATTTATTTATTGAATAGATTGTGTATATAACGTGTATGGAATTGAAAGTATGTATATTGGTTTGTGATACAAAGTTTTTGTTTGATTTAAACACCTACGATTTTTAGAAAGGAGTTATATTATGGGAGGAACTTCATTATTCTGAATGTTGTATCTTTATTCTCTATTTATATTTTATGTGAGGTATAATGAATAAAGTGCTGCTGCATTTGTTCCAATCAAATTAATCCGATCGAACACCTTGACAATCTAAGTTTAAAAATTTATTTTTGAAATTTAACAATTTTATTTTTTGGAATAGTATAGCAGTTACTCAAACCTGTCAAGCCATACCAGCAAAACTTTAGAGATTGTAACCTACAAATGTACACATGAATGTCAAGTTTCATGAATTTAACTTTACTATTTTTCCAAATTCTTAAAATTTTCTTTAAGAGCTATATGACAAATACCCGAATCTGTTAAGTCATTTTACTAAAACTTCAGGGATTTGACGTATAATTGGACACACGACTACCAGGTTTTATGAATCTTACTTTATTATTTTTTTAAATATTTTAAATTAGTTTTTAGAGTTGTGTGGCAGCTACTCGAACCCAATTACAATAGCAGCCGTCCTTGGGACGAAAGAAACAACTTATGAAAGTTTGGTGTCATATGAAAAAGCATTATTCGTTTTTGAGTTATCGCATGACGGATGGACGGACGGACATGTCTAAATCAAGTCTAAATATGTATAAATGTCTACGAAGGTTGAATATTACGAAGGTGCAGGAGTATAAAAAAATTTAATTTCAGACTAAAGCTTAAAATTTTGCAAGTAAAATTGGAAAAAAAAAAATATTTTTAAACAATAAATTGCAATGGCGCTTAAGGAGACTTTAAATATTTATGAAAATAAATTATGTTTTATGAGTTTGCGATCTAATAAAAGTGAGCTTGTCGAAGTAAATTTAAGAAAATGACTTACGTGAATCACTTTGAATCGCAAATAATAAAAGCTAAAAATGGCCGCGACTTGTTCTTCAAAAAAACATATTAAAAAAGAAAAAAATACCTGGAAATGAAAGTTCTAATCAATATTGTCTATTTGCTCAGTATGAAATTTAATAAAGATTTGTTGCTGAATTTCTTTTTTGAAACTTTTTTCAAAACCACAATCCGTTATTTTCGGAAATTAAAACTTCAACTTTAAAAACTTTCTATTATACGCACTCTTTTTTATTATTATTTAAAACTCTATATATTAAAAGTATTAAAAACATAAAAATCTTTACCATCAAATGGATTTAATGGTTATATGCTAACATTATAAGAAACCCTCTTCCAATATCATACTTTCTAAGTTAAACAAAAA
Source organism: Condylostylus longicornis (assembly GCF_029603195.1). Lineage (NCBI taxonomy): Eukaryota > Metazoa > Arthropoda > Insecta > Diptera > Dolichopodidae > Condylostylus > Condylostylus longicornis. Next base: position 14,010,725 of record NW_026577973.1, on the reverse strand, counting down.
ATTGAATTTTTCATCACATTTCTGGTGCATAAGAATCGGAAACATAACAACACAAAAAAAAATCAAAAATCTCTTTGTTCTTGTTTTGTTTATTTTTTTTTTTTGTTGTTTTCTTTGGGATACGGAAAGGAGGAATAATTTAAGAGTGAAAGGATTAAGAACAAGACAAAAAAAAAAAGAGCACAAAAAATCCACCCTTTTACATAATCGATTCTTTTTGTTTTTGTTTTGTTTTTTTTCTTCTCTCAATTTTCTCAACTCAGCTAGAGTGAGCATTTTGTTTTCATTATAAAATTAAAATTTTTGATTTTCAATGGCTCTTTTTTACTGTACATATAGAAATTAATATAAAAAAATACAAACTCTCCAAAAATTATCATAAAAATCATAGAAAGAGAAAAAGAGAGGGTTTACATTAGAATAAATATAAAGTGAAAATTTTATATTATATACAAAAAAAAATATTAAACGGAGGAAGGAAGCAAGAGAGCAAAATTAAAAAACACCAAAGTACCAAAGTACCAAATATAATAATAATAAAAATTAAGAAAAAAAATAGAAATCTAAAGGGTATTAAAACAAAAAAAAAAAGGATTTTTACAAGATATTTTATTTAAAGGATAATACATGACATTTTAGATATTGTTATACATAATACTGTTATATAACGTACACTTTGTTGGTAAATTGAACAATATAATAACATTATGCCTGTATAAATTATATGTGCATAAATTATTTATTATAATGTTAAAGATTTTAAAATGGTATATAAGAGTAGCCCATTTTTACCCGCTATTTTTTTTTTCCTTTTATTCTTATATTTTTTTTTAAAAAGAAAGTAGACGTACATATACTAAAATTTATGTCTGAAAAAGTTTTATATTGATTAAATGGATGAAATAAGGATATTTCTATAAAACATACATATATCATTATATATATTTAAATATTAAGGGGCATTTTACAGGATGTTATATAATATTCGACAGAGTATGTGTATTTCATGTTACGTATACATAAACGAGTCATATAGAAATTGCACCCGAACATAAATTTTTTGCTAATAAAATTTTGAAACTATTGATTAAGAATTCACTATTATGGCACTTATAAAATTAAAAATGGACGAATGTGGAGATAAAAAATGGTGAACGATTTTTGGTTGCAAAGGAAAAACAATAGAGCAATAGTAAAAATTAAGACAAAAACTACAAGCGAGTGTGTAATTATTATACGGATGGGGATATGGGGACTATAATCAGTCTTAGTTGGCTGCGGTGGTTGGATAGGCAGATGTTTTTTTTGCTGCATGTGCCTCTTCTGAAATCTATTATCTATACCACATTGAGCAGTTATATTATAGGATTGTTGTATAAAAAGTTTTACAAAACAATGTCATAAAAATTTAACCTTTCTTTTTAATAACCTTCAAAATTTTATTAAAATATTAATCATCTTCCTGGAATATTTATTGTGTTTTCTGTATTTCCATCCCATGAATTTGGAATATGTACGGTGTTAGTTCAAATAATATTAAAAAAATATGAAATTTTGAAGAAAAATCTGTGAAGTAGAGCACTGCATAAAGGAAGTAAATCTATAGTGACATGTGAAAACCCATCTCCTATAATAATTTTGAAACCTAGTAGAATAATGTAACGATTAAGATATTTGTGTAATGTTCATGAATGTCATCTAACAAGCCAAAGGCACTTATATGATTTGGCATAATTGCTCCATAATCACAATCATCAATAACCGAATTAAAGATTTAATCAAGTAAAATCAAATAATTTTACTATTCTGTTCAATTTTCGGCACATTATGTAAGAATATCTGCTAATAAAAATATTTTGCAACACCCTGTAAAATTTGTTGCTATTGTAAAATAACTGTACATAGTATCGCAAAAAAAAATAAATATTTATTTATAAATTTTAAAAGCATTTCATTGATCTCTTTGTTGTTTCTCTGGGTTTTGCATTGTTTTGTCAGCTTATTTCAAATAGATTTTGATTAAGGATTTTAAATATTTTTACAAAAACAAAAACAAAAAGAAAAGTTTTTCTAAATGTTTTTTAAAAGTTTTTGACTTTACTATAAAAAAAAAATTCTAATGAAAATTAGTGGTCTTTGTTTTTGTCTTTCAATTTGTCCTTTTGCTATACAAACACCTACACAATAACACCATTATTTGCGTTTTATGTCCGAATTGGTAAGTGTAATTTTTCTGATTTGGAGTTTTCTTTGTTTCAAAGAATTAAAAATTGAATTACACACAAATATAGTTTTTTTGAAATTGAATTTTGCAATTAAAATAAGGATTTGCTATTTGATGAAAGTAATTGTGAAAAAAAAATTTTTTTTGGGTTTGTAAATTGTTTGTGACTGAATTTTTTAATTGGTTTTATAATTTGATTTTGTGACAAATAGAATTTTTAATTCTATTACTATTTAAGCCTTTACAGAGAAACTATTGTTACTGAGGGTGAAAATATAGTCAAACAGAATAAAATTTTTATTAATTTATAAAAGTTTTAAAATATTGTAAATTTTAAGAAGCTTATTCTATAATAAATCGAGTTAAGTTCATTTTTTGAGTATTTTAATTAAGGCAAACAAATTTTTGACTTGTTACTCTTACTCTAAATTTCTCTCACATATTTCATAATGGTGAACTGGAGACTAAATTTTGTAAGATTTTTTAAATAATCTGCAATACTTACAAAGATAATATTTTATTAGATAATAAAAGAAAACTATGCCAAAATCTCACCTGAAAGAAAAATAGAGAAAAAAATGTGGTTAGAATTAATGTAATTAAAATTATTTCTTAAAAAATATGTTAACAATGTTATTTAAAATAAAAATTTAGTTCATACATAGTTATCAGAGTTGCCGTCAAAGGAGAATTCTCGCTATGTCCGACAAATTTCGTTTCATAATAGTGATCAACTTAATTAATCCTAACGTAAGAATTTGTATTCAGACCATCTAAGAACTGTAATCTCTATAAAATTTTAGAAACTCATGATTTAATTGAGGCATTGGACACATTAGATTTCTATCTAACATCTTTGATCTAAAAATTAGTCATTTTGGTCAATAGAGCCATAAAATATTTCTACATATATCTTAAAATATTGAGTTTACACCTTATTTTTTACTCTGCATAAGTTCGTTTTTGTCCTTTAAAAATTTTTTTTAAAAATATTATGACTCATAGAAAATAATCTTAATATTTCAATACCTATTTACGCACGAATTGTTACTTGTTCGAGTAGGCCATAAATTTTAGTCATAATTTTACTATTAATTAAAAGAAAAGTATATTGGAGTTCTTCGAATAATAAAATAGTTGTATTTTACTTCCAAATTTAATTTATATTTCAAATAAAAATTTTGAAATCATAGTCCAGAAATTTTACAATCTACATTGCGACCTTCAATCACATATTCTAATTTTGTATCTGACCCTAATCCTTATTTCCAATCTGATTATAGACAACAACAAAACCAGCGCAAAATTCTTAATTTATTTTTTTAAATTTTCACTGTGGTTTTGACATTCTGCTCTAAATAGCTTTGAAAATTCTACTACGCTTGATTAAAACATTAAATATACCATACGGTTTACTTGATTCGTTTCAAAATTATTTTGTAATGATAAAGGATTTGCAGAATATAATACAGGATTTTTAATTTTCAATTTCTATATAACTTTATAACAAATAAAGTAATTAATTCACACTTACAAGAAATAAAAAATTATAGAAATCAAATTTTTCATATAACTGTTGTGCCACCAATCTATATGATTAGGGTATAAACTTTCAATAGATTCAGGGTATACTTGAATATTTAATTCGAAACTTTACTCTAATTTCATTTATAAGTACTTAACCTAGCATTATTCATGTTTTTATTGTTCAAAAATAAAATTATTTTATGTTATTCCCCTATTTAAATATTTTATTCATTAATTGAGTATTCAAAGTTTAGAGAAAATTCATATTATAAATACCAAATTTCCCCTTTTTTTATATACATATTATGTATGTATGTATGTATATGAATATTAATTTTAAAACCAAAGCTCTTTACTCTTTAAAAACTCCCCATTTTATTTGATTTTCAAAAGCCAACAAAATGTTCTTCATATTAATTTTATAAAAGTAAAAAAAAAAATAAATAAATTAAATATGCCCTAACTTTGATTTCAGTTCCATTATTTCAATAATTCTAGAACTTTTGTATTATTAAAAGTTCTTTAGTAGATTAAGAACTCTCTTTTTTTTATTTTCTCCCTCTTATCTTTTGCCCTAGTTAAACTTTAAGTTTAAAATTTCTACGAATACAAATGGAAAATAAAAAAAATATAAGAGAAATAAGAAAAAAATCTTTATTCTCTTTTGTTTTATAAAGAATAGCCATGCAATATATTGAAAGTTTGGTATGTATGTGTGTATGTATAAGTTTCTTTTCAAACTTGAAATAAAAAAAATGAACTTCTAAATTATATAGTAAATAATTTTTTCTTTTTAATTTTCTCATACAAAATATTTTTCTGCACAATATACTTAACATTTGAAGAAAATTATAGAAGAAAAGAAAAAGTTTTAGAAAAGGAAAAAATCCTTTACTTAAAGAAAATTCTACATATACTTAGTATATAAATAAAGGATGTCTTTTCTTTTTATATGGACAATTTTCTTTTTATTGACTCAACAAGTTTACTTAACTTTTCTGTCAATCTTTTATAATAAATCTTTTAGTTTTTAATATGAAATTGCATAAGTACAAAATTCTTTTATATAGTATTACAGTTCTTTTCTGTGTGTATACTTATTACTTGATAAATGACTGACTGACAGTAATATGGCTTGTAAGGATTCTAATGTAAAAAAAAAATAGTTAATTTTAATGTATATAAGAACAATATAAAAAATTCCTTATATTTTCTAAATGGTTCTTACTATTGTAAAGGAATTATTAAAAAGGACTTCGTTGCAAGTTATTAAACAATTTAAGTTTAATAAAAATGTTATGCTTTGAATGTGTTATAGAATTTTTCTGGTAAAATTGTTTGAAATGCAAAGAAATTGAAGTTTTATAGAAGTGCATTAAAGATAAAACTGTTATACTGATTTGAATAGCTTGATTTTAGAAATTCCTTTTGCAAGTCCAAAATCAAATAAATTGCACGATTATTAAATCTATAGAAAAGTATAAAGTCTAATTGGTTTTTTCTTTATTGATAGTAGAATATAAAAAAAATTTTACTTTATTAATATTTCAAATTCCTTTTATGCGTTGGCATATTCCGCGGTATAAGGAATAAAAAAAATATGATGATAATTTGTAAGAAAAATCTCCTATTCTCCTTAAATCTCCTCTTAACTATTAATTATTAATTTTTCGTCTATATACGTAATTATAACCAAATATAGTCATTCCGTCGAACATTATTGCAATAGTACTTTAACATACTGCTTGAATATATATTAAGATTTTTCTCTTAATATACGCGGCTTCCTGATTAACTTTTTCTTAAATCAGTTAAAATTTATTAATTATGCATAGAATATAATGTAATTGTATGTAAACAAGATGAATAGAGCGATAATTACATTACATTTTCTGCATTGCTAAATCCGTTTCATGGTATTGTAATGCTCGAATATGAGTCATTTGTTATTGAAGAACGATCACCCGAAATATTGGTTTCATTTTTATGTACATATATACATTTAGTTTTTTCGTATCTAAATGAATCGTTTAGTAGACTCTCATGAGTAAGTAAAACTTATGTCACGAGTAGATATGGAGACAATATTCACAGCTAAACAGGTTCCCAGTTAGAATCAATTTGTTCTACTACTTTGCTTTCAACTACTTTGTTCTTTCTTAATAGAAAAATGTTATATCTACTAATGAAAATCTGTACAAGGGTATATGGCAGTGCATTTAAATACAAGCCACTCTGTATCTAGGTCGATAATGAGCCACCCTGTATATAGATAAAAATTTTATTAATACATTTTAATTTACATATATTGTCTCTGTTATCCTCTGTTTAATCTTCAATTATAGAAGAAATCATAAAGTATTTGAAAAATGTGAAATTCGCTTATTAAACTTATTTTGGATTGTTACAAAAAAAAAAATTATAATTGATTAAAAATTTCACATAGAAGAACATGTTTTTTTTACAGTACAATTTAAATTTAACGAAACTCAATTATACGTGCGTTAATGCAGACTAGAAGTTTCAAGGTCAGTTTCGATATTCAAATATGCACATATTATGTTAAATTTTCCCCCCTTTTTCGCTAAAGAACCTATAAAACCTCAAGTACATCACTTTTGGTAAAGTAATTTCATATAAGACCGTCTAAAAACAAAATATTTTTCCACGATCAAGAACCATTAAAAGAGCCTTAAAAATTTTTTATAATAATTTTCGTGAATGACAACTTCATTATAATTGAAACCGAGGTGACGCATTTTATAAAATACTACTATATTTTGTGTTCATATAGAACACAAAAATTAGGGATTGTGAATCGAAATCAACAATTGGCTGTTCTCAATATTTTTACTATTCTTCTATATTTTCCAACCTCAATGCTCTTAAAAATCACATCATCCTCTATTTATTTATGTATTTGTTAATACTGTTGCTCAGTTTTTTTTCTATATATTTTTATTAGTGCTACAGCATAGTTTATGCACGTTTCTCTTTATACTTATACTTCGAATACATTTAACAATTTTACATTATAATTTTGACATGGAAAATAAGCATAGAAATAAGTAGAAATATTCAAATTAAAAAAAAAAAACGAAAAACAAAAAAAAAGAGGCTTTGGTGCCAATGGGTAACATAATAACAATAATAATATCAACAACAACAAAAAAAAAAAATAAAAATCTAAAAAACAAAAAAAAAGCATACAATTTGTTTCACTTTTTTATGATTTCAAAGCTAAAAACCAAGCAAAATAGAAAAAAAAAAGAAAAATTTCATGTTGAGCTGAAAGCCTAAAAACACCAATATTAAAGAAAAAAGAAAATATAAAAATAAAAATAAAATTTTTTTTACATTTCGCATACAACAAAACTGTTACAGTACTAAGGATTTCTTTCTCATGTATTTTTTTTTCTTATACACGTACACATACACATACTTATTTCTATTTTAAATACAATATATTTATATACAAACAATGTTATAATAAAATGATATTTTTTTATTCCATGTACAATTAGGTCGTCCAGACGACCTGCTTTTAATTTTCTTCTTCTATACTCTAAATTCTAAATTATCATACATGCTTTTAAAATATAAGTTTATATGTATGTAAAGGCATATCTATTCACATAATATATGCTCCCTTCTTATACAATTATATTAGAATTTTTAATGTGGTGGGTATTTGTTGAATTCTTATCTTTTGGGTAACTATACAACAACAATAAAAAAAAAAACAAGAGCACAAAATAATATTGAAGATAAAATAAAAAAGAGACATTTAGCGACATCTCTTTTTCATTCAATACAACTACTATATACAAAAAAATAATAACAAAATGAACAAAACTACACTAAACGATGACATAAAAGTTAAGAAGAGACAAATTTGTGTCACTACTTGCTAGTCACTATCTACCCCTACTCTCTTATAAAAAAATTTATTAAAAGTGGTCTTAAAATAATAAGACAAAAAAAGAAGAGAAACAAGGGCAGAAAAAAAAACCGTAAATAAAAAAAAAAACTCTCTCCGGTTATTTTTCTCTTTTTATTTTTAAAATGTAAATTGTAACGCACAAAGCGTACGTATCCTTTACATTAAAAGAAGTCCTTTTTGTTTTAAACAAGAAAGAAAAAAAAACCAAATAAATTTTACTACATTTAGTTGCTTTACTAGTTTAATATTCAAGAGGTAGGTACATATTATACACACATGCATATGTATGTTTGTATGTACACAAACAATTAAAATTGCTACTAACTGACATTTTTCATAAACAAAAATATTTGAAAATGAACAAAGCCCATACAATGATTTCATTTCCATTGTCTAAAAATTATATAAGAATGAAAATAATGACATTTTGAAAATAAGAAAAACAAAAACATAAAAAAAAATATAAAATAAAAGAATGAAAAATAAGAAACAAAAAAAAAGCAAAATTAAAATTTTTTGGGCTGTAAAAAATAAAAAAAAAAAAAGAGAGAGAGAAAAGAAAAGAAAAATCCATGAACGAAATTTTTCGAAGGTTTCCGCTTTTTTTTTCGTATTTTTGTAGGCAAGCAAAATAAAAATTGGGTCAGTGCAAAAAAAAAAAATTTAAAACAAAAGTTAAATTGAATATTAAAGTTATATAACAGTTAGGAATACCTTGTGCATGTACAGTCGTTCTACATATTTTGTTTTTCAACTAACACATAAACACTCAATGCTTTTTTTTTCATTGTTTTCAATTAACCAAGATGAATAAAAAATAAAATCACAAGAATATTGCATATATTTAGGAGAATTAATTTTAATTTTTATAAATCTGACACCGCAAGGATCAATTAATAAAAAATACTATATTTAGAACAGAATTTTAAAATTCGACGAAAAGAATGAAATTGGTGAAAATTAATGTATTTAATGATAAGTTAAAGTTTTAATGTAAAATTATAAATTTGCATTCAGGCCCGACTATAATTTGTCCCACACTCCACGCGATTTCCAAAAATTACGACCTCCTAGTTTCAATCTTTCAATAAAAATTTCACATGTGGTATAATAATTGCACTATTGTTTTCCGGCGTTCTTTTCATATGCTTACTTTGTGCATATACGGTAGATCTGGCATCGCCTACATTCACTTTGACTCTTTCTTTTTATATTAACTTAACTTTTTTTTAAAATGGTAAAGAAATTAGGTAATGAATTCAACTAAAATTAATAAGATTTCAATTTATAAAAAAAATTAACTCACATTTCTACGAACTATTAATATATAGTTCTTAATTTTATTAATTTAATAATTTAAAAACTATTTTATATGAATTTGAAATTGGAAAAATTCTATCAGGACCAGACACTAAAAAAATACTAATTTTAAAAGAAATGTTAAAAAATGGCAACACTAGTTTAGTTGGCAACACTAGATAAAAATCTAGTTTAGTGAAATCGAAATTGTGTTTCTCTTGATTGACATAGTTTACAGTTAAGCATCTCTTTTTTTAAATCGTTTTTACAAATATTTAGAAAATTGTGTCATCGAATAATTTTTGTTTATATTTGGCATAAAAATACAAACGTGATCGAATTATTGGCGGATACATAGAAAATAAAGAGTAAGTATACGGTAGTAATCACTATATTTAGATTTATCTCGCTTAAAGCCGTTTTTGGCACTCAAAATGCGCAAGTTCCAGCATAAGAAAAATTAATGTAACAAAATTAATTTTTATGTAAAAAAAAATAACTCTTTAATTTTTAGTCATTTAATTAATTTCAGCTCGAGTTATACAAGTTTTAATTGAAAGAAAGTGAGGAAAAATTTTAGAAATTTTTATCGAAATTTCCTATGCCGAGGTGATTTTATTCCTATGTCGAGGTGATTTTATTCGTAGAATTACTATAGTAAGTCATTGTAAACATTTTGAATATAGAACTAATTTTGAAGGAGATTGATAAACGATACACCATTTTTATTTTATACAAATACATCGAATAAGAAGCATTTACTTTTTCAAGATTTATGACTGGATAATAGAAAAATTTCCTCAGAAGTAATATACTAAAAATTCACTGGAAACTAAATTGAATTAAATTGAAACTTAAAGCATTTTTCAAAACTTAAACCAAAAAAAACAAGATAAATCAAGAAATTCATTAGTCCTTGTCATTCAAAAGAGTGAATTTTTTTCGAAATTTTAAAGAATATGCAAATGAATTTCACAAGTACATGCATTTTTCATCTACAAATAAAATTAAGTGTGCACTTATTGTCCGTGTCGAATTTAAATCAATTTTATAAATGACAATCACTCTTTTAATTTGTTTGCTCTTTCTCTTAATTTTTTTTCGATTTTGAACATAAATAAAAATAATAAAATATTAAGCTAATATGCACTCATTTATAATCTCATAAATTTTATTTTGATAAAAGAGTTGCCGTGCATATTCAATTAACTGATATGAAGAAGAACAGGAAAAAAATTTTGCAAAAAGAAAAAGAAGTTAAAGGGAAAATATATACAAAAGACACAAAACCTTGATTACATCCGTTGTTGGTTACGAAATAATAAAATAAAAACAAAAAAAAATTAATTTTTTCTTTGCTTTTTGTTGTTTTTTCAAAAAATTCTTATGTGGCTATAAAGTCTAGACTCAATTTTGCAACATGGTATGTCGTATATCTTTCATCATTGCTATATGCGGTGTTGTCTTGTCTGTCGGTCGGTAGTTTGAGAGTGGTGGCATTATGATGGTCAAAATAATAATTGCAATGAAATTTTATGTGTGCTCAAAGAGAAGAAGCACTACTATATTATTTAATTTAAATGCTCAAAAACAAAAGAAAAACAAAAATTAATTTGTTGTAAATCATTTTCAAAAGCGGGGACGACTTTTGTTTTGTTCTTCATTTCTTGTATTTCTTCTTCTTTTCTTCTCTATTTCTCTCATTTTTCTTTTTAGTTTTTCTCAATTTTGTTTTGTTTTATTGTATTTTCTTTTTAACAATAATAACAATAACTTGCAACAGCGGCACATTATGCATGCAATTTTTGTTTTTGTGTTTTTTTTTTTTTAATTTTTGCTATTTTTATTTTTAATGTTACGATTGTTGCAATAATATTGTAATTTTTTTGCCAGCTATTGTTTTTATATTTAAAATAAGAAGGGCCTTGATTTTCAAATTCCTGGATATCTTTGACTTTGTATTATTTTTTTTGCTGTTTTGAATGCACTTTCGTATTACAACTATTGTGAATATTTTTATAAAATGGGAAAATTGCTAAAAAGAATTCTTCATAGGTCAGGGTTTTTTGTTTTAACATTTTTTCTTTCAAAATAAAATGAAAACATTATTTTAAGCCTTTATTATAAAAGAATTTAAAACGTTTATTTATTTTTTATACTTTTTTCACTTATTGGTCTGCACACATAGATCAAATTTTTTTTTTAATTTTATTTAAAAATATTTTAATTAATTAAAGAATTTATAAATTCAAAGTTAAAGGTTTTTCAACAATTAAAATGAATTTTAATGATTTTACAATTATTCGTGAATATATTTTAATAATTTCTGATTTACTGGGGGCCTTGAGTTTATGACCCTCTTCATCTCGTCTCAAACAATTTGTTATGATTCACGGTTCATTTATATGCGCATTATTTCTAAGCCCTTGATGAGTCTTGGCAATACGCCCGCTGTAATTTGCAAGATCTCCATCTTATTACAAAAGAATCAATTTGTTTTTAAACGATATCAACCGAATTTTGGTGTACCTTACCCTCTTCCAGAATTTCAAGTTAAAACTTTGAATGAATTATTATAAAAGTATTGGAAAATTGCGATATTTTGTGGTGAAGTTGTTCATTTTGGCATTTTTAAAAAAATGTTACACTAGAATGATAGACGAACACTGAAGTGATTCAAAATTAGATTAAAGTTACTATCTAATAAATTGCAGTTTTCATTTGAAATAAATTCCATATAAAAAAAAAAAGTTTGAAAAATTATTTTGTTAAATTCGTAATATCGCAAAATTACTCTGAGTTCCGAAATGTTTAATTGTGTTTCCTACGTTTGAGCTTCCTTATCCTTGGAGAAATTTCTTCGGATAATTGTATGTTATGGTTTTTAAAAAATAATCGATTTAAGAAACAAAAATGTCGAACTGCCTAAGTATTAGACTATATAGTATACAAGTAAGTTAAGATTTGCCCAAGTTTTAAACAAACAAATAACTGGAGCGGAATATTAAGAGTTCACATAATTTGAAGTATTTTAAATCCCAAATACAAAAATATGGTGGTATCGAGGTAACTAACATAGTTACTGCGGTACCGAATATTACAAAAATTTTTATTCATTGCAACATTTGTACAAACTCGAGAATATTCAAAAGGGAAACAATGAAAACAAGGCTTTTTCCTCGACCTTCCATTTTTGGCATGTTTAATTTAAATATTACAAAATAAGAAAATGGGTTTTTCCTAATTTTTTAGATCATTTAATCGTTACACTGCAAGAATAAATGCAAAAAAAAAATTCAACCTAAATCACAATTCTCAAAAATCATTCTGAATTTTGTTTTTCTTCTGTTCTCCTATCAAAAAGATTTTTAATAATTTATTGAATTTTTATTTGATTTCTTCCATTTTCATTTATTGCCTTTGACTTTTACAGCTCAGTTAACGTAGTTTAGCTACTTTAGTGCCCACCCCCTTAAATATTCATACTTGAGTAAGGATTAACTATAATAGAATTTTGAAATTCATGTAAAATAAAATATAAAAAAAAAATGGGACACAAAAAGAACAAAAAAAAAAAGAAAAATACTTGAAAAAAAATGTGAATTTTTAACGCCGCAAAATAAAAAGAGTTATGGTTATTAGCATAGATGAAGAAGAAGTAATTTATGATTTATGAGGCAAAAAAAAAAGAGGAGAAAAATTACTTAAATATGTGGATATAAAAAAATATGCTTGAAGTAAATGTTGATGCGCCAAATACAGGATGATCCTCTTTAAGGAGATTAGGAAACTGAGATAAAAGAATATAAAGATATTAAAGCGTAAACAATTCCAAGTTTCTAGACCTAGCATATAAAATTTTTTATTAAAATATTATGTTTGAAAGAAATTTGCTCTTAACGATCTCTGTTCGAGAGATCGTAGCTCGTAAACAGGCGGTGATTTTCAATTGAAATCGAGAAAAAAATAATCATGGCTTGTTGCACTATCTTGAGTTGAATTTATTTTTCTTGCAAAGATTCTCTGTGTCAGAATTAACCAAAATTTTCAATTTTAATGGTTTACTATCCGGAGACATGGTTTTAATAACAAATCAAATGGAGTATAGAAAACAAATTCAGCTTTCGGAAGAACAAAGAAGGAGTACTTTCGTTTTCTTCGATTTCATTCAAATTTAAATTAATAAATTCCCCTTTTTCAGAATCTAATATGTATAATTATTATAATTTTCAATTTTAATTATAACTAAGCTTGCTCTTTTTCAAATGAGAACCTGATTTAAGAACTTCAACAGCTGTTACTATTGTTTTGTCCCATTGAATGTATTCCATTTCAGATTTCAAGTAAGCTTTGGAACAGTGATATAAAATGACGATAGTTTTGGAAATCGAATAGTGGATATAAAATGACGTCATGGTGAAATTCATTTATTAAAAAATAAATTTTACAAATTGAGCACAGCTTCTCATCCATTACAAATTTCCCTTCGGTACTCTCTTTTATTATTCTCACTACGTTTTGATCTTTTGTGCTTCTACAATGCAATAATATTATTAGGCATTTCATATGCGGGAAAGATGAACAAAAATATAACAGGATCTTTCAAAAGGAAGAGACGAATGAATGCAGAAATCTACATTATTGCACTTTAAAATGAACAAAACAAAAAAAAAAAAATTTTTTTAAACGATTAATTAACAAAACCAAAATGAATAAAAAAAAAAAATTTTAAATGAAATTTATTATGCTTTTGGCCTTCTTTTAAACTCTTTATCTTCATTTTTTTTATGGTTTTAATGGTTTTGTTTTTTTTATTGTTGCTCTTCTCCCCCGATATGGAATAAATTATGATCGGAACTATTTTTCATCTTCAATTAAAATGAGTTCAGTTACAAAAATTAAATGAATAATTTTTTTTTTGTTTGCCTTCATTCCTTCAAATTAAAAAACTTAATGAATTTTAAGGGACCCATAATAACTATGTTTAAAATAAAATAAAATAAAATAAATGAATGAATAAATTAATAATTGAGTAAAGTTCATTTATAGCCTCCGTTTTGTAATAAATATGAATTTTAAAACGGAAAATACAATGATTTCTTTTGATATTTGGGGGGCACAAGGCAATGAAGAAGAAAAAATAAAAGAAATGTGCAATTTTTTTTTTTTATAAAATTTTTAATTAATGGTCCTGTTTTTTTTTCTGTGTCTTCTTCTTTATGCTTAAATTTAATTAGGAAGTTATAACAGATATGGGAAAATTATTTGACATTTTCATATGTGCATAGTTATTGATATACAAGTTAAGTTATGGAATTTTGAGGTTAACAATTTTAAATTGAATAATTAAATCTTTAATATTTTAATTTGGGTGAAATTATCGAATTGTGTGGTTTGAAAGGGCTATTAAATCAAAATTTTAAAATTAAAATTATAGCTATAGTGTGCATAAGTGTTATAATACTACTTTTGATTCCCGTGTCTCATAACTAAAAATGAAAAAATCTAATCAAAGAGGGATCTTTATAGAAATGGTGGTATTGAGAATAAAACATGATATTATCATTTTATTAACACGCTTTTAATGAATCTTAATTTGAAGAAAAAACTTGTTTTCAACTAAACTCTGATTTTTTTCCAATAAAATGCAAATTGAAAAGGGATTCTTAACTTTAAAGCAAAATGGGAAATTTTTGAAACTCGTAAATTTTTGGATTCTTAGTTATAGTACTAGTATTTGAAACCGATTTCATACAAATTCATATCTCGATTTTTTAATTCAGGATTGCAATTTCGAATTTCGACTTTGTTTTTACAAGGACAAACTAATGAATATCAAGGAATTTTGCTTATTTTTTTGATAGTTTTGGGTTTTCGGTTCAAAAATCATTGTTGCGTGAATGTATTCGTGTTCAACCCAAAGGTTTACCCACTGCATTTTAAAGCCAAATTTGTACTATTAGTACAAAGTAAATATTTTTTAATTTAAAAATTTCAGATCGCTAATCTAAAATCGCGTCTTTAACCAGGATTATAGGAACACCTATTGATTTCCATGTAATCTTTTTGATTTCGAGTAACAGAGTTTTCCCGATACAAAGCAAAATCTATATAATATCCTTAAAGGATATTTATTCAAATGCGAACTTAAATTTATTTTTGGTTTATCATTATAAAATTTTTCGAAATTCAAATTTATATTTCCAAAACTTATAAGTTTATAAAAATTTGTATATATACTCGTATATTTAAAATACCCACTCATAAATGCACTCAAATAAATGTAGGTGTAAGTTATGACCTTCAGTACATTACTAACAATAATGTTGAGTGCATTGACATTGTACAACTCTTAGATTTATAATTCAAAATCAAAATCATAAAGTTAAAAATATAAAAGTTTAAAATTGAATTTTAAAAAGTAAAAACTTAGATGAAAAAAAAAGCGAACAGAAAAAAGATTTCATATTGAGCCTTCAGAAAATTTATTTAGATAAAACACACACATACATACTTAAATAAATTCAAAATATCCTTTATCATTTAAAATTCATTTTGAATTATATCTTTTCACCTACAATATTATAACATTGACTTTACATTATAAAAAATTTTTAAGGTTTTCTATCAAATTAAAATTTGAGTCGTTCTTTTTCAAAAGCTATTTACGTATATCAAAATATCCCCATAGTATAGAAAGATACGAGTGCCAATAATCCTACACAAAATGTAAACCAAGAATTAAATAATTAGATCAATTCTATTATAGTCGTGCATATGAATTTAGAAATTTGAGAATTTCGGGATATTTTTCGAAAAATATCGTTTAATGAACCAAAAAAAATACAAAAAGTGCAATGTTCTAAAATTTTCAAAATAACAGGTTTCGGTCCCGAATTAATTTATAAAGTTTTTAAGGCTTGCTTCGATTTATTCCAAACCGTCAGTGAAGTTAAACTGAAAAGACTAACGAAAATTGAAAATTAGTGAGGAATTTCAACTGGAATTAATTTTTTCTACTTAATACCGTAATTTTGGAATTGGAATTTCATAATACTTTTTATACTTTATAATTTTTAAGGTAAAACAAAAATAGAATAAAAATGAAAGAAAAGTAAAATATAAAATAAATCAAAAAGGATTCAAGGCTGAATTTTTAATATTGAATTTAATTTTTTTTCTCTCTTTTTCTGCATATTATTCAAAGAAGGATCTTGAAAGTTATATATATATTTTTTTAAATTGGATGTAATTATTATATAAAAAGGATTGTTCATTAAGGATTAAATTTTTATATTTATATAGTTACTGAAGTTTAAAGCAACCTTTTTAAAATAGGTCAGTAATTGCTATATACATAACTGTACTTCATTGAAATCAAATTTCAAATTATATTGGAAAAACTTGACTTCTTAGGTTCTTTATTCTTTTTGGGTATAAGTGCAAATACACATAAAATGTTGAGTTACAAATAAATGAAGAAATTCAAAGAAAATTTTAAAATTATAAATTGTAGGGTAAATTGATAACAATTTGGCAACATAATGACATTAATGTAACATTTCATGGTTTTAGTTCAAAATTTTGACTTCGACATTAATTCAAAATAGGGTTACAAAACACATCAAAAGATAACCAAAGCAAAATTTCATATCGAAAGAGATCTAGCTTGAATTATTTAAAAGAGATCTAGCTGAATTCAAATTAAATTCAACTTAGCTTAACTTAACTTAAAATGGCAACTTAGCTTAAGTGAGGAAGGTCGTCACTTTTCATGTAAAGCAATTTTTATTTTATTTAACGTTTAAGTCTCTAAAGAACAGTTCTTTTTGAATCACTCTTTATAAAATAAAGAGAAAGAGGAGAAAGAAAATCGTCCTTTATTTTTCTCTTCTCTGCAATGATAAAATGTCAAATTTTGTCCTTTTTTTTGCTCTTGTTTTTACAGAAGTGTAAAGAAGATAAACATGAAAATTTAAAATAAAATTTTTTTTTTCTGAGGATGAAATAATATTTTTGTATTGAATTCTAAACAAGTGTGTATGTGTGTATATTAAAAAATAAGTATAAATATAAATTTCTGAAAAAATGAGAAAAGGTTACAAGGTTATGTAAAGGTTTCTTTTCAATTTTATAAAATAAAAGGAAAAATAACAAAAAAAAAATTTTTTTTTTGTTTTTGTGTTGAAATCAGTGAAATTTTATAAGTTATTGTTTAACTTAAATTTTCAACCCATACCTAAATAAAGCATTTTTTATACAAACAGGCAAATATATACATACGTACACACTGCATTTAAAACTGTATGTTTATGTACGAATTTACATATGTACGTACGTTTGTGTTATGTATATTTTATTGACAAAGTCTAGAAATTATCAGAGCGAATTTTATTCGAAATAATTGACATTTTGTTATGGAAACATTTCATAAAAATTTTGAAACAAAGAAAATTTTCTATCTTTCATGGAATTTCTGAAATATTTTTAATATTTTTATTTTTCTCTATTCCTTGAATGTTTTCATATTTCTTAAAATAAGAATTGACATTTTGAACTTTGTTTTTTTTTCTTGAAAAATTAAGTCAAATATTTATGTAGGAATATTAAAATTTTGTCAAATTTTTATTAAAACTTAGTATGTAGAAATTTTAGTGAAGGATCAGTTTGAATTTATTACAAGCATATTAGAAATTTTTTTTATGAATTTATATTATAAAATTGAAATATGCATATATAAAAAAGAACCAGTCGAATTAATAGGATAAATTGTACAAATATAAGAAATCTGTAGTGTTGCCCAGAGTAAGAAGTATTTGGTACTTTTAAAGCAATAGACAGAGTAATTAACCTGAAATTTTCTAAAGTTAAAAGTAATGAAAATGAACTAAAAATAAAATTCAATTATGCAGGTGATTTTTAATTATGTAAATCAGCAATTAGAAGTGAATGAATATGAAAGTGCACATACAGTATAAGGACTATTTAACTTCCTAACTGTAAAAAAATTCAAACACAGAAATCACTTACTTCAATCGCTAAGAGCTTCAATCGAATCCAGATTAAATAGGATCCTTATACTCGTACTAACTTATAAAAATTCAATGTTCGTAGCGCAATTCGTTTTCGAGTCAATATTGCTGGGACAGACAGACGGATCGGTACACAAAAGGATGGAAGAACAAAGCTAAATCGACTAAATATCCGACGCACAACAGGAATAGGCTGCTCATAGCTCAATCATTCTATTAAAAAACGCATGATAAATTTCTAATATCCTACGAACAGTTGTTCGTATGTTAATTTAAAAATTTGTGCTAATATTGGATATACTGAGAAAAAGAAATATAAATATAGGAAATTAATTTTTGCACTTCTTTAGTTTCAAGTACAATTTGATAAGTTATTATTCAAAATGGAAACTAAATAAAAAAGAAACCAATAACTTCATTTTATCAATCTAATAACTTAATGATATTAATTTATTTGATATTAAAGTATAGAATTAAGTTTTTATAGTAATAGGTACAAAAACAAAATTATCATTGCATGCGTACTTTTTACATAATTTTAACATTGATAACATCTGTTGAATTTCCACATAACACAATATGTATGTACACACATGTGTATTAAAATAATTTCTTTTTATTCATTTGTGTACGCATATATGTATATCTAGAACACATTTAAAGGCATTTCATGGTTAAAATTAATCCACACATTTTTATTTCCATCCCTGTTTTCATATACCATTTCTTATCTACAATATGACATACTTTAATTAATTAAAAGGGAAAAAAAAAATTAATCTATTTCAAATTTCAATAGCAAAATTTCTACATTTCTATATATTATATTTATGCTCTATTTAGAGAAAAATTGTCCATTAATTTATAAAATATAATAAACGAGAAAAATATCATTAATTAAATTTCATTTCAGGTTCCTCATTAACTTGATAGAATAATGGATAAAATGTGTCTAGTAAGCAAGCGAGCAAGCAAGTAAATACATTTAAGAACAAACAAATAAACCGAAATATATATATATATATAAAAAAAAGAATTTGACATGGTCAGCGTATAACCGACCGCATTCTCCATTTTCGAAAAAGTATAAAGGATTGCTCAAGTTAGTGAAAACTAGTATTAAATTCTAGTTAGTGTTGCACTAAAAATGAAAATTTGGTTCTTACTAAAGAGTTTCACTTTCTCGAATCCGATTTATATATGTAGTATATAGTATCTGGTGATAGATGCCATACAACTCCAGCATTAGTACTTCTGTATATAATGTAGATATAACACTATTTGTGTTTATTGCCATTGCTATAGTATAAAGCTCGGAAAGTTCAAACACAACAACGTAACGCACATTGTGAGATTTGCCAACTCCGTACCGATTTTTATTTATTGTTATATATACTTAAATATGTTTACTTTACTGTCATACCAGCTGTTACAATGTAAAATTTTAGCGTACACAATTTTTTCTATACTCGAAATGCGCATTTTATAGACATAACAAAGTAGATTATATGCAAAAATCTGCAAACTTTAGAATTTGCAGCATTTGTGTATACAATAATTATAGTTCTACCGAATCTATCTTTTGAATAATTTGAACTTTAGCATTGAACAATATTTTGAGTTCTAGTCAACAGAGCTCAAATAATAAATAATAAATTTGAAGATATTTATTTAGTTGGTTCTTTTTAGATATGGTCAAACAAAAAAAAAAGTAAAATCGGCATATTTGTACTCATCTTAGTGCAAGTGTCGCGGAAAAGACAAATTGTTTGTTCATTGCCTTAACAACCAGAGCTGAATTCGAATGATATCCTGTTGCCAAATTCTGTACATGGTAAATAATGTATATTCATGACATATTAAAGGTCTAACTGCTGCGATCCTCACACCAAAAAAATTTGGTAACATCTTCGTCCCCAAAGTAAATTCTTAATATAAATTTTCTTAAAAATCGATTCAGTTGAATTTGACAAACAGAAATGAACAGAAAAAAGAACGGATTGACAAACACATGGAAGGATAGATACTCGTAATCCAATATCTATTCGAAAAGTTGTTTTACGTTTCTCCGTTGTAAATTTGACAATACCTGCTATTATTAAATGTAATGCAGTTGGTGAAAATGTTAAAATAATTTATAAAAAAAAAGAAAACTTATCGCACTTTCTAAACAATTGAACACAACAAAACTTATACACAATATTTATAGACAAATGAGGTAAGCCAAAGCTTATTCTACAATATTTAGGTATATATTTATTTAGTTAGTAAATATGTATAATGTATATATTTAATATATACCAAAATTATTATCCTATATATACTGATAATAATAAATTATTATATAGAATTTTGAATATGTAAGTGTTTGTACTCGTTTGTGCGCGATATGATGTCCTTATTTTTTTTTTATATAAGTAGAGCAAACAATTTTTGTGTGTTCTATTTATTTTTAATACATACAAATTCACATGAATACATTTATATATATACATAAATATATATATGCAATATAAAAATTAAGTAAACATTTAACCTTTTTTTCTGGTCTTTTTTTATGTGGTCATGTTATACTTACTGAAATTGAGTAGTAGAAGGAGAAATTATGTAAGGATATTCTTTTCATATATGTACATATATAATGTACATATATACATATATATATATATATGAAGACAAATATTATTAATGTTGATTTCTTTACTTTTATGAAGAAAATAAAAAAAAAATTTTTTTAACCCAATTTCGCCTTATTTTGCATATTTTCCTTACTTATTGTAAAAATAAATATGTACACACTTGCCCCCTTGTACACGTCATTTATGTACATACATACATAAATATTTTTTTAATATAATACAGTAATTTTTGTTTTAAATTGTCCCTCATTGCCTCCATTTTATGGCGCTTTTTTTTATGAAAATTTTCCATTATAGGTCAAATCTAACTATGACGTTTATTTGATAATTTGACTCCCTTTTTTTATTTCATATTTTCTTTCTCTTTTTTCATTTTTCTGCTTACTAAAATTAACCATATTAACTGGTTTATGTTTTCTTTTATTATTTTATTTTTTAAGGATTTGTTTTTTATTTATTTTGGTATTTTTTTTTTATGTGAATGCTTGTAAATTGTTTTTGGTTTTATTTTTTATTTACTTATAAAGAAGAAGGACTGACCCAAATATAATTTTTATGATATTTTTCAGGTTAAACTAAAATTTTTCTTTTCTTATGTTTATTTTCTTTTTTTCATTATTATTTTTTCATTATGAATTGTTTTTTATTGAGTTTTTCGCGTTATATTAAGTTGTTTTTAGTTCATGAATAATATTAAATTATGTAGGAAACAGAATGTGAAATGTTTTGTTAAATATGTTTAAGTCCGAATTTCCTTCTCAAGAGAATTTGACTATTTGAGAAAATATGGAGTATATAGAATTTTAAATACTAATAAGATTTAAATTTTATCGTTTTGTAAAAATATCATTTATTTTTAACACAATTATTTTGTTTAAAATATGGGAAATTGAGAAAATGCCTCGCTTTCGAGTTCAATAGAAATGAAGTTATTAAGGAATAAAAAGCATTTAAGTACAATTCCTTTAGTTGCAAAACTACGTCTACCAAAATAAAAGATCTGCAGTAAATTTGAAGTTCTGTATTTTGGTACAATTAGAATTTTTAATGAAAATATTAAGATTGAACAAAATTTGATTCGTGCCATTATGTCAAGAATAATGATATATGAAAATAATATCAATTTGACAAATTTTTGACTGACTAGAACTTCAGCATGCATTGAAAAAAGAATGTAATACCCTTTTCCTAAAAGTATCCATAAATACTCTACCTATGTCTTAGCTACTTTTACCTTAAAACTTTGGTTCACCTCCAAACTGTATCAACTATAATAAAAAACCTTTTGTATTTTGAAAAAAAAATTTCATTGAGACCTTAAATAGAACCTAAAAAAAAAGCCTTTCGAAAACGGAATTCAAAACTTTTCGAAAACGGAATTTTAAAACCGGTGTGGAAGGAATTTTGTCTATATTTAATACATGTTCTTTGGCGGATCAGTTTGAAATTAAACCTAATTTGGGTTCCGGGACATAGGGGAATCCAAATAAAATGTAGGGCAGATTAGCTTGGGAGCAGAACAACATGCAACGCAAGCAGAGAACTGTGGCCAAGGCTGAAAAGGCCTTGGGTCATTTTTCTTTTTACGGACTACGGATTGGTGAATGTAAATGCCAGGGGCTTTAGCCGGTTTCTCAAAAACTCAGACTTGTGCTTGAAATGTTCTCGTGAGGACGGGAGAGTGTTTTGTAGATCCAGCGATATCACAACAAGCCATACTAGCCTATGTGTATGGGTAGTCGTGTCGACCTAATCTGACCTAACCTAATACATGTCTCATAGCAATGTTAAAATTATACAAAAAAAATTAATATAACTTGGTTATATGTATATATATTTAATTTTAAAATGTAGAATTTTGGAAATAATTTGGGTATACTTATTGGCCAATAATAAATAAATATATTTTTCAGTTTGTTTGCAGAAATAAAACACTTCTCTACAACTTTGCTTTGTCATCAACTATAGTACCTGTATTGAAAATAATTTTAAAAAGGAAATGTGCTTAATATAAGACTTTATTTTCAATTTATTGGTTTACTTTATTATATAAAAATTAAAATTTTATTAAATAGTAAGAATGTTTTTCTTTTTTATTATTACAATAATTGAGAACATTTAGCAGTTATTTTAGTTTCCCTGTAGGATACCACAAAACCTACTTTAAGTTACATGTTTTAATTATACAACTATCCTACATACATACTCGTACACAGTTGTTTTGTCACCACAGGGTGATAATTTATTACTTTTAACACACTATATTAAAGAATGGTGTTCAAAATATAATTTGTATGTACGTGTATACATAGTAGTAGTTATCAAACTAATTAATATATTAGTTTAAATTTAGAAGAGGTCTTAATTCTTACACGCATCAAACATACATAACGTATGAATGTATACATTATAAATTTTCCAGCCAATCATGTAATCAAAATGCCTTCTTCAATCTTTCAAGGTGTCCTCTATTTCTTTTATTTGGCTCAATCTGAATTCTTACATTAAGTACTTTAATAATATTCTTTGATAATTATTTGAAGTCATGTAAAATTATTTTTATAATTTACATTTTATTATATTAAGGATTATTGCATATTGCAGGGAGTTAGACGATTTCTCTTAAAACGTCCTGCTTTTCATTTTATATTCTTTTTCGCATTTTATTTATATTCTTATCATATAATAATGTTCTATACAAGGAACACTGTGTCAAGAATTATGGAGAAATTACCGTCTCACACTTCTAAAATTATGAACTCTATTAGAAAAAATCTATATTAGCTGATTAGTTCTATATTAAATTGTTAATCAGAAATATATGAATTTATTGACGCTTGAAAAAACAATTTAAAATGAAAATATCACTTGAGGTTGCTGGATAAATGAAAAGTGAGAAAAAAATCAAAATAAATTTTTAATTGTGCAAAGAATTTGTGCAGATAATTTGCTATGTAAACTTAAGTACGACAATTGTGTCCGAAAATTTTATTGTTCAATTGTACAATAAAAACTTACCGCAATTCTCTTAAATATCATTAAATCAATTTATCTCAGTGGAGATGAGAAAATACAATGGCAATATGTTTTGAATTTATGTAATTATATTTTTTATAAACAAGTATGAAAATAACAACAGCCATTTTTAAACTTTATAGTTGATTTTATCATAATTTTACTGCGTTTTCTTTGTAAAAAAAAAAAAAACAAATTGAAAAAACCAAACAGAAAACAGTCAGAAAAAAAAAGAAGACTTTCTCTTCTACATCTACTTTTTTACAGAGCCTATAAATTTATTATCATGAATTCGATCATAAATATTTATGACATAATAAATTAAAATCGTATATATTTTATAACATATTTATGCATTCATATTATACAAACACATTCATATATGGTCGGCTAAGGAATCATTTCGGATAAACGCCTTTTTTCAATTTTCCAACTAAGCATATTTTTTTTTTATTTTGTACAGTAGAAGTATTCAATTCCGACGACATACATTAGGCAACATTAGCAAAACATTAGTACATAAAGTATTAAAGTATATTTTTCCTCAGAATCAAATTCTAAGTCGATGTACTTGTATCTATTTGAAGCTAAAACTTTGGAATTCGTCACAGATGCATATTTTGGCCCGGCACGAAATTCTGGCACCGAATTTAAAAAATTCCTCAATGTTTTTTCAAAGTCTCAGGGCCTGAGAGAAATAGAAGTTTTTAAAGTTTTGTGCTAAAGTAAAGTTAAAACAGGAGCATAATTAATTTCGCCAAGAACCAAAATGATTTGTGAGAATGATCTTTCATAATTCTTTAATAGATTTTTATTCAGGAGACAACTGAAAATTTAATATTTCATTGTAATTCAATTTCGGAAAACTCAAAACGTATTCGTGAAACTTCATGAAACTTCATAAAATTTAAATATTTGTAAGGTATATGATTTAGCCTTAGTGTAAAATTCTTAATAAAAATAAAATTCTTCCTGGATTCCTTAAAATTTTGAGAAACTATAATACTTAATACCTTCATCCTTATAATTGAAAATTTCACTGATATATACGGACAGTTTTCGAGTTAAACTTTGAACAATAATGTCATTTTGCTGAAAATCTGATCTATAGTGCTTGTTTGAAACAGGCATTGAACAGACTGTATACCAATGTATGTATGTATGTATATATGAAATTATATCACGTGTAAGCAAGCATACAGTATATAAGTAAATCCTTGGCATGAAAATTTACTTATAATGTCGATTTTGAAGCGTTCAATAAATTTCCTTTTTTTTTTTGAATTTTTTTTTTTTGAATTACAATATTTCAACTTTTATCTTCTCCACCTTATTTACATGCAGTTTTTGGTTTTTTTTCTTTAAAAATGAATTTCCGATCAATATTCCAATGACATTATTATAAAAGTTAACGTATATGTATATTCGTATTATGGTAATGTATGCATATATGTATGTACGATTATTAAAAGAGGGACAATGATAATGTTGAAGAATATATGAAGCACGATTTAAAAAAAAAAATTGAAAATCCGATTTGAATATTTTGTACAAAAGTTCAGTGGTTTCAAGTTTTGATTTTGATTTTTCGTTTTCTTTGTTGTGTTGAAATTGTTGTGCACTTCCTCCTTTTGCCTTTTGTTTTCTGAATTTTTGTAATTGACCATTTTTTTACTCCCATACTGTGATTTATTTATATAAGTTTTACGTTTCTTTTATGATTTTATTTATTCACGCATTTAGATTGGTGGAAAAATAATGGATTTAATTTTTTTTTATGAATTGAACTGAATTTAATTGAATTTTATTTTGTTTTTTTAATTACACGTTGATAATAATTATAAAATTCAACTTGAAATGATAATTTTGTATTAAAATCAATACGATATTTAATAAAAATAATATGTAAGTAAAAAGGGGTTAAGGGATTGTAAATTACAAAAAAATTTAAATGTAATGCAAATTTTACAGCTTATTTAAATACGAAGTTAATTTAAAGGCGATTGAAGCTCTAGGGAGGAATAAAATATCATGTAGGAGAATGGACCACAATACGAGAACAAAAGCGTCACATAAGCTTTGTTTCGCCATACACCCTATTATATATAGGAAATTTTAATGACAATCAAATCAATTTCATTAATGTTTGTTGATTTTGCTGTTTTGGGCCAAAACTTGTCCTTTCGTCTTTCAAAATCAAAGATGGTTGGTGGATTGACGTGAATGGTGCAGCATCTCCAACGCATCTTAATTAGCACAAATGTGCAATTTTAATACCATTACCCCGTGATCACACTGTCGTCTTGAGCACACGATTACAGGCAGTTCAATTAAGACACCCGGGTTCTCTTGAGGAATCTATCTAAATCACCGATGTTAATATTTGATATCTCGTTAATATAAGTCAAAGATATTAATAATAATAATTTATTTATTTCATGCTTGTATTTAGTATTTTCAATTCTGTAATTCAGTAATTTCAGATTTGAATGCTAAGTGAACCATAAAAGAAGAAATTTGTTAATTTTATTTTACAGTAGAGTATAAGTTTTAATTCAATTGAGCTCCAACAATCAATACAAAATTGAGACCTCTAACCAGACTCAAAATTAGTTAAACAAAAATTAAGGGCTAATTATAATACCAAGAAGATTCGTAAAATCAAATACTCCTATACTTGAAGAAAATTATTTACCGTACACATGTTTATATTCAAGACCCCCGTTGTATGCAACATAATTTAAGTTTCAATTTAAACATTTCAAAAAAAATATTTCCAAACAAAAATTGAAACTTTAAATAGTGAAGGCTTCCTTTCTATCTAAAATAATCGAAAATTTTTTTAATAATTTAATTGAAAATTGTCTTTTTCTTCATTCTAAATTGAATTGCAATTATTCTTAAATATTATTTATTAAATTTTTCCAATTATTTCTTAATTAATTACTCTTAATATCAAAGATCGTAAAATCCTTTACATAAAAAAATTTTAAAAATGTTATGAAAATTTTTTAATGTACCATACCGTGCCATCTTACCATACATAAGGCCTTTTGAATTCAAAACAAAAAAGTGTCATATTACTTTATTTAAAAAAAAATTTACAATGAAATTTTAAAACAATTAAAACTTAAATAATAATGACAGCTTTTTCCAATTTTGCTTAAATTCAAAATACCCTAATCTTAATCTTATAATAAATAAAATGATTAAATCACGATTCATTGCATGTGCAATTTCTAAATTTTTTATTTTAATTGTATAAGTATTGTAATCTTATTTGATTTGGGAACGACTGACCCTATAACTAACCCATTTTAATTAATATAAATATATGTACATAATGAATGTAGTTTAAAGTTTCGTTTTAAGTTAATTTAGTGTAGAATCGATTGGGATTTTTAATTAAAAAAAAATAACCTCTTTTTGCTTTATTATCATGTTTTGTTCATTTCAATTATCATTCATGTTAAAGTTAATTTTGTAATATAATATGTCGATGTGGTATAACAATCACTTTCTCAATGAAATTGCCATGTCTAAGGCGATAACTATTATGGCTTCTTATTATTGTACAAGTACGTATATAAAATAATTTATAAATGTTTTTTTTTTTGCAGTAATTCTTGAATATTATTGTCATTTCAATAGTATATTATCTAACGAAAACACAAATTAAAAAGAATTAATATAATTAGAAGAAAACTATGCATACAATTATTAAAGGTTATATATACATATGAATGTATATAAGCACATAACGTCAACATGAATAAAACAATTAATGAAGGAGATTTATATTAAAGTAAAAATTATAAAAATGAATATTGAAAAGGCTAAGCGGAAATCAAATTAATTTTTATTATAAAAGAAATGTTTTCTACTTCAAAGTGGTGAAGTTAACTTTTTAATCAAACAAATGTTTTGTAAAGTAGCTCTTTTGCCTTGTACAAGTGAAAGTAATAAATACATAAATTTCTTTCGTTCGTATACCAAAATATATCAAAAAGTTGCATATATTTCGGATGAGCAAAAGATAAAATTGAAAGGGGCGTCAAAATAATGCTCGAATTCAAGGGTTAATTGTGTCAATTAAGAAAAATAATTATATTTTTTGATGGCATAACAGTTTTAGAAATATAATACGCTGAAAATTCAAAGTTTTCAAAATTTGGAAAGGCAATGACTTACGAAAAGGTTGAAAAAAACTTGCCACCTTCCAAAATGTGAATGGTGAATAACTTTAAAAACAAATTTAAACGTAATACAAACAATTTTTTTTCACTTGAACAATACGAGTACATTATACGAATATATGATACTTATTGGCTAGCATCCGATGAGTATAAAATCGTGAGTATTCTAAATGTTGCTAAGTAAAAATATACCATAAAAGCTTTAATTATTTACGAAATAAATAATATACTGCTACTTACGGCAATTTGCAAATAATTCAACATAATACAATAGATGTGTTCAGTATGACTTACCTGAAACGAAATGAAAAAAAATTATTATTATATTAAAATATTATTCTTTAAAAATAATAAATATTTAGTGAAAAAAATAATTTAGTAATAAAAATCCCTAAAGCCCTTTATAAAAACAATGTTTAGTATTACATTATTATGTTAGCACAATCAAAACGGGTGTTTTTGCATACTTTCAGGTTAAGAATGTTCTTAAAAAGGCAATAATGCTATAGTGTTAGATTCAACCGATTAATTATGCTAGTTAAGGTATACAAGAATTATTTTTTAAGGAAAATATTTACCGTTAGTTCCTTGCTTTTATAGAAATTTATAAGAGATTCCAGTTTTGAACAAATAAGTTGTTGACAATGGAATTTTTGCTTTTTTTGAGAGGAAATTAATTTAAACCTTTTTCAATAAAATAAGCTAAAATTTAGGTGTCGATTAAAATAAATTTCATCAAATAAAGAATGAAGAGAACAATAAAATTAACGGTAATCGAAACCGTTTTTTGGATAATTTCTTAGTTTTTAGCACTTTTCCAAAAAATTTTTGAAAAAAAGTGCTTATTAGTTTCACTCTGTACATCTGTCCGTGGACATGTTTACAAAACTTCTACACCCTTGAAGATAGAAAGCTGAAATTTAATATGTACGTAGAGCTTTACTAGAAACTTATTTCCGTAGAACAAATAAAAAACACAATTATTTTCCTTAATTAACCCTTAAATTCGAGCATTATGTTAACGCATCTTTATATTAATTTTTGCTTTGTTTCAAAGACTACATAAATCGTTCATCCTAATTATATGCAATCCTGGAACTAGTTTAGTTTATGAATAAAAATAATTTTATTAGTGTGGTGTGTATTTTACTTGAAAATACTGTATTTAAAAGCAGTATTTTCACTTGTTCAATTTTAGATATACTTTCTTTTTACACATAAAATGAAACTTTTAGTCCTTTCAAAATTAAAACAGATGACACCAGAAACCAGTATGATTTTCATCATACCAGTGGATTTTGGCTTATGTGAATCATAGCAATTGAAAGAACATCGTTTAGGGTTATTGTTAGAAACTGCTCGTGGACAGAGTATAATATATCTGCTTGAACATAAAATAACAATCTGTTGCTTTTTCAGAAATTTGCTGACATTGTACTGAGTAAAAATTTGATTTGTCCTATGAGAAACTTCCTGACATTTTCTAAATTTCCTACAAGCTGCCGATAACAATTTTTTAAAATATTTTTTTTCATTCACTGAAGATTTACACAAACATGGTCGCGTTTAAGTTTTATTGACAACAAAGAGTTTGTATTGTTTTTACAGGTTTTAGAAAAGTCGATTCATAATCGTGAATCGCAATCTATTCACAACCGTGACTTAAGAGATTAATGTTTAAAAAAGTATTATACATTTTGAACATGTAAAACTTATCAGGTTATATTTTTATATTTTGCTCTGACAAGATTCTGCTTTGTCATTTCACAGCAGAATAAATGCTCCAAACTTGTCTTATTTTTGCAAATTTCAGAATTTCAAATTATTTGCTATTTCAACATAAGTTGTTAGGAAATTTAATTTTTAGAATTTTAGAGGACTTTCAAGAGAAAAAAATGGGCAACATTATTATTTTATCTAGATTCATTTTCCACAAATATCAATTTTGGTAGAGATTTGCAGCTTTCCACCATAAAGAAGTTTTAAAAACAGAAACTCCCAGAATCAAAGAAATGTAAACATTTACTAAACAAACAAAATATTTTAAAGATTATCAATTTTTGTCAATTTTATATTAAAATAAAATTTACATGAAATTTCTATTAAAATCCCAGTGTGCAAAATATATCGAATTTCTTTAAATAAATTAATTAAATGAAAAAGTTAAGGGGTCAATCAATTTCTTTATTCCTTTCTTTTTTTTTTTTTTGGAATCAAATTAAAATTTCCCATTTTTCTTTCTTTCATGTTCAAATGTGAATCACCTTTTAGTCGGTATTTTTGAGGTTATCTTCATGTTTTTTTTTGTAATTCTGTTATCGATTAAATTACATTTATTGTTGTTTTTTTGTTGTTGTTGGTTTTGACTTTTTATACAATAATTGCGTTCTGTTGTTATTGTCTATCTATAATTACAGAGTACAAAAGAAAATTAATGAAAAAAAAAGAGGCAAAAACGAGAACAGAACAAAAAAGAAAAACTCTTGGTCTAGTCTGAATTCACCACTTAATTATCGTAAATGGGCCTACGTGTCTCTTACTCTTCTCGTTTTACTTTATTTTTTTTTTAAATTCTTTTTTTTTATTATTCTATATTTACTGTATGCTGTCTTTTTCATTCAATTATTTTCTATTTCATTCCAACTTTTGATTTATACTTTTTTTTTTTTTTTTTTTTTTTTGCATATTAAACTTTGTTGCATATTTTTTTCCCTCTTTTATAAATTTATTTTTGTTGAATTTCAATTACATACAATTCTATATATTTTAATAAAATTGACGTAAAATAAAATGTAATAAATATGTATATAAATAGATTTTATGTATCTGTGTATGTTTGTATGGGTGGAATTATTGGATAAGATGTTTGAGTCCCGTTTTTGTCCTTTAAGGGTTCAAAAATAGCTTTAAATTATAATTTTTTTTTGTATTATTTTCTCTCTTTCTTGCTTTGTGCTTTATTTGTATTGCATTCTAAAAAGCAAATCACGTATTTAGTCAAATTTTGTGGAATAATTCGAAATTAAGTTAATAAACTTGATTAAATTTTTGTCTTTTCCATTACACTGTTGTTTCATCCATTCGTCCCGAGTCATTTCAAATTGATTGTAATTTGAGTTCAATTCCACATAGAAATTAATACATTCGTTTGATATTTGTTTGACCGGGTACAATTCTGATTCTATTCTTAAAATTATAAAAGAATAGACAACAAATATTTTTAATTATTAGTTCGCTCGATATACATTAAACCACATAAAGTTATGAGGTCCTGTTATGTAGTAGAAACTGCAACAATTCTATGAATGTTAAATAATTTTATGATGTTAACGAAAAACTCTTAGCTTTTATGAGAAGTAAGTAGGAGTCAGAATGACCAAAACAAAAAAAAAATCAAAATTGTTTTGAATTATATAAAGATGACACAGCGCTCATATCAGATCATCCAAATACTTGAGTTGTGCAGTTTACAACCACAAAAGGTTACAAACATTATAGCAGAAAGAAAACAAATTACCCTTAGCAAGCTCTCATAAGAATTTAGTAAACTCTCATAAGAAGTGTATGTAAGAATAATGTAGAAGTAAAATCGATAATCAATACCTCATAAGATACAGTTATAACCCTATTATAAAATTTATTTATATTCTTATAAATTCTGATTTTTATTTTTTATATTATCAATTTTTATCCTCTTCTTCATTTAACATATAAAAGTCCTTGAACGTCTCCCATTCAAATTATTACCGACCGTATTGTGTAAACAATAGGTAGGTTATGTGATGGCAACAAATTTTGCATATCGAGTTTTCGGTGGGAACGTACTTCTCCATAGTAGAGAAGTGTAAATAAACTATTTTTAGCAACCTGTCGGTCTGTCGGTCTGTGTGTGCACGTCTGTGTATCTCAAGTTCGGCTAAACCGATTTTGATGAAATTTTATATGTAAGTTTATTTCCACTATGGCACGGATTGATCAACTTTTGGTATACGTCAGGCCTCGGGAACTGCACTTTTTAGCGGGCCTGTTTTACATTTTTGAAGGTTTTGAAGAACATATTCAACCGATTTACTTGAAATTTCATATATAAGTTTTGCTCTAGCGGCGATGAAACCTCCTAACTTTTGGAAGAAATCAGGCGTCAGCAACTGGACGTTTACTACGGGCCAAATATACATTTTTGTGTATATAAAGAGAAATAATCAACCGATTTCATTGAAATTTAATATATGAATTCCTCGTATGAAAACTATGAACATATAAATTTTTTGGAAAGATCAGGGCTCGAAAACTGATTTGCGGGCCGATTTTACATCTTTCACCATTTTGAAGAATATATTCAACCGATTTACTTGAAATTACATACTTGAGCTTTGCTCGACCGTCCGCGAAAATTCCTAACTTTTGGAACAAATGAGGCATCAGCAACTGGACGTTTACTACGGGCCAAATATACATTTTTGTGTATATAAATAATCAACCGATTTCATTGAAATTTAATATTTGAATTCCTCGTATTAAAACAATGAACATGTAAATTTTTTGGAAAGATCAGGGCTCGAAAACTGATCTGCGGGCCGATTTTACATTTTTCACCATATGTACGGAACGAATTGATGGAATTTCTTGAAATTTGATATTTGAGTTCTGGTTGTTACCGAAACTTACTGGCGAGCATTTCAGGGAGTTTGGGTAGCACAAAGCGAAACTCTACTAAGAGCCAAATTTACACTAAACTAGGTATGTAAACTATAAGCTTACTAATGTCCTAAAAATTGGAAAGAAGTATTTAGCAGACATTTTTATAATATTCTATAACACTTTCACCTAACTAGACAATACACATTGCGGTCGGTTATGTGCTGACCACATCAGATTTTTTTTTTTTTCTTTTCTTACTCTGTTTTATATATAATTAGGTAAAGATGTGATTCTTTTTGCTTGCTACATAACATAAACTAACTGATTTACTGATATACTCAAATATATGTAATTTTATGTTCTTATACAATGCAGTATACAATGTGTTGTGGCAAATATAAATTTGAAAATTTGTAGCATAAGAGTTATTGGGGTTACCAATATATAAGTAATTAATTAACTGATATAAAATGCTTAATTATCGTAAGTTATTAACCATGACATAATAATTTAATAAAAAATATCAAAAATAATTTAATTTTAGAACCCTTGTTCTGTATTTTTATTACAATACCATGATACTTTCATATAAGTATAAAGAATTTATTAAGAAAAAAATTATTTTTATATTATATAAGTTGATTCAATTAAAAAAAATATTTATTAGAATAATTATTGAAATTTTTTTAAGTAAGTGAAAATAAAAGTAGAAAAAATTAATGGCCCGATTGCTTTATAAAATACAGAAAGTTACAAGAGAAAAAAGTTTACTTAAAAGTTATAATGCAACTTGTATAAACTGCTAGTAATTCATCATATGCATTGGTTTACTTAGTATAACAGTATATAGTAAGAAAATTCTTGTCAATTAAAAAAAGACATTAATGTTGTCTTGGATTTGATTGTTAAAAAAAATTAATCATTCTTATTGGTATGAAAGGAAGGATAGAGGTTTATTAGATTTGGCAAAAATTGAACAAAGCCCAATTCTCAGTATAAAATCCCGTTATATAATTTATAACAAAACATTCACACTCATATTTTATTAATGGAAGCATATTGGTCCTTTAGCCTGAATTTGTATATCAAACATTGTGCATGCATTTTGTGTGATTTAATACAAATTCTATGAAGGTTTGATTTGTAAATGTCCGTGGATTTTGTTGGATTTCTACATTTAACACATATTTTCCAAATAAATTTTGATTTTGAGAGTTCTAATATTGTAATAACGGGATTTTTTTAAGTTTTAGCAGTTATTAATAATGATGGCAACCTTTTATGCTTTTTTTTCCTAAAAATCAAACGCAAATTTCAGATTTATTTTTTTTGAATAAAATATTAAATTTTAAGAATTTTTTTTTTGTTGTTTAGTCAAACTTTGTAAGTCGTTCAATTTTTATTCTTTTATTTTGATTGCTGTTTTTTTTTTTGTATAACTTTTATACACATTTTAGGTAAAATATTGTATTCTTTGGAAGAATATAAAAATATTTCGCTTATACTCAATTTTTTTTCGGGTAAATTTTAAGAATCAAAGATGAGAAAAATCAAAACAAAATCAAAAACTTTTTAATTTTTGGATTTTTTTTCAACAGAGAACAAATGAAATGAACACAAACGTTTTTAATTTGACCTTCGTTGTTAAATTTTAACAACCGTTGTCTGCTATACGTTTTATTTCGGTAAAAAGCTACAACACAAGATTTTCGAACCATGTATAAAATTAAAAATTTGATTTTTCTTTTTTTTTTTATATTTTATTTTTGAACTTATTAACATCAAAATGTTTAGAATACAAATTAGCGATTTTTTGCGAAACAATATTGCTGATTAACAAGAAGTAAGGTTTTAATAGAGGAAAAAAGAGACGAGCAGTTAACAAGAACGTTAAAAATTATGAAGAGATTTTCTGGAATGAATTTGACATTTTTACCAATTTTATCAAACATATTCTGTTAGCCGTGTCACTTGAACTGGAGAATAACAAATTTCGAAATTGATTTTATTTTGAAAAACTCAAATTTTTGAATAACAACTCATCACAGCAAGTGATGTGATCAACAAAATATAGCTGAATGTGTTCGAGAAAGAATATTTGATCTGTCAAATGAAATAAGAATTACATTTCCCCCTCCTTTTGTAACATCGAAACATAGAGATTCAAGCTGTTCGAGAAAAATTTGCAAAAACAATCTGTAGCAAATATTGTAGATTGTAGATTCAAAATCTTTAAAATTTTGGCCAATTCAGGCTTACGCTATTAGTGTGTACATAAAAACTTTTTCGTGATCTCATTATTGTTTACGTAAAGTGTTGAAAATTTAAAATATTTGCATGTATTGAAAAAAAAATAATTTTTTGTACAGTGTTTAGTTTTCCATGCTCCTCAAAAAGCATCACACAAGACCACTAAGATGAGAGATTGAAAATTTATTGTATCACGGAGTTACAATTCACCGAAGCCCAATAGAAGCTATTATAACCGTTTCCTATGTTCAAAACATTCCCTCATGGCACTTATACAAAAACACCTAGTACTTACTCAGGGTTTACATTCACATTCAAATCTCTATATATTTTTTTTTATATTTATACTCATTTTATTCTATTACCCTATAGATGACAATCTAACTATTTCTTTATTATTTTGCTGTCTGTTTTAACTGTTGATGTTATTATATTTTTTGTCATGTTATTAACAATGTTTCCAGTTAGTCATTATAATTTTTGAATTTTACCAAAAAAAGAGCAACCCTTTTACATCGTTTTGTTAGAAAAAGACGAAAAAAAAATATCGTAGACGGATTTAATAAGCATAAAAAAAAAGTATTTAAATATACAAAAAAAAATAAGAATAATATAAATAATAAAGCTCATCGTCATTATAATGGCGTGTAATTTCGTTTTTAGCTTTTTTAAACTAGCGTGATACTATAATTGCACAATTAAATTTTGTTACATTAACAAAAGGGCTATAATGTTGTCAGTACAACGTTTTGTATACCATTTAAATTTATAAAATTCGTGATAAAATATAAGTTAGAAGGGGGATGGGCCTTTAGAATGTACTCGTTTCCGAGCCACAGACTGTTAAAAAAAAAGGTACCGGACTATTCCTGTATATAAATAAATGCATATAACTTCGGAACCATACTACAAAGAGTTATAGTTAGGAGCTTTTTTTACAGGCGATTGATTGTTCTTTACTTGTGGTCTTACAATTAATTTAATTTGAGCCAAAGTTTTCGAAATACAGCTCGTCAAAGTCAGCATTTTTGTTTTAATTTTTTTTTTACAGAACTCGAAATTTTTCGAAAATTTTTTGTTATTATTTTTATTTTTTTTATATTTTTCGATGCGCTACGATTAGATCTAAAAGTTGACCCATATAAAATTTCCCTCTATCTATCAACACGTTTTACTGGAAAAACTATGAGAGATAGAAAAAAAAACCCTGTATAAAATACAATTTTGGAGACGAAAAAAAAATTAATTAAATTATTCGCGTATGACCCTATATTAAAACAATTTCTAGATACTCTTAAAACTAATAATTCTAGTGTAGTGCATATTATTGGAGTTTCGAAGGCAGAATGTAGACATTTAATAGCCAATTCTCATTACCAAAATATTAAGATATCTCATAATGGCTACGGGTTCAAATTCGATTTAAATTTCAATTTCATATGAATACAGAGAAGAACCTCGAAAAAATACACGCTAAGATACCAATAGTAAAAATTAAAGATTTAATTTGAAGAAATTCACTTTTAATCTAAAATTTAGTGTAAACAGGCCATCATTCCAGCATAACCTTTTAAAAATTAACAAAAAATGAATACCTAGAGTTGCTAGGAGACAAAATGAAGAATAAAATACTTTTTTTTTCACATTTTTACATTCCTTTTTTAAGTAATAATGATTTCAAACTTTGCTTTTTAATGCTTTTTAAAAAAAAAAAATTAAGTTTTCTTTAATGCGTTTTAATGTCTGGAAATTCTAGACTATATAATTTAGAAATCATAATCCTTAAAAGGTCTAATTTGGAATATTAAAAAGATTTTTTTTTAACCGTTCACAAATAATCCTTTTGCTTTAAAAAATTATAATGAATGCAAAAACGTTTACGATTTTCTTTTTTTTTTCAAAAAATTTTTTCAAGAATTTTAATTTTTTATAATGTTTTTGATGATTTTTCCGTGAATCTTTTAAAGATTTTGTTTTGTTCGTAATTACTTTTAAAAATCAAAGTTTTGTATAAATATAAAAAATAAAACGTAACTGCAGTAAATATTGTTAAATATTTTTGTTCAATTCAAAAATTAAAATTCAAAAATTTTCACAAGATAAAAGTAATATAGCTTAAGCTTTTGATTTTCATGTTATACCGAGAACTGATGGAGGAATTCATAACGGAAATTCTAGTATATTGCATTCGAAAAATACCATTTACCATTTTAAAAATCAAAAATTTAAATTGCTCTTATTTTTTGGGCTTAGAGAAAAATTTAGAATATTTTCTGTAATAATATGTAAGTTACATGCGAAAGAATTGATCATGTTAGTCAAAAATATGAAAACCAAACATACAAAAACACAAAACAGAATTATTCTACCCCTAACACAAAACTGAAATATCTATATACTTATTTTCCAATAATTTGAAAACAAAGAGCAAAACATTAGCAAAATCTGAGAGCAGACTGACGTTTTATTTTGTCGATCACAATAAAATGCAAATAAATTTCATAGTAATGAAAAATTTTTCTTAAATTCTGATTCGATCAAACCAAATGTTTGATATTTAAAAGTTGCATACATGTTGTATAAATAAAATAAATTTAATTAAATAAATACAAAGTAAAGTTTTGTTTTCAACTCTACTGCAAGATTCAGTATCATACAATTTTATTTCTTGTAAGAAAATAAGCCCTCTCAATAATATTTTAATCTAACAAATTCAACTAAGTTAAAAAAAATTTATCAAAATTATTTTACAACCATGGAATTTTGCGACGGAATCAGCAAAATTTTCTACTTTGCTCAGGAAAAAGTAACAGGTTATTGCCATTTTAGTATTGCCTCAAGAATATCGATAAAAATTACTACAATTTATAATAAAATTTAGCCCCATTTATATGCACATATTTTGAGAGAATAAATTTTGTTCTTCAAGAATTCATTCAATTTTTCTATTTGTGCCCGTCCCTGAAATATATTAACATAATGTGAAAACCCGGTTTGGCAAGCTTACAACTTTGTGAAATGTCAAATTATTTGTTAATTTTGAAAAATTGGCAGCTTTCAATCCAAAAAAAAATTAATTTAGTTTAATTTAAAGTTTACACAACTTTTACTTTTCCAAATGCATTTTGTATAATTGTCCATGCTGCGTATTT
Source organism: Condylostylus longicornis (assembly GCF_029603195.1). Lineage (NCBI taxonomy): Eukaryota > Metazoa > Arthropoda > Insecta > Diptera > Dolichopodidae > Condylostylus > Condylostylus longicornis. Next base: position 13,972,807 of record NW_026577973.1, on the reverse strand, counting down.
ATGCGTGTTTTCGATAAGTGTACGATACAGACCAGGTTTCTATAAATGCAAAACACAGGTAAATGGTTATTTAAAACAAAATCTGATCAAATCCATTTATTCCCCAACACTAATAATTAAAATTCTTTCAGAAAGATTCTTTCGAAAACTATATAGATAACAACTATAGAAAAACCCACTTATTTTTTAAAATATCATTTCTTCTACAAGATCATGTCTGTCTCTTCTATAATAAATTTTAAATTCAAATGCAGAAATTTTTTTTATAGAACCGAAAAACAATTTTTTTTTTAATGTAATCAATAACATTACATCAGAATTAATTATAGTATGACCGCTCTGGTTTTGATATTTTGATGTTCTTTTAAATATTTACTTTATACACAATGTGTGTGTGTATCTCTACATATATAAATAAAAATACATATATGCGAAGAATCTAATTTTCTTTTGAAATACAAAAAAGAAAACCATCATGATAAAAAATATGAATAGAAAAAAAAAGAGAAATATTTTTATTTCTTTCAGAACACGCAATGCTATTCATTCCTATAGCCTATTTCATATTGTTATTGTACATGAAATAATGCTACAACTACTAGTACCCACCCAAAATATATTGCGGTTATAGAAAGCAAAAAAAAAAAAACAAAAAAGGATATTTTATAGGAATGCGAATGTATACACTTAAGTAAAAGTATGGCTTCTCTTTATTTATTATGGAAAACAAATATCACATATTGAATATGCACATAATGTATAACAGTTAAACGTGGACACATGTGTGCCTATATGTAAATTAATATACATATATACCTTTATTATGTAAATATGTATAAACAATTTATAATAGCTTTATTCTTATTTTGTAGATGACATACAAAATATAACAAAAACAAAAAAAGTTTTTGATTTCTTATGTCATATTTCAATTTTAACTTCAATATGAGTAGTTATTTTTAAAAGGATATAATTCAAGGATATTATTCATATATATGTATATGGATGCGTACACATACATATACTGTTTATACAAATTTATTATTCATATATGAACTCAATTTTGAAGTGTTAAGTAAACTTTTAAAAAATTCAAAAGATAAACTCTGACAAAGTTTAATGCAATAAGAAAAAAAAAAAGAGAAAAAAACTATGTATGTAAATCAATAATTGAGTAACTAGATTTATTTTGAATAATAATTCAATTGAAATGATTCACAAAGGATTCGACTGAAAATGATCTAATTTCTCGTTCAGCTACTTGGTTTACAGCAAGAATTACAAGGAGTTAATCCGGTAGTAAAACATATGTATAGTTATAAATATCGTGTACCTTCGCTCGCTTTAAGATAGAAAGTTAAAATTCAATATAAGCAAATAATTTTTACCAGAAACCGGTGTCGCTAGAAGAAAATATTTAACTTACTTACCCGTTTTCTTTAGAAGTGATGAGATCTAAAATTCTAAACCTGAAGTGACCATTTTTCAACAATTTATTATATTGAAATCTCAAAAATACCTTTGATCGCACAAACAGTTTTTACGAAATTACTATTACTACGAAATAGCACAATCAAACTTTTTATAATTACAAAATGGCCGGTGAAAATTTTTTGATTTTTACTTCAGCTTCTAAACTATTTATTAGAAGAATATTTTTTCCCCTCTGCATAGTATCTCTCCTATCTTCCATAGTACAAATTTAAGAAAACTGAATCGAATATTCACTGTAAGAATGCAATTTTAGTCATTCAAGCAGCAGCGTCGTGTTTTGTTTTGAACATATCTATATTATGACGTACATCTTCTAATGCTAAATTATAATTTCTATATTGTAAACGATTGAACTTTTATTGTCTGTTTATCGTGACTTTTGATTATGATCACAGATGAATAACTAAGTACAACAATTAATCATATTACCTGTTTATTATAAGTTCAATTACATTTCTTTAAAATCTTAAATCTTCTTATTCTTTTCATTATTCTATTAAAATATTTTTATAGAAAAAAAAAGCCCACAAAGAGAATCACAAATTACAAGAGCGTATAAAATGAAAAAGAATTTTAAATTGAATCATCGGATTAGAACAAAAACTGAAACCAAAAATTTAAAATTAAAAATTCTAATTTAGCAAACAATTGCAATAAATGAAGTTTGCGTGATCATAACGTGCAAAAATTAAATTAAAAATTTCCCTTTATACCCACCACTTTTACGTATCACTTTATTTTGAGCACAAAAAAAAAACAATGTGACTGTAACAAACCAACAAACAAACATAGAGAGCAATGCATAACTAATTTAAAATTCAAATTAAAAAAGAAAATAGAAAAGCGAAAATGTAATGAAAATGAAAAGTTTTTCATGAAAAATTTTCTTTTCTTTTCATTTTTCTTGTTCTTTCCTTGTTTCTTTTGTCATTTGCTCTTCTCACTTGTATAAAATGAAAAAGAAAAGTGACTTTCCACTAAAAATTTAAAAGAAAAGAAAGGAGAAAATTTTTATGCTTTTCATTTTTTTTTTCATCGCAATTGATGATAACGGCAACAACTTTTACCAAGCAATGAAAAATTGCAGCATGCGGTTATTGTACTTGTTATTTATTTTGCTTTATTGTTTTGCTTCTAAAATAAGTTTTCGCTCGCGAATGAAATAAATTAATAGGATTTAGAAAGAGAGAGAAGATAAAGTGAAAAAAAAAGTTGCGCGTCAACATTCGCGCGCTTTTTTATTTTTGTGTATCATCGAAATAAAAAAGTGAAATAGTTTTAAGTTAGTTATGAGTTTTGGTTAGAGATTAGAGTGTATTTTATTTATAATTTATTTGCTAATGTGGTGAAAAAGTTGAATATACAAAAATAATAATGAACGATTCTATTGTCAAATCGAAAATTAATTGAAGTATTCATTTGCAAATTTAGGAACAAATAATCAAAATTTTTGCCTTTTAATCAATTTCGTATTTATTATTATGATTTTATTTAATTGAATCTTTATTGAATAACAGAAGGGTTTATAGAAGTAGAGTGAGTGGCCCGCTACGGCTAATTGCTACAAAGAAGTTCAAGACAAATATTTTTTCTTTACGGTATAAACAAAAGAAAATATTCTTAATACAGTAAATTTTTCATAAAACGTACCGCTTATATAGCAAAATTTTCTAATTTTCGAAAAATAATTGTGACGTAAGAAAAATTTACGATTTAATTTTAATTTCTACTTAGCGAACTTTTCTATATTACGGACAAAATATGCAAGTTTTTTATATACAAGATTTACTGTAAAATAAAAGCACATTACTTATTCAATATGAATTTTTTAATTAAAATATTGATTTCAAAATACGTACAATTAAATATTATTGTTTTACGATATTAATAAATCTCAAATGCTTATAGTACTTAAGACTGTTTATAATTTTTTTTCCGAATGCATATATTAATGCATATTTTTCTCATTAAGATCATATGCATTTCATTATAATATTTTAATGCATTACAACAAAATTTTTCAACGAAGCGTGCAGCATTCAGAAATTTGATGAACTCTCGCTCAATATAACTCAGAAAAAAAAATTTAACTGGCTTACCGTAAAAAAAAATTTTAACTGACTAATGCGCTCTTCACCATTATAGAAAACACATACATAGTTTCCTTTTTTTTTCTAATTTTTTTGAAACGTCAATTGACAATCACTTGCATTAAATTTTACGCGGTTTAAATAAATAAAAATAAAAAGAAAAGCAAATAGAAGAAAAACCAAATAGGTGAAATGAATTTTATGAAGAAAAAAACAAAAGAAAGAGAAAAAAAAAGAAAATCGTGCGCGGTATTTTCATTTTTCCGGTAGACTTTAACTTTTTCCACCTATGCAACAAACCAACGGAGTAAGTATAATGGCAGCATACAAAGAATAATGTAAATTCGTTGTTTGTTTTTTGTTTTTCTTTTCTGAAATACAGCAGCTTTCATGTAGATATGTATATTCTATGTACTCATAGTTGTGTTTGCAATTCAAAATTATATTTTATAGAAACGTGAGGTTAAATATATGCTAATTGAGATGAGAAAATAAAATTTGCCATGAATAATATAAAAAACAAAAGAAAAAATTAAAATTAGTTTCTTCCCTATTGTGAATTGACGTGTTGTTGCAAAACCGTTGCAAGGGAAATGACAAAACAATGGTATAAAAGTCATAATTAATTATTGAATTCATTTTAGAAACAAAAATAATATTAACCCCTTGGGGGTCATAGGTCTCTGAACTATATCTGTATATATGTACCTATATGTATACTGAATATTAATAGATTTACATATACACGCGTAACTAAATTGAATTTTTTTGTGTTAGAAAGGGTTTTTCTTTTTAATTTTTTTCAAATTTGCGGTTTAACCACGTATGTACATAATAATCAAAACAAATAGTAGCTATAAACCCACTTATAACTTTTCAAAATTAATAATACTTGTGTACATTTATGCCTTTATTAATAATAATAATTGTCAATTAGATACAACACGTGAATTATTTGAAATTTAAGATTGAATCAAACTTGAAGTTATTCTTTTGTACTTCTTAATATTAAAAAAAATTGTTGTGAGAATTTCAAAAAGTGCATTAGATGTTCGTACATAAAATTGTTATAAAGGTGATATTAAGTGTAAATGTACATGGAACAGCGAATACTTGAAGAATTATTGATTTACTTAACAAAAGTAATAGATTAAGATCTCGATTATGCAATTGGAATCAAATCTAATCTTTTTTCGAAAAGTCGATTTTACTCAATTGATTTGCTATCCAAAATTGTCATAAATACCAAAAATGTCTTATTTGTCAAAAATGTCAAATTAGTGTCAATTGGTTGACATTTATACTAAATCAAGAAAGTTTATAATTTTGACATTTGGTGTGGTGTGTAAATAAACCAGACACACTTTCAAGTTGTTGTTAAATGAGTTTTATTTGCTTAATGGAACAAATGGAAGATAGTGTTGATAAAAGGTAAGGAGCCCGTTATGCTAGACTAAAGAGGAAATTGTTGAGGAATTCATCTGAATTGAATGAAAATCAGTAAGTTTGGGTATTTTTCAAGCTTCGTTTTTTAATAAAATAATTATTTTTTAGCTTCAAAATAAATCCGACTTTCGATTGGCAAAGTCGTAATGCTTTTAAAATTACTAGACAACATTGAATTGGAACTGCAAAGGTCGTACCATTCGAAATGTTTTGATATTAGCCAGTTTTTTTCCGGTACTGTACTAAAACAAGCTGAGGTGGAGAATGACTTTGTCATAGGTTTTTCTCAATCAGATGTTTCTGTAGTGTTGGACGATTCATCTAAAATGAATTAAATTTTTTTATATATACAAAAAGAAAAATAGGCAAAGGCCTAATTTTAACATACATTTCTTATAAATAACTCTTTGGCAAGTACATTTTTTCGGTCACAGAATTTTAACTATTATGTATACTTATAGTATAGTTGCTCATACATTAATTATTTCAATGGCTCTCTACTGCTAAAATTATGTCTTAATAGTATGCTATCAGAATTTATTGGCGTTAGAAATTATTTTAAAATATACTTAGTATGAGCATTCAAATGCAAAATCATATATTTTTACTCAGGGATTTTAAACTTTTTTAATTTCTACTACATAAATGCAGTTAGTTGACATTAGGAGTGTATAAAATAGATTAATACCATTTCTACAGAAGCCCTTAATAATCATTATCAACTTGAATCAAGTTGGTTTCTGATCGACTTCAATAATTCAGGCTTCAGTTTAAGAAATTTATTGAATCTTCAGTATTCAAGATAATGGGGTACCTATGGTGACAATAACTATTATAAATTATTGATAAATTTTAAAAATTTTAATTTTTTTTTAATTTTTTCGAAATTTGTGTTTGACTTACATTATTACATTTACAATTTCAGTTTTATTAATTTGAGTGTTCTTTTTTGTATTTATATTGATTTACTCAGGGAAAACATTCCAAATTACTAAACGGTTTGAAGGTTCGAAAATTTTTTTAAAAGTTTTTAATAAATAATAAATCTTCTAGCAATATAGCTAAGAATCTGTTAAAGATTAGCAAATTAACATAGTTTCACTTAAATTATCCAAAAAATTGTTATTAATATGGAAATAAATCCAATTTTTCTAACTGTGACAAGTTTCATGTGGGATACAAACTGCCTCAGATAAAATCTTCAAATACCATGACTAATGTATTTAACGAAAACATGCATTAACTCTCAATTACAAAATTGAAATATGAAAAACAAAAAAAAATAAATAAATTCTACTCTAAATTAACTCCCATAATTTTAAAAGATTTTAAATGGAAATTTTTTATGAAGGTTGTAATTTTCAATTTTCAATTTTTTTTTCTACATAAAAAGTTGATGACAAAATGAAATCTACTTTTATTGGAAATGAAAATCACATTTTCTATACATACATATAAAATGCTTAATAATTTTAAATTATTATTTTAAACCCAATAATGGTAACACTAAAAGAGTTCATATAAGCATCATTAATGAAAGTAACTAAAATAATAACAATGAACAAAAAAAAAAACTACAAAATACAAATAAACTCATTCAATTTCACAAAAGCACACCATCATTGAACAAACAAGCAACATTAAAGTCAACAAGCGAAATTTGAGAAAGTCTTATAATTCGTAGATGGCTTTCGATTGAAACTTTCTCATTTTCAAAAAAAATAACAAGCAGAAGAAGAAAAAAAAATTGCATCGCACAAAATTCATAATATTAAAACAACAATAACATTTATGTACATTTAAAGGTATGTGTACATAACAAGGAGCAATATTAAACAGCAGTTGTATAGGTAGCCACATTCATAACAATTTCAAGAGAAAGAAGAGTTACACAAAAAATGTTTAAAAATAAAAAAGGGTGAAAGCTAATAAAATCGAATAGATCGATGCATAAAAATTATAGTAATTTCCTAGATTTTTATTTTTTTTTTACTATTTTTTTGTGAATTCTATTGCGGAAGGAAAGCCAAAATAGCAACACTTATAAATAAACAATACAAAACAAAGAACTTACTATGTATTTGTAATATGTACATGCATATGTATACACAATTGTGCATCTTATATTTGTAAGTAGGTGCCAATGTGCCAATAATTATTTTTATGCAAGAAAGTTCAAATTAAAAACAAAAATATAATTTGCCTTTTTATGCCTATTAAAATCAGGTTCAAAGTTCAAAATTCCCTTCTTTTTTTTTCTATCTCGCTTAAAAAAGATGTTATGACGTTTGCATTTGAAGGAAATTCTGTCGTACACTTATTATGCAAATTTAATTTGAACAATATAGTTGGCAGAGATCATTTCAGAGATCTGTTTCTATTACACCACTTTAATCAAAAATTACCATTCTATAAATTAATAATGAAACCCCTATGTTAATTTCGAAATATTGTATGCAAATTGGTAAACCAAAGAAGGCTACTAATCTAATTTATGAACATATTTGAAACCTTTGAATATTAAAGGTTTACATATTTTAACTTTGTGATGAATAGCAGACGTTACTCTAAATATTTAATTGGTTTTAATTAAAAGACTAAAGTTCCAAATCTGCAAAGGAAATTCAAATGTCACTTCAAAATGAGCTGTTATTTTGAAAATTAAACTTTAAGGCATAGTTTCCATTTTGGTTTATTCAGATTCTATTTGAACTCAAAAATTTCCTTTAAATATATTGTAAATTTATTTTAAATAGTAAATTTTGTTATGCTTCAATAAACATTTTTCAAAATTTTCGATGCAAAGGAATATTACATATGCCAAAACGGGCTTCAAAAATGTTTATAGACATGCAAAACATGCACGGCGAATTGGTCTATGTATAGCGATTTGATAGTGTTATGTATACATTTTACACAATGTCAGCATTTCACAATTTTGACTGTATTTTACTTATTTACTGTAAATTCTATCACAGAAAAATATTATTAAATGAGTTGCGTTCTTGACGCATCATATATTTATTTATGAAATTTTTTGGGGAATTCCCTATATATATTATATAATAAGTCTATTAATAATTTTGATCCAAACATTTAATTGCCGTCCAAAAGATTTAATTAGAATTGCAGATTTAAGTAATTTCAAACATTTCTCATATATTTGGGACCAAAAAAATTGCTATAGAATCTATAACGCTCTCGTCGTCACTATGGTTATTTTGTTTCTAAATTTATACTTTAATAAGAATCAATCACCTTAACCTCGAAATAAACTTGAAAATTTTTTCTTAAGTTTTACGAATTCGCTTTTCTTTATAAAAAATGCATTTTTTGATTTATTTATAAAAAGAAGCATTATTTACGACTCATTCATTTTAATTGTAATTACCATTGTTAATAAAAAATTTTTCAAATTAAAATTTAAAACCTTGGTTAACATTAAATTTCAACCTTAGATTAAATTTAAAATATTTCATTTATATATGCAGGAAAAAGAAGATATCTGCGAAAAAATGATTCATGATTTTGTATATATAAAATAAGAAAAACAGTAAAAGAAAACAAGGTCTTTTACTTTACAACACAATCATTTCATTTGTATAACTTGAATTCAAATGTCCTTAAAAAAGGGAATACCAAAGCTAAGTTCATCAACTTTAAAAATGTTGTTTTCAAACTCAAGGTATTCATTCCGCATATATCTACATGTACATATGTGTATATAAAATTCTGATTTATATTGTTTTCATTTACTTATTCCTTAACGTTTTTGTTATTTTTTTAACATGAATCTTGCAGTGCTCTTTATAAGTTGTTATTATTGTCGTTGTTCTTTATCGACACACCACTAAAATGCATTTTCTTGCAGTAAAATTTTTACAATAATTTTAATTTTTTTTTTTGTTTTCCTTTATCATTTTTATCATATTTTATTGAATGAATAGAGTTACTTGTTCGCTATTATTCTTATTTTCTCTACTCTATATTTATGTATGAATAAATTGTATTACATATATTCGTGTACATACAAACATATATGCATGGTTGCACTCTATGCTCCTACATACATTGCTTCCTTTATATTGTAATGGATTTTTTTTTTTCTTTAATATTGCAATTGTAAAACATTGCTCCAATGTCAAGTTACTTTGTATAACAGCCGCGCTATCATATCGAATAAAATGCTTAAAAAACTATGTACTTGTATTCTGCACCTATTTACTTTATTATATATATACATATGTATATATTTTATTGAATGCAGTAGAAGAAATCAGAAAAAAAGTAATTTTTTTTCTTGATTTTTATTGTATTCTATATTTTAACTTTTCTATTTTTCGAGTTAAAATTCAGAAAATTTTAGTTGACTTGGCTGCGTGATAGTGTGATATAATCAAGTAAGGAAATAAAAAATACTAGATGGGTGCATTGAAATAAAAAGACAAGACAAAAAAAGTGTAAAGGGTGTTACATATGAACAGTTCTATTCCAACCAACTGAATAATAATTTCCATGATTCTATGAAAATTTTATTGTAAGTGAATGTTTTTTTGTTTGTTGTTGTTGTTAAAGAAAAGAAAAATCCAACAGATTATCCGCTCTTGTTAGCGTTTTTTCTATTCCATTGTATCAGACACATAAATGTAAAATTATAATGATACATAAGCATATACATACAGTATACACATATAAGTATATAAAATGTATATATACATGCAACATGAAAGAGACCTTCAAAGGGTCATTTTATATGCGGCCAACGACCTAAAGTGTCTTGTATTTTATTTTTAATTTTACTTTTTTTTTTCGTTTTTTTTGTTATCTTTTATTCCACAATCCACATACATTCATTGTGATTTCATTATTATTATTATTATTAGTATGTACTTGTCGTATTGTAGAATTACAACAGTAAGAATCAGAGAAGAGAACAAAGTGATAGCAGCACGGGTGTAAATAAAATACGAGGAGAATGAAAATTCATTGCTTTCATAATAATTCTACTTTATTATCTCTTTCTCTTTTGTTGTAAAATTATTATTATTACTTTTTGTTTTTTTTTTAATGTTTTTCTTGCTGCTATTTTTGTCTTACTTACTTTAGAACAGTCTTGTTAAATTTAGAGTTATTAAACTTTTTTTATTCAATATTTTTGTGATCTTATACTTTTTTGTTATTCTTTAGCACATTTCCAAAAAAAAACAAATTCCGAGAAAATATTTTGTTACTAAATTTTCTTTTAAATCTTGCTAGGTCGCCGTTGATGTGTTTACAAAACTTTAACTGCTCTAGTAATCTTGCAGTAGGAAGATCACAACTTTTCAGTAAAAGTGGTTTTCAAAATGTTAAAATTTTATAATTTCGCCCTCCTAACAGTATGCAAATTTGTTCAGCAATTGAAACGAAACAGATTTTATATTTTAAAGCATCTTATTTTTTTCTATTTGAAAAGAACTCAAGATATATCCCTTAAGTAGGTGCCATATAGCTGGAATTTTGTATTGACCCCTAAATACAATTTCATTCAATTTGTAAGCTTCATGTCTTTTTCGCCTTGCCTCTAATTATTTAAATTCAATTCGAAGTATGTATGCATTCTTAAATTATTTTGAATTAATAGGGAATTTGCTTTTTTCAAATCTCTGCTTTATTTCAAAATTGTTTACAATTTATGTACTCGTATACATATTATTTTTTATCATATTTATATACAAGTATGCATGCTGTATGCAATTATTTTTATGATGTTAGTGACTTCTTTATTTGTTTAGTCCATTCTTTGCTATCTTAGTTACAGTCTATTCTATATTATGTATTTCTATTATTATATCATGTACGTATAAGTAATATGGTAATAGAAATGTGGTATAAAACTCTATTGCATGCAGCACAAGAACGTGAATAGAAATTAAAGCTTTCATCATTTAATTTTATAATAAGTTAAGTTGATTTTTGTTTTTTGTCTTAAAACTTTTCATTAAAAATATAAAAATGAGAAAAAATTAAGAATAATTATTTTGCAGACTTTTATACAAAATGTGTTATACATTATTTCAGCTATTTAAGACTGTACAAAGTAATTTGAAGAAAAATTTTGTTTTTTTTTAAATAAAGAATATAATTTCAAAAAAAACAAAATTTATAATAATTAACAAGAAATTCTCAACAAAAGAAAAAAAATGAACTTCAAAGTGCTTTAGACAATAAACGAATTAATATTAACTGAAAATTATAACAGAATATACACTTGTATACATGTATGATGTTACGTGCTACCAACAAATCCAAATATTTGTTAGTATACTTAATCTGAAATTATACATTTAACCTTGCCTTTTTTTCAATTTCAAAGCGATTAGTATTTTTTTTTTAAATATTTAATCTCAAAGCAAAATTAAGTCAGTGGTTCTTTGAATTGAAAAAATTTGATTAAAGAAAAATTAATAAAAAAGTTTTATTTGTTTCTTAAGAAAATTTTCATAAATATGAAAATGTTAAAGGCCAAGGACACTTAAACTTTAATTTTTGACTATATAATATTGAAGTGCTACTAAAGATCTCAATTTATTCACTTTTTCGTACAATTTATAACTGTTATAATGACATAAAATTTGGTACGGCTTCTATGACGTAATTTATAAAGGAGATAGTTTTAATTGTTAAACAAAGGTGTTTAGAAAAAAATTTTTTTTTGAAACAGGTGTTAAAAATTATTGGACCAAACTGTCATCAGACTCGTCAATAGTAGGGGACTTTAACCCAACCAAAAACGCACCTGGATGGCCATAAACTCTCAAAACTAGTCAAACTAACTAACCATTTGTTTTGTTCTATCGTATTTAATGTCTATTTTCCGTGAAGAAAGGCACGGATGTACTGTTTTTAAAAAATGCGCATAATTTTATCTTTGAAGGTGCATTATATGCTTTGAAAATGCTTTGTGTATGATAGAATTTTCTTATGACGTTATAAGAATGAAATAAATCTAAACCCTGTAGAGATTTTGAAAAAACTCCGATATTCTAACATAGCACTTTTAAAGTTTGCTTTTCGATAGGAAATTTTTAGCCAGATTATAGATTTCAAAACATTTGATAATCTGCTGTCTGCTGGAAAACGAAAATTATTAAAAATTTGGTAAAAAATGGAGTTATAAGTATATTAGTTAAAGTTAAAATGAACGTCTTTTTGGTGAATACCTTTTTGAAATAAAATTTATACACTCCAATAAAATAAAACAAAATTTTTAACACAAATTTTAATATTTAATCATTCCAAGTCCAACGTCATCCTCAATTTCCTAACTAAGTCTTAATCGTCGTTTAATGAAATAAAAATTGTGCTCTATATTTTCAGAATTTGCCAATCAAAAAACGAAAAACAAAACAATCGCAAAATTTAATTTTTTATTACGATCACAGTTGGATTTCTAGGGTAAACTATTACAAAAAAAAAAAAAATTTGTTTAACTCTTTCCATTTCATAAAGTTGAGAAAAAAATTAAATAATGCAAGGTAAAATATCATGCTGAAAATATGAAATAACAAAAAAAAAGTGAGAAACCCATCCAAATTTTAAAATTTTTGAAAATTTTTTAATTTATGAATATTAAAATCTCATTAAAATTTAAAACCCCCTTGTTATTTTAAACGATTAATTTACACAAAAGATGAAGTTTTTTTCTAAACCAAATAAAATCTTTATTTCTTTTTTTTGGGTAAAATTCATATTAGCACAAAAATATGGTTAAGTAGATTTTATGCCCTAATAAAATTTGTGAATTATAATTTTGTTTTTTTGTTTTATATAACATTTCATTTAACTTTTTTTATAATTCCATTGCTATCAACATTGTTACGTCTAAAACCATCAAATTAAGGTTTTAGAAACGAGATCATTTTTCGTAATATTGCAAGCTAAGAAACTATGACGAAAAGGTCATAATATTAAAAATGAAAAAACTCAAAAATTACGAAAGCAGAATAAAATATTTAAAGGAAAAAGGCAGCAATGGCAGCAACCCCAATTTTCTTTCAATTTTCAAAAGGTCTTGTCTACTTTACATTTAAGTTTCAGTTTAGTGTTTTATGCATATTTATTTCGCTACAAATTGTTTTTATTTTAGCAATCATGTTGCAAATGAGATAAAATGTGGATTGAAAAAGAAAAAGCAACAAATTATTTTATAAAATTTATTCGAGCATAAATCACAAAATTTTGAATATGAAAAAATGAATTAAAACAGTTAAAAGTTTTTCTATATTTATTTGGGATGTTGTTCCTTACAGTTGGTATAGTATTGCCAATTTTTATTTGAGAAAATTATTAAGATACACATAAAGTTGGTTCAAAACACTATGTCAAAATTTTTAAAAATTATAGTAGATTTTACAAATAATTACCCCAAAATTCAGTTCAAATTACTTGGCAATTCGTGCAAAAATCTCAAACTACCTCAAATTTTTACATTTTAACAAATATTTAAATTAAAAAATGGTCATTTGCGGGAATAGTCACTATAACCACATTTTTCCTTTTATTGATTTTACTTAAAATAGAATTCTAAAAAACTCCTGCGTAATTCATTAACACAAAATGTAACACTTGATAAGCTTCTTCTTTTGCGAAGAAAAACACAAAAAATTTTGTTATGTATTCAATCAGTTACAGTAATCTTGTTTACCGACCACACTTGCATTCAAAGGTTTCGGCGGAAATTTACTTTTCCACAGTAGGGAAGTGCCTAAAAATTGCCTTTGGTGAGATATCGCCAGTTGGTCTGTGTTTGCACTCGATCATCTAAATTTCGACTAAACCGATTTTCATGAAAACGACATCTTACTTTATAATTCAGTTTGCTATACAAATTGATCTACTTTTGAGAACTGTAAGATTGCTTAGACTGGAATTGTACTGCAGTCCAATTTGAAATTTTTAAACAAATATTTAACAGATTAACTTAAATCTTTATATATATGTATAAGTTTCGTTTGACAATGCGACAAATCCCCCAGTTTTTCAAGGAAAGCAAGTACTAACAACTAGCCCTTGAAGACTGAATTTAATTCTTTTAGTAATGATCTGTCGATATCCTTCAACTTAAATACTGAAACTTAGAGTGTTAAAACAATAAACTAGTAATTTTTTTTCGAAATATCAGAGCGCAGAAACTGGGCCTAAACTAAGGGCGGATTTTACATTATTTGCCATATCTTAGAAATTATAATTGACGAATTTTCTAGAAACTTAACATTTAAATTCTTTTTGCTAACCTAATGACTGGAGAACTTTTTAGGGTTACGATAACATAAAGCGAACCTCCTGTATAGCAGCCATAATTTCATTTTCACAAGTATGTTAATTAAAAGCTTTCTGGACGTTATTTTTTATATATTAAGAGAAGTGCTTAAAAGACATCTTCATAAACGTTCGCAATATTTTCTACAAACCAAAAAATACAATTTGTGGAGGATTATGAGCTGAATATGTCAAATTCTTCAAAACATGTTCATCCAAACTGATTTTTATCAACGAATTTAAAAGAAATAAGATAATTAAAATATTTAAAATAGTAGCCATAACATGTTAATTAATAATTAACATTGAGTTATTAAATATCATTAATAATCGTATTTAGCATTAATTATGTTCGAAAAAAAACGAAAACAAACAATTAATTAATTAATTCATCGATATTTTTAACATTTATAAATGCTCGTTAATATTTCTATCCAAATTATGTTTTCATATTTTTCAATTTTATACAATTATAATTTTTTATGTTCATATTAAAATATCAAAGGAGTCAACATCTTATTTCAATTTTAAATTAAACAAATAAAAAACAAAAACTATAATAATTAAAATTATTAATTTTATACATGTATAATTTGCTATTTTTAAAGAATGTAGTCTAAAAACGGGCTTACGCTATAAATAAAAGATCCGGTTGAAAATTATGATAATTACCTGAAAAAAAAGAAAAAGAAATAAAATTATTAAAAATATTTAAAGAATAAAAGAGAATTTTATTGAAAAGTAAGAATCAGAAGAATAAATTTTAATTCAAATCAACAATTTGGGTTGTTGAAATTCTTAAGAATATGTTGGGGTGCAAAAAAACGAAATGAAGCTGTTAAGGGAACGGAAGTAAAATATTTTTACTTCAACTAAGATTTTCAGATAATTTATTACTCATGAAAAGAAGTCGTCTCACCCCATACCGGGCGCCGACGCTGTTAAACGATTCTGAAAATTTCAAGCAGGATACTTTGGAAACCGTCATGAAAAGGTTCTCACTTAAACAACAATATCGAATATGCCAAATTTATTATAAAAACAATCACAAATTTACTTTATATAAACGATACTGTGTTTGAGAAGCTAGTAGCACGTAGCACGCAACTTATTGGAGCTTAGCCTGCCTTCTTCGTGACATTACGCCAAAAATCTTGATCAGCAAATATATATACTCCAGCTGTGTAATTCTTGTTTTTGTTAGCAAGCAAAATTTCCATTACTTGGAAATGTTAATGCCACGAATTTATATTCCGATATCTTGATTAAAATTTAATTGTTTTTATTCTTAGAAATTCAAGTTCTATCGAATTCAAGTTATATCGGAAAAACGTGGAACACGGTCATTATTATTAAATACATATTATATGGAATATTTTATACATATTTAGTATGCTAAATTTTAAAATATTTTGTAAATATAAACAATTTTTGAAAAATGAAACGGGATGTTTAGGTTATAAAATCAAATAAAATCACGTAAATTCGCAATTAACAAGAAAAATGTTACAAGTGCAAAATTTAAAACGCCAAATAAATTTTTAATATGACTGAGAAACAATAATTTTGTAAGTATATTGAATACTTTGTTCTATTTACCATGAAATTATTTTCTCCTGAATGAGATTTTCAAATAAAATTTAAAAATAATTTTAATATTACTTTGAAATTTTATAGCATTGCCGATTTAATATTATATAATTGGCATAAAGATTAGTTGGTATATTTTTTTGTATAAATATGAGTATGTGTTCATACATAATTTTGTATAACATGAATAATTTTTGTGCTTGAACAATAAACGATTTGTAGTGTTGTTAAAATTTTTATTCAAAATCGCTATAGCGAATTATATTTAGCATTAGAAGGTTTACTTTCAGTATTTGTAATAATTTATTCTATTTTTATAAAGAATATTATTAGTACAATATACATACATACATAAAATGATCAGATGACAAGTCGACTGTGTCAAAGGTATGAAGTCGATACAAATTAGATATTTGAATTTATACAATTTCGAATACATTTTTTTGAAAGAATGACCTTGGAATATATATGCCATCATGTATATAGAAGTAGTGAAAATTTGTGAATGGGTATGAATTTCTGCATTTCTCTGATGACTTTAAATTTTGGCATCATTGCTGATTAGAGTTCCTTTTTTTTGTAAGCCCTAAGATGATTCCGATATTAAAATGGATACATGTATTGTAATCAAAAAAGAGCCCAAAAATTTGCCAAATTTTCACCTATTTTTGAAAGTTCTAAATGGATGAATTAATGATGTGCTTTAGAAATACCTGAGTGAAAGTGAGTCTATGGAAGAAAAGGTAAAGAAATATGTATTCAAAAGGCTGCACATTTTATAAGAAGAAAATGCCCTATTTTGCACACACAATAATGCAAAATAGGCAATCACAATAATGCAAAAATTTTTAAAATGTGCCATTTTCCATTGGATTGAACTTTGACAAACACTTTTTATCTTAAATAAAATTTATGTATAGAATTCAATCGACATTTGGTTCAACCTTGGGATTCATTGGCGCTGTAATTTTAAAATCACAGCTTCAGTTTCTTAATTTTTGTAGTTTAGGTTTGTTTTCCTTACTTATCGGTATTCGACGCTACACTACTTTCATAAAATTAAATTTGAATATTAAATTAATGTTAATTTGCTGAAAACTTTGAAAACTCACATGAATGTCTTAGAATTGAGTGAAATAAATTCATTTATTTTCGTTTTTCTTTTTTATTAGCTTTTAACTCAATTGAAAAACTTAAATAAGCATTCTTAATTAATTAAATTAATTTCCACAAATAAACATTAAGTATGAACTACAAAAAAAAATTGTGATCACATAAATGCATGTAACATGAATAAATTATTATACAAAAACAAAAAAAAATAAATAGCAATAAAGCAAAAAAAAAAAAAACGTTGACCGAGAAATCTACTTATTGACCTACTGTGCTAAAAACGCTGCTTTTTATGTATATTTATTTTTTTTCTCAATACCTTCATTTTAATTTTGTATAAAATAAAACGGAACGGACGAGTCAGCCATATTATATGAGAATCGAATCAAGCAATATAAAATTATTTAAACATTAAACATACACTGTTTCTGCTTGTACTAAGCTGATACTATTTAAAAGCAACTGAAAAGAAAAGGAAAGAAATAGAAAAGCAGAAACAAAAATTATGAGCAACAGAAATTTAAAAAAAAAAGTCTCTTTTTCATTTCATTAAAGTTTTCATTTCAGTATTTTTTTTTTGTTTTTGTTTTGTTCCTCTCTTTTCTCTCTCTATCTCTCCCTCTTGTCTATGCTTTTATTTTTAGGTCAAGGTCTTTCACATCAGGTCGTTCTCAATTTGTGCTTTATGAGCATTTTATGATTTCGTAAAAGAAAAAAAAAATAGTAATGGCAAATATTAATAACAGTAAAAACGAAAACAAAATAATAGCAATAACAACAATAATAATAGAATTACATATTTTTTATGTAAAAAGCAATGCAAAGCAATTTTTAAATGTTTAGTAAAGGCAAAAGCAAGCAAAGCAACAAAAACAACATTCATTATTTTACATACGCCACACAATTATTTGTTCAAAGTTAAATAAAAAATTATAAGTATAGAACAAGGTAAACAAAATCTAGGTGGTGTGTGCGTCGTCTGTTAGCATAAAACAAGGTGCCAATCTTAATTTATTTATGAATATGTATGTCTGTGTGTATGTATATGTCATTATAGATAAGTAGAAAAATAAATTAAAAAAAAAAACTGAATCATTTCAGATAATAAAATACAACATCACATTGCCAAACAAAACAGTACGTATTTCACCTTCTCTCGCAATAAAATTTCACTGTATGTTTTAATTATTATCAAAATGCACACGTATGAATACATCTGTTAAGCAATATGTTAATGTTCGTATGTTATGAGCATACATTAACATACATATATTATAATTTTGTTACAATTAACAAAAAATTAAAATTGCAAAAGAGAAAACAAATAATTATGATTTTGATATGGTTTACTTTGTGTGAACGTTTGTACATAGTAAAGAAAACATTTTTAGTTTAAAAGTGCAAAATGTTAAACAAAACAGCATGTGGAATATGTGGGAATATTTTTTTTGTTTTAAATTTCAAAAACACTTTCTAAGGGTGAAATTAAAGTCAACGCAGTATTGTTTTGCGCAGAAAAGGAAACTTGAAGTAAAGCATTAAAAATTAATTGTTAGAAATATGGTAGTTGATTATGGAGGAGCGTATAGTAGACACAAAAGTATTTATCTACATACTTATTGTATAAAGTAATAAAGCATAAGTACAGTACTTAGTAGTCGAAAATTTACTATTCAAGTTGCATAGCATAATAATATTGGAAAGGAAGAGCTGAGGCGGACGAAAACTTTGTATATATTGGGCAAAAACAATTTTACTTCGACGGACAATTTGTTGAAGAACTGTCTTTTGGGTAAGATTTAAAATTTCGAGATGATATTATATTTTTGAGGCGCAATCCGGTTCCTTAATAAATCAGTAATTTATCTAATATTTAGTAACAAGATCAGAAATTTTTGGTATAATATTATAATATTGAATTTTTAAAATAAATAATTTCATTAATATTGCATACTTCTAGGCACACAGTATTTGGTTTTAAGTTAAGTTACTATTTAATTTACCCGTTCTCACAACCGATGTTTTAATAATTTTCAAAAGCAGTTTTCAAAATATCAAAAAGAATTTTAATTTACTACAATAAATTTTCTTTGTAGAAAGCTTTTATCTTCTTTTGGTGTTCTAAAATTTGCAAATAATATCGATTTCCGGTTCCCTACTTTTTTTACACTTTCTAAACTTTCAACTATGTACATATTTCAAGATTGTATAAAAACAAAAAGTGTAAGAGTAATCGTCATTTTATTCGAGAATGTACCTTTATACGTAAACTAAGGATTCTGATGGTAGACATGTAATTTTTAGTTTTGCAATTACAGTTTTATTCCAAATTAATTGCGCCCTCACTTAAGCAATTAAACTTTGAAATTACTTTGTAATTTAGTAATTGGTTTGTAAAAAATTCCAAACCAATTGATTGCTTAAATTGCAGTTTCATTTGTACAGTAAATTTTGCATGTGTAAGCGTTCAAATATAAACCTATGGAATACAAATGGGCAATAAAATAGTTACAAAACATAAAATTGCATGTCTGCCAGATCTCTAAAACAATCACCAATACAATCTAGCAACTTTATGTGCATCAATATTCGGTAATTATAAATCTGATTTCGCCTAATTTTATGCAAAATTATATAACAAAATTAAATTAAATTTTACAGTATACGAAATCTAGACTCAAATTGTTAGAGATAAAAATTGCTATTTTATAAACCATGAGGTTTGGATCGACCGCTTACTATGCCTCTAAACTAAAAAAAAAAACATAATTTTGTATATTTGTATTTTTGTATTGTCACTTTTATTAGAGTGCTTACATAGCAGGTAAGTATATCGTGGGTGACCTTCTTTCTTACAAAATTGAAACAAAAATGAAAAAGCAAGGTAACCTCACTCATAACTTTGCCACTTTGATAACTTTTTTTTTTCATTATGAAGTTTTCTTTCTTTGTCATTATTATTGTGTGTTGGTGTACAAAGTTTTTATTTTGGTTAACAAAAAAAAAAGTAAGAAAAGTAATTTTCAATTAAAAACAAAAAAAAAAATGTATGTGCATACATAAATATGAATGTCGACACTTTAATCACTAAAAATACGAACGAAACCAAATGAAGAACCAAGAAAAAAAAACAAAAAATTGTTGAAAAACTTAAAAACACGCGCTATTTTTTTTCTTTCCAAAAATAAAACATGAATCAAAATATGAATATCAGGTCCACCTTGTCTGGGCCATATTATTACTTAAAATTATATGTATACGTATGTATGTATATGTACCTTATATATTCTTACATATTTATGAAAAATAAATAAAAACCTGTTTATAATTTTTTTCTGGTATTTCTTTTAGCATAATGTCCGGTTATTTCTTCGCACTTTCAATGAATTAAGCAAAAAAAAAATGAATGACAATTAACAACCTGTAAAATAATCATAACAATAAAAACTAAATAATAGAGGCACAAGAACAATAACAACAACAAACAACATAAAGAAGAGTAATAATAAGAAAACGCAAAACTACACAACTACAATTTTAAGTATTTAATATTGAAAACCTTCTTCTTCATCTTCCTATACCTACAAGTCTATCAGATTAATGTGATACCAGTATATTTTTATTTCTTTAATTTTATTACCTGTAATCTTGTAATAAGTTTTTCTTTTTTTATTAATTTTTCGCTTGACGGTGATTACGATTAATAAAAATAAACTTGAATTCGTCATTGCTGCTTCCATTTAGGTTCAAAGTTTCATTTTTTCTTCTTTTTTGTTTGTTTTTTCTCTGTGTATCTTTTGAAAAAAAGATTCTCTTCAAGAAATAAAAAATTACCTCTTTTGTGTTATTCATTCACACACATTCATACTTAAGCACATTATAATCTCGATTTAGTATACTAAAAGGCATTTATTCACATAAAAAAAAAATTTACCTCTTTAATGTGATTTTTATCGCGATTTTTTTTTTTTGTTTTTGTGTTTTGTTTTCTTTGCATTCTATGATATCCGGAAAACTTGAAAAATTAATTAATTGCTCTGACTGTTCAGTTTTGTTATAATAGTGATTTTTTTTTTTTATTATTATTGATTGAATTTTTGTTTTTTTTATAGTATTTAACTTGAGTTTTTTAATTGAATTTTCAAAAAAAAAAATAAGAAGAAAAATAACAAAATAAGTAAATGAAGCATTGATATTTCCCGATATGTTAAAATAATTTTTCACCGTTATTTGGGTACACGAAAAAATAATCGAAATTATTGAAGACACATTCTCAGTCTATTTTCCACACGGCTTTTCGTTTTAAATTCATATTAACAGTAATATACCAAAATACTTAAAAATTTTCAGTACAAACTTAAGTAAAAATTTAAATTAGAGATTCCAATTTCGATCTCCATTAATTTATTAATAATTTAATTTGATTTCACTTGTTATTGCCCCCCCACCCTACCCTTTTTCCAATTTAAATTTCCATAATCAAAAATAAATTTTAATTAAAAAGCAAATTTAAGTAAAAATTGCACATATAATTGTACGGAACGTGAGATTGATTTTAAAAATAGCTTCATTTTTAATAATAACCATAGTCGATTTAAACCATGATACCACAGTATAATAAAATCATAATACCATAGCCGGTAATCAAAAATAAAGTAATAAACAAAATTTTACAGAGAGTAAACGTCGACTTTTAAAGTAGTTTTAAAGTAGTTCTTCAATTATGTACACTCAGTTAACCATAATTTCTTTATAATGGGACAAATCGAAGCTTTAAGTAAACATAGTAAGCGATTCTTTAAATAAGTCACATATTTTGTCTAAAAAGTTAGGGCGTGTAGAGTTAAGGCTAATGGAGGGGATTGAGTCTATATGGTAGGATTTTATAATTTCTAATTTTAACAAAATTTGTTAAGCCACGACAAAAAATAAAAAAGGTGGCTTATTTTAAGAGCACGATAACTTCAAAATTAAGCGAGATTCACAAAGAAATTCAATAGTTTAAGAAATCCCAAATTTTGCTCTATTTTTCAAAACATATTTCCGTTAATAACTATTGCTATGTGTTATTGGCTAAAGCAATCATAGTTTTCATGTACAATTTTATAAAGTACACAGCGACATCAGAATATCGACCCCACAATGAGCGCCGAAAAAAATATTTTCCAGTTGACCAACTTAAATTTAAGTTGGGTATATAAATGAAATATTAATAAATTATAACAGAAGTTAATAAACTCTTACATGTGAACTCATTTCTCGATAACAATAGCAACTTCACAATTCTCAGCAATTACAACTTACAAGCTGACTTGTGTATATATTAATACCGTATTACAGTCGTTCACACATACGAGTATATAGTTCATATTGATATACAGAAGACAATTTTTGTAATTACACAACGAGCTAGTTTCTTTAAGGATCACTAGTGAGTAATAAGTAATTAGTTCGATTGTATTATTACAAAAATTGTCTTCTATAAGTCACTATAACTTATATGTATAATGATATTACTGCAATATTTCGAATTCAGGACAAACATTTTTAACAAAAAAATCATAAAGTCGGTTTTGTTAATTCAAATTAATTCATAAATTATTACAAATAAGCGATAGTTAAACTTTCTATTAAAAAATTATCATTTAAAAACTTTAATTTATTTAAAATATTTTTCATAAATTTTTCTTCAATATTATTTAAATTATGCAAAATCATTATTATTACATTAATTCGTATAACAATTATTTCCTTATGTAACGGGAAAATTATAAACATACACACAATCTATGTACTATAATATAATACAGTTATTTATAAGCGTTGAAATAATAAGTATTTAATTTTCTGATATTGAACATATTTTCAAGCATAATTTAATTACATATTAATGAATGTAATTATATTGAACGCTTATTATTTATGTTGTTGTTTTTTTTAATAATAATTATTTATGTATATAGCTATTTATAGAATATGAAAAGTAAATTTTAAAAGTTAAACACAAAAAATTGCAATATAAGAATTTTTATTTTCTGTTTTTTTTTTTTTTATTGAAATGATTAACGTCATGATAATGTTAATTACTTTTAATATTAAAATTTGTTTTTTTGCTGTTTACAGTAATTATAATGTCATCTTTATTAGTTAGATTAAATTAATTACAAATTTAATTTAAAATAAAATATTTCGATATATAGAAGTTCCACAGTATTACGACAGCTCATTATCATGACTCGTAATATTATTGACTCGTAAATCTGATGTGGTCAGCACATAACCGACCGCATTGTGTATTGTCTAGTTAAGTGAAAGTGTTACAAAATATTATAAAAATGTCTGTTAAATACTTCTTTCCAATTTTTAGGACATTAGTAAGCTTATAGTTAACATACCTAGAAAAATGTAAATTTGGCTCTTAATAGAGTTTCGCTTTGTGCTACCCGAATTCCCTGAAATGCTCGCCAGTTAGTTTCGGTAACAACCAGAACTCAAATATTAAATTTCAAGAAATTCCATCAATTCGTTCCATAGATATGGTGAAAAATGTAAAATCGGCCCGCAAATCAGTTTTCGAGCCCTGATCTTTCCAAAAAATTTATATGTTCATTGTTTTAATACGAGGAATTCAAATATTAAATTTCAATGAAATCGGTGGATTATTTCTCTTTATATACACAAAAATGTATATTTGGCCCGTAGTAAACGTCTAGTTGCCGATGCCTGATTTCTTCCAAAACATAGGAATTTTCGCGGACGGTCGATCTGAGGTTATATATAAAATTTCAAATAAATCGGTTGAATATTTTCTTCAAAATGTTCAAAAATGTAAAACAGGCCCGCAAAAAAGTGCAGTTCCCGAGGCCTTATATATCCCAAAAGTTGATCAAT
Organism: Condylostylus longicornis; assembly: GCF_029603195.1. Taxonomy (NCBI): domain Eukaryota; kingdom Metazoa; phylum Arthropoda; class Insecta; order Diptera; family Dolichopodidae; genus Condylostylus; species Condylostylus longicornis. The sequence goes on along the minus strand of NW_026577973.1, from coordinate 13,948,883 downwards.
ACGTGCCATGGTGGAAATAATCTTACATATGAAATTTGATCAAAATCGGTTCAGCAGAACTTGAGATACACGCGTGCACACACAGACCGACAGACCCTCCCTACTATGGAGAAGTGCATTTCCGCCGAAAACTGGATATGCAAAATTTGTTGCCATCACATAACCTACCTATTGTATACACAATACGGTCGGTAAAAATATTATGGATGCAATCACTACACCTAAAATTTAGTTCATTTTTCTATTTTCATATTTTATAAATTAAAAATGCTAAATTCTTTGATTTACTAAAAATTTGCATAATTTATGGCGTAATATATTTTAAAATACATGTTACTTGTAGTTTGTTTTTTAGGCGAGTAGTTAAACCATAAAATATATAGCTAAAATATATTGTTCTTAAACTCTGAAGAAAAAAAGTAATTATACTGGAAAATATTTCTCATTTACTCTTAGATGTGCCGCAAAAATGTTAAATGTGCGCAAAATATTTGTTATAGTGAAATTAATGAAATTCTAACAGAAAGTTTATTAAGAAGAATTTTCAATATTTCTGTATATAATGGTGTTTTATTTAAGGTAAGAATTCAGTAGAAAAAACAATATAGCTATATACAAATAATAAACAGAATATCATTTTCTTTTTAAATTTTTCTAGTGTTTTAAATTATTCAAATCATTTAGTATATACTTTTCCATTTCGTTTTATGTTTTATAAAATTTTCAATTACATAATCTTTTTAAAACAATAAAAATCAAAATTTTGCAATATTTCATTTATATGTTACTCCATTGAAAATTTAAAACACCTACACAATTATGTAAGTATAACAAGCATTTAATAAAAATTCAAGGTAGAAATTTGTATAACAAAAAAAAAAAAAAAAAAACTTTAATAAAGAATTATTTGATAAATTAAGCGAAATACCAGTTTTTAAATACATTTATTGTGTTACTTGCTTAAATAAAACTGAAATTTGTTGTATTAATACTCGAATCGCAAAGAAATGTATGTGAATTTAAAATTTACTTGATTATTTTGGTTGGTCATGTTACATAAATTTATAGACGCAAAGTAATTACATAATATAGAACTGAAAGTAATTGTTATTGAATTTCAACTTGATTGATAGAAAGAATTATTTCTGTGGCAATATGAGAAAGCATATATTGTCACAGAGTAATAGCCAACAAAGCACAAAATCAAAATTCTAAAATATTTGAATTCATCTTTATTATGACTCAACAAAATTTCGTAAAATATTGGAAATTGTAAAGTAAACAAAGTAGATTGGTAAAAATAATTCTCAAACCATGATGCCAAAAATTTTCACCTTATTTCAACTAATAACTTAATAGTTCACATTTCAGCCCTAATCACTTTAATACAAAATTTTTTAATAAAAGTGTCTGTCGCATCAAAAGTCAAAACACCAATGAACTTTAATAATAAAAAAAAAAGTTAAAAATTAAAAGTGGTTGATGCACTAGGCCAATTTAATTTTAAAAGCACGGGTTTAGTGAAAGTTATAAAATTTTTTTTCCCTCAGAAACAATTTTACATTTTTAAACCCATTTCACTCAAAACTACTAATTTTGACTTAAACGTTTTTGATTGAATGCGTTAACTATGCTCGATTTTAAAACAATGAAAATTTGATCTTTGCATTCGCATTTTTAAAAAAACAATTTTCTGCTAATAAACGATACAAATTAAATTTTAATCAAAAATATCATTTTTATTTTTATTAATTTCTATATAAAAATTTCAATTTCAATAAAAAAAAAAATTAATTTTTTTTAATTCAATGCGGAATCATTTAACCACACCATAAGCTGCGCATATTTCATTTTCTTACTTCTTTTTTTATTCGCCGATTACGGTAGTTATCTAAAAAAAAAAAGCAACAAACCTACAAAAAAGCTTTTAATCAAAAATTAAAAAAAAAAAATTATCACTTGTCATTGACAACATGTCAACAAAACCATGTTATGTTAACTTTCTCTCTCTATACATATATATTTACATATATACATATAGTATGTTTCGCATTTTCAGTATTAATTTACACATTACCGTATACACACATACATACACATGGTTATGTATGTGAAGTATATAATGCATTTATAAGTATTCATAACTGCTATAGAATGTCAAAAACTTAACTGAAATGAAATTTATGAGTTTCGACATAAAAAAAAATAGTAATAAAAGTTTTAAAAAAAAAGCACCAAAAATTTTAACGCCATGATCTAATAAAAAAAACAAAAAATAGGTAAAAAGCCGCTAACCTCGGCTAATATTATACGTGCGTATAAGTTTGTGGTATAAATAACCCATCTCTATACTTAAACACACAAACATGAACAAGTATAAGTATGCATAATTAATTCAACTGAATTGTGGTATCATACATAAAATACATAAGAGCAACTAAAAAATTAATCTCCTCTCTATAATAAGAATAACAGAAAAAAAACTAACAAATTTTTCTCTTTTTAGTTTTCAATTTAAATTTATTATGTGATATTAAGCGCACGTTTTTAAACCTAATTATAATAATGACATATAAATAAACTACTGGTATACCATCAAAATGTTAAATGAATGTGATAAGAAATAAGAAATTCATAATTTATTATTAAATTTTCTTAAATATATGTATGTATATTGTAAGACATGAAATATAAATGTTATAATTTCATAAATTTAATTACAAGCGTACAATTTACGAAGCTAATTATGAAATGCAAAACGTTATTGCAATATGTAGTATTATTAGACTTTTGACACAATTTAAAAGTTTTAAATTAATTATTAAGGGCAGTCGGTTCGATTTAGCTGTACGCAGTATAAAAGAAACGTATATATTTTCGAACCGATCAAATCTGTGGTTTGTAAAGTGGCGTAACTTTCCTTGAACAGTTATAGTCTGTAAAGAGTTTGGTTTTGAAAATTAAAAGGATCAATAAAATAATTTTCTAATTATTATGTAATTTTGCATATATTTAGGCGAAAATTAAATTAATAAGTTTTGAAAAATTTATGCTAATGGGCATAAAAAGACAACAATATTGCTGATTACTGAATATAAGGTATAAGGGTATACTTTTGGATACGAGGCAACAATTACTATTATATTTTTGGTTTTATTAAAGTTCGATAGAACTTACTGTGTAGGGGAAACATGGGACAGAAAATTAAAATTTTGAAACTTTTAGAGGTAATAATTCGGAAAAGAGAGAGTTTAAAAAGAAAATTTGTTTTTCTAAAAAGAAAATATTTATAGATATTTGAAAGTTGTACAACAATCGAATTGTTGTGTATGAGAAAAATTGCTCCGTAACTATATGAAAAATCGGATTTAAACAATAATTGGCTTGAACCGCCTGAAACAAGAATTGAATTGATTTCGATCGCCTAATATTTGTTTATAGTTTTATGATAGAAGAAATATGTATATAATTCCTGACCACTGTTTGTACACCGAATTTATAAATTGTTTGTTTTTTATAGATTGCAGACAATGGTTTTTGTGTTTTCATGAGCTAAATAAACTGTAATGAAGGACATGGAAAAATTATATTTTAGAGAAATACATAATGCCATGAGTAAGCTAAAAAATTTTGTGTGATGTCATAATTTTATCTTGAAAAACGTATAAAAGTGTTATTAGCTGACGGACAAGTGTGACAAACACAAAGAGAAGGACAATGACAAACACATTCTTTTCCAATTTTCTTGCTAATATAAGCTGAAAGAAAGCATATGTAAACGATTTTGAAATTATATTGTAATCATTCTACGAAAATTATTAGCCGAAACCAATTTATGTACTTATCTTTTGCAGAATTTTAAAAATTTAAATAATTTTACTGCAAAATAATTGAGAAACGGGAAAGATTTTCATTCATCACAGTTCACTGTTCATTCTCTTTTTTGATGCAAAATATGCAAATTAAAGAGCATAAAATGAGTACAAAAACACAAATAATTTCAAATATTACAATGTTTTCAAAAATTTTATTTTAATTTTTTTTTTGTAATTTTTATTAAATTATTTAGAAATGTAAGATAAAATGTTGCTTCCATCTTGTGTAGATGCACACACATATATGCTTATGTGTTTTTATATAAACAGTAAAAATGTGAAAAATGAACAATAAATGACATAAATTTACAATTGTGAAAACAGAAAAGAAAAACCGACATTTCATTACAAAAATTCATACTATATTTATACATTTAAAGCAAAAAAACAAAAAAAAAATAACAAACATAAAAAGAAACAATTTTTTAGAGCGCAAAAAACAGAACACACAGGCGGGCAACACACAACAGAAAATTTATTACTTATTACCTATTGAGTGATTTTAATTAAAGTTAATTTAACGGTAATGTAGTAATAAAGTTGAAATAAAAAACAACAATAAAAGCAAAAATAAATAACTATTTCACTTTAAACTATTTACTAAAAACAATAGCAGCAAAAAAAAAAACACCATAAAAAGACAAAATAAAGATTTTAGCAATTTAATGAACGAGGCATGTAAGCTTTTTTTTTCCGTAATTCAAACCACTTTCATTGTTAAAACAATTTTATTTTTAAATTGGGGTCAGTTTTTATTAAAAAAAAAATTTTTTTTTTTGGGTTTTTATTTTTACTTAAGTAATTGTATTGCTTTTTGGCGGAAAATAAAAAAAAAATTAGAAAATTTTAAATATTTTATTTTTTTTACAATAATGAAATAATTTTTGATACTAAAATTAATAGTTGCGATTATTGGTAAAATAAGATTTGGATTTTTCGAATTTCAATATTCTATAATGGTAAATTAAGGACAATTGTTTAATATATGAAATAAATGGAAAATCTTCTGTTATAGAAATAGAATAATAATTGAAATGCATTGTATAAGAAAGTTGCTAATTATTAAAAAAAATCGTTCCTTTTACAATAAATATATTTTTTATTTTGTTGCAACTAACTCGTTCTCACGTTAAAGATTTTAAAAATTCCACTATATAATTTAACAAATTGAATATCTTAGATTGAGAAATTATACATATAACAAAATGGCGTTGAGAGTTTGATCGTAAGCAGCAATTCTAATTAATTTTATGTATATACGTAGTAAAATTAATAAGTCTTTCCATTAATTTTACGTCCATTAATTTTTATACCTGCACAAACGTATGTTCGAAGAGTATACTAAATTTGACCTATTGCTTGTAACGCTAAGAAATAATGATCTAATTTTGATGGAAACAATGATTCTGAGCCGATTTAGTTTTGTCTGCCCGCTTGTCCGCCCCTCCGTCTATCCCTCCCTCTTGAAAAGCTACCGAGTTGACTTCAAAGCCGTAGAGTTGGATTTGGTTTCAGAATCAGTTCCGAATGGTGAGAGTCAGAGAACAACAAAAAAATTTGAATATCAAGTTTTTTCAATTGCTAGTTTTAGATTTGGATCTAAGAGTTAAAAAAATTTGAAGTCGATTTTGTTTTCTAAAATTTTTACACTAATATGGTTATGTAGGTTATATTTTTTTTACACCACAATCTCAAATATTAATGTTAATGAGAACGCTTCAATTTTTATTTTAAGGTAATCATATTTGACTTAGAAGTATTTGAAAATTTAAATAACCCCGAAAACTTCTTCAACTTCAACAATTTATTCATTCATGTAAGTTTTAATAAAGGTATACATAACGGTGGGCGATGGAGGGTTTAATTATTAAATAAGGGTTTAATAATTAAACCCTCCATCGTTAATATTTGGAGGGTTATAAAATAAAATTTTTAATTTCAATTGTATTTTTAAGGATTTCTTGTTCATATTTTGCTATATTTGAAAATCTACCAAATTGTCAATCTATGAGGTTTATGTGCATTTGCTTTTTATCATCAAATTTATAATCTATAATCGTTTATTGTTCCAAAATTTATTTTGTAATTTTCATTTTTTTCCATATACAAGTTACAAAAATTACATTCATTATAACACTTAAAAGATAATTACAAAACATTTGTATGCATAATACTTATGTGCTATCAAATTGTTTAAAAAAAAATCACTTTACATCATACATTACCATTACACCTTTTGTAATTTTGGAAAGCACATATTATTTACACACATACGTAAGTAAAATTTATTTGTATAAAATATAAATGCAAATATTTAAAACAAAAACCTCAATTTAAACAATTTTTATAATTCAAAAACTGAATTTCGCTTACAAACAAAATTCATTCGTACAAACATACATGAGTACACACATGTATCAGTTTGTAAACATATTTATTCCTATGTATGTATGTAACTTGATTTTGTGGTAAAAAAAACAAAACGTTATTACAAAATTTAAATATTTGTAAAGAAAAAAGTAGCGAATTATGTCGCATTACATTTAATGTTTCTTGTTTTTTTCGCTTTTTACTTTTATTTTTTAAAAGTTTGATTGTTTGCATAACAGAGCAACTCGCATTGTTGTAAATTATAATCCCTCTCATATGTGTGTAGGCATACATATATAGAATCTCATTATTTTATTTATTCAAAATGTTGTTGTTGTTTTTTATTATTTTCAGGTGGTGAAAAATGCGAAATTCTTTGTTATCAAAAAAAAAAATTACATTTTTAATAAATTAAAATAAAAATGCGGTTAAAGCCCACATAAGTATAGAAATGAACTTTATTTAATGACAACGTGGCTTTAAATCAAAATTTAATAAAAAATGAAATATTGTAATTTAACTATGGAAAAAAAAATAAATGAATTGAGGTGTAGGCATAATTATTGAAGGGGAAATTTATTTATAAGATGGGAGAGGAAGAAGATTATTGTAAATTATGGTAATTTCACTGTAGAGAAGTGTACATGTATATTTTTGAATTGTAACCTCTTATAAACGAAAATTTGGGTACCCATTATAGTTCACTTCTATTAAAAAGTTATTGGCTGTTATTGTTAATTAAGTTCTGAAAATATAAAAGTAAATTTAAAAATTTTTTCATAACTCAAAACGTATTTGATATTTGCCAAAGTCATGACTCTTGAAGTGTACTCTAAATTCACAAAATGCCCAATTTTTCTTGCAGCTTTCAAACTTAATTTTGGAAAATTCAATGAAAGAGTCCATGTTAGATTTGAATACTCATCAGAAATTTTTGCGTTTTACGGTATATTTTTTTCTAGTATTTTTGATATTTCTAGTGTTTATTAAATACTTTTAGAAACTACAATTGGATTTTATTGATGAAACAGTAACATACTTAGATATTTTGTAACAAGAGTGAATGCATCTATGAGTTGTCTTAAAACTTCAGCAAAAGTCTAAAATAACATTTAATACTTTTATTTTTTTTTTTGGAGCTCGAAAGCCTGAAATGATTATTCAAAATTTCTATATGTAACTAAACGAGTATATAATGTTATTATTAAATGAATTTTAAAAATTTGAATTTAAATGTGAGAAAAAGTATATAAATTTGAAAGGAAAAATAAAATCCAAACAGATTAAATAGGTGAAATATTGGAAAAATCCTTTCAATTATAGCAAATTATTTTGGAAAGAAAAAATGGCGACACTCGGAAATTAATAATCATAACAAGGATTCTCTCCGTTTTAGTACGTCCCAAAATATAATATTATTCTAAAAATAAATTATAAAAGACTTTTCTTGGGAAATTGGAACCTATATTTAAGAATATTGGTATATATTTCATATATGTCGTTCATATGAGCTCTCACTTACTTATTTACTTTTACATTTTCATCAATTTAATTAAAAAATTTTGTCAACAAGCACATACTTCTGTTCAATATTTTTAGCAAATAAAATACAAGTACTCTTGGGTAATTTTAGATTAGATAAGGCTTAAGTTCTTTATCTTTAAATACACATACTTTATAAAGACATTTTTTTCCTCTGTCGTAAGACACAAAAAAAAATATACAAGAATTTTTGACCTGTTAACGCAAAATTTATTTTAATTAATAAATTTTTAGATTTTTCAATTATTTTCATTGATTTTTACCGATAATTTTTCAATGAAATGCGTGCATAATTAAAATACAGTTACAAATAATTTTGATTATAAAATTGGCTTAAAAAAATTTTTATTTATTTGCAAAATCTCATGAAAACTATTTCTAATTCTTTTTTGATTTTTCTTTTAAGAAAACAAACGTTTTCAATAAAACACCAATGATGAGATTTCGTTGATTTTTTCTTTGTATTTTACCGTATATTAATTTCGATTTTTTTTTTGTTTCATTTTAATATAAAATTATCGCTATAATTTTTCAATTGCCACCTTAAATAGCAACCTCAACCTCTAATACCAAAATGTAATAATCATCATCACTGTCATAATCATCATCAATAGCGTTGTTAGTGATGATAATCGTACTCTTATTATAATCATTGATTTTGTGTCAACCACACGTTTCCACTCATTTATACAAATTATTGGTGTATATATATTACATTCAAGAAGGTAAAAAAACAAAGTAAATACAAAAATATTATGAGAGTATGAAATTAATCACTCATTCTCGCATTAAATTTTGAACTGTTATGAACAATGTTGCCATTGCGATCCTAAATGGCCCATTTTTTTTTTGTTTAAGACTATTTCGGCTACCAGATCCGTTTTTTTCCGTTTGATTATGAAAATGTATTACGACCTTAAAATTGACTTCTAAGATTGTACTGTACACCCTTAATACTGAAAATATAATATAACTAGTTGCTATTTCCAGTTCATATACAGTTGTCAGTTGTAAAATACAGAAAAATGTAGTTGCCAGTCATAAATATCGCGCTAACATCGTGTCGTTCATAATTTTTTTCAAATTTTATGTGTACAATGAAAATTTTTCAGTCTATGTAGCTCTTACATATACTCGTAGCTTCGCAGCTAAATTTTTCCTAAATGAAAGTTTTATAGAAGTAAAGAATGGAGAAGTTTCAGAATTTTATACCTAACAACATAACAACATTTGCACAACCTTAATGTATAATTTCAAATAACAAAGTTGAAACTTGAACTAAAATTGAAATTATACCACGAAAATAAGTATTTTACTTGCAAGAATAAGAATTTTGTCAATTTTGGCGATTTTTCTTTAAATTTAGCATTTTTTTTTAATATTTAGCCCGTAAAATTTTTTTAGTGGTAGCCTTGTTTGTAAGATGTGATGCGGCAAAATTTTCTCTTCTCTTTCAACAAATTAAACAAAAAAAAACTATATTGAATACAATCGATCCATCGATACATTGAGTTTGGCTACTCGTAGATGTGAAAAAAAGATCAAAAAAATTAATAATTTCAAACATTCTTCGTTGCTTTTTTTTTGTTTACATTTTTCTCAATAACATTAAAAAACAAATTTGTATAATTTTATATAAAATATTTTTGGGGGGACAAAAAAAATAGAAGAATTAGAACAGAAAAGGTTAGCGCGTAGGAGTGTGTAGTAGTGACCAAAAAAGACAAAAAAAAACATTTTTTTTAACGTTAACTATAAGCGCACGCAGGCGGAAATCATCACAAAGCGACTATTAAAAAATTATTACGTTTTATGTATAACAAAAAGTTAGAGAGTATAAATTACGAAAAATTAAAAAAAATATGTAGCAAGATGATCTGGTAAAAAATTCAAATAAATTTCAACAGTGGATAACTTTATTCGGTATTGTAATTACTTAACTACGATATACAGTGCCGTATAGACTGTCATTAACAAAACAAAGATATCGAAATAAATCTTGTGATTCTAATAAATATTCAATTTATTAAATATTTTCCATATAGAGCTTATCGGTGAAACATCAACCCTCACAAAATTTGTTTTTAAATAATTTGTAAACTACTTTTAGCAAATAATGCCAATAAGACAAATAATTTTAGAATTTTTCCATTTTTGTTCAAGAATTTTTGAAGAAAAGACGCTTCCGAACAAGCCTTTGGTTCATTTACGATTGTTCAATAGATACCTGCATTTTCCGACTAACGAAAATAAATTCACCTGAATTCTTCAAGATCAGAGAGACGTGATATTTTTCTTAATAAATAATACTAAGTATATGTTGTTTTGAATTCACATAATTTTATATGTAATAATTTTAATCATTTACCCTCATCAGCCCAGTTTGATCTTTAAGAATTTGGACAAATATTAAAAAAAAAAATGGATTTCTTTTGCCAGCTTCCTTTCCAATGTTACTTATTTATTTATTTATTTATTATATGTGAAATCGAAGAGCTACAACACTTTATAGATTTTAACGGGTTCAATGTGGATGATAAATATAAGACGGAAAAGTTCGTACTAACGAATTTTTATCAATGGAAAAGAAGAATTGCTTATACCGGAACTTATGACAAAAAGCAATTAATTTCCAACAAAACGAGTTGATAAGTCAAATTCATTAGAAAAAAGAGTATATACTGCATTATAAAATTTCAATCATTGATATAAAATTTCTCTATTGTTTTTTCAATAATTACGATTGTACTCACATTCTCGATATCTATTGTATATACTAAAAATTAAGCATATAACATTAAAATGTTTGAAAAATTTATTAAAAACTTTGATGTTCATATATGAAAAAAATTTCTGTGTTTAAGCATTAATTTGTACACGTTCAACAATAATGTGTACATACATTATAATACATGTGTGAATATATGTATATGTATAACAATTTTTCTTTTGTTTGGTGTGATTTTGACACACTTTTAATATTTCATTTATTTTTATTTTTTCTTCTAATTTTCTATTTTCTGTTTTCACCATATTTTTCATTTGTGAGTTATTATTTTATAAGCATACATATATGAACAAATTTAGTAATAAAAACCTAAAAATTAAAATTTAACATAAAAGTTTGAAAGTCATATATAAATATTAAACATAGTGTATAAATATAAGTAAGTATAACATTAATAAAATTTTTACAGTTCAGTTAATTTTAAAATGAAATAAGTTTTTATTTTTATTTTTTATTTAGTAGCTGTTAATTAGTAGAAAATCACTTTTGGCTTATGGAATAATATTAACATTCAAGGAAATTATTGATACATATGGTAACATTGTACATGTATGTATAATATATTTGCGTTATATATATTTCGAATTTAAATTTGAATCATTCCGCCAAACTCCGTCATATGGGTATTATAAAATTCATTTAATTAAATTGACAAATTAAATGAAATCGATTATGAAATTTTATAAATCAATATTATTACAAAATTTTGATTTTTTTTTGGGTATCGATATTATTTATTTATTAGTTTTTGATCATAATGTGGGATGTTCTTTTTTTAAATAACAATAAATTTTAAAAACATGTCCAAAAATGTATTGGTATTGCATATAATTTGATTCGGAGAATTATTCATGATCAATTTTAAAATATAAACCTAAATGAAATTAGATCATTTGATTTAAAATTAAGGCAAATATGGAAACGTTTTTATACAATCAGTTGCAACATAATTAAATAAGAGTTTATTTGAACATTTTTTTTTTTGGAAAATTGTTCAAAAACTTACAGTTTTATAAATTTCCGCTTTACATAATAATTAATTTACAGACTCTTTGAAAGTATTAAATATAAAATATATTAATTTTTTGCAAATATGTAGTTAAATATCATTCACAATACAACTATCGCATAACTGTTATACAGCTTTCAAGTTAATTTAATTTAATTTTTAAATAAATAAATAAATTAATTTTCGAAGCGAAGATTCAAAGGAAACATACAAGTTTTTATACAAAGGAATTTAATAAAAAATTTAAGTATGCAAAGGATTCTCTAGTCATAGTTATCATACAACTCCTTAAATACCACAATCAATCAACTAAAAATGCGTAATTAATCGTAAAAAAAATTTTTTAAAAATTTATAATTGCTCCTGAAGATATGCAATTTTCAACTATAATAAATTTTAAATTTCCAATCAACATAAAATAATGCCGTAAATGCTATATCGATTTAGTATAACGTAAGCGCAAATCTCATGGGAAAGTTTAGATTGTTTGAGAGAAAATGCATTAGGATTTGTATTGGGTAATAAATCGCACACCTGAAACGGACTACCAGCACTAGTATTCTAAACAAATATATTAAATTTATAAAATAGCTAAATTAAATAGGACAGATAATTTTTTTAATAAAACTAATTCGAAGACATTTCGACAGGGTATTTAAAATTTTTGAAAATGGTCTAATGTTAAATATATTTTACCACAATAAGAAGTAGATTAAAAAAAAGTCTAATGTCGGGTTTCATCGCACCCTAGTATTTTATATACCTAGACAATGGAGGTTATATAATGGATACCGCGCATGTCTTCATAGTGACATAATACTATAATAGACAGGTTACATGCTTAGACATAATTAGGGTTAAGTTTTTAAAAAAAAATATTCAGTATTACCAAACATTTGATTTGGTAAATTTTAAATCTCCAAAGTTAATTCTGGTATATTTTCTCATTTAACTTTAAAAATGCAAATTCTTTTTTCAAGTTCTACTTATTAGAAGAATCACATACAGATACACTGAAAAAAAACTGAAGTAAGTAGATACAAACTTACCTGGCTAGAGCCATCCTAACATGTGATAGTCCACCCAATGGAATAGATATGGTATCCACTTTGAATATATTTTCGTATAACACAACAAATCACAAAAATACAACAAGATTTTTTGTTTTCTTGTTTAATTTCTTTTGTACTTTAAATTGAATTTTTTTGCTTTCAATTTAGAAATTTTTTTATAATAAATTTTAATATTTTACCTTAAAAATTAAAAATATAGGAATTATTTTTTTTTTAAAAAAAAAAAAATTTCTTTTTTGTTTTTTTTTTCTAAACCAATATTTTTTGTTTTGTACTTAAATTGGAATTATTTTCTATTTTAATTAAAAATTTATTTGAATAATTAATGTGAATCGTCAATTGAAATTTTAAAAATTGTACAAATCTTACAACAGACGATGTCATTTGTAAAAAAAAATCAGAATCCAAAGCACAAAAAACTTGCAAATCAACAATAAAAATTCAATTATTTTTAATTTTTTAAATTTAATGTTAAAAAAAAGTTAAATTATAAAAATTATTTTATACACTCAGAATAAATTTTCATATATGTTTAAGAAAATAAATTTATGGTGGCGTATTTATGAACACAAAGTAAATAGCTCATATACACTGAGAAAAAATTATAAGTTATTTTAAAAATATTTTGCAATTTTTAAAACTATTTTATGTAAGCATAGATTCGATTGTTAATTTTTAAATATAATAATCCTTTAAATGTTTACTATTTAATTACTGTTATAGTAATAATAATCTACCTTGATTATATGTATGTACAAATGATTTGCAAACATGTAAATTTTAAAACATTAAGATTGCGATTTCATTAAAATCTTTTATTAATAATTTAAATGGTGATAATTGAGTGAATTACACTGAGAGAAATTATTATTTACTTGTTTTTTAAAAATATTTTAAAATTGAATTGAAAATTAAAATAAATTCACATAATTTTCTTATGTAACAAAAAGAAAATATAAAAATATGCAAATTGTAATCTTCAAGGTTTGCTCTTATGTGACGTAATCGTTGTGATTTGATTCTATTATTTCTGTTTTTTTTTTTTTCTTTTTTGTTATTATTTTTTAATTGTAATGATGTCCTTATTGTTTTTTATATACCTATATGCATACACAGGTATTGTTTCCCAAAAATTGGGCAAATTATGAATGAAAGAAATTAAGTTTTCAATTACAATTCTGTTTTTTTCTGTTTTACATGAAAATTCAAGGTTTGAATGTTTCTTTTGTTTCGTTTATTTCTATATTTTTGGTTTTGTTGTATTTTTTGTTGCTTCCTTTTTGAATTTCAAGGATTGGTTTAGGTCAAGGTGGTGATAATTGATTTTTTTCTTTTTTTTTGTTTTAGAAGGGAAAATAAATTATTTTTATTTCAATTATTTTAAATTTTTTTTTATGTTTTAATGATAATATTTTTTTTCTTTTGCTTTTAATTTAGCTTTTCATTTAAAAATATTTTTCTTATTGTTCTGTAGCTCTTCAACGTTGAATTATGAAATTTTTCTGAAAAATGTATATATATACATATATAATTTAGTTGTATGCACTTAGATAATATTAATTTGTACGTATATACATGTAACAATTAATGGCATATATGTGTGAATGAATATGTACTTTGAAATACGCAATATTTTCTTTTGTATTTAATAGTTTTTTTTTTTTTGCAATGGAGAATAATATAATTTTATTATAAAAGAATTTTCTTTTTTATTGTTATTATTTTTCTACACACATGAGATTTTCTTTTAAATCTGTTTGGCTACATACATATATATACATATACGTGTAAATAATAATAATAGTATTAATATATGCACGTGTATTAAATATAAAATACTGGAAAGGTGAAGGACATTTAAGTCCTTTTCGTTTTTGTTTTTCTGCTTTTTTTTTTGTTTTTCTTTTTTTTCTTACTTTTATTATAATAATTATTATAAATTTGTTGTTTATTTTTTTTTTTGCTGTTTGTTTTGTCTTCTTATGGCTTTTTGCTTTGTTTTGCTTTTATATTTTGTTGTATAAGAGCTTAAAAATAGAATATAATACTTTTATGTATATATACAAATGTGTGTATGGATGTATATATCCGCTCGTTTTAAATAAAAATCCTTATTGTATAAAAGTAGATTTTAATGGTTGTTGCTTTATTCCCTGATGATGGTGATGATGATGATGATGTTTATATTGATATTGATGATTATGATGATGGTTTGTATTTGAATACAAGTTCGAATTTTTTTTTCTGTGTTCTTTTTATTTTTTCTTTTCTGCTGTTATCCTTCGAATTATTGGATTTTCATATTTTTTCTGTTTTTGTTTTTTTTTTTTGTTTTGTGTTTAATTTAGTATGTATTTAATAATACAACTATATGTGTATGAATTTGTGTATAATATATATTTTTTATTCAATGTTATTCTGTAAGGATAATAAATATTCAGGGACAATGATTTATATTTATAAAATGGAAAAAAATGAGAAAAAAATGAAAAAAAAAAAATAAGAAAAATTACAAGTGATTTTGTTGTTATGCTTTTATTTTTCACTTTTTGTTGTTTTGCTTTTGTTTCGTTTTAGATAGAACACCTTGTAATAAGATTTTTGAATGTCAAATTTTTCGTTTTATTTTTTGACTTTTTTTTATTTTTCCTGTTTCTTATGTAGTTTTCTTGCTTTATGTGAAAAAAGAAAAATTATTTATTAACTAAATTGATTTGTTTTCACTTTCTTTCTTTTCTCTTCTTTTCTCATTTCTTTTCTCTTCTTCGATTACTCAAAATCACTTTATTTTGAATATTGTTACAAGTAAAATGTATATGTACTCAAATATACTTTTTTATATTATTTTATATAGTTGAGTAATATTTAAATAATTCATATAAATAAATATACATATATACATACATACATATGTACATTATATACAATTTGTCAATAAAAAAGATTTGAATCCAAATTTAATTAAAGAATTGAATTTTATTTTTGTTTTACAGCTATACTTGTTGACAAATAGCGACATTATGAGATTAACATTATTTGAATATTCATTATTTTTAATCTTTAATAAAAAGTTAAAAAAAAGAAAAATTTTTTTAAGAAATTGTCTCTTTTGTAATTTACAAAATCCTTGACGATGAATTAAAAATTATTAATTGTAATGGACAAAAAATTGATAATGTTGTGATATTTTCAATTAATAAATTACTCAATAATTGTAATAATTAAGTAAAATTTATTTTTTTTTTAATATTAAAACTTTTAAAAATACAAATACTCTTGAATAAAATGCCTTAAATGTTCAAAATTTATTACTAAACATTTTACAATAATTTTTAATTTTAAGGACTTTTCCAGCGAAACTGGGAAATAATTGTCTTCTTAGTTTCAGTCTGTTCGTCTGTCTGTCTATCATCCTTTTAGATAATAACTGAAATTTTTTGACAATAAACTAAAACTTCTAAATATTACAATTACTAAATTGGTACTGAAATTACCTGTAATTTAATTCAACAACTTTTTTTCTTTAATTTTTAACATCATATTTTTCTTAGATGGCAAGCCGCAGGATTTTAAAATTTTTTCAATTTCTCGAACACAATTTGAATTTCAGTTTTTGAAATTCGAATTAAAAAGCTTTCCAAATTTCTAAAAAAGTAAACAACTAACGGTAAATATCTTGCCGTCAACATATACGTTGACGTTTTCGTTTTTTCCTAAAAGTATGCCATTTTTGATATAGCTAGCTATGAGTGAAACAATTTAAGTAGACGAACGTTTTCTTTTTCCAAAGCACTTTATAAATTATTATTCTGATTCTATTTTATTCTTTTAGTAAGTAAGTGCGTGTATTGAAAATTTAAAAACTGCATTCCTGAAAAACTTTTTTATCATTTGACAATTATGAATTCTTCAATATAATTATTTATATATTAAGTAAATTTTCCCTTCATACCGATATTGGAACAGATTTTTGACTACTTCGAATGAAAACGAAATGAAAACAGTTTGGATGAATAAGTGCAATTCAAAAAACCAATTGTATAGTCCAATTTTAAAGACTATTTCTATATGTGCCCAAATAAGTTAATTTGTTATTGTTTCCCTCATATTCGTTAAAATATTTTTTCTTAATATAATTGATTGAAGAAAAACAAACAACCTGCCCTTTTATATACAGAAAATATTATTGGCTTTTATAAATAAAAATTCTTGCAAGCAAAAACTAAAAGCATGCTCTGGACAAAGCATGTTCTACTGTTAACCTACTTTAAATTTCATTTTTTTTTTTTGATGTACATAATATAATAAAATATTTTCAACCTGAATTTATTAAAAAAAAACTCATTTCAAAAAATTTCTTAATTTTTAATATTTTTATCTTTTCATATACCAATTTTGTATTATTAATTTTTTCCTTAATAAGTTTTCATGTATCTTTCTCTCACTTTTGTTTATAACTAAAAACTTATTATTTTTCAATGTTTATAATATGTTTTTAGGTTAAAAAACATTAAAAATAAAATGAGTACACCATAAATATTTTTTAAAAATTGATATTTATCTGAAATAAAAAAAAAAACTCCTTTTTTCTATTAAAAAAAAATCGATCGCCTTAAGCATTTTTCATGTATACAAAATTCAATTGTAAAATTGAAACAAAAATTATTCGTAGAATATATTTATACTAACAAACTCAATAGTTGAATAGAAGAGACCCCCATTTAACCAATTTTGTTGTCGGTTTGATTTGTTTATTTTCTATCATTTCTGTTTTTTTTCTTCTCATTTTTATTTTTTCTCTTCTTCAATGTTATTATTGACCGGATTTTTTAATAATACAAATTACATATTCATATCCATATGTACGTGTATGTACATATGTATGTATAAGTATAGTGTATGAAATTCTTTTCTAAACGGCATCCAACCACAAAGAGCAAAAAAGAAAGTATTAATTTTTATCTTTTGAAAAAATAGCTACAAGTTTTTCTATTTTAAATAAATTAAAAGTGGAATGATTGCTTTGTTTATAATACTGTCAAAGTTTTTTTTTTTATTCTTTGCTCTTTATAATTTATTTGACATTTAATATGTCAGAATTTGTTCTTGAATTTGACAGTTAAATTACTTTTAATATTATAATGCGTTTATGAATAAATTGTTATAATTTTTTTGGCAAATTAACAATAAATTTACAACGTACATACACAATACTCGTACTTATTTGTATGAATGTAAATACATATTATGTATACATAATTTTAAATATATATACACACATAATGTGTTGAAAATTGTAAAAAATTTTTAATAAAAACTTGAATTTTCCTTACAAAAAACTAGTTCATTTTTTAATTTTTATATCAAAAATTTTTGTTATATTGATAATAGAAAAAAAAAATTGAAAAACAAAAGTTTTCAATTTTCGACATTTAATGTCTTATTTACCGATATTGGAACAGATTTTTGACTACTTCGAATGAAAACGAAATGATATTATATTTGTAATGTTAAGCAACAAATTTTATGTTTAATTTTAAATTTGATATTATAATCCTATAGGCTAAAAGTTAAAGTACCCTGCTTTTAAAATTACGGGAATGTACAGACTAGTGTATTGCAATCTTTTCAAATTGTTAAAAATTTAGAAATTTAATTGGCATGCTATTGATATTTTATATGAAATTAATTTGACATCTTGAAAATAATTCTATAAAAACAACCAAAATGTTTTAAACCCGTGTTAATTTTTGAAAGTACAATTACTAATAAAAAATTTTAGAAATTTTAATTAACATGTCAAGCTAGTTTTTCTAATTAACAATTTTGATTAACGATTTACTACATTACAGTATCAAAATCCGTAAAGGAATATATTATTATACACGTAAATATACCATAATTTTGTTTATTGTGTTAAATGTCTACATATAAATGGGTACATATTCCATTATTTATAAAGTAAGGCGTCTCGTATATGTACAAATAGCTTTGGGTAAATGTGTATTATTTTGGGAAATATGTATGTAAAAAGTGTAAAATTTTGCTTTTTATATAAATTTGAATCGGTAACTAATTAAGTGTTTCGATTAATAGCTACAAAATTATTATATGTAGTTAATTTACAGTTCGGAATAAATAAATAAATAAACTCGAACTCCCCAATCTCTACAAAAATTTTAAAAATAATTTCGCTATTTTGTAAAATTTTGATAAATTATATAATTTTTCCGATTTTAATGAACAGAACACAATTTTAACAAAGTAAATATTTTTGAATCATCGAAATTGATTTCAATAACATTGTTTTCTTTTAGATTCCGGGTCCGGATCCATTTTAAAATTTATTTATAAAATATTTTATAATTTACTTAAATAAATAATAAAAGAATTAATCATATTTAAAATTGTTTATATGAAAACAAAAAAATTATAATAATTTTTAATAAGTGAATTTTTTCCTATTTTGATTAAATAAATATGAAAAGGTTACAAAAATAAAAAACAATAATAATAGTAAAGAGAAAAAAAAATATGTAACGACATAAAAACAACAAAAGTATATGTGTAAAAAATACAAGGTTCTTCCTATGGGCATGTTTTTTAAATCAAATTATTGATTTGCAAACACAAGTGATAATACAAAAATATATAAAATTGTATAAGGCACTCACACAAGCAAATATTGTCACAAGTTCATATAATATTTTTATATACGCATACAAGCTTATACTTGAAAAAAAAAAATAGATAAAAATTGAAATTATGATGTAGAAAAATTAGATATCTAACTTATCTATTATTTTAGAGTATTCATAGAATTCTCTGTATAGGAAAATTCACTAACACACATAAAATAATTTAGCGTAGAATATACATATTATGTACATATATATATATAATGAACACGTTTTATGAAAAAATTATGAAAAAAATCATGTCATCACATTACAGGTCCGCATATAACATTACACACTCCAGGCCTTAAAATTAATTTTTATAATCTCATTTTTCAACAAAGTTTTACTCTTTCTAATCTGTTCATCAAAAATATGAAAAAACAAAATTTGACAAAAATTTATTCCCAAATTTTCAATGGCGAACATTATTCATTTTATATAGCCTATATGTAGAACAATTTTAGTTCCTTTATAACACTAAATTTTAAAAATTTGAATTTGTATAATAGATTATTGAATATTACGAAAAAAAGTTTCGGAAAAAGTATTTACGTTATGTATGTAAGTACCTACATTAAATTGGAAAGTATTTTTATTTATTTCTATAACAGGAAAACACACTTGCGTATGTTGTAATAGTGACCTTAAAGCAGCTCAACATATTGGGCATACCGTTGAATAATTTGTAAATGAGCATATTGCGTGGAAAATAAACGTCGAATTGATCCTAATCTCGATATTATGTGTTGAATTTTAGTACTAACCCAGGGTCCTGCTATGTAATTCGAATTTGGTGAGACGATTTTCGTATTCTCGAAAAAATGGTAAGGTAGTACCAATCAATTTATATGATACTACCTTTTCATTACACACCCCAGTACTAAGAAATGTGTTTTTATGATAAAAAAAAATGTAAAGAATGTACAATTTTCATAAAATTAAATTTTTTAATTTACAAACTATTATAATGAAAATAATTAAGAACAAATTGTTCGGCAATTTATTTTCCTAAAATTTTCTCCTATTGTCCAATTTCCCTATTTAATTATAATGTCATGGCCGTGATCTTTTATATATACGAGTATATGTATGTACATTATTCTGAGATTTTGTTTGAGTTAGTATTGACTAACATAATATTTTGAATGCATGTATGTATTTGTAATAAAATAAAATAAATTTATGTTAAATAAAATCCAAAAATAAAAACAAAATACAACTATAAATTTTTATTTAAATACACTAATGCCTTAAATATGTATGCGTAGGTTGTATTGTTTATTGTATTTGTATTGTAAAGTATATAAGAGAATTTTCCAACTCAATTTTTAAAATAATGACAGCTTATTTCGTACTTATTTTATTAAATCTGACTGAACTCAATTCAACGTATCAGGGAAAGAATAAAATTTGCTAAATAGTGAGAGTGAGAAAAAGAGAGTATGTATTTAAATTGAAAATTTTATTTGAATGTATTCTGAGATTAACAAAAATAAATTCATATATTTCCTTGTGTATTAGAGAATTTCTAGTGCAAAAATAACAAAAACAAAAACAAAATACAATTTTTATGATTGTTAGAACATTTTTCTATTTTTCATGGAAAACTCTTTTAACAACGATCATAGAAAACAACCTTACTGTATTTAATAGAGAAAAAAAAATTTTTTTTCATTTTTACAAAGGTTATTTCTATTTCATGTAATTAATTAAAAAAATAATAACAAAAATAGTAAAAATAAAAAAAATTCTTAAGTTCTAATACAGGAAATACAAATAGAAAATTCATTATGAATTTTTATTGAGGTTTTTTATTTGAAAAGTACTACTTGTTATTATTTATGAAGTTGCAACCTTGAATTTAGAGGTTCTTTTTTTTTCCAATTACACTTTTAAAAATCTTTTATAAAATGATTTTACATCAATGATTACATTTGCGTAAATACTTGTACATTTTATAAAACATTTGATATTTTTTCTAATATTATTGAAATTAAAATAAAAAATTTAAAATTATTATTTAAATTTTTATAAATTTGTACAAAATGCAATAGAATTATTAGGATTTTCTTACTCATTTGAAATTTTTGCAATATTATTTAATAAATTCAAGAATAAATTGATTATATTTTTTGGCAGTATCGCATTTCTTTGGTCTTAAATATAGTAATGCGATTCTGTTATCTTTGTGTCTGTTCTTTGTCGACGAAATTATGGAAATTTATTCAAGTTTTCCCATTAAACGATTTTATATTGAATATTTTGCACATACATAATATGATCAACATAAATACATAATTCGTGAGTTGTGATTAGTTTGTTGAAGTGGCGACTGTGGAAAATAAGTAGATGCAAAACAAAATTATTAATAAAAAGTAAATTAGAAATTCTTCGAACGAAATATCATACAGATTAACAAATACGTTTGAAAAAATTTACTTATAATTAAATTCGATTAGAGTATATCCATTAAGGAATTCAAATGCAGCACATTTCCGTCTTTTACTAAATAATTGTATAATATTATTGTAAAAATATCAATCAATGAGCATTCCATAATACATGACTTTTAAATCTATAAAAATATGTGGTACAGGGTGTTCTATACAGAGGCTTATTGACATAAACCAGAGTGTAGATCTTCGTTAAACAAAAATAAAAAAACCTATCCTGCAAAACGCCTCCTATCTCAACCGACTTACGAGGTAGCCGCTCTTAAGGGTAGAAAAATTTTTTATATGCTGCCTTTATAGAAAATAGGCTATAACTTTTGCTGTATCATATATAACGGTACTTTCAGATATGCATTAGATGGTACAATCACCTATTTAAGAAGCACACAATCAACTCCAGAACTAAACTTTTAGTTTAGATACCTGGACCATTTAAGAATATACTCTTGAATTTTTTTTTTTTTGATTTAAACAACGGTATGTTTTTGGTGATGTAATAAAAATGTAATATAGCAGGTATTTAAAATTTTCCCAAAATTCACAGCTGTTACAGTTTGCGAAATAGATGAGAATGAATTTTCGAAGAATAATAGACATTCTAATGAAAGACTCTTTATTTCACAAACAAAATTAATGAAATTTTACAAGTTTTTATAATATCGAAGTTCAATTGTATTGATAACCGCCTACAGTACTTTCATAGTATATATTTTCTATATTTTCCATATTGTATATAGGTACGATATTTTCTATATTTTCCATATTGTACTATAGAATAGTACCTACAAACGTATGTAATTTAAAGTTAAAATGGAAACTTTCAGAAAAGAAAAAAAAAGCAATATGGCAGATGATTTTTAGGTTTCTAACTATAACTATAATTTTACATATATTTATTAAAATATTTGCACATTACAATACTATTTTAGATTTTCTCGAGTAAAAACAAAAAAAAAACACCACAAAAACAAAAACTATCAAAGGAATAGGAAATTTTAAAATTTTCAATGTGGTGTGATATTCAGATTATGCGCCACAACAGGTATGTGTTGTTATTAGTTTTCATATAACTACTTATTCATATTCATATTACATTTAGAGTTCATAAATGTTATAATCTAAAATACAAATAGGAATTTTATTTTACATATATTTTCGTACTTTATAGAAATGGTAAGAAAATTTAGGAAAATTTTAATTTCTTCAAAAATATTATATTATAAATTAATTTAGAATTTAATATTCATCAAAAATTAATTGTAATTTCAATTTATTAAAATGATTTTCATTTTTTACAACTTTATCATAGAAATTTTCAATTTGCATGTATCCCTACTTATTTTTACAACAATATACATTTCTACATACGTAATATGACTTCTTTATAAATATATATGTATGTATGTACATAATCTATATAAAATGTACATAGTATAAAACTGAAATTTTATAGTATGTACTGCCATTTTTAATTAGAATAATTTATTTGCCCTTAGTTATGGAAAAATAAATATTTGTAATATATACAAACATATTATTACGCTGTATATAAACATGTATGCTTATGTACATTATAGGATATGTATATACTGTAGTAAAATATTATTTTATTTTTTAAATATGAAAAGTAAAATATGTAATTACCTAACGAAAAAATATAAAATAAACAACATTGTGATTATAAAATAGTCATATTAAATAAATAATTACAAATTACGACTTTAAATTGCATATTTTCCATTATTACGTAGAAACCATGTTCGAATTTAAGACATTAGAACTTTAAAAAATTGCCTTAGAATCAAGTTGTTAAATAATATTTAGAATTAATTAAAGAATTAATTAAAATCAAACATTCTACATGTAATGTTGCGACAATTAATTATTTATTTACGATAGTTACGATAGATTTTTTAATAAACCATAATTAACCATAATTTCTTAATAAAAATATTCTTGTACCTCCGTTTTTACTATTTTTAATGAGAGTAAGAGAAAAAAAATTAAGAAATTAAATTGAAATTTATTTCTTGTTATTCATTCAATTCATTCAAAATACTTATTTATTACAATTTATTAGTCAATATTAATTAATTAAAATATATAATGCGTATGCTTCTGTATTAACCTCATAAAATTATAAGAAGAGAAAGAGAAAACAAATAATTTATATATTTGTAAATCTATATGCACATGTATGTATTCTGTTATTTATATATATATATATATATATATATATATATATATATATATATATATATATATATATATATATATATACATATATATATTTTAAATTAATATTGCTGTTTTAGAAAATTTTTCTTTTTTATTTTTAATTTTCTTTTATATAGCAAAATTTTCACTCCAATTAATTTTCTCTTTATAAAATATTTTTATTATTTTGCATTATACATATGCAATGGCACATTATACACACATGCATAAAATTATAGCATAAAAATAAATATTTAGAATATATATAAATTTATATACAAGAATATATTCGTTTATATACACATATGTGTGTAATATAAAAAATCATTCACAATAAGAAGGAAAAATATGTAGGTATACAAAATGTTTTTTTTAAGGTCGCACGTTTTTCTTATTATTGTTGCTATATTTTTAAATATTTTACTTCCACATATGTGCCTGTGTGTGTATTAATAATTTAGAGTATCATATATTTTTTGCTATTGCACATCAACAAGGTATAAGTATATACTCGTAATATATTGTAATTCAAGTAGAAATTTTATATATTTTTGGTTTTTTTTACAATAAATGTATAACAGAGTATAAATATATTATAGATAAATTTATACAATAGTATAATAATTCGCGTAAACCGGACCCACAATAATAATAATAACAATATAATAATAGAACAAAAGTTAAACGAACTCAATGGTAGTAGTAGTAGCAGCAGCAGCGGCATCAGCAACAGCAACAAAAATTGTTAAATTAAATTCCGGATCCAGGAAAAAAAAAATAATTTTTTTGATTTGAAGTTGTTTTCAGGATTTTAAAGATTAGAAAAATTCTTATTTTGTTTTTTTGTGTTTTTCGATTTTGACACTTTTATTTTTTTTGTCGCCGTACTTTTCACTCAAATCAATATAATAATAAAGTAGTATAACAATTTTTTATATGTAATAATTGCCACAAAATATATAAATAAATTGAAAAAAAAAAACAAAATAAAAACACAAAGTTATATTTTTTCGATTATTTCACAAAATTAATAATTTCGTAGCATATAGAGGAAAGAAGCACAATTCCAATAACGAATTTATAAAAACATGTACTTTCTAATTACAAATTTGTATGTATGTAAATTTACAATAATAAAACTACATATATACATGAATATATATGTATACATATAATTTCATTAAAACATATACAAGAGAATACAAAATTATTTTTCAGAATAAAAAAAACTGAAATAAAAATACGACCACAACAGCACGCGTAGCAGCTGATGACTAAATATTGCTAACTGACTGAAGCTTTTTCAAAGTACCCCCCAAAAATAATAATAATAATAAAAACAGAACATATACTAAAATATAACATCCAAAACAATACAGAGTTATACTTACAATTTTATATAAGAATTCAGTGAAAAATAAGCAAAATTACAATAATCAGTTCAAACAACATAACATTTAACATAACAGAAAATCAACATAATGCTTGAATTTCTTTTATAAAAACATAATATGTAGTATGAATGTATTGAAGTTATGAGTATATTTTGTATTTTAATTACTTAAATTTTTTATAATTGTGTATGTAGACTTTTTAAATAGAGAAAATTTTTCTAAATTCTTTATTTTTCTCTACAAAAAAGTGAGTGTATTCAATGTTGTTTTAGTAATGAAAAACATGGAAAAACTATATGAGGTTGTGTGAGTTAGTAATTTAAAATATGTTTGTGTAAATGAGATAGTATTTGTAATTTACTCTTTTTATATTTACTAGAAAAAAGAATTTCAGCGCGTTTTATTTTATTCAATTTTATTTTTGAGAAAGAGAAGAACAAGAGCGTACAAGGTATATTTACTTTGCACACCAACACAAATGCATATATGAATGTTTTTATTCTTACCTGATTTAACTTTAAAACCATTCTCATTTACAAACTATGTAAATAAAATTAATTGTTGCCAAAATGCCATTAAATTATCTTTTTATTTAGCAATTGAATATTATTAAAAATATTATTTATCACAAAAATATTATTTTTCGTCTCGTTTTTGATTCTCTTTCAAGGCGAATAAGCGATCACGCCCTTAATAAGTAATAACTTGAAGTGAAATTTAGTCAATCAAGAAATTAATTTAAGATAAAGTTGGGTCAAGCCAGTCCAACCAGTGAAAGCACTGCTTTTAAAAACAAACTATGTATACCTATTATGAGATTAACACTTTTCATTCTTATACGAAACCATTTCAAATATTGCATACATTTGGGATGAACAATTTATGCAGCCTTTGAAATAAAGCAAAAAAACATTTAAAAGAGGTGTTAACATAATACTCGATTTTAAGGGTTACTTGCGGGAATTAAGAAAAATAATTATATTTTTCAATGCAATGGAATTTACCTTCAGCTTTCTGCATTTATAAAAATTTGAAATATAAGGTGCCGAAAATTCAAATTTTACAAATTTCGAGAGACGATAACTTGAAAGGGGATGGAGGTGGAAAAAAATTTTTTTCTAAAAATCTAACGAATGAACTATTTTTTAGTGTCTAATAAAGCAAGATCTTTAAATGAAAATATTCTGTATTTCTGGTCATAATTTAAAAATCAAACAATGTTCATGAATTTTTTAAAGTTTTAATGTGGGAACAATTTTTAGTTTTTTCCAAAAAAAAACAAATATTTTTCCAAAAACCCCTTATACGTAGAAATTCAGTAAAAACCGGCTGAATTTTATAATTGATTCTAGCAATTTAATTTAAGACCTTACGCTTACAATCTTATACTATTCAACGTGGTTTATCAACCTATATTCATTCCATATATTTTCTCGGATTAACGAATGGCCTATACTCGTTTCTTCGTAAATAATTGGCAACACTATATCGGTTGATTATGAGAATACAAATAATGTAATACATACTAGTATTTGATTAAATGAATCTGAGACGTTCTTAGGATATGGTCATGACAAGTCATGATAATAATTTAATTACAATTTCAATTTTTAATCTCTGTTATTGTTTCGAAATCTACTGTAGTTCAAATTACGAAAAAAATTTAAATATAAAATACATACATAATAGTAATAATTAGTTTAATAATCTATTTTATTACTTTACCGTTTAACACTTTTCTCAAACGTTAATGCTTCTTAATATTTATACATTTTCTACCATACGCCCACAGCATTCTTTTACTGAGAATATAGGTGTGTATTTTCTTTTTTATTTTGTAAATACTAAGCTTACTATACAGTTTTGCTCTCAAATTATTCTCTCTTGTTTTTCTTAACATATGTTGCATGTATAGAAATCCCTATCCCGTATGTGTGTATTCGTAGAATAAAAATTGCACATCCTATTGAAATTTAAGATGACATAAAAATGGGAAAATCTTTAAATGGAATAATTTCATGGATTCCAATCAAATTTTTACTAATAATCAAAAGGTTAGATGGTGGTAAATTGGTTGAATAATATTTGTATTAAGTAGAGAAATAAAATTAGAAACAGAAATAGAACAAAAATATAAAATGAAAAATTTATCTAGAGTAAGAAAAAGCATAAAAAAACAAGATGTTAAAAGAAAGAAAGGCAATAAAAATAAGAAGTAATAAATTTGTTAAAAAGAGAAAGCGTGCGCATTTGAAATTGAAGTAATTTGTTTCTTCTAATAGAAGATTTCTTTATTATTTTGTATATAAATATATATTTTTTTTCTCAAAAAAGTACATATATAAGCTCTCATTTACATAAGTGGTTAATCTGTAGTATCACTTATATAACGGGGTTCATATTAAGAATTTTTTTGAATAAGGTACTCTAATGTTGATATGCCAGAATTGAAAGTATATAGACACCTTATATGTATATATATTGTTGTAAGTTGTTTCGTGGAATCTTGGGAGAGTAGGGAAGACTTATAATAGAACAAGTGAATTGGAGGTATATAAAACTATTTTCTTTAAATATAACATGACAAAAACATCTTGCTATAATATACTAAAATGAAATCTATATTCGGTATATTCCAAACTTGTAGCTTTTGTCTAAAAAGCAATTTTGAAATTTAATTGTTTAGATCTAATCAGTTTTTTGTTTGATTATAACTCAGACAGTAGAGGATCTTCCACTTTTCCATAATTTATCAATTACATTTTCGAACATAAATAAATTTTTGACGGATTCACTTTTACTTTAGAGACGAAAAAAGGTTATCCACAGAAATTTCTTATTTATTTACAGAAATTTTACCTCAATTTTGATATTACAGGTATCGAAAATACCTACTTCAATCAACAATTAAAATTAATTATTCGAAATATTTTCACATGTTTGCATGATTTTCAAAGCGTTAATTTGTGCTGACTTTAAAAATAACCCAGTGGCAGAGATTTCATTGAAATATTTTAATTAGTTTGATTTTTAGTTTTAGTATATCTAGCGTTTACTTTAAAAAATAATAGCAAAAGTATTAAAATTGGCCAAAATAAATGTAATTAACAATATGTTGTGGTAAAATTAAACGGCCTTTTTTACGAAAAGGTAGACCTATCATATATCTTAAAAAATTCAGTTTTGGGATATATAAATCTATGTCCCATAGAACAAAAGTTTCGTCTCTCACCATAGGATACAACGACATAGATGATAGATTTATTTATATATTTTTTCTAAAATCCCCAATTAATCAATATTTTTTAAATGTGGATTACAACTTAACTTTCAATCATCTCGTTAATTGTAACATATGTAAATGCGAAATATTAAAATTTTATTAATTCATAGCAACAATAAAAAAGAAGAATACAATACAAAAAATTATCAGCTATGTAGGATATTAAATTCAGAGAGAGGAAAAAAGGATAATATGTAAATAACAACAACAAAATAATAATCTTAGAAGTCCTTATTTTTCCAATTTAATTAGCAGTATTTCGGCAATATTTGCTAATCTGATAGATGATATATTTTTATTGTTAGGAAATTAATAATTAAATAATTTACCCCAAAAAAAAAAAAAAATAAGTACAAGACCCAAAAAAAAGTGTAAATATGAAATTTCTGAAAAAAATATTTTTAAATTCAATATAATTTGCGAATTTCATCGAGAATTTCGACATCCTACACAGCTACACCACAAAATATTTCATTAATAAATGATTTACAGA
Source organism: Condylostylus longicornis (assembly GCF_029603195.1). NCBI lineage: Eukaryota > Metazoa > Arthropoda > Insecta > Diptera > Dolichopodidae > Condylostylus > Condylostylus longicornis. Next base: position 13,919,706 of record NW_026577973.1, on the reverse strand, counting down.
TTTGCAACAACAACGAAAATACAAATGTATGTACAAAGAAAAACAATTCAAAATTTTAATGTAACTAAACACCAACACATTAACAAATTTTATTAAGCATAATTAAAAATTAGAGCATGTATAGAATTTGTAATGTTTATTTTTTTTTGTGAAAATAATTTTCACCTACGAATTTTCTCTAAATACTGCCTACATATTAATAGTAACAAGCAGTACAGAGTTTTTGTAAAAAAAAGGAAAACCCCAAAAAATCTCTCAAAACAAATATTTTGCGAGAAAAAAATTTGCTTTATTTACTTTTATCCGTTTACATGTATTGTGAATTTATAAATTATATACTTTGTTTTTGTATTATATATTTAATACTTACACACACCTTATTTTGTTAGGTTAAGTTGAATTGTGAATATGAATATGGAAAACCATGTAGTAATGAGTGTAGTGAGTAGTTCTCTGGTGAACTTAAAATCGTGCAACAAATTAAGAAAAGAAAAATATTTTTGTAGGAAGAGAGAAATATTATAGTGAGAATAATTGAGAAGAACAATGAAAGATAGAATCACAAAAACAAAAAAAAATTATATTATTTTTTTAAATATACACAGTCGCAATGCTCCCAATACTCGCAAGAATTGAGTAATAATAAAATTCAATAAGAGTACATACAGGCGCAGAACGGAATTTTACACAAGATAAAGGTGTAGAAAAAAAGCGAATTGTAATTTTTTTTTCATGTGTTAAATTCTTAAGTAGAGTAGAGACGTAATTATGCTCGTCACTACATTTTTATGCTATAAAACAGAATGCTCTTAAAGAAATATAATCGGACCAATTTTAATGATATAAAAAGAGTAGAAAAAAAAGACAAAGTGAAATAATAAAAACCAATAAACGAGAAAAAAATACATAGGGTTTATAAAGATAGCAACAGCTATAAGAAAATTTACAAATAAAACTGACAAGAAAAGAAAAAAGAAACAAAATCTTTTGAAAAGTTGTTAACAATAAAATACTGTCTTCCATCTCTCTCCCCCCGTCCAAATTTATTAGGGATTTGAAAAGGTTTAATGTTCTTTTAGGCTTACCAGTATGACCATGTTAATTGTGACTTGATAATTTTTTAGTGTCATAAATTTTTATTTTAAATTTCTTAAAATGGTTTTTTCGCATTTAATTTTGTTTTTTAATATTAATTATTTTACGATAAACATTATTTACAATTAAAGTGAGTTTTGATGTTAATGAGAGGCCAGAAATAAAATCAAATAATACTAAATTTAATTGACAGTTTGTAATTCATCATTTAAAACGTCCTTTTGCCTTTACAATATGTGTGGTTGAATGTTTCTAGATCCGGTTATAGTGAAAGAATTTGTAGTTATTCTAAGCTTAGTGCTAATTAAGAATACAACTCACATTTTTAAAATTTTTGCTCACAACACTCAAAATATTAAAAATTTCAAATAAGCAGCGCGATCTTGTTGTCTATTTTTAATTCATAGCATTTGAAAAAATTTTTAATTCACAACACTCAGAATATTAGAAATTTCAAATAAGCAATGGCACCTCATTGTCCATTTTTCAATCGCATATTATTTAATAGCAAAATAGCACGAATTGGCATCTCTAATATACTTTATCACATTTTACATTATCATAAAACCAAAATTGTATTTCAAGCACACTTTTGTTATTTTCTTCATTTACTCTGGTTGTTTTTTTTTTCTCTCTTTTTATTACATTATCTTGAACAAAATTTCATCGCTTGTATGTACGGTCGTGACTGTTCTTGTATAACCATTTGTGTAATGTTATCACATAAAATGCTAGCTTATATTTCTGTATCTATACATACATACGTACATCATATAACCTCATATAAGCTCTTAATATTATTTTAGAATTTTGATGAAATTTCCTTTTCTCGTTTTCATTTTATTACCTTTTTTACTTTATTTGTTGGTTGGTAGTAAAAAATAATAAAAAAAAAAAATAAAATCGTTTTCCCTTATCTTTGCAAATCATTTAAGAAAAGAGATCAAATCAAGAGTTCTTCGGTTACAAAGTAACTTTCAAAAATGAAACCATAAAGAAGGTGAAATAATAAATAAAAAAAAAAAACCAGAAAAAAATAAAAATAAAAACGCTAAATAGTATTTTCATCTCTTTCACATTTACATTTTGATATGGTGGTTGGTTTTTTTTTTTTTGTATCTTATAAATATGCAAATTTTAGCTCATCTTCTTTTAATTTAATTGTAAAAATCTGGAGCATATTTCATGCTATACACTTTTTCATCATATCACCACCATTTTATTGCTAACGCGTCAACGTAGACTTGTGTAAGAAAAAAATTTTGTAAAATACAAAGGTAAATAAAAATTTTTAAGTTAAATAGAGAACTAAAATTTGTGATTGTTAAAAAAATTATGCATTGTACAAGTCTTATAATGGCGGAGACAAGAAAAAGCAAATTAATGAAACAAATGATTCTTACAGACTGGGAATTCGGGCAGGGGATTTTATCGTATAGCTAGTTCAGCTGAACCTTAAGTACTTAATCATAGTTGAAAGATTTTTACCTTGTATACAATTTTCGTTAAAACTAAAGTGCAATAACTGTTGTTTGTTATCACAATGAATTTAATTGATGCCGTTCAATTTGTCTATTGTTTTAAAGAGAGCCTTTTTTTCGCTATTACCGCTTGCTTTAGTTCAACAATGGATTACTTGAATTGAAGAATGATGTATAAATGAATATCAAACAAGGCTGAGGTTTTACGGTGTTCTCATTTGTCTAAGTTCTATGAGTTATTGATATTATGTAACTTGGTAACATTTTAAATTTCATAACGTATTCCGATTATTGGAGTATCTCACTAACCAAGTTTTTCGCTGATGAATTACTCATCAAAATGGTTTGCTTATGCGAGACAAAATGCACTAAATTAAAAGAATAAATTTTAGAATTTAACAAGTAGAACGTAAATTATACAAAGACAAAATTAATTGGAACAAGAAGTTAAAGTTTTGTCCGCTGACATTTGTTTATAAAAACAATGTAAGTAAACATTGAAATATTTTTTTTTTTTAAATAATTTTACTTACCTTATAAAATCAAGCTCTTGGAAACTCAATGGAGAGCTTGCCATTCACAATTGCTTATACAGAAGAACCAGATTTTGTTTTGTTTTTTGTTGTTTTCCTAAATAATATTAGTTAAGGATCTGAAAATAAAAAATATAAGAATTTTTAAATTTTTATATATTTTTCAAGAAAATTAAATTATTTAAAAAGTCCACACTATCAATCGCAGTTTTTCAATAAAACTCCGATTTGTTTTGGATTTTTTTGCATAAAAATTTAATCTGAGCATTCACTTTTTATCATTCATTTTTCTAATTAAATCTAATAATTTTTATAAATTTTATTTTTCAAAAAAACTTTTATGATTGCAGATTTTATGACATGAAATAAATTTACAAAATGTTTCCTTGATGAAAATAAAACCAAAAATTTCAATCATAATTATTGATTTATTCATTTTGATTAATGCCTTCTTTACTTCAAAATAAATCATAACATCAAATCATTCACCCACCCATTGAATTCACAAAATTCATAACATTCACAACCCTAAGTATCAGATTATGCTATGTCATTGATTTTCAATGGCAGATGGTAGTAATATTATAACCGCGTCTGTGTGCATTACCAAATCTGATTGATGATAAAACTCAATGAAAAAAAAAATTTTTTTTGACAAAAAATTTGAATAAAATTTAAAAATAATTGAAAAAAAAATTTTTTTTTTTGACAAAAAATTTGAATAAAATTTAAAAATAATTGAAAAAAAATTAAAATGCACAAAATATTTTTACGCGTACGTTAATTTTAATTTATTAAAACTAAAAAGAGAAAACAGAAAAAATTTCGAAATTGTTATCAATGCCATCATTGGAAAATTTTTTTTTAAATTTTACTAGTCAATTGAGAAATATTTAATATGATTGTAGTGCTAGGGCATGAGTGAAGAGGTAGGAAAACATACATTGATTTATTCAAGTGAAAATATTTTACAAAGACCGAAATGACCTAAAAATATGCAATTTTAATGAAATTTATTAATTTTTAATTCTTGTCAAAATCTTCTGTCAAAATCCTGTAAATTGTCTTTTTCTTTTATAGTTGGAAAATGTGCAGTAATTAAATAAATACTCCATAATTGTTCTTTGAAATATAAAAATGTTTTCTCAAGTATAGTTTTCTCACTATAGTTGGCGAACAATTTCCTAGTATATGAAAATGATTTTTAGCTATAGTAATATTTTACAATTTCTATATGAGAATCGAATTATATGTTATTGAAGTTCGTGCTTTAAAAAAAGAAAAATCATTCTGAATTTATTTATTTTCAAAGATTTCAATTTCCTACACTCATAGTATAAAAGTTTTGTATGCAAATATAATTTAAAAATTTTATTTAAACAAATATAAGAGCTCCACTTTATCATGATATTATTTGAAAAATCCAAAGTATAATTATAGCAGTGTGCCTAAAGAATTATTAATGAAAGTGTTAACTTTTGAGTTTTTTTCCGAAATGTAGAATAACTAGAGTAGCTAAAATTTGTTCTATAAAGATTGTTGTGCTGTTGTTCAAGAATAAAACAGTAATTAGATCAGGTCTAGTTCTAACTTGTTCGATGCCTTACGCGATTTCCAAATTGTACATTGCGCATAGCTTTACCGTACCTGTTTTCCGGCACTCGTTGTATATGCTTGCTTTGCATATATGGTATAGATCCGGCACAGAATTAGATGCACAGCAACAGTAGTAAATTGCTTGTATTGCGCTAGAAATTGATATGAGAGAAAATATTGCACTCGTTCAAAGGCAAAGAATAATATCACTCTTTGTACAGCAATTTTTCATTGGCTAACATTATTTTTGCAATGCAAGTTTCTAAAAAACTTGTACTCTAATTTTTAATTTAAATTAGTTTTTTCTATTTCTAGTTCAAATACTCTTATAACAATATTTTTTAAAATAATTGGTGAAAATTAATAAAAAATTTCTAAATAAAAGAAAAATTAATTTGCTTTAAATTTTATCAATAATTCACTATTAACGAAGTAAAGACACATTCGAAACTAATCTTCATTATTGATTTTGTTGATTTACATTGCAGTCAGCACATATTCAAAGTTTTACATTTCATTTTATGTCCTCTTTTAATTTTATATATGAAAGAGTCTATTACAAAGAAGTGCAAAGTTTTCAACACGTTAAAATGTATAACAAATCGCCAGGTCAATATTACTAAAATTTTTGTTATTAGGGCCTCATAATAAATATTAAAAGCTATAAAAAAAGTATTTAATTTCAAAAATCATTGCTAAAAACAAAAAATATTTATGATTGTGTTGCAAATTATTTATTTTTACAATTATTATTCATGAAAATTTCAATAAATTTAAAGTTAAAACTGACACAAATTTTTCAATAAAGCACAAAAACTATATTGAAAAATTTATGAACACAAAGAAATCATGAAAAAAGGATTGAAATAATTGAAAATTCATTTCACATAATTATTGATAATTTTCACACAGAGAAAAATAAAAACCCATTGATTTTGAGTCCAAAATCTGAGCTTAAAAGCTTGCTGTACTTTTGTACAGCTCAATAACAGACATATTGTTTTTAAATGTAATTTTGCATTTTTCGATTTGTTTTTGAACAATAAATTGTTTTTCTTTTATTTCAATCTTGTATTTTTTTAATTTTCATAATACTTTTCGTTGATTTTTGCTTAAATGAATGCTGTGACTGATTAAATGATGCCCAAAACAAAAGTGGAAGGGAGACAAAAAATAAAAGAGGTTTATGAAACCCCCGCAAAAATTAAATAATATAAAAATTTATAGTATGTATGAAACAGAACTGACGTGACAATTAAGTATAGTAAATTTTTTCTGTATATAATATTTGATGTGATATAATGTGTGTGCATTTGTACAGTAAAAAAAAAAATATGAAAGGTAATTTGCTTTGTTATGTGCATGGCCCAATTTCAAAAGATTTTTAAATAATTTATATAGTAAAAAAAAAAGTAAAAATAAAAAATGGTAAGGAAAATGTCAAATGAATGCTGCAACGAAAGAGAAAAGAGTAAAGACGAAGAGTGAGAGAGAGAAAAAGAGAAAAGAAAGAGATCAAAAATTATTTAATGTTTGTATTGTATCGGTACTGTACTAGGTACCTTAAAATTTTTATTGTGATTGGAAACATAATGCCGTTAACCCAGTTTTCATTTTACAAATTTTTTGTAAATTTTATTAAATTTTTTATTTATTTTTGTTGTAACTCTTTTTTGTATAGTATTAAGCTGTAGCAGTGTGGTATGAAAATTTCATTTTTTAAATATTTGTTAATTATATCATAAGTTAAAAAAAAAAAACAATGCTATAATTAAAAATTATTTTTGATTTAATTTTTTGTTGTTTTGGCTGCTTATACGTTCAAAAGTCCTTTTTAGAAATATTTTCTAAATCATTAATAAAATATTCATAAAATAAACTCAATAAATTGCAATAATTTTAGTAAGGAGTTGCATAATTACAATTCGTGCTTTTGCCAAAACAAATCGAAATCGAAATTTTCAGCAGGCATATGACGTACTTTTATATGTCCAAAATCAATGTGTTTAATTAACAAATCGATTTTCAAACGAATTTTCAACATTTTTGTGAACTAAGTCTATAATAAAATTAAAAAAATATAATGAATCTTAAACATAACGAGTTCTTTTTCTAATTGCATTTTATTCTAGACAATTTTCAAGCCAAATTCATATACCTTTAAATCCAGTAATATTAGTTTCAATGAATTTTTAAAATATTTAATTTCATTCTAATTAGCTTTATTTCATATCAATTCTTTCATATAATCTGTCTTTCTGCACAACAAAGAGCCCGAAAAATTATCTCCTCAGCCGAATTTGCGCCTCAGAAAATTATCAAAATTCGATTTTCCTACAACATATTTCTCGGAAATTGTAATTTTTTTCAAATTTCCAAAAAAGTAAAGAACTTTAATGTCAAATATATTGCCACCAAAATTTATAATTATTTATCTTGACTGGTTCATAAAGATAAGCCGTCGAATTCCATAGTTATGTTCATATATTATTTTAAATTTATTTTCTCATCCTAAAGTTATGCAATACAAGGATATTTCGTGATTTTAAGAAAATTATAGAAATAACAGACGTTTCTTTTTTTTTAACCAAAAAAAAATGTTTTTAATAATTTTTTTTCAGTTTAACTTAAAGGAAATGTACTCGTTCACAAACCTTTTCAATTATTATATCAAAGTCGTTTGATTAGTTAGAGTTTATCATGTACTATGCATGTTCTCTTGCTAAAATTTATTGTTCTCTATTCTGAATATCTTAAATTTCATTTAAGAGTGTCTGCAACAAACGATTCTTAAATAAAAATTTTTAATAACGTTAACAAATCGTTAACATAATTACAGTGCGCATCGTCTATCGTATATGCCCTTATACATAAAACTAATTTTGTTTATAACTAATTTTAAAATATGTACATATATATATGTTTATAAATATGATGCAATATCGCACTACTTAATATATGAAAACATCAATATATCCCGAAGTAAAATTATTATAAATGCACGAATATATGCAATACAAACATAATTTATATAAACTTAATAATTATTAAGTTAGTAAACATGTACATTAAATATAAAATTTTCTCCTATGTTATTGCAACCTGTATATCTGGTATATATACTATTGCAAATATCATTAGATAAAATTTTATAAGAAAATAATGTTAATAAGAAATAGAAGGCACTCTATACATATATATATATTACCGTATAACACTATATAGCTTAACATATTTAGACTATTATTTATGAACCTAGAATTTTAACTTTCATATATAATTTTCGTAATAGATTAAAATAGTTTTTTCATATTTAGTTTTATTTAACTGTTATACATATATATACATACATAATATAGTACATGCCTTGTATGCATTTACTGTCATCCTTAAAATTCTTATATAATCCCAACTAAAATCATCATCATTACTTTATCATCATTATTATTATTCTAATCATTATCAATTCTATAATCTTGTATATAAAGTTACAATGTACGAGTATATATGCTTTACTTCATAACTAACTTAAATAGCATTCTAGATATTATACACTTTTTCTTTTTATATTACAATCATTAACTCTAACATATTTTTATCAATTTTTTTATGATCAAATATCAAATTAGAAAAGTTTTCATTAAAAAAGGAGTTAGACATATGCACTGAACATAATTATATATAGATATATATACATTTGAATAAGTATTAATAAACCAGGAGACACAGAAAGGAAAATAGAAAAAAAAGTGATAAAAGAAAAACATTTTTTTATTACAACAAAAATAAAGCTATAAGAACGAAACTAGGACATTTAAGTGTTTAAGTATATGAAAAACATTTATGATCTTTTCCATTTACTATAACACAACGTAAAGGTTGACAAGAAAGGATATTAAGAAAACTTATATATACTTATAGAAAATATAAAAAAAAATATTAAGTTTTATATAATATTTTTATACTGTCTTACATATATATGTATATACCTATGCACAAACCGTATAAAAAAAAAACAAGAGAAATTTTTTTAAGAAGTTCAATTATAATTTAGAAAATTAATTGACAGTATATATAAAAGATTATTATTCTATAAAAAGAAACAGAAGATTGAAATTAATTGAATAAGTAAAAAAAAGTAAATAATAGGGTAAATAAGTTTAGAAAAACAATGAGAATTAAGAATAATCAGAATGTTTACCCCATCTTAATGATTTATAGTGTGTAAAGTCAAAATCTAGGTCGCATATAAAATAAGATTCATTAAGATTTACATTAAGCATAAGATATTGTGTAAAATTTTCCAGAAATTTTTAATTTTTTTGCAAATTATTAACTTCAATATTGAAATGACAATATCTTTAATTTAAAAACAAAATTTTATATATAATCATTAATGCAAATGGTGTAATATAACCATAATGAATTGAATTAGGTGAGATGTCATGTCGAAGTTAATACTGAAATTTATTATTGAAATTCTTATAAGATTTTTACGAATTTCTAAATTTTGTTATGAAGTTCAAAATTTTGGAGAAAATTTCTGACATGAAAACTAGAGACAGAGAAAGTTTACTTCAAATGTCAAGCAGAACTCGAAATATATCGTGTCAAGTTTTAAAATATTCAATAAAATTTTATTAAAATACAAATCATTTTCATATTATAATAAAGTTGGGTCAAACCAATGGTTTGTATTGTAGCACTTTTCCCTTCAACAAGTTTAAATACTGCTTTTAAAAACACTCTATGTATAGCTACCACACTATTAAAATTATTTTCATTCATAAACGTCAAACGATACTATTTCTAGGATTGCATATATTTAGGATGAACGATTTATGCAGTCTTTGAAATAAAGCAAAAATTAATATGAAGAGGGGTTAACATAATGCTCGATTTTAAGGGATAATTGTGTGAGTTAAGAAAAATAATTATATTTTTTAATTTCATGAAATAAAATTTATAGAAATTTGAAAAAGCTTGGCGTTTCGGATATATAAGGTGTCAAAAATTCAAATTTTACAAATTTCAAGAGGCGATAACTTGAGAGGGGGTGGAGATGGAAAAAAATTTTCTTCTAACAAAATGAAGCATTTGTTAGTGTCTAAAAGCCCCTAAAATTTCAAGCTTCTACAGGCTGGGGTCTTGAAGAAAAATGACATCAAAAATTTGGAAAAAAAGGTCTTTAGATAACGGTAAATTTGAACGGCCATTTTGTTTTTCTAAAGTTTAATTGTAGTATACCGCGCTAGGGTAAGCAAGCCACTGCCTTTCTGCGTTTGCAAAATTTCAAAAATGCTTATGGTTTCATTGCAACAAATAGTTAAAATAGGCCATTTTTAGTGTTTTGGGAGGGTATAACTTCTAAAGGGGGGAAGATAGGTAAAAATTTTGTTCCACGAGAATAAGTTTCTAGTAAAGATCTATGTACGTATTAAATTTCGGCTTTCTATCTTTAAGAATGTAGAAGTTTTGTAAACAGACACACGGACAGACAGACGGACGGACGGACGGACGGACGGACAGAGTGAAACTAATAAGCACTTTTTTTCAAAAAATTTTTGGAAAAGTGCTAAAAAGCAAACAGTAGTGTAGTAGTATTTATTTATTTAAATTAGATGCTCTTTAAAAAACAATAATTTTATAAGAAAAATTAATTTCTTTAAGTATAGAAAAGGAAATATTTTTATATAATTTTAATTCATATTTGAAATAATAGACAATTTCATACATAAAAAATAATTCCAAATTCATTTAAAAATGCACACAGATTGCATAGTGTAGGGCGAGTTCCCCTACCTGTCGACAACAAAAACGAAATTTCATTTTTATCGTTAAATAACTTTGTTCAGAATGAAAATTTTGAATTTTTTTTAATACACATACCCTGCTAGATAATTTATTTTCTACATTTTAAAAAAAAAAAAAAAATTATGAGAAAATAAGAAAAATCTAATCTTTAAAGAAAACTCTATTGTCACTATAGCGATGTGCGTGTCCATGTTCTTGGGGACGCTATGTATTGTATTTGTGAGCCTATTATTTATATTGTAAATTTTCCGCAAACAAAATTTTGTTAAAATCTAAGTTTAATTATATTTAATCTAACATGCAGCAAGTACGAGTAGTATATACGTTAGGTAAGTAACACACGATACTTAAAATCATATAAAACTGAAACTGCTATTAGTATAATCACAAAAAACTTCGAAATCTACCGTTAAAATACTTAGGCTAGAAATTTAGAAGAGCAGAAAAATATTCTCGGAAATGGAAAACACTTTCTAAAAGTGTAAAGAATTTAAGAATAATTATTTTTTTTATAGGAAATTACTGCTGTCCACACAGATAAAGGCGTATAGAGAAACGGAAACTGACTTAACATTTATTTAAAATAACCAAAAATTAAATTTTACTAGAAAATAGTTTGAGAGCTCACTGATATTATAATAGAATGTTCTTGAAAAATTTGATATAACTATTCATTTAAACGTACTAAATGTGTCAATAAGGTATTCAAATTATTGTGGTAATAAAATCGAATTTCTTTTAATATTAAAATATATTAAGATTTTCATTTTAGACTTTGAACAAGCTAGCGAATATTGTAATTTTAAGATTAATATTTTGAAATTTATTGAATATTGAATAACAAAATATATTTATTTAAGTAATCCTTAAGAATTAACACATTAAAACATCGTTTTTATGTTCCTATAACATTTTTTTTTGTTTTAAATTACCATAAATTTTTAATTTTGTTCATTTTTTTCATAATTAGTTAAAAACACATTGTTGAACAGCACTGGACACTACAATTCGCCTTATATGACGCTTAAATAACGTCCAATGACGTGTTAATATTTAACCAGAAATGTACTTTTAACTGCAATAATATTGAAAGTTTGTCTTTAAAATAACCTGCCAAAAAAAAGGGCTGAAGAATAACCAGAAAACATGATAATAAACAATAAATTATAATAAATGGATTAACATTAAAGTGAAAAGTTAATTTGAATGATTAAAGGTGTTTCCAAAATTATTTTATACACCTAATTACTGCATGTATACATGGAGTGCAGTAATTAGGTGTAATATAATGAAAAAATATATTCAAAGAAACCAAAATTACATTTTAAAAGACCAAAAATTAAAATGCAATTTTTATGAAGAAATTTTAAAAATAAAATTTATGAGCCATTTATCATTCATATTAAAATGTCCTTACAGACATTACAAGCATTGCAATTAGTAAATTTATAAATTAAATGAATTAAGAAATAACACGAACAAATTTATAAATTGCAATCTACTTAAAAACCAATGTGTATGTGCAAGTGTACCAGCAATAATTTAGGATGAAAACGAACCTGTTAACATTTAATTGTTGTGGTGATGTTTTCTTGTCCTTTGTTTTTTAATAATTTTATTTAAATGCTTATAAAAAATTACTAAAAATTTATCATTTTCTTTTCATATTTTTATGCTCCATTTACCATAAAAATTACTTTTGACTGTTTATTTTTTTTTTTTTTTTGATATTCAAAATTTTCTTTCAAAATTAAATTTTTTTGTTTCTTTTTTAATTTTCTTATGAATAAGTTATGGATAATAAAAGTAGTACACACACACACATATTTACATTAAATATCCTGATGAAAATAATTTAGTTAATTTTTTTTTCTTCTTTGTTTTTTTTTTTAATATTGTTATACTTCATTTTAACTACATTTATTTTAACCTACTTTTTTTCATATCATAAAAATTAAAAAAATTTTTTATATTTTGTACTTGCATATATGTAATATATATATGTATGTACATGTATGTGTTAAAATAAACACCTGTCAATTATAGCACTCTGACAATTCATTCAGAGAGAAAAATAAGTTAATTATCCTTTTATGAAATAGTGTATATATGTATAATATAAAAGTATATATGTATAAGAAATTTATGAGCATAAAAAAATTTAAAAAAAAAAAAAAGGAGCAAACAATGAAAATCACCTTGAATTAGTTAGCAGCATATTACAGATATAGTCATAAATTACATATGTACATACATGTATACACAAATATATTATGTACGATTAGAATTATAAATTTATAAAGTGAATTGGTTCTTTTTATTATGCAAATTTATGTGTATGTATATATGAATACATACATATAAATACAATTAAATATACATGAGAAATAATTATGATTAATATTGAAATTTTCTTGACAGACTTTTTTTTTTGAAAATTGGGATCATCAATAATATACACAAAACTTGTATGTTTTATATTGTATGTATACATATGTATATATTTACATGTATATATATGCAAGGCAGAGTGCAATAAAATATCAATTCGAAAATACATAATTAAATAACACAAAACCAAAAAAAAATCAATTTTGCTGTAAAAAAAACAGTAAATGAAAAACAACAAACTCTTGAATGGAATCAAACAGTTTCGAACGTTCTAAAATCGCAATTTTCGAATTCAACTTGGTTTCATATAGATCTGATACTGTCGAATTACTTTCGATTAATATTCGCACCAAACATCTAAAATTTTCAACAATTTGAAATTTTTTTTATTTTATAATTGAAAATTCAGTCATTTTTCGAAATTGATTTTGCTTAAATCTCTATATATTACAGCGTCTTTGTTTATTTGTTTTTTTATTATGTACTAGAACTACATAGTGAAACTAAAGGTTAAATTATATATATTTAAATATTTTTATTACAATACAAATATGTACAGTAAAACCTGTCAGAGACGGATTTGCAAGAGACCGAATTTCTTTACTGCTTAGAAAGGTTTCGTTAAACTAAAAATATTCTGAAGTTTTCGACGTTCACATTATTCTATATACATATACATATATTTTTCTCCGTTAGTTAATAAATCAAAACGATAATGGCAATTTTTTATTAATTTAAAAATATTTTGCTACATTTTTTTTTCGAATGGATTTTTTTTAATTTCAAAAATTTGAAAACTATAAAAGCAAAGTCTACTCCCGCATTGCACAGGTTTAAAATTTTTAGAAATGCTTAAATTATTTTAAATGTTGAAATTTTCTACAGATGCTTGCGTTTGACAGTTTTTCTGCCTTTTTTTTGGTACTAGATACCTTTGCAGAATTTTAACTTGGGGTTCTTCCCAGTAATGACTGGTTTTCCACCCAGTAAATCAATCTGTATTTGTAATTTAACAATTTAACATTTCGTATTATATATGGCCTTTACCATAATTTTATCAAAAGCTTTTCAACATTTATAAGGTTTACTAGCTATTCTTAATGTTATTTTTCAAATTTAATCAAGATTAAAATTATGCAAATTACCCACGTTTTATTCGATGCAAACAAATAAATTTTCTTAAATTTATAAAATTAACTTCTTACACTTAATTGAATTAAAAAACAATCATTTTTCCAATAATTTCACAAAATTATTCTGTGTTGACGAAGTTCTGTGTACTAAAAGTGTCATAGAAATTTTAACAATTTCTATGATACTCTGCAACGTTTACTTAGAAGTGTTCCATAATTTTAAACAAAATGTCTAGTATTAAAATGTATATAATCGAATAAAATATATTATTAAAGTGGTTCACCACGAGGACATTATAAGTTACTTTCGTACACTTTCTCTTTAACATGAACTATATTTAATTTCGTTATAAATATGAACATTCTAACAACTTAGCTGCGGGCGTTACATAAACATCTTACTAATTTATAAATTAACGTGAATTATCACAATTCGTACAGTTTTTGAAAACCTCTTAACTTATTTCGAGGAAGCAGACGTAGTGCAATTTTCAAATTGGGCCTGAGCGACCCAAATGCATATGAAATTCAAATATGCAGAACTCAATTTAAAGTAATTTTTAAGAAGGTTTTACATTATTGCTCTTATCATTCTAGTTTTCACCCTAACAAAATAATAATAAATTAAAACTAAAACATGATTGCTTAATAATCGTTTGGGGTGAGCAATTTTAAATTTTACAAGTTATTTTTATTGAATTTCATAAATTCCGAATTAATAATAATAATGTGAAATGTTATAATGTATTTGAAATTTTCTTAAAATAGTGTTGAAGAAATCTCATTGATTTTCTTGCTCTTTTTTAACTTTTAATTTTTTAGAGTTTTTAATTACCTTTATTGTAAACATAAGGAAATTTCATAAATTTAGCACGTATGCTTTTGTTGTTTAGTAAAAATTAAAGCACTCCCTTTCCCCACCAAACAATTCCAATCTAAAATAATCGTCTGTTTGTTAACAGGTAGAATTTTTTGTTTTTTTTTTGTTTATTTAAGGACCCGTTTGACCTAAATTATATTTATATTCTTTGTAAAATATAAAAATGAAATTTACCTCTAAAATTCATTTTAAAAATTTTTTTTTTGTTTTTTGTTTTTCTTATTTTATATGCTCTATAAAATATACTTAGAGAAAATCATAAACTCTTTTTTACTTGGCATACTATAAAATACACGTTCGTAGTTCTTTTTGATGCTCAAAATTCACGCCACTCAAATTGAAACTCAACTAAATGAAAAACAAAAAATAAAAGAAAATATGCAAGGTTTCTCTTTTTATACTTTATACTGTTGTTTTTGTTGCATTAATTTACTCTACTCCATTACATCTTCATATTATTTTATTCCTTTCTCAATTTTTTTTTTACTGAACACAGTTGAATTTTTATCGGAAAAAAATACTTGTTTCAAAGCAATAACATAATAATAAAATTCTTTTTTGATATTATAAAATATAAGTATTTATAAATATGCATGAAATGTATGTATACTAAGATTGCCGCATATCCTGAATTCAATAAAGTAGGTTTACAAATCACATTATGCTCTTACATCTTCTTACACGAAATTTTTAACAATTAATTGATGGCATGTTTAAGTGGGCCCACATTCATAGTGGGTCCACATACATGCTTGGGCCACATTTTTTTTTTTTAAATTTCTCTTATGTCTTTGTTCGCTTTTCACTATATATATTCATAATTTCTTCGGTATTTTCTTTAATAATTTCAAAGATAGTTGAGCAAGAGTAGTCGTTTTATTTTAAATTTTATTTGGAAAAGACCCACGGCATATTTTACATACCTACTTTTTTTTAAATATTTTTATGCTTTTATAACAAACCAATCCAATTAAAATAAAATACTTTTTCAAAATGCCTTGGAATAAAACAAAGCTATCAGTTTATTAATGAAAAGCTTTACAATCTTCTAAAAGCTGAATCTAAAAGATGAACCTGGGATTTGAACTAGTTAAATTTTGCGAAAACTCTTCGAAAAAAATTTGATTTGTTTGATTTGACTAGCGAAGCCAGAAGTATATAAATTAGTTAAAAAAAAATTAAAACATATTTCGTTTGTATTCTGGGAAAGCGGGCGGACATTATTCTTCAAGTCATATATGTGGGTTAAAGTATATTTAAAATGTCCTGAATCAGTTTACATACAATTCGCGCACAATTAACTGAAAATATCATTAAAATTTTTATTGTTTAATATTTAATTGATTGATCTTATTTTAAGATCCATAATTAGAACCTGATGGCAATCCTTTCCCATTGCATATTATATTAGTCAACGTCATCTGCATCATAAAGAAAATTATACTTTGTATACATTGTTATTATCATTTTAAGCTGCATTTTTTTATTTATTTCTTATTTTTCTTGTTTTCAGTGTAAAAATTATCTTTTTTATTTAAAAACAGAACACAAAAAAAAAGAAGAAAATATAAAAATATTTATTTTCTAGGACATAAATTTACATCAATTTTCTCAATGTATATTTAGATACAAAATAATAAGGATATTTGTAGTTGCAATGTAATACAACATCTAAAATGCATCCATACAGAATAGATAGTATGGTAATGCTAAATCCACCAACTAAATCCCCTACCTTCGCATACAGATAACTATATTACAAAAACAAATTCACACTACATAAGCTTAAAATTTTACTCTTTATAATTTTATTTTTCATTTTTATACAATATCGTCCTTTTCTATATAAAATTTTTATTTAGATTTGAATCTTGTTTTGCATTCTCTAGGTTATTCAAAGTTTAAAGTATAATAGTAAAATAATATTATTGTACATATATTATATATATTTATATATACTTATATATATATAATGTGAAATGTTACATAATAATAGTAGTTAATAGCAAAATCGTTAAGAGCACTAGAAAGGAAAAAACAAAAAAAAATTGCAAGTTGTGCAGGTAAAATCGCGAAATTATCTAAGTATTTTTATGCTCATTTTCTATATAATCTTTTATCTTTCACTTTTATATAATAAACGTGTATGTATATATGAAAATATGTTCATATATGTATGCAGAATAATACAAAATTAAAAAAAAATTATATTATAAGAGAAAAAAAATTCTTCAAAATGAGTTTTCTTTCAAGAAAAAGCAAGAAGATTTTTAAACTAATTTTATTAAAAGAAAAATGAGAAAGAAAAATAACGTTGATAATATTTTACAGGAAATGACACGGATTTTATACACTGTCAGATTACATATGTACATTAATAATATTAAATGTATAATAAAAGTGAATTTAGAACATCGATGAATGTTACCATGGTGATATTTAAATTTTGTTTTTTTTTTTTTTAAGAAAAATTAGTACAACATTTTAAATTTTCACTTTAAATCAAGAAGAGTTGGGTAAGAACTTAGTTTAAATTTTAGGTGATCGCGGCGATTTATAGAAAATTATACTTTTCATTTAATAATATTTTTTTCTTATATAATTCCAAAGCGAGAATTAAACAGGTTGTACATTAAGAAGAATATTTAAGCTAAAAACAAAAATTATTAGATTAATACTCCAACAGTTTTGCACCACTTGCTCTTTAGAAGTAAAAAATAATTCACTTGTTCAAGATTTTACTTTGTTAGACCCACCTTCTGTTACATCCTTGTTTCAGTTTTGCGTTTTTAAACTAATTTTTTCAAATTCTGTTCATATTTTTAATGAGCTCTAAAGATCTAAGATGAGTTAAAAGATAATTAAAAATTACGTAATAAATATGAATTTGAAATATTATGAATTGAAAATAAATAAATTTGCTAAATTTACAAGATTTAGATGAAGAAAATTGAATATTTAATTCTAGTACAGAAGTAGTAATCTTGACTTTCTATACGTTTCTGGATTTGATAAAAAAAAATTAAGAACGAATCCTACATTGAGTTGAATTTTTTTGATCAAATTATTTTATTTGGTGTTCTTTGAAAAGATGCGGTACCACTAACTGTTTCCGAACAAACACCCGAAACAAAGTTTATATATAAGAATATCATCTGGATCTTCCATTTGTAACTAATAATTCTTATTTCCTAATATAATTTCCAAGGAAATTAATAATATTTAAAATCTGCTCTAGAAATTGATTTAAAAATGTATCTATGCGAAAAAAATTAATCGAGTACTTCAAGTAAATTTTACCGTGATTCACATCACATTAAAAATATCGTCCTATTAAGATTTTAAATTAAGCTGAAAGTTTAGTAGGTTCTACTTTTATTTCTATAATAAATTTACAGAAAAATTTTTGAATTGATTTGGAAAATTGCTGATTTTATTATACACAGAAAGAATTTTTTAAAAGTTTAGGAACAATAAAAGTAATATTTTAATATTTTTAAAATTTGCATAGGATTATTTTTTATTATAGATAACACCAATAAGATATTTATCTACTTACATTACCATTCACAGTACAATTATTTTAATTATAATTTATATTGAAACTAAGAAATTTTTATATAAACTCAAAAAATGTTTGCGTATTTTTGTAAAACGACGAAATATTGTTAAATTATTTTATTGTACTGATAGAACCGTATCACACCATTTCTTTTCATTCTCAATTAATCTTATCTCTATATACTATTTTGTTCCATATATCAATTTTGATTATTTATCATTTTTTATAATTTTAGAAATTTATTTGTATATTATAAGCTTAAAATTCTCATTTGTATAGGAATGAAATTAATAACTTTGTCTATATTGTATACTTGTATTATGTGTCTATTAGTAAAGGTAAAAATTAAAACAATAACTAATTACAAAATACGACGACTGAATTTATTTGTCAATTCATTTCATGCAATGGCAGCATTATAAAGAGTATTGGCAATACATCATAGTAAACTATTACAATAAAATTGTTTAAACTTTACTACAAATTCTGTAATATGACGTGATACATTTGAATTAGGCAAATTTCTTGTCGAATTTCACAAATTTTTTAAACGAATTTGCTACGCATGATAAGCCTATGAATTTCAATATGCAAGTTTTAAAAAATTTTCTAATTTTATATAAAGTCGAAAATTTTACGTCACAATTTTTTTCTCTTTAATTGTAAAGTGTAAATAGTGTTTATTGAATACAGCTATGATCCATTTTAACCTATATTATTTTTCAATTTGAAGTTTAATGTCAAAATATTGACCAAAGTAGATTTTAACTTTTATTTTTATAAAAACTATGTAAGTGTGATTGCACTGCATTCTAAAAAGAAGAAATTCCAAATATGGATATATGGAATTATTGCTACTTAACTCGCGTCACAATATTAAATGCCGGAACCCTATTTAAATTCGATATAATTGGAAATTAATTTGATCTTGATAAGAAACTTTGCGGAGCATAGTGCTGAAATTTTGAGCAAAAACTGTTTTATGTATAAGGGCGAAACACATTGCCCTAAAATATGCTACAATTTTTACTTTAATGAAGAAAAGAGTTGAGGTTATGTGCATCAGTTAACACTACATATATTATAACAGTTTTCATACAAGTTCTAGAATCATTCTTTCGTACTGGTTTGACAGAGTTTATACGATTAACTCTACTCTAAGTCTTATTCGAATTAATTGTAAAATGAGAAAAACTTATGGAACAATCTAATAAATCGCACCCATGTATTACTTTAATATTTTTTTCTTATTACAATTGAAATTCCTAAAAAAAACTTAATTTACTAAAAAAACAACTTCTTAATAAAAATTCCATTTTTTTTTCTATATTTTATTTAAATTAATGTATGCATGATGACTTACGCTCCTGTAAAATATTATGATTTTTCTATTTAATATTTTTTTAACTAACTACACTGTATTTTATGCAAAATCCTTCAAAATGAATTCAGAATCGCAACAAAAAAATGATGTTGAATTTTAAATTAATTTAAAAAAAATCTTTCAAGCGAAAAAATACAAACTTCTAAAAAAGAACAAATAGAGAAAAAATTTGTAAAAAAAAAAACACCTGTAAAACATCAGAGTTATTTCTTCTCAAATGCTAAAAAAAAAATAGTTATCAATTATGTAGTTAGCATAATATACTCTGTGTGTACTTTGTACTTCCCCCGCCCCTCCCCCTTTTCTATATTAAATTACTGCAATGTAAATAATGATGACGCTTCTCTTCTTCCGCCATATGTACATGCATTCATGTATTTTACGTCGGTAAGTACACGAGTACATGGTGATGAATGATGATGATATAGAAAAAAAAAAAAAGAACAAACAAAAAACACAGCATAAAAAAAATTTCATCTCGTTCTTTACACAAGCATAGCGATAAAAACTGAAAAGTAGAAACAGTTGAACGATTCAGTATGAAAATGAAAAGGAATAAGTAAAAGTTGAGTGAGAAATTATCTTTCAATTGACTAATTTAGTTCATCAGTAGTACCATTTTTATACAACGATGTTTATGAGTGATTGTGTGTGTGTGTATGGTAAATTTTACGATAATTTATTTCGCTTTTTTTCTTCTACTTTTTTATCTTATAAATGTTTACGTTTTTTCTTTCTTTTAATTCTATTTTAGGTTAATGGAAAATTCTAAAAAAAAAAGAAAAAAAATTAAAAAAATTAAAAAATTAAAAGTATCAAGAAAAATAAAGGAAAAAAGAAAAAAATCAAAATCAAGAGAAGTTTATAGAAAATTTATTTAAGAAAAACTATCATTTCATATTAAAATGCGAGCACATGAGAATTAAAAAAGTATTCAAATATAGAGTGCCCATTACCCGGAATAATCTTACTAAGAATGAAGAACTTTAAAATGAAACTTTTGGCCATAAGGCAATGTAGTCTTATTGACAAGTGTTAAAAGTTACAAATTTTCACAGAAATTAAATCTAAACTTCAAATCTAATTAATTTCATATATGCTATTTTTTAGCAATTTTATTTCAAAATCAATTTTACCTTTCCACTAAATGAACCACAAAATGTTGACAACAATAAGAACAACAAAAAGAAAATTTTCAAAAACAGAAGAGAAATTTATAATGGGGATTAAGAATAGTTATTCTTAAGGAACATCTCAAGATCAACGTCATCAAGAATAAATGACGAAAGATGGATCGACAAGAGCACACTATGCAAACAAAATAGAACAATCGCCTTATAAGGAAAATCATAGTTAAGTAACAATCATTCGTTCAACCATCAAAATAACTAGGGTTAGGTAAACTGTTTCATATTGTTACGAGTAATATAGTTGAATTAACAAAAGAAAATTAGCTTTGATAAAGTGCGTATGCTTCAGAAAAAATCATCAAAAATGAAGTGTTCTTGTTAGAATTGTGTTTTTTTTTTTGAAAATTACTTTTTCGAAAAATTATATAAATTTATTTTTTACTTTATAATTTTCTTTATAATCAATTTTTCCTTTCATCATTAATAGGGTGATTCGTGTTAAAGTGCTTTTATTGACTCTCCTGAGTAGACAAAACTTTTGTATGGAGATAATGTCTGAAAAGGGTTCCCTGACATCTTGTCATACGAGACATTTCATCATTGTAACATTTCATCATTGTATCATTTCATCATTATAGCAATTCATCATTGCACATTTCAACATTATAGCAATTCATCATTATTGTATTTGATCACCTTAATTCATCATTGCATAAAGTGCATTTTGCAAACATAAGTACATGTAGGTGTAATTAAGTAATGTTATTAAGTAAAGTAAGCTGCTGACAGTCGCCAATGCAATTTCAATGGGCACTGTGCTTAGCAATTTGCTTATTGAATTTATATTGGCGATCGCCGAGCGCTTCATAATTTACGTGGGCAACTTACCAATTTGCCCAGTGAGAAATTGTGCCACAGTGACCAAAGCATTTAAATTAACTTTTACTTTTAAATTAAAAAAGAATTGTCTAGATTAATTACTATAGCTTATTATTATATAAATTTAGCTTTAATATCACTTTACCTGAAAGAGCTCTACAAGAGATGTTGTAAGTTCGATAGTCAGCTAAGAATGAGGGCACTGCTGCTGTGCACCGAGGGTATATCAAATCATAATCTGATAAGAAATTTCTTTGCAAGGCCACAGGCATCTTAGTAATGAAATGTTATATGAAATACAATAATGATGAATTGCTATAATGTTGAAATGTGCAATGATGAATTGCTATAATGATGAAATGTTACGATGATGAAATGTTACAATGATGAAATGTCTCGTATGATGAGATGTCTGGTCACCCTGAAAAGTCTATACAATGCTATAGAGTATTTACTTCTAATAGCATACGATACGTCAGGTACATATCGCCCTATATACATACATTGTCATATTTTATAGAAAAGAGTCATACTTTTTTTAAAGAGTCATACCTTTTTCCGAAATTATGAACAAAACAATATAAAAAATAAATAATTTCTTCAGAAAACTTAACTTACTTGAAACTGGGTTTTTTCGATTAAGCAAGTTTTCGTTTACAGCTGCTTATTACAATACATTTAACTCTTGTTAACTAGTAAAATTTAAAGTAAAATATTCTTTGAAATTCAATCAATTTCATTTAAATAATTTCGGCTCTTTAAATTTCTACTTCAAACGACTCTAATGCAATAAAGTGACCGTAACGTTAAAACTGTGATTTCATTGAAAACTCCTTCTTTTTTAATTAAAACTTATGGTTACTTTTAAAAGATAAAATATTTAAATTGAGTAAATTTGGGTTAAAAAATATTATAATATTTAAAAAAAAAAAACAAGAAAAAGATAGAAGAAAAGTTTCAATAACAAAATGAGCAAATTAAAAACAAAGAAATATTTTTTTTTAGATTTTTTTTCATTTAATTATTTTTAATTTTTTATGTTAAATGATAATTTAACCTATTAAGAGATACAAAACTGGTATCTCTTTTGTAGTCGTCTGGTATTGTGTTAAAAGGATTAATAAAAATTAAGTGGATTTTCTGTTCAGATAATTTGAAATGAATTTATTTTAAAAGAAAATATTTATGTATATATATTAGCACACATATATGTATGTATATGAGTATATAAGAATATTGCTAAAATGTAGGACATTGAATGCAATTAAATGAATATTGTATTCATGGTGTATCTACAAAATGTAATTTATATTGTGCAAATAGTTATAAATTTTGTAATTAAAAAAATTATTATTTTTTTTTTTACAATACAATTCAGAAATTGATCTAGTTCTAATTTTAAATACAAATTAATTTGAATATGGAGAAAAAATACTTATAGCATTCATAAAACAAAAAGATATAAAAGTGAAGAATGCCTGCCGTAATATGGAGATTTTTTTTTAATATTAAATTATGAGTTTTTTAACTACAATAATAAAAAAAAATAATTTCCCTATGAGCCAATTGAAAAAAATTTTAACCAGAGCACATATAAAAATTAAATATTAGAAGTAATTAAATAAATTGAAAAATTTATTTAATGAATATTTTTAATTTTTATTGCAAATTACTAATGATTTTTTTATACAATTAAATTGTATGGAAAATATTATTAATTTTTTTTATTTAAAAATGCATTTAATTTGAAAATTAATTTCTTTATAAATATTGCACATGGCCGAAGGGGAATCCAAGTTGATATTTTTTATAAGCAAACAAGAAAAAAGAATTTCACATTGAAGTGAAGGATAATTTTTTTGTCTTTATTAAAATTAAATAATTAAAGAACAAAACGTTTCAAAAATTCTTTGCAAAAAAATAAATTTCAATGACAAATTTGGTTTCAATTTTTTTTACTAATCCCATTGCATACAATAAAGGAGACTATGTGCGATCACACAAGGTATCACTTTTGTGATAGAAAAACTCCTTTTGAAAGATATCTGTCTCTCCCTGTCTGCCCACTTACTTGTACGCCATAAGTTTGGATAAACCGATTTAGATGAAAACTATATATTTTGGCTATTGTAACGGTTGATCTACTTTTGGTTATGTGAGGTTTCAGCAGTCGCATTACTTCTACGGGTACTTAAATACTTTACGTTTTGACTAACGAGTATTATATTTGAGTTGACGCACTCATATGAAAAATATTTTAATTAATAATAATAGTTGCTTAGTATTTGGCGGTTTTCAAGCTAAGCAGATATGGAAATATAAAAAAATTTTATGTTGTCTCAAGAAAATATTTTAATTTATTCCTTTTTTACCTCTTCAGATGAAATAAAATTAAGTCTGATTACCTTCTTTTAGTCTGTTCTTTTATATTGTAACTTAATATTAAACGAAAAGTAAAGTTATGATTACAAAGATTTATAGAAATTTTAAGAATCGAAGAAAAGAATACTAATAATTTTTTCCAAAATTTAAACTTACTTTCTTTTGTGAGGCAAGCATATTAAAACATATAGTAATTATCCAAAATATAACCCAAATTTATGAGGCTTATAAGAATTTTGTATCCAAGTGGAAATCTTTATATTTAAAAGGAATCAAATCTTAGGTGAAAATTAATTTTACTCTCTCAAACACAATTCGACAAACATGAAATTTGGCATTTGAGATAAAAGTTACACGGACAATTAAGCATTATGCTGACATTAAACCAAAAATCTTATCCAGGGGTACTCAAACCGAACCTTAAAAAATCATTTCAGTTTGTTTGAAAATATTATTGAGCGTTGAAATATGATAATGGTTAGTTGAAATATCCTTTAATTTTGTCCAAAAACAAAGGCTCATATTTTGTTTTCTATTTTCAGAATTGCAATTTTTTTTCCACAGGTTTTAATTATTTTTATGATTTTTTGCTTAAAACCATTCATTTTATCAGAAATGCAACCATTCTTATCCTAAAGGTTCTATTGAGAGGGTTTTTTTTAATTATAATAACTGCATATGAAAATAAGTGCTTTATTTAATTTTTATTTGAGTCAGCAACCTTTTGAGCAATAAATTTTTCACAAAAAACTTTTAATAATTTTTTTCTTAAACCTTTTCTATAATATCTTCTCTTATATATATATATATATATATATATATATGTATATACTTATATTGTTGTGCCCATTTTATATTTAAATTTCATCATTTTCTTAATTTCATTCTTTCATACGGCAAAACAATTTATAGATTATGAAAACCTACAAAAAAAAAAGATCTTAAGTTGAAAAAAAAAAAAAATAATGAAAAAAAGTAAATTATTCTTTTCTGCTTCTTATAAGAGCTTAAAATAACTTTAAGAAAAATACAACCGAATGTCCTAATTTCAGTGACCCAAAATAATAATTTTCTTTAAATAATTTACTTAAAAAAATCATTTACATATTCTTTCGGCAAAAACAAAAAAATATAACGTTATGTAGTAAAAAATCAAAAAAAAAAAAATAGAAATAAAATTAGAAAGAAAAAAAAATCCTTTTATAATACAAAAAGGATCTTGAATTTTAAGGTACTCATTTTTCTATTGAAATTTATCCAAAAAATCTTTTGAAATTCAAATTTTATTTCAAAAGAAACCCAGTACAGCAGACATTCTTAAGAATTATGCTAAAACATATTTTTTTTTTTTTTGAACAAAATATTTAAAGTCAAAATTTTATTTTGTATGCTTTATTTTTCTTTCCAACTTTTTACAATTCCAGCAATCTTAAGAAAAAATTTTTATTATAATTGAAAAATTTTTTAACTACAAAAAATCTAAACTTAAATAAAATTGAAGATATTGACCTACGAATATTCTATGAAAAAAAATTAGAGATATTTTAAATATGTGTATGAATGTATGTTATATAAGAATATTAACCTGTTCAATAAAAGTTTTATAATTCTGAAAGAAATGAACAAAGAAAATTTTCTTTATACAATTGTAGAAATGTGAATATGGGGACCGCAAAAAAAGGAACGAATCAAAACAGAAAAAATTAAATTCTCCAAAAAACATTCTCCATCGACCTACAGGTTCTAGGCGAATGCTCTACCAGCGGAGGTATAAATAAATTGGCGGCATATTCCTCTCTGTATTGATTTTGGCAGTAATTATAATTATACAAGTATTGTTTACATATGCCACCTCTTATATTTTTAAACGATTATTAAATAATTCCTTAATTTTACAGATAAAACAGCTATAAAAAAATTTAATCTTTTCTTTGGCAAATTGTTAATCAATAAAAAAAGTTTTTTTTGTTTATAATTACAGTCTTCATTGCATGCATATTGATCAAGAAACAATAGAAAATTACCCAACTCCGATAATTCTAATTGATAGATGGAAAGATTATGTTAAACCATTGCTTCGCGATTGCTTTAGAAAATTGGAATCTTAAACAAACACGGAGAATATTGTTTTTGCGACTTGATTGTAGCCTCAAGATCATGTGTAAAATCTGTGGAAAATTGTCAAAACCAGATAAGCCATTTTTTGGCCAACTTGAGTAAGTGATAAAAATTACACAATCTTTGAATTACCAGCACACCATAAGCTTAAATATAAAAAGAAGTAAAATATTAAAAGTTGTTGAAGCCAAATTTCATGACATCGGCTTTTGGCTGATTTCCACATTACTCAATAATTTCTGTTGTTTTTTGCTTTAAGAATAATGTAAATGAATTTTCTGTAATTTTATGCAAAAATGCTTATTTTGCGACTGTCGAAGCTTCTAGTTGAAATAATAGCTATCGTACAAATTTCCGATTTCTAGTATTTCATTTCTACTTTCATTTTAAAAAGACTTAGTCGGCTTATTGTGATAAAGAATTGTAACTAGTCTCAAAGAATTGTAACTGGTTATTTGAAAATCTCACAGCGTTTAACTGATCAATATATAAAAAGTTTAACAGTTTTCATTTATAAAATTTATTTTTAATGTACTTATAAAAATTATTAACAAAAATTGACCCACATTAAAATTATTTTTTTTTCTATTTTCAGTAAAATTATATTAAAAACCTATCCAAATAAATATTCGGTCAATAATTTTACCTTTTATTCATTTTTTACACTTAAAAGGTTTTTTATATTCTTTTATTTTACTTTGATCCATACACAAAATGAGCAAACATATATACATAAACTTATAATAGGCATGAACACATGTGTATGTACACTTATTTACAATGGCCTCTATATTTTTAACTAATTAAGTTTTTATAGTTCTATTATAACTCTATTATTTATAATTGCTTTTGATGTTATACAAGTCACTTTACTTTTTGGATTATAAATACAAATTTTTCAAAGACCAATTAGCAAATTAGATTTTTCTTTGTGTTGTTGTATATCACATATATAATATATGAATATATGTGTACAAGTAAGTATGAAATAATAATTATAATATACTTAGTTTATGTAATCTATTTAAGCAACTAATTGAACGTACGTGTAAATTTTTAAGTAGATTTTGGTTAATTTATGTATAAGTAATGTGAGTAAAACAATGGTAAAAAATTAATATAGAGAGTGATTCACCGAGAAGTTAGGAGCCATATAACACCGGCTAGAGGGTCGAAAATAAGCAAATTTTTGAGTTTACACATTTTACAAGGGTTTTTAAAATGTTGAAGTACAAATGATTTTTTTGCTACTACATAAGATTTTGTAACGGCTAATCACTTAAATTAAAGCTTAAGCAGCTAGGCAAAATTCTGTAAAGAGAGTTTTGGAAGTTTCAAAAAAAATCATAAGAAATTCTCGGGAAAAAAAGTAAAAAAATGAAAGTAGAAATGGAATTTTTCTAAAGTTCGAATGCTTGTTAAAGCCTAAAACTCTTTGTTTGAAACTTCTATCTTTTGTGGAACGGAAGTTATAAGCAAAAAACTTTAAGTATGTTAAAATTTCGCCAAATTTTCTGAAAATCACTGTAGCTTGGAAACGGATCCTATTAAACACTATGTTCCGAACAAAAATTTTACTCATTTTCGACCATCTATCCGGTGGTATATGGCTCCTAACTTGAAGGTGAATCACCCTGTATATTCCAAAATATTAAAAGAATAATTTACAAATATAAAGTAATAGTAGGTAAATACGAAGTGATTACCAAAAAAGTTTTTAAAAAAAAAAATTTAATAAAGAGTACATGTGCGACCGTGAATCATTCATTATGCCAATTTTTGTTCATTCGTTCTCAATAAAACTTTAAAGATTTAGGCATAATAAACATAGATTAAACTCACAACAAATCAATGGCTTGTGATTTGCTCAAAAAAATGTTTATTTTAAGAAGAGGCAACAATCACGCTATATTTTTAATATTTTCCCAATACAACTACATGTGCTCATTTTGCATGTACTTCCAAGAAGATGCAAAACTAATAGAAGTATCGACATATTAATTGAAATAGACGACTTATGATCAGTGAAAGAATAAATTATATTTTACGGAAATAAGTTGCCAAAATTTAAGATTTTGTAAATTTTTGAAGACTATAACCAGAGACAATGGAGGAAATATATATAATCTTAAGCATATAAAATTTTGGGAAATTTAAAAAATCTACAATTTTCCCATCTGAAAACAAAATTTTCTTCCGAAAACTTGAAAGAAAAAAACGAATTTATCGGTTGTGAGAAGAACGGAGCCGATATCTTTTACAAAATTAATAATTTTCCCAATACTCGACTGACTCGATTGAAAAATAATATGCATGTAGTTTCATTGCCCCATAGGATTTTTTGCCTATGTATTTCGATATAAACTCTTCTTACCAATTTATCCTCTTACCTCAGGCAGTGAAAAGCATTAATTTGGTACAGAAAATTTTCCGAAAATTTGAGAGATTTAAACGTGTTGTCTCAAACGTTTTTAGTTGCTGTAAACATTACGGGCTCATCATATGATTTTCATCCATAACCTTGGAGAAGAAACAGATCTATGCTTCGACGAACAGTCTGACATATTGTAATTACCCCCTGTGATATGCAAATTTTAGCTTTTCGCTCTTTCTTCACTGGAAACTTTAAAATGTAAAACATTCTTTATTTTAGGAATACAGAAATGTAAGAGTTAATCTTAGTTCTAATCGAACTTAGCGATTGATTTGATAATCACGCGATGTAATGATTTTATAATACAAGTGCTCGTACTCTTCGAATATAATTTCTCAACAATTTCCATATTTTTTTCTTCGTTTCCCCTTTTTGCTGTGATTTTCTCTCTTTTTTTCGGTTGTTATCAAAATTTCATTTTCTCCTTTTTTTCTTTTTTGTTGTTTTCTAGATGTTTATTTTTATATTACACTTAAATTATTTGACCTATTTTGAACCCCAATCTTATAAAATATCATCATCATCAGAATCATCATTTGCTATCATCATTATCATATCAATCATTCAATATCATTTGTTCATTTGTTGGTTGGTTCGTTTGTTCGTTCGCTCGAATATACAAATCGAATGTAATTTTTTTAAATTTTTAAATACCCAGACCCAGCATATTTTTTTTTAAACATGTAAATGAACATTTGCTAAAACAAATTGAAATTTTATTTGTATATATGCAATAAAATGATAATATATACATAAGAACATATAATACTCGTATATACATGCATGTATTTAGTTACAATGACATTTTTATTTACATTTGAATTTCTAGGGCACCATCATCAGCATCAGTATCATTATCACCACTTGAATTTTTAAAATATTCTCATTGAAATCATCATCTTTATATTACAACTATCATTATCATTATCATCAACATCATTGTTATCAAAATCATTCTCGTCGCCGTTAATATGATTTATGCTGTTGTGTATAAGATGCATGCATCTTATAATTTGAATTTACTATGGCTTTTGCGAAAGAAATTGCGCTCCTTTTTTCAAAGTTCTACATATATACATAATATTTATATGAATACATTTAAATATCTGTTTGTATGTAAATTAAAAAAAAAAAAATGATTTATTTGTGTCACAATTAATATTTTAGGAATTAAACATGTATTTACATACATGTTACATACATATGAATATGCATAATATACTATTGTGCACAAACTTATATGCATACATTGGTTATGTTTCCAACACAATATGTATGTGTTGTGAAAATTAACAAAAATATGATGAGATCAGCACTATGGCCGGCTAAACCGTGCATTTAATTTTCTGAATGATACTTAGCAATTTAAAAAAATTATTATTTGTCAACAAGTTGAACGAGATCGCGATGGTGCTGTTGTTCGCTTAATTACCATTTCAAAAAAAAGTATACTAGTACACATCCAAAAATTTAAATTTCCTGCCTAGTGGAGATTTTCTTTTACTGCAAATAGACTTAGTAAGCTTTCCCGCAAAGCATGTTCTCTTAACAATTATAAGTAAAATAAGAAATTTCAAGACAATTTGTTAATTTCTTAATTTAAAATAAGGGATTTTCTCAAAATCGTATTGTTTGGTTCCATCCTCAGACAAAGGTTATTGTAAAAATTTATTAATTGAGTGCATTTTGAATAATTGTATCATCCACATATAGTGAAAGCTAATGTAATCTTAAAGATTATAAATTCATTACGTCTCCGAAATAAACTCAAATAAAAATTTTTTCAAAGGTCAGTGGAAAGTAATCTTAAATGCATGACTTAACAAACCTACAAGTCTCCCTAAATTGTGTTGAACTTGTGTTGTTCCATTGAAAACCCGATACTGGAAAATTGTTACGATTACTATACCTACCTCTTATTGTATGCAATGCAATTAAAATCCAGAACAAAAATGGAATTAATGAAATTATCAACAAATTTTCCATTTTTATTTCATATTTTGATTTTTTGAATTAACTAAAAGCAAATATGAAGCTTAAGTTTTTATGTCTGTGCGCACATATGTTTTTGTAATACAAAATCACAAAATTAAATCAGAGAAATTACCTTTTCCATACACATTTTTATTCTTTGTCTCATTGACTTACTTACATCCACATATTATATTATGTATTGTCAGATACAATTGATGCTACCACTTTTCATAATCTAAAAAAAAAAGCACATACATATGTATTTCATTTTTATTAACCGTTAGGGAGTAAAAGTTAATAATCCTTTAAAAAGTTTGAGTATATTAAATTGTACTTAGTTGAATTTGTATTTGAGTGAAAATGTCAATAAATAATGCACACTTCAACGTAATATGCAAATGTACAATATTAATATAGTAGCTACATGTAAGTTGAGCACACATTTATAAATTTAAAATGATTTTAGTAGTGTAATTTTCACACTTCGTCACGCAGACTATTTTTAATTTGAATAACAAATTTAAATTCCATAATAAAGCAATTCATATTAGATTCATTGTGAAAATCAGGTTATATATTGTGAAACCACAACCACAACAATATTGAAGCACATACATGTACACATTCATGTAATATTTTGTTTGTGTGCGACTTAACTAAACTTTAAACAATTGGTCGCAAACATTTTTAAAATTTCAGAATTGCCACGATTTTTGTTATAATACTATCATTTGATAGTAGTTTAACTACGGCAGGTTAGTCACCTACCTAGTTAAACTCTATGACGCTATGAAACTAGTGCATGAGAAATCAAAGACCCTCCTATAATCATTCATACTGTATCTTAGTCTCAATTACATACCTTTATGCCACATATGCTGGAAATTCAGAGAGCTTATCCTACACGAAAGCATATCAATATCAATCTTGAAAAAGATATCTTTCGGTATAAGATAAAAATTATGGTAAAAATCCAAAATATGTTAGTAGAGTTATAATTTATCAATCATTACAGTTGAATACTGACACGGAAACACAATGAACTCATTGCTCTTTTCATCTCCTTTGATCACATAAAATAAAAATTTTACTAATCCTTCTATCATTAATACACGGTAAATATATTAACAAAAAAATAAACTTTTCAGGGGTGTATCCATCCTTTTCATTTATACATATTAAGTTTATTTGTTAGTTAGTTAGTAAGGTAACAAGTGCTTTTGATAATGTTGCTTGAGTTAAATTTCATTTCGACGATCTCTTTTTGTTTCTCCTACTTCATAAATCGAATTAGGATCGAAAATTGTTAAGCTATAAAATAGTCCTAAAAGCTAACAAAAAAAGCTAGATTGTATTTGAATTCGAATTTTACTTAAACAACTTAGAATTAATTTTTGAAATGGTCTAAAAATCGTTACTCATGAAATTTTACAACATCTATTTCTTTAATAATATTATTTTATCTTTTAATCCGCTTAGGAATCGAAATTATTGCAACAGAGGAATAAATGTAAAAAAGTTTATTGCTATCTCGGAAAAGTTACCACAAAATTGACTGTCATATTTTAAGGAGTTTGTTAGGATCTCGATTCTCTATTTACATAGAGCGCATGTCAGATGTGATACACGAAAGGTGTTTGATAGTTCTAATGAAGTGTCACGTGTTATACCACTGTACATTACTGTAATATTAGGTAAAAGTACAGCGTATAATAGTTTCTGTTATTGATATGTAATTAGGATTAAACTCTTTAAAAAGCTTTGTTTATATAAAAGGGCATATAAATTCAAAATATTTTTGTTTTCAAAATCAAAGAATTAAAAAAAATGAAGTTGGCCTAGTAAATTTTATAAAAGGAATAGAATGACAGAATGATAATACATATGTATGTAAATTTCTATTTAATAGTATTTTGGTAATTAAGTTTATACATATGTACAAATACGTGTAAATTAAAACATTTAATTATTCTTGTGCGTTAAAACTTCAGTGACGTGTTCAATATTATGCAAATACATTCAAATTTCATTCAATCATGCGTACTGTAAATCTATCTATTGAAAATCCTTAAAATTCTTCAAAAGAAATTAATTTATTTATTTAGTTTTTAACA
Source organism: Condylostylus longicornis (assembly GCF_029603195.1). Lineage (NCBI taxonomy): Eukaryota > Metazoa > Arthropoda > Insecta > Diptera > Dolichopodidae > Condylostylus > Condylostylus longicornis. Next base: position 13,886,806 of record NW_026577973.1, on the reverse strand, counting down.
TTTAAATTAAAACTCTTTTTTTAACAGATCTCAGTGAATCTAATGGTGATCTAATAGTGAATTAGAACTCGATGAGTATGTACTAATATTTTTATTTTTATATAGAACAATATTTTAAATTTTCCTCCAGTGATTTATTTGGAGCAGAGGCATACATTGTGATATTAAAATAAGTATATACACTTATAAATGTTTACAACACTGTATGACATCATAACTTAAAATAAATTTCTAATATTCAACAATTGTATTTGCATTTCAATAAAATCTTGTTATATGTAGATATAAACATATGAATGTATACAACATAAGGAATTAGTATATATAAATGTATACGTAGATGTACGTGCACATACAACTTTATTAACAAAATTAATGCACAACTGACATTAATTTTTTACAATAAAAATTTATTCTAATTAAACATTGAGTGTAGGCATTTCACAATGCAAATGTGTGACAATTTGAATACATACATAAATATTTAAATACATATGTATATTTATGCCAATTTCCAAGAGACAATGTGTGTTGCATTCTAAGAATTGAAATTGTACCACGTTAACTTAATCTTACCTTAAAAAGAAATGAGTTCAGTTAAAATTAAGGCTATTAAGAAAATATTAACCCAAAATTAATAAAAAAACAAAAGAAATTTGAAACTGAAATTTATTAATATGTTAAATCTAGAAAAGATATCGTAATTTGAAAAGCTCTAATCGGAACATTCATAATTAACACTTAATTGTTTGTTTGAAAAATTTCTTATATACGCAAATAGTCCACATTATCACTAAAAATAATATGAACAGTATCATATATATAACACTTTAACCCCAGTTGTACTAAAATTGAAAGCCTTCAAATGTTACACGGAGTATTGGTTATGTAAAGGTTTCGATGAGGCCTACTAGTTTTTTTCCTGGAGGGATTCCTTTCTTTTGTTCCGAGATTTCAGAAAACAATATTATAAATAAATTTAAATAAATAAATTTTATACTAGATTTTACAAAAAATTTACCAAACAGGCACTAATGATCACTGAAGAGGCATTAAGGTCACCGAAAATTTAAGGCATGAATAAAATTTTAGTATAATAATGTACGCTGACAAGTGAAAGATAATACGTTCGAAAACTTTGTTATTGCGCTAGAGTACATAAAGAAAACACGCCATTTCTTTCTTCAGAGATGGAATCAATGGGAGGGATTTTATAGCCAGTGTTGGATGATTTTACTTTAAAATAAAAAACTTACTCAATGACGTCGCACATAAAATTGTGACAAATATTAGATTATTTAACAGCAAGATTATGTCAATTGTAACGTAAGACATCCGATCGCGAATAACTACTGCAAATACAATTTTGTTGACTAATCTTTGAACTCTTAACTGATACCATGCTTTTAAATTCATTTAACGGATACCAAAGGTTATTTTTTATCGAAAATTAAAAATTCCTACTTTTTCAAAAAGGTTTCAAAGAACTTCCGTATGTCAATCGTCAGAAAACTTTTGTGGGTTATGGGCCAATATACTATGTGAGTATGAGTATGGACCACTTACAAAAAAAAAAAACGTTTTCAACCGACTTTATTGACTGTTTTGTTTTGACAAATAATAAATCTGTATGGAATTCTATGTAACATAATATAGATATATTATCTGCGGATAAACTTTTAATTTTGTTTTGAAAAAAATTTTTAATAGTTGCAATCGGATTTCTTGCAAGCAGAATGATGAAGCAGTATGCCGCATTTTGTAGTTGAACGGACCCGCACTTGCCTACTTTTATGGTTCTTCTTTTTGTGCGGTTTGGTTCAAAGAAAATTAATAAACAAAATTCTTACAAGTTGAAAATTTACTAAACATTTTCCCAAAATTCTAAATATTTCGCTTAATTTTAGTAAATTCTAAAAATTTCTGAAATCAACATCCTCTCCAAATTTTTTATTATCACAGAAAGTACTAGTATCATCTTCCAATTAATTTTTAATTAATTTTTCACCATGGATTAAATACTCTACTCCATTTCGATTTAGTAGATCTTCATATAGTAAAGGGGTGTAACCAAAATTTATTTAATTAAATGAGTAAAGTCAATAATAACAAACTTAAATTTTATTTATTTTATTTATTAAATTTTGAAACACTTTTTAACTCATTCATTAATAATATTTTATTCTTTTGAACATATTATTTTTATTAAAACAGAAAAAAATTTTGAATCATACCAGATTGTGGGTCGCAATATAAACATTTTTTTTAAAAATTAGAAATAAAAATACCGCAGCGCACTCAATAACCAACTTAATAAATATTTGCTTATAAAACCACAAAAAAAAATTAAAATCAACTGATTTTTTAATTTTCATTTATTTATTTTTTTTTTTTGCAAATATACATAATCGTAATATTGTGCATATATATACACACATTGGTAGATATGTAGGTCATTTTATAGTTACTATAAAACGCTTTTTACAATAATTTCAATTTACAATTCATATTTTTAGATTTTTATTTTTAAAAATTTAGTAGCAAATTTCGTTTTTTTTTTATTCCGCACACGATTTTACTAAAATTTATTAAATTTTTTTTAAATTCTGTACAAATTGCAATGAAAGACGGAATAACACTTTATTTTATATAAAAAACAGTGGAATATCTAACTTAACGAACAATTTTATTTGACAGTAGCATTTTTTAAAAAAAATCTATACATTACGAGTCTCTATTTACAAAATTCTCTACATATAATAAACAAATTCAATTTTCTATTTCTAGTAAGGTTCCTCTCCATTATAACGAACAAAAAAAAGAACCTCGAAAAATCTTTTTGTCGATCCGACTAATAAAATTTTGTGTCAATTATAATTTTAATTGACATTTGGTTGGTATTGACAACTGATATGTCATTATTAGCAGTTGTTTACATGAAAATAATTATATTTTGTCTATAGTTTTTTTATAATTCCTAAAGCCAATTTTTAAATTGCGAAAAGTAGCACACACCAAAAAATTTATACCTCATGTATTGTTTCATGACATTTATAAATTAGATAGGTTCCTTTTGGATCCAAAATTCTCCAAATTTGAATTCATTAATTATGATTTTTCTTTTTTTATTACACTTGAATGAAATAAAAATGAGTATAAATGAAGTAACATGACTAATAAAGTTTGCCTAATAGAGTTTAGAGTTACTTGCCTGGTACGATGTGTATTCTCTCAAACGAATGAAGTTCGTAATATGGAGGTTCCACTTTATTTGTGTATTAGATTGTATGATCACAACACCTAATTATAATTGCATACTTAAAATAGTTGTTAAAATTACAAAAGCTCATCTTAAACCAATTAATTTTTTCTTTCAAATGCACAAATTTTAAAAAAAATTTAAAATACTTTTGAGTTTTACAAATTATGAGTCGTTTTAAGGCAATAAAATCGAATAAAGCATAAGAGTTGCTATTGTAAAATATCAGCAAATTCATAACCTATATTATAGCTTACATACCACTGTAATATGGTTGCCTAAGTAACTGTAATTGTATGCATCATAAAATAAAATTTTGATTCAAAAGTTATGTTAAATGAAAATGGAGCAATATATTAAAATTGTCATAAAATAATGAAATGGTGACAAATAACAACAATAATAAATACAATAAGTAACAATATTTTTACATACAATAATTACTTATTGTGTATACTCATAAAATAATGTACTAGCACACAAATGGTACACTAAATTTTTAAAAATATTTCATATTATTTACTTTTTAAGCAGATTTTAACTTAAATCAAAATTATCATAGATTGCATGTATGTAAATGTAGATAACAGAAAATTTCTTAGCTTAAAAAAGGGGTCATAAATACATGTAAATCATAAAAGTAATCAAAAATATCTAAAAAAAAATATTGAAAGAATTTCGTTACACTTAAGGTCAAATATTTTATTAATACTTTCTAACGTAACTAGACAACACAATTAAAAAAAAGTAACAATTAATATTATACCTCAAAAGTTTTACATGCAGAATAAAGATTTTCTGTATATGTCAGTTTGCCTAATTTTTTACATTTTCGAAAAAAAAAGTTTATTTTTTTTTTAGTTTACTCAATTTTAATGTAAATATGTACTGAATGCCATTTTTTTCATATTTTTCTATTGTACATATTTAAATTAAAAAAACAGAAAAGGATTTTCATTAAAATATCGAATGACAAATGACCGCAAATTATTGCGAATCCCTTTCGAATATTTTTAACAACATTATTTGTTATAATTTAAGTAGAATAATGGAGTAACACCTGCAGGTACTTCTCTTGTTCAAAAAGTCAGTTATGAATTATGGAAGCAAAGCATTTGTATGTCTACGACGCTTTTTGCTGGAAACAACAAATTAGTTTTCATCATGCTTAAGTATCATCTTTAAAAGGAAATTCGACTGTAGTACGCGTAAAGCTTGGAAAATTGAATGAAAATTAAAATAAATCGTCTTAAGACCAGAAATATACTTGGAATATTAATATTAATTGTTACCGTTGTTACCATTTGTAGCGAATTTTGAAGTTAAATTTTTTGTAGCGAGTAAATATCTAATTTTAGGTTTTTGTAGCGATTTTGGCAATGTTATGAATTCAGAAAAATATGACATTTTGAATTTAAAACAGATATTTGTCGAAACTTTGTACTCAAATTCATAATTAGTAAATCAATTCTAAGGTCAACTTAAATTATTTATTTCAATTATACTAACTTTAATAATAGCTTATATGACAATCAATCTTCCAGTTCTACCAATAGTTCATAAGTCGAAAATCACTTAATATTTTAAAAATAATTATTTTTATTTTATTTTATGTTTATGCAGATATTTAAACATATTTAGAGCTCAACGTGTCACATTTGTCCCATTAAATCGTAACGAAATTAAATCGTAATTTCAACAATTTAATTTCAATTTGAAATTAAATCGTAATTTCAACCATTTTTGATTGAATGTCTATGCCAAAATCGCTCATCTCGAACGTGAACGTGTGTGACTATTTAATTTTTGATTCCATAAAAATCATAATGAAAGATGATAAACCTTCTCATTACCTCTCTTATTCGATTATGATTAATATGTGTACTAATTTACTTTACAATAATTAAAATTTGGTCAAAAATGAAAATAAAATTTTTCGTTTTCGATTTAATGCATCCAACCTAATCGAATCATTTTGTTTGTATAGTATTTTAGGTAAACTGTGTTCAGCCTATTTTTAAATTTATTTTTTTTTTTTTCTAAATCATTTGAATAAAAATGATCAAGGAACAAATAATGACAAAATTTAACCTTTTTTTTTCTTTCATTATTATTTTTTTTCATCCAATTTAAGAGGTCAACTGTAATTTTTTCCATGTTTTCATATTCAATATTTTAACAGAGGTTAGATAAATTTAGTTCACTTTGGTGATATAGAAAATAATTAAGAAATATGAAAAAAAAAATAAATAGATAAACCATATATTTACTAAAAATAATGAAAAAAAAAATTATGTAAAGCTCAAAAGAAAAACAATGAATGGGGGAAATATATTAAAATTAGAAAAACAAAATGACCTTTAAGTGTAGACAATTGGCTAAGAGAAAAAAAAAAACAAAACAAGATAATATTGTTATGTAGAGTATGAGATCATTACAATTTTTTAAGTATATCAATGAACGATTTAAAAGATAATGAAAATTACTTAAAAAAATTGGAATTTTCAATTTCAAAATAAGATTTAGAAAAGTAGTTTTGCATATTCCTGAGGAGATTAAATAGTATATTATGTATAAATATACATATAACACTTAAAAACTGTTTTTAATGAGCATTGTCAAAATTTGTTGATTAATTTTATACATTATAACCTAATTTTTACAAGTGCTTTTATGACGCTTGTTAGAAAATAATACTATAGAAATTTGAAACCTGCTATTTACCCATTACAAATGTACTTAAAAGAAGAAAAAGAAGAGTCTGAATTCAGCTAGAATTAATTCTGATTTAGGATGAATGCTATACTTATCGCGATCAATACCTTAATCGAAAACTACATATATTTGCGAATTCAAGTCTTTTTTTCAATTTCCAATTATTAAAAACAATCTATTTTTTAATATTTGAAGTACAAAATTTATTTATTTTAACCATAATTTTGTTTACTCATAATAATTTGAAATTCTCTTAATTAATATACGAGTATCAACAACATTCATCCTATAAATATGCAATTTTCATTATTTTTATTAACGTTTTATTTCTCAATATCATAAAATATTTTAAATGAAAATTTCTATATTTTGTTATTATTCAAAATATTTAGGACTGCAAATCCTTTACGTTTTCTTGAATTGTTTGTAATTCATGTATATATAAGGAGCAAGAAACTTTTACACAACATTATCAAACTGAAAGCTGACAATTTTATAAATGTATACGCAATAATCTCATATTATACAAAATGTTACGCTCTAAAAATGTACGCACATAGAGGACGTGAAAATTCATGTTTATATTGTAGATATACGCGTATTACTCACCTTTGTGTACATAATGAGACACTTAACTAAATTTGAAAAAAAATGTGGGACGGAAAATAAAAATTGCTCACTTGGGGAAAATTTTTATTATAATTTTTTTTTTTTATTAAGGCCTACTTTTCATTTGTACTTTCCATTTTCAAAATATTCTTACATGGTTCACACTTTTTTTTCAATTGAAATTTAACCAAAAAACTAAAAGGAAAAATAAAAATGGAGCGTAGATGAAAATTGATTGTCCTTTATTTTAAGAAAATTTGATATTTCTATAAAAAAAATTAACAAAAAATGAAGATCTTTTAAGGGATTTATGATAAAAGTAAGAGAATAAAATTGGCATTAAAATTGATAGTCGAAACCAAATATCTAACAACACCAAAAACAAAATGTAGGGAAGAATTCTTATTGCAATAAAAACCAACAACATAAATTGTTAAAATGTAAATGAATCAGAAATTTTTCTGTATTAACTTTTTCAAATACGAATAAAAAACAAAAAGAAATCATATCTAGGTTAAATTTCGAAAAATTTTTTCGGACCATACGGACTGAAAAAAAAAATTACTTAACGCTCTAAAAATCATTTTATATAGATGTATGCGAGTACACACAGTTCAAAGTATAAGTATATCTAGACGATATCTTTATATTAACGTAAGTTAAATTGCCTAAAATATGATAAAAAATTATTCTTGTTGGGAAAATATCAGAGATTAAAATAATGATAACCTCTTCTAATTTATTATCTTATGGTTGACTAATAACCCCTTTTTAATATAAATTGTAAAGTGGGAAAATTAAATTTGGAATACATAAGGATTTTTTCATAGGGTAATTCAAGAACTTTTGTATATTTATGGGGAAAATTATGGGGAAAATTTTCTTTATTCTTTACAATAATAGAAAATTTTATTTAGAAGGAATTATTAGGGAGAATATATATGTACAATTCAATCTGAATAGGAGGTAAATTATTTTTAGTGAAATTATTTCAATCATCACTTGAATTTTTTTAGCAAAATAATTTTTTTTCTCATGAATCTAACTTTATTATTTTTCTAAATATTTTAAATTTGATTTTGGAGTTATATGGCAGCTAGCCGAACCCGTTGCCTGAATTGTTCCAATTACAATAGCAGCCGTCATTGTCATTAAAGAAACAACTTGGTAAAGTTTGATGTAGATTTCATTAATTGATTTTGTGTTATGGTGGAATCGCACGAACGGACATGAATAAATCAATGCAGAATTTAACGCTGAGCAAAAATATAATACATGTCCAAAATGAGTATACCCTTCACGAAGGTGCAGGGTATAAAAATTATATGTAAAACTAAAATTCTAAAACTAATTATTAGAATACATAGAATGTTGACATTAATTTATTTAATAAATTTCCGATTAAGACTTTAATATTATAATAAAATATAATATAAAAAATTGCATATATTTGGGAGAAATTATTATAATTCGGATGTATTTGCGATGCAAATTATTATTTCGAATTCAAAAAATATTTAAAAATTTAAATCAAATTCAAGTGTTGCAATTACAGGAACTATTTAAAATTGCCATTCGTATTAGACATTACTATTATTGTTACATTATTTCATAATTATTAGTACAAAAAAAGTACTATTTTATAGTAAGTACCTTATTTATACGTTTACCTATAACAATTATGTGGACAGACCGTCATTGTCCACAATATTATAAAATAAACTTCAAAATTCTATAATAATATATACAATATACAAGGACTTCTTTTAATATTTGGAAGTAATCTAGTAAGAATTTTATTATTTTAATATAAAAAAAAATTTGGTCCAAATTTAATCCTAAAAATTTCATTTAGAGAATCTGAAGTGAATGGAAAATTTTGGTTTCTTTTTTTCATCTATTTATATACAATTTAAGTGACAAATACATAAATATTTTCTAAATGTTATACACGTTATAGTTAAGTTATGTACATATACACAATTTAACTATAAGGATATTATATATTTAAGAAGGATACGAGAAAAAGAATTGCCAAATTTCATATTATCCTTATACAATTTTCTTAATTTTTCTTTTCTGTTTTTTTTTTAGTTCATTCAAAACGTATAATTCAATTTTTATTTGTTCTACTCTCTTTCTCTTTTGCACCCCATTTGGTTTTTTTTTTTTGCTAATATGAATTTGGATCCCACAGTGGAGAAACGAAATAGAGAAAAAAATGAAAATGTTTCGATTTCATCTCCATTTTTATAATTTTTTTTTCTCATTTTAAGGAAAAACAAAAAGAAAACACAAATATAACAATAAATCATTTTGATGGGTGAAGATTACAATTTTCTTCGAAAATATTTTCTCGTATTATTTTACTTTTCAAGGATTTTCTATTTATAAAATTTTACTTTTTTTATTGGTTTCTCTTTAATTTATATGTGTATATGTACGATGTACATCCATATGTGTATGTGCATGTACAAAAGTTTGAAATTTTCTAAATGAATTTAGAATTCAAAATTCATGCCTTTCTAAAATGATTTTCATGTTTTTTTTTTTCATTTTACTCCCAAAATTTAGATCTTTATTCTTTTTTCCTTTCTTGTATTCATATACGAGAATTCGGAGTGTATATATAATTGACAAAGGATATAGAAATCGCAAAAGTATTATACAAACTCGTAAAAAAAAAAAATTTTTTTTTTGTTTGGAAATTGTAAAGGAAATTGGAATGAGATGAATAAATTTTTTGGTTTTTGTTTATTTGAAACGAGAAAATTGGTACGAAGAATGGAAGCTACACAACAACAAATCGAAGAGTGGAACAGAAAGATGAAAAAAAAGCAATGTATAAGAGAAACGAGAAAAATGAGAAAAACAAGAAAAACACAAGTATGACGAAAAGATTTTGGGGTTATTCGAGAAAAAATATTCCACGTCAAATTGTAAAAAAAGAAAAACAAAAAAAACATAAAATAGAAAACTTCAAGGACTTTTTCTAGATCAATAGTCTTGAATTTTATAAATATGAAAAATAACAAAAGGAATATAAATGTATTAATGCGTGCTTGCTTATACTCGATGTGAAATATTGCGGAACGAAATGCCAACTACCAGTATTTTGTTGTATATTGTGGAACAGATTGTATATAGAAAAGTTTTGAAGGATATTTTAAGAGTTTTTTTTTTGTTTTGGAGAAGTTATTCTATTTGATTATTTTTTGTGTTTTTCTTTTCTTTTTTGTCATTTTATTGCTATTTTTTATTATTATACCTGAGGGAATAAAATTATATCAGTGATCAAAGCAAAAATATATTTATGTATGAATATAGAAATGAATAAGGATTATGGAATTGAAATTGCATTTTAAAGATTATTTTACATTGAGAATATTTGCAAAATAAAAAGAAAAATATGTTTTTTGGGGGGTAAAAATTAATTAGAAAATAAATTATCTATATTATGTGGATATAAAAGAATATTATATAAATGGAATACATTTTAATTTTTGGGGGAAAAAAAAACAAACATTAAAACTAAATTTTTGTAAAATGACACAAAATCTTCAAATTTCAAAATATTTTAGATAAATTTCATTATTTGTAGTTGATATTTAAAAAATAAAACTAAAATTTAAAATTTCAATTGATTGGAAATTGGTATATTTGGAATTTGGTGAAATCAAGAAAATCTTCCAGAGTTTACGCAGATTGTGATGGAAAAATTTTTAAAGAATCATTCAAAGAATCATTTTAAAAATTTGAAGAACCGTTTTACGGAACTAATTTTAAAATTATCTAACTGAAATCTGTTCCTCTTAAAATATTAAAAAAAACATTTAATATGCTGCAAAATTTTATAATAAAACCGTAGTTAATCCAATCTTAATTTCGATTAAATTTTAATTATTTTAAGTGATTACTTTGAATACAATTCATATATAAGAATTGGAAATCTCTATTTTAATTACTTTTCATATTATATGTAAAATGGGTGAAATTATTAACATAATTCGTCCGAAAAATGACTGGTTAAATAACCAGTTTTCAGAATTTTATCTAGGGTTTTTTAGCAAAAGAAATTTCATCTTATCACCCATAATCACTTTGACACGGTTGTTATTAAAAGTCTTTACCTACTTGTTGTGTTTCAACTCTAGAATCCATATAAGGTTATTCACATATACATAAATTTTTTATTATCTTTTTCCTATAGTTTAAAAATCAAAATCTTTGGTAAAAATTGGTTATTTTTTTGGTTGAGTTGTGAATATTAGACAAATTGTTTTTTACATATTTGTTGGGGCTTTATAATGTAATGGGACAATATTTGTGGCCAAAAGACTTACGATAATAAAATGGAAATTAAATTTAATTAAAATTTAATTATTTAATATTTAAATTATGTAAAAACTAAATAAAATTATCAACAAAATTTATAATTATTTTTAAATTTTCCAAAAGTTCCAAGAATTTTAATTTTATTCGAAACCTTCACCATAACACAATTGTTGTACAATAATTTTATTTTTTAATGTTTTATTTCAATTAAATTATGTGAATACTGTTAAAGTATTTAAAAAAAATCTCAGTTTTATTTTTCCTAGAAATTCCCCCATTTTTAATTTTAACGAGTATCTTAAAATACCTAATTTTAATTAATATTAATATAAAGGTAACAAATTTCCAAACCAAATTTATCTATACCATGCTCTATTGTACGTATACCTTATATTTAGTGAGTACAACTTATCCTGTTACATATTTACAAACACGTAGCTCTATATACAAGCGCATAAATATAATAATACTACTTTATCGTCCTTTTATCCTTATAGAATTAATACATTGTATAGAATTCCTTATGTTTATAGAATTCTTGTTTTTTGTTTTCTTTATAACATTATATTGCCCTATCAAAGTTATATTCCTACTTAGATCCTTGAAAAATTATTTTTTGACATTTCTTTTTAATTTTGTTTGGCGTTGTCTTGCTTTTCTTTTCGTATTTTCTTTTCTTTTTGTTTTTCTCATTATTTTTAGTGTATAGCTTGATTATTTATTCATTATATTTTGATATTACGACGATTTTAAAAAAAAATACCAGAAAAATAAGATAAAAAAGATGATTTCTAAACAACCACACACACATTTAGATTTAAACACATTGAAATAAAACTGAAGAAATGATGTAGTGTTGCCAACATATGAAATTAAACAAGTTGTTAAAGGAAAATTCAGTGATTCTTAGCACTCTTCCGAAAAAAAAAATCTGTCTGCAAATATTTGTACACTTTTTAAGATAGAGAACTATGATTGCTATTTTTTTGGCCAATTATTCTATTGAAACCTTGAATTTTTTTTCAAATCACGCAAACAAAAAAAATGTAGCAATATCAAATATCCCATTAGCAAATTAACTGTTATTTTAAAAACGATTTTCTTTTTCAAAATTGTTCTCTCTGAAATTGTAGCAATAATTTATTGATTTAGAAGAAAATTCTTCCATTTCCCATCTCCAATCCCTTACAAGTTACTGCATCTTAAGAATAGTTAATTTATTTGAAATTTGAATTTTCAGCACCTTATATAATTCCAAAACAACGACAACCATATCTTTATAAAATTAAAAAACTGAAGGCTTGTCAAAAAGAATAATTAAGCATTTATCTTGAAATACGCCATTAATTCCAAAAATATGCTCCAAAAAATATGCAACATTTTTTTCAATAATGTAATTTTGGTATATTAATGAAATAGCTTAATCGTTTAAAAGCTGGTTTCATCCAGCTTTGTTTATAATTTATTTGATTTCTGAATGATTGTGCTTTTTTTTATAAAAATGGGCATTTAAATAAATTCGTTTTTTTTGTATTGAACAGCTTTATCAGCGTCAAATCATCTGAATAAGGCTAGTGGAAATGTTTTTGGCTAAAGGAAATCAGAATTCGGATTTGAAAAGGTGACAATTTGCCACTACTTGGTGCAATTTAACAAAGTCCAAATCCTAAAATTTGGATCTAAAAATTTTCAATTTTTTAGAATCAGTGAGAATTTTATAAAACTAGCGATAAGCATTAAAAACAATCAAAATTACAAGACAATATGTAAAGTTTTTCTAAATCAGTGATTCTCGAAGTTGTCTATATAGATCCTCAGTGGTCCATGAACACCTGCTAGGAATCTACAAAAAAATATCCATTTAACTTTCTCACATCAAAAAAACTTGCAGGGAGTCTATCAAAACTTGAAAAACACGACAAGAGGTCTACGAGAGAGAAAAAGTTTGGGAAGCTCTGTTCTAAATCAATCGAATGGATCTATGCAAAATTCTTATTTTAAAATAGTTCAACTTGGCACATTAACAATTTCTATGCGGATGGCATCACTAACTGTCATTGTAGTTGTGTTTATATTACAGAAAAAAAGTTTTTTTTTTTCGTTTCTTATATAAGGAGCATAAAAAATTTCTAATACAAAAAACGAAAAAGAAACAGAAAAACAAAAAATTGAGGCCAAAAGTGACAATAATTTATTAGAAATCATTAAATAATAATCGCCAAAAGGCCTTGAAATTAAATAAAAGTCGTAAAAAAATTCAAAAAATCTTATATGGAAAAATAATCTTTATAACACAAAAAAAATCAATTTAGGATAAAAAAAGAAAAATTTTATTCTACTCAAAAATTTCCTAAGTTTTTATTGAATTTTTTTTTTTCAGAATTTTAGAAACATGTAATCGCTTTCAATCATTCCACATGAATTTTATGAAAAAATTTTTGATTTTAGAAAAAAGAAACACTCCGCTTTCTTCGAAAAACAAATTATTTTTATTAAAAGCAAAACGGTGAACGAAAATATCTAAAATTGAGGAAAAAAAAAGTCCTTTTTGCAGAACTGTTTTTCATAGTAACTATAGAGAGAGAGTCTTATAAGAGTCTTTATTATTAACTATAGAGTTATATTTAAATTTCAATATTTCAAGAAAATTTTTAGATAATTGTTTATTTATAAAAGTAGGAAAAATATGAAATAAACAAAGTAATTCTAGTGTATTTTTGGTGTTATTTGAATTAGTATTCAAAATTATGAAAAATTATATTTAAAAACAAAAAAAAATATTTTAATTTGGAATCGCTAATTTTTTAATATTTTTAGATTTTTAGTGAAAATAAATCCAAATAAAATTTAGTTTAATCATACAAAAGGAAAATATTCAAAGAAAATTAAAATTTTACTTTTTTGAATTTTTCTCGAAACTCTTTAAATTTACAATAAACCAATAATGAGGATCTTGAAATTTAAATATACAGAAAAAATATGGAAATTGGACTATAATATAAGAACTCAATTGTGGTATTATTCAAAATAACGTTGTTGTTTCAAAAATAAAATACTTAATTTCAAAAAAATTTTTATTTCTTTTTCAACAATTGGTTTATTTCTTTTTATTAATATATGAAATGAGCTACTTAAATTTTTGAAAAATAAAAATTAAAAATTTTTTATAATTAACACAAATAATAATAATAACGACATTTATTGCAATAGAACTAATGAACTTGAAATTTGCATTAGTTACAAATGCGTAAATTAGAAATGATGGAAATGAAAAATCTTTATTTCGAATTCATAAATGTAACAGTAAATTGCATAACAGTAAATTTCAACAGTTAATCAAAACTTAACCCAAACGAACCTAAATGACCTAATTGTGTCTTTTGGTGGACCGTTTCAAGTTAAAAGTTTCTAGTTCTTAAAAACAAATTATAAAAATTCCAAACTCCATTAAAGACTCAATATTCCAATTAAGTGTGTTCGTTTTTAAGCCAACATTTTAACATTTGAATTAAACACGAAAGTATTTGAATTAAAAAAAAATGTCATATTTTAATTTTAGATAAACAAAAAATTATTAATTTTGGCAACGTTAAGTTCAAATTTATATTGATAAATTTTAATAAAAACAAACAAAACTGACATGAAACAAATTCCAAAAATTCGTTTAAAATTAAATTGTATAAATATAAAAACAATAATAAACAACATTTATATTGATTACTCTTTTATATCAACAATTTTATTTTTTGTTAAAAAAAAAATAAAAACGAGAAAAGGCAAAAATAAAATCAAAAATAACTATTAAGCACTTACGACCTGAGGGAAAAATTACATATATGCGTGTACATATTGGTTTCAAATGCCGATACATACATATATGCAAATGACTACATACTATATAATAGAAATCCATAATAATCTATTTTAAAATGTAAATTATTTTCAATACATTATTTTCGAATGACATTCATATAACATTTACACATAGTACATTTGTATATATGCGTATATTAATACATTTTATATATTATAGTATATATAATAAAATCGTTACTGTATTTGGGGTCAAAAAACTTATCAAAATAATTTCAACTCTATATTACTTTATACGTACATATATCATCTATATACAAAGACACACAATAATATATGCATTTATTTACATTTATTTTTAAATAAAATTGAATTTCCGATACAACAACAACAAATTATTTAAAATAAAATTTTTAAACAATACGGAAATTTTATTTTTTATACAACTACTTACGTATATTACGTATATGTATAGTACATATGTATAAAAATTTATAACATACAACATTTAATATTAAAAATATTCATACATAATTAAATAATCCTTTTTAAATGTTAGCATGCACCATCAATACAATATTAAATTTAAATTTGTATGTATGTAGTATAAAGGGGGTTATCATCATAATGTACTATGCAAAAATGTTAAAAATTAAATTTAACTTGCAATTTGTAAAAGGAACGAAATTACATATAATATTATTTAATAAGCACCATAGTTTTATTTATGAAAAACTGGTAATTTATAAATTTATTTTCGAAATTACAAGTTATTTAACAAAACTTCTCCCAAATTTTTCCTACGGCTTCCTACACCCAAATACAAGCAGCCTGTTTATATAAAAGTGTATAAATAACAGGAGTAGTTACGAAAAGTTTTCATTTTAATTTATAGAATATAATCGAGAAAACCTCAATGTTTAATAGGTTATAAGTTAATTTTCATCTCTGAAATATAAAATTAACGTTCCATTTAAAAACTACGCTTTCTCATTAAAACTCTGGCATGTAAAGTTATAAAATTTTACCCTAAAGAAAATCGCATTTCTTTCTAATATTTCTGTTATAATTGCGCTATTTTAATAATTCATGAATTCCATAGATTTTTTTTAAATTGAATTTGTTTTTGATCAAAAAGGTCAGTATTGCAGCATTCGTTGAAATTTTTTATTTAATTTTAATTCAATCAATACGTTAACTGGTCGAATTATCGAAAATCATGATTGTCCTTTTTTTTAAAAAAAACCTTAAAGAATAAAATTGCAAAAAATTTAAATTTTTATTGCTTTCCTTTTTTTTAACACAATAATATAAAATTTACGTATTACATATATGGTTTTTGTATCGTTTATGCTCAGATTACTTTAAATTATACTTTAACCCATTACTGCCTCCAGATGAGTTATAATTAGTCATTATGATTATGAACGGTTTTTGTTATACATTATACAAAAATTTTAAAGGATAGTTTTTATTGGAATTTGTACAAAATTACGATTATCCTTTCAAAATTCGTACATATTTCATTTTCATATTCTTAATTTGATACCGGATTTTATTTCCAAATTTCGTAAAAACAATATTTTCATATTATAAAATAGTATTAGAGGCCTTTTTCATGTAATATTTAAAAATTTTTTCATTATTTTAAAATTTTGATGACAATTTAATATACTTTTGCTTTACTCTTATACTATAAAGATCCAAAAGATTTCAGAATCCAAATTAGAAAACTTCCACAATTATGGGTTAAATATTTAACAAATACACGAAAATATTTGAATATGTACAGATTTTTATACATACATATATGTGCGTATGCATATAGGTATGTAGGTGTACATATTTATATTAACAATAACTTCGTTAAACTATAATGGAGTCATGATTATTCGGACAATGCAATAATTCAGATATTAACTTTTATACACATAAGTATTTATGTATGTATGTACTACCTAAATCTATTTATAATTTATTTGCACAACATGAAAATTTTTACCTCAGTCAAAATCGAAATTAATTAAATTTTGATATCAAAATAAAAAATTATATTACATACTATATAAACAATGCACTTTCAGAATTATATTTACATACTTATGCATATATACATAAAAATAAAATTAATAGAACTAAAATATATAAGAATGTAATGTAAGCGACAGGGAATTCCTTAAATTTTATTATTAAAAACAAAAAAAAATTAATGATAAGACTAAAGCCTTAAGACTTTTCTATCATATTTTAATTCCAATTATTCTCATAAATTATTACATTACTGTATATTCAAATAATAAATGTATAAATATTAAATAAATTTATATAAAAATTTTAATATTTAATTGAAAATTTTGCTCTAAAATAAATATTAAAAATTTTCATATATCAAAAAGGATCATCAAGAGATTTGTATCAAATTTTGAAAACATTGCATTGTTTATACAAATTATATAAAAGGTAAATTATATATTTATTTATATATATATATATATACTTATTTAAAATATTTATTTGTATTATTATTAAACAATTTGAAATTCAGAGTATCAACAAAGAAAAAAATATTAAATTATGTGTTGCATTCATAAATATTGTCAAAAAGGATAATACTAAAAAATTAAGAACAAATTAAATAAATTTTAAATAAATTTCTAAAATTGAATGTTATTTTATTTTAATACGAGAAATACAGGAAATACTTATTTTGCATAATAAATTAAACACATATTGAAAATTCAACCAATAAATTTCATTCAAATTTTCACCTCCGCAAGAATAGACTGAGAATAAATTAAAATTATTTCTTTTAATGCCCGTACAATTCATATAACATAAAAAATTATAAGAATATTTTATGTTATGTTATATAATATTTAATGCGGAAACTATGTAGATATATTGGAATTCATAGGATGGCACCAGTCAGAAAGGTGCCAATAGTATTCCCGAAGAAGTTCAATGGAATTCAAACAGCCGAACAAAAAACACCAAGTGAAGTAAATTTTTTATGATGAATATGATTTACACCCTCTGTACGTTAATTATGATTTAATAGATTTCTATTGCAAGAATTAAATTCAATATAAAAATTGTCATTTTCCCTGACAAATGTAATTGTGGAACCAAATTCCCTAAATAATGTAATGAAAAAGCTTTTTCATCCTAGAATCAAGGAGAATTTCAGATTAACCTTTCTATCAATTGATTTTCATATTTTTTTTCTCTTGTTGTTTTAAACATTCAAAATTTAACAAAGGACTAATAGAAATTTTTTCATTCGGATTAAAAAACAAAATGTTTTACAATTTTTTTTTGTGTTATTTTTCTTTATAAGTATTTTTGCAATCACGAATTTTTAGAATGACAATAATAAAAACACACACGACTAGTACAAACAATAAATGCTTTCGAACAAATGAAACAGAACTCAAAAAAAAAAAAAAAACAAATAAAATAATTTGTCCTTTTTTACGACTCTTTTTTTTTTGTAGCGTTTAATAAAAATGCTAAAAAAAATAAAAGTAAATTTGAGTGAAAATTAAAGTATTTGCTAGTTTTGTTTTGTAAGGCTGTTCATTCATTAACATATTTCTTTAAAACCATGACTTTCTTAGAAGAATTCCGAATCTTTAAACAAAGGAGATTCCCAAGAAAATATTGCTAAGTTTCATATACACACCGACTTAGCTAAATTAACGCCCTTTTATCCAATTATTCAGAAATTGGATTCAAATGAATCCAATTATGCAGTTCTTGAAAAATTCCAAAACTTATGTGAACTAGAGTTGAGGACAAAATCGCGGTAAAACTTTCATTTTAGATCGAAGAACGCTTGCATTGCATTTTACAGCTTTTCAAAGAGCTTACAAACATTAAGATCAAGAGCGCTCTTAATTTTTCTAGAACTCCTTGTAATATTGCATATTTGTTCAACTATTTATTTCCAATACTTTTTTAAAAGTTTCGTTGAACAACTAGATTTCACAATTCTTGGTGACATTGAAAACTACTCTTGGGCTTTTATATTTTCTAGTACAAAATATTAGATTAGCAATAGCTTCATTTTGTGCAAGCGATTTGTGTATACAAATCCTGAAATATGAGAACCTACCTATATATTTTATGCTATTTAATTTGCACTTCAGATTAATTTCATCATATTAATTTAGCATTTTCGAAAACTCCCGATTCAAATAAGAATAAAATCTACATACTTTTGAAAATGTCCTTTGCTCAAACTCTTATTTTACGTTAATAACTTATTTACTGTTTATTTTAACAATTTTCACCCGCATTCTGTATAAATTTATTTTGATTTTTTTTTCTCTTTTTTATTATACCTATGTACACATACACATATGTATACATATCACATATGTATGTGTTTTTTGTTATTATTTTTCATAATAATGAATTTTTACCATTTCTGTATCAATTGGACATTGTTAGAATTCAAGAAAAAAAAATGTACAAAAATTGATGTTATTTGCTTCTTTTCGGTCTTTTTCATTTTTTTTGCATAAACAAACATACACATATACACAGTTATGTTTATTTACTTAAATCAATATAATATTATAGTATGTTAGTAAAAATATTCGAGTATAGTGTATGTCATATGATATGGAACAATATAGATAGACAGATATAGAGAGAAAACAAAATTGTTTTTTTTTTTTTTTATTAGAGAGCAGAGTATCCTTTTTTTTCCAAAAAAATATCCTTTCTTTTATTGTATTTTTCATTGATTTTTCCTTTGTTTACTTATTTTTCTATATTCTATTATTTACGTTTCATTCCCATTTGCAATATATAAATACATACATGTACGTATAACAGTAATATAGTGTATTAAATTCTATATAATATTTTATTTTTATATTTTTCAAAGCACAAAATAGGATAAATATAATGGTATGGTTTCGAAAAAAAAAATAATAATAATATATTTTATTGTTATATAATATTAAAGTTATACAATAAAATTTATATATATGTACATATATATGTATGTATGTATGAATATAAACATATATTTGTTAAATTTATGGAAAAAGTTTTATAGATATTTTTTTTTAAAGAAAAAAATAAAAACGAATATTTTAAATTGCTTTAGTCTATTTTTGAATGTTATTCACTGAATTTATTCAAAAGAAACATTGAAAATGGCATTTAAAAAATAAATTGGATAAACTATGAAATATAGAAAAATGTTGAATAAAGTTTTTTTTAAAAAATTTTAAAAGATTTAGACTTTAAATATCAATTTATGAAATGTTTTTGCTGGTTTGGTTTTTTTTTTTTTGCTGCCAAATTTATTAAATTTTAAAAAGTTATCGTTGAATACCAATTATCATTTATTAATAATTTGAAAGAGTTTTATAGGCTTTATGTACACTGGAGAATAAAATTGCCGAAATTTCTATTTAAACCGATATTAAGGACATGGCCGAATTATTAATCTTCAATTCTCCAATTCATTTTATTTTATAATTCAAACTAATTTAGAAATTTGTTATTAAACCAGATTGTATAAAAAGATTTCTAAACAGAACTTAATTCTCTCATTGTTGTTGCGTGAATGTTGGAACTTAATATGCATTAAATTCTTTAAAAAAATCCTGAAGCAATTTTAAAAAATTACAAATAAAATCTATGATGGACGTTCAAAAGAATATATAAATCGAAAAATTTAAATTTTCAGCAAGAAGTAAAAACTGAATAGAATTGTATTTGTTTTGAGTATCGGTCATTGTGACTTGTACTGATACAATTAAACTACAAAAAAAAAAAACAATTTAATTTCAGTTAACTTTTAGTAAAAGCACTTATTTATATAAAATTTTGGGAAAATGCAATGAAAATTTTCTTAAAAATCATCAAGAACGTCAAATCGGCCCAGAGTAAAGTATCCAGTTGGATTTTCCTGAAATTTATCAAAAAATAATTAAACCGTCTCATTCTCAAACTATAACATATAAATTTTCGTGAAAATTGTTTTAGTCGAACTTAAAATACTAATCTGCACATAACCTTATTTTATACAATACGATTGGTTAAAAGAAGAAAAAGAAAATTGCAGCTTATTATTGAAAGCAATACATATAAAAATTTGCCTATATACAAATAATTTATGGGATGATTGTATGCATTTTAATAAAGTGGACTACAAGTATCAAATAAAATTCTAACTAATTCAATATTAGACAAATTAGTCTTTGATTATAATGTTTGACTTAAATTGTAAAAATTTTTATTATTTTAAAATGAAAATTTATTTGAAACTTACGATAATTTGAAGTTGAGATCGTAAACAAGCAAGTTTCATAAATTGATAATTTTGAAGTTGTTAAGTACCTGAAAATAAAAAAAAAAATATTTTTATTAAATTTAAGAAAATTAATGATATATTTAAATAACTTAAGAAATAAACTTAAATATTGAAATTATAGCATAATATGTGGAATTTTACGATATTACTTAAATTAGAGAGTAGATTCTGTATAATATACATGAACTAAAAACAATTTATACACAAAACCAGCCTTGAAACAGAAACAAATATCTATATGAGATGTCATAATCTAGCCCCTTGAAATATTTCATTTGAAATCTCTAGTTTCTATGAATATAAATTTTAAAATTTTACTGCGTATGTTGTAAAACCAAAAACCAAACTAACTTCAATTTTGTTCAAATTCGTAATTCGTTACATACATACATATACATATTTTTAAAGATTCTTCCTATTATTTTTTTTTCTGTTCGTTTTTTAAAAACCGGGTTTCGCATCATAAACAAATCATAATTCTATTGCATTTCTTGAACATTTTAGTAGTCTTTAGAAATTGGGCAATATAAATATTATTTCTTGAGAATCATGAAGATTTTCCAGATATTTTAATAATTAAAATAAAAATTGCGAAAAAAAATAATTGTACGAGAATTATTAAGAAATCAAGAAAAGAAATAAATTCTCGAGGATAAACTCTTAACATTTCAAAATAGGTTCTGTTTCTACAATAGAGTTTTTTTTCTTAAAATGTTATGACTTTCGAATAGAATAAGGTTTCTGCAAAAACATACTTGGATATTCCTCACTTTCAGATACACAATTGAGCATCTATACTTTTGAGTTTATTTTGATAAATATTTGGAATATATTTCTTACAATTACAATTCTATCTTCTAAGCAACAATTTTTAAGCTTTAAAATTTCAACAATAATCAGCTAAACCAAAATTCTGCAAATTCAACATGGTTTCTGACAATTATTAAAGGAAAAAATTTGAAAATCTTGAACATTTCAAAATAAATTTTATGCATATTTTCATCCCTTACTTACTCACTCACTATATAAATGTATGTATACAAACATAAGTTTTTAACATATGTGTATATACAAAGAATGCTTAAGTATCCTGGATTTTTTTTTTATATTTTCACCACAGTTTTTATAGTTCTGTATCCTTTTCTCATTATAATTCGTTTCATTTTTTTTTCTTTTCCATTTTCTTTCTTTTATTTTCATTTATTTATTTTATTTATAAAATTACTAAGACTAAGCTTTTCATTATTTCGTTGTCTTCTTAATCTATTATTACGTTCATTTTTTTTTCGCTTTTTTCTAACTAAAAAATATTAGAAATTCTGTTTGTGCAATAAAACTGGTATACACCTATATGTACAAACTGTACAAATATGTATGTATAAAAATTTATTCGTTTTCCATTTTCTTCTCTTGTTTAGGTTGGTCGAAACTTTAAAAAAATTTTTATAATTTTTTTTTTAAACAAATTTAATACCAGATTATTTCTTTAATATTACGTTGTTTTAATTAAAAAAATCAAGGGGGCGAAAAAAAGCATGAATTATAAAGGATTATGAATCAAATAACGAAAATGGGAGAAATTTAAAATAATTTAAAAACAGAAGTTACACAATCTATTCTTAAATTTTATATTAAAATTAAATTTAAATTGCTTGAACAAACTTAATTGTTAGTCGACCTTTTAGTGGTGATAAAATGCAAGTAAAACTGTTCTGCTCAACGATTTCATAAGCATTAAATTTGTTAAACTCCCCAAAGTTCCTCATCCACTAAATAGTTTATAGAGTAATATTGGATTTTAGAATTCGAATGCTTTATTTAAGATTCTATAATCTAAGTAGCGAATCGATAATCAAAAATTGCGGTATTTAAAAACCGAGCTGCAAATATTGGAAATTGCTAGCTGGTCTTCTAATGTTGAAT
Organism: Condylostylus longicornis; assembly: GCF_029603195.1. Classification (NCBI taxonomy): domain Eukaryota; kingdom Metazoa; phylum Arthropoda; class Insecta; order Diptera; family Dolichopodidae; genus Condylostylus; species Condylostylus longicornis. The sequence goes on along the minus strand of NW_026577973.1, from coordinate 13,863,818 downwards.
TTGGCATTTGATTGTAGCAAATATTAAAAATAATTATAAAAATGGTTAAAAAAACAGATTTTCAGAACGAGGTTTTTCCTTGTTGTTTTTCTAAAGTCAATGCAATATGCTTACCAAAATGAGGTTAAAAATTTGCAACTTTAAAAAAAGAAAAACAAAAAAAATCAATAAAAATAATAATCGAACTACATTTAAATTTATCGTGATATTGTATACCGTAGGGTACTCAATACCAAATTGTAACTCTACAGCCTTACGTCTTTCTTGTCTAGTACAGCCTTATGTCTTATGTCTCGTATACTTATTTCGTGTCATGTACAGCAATGTGATCACATATCATGAGGATCACAACTAAAAGCATAAAATAAACCAATGGTATAGAATGACAAAATTAACTTAGCGAACCAACGCATATTGAATGTCGGCAAAAAATTGAGCTACTATTATATATGAAGGTATCGTTTATACATCCAACTTTGTTCATTGATTTTGTCTTATATAAGCATCTATTTCTCCCGTCAAACAAAATTAACAAACGTTTACATATCAAACTTTCAACGATTTGTCATCGGATCAAAGAAAATCCATGAACAATACATATTTGATTTGTAAACCCTAACTTAAATTTATAAAAATTTTCTACAAAATATAAAGTAATGAAAATTTAGAACGCTGTTAGCTCTTTATAATCGGAACGAAGTTCTTCTATGTAAAAATTATTAAGAAAAAATAAAAATAGCATATACCAACCAAAATGCTTAACAGTTTGCCCATGCCAAAGTCCCCTTTAAAATAAGAGGCAGGGTATACTAAAATAGATATACAATAGCATTCCAACAGAAAAAAAAGGAAAAGCCAAACAAAAAACGAAAGAGAAAAATAATAAAAATAAAAAACAAAATAAATAAACATTTCTAAAATTAAACGAAGTAAACAAGGACATTTTATCCCACCCTTATAAAATAATTTACTGTTATAAATTGTATTTACTTTTATTTTATGTTATTTTTTTCGGTTTTCTGTAATGGTGTGTAGAAAGCACACGTCTTTAATTTTAACAAAAGATTTTTTTTTTTAATTTTTTTTTTGCAGTATTCTATATAAACGGTAATGATTCCCAATCCCAAATCCAGATTCCATAAAAGAAAACAAAAGAAAAAAATGTAATAATAAAATAAAATAAAAAATGGAAGGAATAAATGAGAGAAATAAAAAGGATAAAATTGCCAACATGTTTTTCATAAATTTTCTATCTTTCCATTTTCTCTCATTTTATCCTTTCCACTGCAATTCATTTAAGGAGAAAGTAGATGGGTCTTATACAAGCATATTATATGGACACATATATATTTCTATTAACCATATTGTATGTACGTATTATGTAAATATTAATGTTGGTTTTTGTTATTTGTCTATTTTCCTTTTTCTGTACATAAAGGTTATATCAACGGGTGTAAGAAGTTATAAATAAGGGAGCTTTAATTTTCTTATATATCATGTAATTTCAGTTTATACAAAGAAATAACTCCGTATAATATTTAAACCATAAAAGATTCTTAGTCTATGCATGATATGATGGGATACACGTTTAAGAAGGTGAATTTTCTAATATTAAAATGACAATAACATCATAGAAAATATTATGTGTACATACACATACACGAATTTTGTATAAGGAGCTCAGACGTTAATTGGCCTAACTAACAATAGTTCAAAAATTGATGTGCATCGATAATGTGTCCTGTAATTGAATAATTTTTTTATGGCAAAATGAAAAATTTTATTTTTTTGTGAAGCAATGTGCATCCACGAGTTTTCGTTTGAATATAAAACTGAGAAAAAATAGAGAACTATGATTTTTTTTGTTGTAGTAGACTCAGAAGAGTTTTATTTCTTTTTACTTTTAAAATTAAATTTTGTTGAGAAAAAATTTATGCAAGTTAGGCCACTTTCCTTCTGAGCTCCACATACGAGTATATAATAAAATATATATGTAATGTAATTTTGATATGAACATACACAGTGAAATTAAGAATAATTTTGACATTATTTTAATAACTCGGGAAAGTTTAAAATTTCTTCTAAATCTAAAAAGAAATTATTTTTAATAAACAAACAACAAATCAAGAAAAAATCACACAAAATTGTTTAAAATTAAAAAAATTTCTGCAAAATTCGAATGGTTTTTTTTTTTAAGTTTTCTCATCGCCTACGTATTCATATGCATATGTCATTCAACCTAGTATTTGCACCGATCTGGACCACATAATCAATTTTGCCAGAAAAACTTTTTACGCTGTCAACAAATAGATTTAAAACTTTTACTAATTAATCATTACCTGCTCTAAGTGATTTTAATTATTACGAAAATCATGTTATTGAGGGTCAAATGAATTTTAAATGATATTGAAAACTGGGTATAAAAATTTTGAAAGCCATAAATAAAAGGAGATCTAAAATGAATAAAATTTTAGAATTAAAAATAAGTTATAACTAACATGAAACTAATACGGTTGAGATTGAAATACAAAAATGTATAGATAAGGTTGACGCAGCTAGACAATATGGCCACTGAAGATAAGCTAAGGTCAGGTAGGACCGTTGTGATACCGCCGGATATCCATGTCCATATCGGTTTAAATTACTGCCATTTACACTCGCTAGGTCTGTATCCCGCATAAAGAAATGCAAACCAAGAAACTTCCGCCTATCTCGCTCCAAAGCAAAGCACGGTAACAGCAGAGCTCCTGTAGAGATCGCAAAGCAAGATTTCTAATCCTGGCGTGTTCGTCAATCAGACAGTGCCAAGCTATGACCGATTTTTCTACCTATTTCATTATATAATACAACCGATAAAATAAGTTTTAATAACGTGTTTCATACATGCACAATTAGAAACATTTCCGAAAATAAAAAAACATAATAAAAAAAACTTTTTTTAGGTCTACAAACTTTGAGCTCGTACTGTTTATTTCTCTCTCTTATGTTCTTTTTTATACATTTATTCATTTCATGACTACGATACACAACCAATTTCTTATGACAGTGAATCTTGCATCCTCCTCAAATTATAACAGAAGCTAGTAAACAATAGACATTCATATAGGTACAAATATGCCTATAATCTATTGTGTTTTTCTATTTACAGAATATACAAACACACATTCATAGACATATTATATGTATTTGGTGTGATGGTATAAAGCTGAAAATGAAAGAAAAAAAAGTCAACGTAAGGAAGAAAAAAATGAGATTTTTTTTAATGACGAAACAGTAATCTAGATATTAGACTAAAATACAAAAAAAATTCTATATAAATGTACTGTACTTCCCTAATGGTGGTTTAAAATTTTGTACCGATAACAATCGCAATTTTTCTCCAAAGAACCAAAAAAAAAAGAAGGTAACGACAACAACAAAAAATTTTATATTTCTCTCCTTTTTTTATAGATTTTCTTTTTTTTTGTAAGTAAATGCTGTTACCCATATATTTAACCACCACCAACTGCCGTATTATTTAAAAAGCGTTATTTCACAGTTACTGTGCTTTTCGCTATACTCTACATTACTTATTTATTACTGTTGTTGTGTGAATGTGTGCAATTTATTCAAGGGAGGATATCATTTTAATAACAACCTTGGGAACATCTTCACAATTGAAACGAAAATAAAATTGAGAATAAATTTAAATTAAGGGCGAAAGAAAATATTTTGAAAAGAAAATAAGTAATTGGAGTGATGGGTAAAAATTGGATGGCAAAATGGGGAGAGAGCAAGAGTGAATAAAATATTGTAAAAGGGATAAGGAGGAAGTCAAAATATGTAATAAAAAAGGTGAAAAAAAATTTTTTTTAAAGATCCTTTCTTTTCAGTTAAACACACAAAAGTACAAATATATTATGTTTTATAATAACATTTTTTTCTCGGGTCGTCTTTAAATTTAAGATTTTTTCAATTTTCTTATATAATCTACCAAAGCAGAAGTTTTTAATGAGAACTTCGTAAATAACATTTTAAAAAAGAATAAAGAATGAAATTGTTTAAGAGAAGAGAGAAAAAAGAAATCAAATTTAATTTTAAATACACTATAAAATATATATGTATGTGTATGAATATGAATTATGTGTAAAGCAGAGCTGATAAACGAATATTTTGCGTTCGTTGCTTTGTTAATAAATAAAGCTATTTACCTTATACAATCGAAATACAGTATGATTACCGTCGGATCGGAGACATAGGAAAAAAATTATTTTCACAGAATGTCTGCACAATATTATTTCAATTATAATAACGTGATAATCTGCTAAACTTTAATTAGGGGGAAAAGAAAATTTGAATTCTTTTTGTAAATATATTGGGTAGCTTTAGTTTGCAAACTCCAGTACAACTATTCAGTACTAACTGTAAATTTCAGTAATACTGTAATATCTGTCATAAGCTGAACTACGTATAAGCTGCATATCACGCAGCTTCACTGCAATATTTTTGAAATGAAGAAAAACGATGGAAAACGCGCAAATCCAGCGTTATAAAAAGCTAATATGGTAGCAACATTTTAAACAAAAACACAATAATTGTCACGAAATTTTAAAAAAAAATTCTAAGCATTTCAGTTCTATTTATTTGAACATAATATTATGTACAGATATTATAATCATACCCTATTGTTGACCGATACAAAATCTATGCTAGAATCTTGCATATTTTTTTCCAATACTCCTGCTACATAAAGTAATTTAATTCAAAAATACTATGTAGAAAGTTTGAATTTATTGAAAAATTTATATTCAAATTTAAATATTAAATAAAAGTGAATATTTAATTAAAACGAGATTATAACTTATAAAACATAACAAATAAATAAAAACAAAAAAATCAAAATTTATTTGTGTTATAAACTGTGCGTTTAATGGTTTTATTAAATAATATCATTAATCATTTATATAATATGTAAGTATCTGTAATTAAAATGTCTGAAGTATATTATGTTATGAGTATAAAAGTATAGAGAATATTGAAGAGTATTCATGAATTATTCTTAAAGTAAAATGCGTTTGTGTAGGCGTTTGAAAAATTTAAAAATCAATATTATTTTCAATTATAATATTGATTCTTGTAAAGTAATGAGGGATGATGAGTTAAATAAGAAAAATTTAATATTTTAAAAATTTTATTGAGCAAAAAGAATTGATGGAATCGATAAGATTTTTTCTTGATTAATTTCGACGACAACAGTCTGAAATGTGAAAGAAATTTTTTACTTTAAACATTAACTACTAAAGAATTAGTCGAATACAAAAATTGCTTTTGATAATAAAATCGTTGGCGACATAGCAACAGAAGCACATTCAATTTAAATCAGGATTATTTGACTAAATTCAAATTTAATTCAAACGAATTTTGTAAGGTACTTCATCGGACCTTATTGAATTAATTAAGATTAATATTTTCCATTTATTTAGAATTTATTAAGCAAGGTTACAATGCTTTTAGCACATTTTCAAAGAAAAAAAATTCGTGTGACTGGTCTTACCAAACTTTTATAAACTGTAAGGTTTTTACAGGAAACTTTTTTTCTTTCTCTTAGAAGTATGCCAAAAATACAACTTTTTAGATAAAATCATAAAATCGATTGGTATCATTTTAAAAATTCGGCAAACCCAGAGAAATAGCAACGTGCTTCTTCTATCGAAAACTGCGTATATATTCAAAAATTACTGTTGATAGCAAAATGGCCGTCACCCTTACCTTAAAATCGGAAATCTTATAGACACTAATAAATAGTTTATTAGATTACAAAAACATTTTTTTTCACCTCTATGCCTTCCCAAAATATATGACCTCTCGAAATTCATAAAATTTTTACTTTTCTTATATTTCCGAAACTGCAAGCTTTTCAAAATTTGTTTAAACCAAAAAGGTAGCGACCAATACTATGCCATAACTCACCTACTTAACTGTATAATTGAACCAATATGTTAACTTTATTTTTTTTTTTTTCTATCATCCTAAATGTATGCAATATAATAAAATATATGACTTTAAGTAATTTTAAGTAATAATAATGTAGGAGATTGAAGTTCGATCCAATTTCATTTAAAACTAAGCACATTTTCTACAAACTTCAATTATTCCTTAAGGAAAAAAGATACCATTGCCACGGGGCTCAATTTTAAAATTTAGAAGATGCTTGCATTTATAAAGAAGATGCGATCATTTATAATAAAGTCACGTGAAACGTGTTAGTAATAAAGGCACGTTTCGAGATCTTAAAATCTTATTTAAGATAATCGCCCAAAAATCTTATTTAAGATAAATAACTTGGTTTAAAGCATAACACTATTTTGTAGGGACAATACAATCAATATAATGAGCTTTCTGTATTCATTAGCAGCATAATTGTAAGCATTGACAGAAAAAAGAGTTTAAATTTCAAATTTCATTCCAAAAATTTTTTCTTTAAATTTAGAAGAATTGATAAAAATCGGAAGTTGACGTTACCATCTATTTCCAGAATTACAATTACAATTACGAAACTGAAATGGGTTTTAATACCGTAATAACGCATTTTTGAAGACAAGACCAGTTAAATTAACTTTTAAGTAACTTTAATACTTAAACTAGGTTATACAAACTTTCCAAATTATTTTCAGAAAAACTCAGAAAACTTTTGAACACACTTAATTTTAGAATTTTTCTAAAGAAAAATTATCTTATATAATTTTGACATTGGAACAGGTGCTAGGTATAAAATATCATCAGGATTGAAAAATTTACTCAAATATTTTTAAAAAAGGATATAAATTTTTTTTTTAATTTTCCTTAAAACAAAAACTCACACAATTTTAATAAACTAGAAATGCATTAATAATTTTTGTCATTGATTATTCATTTTTATAAGATGCAAATAAAAATTGAAAATTTATCCATTTGACTAAATTTTCAGAAGTTCATATTTTATGTAAGACCATTTAAAAATAAAATTTTATCGCAAAAGACGATGAACGTAAAACTTTTACTCTTTTATAATATTTGTTAAGTATAAGGAAAAAAAAAGAAAAACAATTGGATAAATGCTTTATCAACATGGCAACTGTATGTTTTCTTTTTACTTTGAAAATTCTAAAAGTAAAAAATTGAAAAAATTACAACACAAAGTTGAAATAACAAAATTAAAAAAGAAAAAACACAAACAAACAGGGCAGTAACTTTAATACTTTTATTTCTACAAATATTTATTTGAGTTCATTGAAATGTTTCAGAACTTGTTCTTTGATCACTGACTATAACAACGAACGTATTGCAGCTATACAGGGAATAAGAGTAAGTATATAAGAGTATATCATATGTATGTGTGTTTTATATATTAAAATATAAAAATGTTGTTTTCCAAAGTTATTTTCTTGTACGTTTATGCTTTTCATAATAAACAGACAAAAAAAAATTATTATAAAATGCAACATGCACTTTTGAGTGGAAAAAATTCTACACCCTCTTCTCACCTTCTTTCAATTTTACTATACTTTATTATTACATGAGAGTTACTTTTTTTCTTCTTATTGTTTTTTTCTTGTTTTTTAAATTATTTGATGGCAGAGAAGACAATTTTTTCCTTACACAATTTTTTTTTTTACTACAATAATTTCAGTGTATATAAAACGTACATATTGTACTTGTAAAATTCTCTAGGAGAAATGAAATTTCTCCGTTTCAGTAATCTTCATCGCAATTGATAGACTTTGCATGATTACTTTTTCTAGACAGATAATTTAGTTATACTATAGGCTTTAAATATTATTATGACAGTGTCAACTTTGTACATTATTGATTGTAAAATAATTTCCAAACTGTTTCGTATCACCTATTGTTGTTTGTTATTTATAAATCGTGGTAAGCTTCATAGGTCATGTTAAATTTTATCACAGAAGCTTAATTACTTTCTATTAACTTTTTAAGTTGCATTACAAGACAACTACCATATAACAACGTATGCAAATTCAACCACTTTTAATGAAAATATTGGCCATAATATCAAATATTTTTGTGCGAAATTTCATAATTCAAAAACTCATAATTGTAATTTCAATAAACTTTACTGAAAATACTAATCCAATTATCACATAATATTTGTTTGTGCAAAATATTAGTTTTGTATAGTTTTAATAGTTTCTGGGGTATGATTCAGCTATTGTTGGTTTTGTGTAGTAAGCTCGAACTATTGTCTCAATCTCTTCCAATGTAAAAAGAGTTCTCGAATTTATCGCAAACCGTTTTTGTGTTTTCTCTGAGACTAATTGGCAAACATGGCCTAATCGACATACATATATAACTCTGTATCTCAGACCGTATATCTCAATACTCTTCGATCAGGTATACGTTCGGGCGGGTATTATTAAAAATATTGTTCAACCAAATCTCAAATTTAATCTATTTTGAGTCATTTTACAAAATGTAAAACAATTAAATTTCATCTAATTTTTCTGACCATATAAGTATGTATTGATATTGATTAGAAATAATAAATTTTAGAAAATGCATAAAGTGTTAGGATACCAAATTTGACACACCTACCTTCCTTCCTTATTAAAAGTAACTAAATTAACAATTGAAGAGGTAAGTGGACAAAAAGGTTAACTAACATTTTGACGAAAATCGAGCTTTTCGGATAGAACATCATTAAATTTTATATATATATTTTCAACTGTGATTACTCTTATAGCTAGAAACTTAATAGAAGACGAGATTGACAGTGCACATAGGAGATAAGTAACAAAAAAATTAATATTTTTACAGTTTGTTAATAAAAAAATGTGTAACAACGCAAATGTAAATTAACCACTTTGGCCACTTACCTCTTCAATTATTTTTAAAGTTTCTAGTTTTGAGCACCTCTAAATTTATTTCATTTTCATTTAATTACTATTTTCTTTACAACAGAATTTGTATGGGCCATTATTGGGTTAATAAAAATTTAGTAATTAATGAATTGAATATGAGTTTGATAATTTAATCTTTAAGATTATACAAAAAAAACTAAAATTTATTTCATTACATTGACTTACAAGCAATAACTTTTCTTTGTAATTTCTTGTTTCAAAAAATGTTCAAAGGCTTTTTGAGTACTAAAGATTTTATTATTAAAAATTGATAAAAAATAAAACAAAGTTTGTTTGAAATGCACAAGCCTGTCAAAGTTCATAAAGGGTTCTTCTTTACCTTTATATTTAATATTTTTATTTTTCTGTTATTAATAATTTATTTAAAAGCTATAGGAAAATATTATTGCATATATTTGATTGCATGTACATATTGAGATATTTCCCATAAATATATGCAACGAATGCTTTACAAAATGTTATTTTGCTTTATAAAATAAAGAAAATTACGGGATCTATTAATTTATTTGAGTTCTTCTTTAAGTAAATTTAAAATTATACTAATTTATAATATGAAATTGTGACCAACAAGAATCTGAACAACAATATTGATAAAGAAAAATTATATTTAATAGTAAGCATGAAATATTAGAATAGTTTTGAAACACTGTAAATTATTGGTAAATATTTTAAATCATTTTTAAGAAATATGTTCGTTAGAAGCTAAACATATAAGTCATCTTCAATCAATTGCAACACTTTACCAATATGCAACATTTTCAAACTATAAGTATAAAATCTAGCATATTTAATTGTCAAACACACCTAAATTGCCAATATTACTTAAGCGGATGGAAATTCCATGTAAAATTGAAATATATTAAAATAATATTTGAGACAATATCGAACAAATCAAATATATAACTTTTTTGAGATTAAAGTGGCAAAAATTTCAAGTTCAGGTTTAATATAAAAAAGAATTCGAATTTTAAACATTCTAAAACTTTTTGCTAACATGAGAAGCATTACCAATTTTGCGATTAACATAATAAGCTAAACAATACTAATAAATCAAGGTAAATAATTTCGTATTTCCAGGATTTAGTATAATTTTTTTGTGGTTAAAAAAAAATACAAAGTTAAAGTTATGGTCGGACATATAGACATGAGTGTACGTTTTTGTCAGGTCTGTCCGTCTGTCCCTCTGACCCAGGAATAAGTAAAAAGCTAATTGAACTAAATGTTTCAAATTTTCACAAATGATTTATTATATAGTAAAATAAATTTAAATTGATCGAGGAAGTGATTCGGATAGGTAGCCTTAAAAGTTATTTAGCTACATCTCAGAAATTATTGAAGTAATAAATTCGAAATTTCACAGAAGCAAATATATTATTTGGACTGTTATACCTATTAAGAGAAGCTGAAATTTCTTGATTTGCTGTGATAGCCGCCAAATTACTTCAATAGTTGTTTATTTGTTCATATCTTAGAAACTATTGAAATTACAGTACTGAAATTTTTCATAAATTAATATGGTATTAGGGAAACTTATATTTTCGTGAGAACGTGTGTTAAGTGAAAGGGTATTATAAATTTGCCAATAAGATAACAAGTTCAACTTGATCTAACTTTATTTTTTCTGGTTTTAAAAAATTTTATTTAAAAACTTTACTTAAAAATTTCAAAATTATCAAACGAAATTCGAATTTAATTCAAGGTTATTTATTTTCTTATATAAACTTTTATATAAATAAAAAAATTTCTTCATTAGATTTTCTTGACTAGACTCTTTCAAAAACTTTTAACTTCATTCAACTTAAAAATGTATTAAAAACGTACAATAATTGACAAGGCTGGTTTTTAATTCTTACATATTTACATAAATATTTAATTTTTTACAAAATTTTCATAATAAAAAAAATATAAGAAATAAACAGATACGAAAGCAAAGAAAATTTAGATCTCAAAAAATATACAATAAAAAAATTTTATTTGTAATAATAAGTATAACCAGAAAGGAAGGAAATAACATCAGATTGACGCTTGTATATTTTTCGTTCGCCTTACAACAAAATTAAATAAAGAAAAAAACGAAAGAAAACCAAATGAATCTGTAAGTATTAAAGATGATATCAAACAAAAAAATCGTTTTTGGGTGGAAAGAATCCAAAACATTTAAGAGTGCAGCAAAGCAAAACGTTTGTATCAACAAAAAAAAAGAAACAAACAAAATTCCGAATTGAATAGATTTTTCTTTTTAATACATTTGAAAATCAGCACGGTCTTTACCAGACGGTCTCATTTCTATTTTGATAAATGCATAATATAAAAAAAAGTAACTACGATTTACGATTATGCAGGGTGTTTCGCATAAGCTTGCAAATAATTGCACAGATTAAATAGTTTCTTTAATTAACTTGCAGAAAGAAATCGTATGAATGGCAGGGAGGACTGCTAGTATGCTCGTTTTCGTATTACAACCTGTTGAAAATAAATACTAACGACTTGGAAGTCGTGCAACATGGAGTATAACCCATATATTAGACACTTGTTTTAAAGAAAGATACCAGATCTTAATTGTTGTTCTTACAATCAATTATATCTGACTTTGGGTTTTCGAGAAATAAATAATCGAAAGCGATACAATGAGAGATAAAAATCTTCCATGCAATATATATTTTTCAATCTCACACAGTACAAGCTGCCTCGAAACGTTATGCGAACCACTCTGTATACTGGTATAAATATATGTACATAAACTAGACATACAGTTCGAGAATTGTAAGTAAATAAAAAAAAATTAAAAAGAAAATCATAAAAGAAAATTTTAACGTTGTGCAAAAAAAAAAAAATAATGCAAAAGGAAGAGCGCTATGAAAATTATTTTTCTTTTACTTTCAGACAAATAAAGCGAAAACTTTTACGGGAATCGAAAAAAAAAGTGAAAAACTTGAAAAAATATTTTTATTTTCTTCTGATTTTTTTTCCATTCTTTCTCTACTTTTCTATCGTATTTTACTTTTTAATGATTGTTTTCTCTACTTCCAAGTGTACATAAATAAATTTTTTTTTTTGCTTTTTTTCATTCAGAAATTGGCAAGGATTAGAATTTTCTTTCTTCTTATCATTCTTTTAATATTTTTTCTGTTTAATGCTAGGTTAAGAAAATATTCAGAAGTCTTTCTTTTTAATACATAAATATATTAACGTACATATATGGATGTAATAATATTGATTATACAATAAAAAAAAATAAAAAAAAATAATATGATAGGGTCATTGAACTTGGGAACAGAACATTTTTGCTTTTGTCATTTTAAAAAAAAAGGAGATTTGATGACAAAAATAACAACAGCAACGGAACGACGGAAATTATTTTCTTAGTATTGAGAACAAACAAAAAAAAACGCAAAACTAACTTTCAATAGAAAACCCAAAATATACTTTCAATCTTCTTATACACGATAAATAGGTATTTAATAGTCGAATTAGAGTAAAACCACACAAAATACAGTAATAAAATTTGATTTACGTGCATTTAGACATATGTGTGTAGATGTATAACATTTCAAAGTTATTAAGTTAAGATATTGAATTTTTTTTAAGATACCTGCCTTATGTTATACATATAAAAGATTAGACAAATTAAGATTGATGGAAAATAAGGTGATATTATGCAATTATCTGTTATAAGGGAAAAGTACACGAGATATTAAAAAAAATTATAAGTTTATCAATTGCCTATATTGTTTATATTATAAAATTTTATTCTATTGGATTGTCAATTACGAACAATAATTTATAGAAAAGTACATTCTCTAACTACAGCTGAATAATTCATAATTTAATTAGTTATTTAAAAAATATAAAACTGGTCAGAAAATTCAACAAAATCACTACTTATATAACTTCTATTCCTTTGAGAATATTTAAATTAAAATATTCAATTTCCGAAGCTAGATCATCCAGTGTTTTTATAAAAATATAAAAAAGTAAGTACTCCAAAAACAACAGTTTCGGGAAAATTTTTATATTGTTTTCAGCACTTTTCCAAAAAATTTTTTGAAAAAAGTGCTTATTAGTTTCACTCTGTCCGTCCGTCCGTCCGTCCATCCGTGGACACTTTTTTTGTTTACAAAACTTCTACACCTTTGAAGATAGAAAGCTGAAATACATACATAGATCCTTACTAGAAACTTATTTCCGTAGAACAAAATTTTTACCTATGTCCCCCCCTCTAGAAGTTATACCCCCGCAAAACCCTAAAAATGGCCTTTTTTAAATATTTGTTGCAATGAAACCATAAGCATTTTTGAAATTTTTCAAAGGCAGAAAGGCAGTGGGTTGCTTCCCCTAGCGCGGTATACTATAGCTAAACTTTAGAAAAACAAAATGGCCGTTCAAATTTACCGTTATCTAAAGTCCTTTTTTTCCAAATTTTTTATCTCGTTTTTCTTCTAGACCCCATACTGTAGAGCTTTGAAATTTTAGGGGCTTTTAGACATTAACAAATAGTTCATTTCGTAAGAAGAAAATTTTTTTCCATCTCCACCCCCTCTCAAGTTATCGCCTCTTGAAATTTGTAAAATTTGAATTTTTGGCACCTTATATTTCTGAAACCGCAGGCTTTTTCAAATTTTTATAAACGCAAAAAGCTAACGGTAAATTCCATGAATATAATTATATAAAAAATATAATTATTTTTCTTAACTCACACAATTAACCCTTAAAATAGAGCATTATGTTAACCCCTTTTCATATTAATTTTTGCTTTATTTCAAAGACTGCATATATGCGTCATTCTAAATATATGCAATCCTAGAAATAGTTTTGTATATGAATGAAAATAATTTTAATAGTGTGATAGGTATACATAAACTGTATTTAAAAGCAGAATTTTCACTTGTTGAAGGGAAAAGTGCTTCAATACAAACCATTGGTTTGAGCCAACTTTATTTGAAAATAATCTAATGCAGTCCAAAATTTAATGAAATTTTGGTGGCAATACAGTACAGTGTTAAAATCAAAAGACCTCTTACGAAATAGTTTTTAAAATAAGTATCGTAAAAAATCCTCTTCTTGTCATTCATCTTTTAATTATCAAAAAATTATTGCTCATTAAAACCATGTATATTGGCTCAATATGAAAAACTAGAATTTTTTCCTTAGAAAACTTACTGGCAGTATTTTATTTTGGCTAAGTGCTTACTGGCAGTACTTTATTTTCAAAAATACTTGCAAGTCAGCACTTTAATTTAAAAAATATTTCAATTTTATTTACACTTGTTTTTATTCAGAAATGCTAGTAAGAATTATTTCTAGCTCTGGTGGAAATGAATTTTCAAAAACGTAGTATTTAATATTTTATTATTGCAAATTATGACCTATTATATTTTATGTGATCTAAAATGTTATACATATTTATAATGTTTTCATACCTTCTGAAAATTCAATCATTAAGAAAATATTTAATTTTTTCATAACGTAATTATTTGACATTTCTTAAAGAATAAATTTCAAATTTTGCAAATACTAATTAGGCGATCACATATACTTACATATGTATTTTTTATATAGAAATAAAATAATGTTAATGAATTCAAAAATTTAGTTTTTCAAAACTATAAATTTTATTATTAGGCTAAGTTACATGTAATTTGGCATTAAATAAGTTTTAAAATTGCCAGAATGTCACACAACATTAACCATTCTTTTAAAATTGCCAAAAAAATTAATTTTTCGTAATTTTAATTTGCAAAAAGGAAAAATTTTTAAAACGAGTGTTTTTAATTGTTTGTTACTTATTTAAATAAAAATTATTAAAGCACTATTTTTCATGCATAATAAATTACAAAAATAATAAAATGATGAGGAGATTTTAAAACAATTAGCAAACCGTCTTGATTTTGCACACCAAAAAAATGTATTTAAGTACCAAATAAAACTGCTTTTAAGTTCCAATTCATTTATTTTGATTTTTTTAAATTCGATTCTGACAAAAACCGGTGATATTGAGTTGAAACATAAGCTTCTGAAATGAATTTTTGAAATGTATTAACTTTGACTGGATTTGCTGCATTATGTGGTGTTATAATACATTACAATTAAAAGTAATGTGTATTGTAATATTAGAAATATTTTGATATGTAACTAAATTCAAACTAAATTAAAATCTATTTTATTCAACAATTAATATTGATTGACTGAATAAAATCAAGTAGATTTGAAGGCTTATTTTGATGATTCATTCGAGAGAATTTCAAATAAAAAACACTCCTTATCATATTTTATATAGTTTGTTCGAAATTTATCTCCTATATTTTTGTTTGAAACCAAAACTAATTAAAATCCATACTCAATCAAACTCTGTTTATAGCTAAAAAAACTTAACTACTTATTAAACACCAATTTAAATTCATTGCAATTTCAAGTTAAATTCAAAATACATAAATGAATTAATTTTGATTGTTAAAGACAACAGAGTTTTATTGAAGAGCCGTAGGCTATTAAAATAAAAATTAAAAAAAACATACACAAGCATAAAGGAAAAAAGAGAAAAAAAGTGCAAAATAATTTCCCCCTCATCATCGTTTCGCTCTGTTAACTCTGTTAATATAAATTTATGAACGATTCACAGAAGGAATAACTCTTTTGTATATGACATTAATTGTTATTGCTTACGGCTCCTTTTTTTTCTTTCCTACAAAATATTGTCACATTTTTAAATCACTGTAAGTACACAATTGTTTTTAAAAATTAAAAGTAATAACTATGTATTAAAATTTAAGTGTCATAATATAATGTAAGTACAATAGACCAAAAAAACGGACTTGGGGTTTCATAAATTATACATAAATGTCTATGTGTCGTTTTATTAAATTTTTAACAAAAAAAAATTCCTTGAATTTTCATAAAGAATAAGGAAAAACCCGTGTTAAATAAATTACAATAAAAGTATTCATTCGATTTCATTTTATTAAAGATATGAGAGAAAAAGCTTGTTTAATTAATAATCACATAAACTATGTTATTACAAAAATCTGAAATTATTTACTCAGTTAACCAAAAGAAGTAAATCGTAAATAAAGTTACGAAATTTAAAAAAAATATTTATGTATGAATTTTTATCCTTGATTTTAATTATGAGATTTAGTGATAAAATATTTGCTGAAAATTTTAAATTTAAGTGTTCAGGTTTGTTCAAAATAATTTTATAAAAATCGGGTAAATATTTAAAAAAAACATAATATGATCTTTTAAATTTAAACAAATTAAAAACCTTCTATAAGGTGCCGTAACTTGAAAATTGTAACAGCAATCAAAATTAAAGTCCTTATTTCATAGAAATTTAAAAATCGATCGTCTATGAACAAAATAAAATTTTGAAAAATTTTATTGGATACTTATTAAATTTAATTCTAACAGAAATCAAATTGCTAATTAAATTATTCCTGATTTAACAATATTGAATATATTTATCTAAATATTTAATGTACATATGCACAAACCATATATTTACACATTTATATAAATATATGCAAAAATGTATGTCAATATCTAGGAAACTGTATCAAGAATGCAGTAATTAAAAAGCTTTTGCAAATTAATTAAACATTTTCGAAATTCCATTAGATCAATTAATAAAAACAAAAAATGTAATAAAAATTAAAAAAAAAAATATTTGCTTGCAATGACAATTTAAAATATGTCAGCCATAAAATATACGCACACGTCATTATGCTAGTAACTACAGATAAAGAAATAAAGGCAAAATAATTTCAATATTGCAAATAAAATTATTCATATTGCGTTTACAACACAATCAAATATTAAAAACGTAATCAACCGATTTCAAAAGCTTCAAAACTGGATAAAAAGAGACATTGAAATTAATATTTGAGTATTAATAAATAAAAATTTTTTAATAATAATGCAATGTACATTTATTTTCGAGGAAAAAACTATTAAACGCACGAAATCAATGCCCAATTGATTTAATGTGCACCTTAACAAAAATGTAAACAAAATAAGAAATATTAAAAGTTATTCGTTTAATAATAATAGTTGAAAAATAAAACAAAACACAAATTATTATAAAAATTCAATTTATCTCGCCCACAATAATTTCATTTTACTTCAATTAAAGGATTTGTAATCTATCTACATGCAAATTCTTATAGGTACGTGTAACATTAAAGTATGCCAAGACGCTAATTACCATACAATTTTATATTATGTTGTAATATAAGTGCGTGATGACTGGCATGATGTCATATGTGCATGATGTCTAGAAATCTATAGCTATGAAACTGCAAAATGACAATAATAGCAAAATATTTTTAATTTTATTGTGTCTTTATTTTAGCTAAATATGAGCGAACAAATTATGTTTGTTCCATAAAAAATTTTATTTAGTTTTTCTTTTTTGTTAACAATAACGCTGGCAACAAAAAACTTAACTCCTGGTTGAAATAAGTATATCAGAATTGCAACAACAATAACCTGATTGTAGTTTACAACATTATAGATAAAAGTAATAAAATTCCTTATAGACATGAAATTTTGTGAAAATTTTTAAAGATTAATAATATGTAGCCCTCTTTAGTTATTATTTAAATGTTAAAAAAAATTCAAATTTTTCAATTAATTTCAGTATACCTACATAAGTAAAATAATTTCAAATTAAAGACATAGCATGTATACAACAAAAATCTAACTGAATCAATAAGTACTGGCTAGTTTTTTTTTAACTGGTACAAAAATCAGAGAGTAAAAAATTTGGCAAACGTTTCAGTTTGAAAATTTCTTTAAATGTTCATTTGGTTTATATTTACATACATATGTACATATTATGTAGAACCAAATTCATTCAAAATAAACTAAAATTTCCTACTTTCCACAATAGAGAAGAAAAATAATTGCAAAAAAGCAACAAACAATTTCTGGCACGCGACTACAATAAAAAAAAATAAACTAATAATCAAATGTTTTATAACTGATTCTTGTTCTTTAATGTGCCACAGTTTCAAAACATTATTTTTGCTTTTAAACAAAATCTATCTCTTTAATTGACTCAATTTTATGCTTCGCAAATTCATAATGGTTTCTGTTCTAGTAGCCTATTATTGGTTTTTATTTTTGCCTTTACAATGAAATACCAGTTAAAAGTCATATGAATACATACACATATGCCTCAATAAATAACTACATGAGTATGTGCATGCCCACTCCAGTATATTAATATTGTAATATTTCAGTCAAAGTTAACTGATTTTGTCATAAATTTTCACAACGAACAAAAAACAGAAAATTAGACAAGAAAAAAGAAAAGCCCGTAAAAATCCAATTAAAAAGCAAAAAAAAATCAAGCCAGACAATGACAATTTTGATCATTTTGAATTTATTGTTTCGCAATTTATTAAAAAAGTACATATATTTTATTAATCAAAAATATATATGTACATACATATGTATGTAAGTAAATAGCGACAATTTGTTAATTGATTTGATTTAAATTTATGCTATGCCTGTCAGCTAATTTTTTTTTTTGCGATTTATCGCATTTCTTACTAAATAACTATTTGTACTCGTAATATTTTGTTGCAGATGATTTAGTATATAGTAATACACGTTATTTACATATATAAATATGTACATATACTTAATAATCATATGACATACAATATGTGTATGCAATGATATTAGTTTAAACGAAATCTCCATACCGGTTTGTTATCTTTCAGATAAAAATTTTTCATTTGCATTAATTTTTTTCAATTACGTTTTTTATTTGGAGCTTATTTGTTAGTTCAGTATAAAATGTAATGGGAAAAAACATTACATATACTTTTTCTATAATCTAGTTAATGTAGGTATAGGTATGTATTGTACACATATAAGTAAGTAAATAAAGTTATAAAACCTTAAATGCTGTTTTTAAAACAAATATTAAATAGTAGATAAAAATATAAACTAGAAATGTGTTTGTTTATTTGTGAATGATTTTGAAATTAAAATGAGAAAACAAACCTATCTATTTAACTTTGAATACTAATGAGAAAATATCTTACAATACAGTCTGTTTCCTTTATTTGCTCAATTTAATAATTTTAGATGATTTTTTTTTATTTAAGATTTGTTAGCCGTACTTTGAATTAAAAATCTAATTTCACTGTTTCAAAAAACAGGCCCAATTAGAAGTTGTCCACTTAAAAACAATTTTAAAGATTACATACAACAGTACACAGGTAACAAACTTTCATTGTTACAAATATAATAGAAAGAGATAAAAAGATGATTTACTTTCGAGTCTTTAGGTCGGTAATTTACATTTTTTTCTTTTCACTGACTTCAATTTTAAATTTTTAATAAAACCAAAACCATCTTGTACACAATATATTTTGCTACTACCATAATTTAAATTTCAATGAGATTTACTTCAAATAAATATATCAAATATACCAATATTTTTATATTATTTTAAATTTATTTTTCTTCATATTTAGGGCAATTAAATACATAAATAAGAATTTGTCTGCCCTTGAGATTAACACTAATAGGTATAATGAGTACGTCAAAAAAAAAGAAAAGCGAAAATATTGTCTCCCTTTAAAAGCAGACATGAGCCAAATGACAATTTTTAATTAATTTTTTCTTACCTTTATGAAAAAATCTAAATATTTTTCCTTAATTTAAATTATTTTATATTAAATAGTATTTTTTCTTTTCTTGAAATTTTGATTTCGATCCAAATGGTTCGTATTTTTCAAAATATTATGAAAACCAGGGTTTTTCGATTTTTACTATCAAAACAACACACTTAAAAATAAATTCCCAACAAAAAGAAAAAAAAAATGAAAAACTTCAAAATTTAAATATTATTCTCTTGTTTTTTTTTTATCCGAAAATTAATAACTTTTAAATTAACACAATATTATTATTTATTTATTTATTTTTTGAAATTAATTTGCAAAATATTAAACGCAAATTATAGGTAAAATTCAAAATAAAAAAAATTATTTTAATTACATTCGATTCAAGAGATTCTATCAGACAACTTTACTGTCAAAGAAACGTCAATGTCAAACATCAAATAATTTTCATAAGATAATCAGGTTAGCCAACATTATGTGGTTTTTCACTGACATGTCAGTACTTGCAGCGTGCAAATAAATAACAATTTCTTTCAGTTTGAACTTGATTCTTTTTGGGCAATTTTAAATTTTTATTAATAAAGTAAAAAAATAAGTGAAATTAATAATAGAATATAATAGGAAATTGACAATAGGTTATTTTTTTTTCTAAAGAAACAACATTCACAAAATAAAAAAAATAAAATATACGGATAATTAACCAAACTAATTTTCACTACTATTTTTTTGTGATTTAAATAACTTCAAGGAAAACATCTATCACCTTTTAAATTATTTTGCACTTAATCTCGCTCATAATTTACGAAAAAGGAAAAAATATAAAAGCAACAGTCAATTAATATTATTTTCTTAACGTTAACCAAACGAAATGTCAAAATTCATATGGAATGCACTTATCTTAGTGGGAGTGAAAATCTCGCGAAATTACCGCGTCAAATTTAACCGCCGGTGATAAAATAGCTGAAATTCTTTTTTTACCAGTGGCGTTTTTTTTTATATCATGTATTCCTTGTGTTACATTATATGCAAAACACTGAACCAGTTTTTATGCAAAACATTGATTTTCCAATTTAGAGCAACAACGTGTTTTGAGTTAATACTTAACAACGAAAACTGCTCGCCGTTGCCGTTCACCGCAATGATTTTGACTTTACAATTTTGAAATTTTAAAAAACTGCTGTTCTATTTGCGTACATACACTCAATGGCAAAAGTCTACGTACCCTTGCAAAAATATGTCAAAAGTTTAAGTTGTACGTAACAAAAAGATAAGTAACTATATACATATTTTGTATGGATGTATAAATACATACATATTATGTATATAATTAGTTTTTGAACTTGGAGAAATTATAGCCGGTGTTGTCAACCTTTTCTTAGCATATTAAAACTCATATGTACATATGCTTTTGGTTGTCTAGCTTTGTTAAACAATTTAAGTGAGTGTTTGTCAGGCTCAAGTTTGTCGATTTTTTAGAAATACAAACCAATGATCGAAGATAGTATATTACACTGATCGCGTTTTCTTTGAACCGCTCACAGTATGTCGAGTTGATTTAAAAAATTTTCAAAATCAAGACGACACTCATTCAAACGGCACATTTTATAAAAGATATTCATATATACACATGAATATGTTTTAGGCTGTATCCAATGAACTTCAGTTTTTAAAGCCCATTGGTTTCCAATAACGAATGGGGCACTCAAGTATTCAATCGGCGACATGAACGTTTCATTTTAATCAATTTAGTTATCCAAATAAGGAATAAGTTTTGTTATCTGAAATTCTAAACTATTATTACATACCCCCACCTCCATGAAGGACGTTTTACCCAAAGTATATTTTATCCTGATTTTATTTAAAAAAAAATAGTCAATGATATTGATCTCCTACTAAGAATTTTAAATTAAAACTTTCTTATATTAATTATCATTAATAATTGTAAAATTATAAAAAAATTTTACAAGCTTTGTATTCTTTAATCAATTGTTTCCTGTTCACTAACAAGCTGTTGTAATAATTCAGCGTTGATTGGTATTAAAAGAAACTCAGTACCATCTACGTTTCGCTTGCTACGAACCAATTTATGATCTAAAAATTCAGTCAATTGAGCTCTTAATGCTAAATCAGAACTCACCAAAAATGCATCTCGACAAGCATGATACAAATCCTTAAAAGACATCCCTAACATGAATAATTTTTTTTAATATTTATAAAATATTCAAATAATATAAGATACTACCTTGATAATTAGCGGTTTTGCCATGTTTTAATTGATGTTTTACTATTAACATATATATACCACGTGAATTAGTAGTTAAGGATAAAAATACACTGCGCATAGACGACAAAGCCAGTTCATCCGAATTTTGTATCATTAGGGAATTCTCGAAAGCTGTTTCATCTGTGTATGGTAACATAGTTGTTGTATCCCACCATAAAAAGTTATAATTACTTAGCTTTGCACTATCCCAAACTATAAAAGAAAAATAATTCTTTCAATTGCACAAAATATGTATGTATGTAAGTATTTGCATATTTCCTAAAATAATAAATTAAATATGTATATTTAAATCAATTTATACTAAGTATCTACTAGACTTTCATAATTAATAAAAGTTTTACAACTATTTTATTCGGAATGCTGTCTAAGCTTTAATTTAACAAACGAGGATGGTATCTACATATGTATGTATATGAAAAATTTTTGTACTTACGTAAAGGTGCATTGATATGGTCAATGGATGCTATTAAATGAATATTGGATATTTTTGCAAGACGACTTAAAATTTCTTGTGCTTTACAATTTCTCAACATTGGCCCATCGATGTTATGAACAATCAAAAACAAACTCTTTTTTGTCAAATGAGAATATTGTTCTTCTATTAAATCTACAGCTTCATGTGGATTAGTAGGGGAATTTGATATGTCTAAAATATCGGTTACTATTCCATCTAAAATATCTTTTAATGTTAAACTTGGAAAAAAACCATTAATCACAACAACATCTTCTTCAGCAAGCATTTGTTTATGAAAACAATTAAGCAATTTCCTTTTAGAACCAAGCCCGTAACAAATTATATTAAATCCTTCTGACAACATAATTAACCATTTTGTGAAATTGTTTTGATATTCTTTTAGAAGATTTGAAATTGCTTTTTCGTGTGGTGCTGATGTTTCAATTGATTTTAAGATGCTGAAAAGCTGATCGGCAGGTAATTTAGGATTCTTAAGTCTATCTAAAGTATGATTTGAGGTAGTAATTTTTTTACTAGCATGAGCCGTAAAATATTCTTCTGCTTTCGGTACATATTCTTTAGCTAAAAGTCGGTTTGATCTTCGACTACTTGGTGTTTTTGGAAATATAGATGATCCGTGATTAAAATTTCCTTGTACGGTTTTGGTGTGTTTTACTTCCTGGTTAATAGCGTTGTCTTCATCAGATGAGCTGTTATTCTGATTTTCCTCACTTGAACCACTATCTTCCTCTTCCGAGGGAGTGTACTCACTTTCATCAGCAGAAAAGTCATCATCATCTGAAGATTCTTGAAGTTTTTTGGCAATTTCTTTTTTCATTTTATTTCGAACACGGCAAGGTGTTTTAGTTAATAGATCTAAGATTACATTTTTATAATACATTGCAATTTCATTAGAAATACTTAGACGTACCTATTCTTCGGGGACGTTTTGTATCTGTTACTTTCGATGTGCCGGGAGTTTTTGGTGTTCTGGGGGTCTTAGGCGTTTTTGGTGTTTTAGGTGTATTCTTAACAATTTTTTGCAGCCCATCTTTTTTCTTAGGCGTAACAAACCCGTAAATATTCCTACCAGCAACATCAACATCTTCATCGAATAGTTCAACTTCTTTATTTTCATTAAGTTCAAGAAACACAAACTCATTCTCAACTTTTTCTATATCATCGTCTAAATTATTCGTTTCGCAATAATTTATGGTACGTCTTTTTCTGGCACTGCTTCTGATTTCATATTCATTTTCACTATATCGTTTCGGGGGTGATATATTTCTCATTGATCTCCTGCGATTCACAGACGGCTTATCAGGTGTTTCGATTGCTAAGTTTTCCAATGCTTTTAAGCTTGGCGTTAACGGCCGATCAATTGAACTTTTCCGTATGGGAGTCTTATAGGTGCTCTCCTCTGGACGTTTCTTTGGAGTTTTTGGCAAATTTTGCATTTTTAATTTTAAAAATTTAATTGATAATTTAACATTTCTTTAAATTCAAATTCTATTTTTTTCATGGAATATATTCAGGTACGACAATAAAACCAGTCTATATTTAATTTATCCACTTTTCAATTAAATAAATTTAAATTCAGTTTTAGCTGTTTATTGAGCTAAATTTGTTTTCACTTTTTATATTCATCAATAAGACAGCTGTTTGAGCGCAAAAATTTAAGAGCTTGTTCAACCAATGAGTTAAATATATATGGGATTTGTGTATAAATTTTGTTTAATAAGGGTGTGTAGATTGCATTTGATTGAAATAAATATTTTGCTGCATGGTATTTTTATAAAAATTTTAATGAGGAAATAAAAAGGAAATTTTTCGTCCGGACATATGACTTATGCATCAATTATTGACGTGCTATTACGTTTCATTCACCTTACCGACAAAGCTTTTTCAGCAAAATTTTGTTCATTTTTGCATTCGGGTCTACTAGACACTGCTTACATATACAAAATCTAAGATTTCTCTGACAAAATGAAATATCCAAACACTGTTTGGCATCAAACTTTTTACAAAGGCAAATAACAGAAATTACATATCTACTCTATTAGTCTATTCCCATTAAATTTACTTTCAAATTTTTTAAAAGTAAATTGATGACAACTTGGTATAACAAAAATATCAACTTGACATAACAAATAATAGTGATAATAAATTTTTGTTGGAGTTTCTAACAGCAATCAGCTGCATTTTATTTTGACTATAATTCTGATATAAATAAAAAAAACCATTAAATTTTGTCATGAAGTCGGAATAAATTATATTAGATAATTTCAGTGCAGTGCAATTCTCCCCAGATTTTGTCGTAGATTTAATTTAAAACGGTGGATAATTTACGTGACGGAATGCTTTTTTTGTGTTGCTACAAAATTATTTGTATGCGTGGCTACCGTCACTCAAAAATAACGCTCGATCCTGATTAACTAGGTAAATAAGACTATATTTTGTTTTGAATGGAAACTGTACCGCTCAAGATTCCTGTAAACCTGTAAAATCTTGGATTTACAGGAGTTCTAAGACATAAAATCCGTATTGATTTAATAATTCATTTGACATGTAAAATTTAAATTTCTTCAGACTTTTCTAGAGTTTGTTCTTAAAGTAATAAACAAAAAGAATAATACTTTAAGAAAGCTTAAGATTGGAGGCGATGTAAAATTTCGCATTGTTCATTCTTTCCTTTCAAATTAAATAGCCTCCCTTCAAACAAGAGACTCTAAAAAATAAAGTGTCAAAATTATAAATAGGAAATAGTAGGAACAATAACAAAAAAAATTGTCAAAATATCTAAGAATATTTATGAATTTAAAATTGCAAAATAAGGAAAAGATAAAAAAGGTAAACATATATCACAAGGAAAAGATAAAATTTCAACATTATTTCACAAGTTTTTCCTAGCAATTTATTAACTTTTGTATCTCCATACAGATTTTTGTCTCGTTCTTTATTTTTCACTCTTATTCTTTTTTAAAAAGAAAATTTCATTAGAACGAAACCAGACGTTCAATTATTATAGAGTTTAAAGGCCATATATTAACCTTCCATATTTATTGATAAAAGGAAGCGAATACATTCATTCAAGGCAATTTATTCACAAATTTTAAAAGAACTTTGAAGTGGTAAGCTTTTTTATTTTCAGCGATAAAAGACTAAATTTAAAAAATATTCTAGTGTTGCAAACCAGATAATTAAAGCTTATATGAGGCATTTAAAATTTAATCAATTATAATAACTGATATGCGACTACTTCAACCATTATTATTAGGAGCATCATATATTTGTTTATTTCGATCGAAAAGTTTTAGTATACTAGGATCAACTGTTGGTATAGGAACAACGCAAATCAATAAAATGTCAGACTCGACAAAATCTCAGACAGAAAATGAAATTAAATATGAATCTGGTGCAGCTAGTGTTGCTTTTGTTACCACACCAAATGAAAACACAGCAAAGAAACTAGCACATTTATTAGTTGAACAAAAATTAGCTGCATGTGTTAATATTATACCAAATTTAACATCAGTATACGTATGGGAAGGAAAAATTAATGAAGATCAAGAATATTTAGTGATGATAAAAACAAAAACTAGCCGTATCGAAGAATTAACTAAAATGGTAAGAGACAATCACCCATATAGCGTAGCTGAAGTTATAACTTTACCAATAGATAATGGAAATTCACCATATTTGGATTGGGTTTTGAAAAGTGTACCAAATAAAAGTTAATTTTTTTTTATATGAATGTTGAAAATAATATTTTATGCTTTAAAGACTTGAAATTTTAATTTTTGTATAAATTGTAAGGAAAACCCAAGAAAAACTGAATAAGTGAATAAAAATTTTTGATATTGCGCTTTCAAACTTAAACAATAATGTCAAAATTTTATTGGGAATAACAATGAAAGCAGTGTAACAATGATATCAAATTGATTACAATTTTTTGTTAATTTTTTAGGAAAGCTCAATACAGACCGATTTTTACTAAAAAATCCTTTTCAAACCTATTTAAGTGATTTACTTAATTTAAAAATATATACATACATACTTCGCCGGCTACCTAAGTACTGAATATGAAATGGAAAACAAAAAATTCTCCTGGAATTTTAAAAAAATTATCAAAGCCGTTGACCTTTTGTAAAAGTTTTTGCACCATATCTTTTAAAATACTAAACAAATTCGTACTAAATTTAATATGCACTTTGGGTTTAATATGCTCATTTCTTATTGACATAAATAAGCTCTTATCATCAACTTAATTTTCGTCAAAATATTGATTAAACTTAGTAGTTATGTATATTAACTTAGAAATGTTTAGGTTAACTTAGAAATGTAAACGTGTTTACTTTTTTTGGCAAAAAGATATTTATGTAGATTTCTTTTGTAATATTAAAAAGGTTTATCTATTTATTTTAAGAGAACCTTGCTGCTAATAAATAGATTACAATTTACTATCTTTGCAGTTTCAGCAAACTTTAATATGAAAGTTAAATTCGTATCAATAAATAATACATATTTAGTACCCCCTGTTGAAATTTCTATTCAATCTAGTTTGTATAAATTTCTATGAAGTTGACGTAGTAAAATTATAATTTTTTTTTCCTTATAAAAATACCAATTATTCAAATTTCTGTTAGTTTTCAATAACTTTTTAAAATACTTTTATTCTATTGACTAAAAAAATATTATTTTTATAAGAATAGCAGAAACAAAATTTTTCATTTAAATTTGAAAGAATACCTACTTACATACGAGTATAACGAAGGATCCAGCCAATCTAAATTCACAAGTCAAGAAACATTTATGTATGTATGTATGTATGTACATTCTTACTATGTAAGTATGTTTTGTAATATAAGTAGTTATTAACAGTTTTGAATTGATATTGTACTATAATTCATTGCTATTTAATAAAACAAAGTAAGTGTACCACGTAGCTGAAAACTTAAAAAAGCACATTTAATCGATTTTAAGTTTTATGCTCAATTTTTGTCGTATTAAACATATGCATTCATAACGTAAAACTTATTAAATAAATAGCAAATAATCATGTGTGCGTCTCTTTCTAATTCGTTTATGAGATGAGATTTTTCATAAATTTAAAAGAAAAAAAATGTACCGTTATTTGAATAAAATTCTCAAAATGAGTTCGTTTTGTATGTAGTGTCGTGTCGCACTCATGTTAATCAGAAAACTCAAAAAAACTCAAAAATTGAAGTACTCGTAATTAAGTGCAATGGGAAAGTGTTAATTAACATTATTCAATAGTCTGATAAAATGCTTACGGAAGAGTTGACCATTTTAAAAAATTTATGAAAAAAAAATTTAGTGATTTTAGTTTTAATAAAAAATTTTAATATAATTATAAATTAATAACTGTTTTATACGTATTTTTTTCAAATCCATTTGTTAAGTAATATTTTAAATAATTTTGACAAGAAATATACGATATTCTGGTGATTTTTTATTTGGTAAGTTGAAAATTTCAAGTCAATTATTAAAGAATTATAAAGCACTGCACGACATATGCAAAATTCGTATGTAATGTTATAATTTTAATTGAAATAAAGTGAATATGTAGAAATATCCATTTGTAGGTCCCGTAATATTGAAAAAGCAATTTTTTTCGAAAAGAGGTAAAAAGAAGTGTACTCCTCATATGTATATGTAATACTCGTATTGATAGCATAGAAATATTTTAAAGTTTTAAAGTCTAAAAAATTTGGAAAAAGATTGAACCACCAATCAACTATAATTTTAAATGCAATATTAATTTACAAAAGTTTGCTGTAATTTTTATTTTATTTCAAATAAGAATTTATTGAGTTATAACGTGTTTCAGTTTCTGATAAAATTTTAAACTGTAAATTAAAAATTTATATTCTATGACTAAATACTTAGATGGTTAGACTTATTTTGTTCAAATTAAATAATAATTAATTTTACCAAAATTTAGTATATTATTAATTAATTTAAAAATCGACGCAATTCCATTAATGAGGGATTTTGTTTTGCACTTAAATTACGTATATACTTTCTGGTTTGTCTTTAGAGGCGTTTGACTTTGAGTACTTTATAAAACTCAATATGTATATTTGTTTAAGTTGTTGTAACAGTTTTCAAGAGGTCCTCACTAAATTTTATTACCAAATCAATACAATATTTAATTTAATAACAAATTCTGTAATATTTAGCAGCTCAACATCATCTTAATCTTCCACTTTGATGTACCTGTCATATTCGTTGTTCTTAATATTCGCTGTATTAATTCTTATAAAAGCATTATTATCTGTATTTTTATTACTAAAGCATTATGATACGATCGAGTTAGAAAAGGATTTAAAAAGAATTTTGTTAAAATGTACATATATTGTAATTTAACAGATCACTAAAATATATCTTGTGAGCTCAAACTAAAATTTATTCAAATAGATTCAATGTTTTTTTTTATAATCATATCTTATAATTTTCGCTTTTAGATCATTAATATTTAATAGGGTCACCATATTTTGCAAAAAAAAAAATTTGTTTCTAAAAGATCTAATTTTAGAAATAGAAAGTTTTTAAATTACAATTTCAAAAGAAAATATATGTAATAATTTCTCCTGGCCCCACAACAAATTATTATTAATTTAATTAAACTTAATTAAGTAATCGTAAATAATCTATAAATTAAAATGTGATAATTATGAATTTTTATTGTATAAAGAATCACATATCATTTACATTTTTGATTTCATATTAAGATATACTTAATGACAAACATATAATATATGTATGTATGTGTATACATTTTTCAAATACATATGTTCACATTATGGAACTTAAGTTTTCATTGTAAATCTGAGAAATAAATAATATTATCAAAAATATATAGGTTTTGGAACTTGAAATCACAATTAAATGCATAGAACGCTGTTGACATTGAATTTTTTTTTTGTTTTTTCTTGCATATATTTCATTTCATTTGCGAAATAATCGCGAAACTTAATCATCTTGTAAATCTTGTATATGTTTTTGATCAGCGTCGAATTCTGAGTCGATTTAGCTTTGCCTGTCCGTCCGCCCATCCGTTCGTCTGTCCATCGTCAACGATAACTTAAAAACTAACTGAGCTAAATTCAACAATTCTTCACAAATGATTTGTTATAGTAAATACCAGAACCCTATTTAAATTGGATATGATCGTCGTAGTGGTTCGAGTACCTGCCATACAACTTCCAAATTTATTTGGCTACATCTCAGAAACTATAAAAGCTATCTGATATTGAAATTTCACACAAGCGAATATATTAGTAGAGCCAATGTGTTTGATAAAAGTTTTTGAAATTGCTTCGCTTCTTCTGGTGGCTGCCATACAACTTCAAAACTTATTTGGTCATATTTTGGAAAATATTGAAATTATAGTATTAAAATTTTGCATAAATGAATATAGTAATACGGCAACTTAAATTCATAGTTTGTCAGCTATGACATATTTATTCGCACATAGGATAGAAAAATTCGTACGGTTATCACAGAGTTGACACGGTTAACTCTATTTTTTCTCCTTAATATTTTTTTTATAGTTTGTCTTTTCTTTAATATTCAAGATTATTTTTTAATATTTATTTTCAATTTACATTTGTTTACTTAGAATTTAAATATGTATACCGAAATTCGTACATACAATGTATTTCAATTAAAAATAATTTCAGTAATAAATAAACATTAGGTACATACATATTTAAAATTTTCAATTCTTCTGTTGTGTTGGCGGCATAAAACAATATTTAAAATATTAGTACATAATTATTAGCAAAGGAACAGGCAGGTGTGTATATATAGGCAAAGTACAAAAAATATAAGAAAAAGAGTTCAATGATCGCAAGTTATTAAATATTTTTATAAATAAACAAAAGAGAAAACATACTATTTGCATAAATTAAAAAAAAATCATGAATTTACTAATATTAAATCAGTTTTAACAATTTTGAAATATTATAATAATTTTAAAAATTATGTTGAAATTATATGTACATTAAGTTGGTATGATTTAGGCAGAGGCTATGATGGAATATGCAGGTTTAAGATTTGATTATAACTATATCGAATAACAAATTTTGTAAGAATTCTTTATTGCAATCAAAATATTTTAGTACGGCACTATGTAGTAATACAAAATATTAGTAAATAAATTTCTTACGGAGCCAGAATTTCCTCTTGAAACATTGAAAATTGAATAGTTATTATAGTCGTTCCTATGTCATATTCATTTCTAAACATTACTTTCGTATAAATATTATAATTTTAAAATAATTTTAATTATTCCATTTATATGGCAATAATATTACTTTGCATTGCATGCATAATTATTGCACGTGCTT
Source organism: Condylostylus longicornis (assembly GCF_029603195.1). Lineage (NCBI taxonomy): Eukaryota > Metazoa > Arthropoda > Insecta > Diptera > Dolichopodidae > Condylostylus > Condylostylus longicornis. The sequence goes on along the minus strand of NW_026577973.1, from coordinate 13,833,174 downwards.
AAAAAGTATGAGTAATAATAATACTGAGAGCTACAAATGAGGAAATTCTAAATGTCGCATACATTTTACGCTCCAATATATAAATTATACATTTATTTTTAAATGCAAAAATTTTACAAAAATTTTTACGTACGACGTAAACCATGAATATAAAAAAATATTTTAGTATATTTATGTGTACGCTGTTAAAAAATTTTCGCCAAATTTTGAAACTAAAAAATTTTAAATGTTTAAAATAAAGCTTTAAAAATACATTTACAATTTCAATCAAATAAGCTGTAATTTTAAAATTTTAATTAAGAAAATTTTTTTCATAAAAATGTTAACAATATGTATGAGCTCATGTATATTGTTTGATTTTAGGTGCCTTTTGGAAAAAAAAAGAACCAAATTTGAATTTAACATAGGTCTAGGTACACAAGCATTCCATTAAGTCATAATTAAAAGCCAAACTATTTCATTATGACAAAATTTAATTATAAATACTTTGGTATTGATAATCGGAATTTTTTTAACTGTGCAAGTCAGAAAAACAAAATTTTGAAATTCTTATTGTAACTTAATTAATTAGTCATATATTTTTTTATAATTATTTAAAACAAACTATAAACGCTAAAGTCACATACATTCTGATTTATTTTTACGACAAAATTTTCCGCGAAAAATTTCACATATTGAATAACAAAATAAAATAATGTAGCGATATATAGGTATCCGGGTGAATTAGTATGTGTATTTTTCACATGGGTTTATGTGTATTTTTCAAATTTTCAAAAAATTCAAGATGTTTTTTTAAGTTGAACTATATTTTGTTACGCCTTTTAATTCTCAGAACATGCGGGATAAAATTTCTATTGAGACATAGCGACATCTATTGATGTTCAATATAAACCACAATAAATAATTTGTTTTTAATAAAAATTATTATGAATTGCATTTAAAATTTATATTTTATTGTAATTTATTTCATTTTAGCTTGTGTTAACTTTAAGGGAGAACTAATTATGGTAGAGCAAAATATGGGTATATGTATGTTATGTATAAATAAAATATTATATAAAAAATTTATTGTATTTCAATGAAGGTTGATTGCACTTTTATTATCGTATATTCAAAAATTCAAATCACGTGCATATTAAATGAAAAAAAAAATATATTTTTTCTTGATTTATTTATTTTAAATTGTCATATAATAGTTATGATGGTTATAAAGCACGTCATATTCTTATAAAAAACAATAATTTCTCTATAAAATATAAAAAAAAATATTAATATATATATAGGTACCTTAAAAAATTCAAAACAAACATTTTTTTTTCCATAAATTTAAGAAATAATTACATATATGTATATAATATTAAATTAAATGAATAATTGACATTTTTTGTAGTTTTTACGAGACTTAATCCATAAACAGCTCAATAAATTTTATTAGTGATAATAAAATATTCGAATATAAATTAATTTAGGATCTAGACAGATTTAAGTTTACAAGGTATAAATAAATTAAATTAAAATATTTAATATGATTTATTTCAGACACTATTTAATATTGTACATATTTCGTTTATTATAATTTTTCCTAATTTTTAATAATCAGCATTCCTTCAAATTTTTATGTTTTTTTTTTGTTTTTGAATTGAATTCTTAAAACATGGGTATATGAATAAAAATTGTCAGAACTAAAAAATGGAATTCTATGAAATTTGATTAACAGAAAGCTTTTTGTCTAAATTTCAAAGATTTCATAATAAAATTGCAAGTTTTTACTAATTAAGATTCAATATTTGAATAATTAATTGAAGGAGTAATTAATTTAGTAATTAATTTAACAGAAAAATATTAAGGAATTTTATTTAAGAAATTAATTCCACAGTTTTTATAGTACTTGGGTCAGGCAAATTGTTCAAAATCATCTATGTTTAATTACTAAAAACCATTATATATAACGGAATATGGAACTGTTATTTAAATTCTAAAAGATATGAGCGTAAAAATGTAAAATGAAAAAAAAGAAATTTTCTTTTTGTATTTAAAGAAAGAAATTAATATTTATATTTGTGAACCAATTTATCAAAATGTTTTAATGGTAAAATTACCATAATTATACAGAATATTAGAAATCTACGCCCATAGTTAATAAACAATTAGCGTAAATAGGAAAAATTTTAGAATACAAATTACATTTAAATTAAATGGACATTCATTTCATAAATTTTCTAAGTATGAACTTATATGAACATTATTTTAAAAGATTTAACTTCTTCATAAATTATAGGTTTCTAGCACTTTTTCAAAATTTCCAAAAATAATTGTATTAGTTCAACTTTGTCCGTACGACCGTCCGCCCTTCTGTTAGAAAACGGAAATTTTATACAGATTTTCTAGAAACTTATTTTTCTAAAAGAAAATTTCTACCGTTCTCGTCCCGTCTTAAAGTTAAAGCGCTTCAAAATTCTCAAAAATGGCATTATTATAACGAAAAATGGCATGCCATAAAAAAATATAATTATTTTTCTTAACTCACATACCTAACCATCGAGTTCGGGCAGTATTTCTAATTTTTTCATCCTAAATGTATGCAAAAATTTGATGTATATATTTTGGGATTTAATGAAAGTAGTAGATTGGGATATAAATGTAGTAGATTGTTTTTAAAGGCTTGTATTTAAAGTATTAATACTTGTTCGAAAGAAAAGTGTTATTTTATTTATTTTATATGATTTCTCTATGGGAAAGACCTAATTTTTTTCTTAAAAAAACAAAATTACAAAGAGTGTTTTTATTTTTTATGATAAATTTATACAATCAAATATTCAAAATTTTTAATGCAAATTTGAAAACAGCCAATTGCTAGTCAATTAAAAATTATAACTGAAAGTTTTGCAGTTGATGACAGGTCTACATATTTCGATTTTTACAACATTTAAAACTTACTTTACTCGGTACTTTAGTTCTCGCATTTTAGTGACAAAATGTTTCGCCAGCTCTAAATAAATTTTAAGATTATGTTATTCAAATTTTGGGTTATAAATTTTTTTTTAGAAATTTAAAGTATTCTTTAAGGTCCTTAATCGAAGTATATATGCAAATCTTGTAGCGATACATAAACATACATAATTTCTTTAATCATTTTTAAATATCGTATTGTAATTGATTCTGTGTAGAATAGAGAATATCCATACTTTTCATTAGCATATTTAATCGAAACGTTGGAATTAATATTATTATTTATTTTTTTTCTGTATAAAATTTAAAGAAAATTCATAATTTTGTATACATAATCTTTAATTATGAGAATAAAATATGCTCTAGTTTCTTTTTAATTTAATTATAATTTTAATAAATAACTGAATTTGCCATTATGTGTGTTTGTACATAATATATACAATGTCTTATGTATTTATTTTCAAATAAATAATCATGAATTTTTCTTCTTTATTAAATTTTCCATAATAATTCTAAATGTATATATACTTGTACATATGTATGAATATTAGTATATGTATAGGTATATAGATCAAATTATATGGTCAATTTTCAATTCTTATAAAATTCTAACTTAATTTTTTTTAATATTTTTCATTTTTAATATTTTTCTATGGAAATTGATGTTTTCTTTAATTTTCTTCTTTTACTATGGTTTATTTAGTTTTTTTCTTTATATACTCGTATAAGTACATATGTATATATAAAAGTATATAGGTGTTAATATTCATTTTTCTTAATAATTGTTATTATAATATTTATACATAGTTATATATTATGGTTTGTATGTTTATTTGCAGCATAATAATTTTAAAGGTAAAAGAAAAACTTAAAAAGTCCGATGAACGTAAAGCTTAATCCTAATAAACAACGGTATGCTTTAAATTATGAATATTAAATAATTTTTTCTCTTCTCTGTTTTATGTGTTACAGTGAAAACTCGAAATTTAATTATGTTAAAATTGATTTAAAAAATATTCAACATTAAATTATAAAAAGCGATAAATACTATATAAAATTTTATTGTTGACGTTAGTAGTTTGGTATTATAAGCGTTTTCATTATTAATTCTTGAAAATCGCCATATGTTGTAATAACAGTTTCAGTTTTAAGTTGGACATATGGTAAGTTCGGGTTAATTTTTCAATTTTATATTGTACAATTATAAAAACTAAAATTGAACCGAATTTTTACCGGGTTCGCCTTCTTATATAATAGAACAAAAAAATTTGAATCAGAAACAATTTAGAAAGAATTTATGTAGTTATAGAATTAGGATCGGAAAACAATTTGTTTAAAATGTAAAATTATTGTTTTGAACTAATTTTGAATTGTAAAAATTAAAATTTATTATATAATAAATATAATATTTTAAAGAAGAATCTGAACCTAAGGATATTTTGCGCCAAGTAATTTTGATTATATGTTTGGTATTTGCATAAGTTAGAAATTCAATAAAAATAAAAAAAAATTAGAGCTTAATGGCTTCAATTATTTTCGTTTTCTATATAGGACAGAGAAAAAGAGAACAAAAATGTAGTTGAAATATATATTAATTAATTAACCAATTTGATGAATTTTCTATTTCGTGTGAATCGGGTATTAAATATGCGCATATGCTCAATAAGAATGTGTTACATTAAGAAGGCTTAGACATATCAAATAAATTCATTATTTAGCCGCTTCTATTAGCGCAATTATAAAGCTGGACTAATAGTTATATATAGAAATATCGTTGGAAGTACTTTAAACCATGTAGCGGGAAAATTATTTTTAACCCTATACGAGTATAATAATTCGTACATGACTTGAATAATATAACAAATTAAATTATATTATATATCTATATATATATAAGTCATATTTTCTCCATAAAGACATAATTCTGTATACAGACTTAAATTCTAATTTAATTCTAGTTCAAAAATATATTCTATTTAATGTGTTCTAACTCAATGAAAATCGCACTTAAAATTTATATCATATTCAAACCACATATGTATAATAATTTAAAAAAAAAATATATTTCTTATTGCACATTTTGAATCTGTATAACAATAATGAAAATGAAAATTATAACAATAATGCATTTTCAAAGAAATTAATATTGAAAATTTATACAACAAATCAATCATAATTTTTTATAGAAGTGAAAAATTATTAATTTCACTGTAACTTAACACACATAATTTGCACACACATTTCTATACGCTACTCAAAGAGAACTTTAATTTTTTTTTTTTTAAATCCGAAAAAAAAAATTAAAAAAAAAAACAAGAAAAAAACAATAAAAATTTAAAAAGTAAATAAAAAAAAATAAATATAAATAAAATGAAAATCAACAGGTAAAAAAGATTCAGAAACTTTTTACTCGCTGATGGTTAAAGACGTGCTCAATATACGCTATCGTAAATTTGTGTACGCCATTCTTATTTGACTGTCAAGTTGAGTAGTGCGTTGAGTGAAAATTTTTTATTTATTTTTTTTTCTTATTTTTTTTTTTAATCACGTTTAATTTTCTTTTTAACTAATATTCAAAATTAAATAAAATGTAATGTGTGAAATTTTAATAGTAAACTAAAAAGAATGCATAATTATAAAAAATAATAAAAATAATAAAAAAAAAGAAATTTAATTAAGACTGTCGTTGGATTGCTATACGGAAAATAATATTAAATAAATAAAATTTTTTTATTTAATTCCAAATTCTAAAGGTAAAATTACATAAATTTTGTGTTTTTATTTAAATATTTAGAAATTTTAAAAAAAAAATACCGCATTGTATGCATACAAATTAAATTTTTTTTATTCAAAAGTTTAGCGTTTTTTTATTGTTTGGAGAATATTATAGTTAGATATAAACGTCAGTCAAATTAATTGTAAATCATAAATGATATTCCATGCAGTACGAGAGTTTTAGGTAGAAATACGAGATTGTGAATAGGTTCAAATAATAGCAATAAATACTATATAGGTTTTTTTTCAGCAATGATTTGCAGGGCAAGCAATCATATAGTTTCGTGAAGTTTTTATAAGAAATACTTTTCGCGTGCGATTACTCTCTAAAATTTAAGAGACAAATTAGTTAAATTTATGCATATATAGAAATTTTTTATATATATGTATTTAAGATTTCATAAAAATTTTTGAATTTTGTAAATTTTTTCATATTTTTAATAATTTTTAAATATAATATATATCTGCATATTTAATATGTGTGCGGATGCATATTCATATATGCCCAAAATATTTGATATTTTAAGGTTTGATAAAAAAGATTTTCCGAACAACTGTTTGTAATTGCTTATAATGTAGTATGCAATTGAGATAGCTTAACTATTATTTACAAATTTGTAATACTGTTATACTGTTATTACAAATTTGTAATGTGTTATTATAATTAATCAATAATTATACCTTGGTATATAAATAGAGAGTCATAATAATTAAAAAAAACACACATTCTTCATAATAATTGGTTAGTTAAACACTAATAATGCTAAAATCACAAAAAACCCCAACGGGTATAATAAAATAAATTAAATAGTTAAGAGATTGTCAAGGAACAAATTTCTTCCTATACTGGCACAATATCAGAACAGCTTTTATTGTATCAAATATTAGTAATACCTATTAAGGCAGTGGTTGAAGTGACATGGGATGGTGCAGTATACCATTTCTATACTTCTAAATAATTTTAAAACCATGTCCCACTATTTCTTATCGAGAAAAAATTTATTCTAGAACGTAATTTGCACTACAGAAATACTTTCTACAAAATGTGAATAAAATTTTCCAATTATCTTTTATAAAGATAACAAATACAGAAATTCTTTATTATTATTATCATAGCCATATTTTTATAGTTGTAAAGACTTTATTTCGGAAAAAATATTTCAAAAGAAATTCAAATTCGAATTAAAACATATAGTAAACATCAAACGGCGACAGTACATCAAACGAGTCTATTATTTTAAAAACCTTTGATCCCTGGACAGAAGCACAAATTGCATGCAATAAGCTATAGGAACATAGAAATGGCTAAAATCAGTTTAATTTCACTTATGTTTCCTTAACCATTCCACCACTTTTAATCTGTACACCTTCGACTACTGCCTATAGAATATTGTTTGAAATGGAAAAAAAATTTATATTGAAAATTTATAATAATACCTTATATGTAGATTATCTATATAAAATATTATAAATTTAATATTAATATATATAAGTATATGTACATATACATATATTATATTGAGTATATAGAAAAAAATAGTAAACAAGAAATTTTCTTTACTATTATATTAGAAAAGCTTCTAAAATTTATTTGTGTTTTGATTTTAAATATGAAATAAAAGAAAAAAATATAGACTGCGATAACTATTTGAACTTTCAATCATACAGAAATATTACAAATTATATACATATAATTTCAGTAATTCTAAGTTTTATTATTGTATAAATAATTAGTCAGAACTGATTTATTGACATTGTGAGAATCAAATAAAATATTTGTGTTTAATTTTATTTATATTTATGTTATATTTGCCATAATTCTAAAATATATAAATTAATATTATATAGTAGGTTATTGTAGATTAATGTAGGACTATATGAGTATGCTAGTAAAATTTTATTAATAAATAAAATATTAAAATTCATTATCAATTTTTAAAACAATAATTTTCAAGAAAAAATAAATATTTATTAATTGTTTGCTGTTAATTTCTATAGTAATCATAAAATGATTTCATAATTATTTATTTATATGAAAACTCTATATATGTAGGTATTTAAATAGTGATTACATTCTTGTTGCAAATAAATATTTTGCGGGAAAATTTTAGATTATTATTTTTAATTTTACGTGCGACATTTGATCTAAATTTAAGACTCCTAGTTTAAAATTTTGTTTCTAAGAACATATTTGATTTTCTTGTACTTTAAAATAAAATTAAATTAAATTTACAAATATATGTACATATATATGTATATGCAAATGTAACATAGTTTGAAGTAAATGATACCAGAAAAGCACGTGATAAAAAAACTCAAAATAAAAAATAATTTATTTTTAAAATAAAATACGGTGTTTGTTTGTGAATTCTTAATTTAAACTTTATATTAAATTATCTGTGTCGATATATATATATATACACAATATATGTGTATATGTATAATAGTAATTCGCAATGTACATAAAACATGTAAAACATAACGCGTTAACATTGTAACAATTAACCTTAAAAATGCTAATTATTTTCATTTATAAATAAATAAATAATTTATAGAAATTTTTTAATCCATTTCTAGTGAAATCAAGTTTTCGTATAGTAAAATTAGTACATTTGTATAATTAAAGTTAATTATTGCAATGACTACTGTAATAATAATTTACGATTTATTCAATATTCGAATGATATTATATTTATAATTAATAAAAATAATTTAATTATGTAGATATGTAGATAAATTTCAAATTTTTAATAAGTTCCGAATTATGAATCAATTAATCAAATTAGAATATAGGGCGAAACTCTTATATTATAAATATAGAATCAAAAAAAGTGGAATATATTAATTATGATATTATATATTCTATGTTCTATATAGCATATAGTACATATGCATTAATGCATATAGTATATAATATATTCTATTTAGTATATAGAATTAATATATTCTATATTGTTACGGTAGGCTCGTCACCTATACTTAGTAAATTCAATGACGTATGAAACTGGTTCATGATCATGTAGAATATCACCCAACAGCCCTATGATTTTCCAAGGAGCGATGTAGCATAGAAAAAAATATATAGTAAAATTTCTTAAAATTTAAAAATCTCATGAATCTTTTCTCAAGATTTTTTTTAGATTTGGTCATCTATATAGTAGTTTAATTTTAAAACATTCATCTTATTTTAACATTTATTTTTTATGATCAGTCAATTATTTATTTAATTCTTGGTCCCTTTTAATAAATTTTAGGCTCCTTTTTTGGAATCGGCCTTCTAAAACCAAAATTTCTACCATACTTTTGTGGTAATTTTCAGGTTTTGTAGTGTAATATTTATAATCTAACGTAAGCATATAAGTAGTTGAAGAAAAACATTGCGAAAATCATTTTATGGCAAAATGATCATAAAGTATATTATATAACATTGATTTCGGAATATTATGTTGAAAGGAAAATATGCAAATTTTAATTATATAAAAGCATTAATCTCACATTTACTTATACAAATTTTAAATTAAGGATGATACAATAACATTTTTTAGACACTTACAATACCAATATGAATGCCATATGACATTCAGGTTGGAAGGTTGATTATATCACATTTTGCCTTTCATGTTATACTAAAACTTAATACACACCTGGTAAATTTCAATACATTTATAATTTATTCGATATTTAATAATATTTGGCATTTTTTGTTTTACTCAAGAAAAAAAACCTGTTTTTAGAAAGCATTAAATAATCAAATAAAAATTTTAAATTTTTATTAATAATATAATTAAAACAGAATATTAAAAAAATAATTTTAGATTGGGAGACTTTTTTTTTGGTTATACACGTTTTTTAATTAAATGCATTTTTTTAGTGATTTCTACATTTTAATTTTAATAGTTTTTATTGCATATTTTTTAAAATGTGCACTCTTTAATTGATATAGGGTTGCTTGTTGCTAGAAGGTATAAATTTAGAAGTAAATTTGAACATTTTTAGTTGAATTATATCAGTTAAGTTTCTATTCTGAATGTGCTTAATGACGGTCGAATTTTTACATTCTTTATATACATATATTCATATATAGAACAATGTTTAGTTTTCAACTGCTGTGTGATTTGTTTGTATTGCATTACGAATGCTTTCTACATATTAGTGGTTCTTATATATTAATTTTTGGCCTTGTAGATTGTGGGTTGCAAAGACAAGAGTCTACAACAATCCCCTCGACACCCATCCTCTTGATGAATTCGAGTAACTTTGAAGGCCCGACAATCTTTAATCTTAGTGTCTATTATAGTAAGAAAAAAAATGAAGCGTTTTCATTACTATATCCTTCTTTTAATATTCTTGTTTCCACAATGCAACTGTTATACATTTAATTAAATAGAAATAACAATAATATAAAATTTTATTAATTTATATTATTTGTTTTTTATTATTAGTGTTGATTTACGTTTTTAAAATAAAAATTAAATTTGTCAAAGCAATAAAATATTTAACAAGGCTAGTGCTTTTTTTTCCATTTTATTAAAAAAAAAATTTATAAAAACAAATACAAAACTTTATTATTAATATCGTATTTATTATTCTATAACCGCAAAATTCAAAGTTATAAAAAAAATATTTTTTTATTATTGTTAATTTTAAATTCACCATCAAAATCAAACGTATTGAATTTCTTCAATGAAAGCAGTCAAATAATGATTTTATACGTTAAATTTTTTATTAAAATATGAAAAACAAAAAAATATTTTGATAAAAGCTCCTAATGTTTATGTACATTTGTACATACATATATACATACTTATTAATTAATTTAATCGGTTCTATTTAATAATTTCAGTGCAAATTTTTTATGGGGAATAACTTGTACAACATTAAATAGAAAATATAAAAAATTCAATATGTCAAGGAGATTTGCAAGCAAAATAATGATTAAAAAAAAATATAATTAATTAGTACTCATAATATTTTAACTAATTCGGAAGAAAAGTAATTTATCAATGAGATTTTTTGTTACTTGACAATGGACAGCTTAGTATTTTCTTATTTGTCTCTTGTTTTTTTGGTTTTGGTCTTACCTGTACTAATATTTCGTAGTATTCCTTATTTAATTTTTAATTTTATGTTTAGTTTTATTGAATGTAGTTGTACTTTACGTTAAAATAAAGTTGTGTCAAATCAGTGGTTTGTAGAGTAGCACATTTTCCTTCAATAATTGAAAATATTGCTTTTAAAAACAATCGTTATTAAAAATAATTTCATTCATGTACTTGGAAATATTTCCAAGTTTGCATACATTTAGGATGAGCAATTTATGCAATCTTTAAAATAAAACAAAAAAAATATTTAAATATTTAAATATTTAATAAATGTTTCTAACTTTTTAAGGGTAAATCGCCTAAGTTAAGGAAAGTAATTATATTTTTTAGTGGCATGGAATTTATCGTTATAAAATTATCCTTAAATTGGGAAAACCTTACGGTTTCGAAAATATAAGTTGCCAAAAACTCAAAATTTGGAAATTTCATTTAACGAAATAAATTGTTTACTAATATCTAAAAGCTGCTAAAATTTCAGATTGCTACAACTTATAGTAGATAACGGTTAATATTAGCAGCCATTTTGCTTTTTTAATATTTAATTATGTTGTGCCGCGGTAGAAGAAGCCCGATTCTATTTTTTTGTAAAACGATTTGTAAAACGTTTATGGTGTTTTTAAAACAAATGGTGAAAAAATGGCATTTGAAGGCCTTTTGGGGGGCTAGAGGGGAGGAGATAGGTAAAAATTTTCTTCCACGCAAATAAGTTTCTAGTAAAGATCTATGTAAAATTTCAGCTTTCTATCTTCAAGGGTGTAGAAATTTTGTGAACGCATGCACGGACGGACGAACGGATGGAAACAGAGCATCTAATAAGCACATTCTTTTTTTAATTTTTTTTCAAAAGTCCTAAAAATTTTAAGTGCATAACGCATAAACCTAATTTTTGACGGAAATCTAAATTATTCGGAGTTTCCAGTTGTAGTAATTGGGAAATAAGTTCAGTTTACGTTGGACCTACAGCATGATAAAATGAAATTTAACAAAATTTTACTTAAAAATCAAAAAAATTTTTGTATTATTTTGCTTTTTTTCAATCACTTAAGTACGTCATTCAAAAACTTTTATTATTGGAAATTTTTGGGTTTTTTGTTATTAATTAAAATACAAAATTTTAACATATTTCATAACTGGTTTAATAATAATAAAATGTTTTTTTTATTCTTTATTATTTTCTGTAAATTTATTTTAGAGATTCTTTATTTTACAACTTCAATGTTAATTAAATGATTACATTTAAATTTATGAATCTCTTTCAATTTGAAAATTACATTAGAGGGAAGATTCGAAAAGATCGAAATGTGTGAATGAACAATGTGTGAATTTATGTCTCAATTGCTAGTCAATTTATGTCTCAATCTAAGCGTTATCCGATATCATCTGCGTTCATAAGTAAATGCAAATTTAATGTCAACTATTGATTTTGCAATTGAAATCACTCGAAATAATGACCATGATTTTGTTATATAAATTAATATATATTAACTTTCAAATAATGACCTAAAAAAATTCACTATTTTCAGACGTCGGTTAATGTATTCTCTCCTGATATTTTGATCAATATGTTTCAGTCCTCAGAAATGGTTATGCGATCTTGTTTTGTAATTTTATTTATGGTATTAAATTTCACTTTACAAGCATTTCTTTAAATTTAGACACAATGTTGTCTAAGATTAAATATGAAAATTACTTACCTTTACTTTCAAAGTCTAACACTCCTACAAAAATATTCCTGCACTTTGAGCTAGACTGAGTTTTTTTTTTACCGAAAATTGCTACATTTTCTCTTAAATCGTTTTTACTATAACTTTTTTGTAATTGTTAAAGGTGAAAATTTTTTAACAACGCGAACAAGTAAAGGACACCCTCAGTCAAACCCAATAAGATTAAAACCGCCACCGAGACCTTTGCGGCAAATTTCCTTATATTTCACTAGGTATTTTAATGCAAAAGTTATGGTAAAGATGGGTTTAGGTAGCAGAGGTAGACCCACCCACCGAAATTTTGTTTTAATTTATTATTTCTAGAAACTTTTGTAACATCTTCCATTTAACTTTCAAAGACAAAGACATTTTCAGGATGGCAAGTATGGTAAGAAAAAAAAAATTAAGTTGCCTTTGTCCTTAATGAGTCCTTATGAAACTTTGTAAATGAGTCCTCTTCTACGCTGAGTTATTAGAGTTTTAAATATTTCGTTAACAAGAAAAGAAAAACATCATCAATAAGATTCAATAGAAGTTAATATAAGGGTACTCAATAAAGTAAAGTCTTAAAGTAAAGTTGCGATAGTACTTTACATTCCATAATCTGAGTTCTTACTTCCATAAAATACTTAATCTTTTAATAATTTGTTAAAAAGATGACAACTTAATTTTAGTAAAGTTATGGGCAAAAACAAAATTTTCAATTGATAGGCAAAAAAAAAAAAATTATAGAAATTTTAAAAATTTATGCTTGTCCTTTAGAACACTAACCGAACTTAAGGGTTAAGTTTATTATAATTTTTGTAAAACTATAAATAAAAATAATTAAACAAAGATGTAAAATATAGGGCAAGAAGTTAACACCGACCGCATCTTGTCTATTATCTTACATACAAGGAATAAATAATGGTTAATAATTAAACCAATGGTTAATAATCATTACATAATTATTTCTGAATGCCAAATTAATAACAATGTCAACAACATACATGCATACATACACACAAAATTATAAGTACTTTTTAATGTTTTTTCGTTCTTAATTATTATTAATAAAACATGTTACTATTATTTAAATTAAATATTATTTTATTAACATTCTCCTAGCTGCGTACATATACAATACATACATGCATAATAATATACAATAAAAATATTTTACATGAATTCAATGAAGCTTTAAATGAATATTACAAAATAAAAGAAGTATAGAAAAAAAAATCCATTATATTTTACATATTAATTTAATTTTTATAAAATTTAACATAGAAAATTCTTCAAGCGAATAGTTATGATGTTACTTTGTATTTATAAATAACGTAATTGAAAAAAAAGAAACGAAATAGAAATAAAAAAAAATAGCATGGTTAAAAAGAAAATCGACCAGGTATTTTCAAGGTGTTCCAAGTTGAAACACAACAGTTGCATGCGATTAATATTTTACCTCTACAATTTTTGTTTTTTTTTTACCTGTTTTTTTTTCTCTTTTATTGCATGCGATATTTTTGATTATGATTTTGCGAGTATCAGCTAGTAATCTACAATTTAATTATAATTGTAAAAAAATTCTTTTGAAATTCTTCACACTTATAATTAAATATTTTAAAAATTCTAATTGGAAAAAAGGGTTAAACAATTTCATATAGTTTGCATACTATATAAAGGTTGCAGAAAACATAAATGTATACACGCGTATATGCTCCTTTATCGCTGAGTATAGATATACGAGTAAATAAGGTTTGTTAGCTATTAAATGGGATGGTATTTGATAAAAACAAAAATTAATTATATATTGCACTTTATATACGTTTAATATGTTCCGTCCGCTAAACAAGGTCGTATTTAACATAAATTAGAAAAAAGAAATGTGAATAAAATTAATGAACAACTACACTTATATACAAATAACTTGTGTATACAAGTAGAATTTTGCAAAAACTCGATCTCCTCAAAGTTTAAATTTTTCGGTATGCGAATTTAAAAATTTTAAAATAAAATCTTAAGTACTTAATATTGACTTTCTACTCATTTTATTTGGTCAATAAGAAGATTTTAAATTAGTCTCGGAGGGTATTTATACACAATTACGATTTGTTAGTTTGCGGCTCATAATAAATACATAGTTATAGTTACGCTTTATTAGTTCCACTTATTAATAAATAAAATTGCCAAAAATAGAGTGATCAGGTTTAATTCTTAAATTATAATATTAAAATATTTCATCATTAACTAAAATTCATAATTAAATTTAGTGACGATATTTTGCTATGAAAATTATATTCAGTCAAGAATGTACATAATTCGAATCAATTTTTTTTTTATCGAATATGTATTATGAAATTTGAATTAAAGTATAAAAGTAATTGAAGATTTTTGAAAAACCTTAAAATATATCATAAATAAATAGAAGATTAAAATTTATATTAAATAATATGCCGACAGTATGTTACAATAAAACAGTGTCCGTATACATGATGCTTTATTGCGTGATTTCGTTCATTGCATCCGGATTTAACAAATTATTTGTATATAACAGTTAGTAAATTCGTAGGTTTTATAAAAACATTCAAAAAATATATTAGACCTTATAAACTATTCATACTTTTATAGTATTGGAGCAGAGCATTAATTTTCCGAATTTTACAAATAAGTAATTGGTTAAGAATGAAATGCAAGTTTCACTGAATGTTGCCACTTTTTATGTGTTTTGTACTACGAATTTATGTATAAAATGAGTTTTTGTGTCTATGATTGGTTTCAAGTGTTTATTCCGGGTTCTGCATATACATATATATACAAGCCCACAAAATATACATTGCTTATTGCATTTGCACAACAACTCCACAAAATTCATTCACATTAATCATCAAAAATTATAATGAAAAATGTGTTTCTCTCCTTGTCTCTTCACGCACTTCAACTAATATTTTTATATTCTCTACTTTTATAAAATTTATATATCATTTAATTTTTGATTTATTTGTTAAAATAATAATTATAATTTTTTTGTATTGGAATTCAATGATTTCTATTTTAATAAATTATTCAAATTTTTTATTTTAGGTTCATCAAAAGAACAAACAAAACAAAAAACGATAATTACAAGATGAGGAAAAATCAATTGTTATTAATGCTGCTGGTCAGTTTTTTTACATTTTTGAATTTTGTTTCATCTTCTGCATTACCATCAGCACAAAATGACGAATCAGTTCAAGTAAGGACATCATCAGTTTATGATTATTTTAGATTACCACGTGCTATTAAACCAGAATTATATCGACTTGAAATTATTACACATTTGAATGATAAAGAAGGATTTGAATTTAATGGAAAAGTTTATATTGATTTAAACATAGTGGAAGATACAAATAATATAACATTACATTCAAGTAATTTAACTATTGATCAAAATTTGGTAAGAATTACAAGAAAATCATCATCAGATATTGAAAATGAAGAAATGAATAATGAATCAAATTCAAATAAAATTGATATTAAATCAATTGATATTAATTTAAGTCATGATTTTTATATTATACATTTGACTGAAACTTTAAAAAAAGATGAAAAATATCAATTGTTAATGCCATTTAAAGCGAATTTAAGTAAAAATTTATATGGTTATTATCGAAGCAGTTATTTTGATCATAAAACAAATCAAAGAGTGTAAGTTTTAAAAAAAAAAAAAAATTAAAATTTAATTTCAGAAAAAAAAAAATATTTTATTTAAATTGATGTAGTTGTAAAATGAAACTTTCATTTCATTATTTTTATTTTTAATAATTTTTCTTATTATTTTTATAAAGATGGTTATCGACAACACAATTTGAACCAACCCACGCCCGTACAGCATTCCCATGTTTTGATGAACCAGATATGAAAGCGAAATTTAAAATTTTACTTGCACATGATAAAAAATATACAGCAATCAGCAATATGCCATTACAAAATCAAAAAGAGATGTAAGTCAATAAATTTTAATTCATTTACATACACACATATATCTACAATACATACGCATGGCAACAATTTTTAAATACATGATGAAATCTTGATAAGTAGTATATTGCATTTCACTTCAATTGTTAAGTATATGTATGTATGTGCATATAAAAAAAAAATTAATTAAGTGAATATTATTTCATAAGTTTGAAAATTATTTTTCAATGTTGTACATAAGAGGATTAAAATAATAGCCATACTTTTATATATTAAGTGTAATGCAACAACTTTCATTTAAAAACGTGAAACGAGAAAGAATAGAGTTGATCGTGTCAACTCTCTGATACCCATACGAATTTGTTATCCTATGTGCGAATAAATATGCCACAGCTGACTATGGGACAGGCTATGACTTTAAGTTGCCATATTACCTTATTAATTTATGCAAAATTTCATTACAGTGTTGTCACTATTTTCTAAAATATCGTCAAACTACTATTGAAGTTGTATGACAGCTACGAGAAAAATCCAAGCAATTTCAACGAATTTTATTTAACACATTGGGCCTGAATAACATATAGTATGTTCACTTGTGTTAAATTCCAATATCACAGCTTTTATAGTTTCTGAGATATAGCCAAATAACTTTTGAAGTTGTGTGGCAGCTACCACAAGCAGCCAAGCAATTTCAACGACGTTTATCAAACACATTGGACCTCCTTATATATTTGCTTGTGTGAAATTTCAGTACCAAAGCTTCATAGTTTCTAAGATATAGTCAAATAAATTTTGAAGTTGTTTGGCAGCTACCCGAACCAGTACCCCGATCATATCCAATTTAAATGGGGTTCTGGCATTTACTATAATAAACAATTTGTGAAAATTTGGTCAACTTAGCTCAATTAGTTTTTGATCATTGGGATGGACGGACGGACAGACAAAGCTAAATCGACTCAGAATTCGATGCTGATCAAAAACATACGCTTGAGTCTATATCTCAGACCGTTATTTCTTAGCTTTACAAACGGTAAGGCAAATTTAGTATACCCTTCGAACATACGTTCGTACGGGTATAATAATGGGAAATTCATGTACATACAATAACAGCATATACATACATACTGCATATATTGTGCATACGCATCAATATACAAACATAGTAGATATAACAAACATAATATAGCTAGTGTATGCATTTGTTAAATTTATTTATTTCATAAAATATTTAACGATAATTCCATTTTTAGGACAGATATAAAAGGATGGGTTTGGGATGAATTTGAAGAATCAGTTCCAATGTCAACATATTTAGTTGCATACACTATAAATGATTTCGGTTATAAAGATTCACCAATGGAAAAACTTGTTGAAAATAATGACAAACATGGTAATGTAACATTCCGTACATGGGCACGTAAAAATGCTTTAGATCAAGCTGAATATGCTGCTGAAATTGGACCAAAAATTTTACGTTATTATGAAGAATATTTTGATATTAAATTTCCATTACCAAAGATGGATGAAATTGCAATACCAGATTTTTCAGCAGGTGCTATGGAAAATTGGGGTCTTATAACATATAGAGAAACAGCTTTACTTTATTCTAAAAATCAATCAACACTTTCAAATAAATATCGTGTTGCATCAGTAATAGCACATGAATTAGCACATCAATGGTTCGGTAATTTAGTAACAATGAAATGGTGGACAGATTTATGGTTAAATGAAGGTTTTGCAACATATATTGCTAGTTTAGGTGTAGAATATGTTCATCCGGAATGGAATAGTTTAAAAGAGGAATCAAGTTCAAATATATTTGATATATTCCGTGTTGATGCATTAAAAACGAGTCATCCAATTTCAACAGAAATTAAAGAAGCACATAAAATATCACAAATTTTTGATGCAATTTCATATAGTAAAGGATCATGTGCTATTCGTATGATGCATTTGTTCTTAGGTGAAGAAACATTTAAAAAAGGTGTTTCAAATTATTTAAAAAAATTCCAATATAAAAACGCTCAACAAGACGACCTTTGGGAATCCTTAACCGAAATTGGACACAATTTAAAAACATTGCCAATTGAACAAAATATTAAAAGAATTATGGATTCATGGACATTACAAGCTGGTTATCCAATTGTAAAAGTTGTAAGAGATTATAAAACTGGTGGAGCTTATATTACACAATCTAGATATTTATTAGATACATATGCATCTAGGGATAATCTTGGAAATTGTTGGTATGTTCCATTAAGTTATACAACAG
Source organism: Condylostylus longicornis (assembly GCF_029603195.1). Lineage (NCBI taxonomy): Eukaryota > Metazoa > Arthropoda > Insecta > Diptera > Dolichopodidae > Condylostylus > Condylostylus longicornis. The sequence continues at coordinate 13,814,434 of NW_026577973.1, read as the reverse complement.
AAAGTGAAGGTGATTTTGATATTACACATCCACAAGAATGGTTAACCTGTAATGAAGAAACAAAAGACGTAATTCCATTAACCAAAGATTTTATTGCAAATCCCAATGAATGGGTTATATTTAATATTCAAGTATCTGGATTGTATAAAGTGAAATATGACGAGAAAAATTGGAATATGATTATTGAAACTTTAATGAGTGATAATTATAAAAAAATTCATTTAATAAATCGAGCTCAATTAATTGACGATGCGCTTGATTTAGCTTGGACTGGTGAACAAGATTATAATATTGCTATGCGAATTATTGAATATTTAAGACGAGAAAAAGAGTACATTCCATGGAAAATCGCTTTAGATAATTTAAATTTAGTTAATAGAATCATGAAAAAAACATCTGAGTATGAAAATTTCAAGGTATGATTTAAAAAAATTATATTTTACTAAATATTTTTAAATTAATGATCATTTTTTTCTCTTTAGCTTTACATTAAAAAAGTTTTAGAACCAATTTATGAACATCTTGAAGGTATGAATACATCAGCTATTCGTTCCACTGACGATAATGATCTTGAAAGACAACGTCATAAAGTTTTAATAGCTGGTTGGTCATGTAAATTTGAAGTTGGCGATTGTATTCCCAGAGCAAAAGAATACTTTAGAGAATGGTTTATACAAGAAAATCCTGATGAATATAATCCAATTCCATTAGAGTTACGTTCTGTTGTTTACTGTACAGCCGTTAGACACGGAAATGAAAATGAATGGAACTTCTTATGGAAGAGATATAAAAAATCCAATGTTGCATCAGAAAAAACATCTATTTTAGTATCATTAGGATGTTCACGTGAAGTATGGGTATTACAACGTTACTTGGATTGGTCATTTAATGAAACTACAGGGATCCGAAAACAAGATGTTTCAACAGTATTTGGTGCAATTGCTCGATCAGACATTGGTTATCATTTGGCTAAAGAATTTCTATTTCTTAATTTCGAAAAAATATATAAATAGTAAGGAATTTATAAAATTAATAAAATAATAAAATAATAAATTTTCTTTATATATCCACAATTAATATTCTAACAAGTCGATTCGACATTGAACAGGTGATAATGTCGATTCGTCCTTGAATATTACAAAACTACTCTAAAAATTTTGTCATAAAACATCCCTAACATTGATACAATAAATTTTTAACGCAAAATATTTTTTTTTTGTTTTAGCTTTGCTCCAGAAACTTCAAGACTGAGCAGATTTATTCGACCAATTGCTAATCAAATGTCAACTGATACCGAATTAGAATTAATGAAATCATTTACATCAAGAAATCGAGCATACTTAGAAAAATCCTCAGAAGGCGTTAAAAGGTAATAATTTTTATTTTAATTTTTATATTCAGTATTTAAGTTTTAAATAATTTTTTTTACTTTTAGGGCCTTGGAAATAATTGAAATTAACGCTCAATGGAAAACTAGAAATTTCGGTGAAATAAATAATGAACTCAAAAAATTAGTTGGACCAGATGATCATTAGATTTATAGGACAATCAAAGAAAAAGATTCCTTATATAGTAGATATTAAGTGGACTTTCAACATTAAAATAATACTTTTAGATTTTTAATTTTTATAAATGTAAAATTTTAAAATAAATATTAAAATATTGTATTATTAACATTAAAGGAAAAAAAAAGAAAGAAAAACCATTATAAATGTGAAAAAAATTCTGGCTTTCATTACCAGAATTAAAAATAATTCTGCAATCTAATTTATGGTTACAAACAACGTAGACAAAAAGAACTTCATTTTATATTAGATTAGAGACGAAATTCTAATGATACTATAATTATAATTAGGAAAATGTATTATGAAAAAGGAAAAACCGTTAAAATAAAAAATTAAAATAAGACTTAATGTTAGAAGGGTGTAGTAATTAGTATTTGAAATCCTTGATGGTGTATAAAATATCAATTTGTAGCGATATATACTTAAAATACATTACGCATCTCCATTTGGAGTTCTCCATGTGGGATTTGACTGAAAAACTTACTATATTCAGGCGTTTCTTAAAAAGTTTGAAGAACAACTTTTTGGAAAATTGATGAAACGGTGGAGAGAAGGACATAAAGCCTCTGTAATGTTATTATTCGAATACTAACAATTAAAATGCATTTTCTTTTTTTCAATTTTTCTTCATTTTTTTTTTATTATTTTTTCTTTTGTTTTGTCTATAATCATGTATACATACATACATATACATACATATGCACATATACATTTTTTAATAATTTTACAATATGTATGTACATATAATAAATAATTAAATAATATAATAATGATTTCATTTTATAATTTTAATTTTTTGTATGTTTTGTATTCTATTAATAACTAAAAATTACTAAAATATTTTTTTTATTTTATTTCTTTTTTAATAATATTTTGTTCTCTACGTTTTTTTTGTTCTTTGCTTTTAATCTAAATTATTTATGTAATTTTTTGGGTTTTTCAAAAATGTGAGAATGCTTTTTTTGGGTATTTTAACGTAAATTAAATTAATTATTTTAATTTATGCCATAAAAACAACAATAATATAGATAATTTAATTTTTGCATTCATTTTCAAATCATTAATTTTCTTTTTCATATTTTAAAAGTAAATATATACCTAATTAATATTTAATTGAGATTTGAAAATTAAATGTTCATGTACAATGTTATAGTTTTTTTTATAATATGCATAATTTCGAACTATATTTTTCAGTTTAAGAGATTTTTAATTTCAGTACAATATTATTTTAATATTTTTATACAAACCAAAAATTTAAACTTCTAATTAAAAAACATATCTAAAGTAAGCTTTATTTAAAATAAAGAACTAAATATTTTTCGTACTTATTGAAAAATAACAGACTAAATGTAAATGTAAGAAAATTAAATCTTTATAACCTTGGATTACATTACAAATAGCTCTACCCTGTCTACATACTAGTTATTAAAGATGCATAATTTTTAAATATGATTTACTAATAAATATACGTATGTAAGATTTATGAATAAATCATATTGAAATACTAATGAAATTATGTATGTATATCAATTACTAAGTATTTTGACCTTTTGATTACATGCACGTTTGTGATTTGGGTAAGTAATTTTTTATTTATACATATGTATTTTGAGTTAAAGAAACAAAAATATTGTATAAAAGAATTTTCTAAAAAAAATTTTTATGTTATAAAATAATTTTATTTTGAAATGAAAAAAAATAATTTTAACTATAATGTCCCGTAAACGTTTTAGGCTTTAAATAAGATGAGTAAAAATTGGGATAGTGTTCATTCAAATAAATAATTTAATTGTCTAAATTTAAATTAATAATCGTTTACATGAAATTGAATTTATGAATAATACAATGTATTTATTTCATTTTTTTAAAATCAATATGATAGTTTTAATTAATTTTTATATTCATATTTATTTTAAATATTTTGAATTTTTTTTTAAATATAAATTTTTAATTTTTATTATTTTTAATAATTAATAATATTATTCAATAACTAATTATACACTATATAAATAATATAAACAAATAATTTTTATATAATTTGGGGACTAAGTGTATAACAAATTTCGTATATAAAAAATACGTATATGTATATATAAATTATGTATTGCAATATTTTTTTGTCCGAAATTTTAATTTAATTGAAAAAATTTTATAGCTATATAATGAAAATAATGAAAGTATTTATAATATTATTTATTTTTAAGTAGGGGGTTTTCGTTTACGTACGCTGCGCTGAATGTTCTACATTGGAACTAAAAATTTCTAAGTCGCACATAAGTTAAATAGTATACAAAAACTTTAGCTAAGTTTTCTTTGTTTACGCAGTCTACAAATTCAAAAACACTTCTAAATAATCAATTGTTCTAAAATAACAGAGATGTCATTGTTTATGAAATTGTATCCTAATAATTTTCGTCTTCCAATTCACAGCAAAACAAGGAAATTTGAACAAGATTTAAAGACTTAAAGAAAACTTACTTTAATAACCCTTCAACATCTGAATCAGCTATTTTGAAATTTAAAATTTTTTTTTTGAATTTTAAATTTTGAAAAAAAAAAGGAATTTCATGAGACAGTTACATTTCTAACAGATTCTTTAGTACAGATTGAATTTCCGAACGCATTTTATTACAGCCATAGTTATTTCCGATTGATTTATATTTTCAGTGCGTATGTAGCGTAAATTTTCGAAAGTACTACAAGCTAGAATTATTCTAGAATAGAATAAACGAAAACCTCCATACAGTAGCATGAAAACCTATAAAAGCATTCTTAAAATACTAGTAAAAATTATATAAAATAGAAAAATCATTAAAATTATACCCTATCGTTTGTTCTAATAATATGCCCCAACAAATTCTCACATTATTAAGAATTTCTAAAATACTCTTTCTATATTTTTTTATTGTACAATTGAAGAGCATTATGAGAATTTTTATTTGAATCATCTATCTCTCATTGTATTAAATAAGAATAATTAATTTTAATAAATTTTGAGATATAAAGCAATTAATTAAGATATAATTAATAATTTATATATATGTATATTTATTATAAATAGCTGAGTATATATAGATATATCTCCAATATGCATATTCTTCAGACAACTTAAGAGGTACATTTTGTTTTTTTTTGTTAATTAATACTTTAGAAATAATTAATAATTAATAAATATTTTTACTAATTTTAAATTGATTTTCTTATTAATTTTTCATTTTATTAATTATAAGCTAAAATATTTGGAACAAAAATCATATAAGCCAAAATATTTTAGATAATTATATATTGTATACATTAAAATATATTTAAATAATTAATTAAATTAAAATAAATAACAATATATATATATATATAAAATTGAAAATTAATTATTATTATATACTTATATATTGTGTTATATGCATCTTATATATATATATGAATATATATATAATAATTTTAGAGACAAGCAGAGAGTGATTTTGTTTTATTTTTTCCATAATAATATTTCATTATTAAAAATCACATAAAATTTTTTAATGAAATATTAAAAAATTATATTTTTTAAATAAATGTTTTTGGGTAATTAATAAGTTTATATTTGTTTATTTTTATAAATGAAAATTATGTGAAAACCGTGAAATTTTATTTTGATTTTCATAAATGGTATTTGGTATTTTTATAAATAATAATAATATTATTATTTTAATATATTTATTTTGTTTTGTTTAATTCCTTATGATTTTTGTTTTCTATATAATACATAATTAATTATTAATATTATTTTATAATTCAGTTTATTTGTTTTTTTCTTTATAAATTTATTGTAAAGTTATAATAATTAATAATAAGATGTAATATAGCAATTTATAGGCAACTTTTTTTTTTATTATAAAATATATAATTATGTAATGTGTATATTTTATAATTTATTTAAATATATATACTTAATTAGTATAAATTTATAATATACATATATATACGAATATATTATTTATTTAATTTTTTATTTAATTTTTGCTTATATTCTTATAATAATATGTTTTTGATCCTTTTTTTTTGTTTTGCATTTATTTTTCATATTTAAAAGTAAAAAATTATGCATTGCTAAGAAATTAGAAATTTTAAGAAATTCAACTTTAAATTTGCTTCAATAATTAAATTTAATTCAATAAATTTTTTTATTTATGAAACGAAAAAAATTTAATTGAAATTTTTATAAATTTTCCGGAATAATTCAAATTTTTTTTCTTTAAAAATATGTACCTAAATTGATTCAGGCTTTACTTAAAAGTTTTTTTTTCTTTAAAAAATTATAAATTGCAATAATTTTGTGTTAAATATTAAATAGACCCTTAAATTTTACATAAAGTTATTTCAAGTTTTGTAAAAATTATAATAAAAATTGAAAAAAAATAAATTGTTTTATTTAACTGTATTAATTTTAAATCCCGTTATTTAATTAATTATTAATTTTCATATAAGTACAATTAATAATAAATTGTCATTATAAAAAGCTAAATTAATTAATTTTAAATGAATAAAATTGGTATGTATAAATTCGATGGTAAAATGCAAAGATATGCTAAGTAGGAAATTTAAAATTTTACAGCGGAGCGATTTTGAGAGTTTCCAAATTTCAAAATTCGAAATTAGAATAAAGCTATATAATTTTTTCTAATTAAATTACTAAAAATTAGTTGTTGATTTTAAATAAGTGTTTTTTAATAACAATTTTAGTTTTTGTACAAAAGATGGTGTATTTTGGGCATAAAATATGACTAAATGTATTAAAATTGCTTATACTAACTGATGTACTTAGAATATTTGGGTTTCATCATTTATATCAGCGTACAATAAAAACATTCTAAGAAAATACTTAGTTCTTTTTTTTTAATATTTCGACCTTTCACTTAACCAATTTCAACCACACCGATCTCACAAAGTAATAAAATCTATACAACAAAAAGAAGACCGTTCAAAATTAGTACGAGTATTGGTGTAAAAAAAAAAAACAATTTGAAAAATTTGTAACTTAGCATATCTTTGCACTTTGTCATCGTTATATAGGTGAGCAGAATTTTTTAGCTGGTAAACTAAAGTTTGAATATAACTGTTTAAATTTATTGAAATAAATAATTAAATATAAAAAAAATTTAATTTTTTTTTTTTATATTTTCGTTTCGAAATTTGAAAATATTTTTAATTATTATTTTTAATGAACAGGACTATCAAAATGCCCTAAAATTTAAATTTTAATTCTTGGGGGGGGGGGTATTACATTAGAGTTTTGTGAATTATTAACAAGTTTTTATGAAGTATTTAAACCCTACCTATTAAGAAAATATTAAAATTAAAATTATACAATATTAGTAATATTTCAAAATATTTAAATAAAAGATTATTGCACGCGATTTTCACAAAAATTAATTTATCTCAACATTTTATTGGAAACAATATTGAAATTCTTGATTTTTAAGTTATTTTAAAATTTAATTATATTACTATATTTTATTCATTTTGTTGATATTACAATATTCATTTTGTTATTAGCAATTTAAAGTTGAAAAAGTACAAAAAAAAAAAACTTGCATGTTGAAAATTTAATAAAAATTATTTTAAATTAAAAAAAGATTATGGAGCAAATTAAATTGATTTAATTAATAAAAATAAAAATGTTGTACAATATACAAGGGTATACAAATTCATACAAAATAAATAATCAATATTAATAATTTAGATTTATGTACATATATATAAAATAAATTTATATATTTGAAATTCAATATTAATTTTAAGTGAAAGCTAATGAAATATTGGGGAAAGAAACTAAAACTTTTTGGCTAAAGTACTTAGTTATAATAATATTATTTAAAGGAAATGAATGGGAAAAAATATTTTTTCATATTCAATTTTGAAAAATATATTTTTTTTATATTTAATTTCATAAACATTGCCAAAAACCTTTAGAATTCTAAAATACTCTTAGATTATAATAAATCATTTAAGCTGCAAAATTATTCAGAATTATTTTATTAAAAATAACAAGAAATTATAAAAATACTAATAAAAATTTTATATTGGAATGATAGAAAGATGGAGAAACCAGAACAATATATAAGAACATGGTTTGTATTGTATATTAAAATAAATATATTCTAAAAAAACAAAAAAAAAATAATTTTCTTTTAGTTTGATTACGAAAACTGTAAATTTATAATTTTTACAGTCACCGGAAGTGATCCGCTTTAATGGAAGACAATTTCTAATAAATTTTACTAACACGATTTGAAAATTTTAAGTTCATTGCAAAGAAAAAGGGAAAAAAAAATTAAATGAAAATATATATATATATATATATATATATATAAATATTTATAAATGCACAAATAAAAATATTTGTTTTTTAAATATTTAAATTTAATTTTTATTAATAAACCAATCAAATTATAAACTATTTAAACAATACTTTTAATTAATATTGTATAGAGATGAATTAAGCTAAACAAATTTTTTTTTTTGTTTTGAAATATATTTTAATTATGAGAAAAAAAACATATTTTACAATCATAGATTTTTATAAAAAATATAAAATGTAATTATAATTTTAATGCAAAATAAAATATTGCATTTAGAAAATTTATTATTTAATTATTTTTTGAGATATATTGTAAAATCATATACATATATAATAATTAAACAGCAAATCAATTGAGACAAAGTTATAATATTAAAATAAATATAATTAAAAAAAAATATTTTTTCTAAAAAAAAATAAAAAAAAGAGCATAACATAAATTATTAACAAAATGGACAAGTATTTGAAAAAAGTAAAATTTATTACTTGTACATTTTAATAAAAAATAAAAATAATGAATATAAAATCATTAATTATGCAAATTATAATAAAATGAATTGAATAATTTTATTCTAAGCTTGTTTATTAATTATATTCACAATTTAAATTAGCTTAATTCAATTATATATAATATAGATGAAATTAAATTATATATGAATAACAGGAATATGCAAATTGATTATAAATTTTTCTCTTTTACTAATACTCTAGAAAAATAATTTTAATATTACTACATATTTTTTTTTTATATTGAATTAATTATATTGTTAAAGAGTATTCAATTTATATTGTTAATTAAATTTCAGTTTATTTTTTTTTTTTCAATTTTTTGTTTTTAATATAAATTCGTAATTTAACAAATTTTTTTGCAGATTTTTATAGCCATTTTTTTTTTTGTTTTTTTCTTTTTTAATTAAATTTTATATTCCTTTTTATTTTATATTTATTATAGTTTAACTAGTTTTTATATTTATTTTTAGTTTTTTATTCTTTTGGTATCAGTTCAGTTTAGGCAAAGTATAGATACTATAAAATTATTGGATCTATATATAAGTGTTCATTAACTTTTGTAACTTAGAATTTATAAGTTATATTTGAAAACATAATTTTATTGTTTATATTTTAATAAGTCGATTAATATGAACAAAATAGTTGGAAGTTAAAAAAATAAAATTATAACAAATAAAATGCTAGCAAATTAATAAATATATTTTAATTTTGTTTTATCGTTAAGGTTAATATTTAGCACCAATAGCATTTTTAATCATGATGTTTTTTTTTTTTTTGTTTTTTTGTGGAACTTAAAATGAAATGGTAATGGAGCTTGAATGATTGACGATAGTCTTTTAAATAGGTTAATAAGTTTGTGTCAGTTAACTATTAAAAATCTAAAGAATTTTCATTATTTTATTTTTCATATAGTGTACAAAATATAGTTAAAAAATTAATTATCGTTTTAATAAATACTTACTAACTACACGTTTCTTTTATTCAAATTCGGTTCTGTAAATTAAATTTGATAGTAGGTAATGCAAGAAAAAATTTCATTGGATTATTGACTTAGAAATTTAAAATATTGTTTTTACAAAATTTTATTTATAAGAAAATGGAGATAAAACCCATTAAAAAGTTGAAAATATTACAAGAAATATTTTTTGATTTCACAAATTTCAAATAGGAAATTTTATATTTTTATAATATATTCAATAAAAAAAATAAACTTTAAAAAAATATATGTTTTCAGCTTTCATTTCTTTTCAATATTTTTGAAAATTTTTATTTTGTACACGATCTGGACAGAATAAAATAAACTTTAAATTGAAAAAAAAATACATTTTCAAAACAAATTACATTTTCTTATTTAATTCTAAAACAAACTTCTTTACAAACACTTATATTAAGTGGAGTGTAAACAATATATTTAAATATGTGAGAAATATATTGAAATAATATATTGTGTTAAAAAATGAATTATACAATTTATTGATTATGAGAATGAAATAAAGTTGCCCCTAAAATTTGAGTTTTGCAATAACTAAATTCAAAATTTTTATATATTGTAATCTCATGCATAAAAATTTAAAATTGGAAGTTTCGCTAAAATTTTTAAAATAAAATTAAAAACATAAAATATAATGGTTAATTTAAGTTAATATATATTTATCATAAAAAAAAAACTTATATTTAAAAAAAAAAAAATAAAATCAATATTTAAATAATCTTATTTTAAATACAATAAATTTCTTAATTTATTTTATTACTCATCACTGCCATTTCTACAGTCGGAATTTATATCATTTGTGCTATCGTTCTTATTTAAATTTTTCCTTGCATAAAATAATAAATATGGTGTAATCATAATTTTACGATTTGGTGATAATAATTCTTCAAATTCTCTTTGTGTCATAGCTTTAATTTTGTCATCATCGCACATATACCATATTGGTTCGTTTTGATGTTGATGTTGCTGCCGATGATGATAATTTCGACTTCTAAAAATATAAAAAATAATATATAGATATATATTTTATTTATTGCAAATTTTTTAATTGTTTAATAACATACCCATTCATGGAACCGTAACCACTATTATGACCTGAATTTATATTTGAATTAGCATTTGTATTAATGTCATCAATTAAATCAACATATGATCCATTTAAATTTGATGCTGATGATACTGATGAAGAATTTATTGAACCAATTCCACTACTAGCGCCTAGATTATTTAAGGAATTTGAAGAATAATTTAAATTATTTTGTCGCAATTTAATTCCACAACAATTAAGTCCCTGACATAATGTGGGACCCATTTTTAATTTTTCAACACCATTAGTAATATCTTTGGTACTTGATGAAATACCGTTTAAATTTTTCATATTTTTTGTCATATCACCACTACTTGACGCTTTACTACGTCCATAAATTAATTTTTTTACAATTCCCATGTTTTTTTCGTTTCCACTACTACTACTTCCATTGCTTAAATTTATGTGAGAATTATTTGTATTACTAGAAAATGAAGTTTTATTAGATGAGCTTAAATTTTGCAGTTTGTTCTGTTGCTGTTGTTGTTGCTGAAATTGTTGTGTTTGTTGTTGTCGCCTTCGATCTTTCGGACAATTTATGTATTCATTTGACCAATCTAAAGAGCATGTATATGCTATATAGTGTCCTACAGACATTGTTGCACCAACATGTGTAATAACACTGTATAATTTATATATATGTAATTTATCTTCATCATTGGCTTTACAACATTGCGAACAAAAGCACTGTAACGTAAACGGGGTTGGTAAATAACTGTTTATTTTTTCCATGCCACCAGAAAATCGACTCAATTGAATAATTAATAACCTTGGTAACACTTCATAGGATATTGAACGTATTGCTTCAGTATAACCAGTACATTGTTCACAACGATATTTATTTTCTCCTCGAAAATATTCTCGTGTAATACATGAGTTCTGAAATTTTAGAGAAATTATATATATAAAATGTATATTATAATGCGAAATTTTTAATTTTGATAACATTATGTTTTCTCCTTACCTGTATAAAAGATCCTGAGCAGTCCGCATTTTCATAACCTGAAATAGGAACTGCAATATCTATCATTGTTTCTTTTTGTTCGGTAATGGTTTCACAACTTAAGCATTTTGTTGTAGAAACCGTTATTCCCTCAAAATATTGACTGAAGAAATCTAATCCTAATTTCTTAATTTTTTCAGCTAAATGTTCTTTGTTATCTTTTTGGCTGATTGCTCCTGGTGCTGTGGAAATGTTTTTACCACTATTGCCAGTATTGCTAATATCATTTTCCAATATACTAGTACCTAGTAAGTTACTAGGAAACGCCGAATTACTGTTACTCGCATCAGTTGAATCTAATGATGCAGAAAAATTAGATGAAGACGAATTATCTTTTGATTCTTTAGATTGCGTTTTAATATTTTTAGAATTTTTAGCCTCATCTTTTCTTTTTGATTTTCTCGAAAAAAATGATGTTTTCATTAAGTTAGTTGTGTTGCTTACGTTATTAATTTGTTGTAATGGCTCTTTTGGTAAAACAACTACATTAGATTGTGTTGTAACACTGGTTGATGTTTTGTTTTCATTACCTTGCTCTGGAATTCCGACGTAACCATTTGATATTACATCAGGATATTCAGTAATAGCTTTTGTTAGAGATTGACACGTTTCCCTAATATTATCTAAAACACACATTAAAAATTCATGCGCATCTTGTTGTTGATTGCCTTCAAATATTGCACTAACATCCTGGATAGCGTGAAGGAATGTATCTGCATGGAATGGCTCTGTTGAATCATTCATTTCATTACGATGTAAATGCTGGTATAATTCATGTAATTTTTCCGTTGCAATTTGTTGACTGGATTTTTGATTATCACAAGCGCTTGCTGGATTATTTCCACCAAAATTTCCAATACCCCCTAAACCTATTCCGCCAATACCACTATTGCCAGTTAAAATACTATTAGATTCTAGTGACGCTAAATCCTTACTACTCCAGCTACGTGCGTTTTCAATATGTAAACCAGATACATTTCGTCCAAGTGATGAACTTTTAGCTCGATATTTTACAATATTTTGATTAACGTTTGATAAATCATCGACTAAATGATGTAAATTATGTAGAAACAAAGGGGCAAATCTTAACGTGTACACTACCGAATTTAAATAACAAGTGTTTCCAATATTACATAAAGTTGCTATTGTAGTTGGTTGTTGTTGTGGCAATTGGCCATTTAAATTAGATGAACTGGAATAATATTGGTTGTTACTAGAATTATCTTCGTTTGAAATACGAGATAGTAAACCATTACTAATGTTCGTTCTTTCACCAATATTATCCATGCCAAATACTGTTGATCGACGGTCGTATACGGACATATCTTTAAAATTTTTTTTACAATTATCGTTTTCAAGATTCAAATTGTTTTCTTTTAAACGTTTTGAGTTTCGAACTGAATCAGATAAAGACGCCGATCTCTTTAATTTTGTTAAACTGAGCGATGGTTTTTTTCCTAAATAATTTTCTTTATGCTCTTGGATATTTTCGTTTTCCGAATTTTCTCTTTCAATTAAAAATTTATTATTTTGTATATTTTCTCCAGTTAAATGTTCTTCAAAATTATCTTTTAAAACACCTTTTTTATGAACAATATTTTTATTTAAGTGATGCAAAATTTCTTTATTTTTTAAAATATTTCTTTTAGAATTTAGATTTTGTGATACTTCTTCTAAAAGTTCTGCATTCTCTTTGTTTTTTGTTTCAACACTAACATCATCTAATGAATTAAAATATTCTGTTTTGTTATTAACTTCTGAATTTTTAGATATTATTTTTAATAAATTTTGATAATGCTGCACTCGACTTTGAAAAGTCGATTTGTTGTGAAGAGTACAATTTGTTTTTAAGCTATCAAAATTTCTTTTAGTTTGATCGTCAGATATCTCAAAATTTTGCGTTGCGTTTTTCTCGCATTGGTTTGTTGATAATGATGAATATTCTGAATCCTTTTTATCACGTTTATACGATATTTGCAAGGACTTTGATGGTGCTTTCTTAATTATAATATCATCGGAAATAACACATTTCTTTTTGTTGTCCTCTGCGTCTAAAATAAAAAGAAGGTACAAATTTTTAATTTATAGCTTCTTTTCGTTATTATTTTCAATATTACGAGAAATAAAAAAAAAATTCTGGCCTTGAAGCTTATTGGATAGGTGTTTTTATAAAAAAAATATGGTTAGAATAAGTTATTCAGTCTAAGAAACAATAACTTCATTTTAAGTATCCTTACAAATACAAAATTTTTCCATTTTTACAACAAATTTTAAACTTAAGTTTGAGTTTGAACTTTTACAAAGAAATTTTACTCGTACATCTAATGGCAAATTTTATTAGTTATTATAGTAAGCACTATTGTTTTATACCAATTATTAACTATAGCAAATGAGGAAAATACAAAATATTTTAGATAAGTTAATTGATAAAATACAATCTGTTATCAAATTTGATAGTGAAAAGAATTAGGTATGAAAGTTTTTAAGTCTTTTTCAAAATTTATATGAGCTCTCATTTATTGATTGAAAAATTTAGTTCATAGAAAATTGACAATAGAAATTTTTTTTTGTTTTGCTAAACTGAATCATTCAATTTTTTGTTGTTGTTCGAAAACAGCGTTTTCTTTTCTAATATTAGCTGATAGATATAAGAAAAACTTATAGAAGAAATTTTTTATGAGAACTTCAACAAAAATTTCCAAAGAAAATATTTTCTTTAAGCAAGACCAGTTAAAATTTTTTCTAACTTTACATAACATTATTATTAATTTAATTTAAAAGATTGTTAAATTCTTTTTAATAAATTGAAATAAATTTTCATTATTTAATTATTGAAAGAAATATCAAAAAAATTTTATACTACTATTTTCTTTTGCTGCATCAGATTTTTCTGCTGGATCCACCAAACTATTAATTTTTTTATTAAAACTAGTATTGCTAGTATTGTCGAGTGATTTGATGTTTTTTATATTATCGTTTTTTCCGAGTCGCAATTTTTTTTTCTTTGATTTTAAAAATCCATCTGTTTTTATTAGAAATGATGAATTACCAAGACATTTTCTTTTATTTCCAATTCTTATTTTAATATCCCTAGTTCTTAAATCATTTTCATGTATTTTGCCCAAAGTTTGGTTTCCTTTTAAATTCTTATTTTGGTTTAAATCAATTACATCTTCATTATGATCTGTTGGAAGACATTCATCCTCATCATCTGAATCAATTGACGATGTGCGCATTTTTTGGTGACCTTAAATAAAAAAAAAAAAATTAAATAGATAGATAAAAAATGAATTAGGTTTTATCTTAATTTATTAAATTTCTTTTTGTTTTGTATCCTTCTAATTAAGATTTATTGATTTCTGTACTAAATTGAAGGTCACATAATTTTATTAATGAAATAATAATTTTGCATTATGAGAACATTAAAAATTTTTTTGCGAAAGCTCAAGAGAATCTCATTTAAAAATATAAAAAAAAAACAAGAAAAAAAAGTAAATTTAATATCTTTAGCATGCATATACGTATATGATACATATATTTAAGGTTTTTAATAACACTTTCTAGAAAACTATCATAAAAAAATTGGTCTAAGATTTTATCGTAATTGTTTAGTCTGGGTTGACAAAAATAGTTTTTTAAATAGTTAAGAATTTGTTTTTTCAAACTTACATGTTCTTTTTAAATGGCATAACTTATATAAAATAAATTTATACTTTTACTGAGAAAATATATATTTACACATATACACAAATGTATTTATAAAATAATTTTCACTTGAATTTTACTAAACACGCACACAAATTATGAAAAGAAAGTTTTCTCGACGTTTGTTTTGTTTTTAGTTTTTCTTGTTTAAAACTTGATTTGTAAAGAAATTTTCATTAAATGTTTATATTTTAAAAGAATTTATTTCCAAATTTTCAGTTTTTTTCACGACACATTAAATTTTACTATTAAATCCAATTGCAAAAACTAAATTACTCCGGTTTTTGGACTATCTTTTCGGACGACCATTTTTTTTCTTTGACAGCTGTCATTGTCGACATAAAGTTCATCTGGCAGCAAATCAAAACATTATAAATTTTCGAGACTTGGTTTTGATTGTCACTATCGATATAAGTGTAGCCGTTGTTTGTTTAATAAACGCTAATATTGTTCGAGTGAAAATTTTTGAGTGTAAATCTTTAATTTTTTTTTCTAATTAATCAACAAATCAACCCCTGGGATAATACAACAAATGTTTAAACTTTAAAGTCGAATTTGGCGTAAAATAAAAAACATGCATTAAAAGTAATACTTATGATTTATTTTGGCCAAATTATTTAATATTTTCCTAATAGCTATAGTAACAGAATGTGGAATTAACAGTAAATCTAATTTATAATTCTGTCATTAAGGTGTGTACATCAATTAACTAACCAAAATAAAAAATATCCATTTTATGAAAATTTCAGTGGCAAAGAGCTTTTTCTATGTGGAAGAAACAAAAGCTTTTTTAATGAAAAACATAGCATGGCTTCATGTACTTTTCAGATTTGGGTGTTTATCTCTGCTACAGTTGTGGAAAAAACCTATCTGTATGGAATTCATTTATTTTTTTTGGGCATTTGTGATTTTAACGAAATTGCAGGATCTGATTAAATTCAAAGAAATAATAAAGACGAATAAAAAATTTTTAATAAGTAAATTATTTGTGATATTTACGTGATTTTTAATGTTTTTTACGGCCTAATTATTCTTAACGTTACGTATTTTATAAAAATGCGGTAAATGTATTTTAAACTCTGTACTTTAACAGTGAATGTGCATAAAAATTTAATAATATTGTAATTTTTTTATTAAATTGGATAAATATTAGTTATAATTATTGAGAATTATTGCTAAAGTGAATTTTTGATATGCGCATACCTACCTAAACGGCTAGCAGAAATAGTCTTGAACCCTAAAAGAGGAAAAATATTTTTATGGAAGCTATGTATTTGTTATATCGAGGTATGTACGCACAAATTACTCTTAAATAGTTTTTATTTATTGATTTCAGGCAAGGAATTCATTCTAAATTCACAATGCAAAAGCAACGCAAGTCCATAAATGAGCTATACTCGTATATAACAAGTATACTTTTAGTAGCTATATACATACATATATGATGTTACAATGCAGCGTTAAGGCAATCCACAAGTTAACTCACGTTTAATTATAGCTTTGCATAAAACTGTTAATATTTAGTATGTAATTAGAAAAACAACAAAAAATCAAACATATTTGTATATTGGCACACACAGTTATTCAACTTTTTAGATTTTTAGAGGTAGTTAACGTGGATTTGCATTGTGAGCGTCTGTTCTACATTTTAGTTACTCACGAGCAAATTATTTATTGTATGTATGTATGTACATATAAACTAAAAATTTTTAAAGTGATATAGCAAAAAGTAAACAGTAGTGTGTATGTAAACAAGTGTCAAAAATTTTTCTCAAAATCTTTTCAAATTTAAATAGTTTAAATATCAAAATTTTTTTTTTAATTATAAATTAAATAAAATGATTATTGCCGATATATTTTATTTGCTTTCTTATCTTATAACTACCTACATTAATATAACTTTTTGGATTTTGTGGAAAATTTTTCAGTATCCGTGTTTCTTTTTATTAATATCTGGAATTGTTTTAATTATAATTTGTTTAATGGTAAGTAATGAAAAGTCATTGAACCTAAATTCTTTTTTCTATTTCTAATTTTTTGTTTATAAAAAGGATCAAGGAAATTACGAAACTTCCAATATTGAAAATCCTGAAATAAATATTGAAAATGCAGAAAAGTTGATCTTAGAATATAATTTATCAAATTTCAGAGAGGATTAAAATAGGTGATATTATTTGCACCAATGCTCAGCCTTTTAAGAATTTTTTTGGTTAATAAATATTGTTGTATTTTTGCCATATCTTAAAATAATTTAATAATATAAAAAAAATTAATATTTGAGATATTGATTATAATATTTGATATTTTGGTAATTTGTTATTTCTTGTAACACAAAAGAACTAGTTCACTATAGAACGCGTAACTAATTAAAATAATTAATTAAACATAAAATAATATGAAGAAAAAGCAAAACTTATGTTCAATATTTATTTAAAAACATTCATAGCAGAGCTGACTAGCTTCTTTGATCTATTTCTTTTTTTCCCTACGTATTCTTAAGATCTGTATCATTAATATTTATTAAATTAAGAATATTTAAAATATTTACTCAGGTAAACCACCATTATTTTTTTACTACATTTATTTAAAATCTTTAAATCAGTGTTTGGCACATGGATATTATATCTGATGTCATGCTCCAAATACATCTCTGCGTCAAATGTAATTTTTATATTTGTTGCGTTTCTGTAAATATGATACAGAATCGGAACTCTATTCTATACAAGAATACAATGTTATATAGCATTATTTATTAAAAAATTCGTAAAATTTGTATTTGGAACAAGTCAAATCTCAACAGGTTCCGAGATGCTAGGATTTTAAAGCAAGATGTTATTTGATAACATATATTTTATGTACTTTCGGAATACCAGGAATTCGAACTCTAGAAAAATTATTAATTTTTTCCATATTGTGTTTTTCTTAGTTTTTATTATCCCGACAATTTCTGTGTGACATCCTTGGCGAATGAAACCAAAAATTAAAATAATACATAAGTGTTTTAATGATATAATGGAAAAATCTGAACTTTGTAAAGTAAGCTCATAAAATTCTACAAATTATTGTAAAAAATATTGATTGTTTAATATTAATTACAGCGTGAAACAAAACGAACCAAAAACAATTCGAGCATTTAATAAAATTTAATGGAGAACAACTCCGACATTGCTAAAGGGATAGGAAAATTCAATTGTTTTTGCAAAAAAGCAAAAATATTGTACATATGTGTGGTGTTAACCTTATTATTTTCGGTAGGTTTTCTGGTGTCTTGCGGTATCAACATTTTGGATCTGGCGGATGAAAAGCATTCGCCGATCATAATTTAAAATATCATTCGATTCGCCTTGTCCATTCGACTCGCCTAACCATTCGCTTCGCCGATCATAATAAGTTTGTTAAGCTTAAGAAAGTAGCTACAATTCCTATGCCTAAAATTTTAGTGTTTTTCGTTTTTTATAAATTATACATATTTATGCAACTTCTTAAAACTTTCTGAAAAGTGTACCTGCATGACACGCTTCTATTCAACTTTAAAGTTTTCAAAAAAACATTTTTAAAATTGCGTAAAATAAAAATAAAAATTTAGAAATACTTGTTATTGATGTCTGTGAACATACATACATACATTATATGTAATACATAATTATAAATAAAAATAGTTAATCAAATTTGTAACAATTACGAATAAATTTATGACAATTACTGAGTTTCAATGTTAATTAACATTAAAATGCGAATTTTTATTGAAAAATATTTATGATTACAAAAAAAAAATTTAATAAAAACATGCAATTTCAATTAACATCCCTGTACTATTAAACTTTTACTTAATTACGAGTATTAAGGTTTTTAGTTAAATAGGGCCAGTAAAATTTAAAAATAATTTGACAATTGACTAGAATTGACTAGAAAAAAAGTTATGTGTTTCAATGTAAAAAAATGAGGCCCTAATATAAATTTAAAGGTTGTCCTTTTGTTTTTTCAAAATATATGAAAAATATGAAATTCTTTAGGTCTTACAAATAAAAGAAGCAAATCTGTAAAACCTTATCTTTGAGCAAAAATTTTTTTTGATCTAATTAATGATTGATTTATTTTAAATTTGATTTTTTTAATTTGTTTTTTTTTTTATTTGTAACAAGGCTTTAATTAACATCTTTTTAAATGCTTCACAATTTAATTTAAACAAATATATTTTTCGTATAATTTAACGCCTTGTTGTTCTTTTAAAACATACGTAACGTTTGTGAAACCTTGAAATTCAATGAACAATGTGAAATGGCAAATGAATTGGTTTTTTAAAAAGGGCCTGAATAATATTTAATTCTTTTTTCGCTGCATGATTGATGTCTAATTACTTGAACATGAAAGATATTTAAGATTTTCAGGTATGGACAGTGTTTAATTATTTTAAGAATTAGTACATATATACATACATGCACATAGAATTAAATCTAAATACCTTAAGATTATGATGTAATGGATTGATGTGTAAAGATAAGTTTTTGTTTAAGAAGAAATGGTTAATTTTATGCTTCATACTAAACGCTCGTATTTGCTTCTGTTCGAAATTGTAGTTGTCATAAAAAAGAAACTTCAGTTTTTAGCAGTTTTCCAAAAAAATTTTGAAAAAAAGTATTTATCAGTTTCACTATACCTGTCCGTCTATCGCTCCGTCGATCCGTTTACATAAATTTGAATTTTAAAAGAATAAGAGAGGAAAAAAAGAATTTTGTTAGTAATGCAAGTAAACGTCTATAAGTTTTTTTCTTCTAATTTTTCGTAATAATTTATAAAGAATTATTTTAAAAGTGGAAGCCCTTTGTATAAATGAGAATTTTACTGTAGCATGACTGACTTACCTGTCAGTAAGCAAACTCTTTCGTTAAAAAAAAATTTATAAAAAAATTAATAAGTAAAGAATAATTTATTGTAAATTTGCGAAACTTTTTTTTTTATTTGAACAAGTAGACCTCGAGTCGAGTTTTCAGTAAGAACGCGCTTCTCCATAGTAGGGAAGCTAAGTAAATAAACTACATTTAGAGAAATGTCGGTGTGTCTGTGTATATCCCAAGTTCGGCTGAATCAATTTTATGAAATTTTATATGTGATTTTATTTTGGCTATGTCACTAATTGATCAACTTTTTTGGTATATTAGATCTCAGGAGCAGCACTCTTTTACGGGTAAATTTTACATTTTTGCGTATGTAAAGAGAAATAATCAACCAATTTTATTGAAATTTAATATTAAAATTCGGGGTGTTAAAACAATGAGTCTATAAATTTTATGGAATGATCAAGGTTCGAAAACTGAGTTGTGGGAAAATTTTACATTTTTTACCATAATCTGTTCCATGATGGCATATTTTGAAATTTGATATTTAAGTTTTGGTTGTTATTGAAACTAACTGGTGGACTTTTCAGGGGATTCGGGTGGCATAAAGCGAAATTCTACTAAGAGACTAAATTCTGCTAGCTTCCATAAAATTAAAAAGAAGAAGTAATGTAGTGTTCAAAAGTATGTGCTGACCACATCAGATTTTATTGTCATATTATGGTAAATATTCGTTATTAGATTATTTTGAATATTAATCATTAAATTTTAATTAATCGTATGGTCTTAATTACAATTTTATATTCGTTTTGTTATAGATATTCTGTGATTGGATCTTATAAAACAGTGAGCGTATACGAAATTCTTAAATTTAAATATTTTCTTTTATATTATATTTTAATTATTTTCCGTATTACTAAGGCGTAATTACATTTTGTGTACATGTATGTATAAAATTTGGTCATATTATTGTTGAAAAGATTTACGAATCACAAGTTCATTAGAAAATCGAAAAAAAAATTCAAAATTTTTTATAATTTAGAAAGTTTTTTTCTCCTTTATTTGTTTATATTATTTTTTTTTGTTTTTTTTTTTTTTCGCGAATAAAACAACTTTACCTTAAAAAAATAAAAAAAAAAAAATAATTATGTAAGCAATTAATATGATTAAAATTGCAGAAGTTGAAAACAAAAATCAAGAAAAATCTTTAATATAAAATACAATTTATAATTAAATTATGATTCGATCAAGGTTCATCCATATTTGTGACATAAGATACGAAACATCGGAGTCTGGAAAAAATAAATTGCAAATTTTCAAATACGAATATCCATTTTTGTCATATTAGTGCCGCATATAACATTTTAATGTGGGTAAATTTACAAACTTACTGTGTAATAAGTCCCCGATACATGTATAATGCGAATGTATATATTTGAATATTATAAAACATGTAGGTCTTTTATAATATTATAGCATCATCATAATGGTAATATTATGATTATTAAATTTTGTACTAGATTAAATAAATATTTTTTTTTTCTTTTTTGGCTTCTCCTTTCAATTTATGCAAATTAAAACTAATAATTTCTTCATTTCAGCGATAAATTAGTATTTTTCGATGGCAGAAAAAAAAAACAGAGTTTTTGTTGTAGATTTTTTTTTAGTTACACACAGACAACAATAACAATATTTTATGAAAAATTAAACGTGTTTGTAATCTCTCATAATAATCTCTGACTAACATTTTATATTTTAAATAATTAATATTTATGCACATATACAAAAATATACTTTAAAATTAATATTACATAATTAACGAATTGGAAGAGGGTACTATAAAATTTTAAAGCTACATATATAAAAAATATATTAAATAGCTATTATGTGCCAAGTAGGTATATACCAAACTATAATGCTTAATTCAAAGTCAAGGTGAAAGAAATGAAAATTCTTAAATATGGAAAAATTTTTAAAATACTGTAGGAGATTTTATTAGAGTTTTTAAAATTTTAATTTTTAAAGTAAATAAGCTTCAAGAATTTTTCGATGGCGCATTACGACGCTCATGAGTATGTATACGTTAGTAATAACGCATAATAACTTTAAAGTTTGACTTATTTGAATTTTTAAGTTTTCATTTAAAAAAAACGTGAATTTTTTAAGGGAAGTGATATTGGCATATAGCTGGCAGTCCCGTTAGCTGAGTTTTGATTTAGTATTTCAGTTACCTTTGAATGGTATACTAGAGTTTAAATCTAAAATGCAGAAAAATGCAGTTAGAAAGAATATGGCAAGAAGAAACAAATAAATTTAGAAATCAAATATAGAAAAAACCCTTAACTCCTAAATTGTGTTTCCAAATTGAAAACATACAACAAGGTGTTTTTATGTAATGAAATAATAAAGTGATTTATATAAAATATATAGACATATTTAATACACTCATGGGGTTCTCCCAAGCTAACACATACCAAACAAATACAAACTTTCTGACACTGAAACCACACCAGAGAGTGAGTGCTCTCTGGAGTTTCCTGGAGACTTCCGTAAAGCTAATGGTCATATCTTCTTAAAATAAGTCAGTTTGACGAGTTTTAGGAAGTTTTGAGCACTCAGGTGCGTTTTTGGTTGTTTTAAAATGCCTCATTATTGATAGGGGTGACGGCAATTCAAGTCTTATCTTTGTCTCTCGGTGATTTTTATTACCTATATTAAAAGAAAAATCCTTCCTTAAATATTGATAGCCCAGAGATGAGGCAACTTAACAAAGCTTTAAAAATTTTAGGAATAGTTTCTTTAAAATTTAAAAGCAATTTTACTTTACATATAATTATGCACATCATCTACATATTATGTAAAATATGTAGGTGGAGTTAAAATTTTTATAAGGTATAAAAACTTTGTTTGGCAAATTTGATTACTTAGCTGATTAAATGTGCCATAAGACGGAATTTCAATGAATTATTATTTCGCTTTTTTCAATTATTTCCAATATGCGGGCTTGTTAATAACTAC
Source organism: Condylostylus longicornis (assembly GCF_029603195.1). NCBI lineage: Eukaryota > Metazoa > Arthropoda > Insecta > Diptera > Dolichopodidae > Condylostylus > Condylostylus longicornis. Next base: position 13,791,383 of record NW_026577973.1, on the reverse strand, counting down.
TACTTACAACGATAAATAACATGTTAACATTTTTATTGTAAATGCTAGAAAATAGCTTATAAACCCAGTCATTATCTTATAAGTGAACAATAAATTCTTTATACTTGAATCTTTATCAACTGTCCCAGTGTAACAAACCAGCCGTTTTTCCTTAAAAATTTAGATATCATTTGATTTTTCTTTTAATTTTCTTATACAATGAATTTTACTTTTATTTTACAACTCATTTCTTTTGAACTCAATTATGTTTATTTAAATCAAACATTTTAAACAAGTTTTCAAATTTAATTAATTATTGTTATTTTTCGTAATGCTAAAAATTAGTAGTTTGGTCTAGGTTTAGTTTAAAAATGTCAAAGACCCTACTAATTCATTGTTTTGGTAAAAAAAAATGAGATTTCCATATTTATTTTGCCAGTCATTTCGGAAACCGGACATTTTGGCATTGTCTGATTCCAAACATTTGTATTCCAATATTATGAATATAAATAATATGTAAATTAAATGTAAAAAATGAATAATTCTTCCATTAAGAATGTGAATTTCAAACAACAAAAAAACAAAAACTATAGACAAAATTTAATAAACCGATGAAAACTTGAATTTTTCTATAAAAATTTGGAAGCAAAAGCTTGACAACATTTTGTTGAATATTTTTGATAAAATGACAGTGAAAAAACAATTAATATTCAAGCATTAAAATTAATATTTTACTGATATTTAAATAAAAATTTTATTTTTATAAATTTTGCAAAAAGTGGATTAGCAAATTTTGCTATTTTAGTTTTAATGGAGAATAAATGCAAAATAAATAGTTACGATAACCGACTAGTGGATAGAAAAGATTGATTAATAATCACAGAAGATTTTAGAATAATTAATAAAAGTATTTGTATGGTAATGAAATAATATAAATTTAATAAACTTTACTCGACCCTTCTGGAATTTCTCGACCCTCCTGTATAAAAATATAATCAGAAAATTCTTAGATACTGAGTCTAAAACCGTATATTTAAATTCTGTTTCACATTAGATTTTGTTTGACTTGGCAAATATTACAAATTACTCTATTCTCATCTAGTCAGATTTCTTAAAAGAATAATGGCGAAAATTAATTTTTTGTGAGAGTTTTGAATGCAACATTATTAAATTTTAACATAAAATCTGAGCTTCAATATACAATTCCAGTGTGAATATGTATTAAAAGTTATTAGTCCTTGCGAGCAGATTTAATTTTAGAATTTGTCGTATATGTAGATGACACTTAAAAGTTAAATTATATGCCAGTCCTGATTTTATTTCTTTGAAATTAAAAAATACGTATTAAAAAAATTTAAATATCAGGCTTCAGAAAAAAATTATAATTTTTCTTAAAATCTTCAATTTAGTATTGAAGCCTGATATTTAATTATAGAAATTAGTACTTAATTAGAATTTTAGAATCCAAATTTACTTTTGTAAAAATTTAATTTAATTCATTGCATTCTAAGTTATTCAAATACATAATTAATTTTTTATTCAAACTTATTATTTTTATTAAGTGATTTATAAAACTTTCGCAAATATTTTTATTTTAAAAACAAAATTTAATTAATTTTTGTATTGTATTCAAAATATATTTGAAAAACATTAAATATAATGAAAATAAGTATGCAAATTTTTCTCTGTAAACAGTTATTATAATTATAATAACCTATTCATGACCTTCATTCCTAATATTAAATAAGCAATATATTTTGAGTGTATTTATAGGTGTTGTCAATTTTCTTCGTTTGCTGTTTTTAGTAAATTTAAACTTTGAATTTAATGACTTTACTTCTTTTGTTCTTTTACGAACAAAAACAATTTTCAAATGGATTTTCAAATAATTAAAATAAAATTTTTGTTTTTATACCCAACCCCTTAGTCAAGTACGAGTATATATATTATCATTGGTGTGGAGATTGTAATCACTTGAAGGAGTCTATTATATGGTATGAACATGCATTTGTTATTGTTGCTAAACGTAAAATTTCGCCGTGAGTGAGCACGATAGTTCGAACATGGAACAAACAAATACCACCAAACTTTGAGAAAATGATTCTTTTCTGCCAAGCTATTACGATTCTATTAAGTTATTTTAATGACTGCTATGGTGATTTAATTAGTTTAAACAATGTGTTCAGGTTGTTGTCATACCACTCAAAAGCATATTGTATAGATTTGTGAAACCGGGGTAACAGCACAACCCGACTTCGCGTATGGATCTATAGTGCCCTCCCCCCCTAAACTCAGGATCGAATTTGACCGAAAGTCGCGCTCGAGATCTCTACTGCCTTGACCTATTCGAACAACGAAGTATCGAAACTCCGCCACCGTGAGGGTAAAGTCCCCCCGTATTTCCCTTCAGCAGCGAGCGAGAGAAATACACTCTCCCAGAAGGTGTACTGAAGAAGTAATTATTAAATATGTTTTTCAACAACAAATAAGGGTAGTTTTATGAAATTTTACAGTTTTGTGCCCAATTACAACTCAGAAATGTAAATCGTAGAAGTTTGTATGAAAATGAAACTTAACTGGTTCGGCTAATTTTAAATATTTAAAAACCAATCCAGTCAAATTTTATAAGAACTTGCCCAATTATAGTTTGTAATCTCCTTAAAAATTCTTCTCAGCTAACTCACAAGCTTTTGATTTTACAATCAAATTGTCCTGATAAATTGGGTATAAATTTAGTCATTTGAAACCTATCAAAACATTTTAACTTGTTACTTAAATACCAATACATACAGACATATTTATATGTAATTTTGTATAAGTACACATTTGTAAAATAGACAAAAAGGTAATTATTATTCATGGACTTTACCATAAATTGGTTACCATGTATGAAAAAGTAACTGTAATTGAATGTATACATATATGTACATATTTTTTAACATCACAGCCTTAATTTTGAATGATCATGAAAAATTAAGTCATTTAAATTGTAAGTTTACTTATTTTTGTCTAATTCCGTTTTAGATTGTATAGTTGAATTAGTTAGTCACAAGCATTAAAATTAGATTTGGTGTAAATTTATTTTCTTCTACATTTTAAATTGGATTTATTATTTTTAAATTTATCATTATTTTTTCAAATTTTCTACTCTTTGTACACATATGTATGTATGAAGGTACATACCTCCAAAATCTACATATAGGAGAATAATGTAGGACATATTATATATAAAAAACTCTTAAATTACGAACTTGACCTTGTTGAAAATAAACCGGTACGAATAATTGAACATGTCTTGAAAAAATTCACATATTTGAATGTGAATGTTGCTTCTTGCAAAATTTAAAACGACTTTTACCGATAAAATATTTTTGTTTTAACGAGAATTATGTATATATACGATACATAGTATGTAAAAGTAATCTATTGAATGCATTCATATAGATTTAAGAAAATTTTAAAAAATATTTAACATTTCCAATTTGTAATTAAATTGACTTGTTCCTTGCGTAATATACGAATTTGCAATCAACATTTTATTCTTGAATTTTTTAATGGTTTTAATAAGTGTTCTCTTTAAAATTTAAAATTCTGAAAAATAAGAAAATTGTTTCTTGAATAATTTTTATATTAATTAAATTTTTAAAATTGGGAGCTTTTTGTTTTATGGTACTTATTCATATAAAAATATGCGAATATGATGAATGCGAATATTTTTAAAATTTATAATCATTCGGCCAATATTGTAAAATCATATTCGGGCAACTGAAATTGAAGAATTTGGAGAAACATATTTTACAATTTCAAAAATCACTTTAAACTCCAAAAAAAAAAATGTAAAATGAAGGAACACAGACATTTTAAACTAAGCAAAAGAAAATCTAATGGGAGCAGCATATAACCGAACGCAATGTGTATTGTCTAGATTATAAAAATATCTTTTCAACATTCTTTTCAAATTTTAAGGAAATTAGCAAACTTTTACTGAACATACCTAGAAAATTTGGCTTAAAACTCTCAGAAGAGTGTCCTTTCATTCCATCCGAATTTTCTGAAAATTTCGCCAACTGGTTTCGATAGCAAATGGAACTCAAATATTAAATTTGAAGAAATTCTGCCAAGTTCTGCTGAACTATTCATCATAGTTCCGTAGAAATGGCAAAAAATATAAAATCGGCCTCCACTTTGATTTTCAAGCCATGATATTAAAAGATTTATAATTTCAATGTGTTAACATCCCGAATTTAAATATGATAAATTTTAAGGAAATTAGTTGATCATTTCTCTTCATATGCGCAAAAATGTAAATTCGGCCGGAAAAAAGTTCATTTCCCGAAGCTTAACATATCATCCGTAACACAGTCAAAATAAACTCACATTTCTAAATTTCATTAAAATCAATTCAGTCGAACTTGAAATACATGCGTGCACATATGTATAAGCAGACAGACAGACTGTCATCTTTCTAAAAATAGATTAATTACGCTTCCCTACCATAAAGAAGTAGGCTCCCACCGAAAATTCGATATCCGAACTTTAAGCAATGCGGACCGTAATAAAAAAAAATCAACAATAAAATATTCACATAGTTTTTATGGCAATTCTTAAAATTTTCCACAAAAACCAAAAATACCCATTTGAATTTTTACAATAGGCTTTGTCGAAACTATTTGCTCTGACTTAGACAGTTTTCATTATTGCCAGTAACAATAACTGTAATAAAAAATTCCCCTTAAATTCAAGCTGTAACTGGTATATTTAAGCTACTTTTTGTTTTTCAAAATGGTGCAAACCAAAAATAGATAACTAGGTCTACAAATTTTTAAAATAAAACCATTAACAATAATTTGATGGTCTTTTGGCAGCTAAAATTTTATTTTGTCACTCATTTAATTTACTAACTTAGAGATTAGAGTAATTTAAAATATATACTCTAATACTTCATATATACCAATAAATAATTGATTGTTTGTGTGTGAATAATTGCAGTTTGCTACGTAAAAATTATCTCTCAAATCTTTCATTTATAGTTTTAAAGTTTATCGTATAATTTTATGAAAATGATTTTAATTTCAAGATTCAAAAATTTCAATAAAAAGTGATAAATTAGAAAAATATATGTGTGTATGTAAGTATTTATTTTATTATTTCGTAAAATAAAATTATTATTTCTTTTTAAGTGAAAAAAAAAATCGCACAGCAGTCAAGAAATAAAAAAACGAAATTATGTATAACACTTATGTGTTAATGTATATGTTTACATGTGTGTGCATAATATTATGACAATAATTATAAATGGAAAAAAAAAATTTCTTATTTCTTTCATTTTATTTTTCCAAAAAAATTTTTAGAGCTCTGAGCGCATTAAATTTACTTTTATCATCCAATTTAAAGTACGAGTATAAAGGGGGACAAGAAAACAAAATTAAGTGAAATTATAACATTTTTAGACGTTATATATACCTATGTACATTGTTTAAGGTTAACATAATTTCAAAATACAAATTAATAGAGCACGCGTTTTATTTTTATAAAAAATTATTTTTAATTACAAACTCTTGTTTTACAACTTAAAGTACATAAATTTTGCAATTTTTATACTTTAATTATTTTGGAAAGTGTTAATATTTTATTTTCATTTTAGTTTTTAAAATTTATAAATCTGTTATATAACATATAAGTGTTCTATTTAATGAAAAAATGATTTAATCTCCTTCATGAAAAATGTACCATTTTTTAGCTTGGCAAATTCTTTAGACTTTTTTTTTTTTAATTAAAATTAAATAATTAAACAAATTGATTGCTTAAGCCCGTTGAGTGATTTTTACCATGATAATGCAGTGCTAGAGTAGCATTTTCATATAGCGTTGCTTAAAAGAACAAAATATTCGTAAAGACTCTAGCACATAATAACCTGTTTTGTATGGAAGTTTTCTAATAAAATCGTCTTTTATAGGTGAGAAAAAAATTAACATTAAATATAGAGAAATTGACGTTCATTTCGCAAAATAAAATTGCCTACACAGTAATAAATATGAGTCTTCCTATAACTTTTGCAACGGCTTATAAGATATAAGATTGTGCAATTGGGAGTGTTATAGATCTGGCGTGTTATGTGAGAACTTAAATTGAATACAAAAATTATAAGGTTATTTTATATAGCAATTTAAATGAAACTGAAATTCATAATATCGAAGGAAATATTCTCGTTATTTAGTAAAAATTTAGCGAATAAAAGTAGTCCTTATCGTCCATCTAGCTATTTTACTCGGCAAGTGAAAAAAAAAACGAGTAACTATTATATATTTGCATAATGTAATTTTCGAGTGAGAAGAATTATTCCATATTGCTTATCTCGTTTTTTTTTGCAAAAAGTATCGTACAAAATTTATTCATTTTGTTTTTGAAAGTAAGACGTTCAGTCGAAAATTTAAGAAAGAATACAAAAATCCAATTATTGAAAAAACGAAATATCAATTAGGAAAAGGGAGAATTCTCATTTAAAAGTGAATAAAAAGTGAGTAAAAAAAAAGCAAGATACACGATTAGGCTGTTAGTAAACAAAATCTAAATAAGTAAATCGACATGCAATTTGATTCTGAGTAAAAATATCTAAGTTTTTGGTAATGTTTCTTAATAAATGAAATTGCTACTTAGTTTTTCTGAGAAATATCACTTTATATTTTTTGCAATAATTAAGCTCTTATATAACTTATGCTATTCAATTCATGTTTTGGTAAAGATTATGTCATAAAAATTTTCATTTTAAAAAGTCTTAGAAATTCTAGATTCAGAAAGGTATATACAACAATGTATACTATTGGTTAGAGGATCAAAAACTGGTAAATTTTTTGTTGCCAAGAACAATTTTCAAGAAAAACAGATGTTAAGAAAATTTTTTAAAACTTTCACAGGCCTAAATTTTTTTGGTTTATAACTTCCGTTCTAAAAAAGATAGCAATTTCAAATAAACAGAGTTTGAAAGGACATTTGAATGCGTTTTCATAAGCCAATTTCACATTATTATTTATTTTGAGCACGTATTTTCAGAAAGACAAACATTCGAACTTTCGAAGTTTTCTAATTTTTCCCTATTTTGATGTTGCATCAATATGTAATTATCTTGTATATACATATATACATTCCATATTTCAAGAATCTTGGGTTGTTGATTAAATTTTTTATGAATCTTTTATTAGTTTTCACCGCTAACAATTTCTTTTACACCGTCTATAAAAAATGGACTCTACAAAATAAGTCGAAAAAAAAAGAAAAATCATCTGTATATAAGTTTTTTATTTATATATATTTATATATATAGATCTTTATATTTAAACCCACTTTTTATTTATTCTGGTGTTTTTTTTTTGTTTTTGTTTCCTTATAAAAATTAATTATTAATTTCACAATTTTCTTCTTTTACATTTAATTTTTTTACATACTAAAAAGATTTTTTTTTAAGTTTTTTTTTTTTTTTTTCATTATTAAATTAAAGGTACTTATATTTTAAAATTGAAAATATTTTATATATTTCTTAGCAATATATCAATATTTATATTTATACGTATAGTTAATATATAAAAGAAAAATATACACATACATTACAAAATACTTGTATAATATATATTTTTTTTTGTAATTTTTGACGGAAAGAAAATGAAATTTTAACACATTAAAAATTTGCTTCATTTTTATTAAAAATTTATGAAAATTGTAAATGCTATATTATGTACGTGAGCGATGCATTGTTAATTTTATCAATTAAATCGAATAGCTAGTCACATTGATGGAATCGAATATCCACACTTGTTTAATTTACACCTTCATATTTAAGTAGTCATGCTATACAGATCCATAATTTATAATTATTAACGATACGAACGTATAACATTTGCCATACTATAGAATACAGAATGTAAATGTAACATAGAATATTTTATGTGCGCCTGTAGGACGGCAATTTTTGAATTTCTATGGAATGTTTGATTTATATATTCATATTTTTGCTCGTCATTTTTAATAATAATCATTTAATGTAAATATATTTTTTTAATTATTTATTAATTAAATAATTATTATGTTGTTTTATTATTAAAAATTTTATACAGACTTTAAGAAATAAAAACAAATGTCGTGTTTTTGAAAATTCAGTTCTAATTTTTCTAGTAATAAGTACTCACTTGCAGTGTGTTAGTTTCATAAGAAATGTCAAGTAAGTATTTTTGAAAATTACGTACTGCTTATTAGTCACGTAAGAAATATGAAAAAATTGGTAATTGAATTTTTTTTACAGTTAACTACGATTTTATTCAATAAGCTTTTTTCTAAGAATTTTACTGATTTTAAAACAATACGGTCACTTCCTCTATTTCAGATATTTTCTCAGTAGGATAAGAATTATTTCTTTTTTCTTAGAATTGTCAGTTTAGTACTGAATTTTCAAAAACTGTTATACATAATTCTGATTAAAATTATAAAATACATTTTAAAAGTGTGTATTGTGTATTTAGTGAAGTTCGACACAATTTGGATATTTTCTATCAATCGGTCCGAAATATTAATATTAATTTATGCAATATTATTAAATTGTTATACCTGAAAATATAATGATAGAAATTAGTTTAATTTAAAAAATAGATGAAGTCAAATATTTTTTCGAGATTTTGAATTTAGAACTAAAAAAAAAAAAATTGTGTTAAAATTTAAGAATTTCTCATAGATTTTTTCTCTCTTGTTTCATAGAAAAGGTTTTCTGTACGGTCTTACCTTAAATTGAGAAAAAAAAAACACTTATATCCCGAAATGGTGCGTTTTTTTGTTGTATAGTAAATATTATTCTTAATTTTTACAATAATTAATTTAAATATTTTACCTTTTACCTTTAAAAAGCTTCATGGTTCTTTTCATTTTTTTTTTTTTGGAATTTGTTTCTTAATTCTATACTTTGTTTTTTTGATTTTAGTAATATTTAATATTAAAAAGCAATATTATTTTTACATTTAGTTAGTGATTTGTTTTAATTTAATTAGTGAAAATCAAAAAATAAAAAAAAAATAAAAATATTTAGAAATTGAGAATTAAAAATGAATGTTTTTTTTTTTGTTAAGGAAGAGTAGATAATTTTTTTTTACCCTAATTTAATTTCTTTTTAATAATTATTATTAATTAATTATCAAAAGAACAAAGTTAAATAATTTAAAATAATAAACAAAAAATAGTCTTTATAATTTTTAATTTTTTTTTTTGATAAAATTTAAAAAAAAATTATAAAAAAATTTTTTCCTATTTACTCCTATATACGAAATCGTTTTTTTTTTTAATTTAAAATTTTTTCGTTCACACACAATTTAATTATTTAATTATTATATATGATTATTATACACAATACATGGTTATGAGTAAATATATAAATATATAATATGTCATATAAAATATATTTATTAATTATTTATACAATTATATATATATATATATATATATATATATATAATATTATTCAGATTTTCTATTATATATTATTAAATTTGATGTATCATCATCTTTTGGTACTGGTACTTCTTCAACATGTTGATGATCATGATATTGATCACCATATATTGGATGTGTACCATCACCATATTTAACAATAGTACGTTTTATTAATTCTTCTGATGGTTGTTTCATATCCCATGCCCAACCTAATTTTGCGAATATATCTAACCACATTGTTGTTAAATTTAATTTATAATTTCCCAATTCAGCTGCTTTATAATCCCATGGGAATACATGATGATAATTATGCCATCCTTCACCCATTGCAATAACTGATACAAAACGATTTTCACTTGGATTAATTCGTCTATATATTTAAAAAAAAAAAAGAACAAATATATTATGTTATAGTCATTGATTCTAGTTCGTATAAAAAAAAAATTAAAATCAATTATAAAATTTATTATATACCTGTCGTATGGACGATATCCCCACATATGTGCTGCACTATTTACAGACCATGTAAAATGTAAACTAGATACATAACGGAATATACATTGTTGTATAATAGAAGCTTCCCATGTTTCATTCCAAAAATATACTGGTATTATTGTTGGTATTATAAAACATAATAACATTTTCAATGGTATAAAATATTTTTGATGAAATTGTACAACTGGATCATTTAAAACATCTGACATATCAATTTGACGTCCACGTTTTATAACATCTGGATGTTTATGCATCATTAACCAACCAACATGAGCAAAAAAGAAACCACGATTTGAATTATGTGGATCAGCATCTGTTTCTGAATATTTATGATGTACTCGATGATCTCTTACCCAATCAAATAATGTATTCTTTATATAATGAGAAATTATATAGAAAAGAAAAAAAAAAACAATTTTATTAAAAGTTTATGCTTAAATTAAAGTTAAAAAAAATACAATATAAATTTACCTGTCCTGCAAGTGAAAAACAACACATAAGAATTGCTCTCAATAGTGTATTAGCTTTATATGATCTATGAGTCCATAATCTATGGGCACCTCCTGTTACACCCAATCCAGCTATACCACCAGTAGTAAAGGCTATACATGATTTATAAAGAAAAGAAGAAATAAAACATACAAAAATAAAAAATTAAATTTTGATCAAATAAAAAAGGAATAAGAATGCTTCAATATGAATCATGCAACCTGTGTACGAAATTATCGTAAGTCGAAAATGACGATTTTGAGGAGGGCATTTTAAAGTTTTTGTTCTTTCCCCCAAAATATTTTCGAAAATTCTTTTGACTCAGAAAAGACATTTCATTTGTAATACATATTTAGTGAACAACATAATCATGCACTTCATCAAAGTTGATTTTGTTCTACGATCATATTCTGTGTGTGCACGCATGTATCTCAAGTTCTGCTGAACCGATTTTGATGAAATTTTATATGTAAGTTTATTTCCATACCATGCCACGGATTGATCAACTTTTGGGATATATCAGGCCTCGGGAACTGCACTTTTTTGCGGGCCTGTTTTACATTTTTGAACATTTTGAAGAAAGTATTCAATCGATTTACTTGAAATTTCATATATAAGCTTTTCTCCACCGTCCGCAAAAATTTCTAAATTTTGGAAGAAATCAGGCATCTGGACGTTTACTACGGGCAAAAAATATACATTTTTGCGTATATATAGAGAAATAATTGACCGATTTCATTAAAATTTAATATTTGAATTCCTCGTATTGAAACAATGAACATATAAATTTTTTGGAAAGATCAGGGCTCGAAAACTGATTTGCGGGTCGATTTTACATTTTGCACCATATCTACGGAACGAATTGATGGAATTTCTTGAAATTTAATATTTGAGTTCTGGTTAACTGGCGAGCTTTTCTGGGAATTCGGGTAGCATAAAGCGAAACTCTACTAAGTGCAAAATTTACATTTTTCTAGGTATGTTAACTATAAGCTTACTAATGTCCTAAAAATTGGAAAGAAGTATTTAACAGACCTTTTTATAATATTCTGTAACCCTTTCATTTAACTAGACAATATACAATGCGGTCGGTTATGTGCTGACCAGATTTTTTTTTGTTTGTAAACATAATATACTTGTAAGATATAAGGATGACGTAAGTTTTGAATAAATTCATAAAATATTGCAAATCTCGAAAATTTCTATAACAAATTTTAAAAAGCATTTAAAAGCAACATAGTTTTGAGAGAAAATGTCTCTCAAAATTAGATTTTTAAATCTATTTATCATACAAAAATCTAATATAAACGCAATACTTTCGTTAACGCAATACTGCAAAAAATATATGCAACATGACAGATATGCAATATATTTTTGACAATTCAATAAAAACAAAACAGTTAATGTGATTTTACTACGCTATTCAGAAAAGTTCATGATATTGCTGACAAATTAGCAATATTTATAAACTTTAATATACAATATTGAATTTGCTACATTTGTTTAAGAATACAAATATACCGTAGATTCGACTGCATTGTCGCAATTTACTGTGTTTTTGAAAAGATTTATGGTTTACTCTATTCAATCTATCTATTCAATTACTCTATTAAAATGGGTGGTGCGATATTTTATTGTTAGAATACAATAATCGAATTGTGCATAAGATTTTTTCTAGGTGTCATCAAAATATCTAAATTAATTTGACTTGTTTCGTTTCATATGAATAAAAGTTTAACCTCTTCCTACTAGTTTTTATGTACTAACTTTTTATTTGCATATTTGTTTATTAATTATCATCAATCATCAATTTTAGTATTATCTCTTAAGAATATTTATTATTTTTCTTTTATTAATTTAGCATTTAATTTAACGAGTTATAATTACAATTATTATTTTTGAACAGATAATAGCAGAAATTGTTAATGTCAATTGTTATTTAATTAAATCAATAATTTACAATGCGCTGAAACCCATTTTTATAGTATATGTTATTACTTCATACATTATTACAGATATAATAAGGTTTTCATGTTAAGTAATGGTTAAATAATAAAAATTTAATATTGTCTTAAACACGTTGGTCTATCTTGAACGTGAAAGGAAAGTAACATGACCATATATGAGTGTAATACAGATATGGTCAGATTTTATACGAACAGCACATTTTTGGCTATAATTATGAACGTTTTGTATATATATGTATATATATATATTTATGAAGAGTTTATGAATGATTTCAAAACTATTTTATGATGGTAAAATATTTTTTGTTATTTTTTTTTTGTCGAAATTTTAATTTCATTTCATTTTGTATATATATACATACTTCATTTTTATTCATTTACACACGTACTTATATTATAATACACATAAATATGGTGGGTATATAATTATGCTCTTAGTAACTTTTAAACATGTTTATTTTGTCTTGAAATTTTCACCGCTAAATAAATAAATGAAAAGAGAAAAAAAATTGACGATTTTTTCTTATATTATTAATTAAATTTACTGTTATATGTTAATTAGATTGTCATGCACATAAAGTAACCATTATAGTAACGAATTTATGTACTCCATATAGTATAATGAATTTCAAGGATTACGGATAACTACATGTATACACATTTATTTTAATTAGTATATAATATGTTTTATGTTGAAATATATAGGCAAATATTGTGCATTTCTTCATGTAGCTATGTAAAGTTAAAATAAATCTTACATATAAACTAGAATAAATGAAATTAAAATATTTGGATTCAAATTAAAAATAATGAATTTCAGTTACAACAGTAAAAATAGTAACGAAATTTCGAAGTACTTGTAGTATTAAGTATTATTATTATAATAGTACTATTTATTACAATAGTACAATTTATTATTACAATTATTACAATAATTTTCCTGAAATTTTTGTAAAATAAATCTAAATAAAAAAATAAAATGCATTTGAGTCAGTTGTAAATGTTAATGACTAATTCTTATATCATCAGTATAACACGTATTTAGATCTAAGTACATTTATTATGAATTTGAAATACTTGAACTGCACCGCTATACATTAGACTCAAACCAATATTTATAATGAAAATTTTAAAACAAATAAATTGTTCATTATAATAAAATTTACAAAGGGGTTTTTTTTTTCAAATATAAATACAATTCTTTTGAATTAATGCTAAATAAATAAATAGAATTGTTATTAAGTAATTTTATAATTTACAGTTACTTAATTTTCAAGTACTTTTTGAAGTATCTATTTAAACAAAAATATAAAATAAAGGAAAATTAATATGTAAGTATATAATTTCCTGCAAGACAAGTGAGAATAAATTATTAAGTAATATTTTTGCTTTTGATCAACCACAAAATTTATTTACATTGTAATATAAGTAAACGCATTAGAATGCATGTAAATCTCACGTTTTCTAACAAGGCTACTTATTTTTAGAAAATTTCTGAAGTTATCCATTTTTAGAATGACTTTTGATTAGTAAATACAAATGTGTCTAATATGATTGATATTTGTTTAAATTCTAATATTTTTTTCTTATAAATTTCAAATTACTTTTAATTTTTCCAAACAATGTAAAAAAAATGCTTATATCAATTTCGGTTTGTTTGTTGTCTATGTTTGTCTCTCTGTCAACACTACAAACGGAGAAAATAATCATGAAGTGTTCTGAAAATTTTTTTCTAAAACTGTGAGACTCCCAAAAAAAAATCATTTATTAAACGGGCCTTTTAAATGGGTTTCAAGAAGGGTCCGAACAAAATCAACAAAAAATATATATGTGCGGCCATAAATTCGGAAAAAAGTTATGAAACATTTTCATAACAATAAATTTTTTAGTTAACTTTTTCGAAAAGTGTTCAAAGCCTCAGACTCAGAAAAAGGTATACTGCGCAGAAATATACGGCATATAAAAATATTTGTATATGCTCGTACGGCATGTAAAATTCTACTTTAAATTGTACCTATTTTGTGCTCATTCAATCTATTAAATTTGATTGTAATTATATAGTTTTAGGTAAATTTTTAAGGTATAATTATATAGTTTGAAATAGGTATCTTCCATAAATTTTAGGTACCCGTTATATGAGAATTTTACGTTTTTGTTTAATTTACGAGGAGCTCAGAAGCAAAATGGCTTAAACTTTATTCCCAATGTTTGCTTTTCTGTTAGAAATTTATATAAAATTAGGTCCTAAATTTAATTTTGTAGACAAAAAAATCAAATATATTTCCTACATTCCATTATTTTTTTTTTTTGGCAAAATTTAATTTTTTCTAGTGCAAAAGTGGTCTTGTGGCCAAAATTTTGGAAATAAAGGTTAGACCGCGTTGCTTCTGAGCCCTTCACTTATACTCCTACTAAATTTATGAAGAATTTTTGTAATTGTTAATTGAGCTAATATGCTCTTGAATGTATTGTGTCACAATTACCAAGAGATGTAGTTGAGAAGATGTAGTTGATTATTTTGTAGTATTATACTGTTAGTGTTTTTCTAGGAGGGGCCGAATGACAAATTTTGAGAGATTGCTCAAAAGAACTTGGTGGCTTAGATAGGCGACCTGGAATCGAACATTTGATGACGACCTGTTGGTCATAGGACAGTGGTAGTATTAAACGATAAATTAATACTAATCAGGATACGGCTAACTTACCTCACCGACAAAATTAATCATCAAACTAACCATATATTCTAATAAGTTCTTGAAAACTCCACAAAAAAAGTCTCTCTACTTTTACGGAGTATAAAAATTTTTTAGTTACGTGTTAAGACAGTTAAGTTGGGTGCGAATTCAGTTTTAGGCGTAGACTAAATTTAACTTTTTTAACTTGTTTAAATTAAGTTTTTAGAAAAGAACTATCAAATTATACTTAATTATTAAAATTAGAAAAAAAATTAATAAAATAGAATAATTCAAGGTTAAAAAATAGTAATCTATATAAAATAAATAAAAAAAAAACATATTGAATAAATAAATTTAATTTTTAGTTTTTTTTATTATTTCGGTTTATTCCACTTGACTGTTTTTGTTTTTTCTTTTTAAAATAGATAAAATTTATTTTACGTCATATAATATTTCCGTTCTAAGTTATTCTTACCTTTGTCTATAATACAACAACAAGATTTTTAATGTATTGAACAAGATTTTTATTTTAAGATCTATTGTATATAAATTTTGATTAATCCTGTTTTTATTTTGAATTAAATTGCTTTGAATTAATTAATTGTAGTATAGGTAAAGCTTATATATATAAACTGAAAGATGTTTTGACTGTAACATTTTTTGTCATAAAGCAAATTTCGGGTAGAGTTTTTTGAATTTATTTATGAATTACCTAATGGACTTTGATTTTTAGATGGAATCACTTTAAATAAGAAATGAGAAATTTTATAGCAAATTTTTCATTATAAAGGTGTAAATTCATATTTTCTTGTATTCAATTTTGAATATTTTCATTCATATTAAATCTTATTTTGTGTATAACTGTTCTTATTGTAGATTGCAGATTGGAGCGATGAGGCACCACGGCCTTTATTATTGTGCATTGTGAGCATCTTCCCACGGATGCCTTTGGCCTCCCGAAACCAGCACTTCTGATGAATTTGAGCAACTTTTCAAGGGAAATACTAACACTAGCGAGGTACACACAATCAGTCCCATTTAATATAGATCAACCCTCCGACTCATTGGCGAGGTGCTCCTTTCCATTTACCTAGAACCTACAAGAACCAGTAGCCCTAAATCTGCTTTGCTAAGTTACTTCTTAGGCTTGCTGTGTCCCGTCAGGAAGCTAAAATTCCACGATCTGTCTCCATATATTCGCTCTAACATATATTTTTATAGAAAAATTCGGTGGTTATTAATATCTTAACAGGAATATTAACTGAATCAATTCAATATGTCTTTAAAATTTCATAAAAATATCTGGGAAATATGCTGTGCAACAGATGTGATAATTACTGTGATAATATGCAAGTAATTTATATTTAAAAAAAAACCTTAAACCGTTTCTTATAATAACATTGTTTTGTATGTAATTAATATGATACCATAACTTATCAATTTATCATTCAATATTGACCTTAAAATAGGCATCTAATAATAGAAATAAAAAATTGCATTTAAGTTCACTTTTTTCAAAAATTTCGACATAAAAAAAAAAATTTGCTTCGTCATTTTTTATTAATTTGAAATTTATTTAAAGAAAAAATTTTTATTCAAAAAAGGTAATAAACTTTAAAAAATTAAAAGGAGGTGAAAAAATGTTTAAAGCCAAAAATTTTGTATTGAAAAATTAAAAACGCTGTGGAAAAAAACCTGATTGTTAAAAAATAAAATTAAAAATAAAAACAAAATTTTTGAATTGTCATAATATTTTTTTTTTTCAGATGATGATAAAAAAGTGCTCACTCATTCTCATTTCAACAATAAGAAATCATCCATAAGGCTTACCAATACAATATGTTTACGAATGGTTGTATGTGTAAGTATAGTTTTTGAGTATTTTTGAATAAACAATTTTTGCATAATATTATTAATTACTAGTAATTCTGCTTTAATTCACTTGAAAGCTTAAGAATACTATTGTTATAGCAATAAGTAATATTAGTAGTAGGGTTAATTATGCTGTATTCACATATTTATGTACTCCAAAATTTTGTAATACCACAGTATTTATTTTATTTTAAAGACATATTTAAATTTGATGAGAAATGATATTTTATTTGAGCTTAGTATTTAACTGAAAGTAGGACCTGGTTCTAAAAAAATATTCAATAGATGGCGGTATAGTCCCAAAAAGATATTATTTTTTTACCGAAATAAGTATCGAGTTTTTTAAACCCAAAAACAAAAATATATACAGGAATACATATAATATGAGAAAACAAAAAATTCTAATATTTTAAGTTTTTTTTATTCGAAATGTCAAAAGATATTAATTTTAAGTCAAAAGAAATGCATGTGGGAAAGTGTGTTTTAATAAAAAAATCTGAACAGGACATTACCGACCACGTTATATTAAAGTTTTGCATAAAATTATGAAAATTTTCTTTAAATATTTATTTTAAATTCTATGAGTGATAGAAATTAAGCTTTAGTTAATGTATCTAGAAAAATGTAAATTTGATTCTTAGTTGAGATTCATTTTCGGTTACCCAATCCCTTGCAAAATTTTCCAGTAAATTTCTTTAACAACCAGGAGTCAAATATTAAATTTTAAAAAATTCCGTCGATTTGTCCCTGAGATGAGCAAATATATAAATTTGACCTTTGGTTTTACCTTCCAAACCTGATATATTCCTGAAAAATTTACTGGTTCATTCTTTTAATGATCATAGAATTTAAATATCTATTAAAATATAGCTAATTGTAAGTAAATTGGTTGAATATTTCTCTGTATACAAGCAAAAATGTGAAAGCATAGTAAGCATCCACTTGCTGACACCAGACTTCCTTAAAAAATTAGTTGACTTGTTGTATTGGCAGGCGGAACATATATAGAAAATTTCAGTAAAATCCGCTGATTATTTTCTTCAAAACAGTTGTCAAACCTTAAATCGGCCAAAGATCCAATTCTGGAAATCTGATATATTCCAAAAATTTATAAAATCCTCAAAGCAAACTCAGTTATAAATTTTAAATAGAAATTGAGTTATATACTTAAAAATATCAATAAGTATAAACAAAAGAAGCAGTCGAGATAGACTTTAGGTTCCTATAAATAGCAAACTGTTGAGCTGTGGATATAGTCTCAACACAAAACTTTTGCCTACTAATGAGATTTTATACAATGGCTTATTTAGAGCCATTATATAGACTAAATATGCCATTGTATGGATTTATTGTTGTATTTAGATATGAGACACCCCACCCCTTAGATGTAGATTATGATTTTGTCAAAATTATTAGTCAGTATTGATAAAAATTTCAATGTGTACAATATTACGAAAATAAATTCTATCTTACACATTTAATAATCAACTTGAGTAAAACAAGAAAATTTAAATAAATATAAAAATGATTTTTATAAAAATATAAAATTCTATCACTATTTTATTTTAATTCTCATACAAAAATGATTTAAATTGGTAATTTAATTCATCCATAATTTGATTCGAACCTAATCACATTTTTGTTAATCCAAAATTTTAAAATTCAATTTTACACGCTCTAACATTATTTGTACACGTTCCTCTATTGTATGGTTTTCATTAATCATTATTATTAGTTTTAATAATTTAAAACGCATTTATTTGAGAAGGATTCAAAATAAACCTGTTCGAATATTATTGTCAAGGTAAAATAGACAACTTGTGGTATAATATTATGTAAATATGAATATCTACTTGTATTTCTAAATTTTTTATACTTATTGAACATAAGTAAATATACACAGAAATAATAATTTTGAGGATTCGAATTTAATTTATAATTATTTATACATACATACATATTTAGTTTATATTAATTATGATTATTATACTCAATAAATTATTAATAAGTTTTGTATTTTAATAAATAATTAAACAAAAATTTAAATAAGAAATACTTATGAATGTATAAAAGAGATTATTTTTTAAAATATTTGCTGAAAATTATGCTAATTAAAATTTATAATATGAGTATATTTATACATATTAACGTATATTAAAATATTTGTGAAGATCCCAAACAAGCTTCGAAATAGTTTCTTCACAGTTTAAATTTTTTAAATTTATTAATTTAAACAAAGAACAAGAAATATTTTTCAATTGCTTTTAAAATACAAAAAATTCTTAATTTTTAATTCTTATCAGGAACTAGTACAAATAGATATTCATTTAGCTAGTCCTAAATATCAAAAATTTTCTTTAATTTTGAATGTATGATTTTAATATTAAAGCTTCAATATTAGAGCATTCTATTCTTGATTATTAGAGCAATTCGGAGTGGAATACTTAAGCATAAAATTTTAATTTTGGGAAAACTAAACCATTTACCCTGAGCTTATTATTTAGTGACTTTCTCATTATTATTAAGAATTCTCTCCATTCACATGCATATGTTCAAAGGTTTAGAACTCTTATAAATTTTATTTTTAATTTAGAATATTTATTAAACAAGATTTTATCGTATCCAATTCACTTGCTTTGTATTTATGTATGATACACGAATAAATTTTTATTAATTTTATAAATATTTCGTTTATTTTATTCTTTAATTTTAGAATTAATTAAAATATTCTATATTATTTCTTTTCGTTTTCTTATTTAAATTTATTTAATTACGTTTCAAATATTAATGCTAGAATTTAAGTAATTTGAATTTTAAGTTTTTGTTTCAACAAATTATTTTCATAATAATTTAATCGTGTCTCAGAAAATATTAATATGTTAAAGTAAACAAATTTTATGTGACCAATGGTGCAGCGGTTATGGCAACTCCAATGCAAAAGGCTCTTGGGATGTTAGATCATTGTAAAAATTATATTCAATAATTAATATTCCATATCAATCACCATACATATTTATATTCGTATAATTATATCAATATTGAAGCAAAAATAAATTATGAGTGTCGACAACTTTAAAAGTATAATATAAAGAAAAAACTACGGCAGGCTATAGCCATCCGCCATGGTAAATTAATTACTTATAAAACTTAATCTAAAGTCAAGTTAAAGTTCTTAAATCAAATAGAGTATAGTTTTCAAAGACATGCTATTTGTTCCCAAGTGGAGCGCGATTAAATTTAACAAGAATTATTTTATAAGCATTAGCCAATATTTAGAAAACTGTTACCGGAATATCCATATGAATCATTCATTCGTTAAAATGTATGGCCGCCACACAACTAATACGGTCACATATAATTTATTCTCATTTTAGCTTTGGTGTTCCTTAAAATTCAAGTCAATTTTAGTACTTCTTTAAAGAAAACTATAACCATGAATATTAAGTTATACGAGTTAAAATTTATAATGGGTTTTCCTCCAGGTGTATAAAAGAAAAATCCAAATTTTATTTCCAGTTTTTTTATTAACCCAAAATTCTTTCCTTGTCTTTTTTTGTTTTTTTTTCTCTTAAATTAAAACATAATTCATTTATAGGTAAAGTTTAAGCGTACATGACTCTGTAAAGCACTCCTTTAAATTTAAGATTAACATAACCTTGGTTCATGATTTTTTTCCCTGTAATACCAGAAATTCAATGTGATTTAAAGTTTAAATACTTGATTCCTCGAATTATTATTGCTGTTGCTGGTGTTGGTTTTTTTTATGAATTTATTGTTGCAAGTAAAAGAATTTCTTAAAAATGATTGAAAGCATTTTCTTTTAGTTTTATCCATTATTCTCCGGTTTTTTTTTTGTTTCTATAAGTCCATGAAAATTAATTGCAATAATTAAATAAATTTTTTTAAGTATGATTTTTTTCAAAGATGGACACCAGTGTTTTTCAAATTTTTTAAGTCACAAGAGCTGTTGATGTTACACAAGAGCTTTGCACTTATGAGGATTATACAAGTTTAAGTTTCTTATTACCAGTTCAATTTCTTTGTCCACACTCTTTTTGTTAACCGATGTTTTCTATTCAAAATATTGAGTATTACTATAAATTTTGACAACACGAGATTTGTCATATTATTGTGTTAAAAATTTTAAAATTAAAATTAATTTATTTTTATGTCATCTAATTTGAAGTAAATTTTATTTTCCGAATTTGAAAAAACATGCGCGCTTACACGCTAAGATGCAAAAGCTTGAAGGTTAGAGTTTGCTAAAAATAATTTCGTTTTTCTTGTTTATTGAACGTGAATAATATGCGAAAGGTGAAAGTAATGGCATTATTTATTGCTTATGCTGCGTACGTATACTGCGTAACAATGTATTGTAACTAATGTTTTTGTGTGTTTATATGCATATATAGTTCCTATAACGAAAAGTTTAGGAACAAGATGATATTTGCAAAACTTTCTTTGCCAAAAAAACCTTCAAGTATACATAATATTTTTCCTTTTTTTTTCTCCCATTTCCTTATTTCTTATTATGTAACACGTATTTAACCGGTAATAAAATTATACGGTTCATTCAATTATCCTCATTTTTATATTTTATTTTAATCGATAATTTAAGGAGTTTACATATATGTACATATATTAATATAGGAAATTATGATGTTTAATAATAAATATTCTGTATTAAGAGGCAATAAAAAACTTATTGAAGAGAACTTGTTGTTGATCTCTTGAAGCAACAGGTTTTGATTCCAATCAAGAGGATCAAATATAATATTTCAATATTTCTGTGATTTGAAAGAATGGTAGTAGTATTCTCAATTTGGAATTGCTTCACATTGGTAAATTAAGGAAATGAAAATATAGAATAAAAAACTTATAAATAAAATTATAAAATTATTAACCAAAGAACAACAAATATGGAATTAAAAATCTATACGAATAAAATGAACACTATACTACACCTTTCTTTTTTTTAAGGAAACAAAAAAACAATATTATTCCGGAAATCTGTAATTATGAGCATTTTGTTATTAAATGAGAATAAGGGAGAGTTGGCTAAAAATTGAGGAAGAATTGCTATCACAACAAATTATAAATAAATTCAGAAGAATTTTATTTTAAAATATGGGCTTATATGAGTTTTAATATAAGAGTTCATGAGAAAAATAGGTTGAATTTGCGTTTGCAGTTCTGACTCCAGGAGGTTTTATTATTTAAAACTGCGCTGCAATAGAACTACTGAAGCAGAGCTGCCAACAAAAGCTCCGGTGTCAAAAATTTGACACAAATCTTTATTAGAACTGCAAACGCGGATTCAATCATATTTGTGTTACCAAATTTTATAAATGCTTATAATATATAAGATAACAAATAAAAACAAATATATTGCATTGCACAAGTAAACCCCATTAATATTTATGGCACTTCACCAAAATTCAATCCAATAGAATTGATTTTGATATAGATTTATGTTAATCAATAATTATGTTACTCTTTTATAGTGGGCATTTCATAATTTCAAATTTCTTTCACCTTCTGATGTTATTTTCGAAAAAAATTTTTTATTGTTAATTTATTTACTCTACTCTGGTATAAGTCTATATATTATACATATATAAAATTTTTTCTTCACCTACATTAAACTATTTAAATTTTATAATAGTGTACATTGATATTTTCACGTGTGTTTTTAAATTTTTTTAATATGGTCCCATTTTTCTTTAATGCGACATCATCTCTATATGTAGAAGCATCCAAAACTCTAATATACATACTTATATATTACAAAATTAAAAATGAAAAAAAAAATTAACAAAAAGTAAATAAGATTTCATGATGAAATAATATAAAAAAAAAGAGAAAAAATTAAAAAAAAAATTGCCATAAAAGGTAAATAGAGCTGTGTGTCATTGAGTTTTGGGTTTTATGGACGAAAAACATAAGAAAAAAGAAGAAAACCCAACTATATAACAGTTAAAATTATGAAGAATAAAACAGAGTGCTTGTAATTTATAAAAATATTGTTAATAGCTACTAAGTGTTAATGTAAAAACACATTGAAAACTATTTGTAAGAGTTTTGTGATTTCTTTCTTATGAAAATCTTCAATATTAACCTGTTATACAAGATTTCTCAATATAATGTCGCTAATAAGTGTAGCTAGTAAGTAAAATAATGTCATGGAATAATTAATATTATGTTAAATGAATTTTTTATGTCTTTAATTCTAATTAATTTTTTAAAAATTTGTTTATAAATTTTTGCTTTCTTAATTTAATGTTAAATTTATTATTGAATTCCTTGATAAAATCTATGCAACTAACCTCTACATCTAGTACCTTTTTTTTTGTTTATGTAGGGTAGTCAGACGTCCCGGTTTTGATGAAGTTTTTTCGCGTTTCGAAAAACTTTCTCAAAACGGATAAATCGTCTCAGTTTAAGATTTTTAACTAAAAAAAATTCTAATGAAAAATTTTGGTCAGCTGCCAGATTTTAAACAGATTTAAACCTCAAACGTTTTCACTTTCACATATATGTATATTGTTTCTCTTCAGATTTTAGAAAAAAGAAGAAAAACATATATGACAACAAAAAAAACCTGATGTGGTCAGCCCAAAACTTCAATGTATATTATCTAGATTAGTAAAAGTATTCCAGAAGATTATGAAAATGCGTTTTAAACACTTCTTTACAATTTTAAAGACACTAATTAGCTTTCTGTTAACATACCTGGCAAAATATGAATTTGGCTCTTAGTAGAGTTTCGTCAGATTTACACGAAAAGTTTGTCAGTAACTTCAACCAACAGAACTCTGGTTAACAACCAGAACTCAAATATTAAATTTCAAGAAATTTCATCAATTCGTTCCGTAGATATGGTAAAAATGTAAAATCAGCCCCCAGATCGGTTCCTGACGCCTGATATATCCCAAAAGTTGATCAATTCATAGTCAATCCATAGTCGAAATAAACTCACTCAATAAAATTTCATCACAATCGGTTCAACCTTGAACTTGAGACACGCGCGTGCACGCACAGACCGACAAATCGACATGTTGCTAAAAATAGTTTATTTACACTTTCCTGCATGGAAAAGTGTGTTACAACAGAAAACTCGACGTCGAAAATTGTAGACATTTTTATTGAATTTTGCAGAGCAGTACAAAAAATAAGTAAAATAGTGTCGCTAATAAAATCTCAATCTCATCTTTGCTACCATAAAAATATATGGATAAGAAAACAGCACTTACTTCCGTTCCCTACCTTAAAGAACAAACTGGCATTATTTATGTAATACTCGTATATAACTTTTAAATTTCCTATTTTATTTGTCTTAGCACGAGTTCGGCTAAGCAGAATTCTTTTTTTATAAATTTTTTGTGTTTTAGAATTATACTGGTTTATTTAGCTGAGAATCTAACTATACCCTAGAAAATGTGACGTGTTATAATTGTTTATCCTACTATAATTTTGTATTTTGTATATTCACTTATCAAATTTTTATTCTACTGTACCAATTTAACAGAATAAAATTTTTTCTAATGCTTATTTAAAATCGATTTCGATACATCGATCATTGATCGGATGAGTTCAATTAAATAAAATATTCTTTAGCATTTCCGTTCAGTTCAAATACATAATTACAGTTTCTGGTTTGATTCAATTAAAGTCAATTGAACTGAATTGAAGTGATATTGTGCTGACCCCTGTGAATAAATATTTGAATAATATATGTATATATTATTATGTACGAGTATGTACATTTTGTTACAATGTTATAAATATAACATGATAGCTTGGATTATTCATCAACTGGGTAAATTATACATAAAATAATAAATGATTTATATAAGTAGTATTTAATCTTCAAATTATTGAATTTTGACCTTAAATTTATGGTCTTCAATGTTAATATTTATTACATTATAAGGTGAGACATAAAAGAAGTGCTTTAATTTTTTAAAATATATTTTTTCTTTTTTTTATACGTAAAGGAAATTTAGAGGATTTCAAATAATTTTAAAGATAATAAATACGATAACAATATGATTTTTTTTTTATAAACACGCCAAACTAATTTTGTCAAATCATTTTTATACCTATATACACATTTTTAGTCAGAATAACATAGTCAGAACTTCATGAAACGAATAACCATTTTGGAATAGAATTTGTTCGTGTTAAAGAGTGAAGGGGTACGAAAAATAACTTTCGAATTCATTTAATTACATGCAAAAAACAGTTTCTTTTGCGAATTAGTAAACACTCGTAATTGAACAAAAATTTCATGTTAAAGAAGTTATTTAAATTACAATTGTTTGGCTTTGAGTAGCGATTATTATTACAATGTCGTGAAAATTTTCGTGTTTTAAAGAATTTAGTTCGGTTTAAGAGCTCAAAAATGCAATTCAAAACATTTTCAATATTAAAGAGAATTTCGTCTTATGGGAATCCGTATTATTGAGGTTTGACTGTAAATGACAAAAGATTGTAATACCCGTAAGCTAATCTTATGCCTCTGAGTGTATATACATATCTGTAGATTTGACTCTACACATAATTATTACAAGCAATTTTAGTGAAAGTATATATAAATATGTAAATATGTATAAGAAAGTGTAAATGAACGTTTAACACATCATGCTGTATAAAACTATTGAAAACTTTCAATAGAAATTTAACGATCTTTATAAAAAAAATTACTTTATATTATATAGAAAACTTAAAAGAAAACAAAAAAAAAAAACAAAAATAAGAAAAATATAGGTCATGGTTTAATTTATTAAAATTAAGATAAATATAAAAAAAAAAGACAAGAAAACTCTGTTAAAATAGTTAAATTGCAAAAATAAGATTGTTGTCCATTAAAATAAACTTTACATTTGCAATAAGCATTTTATGGAAATTTTTAAATTTAGTAATTCAAAAATTTTATTTATTCATTTTTAATATTCGCCTATCTTTTGTATGTACATATGTATGTACATTACATTTCCATAATTTAAAATTGCTTTTTGTTTTGTTGATTGTCTTTGAAGATAAGTGGGTTGAGTTCAACTATTAAAATAATCTATAGAATAATAGTTTTTTAAAGTAAAATCTAAGATTTTTACATTCTTTCGGCAGATCATTACTTAATATTCATCACATTCAAATATATTGTTATTGAAAATGTTCGATTGAGAGAATATCATACACCTATGAATGTATGAGTTCGGGAGTAAACTAAAATGAAAAAATATTCTTCTTGCCTCTTTGTGAATAATATTTTGTTAATTATTGTCTTATGAGAACACTAATTCTTTATATATAAATGGTTGCCGTATTGGGTATGTGGTATTAAAATTATCGCATTTCTTGTGGTGTATTTACATTCATGGAAACAAATTTTTTCTGACAACCGCTTGTCATACACCTTAAGATTAAACATTTAAGAAGTGCTTACATTTATTAAATAGTAGGACAAGCAAAAAATTAATTGTGAAAACATAACCAGAGCGGTGAGAACAACAACGGAACAGCAAATGTACAGTATTTTCCGTATAATGTCACACACGCAAATGGAAACAGATAATGTCAAAAAAAAAACTGTCAGTGGTAAAATAGTGATTCAGGTTATTTCCGTTATTGAAAATTCAAGTCGGTAATTTCACTTAATTCTCGACTGTCTTATTGAAATATGTGCATTCTATATGAAATCTGACATTTCTCCGCTATCAAATCGTCGAATCTGACGAATTCTGACAAAAGCGCTCTTGTTCTATTTTCAACTTAATGTGTGAATGAGAGTGAGTACACTGAAGAGTAAATGAAATGCGAGAGAATAATATAGAATCTAGGAAATCAAAATACATATGCGTTTGTTGCGTGTTAGCGAAGAGTTGCGTTCCTTATTTAACTTGAAAATTACATGGTAAATTGACTTAAGCAAAATGGACTCCGAATAAAAATGAACAACGCATTTGAATTATTTATTTTTTATTTCAAAATATTTTAAAATTTTTATTATAAAGACCTTTTGTATAAAAATAATATAAAACACAAACATATGTAAATAAATTTAGGGGACTTGTTTAATAATATCTAACATAAGAAAGAGAAGAAAAACAACTGAAAAAAATTTAAAAAGACATTAACATTTTTTATTTTTATTTTCGTTTTTTTTTTTGTTCAAAGAAATTCTTTTAGAATGTTTTGCATATAATTTGAATATTCTGAACTTCGATCGGATATAAATTGAGTGAATTAAAATTATTTCTTCATAGGAAATTTCCAATTTTTTGAAATATCTAATAATAAATAAGCATAAATGAAAGCAAAGAAACAAAAAAAAAAGTAAAAAATTTCGGAAATCAAAACTATTTTTTTTTCTATTTTTTTCTATTTCGTATAATTTTAAAAGTTTATTGGCCAGAGTTTAAAAAAATTTGCATGTTACATAATTAAAAAATTAAAATTTTATACACTCATAATATGATTTGTAAATTTTTTCTTTTTTTTTTAAATAAAAAGTTAATAAAAAAGAGAAAGAAAAAACTGCCGGCTAATCGAAAGTTTTTTCTATATAAGTACCTATCTACTTATACCTTGAAATTTATCGTATATTCAAGCAGCCATATATACATACACTACTTATCATAAGTTTAGATAATATTTTTTAGATGATTGAATAATTGGATAATTATTGTTATATTTTTATTGTATAATGCAAAATTTTGATAAAATATATAAAATATATTTAATTATCTATATTTATGTTATAAACGTTATACATAATATATTGCGAAAAAATATTGAAATTGATCAACATATGGGTCTAAGATT
This sequence comes from Condylostylus longicornis, assembly GCF_029603195.1. Lineage (NCBI taxonomy): Eukaryota > Metazoa > Arthropoda > Insecta > Diptera > Dolichopodidae > Condylostylus > Condylostylus longicornis. The sequence goes on along the minus strand of NW_026577973.1, from coordinate 13,763,611 downwards.
TTGTTTTCTTTTTTTTTTATGGAAATCCCAAAATTAAGGTATACATACATATAATAATATTTTTGGTCTTTTGGTTATTTTGGCAATAAAATATCGTATTTGGGGTTATATGTTTTTGAAAATAGGTTAAAATTTACAATTTTATATTGCGAAAAAAAAATCAATTATATTGCCATTTTAATTTTTGAAAATTTTCAAATATTTGGTAATTATTTGAACTTATTAGGTACATACAACAAAGGTTGTTTTTATTTAAATTAAATAATTTATTTTTTTGATTTAAATGTTTTTGTTTTTTTTTTTAGAAATTGTCATGTAAAAATGGAATGGGGCAATTAGAAGGGTAATTTTTTTAACAGTTGCCTGTATTTCAATGTAATACACGGTTTAATAATGTAAAATATGAATTCAAGGCAATTAACCTGTTGTTTATAGAAATTTTTGTGGCATCAATTCTATTACGTTTTATCTACTATATAATATAACAGACAGGCGTAATTTTATATAATAAGACTTGAAAGAAAACAAGAGGCTGAAAGGTTATTCTCCTACAAGGCAAAACATTGAATATATACATTCATTCCTATGTTAGCTTAAATTTTATTAATTGTAAAAAGAATATCACGCTTTTATTTTTATATTTTATAGAGTGTCCGAGACTCGATACATCGCCGGAAGAAGAATTTTATGAGCTTTAAAGTGAGTCGACTTTGTTTGTAATATTTACCGAGTTATAAACAAAATTGTGAGAATAATATCGAAAGAAAGGTCAATTTTGAGGTCACGTAACTCAAGAAGAAGAGCTAGTATTTTTTGATCGTTTCAACCTTGTTTCGGTAGTACCATCGAGTTTCAATCACCCTGTATGCACAATATTTTGTATATATAAATCATAGTTTAATTTTTTTATAGTTTAATTTTCGTTCATTCTAACCTTAATATTTTCCTATTCTCTTATATTATTGAGTCTAAGCCTTATGTATTTTTTAGCGAATTGTGTTTTAAAGATGATGAAAATCTTATTATTTTACCAATTTTCAAAAATTTAACAAAAAAGAATCATTGAAAAGTGTTTATGATAGTTGTAAAATTGCCATTACTTTTCTAGTATCACAATGGAAGTGTGCGAAAAACGTACATACATACATATTGAAAAATAAAAATTAAACCATAAATAAATAAAAACCTCACTTGATTTAAGATAAATAAATTTTTTAAAGCTTTAAAATTATTGCAGTTTAATTTTAACCTTTCTTTATATTTTTATGATCATGTCAAATACCATAAAATTGATAAGTATTAAGACTTATGTTTTGTGTAATTAGTTTCATTAACTGAATTTTGTGATAAATTTGTTGATATTTAGGGTTTATCTAACTCAAAATCCGTAATAATCGTATATGATCTTAAATGTTTGTGAATTTAAAGGAAATTTTTATTTGCTTTTTTATTTTTCAATGTATTTGAATAAGATTTAAAAAATGAAGGTGAAATTATTATTCATAAAATTTTAAATTCAATAGGAGGCTTTTCAAATAACATGGTTTTTGTTTTTATTTGCCAAGATTTCCAAATTATAATTGTTTATTGTTTATTTAAGAGTATTTATGTATGCACATACACATATGTATGTATATTGAAGCGGTAGAAGAGACGGATGGGAAGTAAGATTGTAGCAATAATTAAATAACCCATTAATATTGACTGTTGATTTAGGTATGTGCTAGTTTATTTGTGATTTATAATGTTAAATATATTTTTGAGAATAAAATATGTAGCTTCATTCAATCGGTTTAAGTATCATACTTCAAATTAATTTTCAAATTATTTAAAATGCATCGAGTATTTTGAGAATTAATTTAATGTTATTTAAATCAAAAGATTTAAGTGAAGAACTTTTAAATATTACAATTAAACAAATTGCCGACTAATTTAAATAAAACCTCCTTTTTTATAGTAATTCAAATTTTAAAATGTTAAAATTCGATAAAAATTATATTTAATGTTAAAAACTACAGTCGTAACTTAGTGTTACTTTGGTAGTTTTTTAGAAAATCAAGCATGTATTTCTCTGTCGAAAAAGTGAAGTGTATCAGCTTATAAGAACAGAAATTGAGTATATCGGTATATTGTCAATTTCATGTATACAATGACAATTCATGTAACATATTATAACTGTTTTTACAGTTTTCAACAAATCATACACATAATACTATTTCAATTTTTTAGGCTTCAAATTGTTAAAATCACAAGAAAAGATAAGATGAAATAGCTTTTTTTCTCCCAATGTTTCTTATACAATTGTTTGCTCTACTCTTAATGGTACGAGTATTTGAGTAAAAATACATATATGCTATATGAGTGTTTTTTGGATAAATATTTGAACGTTTTAAAAAAGTCAAAAAAAAATGGAATTCAAAAAGGAAGACAATGCCGTTCAGACAGTTATCGTTTATGAAGTTGGCAAATTTTGCAACTGCTAAATAATATGAACTTTTGTTTATTATCATATATTTGCTGATATTAATTTAAACAATTAATTTAAAGTTTATCTAGTATTATACTTTTATATATGCATATCCGTTGGTCCCAACAATGTTGTCTAACAGCCGAAACTCTTTTCGCAACTTCAATTTAAATTTAGTTATTATAATTGTGATAGTTACCCAAAATACCTAGATTTTTAAATGCAGAAAGTATAAATTAGAAAGTACGAATTTTATGTACAACAATTACATGAGTACTAATAATTATTTTCAACTTTCAATTGAAATATTAATTTAATTTTCAAAATTGTAATGGTAAAAAGTGCAATTCAAATAATAATTTTTTTTTGATTTGTCCTAAAATTTTGAGATGGTTTTAGTATTCTACTTCATCATTTATATATTAATTAAATCTGTATGAAATTCCTATTGAATTTTTAATAATATTCAATATTTGGATTTGTATTAGAGTCGAACACGTTTAATACACATAGAAAAATGTCAAAGAATTTGTGATTTTAAGGAAATTGTGCTCGGATATTAAGCGGTGCTCGGATAAATTTACATTATCTAAAATTAAGCAAGTGTATAAAAATTTTTACGCATTTACTTTGAAATAAGGTTAAAAATATTTTTAAATCACAAATATTTAAACAGATCTAAAAACTGTAAACAATGACACTTATAAATCATAACTGAGAGCTACTTCAACGGTACATTATAAAACAAGATGACTGTTCACTGACAGATGTAATTTTTTTTTTTTGTCAAATTTTAATTTTGTGATTAAGTGAGCTAAATTAAATGACATTAGACATTTTGATGTTGAGAATTACGTGATTTTAATAGAATTTCTATTAAGCGAGTGTTCTATTTAGCAAGTTTGAATAATGTGTAAAAATATATAGAAATTTTTCTTGTCAAAAATTTTGTGAATTAACTCGAGTTGTGATACTAAATAGGGTTGATATTAAACGTGATTTACTGTAAGTGAATAGATAATAGCATGATTAAATAATTTATTTCATATACATAAAGTCTTATGTAATGAATATGGATAATAATGATAGTATTAATTTTAGTTTTTATATAATAAAATATAATTTTTTATATAAATATAATATACTTACACCAAATTGTTGTATAAAATATATGATTATCATAATCATATGCATATATACCATAGAAAAATACCAAATGTAATGCAGTTATTTGTATTATTTTATCCCATTTTAATGGTGCTTTAAATTTAATAATACCAAATATTGAATCACCTTTAAAATCTTCTGTATATATATTTAAATCAGTTTTATTACGATGATCAGCAGTAAATTCTAATTTTTGTTCTTGATTTTCTTTAATTAATAAATTATTATTATTATTATTGTCATTATTAATATTATTATTATTATTTTCAAAAAATATTTTTTTATTAACTAATTTTATATTGGTATTATTATTTTGATCATTTTGTTGTAATAATAATGATGTTGTAGAGAAATTTTCTTGATCTGAAAATAATCCAATTGGTTCATCATTATCATTATCATCATCATTATCATTATTTTCATTTTGTTGTTGCTGTTGTTCTTGTAGTGATTTTAATGTTTTATCAATTGTTGTAGTTTTATTAATTTGACAATTATCAACAAGTAAATCACTATTTGTTTTAATATAATCTTTAACAATTATATTATTATCATTATTTGATGTTGATGTTGTATTTGATGAAACATTTTTTACAACTTTTGTTGCATCAACACGTTCTGATGTTGATAAATGACCCATTTTTTTTATTTTGTTTTTTTTTTTTGTTAAGTCTTTTCTTATATAATATTTTTTTATTATATTATATACTATATAATAATTAATTATATATCTATAGCCGGTTCTTTATATTTTGACTTTTTAATAAATTTATTAAATTTATTTATTTTTCGGTTTAAATTAGAAATTATGAAAAAAAATTTTAAGAGTTTTTTTTTTATGAAATGCAAAAGTTTAAAAATATTACAAAATTAAAAATTGGCAAGTCATTATGTTTCGTTTTTTATTATAATTTTTTTGTGTTGTTGATCTTTTTTAATAATTTAGTCTTTGTTTTTTTGTTTCTCAAAAAAAAAAATCACTTCAATCCTAAACGAATTTTTTATTTTGTTTAAATAAAAACGTTTATCGTTTTTTGTGAGTTTTTGCTTTAGGAGAAAAGAAAAACCAAAAACTTATCCACCTTTATGGTTGTAAAATTGTTTAATGAATTGGATACTATTATGAAATGTTTTCACTTTTTATCAAAAAACAAAAAAAAGTAAAAAGTAAAAAGAAAACAAACAAAAACACAAAGCACTTTAAAATTTTAAAAATAACAAAAAATTATTTTTTCCCCTTTTATTTTCTTCGTATTTTTTTTTTTAAATTCTTCTATTTTTTTCTATTTATTTTCACTATTTTTTTTTTTTATTTTCGTTAATTAAAATAAAAGTTTGTATTTAATTATAATTTTCTTATTTTCAATATTTTTTTTTATCATCTCATTTTAATTAAAAAATAGTCCATAAAAATTTTACACTGAAAAATTAAATAAAATTTTTAATAAATTTCGGAAAATCAATTAATTTAAAAATAATTCCAAAATATTATCGCCGATATCCAAAATTTTAAAATTGAATTTTGCAATAAAAAGAAAATTGTTCCAATATTTTTATTGTATTAATCTCAGTTATTCCTATAAGTTTAATTATTCGTTGTTACCCTTGTTAACGCTTCAGTTCTACTAAACAGAATTGTTATAATCGTTAACTGTTATATGGTATATAAAAATAAAATTTTACAATATCTTAAATATAAAATTGAAAAAAGAAAATTTTTTCCAAAAATTCGAAAACAACGCACGAATTGAATGCGGTATGGTGAGAAATAAAAACCAAAACAAAAAAAAAACAAAGAAAATCACAAAATGAATTTTCGAAAATTAATCAAAAGGAAAATAAAATACAAAGAAAAAAAATACGCGAAAATATTAAGGTTTCAGTCAACAAAATCTTTTTTTTTTTTTTTAAATTAGCTTTTTGTTATACGTTAACCTTTAACAGGTTGTAGGTATTAGGACCGAATAAATTCGAAAAAAAATTGTCACAACTTTTATAAATCCCCTTCCATTCACGTATTGAACGCAACGCAAAATATCAGTGGTGTTTATTGTCCGTTCTGTTGTCAATGTTAATGTTAATTATTTTTTCTTCTTTTTTTTTTGTTTTATTTTGCTTTACTGCGTTGTTTTGTTGGTATTGGTGTCATTATTGTTTCGATGAGAGAAGATTCGTTGGTCCATTGAGCTTACAAGTACAAAATATTAAAATAAATTTTTTTTTACAACAATAAAAGAAGATCGCTGAGAATTTAAGTAAAGGTAAAATAAAAATAAAAAATTTTTTTTTCTTTAAGCTCTTTTTTTTTGTTTTAAGTATTTCACACTTGTATGATTTGTAATGTTAAACTGGTATAAGCATATACATTTGTACTTTTCAATATTATTTTGGTAAAATTTTTTCTTTATATAGTTACAGGTATTATAAAAAATATTTTTAGTTTGTAATTTCGAATCGCCTGTAAGCCAAAATTTCCAATCATTACCATTTAGGAGTCTGCGAAAAGTTTATACTCCAGAGCAATAGGTGGCGGCACTTGGTAATTTTATTTTGCTGCGCTCATTTAACATTTAAATACAAAATGAAATCCAATTAAACATCGCATTTTGCATTTATTTCAGAATTATATTGAAACATGTATTTGTATAGTGTTATATAAAATTTTGGCATATTTATTTATTTTCATTTAAAAATGGTGGTACGATATACAATTAGATGCGTATTTTACACGGCGGAATCTTTTGCGAGACGCTCTTGACACATTAGTTTGGAACAACGGCTGTACAGTCTTTAACAATAATTATAAAGATGTTCTATATTGAAATAGTTCTTTTACTATAATATAATGTTGCATATCTTTAAGGGAATTTTAATAATAGTTATAAAATAAGTTGTACGACCGCAATACGTAATCGAATTCGATTACTCATTGGCATATTTCTGAAGAACACCATGATTTTGTTTAAACACTTGCTTTTCTAGAACTTAAGATAAAATTTAAAGAGGCTCTGTTGAAATTATCGACCATATTAAAATTATAAATATATGAATTTTATTACTTTGAAGAACCTTTATAATTTGAAAGACAGAGTAGGATACGTAAAACTCTTGTTGTAGAACAGTGGAGAGTCTTCATTGTTATTTGCCCACACAATTTAAATTTCCTATCTTGAACCGTGTTAAAATTTTGCTTGATATATTAGTATCGATATTATAAAATAAGAGTATGTTATCTTATGCTATTGAACTACTATCAACTATATTTTTAAATTAATTTTGTTATAATTGCAAAAATTTAAATGTTATGGTAAAAAAATGTCATGTCAGTCTTATATCCTATAAGTCGTTGGTAAAACAATTTTTTTTTCGTTTGTCAATCATTCCAAAAATTTAAAAGCTTAATATTGACCACAATGTAATTTTTTTATAATTTTCTTGATTTTCATTTTCAACTCTTTTGAATTTAAGAATTGAACTGAAATTTTGCTTTCAAACATGTTTGAGCCATATTTTATACGGGAGTTTTTGTCTTATGAAGAAAGAAAGTATTCCGGACCAAATACAGTATATTTTATTGCCATTGTGTATTGTGTGCAGTGTTTTTTTACATTTTTTATATATGCTTGAATATTTATTATTATAGTTATAATGAAATTATATTTTTATTATTAGACTAGGTGTAGGTGTTTTAAGGAGTTATAATTTTGGTGATCAGCAAGATAATATTGCATTTCAAAATTTTTCTTTTTTTTTTAATATGTTGTTAATACTTATGTATTTATTATATTGTTACAATATTTCTTAAGAAATCTTCAAATTTCATAAATAATTTGAAATTTCTAGAAAATTTGTATTGATAAGTTTTTATTTATTTTCTTTTTATAGATTAGCTTTAGTTTCCTTTAAAAGGAAAAATTAACAGGCGGATTGGAAATAAATATTGGAAAAAAAAATATGATTTTTTAATATTATACTTGCTTTTACTATAAATGATGAATCTAAAATAATGCAATATCAATATAGAGTTTTGTTTTATTGAGATGTTGCAAACATTTTGTTTTTAAGATTCAAACAATTTGTAATAAACACATACATATATACAAATTTGTATTACATGAACGTCAACACTTGCACGTACGTGTATTAATGTCAAACTCTTTTCATGGTCATTTCATATAAGGTATTTTTGTTTTACTTTTTTATTTAAGTTTACAAATACTTTTCCTAAATTGATTGCAATTTTGAAGAAAAAATCATTGGTTTTTAAGTGACAAAAATCAAAAGTATTAGGTAGTCTTAGCTTAAGTTAAAAATACCAACCACATAATACATGAAATATTCAAAAATTGAAATATATAAGATGGAAATTTTATTTTCTTAACTATATGGCTTATGCATTTTGAAGAGCGAAATCAGTAGAAAAATTTATTTTAAAATTTCATGCACATACTTATTCTGGTATGTTCCACAAGGTTCTGAAATATTATTATTATTGAAAATTACATATATGCACTACCCAAATTCAATTGAACTATACAAATTGATTGATTTTTTAAACTTATTTTATATTTTCTTAAAAGCCTACTTGTTAAGGCATTTTACACTCCTCGATTCTAGAAGACCATGAAAAGAATTTGTTGACCAGAGGTTTTGAATTTTTTGTTAAAAATTTAGTGTTTTTTCATTTACGCAATAATCAATAAATCATATGCTATTGTAAATCCAAGTTGCAACAGATTCAAGGCGGCAGACATCAGACTGTAAGGAACTGCACGATTTTGCTTGCTTTATTGAAATGTTACAAATATTTCGTATTAAAGGTGCAAAGAAATTATTGTACACGCACATATTCACCGTACGTATATAAAATTTTAACAATCCAATGTAGAGAATACAATTTTATTTTTAGGAAAAACTTTTGTAATTTGGACAAGTACTCGTAACTTAATGATTCCAATCAATTCTTTTTTGGCGCAAAAAATTTTAGATACTATTTCTGAACCCGTTCCGAGATCCTTAAAATGAAAATTCTTAATAAAGTTTGATAAATCCTTGATTTTAATATAATTCAATTTTTTGCCTGTATAGCGATGCAGGACAGGGATAATAAAAACTCACTTTTTAGGAGTAATTGTAATTTTTAAGTTTAAATTTCAATTTGCGTAAAATTCACCAATTTCTATTTTTAAAGGAACAAAATTTTAAATCCTGTTTATTAAATGTCATAATTTTTTTTCTTCTGTTCTAATTTTATAAAAGGTTTAGTAACTGATTTCACAAAAAAAAAGTGTTTTTTCCACTAATATAAAAAGTTTTATAAACCATCTTACTGAATTTGTGTGTGTCTCTATATTTACACAATTTAATAACGTAAATTATGTTTATAAATCAAAATTTTTGGTTTGATCATGCAATTTATGAGGTTATAGATTAATTTTACTTTCTTTTTCCACACATACCGCGCTCAAATGGCATATTGAATATTTGGCTTGAAATCACCTCAAAACTCAAGTCGCATTTTTATACTATGTCAGCTTGAAAGTCTGAAAATGACATTTAACTATTACATTTCAAGTAATTATAAATATTTTAAGTCATGTGAGCAAAATTTTTTGATTGAATTGAGTGAAACCGACTTCAAGTGAATTAACGTTTATATGGACATAAAATGGGCTTCGAGTACCCTTGAAGCTGCCGTATAAACAGGGTAACAGATTAATATATAAAAATTCGTAAAAATTCTTTTATGAATGCAAGGCTCAAAATTTTTGATAGAATTTTGAGTTGAATGAAACGAAAACGAAACATTTTAAGTTTGCCGACAAATCTTCCAAGTATTGTTTTGAATGTATACTAAATTAAAAATCAATTTCCTAATATCTTTAAATAAATATTCTATAGAATTTTTTCACAAAATTCTAAAGCAAAAATATTTGGTACAACCGGTTCTCTTATTTAAATTTATTCTAAATTTAAAATATAAAGATGCATAATTTGTGTTGTTTCTTTTTGCATATTTTTCTTATTATTGTTTTATTAATAGCGTTAAATAATTTTTATAAATTTAAAAGGGTTCGTTGAATTCGCGATTTCATGTCCTTATGTAAATATTTTTGAAAAATTACATTTTAACATTTTCACCACCATCAGGAGAATTTTTATACTTATATTACATCAACATTATTTAAAAAAGGCCTTGTACTAATTTTAATTTTATTGAAAATTAAATTTAAGATTTTTATTTTATTGCTGCGAAAATTTTCTTGATTTAAAATTTTCATATTCCACCAAATCTTCCGAAATTTTAAAAATTATGTAAATTTATTGTGGTTTGTCTTAAATAACTATTCTATTTCAAATTTTTTTACCACGCGCTACTTTATTTGAAGCATGTGTTAATTTAAATTAATAAGAACAATATTAGAGTATAACAGCATTAAGTCTTATACCTTAATAATTCTTAGATTATTATTCACAAAAATCTATTTATAGTTCCAGTTTTAGAAAAAAGTTTTCATGTATTTAAAACTAGTCTTGAAATAGAATATAGAATTCAATGGGCTTTTATTCAACAGTTCATGCACGTTATGTTATACTTATCCGTATAATAATAAAATATTTATATATACGTATATATATATCATATTACTTGTATATAAATATTTTGGGAATATGTCAAAGAATTGTAAAGATTATGTTAATGGTTTTATTCTAAATTTTGAAGAAAATCAATATTTGTGACGTATACAAAAATTCACAAAGGTTATAAAAATTTTAAATTTAAATTTGTGATAAACGAACAATTAATTATTCAGTCTTATATATTACTTAAATTTATAAATATCAGATGTCATTTTGATTCAGTACTAAGTACGATTTTTTAATATTTTCAAAATTCTTTAAAATGAATTCTAATCAAATCATTGCTGGTTCGTGAAGTAGCACATTTTCAAACGGTTACATTTGTTTTTTACAAAAATAATAATCTATGCAAGATTTTCGTTATATAGTGTTGCATTAAAATATAGCAGCGCATAGGTCTACAAGTGTAAGGAAAAAATTGTTCCCTATTCCCCTTATAGGATCCTAGAACCCTATATTTACTCTGTTCATTCTCTTAGCATCTTAATGAAAATTCGTATCTTAAAACAAAAGATTTTTGCATAGTTTTTGGATGAGAACAAAATTAAAAGAATCTACTAGGAATTACGTACTTAATATAATTATGTGTATATAGTTTACATATTATATAGTGCTATGTGTATACTATATAGCACTATACAGAAGACAATTTTTTTGTAATTAAAAGTTAGAGTTTCTTGCTTTGAGTGTCGCTATTTTATATTACAAAACTTATTACTCACTATAGCACCCCTTGAAAAAGTAGCTTATTGTGTAATTACAAAAATTGTCTTGTGTATAACAGTATAAACTGTACACACTATGTTAATTCCTACATTTTGATGAAAATATGCTGTTGATTGTGTTATTAAAATATTTAAATAAAATTTTCGTATATTAAGAAACGTAGATCTCTAAACGTAATCGATTTTAATCTTGTATTTTAGATGGTGTAAAAGGCTTGGAAAACGTATGCACGGATGAACGAACGAATAGCGTAGTAACAAGTAAGCAAATTTTTTCCAAGTTTATTATTAATGAAAAATACATATGTAAAGTATTAGAAATATACATACAATATAATATTTTATTTATAAAACTATTGTTCGAATATTGTTGTAATTATTCAGATATTATAAAGCGTATATAGCAAAAGAACATACGTACCTAATTAAGAGCAGCACGTTTAAATAAATTATCAAAAAAGAATTGGGGCGGTAATTTTCAAATAATTTGTGACCAAAATTATTTTAATCATATATAAATTTTCAACTACATATGTTTAATGAATAGAATCTACAATTTATTATTAAATATTATAAAAATTTGAAATGCAAATTCAAATTATTTTAAATTTAATTATGCTATTTCGATGAATTAATAATTTTTCAATAAAATTTGCGACTTAGTATAATCTTAGATTTTAAAAATTCTATTATTTTCATATATCGAAATGATTACTTTTTAAAGATTTTGATGGTGATTATTAAAAAATTATTCTAGGCTATAGGAATTTTGAATATTAAGCATCCAATTCCATCAGGAATTATTCAAATATTTGATCGTTTTTGGAATTTTTTCCTCAAGAATTTTAAAATTTAACTTGATTAAATCATTTCCGTGAAATTTAATTTTGCATATACAAACATATACGAATTCTAAAATTTTATTTATGACAATTAATTTAACACCTTCGCGTATTTGGTTAAGTAAACGAAACACCCTTAAAAATTAATTAGAAAAAAATGCTTTTTTTTTTTATTTTGTCCATTTTGTTCACATATTTGAACAATTTTAAAATGTTCTTGCCACCTTTAATCAATTTCAATAACCAATAATTATTTTTCTTGTAATGTTATGTGAGCATAACACAATAAAATAATAGAATTGCTATCTAGAAATAAATTTTTTAAAAATCCCATATTAAAAAAAAATGTGTATACTATGTAAATAATAAATGTATATACGTATGTATGTATAAAATAAGTACATATGTAAACTGAACGCAGTCACATATAAATTTCTGTATACATTTGAATTCAAATATAATGGGTACCTTTATATACATACATTTTTAATTTTTTATTGATCTTAAAATTCTTCAGATCTATCCAGTTAAGATTTTAGTCTAAAAGTCTACATGAAATTTATGTTATAGTCAAAGCGCGTTTTCTCATTAGAAATAACCTTCAAAATAATTTTTATGATTTTTTTTTTAACTAAATTTATTCTTATTCCGTTTTTTTTTCTTTTTCTAAAATTTAAATATTTTATTATTTTTTGATTTTTGAAAAAAATTAATATTGACTTTTGATCAACATAGAAATTTTTGTAGAAGCTTGTATTATTTTTAACAATTGGTTATATTTTAAAAGATCGGATTTATAGGATAATATTTGTGATGAAAGTATGAATTATCTGGTACATATAGGGTACATACAGGGTACATATATTACAGCTCTGATATCTGATTTCTAAAAGCTCTGGTATACCATTAAGCATAGCAAGTCTTTTAAAAGCCGCAGATGCCCTGTATATAGAATTTTAAATGAAATTTTGTTAAAATAAAAAAAAAATAAATGGGGAGCTAAAATTGGAGAGGATAATGTAATGCGTCGAAAAAAAAATTAAAAATAGCGGACATTTTTGAGATAATTAAGGTTTTTGAAAAATTTTCGGGATTTCAAGTTAAAATTTTATATTTGAACGACTAGAATTCGCAAACAGTAAGTTTGAAACCAACCATTGGCACACCGTCGTGTTGATCTTTCTAAAATATATTATTGTAGCATTAACAGCTTCGAAGCTGGATTGATTATTAGTGAGACAAAATTTTTTCAATCCGATTTTTTTTAATCCTCCAAACCACTAGGAATACACTGTTTTAAACAAAACAGTGTTGTTTGCAGTGAAATTTGTTTTCATATGACAAATAAATGATATTTTCCTTCCTTTGAACATACATAGGTAAATTGTTATCTTAATGTTTTCGATATGAATAAATATTATGTAAATAGACAATAGATAATATTTTGTTAAAACACATTTCTAAATATTTCAGCACCTGAGGTTCTTAATATTTATGTCGTGTATTATTTATCGCCAAGCCAATTATTTGGTTAAATTTGTGAAGGTACCCTGACATACTTGTTTCTTAATAGAAATTCGTTTTACAATTTCCCTCAGACGTATATTCGTCTAATCGATTTTTGTATTATTTTTATTACCGTATTCAATTTTTGAAACCTACGGTGTTTACAAACTGTTTAAATATAAGTGATAAGGGCTAAAAAAAGACACTTTTTATTGGAATCAATCTTCTCTACTTTGCGTTAAGTATGCTAAATTTAATACAAAACTCTTTTAAAAATTGAAAAAACTTTTTAAAAATTGTGGAGTAAGTGATTTATTAAACATAAAAAATTGAAATTAAAAATTAAATTTGGATTAATTTTTATGATTGAAAATACCTCAAACGACAATGTCTACGAAACAATCTACAAAGTAAAAAAGAAGAACTTGCAGAAAGCATTGTATTTTTTATAGCTAGAGATTCCCGTATTTGAAAATTATTTACTTTGCGGTTCGAAAATTTAGTTTACATATTTAAATACCAAATATGAAAATCCAGCGGTATCAGAATGCGATTATCTGGTCTAAATGTATTTTATGGTACACCGCTTCAATCTAGCCTACCCAACTAAAATACTACTTTTCATAATAAATTTCAAACGATATTAGAGGCGTAATGACGCGTGTTTTTTAACTCGCCAAAACAAGAAAGTCATATAGTTGCGTAAGTTACGTAAGCCGAAATTCCTCGATATTTTTGAAGGTGACAAATTCAGTCGATGTTTTGAGATTCAATTGAATCCAATTGAAACACTAATCTTATTAGAAAAGTTAATACAATCTGTTCTGATTTGTGGTTTAAAAAAAAACTGAAATTGAAAAAGTGAGATAAGCGATTTATAGGCTGTATACGATTAAGCATAAGATCTCTTATTAATGTTTAAGCTATTGTAATCAAAAATTGTAACAAAATTTGCCATTTTGCTCGCATATTGCCTTATACTTGCAACAGTTTTTGCTTTGTTAAATATGATATAAATATACATATGTATGCATGTATGTACATTATGTACATTTAAATAATTTCGGAAAAAAAAAATACTTTTTACATTTTAAATATTTTCAAATTTCATTTTTTTTACCAATTCTTACATAAAATTAATTTTTTTTTTATACTTTTTCATGAATATAAATTTGTGAATTCTAAATGTCGTTTATTGACACATTATTAATATATTTGAATAATTATTCTTCAAATAGATAATGAACTTACACGCATTATATACCTATGTATGTACTTATGTATATAAATACGTTCGACAATAATTAAAAACACACGTATGTATGTATATAAAATTTTTCGAGGAAAAAATATTAAAATATTTATTACAAAAATGTACAAGATTCAAAAAAAGAAAAAAAAAATGAAAAAAACAAAATTACGTACAATAGCCTTGGGTTCAAAAATCAACCCAGAAATCTTCAAGTATACACAAGGTAAAGAAAATTGAAAAATTCATAAATTTGTGCTATATGGTGTGGACACAGTAATGTGCACAAATTTATAAGTAATTATCGCACAGCCTTTGGTTTTTTTTCCTATAACTACTTAGATACAAAAAAAAAATTTCCGAACGTTTCTTAAATGCGTTCAAACATTATTATTGTTGTATTGTGTAGCTCAAAACTTGCGAGTTTTTATTTCCACAATGTTTGTTTGTTCATTAATGTTTATATGAAGTTATGTATTTTCCATTGATCAGCTCAGAGACATTACTTTTTATCTTGTTTAAATTGGAACTTCATTATTATACCAAAGTCATACATGGGCGGTTATGTAATTCATAAAATATAATATGTAGATGTAAATGTAAGGAAAAGAAGAACAAAAAAAAATAATAAAAATGTAAAAATTTTCGTCGGTTTTGTTTTATTTAATGAGTAAAGTGTGAAATAATAATGGCGACTTTGACAAAAAAAAACAAAAATTGTCAAAAAATTAAAATAATATTCCGTTTCAATTTTGTTTTTATTTGTTCTTTTTTTTATGGGTTCGGTCAATTGAATCTTTTTCTAAATTTCTGAAAAACAAAAGTAATAATTCATCTGGAAATTACTTATTTCTTATTACTATTTATAATGTACCCGAATAAGTACCTATGTATATAACAACAATTATTTTAAGTTTAAAATACCATCAATTGGTTCATATACTGAAAACATAAACACTAAAACCTTTGGCCATAACAATGCGATCTTTGGAAAGATTCAAAATGAGAAATTCATTATAAAAAGTCTGCTTTATAATTGTTTACCCTTTGGTCAGTGTTGCTGAGTGTTAGTCAAAAGAAAAATATAAAATATTGGTTAATTTATAAAAATTAGTTATTCATTATAGATAGAGTTCTAAATTTGATTATATAATTCGAGTGTAATTTAAAAAATAATTGAAGTATAGTCAGTGAAATATTTACTAATTAGTTTTCAATAAGCTTAAATAAAAAAAAATCCAAAGTAATTAGTACATAAGCGACCACAATGTGTTTTTCTTAGTTAAGTAAAAGTGTTACAGAAGATAATGAAAATGCCTTTTGAACGGTTAAAAAAGTGTAAATTTAGTTCTTAGAAAAATCTCGTTTTGTGCCATCCGTATTTCCGAATACCCGGTAACAATCAAAACTCAAATATAAAATTGCAAGAAATGCCATCAATTCGTGTCGTAAATGATTTTTCCAAAAAATTAATAGATTCATTGTTTTAACACCCCGTATTTAAATTTCTAGGAAATTGATTGATTATTTCTCTTTACACCTATACGAAAAAGATGTAAAATCGGCCTGGAAAGGGGTCAAGCTGCCGAGGTTTGATATATCCCAAAAGTTGATCAATCTGTGTCATAGCCAAAATAAACACATATAAAATTTTATTAAAATCGGTTAAGCCGAATTTGAGATACACGCGTACACACACAGATCGACATTCCGAATCTCTCTAAAAATAGTTTATTTGCGCTTTCCAACTATGAAGAAGCGCTTTCCCACCAGAAACTCGACATCCGAAATTTGGTGCCATCAGACAACCTCCTTATTGTATGTAATGAGGCCGGTAAAAAATAATGGCAAATTAACTGAAATCTGCAATTTAATTACTTTGGCTTGAGAAAAGTTGTAAGTATTTTGAATTGTTAAAACAAAGTTTTGAAACTGCTTTTAGACCGTAATTTTTTGATTTTTGACATTAACATTTTTAGAAAGTTTAAAAATTCTTTGTTAGCATCATAGTTGTAATAACCAGTCAATTTTGCTCAAGAAAATTACTAGTCTACGTTTTCTACACTAAAAAAATTTAAGAGAAATTTTTAACTTCTTAATCTAAAATTGCTTAAGCTTATAGTATCATATTGTGTAATTAAATTTATCCTTCAATTATAAGGAACGGATACACCCCAATGTTTTATTCTTAAAATATACATAATACATATATATGCTTACATATTTGTATATAAGTTTATAATTTTAATTACATATAAACAAAAAAATATTTACATGCACTTATGTTTTTATTTTCTTACTTATGTGATTTATAAATATTTGGCAAAGAATATTGAAAAAATAAAACCAAAATTTAAATACATATATGTATGGCTTGTAACAAACATAACACATACATATGTATTTAAAAAATATGGGAGCACCTGTATGTAAAACGCATAAAATTTGTATGTAATATTTTGGCAATAATAGCAATTGAATTCTATATGGAATACTCGTATCAGTTTATTTAAGTTTAATATAAAGCATAAATTATTAAAGCTAAATTATGCTAAAGAAATACACATTTTATAATTATAGGTACACCTATTATCCAGGGTAAGCCTGTAACGTAATATAATCTCTCGGAGGTAGTATCTACTGTATGTAATCTGCAAGTCAATGAAATAGTTTTGACACATGAATAAAATTCTATATGTTCAGAGTAGAAATTTAATGAGTTATGTAATTTTAATGAGTTCATTTCAGTATGGGATTAATGAGAATTGATAGTTTTTAACTTTGAGTCTTATTTTGATGAAATTACATATTAATGGTAAAATTTTGAGTAATTTAGAATTTTGCTATGATTTCTCATTAAAATTAAATTTTCAATTTAATTGAAATTTCTCTCTGAAGAAAAAAGTCTTTTGCAATTAAGTCAATGCGTATTCATTAATTGTATACTAACTCTGTTTCATTAGCGTCCAATGCACATCTACGTTTTTGCGAGTATATACACGTATACAAGTAAACTTATTATAGTATAATGTAATTCTAATTAGTAATAATTCCATTTCAAGTACACTATTTAAAAAATCAATTAAATTTTATATGATTCAATAAATCTTCTTCTCATTGTTTACTTGATTTTAAAGATGATTAAATTTCAAATATCAAAATACTTATGTGTATTATTTGACATTAATTATTAAAAAAAAAAAGAAATTTTATTAAATTTACCTCGAAATGTATATAAGTATATTTGCAAAATATTAGCAAGATTAAATAGAAATATTAAAAATTTCAAAGTACAACCAAATAATATTTTAAAAGTGTTTAATTTTCACTTAAATGCGTAACTTTATTAAAACTAAAAAAAAATAATATTAAAAATAATAGTACAAAAGTTAAAGTGTAAGGCAACTGTACGGATGATATCATCAAAATATTTTCCCATAGATTAGCTATGCGGTTCTGAACAAAAAATTAAAATGTATTTATCGAAATTAAAAGAAATATTGAAGAAATAAGTCTATGGGGAGCACTATCAATTTATTTGGTGCCACTTCCCAACATTGAATATTGCCTAATCTTAAATTTATAACGAATAACATAAAAAATGTAGATCTTGTTCTTTCAGATTAGCATATTTTGAATGAAGCGATCACTATAGGTTATTTCAGCAGCATCATTCATATCATTTCTTTTATTGCATACATGACAAATCATTTTAATTTTTGTTTTTTTTATTAATTATGATTATTATTAATTATAATAAGTAATCGGCTGACTGGGAAGAAAAATTTAGAATAAAAGAAATATTTCTGTCAAAATTATTATTTTATTCTAACAAAATTAGAATCAACTAAGGCTAGTAAATTCATTGAATTCTAAATACATTCTCAACCAGTGCACGCCTCACGAAATTTCAAGATGAATTGGTTTTAAGAATGCAACTTAAGCAATTATTTTTATTAAATAATATTTTCAAATTCATGCCTATTGCCATCAAAATTTTCTAATAATTAATATCGTTTGTTAATTTTTTTAAATAATTTTTTTAATAAAAATGAAAATTAGGCTGTTATTTTGATCAAATAAATTTGTGCTGGTTAACTACTTAATACACAAAATTTGACTTTCGTATAGGTACGCAAATTGTGTGATCTTTTTTTGATATCATAGACTATAAATTTTCTTTTCATGTACACTCTATAAATTTCAAATGTTTTTAATTAAACTTATTTTTTACAAGTATATTGTTTTTCAATAAATAATTAGTGACATTGAAAAAGGTTTTATGCATGTACGTTACATATATTTTGCCAAAATTTAGTTCAAAACTTAAAAAATAAAAGAAAAATCATTTGTTTCCTTCTTTTTTCAAATATTTTGTGACTTTGCAAATTTTATTTTTAATTTGGTCATAATTCAATTAAATTGCAAATAAGGTAATTTATATGTAATATAAGGTCAAAAATATAATAGGGTGAGATGTAGAAAAAGAAAATTAAAATCAATTTTAATAACCGGATGAATAATTTCTTCATATACGCTATAAAGACCAGGAGGAAAAAAGAAATAAAACAATGGCACAATTTATTATTAATTTTAAAATTACCTTATATATAATAAAGTCACTGACCTAAACTTGCTAAAAATTGGTACGCAAGCATAACCAATGATTATGTTGTAACATTATTAGAAATATGTAAGTGTATATGTATATGTATACTTATATAAAGGTCAATATTTTATGTGTTGTTCAAGTGCAATTTTTAGTAAATACTGTAATTTTTTTGTGAATAATTTAAATGTGTTGAAATCCTGGATGTATATTAATTGAAATCTAGTATTTTACTTTAAGGTGCTAATTCCACATCATAAGACTTGGCGGGGTGATAGGGTTTTAAGTAGACACTGTCTGATTGGCGATCATGTGAGCAGGATGGGCCGTTCCGCAAATGATCTCTGGAACAGCTGCTGTGACCAGGAAAAGAAAGAGACGGTGAGTCACCTGCTATATTATGGTTATGGACAGCCTGATTCTAATGAAGGGGAAGAGAGAGGTTTGGCGGCATCACAACGAGCCTAGGTGACCTAAGTGTACTATTTGGGTGGCCGCGCTGATATTAAAACAAGAAAAAACGTTTCAGTCGGTATAAACCAGCCGAATTATACCCTGCACTTTGACAATCTGAGTTAAAAAATTTGTTTTTGAATTATCTAGGATTAGCTTTTGATTGGACACACAAGAACCTAACTTTATTATTTTTCAAAATAATGAAAATTTCTTTTTGGAGCTGTTTGGCAGCTACCCAAACCTGTCATGCCATTTCAATAAAATTTTTAGAACATATGTAAATGTAACTGGACACACCTTTGCAAAATTTGATTCTAACATATCTCCTTTAGTTTTAAAAATATTTAAAAAAACCTTTTTGAGTTCTATGGCAGCTACCAGAACCCTATGTTCGAATTGATCCAAACGCAATAGTAGTCGTCCTTGGCAGAAAAGAAACAACTTGTAAAAGTTTGGTGTCGATAACATTATTTATTTTTAAGTTATCGTGCGATCAGACGGACGAAAGGACGTACGTGTGTAAATCAACGCAGAATTTTACGATGAGCAAGAATATTTAAACATGTCCATACTGGAGATGACTCCTTCAAGTGGTTACAAATTCCATACAAAAGTAATAATAACCTTCACGAAGGTGCAGAGTATAAAAACATATTTAATTGTATCATTTAATTGCCTTGGGTTTTTTTTCTTGGATGAAAACTTCTACTTTTTCAGAATTTTTTTTACAAATTTTAAAATAAAGCTCTAAAATTAAAAAAATATTTATATAGGAATATCTTCAGGTATTTTTGGATTCAAATGACTTAAAATATAAAGGGACGGTTTAAATTTTATTTCCTTAATACAAACTACATATGAGGGTATTAGAAGCAGAGTGGCGTAAGCCACAAATAAAAAAAAATTTTTTTTTGCTGCAATCGGTTATGCATCTTTTATAATCAGTGATATTAGTTTCCAGTTTCGAAATAACTTTTTTCCTATTTATTTTTTACAAAAGTACTTTTACTTTTGTGAAAATTTTCTGATTTTGTAAAAATGTTCTGGTTTTTCAAAGTGGCATTGTGGCTTACACTCTGCTTCTGAGCCCCTCATATATACACATATATACACAATTGTTTCACTTTTATTTATTTGCAAGTCTGTTAAAGTAGGAATTCATAAAAAATTTATTTTACCTTGAACGTACACATGTAATTTTTAATTTAACTTGAATTAAAAGGATATTAGATTTTAATCCTTATTTAATTTCCATATATATTATAAAATATATACATATATTTTTTAAACACTTCCTTAATATTAATTATTTATGTTTTATTTTTGCAATATTTTAGAAATAATATTAATTAAAATTATTTGTAGTTTGTAAAAAAAAATTATTAATTCTAGCCCTTTTTGTTTTTAATTTAATTATACATTTTGATAAATTTTTTTTGTTATACTTTTAATTTAATATTAAAGGGAACCGTACTCGTTGAAATGAACTATCAAATTAAACTGAGAATTTTTAATATTATTATGTTTAATATATTTTAAAATTATTTTGAAATTTTCTATAAAATATTCTGTAGACAAAATATCAAAATTATGAATTATTGATTAATGTTAAATTCTTTTATAATAAAATATTGATGATTTCTTTGTTCGAAATGGTTCGAAAAACTTTTTACATACTTTGTAAAAGAATTAAAATTATATTTTATTAGAATGTACTCATATACATATAACATTATATATATATAGGTAAACTATAGGTGAGAAAATAAAAACAAACTTTTACCTTTTATGTTATAACATACCCATGGACTTCACTTATTTTGTGCACACAAAAAGTGAATTTGGTGTGAATGCACTCCTAATAAAATAAAATGTATATACTCGTATAAATATATGTTAATGTCAATATAATACATGATATTAAAATTTTTAAAAAAATTAAAAAAAGAATTTAAAATTTATTAGTGAGAACAATTTTAAAATGTAATAAACCCGAAATCAATCTTTTTTAGCTAAACTTATCTTACCAATTATAATGTATGTGCACAATATAGGTGTTAGAAATTTTTGCTTATACTATTTTTGTTAATACTTAGAAAATCATTTTTTATCGATTATAACATTCTGGAATTGAGCCTAATACATACTCATATACATATTTATAAGGAAATGAATCAATGTTTGCGGATCATAGAAATATTAGCATTTTGTACATAATTAAATCTCAAATTATCATAATTTAAATTTAAATATTAGTCAAAAGCAAGGAAATTGACTGATTATTTCTTTTTATATGGGAAAAAATGTAAAATCGACCAGGAAAAAGTTCCTGTTCCCGAGGCTTGATATATCGCAAAACTTATCGATACGTGATATGACCAAAATAAACTTACATATAAAATTTTATTAAAACTGTATCAATCGAAGTTGAGATACACACGTGCGCACAGATTGATAGACAGACCAACTGACCAACACAGCAGCAGACCGACAGAATCATCTCTCTAAAAACAGTTTATTTGCGCTTCCTGCCATGAAGAAGTGCGTTTCCATGTTAGGATAAGCATAAACTCAACCTCTGAAATTTGTTGCCATCACATAACCTCCCTTATTGTAAACAATGCGCTCACTAATTATATATTAAAATTTATACAAAAAAATACTGGCTTAATATCTTATAAATTAGGCAAGTTAAATTAGAAGCAATTGTGATTTTTGTATTACCATAGCATATTGCACCTATAAATACATTTAAAAACTTAAGTATGTTCAGAATTATTGAACTTAATGCACGAATTTCTCTTATCATTATCATTAGAAAACATACTAAAAAACTTACTTGGTCAATCAGAAATGCATTGCAAGGTCTCCGAAATACTTCATAATAATGTATTTTTCATAATAAGAAGACTACAAGGGTTTAATAGAGGTTTTAGTAAAAATATAGAAAGGCTATTTATTATGTAGTTCATAGTTCAAAAATTCGTGTAAAGTTTTTTAAAATTTTCTGTATACAGTAGCATCTCGATATATTAGCTTTATGGAAAAGCGATCTAATTTTTTCAAATTTACTTTATTAAAAATAATATGGACACAACCGTAAAGGGAGAGCCTATAAAACAATATTTTCTTGTACTTATCAACAACAAGTATTTTTTCTTTACAAAACATTGCAACAAGTGACCAAATTTTAATTTTCAAAATTATACTGAAAAGAATAAAATTTATTATTTTTATGTTAAATCAAAATTTATTATTTTGAGATTGCATAAGTTTTGAATTGTTTTTGCATGTTAATATGGTTTCGAAGTTGATTTCGTATTGGGTCTATAACAAATGATTGAAAATTGTACGGGAATATAATGAATAAATTATTAAAAGGACTATTCTCGAAATACCATAACTCCTCGTAATAACAACCCTAATGAACAATTACTTGGGCACTATGTCAAGACTCTACTGTAATGTTTTCCTTTTTGCAGTACGTAATCATACAGTAAAATAATATTTATAAAATATATTAATAATGGTATTGTATAAAAAATATTGTATACAATTTGTATAAAATTTAATTTAATAAATTTTTAATAATCAAAAAATTCTATACAAATTTATATAAATATTTAAGTATACAGAAAGCAAATTGTTTTGAGACTGTTTTACAGAGAATATAATAATATTATGACTTTATTTATATAAAAAATCTTTGATTACGTATTAAAAATTGTTTTTATAGTAATGGTATATGCCTTGTGCCAGGTTAGGTAAACCTTTTTCAGAAAATAACGAAAAAAATTGCCTCCTTTTTCTAATTTAAATGCTATGATTTCCAACAAATATTAACAATTTTTGAATAAATAATTCACTAAAAAATGTTAAGGACCATTTAAACAAGGACAATTTAAGAAAGGAATATTTTGATATAAAAAACCTGATTTTAAGATTTTTGTTCAAAGGTGGTACATGTTAAAACACTGATTACTAAATCACCTTGTATAAGTTTCATCAAGTCTGTAAAACAAGCCTCCAATGGTTGCTCTATGACGCATGGTTCCGAAGTTATTTGAAGAAAAAATCTGTTATGCTTTTTTTTCAACGGGCTGTAGGTCGAAAACGATCATACCTGCCCACCCCTTCCTATACAATTTTTTGCTGGAAATTGTTCAGTGAATCATCGTTGAAATATTTGCCCTCTTATGCGAAACACCCTATATATATGTACATATATATCTTAGTTTATAATTTATAGTAATATTTAATATTTTGGAAGAAAAAAATGAAAATGTGTCCCAGCCCTATTTAGGATAAAATATTAATATTCTTAACTCAAAATATACTTTTTAGTATGTAAAATTAATAAAGAACACAATGTTATAAGGTACTTTGTTCTTCTACAAAGTTGCTACCATCTGCTAGTCAACGTGACATGAGGTAGAACCATAACACGAGAAATAGAAAATATTTCTATTTCTATTGTTTTCATTTTCTATTTTTAAAATCATAAGTTGTTTTAAACAGTAAATATTTTTTTTAAAATGAAGAAATATGTTCATATGTATGTGGATATGAATTAGCACTATTACATATTGCAATATTAGGAATTGTTTCACTTACTTTTAAGTTCTATAATAAAATATACTCAAATATAAAAGAATAGTAAAAACAAAATAAGAGCCTGAAATTCGTAAGAATATATCGGTATTATTTATAATTAGGTGGCACCTAGTACACCTTTCTGGAATTAAGTTTGGGTAAGCCTGTGCTCTAAGTTTCAAACTAGGCCTTGCACTATGTCACAGAGGGTCTTCTTCAATTTCCGTGTACCTAGAAGTTTATGCACTAAAGGCCAAGTACGACAAGTAGTCCGTCCACAACCGGGGTGGAATTCTTTCTCCACATTTGTGCACACCTCCCATGTGCAGTACCATTTTAGTCAACATTCAAAGCAATGTTAAGGTACGTTCCTGCGCCTCATGCGAGGTGTTAACCCCTTTATGTCCTAGTATATTGCTCATGGTTTTCGTTGGTACAGAGCCGGCTGATACGTGTGTTGACTTCGACCTCCCCTCCGACATCGTAATTCTGATATGATTATCAATTACCTTTCCAATCGCCTTCAGTAAGAAAGACTTGAGATTAATTGGACTTTTTGTAATACAGCAAAAAAAAAATTTTTTAAAACTAGTTTTTATTTATGTTTGCTACACACGTGAGGTTATTGATTCCAAATTAGTTTAAATTATATTGTTATAAAAAGTCAATGCGGTATAACATTTATTTAAAATATTTTATTATAATATTCAAATTTATTTTTCAAAAAATGAGAAATTATGTTTTTTATTAATTAATTTTTGAATACATGCTTAGTTTTAATGAATATAATATTAGCATAGCATAATGTTAGAATATGGTGCCTAAACTTTTTATTTTCGTTTAGAATGCTTAAATAGCAACAAGGAAGTTGAATCAAATGGTAAAATTCTCAATGTATTAGGCACAATTTTGGCACTGATTCGAAATAAAAGCTTAAATCTCCACCATTTTGGAATGAAGTAAATAATAAGATTTTAAACCTAATCTGATTTTAAATTTTAAAAATTACACCAAAAATTTAAGTGTCTTATAAATGCTCTAATCAAGTGTTTATTCAAGCGACCTTCACTATTCAATAATCCAACAGTTAAGTAAATAAATTAAGAACTATTAAGATTTTTTTTATTGTCTCAAGTTTGTTTGCTGTATATATGTGGTCATATACCAATAATTTCTAATTTGTTAATAATTTTTGTTAATTATTTTGATAATTATTTGAAATAGATAAATTATAATTAATTTAAATTTTCAATTTTATTGTATTCCAAAATTTGTTTCGATGTTTCTTTTTTTATACCCTATTTGAACAACAGCTTGAAGGGTATTACAAATTTACCACTCCGTTTGTAATACACAAAAAATAATAAGTCTTTTCAGTGTCGATTAAGCTACATTTGTCTATCCGGCTGTCCAAGATTGAGGTAGGCTGATCCAAAATTTCGCAAATTACTTATAGCAATTGTGTAACGAAGCAGTTGGCTGGAGTAGCTGCCATACTACATAGTTCAATAATGATTTAGTCAAATACTAATATAAAGTATACAGTCTTCAAACTTTACAAAAGTGAAAGCAGTTTAATAGGGCTATTATTCCATACTACAAATTTAAAGGTAATATTGTTGTATTACAAAAAAAAAGAACAAAATAAAATTCTCAAAATTTACGCGACCCTAGTTAGTAACAACCAATAGAAAAAAAAATATTCCCAATGAACCCTTCTGTCAACCGTCACAAACATCTTGAAAAACTTTCGTACGAGTGTCACAGAGTTGACACGTTCAACGCCCTATTTTCTTATTTAAAATGTTTCTTTTGAAAAGATCAAGCAGACAATCCAAATAAATTTTAGCAAATTTGCAATTTTAATTTTTTCTTTGTCGTTGTGTGAATCACTAAAATAGCCGGACATCATGCAAATTAATAATAGACAAGTAAGCAAGCAAAAAAAAATATCCAGTTTTAATACGTTCTTTTCTTTTAAACTTTTGCAAGAACAGAAATAATACACATACGTTCCTATACAGTATTAAGAATATTAATAATTATTATTAGAAACATATGTACATGTGTATATCTAGATAGAAGAAAATTTGGTTGTACGTGATTCCGACCAGGTATGAATTAGATTTGATTTCCGAAATTATACTCAAGCATGATGAGGAAAACTAAGAGTTTTGAACAACAAAAATATTTTATTAATGCCACGTGAAGCTTTAATTTTACTTTTTTCTCATTTAAGATAATAAAAATTTAGATTTTGGTTTTTATTACAAAAATATTAGTAAATTAAACACAAGTTCACAATTTTTATACTCTGTTTTATGTTGTATTAAAAGAAATAAGGATAGGTACAGGGTATTTCGCCTTCGATTCAATTTATTGGTTAAATAAAAATTTTAATTGCCAAATAGGTTTTATATAATATAAAAGCAGTACTATAAATAGTTGACGGTTTATAGGGTTATGAAGCTAAATCAAAATCCTATTCTAGTTCTTAGCACTTCCCCAAAGTAAGTTAATTTTCCAAGAAAAAATGCTTATTATAGTTTTACTCTATCTGTCCGCCGAAAGAATCCTAAATGTTATAGCTCATTTAGAATTCCCATTTTTACTAGTTTTTTACGCAAAAAAGTACGACTGATTTCTTCCTCCACAAAATAGCATAGGTTAAAATTATAATGATATACTGGCCAACCAAATTACCCGTTATTTTAGTCTCGTTTTTTTGTTTTTTTAAATTGTTGATATCGTTTTTTGCTCAGACGGTGAATTTTAGTAATTGAAATTTTTAGATATTAGTAAATAATAAATTTGTGGTGGGATTCGACCATTATGCTTTATTTTTTTACCATCGCAAAAGTAGGCAATAATTTTGTTTATTTTCTTATGTATGTACTTAATAGCGGATTGAAGAAATAAATTTTAACAAAGATCCTTTTTTGTAAAGGACCTTTACTTGTTAAATGAAAAGAGGCTATTTTACGGTTAGTTTTATTTAAATTTATTTATTTATAAAATTTAATTTAATTTTGCTTTTAACATGACTCTGTGTCTATTGGGATTGTTCTATTCCCTTATCGTAAAAATCTTATTTGGATTCTTCTCTAATTTGCCGTCTTTTTTTTAATTTTGCCGTAAAATGTATAAAATTTTTGTTGTATTGTATTTTTATTCGTTTAGCAACATTTGTTTGTAGCCACATTTTTAGCTTTTATTAGATTAAAAAATCGATTATTAAGAATTTGTGTCTAAGTAGAGTTTTACAATCTTACAAACCGCTGTAAGACTATTATTATATTCTAATATTTTTTTTTCTATTATTTTTCTTATTTTTTAATAAAAAAGTTGATTAACTTCAAACTGACTAGAATAAAGGATTAATAAATTATTTAAAGCGAAAATAAACACACAATTTCCTTTCAAAATGTTTAAAATTGCTTTTGATTTCAGAAACTAGCAATTGCTGAATTTTCAATAGTTTTTCAGCACATACTGTAAAAAGTTTCGTATCAAGATATATACATATATGTGTGTACATGAAATAAACAACAACTTTTCGGTATAAACAAAAATCTGTGAAAAGCTTCTGTTTGTAATTAAACTACATGTTAAATTTTGCATACATTTAGGAAAACCAATTTTGAAAATTTTTCAAAAAATCATAAAACGATTGTTCAGAAAATGAATCATTGCATTTATAAGTATATATTCCATTATTTTTAATTTTAATTCAAAAATTTCTGGACGAAATCCGTTATATACGTATTGAATAGACTTATGAACCAACTCATTACCATTTGTGATATGTCATCGATTTGTGTTTTATAAGCTCTTTAAAAACTCCATTCCCAGAATAAGAAATTACAAATTCATTGCAATAATTGAAAGGGCCATTATTTTAATAGTTTGTTGTTGGATAATAAATACATAGTTTAAACTGTTTAAAAAATTGCCCGCCCAGTTTTAAATTAGGGTTCTATTTCATTAAGTTTTACTTTGAGACTGGAGGTAATTTATATAATGCAAATTTAATATCAGTTTTTGCTTACTCAGTAATAGATTTTACGATATGTACAAGAGGGAGGGAACAGAAAATACGTAATACTGCAGAATTGACGCAAAAGCAGTTCACATATAATATCATGTGTGAAACAAAACAAAAAAGTACTTATGCGTATCCTCTACATGTTTTTCATTCAATTTGAGAAAATATCAAATTTATAGTACTTTTGCAAGGTATTAAAATGAAGGCATTTTGGGTTTTTCACTGTAAATTAATAAATATAACATTTTGCTACCTTCGCTTTATACAAAATAAAAAAAGAACTTCTAAAAAGTTTTCCTTTCATTTTAAGTTCAATATTAAAATATTTTATTAAAAACAAAAATAACATTATTTATTTTATTAAATATTTAAAATATTAATCCTAAAAAATATTTTAGACCAAAACTTTTTTATTTATATAATGATCATATGGTAAATTTTCAAAATCTTTAATAGCACATTCCATAATTGATTCAGAAATAGTTTTCTTTTCATCAACTCCAGTTTTCTTTCTATCAATAGCATTCATTAAACCTTGTTTAACGGCATTTGTTGTAATTGTAAAAACATCAGATGCTAATCCTAAAGATGCAAAAACTCTTATACTTATTGTTGTAAAACCAGTTCCATAACCACCAAATTCATTAACTTGATAATCTTTTGGTAGCATATAATGATATTCAGGCCAATAGCTTTTTGTTACAAAGAAAATCATATTTGAATCTGATGATTTTTGATTTTTATCCAATGCCCATATAAAATGACCAGAATTTATTAACCAACTAACATTTAATACGATTAAATAACGTAAAGAAAATGCTACAAATATAGCAGCTGAAACATTATCACCCCAATATTCAAGTGGTGCATTAATTGGTAATAATACAAATAATATAGAATATAAAATCCAATAGAATCTATTAAAAAGAAAAATTAAAAAAAAATGTTAGAAATTAATTTTATTTCTATAAAATAAAAAACTTATTAAAAAAATTTTTCAAACCTTTTTTGAAACATTACAACATCATCCTCTTCTAAGTCTTTCATATCAACTGCTTCTAACATTTTTTCTTGTTCTACACTATAACCTCTTAGTTGAGCTGTAACATGTGCAGAAAAAAAATCCTTCTTACTATAAAATGGATCATCATCTTGTTTAAATTTCTCATGATGAAGTCTATGGGCACGTACCCAATTATAAATTGAACCCTTAAAAACAATTATTTTAAAATTATTAACATTAATATATTTAATTTAAAGGCAATAATAATAATTACCTGTCCGGCCATTGTTTGACATAACATTAAAAATATTTTTAAAACTTTATTAGCTTTATAAGTATTATGTGCCCATAATCTATGTGAACCTGCCGTAGTACCAATTATTCCAAGGAAAGTAAGAATGAATGCTGTAAGTAAAAATATATATGTATGTAAGAATATATTTTAATTAAATCACAATATTAATTATGTTTAACACTTACTGAATATCACAGTAGTTAATGATGTATTTGTAAATAAAACTATAAGGCCATATAAACCTAAGATATTCAAGTGAATATAAAATAAAACAAATGGCCAACTTGCTTCTCTTTTACTAGTTGCAGATGATGGTTCCTTGTGAACATTTTCATTACTTTGATTTTCTGTTAAACTTGCAGATTCTTGTGTTGACATATTTGATCCTATCTAAAATAATTTTGAAATGAATTGCTGTTTAAAATCAAATTTCAAATTTCAATAACAAAAAATTTTTGTTAATAGAAAAAAAAATGTTTCTTGAAATTTATTCCGATGTTCTTTGCCATTAAAGAGTTTTAAGTACATTACAGTAAAATATTTGAAATTTTATATATGGTTAAAATGAATTAATTGCCCCCATTGAACTTCAATATTTTAATCATAAAGACTCATGAATATTTATTTGTTTATAGAAATTTGTTATTATTTTCTATTTTTGCCGTAAAAATATTCTAATGTGTTGAATATTTTAATCAAAATTGAATAGCTTACTTATATAATATTAAAAAAGTGAAATTAAAGTAGTGAAATATAGCAAATATTTCCAAATGTTAAGATTTTTAGCTAATTTTTATTGAGTTAATGTTCAGCTCCAAAATAAAGCCTTTGTTAAGATGAAAAAGAGAACCGGAAAATGTGTTTACTATGGCTTTTCTCTCTTGAAATTTTAATAAAAGAAATATTTGTAATTTTTTAAAAATGTTTCATATAGTACTCGATGGATTTTTTCATATGTACATATGTATATGGAAATATAATTTTTCCAAAATTTTGAATTTTTTTGCCTGTAAAACAAAAGTTATAATACTTTGAATTACATACAATTAGGGTGTCCAGTGATGCATTTTTTCATGTTTTGAGAAATGCTATGGTATATTAAGAACAATTTTTTAATTTAAAGGAACAATTTAATTTGTAAAAAAGTTTGGTGATTTTCGATAATTCAGAGATGCACTGAAAACTCTAAATTAAATCTTGCAAATCTATATGAATTGAATATTTTACTTTTGCTCAGATTTATAATATACTCAAGCAATTTTTGAATATCCAATATTTTTCTATTATGCTCTTCTTCTAGTTTAAAATATATTTGCAATAGTTATAAAAAATTTTTAAGTGTAACAGTTATTTTCGAACATTCTACTTTTTGTAAATTTTTTCAGTATAGATTTATTGAACGTGCTCTATGTTATTACCTAAATTAGAACTTAATTATCGCAAAAGTCTAAGGGATTTTGAATGTATTTCGCAATAATTTGCAAATGACTATGGATAATGCAAAAATTTTCTTTAATTTTCTAATGTTCCAAATTACAAAATGCATAGCAAATTTTGATTGAATTAAATATAATAATCAATTATGAAGCACGTTAATTTATTACTCTTATACGATTTATTTATAAATCGTATAAGAGTAATAAATAGATGCGATCAAATTTTTAAACAGTAATTCTGCAATTAAAAAAAAATACTAAACCAAAATTAACTAAACAGTGTTTTGCTCATTGAACTTAAAAATTAAATTAAATATTCAAAAAAATATTAACATGTCGATTATTTTTACAATATTAAATTGGTGTCTAATAAATTCAATGTATACATAAGCTTAAACTTATATATGTATTTGATTCTATCAAATGTAGACTGTTTAATAAAATCAAATATGAATGATCGCATGGTTGCATAAGAGTAACACTAAAAACTCTTTTTAAATATTTAAAACAAAGATTATTCCAAATACGTAGATATTATGAAGAATATGTTCATTTAAAGCAATTAATTTATTAAATATTTTTATGATATTCTCAAACATTGGGTAAATGTTTTCCTGTTCAAAATTATTTAATTTTTTTTTGTGTTCAAAAATTAAAATATGTTCATATAAACTATTGTATTAATAATTATTATTTATGAATAATTTTACAAATATTATTCAAATTTCACTTTCGACCCTTGAAGAAATTTTATTATTTTGTAAAAAATTCGTGAAAGAATTCAAATAAAAACAAAATATTTTTAATATCACTACTTTTTTGTTAATTAAAGACGCGAACTAAACTTACATAATTTTATGTAATAATTGAGTTATATGAAAAAAATATTATTAAAATATATTTTTTCTTTTATTTTGTTAATAATTGTAAAAAAAAATAAATTAAATTTTAAATGGACACACTCTTAACGCGTTCGTATTGTCTTACTTAAAGTGAAATCAAAGAATAACTGAGAATTAAATGTTCCTTAAATTCAAATTTTAAATTAAATACTTAAAAAACAAAAAATTTTATTATAAAAACGAAAGGTATAATATGGTATGTAGCAATAACCTATCGGTCATGATATGTAAATATTTTCAATAAGTTAAACGAATTTCATTTTATATATTATTATGTATGATTATTAAGTGTCATTTACATAACTTAATAAGTTTTTATTGCTCATTTTGTTTTTAAATATTATGCGCAAATTATTCTAATTATATTAGATGTATTTTAATTAAAAGAGACCATGTTACATGCAAAATATTTTTTTAATGTATATATTCTTTCTAAATGAATTACAATCAAATACCTTTGTTGAGAACAAAATTTTCAACTGTTTTATGTTATTAAGAAATAAAATTGGCATTAAATTTATAAAAACATTAGTCAAACTCTGACACATTACAAGTAAAAGATTTTAATAAAATTGAATTAAGATCTTCCGTTTGAATATTTTCAATGAACAATAAAGAAATTAGTTTACTTTATTACTTGATAATTGTATAATAAAACTCAGACCGTACTCCTTTCCGAAACACTGACAAAACATAAAATTAATATATTTTTCTCATTATAGCATCTTATAATGTATTGCAAACGAAAATTTTTAAGCTGAAGAAATGGTGTTTTTGCAAAATTTCTGTATAAATAACTCAAAAATCGTATTTTCCTAATTATCTTTCTGTTGCAGCAAACAAGATAGCTTAGCTTTCTCAACTTGTTTAAAAAATTATACTACAAAGTTAGTGCAATAGGAGCAGTATTAGAATTTTAAAATTTTACAATTCATTTACTGCAGTAGCCGTATTTCTGTTCTCATTATTAAAATAATTTTAAATTAGAATACAAGTAGAAACTTTAATTATTATACACGCTTTTTAAATGAAAGTGAGTCTTTTGCAACTTTTGTGAAATTTTGTAATTCTATTTTTAATTACTTATTTTATAACATTTTTGTTCTAAAACCTTAAAATTATTGAACTAAACTGTTACACATATAAAAACTATCCTCAAAATTCTGGTATGATCTACATAAAAACTAAAATTTCTTATTTAAACAAAATCAAAAGTAAATTCGAAGAGAAAAATCATGAAGATAACGTTCACATCTTATGACTATACTCTTATTCATTCATCAGTGTACTTTGGATGATGACATATTGCCAGTAAAAATGAATACATATATAAAATATATGATGAGTGAAAATTGCAGACAATTTTATTTAATAAAATGAATTCACCGCAAAAAACTGATTATGCGAATCATTTTTTTTTTGTTTTTTTTTTGTACGTAGCACACATAAAGAAAGAAGAAAAATTGCATAATTTAAAATGTATTGAAAAAATATTTCGAAATGAGAATTTTAAACAATTCTAAAATATATATATAAAAGTATATATGTACATTCAAACGAAATTAAATATCTTATTGTGCTTTATTTAAAAGTTTAAGAGTTATTTAGCTCTATTTCGAATTCTAATATATAATAATATAATGATAATAGCCTATAGAAGTGAGCGGAGAAGTACAAAGTTTAAAAAGTGTACGTTGACGTTATTATATTTTAATTTATTTTAATATAGAGCTTTGAATGCATATTTTAAATTTTTAACTTAATAAATATTTATAAAATTAATTATTACGTAATTTACAGGCTATGAAAATGATAAAAATTAAAAAAATTGCTAAAATTTCTATAAGATAAGTAATCTGTTCATTAAGCGTTGATAAAACTAAGCATATTTAAGCGAATTCATGTTCTATTCTACGGAATTGAAAACTCTTCGGTTTCTTTTTAATAATTAAAAGCTATCTTGAAATATGCATAATGCTGTTATCTATTTTGAATTTTAAATTTATATATTGTAATTCCTTTTTTATTATTTGAAACATAAACCAGCCGCAATCGTTAATTATTTGCATTATTAATAAACCCATTAATCATATTTAATGTAGAATTTTCGTTAGTATAATGCGGTAAAAAAATTTTTAAAATTGCTTATATATGATTTAGTTATTACATTATTTTATTTTACTACTTTTTTAAATGAGACACAAAACGTATCTTTTAATGCAAAAGTTTGTTTTAAGCTTAAAAATTAAAACACCAAAACATGAAAAATAACAAACAAAAAAAAAAGTTTAATACATTTCTTATAACAAAATACTTTATTATACATTTATAGCTGAACATTTTGTTCTATATTATATTTTATTTTTAACAAATAACAAAAAAAATATATATATTTTGTATAAATACAAAAAAAAAATATATGAAATTATTTTTTTTTAAAAGCTATTAATAAACTTTTTTCATTAATAAACTGAAAATTCATATTTTTCAAATTTATTTTGCGACCATTACAATTCACTGAATTAATTAAACAACGTTAATTTTTTTGTTTTTGTAAATCCGATTTTAAAAATACTCCTAGTTATTTAATCGTGCATTTTTTCTAATTCAACAACGTCTTCTTTTGGTATATCCTTATCGCCATAGCCCCATACCGGATCTTGATGAACCATTTCATCGCAAAGAAAATGTGATCCATCACCACATTTTGCTGCTCTACGAGCAATCATATCTTTCGAAACTGATTTACCTAAAAATAGAAAATATATCATGATTAAAAATACCTTTTCAAGACTCAAACAATTATTTAATTTAAATAAAACTTACGATCATAAGCCCATCCAATCTTACTGAAAAAATCTATGAATGCAGTCGATATATTAAATTTATAATCTCCAAATTCACCGGTTTTATAATCCCATGGAAAAACATGATGATAATTATGCCATCCTTCACCTAATGCAGCAATAGCTACTGGTAAACTTTCTGTAGGACTTATTTTTCTGAAAAATTTTTCATTAAAAAAAAAATTAATAGATTAAATTAAAAAAATAATTGATAAATTTTAATAATTCGGTACTCACTTATCGTAAGGTTTATTTCCATACATATGCGCTACACTATTAACGAAAAATGCAATATTTAAAACAGCTGTAAATCGACAACAGAAACATGTCCAGAATGCAATCCATAAATCTTCTTGCCAAAAATACCATGGTACCAATGTTGGCATTCCAATAACTAATAGGGCAAACAATGGAATGTATAAACGTTTTTGCCATTGTAATATTTGATCTTGTTCTAAATCTGTCATATCAATAACTTTACGTTTTTCAACTACTCTAGGATGTGGAGTTAAAAATAACCAACCAACATGAGCGAAAAAGAAACCACGTTTTGCATTATGTGGATCAGCATCTGTTTCAGAAAACTTATGATGAATTCTATGATCTAAAGCCCAGGTATAAGCATCGCGCTAAAAAATAAAAAAAAATTCAAATTATATCCAAGTGTTTAAGTTTAATATAAGTACGCAATTATAGCCTGTGTTTAATTTCTATTTTAAAAAATAACTTGTCGAAATATCAAAAGCTTAAAATAATATGTGAAAAATAAAAATGAATTCGCCAAGATTATATTTTGGTTTAATGAAAATATTTGCATACATTCAGGATAGCCAATTATAAAATTTTATTTACCTGTCCTGCAATGGTGAATAGGAAAATTAAAATTAAACGTAGTGGCAGTTTTGCTTTATAAGCCCTATGTGACCATAATCTATGTGCTCCAGCAGTTATACCAAAACCTGAGCCAACTAGCACTGTAAAGACTGAAAAATAATAAAAAAATTAAATTTATAATTTAATATAAAATTTTAATAAATTTTTGATTTTTTTAATTGGTGGCAATGGGTAGATTAAATAATGTTGTTAAATAATGTGCATGAAACTCAATATTGGTCATTAAAAACAAAATAAATTTTGCAAAGGATGCTTGCAATTACACAATTTTCGCATTGGAATTCATAAGCAACATCAGTTGCACGCGTTTGTCGAATTGGGAAACAGCCGAATAGTTGAATTCTGAGAATAAAATGTTTAACATTCAAGTACATATGTTCCATAATGTGTAGTTATTGTACTTATACTAATTTTTGTACAAATATTCTATTATTATACTAATTTTAAAGTTGGACGTAAAACACAATCATAAAATTGTAAAATTATACTATAGGACGTTTTCATTTTTTAGTTCAGAGGTAGAATCAATCTGATTAGATTTGAGTTGTCAGACCGCCTTTCAGATCAGAGGAAACTCAGATTGCAAAAATCAACACGAATAAAGCTTTTAAAACTTAAAAACTGTAAATTTGGTTGAAACTGAATGTTTTTTGGTTTGATGCGTTTAAAACATCATTTGAGCAAATTCTGACTGTAAAAAAGAATATGAAATTTTAGTTCGGAGTGTTCTGACCTAAACAGAACAACAAACATCAACTTTTTTTTTTTTAACAGATCTGAATCTGTTCTGCGTTAAAAAATGAAAACGTCTTTAATTTGTTTTATTAATAATTTTATATTTGTTCAGAAATTAATTTTCTGAATAAAACGCTATTTAACAAGAATGTAATCAAATGAAATTTTGAACTATCTCATGACTCAAGACACAAATTTCTGACCTTAATCATAATTTTTGATAAAAAATTTATATCAACTTTAATATGCCACTGTCAAATTCTCTCTAAAAATGCGTTTAAATTAAACTTTTTCCTACTTTTCGTATTAAGAAATATTGTCTATCAATTATTCTGGTTGGTTAGTTTAACATACACAAATGAATAATTAATAAATAATATTGAATTACAACATAAATTCCAAATATTCGTTGTAATATAACTTGAACGATTTACTAACGTATATTTATTATTTATGAGGTGAAAATAAAATTTTTTTCTATGCGTTAACGTTCAAATTGCAAATTTTTAATTTTTATTCAAAGTGTTAACTGTATTTATTGCAGAGTAAACTCGTACGAGCCGCATGTTTTCACGTGACAAACAACAAGAATTTTTCTTTTATTTTATTTATTAAAAATGTAACATCATCTTTAAAAATGTGCAAACAATATTAATAATATTAAATTAATTTAGTTTAGACTGGTTAGATTGGTATAGGTTATAATTAATTATTCATGATTTATTAGGTCATAAAATGAATTCTTTTTTAACTTTTATTTTTCATTTTAATGATTTTGCAATAAAGAGGCAAAGAGATATTCAATTTTTGTTATTATACGAGTAGTAAGAATATTTGCTTTTATTTTCAAATTCAAAAATAAAATCTCTTAGATGTTCTTGACTAGTGAATATTGGAATTATTTCACAGAATATGAATATAAAAATGAAGGAAACATGTGTATATATTATGCTTTTTAACAAGAGTTGGACACTTTCACCGAAAAATCAAAAAAATTTATGAATACCTTCTTTTAATCTAATTGATTAAAAAGGGGTTTTTGTAGAACAACAAGATTATAACAGATAAGCATATTATATAACACATAATCAAATAAAATATTTATAATAAAATAGAAAGACCATTGTAAATTATACTCGCAGACCTAATCTATATCACTAAACATGAAAAAACTACTGGCAATTATTAATAATTTATTAGCATTTTAAAATAAGAAAAGTACCCACGATATTCAGGGTGATGTTTTGAACTTAAATTTTTCGTAATGACTGCATATACGGGATGATTCAGTAATCAGTGCTTTAACACTACTTAATTAAAGAGCACTAATTAACAAATTGTCTCTTTAGCATTTATTGTTAAAAATTTTTAAATAAAAATCATATTTTGTTCGAAAAGCTCCCCATCCATATACAAAATTTTAATCCTTTTTCCATTCCGGGTGAAAAGAGAATAAGTAAGTGAATGTTATAGGTGTTTGTGGAATTTCATAAAATTGAAAATCTTATGCAAAATTCAGTCAAATGTATTTTGGAAACTGAAAATTTTAATCGGTATTTTAAAGTTTTTACGTGGTACAATAAGAAAAGTGCATGAATAAGTAACAAAATTAATAGAAAATCAAAAATTTTTAATTTATAAAAAAAAACCTATACTTACACCATAGTACTGTTAAATATTTTGCATAAAATAACAAATAAAATCCATAAACAAGACCTAAATGCAATGATACTTGAACTATTAAATCTGGCCATCTAATTTGTGGATGAAATTCTTTATTTAAATTTTCATCGTCATTTGTACTCTCGAGTTTCTCAGATTCTAAGAAATCTTTTACTACACTCGTATTAATATCATTATTTTTATTATCTAATGATTTAACAGCAATTCCTGAAGATGTTTCTGCATTTTTCGTCGTCTCACATTTTCTTTGTTTAATAACACTATCAAATTGTTCAATTGAATTATTATTATCATTTATTTCAGATTTTATATTGATATTTGATGAACATGGTAGATTGCTATTGTTATTTGTATTGGTATTTACTGGGATTGTTGCATTAGAATCTGAATTGTTTGATGATGGTGGTGTAGGGTTTGTTCCATTTAATGTTGTTAGGCACATTTTATTATCAATTGATGAAGAATTTTCTTTAACTGTTTTAGAATCTGTATTTAAAAGTAATTCATTTGAAGTTGCTGGCGGCATTTCATTTCTGTTTGTTCTTCTTAAAAAATTATACAAATTTTTTTTTTAATAATAAGGATTTCCGTTATGGTTTTAATAAATTAATAAATCTGAAAAGAAAAAATAAGATATTTGATTAATATTTTATATCCATATGGCATTTAATTTCTATATATACCTAAAAAATTATGACATTTATATTTTAATTTTTAAATAAAATAAATAGCAATTAATTCAAAATTAAATATCGAAATTTAAAAAAAAATCAACTTCTATAGGGATCTATACCCCATGCATACATAGTGTAGGTATTCATTGAATATATTTTACGAAATTTTTATACAATGATGTGACTTCAACCTTCTTTACTCAACTTTCTCCATTAAGTTGCTGTATAACAATTTATGCAAATTGGGAAAATGGAGAAAGGAAATGGAAGGGACTCGAGGGGGTCATTCATGGGCTTTTATTGCACAAAAATACTACCATTCTTATTAAATAACATTAACAAAGTAGAACTTTAATGGCTGGTTTGGTGAATGTCCTTAGACACATTTATGTATTTTTAAGTACTCTATCGTGTCTAAATAGTGTCATATTGTTTTGAGCAATAATTTTTTACAATAAAATTATAAGTTTTTATTTGTGTTATATAAAAAATATGTACATATTAATAAATAATAACAAATAAAAAAAAACAATAATTCAAGGAAACTTCCGTTGCCGGTATATTTGCTTTGCAGACGAGTTAAGAGAAAATTCCGAATTCATTAAAGAGATTAAAAGTGAAATGAAGGAAACGATTTTTTGTTGCAAAATATGCAAATAATTATGTATGTAGATATTTACAAAATTTAAAAGTATTTAAAACTAAATTTTCACATAAAAATAAAAAAAAATAAACGAAAACTATTATTGAATGTTCAGACTAAATGACGACGTACGACTATAGCTGCCACTCCTCAATAAATTAACGGGCTAAATTTAAACAAAAGAGGGCCAAAATTAAACTTATTTGAAAAATTGAAATTTTCTTTAAGATTTAGAAAATGGACCATGGGGCAAAAATGATTTCGATCAAACAGGCCATGTTTTGAACAAGAAAAAGTGGAAACACTGTATACGAAGTATATTTCCCGTCAAAAGTATTTTAAACTAAATATTGAAATGAGAGTTGTCCTAATACGCAACGTTCTGTACCTCTAACTTTTTAAATTTAAAAACTTACAAAATGTATATAACTTATATATTGGCGCATAAAACTAATACGTCATACGTGGTCAAATTTTATATTTAAATTTTTAGTTGATTCTTTAAATATACAAATTTTGGACTAGTCTTCCTGCAAGATATCCTTCATCAACATCTCTAGATTAAGATTTGCATCAAATGAAGGTTATGTTCATAAAGGTTATGAACACAAAGTGCATATGTACATATTTAAATAATAGTTCATAAATAGTGAATA
The DNA here is from genome assembly GCF_029603195.1 of Condylostylus longicornis. Classification (NCBI taxonomy): domain Eukaryota; kingdom Metazoa; phylum Arthropoda; class Insecta; order Diptera; family Dolichopodidae; genus Condylostylus; species Condylostylus longicornis. The sequence continues at coordinate 13,723,543 of NW_026577973.1, read as the reverse complement.
CTTGCAAGTTTCGTTCATGCTTGTAGGTTCAACAGACTAATCAGCTACATTCTAAATCACATGCTTAGTTATAATTATAGAGCTAACACTAATTTAAACAAATTAAACATATTTGTTTTTAAACTCATTTAAAACAAATTAGTTCATGTTGGTATTTAACTATTTTTATTAAATGTAAAGCTTTCGGAAAGCTTGTTTAACAAAAATTTTATAAATGGTCAATACAATTACAATACAGGTAGTTATTTTTTGTAATTTACGTTTGCTGTTTTTGGTTTTTTTTATATGTAAAAGCACGTTGCGTGCCAGTAAATAATTTAGAATGTAAAATAATTATATGATAACAAAAATGTTGTGTCTCTACAATAAGTATAACAACATAAACAAAACAAAAAAATGAACATTTAATGAACAATATTCCCAATAGTGAACAATTTTAAAGGATAACAATTTTTTTTTTCAAAGGAATCCTTCTAACTAATAATGAAACCTTGAAGTATTAATAGAACCAATGTTTTGTTTTTGTATTTTCATTTGTTTTTATTTGTACTTTGAAAACAATTTAAAATATCACTAATTTTTTTTTTTTTTTTTTTATAATAAATATTAAGCCAAATTTGATTTTTGCTTTTTATTTGATAGTTGCGGATATAATAATGTCCTTTTAAAGTTAATTGTTAACTTTGATTTTATGATTATTTAGGTGATATTGTTAAAATATAGAAAACGAGGCATGAATTAAAGTAATAAATTGTTGACTTTATTGAAATGTTTGCTATTTTTTTTTTAATTGTATTTATTATAAAATAGAAAGGTCATGTATGGTTGTATGTGCGGTTTTATGATTGATATCGTGAAATGCACGGTTAGTTTAAAATGGGTTAAATATAGGTTTATTGATTTAGTATGAATAAAATTTTAAATGCGTCCTTCATTTGCAAAGCAGACAAGGAAAGACAATTTATGCAAGGAGGAATCTAACACAAACTTTATATGTTTTGAATATAAAAACTACTAATATGTACTTAAGGGATCAAAAACTTACATTAAAAGAGTTAGAAATTCAGTAAAATCAGATTAAATCTATATTTATCCCCACATTTTTTTATAGGCATTTAAATATGAGTATGTAGTTATTTCTATTGAATTAAACAAGAGGCTGCTTATCAGATAAAAAATAAAGTATTCATCTCGATAATTATGAATATTTTTTAATTAAAATCCTAAAAATGGTCGAATTTAAAAAAAGGGATTGATGAATTATGAAGTTTCATAAATGATGTCGAATTTTTTACATCTCTTCCTTGTATTTATTATTTTCCAGATAGAAATCCTTAATCTAATAATGTGTATATATACTTAATTGACTACTTTTAAATTTGGTTATAAAACTCAATTAGCAGACTTGTATAGCGCGGATACGAATGTAATCTGCTGGACCTCAAAAATATTCTAATTAGGAAAAATTGTATGTAATTAAGTTACCAAATAATTGATAATTTACAAATTTCTGCAATAAAATTTAATGTATAGATGAATTAAACAATTTTAATAATTTTCTAAAAACAATCGAAATTTTACAGATCAAATGAGAGTGTTCTATAAAGTGTTGTTCTATGAAGTACCATAAAATTAGCTTAATCAACCTAATATTTAGTATACATAAGCTCTTCATCCTGGTATAGTTTCGTTTATAAGTACTTAAGTATATAAATTCAAAAACCAATCTTCAGTATTTTCAGAAGAAAAACCAACTTTCAGAAAAGTAATGACAAAAAATGGATAGGGTGTTGATTTTTGTACAATCCCAAAACTACAATTTTGCATATTAATGTTTCCTATATTTTAGGACAATTGTGACGATATCCATAAAATCTAATTTAACTTAGGAATAAATTTGAGCTTTTCTGCTAATATATCAATAAAATTTACATCTACAAAGCAATTAGAAAGAAAATTCTAAAAATGAAGGAAGTAAATATTTCTTTTTCAATGCTATAGTCTCAAATGTGTAAGAATGGCTATCAAAGTTAACACAATGACCACACTTAAATTTAACGCAGCTTCTATAATTATTTTTATTCAATCATTGTGTCCCAAAGTTCTAGAAATTCAAAAATCAAAAAGGAAATGTGCAAAACTAAAAAATAATTTTGTATTTTTCCGAAATAGCCAATCGAATTAAGAAAAAAAAAAGAATTTTGAACGATGAAGTAAAAATTTATTTTAGCACCAAGTGTAATTAGCGTGAACATTGTGAACAAATTCATATTTTTTTATTTATTATGATTTTATTTTTATTTACTAAGCGTCAATCATATTCGTGGTTTAGAAATAAATATTTAAATTAATTTTCATTTTAATTTTTAATAACTTTTATTTATTATTCTGCACATTTACTTGTAGAGCTTTTCAACTTCAGTTTATGAGTATAAATTATATAAGTATGTGTATATGTATATATATGTATGTACATAATTTTTATTTAGAAACATAGTGAGAATCGAAACCGAACTTTGATCCAAAAATAACTTAATAAATTGTATGCAAATAAAAAACAAAGTATAAATATCATCATACTAAATAAAAAAAAATAGAAAATTGTTTGGCATCAATAAAGGCAAAAAAAAACAGCAGAACAAACTATCATAGCGGCAGTCTATGCATGCTATAGATAACTTAAATAGATGGAGAAAAAAAAACGAGTAATGAAAAGCTTTTAATTTTTAATAGAATTGAAAAAAATAAATTTCAATTAAAACATTTTATTTTATAGTATGGAAATTTCAAAATTGTGCCGCCCTTATTTTAATGAAATCATCAGAAAACAACATTTATGAGCATATGTGTGTGATGACGCATGACATTCATAAAAATCAATCTGGTTCGGACATTCGTTATATTTTTACAAATAAGTAATTGTATATGTTTTATTAGTCTGAAATTTTTAATAAATTGAATGTCAATTTATGAAATATGGAAGAATTTAAATATTCTAAATAATTATTTATAAATATTTTTAATATTCTGAATAAAATAACTTGAATAAGAAGTAATTGCCACCATATTTATAAATTCTAAATGAACTTAATTTTGAAAACATATAAGTACATGAGATTTCGAAAACCAATCAATACTGAAATCTTTCGGAGTTTTTTTTTTTAGTAAAACTTTTCATTCAGAAAAGAAAGAAAATTGTTATGGAACCCGCGATTCCGGAAGACTGCAAATTAATCTACATAAATTTCAACAAATCTAAATGATTTGTCAAATCAATAACAAAAATGTATACCTAAGTCCGGATTTTCGGATAATATGTTTAAAAACTCAAAATGTTTCATTTTACACATATGCAAAACTGAAATGGCTTGACAGTTCGCACATCCACTTTTTTAAGTTAAAAAAAAATTTTGTAACTTCCACTGAAAGCTGAAGCCAAACAAATATTTTTTATAAGGTTATGTTATATTTATTTATGAATTGAAATATCAGTCCTTCGGTACATGAGAGGACATTGAAAATTTTTCTTGTATACATATATAGTTGTAAGTATATTATACATGTGTAAAGGTTATTTAGTTCGGACTTTCGGACAATGAGAAGAAGCGCACTTTTAGGATACTGCAATTATATAGTACAATTCGTTCAAAAAATTTTTTTATTTGTTTTAAATATTGATCGCTTTCACTTATTTTTTTTGTTCAACATAATCAGGGAAGGAAAGGATTCTGAGACAAAATGCAACATACCATTTTTCAAAATATTTCGAATAAAGTGACAATTTGCAGTCAGCTCTGATACACATTCGTATTTCAGTACAGAACTTTCTAAATTTCCGGAAGTTTTCCAATCTTGAGGGTTTACAGCGTAACCATCTTATTAAAAATGCTAATTGTTCTACAAAAGTTACGTATAATATTGTGAAAGACAAAAACTGTAACCTTTTTAGAGCAAAATTTTCGCTGAATAATTTTTTTTTTTAATTTTTCTTATCTCCGTTGTACACTCGCAAATATTAATAAAAAAAAAACACAAGTCCCCGCAAATTAATTTTATTCCAGCACGCTTTTTTATTTCTTTATGTCTAGTTATGAAATTGTTTTATTTCTTAATTATTTAATAATTATATATGCTCTGTAAATATTTATTTAATCTTTTATCTCTGACTAATAAATTATATACAAAATTATTATTTTACTTTGATACTATAAAAAAACAAATACTGTAGTGTTGCATGCCTCATTCATCTATAAAAAGCAATCAGAACAAATTTTCTAAATAGCTTTAATCTGGACTATAACTAATATAGAATTTTATAATTACGAGTATTGTGGTAATTTTTTTTTTGAATTTGTGATAAATATTTTGTGATAATACAATTTAATAATGTGATGTATGTATGTATATAGTAGGTATAAAATATATTCATTTAATTGTACGATAATTAAAGTAAGTAAAAGTACATTTAATTGTCCATGTTAGGTACGTTGTATTTTAAACTTTTAAGTGTTATTTTAGAATATCGTAAAAAATAGAATTTTAATCGTTTAACTACCTATAAAATATTAATGAATAATAATTACTTGTCATATTTTTTAACAAAAGAAATATGTATATTATAATTATAAACCTTTACAATCTATCAATTTATCAAAGTTTAATTTTATAAAAAAAAAAATTTGAAAAAGAGTGCAAATGAACTTAGAATTTGAAATGAAATTGTACACGTTTTCGTAAATTAATATTCAACATAGTTTAAAAATTTAAGACAAATAAAGAGGGAATGAAACATATTTATTTCTAAAATCTTCTTAAATAGCCCTTAACAAATAATTATGAGCCTTATAATATAAAAATTTTATTGACATTTACAAATTTCATTATGCTTTTGATATTAAATAAGTATTTTATTTTGTTTTACGTGAAAAAATAATATAGTCGGACATTTATATGCGAATTTTCAATTAAATATTCATTTGGATTTTATTTTAAAAATGCATTTCGGTTTTATCACTTATGTATGTTTGTCATACAAATTTTGTTACATTCGCTCTTTATTACAAATCAAGTAACCAGCGGATTTAAACACACATAAATTATTTTATCTGAGACATTGAGTGATTTTGGGTATGTGTCTGATTATGGTATATGAAAGCGGCCGAATTTATAGGTTTTTCATAATTTTCAAATATTGAACCGATTAGGTTGAAATTTCATATATAAGCGTTTTAGACTCTATACAATTGACGAAAAAAATAGTACTATTCTCACAAATACTAGAGACTAAATTAAAATCATTTGGGAAACTCTTTGGACTCGGAAATCGTTTTAATAATAAAAAAATATTTAAGAACTCATGTATTTTATTTTGATTTGTATCTTTATGTATAAATTTTATAAGAGGTTATTGTAAGAAACCGCATTAGGACCGAATTATAGCCTTTTACCTTATAAAAAGAAATAATCAACCAATTTCCATGAAATTTGATATTTAAATTCAGAGTATCACAACAATACAGTTATAAGTTCTTCAAGAATATTAGGATTCGGAAACTGAACTTTCGCTAAAAAACTATTTTACATCTTTTTTATATAGACAGAATTTCTTGGAATTTAATATTTAAGTTCTGTTTACTAAGTGTTATTTAAACTAAACCTCCACTAAGAAACACTCACATTTTTCTAAATGTGTTAATTAAAAGCTTCATAGCAACCTTAAGATTTGAAGAAATTGTTTAAAGAGTATTTTTAGAATACTGTGCAACATTTTCGCAATTGACAATTTCGCATTTAGACAATTGATTTTGTTAAGATTTTTGGAACATTTCATAGAGAACTTAGAAATATTAAATATAATCTACCTGTTCAACCGCTTTTATTTTTTCAACTCAAATATTAACTATAATTCTTTTTTCTCAAATTTAATTCTAAAATAAATTTTTCTAATATTTTACGTATTCTTCAAACTTAAAATTATATTGAATTTTTTAATTAAATTTAATCAAAAAAACGTAATCATTTGTTATCTTATTAATTTTAAAACAAAAAAAGAATAACAAATAAAACAAAAAATTCTCTGTTCATTTACTTTTGTTATATTACTGTTCATACTGATATTTACTGACTTATTTACACCTGTGTATATTGACTTCTATATACAGGTAACTATTACTTATGTAATTTGGTTTTTATCTAAATCAAATATGTGTTGGTAAATAAAAATAATAGTTAGGAAAAAAACTAGTTTGGCTTCTTTTATTTATCGCCTGTAGAGAAACCTATATACATTATATTTCATGTACCTTTACATTTTGGTTAAGTAACTAAGTATGTGTATATAGATAGGATTTTCAAGAAAGCTCAATTTTGAGAATTATGTAATATTCCCAAAAATCTGGTTTTTATTCAAAAAAAAAATTTAATAGAATTTATAAATAGAAGAAAAAAAACACAAATATTGGGAGTTTCGTTTTTTGTTTCATTCTTTGAATTTGATAAGCTATAGGAGAGGTGACTGAATCAAAAAGAATTAAAAAACAAAATGAACGAACAATGAATTTAATGTAAGTATGTAAGTTTGTATTTACGAATTGCTATTAGAATTTTATGAACATTGTTAGTAAACAAGAATTAAACAAAAACAGTTTTTGAATTAGAAATCAAATATTTGTAAGGTTTTGGCAGCAGCAATTTTAAATATGATGTTATTTTTTATAGTCTAATATTATAAATCTAAATTATAAACTGTTTAAAAAGTGGCATAACTTATTAAATATGTAAGAAATTTAATTTTTTTTTTTTGAAATTCTGCAGAAATTTTTCTTAAAAATTCTGCACATTGTGTACATGTAACGTTCAAAAATATTGTAGTTTCATAAAGAGTAGTAACTGCTTTTATGATTAAGTACTTGTCATGCAACGTCTTTGTAACGACAGAAATGAGTTCACACATTTCTTAACTATTGTAGTTCGTATAACTTGTTATAGCAATAAAATTTCTTTATCAAATGATTTGCCTATAATTTCGGCAAAATAAATTCTGTACTCTAATTAAATAAATATCCAAATTTTTAAAAAGGTGAGCAAACTAAGTGACAAAGATTTCCCTTAGAGAACAATTGAAATATTTTTCAATAATTTTAGTATTCTGTTTAAGTTTATGAAAGTTTCAATATGGGGTTTTTTTTAATTCAAAGGTGTAATAGATAATGTCAAATGTCGATCGACAATTTCACTTGACAGTCCAATCCAATTTTGCACAAAAAAAAAAAAACAAAATGAGCAGTTAAAATATTTTTTGTTACAAAAATGACAGAAAATTTAACAATATCACAGGTAACTGACGTTACGTGACATTTATTTTTTTGCATTATCGGTTACACCATACAAATGTAGACAATTAATTTTTTGAAATAGCTTCCCTTCTTCATTGTCTATGGTTTCTCCTTCTTTGATATTCAACTATATGCTGTCGACTGTGGACGTTAATCGTAAACACAAATTGTCGCCAGTCTCCATTTACGTTTTTTTATATTTTCTTAATTTTTGTAGAAATTTTTCTGGGTTTTTAATTTTAGGCTTTTATTTTCAAAAGAACGACATAAAACTGCGATCGTGCTGTAAAATGTTATTTTACAATTTGATGAAAACGATCACAAGGATTAAGTATGTTGTCATGTCGAAATTTATTTTTCTGATTTTTAAACTAGAATGGTGTAGAATTTTGCGTTTTCATATTACTCGTATTTGTATAATCTTATATTAGAAAAATATTTTCCAACTAGGTGTGTATGATTTCTTGTACTTAAATTGTCTTAATTTTCAAATTTTGTATTTCTATTTTTTTCTTATTTTCGTTCATGAATTGAATAATTTCCAACCATGTACTTATATTTTTTTATTGTACAAGTATTTGAATTGAATGAAAATTCACAAACATAACTGCTATTTGTTGATTCAATGATATTAAATCCAAATGAATGAAAATGACTATACACACACCTACATTGCACATACTCGCATACACGTATAGATTGTAACAAATCAAATAAAAACAAAACCTTAAAAATAAAAAAAAAATCTTTTATGGCACATCAAAAACTTTGTTAATTTATTATGTTCCGGGCTTAGGTTTTGTTATTGAAATGGAATTGTCAAGAGGTGACGTAAATTTCTATGTATTTTTGGAGTACTTTATTAGTGTGTTTTTTTTGCTTTTTCTTAATAAAGAACAATTTTGAATTTTAATTTTTTTTTTAAGTTTTTTTTTTGTGTAAATTCAAGGTTAAAATTTTTGAAACATTTTTTATTTTAGTTTTATAACTATTTTTAGATGAGAATTAAAAATAAATACAGGTAACTGCTACATTTTATTTATAAGGAATTAATTACTCACACATACGCATACCTACATGTGTTTCTTCATAAGTAAGGTGCCCATGGGAAAATATCGAAAAATATCTAATATTTTCCTATATTTAAATTGTACCGGTTATGAATTAATTAAGTCTAAATTAAATTTTAATAGCAAAGCATAATTTTCTTATTTTGGTAAAGAATTTCTTTCATAAGTTCTTTCTTCTTTTCCTCAACTCTGGTGTTGCTCTTTTGTTTAGTTAATATTTAAAACATTTATTATATTTTTTGTTCAATCGTTAGTAAAATTTCGTTTAGAGAACAATTTTTGGTATAAAAAATTGAGCTTCGAATTGAGTTTTACTTCAAAGTTAGTAGAGGAAGCGACGACTGGCAATGTTTTTATATGTATCCCTCAAAAACGATTCAGTGAGTCTAAATCCTACTTTCAATATCCATATAATTAAGATAATTCTTTAGCACAATTTCTTGCCGATTAGGTTTTATTATCCCATGTTACCCTGATATCACATATGTATGTACACATATACATTCATATATACGTATTTTAAAGAGTTGGAATTACTTTTAGTGTAAAATTATAAAAATTATTGTCATTATATGAACATATGTATATTAAGAGTGTTTTAGACATGATAGAATTCTTAAATTATTGAGCTGATTTAAATACATTTTTGTGTCTATTATTGATTTGTCTGTCTGTGTCAGCGAATTTTAAAAATGAATTCATCTAACTTAACCAAATCTTCAGAAGAAGTTTAACATCGTAAATCCAAAAAAACATATTCAATTTCGATGCGATCGAGAGAAATAGCCGACATACAAAAATTAATACTGAGAATACATATCCATAAGGAGCTTTATTAAGGCTGAAATACTGAAAATTTGTTAATTAAATTTTTGAGAATTTTTGTAAAATTCTTGATAATGTTATTTTTGAAATTCTGATTTTTGCTATTTTAAATTTGTTTATTGATTTTTAAAATCAATGAATATTCAGTAAGCAAAGATTCGTTCCAAGGTTTTAAAATGTTTACTACAGTTGTTATCCTAAAATTCTTCACAATCTATCAGAATTTCTAGAAATGGTTTAACTTTTTCTGTAAATATAAGACACGTGACAATGTTATGAAAGTATTTTAAGGTTATACGAGTCTATGTCCTATTACAATTACTTTTATTAAACGTATATTTTGATTTACTTGCTAACATTTCACGCAGTCCATATCACAAGCTATTATTTACGTTTGTTACGTACAACAAATATTTTTTTTGGAATCACTTCCTATACAATAAAAAAAATTTATTTGCAAAAATGTTTTTCCTCATGACAAAAACTAATACCACAAAAACATACCACAAATATGTAAGCCACAACAAAAAAGATTCATCATTGCATTGAACATATTCGCAACAAGTACTACTTCTCATTCCGAATGAAAAAAAAAATTAGCAAATAAAATTAATACCAAGTCTAATCGAATGCGGTTGCTTTTATTCAAAAAATTTTACATTTTTCCATTGTATGCAAATAATTTTTTTTTTTATTAATTTCTGATTTCATAAGAAATTCATTTCTAAATATGTTTTCCTTAACTATTTTCTACATGTAATTTAAAATTGTTATTAAAAATTTACGGTCAAGAAAACAATTTCTTTTCAATAATCCGTGTTGAAATATGCATTTCAAATATGGGAAATAAGTTCAATAAAGAAAATGTCTAGTTTATACTTGCTACACGTGTTGGGGTTTATTGAATGAAAATAAATACATTATGTATATGTATGTGTGATAAGCATGGGTGAATACGAAAGTGCAAGTGTTGCTTATTAAGTTATTTTTCCAAAATTTCGATAAAACATAGACCAGTTTTGGATTTGTGAATAAATCAAAAATCAACCGACATTAAGTTCCTACTTATGATTGATACAGTAACAATAAAAAATTGAATCTGATGCTTATTACTCTTAATACAATAAATTAACTACTAAGAATTCATTTTGACTACAAATTAAAAGTTTGGATTCTTGGTGCATTTATTATAAATAAGTTAACACGTACTGCATTAAATGAGTTTTTACATGATAGTTTTACGATATGTTTTGTAACAATGTTATTTTATTGAATAGTCGGCAATACCGATTCTAATAACTAGATAATATTTGCTACACTATTACGAATACTTATTTAATATTCTCATTAAACTTATTTTATCATATGAACTATTATTGTCGGTTACGGTTATTAATATTCAAGTTGTTGATAATTACAGTAAAAATGAAACGATTTTCGAAATTTAAAATGACGAATAAATTTCGTATTGTTGATATTTTCAAAGTTGAAAACTTGAAAATTGCGACAGTAACAGCTATAATTATAAAATAATGAATTATAATGATGAAAAAGTGAAATAAAATTTTTAAAAGTAATTGTGTTTAAATTTTGGATGCTACACTCAAAAATTTAATTGTTTTTTGTTTTTCGTAATTTAATGACCTCAAATTCATAATGCTTGAGTATATTGCATGAATGTCACGTAGCTTAAATAAATAATTTCATTAAAAATTGCTTAATTAGCTGTTAAACAGAAATTTGTCAACTCTCAACACAATACTCCTTTTTAAACACATTTTTTTGACAAAAATATATTTACACCATTGCTTAATGAGTTTAAAGACGTTGTCTTTATTTTTAAGAATTACTAGAATTTTTTCTTTTATGATTCTTGATTTAGTTCAATGAACAACGTATGAAAGTATAAGACTAATACGAATTACGAAAAAAGTTCTTCTTTAATTTTTACAATTCGAAACAAAGAAGGTTTTTGACTATACCAAGCATTAATTGCCTATATATATGTTTGTCAAATGTTTTTTTTAATACCGGTTACATACAAGGTGTGCATCATTTAACGATGTTCCAAAATCAAAGGAGTAGAATAGAACCAGACCAGGAAAAACGGCATGGAATATTTTATTTTTTTATTTTGTTTTGATTCTTTCCCGAGATTTCAAAAATTAAAGTTCTTAATAAGCATCGTCATATTATCATTTTTTCTTACGGTTAAGGAAGTACGAGTATAACAAGTAAGTTTGATATAGTTAGTTCAGCCGAGTTCACTCTATCTTTCTGATTTAGTTGAGTACCTCCAACTTTCCGATATCTTGTATATTATTTGCAATTTTAGATATTGTAGTATTCCGTATTTTCAAAAACAAAGTTTTGAAATCGTCTTTTAACTGTATTTAAATCCAAATACACTGACACTGCATCGTTAAGCAACTAAAAAATTTTCGTTTTTACATTTCGGGTTACATAATATTATAATATTTTGACGATGACATTTCTTTTTAAATTGACGTTTTACAGTCGTATAATGTCAGTTTAAAATTCGGACATTTTATATAATTCGAAAAGCATAGTATTTTACAAATTTTTTAAAATGCAATACGGAGCGTGATACATCGTCAAATATACTGCAATAAGTACTATGAACTTATTTTTTAAAGTTTTCAACCGAAACGTAAACCAAAAAATTAAATAAAGCTGGTATGGATTTTAGAACATTTCTTGCGCTTAAAATTAGAGAGAAACTAACCACAATACGAAAATTTTAAAAGCTTGTATACGTATACGCAAAATGTATGTAAATATGTTTGAAAATTTAAATTTGAAACAAATACAATTACAAAAAACAAGTAAAAATTTTTCTACCTTCTTTCTCATTAATATTCAAATAAGTTTTTCCAAATATGTTTACGCTTATCTGCCTCGTTCGTATCTTATATTTAATATTGAAAAATAAGAAAAAAACAAATTGTGTGAAACTATTTCACTTTGTTTGTTTGTATAGCTAAGTATGTATAATTTTTCAATTAAACACTTTTTGCTTTATAAATCGGTGACACAGATAATACTCACATTATTCTACGTTTATTTAAATTTCTCGACTTAAAAATTAAAGTTTCTCTTTTCAAATATTTACTCGAAATAAACTTTATTTAATTGAAAATTTTTAAGAATTTTTAGAATTTTTAATCAAATGAATTTATTTTGTCTGCAGTAGTGCCAATATTTTAATTTTTTAACATTAAATGGCCAAAATTTTTCTATGTTTTATATTAATGCCATATCTTATGCTATATTTTTGTGTACCAGAGCCAACAAGCTAAAAATTTTTTTTTTAATATTCCGAAGTTTGATCAAATTTACAAAAACAAAGCTTAATTAAAGTTCCGAAATATAAATTTAAATTCCGAAATATTCCGATCCAAATATTCATTTGAAAGATAGGAAAGGTCTGACGCGTTTAAATTTGATATTAATTGTGTTTAAAAGGGAAATTTTTCGGCGACATACCAAACTTTTTTAAGATTTGAACGGTAAGTATTCAAGTACTTAATATGAGAATAAAAATATAAGCCAATTTCATTCACACAAATAACTTCCAACAACTTTTGATATTTTTATGTAAATTTGGAAATTATTTTTGATATACTCTCTTATTTTATCAGGCCACCTAGCTATATATGTAGCAATATTTATCAGGCCATCTGGCCATTAATTAAATTTTAATTCATTTGGTTTAAATGACTAATATTCAGATGTACAATTAATTTTCGATTTGAAAAATTTGTTTCGGAGTTGTTTGATAAATTGTATCAAATTTAGCTGTCTGTAATAAAAAAAAATAAATACAAGATTTTTTGTGTGATAATCTTGTTTTTTTATTAAGTTAAAATTTATAACCCAATTATTAAATAATGTGTAATTGGTTACCCCCTCCCCCCCCTACAATTTACCATAAAAAATTCTACTTATTTAAATATACGTACATACATACATACATATCTACATATAAAAATTTTGTACACATTTGCTTATTTACACGACTTAATTAATATATCGTGTATTGATTTTAGTTAAAACTTTAATTGTGTGTACGTAATATAGATGTATGTATAGTTGAAATAGTATGTGTATAAATTTGAATAATGAAATATGAATTATTTAATTATTACTTAAAGTCTCATAATTATTTACAAAAAAATTTTTTAACTATGATAAATTTTACTCTGATGAAAACAATTTGTTTATAGAAAGTTTTTAGACAAAGCCATACTTAACAAATTCTTTTGAAACTTTTGCAATTATACGTATATGATACTTAGTCATAAATCCTTAGAAAATAATATAAAATGGGTTTAACAAGATTAATATAATGGAAATAACCAAAAGTATTTATAGAAAGTTATTTTGTGTTCATTAAATTTTAAAGGTCTTGGGGCCGATTTTATACAATATTTTTACCCATGACATTCCGATTACCAGAAACGTTAATATGTCCATTTTCGCAGATGACACTGCTATATATACATCTGGCTTGTATGGCAACGATATAGTGCATGACTTACAAAACGCTTTAAATTCCGTTTCAACATACTTTTATAATTGGAAAATTTTAATCAATCCTGAAAAAACCAATTCAATATTTTTCACTAAAAGGAGGAAGATTTGTTATCTTCCACTCACCAATTTAAAACTTAATGATGTGTCTATACCTTGGGTTGATAATATAAAATATCTGGGAATTTATTTCGATAAAAAACTAACATTTAAAGAACATGTACACAAAACGATTGATAAACTTAACCGAACAACCCGAATATTATACCCTTTTATTAACAGAAGGTCCTTACTTTCGAAAGATAATAAATTGACCATCATGAGGGTAATTTTCTTACCAATATTATTGTATGGATGTCCTCTTATTAGTGATATAGCTAATACTCATATTCAAAAACTACAGGTAGCTCAAAATAAATTACTTAAGTTAATACTCAACCTCCCTTTTTACTATTCTACAAGAAAACTTCATACTCAAGCAAATTTCGAACTATTGCCAATTAAAATTAATAATATAACAGAAAAAGTACTAGAAAAATGTTTAATATCCGAAAATATTCTAATTAGAAATCTAGATTATTAAAATGATTATTAAAAGTTTCTTTTCTTTCATTAATGAAATATATTTTTAATAGTAATGTAAGTTAGTTCTAAGTAGTTATAAGTAAAAAAAAAAAAAATCAAAGGTAAGGTTTTCTCGTTTTCCTTACAAAAATTTCTTTTATATTCTAAAATCTAACTGTAATTAACTATTGTAATGAAAATATTCCAGTTGTGTAGATTTAAGTAATCTGATCTCTGTAAAGTTATAAATATGCATGTAAGCAGATCCATATATTAATAATAAAATTAAATGCTAAAATGCTAAAATGCTAAATTTTAAAGAATACAAATGCTTATGGTTTTAAGTTATTAATCATTAGTTATTACAGTAGAATAAAAGTAATTTACATTTTAACTTTGATATTTACGTCAATTATAGAATATAGGAAAAAAATTGGCATGGGTTGCTTTTTGAGTAGATTTCAGGTTTGTTTTTTGCACCGGAAAATAGACTAAACGATTTTCGCGTTAACAGTAAAGGGTTAAAATTGCTAATGAGTAAATTGTATTATAAGATTTTTCGTGGCAGTAGAATTGTCATTTTAATTGTAAACATGAACATTGTTACAAGATAAATTTGGTACATGTTATTAGGTTCAAATTACTTTTCTTTTCGATTTAAAAGCGCATTTTATGCAATTCGGAATATTGTAAGATTTTCTTAGCACTTTAGGTAAAATTTGGTGTTTAGTACTTAATAAATTTTGAATATTTTTCGAAACAAATACTCATTCAATATTTGAAAATTCATTCAAAATAATATTCTTTCTAAACTTATGCAATATATAATTGTTCAAATTCATATAGTTAAATCATGCTACGAGTATTCAAGGGTTAATTATAACAATTTTTTAATGTGTATGGTAACCTTAAATAATTATGAATTTCTATATACTTATATATGAATAATTAGTAATTATCATAATTTCTACATACATATTATTACGTAATATATAATACAAATTCTAATTTTGATAATTTATACATTCAAAAAAATTTTTAATTGTGTATCGTTAATTTGTAAGAAATTTTAAAGCTCACACTCATAATATTGTAATTAACTTATTCATCATAAATTATTAAAATTTACTAAAAGGAATTTTTAATTATTTAAAAATTTTATTTCAACATGACATTATTGTATGTACATATGTACAAGAACTTGAGAAATTTTTTGGTATAACATGACTGATTTGATTAGTAATCAATTCTGATACAAACACAATATTACAATTTTCAATTCAAATGACATTGAAGTGTAATTATAGCAAAAATACTAGTGTTAATAAAAACTACTTACAAAATTTGCTGGTACTAACGATTTTTTATTTATATTATCTATATATATATTATAATTAAGGGTCATGACTTCTAATAGACTTGTGATTTTAGAATTAGTTGCAAAAATCAGTTAAGTGGGTAATCAGTAACGTACATACTTTTTAAGTTTAACCAAATATTAGGTAATTAATATCTTATTGGCTATAAAAATGTAATAATAATTGTCATATTATTTATTAGGTTTTTATTTATTATTTATTACTTTCCCTTCATATTAGATTTTCATAAAAGCAATGCTGCAAACGCGATAAATATGCAATTTATTTTTAACAATTCTATAAAATCAAAACAGTTAATATGATCTAACTGCCCTAGTACTCGTACATTAGCGGCATTTCTTTATGAACATACATATACATGGAGTAACTTTCAATATACTTGTATAAATCGCGATATACTGCGTTTAAGAAAAGCCCCAAAATTACATACATATGTATGTATGTATATGGTATTAATGCTAAAAAGTACATTTTTCATTTTTGAGTCAGAAACAGCTACGAGTACATACATGTAAACTAAACACGTATATGTGAGTTAGGTCTGCTGTTTACAAATTATTTTCTCTAAACTAAAAGTTTACAAATTATTTTCTCCTTATTCGGTCTTGTTAAAAACTCTTAAATTAACAAATTTTATAGAGGTTATAAAAGTATCTGCAACAAATTTCATAATAAAATCTTCTGTAATATTAAATTCATATTTTTAAATAAAATTAAAATTGCATTATGCTTCTATACAATCATCTTATTTTTATTTTAGATTCAAGAAATTGTCACTTCCGTAATGAAAACATGAAAGTGTGTACAAATAACCAATACAAATAAAAAGGGTTTTTTCATTGGATTTTATTAAAATAAAAATTTTAGTACATAAGTATACAATAATTCATATTTATAACATTTTGAATAATTTTAAGAAACTTTACTGTTCCACTGTGTAACACTGCCCAACTTACCAAGAACTTTACGCTTCATTTCACACCCTTTTTCATATACATACATACATATGTATGTATGTATGTAAAATAGTTTTCTTTTGTTTAGATTTTAAAGAAAGATAATTTTAAATTAAATGTAAAGTGTTCAGTATTGTAGAACAGTGTAAGTAAAACAAAAAATTTAGTGCACTACTATTTACAAACCCATTAACGATAGAAGTTAATTAAGTTAGATAGTACCTCCAACCCAAATCGTTTTCCATTACTTATTTATGCATGTATGTATGCATGTATGTTTAATTTGATCTATGGCTACATTTAAATCGATGCTGTATTTCAATTCCTAAAGCTATCGCGATTGTTATATTATAACATACAATTACACTCTTGAGAAAAAATTTTGTATGTTTAAAAATTAACATTTAATTTAGTAACTAATGCCGATTCAGTAATAATTGATGATGATGCCGAATTATTCATAATACTTATGTATGTACTTAATTTCTAAACACATTTATGAACATATTGTGTTCTACTAATACAGTACATAAATACGAACATTTATGTATATCTAAGTATATAACAATTTGAATGATTTTTTTCAATGACTTCTCTTTTTCTAACAGCACTCATAAATAAACTCATATGTACATGCTTAATATTTTAAAATATATAAAGCCAAAATAGAAAAAATATTCGTATCTTTGTGTTGGTAAGTGACCCTCGTGTTTTTTTAATGTCAGTATATATAAAGAAACATTTCATAAACAGTTTTTATGTTTTTTTGTTTGTTAGAAAAACCAACAAAATTTATATAAGCCCATATGGCGCTTCATCAACGAAACAAAATCATCAAAGTATCAACTAACTAACGAAATAAAATTAGTAATCAAGACGAAATTCCAAAATGGGAAAACAAAAGCGTAAAAATTAGACAAACAAAAAACAAAAATGCGTGCGTTCATTGTACGCGTAGATGACGCAACATTTTCATTTTTTAAGCTCTTTTATTGGAAAATAATTTTATTAGAGTTTTTTTTGTTGGTAATTCTTTCGGAATAAGTTTATAATTTTTTTGGTTTTATAATATTGAAAGTTGTCCTTCGTCTCAGAAATGATTTCAAGGTTTATTGTAAGTACAGAAAAGCAAACAAATTATGAATTATTTTGAAAGTCAAAAAGTATTTGATTTAAGTAACCTTATAGAGGTATGTTAATAATTTACGCCACAGATCACAGCTATCCTAAATTCATTTTTTGCATTATATTAAAAACAGATTTTTTAAGACTTTCTTTTTGTTTTAGAATGTATAAAGGACAAGTTAATTCTACCTCCGTTTATTTATCTATACTATATTCTGTATTCTATGACATATCCAATGTTCGTCTTTAAAATTGGGTTTAAGACCGTCTGCTTAAAAGAACAGAGCTTCCGTGTATAAAAACAAAATTTTAAAAGTTACGAGTTTTATATAATTTTATTTTTATTTCTCTTATATTGTTAACAAAATTTCAAAGCGAAATTTATGTAGCATAATTTTGATCTGTATACGTAAGTAAATAGTAGAATTTCGTTAATTTTTATGTTTTTTTTAATAATCTTAACTTTTAAATATAAATCTGATAACTTTAAAATTAACAGGAAATTATAAGTATACAAGTATTTGTTTAAAGGCATGAAGTTTAATGAAGCTTTGAAAAATTTATATTTGTAGCTTTGTTTAGATAAAGATACTAGAAATAAATATATAAAGTATATTATGTTATAGTAATTCTTAAACTTAATGCCAATTAAGCAAAATTTATATTTTTGTTTGTATTAAACTATCAAATTTGAGATATAATTTTCCGGGAACCACACTTATTAAAGAGCTTAATTATTTTTTAAGAAGAATTAAGCAATTGAAATTTATTTTTAGAAACAATCAAAACATTCTGTTCAATGTCTGTAAAACTGTCACAGATATAAGTAGTGAAATTTAGCGAATTTTGAGTTGTTACAACCAAATTTGTATTGAGCGATATGCTACAGTTAATCTGCATACGTATATACATATGTATGTATACAATATTCGGTATGTCAAAATTTTATAAATCCCTCTTTAATATCATTATTTTGTGTTGATTAAATTCTAATAAAATATTTGCCAATGAGATCTACTGTATTAATTTTTTGCCTAAATTTTTACTGTATAAACAAACAACAGATTTCACTTCTATTGTATATACCTATATTATTTACATGCACATAAAATTACCGGGCACCTAATAAAATTATGAAAATTTTTGTGTCAAATAAGCAAATTATTATTAGATTTTTTTTTATATTATGTGTAAATAAAATAAAAACTCTATAATAACTTTTAGTTAGTCAAGAAATATGTATGTATATACACATGCACATACATATTATGTACATATATGCCTGTCCTACAGCTATGCATACACATAATTTTTTTACAAAAACTGCTTACATTGTAAAAAACTCAACAAGTATTCCAGTGAAAATCAGAGCTAACAAAGCAAGGTCCTTTTTTTGTACTTGCGTAAAAAATAAAGTACTTGCGTAAAAAAATAAATACTTGCGCCATTTTAACTAAAACAAAGTAAGTTTAATTGAAAATAGAAGCGAACGAAATTGGTTAAAAACATAATATTCGTTACAATGTTTACTAGCTAACACATGTATTTTTATCGTTTATAAACGTCAAAAGTTAAAATAAAAATTATTATGCAATTAAAATTTCCGAAAAATAAAAATAAAAATAACATGTGGCTGTTATAAAATTAATTTATAGGCTAATAATGTCTACTTAACAATATTTAATTCAAAAGAATAGCACAATAATTAATATTAGAAAATTATTATTAGAAAATTGTGAAAAGAAACAGATTAAAATAAATCATTTTCCAAAATTAAAATTGAGTTGAAGAGGAAATGGTAATTGAATTAAAGAACAGAAATAGACTCTAATTTGAACTCAACTAATACTATGAACAGTGCTGCCAAATAGATAAACCCAAATATCTTAATTTTTTCAAAATTAAATCTTCATTTTGAATCTAACAAACTAAAAGTTGAATTAAAAACAATAGAAAGTTGAAATGTCACGATTTCTATTCGAATCAAATCAGACACCAAAAAGAAAGTCAAATCGATCAATATACGATTAATTGAAGTGAAGAATACCAAAAATATGTATTTTGTCATGAAAGTAGCGTTACAATGTCCTGCCTATTAAATTGAATTTCTAGGTCAAAATGTTTTTTTTGTAATCTTTAGAAAATTTAGAAAAAAGTGTAAAAAAATTCCAATTCTAAAACCCTTTAGTAGTATAACAAAACCTTAATTTTAAAGATATTTTTGTATGTAAAATTTAAAAATTTTTGAAAAATTTATTTTGAAGTTTCCAACAAAATATATGACCAAAAAACCTTCATTTCGAAGATAAATCTTCATTTTTGGTAGCGCTGTCACTAGTACAATATTTGATTTCATTTTTGCAATGCATTGCATAACTTATGTATACGAGTATATGTACATATGTTAAGAAATAATAATCACATGTCAATTATTCTACACACGACTGCAACAAATATGTAAGAAATTATGGGGAAGAAATTAACATTAATAGAAAAATAATAAACAATTTTAAATATAAAATGCAATTACACATTTTTTTTTTATTTTAAATTTTCACTATACAACTTTTACGTTTGTTTGTACTCAAAATCATTTTCAAAATTTTCAGTTCTTAACATCTGAGAATTTTAAAAATTGTTTGCGCCAAACAAAAATAAACAATCTAAAGTTTTCACAAAATATAAGTAATTATTAATAAATTGTATGTTGTATACACACAAGTATGAGTGCACATATGTACATACAAAATATGTTTACATAATATTATGTATGTATGTACGTATAAGAATTTTGAAATATTTTATTTTTTACTAAATAATTTTTTATAAATTTCGTCACAAGCATATCATGTCTTTTCAAAAAATTCAAATATTTTTTTATAAAAAAAAGCAAAATTAAAAATAAGAAAGTCTTAAATTTTTTTTCTTTTCCAGCATCATCCATCACATAAAAAATGACCCAATTTTTTAAAAAGATCCATAAATACACGTGCTTAACAACAAAATTTTTAAAATTAGAATATTTTTTTTTAAACAATAATTATTATTTTTGTTGAATAGAACATAAAAAATATTATTTCCCTACATCACAAGTATGTATGTAAAGATATTTCAACTATGTTATGTATTATGCACATACATACATGCATATGTAATTATTGTGAAATAATCATTCATATTATTATGAGCTTACGAGTTGAAACTTAATTTTGTGTGGGTTATGTAGGGAAAATCCTATATAACTGCTTACTTCTTGGTTTCTTTTTATATCTATTTTGATAAATTGTAATGATAATAGTTATAAAAATTTTGAATATTTTATACTTATACAGGGTGTTTCTCATAAGGTGGCAAATAATTTTAGGAATGATTCTTTGATCAATTTCCGGCAAAAAACTGTGTAGGAAGCGGGGTGTAATTATATTTGTTGAAAAAAAGGTACCAAATTTTTCATGCATACAAAAAACCGGTTATTATTTCGGAACCACGTGACATAGAGTTACTATCGCTATAATAAGATCTAAAAGTTAATTTATATAACATGTTCCCCTCATACTTTTGCCAATAAAAATTGTTAAATGTGTTTAAAAAACATGCGAAAACTACATATTTCATATACATTTCATATCCCTTGTTAAAGTGGTTATTGAAGAAGCGCTATACGCTTATAAAACATCATTATTTTAAATTAGGTACTTATTAAAATGTACGATCTACTTATATTTTAATACGAAAATTTAAAAAAATTCTACAAAATATTTTTATTTTTTGTTATATGAATGAAAGTATGTATGTACTTAAATAAATTAAACAACACCCGAAAAATGTAATTAGAGGGATTCAATATGAAGATTATATAAAATTTATTTGGAATAATTAAAAACAACTTTTGAATTTCATATTTCAGAAATACGGGCTTTAAAACTTGCCGTTTAGGCAAGAAACATTTTGCCGAATTCGCCCTGAATGGAATTGAATGGAATTTCGATTTCTTGTACTTGCTAGTGTTTAATTGTTATAAATATTATAATATTTTTTTCATAAATGTTCACACATATTTTAATTATGCCGATCATTTTACCAATATACATACTGTTCATAATCTAAATAATAATATTGCTGGAAAGGTATACATATATAATTAAACGAGACATATGTACATATATTCATATAGACTTTTAAAAAAAGATTACAAAAACCTTTTAAACTTATTATTGTCACAGATTATACTTTATTTATGACATAATTTTTAAAAAACATTCAATTTTTTCAACAAAACCAAAATTTTATGTCGTTCACTCTTAGTTCTTAAGCTTTTCAAAATAATAATAACCTTTAATTTAAATACACACAGTGTTAACTTAAGCATACGTATACACGTACATTATATATTTAAATAAAGTTTGCATTATGTTACACTTTAAGTATTAAAGACCATCTAATTATGTCTACAAATAAATTATATTTAAGATTTTTAATATTTAATTCCTCAGTAACACTCAATAAGAAATATTTTTAAATTTCAAATAACAATCTAGCTACTTATAATTGAAATTTTAAATAAAAATTTGATCAAACCATGTATATACATAAAATACTCGTATATACGCAAATAAATGGCCAAAAATTTTTTAATTTGAATCAGCAAAATTCTAAAAATTTCTAAGTTATTAAATTACAATTTAAATAAATATCAGCTTTTTCATATGGCTAAAACTTAAGTGCTTAAAGTAATTTGATTTAGAATACATACTTATTATACTAAAAGTTTTAGATCACTTTCTGAATAACTGCCTAATTTTAATATTAATACAATATAATTAGTGTCTGATTTCAAAGTAGAAAACTCAAAAGCATTGTTTACTTACTGAAAATAAAAGAAGAAAACTTCAATATATTTATTTTATAATTGAAGTATAAACTAAGTACTCAAATAAATATTTAATTTTGAATTTAATACTTAAGTAATAATTATATTGACCAGAATATCTGCTGTAATTAACTATTATATTGATAGTATTAGTAATGCAAAGTTTGAAAATTCATTTTTTGTAATGCTTTTTAATATTTTGACACATAAATAATCAAGTATTTTTATGAGGGCATTCTAAAAGCTCAATATTAATATAAATAGTACATTATACACATAAAATTAATATAATAATATGAAATTATCTATGTATGTATTCTTATGTTAAGGAAAATACATAATTTATGAACAGTATATGTATAATAAGGGAAAATACCTTATAAAGGTATGTAAAAGTAATATATATATGTACGTATACATTATAACTATTGTACATACATTTGATTGATTGAAATGTCAACAATATGAAACTTTACTTTTTTTTTCTATTCACTATAATTTTGTCATTTCGGTTAGTTTTTAAAAGTAAATCAAGAACCTTATCAAATAATATTAAATGTATTTTATGCACAGTTGTGTATATCAATGATTCCTAGACCGTAGTGGGCCGCCAAAAATGTTTATCGAGGGGCCGCACTTAATTATTTAAAATTATTTTTTATTAATTTACATATTAATTTTTTTTTATTATTTTTTAATTCTTTTTAATTTTGACCGTGTTAGTGAAAAAGAACCAACTTTGTACAAGATACATAATCAAAGTGAGTACAAATTTTGCTTACTTTATATTTATATAATTCGTGTACGTAGCATATTTTTCTTCTTATTTCTCGTATTATTTATAGTTGATTTTGTTCAGTTTTACTTAAATGTTTTATATTTTTTGTTTATTTTATCATGGATAATTTTTGTTTTAATTAACAAAACAAAGGAACCGGAAAAAGTGATAAAATATTTAAACCGCAAGTTTAATGTAAACTAAATACTGTAAATAAATGTGCGGAACCCCTGACGTAGAAAAATTTAATAAAATATGTTTAGAACTGTCGTATATTTACAAAGTTTGAGTAAATACTAAAATACCTATATAATTTAATTTTACTGATATGAGTTTTTCTTATACAAAAAATAAAATTAATATACATATTTTATATACGTATTAAGAATGTACATGTATATATATACAAACGAGTGTTATATTGGTATTGGCTACATTTTATCTATTATATTAATAATAATTGATTTTATAATTCAGGGTCATTGAATATTTTATTAAAATAGGTACATAAACTCCAGTGTTATTTATTTTACACGTGCATTACGTTTAAGGACATGCAAAAAAATTCCTCACTATCTTCTCATTCTGATTAATTTAATTCAATGCGATTACTTATTTAGTATTCATATATGATTTTTGTACGATAATTTTGTACTTAATGTGTATGTATGAATTTAAAGCTTTCCAATACGGTTTTTTTTAATTTCTTCTAAAAAATGTGGGTAATTTTATGTGCCACAGTTTTTAATATATTTTAAAATTAAAATTTTCTTAATATATTCAACTAGAAATTACTTTTTTTATTGCAATGAAAATGACCCACATTTTGTGTACAATACTACTAGTTTGATATTCATTTCAAGAAATATAAGTAAATAACTAAAATAAGTATAAAAAAAAATCACGATTCAATAAGAAATTAATCAGCTTGAAATAAAAAAATTCATTCAAAAAATACCTTTTGAGAAATTGATAAAACCAGTCAAGTTAATCCAAGAGTTAATCATGCAGCTCAGTTAAACTATTTTAGACCACATTTTATATCTAGATTGTTAAGTAGATATATGTACATACAGTTAAGTTGAATGATAATTCATCAGTTATATTTTGATCTAAAATGTGCACGGTAATTTCCCTGAAATCGAAATTTCAGTACATTTATTGTACAGTTACTGTAAAAAATTAAGCTTATGATTAGTTTTAATTATTGCCTGATTTATCAACGCCATAACTATAACTGTAATATTTAAGACTATTTTTCTATACTAAATCTTCACAAATATCAGAGCACCAGCAATTTTAATCTTTATTATTCGAGAATCTTAACTCAGGTGTAATAAAAATTAAAAATTTATTTTATAGAATTTAAATACTAAAAATACTAAAAATTTAAGTAGAGTAAAAATAAAGGCCTACTTTTAACAGTCAATTTAAGAATATAATTGACGTCATACTATCATAAAAAATAATATTCTTTTACTTACTTATATAAAAGAATATAAGTGTATAACTATATGTATTATAAACGTTATACTTATATATACTTGAGTGCATTTACATTTAAAAACACTACGTATAATAATAATAATTGAGTGCAAATGTACTCATGCGAAACTTAATAAAAGATTATAAAAAGATATCTAAATACATACATATATAAATAATCAAATGATAAGCAAAAAAATTAAATTGAAAATCTATACTTTCAAAATTTAATAAAGATAATTTAAAGTATGTACAGATCCATATGTAAATATATATATGCATAAGTATACATACATATGCATGTACATGTGCATATATATTATATTATATAAGTAAGGTGAACATCAAACAATACACTTGAATATGAATAAGAAATTTGAAATATAAGTGTGGATTAGAGCGAAATTTGTATTTGCACGTGATATTATTTTCGCGATATTTTAAGTTTAAACAATAAATTTGTTAGCACGTAACGTACAAACTTATATACGAAATCTAAATAAGTGAATCATTTCTATTTCTAGAGTAAGCTTTTCTATACTTAAATTCTGGTTTAACTTTCTTAATTTTACGATATTATTAAAATTTGAAAAACTTAAATCACTCCATCAGCGGATGGTCTTCTAAATCTGCCATATACCTAACTTAGTAAGTGAAAAATAAATTTTTTGATGACAAATCAAATAAATAAGTATGTTGTTATTGTAAGGTAATCCGCCAAAATCACATAAATGTTAATTATAATTTTCATAATAAAAATTTGTTTTTATTATGAATGGTTTGAATTCTCAAACATGCCGTCATTTTATTCATAAATTGTAAAATTATATTAAAACATATTTATTGTAAAAATGCATATGGTTGCACATATGTATATGATTGCAAATATAGATACAGACATAGATTTATACTATATGCACATATACATAATTTACATTTTATATAATTCAATAATTTATAATTTTAATAAGAAATCTATTTGTGAAAATGAGCAACTGGTAATTTGTTTTTGCTTTTTTGGTAATTATTTCCGATATAACATTTAATTTAATGTTAAATTATAATTGAAATTAATGTAAACTATTCGACCTACTCTTTCTTCCATTTTTGTACAAATAAACATTTACAATATTTTCGTTCTAATTAGTTTGCTTTAATTATTTAAGCGGGTATACTTAAATATATATATGCGAGTTCTAAGAATATGTATAATTGTTAGATATGTGTCTATTAGAACTTGGTATAATTAAGTGTTAATATTAAATTTAAAGAGTATATTATTTAGATCCTTGAGTAAATCTGAATTTATAAATAAATATATAAATAAATATATATATTATATTTTTATTGAAGTTCCTAAGAAATATATGTACATACTTTAAATATTAGAGCTTCACTTTTGGAAGTTTTAATCATATAGGTACCTACCTACAAAGAAATATTCAAGTGAACCAGTTTTTAACATTGTATACTATAGATTATATTCTTTAAACGCAAATTTTCCAAACAAGTGTTACAATATAGCTAACTCGCTATAATTAACAACTTATTATTTTGAATGACTAAATATCTAAAATTGTTAGAGAAGTAGGTAGGCAGGTATTTTTAATAAATATTCAAAACTAACTCAATTTGCTATAATTTACAATTTTTCTAATGAAAACGAAAATGAAATACATTCATGAATAGTTTTTTTAATTTATACTTAATAAATTAATTGATTTTAGTAAGTTGTTTTTAAATTATTATTTAAGAATTTTTATATTTAATTCGCTTACTTACCTATTTTTATTTATATTTACTATAGGAATTTATATACGTAGGTATTTTCCGTACTTATATTTACACACTTTTAATATAGTATAATAATTTTAGTACTTATACAGTATAAAATGCTTTTATTAGTACAGCTGATTTTTTAAGAATAAACTTGCTAAAAATGATTCAATACACATCTGATCCAATTTTATATAATGAAATAAATTTCCTAAAAATTATTTTAATTAATAAATTATTCGTTTATTATTAAAATTTAATATTTTGTAAAATGTTGTTTTAATAATAAGAAATTATATTTCTGTATTTGTAGGTATAATATTAATGAAAAATAATTAAAAATAATTTATGAAATTTATTGCGGTCAGCACAGATTAAATTAAATTTTTTTTTTTTAATTTTTAATCACATATTTATTAATTTATTCCACATGTACCAATATTTTGTTGAATTTGAAAAATATAAGAATATTTGATATATTTACGTATTCATTAGATTAAGAATGTACGTGTATGTAATTTGTGTGTGCATTACAGACAATTAATTTTCTTTACCTCTGTTTGTTCGTATGTATTTTTTAACACAAACACTTTGATATAATTTAATATACATAGTTATATACTTATAGTAATTATATAGTTAACTAATAATTAGAATTAACTATGATAAAATGTTTTAAGAGTGGAATGCTGCAAGAGTTGACAATTTGACATTTATAACTGGGACAATTAAGTACTTATAAAGGTTAAAATAGTGTCTAACAATTTAAAGAAAAATACCCAATATGTAGGTATGTATGTACATGCATAATTAATTTCTATATAATATGTATGTGTATATAATACAAATAAAATTTAGAATTTTTAACAAAAAAAAATGCTTCAGTTGAAAAACCACAAAATCAAATTTGGGTTCCCAGTTTTTTTTTATTGTGAAACGAATTCTATAAAAAAACGTTGGGAAAAAAGTGAGGGAATAAAATAATCTTGTGTAAAAAATTTTATGTTTAAAATTTTTAATATAAAAAATTTATATTAAAAATTTTAACATTAACAGTCTACTAAAAAAACAAATAGGTTATGAGACAAAACTAAATTTACTTTTTAGTAAATGAATTTGTACAAGTGAATTGAACGAGCAAAACACAATTCCAAATATTTTCTTAAGAAATATTTTCTATTTTATTATTCACGTGACAATATTTTTTTAATATAAATTGTTATACATACACACACATGTACGTAAATACATAAATATTTATATGAGAACACTTTATATACATTTTTTGTAGATTTAACAGATTAAATTTAAATATAAAAATAAAAAAAATCGTGGAATTTTAATTGACCAGGTATCATTAATTTTATTTTAGATAATAAAAATCACAAAAAACTATTTTTTAACTATTCACCTAATTTTATTTTTTGGTATTTTTTTTTCCTTCAAAAATTTTTATTATTTCTTTTTAACATTAAATTTTTTATTTAATTTTTAACCGGTACAATTCCATCCAAACAACTCGAAGTAACTGAACGCACTAAAAATATGAAAATAAACAATATTTTATTCGTTTGTTGTTACCATCACTGTTTGGCGGCTGCTTCTGGCTGGCTAGAATCTAAATTATATTTCAAATGAAGGCGAAAAACTTAAAAGCACAGAAAACAACAAACACAAAAGAAAAAAAAACATGAAAATAAAAAAAAAGGAGAAAAAAAATAAGTAAATAAAAACAAAACAACAAACAGAAGAGAAAAAAATTTTTTTTCCCTATGACTAAATAATAAAGTCAATATGGAATGAAAATCGAGTCATAATTGTATTAAGCAAGTTGATTAGCGGTTATATTTTTCATTGCAAGCTTATACTGTTCTGTTACAATACTGTAACTAATAACTATTTATTGCATTGTATTTTATTGTATGTACGTATGTATAAATTTACAGTTATTTTTATTTTTCATTATTAAGATTGCCTCAGTTAATTTAATTTTGAATATTTCGATAGCTTCTTTGATTAAAATTTGTAGACACACCTAAATGTACATGAACAATGTGGTTTATTCTGAATATCGTTATAGTGATAGTTATATCCTAAAAGGTTCAATATTATAATTATACATACAAAACCATTTCATACTAATGATTTATGTCTTCATGATTAATAAAATTTTTGGAACTTTTAAGACAAAATATCACTATCATTTAGTGATTCGTGGCTCCGAATAAGCCCCAATGTTAAATTGGTAATTTCTAAAAATTAAATAGAGAGTTCCAATAATTGCATTTATCTTATTAAAAAATTACTAAATTTTTATGTATTCTCTACTTAATATCCCAATAGTATCTTAATTGAAATCAAATAATATTTTCCAAATTTAATTTTAAATTGTATACAATATTTATAATTTCTTCTAATAATGATTAAGATTTTAATTATTCAAAAATTAAAATTTACAGCTTTAATATTAATTCCGAAATTTGCTTTGTAATATATTCAAATTTTTATTGTGAACGGACTGTCTAATAATTTAACAAAATATTTTGAAAATTTATGCTTAAAACGATTTAAAAAGATTGAATTTAAATGATTTTTTTTAAGTTATCTAAAAATTAAAGTATTTCTAACCAGTTTTCGTAAATTATTTATTAATACTGTTGGAATTTTAATTACTTTTTACATATTTAATTACTTTTACTTAAGTTTTTAAACACAAAAGTGCTATTATTAAATTAAGTTGATGATCAAAATTTTGCGAATATTAAAATTAAAACTTAAAATAAGTTTTTTTTAAGTTTTTAACTCAATACGTATTTCTTAATTTAATTTATTCAAGTTAATCTAGTTCAACTAAATTCTCATCTAGGAATATTAATTTTCACTACTAGTTTTAGTTTGAGATCCTTTCGAAAATAGTTAAAAAAAAAAAGCTTTTCGGAAAATTTTGGAAAGGGAACCCTGTTTTTTTATGGAAATTATGTTCTAAATAATTTTGTTCTAAATAATAATGATGACGTACTAATCTTATAATTCAAATTTGAGTGCTCTTCTTAAACATTATGAGTTATATTAATAGCATGGCAACATCACCTTCAAATAGTCTTACGAACTCATGAAGTTATTTTCTTTAAATATTGGCAATTTCATTTACGTTGAAATAATTATCATAAAACTATTTTAACTTGAATTCTCCGTATTATGAAAAGTTTACTTTTATTTTAATGACTCACATAACATTTTGAAGAGAACATCGAATTCGAATATAATGATAACAAAATTATAATTATTAAATAATAATATGGTTGAGTATTTTGAAGAAATTTCTTTAAACTTTGATTTTAGAGCTGATGATGATCTCACAAATTTCACTTTATGATATTTTGTATTTGTGTATTTTTGTTTTTAACGCTTTTTTGGACAAAAATTTTGATATTTTGCTTTAAAATTGATCTTGTTTTTTTTTTTTGAACACAAGTTTATTGTGTACACACATGCATACATTTATACAAGCATGTACATATGTATGTATACTTATGCAATAACAAAACTGAGAACAGCATTGAAAAATTAATATTCTTGAGTTCTTACCTGTCGTTCTTAAAAGTTAAAATTTGAAAAAAGCGTTCATACATACGTAAACATAAGCACATATTTATACACACGTAAATATGTTTAATTTAGTATTAAATGCATGCATATAAATATGTATGTAAATATGAATACATGGAATCTGTATGTCAATATTATGTTTTGTTATGAAGTATGGATTTTGTATGAAGTTAATATATTCAATATACATATGTATGTAGTATATTGAACACTTTGTTGAATAGAAGTTTTTAATTTGATTGTAGGAGGAAATGAAATCATATTTTTAAAATTTTATGTATTGATGAGAATTGATTGATAAATTTATTGAAATATGCGCTAGTTTTACATTCATATGTATATAAGTATACATATACATACATATCAATACATATCTACACAAATAATATGTACCTCCATATGTACATACATATGTATGTATATGCATGTGGGAAATCAATAAAAAAAACATTACAGTGGGCGCGAAAAAGTATTGAAAATTAAATATGTATGTATGTATGAAAGAGAAGAATTTTAAGTCACAAGCCTATTAGAGGAACTGAATTACTCGTACAACTGTCATAATCCTAGCAAGTTTCGGGGATTGTGAATTGCAAGTTAATACAAATAACAAATTTAGTAAAACACTATTGTTTAGGTAAAATTTTAGTGAACAAGTGAAAAATTATTTTTGACCCTCAGTGTACATTTATGTTGTGCTTTGGACTTACTAGTAAAAATGACAATAACTATTTATAAATATATATAATACACCCACATGCGTATGTACATACATACATGTATTTACAGAAGTGCTTCGTTAATTATAATATTAATATATGTACATATGTACCTATGAAAGCCAAAAAAAAATAAATAATATATAGGAACAGGCCAAAAAAATCCCGTTATGCCTATAAGAATGGCATTGCACAGGACTAACTGTGCACTTAAAAACAAATATAAGAAAAAAGTGCAACAAAATAAGTTTAACTTTGGGTTGAAATTACAAATTTTAGCTACATCACATGCATGTAAGAACATGCAAGTTATTAACAATATAAATACTTGTTTTCGGAATTTCGAATAGTGTGCTATTTTAATGAGTAAGACTGTACATACATATATACATATGTATGTATGTATTTAGATGTCAGAAAATTAAAATTGGTTGACAATAATGATATTAATTGTAGTGCTTTTCGCAATTAATAAAAAACACTATTTTTAATATTCATACATACATATGTATGTACATATGTACGTACGATTAATTTCTAATGTGTAAAATTAATTAAGAAAAATATGAAGTTGGTGTGCACCCAATATTCTAACCAAAGCTTAAAATTTACATATGTATGTACATATATAAATTTTGAATTTTCAATTAATTTAGATTCACCTGGAGCTGTTGAATTCAATGCTTAAAATACATCATCAGATTAGAATCTGGTAAGGTTAATGGCTTACGAAATTAGAAAAGTAACGTACTCACGCACGTACCTACATGTTACGTGACATACCTACATATGTCCATATATACATGCATATGTATGCGTATGTAAGTGCATGGGTTGGGGTGTTGTGTTTACAAAAAATTTACTATAAGATTGTTAAAATATGAGTAAAAACCTATCCATTATTTATTCTGAAAGTTAACAACGAAAAAAAACTTTTTAAAGGTTGTTTATTTTATTATTCATTTTTGCATCTTATAGGTTTCTTAAATGCAAGTAAAATTTCGCTTAATCATTTAAGTTTAACACGTGTAAAAGTTTTCAAAAGAAAAATAAGATTTACATATGTATGTATGTAAGTATGTATGTATAGTTTGGATGTGATGGATCTCCGTTAATTTTTATGCTCGTGTCGTGAGTCGTGACCTAATTTTTTGCTGAGGAATTTTGATGGCTTAAAACCGACAGTTTTTGG
The DNA here is from genome assembly GCF_029603195.1 of Condylostylus longicornis. Classification (NCBI taxonomy): domain Eukaryota; kingdom Metazoa; phylum Arthropoda; class Insecta; order Diptera; family Dolichopodidae; genus Condylostylus; species Condylostylus longicornis. Next base: position 13,691,307 of record NW_026577973.1, on the reverse strand, counting down.
TATAAAAATTTTTTGTAAAATGAAAAAAAAAAGATGTAAAACCTGTTTTCTTTTTATTTTAAATCAATCTACACAAATTACTGCCTTGTTTTTATTGTTTTAAAACATTGTATACATATACATGTATGCATGTATACATTAATATGTATGCCTACATTCAAATGTTCATTATGCTTCAATTACTTAGAGTTATATCTACTTACTTATATACATATGTATTTACGTGCATTAGGCTGAGTTTTTATTATATACCTATTATATAAAAAAATAATAAAAAAACCGGCATAATACTAACTTCACCTGTTCGCTTTTTGGGGCACAATAATATGCCTGTATTTGCATACATAGTACATTTGAAAGAGTAATGTATAAGCATATACTACATACATATGTACTAAATTTTTTCCAAATAATATTTGGAGTTCAGCAATCAAATTTTGCATGAGTTACTTATATGAGTCTATACATATTACATATTTCCTACATTAATGGGTTTTCACTTTGATTTCAAACTATCGAACAGAATGCAGAATTGAGACTATTAAATTATTTGGAAATGCGAATTGATTATTTTATGCGCATAGATGATCTGAAACTAAGATATATGTAAATGAATAGCGAAGAGTGTTTCGTTATCAATTAATACGACTGTTAACAATACAATGTTATGTAAATAGAGATGTTAACAATAATATGTTATGTAAATAATGCAATACCATATGCAAAGGGGGGGAGGGGTTTAAAAACAAAATACATATATTGTTAAAGCTGATCTGTATTAATTTATATTCATAAATGTTTGAAATTAATTTTGTTCTTATAAATATTTCTTACCAACAGTATGAAAGTATACGAGTACTAACAATGATATAGTGACAAAAGTATACCAACATGATATAGCAAAATTGTTAAGTTAGGTGTAGCGAATTAATTAAGTTGGGCTACCTCTGCACATTATGCCGCTGGATATATCTTTTTCCCTCCCTCATTGGAACTATAGTGAACCTCTCAAAAGCCGGTTAAAGTACCTAGCATATCCGCTAAGTGTAAACATAGTTAAAATGAATTAATGAGAATAAATTATTAATTTTTAAAAATAACAATAAAAAATTTGTTAATTGACCTTGTTTAATAACAATATTTTAATTTTAAACAAAAATTAAAAGTTTTTAATTTTAAAATTATACGTGTAAGTAATTTTTAATTGAAATTCATAAATTCACAAAAAATAATATATAAGTAGGTTATTTCATAATATGTGAGTGATTGCTTGGGATTTGTAAAATATAACCGTTATCTTATACTATACTATCTTTTCGAATCAATTGATAAGAAAAGGTAATAAAATTTATTGATTTAAGTATTTACAAAACTTATACATATGTATATATATATTTTTTGTATGTACCTATATTTCGAAATTTTGTTTGAGTCACGTTCATTATTCTACATTAATTACACATACTATATATGTACATATACTGAGTGATTATACAGAGATATATTACAATTACTTTGATTTATCACACCAAAATTAAACAATTAGCAATAATTTTAATCAATTTATATATATTTATAGAAAAAGTTAATTTAATAATGAATATACATATATGTATTTATATTGTATATCTGTTTGTTTTTTCACATGTTCAATAATTGGTAAGTTTAGTGTATGTATGCATAAGCTCCTGCCTTTATAAAATCAAACGTTTAATTACGATTCGCTAAGGGGGAATATTACATTTTAAGTTGCATATACATATATAGCTATATATTTCAGAAATTCCTGACTCTTTAATAAAATCTTCATTACCTTTAAGGATTTAATTGACTTTACCATTTATTTCACAGAGTAATGCACAGTAAAGTGACTGAGCAATTCAATTATGTAAAAACTTTATTTTTTTTGAGCTTACATATATGTACATTTCTTTGCCACATGAAATGTAAGGGTTAATTATTAAATCGTATAATAGGAACTTATACTCGTATATATTATAATAGTTATAAATTTAATACATCAATTGGGTCATAAATTTTTCATCATAATTCTACCGGAAATTGTTATTTTTTGATATAATACGTGCGATTTTCGAATGCGATAAAAAATTGTAAATATTGAATCTATGCATGTATGTACATATGTACATAATTTAAAAAATTAAGAAAAATCCTTTTAAGTGTTTTTCGGCAACTTTCCTTTTTAATTTCGTATTCAAATTTAATTATAACTTGGAATTAAGCATAAATAAAGTTAAATTCAATTTTGAATTGAAGCATATTTCAAACAAATTCGGAATTTATCAAAATTTTCGAATTAAATCTATATAAAAATTTATAATTTCATGTAAAAGATTAAGTATGAATTATTGAGTTCTGTGTAAGTTCATGTTAGTAAGGATCGTAATGTTTTTACCGACCGTATTGTGTAAACAATAGGTAGGTTATGTGATGGCAACAAATTTTGCATATCGTGTTTTCGGTGGGAATGCACTTCTCCTTAGTAGGGAAGTGTAAGTAAACTATTTTTAGCAACCTGTCGGTCCGTCGGTCTGTCGGTCTGTCGGTCTGTGTGAGCACGCGTGTATCTCAAGTTCTAATGAACCAATTTTTATGAAATTTTATATGTTTATTTCCACCATGGCACGGATTGATCAACTTTTGGGATATATCAGGCCTCGGGAACTGCACTTTTTAACGGGCCTGTTTTACATTTTTGAACATTGTGAAGAAAGTATTCAACCGATTTACTTGAAATTTCATATATAAGTTTTTGTCGACCGTCCGCAAAAATTCCTGACTTTTGGAAGAAATCAGGCAGCAGCAACTGTCAACATATCTACGGAACGAATTGATGGAATTTCTTGAAATTTAATATTTGAGTTCTGGTTAACTGGCGAGAATTTCTGAGGATTCGGGTAGCACAAAGCGAAACTCTACTAATAGCCAAATTTACATTTTTCTAGGTATGTTAACTAGGCAATACACAATGCGGTCGGTTATGTGCTGACCACATCAGATTTTTTTTAATAGTTGTGAATCATAGTTAACTTTTCTATTGTTTTTGATTATCTTATCCGATATAAATGTTCTGGAATTATTGTACCCTTTTAATCAATTTATTAACTAATATTATAGATAGATAATAAAACAATAACAATTCAGGCGGCTTCCTGAATATGAAACCAAGAGATACATTATGTACATTATAATACATTACTTAAAAATTTGAGCTTTTAAAGAGACTAGAAGAGAAGGGGAGTACCTTTGGAATTTTAAACTGCGGTTTAATATAGGGAATTAAATATTCTTTCATATTGATTTAATCAATAAATAAAGTATTTCGAAGTAAAAAAATTAACAAAAACAATGCTCAATATTTTATGTTCGCGATGTATTCCGACTTTTGAGTGCTCTCATATTATTTGGTATTTTTTCAAAAGCCATTTACATTATTATAAATAAAATAATTATAACAGTGCTTCGAACTATTTTTGAAAACAGGAAATTGCAAAACTTTTCAAGAATATTTTTCAACATCCCTTGCAATTTTCATACAAATTAGGGAATTATATTTATTTTACTCTCTGAATTTGGTGGTCTGATATAAATTATGTATTCGGCATTAATTTAATTATTAACATCTATTAATTATGACGACACTTTCTAAATGTAACTATATCAAATAATATGATTGATATTCATAAAAAATAAATTTAATCAAGTGAACATTGTCAAAACAACACATATGTACATATATAATTTTTGACGCACAATACAAATTTTTTAATTGATTTTTTTAAAATTCAGTGATTAATTAAGTAGGCTTCACCTTTATACTAGTGTATTTTACAATATTTCTAATTTAATCGATTAATGATAACTCGAAGACAATTACAATGTCTGCCGTACTTGAACTTTTTTTTCCGATAAGAAAAACGATATACGTATACAACTTTTAAATTCGAATTTCTTTCTAATAATTTTGGTTTAATTTTATTTTATGACTAGCTATATTGTTTAATAAATGAAGTCAAAAAATGACTCAGCAATGATGTTTATTGAGCTTATCTTATCAGTAATTGTACGTACATATATTGATTTTTTAAAGTAAATTTTTTGAATACATACATATACATATGTATAAATTTTAGTATCATTTAAGAAATAAAGAAAAAATCTAATTATTATTTTGTTAGGTCAAATATTTTATAGAATATTCACCCAATTTGAACTTATGTTATTTTAGAAATGGTTTAAAATAAACTGGGATCAAACCCACGGCTTATAAAGAAGGATAAACCAGCGTAAATTCGGCTTTTAACACTAAACATACCATAACGGGTCAAATGACCCATTTTGAACTTTTGCATTGAAAATGCACGTATAATTATATTGCGTTTGCGCATTTGACTTCATGACTTTTTCCTAACAATTAATGTACAGTTATAACAATTTTTTTTTGTTTGTTTTGTTTTGTTTATTCTGAGTAATTCTTGTTGTATACCGATATCTACCACAACGGGTCATTTGATCCGCTATGGTAGAAATAGGTATATATTAAGTCTTGGTATGATTAGTGTTAATAATAACTATACTATTAATCATATACCAAATTATATCAATTTATTTTATACATTTAGGATGACCAAATTAAAAAAATTGAGGAATAATCGCTTAATTGAACGGTTAAATGAGTGAGTTAAGATGAATAATTATACCTCTTGATGACATGGCATTTACCGTTACTTTTTCACCTTGGTTGATATTTAGAAAAGTTTTTAGTTTAGGAAATATGCGACACCTAAAAAAATGTTTACAAATTTCAAAAGACAAAATTTTTTCAAAGTTTGGCCTTGCTATGCCGATATATTGCCGTAAAATTTGACCTTTCTACATTTTCGAAATTCAAAAAATGTTCATGGTTTCGTTACAATAAATTGTCAAAAAATGGCATTTTTAGGATATAGGGGGGTCGTAAGTTTTGGAGGGGGCAATATAGTTAAAAACTTTTTTCTACTGAAATAAGTTGTTACAATTTCAGTACAAGTACTCGTAAATCTGTTTGTGTATAAAATTTCGGCTTTATTTAAAGGTTGTGGAAATTTTGTGAAAAAGCACATGGGCATACCGGTTGGACGAACTTTTTTCGAATTTTTCTTGGAAAACTGCTAAAAATACATATTATATGTAATTATGAATTTTGAATTTCTTGTCAAACTGAATCTAAAATTTTTAAAAATCAAAATTCACCCAAGATGAATGTATGCAGCACTGAAAAATATTATTTCGTTAGGAAATTAATATCTCATGCCCTTACACAAAAGGGAAGAAAATTTATCTGGAGTGAATAATAAAGGGCAAAAGACAGCTTTTTAAAATTTTATTAAAAAAAGAACAAAACAAAATCAACATAAAACACGTCTTCCATCATATAATAAAGAGGCGTAAATACGATATACTCAAATTTGAGATATTGTGTCTACTGGGTGCGTCTCGATTCAACACACATTCTTACAAAGAAACGGATTCATTATCATCATTATTAACAAAGTTATAAAGAATAATTAAATAGCAACTCATTAATCTACACAACCGATAAAAAGAAAATAACTCAAAAGACTTTTAAAACAGCTTATGTGGTAACGAATTAGAGAGGTCATTACTTGACTGTATACGTTCTAATGTTACTAAACGAATTGAAGAAAAAATGTGCCAATTTTTTTACTTAAACTTTTAAAATGAATTTTACTCCAAATTTGTGTAAATTACGCTTTTTTGTCATATATAGCAGGGCTTCTTAAACTTTTTTATATAGCGACCCCCTTCAAGCTTAGGAAATTTTAAACGACCCCTTCCTCCATATAATGAAATATATATTAACCGTAGATGTAGATGTAATATCGCACTATTTTACAATGTAAATAGCATAAGGATTAAAGAATACGTACCCATTCATTTCACATGCATATATATAATTGGAAATGTTGATGGGATATCGGTCGTAATAAAACACAATAAATAGAATGACATAAAACTATATATGTATGTATATATTTATGCAATAGAAAAAATAAACTTTTGTAAGAATTTTTTTACCCCCTTTCAGTTGTCTCGCGACCCACAGTTTAAGAAGTCCTGATATATAGGACGAAATGAATGAACTAAGGAGTCAAATGACTAAATAAAAAATAATAAAAAAAAAATTGGCGTCAAAATAGTTATAATTTTATTTGACAAAATATACAAAATTTTATTGCGAATGAATTTTGGATCTACAAGTTTCCTATTGACTTAGTCATCCCCTCTACATTTGTCTGTCTGCATGCAACGTATATATATGTACATACATATAGAAATTATCCCCCCCCCCCTTTTCAAATTTCTTTTTTACTCATAGTGAGTGAATTCACTCACATTATGAATGTTTTTATAAGTAATATGTATGTATGTGTATAAATGCGTACATATAGTAAAAAAAGAGAAGAAATTTTAATCTTTGATAGAAAAGTATAGGGCAATGAAATGATGATAATAAAGTGAATGAGAAAATTGAAACTCATAAAATTTGTATTACAAATACATAGTATTAAAAAAATATTTTATATGCAAGTAACTGTATATAACTACATAACTATTGGGGGCGACACTATGACGCCCAATTTACTATTGAAAGTAGGACATGACATCAAAAGGAATCCTATGTTTTTTTTATTGTTGCTTTAAATTAACTTTTATTTTGCGTTTTCTATATACAAGTATAAAATTTTTGTACTAAAAAACTTCATCTTAAATTTATATTTCAACATGTTGATTTTTCTATGTACGTCATTTAGGACACGTCGTAACCATTTAAAGTCCTTTTAAGAAGTATATAATATCGTGTATGTGTTTGTGTTTATTTTAAATTGTTGAGTAAAAGTTTGTAAAATGTTTGTGTACATACATGTATGTATACAAAAATTAATCATTTTAGGAATCATTATTGTACATTTTTAAAGACGCTTTTCATCATAATATCAAATTTATATTCAAGATGAAAAAAACAATATAATTTCTTAGAACAGATTTGTGTTTAAAATAAATTTTATTAAAAATTATACTATAGTAAATTTGTATGTTTGAATAATGTTCTCGTATATCGTTCGATACTTATTAAGTTTTTGCACGTTAATGAAGCAAAATGAGATTATTATAAATTTTGAAAGCGTTTCTATTGAATAATGAATTTAAATAAATTATACAAAATTAATTTATTTTTTTTTCTGTGACATTTTATGATAATCATTTTGTATACACGGATGTTATAAATGGCACAATATTATACATATTATGGATGTATAGTCAACAAGTCGCCATATTTCATTTAAATAATAATTTGAAAATTTTAAGGAAATTATGATTCGAAATTTCGACACTACTTATAATAAAATTATAGACCATTTTTAAATTAAACTAAAGAGTATTTTTCTTCTTAAATATAGATACTATGAAAGGACTAACTGTCAAAACAATATTGTCATACCGCGTTTACATTCTCTTGATCGTTTATTGTGTCAAATCATCATGAATAAAAATCCACATACATACATACCACATATTAACAAAGGACAATTAAAGTGAATTTAGTTTGAAGAAAAGTCGTAGATCTGTTGTAGAAACTTATAGACCAATCATTGATCTGAACGGCTTGCTCATCAAATTGTGGTTAGATTTCTTATCAGATACTGTTTTAATAATGTAATTACACCCACCTACAGATTGAAACAGTTTGGTTGCTGAAGTTTTTTCATTAAAAACTTGACAGTGATCTGTCGCTTTTTGTAGCCGGTGATCAGATTAAAACCAAACCACAAAATACTTTACAGATTTTCTTCTAACCATCATTGTTAGCGGAGGTTATTCTATGGTTAATTGAGATGGTTACTATAACATAATTCATGATTTTGTATTTGAAAGTATGGATGACATTAAATTTTTCAAAGTATACTAATTTCGGAAAATGGAATATGTCCAGTTCAGTGTCCACTAATGCCATTCAAATTAACAATTTTTGATCATTTTATATGCGAAAAAAATTATCACTTGACGACTTTGTGTTAAGAGTCTAATATTGCTCTTGTTATTTGCAATGTACAATCACTAAAGCCCAAAAGATGGCCAAAAATTCAATTTACAAAATTTTCTTTGCCAAGAACTTCCACAGTCTAATAAAATCTAATTTTTATTTTATTTCTTTCAAATTTCAAGTTAAAATTAAATTCATTTGTAATTTTAGTAAAATATGGCCATAATATCAAAAATTTAATATGTCTTTAGCAGTAATAATTGTAAAAAAAAACCATCGTTCAGCAAGTAGTGTCATATCAGTTTTATCTTTAAGTGTTTGTATTTTCTAAAACTTTCTAGAAAATTTCCAAAACGGAAACGCAATTGTTAACATATAGAATTAAATCTTCAAACATCTATTCTTATAATAATGTATAATAAATTATATAATATGTGATGGGACTTTTATATCTTATCTTCATTGTAAGTTCTTAAGAAAATATTTGTTATAGTATTATAGAAATTATATAGAAAACATTATTAACAACTCAACTCATTAAGTAATAATCGTAAAATTTCAAGTAGATAAGTCGTAATAACTGAAGTAATTATATGAATTGATTTATAGTTTTACTGTTTATAATATTAAAAAGATATTGCCATTTAAACAATTTAAAATGAAAAAGGAAATAGAACAATTTCTGGAACTAAATTCTGAAAATGATTCGGGATATTTAATGCACAAAATAATTTTTAAATTGTAATTGTTTTTTACTATATTTTTATGCAAATGGTAACTCCAAATGTATAATCGTATACGTTTCAATATTAATTATTAATATTGAATTTAGTTTTGAATACATACATACATACGCGTATTGTTGAATCATAATTTTTAAAAGACACAAAGCTTACAAGTTTATTTATAGTAAATGAATAACTCTACAAAAGTCTTATCAGATGTTTAATAATTTCGGCTTTGTTATGTTTTAGTATAATTGGAAAAGATAATTTTCTAGACAGCACACCTGCTATAGTAAAATAACTTTATTTATTGTGTCACACCTAAGCCCAAGGTCAAAAAGTTCAAAATAAAAATTATATTTTCGTCTACATCAGAATAATATCGACAATAAAATTTCAATAATAAATATTATATTGTAACAAATAAATATTATGTATAAGTATTCCGCACTAATTACAATTTGGCGAAATTTATAAAAAGTGGAAAGTGGCTAGTGGAAAGAACGTTGTTTTCTTTTTATACCCGTACGAACGTATGTTCGAAGGGTATACTAAATTTGCCTTACCGTTTGTAACGCTAAGAAATAACGGTGTTAGATATAGACTCAAGTGTATGTTTTTGATCAGCGTCAAATTCTGAGTTGATTTAGCTTTGTCTGTCCGTCCGTCCGTCCGTCCGTCCGTCCGTCCGTCCGTCCGAACGATAACTCAAAAACTAATTGAGCTAAGTTCACCAAATTTTCACAAATGATTTATTGTAGTAAGTGCCAGAACCCTATTTAAATTGGACATGATCGGGGTACCGGTTCGGGTAGCTGCCATACAACTTCAAAATTTATTTGGCTATATCTCAAAAACTATAAAAGCTGTGATATTGAGATTTCACACAAGTGAATATATTAGTAGGGCCGATGTGTCTGGTAAAAGTCGTTGAAATTACTTGGCTCCTTCTGGTACCTGCCATACAACTTCAAAAGTTATTTGACTATATTTCAGAAACTATTAAAGCTATGGTATTGAAATTTCACACAAACGAATATATTAGTAGGGCCAATGTGTTTCATAAAAGTCGTTGAAATTACTTGGCTTCTTCTGGTACCTGCCATACAACTTCAAAAGTTATTTGACTATATCTCAGAAACTATAAAAGCTGTGATATTGAGATTTCACAAAAGTTAGTATATTAGTAGGGCCGATGTGCTTGATAAAATTTGCTAAAATTTCTTGGCTCTTTCTGGTAGCTGCCATACAACATCAGTAGTAGTTTGGCACAACCAGTATTTTGAATAACACATAGTACTGAAATTTTGCATAAATTAATATGGTAATACGGCAACTTAAAGTCATAGTCTGCCCCATAGTTAGTTATGGCACATTAGTTATTCGCACATAGGATAACAAATTCGTACGGGTATCACAGAGTTGACAAGGTCAACTCTATTATTTTTCTCGTTTTACTTATTTTTGTAAAATGGATGTGTAGGCAAAGCTGTTGTGCTAAAATCTATACTATGTCTCTTAAGAATAAGTCTCTAAGTTGGTGATAGGTATCTCTAAGGTGGTGACAGTTGTCTTTAAGGTTGACGAGACTTATTCTAAAAATGTTCAGAACTGAAGAAGCTTTAACATTGATTTGACTCTCATGAGGAGGAAGATCTCGACCATTAAATTTCAGTTTAGTTATTATTTTTTTTGCTTATAATGACTGATTTAGACCAAAAACTTTTAGTAGAAAGAATTTTAGCAGAAAACAGAACCACAGCAAATGGAATTAATAACTCGGATCAAAAAAGATGAGCTTAACAAGTGAGATTACAAAAGCAGAACAAATCAAAACGCATTTAACGAAATCACAATCTTCAATTAGAAATCAGCCACCAGCAAGACTAATACAAATAATATTTACATAGGTCAAAAACTAATAGTGCACTTATTTCTTAGCTGCTGGCTCATTATTCTCGTAATTATAGCCAACGTTAAAAAATGTTCCATGGGTGAAGCACTCGGAGAAATTTGTCAAATTTATTAACCCTAACTAAATTTTTTTGTCAATCAATTTCATAAATTATTTTACATTAATAATATAGCAACTAATTTATTCTATTTTATAAAGAATTTTTAAAATAGAAACTTCAATTTTTAACTTTCATTAATTCGCATTATTTATTTAGAATTTACTAAGTTGAAAACATTTGTTTTTGTTCCCCACTTTACTACTTTTAGCGTATAATATGTACTTTCATGTAATCATGTTTTATATCACTTATTCGGGCTATTATTTTAAAATATTATAAATTATATTACAAAAGTTGAATTATTCCTAATCATGGGTAAGTACGCGGTAATTGATTTTATTTTACTCACAGTGCACCAACCCGAAGTTTAGTCTTAATAATAATTGTACATGACAAACCACTTTGTTACTTACACCACTTATAAATAAATAAAGTTATATTTTACATTATATACGTAAATTATATTGTAAATTATTGTGTAATTACAATCAAAGTCAAGGACACTAAATTCGTAATAATATTTTTATATATTCACATTAAGTTGTATTTAAATACTTGTGTATTACAATGTACATTTTCATTATTATTTATTAGAATAATAATCAATCTTTATTTCTGAAATTTGATTTCGGAAATTTGATTATATTGTGTATGTAAATGTTATGTATGTGAGCACTGCCCTGGTTATAGTGTCATAATCTCATATAATTAACCAGGTCCGTCATATGAGATTACACAAAACGTACTCAAATCTTACGTTTTTTTCTAATGTGAATAATAAGGCACATATCACAATGGTTGTTGGAACAAAGTTGGGTTAAAACAATGGTTTGTAAAGTATCACTTTTCCCCTACCGCTCATAAAAGCATTTTATTAAGAAAAATCTGAAGAAGCTCTTACATTTATAGAAATTTAAAAAAAGCTTGCAGTTTCGAAACTATAAAGTGGCAAAAAATCCAAATTTTACAAATTTAGAGAGGTGACAACTTGAGAGGGGATCGAGTTAGAAAAAATTTTTTTTCTAGTAATTAACTGTTTATTAGTATTTAAAAGCTGTTGAAATTTCAGGCTCTTACAGCTTATTATCTAGAAGGAAAATGGTATGAAAAATTCGAGAAAAAACGGATCTTAGATAATGGGTTATCTTAACTGCCATTTTGTTTTTTTTAAAGATCAACTATGCTACATATGCCCCTGTAGAAGAAATAGTCCACTACTTCTTTGCGTTTACAATATAAAAAATGAATGGAAAAATGCATTTTCGAGGTTTCGAGGCAACAATTTTTAGAAAAGAGGAAATAGGTGAAAATCTTGTACGGAAACAAAACCCGAAGGTCGCTTTATATACAGAGGACAGGAAAGACGGACAGGGTTAAGCTAATGAGCACTTTTTTTCCAAATGTTTTTTGGAAATATTGCATTTTCATTAATTAGAATACTTCGAAATAAGAAATATTAAGAATTTATTGTCAATTTTGTTATTTTGGAGTCCTTCGAAAAATAATTTCGGCGTTAATGAACAAGTAGTGTACAAGCTCAGCAATTGAATAAATCTCCGTGACTTCAAAATTGAAATAACACGATGTTAATATTAACTTTAGTTTATGAATTTGAAGTCGATAAATTTTATGTTAGCAAATTTTTAGAATCCTTTAAGAGCTTAATATCTGGTTTTTCTCTTCGTTTCTTTTAAATATCCTCTTCTAATTCATATTTTAATTTACACTCTTACCCACTTAATTTTGTAGTATTAAGAACTATATAAGTGTCGGGAGCAAGAAATATAAAAAATACTCTAAAGATTGTTTTCCAAAAGGGAAATTCAATTCAATTTTAATGATATAAAAATGCTTTTAATTTAATTTAAAAAAAATTAAAAAGAACAATGCATATTTATTAGACTTTTTTCATTATCCCAACATTGCACGTATACTATATATGTATAGTAATATAAGGTTACAAGCAGGGTTACCACTGACAAAATTTGTAACTACTTCAAAGCTGAAATGTAACTAAATCTGTGAAAAGATTTGTGAGTGAACCGAAAAACTGCAGCATTTATGTAAAAATAATAATAAGTTTAAAAGCTGTTTAAAGATGGTTAAAAAACTGATTTTCATACAATCTGGGAAATCGAAACTTTTAATATTATACTATTAAAAACACCTGGCTGTTAATTACCAGTAAATCCTTTCAATCACATTTTGCAATATTAATATGGAATACTAGAACAAAAGTTTCCTAACAAAATTAGGATCCTTGGATTCTGTGTAACCTTAACTTACTTAGCACTATGTTGCTTGTTGTTGCATATTTTTTAATTTTTTTTTGTTTTGATTTAAGATTGTTCTGAAAAAATTATTTTTCGTATGCGGTTTCACTGTGTGAGAAAGAGTAGTGACATTGAATTAAAAATAAATTTCTTTAGCAATTTGTAAACTTGAATTGCAAAGTATGTTACAAATTTTGTGGTGAGAATATGAAATAAAAATTTGTGCCACATTATAGCGTTTCCAGACCAGGTGAATTCACCTGGTATATAATTATATGCATTTTGGACAGTAATTTGCAATTCTATTGATTTTGAATTACATAGAGTTGAATTATTCATGAATTGAAATTGTTTGAAGAAAAATAACCAAATTGACAAGGAAGAAATTACAAAGTACGCAAAGGATATAAAACTAACAAAATTTGATCGTAAATACCTAAGTGGCAACTCTGAGTAGAAAGTACCCATCATATACATATTATATGCTTATTTAATTTATAATGCAAATATTAAGGTGGTGCTGCTATTATAAATTAATTTATTAGAACAAATACACTCTTTTATATATTTACTTGAGTGTTAAAAGTAATAAGAATCAGGTTAGGTTAGTGCCTACTATCATATGAAAAACAGCAAATTATCTATAGTATTTTTTGTTTTTTTTGTTGAACAAGAAAATCGATTTCACATTAAATAACTAATGAAGTATATATACACAAACATGTTTTTTAGCCCTTTTTTAACACACCCAATTACAACGTTTTGTAAGGTCTTTACATAGTATAATATAAAGACTTACTATATTTATATATAAATATGTTTAGAGTAGAGGCTATTTTTTATTGATAAAGGGAAAAGCTTTCTATATAATGTTAAATACAAATAACCCTATGTGCCATAACAATTTTTACAATAAACTTTATGATATTGTGTTTGCATACTTATACAATATTTTTGCATTATATAATGTTGTTATAGTGCACATATAGTTACATATAATCATATATAGGTACATATCCGCGTAGTATAAACTTCAACTCGTGGAAGTTAGGAAAAGTTCTAGTGCAGTAGAAATTATCGAACTGGTACAAGTATTCACTTTTTACAGTACAAGTATTTGTTCAACTTTCATATAATCAACGAAAAATGAATTCTTTTTGGTGTCACTTTATCATAATATGTATAACATATACAATTGATAAACAGGGTGATTCTGCAAAGCGTATACAATACGAGTAGTAAATATAATATTATTTTAGATTCGTTACAATGGGAACACGTTTCTTTAGTATATAAAACGAGAAAAAATAGAGTTAACTATTCCAACTCTGTTATACTCGTACGAATGTTTTTCATAAGCTATATGGGACATTTGACAAAAGAAATTACTATACTAACAAGTCAATGGTCCTATTACTAAAGCTTTTCATGTAAATTTTGAGTATAGTTATACATATTGTGATTTATATGGGTTTGACATGATAAATTATTTTTTAGTTTGTATAACAGTTATTGTAAGAACTTATTTGCCCCTAAAATCTGAATACTATAGGCTTTGTAGATCTCAAAATATGATCATATGATATACAATTTTTAGAGTCATATGCGACAGTTACTCGAACCACTGCTTCCAGTTAATGCAATTTAAATAAAAGGCTTGGGAAGCCTGGTTTAATGGATTTTAGAATTACCGTTGGGATAGACAGACGGACGGACAGGCAGCGATAATTAAACCAATTAACAATTCGACGGTGATCAAAAACATATATTTATATTCATATATATATATTAGACGCTTTTTACGTGTTCGAAACGAGGTGATAAATTTATAACACCCTCTAAATTTTCGTTCGTACGGGAAGTAAAAGAGTAAAAAGGTAAAAAATATCGAAATTTTGGAAATTTCTCATACTTTATAAAGACTGTAGTCATTCCAAAAGTGCGTGAAACACAAATGTCTTAGCTTCGAATTTAAAGTTGTGCTTTCAAAAACTTTTTCATTTCAATATCCCGTATTTACCCCACCACAGACATTTGGAATTTCTCTATTTCGAGATCTATACTTCTCTATTTTTTTACGCTTCTGAATGAAAGTTTAATTTATTTTTAATTCTCTTTAATAATAGTAAACGTTGTGTCTAATGACCCTGTATAATGTCTACATTATAAATATTATTAACTCTGAATATTTTCATTTTCTACTATAATGTTATTATTTTTCCTTTTAGCCATAATATCCTTATAACATTTGCAATAATTTTCATTTCGATTTTTTACGTGTTCTTAACCCTACAAACACGCATAAACCGCATTCTTGTATAGTAAAATTGTTGTAAAATTCTAAATTGTTTAAAATGACCCCATAAAATATACATGACAAACAATAATAAATAAATAATATACATGACAAACAATATACTATTATGTATACATACATGTTTGTATGTGTATTGTAAATATAAAAAACAAAACAGGAAAAATAAATAAAACAAATGAAAATTGAAATGAAAATAAGAAAAACGTAAAAAGTTCATCAGAAAAATTTTTTATTTAGAGCTCATTTTCGAAAAGGAGTGGTAATTTTTCTTTTGAATTCTATCACTTTGTTGGTCATATGAAAAAGTTAAAGTAGCTTTAAATTATTAACCCGGCATTTTATTTAATGACATAGAAAATAAAATGTATAGGAAAAAAAACCTAAAAAATGACTCATTTCTTAATAAAATTATATTTGATGAAAAGAAAAAAAAACAAAAGCTTTTTTTTTGTTTACTGCGTTATCCTTTATGAAAATATTAACAAAGTTGGGTCAAACCACTGGTTTGTATTGTAGCACTTTTCCCTTCAACAAGTGAAAAGACTGCTTTTAAATACAATCTATGTATACCCACTACGCAATTAAAATTACTTTCACTTACATATGAAACTATTTTAAGTATAGCATATATTTAGGATGAACGATTTATACCGTCTTTGAATTAAAGCAAAAGTAAATTTAAAAAGGTTTGCACGATGAAATTTACCGTTAGCTTTCTGCGTTTATAGAAATTTGAAAAAGTTTGCTCTTTCGCAAATATAAGGTGCCTAAATTCGAGTTTTACAAATTTCTGGTGGCAATAACATGATTGGGAGTGGAGGTGCAAAAAATTTTTTCCGAACGAAATGAGCTATTTATTAGTGTCTAAAAGTTGTTAAAATTTCACACTCCTACAACCTGAGCTCTAGAAGACAAATAACATTAAAAATTTTGAAAAATCGCTTTGTTTTTTTAATGTTCTGCCACGGTAGCAGAAGCTGGCCACTATATTTCTGCGTTTGCAAATTTGAAAAATGCTTATGTTTTCACTACAATAAATAGTTAAAAAATTGAATTTTTAAGGGTTTTCAGAGCTTTAACTTTTAGAGGGGGAGTGATAGCTAAAAATTTTCTTGTACAAAAATAAGTTTCTATTAAACAATTTAATTTTGCCTAAAGTTTGTCTTTTGAATATTGACTTCGTCCTAGTTAGAAAATAGTTAAAGATTTTCCACCACATTGCCCGTTTGCGCTATAGTTAACTAATAGCATCATTGTGTTTGATTTTAAATTTGTCTAACAATTTCGGGTTTTGGATTTGAATCGTAATATTTTAATTTTTAAATCCTGTTGTGTTAAAATTTAATTCTAAATACTTTTGTTCTGAAATAATAGATTTGTAACATTACTATAGATTTATACTATAGATTTTAAGTATAAATATGTATGTAGTATGAAATCTGGCACTATCGAAACATAGATATATACTATCTAGGATTATGACATTAATTCGGTCAAGTAAATAAATTTTAAGGAATTTTTTCATTTTTAATGCGTGCAACATAACATATCCTAAATGATTTGAATGGATTTAATCAATTCATCACGCCGTTTTATTGTGTCTACGATACTCTAATAATAATAAAAAGAATTTTCCATATTGTTTAAATTTTTTATATTTTCTTGTTATATTAAAACAAAGAAACAAAAGAACAAAATAACAGGGTTTGCCATTTAATTTAAGTGGAATGAACTTTAATATTATTTTGTTGATGATTTTAAACTGGAAAAAATAATTCACAGTTTTTAATATGGAAATTTTAGTTTAACACCTAAATAGTATTCGAAAATGAAAAACAAAAATTATGAGTATGTAGACATGCTTGTGCAAAAAGGAATCAATAAGTCCGCAATAATTCCTTTTAAATTGTAAAATATTTTGAACACTTGTTGAACTTTTCAATATTTTTTATTGTTACTCTGAAGGTTATCTTGATTGTACAAAAAAAAATTTTTGTCTACAAAGAAAAGTTTCGAAAATAAATTCAAAGAAAAAGTAATAATTTTTAATTACATATCCTGTAATAAAATTTAGTTGAATTAATTAAATAGTAAAAGGTCGTTTTTAGCACCTTTCAAAAAAAAAAAATTTGAAAAAAGTGCTTATTAATTTCACTTTGTCCGTCCGTCACATCTGTTCACAGAATTTCTACAGTCTAGAAAATAGAAAAGTAAAATTTCATATTTATATAGGTCTTTACCAGAAATATATTTCTGTAGAAGAAAATTTTTACCTATCTGCCCCCGTCTAAAAAAGTTATAGCCCCTGAAACCCCAAAAAAATACCATTCTTAGACTATATATTGAAGGAAGTTCAAAATATACAAAGAAATAATAAGGAGTTAATTTAATTAGAAGAAAATTTTTTTCTACCTCCGTCCCCTCTCAAGTTTTTGCCTCACGAAATTTGTAACATTCAAATTTTTGGCACCTTACATGTATTTTCGAAAGTTTAAGTTTTTTCAAATTCCTATAAATGAAAAATAACTAATGGCAAATACCATGCCAACAAAAAAAATATAATTCTTCTCCTTATCTCACACAATTAACCCTTAAATTCGAGTATTATGTTAACGAAATAATACTGGACTATGAGTAAAGCACAAAGGACAATTTTGAATTAAAATTTCGGACAAACAACTATTTTTTATAAAATGTACTAAAATTATTAAAAAAGAAATTAACTTAATTGATGGTAGTTAGTGGAAATTACTAATATTGTTAAAAAAAGATTAGTATAGAATTGCACGACCACATTGCGTAATCATTGAAGTTTGTTGCAGTTTTACAAATTAAATAAAATATTTTTAAATTGTATGGAAACATTTGTGTTTCGTATGAATTTAAAATTAAGATATTCACTAATTACCAAATGAAAACAACTCCAATTCCCAGTGAGGCATTTACCTTAAGTTTCTAATTCCCAGTCGGGTTGTGGTTGAGTTTCAAGACTTCCTATATAGATACTTAATTTAAAGAGCCCACTCTTAATAAAATGTCGTCCAAAAAAAGCACACTCTAGTTGAAAACTTGGTAATATTTTGTTTGTTTAATTGAACTTTTTCTTCTTTAAAATTTGCCTTCATTCAAAATTGTTATAGCCTTCACCAAACTGTCCAAACTCGTTATTCGTGGTAGTTATTTCACCTCCATTCTGTCCAAATTAATTTTATTATTTTTTTAATTTAATATTTGTGATTTCCAATAAAATTTTCTTAAAACTTTTGTTTTTCTATTAATACATAAATATTTTCAAGAAAATTCGATTTGAACAAAGGTATCTAGATATAAAAAAATCTCTTTATTCGATGTCAATTGAATAAAGGTTTAAAATTCAAAAATTTAATTTTTTTTTTATATTTTAAACAAAATATTTTAAGTCAAAAATTTTTTTTTCAATCGGAGCAACATTATGAATAGAAAAATATAGAAAGAACTAGAATTAAATTCAAATTACAAAATTAAGCAATAACAAAATCGATGAAAATAAATTAAATAATGCAAAGAATTTGAAGGAAATTAACTTAATAACAATCAACTTATGCAAAAAATATGGAAGCAGCGAAAACATAAAAGAAATTCGAACTACTTTTTTGGGAATTTGTGTACAAATGTACACAAATTCCCAAAAAATTTGAAATTATTTTAGGTTCACACAGAGGATTTTAAATGTTTTAAAAATTCAGTTTTGGATAACATGAAATAAATTTGAAGGAACGAATTTGTTACAAAGAAGGCAGAATTTAAACCGAAATTAAAAAATACCTGGAACGATATAGTTGAAAATGTTCGCACAAAATAAAATTGATAATTTTAAAAAGATGTGAAGTCAAGGATAATAAAAAAGAGCAGGTTAGTCAAAGTTTTACAAGACAAGGTAAAATAATTTTGTAAAACTATTAAATTCATGTATCATGTTATAGCTTCTTTGATTTTTTTTGTTCTATTTCAAAGACTCAATACATTGCTCATCCTAAAAGTATGCAATTTTTTAAATACATTCGTATTTAAATAAAAGTGATTTTAATAATGTACATACGTAACATAGCTAGATTGTTTTTAAAAGCACCATTTTCACTTTGTTGAAAGGAAAAGTGCTACATTACAAACCATTGGTTTCACCCAACTTTATTATATTTTGTTAAAGAATAAAATTTTTGGGGTATAGCCGTGTAGTATTTATGTACATATATAAAGTTCTTATTCTTTTTTCGGGTCGTATACACTTAAGTACATTCTAAAATTTCATTTTATTACACTCTACTTAGTTTAGTTATTGCTTGTGATAGTATAGGTACACAGTAGACTAACTGAGTTGAATAAACTTTTTCTATATGCATGAAATTTTTTTTTTCATGAATTTTTGGTAATAAGTGCTAAAATGAATTCTGTTTTTTGAATATTGCGAATTTACTGATTCTCTAAAAATGTCAATTTTTTTCGCTTAAATCATATTACGCCTTAGTACGTTTGTGGTTTTTAATTAATGAAATTCTTGAAATGGCCGAAATTGTATATGTACATCCCGAAATATTCACCGGAGAGAAATCACATATTTCTTGTTGCTTATATAATACGAGTTCTGAATAATTTCTGCCATTATTATAATTTTTAGAGCACTGTATATGGTGCCTATATATTCTTAAATTTTACACTTTATAGTTGTAAGTGAACTCCAACTTGCCAGCAAATTATCCATCTCATTGCAAATATGCATACAATAATTTTCGGTATGCGTAAGAATCTCGTTTTTTAAATTTTTTACATTAATTTATACATACTATGCAATTTTAGATTTATAATGCAAAGCAACGCAACGCTAGCGAAATGTCAATAAAGAAATCTTATTCAGAGTACGAAGTTACAGCACAGTTTTAACGTATAGACAGTTTTTTGCAGTTGATTTCTTAATCAAATCAAATTTGACTTTATTACTTTGACTATATATTCAATATTTTAGGGAAACCATCTGTAAACTTTGGATTTTAATGGCAAACGCTAAAATTGTCGAATCAGGACAGGTGGTTTACCTTTTCAAAATAATTAATTTTGAATAATTCCGCTATAAATCACAAACTAAGTAAATGTATATGTGTATGTAACGTGTATTTGTACATATATGTACATAATTTTTCCACAAAATTTATTCGCAATTTTTTTCTACTTTTATTGACATGAGCAACAAACGTGATATTTTCCGTTTTTATGTGGTTTAAGCTGATAAAAAAAACCGTTTTAGATATTAAAAATATTATTTACTTTTTTTTTTATTTTGAACATTACTTTATTTAAACTTTTTTTTTATTAAATGAGAAATTAACCATATTGTCTACATATGTTTAGAATTCAGAAGAGGACGATTTCTGAACCCACCATATTGCTTTCATTCTAGTATAATTGTGTACCAAAGATAATTTAACAGGCAGTTAGAGATAAAAATAAAGCTAAAAATTTTTAGCTTTATTTGTCCCCTGTGTTTGTACTTACGCTAAAACGATTCAATTTTTTGTCTATAATTTAGATTCCTATACATATGTAGGCATGTATATCACAAAACTCTTATATTTTATCTACATTATGTACATTATGCATATCTTGTTTATTTTTTAAACATATGGTAATATAACATTGAATAAATATTTGAAATTTTACTTGGAACTTGAACTTTATGAAGGTACACATACATTGATATTAACTTTTAGATAGTTACTAATAAATTTGACATTTGTTACCATCATATTGCGTATTGCATTTTTATGAGGTATAAGAGGTTTCATTAAATGTAATGCGTATAATAAAGTGTAATAACACTTAAACTGTTAGTGATATTTTGGTATTCTCATATAATATCCGTTCTCAGCTTATTTTTTTCCCAATGTTTGACAAATCAATCAGTTGGTAACAATTATACTTTAACAAGAATAAAACCGAACTGCCATAGAAATTCCCTATCGCAATTAATAATGTAAATTACTTGTTGTATATTTGCTATGCAAATTATGTCAGAGTGGTGGGTAATTATTTACAACTTATTGGATAGGAATGGGAACAATGACTGAAATTTCACATGACTTATTTTTAATTATACATTTTAAACTTTCTTATAATGTTTCAAAAAGCAATATTACCTGACTATCAAAAAGCAGTATAAAAGTCTAACTGTATTGTACTGTTGAAAATGCAGCCGGTTATAAAATGTATAACTTGAGTAGTTACTACGGAGAGAACAAAATAGTAACTTTAAATGTGACATTTGTGACAACAATATATTAAGTTACGAACGAGTATATAGTTCGTAATTTTTTTTCAAGACAATATTATTTTATACAGCTATACAGGAAATAAAATTAAGATGCATAAAAGTTGCTTTTTCGTTTGATTGCAGTATTCGAACTATACCGTGAAACTTTTCTCACAACATTTTGAAAGTCACAGACTCTCTTCCATTTGTGAAAATTACAGATTTTTATCCATGTTTTCGCAGATTCTTTCCATTAAAGTTTAAGTGTAATTTTAAGTGTAAAGCAACATTATATACATCTACAAGTAGTCTGTAACATATTTACTTATGCAAAATAGGCTTTACAACTACTTAATTGATTAAAATATAGCTTTGACAAGCTTTCCAACTTTGATTTTTACTATTTTAGAGTAAAAAAATTGCTAATATTTACCACCCTGGCAGTCAACATATTGAGAATTTATGTATTGAACTTACGTCTGGTATCATAATAGTGTCATGTCTATACATTTTACGGTATATTGTTTAACATTATTGTGGTTATCTACATACAATATACAATAAATACGTGAGTGGAAAACACCTTGTATGTACATATACATATGTACATACATATATTGAATTATCTATTTTATATATTGGTATCGGTAATGCAAACTAAAATAGATAATAAATATATTTTTTTTTTAATAAGAAAAGATGATTAATCAATTAACAGCATAGGGTGAAATAATAGTACAGTGTTATTGCTATGTATTTTATATACATATGTACATATATGTATTTAAAAATGTAAAAAAATTTTTATCGCAACAGTCAATATTTAATTCTCAAATATTATTCATTCATATGTGTCAATAATCGATAAATTGTATATTATGCTCTTAATTAATATTTAAGGTAAGCTATAGTAGACAACAGAAAAGAAATTTTGTTTTGAAAGTACTATTCTGATTCCATTTATAACACTATTCGAACTTAAGCCCTAAGATGGTTTTATGATTTTTCATTATAACACCGAATTCTTAACTAGTCGTTGTTAATTTTGTATATATGTATTTAGGTATCGAAGTATTACTATTATTCTGTTAAATGGACGCAGTGTACGGCATGAGGTTTGCAAAAAACGATGGTTCTATATACTTAAGTCTATGCATTACCGGCAGGAAACAGGATCAAATTGGAATTTTTAATTACAAGCATAAAATTTTAATTGTTTTTGGTTGTTTATGTGAGGGTCACTCATATTTTTATAGCAATAAATAAATAATGGTGTACCAACCAAAGTTTTGTTATTGAAGTAGCTAAGAGTATGCAATGAAACCAAAAATTTAAACATCAGAATCATTTCGGTTGTAACATAATTGAACTAAAATAGTATAAATGACTATCGTGTCGTTGAAAGAATTTAATAGAATAGCATATAGATACTCCCTTCGAGTTACAGAAGGAGAATGTATATATTTAACTGATTTAACCAATATATCACCAGTAATTCTTTATGGTTATTTAAAACTTATTATAAAGTAGCTTAAACAATTTTCAATTTAAATCATTAATTTCAGCAATTGCATTTTTTTGTATTTTGCCAAAAGATTTATTTCAAATCTTTACATTAATTATTTACAGATCGTAAATGCATATTAATTGGTGGGAGAAAGCACTTGTTGATTTGTACCAAGTAGCTCTTTTTACACTTTTTATTTTGAATCATTGAAATAAGTATAATTTGTATTGTATACTAATTTTAGAATAAATTTATCATGCATAATGAATTTACGGGAAATTGGGTCACAACAACTCATATGCTTAATATTTAAACACAACCGGAATTACACAAATTGCTTGATCTAAAATCTTTTTCATTAGATCAAATTAAGTATACCAATAACTCACTTTGTTAGGTATCAGTTTGCGATACTTCACATTACTTTGTAATGTAATTTAAAATAAGACTGGAATTAGAACCTACTGAAATTGTAGCTCTGTTGGTAGAGCGTCTGTCTAGAAAGAGGTAAGACACTGGTTCGGGTTCAGTTCGAGGAGAAAATTTTTTTTTAATATTTCTGACTCATTCCTTTGAATACTTTATCCATCTTTTAGCTATTCTTACTGAAATTTGAAGTTTTTAAATGAATTTTTTTATTTAGTTTAGAAAAAATTGTTATGTTTTATTTAAATTTTAATAAATAATTTATTTTATATTAATATTTAAAATATTTATTATTAAAAAATAATTTTACATAAAATAACTCTCTGGATTTAGTATTGGAACGTATGCTTTTGGAATATTTTAGAACACTGCAAAACGAGACATTTTTTTAACTAGCTGACAAATTATATAAGCAATTTTGAAAACCTGATAAAGCTTTTAGATATTTTAAACAAATATAATATCCAAATATTAAAAATTTGTTATTTAGTGTCGTTTGTCAAGTACAACCTACATGGGATTTAATTTCAAAAAATTCTGTTGATTACTTTCTTTATATCGATGAAAATGTTGTTTGCACCAGATTTCTCCGTAAAATTTATTGTTGTCTCGTCATATTGTGACGTTAATTCTTGATTAATTTGAAATTTTATGTACATAAATGTAAGTACTCCTGATCTTCTAAAATTATTCTTATGTAAGTTAGGTGTAGGTATACAATATACGTATAATTTTTTTTTAAAGCAATTTAAAATAATATTTGGGTTCTAAAATAATTTTTGAATCAATTTCCAAATTGTGTAAAATTCATTTCAAATATGCTTTACTATATTGATTCAAATTAATAAAAATTAATTTGAAAATTATTTTAAAACCTAAATATTATAAAAAATATCAAATTAACATCGTTATCTACATACTGAAAAATTTATCTTTTTTAATAGTTAATCGAGCGAGTCAGAGTAATCAATATAATGCAGAATATTTAACTAAATTTCAATTACTAGCTTTCAAAATACTTACGAAATTTACACGAAAAGTTTATCCATATCTTAATTAAAATTTATAAAATAATTTAATTAAATATTATTTCTTTTAAATAAATATCTATGAATGTGTACATATACTAGACATACAAAATTATTAATTGAGTACATGATATCAGAAATAATTAAGAATTATTTAATATACTACCGACATCTATTGGATGATAAAATATTTTTTCCATATTAAATTAAGCTTTTTCTGTTTGATATTAATATGGTTTTTGCCTCAAATAAACTCCGAAAAATTTTTTTATAAGAAAATAACAATTTTGGTTTAAAAATTAACTTACTTTGTTTTTTGGAGGCGTTAATCACTTATAAGATTTGTTTGGTTTGAATTTAAGGTTTTTGTACATGATAAATTGAAATGAAATTGAGTGGAATTCATTCGGATTATTTTTCTTTTGAGAGAAATTGTATTTTCGAGCGAAAATGCTATTTTTAATAGATTGTATAATTGATTTATATAGACTTCTACAAATAATTGAAAAAAATATTCAAAAAACCGCTTTCAATTATTGTCCAACACAAATCAAACTTCAAAAATAATATTAGTTTATAAGTTCGCGGTCCAAACAAATCATTTCATACTCTGTTACATATTTTGTATAGTATTAAGCCACTCAATCATATTGCCAATAGTGCTGTTCCTGTTGTGTGCAATATAATAATGCCTATTGGTGGATATGCAAAGTTGAAGAGTAAAATAAAAATCATTACTAATGAGTGATTACATTTTCCCTTAAAACTGTAGGTTATCAATTTTATCTTTTTCTAGGTATAATATTTAAGTTAGTATAATAACCATTTATTTATGCGGTCATCGTTTCCTATATTGAATTAAAGGGTGGATTTAAAACACAAAAACTTCAATTATATTACGTAAGTTCCTGGGAGTGTGTTAGGTATAACCAGTTGCCAATAATCTATCAATAATCAATAGGTACATGACGATTTCATGACCCATTTAAATTTTTAACGTCTAAAAATTTTAGTTTAATGACATTGGTAAAAGTTGTAAATTGCTCGTAAGTTTTATTTTTTATAATTAATAATAGTGAAGAGTAGTTGAATAATGAAATTTGAAATAAGGTGAAGCCTTAACATTATAAATGTTATGAATATTATTTACATATTAAGTTTGGTAGGGTCTTAAAATTTCGTACATTGGAAAAATAACGACAAAATTCAAAAATATAATTTCAACTTGCAGAATTTAAAGTATTTATAGCCGAGTGTAAATTTTTATCGAAGGCTACAAAACGTTTTGTAGAAATATTCTACAGGTATATGAACAAATTTTGCTAGTGAAAAGTTTTATATGTCAAAGTATAATAGCAAAGTATATAGTAAAGTATTTATAGTAAAGTATAATAAAAGCAAGTTTTTGACTCTGCATTTTGACTTATGTCATTATTCTCACAAATTTTCTTTTTTGGTTTTTTTAAATTACGAGTCATTCTGAGTCAGGTTGTAAAAGAAGGGTTTACTACTAAGGAGAAGAAGCTGTTAGAATATAATGATTACATAAGTATACGTCAAAGGTGATAGTTCTTACCTGTTAACCCTAAAACGTTATTAGACAATATAGTTATCACTTTAAAAACAAGAATCTTATAGTATTCCCAAAACCTTCACAAAATCACCGTTACACCAGATTGCAATCTTCTAAACTCACTCAAAACTCACTAAAACTTGTAGATAATAAAAATATAATTAAATATAAAATATGTAATTAGGCAATTAAAATATTTGAATTCGAATGAGATTTACTATATTTACCCCTACGTATTTTTTTCTAAAAATGAACTCTCGTATTGTCAAAATATTTTAAATTTGAAATATGTTTTTTCAAATTTAGTTTTTAAAAATGATATTAATTTTATGTTATATTTTAACTTTCATTATTAATATTTAAAAGAATTTACAAATTATATTACACATTTGGATCACAAGTTGAAAAGTTAGGGTTCCTTTGTTAATATTATATTACATTTTTGTATTGTATAACCTGTATTTAAATACACCAACTTTTGGATTAGTGGTTGACATTGCCAACAACAAAGCTTGTTGGCAAGCGAATAAAACGTATGTCAACAATTAATGTCAAAGTAGTTGTGTAAACACAGATTATTATAAAAAAAATCAAACCCCTAAAAGTATACTATTAATATTTTTGTTTTATGCACATAAATGAGTAGTCATTATATGCATTATGAGTAGTCTATTGTGTGTACATATATATCTAAATATATGATTTGTCATCTTGCTTAATATCACAGAAATTATGGTTTTAACTGGATTTTAAAATTTATCGATGCTCGGACAAATTCACATCATGTTAAGTGAATTTGATAATTATTTTTCATTCGAGTTGTATTATTAACCGTGTTTGGCTGCGTATATTATTAAAATAAATTTAAATAAAATAAATTAATACTATAACTATCTGAGGGAGCAGTCGTTTATTTAATCATTAAATTTAATAATTTAATTCTTATACTCATTAAATGCATTCCCATAAATAGTTATAAATTCAACTCCATAAACCTAATTTGAAAAGTCTAAATTACATAAATTAAATGGTAAACAATTTTCTATTTCTATTTTTTGTTCCCCCATGCAATTAAAACTTCACTTTCACTTTTTATTTATAGAGCAAAAGTTTTACATAAAAAATGCAATTATAAAAAAAAATTTTTTTTTTTGAAAAGTTGCACATTTTATTTCGTATTTCTTTTTCAAATTAAATTCATGTAAAAATTTAATTTAAATAAATAAAAACTTGAACTTGCTTCAATTAATAAATTGCATATAAATAATTAAAAAAAAAAGTAGAAAGCAAACAAAAAGGATGGTTATACTTCAACCATAAACATTATTTTATTCAAAAATATGCAAAAACCAAAAAAAAAAAAAAATTAAATGTGTAAAGATAAAGCATAAAAACCCATTAATTTTTGCAAACCATCTAAATAAAAACATAAAAAAAAAATTGAGTAAAAAATAAAAATGCAGAAATAAAGGACACTTTAAAGTCCTCATTTAATGGTAACTTTCACTCAAAATGTGATTTAAATTATAAGGCAAAAATAAATAATAAAAAAATGCAAGAAAAAAAACACATACAACGTGATTCTTTTTTAAAAAGTAAAATTAATACAGAATAAACAAAAACAATAAAAAACAACAAAAAAATGAAATTATCTTGTATTTTTTTCTTCTATTCTCCCATTTAATCATTATTTACATATAAAATATTAATGTGTATATTGAAATGTCAGAATATATACAAAAATATAACCGCAAATATATATATTGTGTGTGTGTATGTGTTATAAATGTAATAAAACATTTCATTTATATATGTACAATTTTAATTAAAAAAATATTTTTTATACAAATACGACAATTTCTGGATTATTTTTTTTTAATTCCTTTTTTTTTTGCTGTTGTGTTGCAAATATTTCACTTATAGCAGTCACCCGCATTCTTCCCTTATGCTTAATTGCAAAAACACCCACCCGTCGCTCATGTTTTTACTTCTCATCTTTATATTTTCCATCTTTTCCTCCTTGCTCCTTCAAGGACTAAAAACCTTTACAAGATTTTCTCATGTTCAAAAGATATAAGAGCTTTAAGAATTTTAAAGAAATAAAAATGTAATAGAAAATAAAATTATCAACACAATTATAATAGTACCAAAATAATATTTAAAATTTAATTCATTTGAAAATTTTGCGCAAGTCTGAATCAAAGAACAGAAAAACAGAACAAAAAACTTTAAGTAAAACATCTTAACCATAACCATGAAATTTTTAATGTTTTTAAATAAAATCCCTAACGCACACTCCAATATATCCGTGTTTCTTCTTCTAATCCGATTGCGTAGAGGAGGAGGAGGAGGTGAAGGGGGGGGGGGGGGGGGGAGGGGGAAGCGAAAATGCATGTTGTGTACAAATTTTTCTTTCGCCTTTTTTTTAAGTTTGTATTAAAAATCTTTTCCTATTTATACTATTCCTATACGTGTAAATACACATACAAATACAATCATATACAATATAAATGCTTAATAACATTATATACCATAATTTTCAATGCATCCCTTAAAAATGTTCCCTATATTTTAAAAGGAATATAGAAATATAATATATATAACACATAACGTTTTGCACACAACAAAAAAAATCTTACATACATTCATATATAAAAACATTGTATATAGTAAATAATCCATTCACAATTATTTTTATGCAAATGCATATTATACATATATAAACTGTTATACATATATGCAAAATATTTTCTATATAAAATTATTCCAGAAATTCCGGAATATTTCAGAAAAAAAAAATTATAAAAACAAACGAAAAATTTTTTATTATATAAATGGCAACCCCAAAAAAGGAAAAATATAAAAGTATCCTCACAGTTTTTTTTATTCCCAACATATTTAATAACATTTCCTCAATTCAGGGTTTTATAAAAAGCAAAAAAAAAAAATCCTTTTATGTTTCCATTATCATTTATTGCAGTCTTGTTCGTTTTGTTTTTGTTTTTTCATTTTTATTCTTTTTTTCCTAAATTATTTTATTTTCCTTTTCTCTATGCAATTCTCTTATTTGGTATTCCCTCTTCTCTATCTCCAATATTGAATTTTTTCTTCATTTCTCTCTTTCTCTCACACTCTCTCCCTCTCTCTCTTATTATCTGCACTTTTTATTTACTCCGTTTTTTTCCTATATTCTGTTCTTGTTATTTTCTACTCTAAGTAGAAAATAACAAGAACAGAATTATAATTTCACTAAACAATCCAGTAGTATAAATAAAACATAAGTAAGGAATGAAATTGTATGGATGGGTATACAGATTATGTATGTGTCAGTATGTAATGTAGTTTTTTTTATATTAAATTAATGAATATATGTATATATACGTACAATATATAAAGGCATCCACAGCCCTAGACCATGGCCCTGGCCTTAAAATTTATTTTAGTTTTTTTTGTAATACAAAATAAAATTCATTATTTTAGCAAGTTGTTTTTTGTTTTTTCAAAACTTTCAAAAAGTCCTTGCACAGTAACGAGAAATTGTTTGTATAATAATAACTTTATATTCCATATAATATACGAAGAATGAAAAGGGCAAAAAAAAATATAGATAATGCTGCATTGCCAAAAGCAAAAACTTGTATTCCTTATTTCTTTTTTTCATACTTTGCTAGAATACCGTTATAGCACCATGAATTTTTATTTATGCTTTTATGTGTTATATCTACATATAACATTTATATATACTCAAATAATGTAGTATATGTGTAATTATTGCACTTTTATATATTTATACATAAAAATATATTCGATTCAATTGTGTAGTTTTTATTCACTTTCTCTTTGTATATACACATAGTATGTTTAACATTGACGTCCCTGAAAATTAAAACTTGCAGAATATTTTTTATGCTTCTATATTGTGTTGTATAGAAATACATACGTACATAATTATTATATAAAATACAGTATTATTTTTATTACGGTATAAAATACAGTATTATTGTAGTCTGATATGAACCCGGAATAAGGAATACATAATGAAATACATAAGTGAAAAGATAGAGAAAGAGATGAAGTGAAATAAGGAATAATAACATACACATTAACATTTATATTGTACATATACATACCAATACAAAAATAGAATAAAATTTCAAATATAACAGTTTTACATACGACGCTAGTTATCCTATACTTATGTTGCGTTATGCAATTTTCATGATGGTATGAGTTAAAGAAGTAGTTTTTTTATTCATTTTCATTCAATAGAGATGAATGAAAAACAGTAATATAGGAAAAAAAAATAAAAAAAGTTATAAATTATTACAATAGAATAGAAGAGTAGACAAGAGAAGAGAATTGAAGGGAAGCATTTTTTTTGTTCAATAAAAGCGAGTATGAAATTTTAGGAGAATTTCCGAAACTTTACTTAATTGGTATATCTTAATTTTTATACTTTTATCTAGGTTTTTGGCTATCTGCCTGGGTCGTATATTTTAGATTTATTTTAAAAATGAAAAAAAATCACGCCAAAATAAAGAAAAATTTTTATTTTCTAAATTTTATTTTCACTTTATATAATTATAGTTATAAATCATGATTATGTGCAACTACAGCCTTATAAGCTTGAAAAAATTTTATGTACATATAGGGAATTTGGACTATACAATATATTATGGCGAGCATATATCAGAAGAGTTTCTGTAGATCTACATTATTCTATATACAATTAACTTTGTGAACATATCATTTTAAAAAATTCATGCCAATACTCATTATTATTATGATTTAAGTATGTTTGTGTATGTACATACTTACTATTCATAAAAATATTATTGTATTTTGTCATAAAAACAACATAGAAAAACATTAAAAATTTTGAACTGTTATACATACATATGCATGTATACACTGCATTGAAAAAATGAAAGGATCTTGAATTGGTTAAAAATAAAAAAAAAATGAAATTATTTTTACTTTCACTGAAAAAATTTTCACTCTATATGTACGAGTATATATGCATGCATAATTTGTGTATGTCTACAATGAACGTATTTCTATATTTAAAAATAGACCTATTACATATGAATATTATATACGTTTATGTGTTTATTTCTCTTTTAATGAAAAGAAAACTGGCAACTATAAAAACATTATTACTTTACTTTAATAATTTGGTTAAAATTTAAAGTAGGTTTATGAAGAAGCAATGTGTTTTTATATCTAAAATCAAATATGGCTATCAAAAATGAAAATTATGAAAATTTAAATTACACATTTTATAAATTATGGGGACAGTTAGAGAAATCGAAAACTATATAACAAAAATGGGTCGATCCCAGTTTTGTTATATAGTTTTGAAATTTTATGTCAGGATTGCGTTTAATCAGATCTGTTGATTTTTAACTCTTAGAACATTACTTAAAATATTTTCAAATTATAGGAATCGCGTAATTTTAAAGTTCGCAAAAATTTGAATTATTAAGTTTTTATATTTAAAAAACTTTAATTTTTTTTCGTGACTTAACATTGTAAGAGAAAGCTGCAGTACAGTTTAAGTACAGTTGGCAACATAACTGAGATTTAATTTGGTATACGTGTAATCTTCTTACCTGTATAGTGGTTTAGGCGTTATTGAGGCGTTATTAAATAAAATACTGCAATTACATTTTTATGCCATCTTCACCGATTTGAAAAAAAAATTTACAACATTAAGGATTTGGGATAATTTCATATAAGAGGGTTCCAGAAGCAGAGTGGCACAAGCCACAGATAGAAAAAATTTTTTTGTTTTCCTGCTGATTTTTTTGATTTTTCAAAAGCAAAGTGGCATACATTGTGGCTTACGCCACTCTGCTTCTGAGCCCCTCATGTTATTTGTCAAGAATGTGGAAACTCATGGATTATTAGGAATATGTTATGCTAAATATAGCGATAAAAGTGCGAAAATTAAAGATAATTGAATATTTATTTAAATGCATTCTACATAAGCCTTAAGTATGAAATACACTTAGCGTTGCGTGTATAGCACTTTTTAAAAAAATAAAAAAAAAAAGTAATGATGTAGTAGTATATTCATATAATTGAGATTTTGAGGCAATCATGTCTTCGTCCATTTTCAACCGAGCGTTCATTTAAGGGATATGTTAATATAAGAAAGAGTATGTGTTTGTGTATGTAGTGAATTTTCTAACAAATTTAATATAAGAATTTTTAATATACCTTATTGTTTATTTATTTTAAATAGAAATTGTTACTGTTAACGAAACTGCAGCAGAATAATGAGGGTCTTAATCACATTATTTAATTCAAATTTATAGTTTGAATTATTTTTCAGTTCTTTGAGGATTACTTGTAAATAGTAATATGATTACTAAAATTTAATTAAATTCAAAAATTTCTTAATAGTATTCCAAGATCAAACGCAGAAGCTCATTTAAAAATGATTTTGAATTTCAAAATGTTTTAAACTCTTAAATCTGAACCAAATTTTTCATAGTGAAAAATATTTATACAATTTTGTAGTTTAAAGTAAATTTTGTTGTAATGTTCAATTTTTTTATTGAAAATATCGTTTGTTCATTTTTTTATTTTAAAATTTATGTGTCTTTCATAGCCGAAAGCTGTACTTTAAAAAATTTTCACAATATTTTGTATCCTTATTGTATAATATACTCGTTTTATTATGATTATTTTTATATCTTTACATAGAAACCTATAACATAGAAAAAAAAAGATCATTGCTTCAGATACATCACAACATAATAATGGAACCATACAGCACTAACTCTCTTATGTTCTATGAAAATGAAAAATTGGAAAAACA
Organism: Condylostylus longicornis; assembly: GCF_029603195.1. NCBI lineage: Eukaryota > Metazoa > Arthropoda > Insecta > Diptera > Dolichopodidae > Condylostylus > Condylostylus longicornis. The sequence goes on along the minus strand of NW_026577973.1, from coordinate 13,658,269 downwards.
AAATTACAAATGATAAGAAGAGAAAAAAACGTATTATAAAAATTATGCTGACATTGCCCATTTAATATCCTTTTGCCTTAATACATACATGCATACATAAAAAAATACCCACACAAACAAAAAATACTCAAAGATATTCATGCCGTTTTTATATGAAGAAAAAATTTTTTACGTTCAAGAGTATACTTTTTTGCAATTGTGTGATTCTACACAAAAAAAAAAACTCAAAATGGCAAAAAAAAGGAAAACTGCTTGTTTTTATAAAAACTAAAATGAAAAATAAAGGAATAAGAATAGGGATGATTGCGTTCGGTTTCGTTCCGGGAAAAATAGACAAGCAAAAAACAGAATAGAATTATTTTCGAAATAATGAGAAAACTCTATCAGAAATAATGCAATAATAAATATATAAAGGATATTATTTATTATTAAGGATGCTATACAAATACAATAGAAAATATTCGATGTTAAAATTGAATTTTAGTAAAGATAAAAAATTTCACTGTAGAAGTTGAAGTTGTTCTGTTTCCAATTTCTGTTTGCTTAAACAATTTTTTTTTATGTTTGCTTATGAAGCAGATATAGAATAAGAGAGAAGGAAAATAATATTTTCTCTTTTGATAACCAACATGTTCACATAATTTTTTTTACTAATTTGTATTCTGCGCAGAGTTAAGCAAAATAACCGCCGCGAATAGCACAAATTTCTATTTTACTGCCTAAATTCTTATTTTGACGGGTTTTTTTCATTATCTGTTTCCTTGTGTGTGTGTGACATTATATGCAAAATAGTGTTCCGATCAATTGTAATCGTCTCCAATACCGAATTTTAACGAATAATTTTTAACCATATTAAGTTGTTACAAATTAGGACAAAATGGTTCTCTGTGAAATTTAGAGTAATTTTTTTCATGAAGGGAAATTCAATAATTTGATAGAAATGGTTGCGGTTTGATAACCACTTAATACGCTATCAAATATTTCAGAAAATATTTTTTCATAATTTTTCTATTGGAAAAATTTTGGAAAAATTTTCTAAGTATTAACAATATACTTTTTAATTCTGCTTTACTTTAGAAGAATTCTCATGCGAAAACTATACTATGAACTATTTTATCAAACCAAAATCCACGTGTATATCAAACACATTGTAGTTGACTATAAAATGAAAATACTAGTTGATTTTTTCACATTACTGAAAACGCTTCATGGTAAGCAAAGGAAGTATGACTATAATTGTTTGAAAGCTAAAGTCGGATCGGAAATATCACTAGATATAGCTAAACATGCTATATCTAGTAACATTAATAACAATAATTGCAGTTATATCGGTGAATTACTACCCAAATACATACTTTATTGTAACATTTATTTCTTTACAGTAGTAGTTCAATACTTACACAATAAATTTTTCGAAGAAAAAATAAACCAAAAACATGAAATTGGAAATGGAGAAAGTGCACTTTTTTTTATTTTCCTTCAAATAAAATATATACATGTATATGTATATATACACGTAATACACGGGGACAAGAACAACCAACTTATGTATGGTGCAAGCATTTCATATAGATATACTTGCATAATATAATCTATGACATGCTTGCTTTCTATAAGCACATTCGCACATATACATACCTTTGAATATAAAGTATGTACCTATAAGAGATATATAGTTAAATAATGGTATTAAAATTTCATTCAATATAATATGTATATATACATAATACTTACATAAGTAAAATTTTCATTATATAAGAGCTAGGCTATAGGAGACAATTGCATACATTGAAATCGTTAAGGATCTTTATGTCAATATATAGGATGTTGTTTTCTATTGCGGTAGAATTTTGATTTTTTTTACTGTTTTTTATTTTATAAATTATTTGTGACAAAATTGGCTTATATCCAGGAAAAGTATGACATTGGTTTTAATATTTTAATGACAATTTTACTTCTTATATATTATTTCATCACACTTATATATAATTTATATGCATGTGCTCTCTAACATCTTTGTGTATTTCGTAACGTGCTCAAATGTACTTGCATATTTTAGTTCTAAAATTATATACATATGTATAATAAAATAAATAGTATATAAAAGGAAAATATGCATTCTGAATTTTCATATTTTAAAGTTATTCTAATATAGAGAAGTGTAGCGATATCTAGCTGTGATGGTAAAAATTTATAATTTAGGAAAAATTGAAACTTTTCTGATTAAACTCCTCTAGTCATTAGTTAACTGAAAATCTGAATATGATGGTACAGTGGTTCTAGTACCGGTCCTTTAACAGAAAGGTCTCGTGTTTAAACCTCTATAATAAAATTGATATAAAAATAAAATTCGATGCTGTAGCAACAAAAATAAACAATAAATATTAATAATGTTAAGTATATACATATTAATACATATAAAGAAAGAAGCAGTGGAAGGCAAGCTTCCTATCTAATAAAGCCCAGTGACTTTATGGAACTGGGGTATAACTACAATGATATCATGCAATAGCCCTTTTTATATCCCTCCTAGAAAAGTAAGGTGAAGAACAATGTCCCACCGTCTCTCCTATGTAATAAGCAAATTGTCATGTCAGTTTTAGTCACATAATATTGTAATGCATTCAAAATCAACGCGATTAATTGCAAATTTCTTTGATTAAGCTATTCATTCTCTCTTGCCATATAATTATTAATATGAAGATTTTTTATTTGTAGCTCACTATTCTGAAAATTGAATCAATTTAAAACACTGTACAAGCGATATATTAAAAAAAAAAGAAAAGACAAAGCTTGATTGAGGTTAATAACGCCTTAAACACAGAAGGGTTAACATAAAAATATTAAATAAAAGCATGCACAAATAATGCCATTGATCTTAAATTTTCCTGTCGAATTGTAAAAAATAAAAATGTAATTTTTTTTTAATTCACTTTATTTGTAGCATTAAACCTGAAATATCATCATTGTGACACAAATTTCTTTCAATATTTGGTCACAAGTTTTAGTCTTGAACCAATATATTGCCAAATTTTCTAATTTTCAATTAAATTGGGTGAGAAAGTACAAATTAAGTCTGTAAATTTTTTGAAAATGAAATTGTAAACAAGTTTAAGACCAAAGAATTAATAGCTTGTGTTCTGAATGCCGGAGAAGAATTTTGACTCATAAATTTAAAACCATTAATATCAAAAATTAAATTTATAAATATCATGAAATGTATTTTTATTTAAATTAAATTTACTCAATTTATGTAAATTTTGTTAACAAAATCCAATACGACAAATTATTTAAAAAAAGTTAACACAATGTTTAATGATTTACATAATGCCAGTGTACATACGACACAATATCATCCACACTTTAATTTCCACGATATGTTGCAACAACATTTTCAGCTAATTGTGCAATTGTAATTCCTTGTACTGCAGCATTTCGTATTCTTTGAAATAATGCTTCCTAAATATAAAAAGAGAATTTCTTCTTTAAAATTACAATGGTGTAAGTACTTACTAATGGCTTAAACGTATCTTCCCACCAACAGGCTTCACTATATTTAAAAGATACCAACAATAATATTATTAAAATTGACATATTTAAATATCCCATTTCAAAAGAAATTAATCTTAACTATAATAATGATGTTTAGAATGAGCTATGTCACTGTAGCTAAGATTAACGCCATTGTTACGTTTTTATAGGTACATGAGAAAATGAGATTCAAATGAATGATAAAGATTAAAATTTTATCTTTAAGATTTAAAAGAAATTTTTACTAAGTCTTTTCTATAATTATTAAGCTTTTCTAACGCCTTATATGAAATTAGCTTAATAATTTAATTGCACTCTTATAAAAAAAAATGCTAAAATTAAATTGCTAATTAGAATTTTATAAGTTTAATTTGTTTATTTTTAAATTTCATGTTTTCACATAACTTTTATAGGGCTTGAAACGGTATAATTATATTATACAGCACATAATATACATATGTACATATTTGCAATTTGTTCCACATGTGATCCATTAATTTAGTTTCTTCTGAAAAATTAGATTAACTATAGATGCTTATATTTACTCGCTGTTTAAGCCTAATCTACGATTATAAAGTCTCATTTTTTTAAAAATATTTTTGTTGTTGTTCCTACATTTTTTGTTCACATTTTACGACAACTTTATAGAGAGATTTTATTTCTAATATGAACGAGCATACACATACATACATACAAATTTATTATTTACTGTTTTTGAATATTTTCAATTCAGATGAATTTCTATTTATTCTGCTTATCTATTAAGTCAAGCTAATTTTAGCTTGGCTTATTTATAATCCGAGAAAAAATTAAATGAAAGCAGAACAGTCAACAATCAAATTAAAACTTTCGTATAAAAACATTAATATGTTTATACATACATATACGTTATGTACTCATAGTTCACAGCTTTATCAAACTTTTGCTGTAGCTGAAACACAACAAAAAACATGGGAATCACCATTCATACTGATAATTTCAAATAAAATTTTTTTCTTTCTTTGCTGATAAAATTAATTTTGCCGATTGATGAATTTTGGAGGTTTGTATATGTACATGTTTGGTTTACAAACTGATAGCATAAAATCATTTTCTATAATATCTTATTCAGCGGAAAAACTAGAACGCTTATTATATTTTTATACCCCACACATAAGTGAGCGTCTCTACAGTCGTGTGTTTCTGGTTGAACTTAAACTCTATGTTAATTTTAGACAAATTTGTCCCTCCGATTGTCTTATTGAACGCATGATAACTCAAAAACAAAATAAGTAAATATCACAAATTTTTCCTGAAAAGAAAAGAAATTGTCAATTTTATAGGACTGCTGTTGTTACAAGATCGATTTGAGTAGCGGGTTCAAGTTGTTGTCATACAAATCTGCCATACATACATAATCTAACATAGATATCTAAAAAAATGATAAGGTTAACTCGCATATGAATTTGGCAGTTTTATGCCCAATTATAACTCAGATATATCTTATTGAAATTTTAGTGGAATAGCTTGATAGCTCTCTGTTATTGTCATACAACAGCTAATTTAAAATTTTTCGAAAACTATTTTAAATTTGGTAAGATAAAGTCGAATTATAGTTTACATATGCCTAAAAAAATCCATTCGGCTTTTAAGAATAATTTTTGAAAGTTTTCTCTAACTTTTCTCGAAATTGTTTTATAATCGGATTGTGATGGTGTAGGGTGTGTAATTAAGATCAACTGAACCGTTTTTGTTTTTAATTTCAATTGAAACTTTTTTTATTGCAATTTGTTTTAAAGCTTTGTATTGGCATTATAGGCATAGATTATTGATTATACAAAGCTACTTATTTATTGAAATATGTGAGAATATATGAGTGTGTAATAAATAAATTAAATCTAGTTTTGGTTTCTTTTACTTTATTTCAATTCAAATTAACGGGGATAAAAAAATGTAAAATAGTTTTTTTTTTGTTTATAAATATACAATTAATACTCATTTTATCGTAGATATATATATATAATTATGGTAGCTTTTTATATTTATATTAATATGGCAACTTTTAAGTACACATAGAAAAACACTCCATTTATTTAGCCTCTTGCCGTAGCTGCAACATTTGCTGCTTGTTGTGCAATGCCAATTCCTTGAACAGTTGCATCACGTACCCTCTGGCCCAATTTTTCCTAAAAAACCAAAAATTGGTAATTATAGAAAGCTTTTTCACTATTAAACTTTTTAACTATCATTAAAAAACTGGTTGAATACTTACAACTGGTTTGAAGGTTTTCTTTAACCAACCGGCTTGGGATTGTCCAAGAACAGCCATTAAAACAATTAAAGCGAATACAAAAACTTTTGAAAAATTCATTGCGGTTTTGGTTTTAAAGGATTTGTTAAAAAAACTGAAGAAAAATTAATATTTTTAAGAAGTTTCTTAATTGATTGTTAAATTAAAACTGATGCAGATTGAAAAAAATTCAAATCTTTTATACAAAAAAAAATGCAACGTAAAAATATGCAACTAAATTTTCCTATTTCAGAATAAACTTGAAGGGAATCACCTATTTTATAACGCAGTTAAATTATGAAAGAAAACAATTACTCTGTTGTTTTACTTAAGAAGAATGAATAACGGTACTTTTTTTTATAATATTTTAAATAAAAAAAAACATAATTGCAAAATTATTTTCTGTTTACGTTTCGTTAAAAAAAAATCCCTATTTTCGTAATGCAAAAGTGATCTGCATCGAAAACTTAAGCTTATCAAATATGACAAATTTGCGAGCAATTCTGGTGATGATGACGGCTTCGTATTTCTCGTTATACGTAATGTATCGTATTTCATTACGAATGCCAGATAAAATCGAATGAAAATATATGATGTGACAAATTCTTGAATTTGTCAAAAATATGCAGCAATTTATAGCTATAGTTAAATACTTCAAGTTAGTACTGCACTTCTTATACTGTACTGTAATAAAGTGGCTAATAAACCCGTTTGCTATACATAAATACATAATACAAAATGGTAGTGGGTTCGGCAGCTTAATACAGAATTTAACAAGTTGGCCGAATAAATTATGCTAGGTTAGGCGAAGGGGTTACCGTTCTATGCCAAATTTTAAAAACTATGGAATTTACTGGTAGTTGTATTTTATCTTTATTTAAGTATGTGCGTATAAAAACGAAACCTTAATTTTGTATAATCATTCCTTTTTAATGAGACATGTACTGAATTTTGAAAAGGCTTTGTAATTTTATTTAAATAAATCCTGTGATGGTTCTTTAAGTAATATAATTATTTTCAAAAAGCGGACAAATGAATTTTTAGAACATTTTTAAGTTCTCTTATACTAAAATTAGAAGAAGACATATCTGGTCATACACAGCATGTAGTTGATAATTATACGGACGTATTACATTTGATAATTAATATTACTAGGTTTAAGAAATCAATCAAGGGAGAGACCTAGAATGAACAAAATTTTAGCATAATCAAGAGAACGAGCCTCATGAGAAATTTGTTTAAGAATGACATTTCCATTTTTTAAAAATCGCAGTAATGGGCGTCGAGAACATATAATATCAGCAACTTTAACATATATGAAAGTAAATTAGAGCAAGCTATTGTTATTCAAAACTCTTTTTTTTTAAATTAAAAATAAGACAAGGCTACAAGGTATATAACAAGGTAAAGTGATAAACCATATTATATAGGAGTAAAACCCAAAATCGTTTTTCCAAAATCGTAAATATATGCTCGTAACTACTGCTTTTAATTATTCCTTTGCTACGCTAGAGTTGCTGAGAGACATGCCAAAATATTAAACGTTTAGCTTGTTACATTCCCTGAAAGGATCACAGCCAATAATTCAATATCAAACTCTTTTATGCCGAAAAATCACTTGGCCTTATTTTTAAAAAGCTCAGTATAATACTGAAATCCATAATGCCAAATTTGGTCCCGCTAATTTACGAAGTTTATTTTATGTTCCCTGAAGATTAGGCGGTCAATAATTTCTCCACATGAAAAATTACCCAAAATAAAAGTAGTCCTATAGAATTATTCTAATTTTTTCAAATGTTTAGGAATGATTTTAAGTTTAGGAATTCCTAATAAAAAAAAAATCAAATATAACATTCACCTTTTCAAAATAACTTATAAAATATGAAAAATAATAAAAACTGCTACATAAAGCATTTGATTTGATCATCGTATTCTCCAAATCGCTACTTATTTCTTAACGTTATATGATGCCACTACAGTACTCTTGCAAAAAAATAAATGTATTTATGTACGCGACTCACGTAATTAAAATAAAATCTATACGACTATGAAAATTATAATGGGGAGGCACGCTGCTAGTATACAAAATTTGCAAAATATTATTTAATTAATGAATTTTCTGATAAGAAAAGAAAAAACAAAAACTGCGATAAGGTGAATCCCATATACTTACACATACATTATCAGTTGTAAAGACGATCTTTCAATATTAGAAATAACTAAACTACGTATAAACTACTATAATTATATAGTTGTACAAATAAATTATGTATGTACGTTGATATGTATCGAGAGTGATATAGTATTGAAAATGAGTAAAATTTTTGTTTTGAACACTAAATTTTTACCACATTTTTATAAATATTCAAAGCTTTTTAAGCTTAAGTTACAGCATCATTTAAAGCATCATAAATTAAAGCATTATTGTATAGGGTGATTGAGTCAAAGGTGCTTTGTCGGTACTGGTTATCAACCTGTATCTTTGTCGGTACTGGTTATCAACCTGTATCTTTGTCCTAATCAAAGGACCATCTTTGTCCTTTTTTTAGCAGAAATAGTGTGAAATGAGTTTAAAGGCAGTTGAAATATTTGAAAGCCGTTTTTAAAACGGTCTGCGAATTTAATGTTGCTGTGTTTCTTGAATACCAATATAAATATCTTTTGAACATACCAACATTATTCCAAAATTGTAATTTAGGCACTTATACCTGTAGATTTATTTAAGGACAAGGTACCTAATGTCTTCCATTAAAACAAAAAAAAAAATAATTTGTTTTTTAAAATTTTTAACTTATTTATTAATTTTTCATGTTTTATATTATGAGTTTGCTTATATGTATATGTATATTATATAATTAATTTACAATTATTAATTCTAAAAATAAATAATTTAAAATTTTATTTTCTAATTTGTTCTTAACCACGTGCAGTTGCTGCAACATTGGCGGCTGCTTGTGCAATACCAATTGTTTGTATTGTGGCGTCACGTACTCTCTGTCCTAATTTTTCCTAAAAATAAAAATAAAAGTATTACACATTGTACTTATATTTCATAATATTATACATAATTATTTAATTTTATAACATTATACAAAAAAACATAAGTACTTACAACTGGTTTGAAAGTTTTCTTCCACCATCCAGCTTGTGATTGTCCAAAAACGGCCATAAGAACAACTAATGCGAATATAAAAATTTTTGAAAAATTCATTTTGAATTTTATTTATTAAATTTTAATTTTCGATTAATTTGAATAGTTAACGTTTCAGCTAAGTTGCTAATTTGAGATTGATAGTTATTCAATTGCGAATTCTGCTTATATATAGAGGGAAATCTTATTTTATGAAAACGGGGAACTTACATACTTCCTGCGGTTTCCTTTCCTAATTCAAAATATAAAGTATATTTTTTTTTGTTCTTTGTTTTTTATCTTTAAGGCAATACATTTATGCACATAATGTTGTGAATCACCTTTAGACTTTGACAAAATAGAAAAGTAATATTCCAATTATTCTTCTTAAACCAAAATTCGTTTAGGATTTTACATTCTATATTTAAGATTTAAATTGTAAAAGGGGATTCCATTTCCATATTCCGTAAAATTTAAATTTTATTACTCATTTAGATTAAAAATTTTTAAAAGAAAAAATTATGAAAAAGAAAAACTTTATTGTCGTATTAATATTTACATACTTAACCACATATTATTCGTATACTCTGCGTGCACATATATTTATACTACAGCTATTTATACAAAACCAAATATATAATAAAGATACTCGTAGATACGGTTCGAAATTGTTCAATGAAATAAAAAGAGCGATAACCTATAAGAAATAAACTGATCGTGAATGAAAAGCTTAATAAAAACAACAATAAATCGCTAAGAATGTAGGTATGTGTGACTGGTAGAATAGCAAAAACAAAAACAAGAACAGATTCGAAAACAAACAACTACTTTGATTTTACTATGAATAACTTAAACAAGTAGAAAAGAAAAGTTGTTTCACAGATATTCTAAGAACTTATGCAACTGTTATTAAAACTGATCAGAATCACTTGAATACTTCGTATTAAATTTGAATAATGCAGACTTTGTAATGATCAAATGTTGTTGACCAAAAATTGATCAAATTGTTGTTGAAGTTGTTGCAAGTTGTGGAATGGTCGGGTATGTTCAAACTTTGAAATTAATTTTTTTGGTAATGCGTTTTCCTATGGCGAATTCCCCCATCCATTTTTTTAAATTTATTTGAACGTTAAAAGTACTGTTGTTAAAAACAGTCTATTGCGAGATTTAAGTTTTATTTAAATATTTCAAAATATTTCAAATGATTGCATATATTTAGGGTCAGACGAAAAGAAATTGAAAGAGGTTTGAGAAGAGAAATTGAACTACGTGAAGGATAAATAATTATACTTTTTGATGGCATGGCATTTGCCGTTAGCTTTCTGTATTTATTAAAATTTCGACAAGCGTGTAGTGCTGTGCCAAAAATTCAAATTTTATGATTTTCCAGCGGCCAACTCTTTTAAAAGTTGTAGTGGTTGTAGTTTCGTTAAAGTGGTACTTTTAGCAGTTTGAGGTTCTAAAACCTTTAGAGAGGTGGAGATAGCTAAAAATTCACTTTTTTTGGAAAGGTGCTAAAAATACATTTGTATGTAAGTATATATCAAATTCCCGAGTATAAAGCATTAAACATTGAATAAATCGGAAAATAATTTACTTGGCGGCCTGATAGATATGTATATATGGCATTTAGTAGAGACTATATGAGTCCTTTTTTCAACTGTTTTATTACTCATGTGCAAATTATTCGTACTTGATTCATTTGCATTTTAACTTTACCTTTTTGCGTTTTTGGAAAAAGGACGCTTCATTTTTTCTTATCATGCAAAAATTTTGCAATGCCATAGTTATTAATTTAGCAAGATCAATCAAAACTTTTTTTTCTTTTTTGTTTTGCGTATATCATTTTTTATACACGTTTGTACCTATGTTTTAATTATTATATGTACGAGTATATGCCTCGATGCCAACGAAAATGATTCATTAGCAAAATAGATGGTAAATTGAAAAATTTTTTTTAATTGATTATTCAACAAAATATTTTTATGACAACGTTTATAAGATTAGCAAAAAATAAATATCGAATCATTAGAATAAAAATTGAAGTATTTATTGTTGGTTTAAGGAGTAAGTGTTAAATGTGTGCATATGGTATTTATGTATATGAGTTAAAAAGTGCATTAAGATTGGAAACTAAAATTATTAAATTTTTATTTTCTGATCACCCAGCTTTGGACAAATTTTTATATTGTGATTTGATCTCATAATTGTGTTCACAATTAAATAAGTCCTTGTACCTTTAGAAGTGTCACAAATAATAAAATATAACAAAACAATTTTTCTTAATTACAAAAATTTATTTTAAATTAAATAAATAACAAATAACATTTAAATACGAGTATCTTGAATAGTCTAATGGGTTTTTTTTTATTTAATTTGTTCATCTTTATCCTCGTGCAGTTGCTGCAACATTAGCCGCTGCTTGTGCAATTCCAATTGTTTGAATAGTTGCGTCACGTACTCTTTGGCCCAATTTTTCCTAAAATTAAAAATTAAATACAAAATTAGACCATAATTTGGCTTAAATATCTAAAGCTTTATTATTAACAAAATAATTTTAGTGTCCATTTTTGCGATTATAGATTTTATTAATTTTGGAACAATATTTTCCTATAAATACTTACAACAGGTTTAAAAGTTTTCTTCCACCATCCAGCTTGTGATTGACCGAAAACAGCCATTAAAACAACTAAGGTAAATACAAATACTTTTGAGAAGTTCATTTTAAAAAAAATTTTTTAGTAAAATAATTAAAACTGTTATAAAAATTGTTTGTTGTAAGTTTTCTACTCGATGAACAAGTTAAGAATGTTTTTATGTAGACTTGAGATACGTTTTTATAGAAATTCATTCTTCAAATCATATTGTACATTTTATTTTCATTTTAAAATGAGATACGAAAATATATGGGAATCACCTTTAATTACAGTGATATTTATTCGCGGTTATAAATTTTTAATTAGAAAACTTTGTACTGATAATAAAATGATTTCTCTGAGGAAAAAAGCTTTTATGAAATAATCTTTATATTGCAGTTTTTTTCTTAGAACTATGAAAAGTGACTTGACTGATCTAAGAAGTATGAAAGTAAAGGGATTTGGTTCCAAAAAAACCCAGAGAATTTTATTTTAGCGCATTAGTGAAGAACCTTATTGAAAGAGGAAAAATAAATAGAAAACATTGATAATTAGAAATTAAAATCAATAGAATCAATGAAGTAGTTATAAAAGCTTTTAATAGTTTCAAAAAGTTATTTACGCTATTAACTCTGAAAATAAATCAATTATCGTATATCCGCAATTTATTATTTGCCTGAATATACATGTCTGTATATATATATATATATATATATATACGCAGACTTAATACTGCATGTACAACTTACTTCCGAGGAGACAATAAAGCCTCCAACCAAATCTCTACCTTTCGCATCACAACAATATTAGGTTCTTGTCTTTTGTTTCCAACAATTATCACGTACATTTTTTACCGACCGTATTGTGTAAACAATAGGTAGGTTATGTGATGGCAACAAATTTTGCATATCGAGTTTTCGGTGGGAACGTACTTCTCCATAGTAGGGAAGTGTAAATAAACTATTTTTAGCAACCTGTCGGTCTGTCGGTCTGTCGCTCTGTCGGTCTGTCGGTCTGTGTGTACGCGTGTATCTCAAGTTCTGCTGAACCGATTTTGATGAAATTTTATATGTAAATTTATTTCCACCATAGCACGGATTGATCAACTTTTTGGATATATCAGGCCTCGGGAACTGCACTTTTTTGCGGGCCTGTTTTACATTTTTGAACATTTTGAAGAAAGTATTCAATCGATTTACTTGAAATTCCATATATAAGCTTTTCTCGACCGTCCGAAAGAATTCCTAACTTTTGGAAGAAATCAGGCATCAGCAACTGGACGTTTACTACGGGCCAAATATATATTTTTGCGTATATAAAGGGATATAATTGAGCGATTTCATTGAAATTTAATATATGAATTCCTCGTATTAAAACAATGAACATATAAATTTTTTGGAAAGATCAGGGCTCGAAAACTGATTTGCAGGCCGATTTTACATTTTTCACCATATCTACGGAACGAATTGATGGAATTTCTTGAAATTTGATATTTGAGTTTTGGTTGTTATCGAAACTAACTGACGAGCATTTCAGGGAATTCGGGTAGCACAAAGCGAATTTCTACTAAGGGCCAAATTTACATTTTTCTAGGTATGTTAACTATAAGCTTACTAATGTCCTAAAAATTGGAAAGAAGAATTTAACAGACATTTTCATAATATTCTGTAACACTTAACTATTTTTTCACTTAACTAGACAATATACAATGCGGTCGGTTATGTGCTGACTACATCAGATTTTTTTATTTATAAATACAAATAAAACTTTTAAGATTGTTTTTTCAAAGCTTTTCCATGCTTTTTAGCATCTTTGCAAAATTTTTTTAAAAATAAATGCTTATTAGTTTCACTCTGTCCATCCGTCCGTGAAATCTTCCCCCTCTGAAAGTTATAGCCCCTCAAAGTCCCAAAAATACGTTTTTGTTTCTCCTATCGTGGCATACTATAGAAAAAAACAAAACGGCTATTCAAATTTACCGTTATCTAAAATCCGTTTTTTCCAAATATTTGATGTCGTTTCTCTTCTAGATCCCAGCTTGTAAGAGCCTGAAAATTTGGCAGCTTTTAGATACTAATAAATAGTTTATTTCGTTAGAAGAAAAGTTTTTTCCATCTCCACCCACTCTCAACTTATCGCCTCTTGAAGTTTGTAAAATTTGAATTTTTGACGCTTGCCGAAGCCGCAAGTTTTTTCAAATTTCTATTAACGGGAAAAACTAACGGTCAATTTCATGACATTGAAAAACATAATTATTTTTCTTAACTCACACAATTAACCCTTAAAATCGAGCATTATATTAAGCCCTCTCTAAATTAATTTTTGCTTATATCAGAGACTGCATAAATCGTTCATCCTGAATATATGCAATCCTAGAAATAGTTTCGTATATGAATGAAAAAAATTTTGATAGTGATAGGTAGGTATAAATAAATTGTATTTAAAAGCAGTATTTTCATTTGCTGAAAGGAAAAGTGCTACAATAACAAGACAAATCATTGGTTTGACCCAACTTTATTTAACTTAATTTCAGTTATATATTGAAATATTTGAAAAATTGCATACATTTCGGATAGGGTGAAAATAAAATCGAAGGAGTCGTTAGCATAATACTCACATTTAAGCGTTAATTTCGTGAGTAAAGAAAAATAATTATATTTTTTAATGGCATGGAATTTACCTTTAGTTTTCTGCGTTTACAGAAATATGGAAAAACTTGCAGTCTCGGAAATATATGCCGTTGAAAATTTAATTTTCCAAGTTCGAGAGGTGATACCTTGAGAATGGATGGAGGTGGTACAAAATTTTCTTCTAACGAAATAAACTATTTACCGATACCTAAAAGCTCCTAAAATTTTATACTCCTACAACACACAATGTAGAAGGAAAAAGATTGATTTAGATAATGGTTAATTTTGGCCGCTATTTTGCTTTTTTAATATTTAATTATGCTGTACCACGGTAGAAAAAGCCTGCAACGAGGAGATAGGATAAAATTTTCTTCTACGGAAATAAGTTTCTTCTAATGATCTATGTACACATTAAATTTCAGCTCTCTATCTTTATGGATGTAGAAGGTTTGTAAACGAGTTCACGGACGGACGGACAAAGTGAAACGAACAAACACTTTTTTTCAAAATTGTTTTGGATTACAAAATAAACTATTTGATTTGAACATCGTCTTCTCTAAAACTCTACGTATTAATTAAACATTTGCTTAACGTTATATGATGTCAATTTAATACTCTTGCAAATAAAAAAACGTACGTAGTTCACGTAACTAAAATAAAGTCTATATCACTATGAAAATTATAATGGAGAGACACGCTGCAATACAAAATTTGCGAAATATTATTTAATTTATGAACTTACTGATAAGAAATTAAAAAACAAAAACTGTGATAAGGTGAATCCCATATGAATAAATTAATAATAAATTTAAACACGATCTTCACGTTTTCAATATTAGAACTAATTATGTGTAAACTATTATAATTATGTAGTTGCATACATATAGCTAATATATGTACGTTGATATGTTCTGAGAGTGATATAGTATTATTTTATCATATACCATGGCGTTGGACATCGAAAATAAGTAAAATTTTTGTTTAAAGCACTAAATTTTTACTACATTTTAAAGCATCATTTAAAGCATCATTGTACAGGGTGATCGAGACAAAGGTGCTTTGTTGGCACTGATTATCAACCTGTACCTTTGTCTCAATCACTCTGTACCATTATGCTTTAAATGATGCTGTAACTTTAAACTTAGTAACTTAGCTTATAGCCCATATTTAAATTTATGACATATTTGACACACGCATTTTTTTTAGCAGAAATAGTGTACAATGAGTTTAAAAGCAGTTGAAATA
This sequence comes from Condylostylus longicornis, assembly GCF_029603195.1. NCBI lineage: Eukaryota > Metazoa > Arthropoda > Insecta > Diptera > Dolichopodidae > Condylostylus > Condylostylus longicornis. The sequence goes on along the minus strand of NW_026577973.1, from coordinate 13,642,828 downwards.
TTTGAAAACAGTTTTTTAAACACCCTGCAAATTTAATGTTGCTGTGTTTCTTGAATGCTAATATAAATATCTTTCGAACATGCCAACATTATTCCAAAATTGTTTTTTAAACATAGTTTTTCATTTATAGGCACTTGAACCTGTAGATTTATTTAAGGACAAATTACTTAATATCTTCCATCAAAACAAAAAAAAAATAATTAATTTTTTTAAATTTTTGATTTATTTATTAATTTTTCATCTTTTATATTATGAGGTTTGCTTATATGTATATGTATATGATATAATTAATTTACAATTATTAATTCTAAAAATAAATAATTTAAAATTTTATTTTCTAATTTGTTCTTAACCACGTGCAGTTGCTGCAACATTGGCGGCTGCTTGTGCAATACCAATTGTTTGTATTGTGGCGTCACGTACTCTCTGTCCTAATTTTTCCTAAAAATAAAAATAAAAGTATTACACATTGTACTTATATTTCATAATATTATACATAATTATTTAGTTTTATAACATTATACAAAAAAACATAAGTACTTACAACTGGTTTGAAAGTTTTCTTCCACCATCCAGCTTGTGATTGTCCAAAAACGGCCATAAGAACAACTAATGCGAATATAAAGACTTTTGAAAAATTCATTTTGAATTTATTTATTAAATTTTATTTTGTGAATATTTGAATAATTAACTGTTCAGTTAAGTTGCTAATTTGAGATTGATAGTTATTCAATTGCGAATTCTGCTTATATATAGACCGAAATCTTATTTTATGAAAACGGGGAACTTACATACTTCCTGCGGTTTCCTTTCCTAATTCAAAATATAAAGTATATTTTTTTTTGTTCTTTGTTTTTTATTTTTAAGGCAATACATTTATGCACATAATGTTGGGAATCACCTTTGGGCTCTGACAAAATAAGAAAGTAATATTCCAATTATTCTTCTTAAACCAAAATTCGTTTAGGATTTTACATTCTATATTTAAGATTTAAATTGTAAAAGGGGATTCCATTTCCATATTCCGAAAAATTTAAATTTTATTACTCATTTAGATTAAAAAATTTCATATTAATATTTACATACTTCACCACATATTATTTGTGTACTGTGTGCGCACATATATGTATACTACAGCTATTTATACAAAACCAAATATATAATACAGATACTCGTAGATACAGTTCGAAATTGTTCAATGAAATAAAGAGAGCGATAACCTATAAGAAATAAACTGATCGTGAATGAAAAGCTTAATAAAAGCAATAATAAATCGTTAAGAATTTAGGTATGTGTGACCGGAACGATAGCAAAAAACAAAAAGTGAAACAAAACAAACAACTACTTCGATTTTACTATAGATAGATTGAAAAAAAAAAGTAGAAATGATAGAGTTGACCATTACACTTTGTATGGCAGCTACTGCAAAAAAATATACTACTATAGTCAATTTCGTTCATAATAGCCAGAATTGAAATTTGATATTATTCAGAATTGTTTACGTCAAATTTGAATAATGCAGACTTCGTAGCTTCGAAAATATGATCAAATTATTCTGTAAATCGTTGGAAGACGATTCTTTTAAATTTTGCACAACGTTAAGAACAATGCTGTTAAAAGCTATCTATTACATTTTTTAAATTACTTACATTTAGATACCACAAAGTTTTAAATGATTGCATATATTTAGGTTAACAAAAGAAAGAAAATTGAAACAGGCTTTAGCATAATGAACGAATTCAAGGATTAACTGCATGAGTTAAGATAAATATTTATACTTTTTGATAGCATGACATTTACTGTTATTAAGTTTGCAATTTCGGAAATATAAGTTTCCGAAAATTAAAATTTTATTTTTATCCGTGGTTGGAAAATTTAGCAACTACTTTTTTGCATTTGCAGAATATGAAAAATGTTTGTGGTTTCGTTACAAGAAATAGTTACAACTTAACGTTTTTAGAATTTTGAGGGTCTATTACTTTAAGAGAGGTGGAAATAGGCAAATATTTTCCTCAACGCGGAGAGGTTTCTTGTAAAAACTCATTTATATATTAAATTTCAGTTTTCTATCTTAAAGGAGTACAACTTTTGTTAATTGACAGACGGAGTGAAATTAATAAGCTCTTTGGGAAGGTGCTAAAATTACATTTCTCGCAACTTGAACTGTCGCTTGAGCAGGTCAAAATGTATGGAAACAAAAAGTGAATTAGACAAACTATTTTATAGTATAATTCCCCTGTTTTTGTTTTTGAAGAGACAAAGTTTAAAAAACATCAAAATATAATAACGAAACCAAAAAAATTCAATTTTCTAACAAAAATAAATAAAATAAAATCTGATTAAGTTGATATGTATATAACTTTAACTCGTATTTTTAACCACTGACTACTGCTTTTAACTAGAAAGAATTTATTATTGAAGTATATGTGCTTTAAACTTGCCGTATACCTAAATTCGGTATAGATTTTTATTCAAAAATAAGTAACTTAGTGTCAGGAACAATATCGCAAGCCGAATAAAAGCGGTCCATTTGTATCATGTCGTAACTCGGAATTTCTTATTAGAAGATGTATCTCGAGGGCATAGTGTATATTAAATTTATAACAATTATACTAACACTAAAAATTGTTTTTGTAAATTTTTTTATTTCGGAATACTTCGGAAAATAATTTGTTTGGTGACCTGATAGATATGTATATGGCACTTAGTAGAGGCTGTTTGAATCCTTATGTCGACTGTTTCAAAACTCATGTGCAAATTATTCGTACTTGTTTCAGTTGTATTTCAGCTCTACCTTTGTGCGTTTCTTCTTATCATGCAAAAATCTTGGAATATTCAGTAAATTTGTTATATCTGAAAGCAGAAATTTCGTATACAAGTACTTTTAAGACAGGCAAAATATTTTTCACTAAAAATTACTTTTTTCCCAATCGGCGATAACGAAAAATGAACAAGACCTTTAATTATTGGTTTAAGCTAGTCTCACATAGTTTTTTGAGCTTTAAAATGGAAACATTCATTAGAAATTCGATTGTTTTAAAATACTTACACTGTCATCGTTATTAATTTGGCAAGATCAATCAAAACTGTTTTTTTCTCATTTGCTTTGCTTTTAACATAATACACGTTCATACATACATATGTAAATATATATATACCTTGAATCCAACATTAGTTTTTAATTGATTATTCAACAAAATGATTTTATGACAAAATTTATAAGATTAGCAAAAAATAAATATCGAATCATTAGAATAAAAATTGAAGTATTCATTATTGGTTTAAGGAGTAAGTGTTAAAAGTGTGCATATGGTATTTATGTATATGAGTTAAAAAGTGCATTAAGATTGGAAACTAAAATTATTAAATTTTTATTTTCTGATCACCCAGCTTTGGACAAATTTTTATATTGTGATTTGATCTCATAATTGTGTTCACAATTAAATAAGTCCTTGTACCTTTAGAAGTGTCACAAATAATAAAATATAACAAAACAATTTTTCTTAATTACAAAAATTTATTTTAAATTAAATAAATAACAAATAACATTTAAATACGAGTATCTTGAATAGTCTAATGGGTTTTTTTTTATTTAATTTGTTCATCTTTATCCTCGTGCAGTTGCTGCAACATTAGCCGCTGCTTGTGCAATTCCAATTGTTTGAATAGTTGCGTCACGTACTCTTTGGCCCAATTTTTCCTAAAATTAAAAATTAAATACAAAATTAGACCATAATTTGGCTTAAATATCTAAAGCTTTATTATTAACAAAATAATTTTAGTGTCCATTTTTGCGATTATAGATTTTATTAATTTTGGAACAATATTTTCCTATAAATACTTACAACAGGTTTAAAAGTTTTCTTCCACCATCCAGCTTGTGATTGACCGAAAACAGCCATTAAAACAACTAAGGTAAATACAAATACTTTTGAGAAGTTCATTTTAAAAAAAATTTTTTAGTAAAATAATTAAAACTGTTATAAAAATTGTTTGTTGTAAGTTTTCTACTCGATGAACAAGTTAAGAATGTTTTTATGTAGACTTGAGATACGTTTTTATAGAAATTCATTCTTCAAATCATATTGTACATTTTATTTTCATTTTAAAATGAGATACGAAAATATATGGGAATCACCTTTAATTACAGTGATATTTATTCGCGGTTATAAATTTTTAATTAGAAAACTTTGTACTGATAATAAAATGATTTCTCTGAGGAAAAAAGCTTTTATGAAATAATCTTTATATTGCAGTTTTTTTCTTAGAACTATGAAAAGTGACTTGACTGATCTAAGAAGTATGAAAGTAAAGGGATTTGGTTCCAAAAAAACCCAGAGAATTTTATTTTAGCGCATTAGTGAAGAACCTTATTGAAAGAGGAAAAATAAATAGAAAACATTGATAATTAGAAATTAAAATCAATAGAATCAATGAAGTAGTTATAAAAGCTTTTAATAGTTTCAAAAAGTTATTTACGCTATTAACTCTGAAAATAAATCAATTATCGTATATCCGCAATTTATTATTTGCCTGAATATACATGTCTGTATATATATATATATATATATATATACGCAGACTTAATACTGCATGTACAACTTACTTCCGAGGAGACAATAAAGCCTCCAACCAAATCTCTACCTTTCGCATCACAACAATATTAGGTTCTTGTCTTTTGTTTCCAACAATTATCACGTACATTTTTTACCGACCGTATTGTGTAAACAATAGGTAGGTTATGTGATGGCAACAAATTTTGCATATCGAGTTTTCGGTGGGAACGTACTTCTCCATAGTAGGGAAGTGTAAATAAACTATTTTTAGCAACCTGTCGGTCTGTCGGTCTGTCGCTCTGTCGGTCTGTCGGTCTGTCGGTCTGTGTGTGTACGCGTGTATCTCAAGTTCTGCTGAACCGATTTTGATGAAATTTTATATGTAAATTTATTTCCACCATGGCACGGATTGATCAACTTTTTGGATATATCAGGCCTTGGGAACTACACTTTTTAGTGGGCCTGTTTTACATTTTTGAACATTTTCAAGAAAGTATTCAACCCATTTACTTGAAATTCCATATATAAGCTTTTCTCGACCGTCCGAAAGAATTCCTAACTTTTGGAAGAAATCAGGCATCAGCAACTGGACGTTTACTACGGGCCAAATATATATTTTTGCGTATATAAAGGGATATAATTGGGCGATTTCATTGAAATTTAATATATGATTTCCTCGTATTAAAACAATGAACATATAAATTTTTTGGAAAGATCAGGGCTCGAAAACTGATTTGCGGGCCGATTTTACATTTTTCACCATATCTACGGAACGAATTGATGGAATTTCTTGAAATTTGATATTTGAGTTTTGGTTGTTATCGAAACTAACTGACGAGCATTTCAGGGAATTCGGGTAGCACAAAGCGAATTTCTACTAAGGGCCAAATTTACATTTTTCTAGGTATGTTATCTATAAGCTTACTAATGTCCTAAAAATTGGAAAGAAGAATTTGACAGACATTTTCATAATATTCTGTAACACTTAACTAGACAATATACAATGCGGTCGGTTATGTGCTGACTACATCAGATTTTTTTATTTATAAATACAAATAAAACTTTTAAGATTGTTTTTTCAAAGCTTTTACATGCTTTTTAGCATCTTTGCAAAATTTTTTTAAAAATAAATGCTTATTAGTTTCACTCTGTCCATCCGTCCGTGAAATCTTTCCCCTCTGAAAGTTATAGCCCCTCAAAGTCCCAAAAATACGTTTTTGTTTCTCCTATCGTGGCATACTATAGAAAAAAACAAAACGGCTATTCAAATTTACCGTTATCTAAAATCCGTTTTTTCCAAATATTTGATGTCGTTTCTCTTCTAGATCCCAGCTTGTAAGAGCCTGAAAATTTGGCAGCTTTTAGATACTAATAAATAGTTTATTTCGTTAGAAGAAAAGTTTTTTCCATCTCCACCCACTCTCAACTTATCGCCTCTTGAAGTTTGTAAAATTTGAATTTTTGACGCTTGCCGAAGCCGCAAGTTTTTTCAAATTTCTATTAACGGGAAAAACTAACGGTCAATTTCATGACATTGAAAAACATAATTATTTTTCTTAACTCACACAATTAACCCTTAAAATCGAGCATTATGTTAAGCCCTCTTTAAATTAATTTTTGCTTATATCAGAGACTGCATAAATCGTTCACCTGAATATATGCAATTCTAGCAATAGTTTCGTATTTGAATGAAAAAAATTTTAATAGTGATAGGTAGGTATAAATAAATTGTATTTAAAAGCAGTATTTTCATTTGCTGAAGGGAAAAGTGCTACAATAACAAACCATTGGTTTGACCCAACTTTGTTTAACTTAATTTCACATTATATACTGAAATATTTGAAAACTTGCATACATTTAGGATAGGGTAAAAATAAAATCGAAGGAGTCGTTAGCATAATACTCACATTTAAGCGTTAATTTCGTGAGTAAAGAAAAATAATTATATTTTTTAATGGCATGGAATTTACCTTTAGTTTTCTGCGTTCTCTGTTTTCTCGGAAATATGTATATGCCGTTGAAAATTTTCCATGTTCAGGAGGTGATACCTTGAGAATGGATGGAGGTGGTACAAAATTTTCCTCTAACGAAATAAACTATTTACCGATACCTAAAAGCTCCTAAAATTTTATACTCCTACAACACATAATGTAGAAGGAAAAAGATTGATTTAGATAATGGTTAATTTTGGCCGCTATTTTGCTTTTTTAATATTTAATTATGCTGTACCACGGTAGAAAAAGCCTGCAACTAGTTTTCTGCATTCACAAAATTTGAAAAATGTTAATGGTTTCTTGAAATAAATTGTCAAAAATGGTATTTTTTTGATGGTAGGTCTTTAAAGGGTACACTTTTAGAGAGAGGAGATAGGCAAAAATTTTCTTCTACGGAAATAAGTTTCTTCTAATGATCTATGTACACATGAAATTTCAGCTCTCTATCTTTATGGATGTAGAAGGTTCGTAAACGAGTCCACGGACGGACGAACAAAGTGAAACGAACAAGCACTTTTTTTCAAAATTGTTTTGGATTACAAAATAAACCATTTGATTTGAACATCGTCTTCTCTAAAACTCTACGTATTAATTAAACATTTGCTTAACGTTATATGATGTCAATTTAATACTCTTGCAAATAAATAAACGTACGTAGTTCATGTAACTAAAATAAAATCTATATGACTATGGAAATTATTATGGGGAGGCACGCTGCTATAATTTGTATGAACTTACTGATAAGAAATTAAAAAACAAAAACTGTGATAAGGTGAATCCCATATAAATAAATTAATAATAAATTTAAACACGATCTTCACGTTTTCAATATTAGAACTAATTATGTGTAAACTATTATAATTATGTAGTTGCGTACATATAGCTAATATATGTACGTTGATATGTTCCGAGAGTGATATAGTATTATTTTATACCATGGCTTTGGACATCGAAAATGAGTAAAATTTTTGTTTAAAGCACTAAATTTTTACTACATTTTAAAGCATCATTTAAAGCATCATTGTACAGGGTGATCGAGACAAAGGTGCTTTGTTGGCACTGATTATCAACCTGTACCTTTGTCTCAATCACCCTGTACAATTATGCTTTAAATGATGTTGAACTTTAAACTTAGCAACTTAGCTTATAGCCCATATTAAAATATATGACATATTTGACACACGCATTTTTTTTAGCAGAAATAGTGTACAATGAGTTTAAAAGCAGTTGAAATATTTGAAAACAGTTTTTTAAACACCCTGCAAATTTAATGTTGCTGTGTTTCTTGAATACCAATATAAATATCTTTCGAACATGCCAACATTATTCCAAAATTATTTTTCATTTATAGGCACTTACACCTGTAGATTTATTTAAGGACAAGGTACTTAATATCTTCCATCAAAACAAAAAAAAAATAATTAATTTTTTTAAATTTTTGATTTATTTATTAATTTTTCATCTTTTATATTATGAGGTTTGCTTATATGTATATGTATATGATATAATTAATTTACAATTATTAATTCTAAAAATAAATAATTTAAAATTTTATTTTCTAATTTGTTCTTAACCACGTGCAGTTGCTGCAACATTGGCGGCTGCTTGTGCAATACCAATTGTTTGTATTGTGGCGTCACGTACTCTCTGTCCTAATTTTTCCTAAAAAGAAAAATAAAAGTATTACACATTGTACTTATATTTCATAATATTATACATAATTATTTAGTTTTATAACATTATACAAAAAAACATAAGTACTTACAACTGGTTTGAAAGTTTTCTTCCACCATCCAGCTTGTGATTGTCCAAAAACGGCCATAAGAACAACTAATGCGAATATAAAGACTTTTGAAAAATTCATTTTGAATTTTATTTATTAAATTTTAATTTTCGAATAATTTGAATAGTTAACTTTTCAGTTAAGTTGTTAATTTGAGATTGATAGTTATTCAATTGCGAATTCTGCTTATATATAGACCGAAATCTTATTTTATGAAAACGGGGAACTTACATACTTCCTGCGGTTTCCTTTCCTAATTCAAAATATAAAGTATATTTTTTTTTGTTCTTTGTTTTTTATTTTTAAGGCAATACATTTATGCACATAATGTTGGGAATCACCTTTGGGCTCTGATAAAATAAGAAAGTAATATTCCAATTATTCTTCTTAAACCAAACTTCGTTTAGGATTTTACATTCTATATTTAAGATTTAAATTGTAAAAGGGGATTTTATTTCCATATTCCGAAAAATTTAAATTTTATTACTCATTTAGATTAAAAATTTTTAAAAGAAAAAATTATGAAAAAGAAACATTTTATTGTCATATTAATATTTACATACTTCACCACATATTATTTGTGTAATGTGTGCGCACATATATGTATACTACAGCTATATATACAAAACCAAATATATAATACAGATACTCGTAGATACGGTTCGAAATTGTTCAATGAAATAAAAAGAGCGATAACCTATAAGAAATAAACTGATCGTGAATGAAAAGCTTAATAAAAACAACAATAAATCGTTAAGATTGTAGGTATGTATGACCGGTAGGACAGCAAAAAACAAAAAGTGAAACAAAACAAACAACTACTTCGATTTTACTATAGATAGATTGAAAAAAAAAAGTAGAAATGATAGAGTTGACCATTACACTTTGTATGGTCAACAAAAACATATACTACTATAGTCAATTTCGTTCATAATAGCCAGAATTCAAATTTGATATTATTCAGAATTGTTTACGTCAAATTTGAATAATGCAGACTTCGTAGCTTCGAAAATATGATCAAATTATTCTGTAAATCGTTGGAAGACGATTCTTTTAAATTTTGCACAACGTTAAGAACAATGCTGTTAAAAGCTATCTATTACATTTTTTAAATTACTTACATTTAGATACCACAAAGTTTTAAATGATTGCATATATTTAGGTTAACAAAAGAAAGAAAATTGAAACAATTTAGCATAATGAACGAATTCAAGGATTAACTGCGTGAGTTAAGATAAATATTTATACTTTTTGATAGCATGACATTTACTGTTATTAAGTTTGCAATTTCGGAAATATAAGTTTCCGAAAATTAAAATTTTATTTCTATCCGTGGTTGGAAAATTCAGCAACTACTTTTTTGCATTTGCCGAATATGAAAAATGTTTGTGGTTTCGTTACAAGAAATAGTCAAACAATAACATTTTTAGAATTTTGAGGCTCTATTACTTTAAGAGAGGTGGAAATAGGTTAACATTTTCCTCAACGGAGAGAAGTTTCCTGTAAAAACTCATTTATATATTAAATTTCAGTTTTGTATCTTAAAGGAGTACAACTTTTGTTAATTGACGGACGGAGTGAAATTAATAAGCTCTTTGGAAGGTGCTAAAGTAACATTTATATGTAAGTACACTAAGTCCTCGAGATACTGTATTTTTGGCTCTACAAATTTATGTCGCAACTTGAACTGAAGTGACAAACTATTTTATAGTATAATTCTGACTGACTGACTACTGACTAGTGCTTTTAACTAGAAATAAATTATTATTGAAGTATTTGCTTTAAACTTGCCGTATACCTAAATTCGGTATAGATTTTTATTCAAAAATCAGTAAATTAGTGTCAGGAACAATATCGCAAGCCGAATAAAAGCGGTCCATTTGTATCATGTCGTAACTCGGAATTTCTTATTAGAAGATGTATCTCGAGGGCAAAGTGCATATTAAATTTATAACAATTATACTAACACTAAAAATTGTTTTTGTAAATTTTGTTATTTCGGAAGACTTCGGAAAATAATTTGTTTGGTGGCCCAATAGATATGTATATGGCACTTAGTAGAGGCTGCTTGAATCCTTATGTCGACTGTTTCAAAACTCATGTGCAAATTATTCGTACTTGTTTCAGTTGTATTTCAGCTCTACCTTTTTGCGTTATTTCTTATCATACAAAAATCTTGGAATATTCAGTAAATTTTTTATATCTAAAAGCAGAAATTTCGTATACAAGTACTTTAAAGACAGGCAAAATATTTTTTCACTAAAAATTACTCTTTTCCCAATCGGCGATAATGAAAAATGAACAAGACCTTTAATAATTGGTTTTAATTAGTTTCACATAGTTTTTTAAGCTTTAAAATGGAAACATTTATAAGAAATTCGATAGTTTTAAAATACTTACACTGTCATCGTTATTAATTTGGCAAGATCAATCAAAACTTTTTCTTTCTCATTTGCTTTGCTTTTAACATAATACACGTTCATACATACATATGTAAATATATATATACCTTGAATCCAACATTAGTTTTTAATTGATTATTCAACAAAATGATTTTATGACAACATTTATAAGATTAGCAAAAAATATATCGAATCATTAGAATAAAAATTGAAGTATTCATTATTGGTTTAAGGAGTAAGTGTTAAAAGTGTGCATATGGTATTTATGTATATGAGTTAAAAAGTGCATTAAGATTGGAAACTAAAATTATTAAATTTTTATTTTCTGATCACCCAGCTTTGGACAAATTTTTATATTGTGATTTGATCTCATAATTGTGTTCACAATTAAATAAGTCCTTGTACCTTTAGAAGTGTCACAAATAATAAAATATAACAAAACAATTTTTCTTAATTACAAAAATTTATTTTAAATTAAATAAATAACAAATAACATTTAAATACGAGTATCTTGAATAGTCTAATGGGTTTTTTTTTATTTAATTTGTTCATCTTTATCCTCGTGCAGTTGCTGCAACATTAGCCGCTGCTTGTGCAATTCCAATTGTTTGAATAGTTGCGTCACGTACTCTTTGGCCCAATTTTTCCTAAAATTAAAAATTAAATACAAAATTAGACCATAATTTGGCTTAAATATCTAAAGCTTTATTATTAACAAAATAATTTTAGTGTCCATTTTTGCGATTATAGATTTTATTAATTTTGGAACAATATTTTCCTATAAATACTTACAACAGGTTTAAAAGTTTTCTTCCACCATCCAGCTTGTGATTGACCGAAAACAGCCATTAAAACAACTAAGGTAAATACAAATACTTTTGAGAAGTTCATTTTAAAAAAAATTTTTTAGTAAAATAATTAAAACTGTTATAAAAATTTATTGTAAGTTTTCTACTCGATGAACAAGTTAAGAATGGATTTACGTAGATGTGAGATACGTTTTTATAGAAATTCACTCTTCAAATCATATTGTACATTTTATTTTCATTTTAAAATGAGATACGAAAATATATGGGAATCACCTTTAATTACAGTGATATTTATTCGCGGTTATAAATTTTAATTAGAAAACTTTGTACTGATAATAAAATGATTTCTCTGAGGAAAAAAGCTTTTATGAAATAATCTTTATATTGCAGTTTTTTTCTTAGAACTATGAAAAGTGATTTTATTGATCTAAGAAATATGAAAGTAAAGGTATTTGGTTCCAAAAAAAACCCAGAGAATTTTATTTTAGTGCATTAGTGAAGAACTTTGTTGAATAGTTCGATTAAAAACGTCGGAAATCAATAGCATCAATGAAGTAGTTATTAAAGCTTCGAATAGTATTAAGAACTAGAACATAATTACGATATTAATTCGGATAACAAAACAATTATCGTATATCCGCAATTTAATATTTCCCTGTATATACATATATATAAACGCAGACTCAATATTGCGTTTACAACCTACTTTTACTTTCGATGTGAAAATATGAAAAGCTCTACCGCTTTTCGAAACTTTTTTGTTAATATGTTTCCGGACAATATTTACAAAATTATTTAAAGTCCTTTTTAAATGTTTGTGTGAAGGTACAAATTTAAGGTTAAATAAATTTTCCACTTTGAAACTGGTTTGTCAAATAGAGAGAGGTGACTGACTAAGGACATGGTTTTAAAAATAAGTATTCTTGATCGGTTTGGTTTATATTTTACTTAATTTGAATTCATTAGCAAATTTTTTATAATTTACCCTGTTAAGGCAATAATATCAATAAAATAATTGAAATATTTACAATATGTGTACATTTAAGTACATAATAACCTGCATCCATAGAATTTTTAACAATAAATACATATATATTACTTTATATAGCATCCTAATTAACAATATATGCAGAAGAAAATTGAAATATATTTCTTATCTGCTAAAAACACACAAAGATTAACAACAGTGGAGAACATTAATTGAAAAAAAAAAAAAATAAAAACACACAAAAGGTGATTCCCACTCGTTTTGCGTTATACTTACTGTTAATAAATAGACCCTGAAGATAATTCAATAATCAAAAGTTCTACTTAGAGAAAATAATCCCCTTACACAAAATAATTTTTACTGACCGCATTGCGTATAATAAGAAAGGTTATATGATGGAACTAAATTTCTTGTTCCATCACATAACCTTTCAGAGTCACATAACTTTTCCATAAATAGTGGGAACGCACTTCTCCATGATAGGGAAGCTTAAATAAACTATTTTTATAGAGATGTTTGTCTGCCGATCTACCTTTGTTGTTGACAAGCAGTGATAAATTTTTGGGATATATCAAACCTTAGAATTAAACTTTTTTGCGGAGAGAGATGAAACCAATGAATTTCCTTGAAATTTAATATTTTAATTTATTGTCTTAAAGATTTGAGCTCGCAAACCAAACTAGGGATTGATGAAGTTTTTTAAAATTTAATATTTGAATCCTGGTTTTTATAGAAAATAACTGACAAACTTTTAAGTAAATTTAGGGTGGCGCAAAGCTATACTCTACTAAAAACCAAAATTAACTTATTTCTAAGTATGTTAACTAAAGCTTACTAACTTCCTTAAAATTGGAGAAAAGTGTGTAAAATGGATTTTTATAATCCTCTGTAAAATTTTGGCTAAACTAGACAATTCACATTTTCGATCGGTTATGTGCTGACCACATAAGATTTCTTTTTCTATAAAAGAGTAATATATTTTCAGTTTTGTATCAGTTTTAAACAATCCAACAATAATAAAGGAGGTTCAAATTGCAATCACTAAAACAAAATTAAGAACTTTTCTTTAATGATTTAAAAGTTCTAAATAAAATCTAGAAAGAAAAAATTATGAATTTCTCAAAAATATTTGTATTTGCTTTAATTGTTTTAATGGCAGTTGTTGGACAGTCCCAAGCTGGATGGTGGGAAAAAATATTTAAACCAGTTGTAAGTATTCAACTAGTTCCTTTTAGTTTTTAGAATTGCAATGGTTAAAAAAAAAATCCATAATTATCTAATTTTGTCTTTAGGAAAAATTAGGACAAAGGGTACGTGATGCAACAATCCAAACAATTGGGATTGCACAACAAGCTGCTAATGTTGTAGCTACAGTTGGATAATTGACTGGTTGTTTTTTATTTGAATTAGAATTTTTGAGCATTTATTGTTTTACAGTTTATCATTACATTGTCAATATTTTACATTCTAAACGTGTCAAATGTACCTTGTTATTCATAAAACTTAAGTTTTAAGCAATTTAAGATATGGGAAAATACAAAGAAATAAAAAAAAATGTTTGTAATAAAACGAAATTTAATTGTTTTAATTAATTTTCCTAGCTTTTTGTGTTGTCAAGTATATATTTTGCGTACGAGTATAAGTTTGTTTTACTTTGTGTTCTTGGTAAATTTCTCACATAAGACGAGCGCTGTTAAATATTTCTTACAAACATAGCTATATGTGTGAAATTGAAATACCCAAATTTCAGAAGATCAGAAGCATAAAAAAGTATAAGCGTTTTGAATTTTGAAACAAAATGTAGTTGTAAATATGTAGTTGTTTACGGTATTTTTTTTCTAGAACCTCTATGTACTACATATAATTTTTTAAAAATCCATTGGTAAATTTTAGATATTCAAATAGACACAGAATTAAAAATTTTAAAGCTAATTTGTTTTCAACAACTTTACACCAATAAAACCCGACTCCACGTCAATGAAAAGTGTTTCATTTTGCAACTTAGGAAAACGATAAACGTATTATTGAACGTCATCTCGATCGAAGCAAACGAAGCAAAAGTGGACGCTTTTTATTAACAATAAGACGAATATTTTTTGGTGCTTATACCCGTGTGTAGTAGTAAAATATAATAAGTTTATCGTTCTGTTTGTTATACTTAAAAATAATGTTCTGAGATATAGATTGTGTATATGAAGAATTCACAATGCAACAGGTTCCGAGTTACAAAGGTATAAAATCAATGTCGACTAATCCTTTATACTTTTCGAAATTTCAAGTATAACACCGCATCTGTTTCAGATAGCGCGTTGTTAAATATAATTTGAAGACCTTAGAACAAGGGCTTCTCATAAATATCTCCACTAGTTAGAATCTATTCAGATTTCGGAATCACATGACTTTAAAATTCAAAAAATTTTAAATTTTAGTTTTTTTTTAATTTTAAAAAACCTTAATTTTTTAAATGACATAACATTGTAGTTTTCTTTTATTTTAGCACGGCTGGCAGCCTTAATAACTGAGCTTTAATTTGGTATGTGAGTTATCTTCCTACCTGTTCTGATTTAGGAGTTATTGAATAAAATAAAATACTGAAAATGTTATTCAATACCAAATTTTTTCCTTTAACGCATTAAAGAAATGCACAACAACCTCTCAAAATGGTGTCTTTTTTTTAATTATGCGAATGTTCAACTTAGCAACCCTCACATTTGAAAAAAATTAATAGTGCGGAAAATGTCATATGGCAATGAAAACTCTACAATGTGTGGGGTAATATTTAAGTGACTTGTCGCAAATAATTTTTTTGTGTTTGCGCAGATAGAGAAAAGCTTATGACATAGAAAAATGCTTTCTCTCACTTTGTAAGTTCGGCATGTAAAATATATTGTGGCTACAAGTCTCCTCTTTTTGTTCAGAACACGGCTGGCATTACAAAGACCTTTTCCTAATATTTTAAGTTTCCCAAAATTATCTTAATTCTCAAGCTCTATATAAATGTCAATATGCAATTGAAATTAACTTTGATTTTAAAGAGAGTGGAAACAATAAAAATTAATGTGACTAATTAATTCGACAATAATTGCATTTTAAATAATAATTTAGATTTTTTGTTTAAATTTATTTAATTAAATTTTTACTTTTTTCAACAAAATTAACAAAATGTTAATAACTTTATAAGGGTCTAAAATACTGCTGTCTGTTCCAAAATTCTGACTGATATTCCTATCGTATTAACCTCGAGCTGTAGCTGCTACATTAGCAGCTTGCTGTGCAATCCCAATTGTTTGAATACTTGCATCACGTACCCTTTGCCCCAATTTTTCCTAAAAGACAAAAACGGGTAGTTATAGAAACCTTTTGTACTATTAAAGTTCTCAATTCTTAAAAGAACTTATTGAATACTTACAACTGGTTTAAAGGTTTTCTTCCACCAACTAGCTTGTGATTGTCCAAACATTGCCATTAATACAATCAAAGCAAAAACGAATACTTTAGAAAAGTTCATGGTTTTAAGATTAATTTTTTTTTAGTTTATAAAATGCTTTTATATTTTATTCGAAATTTCCAATGGAAACGTCAATAATAAGTGATGTTTTTTAAGTGATAATAGTATTAAGATTTGCAGACACTTTTATACAAAATTTTTTTGTTTGAACATTCAAAAAGAGAAAATATGTAATCTTTTTTTAAAGGGAATCACTTCAAATTTTCAAGAAGTTGACATAAAATTAAAAATTTTTCTTTAAATTATTTTTGATAAGAAAATTATCTTGAATTTTTGATTTTCTTTTTGTATGTTTAGTTTATTGAGTTTTTATATGATTTTAAGCTTATTTAAATTTTTTATTTGCGTACTGAGATTTGATTTGCTTTTATTTTCTAAGTTTATTTTTAGATTCAATTAATCTCAATTTTGATATCTTTAAATTGTGAAGGCTTTGGAGAAAAATATAAAGTTTAAGGGAAATCAAGGTTTAGGACCTTTAACCTCTAAAGTATAATTAATTCAGCACGCGCATAATTTTTTTGAAGATAATTAATTAAACAATTGAATTCTCCCAACTTCTTAGAAATTGGCCCGTTCCATGCACGAATGAGACGATGCACGAGACTTATAACAAATTCCTAACAAATTTTCAGTTGCTATACAAAGAGACATTCTGCCTATGGTGCGTTTAGTTCGCTTTTTTTTTTTACCTTATAGAATTTAATTTTTATGTCTTTCAAAATTAATCCAAATTCTATATTGATGAAATTCTAAAATTTCTTATATTTAAATTATTTTACTACTGTACAATTTATCAAAAATTAAAATATTCCAACAACATTAAAAAAAAAAACTATAAATAACCAATAAATTATTTTTTCCATTTGTTTGTTAACCACGTTGTAAAGTAGCTACAACATTGGCTGCTTTTTGAGCAACTCCAATTGTTTGTAATGTTGCACCACGTATTCTTTGTCCAAATCTTTGCTAAAATTTAAAATTTTCAATTAAAATCATTTTTCAAAATAGTGGGCATTGATACTTACAATTGGTTTAAGAGTCCTTTGTACCCATCCAGCTTGCGATTCGGATAAAGTGATTGCCAGTATAAAAAACGCAATCGTAAACCACTTTAAAAAATTCATTTTTGTTTGTATTTTTCTTTTAGCGGCAGTTCTACAATTCACTACTGCGCTCCAACAACTAATAGTTAATATTTAAATTTTTTACTTACATATATGTCATCAAATACTTTTTCAATAAACTTATAAAGTTAAAGCTTTCAAAGAGGTTTCGTATCTCTTTTTCATAAAACAACTTCAATTCGTATAAAATTATTATAAATACCTGCACCATAATATTATTTAAATTTTGTACATGTACATACATATGTATATGTTGCAGTAATATTAACAAGAATTCTTATTAACCCATTTTTAACTCTTGCATACTCAATAAATGAAATGGACGATAAATGGACGTACGAACGTATGTTCGAAGGGTATACTAAATTCGCCTTACCGTTTGTAACGCTAAGAAATAACGGTCTTAGATATAGACTCAAGTGTATTTTTTTGATCAACGTCGAACTCTGAGTTGATTTAGCTTTGTCTGTCCGTCCGTCCGTCTGTCCGTACGTCCGTACGTCCCAACGATAACTCAAAAACTAATTGAGCTAAGTTCACCAAATTTTCACAAATGATTTACTGTAGTAAGTGCCAGAACCCTATTTAAATTGGACATGATCGGGGTACCGGTTCGGGTAGCTGCCATACAACTTCAAAATTTATTTGCCTATATCTCAGAAACTATAAAAGCTATGGTATTGAAATTTCTTACAGGCCAATATATTTGTAGGGCCGATGTGCCTAGAGTAAAATTCGTTAAAATTTCTTGGCTCTTTCTGGTAGCTGCCATACGACTTCAATAGTAGTTTGGCACACACAGTATTTTGAAAAATACAGTACTGAAATTTTTTCATAAACTCATATGGTAATACGGCAAGTTAAAGTCATAGTCTGTCCAATAGTCAGCTATGGCATATTTATTCGCTCATGGGATAACAAATTCGTACGGGTATCACAGAGTTAACACGGTCAACTCTATTTTTTCTCGTTTAAGTTAAATTTTGCTGACAATTCTTTGATTTTTCGTTTCAAAACTGTATGAATAAACGGAAGCGCAATAATTTGACCCGATTTCCGCACGAATTTAAAAGGTATATGCACGCACTAAAACTATTATACGGATACCTACAACAACACAGCAATTAATTATGGTTTTCTAAGAGTAATGTTGTTTCTCACATACTCTCTCAAAAATGTTGCTTGCTTGCTGCAAAAATGCAATAACGCAAAATTTGTTCATTTTCACAATTATTAGGTTTAAAATTTTTTGTGTGTGTGTTTCTAATCTTTGATTAGAATACTAATTAAAAAGGATGCTTAGAAGAGATAATACAAAGGGATTTACCATTTTTTATTACATTTTCGATTTCATTCCATATTATTCCTTTCCGTGGATATTCGGAATTCCATATATAATTCGGAGTTATTTAGCTTATGCATGAAAATTAACTTTTACGTTTGCCAGCTTGTTTAAATATTACTTTATTTCTCCTAGCGCCATCGAGATGAAAGCTTTACAAGAAAAATTTTCATCTTGGAGTTTTTAGTATTTTACGGTAATCGAGCGATATTGCACTGTAATACACACATACATACGTGTATGCATACTGCAATTGCAATATTATTCCATTTATAGGCGTGTTATTTACATATTATACTCAATACAAAATCGTTTTTAAATTATAAATTAGAATATTATAGATAATAAAATTTGATTACATACTATTTTAGCTTAATAATGACATAGCAATGTTTATTGAAATGCTCAAGTTTATTGAAATTAATAAACATAACTGACCTATGATAATTACTTATTAAGAGTTTTTTACGCGAATTATGTATATTTGCATTTATATATTGTGTATATGTATGTACCTACATATACATACATACTTTCAATGGCCCACATTACAATACGTGATAATGTTGGAATATTTACAAGTATAAATTCATTTCAATTACGATCAGCGACTTTACGCTAACGTTATTTATAAAAGTTCAATGAATTTATGTTATCGTCGCCTATAATTTTCGCATGTGTTTTAATTTTATGACGTCATTAAAAATTTTATATTCATACTTTTGTTATGAGAGAATAAAAAGTGTTGAAAAAAGTTTATAAACTATATTACATACATACATACATGTACGGAATAAAATGTATATATAGAATTCGTAATTAACGTAATATGTATAGATAGACATAACGTAAATAACGTATAAATTTCTAGATTTTTTTTTCAAACATAGTAACAGAATGCGGTTAGAAGTAAAATAATTGTACATACTACGTAGATACTTACATAAGTACGCATGTAAATATCTACGTAGTATGTGTCTGGAAAATTCGAATGTTTAACATTTATTATTCATGTATGTAATGTATATACAGTATAATTATTGGAATAAAAAAAACAATCAAATGAATCATTGAGAAAAAATGTATAATACACAAATTGTAGCCAGATTTACGACAAAAGGGAATAACGTATATGAGTATCCAATTACATTTTTCATATGCTTTTGTTAGGATGGCTGCACTGGTTCGAGTAGCTGCAAGTGTCAAAACAATGACCTCCTGAGAGTTTTGGCAGTCCAAGTGTCAGGACTGCATCCTACTATAAAGCAGGATGATTCGTTGGAGTTTTTTAGAAAAAAGTCGTATGGTTATGGAGAGGGGGCCACATTTGGCACTGTTGAAGCTGGAGCAAAGTTTGTTGTGTTTGGAAATTCTTTTGTTACTTACATAAATTGTCACATTGGCTGCAAAACGGCCATTGAAGTTATGTATTCCTTCCTCGATTAAATCATTAATCATTTATGTAGCGTAATATATACATTCATGTCTCAATTTTGGTTCAATATTTACGAACAATTTTGCATTCAGTGCTATCCACGCTAGGGGCTTCTTGTTGAGAAAAAATTTGTAAAGTGGTGCTGTAAATTACCAAAATTTTGGAATTGATATTTATTTACTTTTTACAAATTTTATTACTCAGGTGCATGGATAATGTTTAAATAGAAATACACCTATGTATGTAGTGAAATTATTCAATCTGGAATGAATGCATTCCTTTTAAACCTATTAGCAATCAGTTTTATGGTACATACATATGTATGTGTAATAATTTCAGCGGCTGCTGCATACAATTTTAAAAAGTAAAAGTCTTATTAATAGATGTTTCTCCGATGTATGTTAATATTTTTTTTTTCCTTCTTCACTCCTAGGAGGAGCATAGGGCTAGTGCATGATTTCATGCCCTAGTTTCATATAGTCATAGAGTTAGCTAGGTAGGTGACTAGCATATGTTAATGTTAACTTTCAAAAATTATGAAATTTCCTTAATTGATCTATGTAGTAGTTCCCAATATTGTCTATCATGATTATGAATATCGTTTAAAAATACATATATACAGTTAGTTTTTTTAGAATAATTAAAGATGTAGAGCAAAGTATATTCAATAGTTCGAAAAGTGTGGAATATGATATTGGCAAAATAAATTAGCCATGGTTAGCCATGGTTTTTAGTATTTAATTTGTGAAGTTTCACATCACAAGAAGCTGAATGATCTGAGTTATCGAATATTGAACAATTCAAAAAATGTACAGAGATTTACCGAGAGATAAATAATTACAAAGATATTAAAATTATAGTTTTTTTACCATTTACAGTGCTTCGAACACATTTTTGGTCTCCGCTCAAGCAGCCAAATATTCAACTCAAAAAAGGCTCTTTATGTTCGTATAAGTGTATAAAAGAAACACTTTCCTATTATATTAAGGCTTCTACGCGGAATTGCAGTGTACTGTACTTGTTTTGAACCAGTGCTTTACGAAAAAAATGCTAAATTCATTCATTATACAATTTTTTCGCCAGATTCCTGCAATAGCAATAAAATTATGTATATATGTAAATATACATATATGCTTGACTAAATATCTGGTAACTTTCATTATAAAGTTAATTTTAGTTTCTTTGAAATAAAGAGATTTAAAATTAAAGCAATTTGAAATTTTGTGCAACTTTATTATGTGCACGTAACGTACACGTATGTGTTAAAAAACAAACATAACAATCTTTAACAGACCTTTTTATTCATATGTGTTCTACAATATTTATTTACACACATGCTGAAAATATATGAAAAAAAAACCCTTTTAGAATTTTTTTCTCCTTATAATAACATGCATTAAACTTACCAAAAAAAAAAAAAAAACAAAGAAAAATTATAAAGAAATTTTCAACTATTTACTTATGCAAATGTTATGTTTGGGTTGTGCAATCTCCAAAAAAATAAACCTAAATTATTTTTTTAAGATTTTTTTCCATTTTATATACACACACATATGATGCAAATCAGGGTAAAATTACGGGAAAAGAAACACAAGAATAACGTTAAAAAGACAGCAAAACAGGAATTTAACATAATAATTAAATTTAACAAAGGGAAAATTTCTATACTCTACTATTTAATTAATTTTAATCAAAAAATATCCTTGTTGTAGTACAACTTATAAATTATAAGTTTTAACAAGTATTTTAGGTATGTATGCAAGTATGAACATAAAAATAACAGCAAAAATAACATTAATTATACAATGACAGTGTAGTAACAACTGCAGAAATTAAAAAGAAAAAAAAATTGTGAAAGAAATTAAGAACACTGAGAAAAATAGAGCTGATCATGTCTACTCTGTGGGGTCCGTACGAACTTGGTATAATAGTCAGCTATGGCGAGCACATATACAATAGCTGACTCTATTATCGTATTGCCATATTTATTTCAGTAATTTCAATTGTTTCTAAAGTATGACAAAACAACTATTGAAGTTGTATGACAGCTACCACAATGAATCAGGAATTTTTAACAACTTTTATCAAACATTGCAACCGCAATAATATATTTGCATGTGCAAAATTTTGATATTATATTCAATAATTTTTAAGATATATAGCCAATTGAAGTCGCAAAGCAGCTACCGTAAAGCAACTAGAGGTAAGGCATTTACTACTATAAAGCATTTGTGAAAATTTCGTAATTTTAGCTTAATTAATAGAGTTATCGCTAGGACTGACGGAACTGGCAAACGGACAAACATGATTAAATTGGCTTAGAATTCGGTACTGATCGAAAATATAAACTCATGTCTATATCTCAACCATTATTTCTTAACGTTACAAACGGTAAGACAAATTTATAACCCCTTTAAAGCGGGTCTAAAAATAAAAAATAGTATAGAACAAATAATGTTCTTGTGTACAAATACACAACGTAACATACTTTTGGTGTTTTTTAAAATGTATATACAATTTTTTATTTACACTTTTATGCGGTAACATATTATAACTGTTTTCATATACATATGCACAAAATATTCAAATGAAACATATGTTAATTTATTCAAAATATCCTCAAGATATTTTATTGAAATTAAAATTTTCTATGTTGATTTTTTTTTTAATTAGGTAGCTTGTATGATACGAACAAATATACCAATTCTTGTATACAAAATTCATATTTAACGTTACGGATGGTAACAATATGTCGCAAACATGGTATGGCAGGAACAGTCTACTTATTAAAATTTGATATTTACATTAATTTTTCAATGGTGTCATTTTCAATAGAATGCGCTACAACTCTATGAATTTAAAATACATTATTACCTCTAGAAAATTAAAATTCAAATGTTTAGCAATGTTCATATAGGTACTGAAGTTAATTTGTTATCAAAAAAGATTAATATCGTACCAAAAATTAAAATCGAATTCGCCTAAAATTAAATTTTTAATTCTCATTTGTATAGAGCTTAAACGTACGTACATATATACATATATGTCATTAATAAATTGAATTACATTACATCGAATGATAAAAATTTTCCGTTTCGAGATATTGAGTACGAAATTTTCAATATCAATAACTTCACTTTTAGAGAAGGAGATTAATTATTCCGTAAATCTAAATCCAAAATGAATTACAGTAGACTCGCAATTATATCCAGTTTAATTAATGCCCAAAGGAGTTCAAACAACCAAATTGTTAATACAAAAGGGCTATTAAATATAGACTAAAGAGTAATTGAAAATTTAATTTATTTGACTTTCAAATATAATATTGCACTTGAAACCATTGTAAATTATGTAATTACGCCATACATATATTTTTCAAATTTAAAATAATTTGTAAATTGTGTTCTCATATAAGTTAACGCTAGTTAATATAACAGGAAGCAATCCAGTACAAATAATTTGTATAACTGATTGTTCATTATGTACATACATAATGCGTATGTTATAAGTAATATAACTACGGCTCTACTGTATGCGAAAAATTATAATGATACGGGTAAAATCTAAGTGTAAAATATATGCAGATTTTTGAGCACATTCAAATTTTCCTTATGTTCAATTAAAAAAGTCTTCTAAAAATAATATTATTCTCTAAAAATGTGAAGAATAAGAAAATTACGGATTTTTCCGATTCATTGCAACAAATTTTACGCTGTATCAAATTTCCTTATTATTTTAAAAGTCATTGATCTTGTTATTAAATTTTAGATGAATTATAAAATGAATAAAATATTTTAAATATGCTTAAAAGTTTCTTTAGCAATTTTCCCAAAAGAATCACTATTGTTTGATTCATTTTGGTTTTTTCGTTTTGCTCGTTTTGCATGTGCATGCATTTACATATTTTGTATGCAATTGAAAATTTGTAAGTAATAGAAAATATAAAAGATCTAGTCAAGAAAAAAAATCAACGAACAGAATATTTAACTTGAACAGACATATCCTTCCTTAAAAATATTTTCATAAAATTAAAATGACTCTCTTGTATAATATCTTGTATACGTAAGTATATAGTATACAAGGATAATAATATTCTCTTAAAAGAATAGAAGAAGGAAACGAATTAAATTTCTTATGCATTCATATATGTATAAAATATGAGGAGTAAAACAAAAATAAAGCATATATGTATATATTTATGTATAAGTAGAATCAGAATTGCAATATTAGAATAAAATTTCTCTTTCTTTAGCATATTATTATTATAATATAAAATTACTCAATACACAAATAAACAAGAGTGTTATATCGTTTTTCTTTATATAAGTATTATTCAATTTACTCATTTTGATCCTTTGTCTAGACGGTTAAGGCCCTCCTGTCAACATACACACATATTATACGTATAGATAGTAATAAAATCCGTGAAGAAAACACCACCAAAATCAGCACTATATCGTCAAAAATTGGAAATTTTTTTTTTCAACTCTTATATAAAATAAAATAAAAAAATCAAATTCATAACAATTCCTTATAATCTTGTAACAAGTTTTTCTTTTTTGTTTTAAAAGTAAACTAAAATAAATCGTTCAATATTGAAAATGAAAAAAAAAATTTAGGAAAAATAAGAAAAATCCTTTGAAATACTCCGCGGCACCTTTACAGAATAAAAAAACCAACAAGAAAAACATAAGAATAAAGAGTAATGGAACAGTTTTTCCATTTTCATTACATAGCTTTCCTTGTAATAATTTTTTTGTTTGTTATCTAAAATACAAAAACTCAAAATAAATATGAAATTTTTGTCTCAAAATGTCAATATTTATGATGGGGTTAAAAATTTGGCAATGCACGATATAAATTTGATAACAATCAAAATAAAAAGTAAAAAATTTACAAATAAATTATCGTGGGAAATGTGAAAATATTTTTGGAAACATTCAACGCTTTTTCTTATTGTTCTTATGTATAAAGAATCCTGAATTTTATTAAAAGAATAAATAGTTGCAGAAAAAAAAATAAAATCTTAAATAATAAATATTTATAGAATTACGGCACCATAATATATCCTTTGGGGTATTCCGAAAATTTTGTTTGAAATAATGCGACAAGAAAGCTGGGAAAATAAAATTTGTATACTTTTTAAAATAATTAATGAAAAAATATTTTGAATCTTTCCTCTTTATAAAAATAATGTAAATTTTAGTTTTCATTGTAGAAAATTGCATAACATTTAATAGAAAATTTATTTCATTGCATAAAATTTCCGATTTTACATTTATTTTTTCTAATTATTTCTAAATATAAAATATCACGGTTCGTTTGAAAAAAATTTATCTCAGAAATATTGTAGATGGCAGCACTAAAATTCTGCTTTTCAAAATAAGAATTATTTCTTTTTCATTTATATGTATAAGACCTGGAGAAAAATAATTTATAGGATTCATACTAGGAATCATAACCCTGAAAAGCATAATATGAGCCTCTGAGGCTTCTTTCTTTCTAAAAAAATTTCTATATTTTTTATACTCTTATCGCTTCACTTTCTAATCTTCATTTAGGTCTATATTCACCTATAGCAAAACTAGTTGTACAAATATAATTTTTTTTTTAGTTTTATAAAACAAAAATTTTCCAAAAAATCTAATACGAAAATTCAGAACTTATGAATCTGAAATTATGGAAATTTATTTGTACAGTACTTGTGCGTTAGTATTCTTGCTTCTTCTTAGGAGTTATGCTCAATGATGGCCTAGCGACCAAAGTCACACGCTTGGCGAGGTAATGTACGGAGGACCTGCTGTACCTGCCACATCAAATAACCATTCTAAATACAATAACGATTTTGTTATTTATTCTTGATGGTTTCCAATAGAAAAATTATTTTTTTATTTTTTTCCTAAAGCTTTACCTATAAATAGTAGTAACTATAATTATAAACATTTTTCATTTTAAGAATTTGGATCGTTTTAGGATGTTACGTGTGAAATTATGTTGTGCTTTTAAAAACCAAAATAATTCGTAAATTAAAATAAAGAACAAAATGTTACCGTAATGTTACTGTCTATTACTTTATTTATTTGAATCATATATAAAAATAATTAAAATAAAAATATTAATTACCCCATATAATTATAAAACAAGGTAGCATGTTTTTTATATTATTTGAACAATTTATTGCATTTTTAAATTTGCGTATATATGTAAATGTAAATACATAATAGTACCAGTGCCATATCTTTAACACTAGTACAATATGTACATATATTATTATTCTCAATTATACTTATGTAAGGATTTTTCATTTAAAATCCTTATTTACATCACAAAAAGTGTTATAAAAAATTTAAAATTTAAAAAATTGAAAATATTGCATGGGAGTACGAGTATAACAATATTGTAAAGGTAAATGAATAGTAATAATACTCTTTATATTTATTGTAACACGCGAGATTTCATTTCATGTCTCTTATTACCATAAATGTAATAAGAAACAAAAAAAAAACAAAAATAAAAATGCGACAATTTAAGAAGGATTTTAAAATTTACATATTTTTCTATCAGTTTGGTGAATGTATGTACACTGTGTAGGTAGATAAGTAAGTAATAAGTTGTGTAACAATATTATTAGCTCGCTTTAAATAATTTTTTTTTATTCTATCATGGCACATTGTATACACGTTATTACTTTATTATTATTGTTATTTAAAAATTAAAGAAGCATTCATTCATCAAATACTTTAAAATTTTAAGAATGAATTGAATAGATGGCATTAATTTGGAAAAAAAATGAAAGAAAATAAATTAAAAAAAAATTTATCTTTGACACTTCAAAGTTGGATTTTTTTTTGTTGGTTGCTTTTAATTCCATAAATATAATTTAAAGAAAATAGTGTCTGTACCTGCATTTATCATGAACATTTACAGCAAATATGAAATGCAATGAGTAGCAGAAAATTTTTAAAATTAAAAAACAATCTTACTCTAATCTTTTAAAATCTTTTCATTTTTACACAATAAAGGAACAAATTTTTTCAAAAAAAAATTTAATATCAAAGTAGACGTTGAAAAGCGAAATTCAATAGGGAATTTGATATAGAAAATTCAAAATTCAGTCTAGCCCATGGATGGCAATTAAAGGGCACGCGTGCCAAACTTGGCACGGAAAAAAAATTTGATGGCACGTTATAGTTGTGCCTCGACAAATTTTTATATAGATTTTTTTTCTAATAAAAAATCTAAAAACTCGTTGAAAAATTTATTGAATGAAAAATTTCCTAAAAATGATAATTTCCTAATAGCGAAATGACAAATATTCAAAACCAAACATATTCAAATGTTATATTCTTTTTATTTTTGTTTTTTTTTCGCTTCACTAAGTAAAGTATTGAAAAAAAATTGAAAACGAAAAAAAATTCAAACCGCTTTGAAAATGCATTGAGTATTCAAAATTTCAAAAAAGAAAAAACATAGTAAACTTTGAAGTTTTCTTTTTAAAACAAAAAAGTTGTGGTTTTTAGGGTATGAAAAATTATCCATATTTCATTTGGAGCGAAGTTAGCAAGAGTGAATGTCATAATTGTTTTTCTGAGTTTACACAACACGTGTCGTGTTTAGTTTTTTACCGTTATTTTTAATTGAAAATACTTCTAATAGAAAGTGAATGAAAAACATCGACCAATTTCTAATGCTAAATATTTTTACAGCTGTAAACTTGATTTCGGTAATGAACTAATTTAACAAATAAACATTATTTAAATATATATAATTTTTATCGTGTAATTTTAGATTTAATTATTTACCCCATTAACATGTCACCAATAAAAAAACAAAAACTACAGGATGTTCGCAGTTTTTTACCATCTTGGACAATTGATTACGGCTTTATTAAACATGGAGATAAGAGTAGTTGTGGTCTGTGTTCCGAAGTTATTGTATGTCGAACATCTTCTATTAAACGACATTTTGAAACTAATCACAGGGAAATTTCTGAAAAAAATATTGCCGAAAGAAGAGAATTAATATTACAACGATTAAAAGATGTTGAAAAACAATCAAATTTGTTTTCAAGATTTGTGAAAACTCCTAATAATATAACAGAAGCGAGTTTTGAAATTTCTTATTTGATTGCTAAACACTCGAAACCATTTTCTGACGGAACGTTTATAAAAACACTTATGTTAAAAGCTGCTTCCAGTTTGTTCCAAGATTTCAATAATAAGGAAAAAATTCTCCAAAGAATACAAGAATTACAGATGAGTAGAAATACTCTTAAACAAATAATTTTAAAAATGAGCATTAATATTTCCGAACAACTTCAAACCGATATTAATAGTTGCGATTTCTTCTCAATTTGTTTGGATGAAACAACTGACATAAACTCGTCTGCCCGATTAGCAATTTTTGCACGTTATTCAAAAGGGAATGAAATACGCGAGGAGCTGTTGAAATTAGCAAATATACCGGAAAGAACAAGAGGTGCAGATATTTGTGAAGTTGTTGTTAATGAATTAAAAAGCCTTAATCTCAATTTAAAAAAAATTGTTTCTATTACAACGGATGGAGCACCTAATATGACTGGTCCGGCAACAGGGTTTGTTAATTTATTTCAAGAACATGTTGGACATCCGATTGTAAGATTTCATTGCATCATTCACCAGCAAATGCTTTGTGCAAAAGTAGGTACTAGCGATTTAAAAGAAGTTTCAGAAAAAGTTAATAAAATTATAAACTTTATTGTTGCACGTGATATGCACAAAAGACAATTTAAATTAATGTGCAATAACGTGCGTTGGCTGAGCCGGGCCATATCGTTAGAAAGATTTGTGAGCTGCTTGGATGAAATACGTCTGTTTTTGCGTGAAAACAATAGGGTCGATTTTAAAGAACTTGATGACATAGAATGGCTAACAAAATTAATGTTTTCCACTGATTTAACATTACATTTAAACTCTCTAAATAAAAAATTGCAAGGGCGTGGAAAGACGATTGAAGTTATGTTTGGACTTATAAAGGGGTTTGAAGTTAAACTAGATATTTTCATTAGAGATATCGAATCTGGAAAATTTGAATATTTCCGAAAACTAAAAGTTTTTTTTGATGAAATACACATTTTTGAAAAAACTAATTGGAATTTCACCTATGAATTTACAAATATTCTTGTTTCTATTAAGCAACAGTTTGCACAAAGATTTCTCGATTTTAAAAGGATCGAAAATATTTTAAAAATTATTAATTACCCAGATTTATTTGATATGCAAGATTGTGACAATAACCTCCTTAATTGGATGCGATTAGATAATTTAGAAATGCAAATTATTGATCTGCAATCCAATCCAATTTGGGTAAATAAATTTGTGAATATGCGGAAGCTTGTTGAAGATTTAGAAAGCCATCAATCCCAAAATGTGGAATCAGAATGTTTCATGGAAAGTAAAATTTTAGAAGCTTGGAATAGTATGCCAGATACCTTTTATTCTGTCAAAAAATTAGCAATCTCGTTGTTAACGATTTTCTCTTCCACTTACTCTTGCGAAAGTCTTTTTTCCGTTTTGAATCATGTACATTCAAAGACTAGAAACAGATTAACAGAGGAAGATTCGGCAGCATGTATTACTCTGCAGTCAACAATGTACCAGCCCGACATAAAAACTCTTGCAAGTAATATGAAACAAAAAGTTTCTGATAAAAAATTAAATTAATATTTTTTCTATCTGTATTTATTAATTTTTATACCTTGAACTATAATATGTATAAATAAATATTATTACAACTTGTCATAATATTGTATTTACCTAACCATACCTGTACTTGGTACTGTGCTGGCACGGGAAAAAGTGTGACAATAAATTTCCCCAAATTTTGGCACTTTGATCAAACCCTATTTGCCATCCCTGGTCTAGCCTGTATTCCAAGAAGATACTAGATATTTATTTTCAATATTTTTTTTGAAAACAAGTTGTCTACTGAGTTATTAATAAATACAACGTGTAGTTGTTTAATTAATAAGTAATGTGCTTATTACACCAATAATATTAACTCAATGGAAATTTCTTTATACAACTGCAGAACAGATGGTTGACGTAATCAAAGGAACGACTTAAAAGCAAAATGAATTAAAAATTTTTTCTGCTCCAACGGGACTCGAACCAGTGACCTACCGCTTTCCAGACGGACGCTCTATCTATTTAGCTACAGAAGTATAAAGAAATTGCCGCCGAAATGCTCTTCACATTGCTTTATACTGTAATCTACATACATGATTACTAAGTAGTGTTTACATTGAGATGCAATCTTCTATTTGAAACACACAATAACAAGAACATATATATAAATAGGTTTTGTGCCTATTACACTAATAATGTTAACTCAATGGAAAGTTGTCTTTCGAAAATTACATATGTATATTGAATTTATTGAATTTAGAATAGATTTGAGTTTAGAATAGAAATAAGTGTGATAATAATTATTAAACTTACAACAATTTATTGATTTAAATAACCAAAATAAACTTATTCATTGCAAGTTAAACTATAGTTTTGATTTATTTAAATGAATTTGAGGATTCTAAAATTAATTCTGTAAATTTGAACTACAATTATATATGTGTGTACAATTTCAAGTATAAAATTTAAAGTACTAAACGTATGAATATGTAGTCAGGACCATTAAACGTAGATCATGGAAAATGTGCGGTACTGCAAAAAATTAGTAATATGTTTTCGGAAATTTTAATTCTTATATTGAAGTAGCTCAACGTATTCTTGTTCCAAATTACCTACATACATACATACATATGTTACTATAAAATATTTGGCCAATGTACTTTGCTCTTTAAAAATTTAGGCCGCACCATTTGAAACTTAATTTGAGAGGATTTTCTATTAAAATTTAATTTTATTTCACAAATTAAATAATAATTTGAATTTAGTTTTTGTACTTATGTATGTATATGTAGGTATACATGATATATGGCACACATTGTTTATTATAGTGGATTTGAGCTTTAAAAAATAAATTAAAGTTCGCTATAGTTTTATAATTTTTTTTTCCTTCACTCCTGGGAGGAGCATAAGGCTAGTGTATGATATCATAGATAGACATGCTCCAGTTTCATTTCATCATAGAATTTTAACTAGGTAGATGACTAGCCTGTCGTAATACTTTTATAATGACTTGCTTATTGAAATTTTCTAAAATTTGGGACTCTATATATAATTCTAAATTTAAAAATTAAAATTTCGTTAAAAACCATTCTATTTTAGCCATATTTTAGCTTGATAATTTAAAGTACTCGATAAATTTTGAAATAATGACAATCAACTATAGTGAAACATTCAATAATGATTTACCAAAATACCATGAAAATCGTATATACTTGTACATTTGAATTAATTTATTACAAATGAATAATAAAATAGACTTGGATTAAGAAAAAGGTAACAAAGAACGTAAGAAAAAATTACGCGTAGGTATTAAGCACGTAACAAATGAAAATTTGACGAATGACAATTTTTCTGAAAAATTAAAAAAAAATTTTCATTTGATTGTCGCGCTTCTAGTCGTGATTAAAGATGCGAAAAATATAACATAATCTTCTAAAATGATTTTTTTTTATGGGAAATTGACAGGTTGCTCATTTTATTTTGTTTCTTCTTCTTGTGTTTGTTTTTTTTTTATAGAATCATACGCTAGGCATTAAATTTGACGCCCACCCTATTATTAAAAATTCTTAAAATATTTCTTTTAGCTTTGGGATTTTTTATTTAAATTTTTGATTTTTTTTTTGTCTTGCTTAATAAAAACCAATCTAATAGTAGATTGTGTCCTTTATTGTGTTTTTTTTTTTTGTTTTTTAATAAAAAATCTAAAGAATTTTTGTGACAACGTTCGCGAGAACGCGCGATTACTTATTTATTATTGTTATTATTATTTTTTTTATTTTACATTTATTATTTTTTAATATTATTGAAACATGATTAAAATTCAAATTAGAAATGTAAGAAAAACTCATGAATCCTTGTTATTAAGCATTGAATTAAATTTGAAAATTATTTGAATAACAATGCGCTCTCTATTATATGGAAGGTTTATTCAGTCATAATAAAATTTTTGTTATATTCATATGTATGTACATATGTATGTATATGTAAGTTAAAATGTCATCTTATTTGATGGTGAGTGAAGTGTAAAACGCGATTATTAAAAAAATCATAAATAATTGAGAACAAATTATATATTTTTGACATTATACATATTTATATACATGTAAATAAATATGAAACCCATCAGGATAGGAAAAAAATTATCCTTTTTTGTATCCTTTCTTAATATTTTATATGGAAATACAAAATGTCAACAAAAATGTAAAATATAAGAGAAAAAATAAGTTTAATTTACAACTACTTGTAAATATGTTACAATTTTTTTTATATGTGATTTATGGAATATTAACACTGTTAACCCCATGACATATTAAACAATATTGTATATAAAAAAAATATAAGATTATATAACATTATAATATTGACAGTTAACGTGTTTTTGGTTTTACAATTTTATATTTGATTTGAAGTCCTGTTTCCTTCCAATTCAATATTTTCTTCTCGTTTTTATTCAATATTTTATTGGGTTTAAGGGTGACATAATTCTCCTCTTTACATTATTATTTTTGTATTGAAACATACACATTAGGTGGCTACTGCTTCTGGGCTAAAAAAAAAAATTAAATAAAAAATAAAACTCAAATAAACAAAAATAATTTTAAACGGAGAAAGTTTTCTCAATACCTAAATATGTAATGGTAAAATTTTCTTTTTATATTTTATATACTCTGTGTAATAATTGAAAATGTGCTTGTAAATAGTCAAAGAGTATAGCGGGAGAATGATGTTCAATATTCATTGCTAGAATTTTTGAATTATAAATACAATATGAATTGAACTTATTCAATATACGATTTTGTAACTTTCAACCATTCTTCTTCAATAATCGCTGTCAATATATTTTTTTTTAAATATATACGTTCGCACGTGTTCAAAGGGAATATTTAACGTATATAGTTGTAGTGCATGTAATGTACGTATATTTGTATTAAATAAAATGTTATTGAAAATCGCCCTCAGGTGAAAATAATAACAATAATAATAGAAAAGAGGCAGAAAAATGGAATTGAATTCGTTCATATTTATTAGAATTTTAATATTGTAAGTATATTGAAAATTCGCGAGAAAATTGAGTTTTTCAAGTTAAATGATTGGTTTGAAATATGGTAGCAAATTAAAAACATAAGTATGGTATAATTGAAAACATAAAAAATAAAAAAGTATTTTACTTACATATACATTTAAGGTTATAAAGAACAAAAAAAAAGAGAATTTTTGATAACAGAAACTGTGAATGATACTTAAAAGGTTAAGATTTTTTTTTTCACTTGCGTTTATCAAAAATATCCCTTGAAGCGATTTCGAGTAAGTGTTTTTTAAATTTTTATTTCATCCATTTAATATAACAGAAGTTCTTATTTAATTTTCTCAATTTAAGTTCGAATACAAAAATGGGACTTAATTTTCAAAGAAAAAAAAATATTATATTGATCTCTGCTATGTGCCCTTAGATAACACAAGTATCGTACTCGTAACATAATCATTATTCTATTTGAAAATAAACATTATGTAGATATAAAATTATTATTTGAGGTATTTTTGTCTGTGAAATAAGTTAGATTTTGCTTAAATATTTACATGAACTATAAAATTAATTATTTTTTAACTAAAAATATAAATCAATTTTGCAGTCCATGAAATGGACAGCAGACTATTTAGAACGCAAACAGATAATAGGTCTGTTTCGACATTTCTTCCTAGGATATTCCAATGTTTAATTTTTCGCCATTTTTTTCCTCTCAACTGGGATAGTAGGGATCGAGGCTACTATAGAGTCTGCAATATCGCAATGATTTAAGTTATTGTGGGTCTAGGCCCACGAATCTGTATGCTAGCCGAATATAACAGAATCCGAGCAGCACTGATATTTTTCTAGTCAAGTATAGGCACTCCTCATCTATGTATGGAATACCGTTTTCCTTTTCAAACAAATTCGACAAATTTACGACTTTACGTATTGTATTTTGAGTATTGCGAACTCAGCGGGGAGAGTAAGGATCAAGGCTACTAAAACATCTCCAATATTAACATGACTAAAGTTTCTGTGGGTCCAGGTCAGCGAATCCATGTACTAGGCGGATATGACAGCATTGGAGCAGTACCACTATTTTTCTTTTCAAGTTAAGTTACTCTTTATTTACGTATGGAATACCATTTTTCTACGTATTCTTCCACATATGGACTCAACTCAACTTTAGGTATTGTATTGAGTATCGCCAATCCAATTTTACGTACGTGACAAGATATAGTTAATATATCCACAAATAATTAACTTGCAGTCTGTCATATTTAGAAACAATAATTTCAATATTTTTGACTTTGCAGCTTTTCAACGCCAATTCGAGCTGTTTTTTTCACTACGAATTTCTTGTCACTTCGATTTATTAACGGATATCGTTACTATTTGGGAATTCTGTACTCTTTAGTCAACTGTTAACAAATGAAGTTAAAACATTAGTTTTTCATAGTCGACCAAATCCGAATACCCCGGGATATAAATTATAACAAAAGAATTCTTAAGCCCTAACCAATTCAAGACTTTGCATATTAACTTTGATGTATTTTTTAAGTACACCCAAAACCTAAAATCTGAAAAACAAGCCGTGTTATTAATAAAACGTTGTTATGTACTATAATTAAGAACTAATTATAAATATGTTATTAAGTACGAATGTTTATAATTTTGTGAAAATTCCAATAAATAATGATTAATTTTATAAACTTCATTTGTATATAAGTAAAATCAGTCCAGCTCTCATCTCACTTTCGAATACATAAATGTAAGCTTATCTTATAATAATAATAATAAATAAATAAAATTCAATTTGATAGAAAAACGAATGAAAAATAAATTTCAATTTTAATTTTCAAATTATCAATTTAGGTTTATAAAGGATGTGAATTTGAATTCTATGTATATGTTATTTAAGTTATTTTAAAAATTTTATATCAAAAAATATACAATACTTGGGTTGCCAAATAGAAAATGTTAAATTACCGGAAAAAACATGTAACTTACCCGATTTTTGTATAACTCTACATTACCAATAAAACATGTTACATGTTCTTCTTCTGTCAATTGTGCTTCTTGTTTACTATAAAGAGAAAGATAACGTAGAGTACTTACGATAATCTCCCCATAATAATATTTGATATCAAATATTTTTTTGAAGAAATCACGGCGATTTGCACTTTAAATTAATAAAAATGACATCTGAATAACTGGCAAACAAAAGTTTTAAATACCCTTAATTTACATAAAATGTGAGTCTTTAACGACATACAATGCTTAAAAAATATACAATAAATATTTTTTGATAAATAATTTTTGAACCTAAATTCATAACAACTAAAATTGTTCAAAATTACCCAAAATAAAAGTTACTCAGGGTTTTACCCGATAGAATCAAATAAACCCCAGTTTTGAATAATTAGTCCACAATTGGCAACCCCAGTTCTGACTCCAAAAAATTCTTTTGGTGGAAAATCATTTTAAAAAATGAATCCATATTTCTATTCAACTTCTAGCTTTTTCTTGTTATAAATAAATGTCTTCGTTTACAAGAGATGATCATCAAATTTTAAAAATCTATTATAAATATAATTGTCACAAGTACATTAAAATTGGTACCAAATACACACATGACAATATAATGTTACATAAAACATTTCTATGATGTGTGTAATCGGCTTTAATGTTGGGGGTTACAACAAAATGCGAAAAACAAAAATGCGTTTTCACCCAGTAACTTTTTTTTTATTTTTTTTTAACAAATTTTTTTAACAGTTTTAACCCCTTTTTCCATATGACAATATAAAAGACAGAAAAAAAATGAAAAATAGCAAGAAAATAAATTAGAACTCAGCGTGATATTTGAAGGCGTTAAAACGATTTTCCTATATGATGATATTTCAAAAATTTTTTTTGCTTATTTAAAAAGTTAACGAGTTACATATGAGTTACACATATAACATAATGTTCATCGAGAAGAATTCCTTGGGGATTTCTATAAGATTTTTTTTACCAACTTTGAAGATATTGTAAGATATACAATTACTCATCGCGTATTTCTAAGTAAATTTCGCGTCAATATTATAAATGTAAGCTATTAAATTGTAACATGTGATTAATTTACATATATGTACATACATTTACATATACATATATTTTAATTTAAAGAGATATACGTATGTAATTTAAATTTTGTAAATTCTTTCATATCCAATTCAATATTAATTTTTTTAATGTAAACCCATACAGCTATGGTAGACACAATAAAAAATTTTGTAATATAGTTTCTTACAATAAGTATCAATGTAGATTACAAAACCTTTAAATTTCATAATTAATCATCTTGAAATTAAAAATAAATTACATAATGCCTATAATTTTTCGTAAAAAAATTATAGGCATTATGTAATTCTTATTATAGGCTGCTATGATTTTGAAACTGAAATTAAATAAATTCGGATCACATAAATGGCTCCTAAGAAATGACCACTTTTTCTTAATTGAACAAATGAAAATACTGCTTTTTAAAAGAATATACTACATCTTTTAAATTATTGCATAAACTTAGGAGGAAAAATTAAGGAAGCTTTAACATAATGATTAAATTCGACGGTTAAACAAGCGAATCAAAATACATAAGTAAAATTTTTTGTGGTATGGCCATCGAAACAAAGTAGTTATTTAATGCCTAAAATCTCATAAAATTGCAGACTTCAACAACTTACCGTTTAGAAGAAGAACAATATCAAAATTTTGAAAAAAAGACGAGTTTAAAGTAACGGGATTAAAAATTTAAATGGCACTTTTTCATTGCTATGTTTGAAAATGCTGTTTTACGGTAGAAAAGGTACTCGAGACTTTTGATCCATAGAAATAAGTGTCTAACACAGACCTACTTTTGCATAAAATTTCTGCTTTTTCTCTTAATGAATGTTAAAGTTTTGTAAACAGACACACGGACTGACGAACAGAAGGACAGAATAAAGCTGACAATCGCTTTTCTATATTAAAACATCTTATGAAAGTTGAGGAGGTTTATAATCACACAGGTCTTTAATACATTAACGGATAATCTTAATACCTTTATGTTAAGTCCTTTTTGAAACCTCGAACAATTTATTAAATAATTTTGAACGGATTACCGCATTTGGAATTTTTGAATCAAATTGTTACTCGTATAAAGAAATCATATGTTAAAACAATTGTTTGTTCTAGCTATCACACAATCTTCTTAAACAAATATTAAAACAAGCATTAGTTTAGAATTTTCCGCTTGAATCAAATTTCGATTTTGGGTTGATGATAGAAAAATTATTTTAGTTATAAAATTTAATCATTTGATATAAGATGAGTAAAACCATTATATAATACAATTTATTTTACGGCTTACATTATGTAATATATTACATATGGAATCGGAATATTCACACATGACGCGCATACATATGTAATGCTGGCAGAATTTGGAATTTTAGAGAATATTTTAAACCTAAGAAGAATCCACATGGCTGGTAATTAATTACTCTCATTTTTGATAATCAAAACCAACCAAGAAAAACAGAAAATAAACGGTGAAAGAAAGGGTGCATTTTTAAAGAAAATTTTTAACCAAAAATAGACAATTAAATTCCTTTCATGTCGGATCAAATATTACATAACAATAATTACATGACTTCTACATTACACATAATTTTTGATAATACGATTCAAGTTCTCTTCTTTTTTTTACATTTGATTAAGAAGAATAATTGTTTCTTTATTCTAAAATTTATTAATATTTTAAGTAATTATACTTTGATGTTCTCTTTCATACGTCAGAGCATAAACGTACAGCAAACGTAATTATGCGTATACCGAAGAGTATATGGTATGTGTTTTAGAATTGTAGAATAAGTAGATTTACTTTTTGTCGAAAAAGGATTAAAAATTAATAATATTTTTGACTTCCAATTAAAAATATTTTTTAATCAGGTAAGTGGAACAAATTGTGGATGTAAATACATCATTTATAATTGTATATTATTACTTTCAAATTATGTAGATACTTGTATATTAAATTCTTGTGTATATAGGAACATATACATATGTACATAACATACCCTGTTAAAAATTCAGTGCTAGTTTTTGCTTTTGCTACTTTCTGCTTTGAGATTCGAATCGAAAAATTATTTGACAAAACTCTAATTTGATTAATAGATTCACTTTTCTAAATTTAATTTACATGAATGAAATTCCTATTAGAAAATACAATTCAATTGTATACGTATTCTAAGTGAAAAAAACACACATAATTTTTAAAAAGATTCAAAAACTAAAATTTAGTTCGAGTTTAACACGACAAATTTGTGTGAGCCGCTCACTGTTAAATTAAAGTTAATATCAAGCTTGCAAATTATAAAACCGCACATTGTAAAAAGTTTATTTTTCTTTTACTTTGAAAGAAATTTTTGTTGGATTTTAATAGAAAAATTTTAACCCTACAAATTTAAACTCTCGAAGTATAACTTAATTAAACTATACAATAAAATCTTGCCAGAGCTTAAAAATTTTTTACTTAAGTTTTTAGTTAATCAAAATTTTATTCCAAATCAAAATTTTTATGTTCAAAATTTGAAATTAAAATTGAAGGTGCCTGCTACTGTTATGCATAAGATTAAATATTGTGTTAAATCTGAATCTGGTGAATATGTGATGTGTAATCGAAGTCTGATATCAGATTTAATCGGAAAAATTCGCAAACTATCCGATTATTTATTATATTTTTGCAGGGTGTCCGCAATTCGATGGTATTGCCAAAGCATGGTGATAGAATGCGTTCAAAAGAGAACAAAGCATTTAGCGACATTTTCCTTTTGGATCTTCTTCCTCGACTTATAAGGCTTCAAAGTTAGAATTTCTAAAATCTGTCCATTCGCTTTTTACTGATGACATGTGATACCAATTTAGTATACTGATTTTTAAGTTCATGGAATTCACCTTTCATTTAATTGTATTTTCAGTATAATAAGAAACAACTCCAAATGGTCAGTATAACTTGAATTTTTTCGGTTTCAATAAAAATAGAAAACTTTTGGTTAAAAATTTAAACCAAAGTTTTAACAGTGTACTTAAAGTATATGGTTATCAAATTAATATTTTATGCTAATTTATTTCAATATGATAAAATTTGTATTAAACAAATTTAGAGGAAAACCTGTTTTTTTAAAAGCTTTATTTTTGCTTTACATGTTTTCTTATTGATTTTTTATAATTCGTACAGCTTAGAAATTTGTTTAATAATTCTCAAAATTCTTATACAAAGCTTTAATTTGATTAATTTTAATTAAACACTTTCATTAAAATTAACCTCTCATACTCTAATATTTATTGACAAAATTATTTTATTGGCAGAATAACTTATTTTATAATTTTTATGCAACCAGATTCAAACCACAACTTAAATAGAAAATTATAATAATAATTAGAAGAGAATTTCTAAAACATATACGAATACCATCTATGCATTATGCATAATTAAATAAAAAATTTAATAATTCTAATTTCTAGATATCCATACATACATACATACATATAAATGATTTAATATTATAAATTAACTCAAATCTACTGCTTTCATAATTCTTTCATTTCAACTATTTTATTCGCTTTCGAAATATCAAAAGTACAAAATAAAGAAAAAAACTGAAATCGACTTACTAAAAACTTTTTATTAAATTATTATTAAATTATAAAACCGAAAAAAAGAACGACTTCATATTCCCAGGACCGTTTTGACAAGAAAACACGTCAATAAGACATTTTTAATTTCTTAATGTTATTGTATAGATAACTAGAAGTTTTCAGACACAACTCTTGAAAATAAATTATAAAGGAACAAAAATATATATGAAAACTTATTGTATGCTCTTTGGGAACTTGTTGAAAATTTTCTCGTTTTTCTTATTCTTATTTTTATAATATTGCACCCAAGCAAATGAAAAAGCAACAAAATATAAAAAAGCGCATCCCAGACATCTGTTTTCATGTCATAACCATAAACAAACTCTCGTATCCAAAAAAAACAAAAACTCCAAAAAACTGAAAGAAAAAAAAAATTATTATTGGATAAGAAATAAAAGAACAAGCTCTTGAAGATTCCTGACACAATATGAGAAGCTTCAATAAACGAAATAAGGAAAATAAAAACTATAATCCCAAAAAATTTATGCAAGGATACGTGAAGTTATAGAACAAGAAAATAAAAAGCGCCATCACACGGTTTATAATTTGCAATAAAAATTTTATATGTGCATAATAAAGTATTTATTTTATTTTTTATACATATATACACAACCTGATACAAACCTGATACATAACCTGCATGTATGTTTGTAAAGTATAATATAGAAGATATCTAAAAAAAAAGAAACAAAACATACAAAATTAAATTATCCTTGTCATGTTTCTTCGTATTTCTCGAAAAAAATTTTAAGTGTATTGAGTTACCACTTTCATAAGATGAAGTTTCCAAAATGAATAAATAAAAAATATATGCATGACCAAAAGTTTCTCTGTCTTTATTATTGCAATTCCTTATAAGTACAATCAAGGTGTACTGATACAAGTGTGGAAAAGAAGGTTTGCTTTATCATAACTACTCAATTCCAATTTAAATGTGGCATAAATCCTTTCAGGAAAAAATAAAATTCTTAAAGTTAAGCTTGTTTAAGATATTTGAATTATTTTGAATTTAAAATCAGATTTGATCTGAAACTTAAAATTATTTTAATTCTTATTTTATTCAAATAATACTGTTATTGTATGTGGGATTGTACAGATATAGTGCTAGAAATTAATATAGTAAAATTTTGAAAATTTCAAGAAGAAGGTGTTGATTTTTAACATTTTTTATTTTTCCATTGCAAATATTGAAAATTACTGAATAAAATCAAAACTTGAATTAAGTTACTAAACTTAATAAAATTTTTAATAAACCTTAATTTTACACTATTACTTTTAATTAATGTTTTGTTACTAGGTAAGACTCATTTTAATTACCAGGAACCTTATTCTATAATTCGATTTTAGTTTTTACAGAAATGTAAAGGTAGTACCATACAAATTGATTGGCGCTACCTTACAATTTTTCCGAGTACGAAAATCGTTTCATGAATAAATCGAATTATATATAATAATGAGTCAGGTCATATTTAGAGTCAATTACTTAACTATAACAAAAACTGTTTAATATATCTAAACTTGCAACACAATCTGAACACAGTTTCTTCAATATAAGCAATATATGAATCTTATCTTAGAAAAATATAAGAGTTAAAAAAACAGAATTGATTTTCAGAACATTTCAAAATATTTCACAGTTTTCTAACTAAAATCTGAAATACAATATCTATATACATTATATACAGGGTGTCTCGTATCAAAGTATATTTCCATATATCATTATATAGGCATTCACGTGTAGACAAAACTTTTGTGTGGAAACGATGTTCACAGCTTAATAGGTTCGAAGTTACAGGAGCTTAAAGTAAATTTCGACTGACTTTCTTACTTTTAAATTTTAAATTTTAAGTATAACTCGGTTCCTATGTCAGATAGGTGCATTATTAAATACGATTAAAATGAAAACTTTCTCATTAATATCAACATTAGTTATAATACAATCAGATTTTGGAGTCACATGACTTTGAATTTCGAATAATTTGAAATTTTGTCTTTTCATTTTTAAATACAATGTTAATTTTCTAGGTGACGTAACATTAGAACTTTCTGCAATTTGAGAGCAGTTGGAAACATTTGTCTACTGACCTTTAATTTGATACATGAGTCATCTTTTTACCTGTTCCGGTTTAGGCGTTATAGAGAAAAATAGAATTTTGAAAATGTTATTTTTTACTTTTTCATCAATGACTTCGAAAACTGTACAACAAATTTTTCCTCAGTTTTGATTTCAATAATCTTTTGATAAACAAAGAATTTTACAGATCCATAGGTAAAACACATGAAAGAGAACAATAAGCGAAAATACTCGTTCTCTTTTATATCACCCTGTCCATATACATATGTATGTATTTGAATATATAAGTATCACTTATTCAGTATCTAATATTATATTTCCAAATATAGCAGAGGAAGTATACTTTGAAGAAGGATGTATATTAAAATTCCTGAAAATATTAAAATTATTTTTATAAAAATAAGGAAAAAAAACAACGAGCTGACGCGGAAAAGGGTTCTTTCTATTCTG
The DNA here is from genome assembly GCF_029603195.1 of Condylostylus longicornis. Lineage (NCBI taxonomy): Eukaryota > Metazoa > Arthropoda > Insecta > Diptera > Dolichopodidae > Condylostylus > Condylostylus longicornis. The sequence continues at coordinate 13,600,464 of NW_026577973.1, read as the reverse complement.
AAAAATAAGCATAGAGAAATTATTATTTTTTTTAGAAAAATTGGATTAAGGACGACAAAGAGCTAAAGAAAAAATATACGTATATAAAGTTATGCATATGCAAAAATAATAGAGGAGGTGATTCTACGCGAATTTTTAGTAAAATATAAAAGGAGAAATCTTGTATTAAAAGAAAGTAACGGATATAGAAAATAAGTGGAAAAGATTTGAGTAAAGAAATCAACTCTCCCCCCCTCCCCCAATTTGCAATCATGTACAAAGCAAAATTTATTAAAATTTAAATGGAATTTTGAAACTGAAAATTTTTTAACTAAAAATTTAATACCCGGTATTTTAATAATAAAGGAATTTTCGAATAAATTCGAAATTAATAAAGTTTTCAATAATTTGTAAAAAAATTTATAATGCAAATTTTATAGCGTATAGAATGCATACACAAACTGGCGCAAACACTGCAAGCACAATTAGTTGATGCTGTGTGGACGAAGCAAATTTCCTCTTAAGAATTCCCCCAAATTTGTAAGTTTTCCATTTCTTTTGTTGTAGTGCTCATTAAACACAAATTTACATCTTTTGTTTTCGAAAATACATATATAAAACAACAATTAACCTTAATAATTTTCTAACTTATAATATACATACATATATGTATGCACCTTTTTCCTAAAAAAAAAAATATTTAAGATCCATTTTTAAATAAATGTGAAAATTATGATTATTAATTCCCACTTTAATGACCAATTAAAGCATAAAAATATGCCATAACCGTGGCACAAACAGCGAATTTTTTTATATATGAAATTATCCTTTCTATAGTTACGAGTATATATTCAAATGAGAGGGTTAAATCAATTTTGAAGATAATTTTTTTTTATATAAAATTTCTAATGATATATTATAGTAAGGATAACAAAGAAAAAAAAAACTTAAGCGGGTGTTGAAGACTAAAAAATTGCATTAATTATGATTTTTTTTAAATAATATTCATTTTTACTTTAAAAAAAATATTAAGGTGGAATAAAAAATTTAAATTAGGTAGCTTATGGAAAAAGTTGAATTTACTTAATAAGGACACAATTATTAGGCAGTAGCCGTCGGCAAAATGCGGCCCATTCAACTTCAAAATGCAGCGCATCTTTCTGGTTGCGAGAAAAAAATATTTTCGATCGCGGTTATTGCAATTTTTCAAAAAAATTATAAGAACTCAATCATATCCAATAGATGTACATAAAATTCCAAATAAATTTGTTATTTGTCAAAACAAAACAATTAATAAATTAGAAATGTCATTTCTTCTTCAAAGTAGGTAATGTAATCATACTCATACAGTACATATTTGCCCATAACCTACAAAAGTTTGCTGACGGTTGATATTTTACAGTGTGATATATAAAAACCTAAAAATAGTTGGCTATTGCTTTTCGTATCCCGTTCTTATCTGATACGAAGAATAGCAAGCTACCAAATTGTTGTCTTTAATTGTCGCAAATTTTTAGACTTAGCGTGACTTCACATAACTAATTTAAATGTAATATAACTAAAGAAACTGAAAAAAGGAACTATTTATAGGTAAATATGGAAATGTATTAAAATTTTCAAAAAATTAAATTATAAATATTTTAATCCGTCTTAAAAAAGGAATAAGAAAATCAGCAACCAATATTATGAATCGAAAAGGGTTAAATTTCTTTTATTTTGTTTTTCATTCCAAATTTTTTTTTTAGAAATTCAACTTGTGCCACATCAGAATTAATTAGCAGTGATTTTTTTTTAATCCTTCGCCGAGAAATGTGTTTCTGATGGGTGCAATTTTTTTTTCTCACTTTCTTCTCTCCTGTATTTATATTTGGAAAACCAAAAAAGGGCTAATGGTCTGTAAGAAAAATTTTTTAATTTTTTTTTAAATTATTTATATAGAAATTTTTTTTTATTTATAAAATTAAAAACTAAGTCTTTAAATTTTATTTTATTTTGAAATTAGAAAAAATGGCAATTAATGAGCCTGAATAACGACTAATTACTACAAAAAGCATTACTATTTTTTTTATTGTAAAAAATGAGTTCTTGAACCGTTTATAATTAAAAAAAAAACTTTAAGGTATGGTGAAAGAGAAAAGGGTTTAAAATTCTATACAATACAGTTATAATAATAAAATGTAAAAACATTGTTATTAAGGGCTCCTTCTAAAGATAATTGGTTGTTCTTAACTTTGGCGATTTTAATAAATTTTGGGTTGAAATACTGCATTGGGGCGGGATCCATGTAGTGTTCTAATTTCTTAACACAAGTTTCAATAATAATAATAATAGATCTGGTAATATAATATACGTAGTTTTGAAAAGTAATTACGAACGTACAATTCAAATTGTATTCATTTAATTTTTAAATGGCATTTTATTCTTATGTTTAAGAATTTCTTCATATTGTTGTATCACATTTCTGTTGTATTGCAGCCCAAAGTAGTTTAGATTGCATTAAAATATATAGAGTGTTTCGTACAGAAAGACAAATAATTTCAGGGATCTTTGACAAATTTCCTGTAAATAATTGTATGAGTGGGAACAAAAAATAAAAAACCTAACTTTAACGAGTTTTATCACGAAAATTATAGCTGAAATCCGACGGTTACTCTATGTCGCATGATTCCGAATTTATAAGCATTTATTTATATGCCTAGGAAAAAGCTTTTTTTATTTTTTTTTCAACAGACTGTAGCTCGAAAACAAGTATATCTCCAGCTCTCTCACCCATACAATTTTTTGATGGAGAAAAATAAAAGAAAAATTCCTGAAATTATTTGCCACCTTATTCAAAACACCCTGTATGAGAACCGTACATACGAACAATACAGAAATGAAAACTAATTTTTTGAAGATTTTCATTTTTAATTCTCTTTTAAATTTTCGAAAATTTTATCAAGACTAATTTCAAAAATTTTTCATATCCAATTACCTAATTATTTGAAATTAAAAAAATTTGCAGTAATTATACATATACGAGTATGTGCTTACATATATAACAATGTGTATTTATAATTAAAATTTTGAAAAATTTAATGATCATTAAATGAACTGCAACTCATTTTATTGTAACTAATTGCAACGAATGATAATAATCATTAATTTTGAATGAAATTCAAAACTTACATATAGACAAAAATTATTATAATAGTTTTTTTTTCCACATATATAGACAAACGAAGAAGAAAACTGCTTGGTCAAATTTTATTTCATCTCATATCATTAAAAAAGGATTTTCATTAAAAAAAAAAAAATTAAAACAATGGAAGAAGAAACATTGTAGTGCGTTTCCTTCGTTATGAAAATGTTTTGCAATCATAAAATGTGCATATAATCATGATTGACTCAATCATCTTTTGAATCCTTAAAAATAAAAATCAAAAATAAAAATGTCATAAGGATTATTTTAAGAAAACATTAAATTTTTGTGAACCAAAACAAGGAAAAATTTCATCATCACCATCATCGCCATATTGTAATTACGATAATTATTTTCTATTCTAAGAACGTGACTTTCATTATTCGTAGAAATTATCATTATGAAAATTATTAAATTACTTGTGCAAGAGTTTTTTTTTGTATATTTACACAACTTCCTTTTTTTCTTTTAATTTAAGATTTTCTTTTTTTGCATCGTAATAACGTTAACGAAGTTATTTTTAAGTACTATAAATACTAATACTAAAATAGATACTCTTATACATGTGTATACAAGTATGCGTTTGGTACAGGATATAAAATGTGGGGAAAATAAGGAGATACTTATATATTCATATAATTTTATGGCGAAATTAAAATTTTACTGTTTATATTGCATGTATACTAACTTTATAATTATATTTGGTGACGTAAATGCGTTGATTCGATGCGATTACCTAAAAACGAAAATAAATAAAGTTGACCATATCGATTTTGTGATACTCGCAACAGTTGTAAATTTCACGCACAGGAATTTACCAATATACTCAATTTTTTTTTAATAATGATTTTTTTAGAAAAAGTAGTTCGTATAAAATTTGAGTATTGCGGTGATTAAAATATTATTTTATCACCAGTATTCAAATTAATATATTTTCTACTGCAAAACTGCAGTACTGGGGCCACATTTATTTCTGAAAGGGAATGAAATAATGTTTGACATATATAAAACTTTCACATATATCTGATATACTCGTATTTGTCTACATTATATAGACAATTATTTTTCAAAATTACAAACAGGACTACAATTTATAGTGCCATATTAAAATGTATGCGGTTTTATATGCGCCCATACAGAAATTTTCAAAGCTTTTTCTTTTAAATAATAACATTCTAGCTAATTTTGTAATATTTTTGTTAAAATTAATTAAAAATTAATTATATATGTTGTATGCGAACTATAGAATAATTATACAGTTATTTTGGTTTAGATTTTTAAGAGAATCCTATATTAATAGTTACATTTTTAACTAATAATAAATAATAATGTCAAAAATATACTTATTGACAAATCATATAGTCCTTTAGGAATTCTGTAGTAGTACTTATAGGATTTATCATACTTATTCCAAAAAAGCTTCTAACTTTGAACAAAATTTTATAGAATTTTTAACTTAGAGCTTGCTGTATATCTAGCGAAAAAAATCTTATATTTTAGTTGTAATTTAACAGATTTCAAGAAAATTTCTTGAATTGAATTTAAATTTGGTGGAATATAAAAATAAAACAGAATAAAACAAGGGCTACTAGTTACTGGTTAAAAGGCATAATTTTTTGTAAAATGAGTCTTATACCGTCGCAACATTTTCATTGTTTCAAGATATCAAGATATTGTGTTCAAAGAACAGAAATCGTTCAAAGAAGCATAATTCAAATCTATGGTAACAGCATTAACAATACAATATCAATGGTTTAGAATACTTAAATAAAAGACGGTAATGCTCTTGGATTTCATACTCTATGTTTATATCTTACATAATTATCTATGTACCATATACTTGGCAAGTAAAAAATAAAGTTGGGTCAAACCAATGGTTTGTATTGTAGCACTTTTCCCTTCAACAAGTGAAAATTCTGCTTTTAAATACAGTTTATGTATACCTATCACACTATTAAAATTATTTTCATTCATATACAAAACTCTTTCTAGGATTGCATATTTTTAGGATGAACGATTTATGCAGTCTTTGAAATAAAGCAAAAATTAATATAAAAAGGGGTTAACATAATGCTCGATTTTAAGGGTTAATTGTGTGAGTTAAGGAAAATAATTATATTTTTTAATGTTATGGAATTTACCGTTAGCTTTTTGCGTTTATAGAAATTTGAAAAAACGTGCGATTTCGGAAATATAAGGTGTCAAAAATTCAAATTTTACAAATTTCAAGGGGCGATAACTTGAGAGGGGGTGGAGATGGAAAAAAATTTTCTTCTAACGAAATGAACTATTTGTTAATGTCTAAAAGTCTCTAAAATTTCAATCTTCTACAGGCTGGGATCTAGAAGAAAAACGACATCAAATATTTGGAAAAAAAGGACTTTAGATAACGGTAAATTTGAGCGGCCATTTTGTTTTTTTAAAGTTTAACTGTAGCATACCGCGCTAGGGAAAGCAAGCCGCTGCCTTTCTGCGTTTGCAAAATTTCAAAAATGCTTATGGTTTCATTGCAACAAATAGTTAAAAAAGGCCATTTTTAAGGTTTTGGGGGGGTATAACTTCTAGAGGGGGGGAGATAGGTAAAAATTTTGTTCTACGGAAGTAAGTTTCTAGTAAAGATCTATGTACATATAAAATTTCAGCTTTCTATCTTCAAGTGTGTAGAAGTTTTGTAAACAAAAAAAGTGTCCACGGACGGACGGACGGACGGACGGACGGACGGACGGACAGAGTGAAACTAATAAGCACTTTTTTCAAAAAATTTTTTGGAAAAGTGTTAATGAAGAAAAAATTTGAAAAGCTATAATAATTTCTCTCAAGTTTTATCAAAAATGATGCTTAATTAATTAAGGTAAATTCACCAAAAACTGAGAAATAATTCGTAGAATTTATTAATCATATATGGAATCATTCTTTTGTTGAAAGCTTTTAAGTAAAAGTCTAAATATTATTAAAAACGAAGATGTTTGCAGGGGATTTTTTAAAGTTGTTTATCCTGACCATCAAATAATTGCAGGAATTGATAAAATATTGTAGTAAAAAAAATTGTAGTCAAAATTTCGGTACATATTAGAATTTTACAAATGAAATGTAAATAAATGCTCTTGATTTGCGAGTGTATGAAATGAAGCTACTTTTATGCTTTACACATATGATCAAAATTGTATAAGATTTTACATATACATACGTAATTGCCCATATTGTCGGTAATTATATAGAAAAATTCACAATTTTCTAAGCTATTTTCTAATAACATTGTAAATTTAAGTACTTTACACGTATCTGCAAATTGACATTATTGTGTTTATTTTTAAATGCGTTTTTCTCGAAACACAAAAAAGCAGTTTCGTGACTCTTCCACAATACTGACGATATGACCTAATGATTTACGATTACTAAATTTTTTTCGTATTCAAATTTAATTTTAATTTCTCCAGAAGGCTTTTAAAATTTAAAAAATTTCTTAAATATTTCCTTTAAACCAACAGAATGAAATGTGACATTATATTTGAACTTAGAGTTAAAAATGTAAAGGATGTGGGACCTATCCAAGTTTTTGCATGTAAATAATCAAATCTTAAGACTTTTTATAATTCGCTTATGAGAATATTTTCTTTCTATAATGACTTTTACTAATAAATCATCTTAAAATATAAAAATTATACGTTTTAATATATGAATTTTCCTGAACTTTAACTTTACATGAAATTCCACCCTCACAATACTCTTAAATTATTTTTCATTCTCATGTGTGTATTTTTTAAAAGTCATTTCTTTATTATTTTAACGATTATTCTGAGACTTTTTTTAATTACTTTTTTATTTCTTTAAGTGGTTTTTCCTTATTTTTTTTTAAATGTCGTTTATGATTTTTAAATGTGGAAACATTGCGAGATTGCTATTTAAATTCTCTCCTTTTTTTCAATTTGGAAAGAAACAGGGGGTTAGTAATTCATATACAATGTTACATAATTACATACATATATCTGTATTATGAATGCATACGTAAGTATATATATGTATGTACATGCGTTATTCTTAAAAAAATTAAAAATAATCCTTTATATTTTTTAGAGTTTTAGAAAAAAGAAAACAAAATGCCAAAAATTACATAATAATAGGGCGAAAATTTATTAACCGCACTCATTTTATCCCGTTAACCAAAAAACTAAATGAATTATATTGTATGTATACGTAATACCTGAAGTATTTTAATGTTAAAGTTTATGTGGTACGGTTGACATGGACTTAGCATGTGTGAAAATCTTTTGTACTTTACTTCCCTTCTTTTTTAAACATAAATTTTAACTTTTTGAAAAGAAAAAGATTCTACTGCGGTGTTCTATTAATTACATATGAAGTTTGTAGATATGTGTACCCTTCTATATTAAACATCATATTCACATACTATGTTACGTATACATGTGTAAATTATTATTATATTAAGAAGATGATATTTACCATTTAAGTTGTAAGGAGTAAGAGCAAATTTAAAGAGTAGAATTATTAAACACGGTAATATTAAATACATATACTTATCTTTCTTATATACATTCAAAAATGAAGTTGAAAACGAATAATAAAAAAAAGTTTGAAGTTAAAAAAGTTTTAAACTTAGAAAAAAATAAAAGAAAATTATTAAGGTTTTAAATGATTAATAATGATAATTTTTCAAATTATTATTGTAATTTTATAAAATTTAAATTTTTAAGCTGAGAAAGACTTTGAAAGTTTATTATTAAAACATTATGTTTGCCGCAAAATTGGCAATTACCACACACAAACATTATAGCATATAATGTATGAGTTATAAAATATACCAAATAATTAGTTCGGAAAAAACATAGGAAACGACTTCCATATTGTAAAAAAAGCAGTTTGCAAACTATTTTTAACTTCCTTTTAATTTAAGATTTTAAGCTTTTTTTACTATATTGCCAAAATAACAAATATGAAATAATTGACGTTATGACAGTGCATAAGCAATGCATGCTCATTTGTTATTTTTAAAATTTATGATACTTCAAAATAAATACTAAATTTTATATTCAGTGGCAGCATCGTTTTCCAACAATATAGAAATACAATATAGAACATGAAACATTGCAGCGAAAACGTTGTTTTTTCTACAATGTGGAACCCGGGGTTACTTACTTATCTATGTATATATTATAGCCAATGCAATTATTTAAGTTTGGGAATTTTAACTTTTGAAAACACCATGAATTTACTTTACAGCAATAACAATTTGCAATTGTTCATCTATAATTCTATACTATACCGTTTTAGTTCCAAAATGCGAATAATAAATTTTCATATATAGCAATTATTAAATACAAATTTTAAAATAAAATTATAAGCGGCAAAATTGCAATTTTACATAAGAACTTGTTTGATCCGTGGTGTAAAGGGTTACGTTAAAAGTATAAGCTCTCGAAAGAGTGGTCAAGGATTCTTAACAACAAAAGCAATTCATCCATAAGACAACAGAGAGGAAGGGCCTTGGAAAATCTTATAAGAAAGAGGTTAAGCAAACAATTACAAATGTGCCAATTGCGTCGCAAGCATTCAAAATAAATTTTCAACAATTCTTTATAATAAGACAAGATTAATGTTTATATTAATATTATTATCAATTACTATTTATTATTAATATTCTCATTTTGAAGTTAAGTATTCCCACTTTGAAACTAAAATGGTATAGATTTAATTGAATAAAAATAATTTAGTCGCCATTTTATATAAATTCAATTGAATTTTAGAACGAAGTTAATACACTTTATTCAATGAATCTATACCAACAATGAAATCTTCTTTTTAAGCAGTTCATCATTCAATATTACATACATACCTAAGTAAAAAGTTCGCTTGAGTTTCTAATTATAGCTTGTATTTTGTTAGTTGAATCTAGTTTATTGAATGTAGTTATAATTATAAATTATGTATGTATATGCACAAACCTCTAGTTTCTTCTAAATTCTTCCGTTTTTTGTATAGTGAAAGAAAATCCCCACATTTCATGTTTTTTTTTTTCTTTTCTTCTAGAAATTTGATCCATCATCTTCGACTAAATTGTCTTTTTTTTCAATAAGAACAAAAATAATAAGTGGTTATCAGTTGGTTATTTCCCTTTTAAATACTAAAAAATTTTTTAATCTTGCTTTCTCAAAGTATAAAAACCAAATACCAATTTTAATCATCAATCAGTTTTTGGTTATCATCCAAATTTAATACAACAATCTCAATACAAAATTATTTTGCAATTAATCTTCTCTCGCTTTTATAAGATTTTTTTCGACTCAATATAATTCGCATCACAATGAATTTCTCAAAAGCTTTCGTAGTTGTTTTATTAGTATTAGCAGCTTTTGCTGGTGAATCACAAGCTGGATGGTGGAAAAAAACTTTTAAGCCAGTTGTAAGTTTTTTTGTTTTTTACTGAAATAATTTAAAATAAATTAAATATTGTATTTTACTATTAATTGTAAATGCATTCAATTTATTTATAAAAATGTAAATATTAATTTTTGTAGGAAAGACTTGTTCAAAGGGTTCGTGACGCAACAATTAAAACAATAGGAATTGCTCAGTCAGCCGCAGATGTTGTTGCTACTGTAAAAGGTTGATTTATTTATAAAAAAAAATAGAAAGTCAACCTTACTAATAAAAAATTTTGAATGAATTTAATTTATTCTGTATTATTAAAAAATAATTAATTTTTAAGTTAAAAATAGCAAAAAATTGTAATAGAACAGTTTTAAAAGTAACTAATTCTGTGTGACTAGAACAATTTTTGATAAAAATAGATTTTGAATTGAAAATAGTGAATTTTAAATATAAGTAAAAATTTATTTATTGTTTTTTAAATGCATATTACATATATGAACATAATTTTTATATTGTGATTAATAAATTTTTTAACATAAGCACATATGTATATGTATATGAATAAATAATATGAATGTATCTAATTAAAAACTAATAACATGTTTGCTTTTTAAGTTTTATAAAAAAGAAAGAGAAGAGCCAAAAAATTTTTATAAACTGAAAATTTACAAAAAATAACGAATGCGGGAGTCTGTTGAAAAGTAATCATGATATTTCGTGTATAACACATATGTATGACAATGAAACAGCTAGTGGACAATTGTTATAAAATCTTGTGCCATGTGCCGAATAATAATAGTCAAATCGAGCATTAAAATATGAAATAAACCAAAATAATTGAAATTCTCAAAACATACCTACAATATTAAATTTCAAAGAATCTCGTTAATTTTTCCTTGTAGGTATCAAAAATAAAAAAAATATGGCTGCTAATAAATAAAGATTTAACTGCTTAGCCGGATTCTAAATTTTTCCTAAAAGTTTCTTGATGTGTTGTTATATAAATTTTATATAAAAGATCTATCATGAAATAGATTTCAAAAATCGAATTATTATCTTAAAAAAACATAAAATTTTCCATATTACTCACTAGAAAATTTTGCGACTGATTTCTACAATATCATGTACCCGAAAAGTTAACATATCACTAAAATAAACTAAAAAGGTTCGATTTACTGACATTGTCGCTTCACTAAAATTAATTTTTTCGGACTGCTCCTATATTAAAAAATAATTTTGATTGAAGATTTGAAATCTTTAATTTAACGCTAGAAATTATGCTAGCTTAGGCATTTAGGTGTTAATTAATATTTTAATATTAATCAATTTCAAAATACGCGTTCTACATGTTAAATGCCATTTCATACAGATGGTTTTAAGAAGTACATTCATATTATAATGAAATATGAATTCGCAGTATCTATGATTTTTTTTTGGAAAATTTAGAGTCTGAGTTAGAAAAAAACCAAAACCAATTTTAAGAAATATTCTGTTTTTTAGTCATAAAAACTAAAAATAATTTCAAAACTGAACTAAAACACAAAAACCACAAAATCAAAATTTTCGCAACTTAAATGCAAATACCTGACAAAATAACAATCAGTACAATTCAATAATTTGCAGGGAAAAAAACACTTAATATAAGAAATGGTTTTTTCCAAAATTTTGTTAACGCTTTTGATTTTTTCAATCATTTCCTTTGAAATAATAGAAAGTTTGACTTTGATAAGTCCAGGAGTAAGCTATTATAATAACAGACGTAATGGAAAATTGTTTATGTTGAGAAATGGAGTAATTTCATCAAAATTCAACGAGGGATGGAAAAATAAAAAAATTTTTAACAGCAATGCAACTTTATCACCGTTTTAAATTAAATTTATCATTCAGTCTTGCATGTTTTGGAATATCATGAATTGTGAAAAATCTGTTTAATTAAATATAATAATTAAAAATTTGTAATTGTGAGAATAAATTACATATTTAAAGAATATTATTTAGTTTTTTTAATAAAGCTTTAATAATTTAAATAAGTTCAGATAACCGACCACAAAGTGTATCAAAGAAGTTTACCTTGTGGAATTTAATTTCACTGAAAAGTAACTAAAAGACTTTCCGTAGACAAATAAAACTCAAATATAAAAACTTCAATAAATTCTGTTGATTAGTTTCTTATAGATATTGTAAAAAATGTGAAATTGGCTTCTTAGTTAAATCGGTTGAAGTTTCTTTTTTAAAACGTTAGGCCATATTTAACACAGCATTTTTATTAATGGTCTGAGTCGTATTTCTGATATTATCAAAAAACTTTTTAACAGCCAAAGTGGGAATATTAAATTTTAAGCAAATCGTTTGATAATTTCTCCGTATACTGGTAAAAAATTAAATTCGACCCATATTCTAAATTCAGTTGCTGATACACCTAATTTGTACGATTGATACAATTTTATGCTGATACGATTTTTTGTTTTTTTTCGAAGTTAAATACAAAATTTCTAAAAATGTGCTTACTATTTTCTTAAACATTAGTGTATGTTTTTGATCAGCGTCGAATTCTGAGTCGATTTAATTATGCCTGATGTCCGTCTCTCCGTTTGAAAGGATGACTCGAAAACTATGAGCTAAGTTCAACATATTTTCACAAATGCTTAATTATATAAATATTTAAACGCCACAACCCTATTTGAATTAGGTGGCTGCCATACAACTTCAAAATTTATTTGGTTATATTTCAACCTGCTACACAACTTGCTATATAACTTTACCTTGTGGTACCTGCTATATAACTTTATAAGTTGTTTGATTAAAGTTCAGAGACTATTATAGTTACATAGCTATTATTTTAAACTATGGAATTTGGTGATGTGTCCATAATTTTGAAGTAAAACTCTTTTAGATTGTATTGGTTTATATGGTAACTGTCATATATGTGTAAAATAGCCCTAGACATACAAAAAGTAAGAGGTTTTTGGAACTGTATGTCTGACATCTCAAATTATTTATTCGCACGGGTATCACAGGGTTGATACGGTCAACTGTATCCACCCTTGTTTTGTCTGAATTTAGACAATTAATTTATTTTTATTAAATCATTTAAATAAAAAAAATTCAAAACAAATAAATCAAAATTCATACCGAATTCCCAAGTTTATTGGACAAGCTTATCCATTTCCACTTTGTCCCTGTCAAATGCGAAAAAAACACTTATTTGCGAAATTTCCTACATATGTAAATATGTTCGTGCATAAGAACTGAAAACTTTTCTGAAACGTCATATCAATAAGAAAAAAGTTTGTTTTTGTAAATGCAAACCGCAAATCGAGTATTGCTATACCTTACCTATGTATATATAAAAGGTGAAAATTATTGTTTCTTAAGTTCAGTTTGCTAACACATTTTGTAAATACAAGAGTTAATAATTTTATTTAATACAAGGACACTTACATATATTAAATATTTTAATTAAAATGAAATTTTTAAAATATTTTATATTTACTTTTATAATATTCGCCATTGGAATTGATTTAATAGAATCAATGCCTAGAAGATTTAGACCACGACCGAATTCTATACAAAATTTCAGACCGAATAGAAATCGTATAACAACACGAAGAAGCAGAATTGATACATTTAATAAAGTTCTGGATGCAACAAATAATGTAGCAGGAATTGTTGGTACAGTTGGCCAATTAGTACACACATTTTCAGGTTTTCATCGGCCAAACTATTACAATCCACCACAACCTTACTATCAACCATATGAACAACCAAATTACAACCATTTCAATGGGCATAATCAATATTAGATAATTGGAATATTTAACTTGCACATATAGAAACTGTAAATATGTATGTATAATTATTATTATATTTTTATATAGATTTGTATGTACAAAATAAATTTAATTTTAAATAAAAAAAATATGGTTTTGTAATTTATTTTGTTGTTTGAATATTAACGAAACACGAAATTAACTCGCGGAATATGATCAATTGTTTCTATTCAATATAAACTCCTTCTTCTTTTATATGAATCTACAATTCATGGTCTTAATAATTAGAGAATAGAGTCATATAATGCCCTTATGCATACGCATCTAACTTTTAGAGATTGGTTTACTCTCCCAGCAAACTGACAGAGTAAATCGAAAATATAATTTCGAAATTTACATAAAAACCATAAGGGTTGTTGGAAACTATTCGTGTAAATTAAACTGGCTAATATTTCTAATTCTGCTGATTTCATCAATTATTTTAACATTTAACGTTGTATTTGGAATACTTCGGAATGTAAAATATTAAGCACTGTTTTTGTAAATTTTAGTACTTCGGAATATTTCGAAAAACAATTTCATCTTTTGTTGGTCTGACAAACATAAATAATGTATGATGTAATATGGCATTTGGTTACAAGGTTGAAAATCAAATTCGGCGTTGGGTTAAAAAAAACTAAAATTATGGCCCACTTCTTTAAAATTTTATGACTTTATGTGTGAATTTCACACAAAGTCATCTCATATGACAATTTTTGTCATATGGCACGAAAACGTATTCAAAATTTTAATTTTTAAAAGAGTTATTGAAGAAGACTTTTACCTCAAAAATTGCTCAATTTAAAATTTATTTTCGAATTTCAAAAAAAAATTTCAAACTATAACTAGAATACATCATAAATTAAAATTTTTATTTTAAATAATTAAAAATTTTAAGAACTTTACGCATTCACATACATACATACATAGATATTTAGATGAATAATTTATGAATTTTGAAATAAGTGCTTCTAATATAAAAATTTAAGTATATACATAAAACTCATATAAAAATTTAAGTATATACATACATATATACATGCACATATAGGCACATTCACTTATAAACAGATTCCGAAAAAGTTTTGAATCCTTGTGGGAAAAAATACAAGAATGTTTGTTTTAAGAAATTTTCTATTTTTGTATTCGAATTTAATGAAATTTCAAGCACATAAGCATCATAAAGTGTTTAATTTGTTTCCGTTTTAATATCTCAAGAGATCACACAACCACAACTTTTCGGAAAATATAGCATACATTAATATTATCGCCATTCATTACGATTTCAAATTGATATGAGTCAACTATCATAAATGGCAAAAAAAATTTAAGAAAAAGGATAAAAAATGAAATTATAAAGGACCAAATTATTAAATCTTTCAACCATTCAAATATTTTATATTATGTGTATATATGTATGTATGTAGACAATTATAAAGAATATTCAGTTGTTTTCAAGTAATAAAACGTGACTATCATAAGTTAACACACGAGTGTGTATGTGTACAATATTATTAAAAATAGTTAAAAAAGTTGTTATCTCTTTTCCTTTCCTTTTTTTTGGTTACATTTATTTGTAGATGAACCCCTTATGAGATTTTCCGTAAACATTTGCTTTACAAATGGCAGTGGGTCGTCTGGTATTATCGAATTCGTAATATGTAAGCGTTCATCAAAGAATATTTTTAAACCAGTTCATCAAATAAAAATTTTAAGATTTTTTTTTAACCTTAAAAAATTATTCTTATTCCCTTGACGTATTCAGATGGTGATTATTTAATAAACTGACCGAAATTTCATTTATTTTAATGATTCGTTTAATGGCTAAAATATTCTCCAATCTTACAATCTTATATCAATAAAATATAAGAATTAACTATAAGTATATAGCTCTCCTTTTCTTTTAAACTTATGTGCGTAAAGTATATGATGTGCCGAATACAAAAAATCCATTTATTATTTAGGCTTAGTTTAAGTTAAAGCTGGATGTGAAAATGTGAAAAAAGGATTTAGAAATTCTAAATTCTTGCGTGATTTAAATTTTGAAAAAGCGTGCGTAAAATGCGGAGAAATGTTTTTGTAATTTATTTTCTCTTTATAATATTCCCTATTTATTTTTGTTGTCTCTCAGTGGAACTACTATTCTTTAATTCATATGAGCTTCACCAACAAGCTCTTAAATTATATGCAAATTCTAATGCAGAATTCTCAATTTTACAAGTTATTTTGTATTCTGCTTAAGATTCTTGATATTCCAGTTTGATTTCAAGTCTTTCGAAACCTCAAATTAACATCGAATTTCGCTGAGCCAATTTCATATTTAAAATATTTATAATAACAACTTTCCTTAAATCAATAATATAGATGTAACAATTGTTAAATATATGAAAGCAAGAACAAATTATATTCACATAACATTAATATTAAGTACAGACGTACATGTGTATGCAGTTTTACTTATAGTTAAAAAAAATTTGTTACCATAAAAAACGATTTTCACTTAATTCGAATAAAATTTTATGATTAGCTTGAAAGGGAAATTTAGAAAAAGGATTTTTTTCAGAATCCTTTTACCATAAACAACATTAGTTTTTTTTTCTTTGTAAAGTTTTGAGTTATAAAATATATTTGTAAATTTCTTTTTTTAAATTATAAAATTAAACTGTTATACATAAAAAGTCTAGAATTTCAGCTCTTTGAGAAATTACTAGAATATACATTTCCATTTTACAAGTAACTCTGTAGAAATGTGCTCGTAAGTATGTATATGAAAGCGCATATGGTATGGGATTTTTTAGTATTATAGGATAACATGAAGTAAGACCAATAATTTAGTAAACCGAATTAAAAATGTGAAGAATGAATTATGTTCAAAAAGATTTGCTTTGAAACACCATTAGTAAAGCAGTACAGTGTGAAGAAATGAAAAAAACCTAATAATTATTTGTGCCTCTAGGTTTATTTTATATACTTAATGGTAAAATATTATAACTAATTACAAATATAACGTGTATTAATTCTTATAAGAATAAATAATGGAAATTTCTTCATATAACTGCAGAACAGATGGATGACGGAATCAAAGGAACGAGTCAAGGCAGAAACTGTCTTTGATGAACAAAAAGTATTTAGAATACGCTACGTAAGTCATTTTGAATGATCTTAAATTTTATCTTTAATATGCGGTTCTAAACGAAATTAATATTTCGGCATCCTTTATTTGTGTTTATACAGACATTTTAAATAATATTTAAAATGGTTGTTATTGCTGGTATATCCATTGTGATATACATTTATTTATATAGCAAAGTACATTTAATTTTATAAATTTGAATAAAAATTTGAATACAAATTGTTATGATATAAAAAAGTTGGACACTACTATAACCACTCATAAAAAAGAATTCTGCAGTAGCAATTTTTAAAATTGAGAATATTTTTTTCATGTTTATTACAATAATTTTTCCATGAATATTATTGAAAAATACAATAATGCAAATTAAATAAGTATTTATTATAATTGCATGCAGTTGAGTTAATAAAGTAAAGTGAGTTGAGAAAATGAAAAAAATTGATTTTGTTTTTCAAAATCTTATAATTTTGCATATTGTTTTTAGAAATAAATTGTAAAATATTAATATAATACTGATATTGCTAGTCGTTCATTTGATTTAAGTTCAAATGCTAATTTAGATTTTTAAATTTAAGGTGTTCATTGGACTTTCTTCAAATCAATATTTATGTAGTAAGTTTTTTAAAAACGTATACATACACAATTCAAAGTTTCTAATAATACTCGTAAAGTTGGGTCACACCACTGGTTCGAAAAGTATAACTTTAATTCATATAAAAAATCTTTGAAATGATTGCATAAATTTAGGGTGAGACAAAATCAAAATTGAAAGAGGCGTTAAGATAGTGATCGCACTCAATGGTTAATAACGTGTGTGAAAATAAATAATTACATTTTTTGATGGCATGGCATTTTAACACACTTTTTCAATTTTTTTTTGAGAAAATGCTAAAAATGAAATAATGTCGGAATCAGATCGATAAATGGGATTTCTAAAGCTAATTTTTATAAAAAAAATTAATCAAAATGAAAATTTTTCATATTTATTTAAATATTTTCCTAATATAATAACTATAATACTCGAACGTTCATTAATATAGGAAATTAGTAACTTCTCAAATGCTCACACCCTACAAGATAATACTAAAATTTTGTTCATGTTTAAGATTTCATGTTTACATGGTATTTCGAAAGTTCATGAAGTACAAAATCACTTAATTTGTAATAAAGTAAAAATCAAGTAACCTTTCAAAAGCTGTTTGTCTGAAGCTCTTTTTCTTTTTCAAAAGGAAAATAATAAGAAAAGAAACTTGGGCAAGTAGAAATTTTGTGAAAATGCGTTAAAATCCCTGTGATGCTTCAGAAAACATTGAGATTTGATACCTATAGTTCTGAACAAAAATGTTAATAATTTTTGATGTTATAAACGGCGGTATATGTTATGGCACTGATAGCTGAATCACTCTGTATACACACAGGGTTGACAGATAAAAATGTAGACATTTTTTTTAAAGTTTTAATATTAAAAAGATATTCAAATTTCCTAATCAGATTGATATTGCTTAACAACCGATAGGTTATATCACATATTAAATAATATTATTATGCATATTTAATCTATATATACAAGTATATAGTGAATATTCCACTAATTCATAAATATACACAAGAGAAGTTGTAACATTAACCAATACGTACGTGTATATAATGAATTGTTTTACGTAAATTTTAAAACCACTAGACAAAAATTTATCTTATTTACATATGTATGTAAATATGAAATGTAAAAATATATTGTAACTTATTTTAAATATTTATAATTCAAAAATTGAATCATGTAATATTCATAAAATCGTTACGTTTTTAGTTGGAAAGACCACCATTGTATTGGTTTACTTCACAAAAAATTGAATTTCGTAAAGAAGGAATTTATTTTTCTATCATTCTTAATGCAAAATATTACGTAGTACACAGAAACAAAAACAATTTAAAATTTTTGAATGAAATTATAAATTTATATACATACATATATAAATTATATATTCAACATATTTTTAATCAATCTAAGTTTTAGTAAAATCAAAAATTTTTAAAATATTTTTACTTAATAACTTATATTACTTGAAAATTTTATTGGTGTCTTTATCCACAGGAGAAGGGAAACTTTATTCGGTTACTGAATTGCTAAGAATATTTTAATATGGTTTTCATAAATCTCAAGATCTATAGGTAATATTTTTATTTGTTAATTAAGACTAAATGCTAAAAATGGCAAATATTTTACCAAATACTCATAGAATATACTTATTGTAACTTTTAATCTTTTAAGTAACATTGGCTATAGTTCAACGCTATCAGTATTTTTTCAATTTTGTGCATATCATGCTATCTAAATATTATGTGATACATACATACATATGTATATTTTATTCATTTTATTAGTTTTCATTCACTTTTAATAAATCGCTTTGAAAACATAGATAACAAGTGCAAATATACACATGAAAATGAATGTATTTTTGTATATATGTACATATATATGTTATATATATACATGTAATATAAATATTCATTGCAATATCTATTTATGACTATGTAGCTATATATAGAATAGGCAAATTAATTTTGTTACACTCAATTCTCTCTCGATAATATTAAAACAGCTTTGCATTTTTTTCTTCTTTTGGGGAAATAATCACTTGATGGTTTTATAAGCGGAGAAAATCCTCGATATAAGAACCTTCCTGGCACAATATTCAGGATTTCTATTTATTAATTTCAAACCTATAATAAAATTATATCTTTATACTCATATCACTTATGTGTAAGTACCTCATTCACATATTTTTCATTTCAACTTTTTAATAAAGATAATATACGCAATTTCATCAGTTTTTTTGACAAGAAATAAAACAAAAAAAAAATGCCAAAGAGAGTGTAGAATGATTTCGTCTAGCGAATTGTAAAAAAACAAAAGTTTTCATTTCTTTTATACTTTGTATAAAATGTGCTCAAGAATACTTATGTTCTACCAGGTATAAAGCTTGGAATGAAAATTACAACTTGATTAATACCTTTATTAAATTTTACTTTAATTCTAAGGTAGCGGCTCTTTTATAATTTTTTATTTGCCGATTTAGAAGAAAATTAGTGAGTTTTATATAATATTGAACTCGTATAAATTGCAATTTTTAAATGAGAACATTATTCTACTTATACTATGTGCGTAATCCTGTTTCTGGAATAATCTCATTAAAAATATTGGAAATTTAGGTACTTCACTCAATAAATTTTTATGTGATCTATTGGTAAAAATGAGATATATACAATAATTAGAGAATTCTCAAATCTATAATTGAGAAAAAGAGACTTATAAATCAGTAGCCCGAGAAGTGAATGAAAGGGTGATTAAAGGTGGGGTAGAGAATGAGGCCGAAAATTTAAATTCAATTTAATTTGTAAGACCTTATATTTTCCTTGCATATATTAAGCAAGACATCATCATACCATGTTTTGTCTTGAAACGTAAAAATTATGCATAGGAGTCACTTCAATATTCAATATAAATTTCAAAAAATGTTTAATACTATTTCCTTACTTTAAGTCATTTAAACCTTGCTAAGATTCTTTTATTGTATACATATTATATAAATTGCAAAGAAGGGGTAACAGTACACCGCGACCAGAAGAGATTTATTGTGCCCTACATACTACGTAACTCTACAGTTAATTTTTCTTGTGACAAAATTGTTATTCTTGATTTTTTGTATAAACGTCGGCTTAAGAAATTTCGCTTAAAAAGTCATAAATTTTGATAATCATAACCGACTTTCAGATAAGGGTTTACTGTTCTTAAATAGTTTCAGTTATTTTTTTGTTAATATTTCAATCGGACGGACTATTATCTAAAATAATAAAAATATAAGTGAATAAAATAAATTTCTCAAATTAAGCAAAAATACTTTGCTTTTTCCTCCGTTGGCTTGTTTTTTTTTTTTTTGATTACCTTTTTAGTTGAAAACGTACCATGTGCAAGTCATATTATGTATTATGTTATAAAATGCGTGAAATGCTTTTACTGCTATTATTATTTTATTTTTTTTTTATTATAAAATAGTTATTACATTGCAGGATATCAATATCCTTGCCAATTTTATAAATATTTTTTTATATGAAAATGAAAGTTTATGTTTTGTTATTTTTATAATTTTCTAACTGTAATGATATTTTTCTTCATACCAATATATGTATGTAGTACTCGTATATTGTCTGTACAAAGCCTGTGAATAAATACGAATATGATGACACTTAAATATTGTATTTGATTGAACAAAATTGGCACATTTTACAAGATTAAATTGCTATATACATTTTTACTTCTTAAATATACAAAATAACAAATGACATACTTATATATATTTTATTTGAATATATGTATATATGTAAGTATGCATAAGTAATATTTAGCAAAAGGGGATAAAAATGAAACGCAAATGATGCGATTTTTTTTCTAAGACTATACATAAAACATTTCTCTTATTGCTTTCTTTCCTTTCGTCTAAAATTTTTAGTTTTTTGTTTTTTTTTTTTTAAAGTATTCTGGAATTCAATGAATGGGCGAAAATGAAAAACAAATATTATGCCTTGAAGTGTTAAAGAAGTCCTCAGCAGAATTTTTTCCATTGCTCCAAACAAAAATTTTTGTAATATTTTTAAAATTTTGTGTAAGCAATCAAGATATTGACACATTTTTCCTTATATACTGTTAGTGGTTATATTAACACTTACATGGTGCCAAGTAGCTTGTTAAGTGTTTGATTTAGAATCCTAAATTCACAAGATTAACGGTAATGTACATATTATGCACATTTCTTAGACTCATACATGTATAATAAGGCAAGATAAACATAAGGATTTGATTTCTTTCTAAAATTTTGAAAAGTGATTTTTTTTTTTATTTTTTCTTAAATTTTTTAAATCATTTTGTTACTTTTTCCAACCTTTTTAACATGAAAATGACATTTTTGTTATTATTTACAGAAATTTGTTATTGCGAATTTAACAAATGGAATTCCATTTTGATAAAGAGAAAAAAGATCTGAGATATTAGAGGAAGAGCCGATAAAATTTATTTTTGTTTAGCGGGGGAGAGGAGTGGGGCAATAAGTTAAATATTATGTTTAGTATATAAGACATCGTTTTTTGTTTTTTAAATCTAAAAACATTTTCATTATATAATCCTTAAAATCAAATTATGTAGTTTATAGTTATCTTTTTTCTCCAAACATTTTACTTATAAACTCGAATATTTTTATTTGAATTACATTGTTTAAATATTTAATTAATTATAACCAATTGTCCGATAATAAAATTTCGAAAATTTAATTTATGATTGATTACGAAATTTTTATCGATTCTAATTTCCAATTTTGAGGAAAAATCAACATTTGAATCGATATTTAGAATGCAATGAATTTGTTCTATATTTTATTGCACAACATTATTATTAACGGCATTGCATACAATAAGGAAAGTGAGCATATAGGGAAGCGTGATGAATAATTTCTAGAGAGATATCTGTCGGTCAGTATCTCAAGTTCGGCTGAACCGATTTGTACCAAACTTTATATCAGAGTTTACTTTCGCTATGAAACAGTTTAATCAACTATTGGAATATGTCAGTTCTCTGGAACTAGATCTTTTCTACGGGACGATTTTAGAATTTTTGACTATTTTCAAAAAAGTAATCGGCGGCTCAGTGATGATATTAATAATATAATATCAGTGATATAACTTTTCAAAGATATCAGGTGTTAACAGAATGGGCTTTTACTACAGAATATTTGAATTCTGGTTGTTAAAACTATATGAACCTATACATGAGCTTTTCCAGCATTTTGAAATATATTACGTTCATTTGTACTATATAGGTATGTACATAAATTGTTAATACAAAAATATTGCAGTAAACCGCAAAAATACATTTCGTATTGCATATAGAATTTTACCCACAATTTGAATAGGTTAAAAATTTCATAATAAGACAAAAATATATTTTAAATTCAAGACATGTTCAAGTGTAATATTGAAAGCTTGGCATAACTTGCAAATTATTGTAAAAGTGCCAATGATTATACCCGTACGAGCGTATGGTTGAAGATGTTATAAATATGTTATTTCGGTCATAATGCTGAAAAACAGACACATGAGATATATACGCAAGCATATGTTTTTTATCAGCATTGAATTTCGAATCAATTAAGCTATGTGAATCAAAATTTGCCTGATGGTCTATAATAATAATGCCAGAAGTCTAATTAAACTGGCTGTCATTTAGACAGTGTTTCAGGTAGCTACCATACAACTGAAAAACTAATTTAGCTATTCATCAAAAATTTTTAATGCCATGGCATCAAAATATTGCACAGGTAGAGGTGGTAATATGACCATTACTTTCTGTAAATGTCGGTTAGATTATATTTGTCATTATGATAGTTGTCATACAGTTCCCAAAATTATTTGGTCATACCCCAGAAATTATTGAAACTGTATATTCAGCATCGAAATTTCGTTTAAATAAAAATAGTAATTTTGCAACAACTTTTGATAAAAGTGGTTGAACTTATAGGAATTTTATAGTAGTTGCCATAAAATTACTGTCAGAAGCTATACCTTGTTGCAAAAACTATTAAAACGGCAGTATTGAAAATCGCAGAAATGAATAAGGCAATGTGGCCATTATTTTTCGAAATATGTCATTGATATGTCATTGTATAGGTTCTTTTGGTAGATTTGTAGAGTTTTTCAAGGGAACCGAGTGGGGAAGGAGTATCCCCCGGGCCACCGTATCCATTCGCGACTTATTGCAGCCTCCCCACGCCTCTCCTACAATAGTCACGCCCGTGAAAAAATTCGCAATAGCGCGAACCCGGCTCCTGCTCATCCCCAATAGCTCCGCAGCGAATTTCCCCTAGCTTGTTGGAAGAAACATCTTCGCCTTACGGTACCCTTTCGTTTCCCATCAGTGAGGACCGCATTCCGCCGCAAGCAGGCAGGCGAGCCTAGCCCGCACGGCGGAGGAAAGTAGACTACAGAAAGGCAGCGGCTGCACAAAGTCAGCCCCAGATCCCCTCCGCGCCAATCCATCGGCAAGGTTCTTATGGTAATTTTGGTTATAGTAGTTTCAGAAATTTTAAATCATTTTAAAGTAATAAACAGGTTACAGAGCTGAATTTAAATGATTATCCAACTTTTACTTGCGTTCATTCGTACTGGTAACACAGAGTTAAAGCTCTACCTATTCAGGGCTTAAAATGAATCTAGAAAGAAAAGTGCAACACAATATTTTTGATTTAAAATTGAGAAAGTAAATTTTTTTTAGTTAAATAAAAAATGTGCCAAAATTTTTTCTCTTTTATATTTGATCAAAATCTTAATATTACCATTTTTTTCATGTGTTTTATTGTTGCTATTTAAATTTATCAAAAAAACAAGAAGAATAATTCTCTTAAATACAAAATTTATTTTTCAGATTGAATTCAATTTCGTGTATGATTAAGGATTTATAGATATTATCCTTTGTAAATATTAGAGTATAATATAAACTATATATGCATAAGAATATATTTGATAATAATGTTATGATCTAAAAATGTTTTTATATTAATAAAATTGAAAATTATTTGAATAATTTTTGACCCTTCAGAATTTTTTTCATATCATCATGACAAAAGTCCATCAACTAATATACTCGTGTGTACATATTCATATAATGTAATAACTATATTAGTTTGTGGTCATATATACTTATGACCACATATTGTCATATTAATAAATTGTTGATGATTTTATATTTTATATAACAATGACAATAGATGACAATGAGAATTATGATGATGAAGATAGAGAACATTATATACATAATATATAAAATTTATATTTTTAACCATCATAATTTAAGAATCCATCTCAGGTCATCATAAAAAATTTGTTTATTCAAATGAATTACTTTATATTAAGACCACATATAAATAAATTGTGTTCTACTATATATTTGCATATAAAATTGTCTTCTTTTACTTGAGCATTATTCAGTTTTCTTATGATCAGTAAAAAAACAAAATATGAAATGTCATCTAATATTTAATAAAAATATAATATAAGTTTAAAGATTGCAATCTATAAAATAATCTACATATATAAAAATGCATAAAGTGATAAGATACAAAAGTATAAAGACAAAGGAAGGACTTTCTTTTAAAAAGCTAACTCTTTACTATTTTTTTTTTTTTGTTTTTTGGATTTCTTGCATAAGCCATAATACTACCCTTGAGATTGACCTTTTTTTCAATTTTATTTATTTTAAGTATCCTTTCTTAAAATTATATTGTCTCAAATATTTAAATGTCACATAATATTACAAACTTACAAACATATTCAGTTTGATACTTTCACAAACATATTCTATATTCTTTTTAAGCAAATTTAAGATTTCTTTGGTTATTATTTCATTAAAAAAAGATAGAAAACCAAAGAGGAAAATTTTATGCAATTTTCCTTTTCTCTAAGATTATTAAATTTTAAATATATTGGGTATGCATGTATGTAAGCATGTACATAAGTGTATAAATTATAGTGGCATCGACCTTGGCTTATTATGCAAATATTCAAAATAACAAAAGGCTTATGCCTCTTCGCAACTATTTATGCACATGTTACACATGATTGTGTATGTATGTATACATTTAAATTGTTTCATTATTTAAATCTTAATTAAAACGGCACCATATTTATGTACATACTAAACAAAATTTTATATAAGGATGTGAAAATTGTTTGAATAAAATAGACTTGATTTATTATTTTTGAAATAAAAACGAGAAAAAATAGAGTTGATCGTGTCACCCGTAAGAATTTGTTATCCTATGTGCGAATAAATATATTATAGCTGACTATGGGATGGACTTTGACTTTAAGTTGCCGTATTATATTAATTTATTACATCATATTAATTTATGCAAAATTTCAGTTCCGTGTTCCAAACTAATATTTAAGTTGTATGACAGCTGTCTGTAAGAGCCAAATAATTTCAACGATTTTTATCAAATATATTGGCCCTACCAATATATCCGTTTGTGTGGAATTTCAATATCACAGCTTTTATAGTTTCTGATATATAGCCAAATAGTTTTTGAAGTTGTATGGCAGCTACCAGAAGAAGCCATCCAATTTCAACGATATATTACTAATATATTTACTAATATATTTACTTGCGGGAAATATCAATGCCAAAGCTTTTATAGTTTGTAAGATAAAGTCAAATAAATTTTGAAGCTTTGTGGAAGTTACCTAAATCAGTACCCCAATCATACCCAGTTTTAATAGGGTTCTGGCATTTACTACAATAAACAATTTGTGGAAATTTGGCGAACTTAGCTCAATTAGTTTTTGAGTTATCGTTGGGACGGACGGACAAAGACAAAGCTAACTCGACTCAGAATTCGACGCTGATCAGAAATCGACGAACCTAGCGTTCCAAACGGTAAGGGAAATTTAGTATACCCTTCGAATATACGTTCGTACGGGTATAATAAATGTAATTATTATAAAAGTTTTGTCCTAATTCATTCTTAATGCATAATACAAACAAAAATTGTGCTTTGCATTCTCAAAGAAAAGCAGCGTTTCTTAGTTTTTGAATGCTTCAAAACTTTTTAATATTCGTCGTTACTTAGCAAAAATAATTCATAAACTATGTAAACGGAGATATAAATTGTTATAGGGCAATATTATTATTGCGTTTGCTATATAATTTCTTAGAATAATAAAAAATTTGTTGACGCTGTGTGTTTGAAGAATTTTTTTCATTATCCATTTTTGAAAAAATTATGCTTTAAATTTGTGGTTTGCTTACTAAAAATGAAAAAATTTAATTTTTTATGAAAATTAAATTCAAAAATACTTTCGTTAGATTCAGCCACCAAAGTATGACGTCAAAGTATGACTTATGTGCGATATTATATATTTATAAAATGAGGAAGGGTTAATTTTTAATAATTTTATTCATACAGATTTTTATGAAATTTTGGGATATTCCCGTATAGTTTCTTTATGTCTATAAAATCAACATTTACTTATTATTATATGGAGTGGGACTATTGTATTTAAAAAGACAAAAATTATTATTATAGAAAAATAAGAAATTTATGTAATTGAAGAGTCTTCCTTGTATGAATCAGGCATTTCAAACTCATTATCATCGCGGGTCATTTAAGGGTTTCCGCACATTGCTCCGGGCCGCACAATCAAAATAACTTAAACTGCTAAATTATTTTTTAACATCGAAAACAATTGTTCACACAAATATATGCTTCCGAACATGGCTAAAAGTCGTTTACCCAATAGTAATCGTTTATATCTTAATATATCTTAATTTCCACTTCTCTATATATTTTTGTATTAATACAGAATCGCACAGCATTTCGATTTCAATTGTAAATTTGCTTCAGGTTAAATTCATTTTTTTCTAAAAATCTTCATTCAAATTAGTTTTTAATAATTTATTCTGATTAGAATATTCAGTAAATTTCGAATTCACTTAGCTGATCTACTGTTTACAAATATAAGTAAATTAAACTTGTTTAAATATATAAGTATTTGATTTATAGAACAGTCGCTTTCCACTCCTCGAAACAAACTATGGTTTCAACACTTTCTTACTGGTCTAAATCAATATTTGTAACAAAAATATAAGAATTAAAATTCATAATTTCCAAAAATCTTAACGGGCCGAAATTTTTTGAAACCTTGAAGGTTTTTTTATAGAATTTTTCCCAGCAATTTAAGTCCTCAAATATTAAAATTTTGTTACGGTATAGAAGACCATTTCTGCAATATTTTATAGCAAAAAAACCATTTCTAGTTCAAGGTTTTAAAAGCTCTATTTCTCACTATTTTTGATTTTTACTTATTTTTAATTACACTCGAGAAAACAGTTAACATTTGTAAGAACCATTATTTTGATAAAAAATCTAAATTTTAATCTTTTTATCGAAACTGAAACAAAAT
The DNA here is from genome assembly GCF_029603195.1 of Condylostylus longicornis. Classification (NCBI taxonomy): domain Eukaryota; kingdom Metazoa; phylum Arthropoda; class Insecta; order Diptera; family Dolichopodidae; genus Condylostylus; species Condylostylus longicornis. The sequence continues at coordinate 13,572,968 of NW_026577973.1, read as the reverse complement.
TTTATACAAACTTTTAATTTGAAAAACAAAAATTGATTTTAAAAAATTTGAAATTTTTGAAAAGAAAAACTAGAATTTTATTTATTAGGAAAAACAAAAAAAAATCTAGTAATCAAAAATTTTTTTTTCGAAACTTTTCTTGGTAAAAAAAATTTATAGGTTTTTTATTTTGCCAATTTTTATAAGAAAAGGTACCTATATGGTTTGAAATTTTTAAATGCATTTTTCTCGCATTTCATGCAACTTAAAAATTTAAAAAAATATTTTTCGAAATCTAGACACCATTTAGCATCTGCAGTTATAAAAATTATCCAGCTGGAGCGAATTTTTAAAGACATGCCATATAAATTTTGACATTTATTCTAATAGAAAAAAAATTTTTTTAATAGGAAAATTTAATTTTTTTTAACAAAATGGAGTTTGTAAGTGATATGGTATTAACATTATTAAGCTAATAAATAATTTATAAATAATTTAAGAGAATTAATAAATTTCAAACATATTTCTACAAAAACTAAAATTGGTATGCAACTAAAGAAGAATTCCAGGAAAGCAATTAAATTGAAATATGCGATTGGATAGAAATAGATTTGAAAGAAGAAAAACATAAATTTTTTCCGATTCAGATAAACTTCATAGGAAAATTTGGTAAATTTTTTGAGAAATTTGTAAAGGAATATGAAATTGAATTTAATTTTAGTTTTATCAACATCTGGTTTGATTTTAATTAAATTATTTGCTCACAATATTTGTGGTTTTTGTCCTATATCTTCTACACCATAAAAAATTTTTTAATGTTCAAGAACTTAAATTCAAGTTTAAGCAGCTTGGAAAATTCAAGGTCTTAAAAAATTTGATTTTCTGTATATTAAAAAAATGATGGCCTTCAATATCAATAAATTTTGAAAGTGTAAACGAAAATATAAAAAATAGAACTTATTTATTAATAATTTTTTTTTAACATTCCGTGTTGCATTACAGTAAGGGAAGCCATTAACGATTTTCACTAAATTGATGATTGTGCAAAAAAATATAAAAAAATGTTATATTCTCCCAACTATAGTGGACGACCTATGGAAAATTTTCTATGTCAAATTTGGAAAGAATTGACAATCATTTTTTAGTTGGTTGTTCGGAAATATTTGAGAAAATTTGTTTAAAAATATTTAAGAAGTTTTTGAAAAAACTTTATACACAGAAAATAAAAAACTTTATTGTTATTATAATTATATTTTCTATTACCGTAAATTATTTTTATTATATTTCAATGTCATTTTTGAAATTTTGCTCCAGAAAAAATATTTCACACTGTTTTTGAAGAGCAGATTTATTCTAATAAATAGATACTTTTTACTTATAAATTGTTGTTGTAAAATTGTAGTGTAAAATATTGCGTTGATAGATCTATACATCGGCATATAACATTTTGCATCAACCAATGAAGACACGAATCAAATTTTATATGATGATATTTTGATGCAATTACTCTTCTCTACTACATAAGAACAAATTATATATAACAATTAATTTTAGCAAGGTGTCAGTTGTTGTATTTTTCCCGATTCACTTATTTTTTTTTTGGATATATTTTAGTTTCGATTTATCATGAATTTTAATACTTGAGTTAATTTTGTACACATGACGAGTTGATGAAACTTTACAGACTTTAGCAAATTACATTTACAATTGATGATATCGATTTTACTTTTTTGATAACTGAAATAACTGAAATTTGAAATAATTTATGATTTTTACGCTAAATTAATAAGAATTCATCACGAGAATTTATAAACACCATTCAGAAACGCTGGCGGTTAAGTACAAGTCATATATCAGATTTTCTTTTATTTTGAATACTTTGTATATTGTACTGACATAAAATAGCTATATATTTCGTGAAACAAAACCATTTCTACAAACATTGTATTGATCTATAGCCAATAAATTCACGTGTATGATTATTTTATATAAATTTATTTGAAAAGCTGTACATAATATTATATTTTGCCACCAGAGATTTGAATATTTTATAAGTGTATAGTTTTTTCATATTTACATATATATTTTGTAAGATTGCTGAATTGACAATTTTAATTATACATATGTACATATTTGAATGTACAATGCATTCATATATGTGTGTAAACAACAATGATTTATGCATATGACATGAAAAATTTAGCCTTTTTAAAAATTATAAAAGCGTTAAAATTGATTTAAAATCCTTTCAACCTAAACACACTCATGTCAAATAAAATATTTAACCTTTTATATTATTCACAAATCCCAAAAGATCAAATTGTATGTACATGTATGAACTTTTAGTTTTTTTTTCCCATATGTATGTATGTATTCTTGCTATAATTAAAATTACATTAAAAATAAAATATAAAATACAAATTTAAATTTTTTCTCAAACTTTCTTATTTAAAAGAAGTAAAAAAACAAAAAAAAATTTACAACCGAAAATGAGCGGAGCAACACACACTTAAGCTTATTCCCATATGTAATTTTTATTTTTTGTCTATTACCGTTATATACTTAACTGTATGTATGTATGTGCAAATGTTTCCATACATGTTTCGGCAATAAATTTTGTTAATACAAAAAAAACCGTCAAAAACGAGCAGGAAAAAATTTTTATAGTGTTCCCTTTTATTTTTATTTATTATACAATTTTTTTTTAAAGAAAATTTAAAACTATAGAATGTGCTATTTATTAACCCGTCCTTTTTATTTTATTTCGAAAAAAAAACTTAGAGAAAAATTCAGTCATCCTGATTAGAAAAATTAACAACCCATGACATGACGTAGTAGTTGTAAATCGAAATTCAAGGAAAAAAAATATAACAAGGTTTTCTTTTAAACAAGGATTAAAAATTTAAAGCAACAAATTAAATAAAAAAAAAAATAATTGTTATGTCATTTTTTCGATATTATGTCACTTTTTCGGAGAATTTATCGGATTAAAAATTCATGTTATATAATATAACTTAGCTGTACTACTTCATGTTATAAAAAATCTTTTAGAAAAATATATGAACAAATTTATTAAAAAATATACTTGCTATACACGTGTGATATTCCTGAATCGGAAGGAGTGACAACAGCTACATTTGCTGACGATACAGCAGTTATCGCAATAGGACGAAATGAAAATGAATCTACACAAAAATTGCAAAGGGCCAGTGATGAGATCTCAAAATGGACTAGAAAGTGGAATATAAAACTTAACGAGGTGAAATCAGTACACGTGAATTTCACTAATAGGAAAATTGACAATTCATTTTCGGTTCGAATAAATGGCGTCTTGATTCCGTCCGCAAACACAGCGAAGTATTTGGGAATGACGTTGGACACGAAGCTCAGATGGAAGGATCACATAAAAAAAAAGAGATCTCAACTAGAGGAGGAATACAGAAAGTTCGAATGGCTTTTGGGGAGGCGTTCCAAATTGACAATATACAACAAAGTTTTGATATATAATCAAATATTTAAGCCTGTCTGGGCTTACGGTATTCAGTTATGGGGCTGCGCTGCGCAGACTCATATCCAATCTATACAAAGATTTCAAAATAGAGTATTACGGGACATTGTAAACGCCCCTTGGTATGTCCGTAACGCCGATATACACAGGGATCCTAAGTGTCACAGACGAAATTAAAAAGCAAGCAGCCAATCATAAAATGCGTTTATCCAATCATGTCAATATCGAGGCGGCTCGATTGGTTGACAATCAAAACTTTGTTAGGAAACTTAAACGTACGAGACCTCTCGAGTTAGTTTAGAGTTTTTTATCTGGAACAATGAGTACTTAGTACGCTATTGTGCCAGATCAAAAACGTGTAAATAATCAAAAACGTTAGAGCAAAATTAATGGTTAGTCGTTTTCGACTAGTTTTATAGTTTATTTTATTTTGAAGAGGGTGTTTTTTAGTGGATTAAAGTTCCACACTACTGCTTTTCGACTGGCAGTGTCTTTCGAGATTTTTCAAAAAAAAAAAAAAAAAAAAAAAAAAATTTATTAAAATCATACCTCTACTGACGAGTCATTTCAGACTCTCATTTCTTCCAGGATTAATACGTGGATCTAAAACATAATTTTATTTACTTATACTTTATTATACCTATTATTTCATATTACAAAGTTTCCATTAAACCTTCCTCCAAACAATGTCAATTAAACTTACCTGTTCCTATAGAAAACGAATATTAGCAGTTATAACAGTTATTATTGCTTAAACCGCAATTAATGACCATCAGTTGCTAATATGAAAAATTTTATTTTCCACTGATTTACAATTTGCTTTACTAATAATAAGAATATGAAAAAAAATTTTGCATAAATATGGGATTTTAATTGATTATTTGCTGCTACTTTAATTTTGTTAAAATTTTTGGAAATATTTGGAAATGAAATGAAGGTGAGGCAAATGCCTTTCATTTTGAAAAGGAAAAGTGACATCTTAAGCATGCATAACTCAGAATAATAAAGCCTATTAAATTTTGCTGTTGTTCTGAAAATACTTTGATTAAATTATTTGTCTTAATGCTTTAACTTCAAATTAAGACGAAAAATCTCTATGTTATATTAAAAGATCAAAATATCGGAAATCACTTTCTGCAAAAAATATTTACAAATTACTAACGCTTAATTATGAGTAAATGACGATTAAAGGAAAATTTTAAAAATTTTGACTTTAATATCTTTGAAAAAACTAAAAACTTCTGTGAAACTAGTGAATAGATACATGGCCAGGAGGACTTTCAAATAAGTATTTCATGAGCTTTAAAATGAGTACCTCAAATTGGCTTTGCCTGTCATATTTCCCGAGTTATATATGAGCTCGCGTACCTTGAGAACGAAGATCATAGACATTCTGTATTATATCAGACTATGTTTAAAATAACCCTGTTTATTTAATATCAATTCGTATCTAATTCTTGTCTCAGAAACATAAAATTAGAAAATAATTCATAATTCAATTTTTTTTAAAATATATAAAATTTACAAGTTCACGCCACAGTAAGGTTTTGTCTAGTATCTACGTAATACTATATATTACTTTAAAAAGGCATAATGTTTTTACTTGGGGATATCCCAAAATTCAATCTTTATAACTTAGTCACAATACCTTTGGTTTAGCTCCTATTGTTTTAAAAACTTTCATATACTATGTTATACACTCAAAAAAATATTTCTACATATGCCATAGTTTTGCATGTTCCTTGTGATAAAAACTAGTAGAAGTCGGGATAAAGCGAAAAACAACATTTTCCGCCACTTTTTATTGCATTACATTCTTTACATTAGTCGCCAATTTTTTTATCTTATGCTGTTAAAAGTACAATGCATTTACGTTTCTCAGAGCAATATTTTATCGCAGATGCAGCATAAAATTTTATTGTTTTTGCAGTTTTTTATTTCAGTCAAGACTATGCTACCTTAAGCATTCTCTTTCCAGATTTTATGTATAGAAAAAGATAATAATTACAAAAGACCAAATTGTCAACAGAAATCTTAGATATTACAGGAATGTTTTATTACTGCCAAACAAAAAACATTACAGTGAGAGTTGAAAGTGAACATACTCTGTTATAGAAACAGTCTTAAGATTTAGCTAAATTTTCATTGTTGTGCAGTAATTTTAGAAAGGTTTTGTTTTATCATGTACACATGAAGAATCTCACAAGGCCAATTGAAAATGTTGTCATAAATTTTAGTTATATTTTATATGCCACAAATCAGCTATGTATGCCGCTACAGAATAAATGTGTAGGCCGAAATATTTCTAATTTCGTATTTATTTTAGCAACTTCAGATATTTTAGCAAAGTTGTAGTTTTGTCTTTTGGCTACCAAAATAAAGACAATTTTTTTTCAGTGTATAAATATGTAATGTATAAGTTTTTATTTTGTTCAATCATAAAGCTTTTGGTGGTTAAGGAAGACTCATGTTTTAATGTTTATAAAGATTTTGTAAAGAATAAGTACGGTTATGCTCATTTTTATATATGTATGTATTTAAAAATCTTTATTCGTAAGTTCATATTGTTTTCCAATAATATATAAAATCAATTGAAAAATTTTCAAACCACATAGATTGAATTCAAAGTTTATAAAGTGAAGATCTTAAAAAACGAATAATCAAAAATGAATTACAAAGCATTCGCTTTCACACTTGTTTTATTAACTTTTACAATTTTCAATGTATCTGAAGGATGTTTTTATAGAAGTCGAGCTGATGATTTGGATAATTTAAACAATACTAATGAACAAGGAACTTTCGTAAGATAATAAAAAAATTTAATTAATAAAAAAATATCATAAAATCTATTATTTGTTTGTTTTTTTAGACGTCTAAATTGGAAAGAATTGCAAATAAAATTGTTGAAATAACAACTTTTCTTAAAGATGTTATTAGTTCTACAAAAGAAATACAAGCAAGACGTATTCAATCACAACAAAATAATAATGATTTTTATAGAGATTTTAGAGCTCCACAACAACCTATAACAAATCCAGTTAATATACAAAATCCTCCAAAATCTATTCAAAATAATTTTGTACGTCCAAACGGTATTCCGACAGTTGAAAGACAACGAAATAAGTTAAAAGAAAGTCCTTTTTAATTAAAAAATTTGATTAAAGGAAAAAATTGTGTAAAAATTTTAATTTTAATTGCGTATTCAATTTGTTTTTTATATTAATAAATAATAAGAACTTACAAAAAATCCTGAACACTAAATGTCTTTTTTAAATTGTTGATATAAAAGTTTAAAATTGTTAGTACAGTAATATATTTTGTAAAGCGTGTTACACTTAATAAATAATAATTTCAATAAGATTTGCATATACAAAACATTAATTTAAAGGTAGTTAAGGGATGATCATTTAAAACTATTTAAAAGGTGAACTGAGGAACTAAGAAGCAAAGTGGCCTAACCTCCCAAAACTTTTCCCACAATATGTGAGTTGGTCCATTTTTGCACTAGAAAAAATTTTCGGTTTAGGCCAAAAACATAATGGTAATATTCGAAAGGTCGATAAAATTAAATTTGGGCTTAATTTTATTTACAGTTCTAACGAAAAAGGAAAAATTTTGGGAGTGAGAGTTAGGCATTCTTGCTTCTGCACCCGTCAGCTATTTTCTAGAGTACCTTTAAATTTACATACCCTTTAAATTTAAGTTCAATTGAATTCATAGGATTCCTTAACATTTTTTTAATTTACAGTTTTAATTCATCTTTTAACCATTTTAAGACAAATTTTTCATTAAATAGGCAAATAAAATAGAAGAATATCTTCTTAATATGGTACAGATAAGTATGGTCGAAATTGTATAACACATTTATGAAAATTCACATTAAACATACAACATACTGTAGAACCTCCATAAGGCAACCAGAACCAAGAAGGAGCAAAATGATCATATTATAAAATTGGTCTATAATTCGCACCAAAACAAAATCTTTTCAATTGTTAAGTTGAAAACTGTTTTCATTATCTAAATCTTTTCTCTTCCTTTTTATGACAATATGTATTTAACATGTTCATTGAAATTTGTCATTCAAATGTTGAAAAAAACCAATAATTTTTTAATAGTCTATATACATTTTAATATACAAATGACAGAAAATAGCGGTCGACAAATGGAAAATGGAGGTGGTCTCATTAAGAGGGCATATATATTTCTATTGAAAAATGTAACTTTGTTCGAGAGCGATTAAAATCTGGTCATATTATGAAGGTGGTCTTACTATTGAGGTTAAGATTTATGGAGGATGTACTGTGTTTAATGCACATCTAATTCTTTAATGTGTAAATTATTTTATTTGATTTTATGTTTTTGATTTTACGACATTTTATTTATACCTACATGTTATCTACATCCCCATAATTAATATAATATTTAAACATTAAAAGATCAAGGAAATTGTTTTATTTAACTTGTCCAACTTTTCAATTTTTATTTTATGTATATAATGTCATAAAATATAATGTACATATAGTTTTTTTGCGGTTATTTTATATAAAACTTTTCTTCTTTTCGGGTTGAGTGATTCGCTGACTGACACATCATTTTAAATTTTATTTTTTCAATAAAATGTTTACTTTTTGTCTATAGTAGTAACCCCAATCTTTTATTATAGTAATAATAATAATAATAGTAAAAACAGATACAAGTAGTAGGTACATAAGGTTATATAATGTAACATATATATAATTAAGAATAAGTAGAATATAAAAGGGTAAGTGTTGGAATCTGGTTAAAATTTTGACTAAATTAAATCAAACATTTAATGATATATGTTCATAATTTTGAAATTTTGATATACCGCAGAGATTTTCCATTTTCTTATTTTCATATACATATGTATATATATATATATATGCTTGTAAATATTTAACATTTTAAAATAAATAAAATGGGTAAGGGTTTTTATAACATTATCATGTTATAACTTCAATTTAATTTCTAAAATTTTAATTAAATTATAAATGTCGAAACTTAAGCATTACCATTTGCATTAAAATTTTTTTGTAATTGTGAATATATATATATGTATATATATATGTATGTATATGCATGTAGCTACTTATTATACTGTGAATATTGAAATTGAAATAAAATTTTAATTTGTCTTATACATTTATGAAACTTAAGAGAGAGAAAAAATTTTGAATAAAGTTACAAATTTAATTAATTAAATTTTATTCACAGTTAATTAAATTTTATTCGTAGATATACATTTCTGTACATTTTGTACTCTTAAAATTTTCCAGATTCATTTTTATTCGAAATTATTTCAGTAAGGAACCTTATATTGAACTAAAATGCTAGTTTTTTAATACTAAACGTAATTTATAGCTAATTTCAAATTAGAATTGTAATTCAAATAATTCCTCAAATTGACTTCTCAAATAGCATGTAAAAATTTCATATAATTAATTAATCGTATAATATTATTATTTATTAAAATTTAACTATTCTTTTCAAATATAGAATATTGTTTAAATTATGCCGTTTCACTTGAATATTATTTTCAATTAAATTTTAATATAATTTAACAGAATTTATGCAATTAGTAACTGTAACTGTATCTATACCAATTTAATTTATCTTCTAAAAACAAAGTATTTCTTAATGAATTAGAACAGGCATAATGTTCATTATCATACTGTACAAAATTTAAGTATAAATAAAATAAATTTGTAAATGAATAACTAAGGCAACAAAAAAAATTTCTTTTTACATTTTTGAATATATGATATACATACACATATGTATATATTTACACACATAATAATATTAACTATTTGTTCAAGAAGAGTATTAGACATCTTTAAAAAAAATCAATCTAGATTGTAGAACAAAATAATTTAACTTGATTAAGATGTTTTGTGAACAAGGAAGTATTGTGAACAAGTAGGTCACATAATACAGTTTTTATACTCTTAAGGACCTCTCCCCTTATTACCATTTTTGTTTAAATATTATTTTTTCTTCTCAAATAAAGATTTAATTTTTAATCTCAGGATTTCAGATTATTTTTATAGACCAGTTGCTCTGAGACAAGTAATATTAACTTGAATTAAATTTAGTTTTGAAAAAATTTATATCTATGTACATAATCATACACACATACTCTCATAATCTAATAAAAGATTTATACCTACACTCATAAGTATATATTACCATATGAAAATTGGAGTTAGAGATTTAGATGCAGGAATCGTGTCAAAATATTAGTACTATTATCAAAAAAAAGGTTATGTTTCAAAGTTTTTTTTTTATTTAACTTTATTCTTTGCTAATAAAAGAGGGTATATAATCTGATTCTCACTATTTGATTTAATGTAAGAACATTCTTGCAAATAAGCCTACCATTACGCCGAAAATTGTTTTATTTTCTTTAAATAACAATACATTAAACATAAAATTTTGTAATGGATCACGTTATCATTTTTAATTTAGATTTCAACAATATTATTAACAACAATAATAAAATTTAACAACAATATTATGTATAACAAAATAACCGTACAAAATCTCAAAAACTTGAGTTTCTACAATTTTCCCAGTAACTGTTTTTAGTTGTCATAACAACAATTTTCCCGTTCTAAGTGCAACTTAGTTTCGCGTTTTTTAATGCGTCAAAACGTTCAAAACGTTGCTTTTGAATTCATAATACATATATGAGAATTCTATAAAGTTATGAGAATATTTTATTCAATCAAAAAAGACCGCCGCTTCCACAATCGCACATCACTCACATTATAACCCTATCGCACATAACTCATATTATGTACGGTATACTCGTATGTGTGATGTAACACAGGATACATAACTTATCTATACTAAAATATATAAATAAAATTTATTATTTATCATATTATATATTTGTAACATTTATCCGTTATACGACATTATACTAAATAGTGTATATATAACGCAGTGAATTGAAAATCAAACAAATTTTAAATTAATGAAATTCATTGTATCGTTTTAATTTTTTTATACAAAATCAACAAGAATCTTGTTAATTATGAAATATATAATTTAAAACAGAAAGAAATTTTGAAAAACAATTTAACCTGATTTAAAGTGTTGTAAATTAAAATTTATCCCATATTCTAATAAAGATATTAATTGTACATCCCTTTCTGTTTATTTAATTAACCCTTTTCCTTAATCAGTTGTTTTATCTACTTACTTGTGCAAAGATGTAATAACGTTGCGAAAGTATTTATTTTATATAAAGCTTTCTATATAAAATTTACACTAAGTACATACATTGTATACATAAATGAATCACATCACGTTTGTGTATATGTATATTTATAGTGTTTTATTAATCCAATATTTCATTGTAACGACTGAATAACTTCTAAACTAAGTAAAATAATTTTAAAACAAAATAAAGTTTTATAATTGTTTATGTAAATTTAATGTACATACATACATACATACATATTTACAATATGTATTATTATACTTTTAAATTTATTAATTCTACTTTTAATTTATTTTACCGATAAAGTATTTATGTACATATGCGTGTATACATTCAGTGTATTTCTCAAAGGTGTATAATACGAATTAATAATTTTACTGTTTGGTACTGTTTTGATTTTTTTCAACTTTATAAAATTTTGTTAGATTTATATCTACTCATTTTGCTCATATAATTCAAATAAACGACTCCAACTCGATTTATAATTTTGTTTGATAACTCTTAATAAGACTTAATAAGGTTTGAAATAACAATTGAATAAATAATATCTTTTGCAAATTTTTAAATTGTAATATTCCAAGAATTTTCCAATAAAACCATCCTTGAAGAAAATTTATTCAGCCCTCAATTCAATTAAGTATGTAAGTATTTTATATTTCAAAATCAAGGAAGGTATTACATTTAGTAATAAACGATAATATTATGTATCTGTGAAAATGTGAAAAAACATTATATTTCACATTTTCATACATATTATTGTATGAAAATGTGAAAAACATACAGATGTTTTTACGTTGTATTAAAAAATAAATTTAAAATATGTAATAAATATAGATTTTTTTAATTTTATCATTATGATAAGTTGAGCAATTTGTTACTCAGTCATGTTAAAAATTGCATGCGTTCGCAAAAATTAAACAAAATTCTTTACTATAGGAAGTACAATCCCTTTCTTTGTACTTTTTATTAAAATATTACAGAAACGAATGAAAGTTACCCGCGAAAAAAAAAATCCGCGTTTTTAAACGGATATTAAATATTAATTTTATTTTTGTTAAATCAGTAGAAAAATTTGAAGAGTAGAAATTGAAACAAAATTGAAATTAAATTAAGTGTAAAACTTCGAGGATAAAAAATTTCAAATTTAATAAAATAAGTGTATATGTGTGCGATTTTATCTTTTTATATGAGAACAAAGCTTACATGTTGGCTTTAACTAAACAAGAAAAAATTTCTTTTTAGTAAAAGAATATAACTTTTTGAGTACACGTCTACTATGTTAGCACATTACTAGTCTTTAAATAAATTTTGTTAAATGAGTTTAAAAGTCGATTTATATTTAATAATTCCAAGACGACTTCAGTAAGTTTTGTCGCTTACACAAAGGTAACTCAATAAGAAAATGTAGTTTTAGTTATAAGTACTTTATTAAATTTTAAAATTGGCAAAACTCATTTAATTTCCATCGCCCTTAAACTTTTTTCTACCTTGTTTGAGGGCGATTCTACCTGTACATTCCTAATAATTGCTCCAATAAATTTAATAAAAATCTAGAAAATAAATTATAAATGGTTTTTGATAATTTTATTACTTTTTATGAAACACATTCTTGTAGATAATTTATTATTACCTTTTATGAACTACACTTTTTTTTATTAATTATTAAATGTGACTATACTTATATTTCTTTTATACTCTTAATTTATTTTCTAAAACTTCAGTTCCTAGTCAATACATTTATAGTTACTACATAATTTAAATATTACTTTCAAATTTTATTCCATTATCACCAACAACAGTTTCTATATAACCATACTGTTTTTCATTTAATGTTTGGCAAAGTAATTTAAAATTTTCGCTTGCTTTATAATCATGTGGCAAAACAATTATAGCAAAACCACCTCCACCTGCGCCTGTTAATTTGCAACTAAAGCCGTGTTGAGATGCAATTTCAAAAATTTCTTCCAAACTTTTATGTGAAACCCCTATTGCTCGCAATAGGTTATTGTTAATTGTAACAAATCTTTCAATACAATTAAATTTTTCATAATCTGTGGCTGTATAGTTTTCATAAATGGGAACGGCTGCTTTAACTATTTCTCCCATAGCGCACAAAATGTGATCAATAACATTTGGCAAATCTTGTTTTAATTCACTTACTTGTTGTACCAATTTCGCCGTACTACGGCTCACATTGGTATCAATTAGTAATATGGGTAATTTTTCCTTCATATTTATTACTTCTGTTCCTTCACCAGGCGAAAACTTAATTATATTCCCAAATGCACATACCGTGTTGTCAACTCCAGACGGTTTACCATGCATAACTTTCTCCGATAAAAACGCATATCGACTAGCTTCTGAATGAATATCTATCAAATCTTCTGATTTACTTAAAAATTTGATAAATTTTAGAAGACAGGCAGATAAGCAAACACCAAAAGATGCAGAACTTCCCAAACCAGCTCCAATTTTTATGTCGGATTTTATTTCTATATCAAAACCGAATTCGAGTTCATCCAATTTTCTGTCTAATAAAATAGAAGTTAATAAGAAAAATGTTGCAACTATTGAATTTGCTTTTTGAAACTCCAACTTTCTATCCTTGGTATGAACTTCCACAAAGCATTTTACTGCATATAAAATTTCCTCTTCGGTAACATTATGGCCCTTTGAAACTTCGCTGTAAAATTTCTGAAATTCACATAATTGCAAAGTAAAATTCAAATCAATGTTACTATAATTTAAATTAATTTCATTGGTCTCGTTGATTTCTAAAGAGGCTTTGGCACGAATTCCGATAGCTGCAGCTAGTGCGGGTTTCTTATACACCACAGAGTGCTCTCCGTGAAGAATCACTTTCCCTGGACACGACACAGTAATGTTAAACATTGTAATATAAGTGAAAGTTTAACTTTAAGTGAATCTTATAAAATACATAAATTGCAGTAGTGGAAGTATGTGCATAATTATTATGTTATGAATAATTGAACAGGAACGAAAATGTAAATAAAGTAAAGGTAAACAAAAGGTCATGTCAAAATATTTATATTATGCTTTGAAATCCATTTAAACTCCATATGCTTTGAAAAACATATATAACCCAACAAACACATGTGATCTTTTGAACTAAATAACCAGTGCTTTCACACTTATTCAATGCATTTTCTGCTATACAATATTCTTAAAATAAAATTTTAAATTTACACAAAATAATAGTTTTCAATAATAAATTAACTGTGTTCACAAAAACTGACTAATGTTGTATTTCGTTAAAGATATTGTTAAAGTATTACATTATTTTTTTTTTTTTAAAACCAATATAAAAAAAAATTTACTTTTCCAACGTGCACAAAAAAAAAGCATTAAAGTGAAACTATTAAACTCAACTAAATTATAATCGATAAAAATTTTAATATTTCATTGTAAATATTTGACATATCTATACCATTACGTCGTAAAATAGAACATGCGCATTTGATAAATGAATTAGGTACATAATATTGTTGGTGTAGAAAAATGTCAGTAAACAAATTTATATATTCATGTAAATGGGCGCATAAAATAATAAATTTTTTAACATAAAAATAATTTAAAATTTTTTGAAAATATATTATAATTTTATAAATTATACTATAGATAGTATATATATATTCAAAATAAGTTTTGATAGTGTTTAGTATACAAATTTTTTAAATATAAGTAACCGTAAGGTAACAAAAAGGATTTTTAGTGCTACATTTTCTAAAAAAAAGGTATAAACAAAAATAAAGATAAAAAGTGTCGGCAAAATATAAAAAAAACTGTTTATTATATGGTATTACAAATATATAAATAGTCCTAAATTTATAATTACTTAGATATTTTACCAAATCGTCAAAAAAAGAACTAGTTTAATTTATAATTGTATAAGATTTAGGAATTTCTTCGAATATTAGTATCTACGTGTTGCATATATTTACCTTACTTTATAATGATTACTGATTATTGAATATTTGCTTATGCTTCTTTACTATGTTTACTGACTAGCTTAAAATACAAACGTATTTTCTATAATATTACAGAATATAAAAATGAAAGAATGCTTTATATTATTATGTTTTCATGGTTTTATCATCAATTCAAATTAATTTTATTTTTCAGTAATATAATATAAACTAAAGTAATATTTTTATTTGAAACGCAATATATTTTTATTGTATTCCATGTTAAGTTAGCTATGTTATTAACGTCAAAACATCGTGTTCATTTAAAAATTTCATAAGAGTGTTAGTAAAAGAAGCCACAAAATTGCACAAAAATTTTTTTTACCCTATTTTGGTAGTTCTGATGAAAAATTTATGTAGTTTAGCTTATTATAAATTCAACGAAGAGTTTATGTAGTTTTTCTTATCAAAAATTTTTAATAACTTGTCTTACTTACCAGTCACCATGGTCAAATAAATGCAATGCCGTACAATAAAATATAATATGAGGATCAATTTCTACTTCAATTATCTGTCAAAATGTTTATTGGGATATTTTTGACGATCGACAGCTGATTACTCTTTTGACATCTCGGAATTTAGTAATTAAAATATATTTCCATTAAACATTTTTAAGTGTTTGTGATTAATTTTTACTCTTATAATAAACAAAATTTGCAAAAACTGAAAATATATTTAAATATTTTGATTGTGTTATCATAATTTTAAAAAAATAAATATTTAATTTTTAAATTGTAAAATTTAATTTTTATAAAATCGAGTTTATTATTTTGCATTTCTGCAAAAAATTGTAACTAACATATTCTTATTGGTATAAGGGTAAGTAAGATATCAAATTTATATTTCCATAAAATAGTATTTGAGTTGTAGATATCATAGTTTTCATTAGCGAGATAAATTATAATAAAATAAATTTCTGAACTAAATCCATTCATCATAAACTTCACCATTGGAGTTTAAGATGAATGGAAAAAGGAAATTTGCAAAGCTTCAAGGTCGCTTTTAATTCTAGACTAAAATATTGGTTTAGTTAAGCACACACTAATTTGTAACAAAAAACCAATATTATGTACATACATACATACATATATTCATTCATATTATATAAAACCGCTTTATTTAAAATAATCAAACTATTCTTATTAGTCATTGCTTTTGACTTTGTTTATTTTACATCAATTTTTATTTAGAAATTCGGAAAGATTTTGTAGTTTGTGTGAAAGTACGAATAATATATGTACATACGTACGTACTTGTATTTTTGAAAAAAAAAAATTGTTTTGAGTACATGTATATACATAGGTATCTACTATCAATTATAATAATTATATGTATATTGCAAAAGATTTGTAAAGAAAGACATAAAATCGAGAAGAATGGATAATGAATCATTAACTAACATTATCGTAAGAAAAAATTCCTGTTATCGAACTTAAACTCAAAAATAATTAAATTATAATTAAAATTCATGAATTTTTTTATTAGTCCACTAACAATTATTTATTCAATATATTTTTTAATTCAAATAACTTATGTATGTATAAAAGCTGAATAGGAAGTAAGCATATGTTTAATTGATTATGTATTAAAAATTTATATTGTGTTTTGTTTCATATTCATTTTAATCTATATTATTAAATTGTTATTATATAGTAATATCTGTATGTATATAAAGTAATATTGTTTTTAACATACTACAGCATTCTCATATAGGTATGTACATAAGATTATCGTATATAAACGTTACTCTATATTGGTAAACAAACATAATAACATTATGTAAAATGTGTTTGGGCAAATTATTATTACGTATAAAACTTAAATCGTATAGCTATTCTAAATGTGTTATAATGTCAATTTTTGAATGAAATTAATTTAGAAAAAGCAAATAATGATGACATTAAAAAGCTAAAAATAAAATGACTAATAGTTTACATTTTTTGAATTAAAAAATTTTGTAGTTTGTATTACTATACGAGTTTCATTTATGTATGTATGTACCTACCTAGCTAGGTATTATATTAAATTAACACAATATTTTGTTTTTTTATCTTGATGTCTCGTGTGCAATATATATGTAGGTAGGTAACTATTTATATTTACCGGCTTGATAACTGATTCATTTTCTTACTAAATAATTATTAAATAAATATTATGTTGTTAATTAAATACTATGTGGGCTCGCTTTAGAATTTAAATTCCCACATCTATAGAGTATATACATATTATATACTTATAAAACCTCTTCACACTTCAAAAAAAAATTTTTTTTAAGTAAATATTTCAGTACCTACCAATATTTTAGTAAAATAAAATTATCAACTTGCTATAATTCTACAATGTAAAGCATTGTATTATTATTTTAGCCCTAATGTTACATCTATGATTTCTTTATCTAGTGTAAATCTTATAAGATACCATGTATATATTGAGTTATTTATTAAGGTAACAAGTATTTGCATTAAATGCTCATATTTATTTGGTTTCAAAACTTGAAAACTTTCATTATCAAAATCTTGAACCCTAGTATAAAAAATTTATGCATTCAGACAGAGTGTACTACATTATTTAGTATATTATAATTCCAAATTTATATTTTAAAAAGCAACATAGGTTTGTACAAGTCATACCTTCTTGATTTAAAAAGTGTTTTCGTACTACAGACTTATTTCAAATATAGATTATTTGATATTCAATACTAGAAGTATTTTATTGCAAAAAAAATTGTAGCCTTTCGGTAGTGTTTGTAGACTTGTTTATCTTTAAAAAACTTTATAAGGCTCTGTTTATGAGACGAGCAATTTTAAAAATATAACAAGCAAATGTATAACTAAAAGCACTAGGATAATACCATTTTATTGAATAAATATACAATGTGGTCATACTAGTACAAAGAGTCATTTGCAAATTGCAATTTTTTAATCGCAAAAGAATTTTTTTAAACCCTCCTTTTTTCTTGTTTTGTAATTTTAATTGGGTATCTGCGGAAGTTCAAATTATAAAAATAAAACAATTCCAAAATTAAAAATAGTTCAAAACAAAAATGCGACAAAAATACATAAATATATTAATTAATAAAAAACATGAATAAAAAGAATAGTATTTCATTTTAAAATTTATACATACCGTTCTAATATTTCAGAAAACTACAAGGGGTTTGTAACTGCAAAGTATCAATTATATTGAAAAGAAAGTAGAAAAGTTCCATAGTTTGCTTTTAGAATAGATAAGATGTGATGAGAAAAAAAAATACCGGAACCATATCATTAGTTTCAATTCACATTGAGCTGTAAATAAATTAGTGGAAATTTCCTAAAATGATAGAAAAAATATAAAGAGCAAGCGATTATATAGATAGACATGCATAATAGATATATAAGTTGAGGTTTGACCATATATTGAATATACAAGAAAAGTAAAACATTCTATTCCTTTCAAAATTAAGATTTTTTAGCTGGAAATACTGCACTTAATAATTAATTTTTTAGCTGGAAATACTGCAATCACTCACATATTATTCATTTTTTTATAATTATTTCATTTGAGTATTTTATATATTATGATAGTATTAATGTACGAAAATGTTATAAACGCTTATTTTTATAGTTTCTTTAAATATTTATTAATATTTAATGAAACAAATTAAAATATAATATTTAAATAAAATTAGAATAAAATAATTTTTTTATATTATGTTTTCAGGGGTGAAATATAGTAACATGTACCATGATTAAATATTACAATGAAAAATCAAATTGGTATCATAATATATCATTACAGGAAGAGGCTGAAAAACTTTTAAAATCAGGTAAATATTTATTAAACATTATTATGTTTTAATAATCAAAGGAATTGATTTGCAGATTTTTTTTCAATATTTAAATAAATTTTCCTGAGTGATTTTAACTTAAATTAATGTTTTCAAAAATGGGAAAGAAGACATTTTTAAAACCTTAACGAAAACATGAAAAATATTGTTAGTTATCAAATTTCATTTTTAATCACATTTCGAATTTAGTCACACTCATCGGGCCTAAAATTGAAATTATTAACGCATATTGAATTTTGTATTACTATTAAAACAAAGAGCTTGTCATGATTACTTAAACAAAGCATTTTATTTAATTATATAAAATTAAACACATATGTAAATTAGTAATATAAAATTAAAAATTCAAGTAAATATAGAAAGTTTTATTGCAAAAATTTCACAGATATCAAGAATTTTTAATTTTTAAATTAATTTCAAATCTATTTACTTATAAAACTTTAATGCCCTTACTGAATACAATATATGGGAAATATTTCTACAATTGAAATATAAATTTTCTGTATTCTAAAAATTATAAAAGTATAATATTGTGCATTATTAAATTTGAAAAATCAAAATTTATGAATCATTTGAATTAAAATTTTGTAGTAGTATCTTCTTACTACAGTTTTAAAATAAATTTTTATAAATTCAATATTATTATGAATGCATAATAATTATACGTAACATATCACATTACTTAATTTTTAATTCGGTTAACAAATTTAGTTCAAGGTAATAAAGAAGCACTATGAAAATTCAGCATTTTGTGTAATTTTACCAATACGACTAATAAAACTTACTTTTAATTGTTTTTTAAAATTAATTGAAAAAAAAAATAAATAATTATGTATTCTTACAGATGATTCGGAAAACGGATCTTTTTTGATAATGCCAAATTCATTGCAGAATGGTGATTTAATTCTTTCTGTTTTATATGAGGTAAAAACATTCTAAACTTTTTTTACTTCTTATTTGCATTTTATATAATTTATTAAATTTAATTAAAATTTAATTCGCAGAATGAAGTTTCACATTATCAAATACATAAAAATCAAAATAATGAAGATCCATTTTATTCAATAAATGGAGCAAAAATATTTCACGGAGTCGATACAATTGTTGATTATTATTCTGACTCCAAAAATATTACCAAAAACGCAATAATTACTCATTTACGGGAACCAATAAAGGGTGAATTGCCGCCAAAAGATATTTTGTGCCATGGTCGTACAAATTTATTACATAAAGCCATAGTTGAAAACGATGAAAAACGTATTTTGGAATTGTTAAAGGAAGAAGAACGTAATATTAATGCTCGTGATCAAGATGATTTAACAGCGGTTCATTTAGCTTGTTTGTATGAGTGCAATGAGAAAATTTTCAAATGTATATTAAAAGCTGGTGCCAAAATTGAATGTAAAGATGCTTCAGGAAATACACCATTACATGTGAGTTATATTTAATCATATTTTAGTAATTTTTTCTATTCCAGAATTATTGTTTTCCTTCTTTGTTTTGCGAACTTTATACTGGAGAGCACAACATAAATTTTGCGTTTTATCTAAAAAATATGAAAACTTTAATATATTTATTCTCTTTATTTAACCGATTTCTTATCATAATATACATTTGCAATAATTGTGTTTTTTGTTGTAGTTTTCATTACTTATAAATACATAAACAATTTTTTATGTATTAAAAAATCGTTACTCATTAGTTTTTTTATTATTCAGTTGCAAAACTTTTTTTATTGCGAAAGCATTGTATTTTATTCTATTCGATTGTGGGAACTGTTTTTCGCGTTAATATACATGCATGTTTTCTTTTTAGTACAAATAGAATTTATATATTATTAAATTCATATAATATATATGAATTTTCAATTAAAATTTATTATAAAATTAATTTTACTTGCTTTATTTGAATTTTCTTAGTATGCATGTCGAACTAAATCATCAGGATTTATCAAAGCTTTAATAGATTCAAATGTAAATACAATTCATATGAGGAATCCAGAAACTGGTTGTGTGCCACTACATGATGCTGCGAAATTTGGTAACATGAAAGCAATTCAGATGCTTTTAAAAGCTGGTGCAACAACTATGCCAAGAACGAAATTAGTACAATTTCCATTAGATTTAGCGATTGAAGCCGGTCACTTTGAAATCGCTGAATATTTAAAGAGATACTCAGTAGAACCAGCTAAAACTAAAAGAATACATTGGTATCATGGAACTTTGGATAGACAGGAAGCTAATAAACTAGTTCAGGAGTATGAAAATAATTTAAGAGAAAAATTAATGAAAAAAAAGAAAATAAAAAAAAGTGATAAAAATCAAATATATGCTAATATTGAATCTATCAATGAAGAAAATGAAAAGGAAAATTTAGCCGAATCGTTACATTCTACGAACAATGATGATCCATTAAAATATTCAACCGAAGGGGTGTTTTTAATAAGACAATCTGCGAGATCAGGATATGCTCTAAGTTTGTGGTCAGACAACCAAGTAAAACATTTTATTATTTCCGAATCCATACAGCATTTTTATTTAGATGAGGGACCTTATTTCTTATCACTAGAACATTTAGTGCAACATTATTCTGCTTTTTCTGACGGTCTACCAGTCAATCTTAGATTTCCAGTACCTCCCAAAACGAAACCGCCTTTGCCAGCATTTTCCACAATGCCAAAATCAGAAAAAAAGCGTTCTCAAACAAAATCTTTAAATGTCGAAACACTACCAGAGCTTCCAGAAAAAACTTCTTCAAAAACTCCGCTTCGATATTTTTCACATCCAGGTGACGATGCTCTAAAGCGTGTTGGTGGTTTATTTGAAAGAAGTCCAACACCATCTTCATCATCAGGTAATTCGTCAAATAATCAAATAGATTGTGAACTAGGGGAAGACAAAAATGATTCAGAAAAAAATAGTCCACGCGATAATTCGATATTTGCCAGTTTAAGATTTTCCAAAACTTCTCCAAAAAAGAATTTTATTATAGATGGAATGAGGAGCTTACGAAAATCTAAAAATAAATCACCATTGAAATTTTCTTTATCTGAGGATAAACCATCATGTAAACCGCGTTCAATATTTCACGACGTCGACGACTTAATACGACAACAACAACTGAATGATCCAGAATTTAATATAAGGTCAGCTAAAGATTTAATGAAAAACCTTTGTTTTCAAGTTAGTTTTGTCGATCCTATTTATAAAGTACCAACAAATAATCGTGCTATAACTTCAGTCGACAATGTTGAATGTGTAAATGATATTTGTGAAAAAGTTAATATAGATGATAATACCACGCTTTATGAATCAGTAGAAGAAATTAAGTCCGTCGAAGATGGTGATAAATATATAGATGATACTGATTGTGATCACGAAGGCGATAAAATCACAGACAAAGAAAATAATGAGAACGGAAGTATTAAGGATAATAGCGCCGTATTATCTTGTGAATTATTATTTAATAACCGCTATGATATTGAAGTAGTTTCATCAAATATTAAAAATGAACCAGTTGGTTTGAATAGAAATAGTTTGGAAAGTACAGATAGTAATAGTAGTTTTGATATTAAAAGTGATACGAATTCGGTAATAGTAGCAAGTGAAAAAAACGATTTTAATAATATTACAACGAATAACTAAAAGAAGAAAGAAACGGAAGATAAAAGGTCAATAAAACTTAGATTTAAATAACAAAATTCATTAATAATATTTTTGCACAAAATAATAACACTAAGAAAGCATTTTTTTAAAATATGCAATAGCAGATTAATTTTAATAAAATGTTCAAAATTTAATTTGTACTAAAATTCAAAATTTGCCAACTATTTATTTAGTTTCATTTTTTGTGATTTAGTTTTGTTATTAAGAAATAAATTTCACATACAATCTAGTTCAAAATTTAATTGTTATATATTTTTAAGAAATTGTAGATATTAATTTGATGTTTATTTTTTTTTTTTGTTAATTATGTGAACAAAAAATTTAAATATATTTTTTATTACATAGATATTTTTAAAAACTAAGGTTGCAATAATTAAGTACATATGTATTTGCTTTATTTTAGTATTGCATTATTTTTTATTGAAAGAATCTTTTATAAAAAAATAAAAGTTGACAAATAAACTCAAATATTAAATTAATTTAAAATAACTATTTTTTGAATGTTGTAAATAACTAAGAAAAAACTAAAGGATGCCGGCGAATATGGAAATTAAAACACATAAAAAATATTGTGAAGTAATGCACAAACAACTTATATATGAGTTACTTGTGATTAAGGTTTGATCAAAAATATTGGAAGAATTTAAGTGTTTTTCTAAAAGTTTTTTAATTTTAATGGAAGGTTTTATGATTTTTTTAAACTTAAAATCTAAGAATTGCATATCAAGTATTTTTTTCGTAAAAAAAAAAATACGTATAGTAAAATTTCTTATTAAAGATAAAAGAAAATCTTTTAATCTACTTAATATTTAATTTAGTTATAAAAGAACTAAGACGATTAATTTCTTTCTTCAT
The DNA here is from genome assembly GCF_029603195.1 of Condylostylus longicornis. Taxonomy (NCBI): domain Eukaryota; kingdom Metazoa; phylum Arthropoda; class Insecta; order Diptera; family Dolichopodidae; genus Condylostylus; species Condylostylus longicornis. Next base: position 13,549,894 of record NW_026577973.1, on the reverse strand, counting down.
TTTCTTTTATATTTTAATTTATCAACGAATTATATTTAATTAGAAACACTACTTCTATTACATGTCAACATCATCCTTTTGGAAATGATTTTTAAGAAGAAAACCAAAATAAAGAATTATAATATATTGACCATTAAGATCTTTCTACATAAAACAAATACAAGGATATAAAAAAAATTATGGTAAAAACTAAGTAAAAGTTTTAATATTCATTTTCCATTTCATTCCTTTTGGCTTTTAGAATCAACAATTTTTACGGAAATTAAAGAAATAAAAAGGGGATTTTCGCTTATTAACTCACATTATTTCTTTTAACATTCTTGTCACCCATAATTCATTCTAATTGCGTAAATCTCACGCTGGCTCTAATAAAGTATTTTGATATGATTTATTTTTAGACTCTAAATATATTCATTTATACTTAGTAAAAGTAGCCACTGCATATTAGAATACTGAATATACATTTATATAATATAATATATGTATACATCGTACTTAACATTTTTTTTATAACATAAAATAGCGTCCTTGATATATTTATTAAATAACTGAAATAAAAAGAAAATTAAACAATATTAAATAATCAAAAATATACAAAGTAGATGCCATCTTTCTTAGGTAGACGGACATTATATTACAAAAAATTATTAAAGAATTTTGGTGTGCAACCAATAAAGATGGAGTAAGGGATAATAAGCCAAAAAAAAATTTTGGATATAATAATACATGATGCAAAAAATTTAGGGTGATTGCAAAAAGAAATCAAGAATCGGATTTAATGTAGCCTGGTACTAGAATACAAACAAATTGCTTAGAAAAAATGTCCATTAACTATCAATTATTAAAAGTAAACAGATTTAAGTATTTCTTACCAGTTTTTTTTAAGGTTTTAATTTTTAAAATATTTTTTTAGAAGGATAAAGAATTTGTTTGCTTTTCTTTAATTCATTTATGTTATTTTTATTATTATATGTATTCGAATTAAAAAAAAGTACCGTATCTGCATCCAAGTGTTGATATCTTAAAGACAACAACCAACATTTTAAATTCCGTCCGTTCAACGAAAAGTAAAATATGTGAAAGAAACCTTTTTTATTTAACAAATAACTTTTATTTAGATTTCAGATTCGGAATAATACAAAACGTTTTTTTTGTTCATTTTACACAAATGAAGAATATTGTCAAATACAGACATTGTAAAAAAAAAGATTTCTCTAAAAAGAGAAGTGCTTTTCTTTTTAATTTCGATGACCACAAAAATGCGTCTTTTCGTTTTTTCATAGCTAAAATAAAATTAAAAATTAGAATGGGTATTTAAAACAAAAAACTAATAAAAAAAAAATCAGTTGGAACTTGGTCTCATTATTTAATATGAAAGCAAACTGATCCTTTTATTATTCATCTATACAATATCTCTTTGTTTCTGGCGTATAAAATTATGATTAAATTGTTTATTTGTTTTATTTCTAAAGTTATTCAATCTTAGTTTTTTCATAGGAAATCTAATATTTGATGCATTTTCGATAAATCAGTTCTTACTTAAGTCTTAATATAAAGCATGTTTGATAAATCAGCAAAATCTGCAAAAACAGCATATTCCAAAATGACAATTGTTCTTAAAGCTCTAAAGAAATTTTGAAGTTTTTTTTATTAATACATAGCAAAGATATTATAAATTAAAAGAAGAGCATAATAGAAAAATGTTATACATAATATTGAAGAACTACTCTAGTATTTTACAAATTTGTGAAATTTTTCTCCACATTTGCAAGCATATGTGGAAAGATTTTTAAGAATTATTTTAGAACTTGTGGTTTTAATTTAAAAAATACTCTTGATTTAAATTCTGTTGCAGGGAAAAGCGTTTAAACTTCTGCAGAATATGATTTATTTCGTGGAATGTAAGAAAGAATGTAAAAACTGCAAAATTTTATTCTAATATTTTTATTTCTAATGTTCTTGTAATGGGTAACCTAGTTACTGTTCAGAATGCTCAAAAAAGTTTTACAAATATAACTAAAGTTTTTTGTTGACTATTAAACATCTTTTCTTTTCCTATTTCAATTTTTTAAAAGTTTCAAACTTTTAATATGTTTTGCATGTTTATATTTCTTTATTTTACTAAAAAATTTTTTTTAAATTTTAAAATCTCATGTATTTTCAAATATTTTATATTATTTTAAGTAAAAATGAAACTTCCCAATAAGCAGTATGTACCATATAAGAAAAAGTAACACATTTATCAAGAAGACTCTTATGTAGAATTTTTGCACCCGTCAAGGATGTTAAACTTTTCATCACAAAATCGAGATTACATAATGTATGATTCCAAGTGTTAAACAAATTCTTTATTTTATAGCATTGTGCCCAAATTTTTTCTTAAGGTAAAAATCTCCTCAAAAATTTTTATAAATGTATTTTCGAAACCGTAAGTAAAAGTTTGAATTAAATTATGTATGGAGCATATAAAATACATAAAAAAAAAATTAAGTACTTGAGAAAATGTATTGTTAAAATGATTTTCAAGTACACTTCAAATAACAGAAAGTGAACATGAGATAAAATTGTATATATGTATATGTATATTTATCTATATGTACGAGTATGTGTCATCTGTAACTTCACATGCAATCATTATATATGTGAGTACAAAATTATCATTTTTTATTCTAAATGGTTATACTTAAGCAAAACTACATTACTTATGTAAAGGAAGTAGAAATTAGAAAGTTGTTTCATTTCTAGAATGATTCTTTAAATCGACAATTCTAAAAACGGTCTTTAATAGTCCGTGTTCTGGTTTATTTGAATACATATATGTACATATTATGTATATAACTACATAAGTACTTTGTGACGCGTATTATATGCAATTTTTTCTTAAAATTATAGGAAAATTTGTTTAGCAATTTGCGTTGCTTTAGTTAAATTCTTTATTCTTACTATAGGCATGTTATATTAATAAAAATAAGGGACAATAAATATAGATTTTCTTTTTCGTTTTCAATGTAAGTATGTGATAAGAAATTAAATAATTTCATAAACTATAATATTATTTTGGCATACTCCATGTATCAATTTTAATTATGTTCAAAAAATTGTCATATAAAAGTGGTAGGTATTTACGTTATATTTACTCTAATAAGGAAAGTATAAAAAAGAAACTAAGAACCTTTGAAAGTCACGTACATTGTCAAGAGTTCTTTAAAAAAATTAATTTTTTGTTTTGCATGACTAAATAGAATTTTTTGTTATTCGTCAATAATTTTCATACCCTACAGAGTACACTAACTTTAGTATTTTGTCGGTAACCACCTGCATGAGTCGTTTGTAATATAAACTTTAATATTCTCGTTCAGCGTAAAATTCAGCGTTGACTTAAATATGTCCAACAATGGCATGATTATTTAAAGAATGTGAAAGAAAAATTGAATACCAAACAATTTTCTTAGAAATTGTTTCTTTTCTGCCAAGTACGACTATTATTGTAATTGGATTATGTAATTTGAACAACGGGTTCGGATTGCTGCCATAAACTTAAAAAGATTATCTGAAATATGTATTTCAAACTTTAGGAAATGATAACACGAAATTTTTCGAACTATTTGGTTTAGGTAGCCCTGTCATATAATACTTAAAACCAATTTTAAATATTTGATCAAATAATAAAACTAGATGTAGGAAAAGTGTTCCAGATATTTTTGTGGAATGGATTAAGGGTTTCGGTTGGCTGCCATATAACTCTTAAAGCTAATTTTAATAATATTTTAAAAACTATAGTTTCTGTATTCATATTTTCATGATATAGGGTATAATTTAGGATAGATTAAGGTTTACTGAAGCGTTTTGCTTATTAGTTTATAGAAGAATATTAAAGTATTGTGAATTCCTGTATAAATTAAAGTAAGGATTGTTTAAATATATTTTCATGAGTTGAAAATCAATTGGAAAATCCACAATCTAAAAAATTTTTTTAAAAGAGTATGTAAAACTCTTAAACTAATAATTTTTTGCTTAAAAAATTATCGGAAAATTCAAAAGTTCTAAGTATTGAAAAAAGTGTGGTTTACTTTTTCAATGCTTAATCCAAACCTTACTGATAATTTGAAAGATGTATCGACATAAATGGGCAGAATTTCCATAATTATTAACCGAACTTAAAAAAATAAATATACAGTGGAAGGCTGTATTCCTTAAAAAGTTATTGTGAAAAAAAGTGATAAAAAAAAAATAAAAATAATGTCAAATTTTTCATAAACTGACCAATTATTAAAAAATTTACTCTATTAATTTTTTTTTCATAATTTGAAAGAATTTGAGTTGTTCTTCAACTTACTGTTTCCGAGATAATTCGGTTGTAAACTGGACGGTTTCCAGAAATAATTTTTATTTTATACTCTAAGTAAAAATTATATAAGCCAAATAAACTAAATCAAAGATAAAGTGTACACTTTTAAGGTTACAGATTTCAAAGGCAGAATACATAAGCTATGTATAACGTTTTAAAAAAGATATTTTGGTTGAGATTTTTCTTCAAATATTAAATTTTTTCCAAATTTCAAAATATTGAGTTGTATATTATGTTATGCAACAAAAGACAGTCGTAACCTAAATAAATCGCTTAAAAACTAACTTTTTTTATGCTTCATTTAACGGTTATCCATTTAAATATCCTTTTTTCATATAATAAATATTACAATAATGTGAATGTTATGAAAATATATAAGATTATTTTAAGAAGCGTATTGATACATTATATCTGTATGTATACATATGTGTTAAAGGGAAATATGTTATTTGAAATCGAATTTACCACAATAACTTTAATGCTTATTGCCTTTATTTTATTTGTTATAAGCATATAATTTATATAATAATTGATTATATTTTTTTATTACTATAAAACTATTCATAAGGCTTCATTTTCATACATACTATTTTAATATGTAATATATTTATAATACTGTATTACGAGTATATATGCACCTAGGAATACTGTTGTGATAATTATTATTGAAGCTGCTTTTTGCTTTATCAAACAATTTGGTCGAATTTTAATCTTATACAAATTAAAATTTAATTTAAAATTTTTTCAACTGATTATAAAGACTAAAATTACGAATTATTTGCGATTGCAAAGAAAATTCTATTAAATTTTTATCAGAGCTGTTTAAAATTTTACATAGAGAAATTTTGAAAAATTATGAAAGTTTGAATTGTAAATGCTATAGATTGTAATAATATTATTTTAATACAGGACTACATAATAATAATAAGGATGATGGTAATGGCACCATGAAGACATTAACAAAACACAAGTTAAACGAACCAAATTTCCGGAATTTTCATATTATTTTTTTCATTTTGTATGGAAAATTTCTCTCTTTTGAAATTTTTGTTTTTTTTTTTTGCTTTATGGTGCAAAAATTCAAAGACTATAAGGATACTGAAAAACGGATATTGTCAAAAAAATAAAAATGACAGTAAATATTTTTTAATATTTATTTTTTCCTAATTTATGGGGGTGAAGTAATTACTATTCTTTTTATATGATACATAAATATATCTTATACATTTACTTTGAGGTATAAAGCGTAAGGGATAAAAGGTTCAAATATAGTTTTTGAAATTTTAAATTGAGAACTATTAAGTTCTCTGAAGTTCACAACATTTTTTCTCTTCAAAATTTAGAATATATGTGGAAAAATTATTTGAACACAATATAAGCATTAATATACACAATTAGTTCAATATTCAGAAAACCATGAAAATAAATATTCGAAATTGCTAGTTTGTAAGTTTGTTGATGCGTGCCTTCCTGCCTGATACTACATGCAAATTCTTTTCTAAGCCTTCAAAGTTCCTGCTAAGCAACAAATAACTGCTTCTTACAAAACACTGTTATGTATATAAAATATATAACAGTGTACTTTAGATTATAAAGTAATTTATAATACCAATTTGCAAAAATGTACAAATTAGGTTAACTAACGATTAAATTAGGTGAAAAATATTTGAGAACAATTTATAAGGTTACTTTACGTTTGATTTAATTACAGTAAATGTATTTTCCATTACATTAAAGTATACTGATTGTTTTCTTCAATTATATCGTAAATATTAAATTTGTGTTGAAATTTTTAATTTCATATACATACCTACACATTTATAACGATAATTACTTGTTATAATCATTTTAAAAATTTCGCAAAAATTGAATTGAATAACAAATGTATTGATGGAATTTTCTGATTTTAAAGAATAGCAAATTTAATCCTAAAACCATTATTAAATTGTTTCTATAAATCTTCTGAAGTAGAATTTTTTGTAATTTTTGGTATATAAATTTATCTGGAATCGAAGAACAAACAGGAAAAAATATTCAAGAAGAAGATTTCAACACTTTTCTTCCCTTCTGATTTACCAGAAAAACCTATACGAGTAATAAACGGACATCAGAATGAGTTTTTGTGAAAATTAGATAATGTTATTTGTTTATAATTAAAATAAATGGTCGTTTCTATGATTTAATTTATATACATAAATATGTTTATTTATATGCATAGTTTTTATATAACTATATAAGGTTACTAATTTGCGAATATTGGAACAGGGAGTCACATTTTTAAAGCTCTTTAATATATCAAAACAAATCGAGAAAACTGTTTTTTAATCCAAAATTTTTTCTTGACGTGGCCAATGCATTAAATCCACTACATCCCAATTAGCGCAAGTATATTCTAATTAATTAGGTTTAAAACAAAGAAATTTTCTTTTGGCACTAGTTTTTTTGAAAATTTTTAATTCTAAAATTAGCGTCGCAGTAAGTTTTTCTTATACTATATTTACAGAAATAATCACATATTTACTGAACAACATTTCGGCAAATATGGGTCTGTTATTTTCAACTTTTGTTTCAACACCTTTCCTCTTCTTAATGTATCAGTATATTTTTAAATATTCATTAATCAATGTTTTTCTGGTACTGGACACCTTAATATCACATAATATTATAGAAAAATATATACAAATCAATACTATATTCATAATAAACGTGTGTAATGGTAAAGGATATAAAATCGAATTCAATGTTTTACACTAAAGCCATAAATATTTCTTAAATTTCATTTGCTACATTGTACTCGTATATGCGTTGTTATTTATAGGTATATGTATGTAGATATATGAATGAAAGTTTCAATCTTAAGTACAAAATAAAAGGATTCGATTACCCTCGTACAGCAAATTGATTAATGTTTAATCAAAACTTGATTTGTTGCAAAATCAGCTAAAATGAAATTTTCTCGTTTAGAACTTAATTAAATTATTAAAAGTTTTTATTTTGTTATACATTATATACTTTAACATTTAGAAATAAATTAGTTAATAAATGTGTAATACTTGTATAATGGCAAGGATCTATATTAACGAAATTAAATATATTATACGTATTTGAATTTGCTCAATAAATATTCTTTTAGAATTAAAGATTTCCTTCGTATACTTTAATGTTTAAATGTTATCACTTATACGTTTACATACTGTGCATACAATATACATACATATATATAAAATTATATATACATACTTATATACGGGGTGATTAAGGAAGGCATACAAACACATATACCATTGTCAAAACTTTTATTCTGGAAAAAGTACTAAATCTTAAGGGTTTCAAAGTAAACAGGGATTTAAACGAATTTTCATACAATTTCTGCTTGTCCAAGTTGTTTTGCTTATAACTTCCGTTCCGAAAGAAACATTTACTTCAAACACACACCTTTTGAAAGATCTAATAAATAGCTTGAAATCAATATTGATTTAACGAATTTTAACGAATTTATTGATCAATTTAATGAATTTTTATTTATCGAATAATTTAGCTTGAAGATATGATGATCCCTCATTTATAATGTCTTTAATATTACCACTCCATAGATATTCCCGAAAATGTTAAGAATTCTGAGTGCCGAAATACTTAATCGATAAAATTTTGTATCGAGCACAATTAATTTATTAATTAAATTTGTATTTATTTTTATATTATTTAGATTATTAAATAAATATAAATATGTTAAATTTATTAAGTTAAAAAAATTTTCTTTATTTTTTAAATTATTTAAAAGTTAATTTTCTAAATTACTTTTTATGAGTATTTCCTCTAATTTTTAAGAATATAAAAAAAATATACAAAAACTTCCCCTTATGAAAAAACTTTCTTCTTTATATATACGTATTTTGTAATATTATAAGTAATGTAAAATCAGGACAACTCAATAGTCCTTATTTATATAGTCTATATTAGAATTAAGAAAATCAACTTTACATTATAGGAAATATTCAACAGGAAAATAAATATTAATTTTTTATTCTGATGACAAGACAACGTCATATGAATATATATAACGTATACATAGGTACTTATATGAAACACAAGTTACATAATCATGCATTTTTACTTCTTTTATGCTTATATATAAAACCACTTTTATTTATTCTGGTTATTATTATGCCCTAAATTTTTTTTTTCTCATTTACCCTCTTAAAATTCTATTATAAAATTTAATTTATTTTCTTTCTAGCACCGTTCTTATAACATCAAATTAGAAATTATTTCTGGTGGCATAAATTTTCAAGGAGTTTTTATTTTTTTTTTTCTCCATTAAATAATTATATTTATGTACATATATGTCATGTATACGTATGTATGGAAGTAATATAAATAAAATCATAAACAAAAAATGAGTTTAATGAAAAAATAAAATATGAAATTATTGCGTAAATAAAATTCAATCAAAATTCGAAATTTATGTCCTTAAGAGTAAAGTAAACGTTATAACATCATTAATTATTAATATATTTATGATAATTTAAAATTCTTAAAATTTATATTAGATGTTACATGCATATTGTCCTTAATTTTAAAAAAAAATTTAAACCAGAATACAGAATTAGTATACCACATTTATTTTGAAACATGGCATATATAGACAGTTTGTGTAAGAAAATATTTTTTCTAAATTTAAACCACACCTATAATATTTCCAAAGATCAATGGTTTTTTCACATGCTTCTTGAAATTTGATTTATAGTTACGAGTATACATTCTTATAGAAATTTTAATTGACGTAAAAGCATTAAGAAATACTTGTGGTTTTAAAATTAATAAATTATTAGTATAACTTACCTATTTTATGAATATTAATTATTAATTGTTAAAAAATTCATCGTTGGCCATTTCATTGTTATTTGGTTTTAGGTAAAATTTTAAATTTTTTTTTGTTTTGTTTATTTAATCTGAAAAAAAAATTCTGTCTTTAATATTATCATATGAATTGGAGTTTAAAATTTTGAACATAACAAAAAACTTTAAGCCTATGGACTAGTTTCGGCCATTACTCTATTAGAAGCTAAGTAAAAATTGCTGCTGCTGATGTTTTGTTGAAAAGTTCAAATTTTTTTTCTAAAAGGAAAAGAAAGTCAAGAACTATGACGTTATAGAATATACATAAACTTTATATATACATTTTTGTGTATCATTCGGCGTCATTCAAATTCGTACGGCTTATAAATTGCTCTAAAACATTATCTGGGTGTTTCTGATAACAGATGTGATGCGAAGCCACATTTTCAAAAAATTAAAAAAGTTGATAATTTGTTTTAAAAATATTATGTACTCGTATTTCATTTTTATAACAAGTCACTGCCGTTGCAAGTTTAAGCAACCGCGCAGGAAGAGCAATTCTCATTTTCTTTCATGATTTTTAAAAAAATGTATAGAGTTTATGTTTTAAGAAATTTTCATCCAAAAATATTATTATAAAAATCTTTTTAAATATTTTCTTGTTGTTTGCAAAAAAAATAGCTAAAGGAAGAAAGTTTTTTATTTTAAAATATATTTTCCTAAATTTATAGAAATGCAATCGATGCAGACCTTCCTCATTGCCATTTAAAAGGATTCTGATTCAAATTAGAAAACAAAAATCAAAATAATTTTTTAATTTTAAAAAATTTACCAAACTCTAAGTATATATTCATTTTATTAGAAAATTTTACTGAAAAATCTTTATACTGAAGAAAATATTTAACCACACAAATTGTATTCAATGCATAATTTTCTTTGGTTACTTAGGTTTTCTCTTATATTAAAAACTCCGACTACATCTCTGATAGTCTTATTAAAAATGTTTTCAATTGTGTTCGTCTCCACTTGAAATTAATTTGACCTTCTTCTACATTCACAAATACAGAGTAACAAAATATTCAGATACTTTAAGTAATTTTCGTAGAATTTATGTTTTAGCCAGAAATACATATTACGAACTTGCTTAATATTAACAATTACTAACAATTATTTCAACATTTATTTCTCAATATTTGTACATATACATTTATATCTATCTTGTTCTAACTATGTATATGTATAAATTTTAAAAACAAGGAAAATGATTACTTAAAATTACCAAAGCTTACGTTTATTGTGTGTTATTCTTATATTACTGTGCTATGTATAAATAATTTCTGATATTATAAAAATAGTTAGAGCTTTAGATAGTATTGAAAGCTTTCCAATTTTTTGTTTACTGCAAAACTAAAATTTTTTGTATTGATAACAAAAATTTTTTACTCTTTTGTTATACAATAATTGTACCCACGTAACATTGAATCTAAAAAAGGCAAATAGTAAATATACACACTTTTGCATATAATAATCTATTAATATTTATTATTACAGTGATAGTGCGACAAAAGAAAAAGTGACAAACAAATTTTTTAAGAAGTTTTCCGCAATCATTCTGAAATTTCCGAATACATTAATTGAAAGAGAAAAATAATTATTAAAAATAAAATTTAAACTTGTTTTATATATTCAAAAAGTGAATATTTTTGCTAATTAAAATTTCCTAATATGCTATATTATTTAAAATAGATTTTAGAGGCATCATTCATCTACGCATTCATAACTACAAAATTAAATCGAAAAAATCCAAAAAATCAAATTATGTTTTTTCTTTTGTTTAGTTATTTAATATTGAGATGTGTTGCGCATGGTTATTTTAAATTGCAGATATTTAATACCCATAAGCGGGTTATATTGGTTTAGATCTATTAATATTCAAAAATTTTAACATATACATATATTTGTATCTTTATTTGGGTATTTCTAGGACATGTAAGGGTATTTTATAGAAGTAATTAAATTATATGATAATATAAATTTTATAAGATAATTATGAATGAGAGTTAATAGATTTAATTGCAGGATGTTTTGATAGCAATTTGTTTATCTAATTATTCAACTAAATCACATATATATATATCAATTTTTGTATTAATAAATACATCAATCGGTTCTTATGTGAATTTTGTAATAAAATAATAAATTAATAACGAAATTTTTAAATATGCATAAGTAATTTTAAATTATTTCTTTAATTTCTAAAATTCAGACATAATTTTCCCCTTTGTATCACGGCGACCTATCTTAACATTTTTATAAGAAATTTTTTTTCTGTTTTCGTTTTGCTTTTACCATAAAAAACAATACTTTATTATTTTATTAAATAATTTTTCTTTACATTTAAGATGATCTAATATTCTATATTTTTGCATAAAAATATTAATTTATGTTTCATTAATATCGGTAATTTTTCATATTTGTTTTCCCAAAAAAAAAAAAGAAAGATCACCTGAAAACACACTAAAATTCCTAGATGAATAAGAATCATAAAAAACCAATAATAAAAAAAGATTGTTATCAGGTTCATTTATTTTTTTTTCTTCTATTTTATTCATAACTTATTAAAAAGTTCGAAAATATTGTTATGCTTACATATTATCAAAAAACAAAATATAAACAATAAAACAAACAAAGAAACAAAATCATTTTCCACCTGTGATTATTTTATATTATGTTATACGATACAAAATGATGCTATATAATCCATAAAACTGACTATAAATATAAAATGTACCTTAAAGCTTAATTTAAGAAAGTTTGATCGTAATCAGTTTTAAATTAGCTTTTTAAACGAATGCTACCAAATAAAATCCACCACCGTTTTTATTTATAAGCCGATTGAAAATAGAAGAAAAAGTCCAAAAGCCCTTGTGAAATCAAGCGATTACGTGAAAAGTTTTATTTCATATTGATCAGTTATATTTTTGTGATATTACAATTCGGAAGTTATTATTAAAATATTAAAAATTTTTATAGCTTGTAATAAAAAAAATATATATTCAAATTATAATTATAAAAATTTTAATTTAAAATGTATATAATGAGAAAATTATTAAATAATAATTATTTACGCCTACATTGTACAATAAAAAAACATTTAACATTATTTTTAATTTATACGATAACAATTATTATACAACAAACAAATTTATTAAATGCCAATGATTCAGTTACTAATAATTTAAATTTACCATTTATTATAAATGCTTTTAATACATTTAATATTAATAATATTAATAAAATATATTGTGTTATACCAAATGAAAATGAATTAGGTGAATGTCTTCCAATTGGATTATGTGAACCATATTTAAAACTACGTGATCTAAGAGATAATTTAACTTCACAAAATATAAATTTTATGAAAAGAATTCAATGTGAAAATAAAACTGAATTTTTAAATTTAAATAATTTCAATTTAGAAAATTGGATACCACATGTATGCTGTCCTATACGAAATAAATATAAACGTTCTGAAGATTCAATTAAATCTGATAATGAAACTTATTTAAATCCTATTATTAATTTTACAAAACCTATTGTAAAACCTCGAATTTTAGTTGGTAATGAAATGTCATCGGAAACATCAAGTGAAATTAATTCAACAAAGAAAACATTAAAATTTTTAACACCAAAATTAAGTGATAGAGTACAATATAGTAGTTCAGCTACAATGGGTGTTACAAATACAAATAAAAATAATATTAGAAAAATTGTTGTAGGTGCTGCTAGTACAAAAATAAATGGAATGGATTCAATGTATGAGGATTGTGGACGTCAAATAACAAATCGTATTTATGGTGGTGAAATTGCTGAATTAGATGAATATCCTTGGTTAGCACTAATATTTTATAATTCTGGTAAGTCAATTAATGCTATAAAATGCAAAATTCTATAATTATATCTAAATATTTCAATAATATTGTTACAATATTTACGCAAATTTTCCAGAATAGTATTTGATTTTTTAATAGTAATTACCACGAGCAAATACTTATTAAACTTACCATATGCTATAAAAGTGAAATTTATGTTAAATTATTTTACATTTTTTTTATAATAATAATGTAATATTTTTTGTTATTGCAATCATTTGCAAATAAATTAACATTTAAAAAGAAAAACTTATTAAAAAATTATTATTAAGTTTGCGTGATTATTAAAAAGCTTAAAATTATGAAAATTAATTATAATCGATTGTTGATTCGAATTTCATAAAAGTATACATTAATATAATTCAAATTATAAGAAAATTTTAATTAAAAAATCAAATCTGGGAAAAGCAGTAAAGAATTAAATTTAATTCATTAAAAATATTTAATGAATAAAAATTTATTAAAAATTTAATATTTATAAAAGTATAAATTATAGGAATTGTACAAGTATTAAAATTGAATTTGAACGAATAATTTAAAAATAAAATAAGAAAAATTATTTTGTAAAAAACTTTTAGAATTCATAATACAATTTTTCATTTCAAAAAATTAATTTATAGAAAAACTAAAGGTCGCGTATAGAATAACTAACAATAATAATAAAATATATACCGGAATAAAAACACTAAAAAGAAGCCATAAAAAAATACAAAAATAGACAAAAAATATAAATACTCTCAAAATTCCTTGATGAAGTTTCTTAAAAACTGAATTTTGAACTGGATAGACCATTGGCAGAAAGTCTATTTTGAGTCCAAAATTGCAGTACAATATTATTCATTTACTCAATTCAGTTTATGACTTCTAATTGCTTCAGTTTTAAGTTGTAGCATTACGGCAATTTGAGAGTCGGAATTATTTACAATTTTGGGTGATTTACGGCATTGCATACTTAAAAGAAAACTTTTTTTTATGTAATTATGTTGCGTTGAAAGTAGAGAATTCAATTTTTGTCAAAATATAAATTCCGGAATTATCGGAATTACATAGAATTAAAACCGGAATTCCGGTATAATTCCGGAATTCAATTGTAAAAGAAAATTCAAAAGTAAAAATAATAATTTAAAATATTTCAAACTAAATAAAATTAAATTTTTTTATGAATTTTAGTAAAACAACACAAATTCAGTTAGAAAAATTAAATGTTGTAATATATTAATATAATATTTTTTTTAATTCCAATTTTTAAAAAAGCTTCATTAAGGCTTGACCTGTGATATATTTTTTGTTTTAAAATCAATGGAAACTAAATTTAATTTAGTATAGTGCTAAAAATTTTCAAATAAACCGTAAATGGAATTCTAAATAATGGAATTCCATTTAATAGCCGTAGTGGAATTCCGTATGATTTATTAGATAGGAGAAAAGGAGTGATGTAGAAATTCGAATAATCCAGAATTTGATTTATTTGGATTCCAGAATTTCGAAATTTATAAAATCGAATGAGTTTAACCATTATTTATTTAACTCCACCATATTTTATAATAAATAAAATCTCAGGAAAGCTATATCGTTAAAGTTTTATATTAAAAATAAACAATTTTGTGTGAAATTTAAAGAAGCCAATAGCACTCTTTTTACACGCGTTATTTATTTTTTTGCATCCAAATTTGTAAATTCTATTGACTTTTATAACCTAATTAAAAAATCTATTTTAAAATAATTTTATACAAAAACTTGACCTATGATACCCATAAACTAATTAAGGTATAGATAACAAAATAACAATAAAAATAAAAAAAAAAACAGATTATAAAACATAAAGTCAAAGGCATTCTGATTGAGTCACGTGTAAAAATAAATTATGGAGAAAAAAAAATGTCCTTTCCGGTTATCTTTATTTTCTCTTCTTTTCTCTTCTTTATTTAATTTTTATCATCATTTTTGTTTTTGTCTTATTTTGTAAAACAAATTAAGAAAAAAAATCCAATATTATAAAAATTTTCTAAATTAATATCTACTCCATTTTTTCAGGGGGGAAGTACCATCAAAAAAAATTTACAAGAATTTCTTTTGTTTTTATTTAATAAAATATTGGAAAAATTTCGCGCCACTTAAATTTTATTGATTCCGATTGGTTTTAAAATTAAATAATTTATTTTATAAACAAAAGATTTATTTTTTTGTATAGGCTTATATCTTGTTTTGTTTATGGTATGAAGATATAAAGAATGTGTATGCAAAATAACAAATGTATTGAAAGGCGGAGTTAAAATTTTCTAAAAGAAAGAAACTGGAAATATGATTTTTGTTTTGTAAAAAAAACTTTATTAAAAGGCGGAACAATAGTATCATTATACGCACATAATTTATGACAGATCTAAATTTTTAAGCTATGCTTAATAAGAAGAAGGTAAAAAACTTAAAGGACGTATAATGCAGTCCAAAATACCCGGGTATAACATTGCCTACAAAGTGTAGCAACAATTTAATGAATAGCAGAGACAAGTGAAGAAAAATATTTTTTACTCACTATTTCTCTCTTTTTACTCTTTCTCTTTCAATACTCACACTTTCAGTAGATGGCATTAAATTTTTAAATTAAAATTATATTTGCTATTTATTACTCCTGTGTAGCAATCCTACTTTAGAGAGAAAAGCGTTTATTTACGGACTGCTTCTAACTACTCCCTATAATTTATTTCATGTAGTTGGAACGAACTCAACGTATAAATAATTTGGAATCAAAGAGAGTTATAAATTATTTTATTATTTAATCACATACAAATTAATTTTTGTTTTCGGAAAACCTTCCAAATATTCTTATTAAAATATTTCATTAATTAAAAATTTATTTATTAATTTTTTTTTATTAAAATGTTATTTAGGCACAATTTTTTATATCATCGTCTACTCATTAACCGTTTGTTATAATCAATAGTTTGTCTGGTTTAGTAAGTAAAATTTTTGAATAGACATTATAAATCTTTAATCAACCAAAATATCCAGGATAATCAACGTTACACTAGCAGGCACCTATCTTGTTTATATTATGATTATTACAATAAGCAAGTATTTGATTAATTTATTTTGTAATATTGTTAATTATAGTGAAAAGCGACAATAAATTGTAGTTTTAATTTTACCTAATGTAAAAACGATTTCGAGTTCTTTTTTAGAATAGTCAATTATAATTAATTCTTTGATTAGAAAATTTTTAACAAACCCTAAGCACTATAAACACTTTTATTGTAATCAATCAACTTTTTGTACTTTTGAATTCACTAATGCAGCATTTAAATCAAATGAATAAAATTTTTCTACAAATATAATATTAAGATGGTATCAAATTTAATCACTTATTTTATTTCATAAAATTAATACACGACAAATTTTTTTACAAATTAATTAATTTACTCTTATTTTTTTTCAACTAACTATCAGGTTGAAATGTTAATCTTAATCTGAAACAGTAGCCGTAAGAGAATATTCTTTTATAAATATTCAAATTAATTCTTCTAGACGACTTTAGGCTTTATTTTCAAAAAAAAAAAAACAAAAAAATTATAATTTATAGTCTTAAATACTTAAACGAAAGCATTATAGTTCGGTGATTTCCCTGACGTCATGTTAATATCTTAATTATAAAATTTAAATGTACATATTAATTTTATTCATGTTTAACGCCTAATATAAGACCTTAATTATTCTAAATTATATTAATATTCTATATATAAGATCAACACCGGTTCTATATAAAAAAACACATAATATGTGGTTCAGAATTTTAATTTTTAAAAGATGAACGAATTTAAAGCGGCTTAAAGGATTAAATCATTTAAAACAATATACAGAAATAAAAAACAATAAAACAACTGTCTAAAGGAGTTTGTGACGTTCACAGTATCGTAGTTCAACTTTAGTTATGCATAACTAATCATATATTGTACATACTAGAATGACAATATAAACTAATATACAGGGTGATTCAGTAATCACTGGAATAATATATACTCGTACCATCATTTTGGGACATCAGAAATGAGTAAAATTTTTGTTCAGAACTAGGCAAATTTATTGTACTTCAATAAAAACCTTAAAATTTCTTTTTTTTTACCAAAATAACGGTTCCTAAAAATGTCAACATTTTTCCAGAGTGACTATTGTAATCAAATTAGGAATAGTTGAAAATAACAGCATTTAAAAACAATAAAAATAAAAAATAGTGACAATTTTATGATTTTTACGATTTATTAACGCTCTTAAAATCATGACTGTACTTTATAAAAGAATTTTTAACGTTTTTGATTTAAATTAAAACTAAAACAACTGGGTAAAAATCTGTAAAAAAATTCAAAGTTTTAAAAAATTTCGTACAAGACATTTCGTACATTTTTTCCTAAAGTTCGAATGCTTGTTTTTCCGAAAATACATAAAATTCTAAATCAAGTAATGGCTCTTTCAAGCCCTTTCAGAAACTGTTCATTTGAATTTTCTGTTTTCTGCGGAAGGAAAGTTATAAGCAAAAAAGCTTAAACAAGTAGAAATTATCCCGGAAATCGTTTAGGTTTGACACCCAGTTCTTAACAAAAATTTTAGCCTTATTCTGATACCCTAACTGATGGTATATTGTATGCTACTGATTAGTGAATCATCTTGTATAAATAAATTTTGTAAATTATTCTCAAATATCATTCAGATACTTTGTTGTGCGGTTTGTTATACGCCGGACACAATAAATTTTTTTTCAATAAACGCACGATACTTATTGTATAATTGTTCTTATTTAAAATATTTTAAGTTCTTATTGGTTTTGTAAACTTTATAAGCAATATCTTTCTATTCTGCTCTATATTTTTAGTGAAAGTTTCAACAAATATCATAAATTTCTCTAAAATTATTATTGAAAAATCAATTTTCTTGGAACAAATTCCTTGGCCATTGTATTATTAATTTTATATCCAAATATGTATTTAATAATATCTTCCTTAATTAATAATCGTAATCTGTTTAACTGTACATATAATATATCAAACAGACTTTTCAAATAATATTTTAATTATAAAATGTGGGCAATTAATTCCTTCATGCTGTATGAATAATGTCAAAATATAAACATAGAATGATAACATTTTTCTTAATTAAAACTGAAACTTTCAGTTTTAATTATTAGTAAAACATCTGTTTAAATAATTTTTATATAAAATATAACAGATTTTCATGTATATATATTTATAAGATTAAGCGCGTTTTAAAATTATAAGTTTTATTGTTAAATAATTTTTATTGACGTCGGCTATTAAAAATTCTGCCAAATTAAATTCTGCCAAATGCGTAAAATTATCTATATACCCAAAATTTTAATAAGCGTAGAACATTTCGCGAGGACATTGAAAAGATTTTCAATAGAAAGAACATATAAAATACTCGTAATAAAGATGAGCTACAGAGAACAGAAAAGAGTTGCCATGCAATGTATTCATTCGTTATATATGACTGGCATTACATCAAATAAAGCTAGATCTCTTAATTTTAAGCGCTATGATATTCTTCTACAATTTAACATTGAAATTATTTATTTTACTTCCTGAATTATTAAATATGTATGCATTCTTTCTACCTTAAAGTATTCACATTAAAATAGTCCGAAAAAGAAATATTTTTTAATATTTTATAATAAATATAAAACATTTTTTTGTTAATTCCAGATGAGTTTGGTTGTAGTGGTTCTTTGATTAGTCATAACTTTGTTTTAACAGCAGCACATTGTGTAACAGGTGGTATTGTACGGAAGAAGAATGGATTGTACGTACGTATATAAATTTAACCATAAAATAATATTATGAAAACTATTTTATTTAATTTTAGGAAATTAATAAGGCTCGGTGAATTTAATGTAAATTCACAACCTGATTGTATTGAAGAAGAAAATTATTTGAATTGTGCTGATGCTGCTATTGATGTTGAAGTTGATAAAATTTTTGTTCATCCGAATTATAATGAAGATTCACCATTTAAGTCTGATGACATTGCATTGATTCGATTAAAAAATTATGTTTCATTTACACATTTTATAATGCCAATTTGCTTGCCAAAATTTAGTAATAAAATGCTAGAGAATCCATTTCAAGAGGGAAAATATTTTTCAGTTTCTGGCTGGGGACGTACTGATTTATGTAAGTTTAAACCAATAAACATTATATTTTTAAATTTTTTATTGGAAATCATTATATTTCTAATGTTATTTCTAAGCTGTTTGACACAAGTTTATAATCAAGTATTGTTTTGAACAATGCATTCATTTTTTTCTTTTTCATTTGAATTAAATTTTATATTTTGAATTTTATAATATAATTTTATAGTTTTATTTTTGCCTCTGCTTTTTCAAAAAAGACTACCTTATGAAATAATTACAAATATTGAATTTAAAATTATTAAATTTTGATCAATTTGAAACAATGGTAAAAACAAGATGCAAAATTCTCTTCACATCATTTGCATACTTTTAGGTCACAAGAACTTCAAACTTTTCAATAAAACTTTTATTTCAATATCCATAGCTAATCAGAAATTATTTTTGTTTTATTTTATCTTTTTAGTCAATGATTATTTTCCAAATATTCGAAGTCCAATCAAATTAAAATTGCAAGTACCTTATGTAACCAACGAGAATTGTTCAGAAATTTTAAAAGAACATGGAGCTGAAATAACTGATAAACAAATTTGTGCTGGTGGTGAACTATCAAAAGATACATGTGCTGGTGATAGTGGTGGACCACTAATGTATTTTGATAAAAATGTATACAGATGGATCGCTTACGGAATTGTTAGTTATGGATTCTCTCAATGTGGTTTAGCAGGTCATCCGGCTGTATATACAAATGTTACTGAATACGTTGACTGGATACATTCTGTAATGCATGGCTCTGGAAAATAATGCACTATACTAAATGTTTTAGAATTTTTTGTTTTTTTTTTTTTTAATATAATTTATTGTTATTTTAGATATTTAACGAATTATATAGATAAATAATATTAAATAGCTAGAAATAATTTGTTTAATTAAATTTTTTTGAATTATGGTTATATTAAGAAGAAGAAAGCTCAAGAGAAGAGAATGGTTTTTTTTTATTAACAAAATGAGATTAAAATGCTTGACTTTTAACATATTTAAAAGTTACAGTTCTCGATTTTTTAGTAGAATAATTCATGTAAATTTATCAAAAATCTAAATAAAATTTGGGCGTGATTGTGGTTTAAAATTGAAATTAAAAAAAAAAAAAACAAAAGAATTACGGAAAGCAAAATGAATTTCTAAAATTTAAAATTTTTAGCAAGAGCTTAATTTTTAATTTTGTAACAAGAACAGAAAAAGTAATGGGACTGCGAATGCAATTTCAATAGCAATATAGTTTCACTGTTTTCATATATATTTTGTCATAACTATATACATACTTCCTTTTTATTTTATAATTGTTGTTTGGAATTATTTAAATTATATAATAATTCGTTGATTACAATATAAAATTGGAATATTCTCAATAATTTAGTACAATTTAATTTTAACTAATAATAAATTAAATAACAGATTTAAATAACTAATTTAAAAATATGAAAATATAAAAACTGCCGTACAATATCCGAATACTTAAATCCAATGCCGAGTATAATGTCATATATGTAAACCAACGCTGAAATTATTTTCCAAAGAATTTTGAAGAAAATCCAAATGACGACGTACGTATTCTACAAATTACGAGTACGAGGGTCACAATTTATATTTCGGGTCCTGGCAATACTAGTGCTGCCAGGTGCAATCTGACACTTCCATTGGAAAGTTTGACATTTTTTAGGACAACTTCACTCAGAACGTTTTGTCATTCGAGCGCGAATTGTTTTGTTTACAGTGACTTGAAAAATTCATCTCGGTCAAAAAATGGAATTGTCCCGTGAAAATTTTCGTGCGATGATTTTTTTACGATTTTCGGCGCGGATTATCGAGACAAGAGTGTCTCGATCAACTTGTTTCGACTTTTGGTGATGAAGCACCAAAATATAATAAAACCAGCACAATTAAAATATTAGTTAATTTTGCCTCACACAAATATTGTTGAACAAACCTTCTGATTTTCGAACAAAATTAGAAATGGCTTTTGATTTACTCTCTCAGCTTAGTTGTCTGATAGATTGTTTTTGTAAATATTTTTACTTCGGAATATTTCGGCAAATAATTTCAGCTTGGTAATCTTATATTCAGTTTATTTAAATTTTAAAATAATTTTATTAATAATCATAATTATTGTTATTTTTTTTTATTACATTTATGACAATTTGTTTTAATTTTTCTTCGAAAATTAAAGTGGGACTCTGCCGCTGACGATTATTGAATATAAACAGTTATTTGCATAATAATTTTTCGTTTTCATGTTTTTTTTTATATTTTAATAATTTTTGTTTTCGTATTTTACTTGTCAATCAGTAAATATAATCTCGTAATAATCCGTTAATAAATGCAAAGGAGTGTCATAGTATGTGTACATGTAGGTGATCAAAATACAAACGAAGAAGCTTTGAAAAATGATAGGAAACAAGCAGACAAAAACTTAATTAATGTTTATGTTAACTGAAGCCGGCATATTATGTTTTATTTATGTATTTTTTTTTTATTTTGTTGATTAAAATTGTAGTGTGGTGAAAGCACATACGATATACTAAGAAGCAAAAATCGAATTTAATAACAATAGCTTTTACCATATATGAAAATATAAGAGTGTGTGAGTACTTCAAGTATATGTAAGTATAGGTGATGATGCAATATGCTTTATGTCATTTCCGAAAAATAATAGTTTTTTTTGTTTTGTTATTATATTTTGTTGCAGTTATACAAATGCTTTCTTATTTGTTTTTTGTTATTTTTTCCGTACTGTTTTTGTATTCGTTGCTTCGCCTTTCTTTCATTTTTAAAGAAAAGTGAAAGTGCACTAACAAAACTGTATAAACAGTCTATACGTTCGTGAACTTGACTTGATTTTTTTTTCAGTTCTTATTGTTGTTGTTTTTAACTTTTGAAACTTGTATGAATGTAAAGTACATGTTGTGTTATTTTTAATTTTAATTTAAATATGTGAACGAGTAAATTTAAAAATAAATTTAATTTTAGGTCAAAAATTATTTAGAATACAATGCGAGTGTTAAACTTCATACATTATTAATATTGGGTGCTTTTTATTTACTTATACGTAGTAAATATATTTAATAAAGTGTAGACGACAATTACACGAAAAATATGTTATGATACAAACAGTAATGGTAACTTTGCTGAGCTTGCTTTTTTTCATTTAGTTAATTTGGACTTACATATACATTATTTGACAGATTGAATGCTTAATTAAATAATTTAAAGCGAATTTTCCTTGGTAATTTTTTTTTTTTTGGCAATTCGATCAAAAATTTTGGAGCTTAATGTGAGCTGTAAACCATTACTGAACCTTTTTATGTAGAAATAATTATACAATATTAAAAATTTAGAATGTATAATTCAAATTAATTTAATGTGTTATTGGAATATTACTGGAGGAATAGAGAAGAAATTAAATAATAAAACAAAAAAATTAAGTATTTAAGTGTCGTTCCGGTATTAATAAGTTTTACAAATTAATATTTGCATTACTATTAAGTTATATGAAAATCTTCCCCACTTAACAGTTGGTTTTAATTATTGACACTGTACATAATAACATTTCTAATAATATAAAAATAAATAGGGCAGAAAGATAGGCACACACCTACTTTTGTGTTCTCAAACTGGTGAGAACAGATCTCAACTGGCTTGGGATGGATCAAAACCGGGTTCGTGATATTACTGGCTACTTCACTGGGCATTGTCCGGTGAAATATCACTTGCATAAACTGGGCAAATCGGACTCCAAATTGTGTAGGTTCTGCGATAGTGGTGAGGAAATACATACGATACATACGCTATACTGTGTGACTGTCCTGCTCTGGCCGCCAGGAGGTGCAGATAGTTTGCGCGAGGCTTAGTGTTGCGGAGCTCGCGCCCAACTCCCTGACTGATCTCCAGCTATAGCCTCTAAAATTTGTTCGAAACAATTTGGAAATAGCGAAAAAGTGGAATTTGTTAAATGGAAAATTTTGAAAATAAATTAAAGTCACTTAAATTGTATAAAATATACAAAAATTAAAGAAAAATTAAAGTAAACTCCACAATCTAATTAACAGCTTTTGAGCCTTAGTCTTGCTATCAATTATAAACATTAAAAAAAAACGATTAAAAAAAATTGTGTAAATTGTAATTTTTTCTCTCATCAAAGTTAACAATAATCAACTTTAGCGAGTATTCCTTTTGGTCACACGAATATATTATACAACCAGTTGCATTTCGGTGGGCTAAATGAGTCTTAATTATAAATTATTTTAATAAAAAAAGCGTATTTTTTTAATTAAAATGTATAATTTAAGAGTGCAAGCCGATATGAAGCTTTAACTTTAACATTTAAAAAGTTGCGAATTTTTATACTTTTTATTGCCATGTACAAGAATTTAAATATATTATAAATATAAATTATAAATTGACTCACTGTTAAAGAAAGAAAAATTCTGTTCAATATATTACAATACGATTATTTTGTGGTTTTGAAAGGTCAGAAACAAGTTCAATGTGATATTAGGCACATAAAATGTATGAAATAGGAAATAGAGCACAAATGTGACAATTCTTTGTGTTTCTAATGTTTTTGTCAATAAAATCTAAGTCACCTCAACAAATTAGAAACAGGTTGCAATTAAAATATAATCTTGCGGTTAGTAAACTTAAGATAACTAATTTAGCTTGCAATATCTTCTATATGGCATGGTCATCATTTTAAAATTTTTATCAGTAATTTGAAGTCAGTATATAAATTATTAAATCAATGACATTAGTGACATTATAACATTCAAAATTAACATTAGTTTTATATCATATGCAAATATTTATATATAAATATGATAAATATGAAAAAACAAATGTTCCAATTTGTTGTTGCTATATGTTTAATAAAATATCATTTGCTTATATTTATGTAATTTACTCTTACGAAAAATATTGTTTCTGTTCTACATAACTATCTTCATACTATCTTCTTACTAAAAATGCGTGTTTCGCCCAAACTTATGCAATTTTAGTTTGATAAAACATTTTCATTGAAAATAAACCAATTGTATTGAGAATTTGGATTTTTCCGTAGAATCATTATTTATTTTATGTAAATAAATACTGCGCAAAGTTTACTTTGCTGAGAGCACAAAAATTAGTAGAGAATTAATTTATTTATGTTAAAAATTAATCTTCTACAAAATTCTTATGTTTATTCATGCCATCGCCCATTAACTTTCCTTGAATATGTACATTATGGATATTTTATGTATTTTCTGTTTGACAAAAGAACGAGTCCAGAAGCTCTTTGGAAAAAGCAGAAAACTGAATGTTTCTTATGAGGGTAAATTTTTTATATTGATAATTTAAAAAAAAAATATTAACAAACTCTCTTATATTTCAGGTTTTATTGTCAAAAGAACGAAAGTGACAATTTTTTTTTGAGGTAAGTGTAGGACTCGGGGACTTAACTTTATCTAAATATTTTAATTTTTTCAATTTGTCTATGGAAGTAAGCAACGAAAGTAAACAAATTGCTCATCAACATTGCAATTGGAAATCTCTTAACACGCGGTTTTACATTTTCGGAGCTACATTATTAAGAGACTTACTTTATATGCCACAATATTTAGTGATGAAATCTACAAAAGAGGTTTTCAAAATTTTCAAAAAATATTTTTACTATCTTGTAAGTATTTATTCAAATTAATATATGTAGGTGAATAATTGTAGTTACTGAAACTTTAAAATATATTTCACAACATATCGCCAATTCGCTCAGTTATTCGCTAACCATATCAGATTTTTTTCGTATATTTCTGTTGATTTCAACAAAACAAGGCATAATGTACTATACGGCATAAGAAAACGTATAAAGTTAACGTATGTATACATGAACTTAACCAAGTATAAAATATAATTGGGAAGTGAATGCCAAAAATATACAAAATTTATAAATGATTACAAGTGAAATCGTTTTCATATTTCTCTCGAGTAATATGGATTTTCCAAATTATTAACTTTTTTCCTCCCTGTTCTTATTTATTCAAATTCATTATTTATTATCGTTCTTAATTTGATTACTTAAAATACAAATTTTTGATATTTTGTCGAAATATCCGTTTGTGCAGAAAAACCCGATGAAATAAAATTTCTCAAAACTTTTACTAATTAATTTGTTTTTTATTTCGATGTTTTAATGATAACTGAGTAAGAAGACCATTGACAATTCTTATTCTTGAAATTTTATGATTTTACGATGTTAAGATGTGCTTTTCAAGTGATTTTTATATTGCCAGCCCATATATTTTATTGTTAAAAAAAAAGTAAATGTCCTGTTTCTTTTTTTAAAGCATGATTTCCGTGGAAAAAAATTAAAATGGAAAATTTTGTAAAAAATAAATTTGAATAAAATGTTTAGTGAGTCCAAGATATAAATTATTAGCAAAATTTAACCTGTGTATGAATAATTTTTCAGAAACAGCTATGGAAACAAAAATTTCCAAAATTTTGTAACAAATTTAAGGATACTTAATAATTAGTAAGGAAATTAAGGAATACTTAATAATTAGTACAGCTACTAATCATGAATACAATTTCATTATTATCAAATGATCAACATCAATTAATGTTTGACGACATTAAGTTGAATATACTTTTTGTTTATTTGTATATCACATAATTTCATCTTTAATATTTTTTGAAATTTAATTTTCAATAAACTGTATAAATTATTAGCATAATATTATAACCACAAATTCATTCATATATACACATATGGATGAATAGAAGAGCAGCTTTAATCTACATATTATCTTTTGAATTTGTTTATCAATATGTAAATAAACAGGTATTTGAAATACCAAATATATTAACCTCTTAATGATTTATTAATTTTGACTACTATAATACATATACATATATACGTTTTTGACGTCAAATTTTCATTACATTTAAAGACATACTTTGTTACCACCTATACACATGTTTACATAAATGTGTACTCGTAACTATGTGTTAGCTGATAGGGAAAAAAATTAAGAAAATATTGGAAACCACAACTAATTTTGTGGGTATGTTATAAACAAACAGCATTTGTGGTCGATGATAAACAAATAAACATAAAGATTCATGCGCAAGAAGATTTTATTAATTAATTAATTATCTTAAAAGAATTCACTAACGGTATGAATGTGATAAACTTTTATTTAGATGACATCTTGTAGCGTTAATATTTAATAAGAATAATATTTAATAAGAACTTTAAAACAAGAATTTCAATTACTAAATTCGAAAAACCAAAAATGTATTTGCAATTGTAAATGCAATTTTATTGATATAATGAGTATATGAAAATCAACTGGCCAATGGAGCAGGAAATGGTGCAAACAGAGAGTAAATCAAAAATAATTTCCATATCTCTAGGAAAATCACAAGCAAATTATTTGTGTAAAAAAAATTTTATTTAAATATTTTATGTTCAAATTCCAATAAAATCGGTAAGAATATAAATCCGCTTGAAAAATTCAAATGCAAGTTATAACGCAACCGAATTTTTCTTCAGTCTTTCAAATAAAAAGGTATTGCGAATTACAGAAAAAAATATTTGATTCTAAAATTAAAAAAAAATGAAAGCAATTTCAACAATTTCTTTTTCCCATAAGAAAAAAAAATCTGATGTGGTCAGCAGATAACTGACCGCAATTAGCGAAAGTGTTACAGACAATTACGAAAATGCTTTTTAAACACTTCATACCAA
The DNA here is from genome assembly GCF_029603195.1 of Condylostylus longicornis. Taxonomy (NCBI): domain Eukaryota; kingdom Metazoa; phylum Arthropoda; class Insecta; order Diptera; family Dolichopodidae; genus Condylostylus; species Condylostylus longicornis. The sequence goes on along the minus strand of NW_026577973.1, from coordinate 13,522,862 downwards.
TTTTAAAGGCAATAGTAAGCTTTTAGTTAACATACTTAGAAAAAAATGTAAATTTGAGTCTTATAGAATTTCATAGACTTTTAGCCATCCGAATTCCTTGAAAACCACTAGGTTTCGGTAACAATCAGAACTCAAATATTAAATTGCAGGAAATTCCATCAATTAGTTCTGCAGATATGATAAAAAATGTAAAATCAACCCCCAGTTCAGTTTCAATTTACAGGTTTATTGTTTTAGCCCATTTAAATATTAAATTTCAAGGAAATCGGTTGAATTTCTCTTTATATGCGCAAATATCTAAAATTAGCCCTCAAAAAAGTTCAGTTCCCAAGGCCTGATATATCTCAAATGTTGATCAATCCGTTACATAATCAAAACAAGCTTACATATAAAATTTAATGAAATTTCATGAAAACCGAATTTGAGATACACGCGTTCAAACACAGACAAACAGATTGACAGGCTGACAGTTTGCTAAATAGTTTATTTACATTTCTCTACCATGGAGAAGTGCATTTTCACCAAAAACCGATTTGCAAAATTTATTGCCATCACATCACCTCTCTTATTGTATGTAATGCGGCCGGTAACAATTATAATATTTCTCGATAGCTTTTAAAAACCTACTAAAAAAAATGAAAATCATAAATTAAATAAAAAAAAATTTAATTGGAATATTTCGGAATATAAATTAAGTATTGTTTTTTTTAAATTTCTTCAAAATACATCGAAAAATCATTTCTATACTTGGTTCTTGCTCGCCTGATATGTAGATACGTGATCTAATAGCCTGATATGTAGATATTTAACATTAGTAGATTACGAACCTTGTTTTTATTCAAAACGTTGTTTTTAAAATTTGCTGTGTATATTTAATTTCTTTTTGAGAAAAGAATAGCTTCTAAAAAGTTCATAGCTAAAATTTAATGTAATTTTAGTAATGACTTAAAGATGCAACATATTGCATCCTACTATAAAATTGTTTAAAAATACAATCTGATGCATAAAATTTTGAAAATATGCCCATATGAATGTAAATATCTCGTCCATGTAAGTAAATATATAATTTCATCAACGAATGTCCATTTAAAATTGCCTTCAATGAAGATTATTACAAAATTGATTCTTACACTTTATTTTAACTTGGTTTCAAGCAATAACATTTTGATCGCCTTCGCCTTCACCTTGTTTGTTTATTTTCATTATTTATAAAGTTCTTATTTTTCTTTTTCATCATTTTTTTAACCGGTAATATCCGACCTATGATTTTTTTCTTATTTTTTAATTTCGCACTTTTATTTTTCTTTTTCATTTAATTTTACTTTTTACCATAACTTATATAGTACAATATATGCATAGATATTTTTGTGTAGACATGTACTGTACCTCAATTAATGTTACTGGCAATTTATAGTGAATCATATGCTGCTTAGACATTGTATGTATAAGAATTTTCTTATGTGTAAATCATTGTCAATGAAGTATATACTATATTAATTTTGGTGTATGGAGTTTGGTGTATTAATAATTAATATTAATTACTTGCAATATGAACATGTGTGTTCGTCCGTCTGTTAGAACGATAACTCAAAAACTAACGGAAACGGAAAACACCATCAAACTTTCAGAAATTTCTTCTTTTCGGCTAAAGACAACTTCATTTGTAAGTGAAATATTTTGAACAACGCGTTTAGATTGGATAGCTGCCTTAAAGTACAAGAACATATATTCAATATATTTCACAAACTAATAAAGTTAAGCTGCATAAGACTTGACAGATATGTGGTCAGTCTCAAATGAAACTTTAAACACTAATTTTAAATATTACAAAATTTTATTGAATGGTAAGTACCTTTTAATAAATAATAAATAATTTTGTAAAAAAATGCCGAATTACAATTTAAACACGTTTTAAAATTTTTTTCAGCTATGATTACTAGGTTTTATTTTAAAGTTAGATTGCTTTTGTCAACGTATAATTCAATCGGTTAACGTCGAGTGAAACATTTTTAATTGTTTTGTTTTTCCGTAAAATCAATGGAAATAAATTTCTTAACAGAGGAATTGATATTTTGAAACAATCAGTTTTGCTAATTGCAGTTTATATAATTTGACTAAGAAAATACTAAAAGAATACTAAAAAAATGGCAATAATAAACTATGTGTGTACTTGCCCGTTTAGTCTCTTTACGTAAGATAATGTTAATTAGAATAAAATAAATTAAATTTCTTAAAAGAATTCAACGAATCAGTTACTTTATTGAATATGTTAATTTAAGAAGTTGAACCAACTGAAATTGAAATAATAAGGGTATGTGTAAGCAAATCATTCAATTTAGTATAACGTTTTTCACCTCTCATAATATGTTTAAGCAACTAAACCAAAATAAAACAATAAATTACTTAAGTTAAACTTATTGCCGGTAACACTTAGACTCAGAATACAAGCTGTTTTTAAAACCAGCTTTTCAAATTTTTACATAAAAAATAAAAATTAAGGTGGTTAGTAAAATCAAAAACAGAATAAAACACAAAAAAAAATATGAACAAAAATAAGAAATCAGAGAAAAAAATACCGAAAAGAATTATTTTCTTAAGACTAAAAAGACAATGTCTTATCGCCAGTTTATTCGGTCAAGTGGTCGCGTTAACATCAAATCAAATTAAAAAAAACAATAAGTAAAAGAACAACAAAATTACTATTATTCATCATCACTATATATTAAATACCAGTTACAAATTTTATTTTAATATAGTCTGACTTTAGATGTTAAGTGAATTACACTAGCTTTTATTTTCATTTTAACATATTAAGTAAATTAAAACGCTTACAGGTGTTTTATGTAACGTTTGAATGAAAAATAAAATTATTTATTAAAATAAAAATCCTGCTCTAAACCAAAAAAGTTAACAATATTATAAAAAAAAATGTCAATTAAAAACATGAATTTTAAAAAGTGGTCTAGCAATATTTTTATACTATTGTGCTTTAGTTTATTTTCACAAAATGTGCATTGTAAGTAATTTTAAATAAATATGTGTATATGTAGAGATAAATACATAAATTTTGTAAATTTTTGATCGTGATCTTTAAAATTATAAATTACAAATTATAAAATGCGGTACAATTTGTCAATATAGGAAAATGTCATTTTATGCAATTTAAAAATGAATCATATTGAAACAATGGAAAAATAATTTACTAATATAATTAGTAATTCAATTATTCATAGAATTTAGATCAATATTAAATGTAAAATATTTAAAATTTTTTAAGAATTTAATTTATAATCTCGATTATTATATACAGTGAAATATTAGCAATGGATATAGTTTAAGAAACAAAACACTGTTCAATGCTATTCAATGTTGCCTATGAGAAATTTGTATATGAACAAGTACAGCAAAAAAGCACGTAAAGTCTACGATCAAAGCATAATTTGATTGAAATTCAATTTAAATTTAATTACTATTTTTCTTATACGCCAGAGAATTTAATTTTATAAATACATTTTTATTCCCACTAAATATTCTGAAAATTTTTTAAAAAGGGTGATGATCTTTTCAAATCCAATTTCTGTATACAAATTGCAATTTCACACTTATTTTTGCGGATAAAAAAAGAACGAATTTAATAGCAATTACATTTACTTTTTCGCAATCTACAAACAATAAAAAATAATTTTTGTTTTTTGGAAAATATACTAAGAAAATAAAATTATTCATAACTATAAAGAAGGCAATTATGCACAAGTGACCATGTAAATTAAAATATCATTGAAAAGAAGCATGAAATGTCATTAGAAACATAAAACATGATTTTAGTCGTTTCGACAGAAAATACAGAAAACTTGTTTCCCAGATTTACCTTAGAAATTATATTATTCATTGTTATATATATTTCCTGATCCGTATACAATTTAATTATACATAGTATATCTAGTGAAATATTCCATTCTAATATATTTAGGTACTCTTACTTAAAATTTTTGTTAGTTTTCTGATTTCTATTTAATTGGAATACTTAAGCTCCGACCTAATATAATTTATTTTTATATAGAAATTTTAATAATGAAAATTTAATTTTTTTTTATATAATTGTTATACGAAAGTTTAACAAAATTCAATTGCTTAACTTGTTAAAACAAAAGAATTAATTAAAATATTATTTTGTTCCCAAAGTAATTTTCTGATACTTATAATTTAAATGTTCTTGATTTGCGCAATTTCGGTAATTTAAAAATTAAGTTTGTTATTTATTTTAAAAGTTTTGTTAAAAACACATTTTTGATTTTTATTTTATTTTAATTTATTTTATTGTTTTAATTCAATTCAATTCACAAAATTTTCAATTTTCAGTAAAATAAAAATTTTCTTTTTTCAGCTCAATGTATTTCTTCAAATGGACATTTCGGTTATTGTATTTCAATATATAATTGTCCATCATTAATATCAATCGCAAATAAAGAACCTATTACAGAATATGATATCGAATTTTTACGACAAGCTCAATGTCATAATGGATATGGTCGATATCCGCTAGTATGCTGCAATCATTATGATATCAATGAATTTTATAATATAGATAATTTAAATGGAAATGATTTTAGAAATTTTAGATATTTAGAACAACCATCACAAGTATTAAAATTTCCATTAGAAAGAAATCATCAACGGACAAAATTAAAAAGTGTTACAAATCCTACTAAACGAATCCAACCGCAAATCAAGTCAAATTGTACGTAAATAAAATATTATAGTAAATTATTTAATAAAATAGTTTGATAGGTAGGACGGTTTATTATAGAAATATGTTTACCAAAAATAGTATACTAGCTCATTGATAGTATGATTCAGTGTAATTTAGCAATATGCCTTTTCGTACCCAGTCGTTTCATTGATTTGACTTAATTCTAAAATGTTTGGCTTTCGTTCATCTTTTTTGTGAATGAACAATTTTAATTTCATTTTCACAAATAGTATTTGAAATTTTTCCTGATATATTAATTATCGCGATAATATACTAATGAGACTGCCTCAATTTTTTTTTGTTTTAATTAAATACAAGTTCATTTACCTCACTTCTTTTTAAAATTTTAACCTTTTGCCTTTTCGCAAATCACCTACAAATACAAATATCTCAGTAGTTCTCATCTCGAAAAAGCAATTTATTCGCTTTGTTTGATTAATTAACATCAATTAGATTTTAGATACTTGATTTATGAATTATTCTCCAAAAAAAAAAAATGAATATAAAAAACCCAAACTAAAGTAGTTATATTGCGTTTTAAACTTGAAAATTTTCAATTATAAGCTTTCTGATTTTCCAAAAAAAAATCAAAAAAAAAAATTTACGATAATAGTAATTTTATATATGTGTGAATAAATGTGCTCGCATATTATAACTGTTCATAATGAAGGTGGTGAATAGTAGATTTTTTTTAATTAACAAATTGCTTTATTATAATTTGGTATGAAGCATTCAAGTGTGCTTATATTTCACCCTTTTTTTTAGTAAATGATTTTTTTCCATAAATTTTTTACCATTCATACTTACTATATTGTTACCTAATTATTTTTTTTGAGGGAAGTAATTTTTAAAACGGTTTTTAATAAGGTACACGGGTACACTAAACTTAATATTCCAAATTAAATAAAAATAATTGAATTATCAAAAATGAGGTTCATTATCCACCAAATCATAACTAGAAACTAAGATGATAGCAAATATGTTTATGTGACCACATGTATGCGTGTATTTTATTGTATATTTAAGTATTTTTGAGTTCATAGGGAGCATATTCCAAAATCTTGGGCTTACGTAGAGGATATTTTATTAAATATCTGTAGTTTGAATACATATGTACACTTACATACATCTTTATATATTTTCATGACATATAACATTGAATATACAGTCGAATTCGTATATACACGCTTATAAATACATTCAGAGACAGAGGTCTTTCCTCTTTGTATTTCATTACTGTCCTTTTACACCCAAAAGAAAGCTGCACAATTTTCGTCTATAAATTTAAAATCTAAAATTTGAATGATCTAAAATTGAGCTTTGACGCTGCAGTTGTCTTAAATTAAAACTTCAATAAACTTATAAAAAATCGAAATTTTATTTGCATATCTGAAATTTTTGTCATGCTATTTACATGTGTAGAAAGCTGAGAACCTCGTTCATAAGAAATGCCGCATATTAACAACGGAAATCGTGCAATTTTCGACGTGCTTATAAGTGATCAATGACTGTACCTATATACATAAATATATGTACATAATAACGTTCTAAATGTTTTTAAAATTATTTGTTATAATATTACATAGATTATGTCAATTAAAATTCTTAATAAACTACGATTAATTATCTAAAAGGATATAAGGTATAATCGGTATATCCTCTTCAAGAAACTTCCAAGTATTTCTGATTCAATCAGTCAATTCTTTTAATACACATATTATGCAAATGCAATTTGTAGTTATAAATAAACTACAATTATGTTGAATTTTAAATTTAATAAGAATTTTTTAAAAACATTTAAATGCAATAACCATATTAATTCTACTCGCATGTGCAAAATTCATTTTACATATGTTTGTATGTATGTAAATAATAAAATTGAATAATTTTATTCATTTTAATCTAGATCAGAATATGTAAAATAAACACGATTTTAATAATAAAATTATACTTTTAAATTAAAGAATAAAAAAAATAAGAATTTTATTTTAAGAGAGGAAACAAGTTTATTGAGCCGTTTAAGTTTGAGAATGATATTTTTCGTATTATATTTTGTTCTTTTTTAAATGATGTTAATATATTATGTACATACCTAATCTGTCATAAATTGCACGTAGGAGCAATGAACATGAATAATTGATCTTGCCGGTTAAATTTGCGTTTGCACTTCTAACAAAGATCTACAATGGCAGAGCGGTTTTGCAGTTTTCTGTAAAAAGTATTCAATTTTTGTTGGTAACACTGCAAAAAATGTTCTGTCAACAAAGATTTTGACACCAGAGTTTTTATTGGCAGCGCTACTCTAGTAGTTCTGTTGGTAGAGTTTACTTTAGTAGTGCAGTTTAAACTAGAAAGATCTTTCACAGTCAGAACCGTAAATGCGAATTTAAGCAATGCAAGTTTATAACTTACACATAAGTACATACATATTTGATAACTTTAAATAAAGTCATATATTAATCAATATATATGTATGTATATTTTTTAGGCCACAAAACTTTACTCTCTAATCAAAAATAAAATCATTTAAAATATGTACTTAAAATTCGAAAAAAATACGTAAATGTCGAAATTTTTGAAATACAATGGAAAAAGTTTCAAATTGTTTTTTACTTTAACAATACATACTATGCAAAATCTTCTAGCACTTAAAATTTGTAAAGTTCTAATTTTTTACCGCTATTATTTAAAGTACCAAATATGTGTTGCAATTGTTACCGATTGCGTTGCATACAATATGGAAGGCTATGTGATGGTACCAAATCTCACATGTTTCTTCATGCTATGGAAACGTAAACAAGTATGTTTAGAGAGATGTTTGTCTGGTCTAGTCTGTGCAGATCAGTCTCTCAAGTTCGGCTGAATCCATTTTCATGAAAATTTATATCTGAATTTTTATCGAGAATAAGAGGGTTTCATCAAATTTTGGGATATGACAGATTTCAGGAACTGGATCTTTACTATACGGCCCGATTTTATGTTTTTGACTATATTTAATATCAACGTATTTTGCTTTTATTGGACAATCAACTGATTTCTTTGAATTTTAATCTGTCATATCCCAAAAAGCTACAATTTTTTTGGAGAGGTCAGGTCTCGGAAACCGAAGTGAGGTTCGATTTTACCATATCTACGGAACTAGTTGCCAGAATTTGTTAAAATTTAGTATTGGAAGTCTGCTTGCTACTGAAAATAACTAACGAATTATTTTTCAGGGAATTCGAATAACATAAAGTGAAACTCTACTAAGAACCAAATTGACATCTTTGTAGGTGTGTTAACTAACAGCTACTTTTACTAAAGAAGTATTTAAAGGACATTTTTATAATTTTATAAATCATTTTCGCTAAACTAGGCAATACATCTTGCGATCGATTATGTACTGACCACATCAGATTTGTGTTAATTATTATTTGCAAAATAGTTATTTATTGCAAGTCCGCAAAATTTAGATTTAAAATTTTTGTTAATATTTATTGTAAAGTAATGTTACGATTATTAATAGAAAAAAATTAATTTAACACTAAAACTTCTCAATTAAAAAAAGTGAATCATATATAAATCAAAGGAATTTTTTTAATAATAATTAAAAATCCTATATGTATACTTTATAGATTAACATTTTTTTTACATATTGTGAGTCACAATTAATTAAGATATATTTTTAAAACTAAAAACACAAAAAAAAACTTGAAAACCTATTAGCAAAAAATCTTTAAATCTCTAGCTACAAATTCGTTCAAATATTTGCATACTAATATTCTAAAAATGCCAGTCAAAACAAATTAAAAGTAACGTGTTGTGGTATTGAGACGATTTCCAACCTAACATAAGGTTTGGGTTAATCAAAATTTTGTAACGTAAAAACCAGTTTCAAAAAATTTTTTTTTTTGAAAAACCGTTTAATGACAATAATTAAATGAAGATGGTGTTGTTAATTTTTTTTGGGAATTTTTTATTTTAGTTTGTTACGTAAAGCAAAATTTACTTATGACAGACAAGGGTGTTGAATTCTAAATTACCTTACAATAGTAATTTGTTCATTAACTTAATAAAAGATTTTGAAATCTCCCTCAATTATATGACTCTAGCTTATGTCACTCTCATATACTTCGAATGTCATGAACTTTAAATGTGCCCAAAATATACCCTAATTGAAAATAAATAAAAATATTTTGAGTTTATCACAATATTATGCGAAAATCAATGGTTATGTTGCCTTTGTACTTGAAAACATTATGAACATAGTGACAATTCTGTTATAAACTTACAAATTTTTTAATATTAAAATTATAAAATTAATGTTACAAAATTAAATAAATTCAACAAGTTTTTTCTTATTTTTATTTTTTATTTTAGCACAATGTTTAAATCCAAATGGTCAATACGGATACTGTATGTCTCTATATGAATGTCCACCATTAATATCAGTTGCGATGAAAAAACCATTATCAAAATCTGATATAGCATTTTTACGTCAAGCTGAATGTTATGAAGGATTTGGACGACCTCCATTAGTTTGTTGTAATAATGATGTCGGCTTTTATAATTTTAATGGTCTTAATGGTGTAAATCCTAACAATGATGAAGCTTTTCCAAGTGTAAGTTCTCCTGTTTCACAAAATCAACCACGTTTAAGATCAAATGGAAATTCGGCTACACTTCCAAAACCACCATTATGTGGAAATGAAGGTATTTCACCGAAAATTTATGGTGGATCTGATGCTTCATTAGAAGAATTTCCATGGATGGCGTTACTTATTTATACAAAACGTAATTTTTTTTAACCCTTTTCTGAAAAGAATTAATTTAGATTTTTGTTTTTGTGTATTCTAACATTAATTTTTTTTATTTATACAGCCAGCACTGGTCAAATGTCTATGAATTGCGGAGGATCTTTGATTAATGATCGTAAGTATTAACAGTTTTTAAACACTCCTTGTGAGTAATACGTAGGTTTTGTAATAAAATTAATTAATTTTTTTTAAGGTTATGTTTTAACAGCTGCACACTGCCTTAAAGAGTCAATATTTCAGAAAGTTGGACAACTGTAAGTAAACTTGTAAACAGAATATAATTAATTTTATAACGTTTGTAAAACCATTTACCATCTTGTAGAAAATATGTGAGACTTGGAGAATACGATATTACAAAACAAATTGATTGTTCAGGTTCACTATGTGCTGATTCAGCAATGCAAGTCGGAATAGAACGTTTAATACCACATGAAAATTTTAAAGATAATGATGTTCATCGTCACAATGACATCGGTTTAGTTAAAATGGATCGTTCAATTTTATTCACGGATTTTATTCGACCAATTTGTTTACCATTTATGGCTAAATCAACTCCACCTAGTCCAGGTTCTGAACTTATTGTTGCTGGTTGGGGAAGAACTTTAAATGGTAATTTTATTTTCAAACACATAATTTTGCAAATATTGTCTACAAGTGTATAAATTTATTGTTCTGTTTATTCTAATTTGATTTTGTGGTTTTTATGCCATATAATTTATTTATTTACGTTATCTATTTTTAATTTTGTATTGACATCTATCTCTTTGACGTTATTTTTGTAAAATTTTTTTCTATTTTTAAATTTTTGTTTCTTATTAGCACGTCGAGCAACTATTAAACAAAAACTAAGTGTACGAGCGTCATCTTTAGAAGAATGTGCAGAAAAATTTCGTGCTAAAATGGTAAATGTTATTGATACACAAATTTGTGCTGGTGGTGTTCTTAGAGAAGATAGTTGTGATGGGGACTCTGGTGGTCCATTGATGAGAGTATATAAAAATTCATATGTTATTGAAGGGATAGTTTCATTTGGTATAAGATGTGGTTTTAAAGATTGGCCAGCCGTTCATACTAGAGTATCAAGTTATGAAAATTGGATTAGAAATAATGTTAGATAAAGAATAAAATTAATTAGGATATTTGAATTTTTGAATTGTGATGTTTTTTTTTTTAATAATGTAATTATTTAGTTCAAGTAGTAAATTATAAGATTTTTGATAAATTAATTTTTAAAATTAAAAGAAACATATTATAGAATTAGTACATTTTCTACCTAATTATTGTGTCGTTTTATTTAAAAGTAAATGAAAATATTTTATGAGCTTTGGAGAAAAAACTGCTTCAAAATTGAATATTCGCAGATTTTCAGGAATTTTAAAAAGGTTGCCCAAATAAATAGACCATATTGCGGTTCCAGTATTATTAATTAAACTCATCTCTTTAAAATGATTATATAGTTTGCATTGGAAAATTAATATCGAACGATACTCGACTTTCGAAAAATGAGAAGTCAGCTGAAATCGTTCTATTTTGTGCTCCAAGTTTTTTGTTATACAGAAAAACTGGTACAATTATAGATTTGCTTATGTTCTTATTTATTAAAAAAGCTTCAGATTACTCTTAAAATAAGAAATTAAATATGATTTTTTTATGAGAATAAATCTTTTATATAATTGAGATCATAATCTTATAGTACATATAAAATTAAAAAACAATGTTATTATAATAACTTATACTTTATAGTATTAATAAAATTTTTAAAGACTTTTTCAAAATAAACCGCATTCAATATCTAGTTAAATATTTTATACTGTTAAATAAATAATATTCCAGTTTAGTTAATGTATAATTAATTACCAAGATTTGTTACACTAAAATCATAATATAATTTTAATTAAATATAATTACCAAAAAACTTGATTTCAAAATGTGTAGAATTTTATTTTAACCGTTTACGCAGTCACACTAATTTTCGTAAAACAATTTACTAACACTGGGGTCTACCAGACTACCAGAACTATTCAAATCATTTATTTTCTTGCTTAAGCCTAGGTTTCTTAAAAAATTAACTCCAGCCTGCAATATCAATTCTATTTCTTATTCAAAGCCAGTTATTTAATTTATAATTTATCAGAGAAATAGATGCTCTATGTAAATTTCAAATGATCCAAAAGCAGAATTTACAAGAGAAGGTAATTTTCTTATCTTCTTTTCTTATCGGGACAAAAACCAAAATTGGAGTAAAAAATTTAATTTCTTTATAAGTTTCCAATAAAAAAAACTAAAATCCAAGTATTTGCATATTACTCACACTGGGGTCTCTCAAACTTAAACAACTTTAAGGCATTGTTTCGTGAAAATATACCTACAGTAAAACTTCTTACTAAAAATTTACATAAACTTCTCAAATTGTTTACGCTACATTTGATGAATTGTAAATTAAATTCTGTTGGGCTCTACCAGACCCAAGTGTGAGTACCCCAATTAAAAGTTCAATTAAATTTATTTGAAAGTTGGAAGTTTAAATTATTTATAAATTATAAAATTTTGTAAATAAAAGAAGTAAGATTTTATGCTTTTAGCATTACACTATAGAAAATTGCACCAATTTTTTCCAAAGATCATTATAGCGTAGCACAAATATTAGTGTAAACAAATATTTAAAATTTAAAAAAAAAACTCTTGCCCAAATTTAATAAACTTCTTCGCATTTTGAGAATTTAAGATTATTTGATCATTATTTAATATTTGAAGTCAGTTTTATAATTTTCTTTAACAATCCCAAATAATATTCAAGTTGGTTGAGCAAATGCAAATTATGTTTTAAAATATCTACAATTTTGTTCATAAGAAGGAATTATCTATTTATATAGAATTTGTATATCTATAATAATTACTGATGAGATGTAAAACAGAATTTTTGAAAATTTGAATGTGGCCCTGCATGAATTATAATTGGGATTGAACTATACCGGCTCGCAAAGTAAAAACAATTTTTCCATCATTCACTCCATTTCAACTAAAATGAACAATGCAAAAGAGATGTTAAAAAAAAATTGAAAATCATTAACTTTAATATAAAATTTAACAATAAAAAAAAGTGGCCTCCTAAATTTATGCAATTTTTTTTTAAGTATTTTAAGAATATGATCATTTTGCGATCACCACAATTTTTTATCGTAAATTTGTTACATTAGTAATATATTGTATAATATATTGGCATACTGAAACCGTTTGAATTGTTATACTACATTGTTTCTGAACGTGTACGTCAAGCATGTCAAACTCAAATCCTAACACGGGCCAAATAAAAAAGTAATAAGATTATGTGGGCCGCAAAAAAAGAAAACAAGTAATTAAATTTTTATAGTAACATTTATGTAGGTTTATTTTAAAAAATACTAATAAGAAAAAAGAAAGTAAAGTTAATATTTTCTCCCTGATATTTGGCATCTCTTTTCTGCTACCATCTTTCCTACTTCGGGGGAAATCTTGTTCGCAGTGATTAATTTTAAAACTGACCCAAGGTGAACGTCAGTAATTCTCGATCTGATTGGAGACTTATTTCCTTTCATAAGTGAAAATAACTGCTCGCACCGATAAGTACTTCCAAACATGGACATAATTTCATATGCTAATTTTCGAGTGTTTTCAAATCTGGCTTAAAATATATTGTCTGGTGGGACGCAAATTTTTTCGTTGTGGGCCGCATGAGGCCCGCGGGCCGCGAGTTTGACATGCTTGGTGTACGTATTAATACAATTACATCGGGCAAGTTGTGCTACTTTATTTAGTTTTAATAGATTTTAAATTTTTATACTGACACACATATTCGCATACGCGCAGATAGATACATACATAACATTCAAATACGCGTAGATAATGTACCAAATATTATTTTTATTCTCCATTAAAATTTACTTTTTTTAAAATTTTCTAATTTATTAATTGTGGAAAAAATTTATACGATATTTTTGTTCACTACAAAATCTTGCAACATTATTTTAATTCTAATTCAGGAGAACATCTCGTAAATTTTAAATATTACATATTCACACTCATATATTTAAAAGTTTTCTTTCTGGCACACTTTTAATGGTTTTATTTTGCATTAAAATTAATATAAATATCTGTTATATTATATTTATTATACATATACATATTATATAGTATATCTAATTTACATATTTATTGCTATATTAACGATTTTCGCGCCTTTAAACACAGATTTATTGTAAATCGCGTCATATTTACACAAATTTTTTTCCAATACAAAATATTTTACAATGTACATATATATGGGGTATGAGTTGATGAATATGAGATTATAATATAATAATATGTATTTTAAAATTTGGGGAAAATAATATAATTTATAGTAATGCTAACACATTTTGTGTTAAAAATAACACCAACCGAATTGATACAGACCAACTTAAAAGTTGTTTTTTTTTATAAAAAGTAAGGATGAGTGAATAAATAAATATTGAAATAATAAAATTTAAATAAATAAAGAAATTAAATTTCAATGCTCTCATAGAATTTATTATGAGCTGAACACTTACATATCCCGGTGTACTTATACCCTATTTGAGAATGGCGACGAAAATTATAATAACTAAAATTATTATGATTTCTTTTTTTCACTATATAAAAAATATAAAATAATTTTAAGTGAAAATATGCGAAAAATAGCAACTATATGAAAAGAATAAAATAAAATTTTTTGTGTATATATTTTATATTAAATTTATGTTTACATTGTTGCTATATTAATATTGGTTTTGTCGGTGATTTCGTGTACCATCAATAAATAATTTTAATGGCGTCTGATTTGACTTTAAATTGTACGTAAATTGCTTTTCTTTTTATTAAGATGATACACCCATTGCGTATAAGGAATAATTTTAAGTAAACACAAGGATTTTTATTGAGATTTTATTATTGCTATTTTTCGTTTTCCAAAAAAAAATTAAATTTTAAAAGAAATTTTCACTACATGTACACTATTGTGTTCATAGAAACTTTCAGTTAATCACTAAATATAAAGAAAAACTTTTCCTACAATTCTTTCACAATGAAGTGATAATTTTAGTCCTTTAGAAAAATTTAATCCTTAATATAATAATAAATTGTACCTTCTTAGTAACCATTATGTTACCACACCATAATTTTGTAATTTTATAAACATATAAAATGTATAATGGTTGTATATAGGTAAAGAATATTGAATATGAAATCTGATCGGATTCGGATGAGCTTAAATAAATTTTAGTGGCGGTTAATGTTGATAATGTTAAAACTATAACAATAAATCTCTTTAACTGCATTTTATATTTTACATAATTTTATACAAGCACAACAACGATGAGGTGAAGCGATGGTAGGATAAAAACAAAGTTTAAAAAAAAATAAAAAATGGAAAATTAAAGTAATTTTAAATATTTTTCGATTGAAAATGTGAAAAAGAAAAATTTTTGATTTTTCTTTTTCACTTTTTAATAAATTTTAATATTGGCGTTGCTACATTTTTGTATAAAAAGGTTAAACATAATAATATAGAGCTCGGAACAACATGTAACAACAATAAACTCAACAAAAAATCTGATGTGATCAGCGTATAATCAAGCGCAATATGTGCATTGCCTTGTTTAGTAAAAGTGTTGCCGAAGATTATGAAAATGCTTTTGAACATTTCCTTTCAATTTTAAAGAAAATAAAAAGCTTTAAAATAACAAACCTAGAAAAGTTTAAATCTGGCTCTTAATAGAGTTTCGCTTTGTGCCACCCGAAGTTCCTGAAAAGTACCAAATTTCAGTAACAACCAAAACTCAAATTTCAAGAAATCCCATCCGTAAATATGGCAAAAAGTTGGAAATAGGCCCGCAATTCGTTTCCAAGCATTGTTGATCTTTTCAAAAAAGTTATAGATTCACTGTTTTAATATCCCGAATTTGAATATTTGATTTCAAAGAAATTCGTTGATTATTTCACTTTAGATAGGCATAAAGTGTAAAATCGGCACGCAAAAACGTCCAGTTCCCGAGGTCTGTTATATTCTAAGAGTCTGACATAATTCACTGATTGATCAATTCGTGGCATAATAAATTCACATAGATATTATAAAATTTCATTCAAATCGGACTTGAGATACCCGCATGCACATATAGACCGACAGACAGACATCTTTCTTTCTTTATGAATTAAAATAGTTTCTTTACGCTTCCGTACTATGGAGAAGTGCGTTCCCACTGAAAACTCGACATCCGAAATTTGGTGCCATCACACAACCTCCCTTATTGTATGCAATGCGATCGGTAAAAATGAAATTCTGTTTATAACGATTTTTCAGTATCCTTATAAGATTTGGAGGATAATAATTTATTATAATAAAATAAAATGCAAAAATATCTATGGATACACTTTTATTTTTTTGTAAGGATAAACGTAAAAAATTCCTTTACATTTTTTGTTTTTTCTTTTGTTTTATATTTTTACCTTAACAATTTTTTTTTAATTTTTATATGCAAAGATTTATGATATGGTAAGCAGATTTTTGCTTAAAATTGAACTGAATTTTAACGATCGTATTATGCGAATTTTTTTTATTTTAATGCATTTTTAGTATACAGAAGTAATAGCAGTAGTAGTAGTAGAGTTGTGCTTTTCGAAAAGATTATTATATCAGGAAAATTCACAATAAATTGAGATATATGAAAGGAAACACAAACAATAATAAAGGGATTTGGTTAAATTGTATTAAATATCCTTTACGGGAACTATAAAAGTTCAACGGCACTTAAATATTTTAAGTTTAAAAAGACTTTAAGAAAACATTATGCAATGGAATTCTTTTTTAATTTTGTTCATTTTAAGAAAAGTTGTATGAATGCCGATAATTAAATTGCAATAAGAGATTGAAGTGTATGGGTTGCAGAAATGATTTCTTAGAAATTATGCAAAGAGTATCAAGAACAATATTTATACAGGATGACCGTCACCAAAGTGCAATTTTGATTTCTACGCAACTTTCGTGATTTTCTACTTTACAACTTTCAGAATATAAAATCCGTTTTTCGTTATCTTATTCAGCTTTATAGAGCTTTATAGATACGCTGACCTTATATTGATTCACCACCATTTTTATTTTGATTTGGAATACATTTTGATCCAAATTATGTTGAAATAATAATTTTTCTATAAAATTTATTGTATTTCAATAAAAATTTTGAAATTCAATTTTCTTATCCCAGAAGTGTTAATCACTTTTTAGAGTGATTACTTTAATCAAACAATACGAGTAGTAATATGTGATTCAAAGAAGTTAAATATGACGACAGTTGTTTGAGTTTATACTTTTTTAAGGCTTTTAAAATCTTGAAATTTAAATGGTATTTTTGCTTTATTTACAAAACCATTAAAGATTTTTTAATTAATTAAAAAAAAAATTTTTTAATTAATTTTTCTGCCTTTAACTCGTTCCTATGATTACGTCATCCATCTGTTCATGCAGTTGCATGAAGAGATTTCCATTAAGTTAAATTATTAAGTGTAATAATCACATTACTTATTACTCCAATTTCTTAAATTTGCTTAAAATTTTTAAAGGAACATCTTTAAATTTGATAAAGAAAATAAAATTCACATCACACAATTCCTTCCTCTAATAATAATCAGTTAATAAAGAAAATATCTGCCAATTTTCCCAATAATATTCTTTTTTCGGTATACACTCCTTGTTTTTTCTTTTTGATCCTTATTACAGAATATTTCAGATTATTTTGCCAATTTTGTGTTTTTTTTTTTTGTTAGCATCAATAAGAAAACATAATAGCCAAGTCAACCAAATTTTTAATTCAATATTCAATAATATTCAATAATAAAAATAAATTATATATATTTTTTTTTGTTATTTTGGTCAATGATATGCACATTCATAGAGTAACAAAATGAAAAACCAAAAATCAACAATAGCAATCAAAAATCTGTGAAAAGAAAAAAATTAAATTGAAATCAAAATTTACTGATTACTCTATGATTTCCATTCAAAATCCTACCAAATAATAACAATAACTATGGTCATAAGAAGGGTTGAGGGTCGATAATTTCAAGGGGATGACAACATTGGTTGGTTTCTTTTGAAGAGCATAAGACTATAACGTGCGTGTAGTTTGAGACTCTTGGGATATTGTGGCAGGGGGAAGTTTTTTTTATTTTCTCAAGTACTGACTGTTTTTTTGATTTTTATCTGACCAAAAAAAAAAAAAGATTATTTCTGGGCTTCAACTTCACCGTTTTTAAAGAAAATACTGAAAACATTTTCAAATATAAAAATGATCTTTTTTAATATGCTTTGGTATGGTCAATGAAGGCATTTTCTCTATTTATTTATTTTTTCTTATTTTTTTATGATTTCTATTTCATCACATATACATAGTCTTTTATAGTCCGTTTAACTTTAATAAAGAATAATATTGAGTAAATTAAATATCCATTTATCCTTGATTGGAGTTTAAAAGGATAATTTAATATGACCATGCTATATAAGAATAATATAAAAATTATAACAAAAGTCTATTTGGAAAATGAAAATAGGAAGCAAGAGAAAAAAAAATATGAAGTTCGAACATGTCGTGAGATTATTAAACCAATCAAGTGTATTTAATAAATGGAATATAGATGAATTAAGGTATAATAAGTACAGTTACCAGTAAATTATATTTGTTTAATTTGAATTAGGGAGTGAGTTCATTTTCTTTTTTCCCATTTGTATTTTAATTACATCTTTTGTATATACATTATGTATATTAATTGAAAACAGGACCGGACTTTATATTGTGCAGAAGACCTGCTATTCATGTTTATTGAAAATAATTACAATTATGTTAGTAACTGCAAAACTAAACATTGTCTGCAAGATTCAAAACTAAATTTAATTTTCAATTCCAAAAGTAAATCTATTTATTCCGTTCGACAATTCTGACCAGTCGAATAAACCTACATGTTCAACAAGAAAAAACTACAGAAATTTATTAAAAATTTCTTATACTTTTTTGAAAATTTTCTATGTAGAAAATGATATCCCGTCGTTCTAATTATCAATTCATGTGCTTTTAATATCTTAAGGCACTGTATAATGTTTGAAATTTAGTTATTTCATCGATTCATAAGGTAATTTTTCGAACTTTAGGGCATAGATAGACATACAATTTTTAGTTTTGCAACTGTTTGATTGCTTATTTGAAATGGGTTTATACTGGATAGATGTGTAGCACAATGATACTATAATCAAGCAGTAATTGCAAAACTAAAAATTGCATGCATGTCTAAGTCCTCAATATTTTACCAGTTATCGCAAATCTGGCATTTTGACTCAGTCTAATAAAATAAATATGTCTATGTAGTACAATAATAGTAAAGATCATTAACTTTCGGGAATTTTGTAAATTTATTTATTTAAAATTATGAAAATTTATTTTCAAAATTTTTTTGTTATAATAAATTAACAAAATAAAACTTTTAATTTTAACATAAGGCGACCCTGTTCTATACGTATTTTTTTTTACTTTTGCTTTTGAAATGCTATCATGTAATTACATCAGAATATGATCTGATTGATTGGTGATTATGTCAGAAATAGTTTCTTTTATTCTATTTCCGTACATGTAATCAAATATTTCCGAAATATTTCGAATATATTTGTGTATGTATATATGTATACATATATATTTACATACAAATCCTTAAATCGGAAGGATAATTTAATAAAAAAAAAAATACATATATAATAGTCGTATGTATACACGAACACAAAAACAGGAATACAAACAATAAAATAAAATAATTTCTAAGTGTGCTAAAAGATCTTCATTAAATTACCGTGAAAGAAGTGAAATGAATCACATTATTTTCATTTTTCTTAAATTTATTGTTAAAATTTTAAGCATTTTGTAACAAAATGGAAAGTTTTGGACTAAAATGTCAAAAACAAACTCAAAAATAAGAAAAAAGAAGCTCCAATTTTCTTTGAAAAAAACAATTTGGAAAATTTTTTTTAGAATTTTTCAATAAATTAAAAGTAAACATTTTAAAAGAAATTCAAGAGCCCTAATACATATATATATTGTATATATGTGTGTTTGTTTTGAATACCAAAATTCATAAAAAAATGTTCAATATTTGATTTTTATACAGGGTG
This sequence comes from Condylostylus longicornis, assembly GCF_029603195.1. Lineage (NCBI taxonomy): Eukaryota > Metazoa > Arthropoda > Insecta > Diptera > Dolichopodidae > Condylostylus > Condylostylus longicornis. Next base: position 13,503,118 of record NW_026577973.1, on the reverse strand, counting down.
ATTCTGAAAGGTATACAACAACATATACCATTCGTTAGAGGATCGAAAATGGGTAAAACATTTGTTCCAGACTGGGTGCCAAATATCAAGGGTTTTCAATTTCCAGGGACTTTCACCAAATTTTTACTTATCCAAGTTTTTTTTTATTATAAATTTCGTTCTGGAAAAGATAGGAAGTTTGAACAAACAGTTTCTGAAAGGCCTAGTAAGGGGCTTAAAATGAACATGTTTGATTCTGTATTTTATGTATCTTCTGAATACCAAGCATCCGAACATAAAGCAAAATCAAATCTTTCCCTCGATAATTTTTGCCCAGCTGCTTAAACTTTAATTTAAGTCTTTGAATATTAAAAATTTTTTATCGTACTGAAGGTATAGCATTAAAACCAAAAATTGAATTTAAATCAAACCAGATGTTGATAAAACTAAAATTAAATTCAATTTAATATTCCTTTATCAAATAATCTGAAAAAATACGAATTCCTTATCCAAAAATTTTACAAATTTTTCCAAACAAACACCAAATTCTCCTATGAAATTCACCTAATTTGGCAAAAATTTATATTTTTCTTTTTTCAGATCTATTTCTATTCAATCGCATATTTCAAATTAATTGCTTTCCTGGAATTCTTCTTTAGTTGCATACCAATTTTAGTTTTTGTAGAAATATGTTTGAAATTTATTAATTCCAATAAATTATTTAAAAATTATTTATTAGCTTAATAATGTTAATACCATATAATTTACAAACTCCATTTTGTTGAAAAAAATTAAATTTTTCTATTAAAAAAAATTTTCTTTCTATTAGAATAAATGTCAATATTATATGGCATGTCTTTAAAAATTCGCTCCAGCTGGATAATTTTTATAACTTCAGATGCCAAATGGTGTCTAGATTCCGAAAATTATTTTTTCAAATTTTTGAATTGCACCCAATGCGAGAAAAATGCATTTAAAAATTTCAAACCATATAGGTACCATTTCTTATAAAAATTGGGAAAATAAAAAACCTATCAATTTTTTTTACCAAGAAAAGTTTACAAAAAAAAATTTTTGATTACTAGATTTTTTTTGTTTTTCCTAATACAAAATTCTAATTTTTCTTTTCAAAAATTTAAAATTTTTAAAATCAATTTTTGTTTTTCAAATTAAAAGTTTGTATAAAATTTTGTTTCAATTTTATTTTTATTTGTTATATTTCGATAAAAACACTGAAATTTAGATTTTTTACAAAATAACGGCTCTTAAAAATGTCTACTGTATTTTCGAGTGAGTCTCGTCATACGAGGTTCAAAAAAATTTCAAGAATTCAACCAATTTCTTACGAAATTATTCTAGTTAGAAAAAACTGCAAAAATAAAACGAGGGAAAAACTTAATTTTGATTAAAGTTCGAGTGCTTTGTATTCCGAAGATCCATAAAATACAGAATCAAGCAAGATGTTTATTTTAAGCCCTTTACTAGGCCTTTCAGAAACTATTTGTTTGAGGTCCTCATTTTTTTCAGAACGGAAGTTATACTCGTAATCAAAAAAACTTGGATAAGTAAATATTTCGTGAAAATTCGTTAAAATCCCTGGAACACGGAAACCCTTAAGATTTGACACCCAGTACGGAACAAAAGTTTTACCCATTTTCGATCCTCTAACCAATGGCATATGTTGTTGTATACCTTTCAAAATCACCCTGTATAAAAAATCCTTTTAAGTTATCAAATATACCAAATTGGTTTTTTGGTTTTGACAAAAAAAAACACTGCTAAAATAACAATTACAAAAGGCTACTCAACAATTCAATCTATATTATAGACCTTCAATTTCTTTTTAAAAAGGATAACAAATAAATTTTATCAACAGTTCTTCTATCTTTTGTTGTTATTTACTGTTTGTCAATTTTAAAAGTAATGCTTGTTTCCCTCCAAAAATTTTCATTTTTGCACTTTTAATTTCAACTTTTAATTCCGTTCTTACCAAAATAAAATTAAATGTTAAAAGGATTTTTCATAGCACAATTTTGTTATTGTTATAAAAATAGAAAAAGTGTTAAAAAAATTAAAAAGCGTTAAAGGTTCTTGAAAATATAAAAAAGTACTGAAACTTTTCATAACATTTTTAGTTGAAAAAACTTTATTCCACTGAAGCATTGCATTCAAATGTTTCAATCATCTTCACATCAAAACAATAATCTTGAGTAAAGAAAAAATTAACATTCTTCAAGATCTTAAAAATTAAATTCTCAACTTTTTGTTCATACCGAAAAGACATTTGTAATAGCGTTTTGATTTCCAGACTTTCAATCAAGTTAATTTGAGTTATTAATAATTTTCTTTTCAATATTACAATCAAAAGCTAGTTTCTTCACACTACATAAAAGTAATGAAACTTGCTTCAAGAATAATTTTCAAGAATAATCTTCGCAAACTTATAATTTATAATCCTTTATTGTCTACTTGTACTATAGAATTTCAGTTTTACAACTGATTATTCTAAAATTTCTTCTTCCTAAATTACAAAATTTATCCCTAAATTATTTTGTACTTTAATATTATGTATAAATTCATGTATGTATTTTTATTCTGTTAATTTAGAAATTCAATAAAAACTTAAAATATTTTATCAATTTCTTTTGTATATAACCATGAAAGGATGGGGTGTTTTTTTTTTATGTAAAAAGTGTTAAATTTAAAAATACAAAATAAAAACCAAAAAATTTTCAAAATGATTACAAATTAGTTTTATTAAAAATTAAAGTAATTTTGTACTATGCTATTAGTATTTTATAATTCTAACTTTATTAACACGCTTATTAAGACTATATAGTCCCAACCAGTGGTCGAAGTGGGATACTCAAAGTAGTGGGATGGTAAAAAAAAAATAAAAATAAAAAAAAAAGTATTATTTTAGTTATTTTTTAATACAATTTACCAGACTTTGGAAGTAAACTAACGAGAATATTTATATTCAAAATTAAATCAACCAAAAATTGAATCAAAAACTGTGCAAATTGCTACCAAAGAAATGCATAGACTACTATGTAGTAACGAAAATTTCATTAATAGAAAAAAATTATACGTTATACTATTTGAAATTGGTCTTATTTAAAATTACATATATTTAATTTTTTGTTAAAAAAATTTTTAAAATTCATTAGAAAATTTTAAAAAACATGTTCCGAAACGCATTTTTCTCTCCTATTAAGTAGTGGGATGGATTTAAAAGTACTGGGATGGCATCCCACTCCATCCCGCCTCACTTCGAGCACTGGTCTCAACTATATAGTGTTAATAAAGCATAATGTATATACAAATAAAAATTTTTTAAAATAACAAATCATTTAAAACCAATAATTTACCTGAAGTATGTATGTGTTCTTCTAACGGAATCTGATTTGTTTGAATAAACCAGTAACTCAGCTTATCTGCTAATTGCAAATATTTTTGAAATTATACTTTTATAAAATTTTTTATTTCAGGTCATATCGGTTTTATAACTGTAACAATTTAGTGAGCTTCACCTTTAAATAATCACGAATTAACATAAACATTCGATTATGATGTGTAGCAATTATCAAATTCTAATATTTTTTTGTTGTAAGGACCACTCGTAACGCAGCTTGTAAATTTTTTTTAAATTCAAATAAAATAACAAAACTATATACCAAAATTAGTAATTAGTAATGGCAGAAAATTCCTTCATCACTGAATAAAAATTGTTAAACTTCAAATTATAATATTCAGCTCAGACTAACATACAAGCCTTTAAAAAACCACCTTCTCTATAATACACATATATGTATATGTATATATCTAAATTTTACGTACGTAATATTATTATACGAACTATTTTTCATATATGAAAATTCTTACTCTTTCGATTAAAGTACCTAGCAACCTACCTATGCAATAATATCTGAACATGTGATTATTCAATGCTTCAGCAAGAACAAAGAAAAACAACAAAAATAAAAAATAATACAGGAAAATTCTAAAGATTATAAAATCTAATAAAATCCTGTATCCTGTTTATACTAAAGAAAATAATATTATAAACGTTTCTCTTACGTTTTATTAAAAAAAGAAAACAACAAAAAAAATTCTTTGAAATTTCACGATGCACAAAAAAAAAAATTTTATAATTTTTTCTCTTTTATTTTATTTCTCTTTATATTTTATTGTTTTACGGTCTGAGAGTTTTTGTTTCATTTTTGTTTCTTTTTTAATTTTTCCATATCTTTTCGTTTTCTAAAGCATTTTTCATATATAAAAGGATATTTTTTTTTATTTCTTTATTATTTGTAAAAATCGAATTTTTATTTGTTTCTAAGGATTTTACTATTTATTACGTTTTTTATTTTATTTTATTGTAAAAAACAAAATTAAAATACAAAATTTTGTGCATTGTTATTTTTACGCATATCTGATTTCAAAGAATGCTAATAATACATAATGGCAATAAAACAAAACAAACAAATAAAATAATTTTTTTTTTCAAAACTACTTTCAATATTATAAAAATTTTCGAATACATGTAATTCGAATTGAAATGTAAGGGTTACAATGTAACAAAAATAAAATAAATAAAAAGAAAAAATCGCAACATTGTTAAAGGTAAACGAACTTTAAGTTAAAATAGATACAAACAAACATCCTATATAAATCATTAAAAATAGGGATATACGTAAAAGTTTGATAGAACTTGAAAAGGAATAAACAAAACCAAATACACAATAATATTAAAAGTGAAATAACAAGAAATATAACTATTATACTCGTACATACCTACAATTTGTTACACTTTAAAAAACGATAACGAACAATGCAAATAGTTTATAATATTAATTGGCAATTATAAGTTTTACATCGCATTTCCGCATGACAATACTCTTACTGCGATAACAATTCAATGCATTAAATTATCCAAAAATATTAACAAAAAGAACAAAAAAATATTAGGGTATTTACATTTTATAGTAATTAGATGAATTGTAAAATAAATATTAAATAATTTTTAATTTACGTATAAAGGTTTGGATTAAAGTGAATGGAGGTGAACTTTAATATTTGAATCATTTTTAATTTCCTGAAATTTTCTTCTCAATTATTTTGATTTATTCTTAAAATTTCAATTAAATGTGCATATTTTTCAGAATAAAATAAAATTTTTTGTTTATGTTAGGTATGAATTTTCAAGAACTTCGCTATTGGAAGTTCGCATAAGGATATTGTAGAATCTCAAACGATGGTAATTCAAAAAAAAAATCTGATGTGGTCAGCACATAACCGACCGCAATGTGTATTGTCTAGTTAAGTGAAAATGTTACAGAATATTATAAAAATGTCTGTTAAATACTTCTTTCCAATTTTTAGGACATTAGTAAGCTTATAGTTAACATACCTAGAAAAATGTAAATTTGGCTCTTAGTAGAGTTTCGCTTTGTGCTACCCGAATTCCTTGAAATGTTCGCCAGGTAGTTTCGGTAACAACCAGAAATCAAATATCAAATTTCAAGAAATTCCATCAATTCGTTCCGTAGATATGGAGAAAAATGTAAAATCGGCCCGCAGTTCAGTTTTTGAGCCCTGATCTTTCCGAAAAATTTATATGTTAATTGTTTTAGTACGAAAAATTAAAAACCGACAGACCGACAAACCGACAGGTTGCTAAGAATAGTTTACTTACACTTCCCTACTATGGACAAGTGCATTCCCAACGAAAACTCGATATGCAAAATTTGTTTCCATCACATACCCTACCTATTGTATATGAAATACGGTCGGTAAAAATTACCAACAACTTCATGCTGAAATATCAAAAAGTAATTAACATTCTTAACTTTTCCTTTTTAAGGTTTTAGGGTAGGCATTTCTTGAGCGTTCAAAATTTTGGTTGTTGACACTTTCGTTTACATTTTAGTAAGATTTGGCTCATACTGAACCACTCTGGACCAGTATTGCGATATTAAGATTCCTACGAAATTCTTACAAAATAGATCATTTAATTCAGCATCTGCCAAAATCCATGACAGCGCGATCACAAAGATTAATGTGATTGATTTCGTGACCCACGCTTGTTTGATTTTCAAAATTATGTGATTTAGAATATTTTCCCATATGTTTTCGTTTTCGTTGAATCCCCTTTTCCCTTTAACTTTTTCTTTATTCCTCACAGAGTTGGTAAAATTTCTCAATATCGCATATCTGCTCAGGTCAGAGAGAAGATTAAAAAACTGACAACGCAGTTTTTTTTATACTATAGGTTAGAATTGCGTTTTAATGTTAGTATTGCCATTTGCTGTTTTTACCAATATCCTAAAGGAAAACATTGCCTTGAAGAAATGTTTACATACCAATAATTAAAAAACAATATCCGTAGCTACTCTTAATATCAGAAATCATATTGAAAAGATATACATAGTTCGAATAAGAAATTCAATTAAATGCATATTTGAAAGAGTATACGGAACTTGAGTTTAACTGAAATATTGTATAATCTTTTTCATTAATAACCTACTACATATCATTACATATTAAATGCGCATATCCGAAATAAATGCAACACAATTGGGCACCTATCAAAAATACACGCTTTTACTTTAAAATTTTGTAAACTTTATTTTGACAATTTTCGATGTCAAGCCAAAACATTTTAGTTATTGTTTGTAAGAAGAAAGGAAATTGAACAATAAAATCAAATAATCCCGTTATTCCACAATTGTAACAGTATATTTATGTTGTTTTTTTTCTTTTTTTTTAAAACTGCAACTTATAATTGAAAATTCACATTCAGCCTGGTTTTTACAATTTTTAATTCTTTTGTTGTTACTTTCATGCATGGTTTGTTTTCTACTTAAGGTTTTCGTAAAAATTGTTGAGTGTATTTCTTTGCCTGGAAAATCTTTAACAGTAGAAGAACCTTAAATGCAATTTTTTTCACATTATTTTTGTTGTTAAGGTTTTATTATTTCTTCTTATATTAAGGAAAGGGTTTTAAATTGTTATGGTCTTTTCTTCCAATTGTTTATAAAATATAAGACAAAAAAAAATTAACTACTTTCATACTCATACAAAATGTATTACGAGTACACTTACAAGTTACAATATAAAAGAAGAAAATAAAAATATTTAAAGAAGTTGTCCATGTTAAATTGTTCCGAGCAAATATTTATAGAAGAAACCTTAAAAACAAGTAGGATTTTCTTTTTTTTTATTCATAATGCTATTGTGATTATTTTGTTCTTTTTGTATTCATGGTGGTTAATCTAAAGAATGTATGCTTACTTATTGTTATAGGAAATTTTTAAAAGAATTCATAATACAAAAAAAAATCTAATAGCAGTAGAGTCTGAAAATTTAATGATTTAATTTAAGAGTTCCAAATTTGCTTACTCAAATTTATTATGGAACCAGATTAATCACTATTTATTATAAAATTGTACGGTTCTTGTCTTATTTTTGAATTCGAAATTCGAGATTTCGAATTCGAGAAAATTGGGTTAATTGAATTGTTTCTCAGTTTGTACGACTTTTGTGTAAGGCAAGGTGTAGCTTATTTTTAAATTACTTTGTTCCGCTTCCGTACGGAATGTATATGTATATGGATCTACTTATTTACACACATGCACATTATACTCGTATAGTATTCTAGTACAGCTATTTACAAATCATTCATTATTGGTACGGATATAAAAAACCACCTCAAAAATCCAAAAAAAAATTAATCGGATAAGAATTACGATAACTTTTTTATCATTTTTATTATTTTTGAAATTAAAATAGTTAGTAATAAAAAAAACCTTAGTTAAATTTAAAAACTGCGTTGCCACATTTTATTTCATGCTGTGAAAATTAGCATTGTAATCGTTTTTTGTGCGACTTTAAATTAAATACAAAAGTAAAAATAAAAATGTCAATCAAATCGATTTTATTATGCTTGTAATTTTATTAAATAGCGACAGGATAAAAATTACTTCCTTTTCTCCAGTATTTTTACACGAAATTACTTCACCTTTCAAATTATTTCGCATTCATGTTTGTTATACAGATCAAGTTAGTGTACCTTTCAATAGCATTATTAACCCAAATACACTTTTTACTATCATTAATATTAACATGTCGAGTTTTACACCAAGAATTAGATCTTGATATTATATTGAATTAGACATCTATGCAAGTGTTAATTTTTGCTATATATGTAAGTACTAAAGTTAAGAACTACAAATATTTAAAATTATAAGTTTAACTTATATCACTATTGTAAAACGCAATTTGATGATTCAATATACTTTATTTATTTTGCTTCTAATTCATATAAAGTGTTTAAGCAGACTAAGTAATAATCTATCATTATGTTGACAAGAAAAGCTATATACATGAACATATGCGTTCACATGTATAAGAAATTTTTGATGTATACAATTATAATTATACCTTATGTTTTAATATGTGTACCTAATATGACATTTTAAATATACCTAACAACTATGAATATAGTTTAGAGGATGTAACGCATTACAGAGCAGCTTAAAAAGCGAGATGATGATAAAGCATCTGATGTGGTATAATATCAACCGTAATTTTTTTTTTTTGAATAATCTTAAAATTTAGCATTTAATTTATTTTTATTGGTACGGAATGGAAAAGTTGCACAAGATTGCAAGAATATGTACATACTTATTCCAAATTATGAAACCTATAGAAATCCCTCTTATGGTTAATATACATATGTAGCTCCAAAAATGTAAATTTTGTCTTTAGTTATCTCTATTGGCCACTAGTGAAAGTCCGATTTTTGGGCCCCGATGTTCTTAAACAGTTTACTATTTCATTGTTTTACCAACAGCTATTAAAATATTAAATTTCAAGAATTATTAAATATTTCTGTATGTATATAATAGGCAAAAATGTGCAGTATAAACTTCAGCTGCTAGCACTTGATTTCATTTAAAGCGTAGCTTGAAAGAAATCTCTTACGTTCGTGGCTCGTTGTTATATATAATTTCAAAACAATCTACTGATTATTATCTTAAAAATATCCGAAAATGTAAGATCGGTTCAGTTCCAAATCGGTTCAACCGTAATCGAGCTAGAGCAACCAGCATACGGACACTCTTCAAAAATTTATTAACGTCTTCCTTGCATGGAAGAATGTACTCCCGACGACATGCTAAATTCGGTCGAATCCCCAAATTAACCTAACTCAATGTTTGCAGTGCAGTCATTAAGCAATTAAAAAATATAAAATGAGTATAGTTTCACATTACATGGAGAAATTTAGAAATTAATCATAATAATTATAAAAATTATAACTGTGTAAAACTAATTACATACATTTAGTTAATTTTTTATTAACGATCATTTTCATTAGCAATGACCAATATATTGTTATTAACTTTGAAATTAGCAACTTACTTGTATTAATTTTTTTACATGGACAATCATAACGAACATATGTTTGTACATTTATTATTTAATAGTTTTAATAAAAACTTACTATAAAATTTGAAACTCCAAACTTTTTATTAAAGTTTACAAATAAATTATACTCGTATCATAAAATTTTTAACTACCCATAATTCATACTTATTAACTTTATTCGCTACTAACGTACGTAAATCAAATTAAAGAACCGAAACAACAAAAACAAAAACGACGGAAAAATAAGGGAAAAAAAAAAGACTTTTTATTTTGGTATAAAAATTCAAAGTACAGTTATGTACCTTGTTTTTATTATGCAATAATAATAAAATAAAAAAAAAAAGAAATAAATACTGTTGCTTCACGCGAAGGGTTGTTGCCCTCTTCTCGCATTTAATACACCATCATTAAATTGTTTTCTTCACTATGTATTTTTGCTTTGTGTTTCTTAATTTATAAAAACAAGCGTTAAACGTACATATGCATACGAGTACATACATATATCTTTAATAATATTTTATACATACTCGTATTATGTACATTTTAAAATAATCATATACAAACATTTTTGTTTGTATGTTAGAACAAAAGTTAAAATTACGATACGGATTCACTATTGCGTTTAATATATCTAGAAAAAACATATACTTATACACAAAGAAAAACTTGTCCTTGATTATTATCCTGACAGGAGATGAGATTATAACGTTCCTATTGCTTTATATTTATTTCCCCTCCGCATATAGTCAATTCTTATTCTATTGAAATGAGAATAGCGAGTAGGGCCAACAGATTAATGAATAGTTTTTTTATTATATTCTTATTATTTTTATTTTTCTAGTTTTTGCTATAGAAATTGAATCCTTAATCCCTTTTCTCTTTTGTCAACTATTTTTTTTTTCTAGTTATTTTTAAATTTTTTCGAAAGTATACTTTCAAAAAAAGCAATGATTTTTTGTCATTCAATCACCTTATAATTTTTAAATAAGCGCGGAATATTATTTTTGTTTTATTTGTAAAAATGAGGATAAAAGAACGCGTTTTTATATGAAAACAGAAAAAAATTGGGAATATTAATAAAAGTAAATGAAGTTGATCCATCCATTCAAAAAGTTTGGAAGATGAAATAATTTTTTATGAAAAATTTCTCTAAAGTTGAAAGAAATGTAGCTGACGACAACGGTTGGAAAAGGCAATGGGTAAATTTTTATCTCAGAATAATTTTTTCAAGTTATTTTAGGAACTTTTCAAACGGCACATTATACTTTATTGCATCTTAAAGTCTCTATTGTTTATCTAACTTCCTGTTAACTTTTCAAATTCAAGTTCTTGTTCCTTAAATTAAATTTCCCAATTTTTCGAAATCACATATTTCAAAGTTCTAAAAAATTAACTAAATTTGCTTTCTTCTTACCCGGTGAGAAAAAGCTGTTTCATTAAAATGTTCTGATTCGACTACTTCATCTTTACAAACATTCATTAATTTTTAATGTTTTTAAATATTTGTTTTTTGTGTTAACAAATTAAAAATATTTACTAAATAATTTTTAATATTCAAATTATTGACAATTTTTCAACAATTTCGCGAACTTTAAGAAATTTTTCCTGGACATTACAAACGGTTGATGAAATCAAGTAGTTCCACTTATTTCAATTTTAAATTTGCAAAATATTCAAAAATTTTAGGGGTTGTGTAGGTAAAAAAAGCAGGACTTTTTTTTTCTTTTTGCGTTTTAATATTTGCAGCTTTAGCAAAATGTACTTTATCTCAAATTCTCAAATTTTTATACAAAGATTTTCTAAGACAATGTTCTAGGATTTCAAGTTTTTCCCTTTCATCATTAAAAATATATGAAAAAAAAAATAAAAAAATAGAAAAAGAAAAAGGTCATCGTACCTCTAAGGACAAGTTCATTGATAAGATTTTATATTTTTCTTCTATTTTAATAAAACCGTGTGCAATAGGTCATTGCGTATAATGTTAATAAAGAAAAACAAAAAATATATTTAGTGGGTCTTTAATGGTTATATATAGTGGTTAAAAAGAACGACCAATTTTATTTTCTCACGAATATTTCAACAATGTAAGAGCGAAAAATGCAACAATAAAAAATATTAAGCTAAATGTAAATAAAATCAAAACAGGTATGTTAAATATAATTAAAAAAATACTTATGAATTTTTAAAATATTCTAAATCAAATTTACAATTGAACAATGGAATTTGTGTATATCTCGATCTCTCTAAATGTTGAAAACAAGTTTAAGAAATTACTAAACAAAAATGGGTCGAGATAAAGAAAATTTCGTTTTTTTTATAAATGTTGTCATTCAATGAAATTTTTGGGGACAGGTTTGATCAATTTGCCCCTCTATATTATTAAGATATGTAAAGGCTCTAGTTCATGAATTATCTTTAAATGAAAGGCCTTATAACTATAGTATAACTATAGTATAACAGCTTCTATGTAAATAATAGATTCACCTATTATTAAAAAATCTTCGTAAAGAATTCATTCTTTTTTAAAAAATGATGTTCAGTTTAAGATTTATAATCATTAAATCTAAAAAATATTTCCATTAAATTTTCAATATTTTGAATTCAAGGTAAAGTTGGAACGTTTTTTGAATTATTATTCTCAAAACAAAAATATTTGAATATATTTCAAATAATTCATCGAGAGTTGAGAAAAGTATAAGTACATTTGTATATAGATATTATTGAATATTATCCTTAAATTGAATATTTTTAGTAATCTATAAAATATATGTACTTAATTTATTACTAACAAAATTGAATAAGAATAACGTTATTGTTTCTCTTACTTACTATTTTTTTTTCAAAAACACATCTCTATTTTTATATGTTTATAAAGGACATTTTTATAATATTATAGAAAATCCTAAATAAATGCTTGATAAATTAAACAATTCACAAAAATTTCATATACTCAAGTATGTATGTATGTGTATAGAGTGCAAATGAAATTTATATTATTTTTTAAATCCTTGTCTCATATTATAAATATATAGATACTTTTTTTTTACAGATCCTTAATGTGATTTATTAGTTTAACGTGTATAAACATAATATTATAAATTTTATGTTTGTAGCATCATTGATTCACTTCATTGATTCAGAATAATAGAAAAAAAGGAAAAATCATAAAATATCCTTTTTGTTTTTCTGTTTCTTTTTTTGAGAAAAAAAATCTTTCAATAAATTTATTTCCATTATGAAATTGATAAATTTTCGAAAAAAAAAATATATTTTACCTCTTACCTTTTTCTAATGGTTTATGTATTTAAAGCTTTGATTCGAATTTGTTCGTCTGTTTAGATTGATTTTGTTTCCATAAGCAAGTTTTCGAAATAAAAGATTCAACAAAATAATTTTTTTGCATATTTTAAAATGATATTGGTTTTAATTCATATTTTCACCGATTGCTGTTAAGTTGAACGAATTTTGTTTCTGAAAGCTTTGAGTAAAATGGTTTATTTAATTCGAAACATCGAATTTCAAATTTCTTCACCTATTTTTGAATTTATGATTATGAATATAATCTGTATAGCCTTAAAGTTTTACTTAGAGGCTTCAAAGCATATATTCAAATCTATTTACTTGCACTTGAAATTCGTATTTGTATATGAATTTCAAGTCCCCGAGCGAGTCATCTGTTTGTGAGCATGTCTTATTTACAATCAATTGTTTGTATAACTAAATTATATTATATTCTTTAACAATTCCTCAAATTGCTATAGAGCTTCCTAATTTATTATTAGTTTCATTATAAAACTGCTCTTCTATTTCGCATGCCATATTATAAGAACAATATATTTTCCAATCTATAATTGCCATGTTCAACTGCTTCCAATTTCATTTACAACTCTTATTTTTTCTATATTATATATGTATATAGTAAGAAAATATCAAATTGATAAAAACACGCGACTTATTTTTAAAACAATATGATTTTCTTGTTTTTGTAAATCGACATTTCGATGTGGCACATACAAATCCAACTAGTATATAAAATAACCTAATATATTTGCGACACAGCAAACAAAACAGAAAAAATATAAAAATTCTATGCATGAGTAAAATTATAGATGTCAAAATAAAGGTGACAAAATTTTGTTACAGGGGTGGGAAAAAAAAAAATCATCTATTTATTTTTATTTCCTTCTTTTCAGCTCAAACAGAAAACAAAAAAAATCAATTCAAATTATGTGAAAGGACACCCATAGTAATGGTTACCATTATAATGATATTACTGATTGATGTTCAAAATAATAATCATCTTGAATAATAATGATGCAAAAGTATACACATAACAAAATGTTAGTATGAGAGTGGGTATATGAAAAATAAGTAATGATTATCTCTTTTATCATTATTTATAAAAATGTATAAGAGCAAATTATATACTAGTATATCGTGTCGTATATATGTAAGTTTAACTAATTTTAAAATAAAAAAAAAAAATTGGTAGTGAAAAATTGATGGCTTTATTGGCTCATTTAATAAAAAACAAAACCCAAAAGATATTATGAATGAAAGTGAAATCCCCGCTCCGTTCCGTATATAATATGAATATGATTAAATGATCCAGAATAGATGGTAATATTTTGCATTATGACTCAGAATAATTTGTGGGATTGAAATATATTTTCTTTTTTTATTTCTCTATCATTTCTTTTTTTTAAATTTTATAGTAACAATATTGTTTTTGCAAAATTGAAATTTTTTAAAATAAAAATTTTTAAGGTGAATTGATTGATTATTGTAACGCAGTTATAATTTTCTCTCTTTTTAAATTACTTGAATGAGACTTGAATATTAAATTCATAATATATATACAATTTCATTTTTATTGGTATATATGATTATAATTTTTATATATTTTTCAGAATTGATTGTAGATTATAACGTATAGCTAGCTACTGTTATACATATTTGAATTTATGATCTCTTTGTTAGATAAAGAATGAAAAAAATCAATTTAGTAAAAAATTGTTTCTTTAAATTGAATTCGAGATGAAAAATTCATTTAAAACATTGATATGACAATCGTGCATGCCTAAGAGACAAAAGAAAAACAAAAATAGAACAAGATGCGAGAATAATTTTTCATTAAAGAAAAAATATTCGTTTAAAAAATTAACATGCACATGGAATTTTTTTATATTTTTGTTACATGAAAAAAAGAAATAATGAGATTGTAATTTAGTTGAAAAGATTCAAAGATCTGGTAAGGATGCGTTTTGAAGGTTTTGAATTTAATTTATTGTGCACATTTTATTATTTGAATAAAAGAAATAAGTAAAATGTTTTTAAGTGGTCTATAGACAAATTATTAAAAGGCACGTTTGAGTATAACAATTTTTATTTCAATTTTCTAAATTTTTGTTATCTTATTGAAGAACTCTTTGCCTAATATGCATTCTAATGACATTTATATTAAAGGCGCTTGTTTTCACATTTCAATTAATTCAATTAATTTCAATTAAAATAATATACTTGAATATAAATATAAAAAAATTTTCAAAAATATTTTAAGTTAAATTTAAAATAAATGAAGTTGGGTTAAACGTCTTGTAAAGTAACACGTCTTTAATGTCTTGTAAAGTAACACTTTTAACTTCAGCAGCTGCTGTTATAAACAATTTATTACATTATTTAAATACTAAAATATTTAAAAATATTGCATATATTTAGGATGAGAATGAAAAATTTTTTAAAGAGACGTTAAAAAAATAGGTGAATTCAGGAGATAACTGCGTGAGTTAAGAATTAATAAATATGTATACATTTTGATGACATATGGTATTTACCGTTACCTTTCTGTATTTATAGAAATTTTGAAAAATCTTGCAGTTTCGGAACTATAAGGCGCCGAAAATTCGAATTTTACAAATGAGTTGAAAGTGGATCGAGACCTGCTAAAATTTCAGAGTTGCAGACTCCTATACCTTATCGTTGTTGAAAGAAAGCCAACAATATTTATCTGCGTTTGCAGAATTTAAAAAATGTTTGTGTTTTCGTTGCAGTAAGTAATAAAAAAAAGCAAGTTTAGAACTTTGAGGGGGGCAAATTGGCAACAATTCTCTTCTACAGAAATAAATTTTTAGTAAAAATTTATTTGCATGTAAAATTCCTTCTTTCCGTTTTCAATAGTGTAGAAATTTTTTCCTCGGACAGAATCTAATATATGTAATCACCTTTTTTTCAACTTTTTTCTTTTGGAAAAGTGCTAAAAAGAAGTAAGAACATTTCAGTCGAATAATGTCCTTTACCATGACAATTTGAGCATTAAGCTTGGTTTTTGAAATATATCTAAAATCAGCTTTAAGAGTTTTATCGAAGCTACTAAAACCTATTCAGCTATTCCACTAGAAATTTAATCCAGCTACCTTTATTAATTTTTTAAACAATTAAAATTAGCTTTTAGAGTTGTGTGGCAGTTACCCAAAATAATACAGCTGCTCCATTAAAACTCTGAAGATATTTCTAACATCTAAAACTTCGTATTAGCTTTATTAAGTTTTAAAATAATAAAAATATTTTGTTATATTTTAAATATATTAAAATATATAGGTTTTAGTAGCTGCCATATACGTCTTTTTGAATTGTTATGGCAGCTACTCGAACCTGTTTTTCGAATTGGTTCTGGAAACAGAGATATTATTTTTTTACAATATCTGAATTTTAATGTTTTTATTGAAATGTGACAAATAATAACAAAATTGAAACGAAATTTTATACAAACTTTTAATTTGAAAAACAAAAATTGATTTTAAAAATTTTAAATTTTTGAAAAGAAAAATTAGAATTTTGTATTAGGAAAAACAAAAAAAATCTAGTACTCGTAATCAAAAATTTTTTTTCGAAACTTTTCTTGGTAAAAAAAATTTATAGGTTTTTTATTTTTGCCAATTTTTATAAGAAAAGGTACCTATATGGTTTGAAATTTTTAAATGCATTTTTCTCGCATTGGGTGCAATTCAAAAATTTGAAAAAATAATTTTCGAAATCTAGACACCATTTGGTATCTGAAGTTATAAGAATTATCCAGCTGGAGCGAATTTTCAAAGACATGACATATAAATTTTGACATTTATTTTAATAGAAAAAAATTTTTTTGAATAGGAAAAATTAATTTTTTTAACAAAATGGAGTTTGTAAATGATAAGGTATTAACATTATTAAGCTAATAAATAATTAATAAATAATTTAAGGGAATTAATAAATTCTAAACATATTTCTACAAAAACTAAAATTGGTATATGGGTGTGGCGCCAAAAGAGGTGTTCCAGTAAAGCAATTAATTTGAAATATGTATGCGATTGAATAGAAATTGATTTGAAAGAAGAAAAACATAATTTTTTTCCGAATTAGGTGAATTTCATAGGAAAATTTGGTGTTCAAATGAAGGGAAAAATTTGGTTTCCCCTAAAGTTCGAATGCTTGGTATTCCGAAGATACATAAAATACAGAATTTATGTATAAGCAACATGTTTATTTTAAGCCCTTTATTAGGACTTTCAGAAACCGTTTGTTGGAAGATCCTATCTTGTTCAGAACGAAAGTTATAATTAAAAAAACTTGAATAAGTAAAAATTTCGTGAAAATTAGTTAAAATCTCTGGAAATAGGAAACCCTTGAGGTTTGGCACCCAGTCCGGAACACAATGTTGTGTTGTATACCTTTCAGAATCACTTTGTATTTGGGTCATTATTTTCGTTAACAGTTATCGAGATTATATATAGTTTTGTGATATGTACTTTAAAAGCTAGTTCATGGTATTTTAGAGAATATTAAAGCTATACAGCATACCGACTATTTTAGCAACAAAGTCACTACACAAAAACTAAAAGGTAGTATGAAGCAGTATGCCAATTCCCACGCAACACTTAAAATCATTGATTCATACAGATATCATAGGTAATCTTTTTTGATATTATTTCTCAAACCAACCAATCAATATTTTGTTATATACAATGGGCAACTTATTGACTATTTAATTTTATTAGTATTAATATCTATTAATTGTCATTCTTGTGAAGCTCAGTTAAAATAAGAAATACATAAAACTTTTATGTATTCATTATTGAACACTTTTAGTTCAATTCACTTGTATAATAAATCCTATATGAAGGAGAAAATTGAACATAAACCACTTATTTCTTATTTTCGAAATAAACTCTATAAATTCTTCATTTGTACTTACTACTATATGTTAAGATCGACCCTTAACCGATACAATAATTATTAATGCTATACACTATATAAGATAATTTTGGCAATTTTTTGACAAATTTTGACAAATTTCATTTAATTATCTATATTATTAAAGTAAAAAGAAAAAGACACCTCTTCTCTTATACTTAATTATAAGATACGCCTGCAATTGAAAGGATATTATATTAAATATTTCACATTGTATAACTAAATATACATATATCATACCATAAATCTATCTGCATTTCACTTTATATGAATCTCTTATACATATATAGAATCCTTAAGAATTAACATGAGAGATATGAGAAATGTCAATCCAAAAATATAAATCCAAAAGTTTAGATATAATATTACGAGTTTATTAATTGATTTATATTAATCACTGACATTATTTATACATACATACATATATACATAACACTAGATATCCTTGAATACTTTTTATAAAATATATATCATATGATGAAGAAACAGCATAAGATGTGCATACACGTATAAACAGCATAGGAAGTATTCATGATACATTCCTGTACATAATACTGAAAACTTTATTATAATGAACGATTGAAAGACTGAAAGTGGCTAAAATTTTACGTCTCTTCCATATTATGGAATATAAAATAAATTGAAAGGTATAAGTTTTTGTATCCCAAAGAAAAATCAAGAATTTTCTTTGTTTCAAAAATTAATTTTTGTTAATGTTTGCAATTTTCTGATAAATATACCATCAATTTATAGAATTATACAATCAAACACATGTGTGTACATGTGCTATGATTCTGCACTCGGTTTTTATAATAAATGTCAAATATTTTATTTTATATTTACAGTATACAATACCATTAAAATATAATGTTGACTTAAGAATCTTATTAAGAATTCTTACCGGCTTTCTTATAATATAGTGAAGTAATATGAAAAATTAAGGTTCTCTTAGGAGAACACAATATCCGAACTGAATGCGTGAAAATAATTAATGAAGGAAAAATTATTTATTTTTTTCTTGTTGTTTTTGTAATGAAGTAACTTATATATAGTAATAATTGAATTGTGCTTATAAAGGGTGGGATTTACACAAGATTCATATGAAAATTTTGGTTTTGTACCAAGTTAAATATTTGTTTCATTAATAACATAGTATATATAACATGAAAAATAGATTTTTTTTTTGTGATATTTAATACAATTTCAAACAAATTAATGATAAAATACTGTTAAATTTTTGATACGAAAACATTCGAATATATCGAAATTTACATAATATACGCAAGTACATCAATACCACATATTCAAACAAAATTTAGAAGGACCAAAAATTCACTCTTATTGAAGAGGAACATTTCATTTAATATATTATATTATAAAAATAGCAAAGTAAATTTAATGAAATTAATTTGATTGCTATGATAATGATGCAGGATGTTATATACAGGATAATAATGATAATGTACTTGAAGTATTATAAAAATGATGTCAGATAAATTTAATGATACAATTAATATAAGGGCATATACATTATGTGTATATGAAAGTCATTAGAACTTTTTGTATAGTAGCTATATGACGACTTGTATAGAAGAAAATAAGGAAATTTTCTCATTTTCATGGGATTTCTTTTTCGTTAAAGTAATATAATTAATATCACTTTGCGAGGTATAAAACAGTGATAATCAAACTTTACCTTAATAAAATCGAGAGTGAAATTACATATATTACTTTAAGTTATATTTATTTTACTATAACAACTCAAATTGGAAATAATTTTTTTATAGTAAATTTATAACTTTAATTGAAAGAAATTATTTACTGTTAATATTTCCATAATATTATGTATTCATATCTATCTGGCAACTTAGCCGAAGTATATTCCGAAGTATTCCGAATTGAAATATTTTTGTTCAATTTTTGAGTATTTTCATTCTATTTTGAGTATATTTTCAAAAGTATGTATGTATGTGTTTTGAGTCTCCTAGAAATATTGTAATTATTTTTTTTTCATTCCAATATTTTATTTATAATTAGAAAAAAAACTTATTGAAGTTTCCTAGATTTTTTTAAAATTTTGAAATCAAAAATTTTTCTCTGTAATTCAGTTTCCTCTACCATATCCATATATGGTATTATATATATGGTATTATATATTTCCTCTCCCATCGTTCGATTTACAAAACAGGAAAGATCTGATGAGTTCAAATTTACAATTAAATTTGTTTTGTAAAATGTATTTTTCTCGTTAATCTATCAATTCATTTTTTTTAATTTCAAAGTTCAATATTCGAATATTACATAGTATCAGCAGATTTAAAAATATTAGTCAATATCCATCACACAAAAATTTCCAACACCCCTTATGATTTTCATACAAATTTAGAAAATTATTTTTGATTAATTTTCTCAGCTTGGTGACCTGATATATGTATGTGGCATTACTGCGTGATAGTTTGTTAAGGTTTTGCATTTTCTAGTAAATTTTTAATTATTAAAAGTTATCAAAAATATTTTTGATAACTTTTATCAAAAATAACAAACTTGAGATTATAATCAAGATCATAATGCTGCTTATTTTGTGACTTTAAATTACTTATATTTGATAGTTATATGAATTTTTTTTTGTACTCTTTTTATTTAAAATCCTTTATAGTTCTTTTAATTTAGTATAGTTTAATTTAGTAACAGTTTTGCCTACCTTAATTTACAATAACAACAGAATAATTTTTGAAAAAAAGCAACGTCCCACTGTCTGTAGTTATAGTTTATTTAATATTATTATACTAAACCAGGGTAGTGAATCAAGACTCAAGTTTTCAGGTTTAAATATAATTTTCAATAGAATATTTAAAATTTTCTCATAACGTAATGGTTTTGAGTAACCCTGGTATGTGAAATGTATTTTTGAATTTTTTAATCATTTTATATTAAAGAAAAAAGTAATTCAAAAAAAATATTGTAAAATAATTTCATTAATAATTGTTAAAATTTAATTAAAAGTGATGTAAATTTTTCTCATTTGTTTTTTTTTTTTTGTCTTGTTACTTAATTTCTCAGTTTTCCATTACATAACGTCATTATCGGATTATTCGATTAATTAAAATATTTTTCCAAAAGCTTATAATTCCATTTCAATAGCAGAAAAATTTTTTCTATTAAAATGATCGAAAAATAAATTCTGCATAATTTCGGACCAAATTGACCATTGGTACAGTGATTATGGCACCGGTTTTTAACCGAACGGTCCCGGGATCCAATCCCAATGAAGTCACTATAAAATATTATTTCCAGTTTTATAGCTTAATATACAATAATTATAAAATAAAAAATCAAAAATTAGTGCACAAGTAATTTTCATATATCCTTAATATTCGATATTTGCTAAGAGAAATAGACAATTAACATTAACAATCTGAAATATTTAATATGAAAAAGAAAAAACTACGGCAGACTAGCCATTTATGCCTAGTTAAAACTCTGTGACATAATGAAACTGCGGCACGGCTATCGATGACATCATGTACTAGCCCTATGCTTCTGCTAGGAGTGAAAAAGGGGGGAAAAATCTGAATTCTGTAATTCTAGTTTTGTATTCTTTTTAATTATGAGAATAACAAAAATTAATTCTTTTAAAGAAATATATGGCAATTATTTGCACATAAAAAATCATTTTCTGACATTACTGAATTCAACGTGTAACTATTTAATTAATAAGCATATGCCCTAATATTAATTCAATGGAAATTTTTTCGTACAACTGCAGAACAGTGTCATGTAGTAATTATACGGATTACAGTGTAAAACAATGCAAAAAACAATTTGTCAACAATTTCTTTATACCTCTAAAGCTCAGTTTGTAAGTTCCACTAGAAAGCTGTAGGTACTGGTTCGAGTCCAGTTCGAGAAAAAAAATTTTTTAATTTTTCTGCCTTTGACTCGTTTCTTTGATTACGTCATCCATCAGTTCTGCAGTTGTAGAAAGAACTTCTAATGCGTTAACATAAATTTCTGACTTTTTAGGAGTACGTTTTTTGAAATATTTAAAACGGCAAATAAACTTGTTTTGCCACCCTAAAAAGCACATGAAACTATTCACAATTTTCGTTTTATCTCATTATTATTCTTATAACTTTTTTTATGCGTCTATATTTGTGTCAAAAATTCCTTTAATTTGGATTTAATTAAACCACATTAGTGGTGGTTCTCACACAGTCACATTGACTATAATAAACATTAAAAGCATGAAAAATGAATTATTCTATGCATCTTTAAACAAAAGAATTACTCAAAACGAGAAATTCTCTTTTATGTCTAGTTTTTTTTTTATTTTTCGCTTTATTCTTTTATAAAAGGACGATTGTTTTACGCTAAAGAAAAAAAACAAGAAAACAAAAGGAAAAGTGATAAGATGGAAAATAAATTCCCAAATTATTTTCCTTTTTTTTTTGATTTTTTTGCTCTCTCATTTTTTTGATTATCATAACAATGGACCAAAGTGTTAACTTTCAATTCGATGACACTTCGCTCTCACTTTATTGTTATTATTATATTATCGTTGCTTTAATAACAATTGGCTTTCAAAGGAGAGAAAAAATGTAAAAAAAAAAAATTTAAAAGACGTGAAAGTTTTTTGTTTTTTTGTGCACCGAATATTTTTTTTTTCTTTCTTTTTATAATTTCATCTCTTTGATATTCAAGAAATATTTATTTTTAATTCTATTTTTTTTTTGTTTTTTTGATTTTTAGTTTTCTAAGAGGGAAAATGCATTATGTAATGCCCAAAAATATAAGTAACCCTCATTCGAGAAATTAAAGAAGAAAAATTAACGAAATAAGATCGAATTTCAATTTTTTTTTTTTTGCTTATGGATTATTTTTCTTCGTTATCTTTGTCCTTTTATATAAAAAGAAAACTGTATATGTATATTATAAGTATATGCGCATATATAATAATCGTTCATGTAATGAAATGACAATAAGGCGAGACGAAAACAAAATATGAAATGAGTTCCGATAAGCTCATTTTATTTCAATGTGAAACTAATTAGCACAAATTTAGCCCGCGGTTATAATGTCCTTTTTTTATGGTTTACTATTCCTTATTTTCTCCTTTTTATTTAATTTATTTTTGTTTTGATACTTGTTATAAGAGAATTTTATTATATTCCTTTTTAGTGTTTAAATATGGTAGTTATCAACGGTTTAATAGATGATGATTAGGTTTTCAGCAATTTAATAGTATAAAAAAAATTTTAAATGCATATCATGGAATATTGAAAAAATTGCTAATACAGCATAATATTTCAGACTACTAAATTCGAAAAGAAAAAATTTTGTTAGCATACTAATGTAGCTTTTTAACGAAATATAAATATTTTTGCATTTAACACCCGCAAACTCTGAACTTTTTTAATTTCTTAAAGTATAATCTAAATGAAGCCAATGAACAACATGCAATATCAAACTTCATTTAATCAAACCCTTAAAATATATGTTCATATGTATATCTATGTTGTATATGTAATTGGAAATAGTAAAATGCCAAATTAAAACAAAAATCGATTTGAAATTTTTGATATTTTTCAATTTTTTGTGACAGCTGAAAAACCTTCACCATTGCAAATACAAAAAAATTTTTTAAACAATTTGTAATCCAATTTTTGTAAAATAAATATTTGGCTATTCTGTATACAATCATACCTATATATATATTTACATGCACACGTATGTAACAACTATATACTTATACATATGAACACCACTATTTTAAATTCGTTTCATAAAACAAAGCTCTCATTTATGAAATAATAAAAAATAAAAATTTTCAACACTATCAACTTTTTTTTTTGCGAAAATCCTTAATAAATCCTTAAATGCTTTGTACTTTACTTTGGTTTTTTTTTTCATAATATCAAACAGATTACGAAAGTCGTCAAATTTTCATCTTATAGGGAACGTTCACATCCTATTGATTGTATTATATTGCACTCAATATATTCTTTAACAGTATATGAGATAAAATCGCATTTTAAAAATTGTTTTCCGAAATAAGCCGATTTGTATTTATTATTTTGCAGTTTTTTTAATTAAAATTACAAAAAAATGAAAATTTTTAATACTTTATTTTAAATTGAAAATTTTATACGCATTGGATTCCGAATGTCTGCGGGATGTTTTGTATATTACAAAATGAGAAAGAAAATGAAAATTTTTTATAATTTTAAAATTAATCTGGTCATTTGATTAAAATATTATTGATTTGGAAAGATTCCATAAATAATAATAAATTTTTTTTTAATAAATTTCTAAATTTAAATTTCCAATATACAATGAGCACAAATTTATTCCATTTAACATGGATACGTAAGATTGTTCAGAACAGAATTAACCGAGAGAACATTTTGTTATATAAGAAGGAGGCTGTTCAGAGCAAACTGTTCGTACCATAACTGTGACATTTGCAACTGAAATTATAGAAAAATGGTACTCGTTTTACAAATTTATTTAATCTTGTAACATATAAAATAAGCCTGTTAACTAATGGCGACGCAACTGCATAACACACGAACAAATCATTCATTTTATGATTCTCGTTCGAGTTATTAGTTGAATTTATAAAATCTGGTACTATACATTTTTTTGTAAGTAATGTGAAGGCTATCATTAGAACATAAAGAATTTCGACTAATTTCATTTGAGAATGTCTGATATACATTCAAAATTCTTATATGTAAAACAAGTAAAAAATTGGATGAACTTCCGAATTTGCTCCATCTCAAACCATCTCCGTGACATATAGGTAATGTTATATTTTCTTGCAATATAATTATGAACATAGTTTTTACGACAATAAAATATGATTTAAAAATTAAAGGATATACGTCTATAATAAATAATGAAACCCTAAACTAACTATATTCTAATATATGAACAACAAATTTTAATTTACACTAGGTCTCTGCTTAATTTCAATAAGTTTTCAACTTCAAAATGCGGCCCATTATTTTGCCCGCAAAAAACAAAAAATATTCTATTGTGGCTATTAAAATTTGAAAAATTTTTTCCAAAAAAATTTTAAGATCTCAATCATAGATAATGTAAATATAGGTATGTACATAAAATTCCATACAAATTAATTATTTGTCAAATCAAAACAAACAATAAAGTCAGTTGAAAATGTATTTTCTTCTTGTAAATAGGTGATGTAAGAAACTCGACTTTTGCCCGCAACCCGCAAAAGTTTGGCGACGGTTGATCTAGTTCTTTAAATGGTGAATTGATCGGTCAGCTGAATTGGGAGAAATAATATTTTACTCGGAGGTTCCTTAAAACCGATTATTTTTTTGCTCATATCGTGCATTTATAATATATACGAGTAACAAGTATTTTTTTGATTCCCTGTTTTTTACTTTATTTTCCAATTTATTTTGACTATTTGTTTCTTCGTTTTTTCACAAAACTTGTTATTCACCTATAATATACATACTTATATTATTTTACGTTCGTCATTTATTAATCTCCAAAAATATCATCACATGAGTTATCTCTAAAAAAAAATTTTATTTTATTGTCCTTGCTCATTCATGGGCAATGGTTTTTCAATTACAAAATCATAATTTTCATCTCTCTAATAGTGATCAAAATACGTGAAAAATTATTGTACTCATATATTCCAATATAAAATATCAATCTATGGGCAAAAGCATTCATATATTTTGTGAACGAGTATATGTGTATATGCAGTACGAGGGAAAATAATATTACAAAAGTATAATGAGTACATTCATCATGAACTTCTTAAGAAGATTTAATACGAATGTCCTGTATATGTCCTGTTGATTATACCCACAATAAAATGTTATATTCTGATATATAGTGGAATACATATGTAATAATGATTTATGCAACAATCGTGAAATAACAAGAGGGTATGATATAAAACTATTTATAGATATATATGTATATACACGGTTGATTATTGTTTATATTTTAAAATAAATGACTGTACTTTGTTTTTATTCAACAATATGCCTACGTACGTATACATATATGTAGGCACATATATATATATTTTCAATTTATATATAATATAAATTAATGTTTTACTTTTCATTTCTTTTCATTTTATTTTATTAATCGAACAATACAGCAACATTTTAAATAAAATGTAAATGTTGAATAAAATTTCAATTTATTTTGATAAAAGAATATGGGCAATTTAAAATTTATTTATCATAAAATTTTCTTCATTTTTATAGTTCATGCCTATCCTAGAGCTTTAGTTACCTGAAATTGAAAGAAATGAAATATCATGTAACCAACTACAATCTATTAATAAATTCGCTACGAAGGCTTGTAATAAACACTGTTCTTTGCCGTAATGTAGATGATTTTTACCTATTAAAAGTTAGTCTACTACCTATTATTAAAGTTTAGAGGGGGGAACTCTAAACTTTTAAAGCGTGGGGGGCGAGATCTAACAGTTATACCCCCATGGCACTTTTTAATTTCTTATTGTTACACTTTACAGAAACAAAATGGCCGTTGAAATTTACCGTTATCTAAAATCCGTTTTTTTTTTTTTTTTAACTTCTTATGTCATTTTTTTCTAGACCACAGGTTGTAAAAGTCTGAAATTTCCACAACTTTTAGACACTAATAAATAATTCATTTCGTTAGAGGAAAATTTTTCGATACCTCCACTCCCTCTCAGGTTAACGCCTCTTGAAATTTGTAAAATTTGAATTTTTGGCTCCTTATATTTCCAAAACCACAAGCTTTTTCAAATTTCTATAAACGCAGAAAGCTGACGGTAAATTCCATAGCATTAAAAAATGTAATTATTTTTCTTAACTGACGCAATTAAGCCTTAAAATCGAGATTTATGTTAACACTCCTTTAAATTTATTTTTGCTTTATTTTAAGGACCGTTCATCCTAAATGCTCACGCTAAAGGATCGCCCTTAAAATTTCCAATTTAATGAATTAAGCTCTGAATGGGACAAAAATAAAAAGAAAAATTGTTTACAATTTCACTTTTATGTTTTATTTTTATTATATTTTTATTTAATATATAAAAACATTACAATAAAAATTTTGTTTTCGGTGATAAATTTTAATTTAATAAAGAAAATGAAGTCCTTTTTTCCGTTACCTATATAACAAAAATAAACTATGTTTCATATTGTAAAAAAAAGGATAAATAAATAATTGAAAATTGAAATAAAAAAAATAAAAAAATAAATTATATAACAGTTATTCCACTTCAATAAGATTAGGGAAAAACACACTTCAATTATTGTCATGTGAATGGTTGTCAACGGTTATGTACCTGATGATTCTTAAATTAATATTTTGTTACATAATATATCGCCTATATACGATTCTAAACCGTATACAATATTGTTTTGAGCGAAAACTACTAGTTACAAACCTAAATGATATTCTGTCCCATTATTATTTTCCCATAAGTTGATGCTCATTGCAAGTTACATCATATATAGGGTGATAGGCGTGCAAAATTTTTATTTGAACGGAAGCCCTCTATAATAAAGAAAGTTATTCTTTCATAAATGACCCTTTTCTTCTTTTAAATTTTTCTTTTTAAATTAAATGATGAAATAACCAAAGGACTACCATTTTAGTCCTTTGGTTAAAATCATAACCAAGAATCCTGATTATAATTGACCGTTTGTACTTTTTGATTTTAGGATATAAAATAAGTAACTATATGTTATAGAGAGCGTAATATAAAATCAAAATAGATTAACACTACAATAGACTTAATAAATTCTTGTGAACCTTCATGATATTTACTCCACATATTATAATATACATGAAAGCCTACGTAATATGCAAATGCTACATTGTCCGTTCAAATATTCTTTTATCCATTAAGTTAAATTTTAAATTAAAACTTTTTAACAATTGAAATATCACTAAGGTATCAAAATTACCAATACGCAATGCAGAAAATCTATTAAATTTATTTTTGAAACAATCACAAAATTTTTGACCGCAAAAGGTAAACCACAAATACAATGATATTTATTCATTTGAAACTAAAAGTACAAAAAAATTTAATGTACATTTTATTACAGAGTAAAATGCAGTGGAAAAGAAGCCACATGAATTCGAAAAACCAATGAACGTGTGGCTACAAAAAATTAAAAAAAAAATCACATTTGTAAGATAATAATTAAATTTTAGTTATAATTAAACTGTATAACAGTTATTATATGAAATAAGTTGATCTTTTTTTCAAATTTAGGTAGAAAAAATAATCATTTCAAGGGATTTTAATTAATTTCTCAGTGTGAGTATATACATATATGGTTCCTGTTCTGTCGAAAAGCAAAATATCCTATTATTAGATCTGTTCATCTTAAACTTCGTTGCCGATTTTCCACAATTTCAGCATGTATTGGAACTATAATGAGGATTTCTCAAATTCAATGCATATTTTAGAATATACATGCTTTTTATGTTCCATAAACACTCCCCGGTTCTCAAGTTACTTATAAGTATATAGAAAATGAATTATTTCGTAAATCATATTGACAATGTCAGATTTTTTCAAACGTAAAATTGTTTTGCCATTTTTAAACGCAATTCCAAATTTAAATCACTTTCTACATATATGTACGTAGATTTTACATATAATATAATGGAAAAAATGATTCTACTGACAGATTGATAAACATC
The DNA here is from genome assembly GCF_029603195.1 of Condylostylus longicornis. Lineage (NCBI taxonomy): Eukaryota > Metazoa > Arthropoda > Insecta > Diptera > Dolichopodidae > Condylostylus > Condylostylus longicornis. The sequence continues at coordinate 13,474,771 of NW_026577973.1, read as the reverse complement.
AAGGATTTAAAATACTCCTTCGCGTATTAAAAATACATAATATCCATTGTATATATAAGTATGATGTGATATTATATAAAGAACTATTAATCATTTTCTAATATTTTGCAAATTTAAATCGCTAACAATCTCTCGTTTAAAATTGAAAAGGGATACGTACATATGTATATGTGTGAATTCTTGTATTGAACGATCCTAAATTTTTTTTTTAAGGTTGTTTTACATTGATCAAAAACGAAACTACCTAAATACGAAATTGTAGACGTATCATTTATCAAGGCTGTACTTAATTCACCGTTCATGTATCATTCTAATTTTACCAAACCTGAGTTTTGGAGTTCTACTTAATTTTAGTTTTATAATATTTTTATGACCTTCAAACCCAAAATTTTTCTCAGAACTTTTGAATTTACTTTCTTTTTTGGAAAATTTTATGATATTGTGTGTTTGAATAAAAAATTACGTATTATAAAGAAAAAGAATTTCAAATATCAATTGGGAATCAAAAGTAGAACATAGAATCACCATTTAAAATATACATGTATACATACATAAGAAATTATTTTACATAACTTAAGTATGTCCGTATACATACTTGATATGAATAAGGTACAGAGTCAACACAGACAAGCCTGGTTCTGCCTTGTTTGACGCTCTACGTTATTTCCAAAATGCGTGCCTTCTTCATCAATCATCCGCTTTCAAAACAATAAACATTTAACATTGTGCATGATAAATCACTTTCTTGTAAGTTTATCATGCTGAGGGCAAGGTTGGTGATAGAATCAATGTCATATTTACATGCTATCAAGTTAATTTCACTATAAATAGAAAGAAAACATGTTTGGAAAATACTTTGTTCAACATATTGTAAAATATTGTTTTTTTTTTATGTTTTCAATGGCGCCCCTGTTTTCCAGCGCCTTTTGCAAATGCTTTCTTTGCACATATGGTAGATCAGAGAAGACAGAGTACAGTTGTCTAATTTTGTACAAATATCAATTGACAATGTCTTACTTCTATGAAATTTAAATGTTACGTTTAAAGCTATTATAATTTCAATCAAAATATCATAAAATATTTAATATGTAAGCCAATTTTTAAGCGTGTATCACCTTAACAAACGTAAAACACATTTACGAATTTTTTTAATATGGCACCTCGAAAAAAATTAAAATTTAAATCGTTAGCTGATAATAACTACTGCGTCCCTGTAATTCGTGAAGACTACATGATTACAAAAACCATTGGAGCAGTGGTTCAGCAAAGGGCACATGAATATAGAAGCATAAATATTTGTATAACAATAAAACAATGTAAATGCTTCTTAAAATTATATTCATACCTACGTATATATAAAATTCTCATAATGTTATTTGCATCCACAATATTGTATCACAATTTTGATGGTACATTATAAATATGCTACTATACTAACTAACTGTAGACATTTTGACTTCAAAATCAAAAATTTTAATATGTTATTACAAGTGAAATAGGCTTGAAAACATTAATATTTAAACTTTTTAAATGTGATATAGGAAAAATCATTTTAAATTACATAAAGACTGATTTCATATTAGCATATAAACTTTTCCTCTATTTTCCCACTTTAAAATTATTTTAAATATATTTTGTGCCCTTCTACATTATTATTATTATTATTTCGCTAAAATACAATATTACATATCTATATATGTACATTATTAAATATGAAAAAAGGGGTGAAGAATTCTGCATTTTATTTATATGTATGTAAAAAATAAACAAAAACAAAAATTCTTTGTAATCGAGCATAAAGGTTCATCATGAGCTCAAAAGTTCATATGAGCGTATCCTGAATATTGTTGTGCCAAAATCATTCTAATTTTTATGTTTTCTGTTTTTCTTTTCTTAAATTTGCAATAAAAATAAAGGGTGATGTCACATGCATCCTTTATTGTTTTCTTGTTTTCCTTTTTATTTTTTTTTCCTTTTTAGTTATTTTCAAATCACCGCATACTCAATTTTTGTTTTTATACATTCTCGCCAGGATATCATCAACTTTAACTAAACTACTCAAAACATCATTTTTTATAATGCTCTTTTCCGCTGAGAAAACATCATCATCGCAAAAAAAACTAAAACAACACAAAAAAAAAAAGAAAATTTTGCACAAAAAAAAAATAGAAAATTGGTTTTGTTGTGTGGCGGCGGGTGAAAGTTTTGTGATAGAATTTTCGCATATTACGCCTATATGAAAAAAAAATTCTTCAAAATCTACATATACAATTCAATTTTACACCAAAATCAGGAAAACAAAAAAGAAAACCTAAAAAATAAAAACAAAAATAAGGGATTTAAAATCTGCATTGAAAAGAACAAAAAAAATGAGTAAATAAAAAAAAAATCGCGAAATTTTGTGTTATTTTTTCTCTTTTCAACTTGATAGAAAAATCACGATTAATAGATTGGGTGGTAGGCTGATCTGATTTTTAAGTGTGAGATTTCCCATCGGATTGATTTTTTTTTTATTTTTTTTTTGTTTTGATAATAAAATATAACGTATAATCATGCAAAATAATGATAAGGATTTTACACTGAATGATATACTCGTAAGTGTAGGTACATATAAAGTGAATAACACATTTTCTTTAAGGATGGTGATGATGATGTTGACGATGATATGAGGTTTCAAAAAATTGAAAGTTAAATTTAAATGTCAACAACATAATTTTTCATCATTTAATATTTTTGACTTCTGTTTATGCTAATTTTATATAAGATTGACAACTATTCTTAATGTTATTTATGAAGTAAATATAGAAGCAAATAAGAGTGTGTATATTATAATAAAAAAGGGGTTGGTTGAAAAGTCATGTAAAATGTTCAAGAATTTGAAACACTCATTCCATATACATATTATGTACATACAAATACAACATGTATGATTAAGTGCCTGAAGACGACTATGATTTTCATTATTTTAAAGGTAAACACACATGAATATAAATGAAAGTACAATACAATTTTTTACCGCATGTGTTTAAGAAATTGAGGTGAAACTCATTAAATGACTTTAAATACATATATTGATACTTCAATATTACATGCATATAGTTTATGGTTTCTAATAGAAATCGAAATATTTCGAATTAAAAAGAAAATTATTTATTTAAAATTTTAGTTTTTCTTCATAATTTTCAGAATTATTTTTAAAATTCTATTGCCAATTTTTAAATAAATAAAATTGTGGTAAACTGCAAAAAGTAAGTAAAGTATAAACAAGTAAAAACGTTTCAGTCGGTATGAACCGATTGAATTATACCCTGCACCTTTCATTGTTGTATAGCAATTACTCAAACCTGTGAAACCATTCTATAGAAACTTCACGGATATGTCTGATCTATAACTGAACACACAAATTTCGTGAATCTGACTTTATTATTTATCCAAATATTTAAAATTAGTTTTTGGAGTTGTATGGCAGGTACCCGAACCTGCCAAGCAATTCCACTAAAACTTCGCTAATATATCTAATCTATAATTGGACACACAACTGCCAAGTTTCATGAATCTAACTTTATTACTTTTCCAAATATTTAAAATAAGCTTTTGGACTTGTATGGGAGACACTCGAATCTGTCAAGCAATTCCACCAAAACTTCAGAAATATCTTTGAGCTATAATTGGACACACATCTGCCAAGTTTCATGAATCTGTCTTTATTATTTTTCCAAATATTTAAAATTAGCTTTTGAAGTTGTATGGCAGGTACCCGAACCTGCCAAGTAATTCCACTAAAACTTCGCAAATATATCTGATCTATAATTGGACACACAACTGCCAAGTTTCATGAATTTGACTTTATTATTTTTCCAAATATTTAAAATTAGCTTTTGGAGTTGTATGGCAGGTACTCGAACCTGCCAAGCAATTCCACTAAAACTTCGCTAATATATCTGATCTATAATTGGACACACAACTGCCAAGTTTCAAGAATCTAACTTTATTACGTTTCCAAATATTTAAAATAAGCTTTTGGACTTGTATGGGAGCTGCTCGAACCTGTCAAGCAATTCCACCAAAACTTCAGAAATATTTTTGACCTATAATTGGACACGCGACTGCCAAGTTTCATGAATCTGACTTTATTATTTTGCCGAATATAAAAAATTTGCTTTTGGAGTTGTATGGCAGCCACCCGAACCGGTGCAGCTATCTCATTAAAATTTTTAGAGCATATGTAGAATGTAATTGGACACATGTATACAAAATTTTGTATTTGTACCTTTATTAGTTTTTGAAATAATTAAAATAAACTCTTTGAGTTGTATGGCAGCTCCCTCAACCCGTTGTCCGAATTGGTCCAATAACAATAGGGTTCGTCCTTGGCACAAAAGAAACAACTTGTGAAAGTTTGGTGTCGATTGCATTATTCGTATTTGAGTTATCGTGCGATCGGACGGACGGACGGACGGACGGACGGACGGACGGACGGACGGACGGACGGACGGACATGTCTAAATCAACGCAGAATTTTACGCTGAGCAAGAATATATATATATGTCCATACCGCAGATGACTCCTTCAAGTAGTTACAAACTCCATACCAAAGTTAATATACCCTTCACGAAGTGCAGGGTATAAAAATTTGGCAATTCTTAGTAAGATGGGAATCTTTTTATTGAGATTCCTTGTAAAATTAGGTGCCTGAAGACGAATTAATATTTTCAGAAACAAATAGAGGTTTAAAGTAAACTATTCAAGGAACTCGTAATTTTAATAGTGAAAATTTTAAGTCGTCCATAATTAGCTTTCTTTTTTTCATCTAAAAAATTTTTAAATTTAACTTTTTATTTAAAAAAAAAGAGTTGATTATATGACGAACTTATTATCTCAGGCCATCGCTGACTATAGGACAGACTATAACCTTATAATGCCGTTGGTTTTGTTTTACAGGAAGTGAAATAAGTTCTCTATACTTTTGTATTCTGCTGCAATCGACCATTTACTCGAGAAATAAGGAGGAAGAAAAATCACGGAGTAACCATTTTATAATACCTTTCGAACACATGTTAGGAGGCAAATAATAGTTGCTGTATGATTACATTAGTTTATGCAATATTTCAGTATTATAGGGGTGTATAAGACGGTAGTAAACTCTTCTGGTTATTTCATGCAATATAGGTAAATTTTGTAATTCTTAATTTTTTATATTTCTTAGTATATAAACTGTTTATAGACTCCAAGTGCAATTATATTAATCTGTTTTTGTAATTTTTAGACAAAATTAACTTAATAACGATAATTATTAATTTTTATAAGAGTAATTAATGGGAATTTTTTCATACAACAGACATATGGATGACGTACTCAAGAAAACGAACCAAGGCAGAAAAATTTTATTAAAAAATTTTTTCTCGCCGAACTGGATTCAAATCAGTGACCTAGCGCTTTCTAAGCAGATGCTCTAGCTACTGAGCTACAGAGGTAAGAAGAAATTGGCAATAAATTGTTCTTCATATTGTTTTATACTGTAATCTACATAATTACCAAGTATTGATTACATGAGATGCTACATGAAATGCATCCTATCAATCTCTTTATCTTATATCATCTATAATTTTGAAAATGCGCCGTATTAGATTATGCCAAGGAGTAGGACACATGAATTCAATTAGTTCCTTAAAAAACCTTTAAAAAATTAATATATAAGGCCTTTAATTTACGGTACATAAGCACGCTGTCGCGCACATACTCTTTTTTTTTTTAATGTTAATTAAATGTACATTTCCTGTTGAATAACGTTCCATTTCCGTTAGGTTTTTTATATCCAAATTTCTTATTTAATTTTTTTTTTTTTATTCTTAAAAAATGTCTTCACAAAAAAATTTTATAAAGAAAAAATTCTACGGAACAACCAACAACAAAAAAAAAAATTGTAATAACTCAATTAGCCCAGAGGGTGGTGGTGGGTAATAAAATTAGAACTGCATTTTTTTTTCATCTTTAACTAATAAATGGTGAAAAAAAAAATATTCTTTGAATTTAGGAGAAAAAAAAAATAAGAACAGACGGTCTAAAAAATTTTTCGTATGTTAATGATTTTTCGAACCCCATCCCACGAATTTTAACACAAAAAAAAAAAATTTTTTTAAATAAAAATATTTTTTTTTTTATTTTAAAAGGGCTTAACAACGTTTTACGCGATATTTATGCAAAATTGATTAAAAAGTCGTTAATCAAACGTCTTGTAATTAAGTTAGGAAAAAAAAATGTTTTTTTATGTTTTCTTATTTGTTATTCCTAATTTTTTATTTAAAAATAAAGCGCCTCTAGAATTTATGCGTTCAAATTCAATTTTAAGTATTTGTATTTAAAGTTATAAAAGTAAATGTCAGTCCGATTGACAATATTTTAAAATAATTATAAAGGAGGTTGCATTTTAGGCTTCGTTATTCAAAAGCAAATCAAAACTCAGTTTCATTACGCACAAATTTTAAGAAAATTAATGTTGTAATTATGACGAATGTAAGTACTAAAATGATATTTATAACTTCAACATTTGGCATATATAGTCGAACTTTTATAGATTAAATCATTCTAAATGTTTGAAATAAATCTGGAATAAAAATAATTCTAAATACCTACAAGAAACACAATCATAACAATATTGAAAATCTAATTTAATTGACCATAACTAGTTCGCTAATATGAGATAAGTTCGGTTTTATAGGATTTTCGGTTTCAATATTTCAAGATAACTCTCTTGGAAATTATACCATTAGTTTGACCTCTTTGTTCAAGTTGTATTTGTAAACCTGCCCAGATTAGTTGGGCTTTTTCTGATATTTACTATGCAAAATTATTTAACGCATTTTTGCTCAGACTCACCCTGGCAAAAAGTTTTCTATTTATTTTGTTTCCTATAAGTCTTAGCTCAATTTTTTATGAAACTATGTTTCAGCTCCAATTTCTGTTTTTATGTCTCTAAAATAACAAAATAGTCCGTAATTTGAATCAAGTTGTTCAATTTCAACTGTTTCGTCAAGTTTAAAGGCGGACAATAAAGACCTTAATAATAATTATTATAAAAGAAAAAGTTTATATTAGGCAATGGGACATCCGAAACACGCACTTTTGTTTCTTTTTTTTTTTTTTTGAATTTATTAAATTCTCGTATTCTTTACTTACGAAAATTGTTTTTTTTTTTTTTAAATATCCCTTACAATTCTCAAGGGTGTTGTTTTCTTATACAGTACCATTTCTAAAATAACTCTTTCCCTTTAAAAATATTATTTTTTCCCATTTTTTTTGAGTAGCCGCGCCATTAGAATTTCTAAATAAAAAAACGCATTGTTTATTATTAATCTTAAAGGTAAAAAAGCGTAAATAACAACAAATAAAGCATTTTTTTCCGGGAAAAAAAAAATGAAAAAAAAAACAAAGGGTGGGAAAGGAAAACTTATATTTTCAGATGATTTTCTTATTTAAAATTTAATAATTAGCGCAACATTTGGATAAGCTATTTATTTGTAGCGAAGAATTCATAATTTTTCTTCAAATTAAACATAAAGAATTCAGGATCAACGAATTTTAAAAACTGACAATTATACATAATTTTGAAGTGCTGCCAAATCGTTCAATCGTCGAAGTTAATTTTTTACAACGCATGACCAGCAGATTGCGACTAAGTTTTTTAAACAATAATTTAGTTTCGCTGCATATTAATATTAAAAATCTGATGTGATCAGCACATAACCGACCGGAATGTGATTGTCTAGTTAAGGAACAGCGTTACAAAAAATTATGAAAATGCTTGTTAAACACTTCTTTCTTGATGAAATTTCATCAATCCCGTATTCCCTGAAAATTTCGCTAGTAGATTTCGGAACAACCAAAACTCAAATATTAAATTTGAATTAGAGATTCCATTAATTATTAGTTAAAAATCAGATACTGTTAAAAATTTAAAGCCGGACTCTAATTCGGTTTCCGAGCCCACATTTTTTCAAAAAAATTTAAAAATTTATTGTTTTTTAACATCCCGAATTTACATATTAAATTTTGACGGAAATTGGTCGATTATTTCTCTTTATAAGCGCAAAAATCTAAATTCGACTTGTAACAAGGTCCTGTTCCCGAAGCCTGACATATACCAAAAGTTAATCTATCAGTGGCATAGCCGAAACAAATTCGCATATAAAATTTGATCAAAATCTGACTGACCAGACCGATAGACCGGTGTCTCTCTAAAAATAGTTTATGTACGCTTCCCTACCATGGGGAAGTGCGTTTTCATCAAAAACTCGATATGCAAAGTTTGATACCACCCCATAATCTCCCTTATTTTATGCAATGTTTTTCGGTAAAAATCTAATAACAATCGAATAGTTTTCTATTTTTTCCATCAGATTTAATGTAATGCCAAACTTTGCTTTCACATCAGATTTTCCATTCAGACTTGGAACACTTATGTACCAAAATTCAGTTTTTAAGGAATAAGTAAAAGCACTAATTATTTCTCGAAACATGAAATTTTTTCCCGTCTAAAATTAAAAACCATGTGAATTTCTTGCAAAAGTAATATCATACAATTGCAGTTGAAATATACAATACTTATGAATTGTGTAAATTTTTTGAAAACAATGATAATTTTCAATGATTTACTAAAAACAATTTACAAACAAATGTTAACATTCCCATTGATTTTAATCGACAAATTCTATACATAATAATATACACACAAGTTATATGTACCGGATACATCATATATTATTAAAGTACTAAATGTAAATCGAACCTGTCAATCGAAAATAAAAATTCATCAAATATTTTGAGTAACTGAAGCCAATTTATAAAATTCAGTCCCTTCAGATTAACTTTTATAAATGAAAAATTCAACCATTCTTTATTAACTATATAAGCACTAATAAAACAAAATTATACGATATAAACTGCTTCTAGATTAAACGAATTTAAAAAAAAACAAAATAGAAAATAAGAAACTCCATTGGGATTTCTATATTTTTTACAAAATTAAAAAAATTATAACAATTCAAATGATTATTTTTATTATAATTGTAAAGTAAAATATGAACAAAAATGCTCTTGCATATGTATGTATTTCGTTTCTAGAATTTGTTCAGGTTAAATGGTACACAATTATAAAATTACATACTACATGCAATGTTTACATACATTTAGTATATAATTATGCTTTTAGACAAATTGAAAATTATGAAAATTAAATGGAAAAGAAATCTTTTTCACAATATTGTCACTCATATATCCCTAAAAAGATTAACGGTTAAATAAATTTTCACATAAAAGTTCAATAAATTTTTTCAATTATGAGTGCGTGTTTGTTAAAAACAAAACTTTGTAAAACAATTTTAATGCAGTCTAAAGAATTTTGAACGATGTGTTAAGAATTTTTTGTAAAAATTGCTGTTTTTATTGCTATATGGGTTTCAAACTTTCTTGATTTTCTTCGGTTTTGGAAATACAAGGTGCCAAAAATTCACATTTTACTAGTTTCGTTAGATAATAACCTGAGAGGGGGTGGAAATAGAAAAAAATTTTCTTCTAATGAAATGAACTAGTTATTGGTGTCTAAAAGCTGCTAAAATTTGAGACTCCTAAACCTTTCGACCTAGTAGAAAAACTATATCAAAAATTTGGTAAAAACGGATTTTAAGTAACGGTAAATTTTAATTGCCATTATTATGCAATAAAAATATTTAATGAACGGATTGTAAATAGCAAATTAACGTTAAATAATTTTAATTGTTTGAAAACAACTACTTTAGACCAAAGATGTCTTATTTAAACATTATGTATCATAATATGAAATTGAGAGAAAAACAAAAATTAAAAAAAAATCCAAAATTGTCTTGAAAAGATAAACTGGAAAATTTAGCCGGCAATAATTAAAAAGGGGAATAAAATTGCAATAAACTTTTATCTGGAATTAATGAAAAAATGCAGCAATCTCTTGGAAAAAGAGGAAACCGCCCATCTTTTTACACTGCCATCTCAAAATGAAATTATAAAAGCTAGAAGGACTAAAGACTTTTAGGGAAGAAATTAAGTATTAAGTAATTAATAAAAATTTTTTCTTTTATTGAAATATACAAGAAAGTTTCTCTAATAGAAAATTTGTTTTTGTATTTCCAACAGATGCATGAACTCGCAGGTGGAATTATTTTATAATTTATGTATTTCTTTGCATTTTAATTTCGACATTGTTAATCGATATCTTAATGTGGCCAGTACTGCATTTCCACCGCACCCCAAACAGCACAAATGTACCATTTTGCTAACACAACCCCGTGATCATGACTTCAATATATTATTGAAAAATTCCTGTGGAAATTCATTTTAATATAACTTAATTGAACGCATTACGAAATGACATTACATTCATACCATACTATATAAACTTCTTATTTTTTAGGGCAATCTCGATAGTATGTAGACTGTAAAACGACCTAATTTCGCGAAAATCATATCAAATTTCCAATTTAAAATTAGAAGCATTCTATATTGTATGCTTTACTATTAATATCGATGAGCCCTTTCTTATAAAATTTTTTATAAAATACTTTTAAACAATATTAACTTTTACCATTGTTTTGTTATTATATTTCTATTTCCCAAAAAGAAAAAAAACGACCTGCCAGTCTAAAAAAACAACGATAACCATAAAAAAAAAATTAGGCAAAAAAAAAAAATAAAGAAACGACGAAATGTTGTTTGATCTTTTTATTTTTCAGCTTGATTGAATTTTTGAGTAGTAAAAGCAAAAAATGTAAAATAACAAACAAAAAAGAAAAATAAGAAAAAAATTAAATAATAACAATAATAAGTATAGGAAATCTAATCAGGATAATAAAAGGATATGGGTTTTAAACTTAGGTAATTTTTAAAGGTTTTTTTGGTTCTTCTTTTTTCTTCTCTTTATTATAATAAAAGAGAATTCTATTTCTACTTGTTGTTTTTTTAAAGTGGTACAAGTAAATTTGATCTTATTGGTAATATCTACGAAAAAATAGAATTCTAGAAATTTGTTTTTTTTTTTATAAAATAATTGAAAATAAAAGTGAATGTGTTTTTTAGGAGAAAATTGTTTGTTTAATAATAATTTTGTTTTTATATGATTTTCTTTTTGATCACTGACAATAATGGCTTATCAATAGCTTAATTTTTTCTGGTAAAATGAAAAATTAAATTTTTTCTTTTTTATTTTTATTTTCTATTTTAGAAAATAATCTTTAATTTTTACTTTTATAAGTACATATACGAAATTTATTTGTTGTATACGGAACACCCTAAGTTTTTTGTGAAATCAAATTGATTATGGTATATAACCGCGCTAATGCAACGTGGAAATGAATTGAATTTATTGTTCTCTATATATACAAATTTTATTTTACTGTATACATAGGTACATATATGCGAGTATATACATATATGCGAATAATGCGCGAATAAATCGTATAAGAACAATGAATTAGCTTTCCTATTATCCATAATTCTTATTTAAAAAATTATTATACATATTGTATGTATATTTATTTTCTTTAGAAATGCTATCACAATTAACTATTGAAAATAATTGAAAATTTTATTGAGATCATAGACTGGATTCTTTAGTACAATTTAAAGGTAGTAAATTCACTAATATTTAAGGACAAGAACTTGGATTAAAAGTGTAATTTTTTCCAAAATTGGTTTTTTCCACACAAAATATTATGAAAAAAATGTTTTTCTAAAATGCTATTGTGTATTTTTACATATTTGTAAACAATATTAAGCTAATGCCATTATGTATATCCACAGGTCATCAAGCTCAGAGAGCAAATCAAAAATAAATTTCAAATTTATATGGAGTTTAAATGGAAGGTGCGTCGGAACTTATTTGTGTGAAGGAAATTGATTAATTTTTTTTGTTCTCTACTGATTCTACATATTTTAGAAAATCCATCTGAAGAATGCATTTAAATAATTTCAATTCTTAGCGCAGACAACCATTCTTGTCTTCCAAATGGAAGGGTACTGAATTGCAGAGTAAAATTTTTGAATAACAAATAGAATTTAAAAAGAAGTTAAAGAAAAAAGCAAAAAAATAATAATTATAATCTATAGATGGCTTTTAAAACTATACTAAATAAAATTAGATTCATAAAGAATACTTAAAAATTTCACAAAAAAAATAAAAAAAATATTTCGAATACGTAAAACATTAAGAATTGTTTTCGTACTTGTTTCCGATTCAAAATTTCGAAAAATATTTTCAGCTTGGAGGTCTGATATGTATGTATATGGCATTAATTAAGCACACAGATATGAAGAAAAAATATCTTCTTACATATTTTTCGAAATCAAATAAAAAATCAAAGCAAGCTTTGTTAATTGTTTCGAATAAAACTTTTTTAATTTTTCTTACTTTAACAATAAAATAAAAGAAAAAATAAAAATTTCAATAAAGAAAAACAAAATTTAAATAGCTACCTTTGAAAAATTCAAATTTTTTAAATTTTCAAATTCAAATTGATTTGACAAATGAAATTCGAAATAATAGTCAAAAACAAATTTCTTTTTTTCAAAATTTAATTTTTTTATGTTAAGAATAATCGCATAGAATTTCGTTTTAAAAGTAGAGGCGAATGGAACTAAATCAAATATGAAAAGTATTAAAGCAAATGTTTGAAGCAGAATTAACTTCTTATATGGGAAGCCTTTTACAATATATTGGATGTTCAAATCTTATAGAAGAGGCTGGATAATATGACTTTAAGTATTAGGTAATTAATTTTCATTTAAAATGGTTCACATTTTGTGTCATGTATACATGATTTTTACATATTATTTATGAAGTAAATATGCCTGTTACATATATACTTACGTACGTTAATTTTTCCATTCTCTAGCCCTTTGCATCCATTTTGCTTATACGCAGAGTAAAGTTTTCATCCAAATTCTTACTTTAAAATAAAAAAGTTTCCTTTTGAAAACCTATTTATAAAAATCTAAAAACATTGAAACGAGCAAAACAAAAAAAAACATTTGATTTATTTACAAATAATCCTCTTGGGATAAAAATTTTCATCATCGTCTTGTCTCTTGTTTTATTTTATTTTTTACTAATATTTCTCGATTAAATGAAAATTATTATTTGATGACTCCCTCTTCATTTTCATGTCTTATTTTTTATGGAAAAAAAAAAATAAAATACCATAAAAACAAAATATGACAGAAGAAAGTGGAAGACGAAACATAAAAAAAAAACACAAGAAAGCGGAAACAATAAGTCCAAAATTTGATTATAAAATGAAAAACTTCATCTTTTTTCTTTTTGTTTTTTGTTTTATTAAAGGATATACAGGACGAGTACAATTCATTATTCAAAGAAATCAAGTATATTGTGTTTATTTTTTATGCATGTACCGTAATATATCTATACATATGTAATATGAATAACTGATATTTAGTCAATATTGTTCTACTTAGTTTTATTGAAGTGATTGGTAAATATTTAATTTTTGTAATTGGATATATTCACAATAGAATCATGTATATATAAAACTTATGGTTACCAAATATTATACAGATTGCTTATTCCCATATGAAAATTATTTTAATTTAGATGAGAAATTATAGTAATTTGTTGAGTGATTTTTTATATGAACGTAAATACAATTCAAGTAAATATACATAGGAATACACATATGTATGTATGCACATAAGTAACTAAAAAATATTAAGAAAAATTTTTCACAATTTATAATTTATAATTTTTGTTTTTGATTTGTACCTTCATTTAATATTGTTAGTTTATAGAATTTAAAATCAAAATTAAATCCAAATCTGAATCTTATCGTGTAAAACACGATTGAATATTTTTTTGAGGATGGTATGTGTTAATTACTCAACTCACGTTACCTAACACTGTTTAAATTTTTGTAATTTTGCCACACCAAAAAATTTTCTGACAAATATTTTCATTGTAATCAATAGCACTAATACAATCAAATATTAAAGTTTAGTTATGATTAATCGTGAATAATTTAAAAGAGAAATATTTTATAGTTCTGCGAGCCGGATACAGTTGTCGTGTTCGTTTCCACGTGTTAGGAATAATATAGGTCTCAAATATTGGTCTCAAGTTCCTCAAAATTAGTAAATTAATCATAAAGTCGTCATAATTAATTTACAATCGCTCAGTATATAAATTTAAGCATATTCGCAAGCATTATTTCGCTGAAAAAATTTACTACTATTTAAAGAAGTGTGAATAAAATATATATATATGAAGAAATATGATGTGCATTGAATTACATATGTACATATATTCTTGTACTATTATCTCGTATACTTATGTATGTAGATATCGTGGGCATTTGTGATTTGTATTTGGGATAATTTGGAATATATTTAATAAACTAAAAGCTTTGAAAAGAAAATTTTAAATTTTTATTAGTGAATCTAACCCTATCTACATATACATATAAACATACATATTTCTTTGCCACATTTCATGCTCGTAAATACATACATCCATATATACATATGTACACTTCAAATAGTTTATTACGTGTTAATTCATTATAACTCGATCTTTTTTGTTAATTTAATTTTTATTATTTATTTATTGCTAATTTGGTTCAAATTTATTTAATTTCAACCATATTCGTGAATAATATTCATATAATGTATTGTATGGCAGAATCGACTATATGGTGTAAATGGTTACTCAACAGAAATTTAACTCAATAGAACAATAATTAATTATATTAATAGTGAACATAGAACCGAATTATATCCATATAACAGAAATATACATAGCACTGGATTAAATCTGTACGACCGAAATATATCCATAGGACCGAAATATAACCTTAAGACCGATTTATACCAAGAGGACCGAATTATATCCAAATAATCGACATTATAGCCGTAGAACCAAATTATAGCCATAAAACTGCATTATATCCACAGTTTTCTAAAAGGCACTTCGAAACAAATCTAGAATCTCACTGAATCGTTTACTTCTTAAAATTTTAAGTAATACTGCATTCATAACTGTTTTCCGTACAAAAATGTATTCATTATAATATTCTAATAGAAAGCCCTAGACTTAACAATAATATTCTTCGTTTAAAATCTTTCTGAAATCTTCGTTTCATTTCTTTGTTTAAAATTTGTTTAATTTGTGCAATTCATTAACACAACGAAATATTTAAATAGATTGAACATTTAAATACTAAATTTCATCAGTTGTGCTTTGAGTTTCAGTCAATCCTGTTTGTTTTAATACATTGTGAATAATGTTATCTAAACAATGGAATAGTCCTTAAATAAAAGTGTTAGTTATGTATGCATAAAAATTAATTTCTTTAAAGACATTTTTGCTTGTGCTATAATAAAATTTTGTTTATTATTCATTAAAATTAATATTTTTGAATTATGTAATTTTTAACAACATCCTTTTTATTCTAAGTTCTAACAAGGTTCTTATCAAAATATTATTGAATTCAAAACAATAATTAAAGAAGAAATTAATAATTTTAAAAGAAATCAATAATTTCAGCCATCTCTGTAAGGTAGCACATTTTTTAACTTTTTAATTTCAAAAATTTCATCTTTCAAGCCCATTATTCTTACATATAATAACTGTACATACAACATTATTTTTAACAAGCAATGTTCGAAAATATATATACGAGTAGTATGTAGTGCTGTCAACATTTTTCCAAAAAATTATAACATAAAATTATGGATGCACCTATAATCAAAGAAAGTTTACAAACCTTAAATATTAAATTTTTAAACTCTTGCAATAATAACTTACGTATTTTTTGCATTACCTACGTTTTAGAGACGACGCAGTTGTCATTAATGAGCAAATGTTTTAAATGACATCAAGTGCAGTTTTTTTAACTCCACTTATTATTTTTTTCTGCTTGTTCAATAAAATAATCCTTATGTACATGTATAACAATTATTATAAATAAATATAATTTGTTATATTTTTTGTTTCTACTATTTTTTTTATAAAGAATCAATTTGCAATCTGTTAAATTTCATTACAGTAACACTTAAGGATCACAATTTAAATGGAAAATAAGCGTATAGAGCATCCATTGTAGTAATAATAATAATAAGAATTCAATGGGTGGTAAAATTTTATGATAATGACATTTTAACAATTCTTTTATTATTTTTGTTTTTTTTTTTTTATAATTTTATTCTCTATATCTTCCAAATTTCTTTATATTACACTATTTTTTTTTTGGGAGTGTTTCATTAAATCAGAACAGCGACAAATAAAATTTAAATTTTCAAAACAGTAAAAGAGCAAACACAAATGACAATACTCAGAGGAAATAAAATAGGTTTTCTGATGCTGAGAATAGAATCAACAATTTTAAATTTATTTGGGATTTTAATGATATTTATTCAGCCTTTTAAACATTTTTAATATAGAACGAAGATAAATGACACACGTTAATTTTGAGATATATGTACTTTATAAATAGTTTTAATAGCGGTCTACCAAACAAGGAAATCAAAGCAATTATCAGCAATTTCTGAATGAAATTCTAATTTGGTATAATTTATATATTGAATTAATTCTCTGAAATATTTCCAAACAAAACAAGATTATCTGAATTATTCGAAGAAATCTATATCTGGATATAGATCTTCTAGATACAAAATTAATTTTTAATCAGCTTTAATTTTCTAGTGAAACACTCTGTTTAACAAATACTTTAAATGAATATACAATAATTTTTTTTCACAATAACGTGATTCTATAATGCACATACAATGATGTTATGACAAAAATAAAGAAACACCAAAAACAAATTTCTAAATGTCACAGTTTGAAGTCATTATCAGTAAATTGTTTTTTTATTTTATTTCTTTTATTCTTTTTTATTATTTTGGAAAAAAATTCGTTTACTGTTTTTTTACATTGTAACTATTTTTTACTTTTTTCATTTTAACTCCCATATCAATTTTTTTTTCTTTTTTTCGAATTGCAATATCTAACAAAAATTTGCCTAAAGGGGAGAGACTATATGTTCAAAAAAAAAACAAAGCATACAATATAAAAAATATCAAAATAGAGAAAGACATATACAATATAAATTATTGTCCTTTCTAAAAAAAAAATACAAAAATGTCCTTTTATAAAATAAATATTCACATATGTATATTATTATTTACCTTTACATGTTTACGTTTTTATGTAATACTTGCAAAATTAGTTTATTTTCCTGCAGGACATTTAAAAATTACATTTTAATCTAAATAAATAAAAACTAAATATGCATTGTATAATATGAAACATACACTTACACAGTGTGTGCATTTCATTGGCATAAAAAACATATAATTTTGTATTGAAAATTGTAAAGGATAAAAAAATATTTCAACATTTTGGTCTGAAACTCCTGTTCTAAAAGTCAGGTCATTCAGGAGCTCAAAAATAAATCTATTCGATGGATATGAAATTATTATAAATTGTATATATAGTTTTCGGTTTCTTAGAAAACCAAAATATTAATTTTGAATCAAAAAATAACAATTCTAAGGCATAGGATTGTATGACACTATTGTATATTTATGTATCACGACTACAGAGCAGAAATTGTTCAAAAACTAAAATTGTTTTCTTCCTCCCAAACAATAGTTTCCCAAAAGTAAACTTCTAATCTTATTCTTCCTTCACTATTTTTTTTTACAGATAACGCCTTCGCAGCTACTTTCTAGTTTGTAATGTTCATGATTTTGAGGTCATCACTTACATTATTTAGCCACCTTTTACGAAGCCGACCTGCAGCTCTCATTCCGCTCAATAATTAGTTCAGTTCAGTGTTTGTTCGAATTCTATGCTCGTCAATTCTAATTGGCCCATAAATTTTCCTTAAAATCTTTCTCTCAAATATTCTCAAAGCATTTTAATCTTGGTTTGTTAAAGTCCAGCACTCTGCTCCGTATGTTACTACAGGCCTAATAAGAGCTTTATATATAGTTATTTTTGCTTTTCCCGATAAATATTTGATTTTTACATTTGCATAGTAGCACCTGGAATCTGCTTGTATTTGTTCTTGAATGGAAGCACTTGTCAAATTGTTACTACTTATTTGTGCACCTAAGTAGCTAAATTTGTTTACATTTTCAAAATTGTAGTCTCCTATTGTGTAATTTTGTTGATTCTTTCGTATGTTTCTTCTGAACACCGTCTTAAATTTAATTGAAGCTTCGTTAATTTTGAGGCCAGCTTTCTCTGCGTTCGTCCTTAAAACAATAAAATTCTCTCTCAGATCATTCTCTCTTTTACTAATTATTGCTATGTCATTAGTGTATGCGCATGTCTGTATAGATTTTGTCAAATAAACTTCTAATATTGGACGGAATTCCAGTTTAAATTCTAATTCAATTACGAATATTTTATTTCATTCATCTTCGGAAATCATTAACGAAAAACCAAATTCGTTCACAAGCTCTTTAACAAAAGAAATTTTTCTTTAAATTATTTCACAAGATAACCAGGTCCAAAAAATTTTTAACAATATTTACCTTCATTTTTTGTACAGCATCTACATAATAAATCTTAATCAAAAATTTACTAAGCATACATGAAGATTTTCGCATATATCTAGGTATTCATTTGCCATATCCCGCATAAACAAACAAACGATATCAGTCGAATAAATCAACCATGCAATAAACCAACCATCAAACACAAATATTTATATACATAATATAATTTCATCGTATTATATGCGAATTTTAATGTCATTGATGTGTCCTTTACATTTATACGAGTATTATACATATATTTATATCCTGTTATGTCCTTTTTTTCGGTTATGCAGAAATTTTCAGAAAAAAATCATATAGGCTAATTTTTTTCTTATCTTTTTCTCTTTTCTTTTGTGTACAATTATATTCCTATTCATTTTTCATCTTCGATATTTTTTTCTTACAGTTCAGTGGGTCTTTTTTGCATATTCATATATCAGAAAAACAAAAAACATAAAAAACAAAAGTAAAAAAGTACAAAACACCGTCAATCGTCAAACGACCCACACATGACATTATATGCATATTATCTAGTTAGTTTTTAAGTCATTGACTGTATATTATGTAAGTATGTTTGTATATTCTTTGAAAATAGCAAATATTTACATGCCCGGTAAATGTTAAATTTTTTTATTCATTCAAGTAATATTATTAGATTTTAATGTTCCCAAAAAAAAAACTATATTTACCAATATTCGTGCACACACAATAAATACACGTATTAATAAAATTGGTATTTTTCTTTTTATCCTTTGCAAAATTTCTTAAGGATTTACGTACATATATTATAATAAACGAATATGCACATATGCATAAATTGGTAGGTACATACAGTTTAAAAGTTAAGATCAAAGAATAAAAAAATTGAGTTTTAAATTTTTTGCAATAAAAAAAAAAGTTGGGCATTCTCTGAATATTTACATATATGTACTTTTATGCCCTCATATGTAATTTTGTATATTTTATAGCTGGAATGACATTTTAAAGGAGTTAAATCCTTACATACACGAGTCTCAATTATTTATTCAAAACTATTGATGCATAATTTTGAAAAAAGGAGCAGAAAAATAATATAAAAAAAAAATTAAGAAATTGATGATAGAATTGATGAATACTGAATTTGAATAATGAATTGAAAAAGTTCGATGTGAGTTTTAAAGAAAAAACGAGAATAGATATAGTTGACCGTGTCAACACTGTGATATCCGTACGAATAAATGATTTTAAGAGTTTTTTTTGTATAAGTGCCATAAACTCAAACCACCTCAAAGATTTTCACTGAAAATAACGGCCATATTACCAAATTCCTCTGATCAACATTTCATAGCCTTAATAGCTTCTGGATTATGAATAGACGGGTTATGAAATTGTGTGGTCGAGAATGGTGGTCATTGAAATTTCTCGACAAGTGGTCGAGAAATTTCAATGACTTTTATTAAACATGAATGCCCTAATAATATATTTGTTTTTATATTAAAAGTAGAACAGTTTTTAAAATATAGCTTTGAAAATAACTTTGGTTCACTAGAAGGAGCCAAGCAATTTCAACGACTTTTGTAAATGATAGCGTGTATAATTTCTGAGATATATAACCAATAAATTTTAAAGCAGGTACTCAAACCAGAGCCTCTATCCAATTTAAATAGGGTTCCGGCATTTATTATTATAAATTATTTGTGAAAATTTTGTGAGCTTAGTTCAATTAGTTTTTGAGCAATCGCTCGGACAGACGAACAAACATAGTCAAATTGACTCAGAATTCAACGCTGATCAAAAAAATACGCTTATATCTGTATCTCGGAGTATTATTTCTTAGCGTTACAAACAGTAAGACAAATTTTGTGAACCCTTCTAGCATGCGTTCGTACTAACGTAAAAAATAAAGCCTTAGGATGTAGGTTTTTCTGTAAAGTATAGATTTTTTTCTTGTTGAAAGTTTTTTTATAATAATTTCATTTCTTTCATTAAAAATTAAATTTACAAATGGGTGATTTTCTCTTCTTTCATATTTTTTTTTTGTTTTTTTCATTTATTCCTTTTTTATCAAAATGTAATTTTCATGAACAGGTAAATTTCGACATGTAGTTTTCAATTCAATTTTCAAAGAAATTATTTTCATTATTATCTAATGCATATTTCTATTTGAAATCGGTTAGCCCGGACCCAATTCTATATACAAAATTACAAATTAATGATTAATTTGACCATTGACGGATATTATAAAATTACAAATATATACCTGTTATCTAAATAACTGTTTAAAATTTCTTAAATGCTAAAAGTTAAATATAATGTCACGCATACTAAACAAGAACCTTTTTAATAGAACAATATTTATATGTAAGTACGAGGAATGACAGTGTTGTTAGGGTAAACTTACTTTATAATCTCTAATTTCAATTAAATTAATTTTCAGCCTTTATTTAAATAAAATGAATGGAAACAATTTCGTAGTAACAGCCTTGAAAAGGTGATTTTATATCGTTGAACTATAAAGAAAGACAAGAGAAGAAATATTAATGGAGGTTCCATCATAGTGATTTGATTATTTAGATCGCTAGAATTTTAATAATTTTAGTGTTCACACCATAAAAATTTTTTTAAATGTAATATTAAAAAACCCCTTCAAATTTATTTTTGTTAGTTAGACGAAATTATTGCAGAAGATTTAGAAAATTTTCTTCTATTTTGTGTTCCTTAAAATATCTAAATTTGATTCTCGGCAGAGATTAACTTTCTGTGAACCTATTTAGTTTTTTAGTTAGATTTACTGACAAATAAAACTTGAATGTTAAATTTCAAGGACTTCCGTTATATATTCCAAATTTCAGACTCCGATGACTATCAGGTAATTTGGATGGTTATTCAAATATTTGAAATAATTTAATTGTAATTTAAAAAGTCCGATTTGCTGGCATTTAGTTTCTTTGAAAAATGACTGTAAAAATTTAAAATTGGGTTTTGATTTAGTGATCCAGTTAGTAACCTCACCTCAAAAGTAAATCAATTAATATGGCCAAAGATATGAAAATTCATAAACATCAATTTAACAGAAATTCAGATACAGATGTGCACAAACTGACGAACGGACAGACAGTGATATCTCTAAAAATAGTTTATTTACTTCTCCCAAAAGGTTTCCCGAAAAATCCACTTGCAAAATTTCGTTCCATCACAGATCTACCTGTATTGTAAACAATGTATTTAATAAAAGAAACTACTTAAGTAAAATATATTTTATTAACGGTAGTTTTCAAAATAAAAGTATCGTTTATTCGAATGAATTCAAAAATATCGGAATTCGTTTATATCACACAACTATTAAAAGAGGTCTATAACGATTTTGAAGGTCTGTTACGTCTTGAGTCCTAATTTAAAACTTCAAAGGAAAAGCTCTGTGTAGCTCTATGACAAAATGAGAGTCGATTTTCTTATTCTACCTATTTGCTGTGTGATCGATTTTCTTGTACCCAAAGAAAATAATTCCGTTTTTACAAATTTCCCATTGTAATACAATA
This sequence comes from Condylostylus longicornis, assembly GCF_029603195.1. Taxonomy (NCBI): domain Eukaryota; kingdom Metazoa; phylum Arthropoda; class Insecta; order Diptera; family Dolichopodidae; genus Condylostylus; species Condylostylus longicornis. The sequence goes on along the minus strand of NW_026577973.1, from coordinate 13,452,671 downwards.
GAAATTTATGAAAACTCCAGAATTCTGTTAATAAGAAATTGTTAGAAATTTTAACTTTAAAGACTTAACTCTTATATTGCTAAACATCAATTAATAAATTTTATTTGATAAAAATTTAACATGAATTAGAAAACCTTTCTACAAAAACAAAATTAATTAACAATAAAAGTTTAGGAGTTCAAAAAGATTTCGAAAAATATTAAAACTTTCAAATTAAAATTAAAAAACTTAAGTAATTAAAATTTTATTTTTCTTCCTTTCTGAACTTTCAAACTTTAATATGACAAACGTGCTCAAGAGCTCTAAACTTGTACAATTTTTTATAAATTTAATTTAATCTCAAAAAAGGACTTTAAAATTGAGTTTAGTTTTTTTTTTTAAAAAAAAAACAACAAAAAAAAAACAAGAAAAACCCTGTTGGATATTTTTATCTGTGATTGGCATACTTCCAAACAATAAATCAAAATTTTATTATTTGACACGGCAAATTATTTCATTGCCTATGTGATTAGTTTATGACGCGTAATCTGTCTAGCGTGAAAATTTTTCAAAAAAACAGAAATGAATTTAAACAATTAGAAAATCAATGAAAATAATTCAATAAATTTAATGTTTTTTTAAAAATAAGTTGTTGTGAAAAGCACAATTCCTGAAAAAAATGTGCAATATTTTGATCTAAACATTCTAATTATCAATTTCAAATATAACCAACTAAATTTATTTTTTATTAACTCCAAATAAATGAAAATTATTTCTTATATCACGACACACAATTCTTCGTGAACAAAATAACTTTTGTTATAGTGGGAACGTGGTCAGCACGACTTAACAAATAATACTCAAATATATTTGAAAATAAGTGATTTTGCTCTCCCATTTTAATCAAAAAATCTATGATAAATAACCTGCGAAAGCATTGCTTAAACTCGTCATAGCATTTTATTGTTTTCGTATTTAGATCCAATTACATAACAACAGGTTCGCTATTTAATTTACGTTTATTAAAAATTACAAAAGCAATCTATTATTGAATCCTCTTTAAGTTTGTAAAATATCGGTCCGTTTCGCTTTAAGAGCTAGAAGAGTGAAAGTCATAAAATTTAGGATATGATAATTTTAGCATTTAAAATTAAAACCTTTTCATAGCTAAAAAATTATTTATTTTCCAAAGAATAATTGTGTAGCGCACATTTTGTTCCTCAATCGAATTTTACAGAAAATACTTGTAATGAAAACGCTTTTATCATTAAATACGAACATTCACTGCAACACATTTATTATGTAATAATTATTGAATTGAAACGGAAGAGCCAAAATTTCTTTAATGTATGTATCTACATTTTGTATTCAACAACAATACCAGAACAGAAATATTGAAAAGAAAATTCACTATAAATGTCCCATGCCAATTCTCAGCTTGATGTTCTTCAATCCTCTTAATTGAAAATAATGAAAAATAATAAAAAAAAAAATAGAATAAAATGGAAAATAAAAATACAAGATAAAAAGTTAAAATCAAATACCCGTCAAATATTATTAAACAATTGTTATATAAAATATTATAAAAGAAATAAGAAATTATAAAATGAGTCTCGTACCAAACTATCCTACATAAGCATTAAGAAAATTGAAAGGACAATTCAAATACATACATATGCTATCAATATGTAGGTATATATAAAAATTTTCCGATATTTGTAAGAATTGATGAAACTTAGAATAACGCTATTCTGTACCTAAGCTCATTTCAATTGAAAATATTTTCCTTATCGTTTTCCTATCGAACTCAACTAAAATACCATTAAACAAAAAAGTCAATCTTTGTATCCGCCGCAACCGTCCGATATTTTGTTCATTTAATGTAAATTTATATGTATACATTTCTATATATAATATATTTTGTATATTGACAATATTTTGTATTTAAGAGGGTTGGATTTTTCTATTTTTTTTTTTTTTGTTCTTTAAAATATCTTTATTGTTTTATGTTAGTGTTATTTGTTGCTATTGTCATTGTTCTTTGTATAATCGTAAATCCAGTTTTCAATTCTTATGATTATTATTGTTTTATCTGGAATGCCTTCAATTGTTGCTATGATGTTACAGGATTTTATTTTATTTCCCTTTTACTTATATATACATATCTACTTTATCTACTTACCCGTTTTTTTCTATATTTTATTTAGATTATTGTTATTATTGTAAAAATGGTGTGAGATGCTTTCTGTCTTATTTCAACCAAAAAAATACAAAAAAATAAAAAAAAATAAAATCACCTCCTCATCCCAAATAAATACAGATTAAGTATAGAGAGTCTATATACGTTTCCTATATAAATAAAACAAAAGGTTTTGATGATAATGTTAAATCATAAGGATGATGAGAATTATGATGAGCTGCCAACATTGTTGACAAGTTGTCTTATAAAATGTATATAAACAAAAAGTTGTGTTTTTCTTTTCTTTTTATTTCATTAAATTTTTTGTTTTTTTTTTCTCTTTATTTTTTTAATCTCTTGAGAGATTATCTTAATAAAAAATTAGTAATGGTTTCTTATACAGAATTTGTGGCTTAAAATTATATTTTAATTTTTTTAAATATTGAACGCGTAATAACGAAAATTTAATTTCAAGAGCATTCAAAGGATACGAATGAAATTTGAAAAATGAAAATTTGAAATATAGAAAATAATTACGAAAAAACTTATCGGTTTAGACTGGTTTAGATATAACATACAAAATCAGAAGTCTTTTGAATTGAAATTTTATTATAGGAACAGTCATTGAATGAATGTTTAGGTTTATTAAATTTTAAAATAGTTCATGTGGCAGTCATGATGTTGATGTGGCAGTTTTGTAGTGATTTAATACTCCATTTTTTAAAATTACCATTTTCACTGAGTTATAGATTTTCAGTTTTTTGGGTTATTATAAAAATTGCATTTCGGATTGTTATGAGAATCTCAAATATTTTCAATTTAAATTTTAAAATTTAGCTCTTCTACGGGTTGGTCCACTTTTGGGATATGTCACGCCTTGGCAGCTGGCCTTTTTGCGGGGCGGGCCAATTTTACAATTTTGCGTATATAGAAAAAAATAATCAACAAAATTCCCTGAAATTTAATATTCGAATTTAGGGTATCAAAAAAATTAATACGTATGTAAATTTGTTTTTGCATATGAAACAAATTGTTGGAATTTCTTGGAATTCAATATTTGAGTTCTTGTAATTACCCAAAATAACTGGTCAACTTTTCAAAGAATTTGAATGGCTCAAAGCGAAACTATATTAAGAGACAAATTTGCATTTTTCGAGGAATGCTAGCTTAAAGCTTTCTATTGTCCTAGTGTAACACTTTCACTAAGCAATAACCATTGCGGCCGGTTATGTGCTAATCACATCAAATTTTCTTTTTATAAAACTGATAAAAAATTTTCTAATTGATTTTTAAACAAGAATAATTAAATTGAAATAAATGAGTATTAAATTTTTTTTGACACTCATAGTACATGTTTAGAGCATTTTAAATAAATACACATGTAACATTAATAAAAACGCTTTAACTCTGCTAAAGTATTTTCCGCCAAGACACCAACTCCTATAAAATTTCAATTGATTACATATGATAAATACATAAGTATGCACATGCATATACTACAACTAGAGAAAGGATTAAAATGAATTCCAAATGACTATTTGAATACAATGAAATAAATTAAAGGAAAATAATAATTAGAATACTTTAAAAATAAAAAAATGCCAACATTAACTAAAAAATTTTGAATTTTTTTTCTATTCCACAAAAAAAAAATGATTAATGTTTTTCTTTAATAAAATTTGGCTAACTGCAGCAGATGTCATACTTTGCTGACATTTGTTTCATATTTTATAAATTTTTATTTTTAAATTTGTATTTTAAATAAAAACTAAAATTTGAAATTTTAAAATCCACAACAAAAAAAAAAGAAAATGAAAAAGAATTCTGCCAACTTTATTCTTTTTTATTTCGAGGGTGTCTTGAATTACGAATTTTTTTTCTTTTTCTTTATACAATGTTGAAAGCGAAGTTAAATGACATGTAAAGTCATTTATTATATTTATCAAAAATGCAAAAAAAAGAAAAATATTTCCACCTTTAAGCAACAATCATCATCATTTGCACAGAAATAAAAAAAAAAACAAAATAAAATAAATAAAATAGAATGTAAGAGTTATGAAGTAAATTTCCCTGTCAAGGAGTGATGATATCCTACTTTAAATAACTGCTTGGGTAGTAACAAAACAACTTAGAATTTGAAAAAAAAAAATAATAAGTTCCCGGTATACCAAATGTTACTATTCAGTTCCTTGCATTTGTTTTTTTTTTTTTGCACTGCTGTGCTGAATTCAAACTTAATTTTTTTCTTAAATTTTAAACATAAAAGGACATAATATCGTTAGAAATATACTTGTAACAAAAAAAAAAAATTATTTTGCACGTAAATATGTAAGTATGGAAAAATATGACAATTTGTGTGTTTCTCCTTTTATCATTTGTTATTCTTTGAGAACTGCAAAACATTAGCGTAAAAACTATTAATTTTTTTTTTCCTTTTTGCATTCAGTTGAAAATTATTCGTTAAACCTGAATTTTATTATTGAATTAAATCTTAGTTTATAACATTTGAAGTTCGATTATTGTGCAAATGAATTGCGTACATCATATACATAAATATGTTTATTCTTTTGATTTAATGTCGCCGATTGAATCCATGCCTTCAATGCCGATGCCTTTTCTATATTTATTTAATGTAATAAAATTTAAGGAAATTTGATCCGTTCGAGCTCATTTAGGTAATAATTAACTTTGAGCAAAAAACTTCACGAAATTTTTCTCAGAAATACCATGAATAAATTGCTTCAATATAATTATACTCGTATGTATATATATATAAATTTGAATGACTCATTGAATAACATATCGAAAATCATAGATACTTCTAAAAAAAATTAATCATGGACAATTCTAGAACAAAAACTATTTGCAAAAAATTCTGTAAGATGGTGCACAGGAAATTGCAAATCGATAACATTCACAAATATCCAGGACCCGAATAATCTATTTTGGTTCTTTTTTTATATTTATAAAATTATTTAGAAGAAAATTGAATATCATACCGTGGAAAAATTCTCGGAAAGGTTCCAAATTTTTCTAAAGCCTTTTATTTGTTCCTAGAATGGCGAAAAAAATTTTCATAATACGAGCTTGAATACGCTCAAAAATTTTGTTAACGGAAGTATATACAGAAAATTATTACAGAAGTGTATACGGGAAACTAATTATGTATACTTTAAATATTTAATAGTAAATAATATGTTAAAAAAGAAGTTATTTGCTAATAGCATCGAATAAATTTTTCTAATTCTTGAATGAATTCTTTATTTTTCCAATATTTTCATCAAGGCCCGCTCTTCCCTATTGAAATTATTCAATCAAATTAATAATATAAAATTTATTATATATGAGGAAAAATGTACGAAGTTTAATTTTGAACTGAGATCAAATTTCAAAATTGAGAAAAAAGCAATTATGAATTTCAATTTTTCTCTATAAATTCTGGAACAACTTAAATTAATATTATAACATTGCCATTGAAAATTATTCCGTTGGAAAAAAAAGATTTATTTGCATAGACTTGTATGAAATAAGTCAAAAATCAGCAACAAACAAAAAAACTATAATAGAATTCACTAACGCAACTCCTTTCACTTTAAAAATAATAATACATTTTATAAATTTACTGTTACATTGAATATAGTGATAAATTTATAAAAAAAAAAATATTAAAACGTAAATAAGTAGAATAACAAATAAAAAGAGGAAAAATTGCAACTCCGATACCTCCCCGTTGAAACCTTGAAAAATAAGTTGACATTAACAAAGAAAACAAGAAGAAATGCAATTTCTTTTTTTCATAGAGTCTCTCCTGATCAAACCAAGAAACAACAACTACGTACATATATAAAATAAAAAATTTATTCATATATTCACATATCCTTTTAATATCCTTGTTACATATTTTAAACATAACGTATATTATGTATGTTTATAAATGTTATACTTTGCATGCATATGTAAAATAAAATATGAAATATATTTCTGTAGAATAACACACGCCAAATGTAAGTGACACCTTAGCAATGAAAAATGATGTGACTCAATGTAAATTTCATGGAAAAACAAATAAAAAATATAAAAAAATTCGTTTTGTCGCGAATTTTTATTCATTTTTTTTGTAACATTATTATTATTTTTTATTTTTTTTGCATTATTATCCTTGCATAACAATAGAATACTTTTGATGAATAACATACTCGTATGCTCTATCGTATGTGCACATGTGTAATACTTTTAAATTATTTCCATCAAACGTGAATGAGAGACTAAGATTATCTCTTATGTGATTTTTTGTTAAAATTATTTGGGGTATGGTATGGGTGCAAAGAATTCATTCGATTGTTTTTTTTAACATCGTATAGCAGTTTGAATACCCAAAATACTAAAGATTGATGTAAGGAAAATTTGATGTGTTATGTCACAAGGATTATTTATGGAAATTTTTGTAATACTTAAAATTCGTATACGCGTATAATATAATTTTCTCATCATTAGTTATAAATGTTATAAAATCAAAAAAAAAAAAAAGAGAATTTTTTTTTTCTATACTTATTTGAATTGCAATTTTGAAATTTAATATTGTATAACATTGAATGCGTATTATGCAATTTTCATGTAATATTTACATATCTAATTTGATTTGAATTCGAAGAGATGTTTCGAAAATTGCATTTTTAAATTTTTATTATTGATGTGAAGTTAATGGGCGATTATTGAAAATAATGCATATTTTATTCAAGTATATTGCAGAGAAATAAAAGGTTTGCATCATTAACAGGCCAAATTTAATCTATATCATTGAAAATTTAACAAGTTTACTCATTTAAAGTATTTAAAGATCAATTGTAAGGATATTTACAAGTGTACTAACTAATCTTTAAATACAACGAACTTGCTGATTTTTACTTGAAAGTTTGGTAAATAAGTTCTTTATTAAGAATTCTGCATGGAAAAATTTTCTAATCTAAATTTCCTATTACAATTATAATAGTCCTCTACAATCGGTGCTATTTTATCTAAAATTGTGTTAAAATCTTCCTAACAGCAAAAAATCTTATTGCTCTTGTAAAAATAATAAACTATATCTCCCCCTCTAAAAGTTATAGCCCCATAGAGTCCTAAAAATATCATTTTTTAAGTAATTATTGATACAAAACCAGAAACATTTTTAAAATTCTGCAAACGCAGAAAAGTGGCAGCTAATTTCTGCTACCACAGAATAGTATATTTGAACTTTACAAAAACAAAATAGCCGTTGAAATTTACCGTTTTATTTGTCCGTTTTTTACAAATTTTTGATGACTTTGTTCTTGTAAACCTCAAGGTAGTAGGAGTCTGAAATATTTGTAGCTCTTAAATATTCATAAACAGTTCATTTCGTTAGAAGACAATTTATTTCCATCTCAATCACATCTCAAGTTATCGACTCTCGAAATTTGGAAATTTTGAATTTTTGCCACCTTATGCCGACCATTTTTTTTCTTAACTCGGTCAATTAACACATAAATTCGAAGTGTTATGTTAACGCCTCTTTCAATTTTTTTGTTTTATTACAAAGATCGTATGCATTGCTCATCCCAAATGCAATCTTTGAAATATATTCGTACATGAATGGAAGTTATTTTAATAATACACAGATTGTTTTTAAAAGCAGTATTTTCACTTGTAAAAGGGAAAAGTGCTATATTACAAAGCATTGGTTGGCTCAACTTTATTTAAAATGGCTGTTAAAGAATTATTGTGATTTTAAGCGAGCGATATTGAATAAAATTTTATACATTATTGTATCGAGGATTTCTTGATTATAACGCGGGTTGAGGTTTTTACCCGATTACGAATAAACGTGAACGGAAGCTTTTCTTGTTTAAAAATTTTGTGCAAAAACCAAGTTGTGATATTTTACAGGGTTAATATTAAGTGAATTCGGCTATATAACAACATGCTGTTTTAAATCAAAATAATGGGACTAATGTCCTATCAATTCCTGTATTTTTGTTTTTTTTGCATAAATGTAGAAGAAATTTTAGGGACTGTTTTAGTGTGAAATTGGTTTAAGTGAGAATGAATAAATTTTCGAAAATATTACAACCATTTTCTACCAGCAACAAACATCTTCTTAATAATAAATAAATAAAAATGTTTGTATAAATAAAATAATTAGAGAAAGGCAGGAGGTGAAAAGAAGTTAAATTCTAGTAATATAAAAATATGATCGACCTGCATTAATTGTTCAAATTTGAGACTAACTTATTATACGAGTTAGTATCCAGAACTAATATTCCAGAACTAATTTTTAATAAGCTTCGAAAAGAGTAAATACCATACTGATCCTCATTATTTTGCATTATCATTCCTCAAAGCGGTATACCACTTAAATATCAAGCCTTAAAAATTACAGATCAAAGTAAACAAAATTCATTAATATGGAATAGCTTTACATAAAGTAAAATTTAGCTTCATAAAATTTATAAGAAATTTCAAGAGTTCAATGTTAAAGAGTTATTCTAAAAATTTTAAAGTAAAAACTTTTAAATATTGAAAACCTAATAAAAATTTATTTCACTTCTCTTTATAACAATCAAAATTATCATTTAATTTAAATAACAGAGCTCTATCCTTTTTTATTATTATCCTTATTTAACATTACAATATTTTTGTATATATATACATAGATTTAATCTAAATTGCAGAGAACATCCCAATGTGATAAAAATCTATGCACGATTAAACAATATTACAATGAATTTCTTTAAAGGTACATTATTTTCTGTACCATAAACAAAATTAAAATTTATTTGAATTTTATTTTTAATAATGACTATTTAGAGTTCAAATAATAATAAAAGAACGATTATTTCTTTATTAAAATTTTAATTTCTTATAAATTTAAGTATAAAACTATTAACAATGAACTCGAATATTTTAAATGAATCTTGCACACCATACTTGTCCGGATATATTCAAATATTCCCCACTGAATTTACAAAAATTTATTCTGTTGTTTTGTTTTTCTTTTTGATAAAATTGCATATTGCTTTCAATAGATTTTGATATCCTTTTTTTGATTGTACATACTTATGTAAAGTATTATGCATTTTAACACAATATTAATATATAGAACTATGCTAAATAGACGGTAGTTTCATTATTTAGGATAAATTTCTAAATGATTTCTTTTCTATTCATATGCAGATTAATTTCGTAAAGCTGAGAATTTTTTTCTTTTTTTATACTTTCCCAAATAATTTTTAAAGAAATGAGGCGTACTATAGCTATATATAAGAAAGGTGGTAAATTTATTTTTATTTTATAGTCATGTTTAAAATAGCGTAACAAATTTTAAATCATAGTTGAGTTTTAAGACGACATTTTTATGTCGACGTAAATATTTTAAGATTTTACATTAATAGGGTTACCAAATGAATAGATTTTTTTTTTGTGTTTCAAATAATTAGGATGCAATAAAAAGTTTTTGTTTAATTACATTTTATATTTTCAGACAAATTTTGTTCACAGTATTTAATAAATGTTTAACACTAAATTCATAGCAAAAATTTCATATAATCCACCAAATTTTGAATAAAAATTCAAATTAGTTCAGTAATTAGTGTTATAACACATACCATCATTTAGGGCATCAAAAATAAGTAGTATTTTTGTTTAAAACTCATATGTTAGTCATAGTTTAGATGCCAAATCTCAACGGTAACCGAGGTACAAATATTGTCACGAATTTTACTGAAATTTCTACTTGCCCAAGTTTTACTGCTTATAACTTTACTTCTGAAAAAGACAGATGCTTCAAACAAACAGCTTTTGGAAGGGCTAGTACAGGGCTTGAAAGGAACATATCACTCGATTTTATACTTTATGTTATTTCGGAATGCTACGTATTCAAACTTTAAGAAAATCAAAATTTTCCGTTTTCTATATTTTTTTAGTTTTCTCAAACCCGATAATTTCATACGAAATTTTTTTGAAACTTTAAAATTTTTTCGAATTAACCTGTGTTTTAATATTTTTTTACCATTAATTATTAATTTCATTGTTTATTTATATCTTAGATAAAATAAAAAAAATCATTTCTTATAATATTGTAAAACTTAGCCCAGAAAAAGTATAATTAGAGCTTTTTTGTAAAAAATATTTTTTAAATATTAATTTAAATTGAAAAAATTGGATATGATGTAGAAAATAAAAATTTTGGCGAAGTCATAAAAGAGGGAATAATTTGAAATTATTCTAAGCAAATTTGAAATTATTTTGCATACTGGCCTAGAGAGTTTGAAATATGTTAGCACTTGACATAACCCACTTATATGTATGACGGATATCAGCCCGCTTTCTTTTAATACAAACGAAGCAGTTTTTCTTTTTATTTCTTTCCAATTTATTCACTTTATTTTGCTCATTTCTTTACGAAGAATTTCCTAAATTTTTGATTGCTCTAAATCGCCGATTCAGTTGTACTCATGATTTACTAAGACCAACTGGAGCCCTTTATAGAATTCGAACAATAATTAAAGCATTTCAAAGCAAAAGTGACAATTAAATGAAATCACACCATCTGAAACTTTGATATGCTGGCTACTTTTACGAGCATATTTTTATATAAAAAATTTTCAAAACATAAAAAAAATTGAATTCCTTTAAAGTATCCTTCCGTACACTAATACAACCATACTTAAATAATACAAAACAGGAATATAAATAGAAAATTTCTTCTCTATTAATTTTACCTTTCTTATTTTCGGCTTTCTTGTTCGCTATTTTTTTGTCTTTCTTTCTTTTCTTTACTCTTTTTTAATCTAGAAAAAAGAAGTTTTTTGTCTATTTTCGCTATTTTATTGTTAAAGAAAAGAAAGAAGAAGAACAAAATAATGAAAGCAAAATTTGTTTTCTTTTTTTTTCAACTTTTTCCATTATTTCATCTTCATTGTTGTGTAACAAAAGCCTTTATTTTTTATAACAATACAAAATAAAAAAAAACCTGAATAGAAAATTAAAAAATTATAACTATGAGATTTGGAATGGTGTATACTCGTATCCTAGCATGATATTTATAATATATTCATTAAATGTACACAAACACACTTACATACATCTATGAATTTTAAATCTGAATTGGAATTTTTCATATTAAAAAATATAATTTTAAATACTACTTGCATACCATACGTACATAAATAACACCAGGACAATAATAAAACATAATTGTTATAGATTCAACCGCGAATATTTTCAACAATAGAACAAGTATTACTCTACATATATATATATATATTATATATTATGAAAAAGTAAAGAGGAACATATTGAACTGGAGAAATAAAACCTTTTCTTTTAATAAAAGTGAAAAAATACAAATAAATAAGGTAAGGGTAAAAAGTGCAAAAAATTACGCTGATTTTTTAAGCACAACATATTAAAATTGTAAATGTATAGCTACATACATATACCGTAGTAAAATTTGTAAGTCAAAAACAAAAAAATAAACCAAATCGAGTGTACCAGAAGTAGAAGAAAATCAAAAAACTTGATACACCCTAAAAAAAATGTAAGGCAAAAAGCAAAAAGGTAATGCGCATTTAAACCCAATTTTTTTGTTCAATTTTAGAGCTACTTAATGTTGTTTGATGAGATTATATACAAAATTTTTTTGCCTAGAAATGTCTAGGTATTTTGATTTTTTAGATTCAAAACTTTTCCAATATTTTGTAAAAATATTGAATTGTTGCATCCGTCACTCGATTGTATGCCGCCACATTAATAGTTCAAACTTATACCATAGGACTTGAGAAGCTGAATTTTCTATACCATCAATTCTTACAACCTATAAAACTAGTATAGGTAAACAAGTATTTTTCTGTTGTTGTCCACATTAACAGCCTAATTGTATATCTCGCTTTTTTATTCATTTTTTACACAATTTAGAAAAATACAAGGTACGCAATATCGAATAATTCTTCTCACTGGAAAATTACATTGCACAAATATGTGATAGTAATTAACTTTCTTCTAACTTGTTGAGTAAATCATGGTGCAAATGTAAATCATGTTTTTCCTATAAAACAAAAGCTATACATACAAGATTAACCAAAAAAACAGTTTTACGTTCAAATTCGGCCTTTGTAAAATCTCCTTCGAAGTTAAAAATGAATTTTTCTCAATTAAATTACAGATTTCTTTGTTCAGCCATTTTTATTCGGGTCACTTCATATAAAAATCATTTATTACAAAAAATTTAAAGCATTCCGTATAGTTGCTCGGCGCCATAACTTCAGTGTTTTAAGTAAACTTACAAAGTAATTTTTTCAAAAAGTTCAAATACGTAGGAAAGACACTTAAAATCTTGAAGAAACTCCAAAAGTTCAAATAATTCAAAGAATTTTCAAAGTAAAATATTTGGTTTCTAATGCTTTGCACAGCATTTTATGAGTTGCTACAAAATTTTATAAATGCCCTTGATAAATACTTATACTCGTATCACATCAATCATTGATTAAAGCTCATTAAGACTTAGTCAATATTCAGAAAATTTGGAATGAACCTGACAATTTTCAGTATTGAAACATAAGGGTTTTATAATATAGTATTAAATTCAGGAAAAAAATGCCGAAATCGCCATTAAAATTGTTTAAGTATTTTGATCTTCCAAAAACATATTTTCAATTCGAGTAAACCATCTAGCGACTATTCTTAGAATTAGTTGGAAAATTATCCAATAAAACCTTACTTGGAAAAATTTGAAATGGCACTTACTTGACGGTACAATTAAAAAGGTGGAACATTAGGAGAAAAATAATTTTTTTCATACCAAATTTTTTTTCTATACAACAGATCTGAAGAAAAAAAATTTCCTACAGATTTTTTGAATAGAAAAGTAGACTTTGGTAGTTGTTTCGAACACAATTTTTCTCAATCTTAGCCTGTAAATAGCGCTTAAAATTTAAAATATATAATATTAAAATTTGCCAAGACAGTTTTTATGAATTTTTATGACAAATTATTAGACGAGAATTCATTGTTCTCTATTTCTATTATTTTACTATAATTAAAGGACCACCATTATTATACCATTTAATTAAGAGACTCTTTGGTATTTTACTTCTATTATCCTTACATAATATGTGTAGGTATATAATATGTATTTAAAAACTGTGCTGCGCAATGTACCTTTATTTATTATAAATTATACTAGTTCCAACCACTTAAAAAATCAAAAGAATTACTTGCACCTCACAGACTATTGCGCACAATCACAAAGCTCATTTCTATAATTTTAAATTACGTAATAAATAAATTGTTGTTAAAAATTATATACGATTTTTTTTAGTGTATACGCACATATTTAGAATTTTTTGAATAAAAATTGAAATTCTGTTGCAAATCACCGTTTCGGAAGGAAGCATCCTCCTTTTATTTTTTTTTCTTCCTTTTTTTATTATTTTTTAATTCTTTTCCTTATATTGAAATTATTTTGTCTTGTATACATTTTTCCTCTTATTCACAAAATTTTTTTAATTTCAAGAAGCTAAAAAGAAAATAACAATTTAAAAATTTCAATTTCCTCTTCATTTTAATTTTCAGGTTTTCAATTTCTAAAATGATTCAATTTTTACCACTGTTTACCATCAAAACATAAAGGACTCAAAAATTTTAAAATGATTTTGTACACAAGTATAAAGGGGAAAAATTTTCATTATAAAATGAAAAAAAAAAAAATTGAAAGTAACTTTACTCCTGTCTATATTTCTAATATTTCTCTTGTTATCAAAATCAAAAAAAAACCTGGTGACCCATAGAGAATGAAATGAAAGTAGATTATTAAAGAAATTATAAAATATGCAATTATAATTTTTATTATTATATAATTTAACAAAATTTCGAAGTATAATGAAGTGATTTTAATAATAATAAAAATTATTAAAAATAAATTCGGCATATTCCAAGAGAGTAACTGCATACATTATATAAATAAGGAAGAATTTAAAGGATAAATAGGTATTTAAATATTTATTGATGTTATTCATATTTCAAGCTATATCCTCTAATTCATAATTATATGCATATGTTTGTTAACTAATATTTAAGAAATTACAATATGTGAGGTATGCAAATATGGAAATTTTTTTTTTATTTTTTGACTTAATACTCATACTTTCTTTATTTTTAATTGAAGAATATTATAATAACAATTGTTTTGATTATAGGCATTCAAAATTCTAAGGATTTAAAAAATTATAAGTCACATTTTAAATATTAATAATTATTTTCTAATTATATGTTTCTTATTGACATATATATGTACATAATAAACGTATCATACAAAGAAATATCGTATTGCAGCACAAAATTTTCCCAAAGGGTTGAAGAAAGTAATAAGATAGCAACAACAGATAATTATTGTGAAACATATCGTAACTCATTCAATTCAAACTGGAAAAAAAAATTCCGAAAAAAAGAATTACATTTAAAGAAACTGAAAACAAACAGAATCTAAAATAGCAAACTATAATTTTACTATTCCTCCAAAACCAACCAACATATTTTTCACAATTTTGCATTAACTATGGTCTAAAAAATTGCAATAAAATGTATTTTAATGATACAATATTCATTTTCATCAACCGCCTGTGAAATAAGCCCCCGATGGTTACTCTATATCGCATGGTTCCGAAATTTTAAGCATTTGTTCATATGCAGGAAAAATTTGGTAATTTTTTTTTCAACAGGCTGTAACTCGAAAACGAATATACCTACATTCATTCGCCTCAACCATACAATTTTTTATTGGAAATTGATAAAAAAATCATCCCGGAAATTATTTGCCTACACTGTATATTCGAATTTAAAAAATAAATACTCAAAGATATTTTCAACCATTTTTTAGAATAAGACAAATAAGAAAAAGGCACACTTACTGAAAAAACTAACACCTAAACTACGAGTATTAATATTAAAAATTTAAATGTAATACCATTTTCTGTAATTATTTGTGTCACAAGAAGTATTCAAAGAAATTTAGTATTAAAATATAAGAAGTTATTGTATCGAGTCGGATTCCATTTGATTGAAAATGAATTTTCGTTGTTTTGAAATTTATACTAGAACAGACATGTATACGTTTTCAAGAATCTGCTTATGCTTATCTTCTTATATTTTAGTTAAGTATTTTTCAAATTCTAATTTGAATATTTTAACCACAACAATATATGCTTACATATGTATACTTGGGAAAACTATAAAGGGTCTTCTGTAGCATCTGAGCGAAATCATATCAAAACAAACTTCGTTACGCGAACGACTTTTTGCAAGATTTAACCTACAAAGTAAAAAATTACAGATAATTGCAATGTTGACTGATTAAAATGAAACTTAACTGGTGTCTCTTCAGCAAAAATGGAAAATATATACTCAAGGCTCGAGCTGTTCTAGAGTTTTTGAATAAGTAAAAATTTTAATTTATGAAAAAACATCGGTGCAACATCTGCCAAAAATTTACAGAAATAAACCGACACTTCAATGCTCCAATACGCTAAACTTATTTGCAATATTATGTAAAGATATTTATAGTTTCCTTGAAGACTAAATAATATTCAATACATCAATTTTTTTCGTTTTGATGGTTAGCTCTCACTCTTATCTCATTATTTTGAAACGATTAGAATTTTTAAGCACAATAATTATTTACAATAGAAGTTCTATAAAGCACAAGTACTACAATAATTTCCATAGGTTATAAGGATTGTTATCCAAAATTATTACAAAAGAGCTAACTACAAGTATCATTTATCAAAAATAAACAGAACTGTGGGCAGTATAGCGTGAGACACTTAATGAATTCGACCACAATTTATCAAATAAATTTTATTCTTTTCTTGTAAATATTTTTCATATTAACAAAAATGTTTAAAAATATAGAAAATATTCTAAAAGCATCAATGGAACATCTATAGTTGACCATAATTACTAAAACTTGTACTAACATATAAATGTATAAAAAATATAAATTAAAATTAAATGTTAGAGCAATAACAGCCACTTAAACAAAAAGTCACACATTTAAATTGATTTCATCTGCCAACATATTGTGTGTCATAGAAATAAATGCCATTAATTTTGGAAATATTTTCATAAAATCAGAAGTAGATTCTCTACAATAGATATTAAGTGTCCAATGTGATATGAACAGTACATAATCGACCTGATTTGTTCATTTTCTTGAATGTATGCACATAATTCCAAAATTCTCATTATTTTAGAACAAGATTGGAAAAATGTATCTCCGTACAATTGGTTTAAATTTCTCAATAATTTTGCTTTTACAATTCCAAGTAATTAAGCACTAAGTACGATTCTTTAGTTTCCGAGTAATTTTTGTAAATTTGTAGCGTTACTATTTTCATTTACAAATTAAATTTTAAATTTGAAGAAATAATATTGGATGCAATTATTCCATATATGAAGTTGGACCTGTATTTAAGATCAAACTTTTGGGATATGACTTATGTCTATTACCAAAAGAGTTGATCACTTCTAATAATATAATAATTGCAAATGTCACTCGAATTTAAATTTTTATACAATATTCAGGTCAACTTTTGATACAGAAATGCCACCGACCTACAGAGATCTCTCACTTAAAATGATTTCTTCGCACTGCCCCTTTAAAGAATATTGCATTGTTTAGTGTTGAAAACTTATTATATAAAATTTGTTTTGAGCACAATACCTCCCTTATTGTATGCAATGAGATCGGTTAAAAACACACTCCTATTAAGATGAAATATAAAATAAAATGAATAACATGAAGTTACATGTGTCTTAAAATAATATCCTTTTAGCTTTATAAAATTATTTTATATTTATTTTTTTCTTTTATCTCCTTATACATTTTCATTTAACCAAATTCCCACTTGACTTGCTAATTTATGTATTCAATTAAATGTTGTAATATACTCAATTCGCATAAATATTATTATAAGGACACATGTACAATCCATACATGCTTACGAGGAAAAATAATAAAAATATTTTCATTTTTGAAGTACACATCATGTACGTATGCATATAGTATGTATGTGTACGTATGTGTGAACATCAGTAGGATAATTATATCCTCACAGATAATTAAAAGACAATAGTTGTAATAATGTTTATTATTAAAAGAAAATATTTATATTTCATTCACTTTCAAAAAAATATGTTCAGTTTATTTCAATTATTAAATATACTATTAAAATTTCGATATGAATTTGAAAGGTTGGCAACGAATGCTGTTGGAGACAATACCTTCATATGTACATATTATATGTGAATGCAATATGAAAGCATTCATTTTATATTTCTAATTTTAATTAATATTATTGCAATTAATAAATTTTAGTTATTGTAAAGTTCATGTTATTGATATGAAATTTAAAATTTTAATTTGAAAGAACAGAAAATATTAGCGTATAACTATGACGTCTGGGTGTAAAAAATGACCTCCTTAAAATTTTTTTATGCGATAGCCTCAAAATTAATAATTACAAACTTGTAACGAGACAGTTTTAAACAATACGAGGCAAGGCCATAAAATTTAGCGTCGAAAATTATCCCAGACATGAATTGTAGAAAACCCTATATCAGTTAAGTAATACGATATCAATTATTTTTAAGTTTTTTTTTTTAAAAAACCTTATTTTATTAAGTTTCTATAAATATACTATGAATATACGCTCTACACTTTCATGATTTTATCAGTGCACAATAACACATAGATCATAAAAATGCAGCTATATCGTCTTAAAGTTCAATATTAAAAATATTATTAAGATTTTCCATAATTATTTGATTTTGCCACTTGGATCTTTAAAGATTTAGTAATACTTTAATATACCTTACATACATATAATATTAAATGTATAATATGTATAACAATAAATTAATCAAAAGATAAATATACAATATTAGAAAATAAAAAAGACAAGTACAAAGAGAAAAAAATGATTTCTCTCTATTTTCTTAATCCTTAACAATTTCATAACAATATTCGTACAAAGAGAACTGATCAGATTATATGATAAAATCAAATAAAAATTCTCGCTCCTCGATATATGAAAACTCGTTATACTCCAGACAATGTCAAAATTTTACTTTATTTCATTAACGTCGTATACAAAATTCAGTTTGAATGGTGTAATAAATTTAATAATTAGCTCATAATATACCATCATATGAAGTAGATTCATCATATTCCAAAATTTTTTGAAGGTTGCATGCATTTAGAATGCAATAAAAAGGCAAAATGAGACAATAAAAAAATTGGAAAGAAAATTCAAGGGTTAATTGCCTTCAGTTATAATTAAAAAATAATTATATTTTTTGATGACATCTCATTAATAGTAACTTCTTGCCTCATCAGGCTAATTTTGGCTGCCATTTTCTTTTTAACCTCTTGCCAGGAAAACGGCTAATTTTAGCTGCCATTTTGTTTTCTTCAATATTTAATTATGCTGTGCTGCGGTAGAAGAAGCCATCCGCAACTTTTTCGCTTTGAGATTTCTTTAAAAGAAATAGGTCTTTTGGGGAGGTCATAATTTATTATTTATAAGTTAAATTTTAACTTCCTATCTTCAAAGGTGTAGGAGTTTTGTAAACATGTCCACAGACGAACGAAAGAACGGACGGCGTACTTTTAAATAATTAAATAATTTAGTCGATACCATTCACTTACAGCCCAGATCCTAAACCAAAGAAAATGTGTACAATAAAATCTAAGTTGCCATATTTGTTGGATTCTATAATGAATTCTTACCAACTTTTTTTGCCCCTATTAAAATGTTTTAGAGTAGTAAATTACTAGATCAATACAAGACCAAATTTCGTAGGTTTTTTGAAAACAATTTTCTTTTATTTTTTCAATTCTACTTTTTGATATTTTACATAAAAAAATTAATTTCATGTGATAAGGAATTTGTCTGAAAAAATTTTAAGAGTCTGCAGTCTAAAATTATAACGACAACTACCACCATTTTCTTTATAACCATATAAATGTATGTATATCCTAATATTAGCAGGAATTTTTTGCAATAAACTTCTATGCAATAGTTTTTGAACAACAAAAATTAAAATAAAATAATAAAAAAAAAAAACTGCATGACAAATTCCATTTCTAGTTTTCTTTTATACCAGTTTTTAGTGAACATCAAATGTCAAATAAATAAAAATCTTCTACGGTGTTCTACGGTACATTCTTTTATTTGTTATCCGAAAAAAAAAAGAAAAAACAAAACAAACTAAATGACAGTCCTTGGAAATTAATTTTCCTATATGTACTTTTTTGTTTTCCTCCTTCTAGTTTCTTTTTCTATGTATGAATTATCATTGTTGTTTTATGGAATCATTTCATATACGTATATATATATGTAAGTATGTTTATGAGCAAATGAAAATCGCCAATTGCAGATGCTTTTAATGAAAATTATAAGAGCTAGGAAATAAATGAAGGTTTTTTTTTCTTTTTCTGGTTTTTCCCTGATAATTCTGATTAAAAATGAAAAAGTTGGTCAAATATAAGATGAGGATATGAAAACAAATATATGATTATTTTAAAAAGGACTCTTTCATATTGTGTATATATGAGCTATTATATTTATATATTGAAAGTGGAATGAGGCGAAACGAAAGGATATTAATTCAAGAGTACAAATATGATGGGAAAAAAAGAAAGAAAGTGAAATTAAATTTCTGCTATTCAAGTGTGTCTTGATGATTTATTGAATCCTCATAGATTTCATTTATGGAATAATAAAAATTATTAGTGGGGAGTTTTGATTTTTCTTTACGTTTTTTTCTGTTTTTGATTATAGTCGCGTTGAATTGATTGTATTCCATATATTGTGTTATAAAGAAGACATGCCGGGATCTATTTAATAACAAATATTATAAAGCTTCGTGGAATAAAAAAAAAAGAACAAACGGGTTTTTTTTTCCTGATGAAAATTTGTATGTTTAATAATATACATAGTATAAGGATAAAATTGAATTGAATGAAAACAAAAAAATTACGTTAATGAAATTTATTATGTGTGTGTGTGTACTTGCATGGTCAGTGTTTCGCTTTTCATTGGTTTCTATATTTGATAACTTGTATATGAAATGTTATTCCTATTCCAAAAAGTTTTCAACAAAATCAATTTGTTCGTATATACATAAGTATATAGAGCACACATGTATATTATATTATATATACATATACGAGTATATTTTATAATCTGTTTACTTTATTTAATAAAGCTCGTTGAAATTCATTGAAAAGGAAATTTTTAATTAAAAACATGATCAGATTAAAATTATTTGTTTAAAAAAGAGACTAAATATTTTTGGTACGTTCTTTATACTTGGTCCCTATCTCTTACAGAGATAGTCCATATCTCTTCATACAAGTCATCTGTACTGGAGCTCTTCTATATTCTATACATAATTACAAAAAATATAAAATTTTATAGAATAAAAGCTTAAACATTGGATTTTAAAATAAATTTTTTGATAAAAATTAAGAGCGAACAGCAAATATATAACTGATATTAACCGCCTCAAGAAAAGCAACAATTGTCACTTTTACAATATAAAAACACCTAGAATTTTTATCAACAGTTGATCATCGTTTTTGAGTAAAGTCCATCAAAGTATTCCTAAATTTAATTTTAATCAAGTAGTGAATTTATAGAATATAATTTGGAAGAAAAATTACATGTTATTTTGAAAAATTTATAAGCTTCTACAATATGTACAGTAATTCCAAAAATTATTTGTTCATATGAAAATTTTTTATACATATGTATTCCTGTAATATTGTTAGAAAACATTTAATCCAATTACTCAATATTATCAAATTAATAGAAAAGCTTGAGTTTTAGCAAGAAGAAAGTAATTTATTTATAATAATTTCAAAAATTTTCAAACTTAAAAATTATTTGTGCAGGTGCTTATCTTATGGGGAAAAATAATGGTGTAGTGGCATTACTTCCTGGAGATTACTTAAGACATCCTAATTGTGTCAGAAAAAGTGTTGGACATGACTTTATATTTGTTGTAAAAAAAAACCGTTTCCATTGTGGGAAAAACTAAAAGACAGGTAGATCATCTTCAAGAAACATGTACATCAGCCCAAAGAACGTATGAGCCCGATTTAGGTACATGGACTCCAATAGAAACTCCAATTTTTCGAAACTTATTAAACTGAAACTTAGAAGCTTCAATTGGTTATCAACATTTTATTAGATATTGCGATCTTTATTTCGTTTTAAATTCAGATTTTTTTTTATGCACAAATAATTTTTGAGATTTTGTTTTAATTGAGAGTAACCGAATTACTCTCTTTTTTGTAGTAATTCTTGCTTTTTTTTCTTGATGTATTTTGAATTTGATCGTTTTTTTTTTACAAAATTGCGAATGTTATAAAAATTGTTAACAGAAACCAAAAATTGATCAATGGGGACTAAAATATTTCCAAAAATAAGCTATAACAATTATTATTTTAAGCTTGCATTAATTTACTTGTACGAAAATAAAGAATCGAACTAGTTGGACAAATGTTTTTGAGAAATTTCACAAATATCCTAGAGACCATCGAAATCTAAATCAAACAGATTAACAAACGAATTGTGTTACAATTTTGAAATAAAATTATTACATACAAGCTCAGAAAATTTTTCAGCGCAAAATGTAGTTTAATTAAGGGCTTATTTAAAGGGCTTCAAAAATATTTCCCATGTTCTTTAAAATTACTATCAATGCAATTAACAAATTTCTTGAAAATATTTTAAATCATAAATTTATTAAATAATTTTTATTATTTATTTCGTATTTCAAAACTTAAAGATTTTCAATTAAAATACTTTTGGTAAGAGAGGTAAGAAGACCCAATACTCTGCTCTGCTACTACAATTTTCATTTACTCTGCTACTGCAATGGTAGCTGTTAACTGTTTTTAACATTAAAAGAAAACAAAATTTTAATCTTTAATTTTTCTATTTATTTAATATTTATCTAAACTTTTTTTTTTGATTAAATAAATACGCGCTTAATACTCACAAAAATATTTTATCTAAGAAATCATAGTGTAAATAATCACATTATTCTTCTCTAATACCCTTGTATCGATGCTTGTATGTATATAACACAAATAAATCAAAGTTATACATAAATATCTGCATGATATGTAAAACTACCACCGCCCAGTAAACATAAAAACATTTTATTTCATTAAAATCTCAAAAAAAATTAACTTTAACAAATAATGAAAAACAATAATAATAAAAAGAAAAAAATTAAGTTATTCCTATTCTTATATATACATACACACATTTTTAAGGGAATAAGGAATGAGTTTAAATTTTACATTTTACCATATAAAATAGAATAAAATAAAAGTGGATAAGAATAATATTATTTAGAAATTCGTTTCTCTTGGGAGGACAAGACAATATTTTTTGCCGAAACAATCAAACCACTAGAAGATTTTACTATTGTTTTTATTTCTTCATTGTGTGTATAAACTGAGAATTCAGGATGATTTTCTTAAAAATAATATTATGAATATTTGTATATGTATGTAAATGTGTACGCAATATTCAAAGATTCCATAATGAGTACTTATTTTCAAGTGTATATAAACAAAAATTTTTATAATCAAAATGTATCCTTTATTATTTTATCCTTTATAATTTAACATAAGAAATTGAGAAAACAATAGAATATTATGAACAATCAATATATGTTTGTATGTATAACAGAATAACATCTTCATTTAAGGAAACATTTCATAAAGCAAAAAAAAGGACTAAAATATCAACAATTTTATTTGGAATACATTTTTGATTCCTTTTGTTTTTTTCTTATTGAAATTTTATTTATTCAAAAATTGAATCTTTTGTTAAAACTAAAATTTATATAATAGTCATCAGAAATATTAAAAGTATCTATAAAGAGTAAATAATATATGTAAATACAATATAATATAGTGTTTTCATGAAAATAATGTAGAGCTTACTCATCAACAATCTCAAATCGCTTATAGACGTAAAATATTAATTTATTTATTTCGTTATAAGGACAAAACGAATAAAATGTTTATTTGATCTAAAGTTGGATTTGATGAAATCAAAATGATTATACTTTGTATAATAAAGGTTTTCATGAGGATAGAAATAATTTTTAATTTATAATAATTTTCTTGTTTGGGAATAGAACCCAAAAGATAAAGGCAAACTTTCAGATCAGTTTTTAAGCTGACTTTATCAATTTAATAACCTCAAAACTTTAATATTTTTACTTTTATACTGCAGCGTAAAAAATTTACATATTATTGCGCTTTCATAATTGAACAAATTTATAATTTAAATTGCCAAAATTTTAGGGTATCTTTTTTAAATGTGCATCTGTCAAAAAATACAATTTTTCTTAAAACTTTTCAAATTTATTACAATTTATGTAGAAAATAACAAAAAATTTTAAAATTGCTGTGGAACCTTCGCATTCAAAACGATTATTAAACCAATATGGATTTGAATTTTTTCGTCAAAATTTTTGCAAAAACAATATGGAAGGCGATACGGTCGACCTAAACCCTTATGTAGGTTTAAAATAGGGAAATCACCGTCATTTATGAATTCGTATAGGGTTCAAGTATTATTATTTAAAAAACAAGAATTAATTATTAATATAGACCCAAGTAGAATTTTTCTGAAAAGCCAGCAATTAATAAATTCCATGTTTATTTTCATCTTTTTTAATATCATCGGTTTAAAAAATCATTTAATATCATCAAAAGCAGAAGTCTATAAACTCTGACTAAATTCAATTTGGAAAAACCGTAAAATCGTTATGCTAATCAATTAAATGCAATTGGATTGGCGCCTATAATTACTAAACTGTATTTTATATGATTTTTTGCCACAAAAAAGGTTATGCTTTCTTAATTTATATGAATAATTCAGATTAAAAAATGCACTTAGCGCTTTCTGCTTTTAAACCGGCGATATGTTCCATACGATTATCATTGAGGATAATAATATCGCCAGTATATCCCCTTTAAAAAAGTAAAGGTCGCATATGATGCAACTTGTCAATAAACCAAAAACAGCAATTTTTTCAGGAGGCATCCACGGTTTTTATAATTAATTCTGTAAGCGAAAAATAAAGCAATAAAAAATAGTAATGAACCAAAAATAAAAATATTTTCAAACTTTCGACAAGTTTTTCAAAAATTACATGGATCTTTTACTTAGAAACTTCAAGATTCAAGAAAATAAATAAATTTTTATTGATAGCATTTCACAGAATTATGAAATATCAATAATCAAACTATATTTTCGGTAATATTCCCGATCAAAACATTTAATAAATTTCATAAACTTTCAGTTCGATCTCAAATTGTAAACTTAATTTTCTAAAATTCTTTATTTTACAAACAATCAAACAATAAATATTTTGTCTGTTTTTGCTCCTTCGCCGCATGTATACAAAAAATTTTGTATATTCATTTCTTGTCAAAATATTTTTAGAACTCCTTTAGAGGTTAATTACATTTTTGTGATATGACAGCATGAAGATAAAAATTTTTTTGAAGAAAACAGAAAAAAAAAAACAAAAGCATAATAGTCTCAACTTTTTTTTTCATCCTGTGAATGATAAATTGTTGTCTGGCTTCAAATTTATAAGGCTCTTATAAGTCATAAATTAATATGTTAGATATCCTTATGAATATATTGTAGTTTTAGAAGAAAAACAGAAAAAAAAACAAATAGAAAACTTCTCAGTAAAGTAATTTTTAATAAAATTTATTTAATCTTACATCAAAATTTATTTTTTTATTTACGATGCATAGATTGTTGTTGTAATGCATATCCTTTCAACAAAACTATTAAGATTTCTAAGAATTTAAAGTGGATATTTTACAGTTATTGAAAATTCCTGTTTTAATTTCAATTTATTTAATAAAAAATTTGAGATTTTTTTGTAATAAACTATTTTTAATAGCATTTGCGAAGGTCACATAAAATTTCTATTAACTTAAGCAATAAATGTAATTTTATTGTTAATGTAGAATTAAGTCTTGTCATTTATAAGTTTATAATATAAGCTATAATATAATGGCGTTATTAATTTATAATAAAATTTAATGGGATACAAATCCGATGGCAGAGAATCTTTTGCTAAAAATTTGAGTAATTCTTGATTTGTAACTCTTTGTAAACAAAATTACCTAAAACATATTTTTAATGCGTTTGCTATATGCTAGCCGATGAGGATGGTTAATTTGAAAAATTACCTAAATTCATTTGCAGTTTTGAAACTCCTCTATTTTTAAAGCTTTTTAATAGTAATATCGGAATTTAAATTTATGTCATTGGATTTAAAAGAAGAATACGTACTGTTGACTGTGTCAACTTTGTGATACCTATACGAATGAGTGATTTTAAGAGCTGTATGTCACACTGTTTCATACATCTTCTTGTTTTTTTTATATGGTGTTATTTTAAACATATATGGTAGTTACCACATATAAATTCATACCAAGGCAAAGATTTTTACTGTAAATAATGGCCATATCACCATATCACCAACGCAAAATTTCAACTATGTAATTTCAATAGTTTCCATAATAAACAATCAAATAAGTTTTGAAGTTGTATGGCAGCTTCCACAATGAATCAAAAAATTTCAACTAATTTTAAATATATTTAAATAAAATATTTACTTGTGCGAAATTTCAATGCTGCCATACAGCTATCATAAACGCTCATTATACCTTAGCAACTTTTACTGAAAATAGTGGCCACGTTACCATATATTTGTTTATATAAAATTTCAGTACTGTACCCTGTGTAGTATATAAGATGACAAAATATCCATTGAAATTGCATGGCAACGATTTTTATCGCATATAACAGCCCTAATAATATATTTTCTTGTGCGAAACTTCGTATATTATAGCTTCAGTAATTTCTGACATATAAACCAATAACCTTTGAAGCTGTAGGACAGCTATCTGAACCACTGTCTTGATCAAATTCAATTTAAATAGGGTTCGTGCATTTATTGTTGTGGATTATTTTTAAAAATTTGACGAGCTTAGCTCATTTAGTTTTTGAGTTAACGTTGGGATGGACGGAAAACCGGATGGATAGATGGGGAGACGTTGTTAAATCGACTCAGAATTTGACGCTGATCATACACTTACACACTTATGCCTACGCGAACATACATTCGTACGCGTCTGATTACGGAACTTTACTACAGTAATATTGTGTAGATAGCCATACTGTGCCAATAAGTTCATGCATATTACGTACATTTAATTTTTGTGTTATACAATATAGTTTAATATACGAGTAGTTAAGGTTTAATTTTATAAACTATAGGCTGAAAACTCTTTGCCGTATGCATAACGTATACCAAAAAATTCGAAAAATTTATTTAGAATTTTAGGTTAATCAAATGAACGAAAAAACATTCAATAATACATAAAACTCTCACCAATTACAATTACTTCACAGTCACCAATCTCTTAAATTTGAATACGAATGAAATCTGCAAAATCAAATTATTATAAAAATTAAGGGACGACTTATTAAATACAAAATAGCAATGACAAAATGTTGAATATAAAAAATTTCCCAATTTATTTTTAATTTTGTTTTTCTAATTCTCAATAATTTGTGAGTATTTTTTTTTTAATACCCATAAATTTTCTTAATTTTTCATTTTATTCTTTTTTATTTTTATTGGAATAAAATATTCAAATTACAACATTTTGTGATTTTATTTACAAAAATAAAATATAATTTTAGATAAAAACCAAAAAATAATTATACATACATTTTTAAAATATCATTTTAGATCAGGCACATACCAAAAAGTAATTAAGGCGTTACCAGAAAGCAATATATTTAAAATGTGTTAATCCTTTAATGGCAATTTATATTTTACTACTTTTTAATTACAAAATATGTAAGTTAGGAACATAAAATAACCATTATTTAAATTTATATTCACATTAATAAATATTTATGTTTGTGTTTATACGCATATATACACATAAACATATAACAATACTAAAATTGTATATAACAATTTTAGCTTTATTATAAGAATATATTTGGTTCTAAATAGTGGTAAAGCATTGTGCTTGCGTATTCTTCTATAGCGTGCTATAAATATGTAAGATAATTGTTAATTTTTTAAGAACATTTAATAAAATTGAAAAGTATTTTGTGTAACCCCTTTTCTTCATCATCAACCAAAAATAATTATAATGCAACAACAGGAAACTCCATTAATACTGTCATGGTGTCACTATCTATAAATCACCGATGGATGATCTTAAAATTATTTTGTGTTCCGGAGGCGCGAAAATCACTTTCTTTTATTTTTTTGTTTTTTTTTGCTTTTCTTTTTGTTTTCCTGATTTATTATCTGTTATCTTAGCGTAAATTTTTTTTTTATCTTTTTTTCTACACATTTTAATTTTTAGAATTTATTTCAATCTCTAAATGTAAAAGCTCTTTTGTACTCCTTAGTCCTCACTCTTCTACAGTGTTCTTTTTTGTTATTCTTTGGCATATTTAACCGCACATGCATGAAAATCTTTTACCGTTCAACTATATAAACGTAGATCAGCGTGTGGTGTTAATCAAAGAACTCATTTTACTCCCTTTCGTAATTTCATGTTTTATACAGGGTGATTCTGAAAGATATACAAAAACATATTTTATTGGTTAGAGGATCGAAAATGGGTAAAACATTTATTCCGGACTGGGTGCCAAATCTCAAGGTTTCCGAATTCCAAGAATTTTAAACGAATTTTCACGAAATTTTTATTTATCAAAGTTTTTCTTTTATTATAACTTTCGGGCTGAAAAAGATATCAAGCATTCGAATTTTAGGCAAAATCAGATTTTTCCCTTGTTCTATTTTTTCAGTTTTTTCTAACTAGGCAATTTCGTAAGAAATTTTTTAAGATTTTTTATAGAATTTTGGCTAGCTGCTTAAGCTTTAATTTAAGTCGTCAAACATTAAAAAATTTTTTATGGTACGGAAAAGTACCTTTTTATGGTATTTAGCACAAAAACCATTCCTATGTCCAGACTTTAAAGGCCCTATTTTTCACTTATTTTAAGCGCTGTCATTATCAGTTATCATTAATTTTGAATGACGAGAGTCACTTGAAAAAACGGCTGACATTTTTAAGACCCGTTATTTTGTAAAAAATCTGAATTTTAGTGTTTTCATCAAAATATAAAAGATATGTATATA
This sequence comes from Condylostylus longicornis, assembly GCF_029603195.1. Taxonomy (NCBI): domain Eukaryota; kingdom Metazoa; phylum Arthropoda; class Insecta; order Diptera; family Dolichopodidae; genus Condylostylus; species Condylostylus longicornis. The sequence goes on along the minus strand of NW_026577973.1, from coordinate 13,424,206 downwards.
TAAAAGATATATAAATTGAAACAAAATTTTATACAAACTCTTAATTTGAAACACAAAAATTGATTTTAAAAAATTTGAAATTTTTGAAAAGAAAAACTAGAATTTTGTATTAGGAAAAACAAAAAAAAAATCTAGTAATCAAAAATTTTTTTTTCGAAACTTTTCTTGGTAAAAAAAATTGATAGGTTTTTTATTTTGCCAATTTTTATAAGAAAAGGTACCTATATGGTTTGAAATTTTTAAATGCATTTTTCTCGCATTTCATGCAACTTAAAAATTTAAAAAAATAATTTTCGGAATCTAGACACCATTTGGCATCTGAAGTTATAAAAATTATCCAGCTGGAGCGAATTTTTAAAGACATGACATATAAATTTTGACATTTATTTTAATAGAAAAAAAATTTTTTTGGACAGGAAAATTTAATTTTTTTGAACAAAATGGAGTTTGTAAATTATATGGAATTAAAATTATTAAGCTGATAAATAATTAATAAATAATTTATTGGAATTAATAAATTTTCAAGATATTCCTACAAAAACTAAAATTGACATGCGGTTAATGCAACTAAAGAGGCATTCCAGTAAGGCAATTAGTTAATAGAAACAGATTTCGAAGAAGAAAAACATAAATTTTTCGATTCAGATAAACTTCATAGGAAAATTTGGTAATTTTTTTGAGGAATTTGTAAAATTTTTGAATAAAGGAATATTAAATTGAATTCTATTTTAGTTTTGGATTTTAATTAAATTTTTGGCTCACAATATTTATGATTTTTGTGCTATATCTTCTGTACCATAAAAAATCTTTTAATGTTTTAGGGCTTGACGTTTAAGCAACTGGGAAAAAGAAAAAATTTCGTACGAAATTATCTAGTTAGAACAAACTAAAAAAGTAAAACAAGAGAAAAATTCGATTTTGCTTAAAGTTCGAATGCTTGGTATTCCGAAGATACATAAAATACAGAGTCAAGCAACATGTTTTCCTTTACTAGGCCTTTCAGAAACTGTTTGTTTGAAGTTCCTATCTTTTTAAGTCCGAAAGTTGTAATAAAAAAAAAACTTGGATAAGTAAAAATTTCGTGAAAATTCGTTTAAAATTCCTGCAATTCGGAAGCCCTTGAAATTTGGCACCTAGTCCGAAACAAATCTTCTACCCATTCTCGATCCTCTAAAAAATGGCATATGTTTTTGTATACCTTTCAGAATCACCCTGTAAACAAGTTTTTGTCTCTTAAAACCCTTTCTACAATTCCAATGTAAAAAAATTAACTCTTTCAAAAATTTTAAGATATCAATTTCAGTACTCCCATATACAAACAACATTATAGATATCCTGTGATAACAATACACATATACATACATATACAAAAATCGCAAAAAGAAAATCTTTTTAATTACCTAAAATGCGTTTGACTACTAATTAAAAATATAATAATAATAATAATCATAAAAATATATATAAAGCGGTTACAAAACAATTCACGATACTATGCGTTACAAAATTAAGTATAAAGTGTTAACCAAAATTATCATTCCAATCTATAAGTGTACTGAGAATACTATGAAAGTTCACTCTACTATAAAATTTTTATATAATATCATCAGTTTTTTATTTATGGAAAACGTCTACGTTTACGAATTAAAAAATTACAAAATATTTTAAGGGAAATTCAAAGGAAATTCTAAATTTAAGGATAAGTAATAGATTTTTTTGAGAGAGTTTTAAATTACCGCAAGTTTTTATTTTAAAACTTTTTCATTTATTTGGCGAAAAAGAAACATAAAAAACCAGCAAAAGAAAATTAAAGATAAAGGACAAAGATATTTATGATATTTTCCATATTGAAATGCGAAAGTAAAAAGACTGGCAAGCATCCAAATATATTTAATTTAAACCTAATTTATGGAGGTAATAAGAGAGATTCTTTATCACCTTTTCAATATTACGTTATGATCTGAAACAAGTTTATGAATTTTACTTAAAGTTAAGTAAGACAAAATTATGCAAACGAGAATCAAATGGTTAAACTGCTTTACATTTTACAAAAAAATATTTTAGGTAATACCAATTACATTATGTACATATATACAGTTTTCCAGGAAATTTCCAACAAAACTCTATTTCCGTTCACTAAAAATAATATTTTAGGTCAACTTTTCATTTTTCAATTTTCATATAATTTACAAAAAGTAAAATTGATTTCAGAACTTACCAAAATTTCAAAGTAAAATCGAGTCGACTAGAAAAATTTTTGAAGAATTAAAATGCGCTCAGTCTGAAGGAACAAGAATTTTTGCAAACAAAAAAAAAACGTTGCTTTGGTTTTTTCAATTATTGTCAATTGCAGGGCTACCTTTTTAGTTCTTTATTGTATGCAAAATAAAACTAGATTCTGAAAATGAAGTTATTTTACCAAAATATTAAGTAAAAAATAGAATAACTTATCCCATACTTATGTCTAACTTATCTCTAAATCAAATTGTTCGACACTTATTTTGATTTAACAATCATTCTATTCTATTCAGCTTATTCAATTGACAATTTGCAATACACTTTTAGAATTATTTCATCAGTATGCAATACACATAAAAAGGGCAAAGGCTTTTAAAACAATAAAGGAGAGCGTGTCGTTAACTCCCAAATATGGTTCATAAATTAAAACTAAATTTTCAATTTTTTACTTGAACAGCAAACGAAATTTTAAAATCTCAATTTTGTTAGTCTATTTTAATTAGTTTGCTTTTCCTTCTTCAATGATTACTGGAATAAAAATTCTTTTTTCATTTACACCAAATTTTTTTAAAATTTAATATCTTGGTTTTGACAAGCCATATTAATTATTAAATTATAAATAGTTATTATTAATAATAATCGAATAATCAAAGATGATTTTTATAATATTTGAAAACGCTTTATTAACAAATGAAATCAACATTTTAAGACAATTTTTTACAAAATGTTCAAACAATCTCCTAAAAAAGGCGCGTATTACTTTCATAATTCAAAAAAATTAAAAAAAAATTCAGGGCAATGACCATAAATGCTCTTATATACAAACTATATGTACTAGAATTTATGAGAATTTTTTTCTCACAGTTTCTTAAGTATCCTGTATGAGCACGAAACTAATTAATAAATAAGAAGATAATGAATTGTAGAAAACAATAACCTCTAAAAATTCATAATTATAAAAATAACATTATACAAACTTGTACTTATAAGCACATACATACATACATACACATATGTGTATGAATATTGTATAAATTGATTACAATATTTTCTTCATTTTGACTTTTCCTCTTAACTTTTACATTTTCTTAATTTTCCATTCAGCAAAAAAAAAAAAAAGAAAAAAATTTTCAAAAAATTTTTCAGTTCAGTTCAGTTCGAAAAGGAAACAAGCGGAAATGTAAACAACAGAACACCATGACATCAACGTTCTCCTTCATATTTTTCTTTTGTTTTTATTTTCGTTTGCTGATTTCACTTTCACTTTCACTTTCTACAACTTTACAATAGTAAAACAAACCATATAACGGTTTTAACAATTATTATGTACTTTATTTCTGGCAATAGTCCAAAGGCAAAACCAAAACATTAAAATATGATATTTAAAAAAAAAAAACAAAAACAAAAAATAAATGCGTATATTTTAGGAAATAAGAAAAAAAAATTTTGAATTTTCTATAAAAGAGGAAAAAAAAAACTCCTTGGCAACAAAAATTTTCTTTTCCTATGATGCGTACACAAGAAAGTCCCACCTTATTATAATTGCAATGAAAATAATATTAACTGCTATAAGTGAAGGATAAAGATTATCCATCACTATCATAGGATATAAAATGTTAAATAGATCCCTCAATATTATTAGAAAATTATTGCATTTTTTTTCTACGATCCATTCTTGAATGTAGAATATTGCTCATTAGATCTAATACTTAGTAGTTTTTGGAATTTTACTATTCCTTAATTTTTTTTAAATTATTTTATTATTTTATCATAAAAATCATAAAATCTGTTGCTGCTTCTGATAAATTCTTCCGAATTTATCCTTTTTTCCTACTTGTCTTGTCGCCGGATATCGCCTTCTTATAAAACTTTCTCACTATATCCTAAATTATAGATATTCATTGAAAATTCCAAATTCAGGATGAGAACTGACAGTTTTAAGCACTAAAATTTTAAAAGAATATAATCGTCTTGCAATTAATTTGAATTATTTTCAAATTAATTTGATAAAACAAAAATTTTATCTCAATAATTTTTCAATATCGTCGTGATTCATCGTTGTTTATTTAAAAAAAAATTTATAGTTGGCTTGGCAACAAAGAAAATATGTACAACTGTTAAATTTTTCATATTTCTTGCATGACCAGTTAGCAGCACTTGATGCTCAAAAATACTGTTAAGTCAGCACTTAATTTTGAAAAATATTTATAACCTGAAAGCTTTTAATACTGAAAAATACTATTAAGCTAATACGCTTCATGTTAGTAGTTACTGCTGGAAAAATTATATCCGAATTTGAAAAACGCAGTTTCTAATATTTATATATAAGTTTGAAATTTCGATTCACTTTCTAATTTCCTTATATGGGCTTGTAACAGGTTGCTATATTTAACGAATAAATAAAAATTTAAACAGAGTTTGATTTCTGCATCAATATTTCTGCATTTGGAAATTATAAAAATTATTTTTTAGTCGTCATTCTTAATTCTTAAATTTTAAATTCCTTTTACTAAATTCATTCGTTCTAAATAATAAGCACTTTCCCAGAACGTCTTTTTTGCATTGCACAATTTGCAAAAGTCATGAATCCTAATACTTTTTGACGCTAGCGTTATAAGTCCCATTTCTAATTGCTAAAGCAATTAGGGCTTTTAAAAATGGGCTTTTTATTTTTTATTTTCCATTCGCTTTTATGTTACTGCATTTAACAGTCACATATATACATATACATACATATATTATATAAGTATTTAGATTTGGATCAAAACACTCATAAATTTAAAAAAAAATTTACCTGAAGACTGATACTGGGGTATCCTTTCCTTTTATAATAAGATTTTTGATTTTCTTTTGGCGATTATATGTTTAGAATCAATGCAACTAATTACATTTCGAAAAGCAGTTTGTACTCGCAACTTCTGAAAATCATTCATAACTTCTATACATTGTTGCATTGTAGAAGGCCACTTTCCAAACTGATTTGCTTAATATTAACAATTTTAAAATACTAAAACTTCAATTAACTGCCATTTGCAAATGAAAGTGATTGACGTGATTGACATGATCGTCAGATTGATGACGTTCTGGGAAAGTTCCACACTTACAATATTTTGCTTCAAGAACATTATAAACATAACTGGCAATAAATGATGATCTTTCAAAATTTAACCACTCATAATCATAACTACATAATATAATTTATAAATAAAATATTTTCTATTGAAAAAAAAAAGGGTTAAAAGGGTTGAGTTGAATACATTGAATTCTGAAGTTATATATAGAGAAAACACAAAAACATTAATATATAGCAAAAAAAAATTAAAGCAGTATAATAATATAGTCGTAAAGGGGTTGAATTTCAAATTCCTATTCATCTTGTTAAAACATCAAATTTATTGTCGAAATAAGGAAATTAAAAGGACTTTCGTCTTCTTCTTTGGTGTATCTCATATTATTCAATATTCTTTTAATGTTCTTATATTATAAAACTGTGCGTATTTACTTATACATAAATATAACAGATAATATTAATAATTTAGTAATATTATTGCGTGTATATTCGTATGCACAGTAATAATATTAATGTTGATGATGTAAAGATGTTCAATATAAAGAATGGCTTAAGATGAGTTATAAAAATGAAAAGGGTTTTAATAAAAATGAATTGCTTGTGTTATTGCTACTTTTTACACAGAATTTTATGTCCTATAATACTGAAAATTTTACATATATAAATATTATTTAATAAAATGAGAAAAAAAAATATCGAATTTCAATTTTTTTTTTTCGTTCATATTCTTATTATGATTTATAGTAAATTTAATTATTATTTTTGAAAGATTTGAATGAATTTTTATCTTTTTTGTTTTGTTTTTTCTTGGTCAATTTAATATTAAAAGAAAGATTACCGATTTACTGAAAGGCCTGAAAGGTAGAAAAAGATAAAAAGTAATTTGATATTTTTTATTTCTATTAAAAGATAATGGACCACTGGGATAAAGGGTATATTAATAAGTTTATTATATACTGATTTAATAATAATAATATTTTAATGAAATTCATTTAAATTTATTTTATTAAATAGTTGAAATTATAAAATAATATTATTTACAAAATAATTATTGAACCAAATCGAACGACAAATCAATGTTTATCTTATACAATTTTATAGATATGCAAACGTACTTACATAAAATATACTTGTAGACCTACATAATATTGATATATGCATATATGATATACATAATAATAGTTTATTAATAATATTGTTGATTAAGCACAAATACAATATGCAATAACGAAAACAAAATGCTACACAAAGAATAGTATTCTTACAAATTTTTTTGCATACGTTTAGGCGAACATTGTACATAATATTATTACGATTTACGATTTTCATTTAGAAAATAATTCAAAAATCTTTGAAAACTTATTTGTTTTGAAATTTCTATTTAACTATAGAGTGTTATCTTTAATAATGTTTTTGATATCGGTAAAAAAATTTAGACTTAGAGCGAAGAACAGTGACATTTTTGGGGATTTTCGATAATTTAGATAAATTCAAGCTACAAAATTTGCAAAAATAGTATGTTTGAAAATAAAAGTGTTGTACTTGAAATTCTTAAAGAAATTTTAAGTTTTTTTTATAACAGCTGCAAAGATGTTATAAATTGCAAAAAGAGCATAATAGCAAAATGCGGTGAATATTGAAAAATTACTCGAGCATGTTATAAATTCAAAAGTAGAATATTCAGTTTCTTCAGATTTGTACGTATTTATACGTGAAAATAATTTTTACGACTTGATTTAGAATATTTTCAGGGCATGTCTAAATTATCAAAATTCCTCATATTCTTGTCTATTCTAATTAAAATCACATGCAATGTTAATGTACCACAAATACAATTACATTCGAAATTTGATAATTAATATTAATGATTACTCGTTTAGCAGTTAATTAGGATAAAAAAATTCTTGACCAAGTTATTTTGTAAAATTTCAAATTACAGTAATATTTATAGTAATATATAAATAGACCTGTATTATTTTTACATAGTCTTGGCCTTGTGCCATATTTATCTCAGTTAAGTACGGTTAAATATTATATGGTTATCTGACTATATGGTGCAATTGCTATGGCGCTGGCCCTCTAACCGGAATTCCTTATATATAATAATACCAACCAAAATAAAACAATAAAGTAAAAAAACCTTCAATATAATGCTCCCAAGAGGAAGTAAGGAGAAGATAAAAATATTGTATGGATATGTGATTCAAGGTTTTTAAAACCTCACGAACGTATGTTCGAAGGTACTATTTAAGGGATTATTTGTAGCAGCCCTACAACTTCCAATGTTATTTGGGTAAATCTCAGAAATTTTATAGAACCTACAGTATTGAAATTTCGCACAAGCAAATATTTTAATACGGCTCTTATATTTGATAAAACTAGTTGAAATTTTTTGACTTGTGGTAGTAGCTGTCATACGAGTGTTACATTCAAAAGAAGTTGCTATATAACTTCGAAACTGAAGTACTGAAATTTTGCATAAACGAATAAAAATCGGGATTACTTATGGAACGCTGTGGCAATTAACACACTGCACTTGAAATCATTCATTCGTACTGGTCAACTCTACCTATTATTTAGGATTTTAATTTAATTAAGGCAAAATTTTTAAAACTCGAAATTGGAAAGATAATTTTATGTAATTTAAGAATTTTCGAATTTTTTTCGGAAATTCAATAGTTTCAGCACTATTATTTTACTTTCGATTGAGCAGTTCTTAAATGTCATAAAGTTGTAAAAAGTATTTCCGATTAAAATTTGTGTTACAGGCACGTAATTTGTAAGAAATTTATGCATACAGGGTTATGCATTCTAGTTTTAATTGCAATTTGGTTATAAATTTTTAATTTCTTTACATTCTTTTAAGTGCTACTGCATTAGTAAGAATTATTTTTTGAAAATGAGTGACATAGAAAAAGAAATCAGAGCCCTATTACCTCAACAACATTTACTTTAAGTAATAGTAATACTTTTTTAATTAGTAAAACTCGTTAGTGTTTTGACTCTCGGTAACACTTATAAATAAATTACCTTCATATGCAAATGAAATTGATTGATGTAATCGCCACGAATCATTCATCTAATTCAAAAAGTTCTATCATTTTCTAAACTGTAACAATAATTTCCTAGTAAAGAGACATGACTTGTATACGAAAAAGGAATGTATCTAGTAGCTATATATACACATACCTGATATGAGTGAAATGGTATACGTCAACACGATATGATTACCAATATAATAACAAATTAACTTTTAAATTGAAAATTATTTTCTGATTTTTAACTATTTTTTCTGAATTTCAAATCAAAAAATTAATACATATTTCTATTCAATACGCAAAAAAAGAGAAATTCCAGGACCACATCCTTATTTTTAATAATTTCTTTTTTATATTTACAATTGCACATTTATAAATGCGCATTTTTTACATAAAATATATAAATAAGATAAAATATAAATCATAATTTCCTATATACATTAAAAATGAAAATGAAATTCCGGATAAATGTCATAACGGTCAATATATGGGTTCACATATCCTGTGTCCTGTGTTCCCTTGAGAAATTTTTTTTATTATTATATTTGTTTTTGTTTAACCACCCTAATATTATGTGTTAGTTATGTTGTGATATTGCTTTCATTCAATATGTTAGAAAAAAAAAATTGGAATAGGTAAAAATTCTGATTCTTTCTATCATCGTTGTGTCCTTTTTAAATAATCTATGCATGAAAAACGGAAGTCGTTGTCGATATGGTTCATAAATTCTAATAGCAAAAAACGAACAAAAAAATAAATGTTTCTTTTTTTTGCTAAAATTGCGAAAAAATTATAATAAAAAAATATTTCTTTTTTAATCAAAACATTAACATTTTTTACTTCCTCCCTACTTTGTCTTTACTTTTTCTCTCCATACTCTTTTATACTGTACATTTGTTTTCAGCACCACTACCATAAAATATCCTTTCTTTAGCATGCTGCATAAATATACAGGACTCTTCTTTTCATAACATTTTTTATGAGAGTTTTAAAAAAAATGAACCCAAAAACTAATTTTGATGGTGAAAAATTGTTACCAGACGACCAAATAAATGACAATAACATGGTTGGTTAATCAAATGGTTAGTTTTTCAGGCAACTACAATTAATATTCATTTCCATATTTATGTGTACATGCATATTATGGCAATAAAAGAAAATAAAGAAACCGAGAAAATATTTTTTGAAAAAAATAGCATTTAAAAATTTAAGTGAATTTTCTTTTATTTTAGAATTTTCAAATTTATGTAAAAGTTTGCCATGAAAAAATAAAATGATTTTTTTATTTTTTGATCTAGTTAATTTAAATTTTGAAAATTTATTTTTCTAATTATATTCCAGCGAATTATTAAATTTTTCAAACGCATGAGGGGGCTAATAAATTCGATATGAAAAATAATAGTCTTGGATGGAAATCATTTTTTAAAAACCGTTTTGATTGCAGATTCTGAGTGCAATGAGAAATTTTCAAATTAGATAATAAATTATTAAGAAATGGATGGATTCATTATTAAAGGATGGATGAACCTGGTAAGTTTTCCATATTGTTATTTTTAATTTTTAAAAATTAAAGCAGCAATTTTTTATTATTATAGCAATAATTTTTTCTTTTTATTAATATTCAATAATTTGTTTAATGAATATTATTCGACAACCTCAAATGTTTAGGTCTTGAGAAAACAAAATTAGTATAGAAAACATTTAAAATTTGAAATCATACAGAACAATATTTTATTTGGGTCTGATTAAAAACCTATCCATTGTCTTTAGCTACCATATAACAATAATCATAATTTCATTATTGAAATTATAGGCGTTCCGACCACAGCTGCCATAATCATTTATAGCCTTGATAAATATGTAACAAATCTCAATAAAATGTCAACCCTGGACGCTATGCGTAAAATTTAACAAGAAATAATTTTTAAACAAGGTCGCTCCTTGAAAAATTTTATACAAAGATATAATTGTATAAGATAACAGTATTTGTGTTACTCATGAAATAAGCAATTCGTATACTGGCATTATAGAGTGAACACGACCAACTCTATATATATTCACTCTCGTTTCTATTGTTAGTGTTTCATATGTTAGACTTCACCTTTCCAAAATTTAAGAGTATAATACACTTGCACACATTTGAGTATTAAAACAAATTTATTTAAATTTTAACTATGCAAATTGCATTTAACCTAAATATTTATTTATAAAAATATTTATTATCCTATATTCATGCCAAAAGTCATAAAACTTATTTTAAATTTTTTTTTCTGAATTGCAGTAAATGAACAGAAATATCAAATAATAAATTTTATGTATACATAAACGTGGTCTACGTAATTTACGATTATGTACCGTATGAGAAATTTTGATTGAAATTTTAAAAAGAACTTTTAAGGCCGATAGAAAATAAATAATAAGTTATAAGAATCGTACTGCATGTACAGAGTAAAAAACCAAAATCCTATTCGTTAACCATAAAACTTATAATTTGCAATTGATCTTGTTTAGTTTTTTAATATAAAACCACAAAAGCCATAAAAAGGCAGAAAATTTTTAATATAGGTTCAAATCTTTGTATTTCTAATTTACAATAACAAATAATTAAATTCAGAATGCTTCAAAAATATTTCTTAGAATTGAGGGATGATTTTTCAATTTTAAGTAAAATATTTTGTTCTGAAAAAGAATTTTTGAAAATGTATTATGAAAATATGAAAATAGTGTGCAAATTAGGAACACTTTTAAAAATAAAGTTAGTATAATCATTTCAAGAACGTATTCTTCAAATCGTATAATCTTAATTATAAAAAAAAAATGTACTGAAGTGAATATCATATAACTGTCCGCATTGTTAAAATGTCGTATAAGATTATGAAAATTTTCCTTAAAGTCTTTCTTCAAATTCTATGAAAGGTAGTCAGTTTTAAGCATAAACTTTAAGTCAGTCAGCTTATAAATATGTAATTTTGATTCTTATTTGAAATTCATTCTATGTGATCCGATATTCCTGCAAATTATCCCATCTAATATAACAATCAAAGCTCAAATATTAAATTACAAGAAATTTCATCAATTAGTTCCTGAGATGTTGATAAAATAATTAAAATCGGTCATTAGTGAAAGTTCTTTTACTAAACTCTCATTTTCCGGAAAAATTTACTAGATTTTCTCAAGAAAATAGCCAACCAGATTATATATTAAGCAAAATTGTAATATGAGTAGTAGTAAACAAAGTTGAGATTACAGTTGAGATTTGAGTTCAGTTATAAGTTCATTTATTCAACCATTTTTTGCATACAAATACAGTCATAGGATAGGATCTAGGTCTATTATCGCTTATTCAATAATTATTAAATTATATTTTAGAGAGACTACTTAAGCTACAATGCTTAATTTAAACTATGTTAATAACAAAGCCACTATATAAGAATAACAGGTTGCATACCTCCAATATAGAATCCTACGGGGGTTATAACGCATTTATTCGTACAGGTATTACAGAGTTCAGACATCTATCTCCTTCTTTAAAAAAATATTATTTGATTTATTAAATTTCCTCAATATACTCGTACAAAGAACATACATCTACTTTTTCGAATATATTTTTTATTAACAATTAAAAATTATTGAATCGACACAGAAAAGAAATAGGCTTACATTTCAGTATGATGCATTTTAAAAATTATATTATGAGATTTGTTAGCCTCATTTTTTATATTTCAAAAATTTTGTGGTCATGTAAGAAAATTATTTTAATTTCTTTTTGTAGGTCAAGTTAAAATCCAAAAACATAGAAAATCATGAATTTTTATTGGTCACAATGTAGTAAAAATCTGTACGTACTTGTACCAAAAAAATTACATACAATTTCAAATAAACACAAATTTTTTATTTTTAGTAACATTTTAATGTTTTGCAAATTGTGTGTGATTTTAACATTAAATGTGCTCTAATTTTTATGATATTTTATCACAAACTAAAATAGTAATGCAACTCTCCTTCAAAATGATTTTTTTCATTGGTTTCACTTTCCATAAAACACGAATCATTTGGAAAGACAAAAAAATTAATAATACAAAACAAGAACAAGTAGTTTAGAAGGAGCTCATTTTATTATAATTTTGCAAATGGCTATTTACCTTATACAGAAATGAGGTTATAAAGCGAAATTTTTATTGATAATGACTATAAAAACTTAGTGGTATGAAAACTTAGTGGACGGATAGCTTAAAGAATTTCCGATTTTAGCTTAAAAGTTGAACTTTTTAAGCTGAAAGGTTGTCTTTCATATCCATACGATGGCGTTGGACAAATATTAGCTCGAATCGTGTTTTGCGTTTTAGTTGAAACTGTAGATATGCTGATTAACTTTTTGTTAGTTGACACCACCGGGTTATTTTAAAATTTAAGCCTACTTTCTCAAAATATAAAGAAATTTTTAATAAGAAACCCTAGAAAACTACAGTTAAAATTTCTGCTAATCCGTGCCTCCTCTTTAAATTGAAAAGTTGCTTAAGAGTAATACTAGAATATATTGAAAAAAATAGCAATTATTTAATAATAAATTTCGATTTTAGTTCAATTGAACTCTCAAAAATGTTTAAAATTGTAGTTTTAAAATTAGTCAAATCTATGAATTCGAACGTGAAACAAAGGCAATATAATATATCTATGCACATACATACGTACACATTGTGTTTGTTATGTTACAAAATTATAAATATTTTGAAATGTTTTATAAAGTCCGATTGATATTTGTTTGGGGAAAAGGAATATTATCATGTGTATACACATAATGGATATTGAAAAAAAAAAAATCCGATAAACAAATAAAAACACATTTTCTTGATGTTCTTTCGCTTTTGGAACATCTGCTCCCTATCATATGACTTAAGTATTTAAAGATAACAAGAGTATACAAGAAAATGTCATGAAAAGAATTTTTTGTATTTCTTTAACTTCAATAATAAAGTGGGTAAATCACTAAAGCTCCCCTAATTTCTTTATTTACCACACAATATTCATGTACAAATTATTAAACATATTTACAAACTATCATTTAAAATACTTTCAATTTTTTTGTAAATTGTTAATGAAATGGGAATAATCTCAAAATTATGTTGAATTCGACTTGATCCACATTTTTCTAACAAAGAAAGAAATCTTATGTAACAGTAAAATTAGCATATATTATTCAATTGCATATTTTTTTATATACATAGGGATTTCTTTACAATTTCCAAATATCAATCAAATGCATCTAAAAGTAAGGGATTTTACGTAGCCAGATAAAAAATATTCGAGAAATGCCCAATCACAAGATCTTAGGAGGAAATCACATAAAATCAATTTTGATTCAAATAAGTCGATGATCATGGTCACCTTATGACAAGTAGTGCTATTCCATTCTGAAGCCGCATGTCATTGTAGTCATTCTCATGTATATTTCAAACTAAAGGACATTTTGCAAACCATGGGCGCAGTAATAGTGTTAATAGTTCGAAATTCGATCTCAGGTGCAATGACGCAACAATCAAATTTTCTCTATATACACTGAAATCTGTAACAAACCTTGGTAATTGGCTTCACACTTTTAATTTTCGCTTATTATAAAAACTCATTAAAGCAAAACTGAACTTTATTATTCAAGACAAGTTTCGACAACAGATTATAAAAATATTATTTCGTATGACTGATATTTGTGTAAAATTTAATAAAAAAAAAATACAGCAAATGTTGAGATTGCCCAATGATAAAATTACTAAAGACATAATTATAAAATGATTTCACAATTTTATTGGAAAAACAAAAAACTAAAAAATGTAGCATTATTACTGGAATAATAGGATAGTCTTGGTTATATTAATTTTTTTAGCTTATTTTATACTGGATTAAAAGTTTGATTCCTCTTAGAGCTAAGTAAATATTTCTAAATTAACAAGAACGGATTTTGCAACACAAAACTAAAATCAAAAAGTATTTTTAATAAACTATGTACAACTGGAACACTGGGTACACCTCGAGAATTTTAAGCTATTTAATATAAATGGTATTTGTCGATCAAATAGCGTCTGCACTCATGCATATGAAAATTATTGCTCTCTTGATTCCTGTGATAAGCTTAAACAAATAAGAAAAAACTCATCAGGCTGTTAAAGCCATAGCAAATTCTAAACGGAAAAACAAATTAAGAATTGGAAGGATTTGTTTGCAACTAAAATTCTATTGATCAACAATAATAAATTCGATAATAATATTAAGGTCTATTCAAATATTATGACAACCTACATTGGCAATCAGTGTACAAACTGCCTTAATTTAGAACAAATAAATAAAATAAGAACGTAACACAATATTACTACATAGCGATATATTGGATACATAGTATTTACATATGTAAATACATAGGTCTATATAATTATGTCATGAAATGCCATCTGACTTTCTGGTTTACTACGTTATATTTTGTGTATTAAAAATTTTTTTTCTCATTTTTTAGGCATTTAATTAAAAAAACAATTTCAAATAACTTAAAGAGACTTGTTACATCATTTAATGTAACTTTTCAACTTTAATAAGTAAAATAATATGTGCTCGCACAAATATGTACGCATAACATTGAAAAAAAATATATATGAATGATTTACAACACCCGGGAGCTTGACAGTATTAAAAAGAGAAAAAAAAACGGAACAAAACAGTAGAAACCAAAATATAAAAACGTAATCCAAACGCCGCAAATATTTTTTCCCAAAATCATATTAATTAGCTCAAAAGCAGGAACCTTCGAACAATTTAGAACACAAAACAATGTGGAATTAAAAACTGATGAATAAAATTTATGTGCCATGGTGACTTCAATTTGAACCTTTTTTTTTCTGATTTTTTGCTTGTCACATGATTATAAAAATTTAAAAAAAAAATGAGCATAAAACCAAAATTGGAAACAACCAATGTGATTCGAAACATATGTTGATTCGATCTAAAGAATTTTATTCCTTAGGCAAAAGAAACTTAAAAAAAAATATGAAAACAACTATAAAAGTTGAATCAATAGATTCAGACAACTCCAAGCCACAATAGTATGGGATTATAATTTCTGCATCAAGCTCATGATGGTATAAAATAGATGGGGAGAGTTTATGAATGGAATAGTAACTTTGTATTAAAGGAGTAAAAAACAGAGCCATAAAATCTAAAATATAATTGTCCTACATTCTAATTTTTGTAGCCAGTTCCATATAATTATAAATTTTGTAGCTAAAAGTTACCTTAAACCGTAATGTTATATACATTCCGAAATTGCAATTATTTAGCAACTTGACTTGCGTAAAATGATATTATTGAAAGCAGATATTATAGTTAGTATAGTTGCCTAAAAGATATGCGGTCAACATTATGTCTATGACTATTGCACCCGATTTTATTTCAATTCACTTTGCTGAATCGTTTTGTATTGTTCAAACAAATTCTTCGTGTAATATAAATTAGTTTTCAATTAATTTTCTTATTCTTATTTTCGCGAGTCAAGTTGAGAATTCAAATAACAATTTAAAAATGAATTTTTATTTTGTTTGGGGATCAGCACCATCAGCACTCAGTATTGATGACAATTAAAGTAGTTAGTTTGCAAAAATAATGTTTAATTTGCAAAATCTAAATTTAAAAGAATTGAATTTAATGAAAGGTGAACACTTAAAATCTGAATTTGTTTAGATCAATTCACAACATTGTGGACCAACTTTAGTTGAAAATGATTTTGCATAATAAGAATCACGTGCTATTATGATTTATGCAATTGAAATATATGGTAACAGTGATTCAATCAAAATCCCCAAAGAAACGTGTTTTAATTAATCAAAAATTTTTCTTTAAAATAGGAACTAAATTAATATTATCCTCAAGTTTTTGCTAAACAACCGCCAAATAAAAATGGTATGAAATCTTTGGATATTTTCTAAAAGGTCAATCATATGCTGTTGAAAAATTACAAAAACCAAACCATAGAATGCAATCAAATTGTATGAACATTGTAAATCTGTTTCACCCGCTTGTGATTTAGTCGAGAAGGTGTTGATCATTTCAAGACATTCTTTAGTAATCAAAAACTGAAATTTGTATTGCATACAATTTTTTTAAATTAATTAATTATTTTCTAATTCAAGTCTCGTTTAATTCTGCAAAGTTCTATTTACCCTATATTTCACAACCTCTTCAAAATGGATGAACACATTTAAAATACCCTGTAATAAATGGAATTGAAAAAAAACAAGATTTAATTTTCCCATTTGAAAATTTCGAACTATGTATACTCGTATAAAATGCCTATAAATCAATTCGAAATTGACAGAATTTCTTCTCTTACACACATACAAAAAAAAATATACATATACAATAATACATACATGTTACAACATCTTTATGAACTATGTAGTGATGAAAGGGACCAAAAAAGAGGAAGAATAAAAGAACTTTTTGAATACTTACATAGCTGATTCTTTTTTTGTAATCAAGTGTTTAATTTAGTGCTGATCGAATTCAAATTAAAGGATATTTTTAATTGGAAAATATGGGAATTAGTCGTGACGCGCAGTTCATTTAATTAAAAAAAAAATTCTTATATTAAAATGAATTATTGATATTTTAGTGTATGTGAATATATTGATCAAAAGAACAGCTTAAAATAGCAGATTTCTTCCAATTAATAAATCCTAAATTGACATGAAAACAAAAATAAAAGATTTATGGCTAAAGTCAATTCTAATTTATTATGGTAAAAAAATCTCATGTGCTTTGCCTGGTTTTATAAAGATCGTTTGCAGTAGTATTATATTATACATGTATGCGTCCTTTATATGGAATAATTGTCACATTGTGTTCATTGTACAAATTAGTTTAGATTTGTTCTATGGAACTTTTAATGATCTTTATATTAAATTTGTTTAATCAAATTCTTTATTGCATTTCAAAAGCTTTCGACGATGTAGTAAGTTCTAAATTGTTTGGAAAAAAACAGAAAAAAGCAGAGAGCACCTCAAAAAATTTCCCGGTGCTATATAAATTTTGTTTAAGCGGGTTCTGCCACTGAATGCAAAATTTATTGAAATTTTTCTGTCTATTAAAATATTTAGGCATTATTTAAACATTATTTTTGCAAATTTTTTTTTACAATATGGAAGTCGCCCTTTGTTTTTATTTATAATGCAAGTACAAAAATGGGAAAGTTTAATATGATACGAAGATGCCAATATAATATAGGAAATAAATTTAATATTTACATTGAACTCGCATCGGTAATTATTATGATAATTGCCAATTACCATTAATGTAGTATTCATAATTAGGTTCTATTATTCTCGACCAAATAACGTAATAATTTAATTATATGCCCATAAAATCTCTTACATAGTCAAGATTAATAAAAGTAAAATTAATTTTAAGAGTGTGTTTTTATTAGAAAAGAAACAATTTTAATTAAAATTTTGAAAATTCTTACAAATCTCATAATTTTATTTGAATATTTTTATTGAACACAACTAATGAAATAAATTCTTTCATGCCGTTGAAACTTAACCGGGAAAATAAAAAAAGAAATTCCTAACAAATTGTATACCTGACACAACACGTTTTCTATATTAAAATTATTTCAAAAATCTTATATACTTATATATATATATATTATATAGCGAAAATAATGAGCCATCACATTATGAATGCAAAATTTTTCAACATACCCACCATCCCTAACTTATCAACCATCAGCAACAAAAATATCATATAATTTTAAATAGCAAAACAAAGAATAAAAAAAAATAAGATGTTTTTTAATCATTTTTATTAATCCATCCATCGATCAGGGATTGGATCAGATCATATATGTACATAGGTGTGGCAGGAATACCTAATTACTTTAATAAATTTGTTATAACCACTAGCGCTATATAATACTGCATACGAATTTATAACTACATACGTATGTGTGTATGTACATATATATTTAGCTCATGACATTTGTTTTTTCTTTTCTGTTTTTTATAAGTTCCCGAAAGAGCTACCAATTCAATTAAAATTAAATATGTACTATTAATTGAATTTAAAATTTTAAGGTATATAAGAAAAGCTAAATTATAATTTACGTTATTGCAATGCTAAAATTTTAATGAAAATAAGTTTTATGAAAACAAACACTTTAAAAAATTTGTCAATATGCAGCCAAAAATTTAACGCGAAAACGTATTTTAAATGGATAAAATTTGTATAAGTTGTTAATTGTTAACTTATAATTAAGTTCACGTACAAATTTTCCACATTTGTTCTACTCTTACGTGAATTATAATAAGCAGAAGAAAATCTGCTATAGTAAAAGTTTGTTCATATAAACTATAAACGCCATATTAAAGCACCAAGCTCAGCAAGTAATTCAAAAATAATTTACAATTTTAGCATATTTTTAGAAATTATTTACGTGAGGGAAATTTACCAATAATTTTTGAACTCTGCTGATTCTATATGTTATTCGAATATTATTAACTTTCAAATTCAATCTGTTGGTAAATTCGCTAGAAAAATACAATTTGAAAAGAAAAAATCATCACACCTTCTTTGTCATTCAAATGGAAGTGTTATGAATTACAGAGAGAAAAGGAAAATAAATAATTATAATATTTCTCAGAGGCTTTTGAAAATCTAAACTTAAAAAATGAAAATA
Source organism: Condylostylus longicornis (assembly GCF_029603195.1). NCBI lineage: Eukaryota > Metazoa > Arthropoda > Insecta > Diptera > Dolichopodidae > Condylostylus > Condylostylus longicornis. Next base: position 13,405,152 of record NW_026577973.1, on the reverse strand, counting down.
CTCAAAAATTTAACGACATATAAATCGAATTGGAAGACTTTCGGTATACAATCGATTTGTATACCGAAAAAATTTTTGTAAATTTTGTTATTTCGGAACACTTCGGAAAATAATTCCAACTCAGTAGCCTGATAAATGTATGTATGCACATGAAATTATAGACAATTTTAATAAAATATTTCTCTTTATTTCTGTTGTATAACCCTATTTGGCTGTGATAAGTCGAGTATTAAGATAAATTAAACATTTTTTGTGTAAAAATTTGTTGTATAAGATTTACATTGGGAAAAATTTTTCGACTTTTTCATAAATCTCTTTGTTAACTACACTAATCTATTACCATTTCAAACAGTTTTAACAAATACCCGGAAAGTAATTCAAATGACTAGTCAAATGACTAATTATCTATGACTAGTTTAACACTATGCTAAAGCATTATTGAATGTAATGTTAAAAATGCATTCAATAACATTTTATATAGAATGGCAACCCTGTCGCTTAAAAATGTAATTTGTTATTAAAAAAAAAAATAAAAACAATTTAAGATTAAAATCAGATAATCGATCTCTCAATCATTCAGCCTTCTGTTGACTATAATATGCAAGTGAATGGATTTTGGAATTGGTATCCAAGAAAAGGAATTAGCAATAAACAAAAATCTTATAATTTGTATACAGATGCTTGCATGTGTGTGTTATTTTTGTATATATTTATACTGATACTCAATACATAATAACACATGCCATTCTATTGTTTTTTTTATAAAATCAAAAAAACAGAAAAAGCAAAATAAAGCCACTTTGGTATTTTTTACTTGAAATTCCTGTATTTTGAAAAAAAAAACAGCCAAAAACCTAAAAAATGCTTTATTATTTTTTTAATTTTTTTTTTTTTTGTTCCTTAAATTATTTCCACCTGGCCTAGTTTTACGTAAACAAGATATTGTGTTTCATAAATATAAATATATACAACACATACATGTATACACACAGATCCACGTATAACACATAAATATCAAATGTTTTTTAGTTGCCTGTGTGCAAATTTTACCTTTAATTAATTAAAATATGCTGCACATTCTAAGTTACGTAATATTATCGTAAAAATTTAGATTTTTATTTGTTTCTCTTTTTTTTTTTGTTTTATTGTCTTTTGAATATCAAGGATAATATTACACTTCCTTTTTTCGAGAAAGATTATTCAATTTTACTTCTTTTATTTTCTTTTTTCTTTTTCATAAATTAGGGCAACTTTGTTCTAGATTTTTTTTTGTGTGTGTATGTGTTTAAATTGCACATGTGACGATAAATTTTTAACCCGAAATGTTTTTTAATAGGTATGAATGTACGTGCGTATGTGATTGTATTAATCAGGTTTTTCAAAGAATGTCCTTGATACCGAACATACACACATATTTAGTTTATAAATTTTTTTATTTTTCCTTTTGATGTTTTATGTTCTAAATATACCGTATATAATTTGAGAAATTAGGTTTTTTGTAATTAGAGAACTTTTCAATAATAATTAGTATACATTACAATAGTGTAATGATATGGAAGGGATAACCAGAAGTTTTGAATCCTATTAACTGTAAAAATAAAAATAAAAAGGTGTTAAAAATATAGAATTTTTTTTATTTACTTTTCATTATAGTGTGACATTGAATATTTTTGTCAAATTGCACTTTTAAAATTTTATGTTACAGTTACAGGCCCACATATTTGTTTTAAATGTTCTTAGGTAAACATTATGCAAGAATAGAGGTGAAAATTTTTTCAACATTTTTGAATTTAGATTCTGCTAATTTAACACTTTTTTCTTATTTTATTTGCTACTGGGAAAAGATCTTCCTCCATTTATTTAAAATATTTGCTCCTAAACAATCCAAAAACAACAATTACTAGGGTACCAAAAAAAAAAAAAGTGTATGCAATTTACATTCCTTAATACTACGTAATTTCCGAATATAGACTACGAGAAAAAGTATATTTTTGCGTATACGAGAAAAGTATATTTTGGGCTATACAAAATTTATTTATTATCGCCATTATGCCTCACAATAAGGCAACATTTCTATGACATGAACTGCCTGTAAGGATGAAATTCTCCTTTGTTTCATTTTACGTTATGTTTATGTTTATTTTTAATATCGAACCATAATGCAAATTCTCTTTAACATGAACTAGAAATGTGGCAAAATGGCGATTCTTATTATAGAAGACTATATCGACATTTATTTTTGTTACCGCTGTTAACTTGCATAATGTGAGGCATGTAATAAACTTATGTAAATATCAAATTTTAAGTCTTTTAAATATGTAGCAGGAAAATTATGAGCTTGTAATGTAATGGGTTTTAATTATACGGAGGATTTAATTCGATTTTTTTTTTAAATTTTCAAAGTTTGAGTCTTAATTTATTAGTCATAAAAAATCTAACCAAATGAAATATCGAAATTCCAAATAAAATGACAGTATCTTAACTAAATGCATGAAATTAAATCAACAAAGTATGTAAATTAAGTATTTTTATAATAAAAATTTTAGCTGTGATGAGTTCACCATTGCTCATTTTAAAATTTATACATTTTTAATTTTTTTTTTTAAATAGAAAAACTCAACTTGATTTTATTAATTAATATAAATTTGCGATTCTATTGAAATCTATTAAAATCATTTAAGCAAATAAACTTAAATTAATTAATTATATCTTCATACATAATGCGTATATTCCAATTATAATGGAAGTAAATTTATACAATAAGATTAAAATTTCTTAAAATAAAATCCTAAATTTTTTAAAATTTTTCTAAAACATAAAAGAATTACGACTAATCATAGCTCATAGATAGAGCGTACCTACTTAATAAACTAAAAAAAACTATCAAATTTACATATTAATTCGTTATTTCCTTAAACTGTAAAAAAATCAGTGAACCTTTAAATACATTTTGTTTGAAATCATTCATGTTTAAAATTAAATTATTTTTCTGAACGAACAGAAAAACTATATTTATCAGTCTGTCCAATCATTTATCTGTATACGAAGTGCAAATAAGCGATTAAAATGTTTAAACACTGAACACCTTATGTCTAAACAGCTTGCACTTTTAACAAATTGACAAACGCAATTTCACATAAATCATTAAACTTCAAATTATATCATAAAATCTTTTCATACGAGTAACAGCAGTATATCGCGATGAAAAAAGTAAACAAAGTTGGCTTCTCCTATCATTTTTCTTGAGTTATATGAAAAAAAAATGTAAAAATTAAACGGTTTTTAAAAATTCAAACATTGAGACCTAATAACTCGAGAAATGGCTACTGAAAAGCAAAATGTCACTAGGTGTTTATTGTTGGTCTGATGTCATTTTTTCACCATACTTCGAGAGTATTATCAACTCTCGGACAACCTGAATAGTAAAAACTTCGCTTTAATTACGAAGCTGCACAAACGAATGTTGCAAATTAAGTTTGTTTTTAAATATTGTTTAATTATAAGCAGTATGCTGAAATTGTTATGAGTAGCGCATTTTAAATCATAATATGAACTGTTTTGCTTTTACAGAATTGCAAATACGAATTGCATATCCATCACGTTATATTTGCAGCATTATGCTTATGAATTATAAAGATGATACCTTTATGGAAATACATAATCAGCCCTATCATGAATTCCACTCGTAGAATCCAACGAATTACGAACTTACTACTTCTGTTATCACAGATTCCACTCATATAGATTATAAATCAACAATGGCAACACCATTATTCAAAGTGTCACAATCAGTATTTTATTTCAACTGGCAATAATGCTTACTTTTTTTTTGTTGCTATTTAAGTAAACAACTTTCATAAAAAACTATAATTTTTAAAAGCGAAGTTTTGCAGGTCTTATTAGTTTTTGAATATTTTTGAAAAATGAAAAAAATATTACAGAAGAAAATGTTATAGGAGCTCAAAGTCAAATTCAAAACTTGAAAATCTAAAACGATATTTCTACTTAAATTGCTTGTTAAGTGTGATTATTTCTTACGTAAACTTTTGACATTTATTTTTACTACGAATGTAATTTATAATTGCGAATATTCGGAGAAGAGTTTTCGTAATTTGAAATTGACAATATGACATTCGTAAATTTCCGAATTTCAGAGCAACGAACGGAATTCATGATACGGCTGAATATGTAAATTAAATCCATTGAAAAATGTCCTAAAATGAAGCAACATTTAATTTTTGTGCGATTAATTTTTTGTTTAATGACGAAAGAATTTCAATATTTAATTCCCAAAAATTAAGCAGGTTTTTGTACCAAAGATTTGAACTTAGAAACTTCTAAATTTTTCATAGTTTAGCTATGTATTTTAAAATTAGTCACAATATTTAGCACAAAAATCACAATTTCATGTTATAGACAATTAATTGTGCGATTTTTTAAATACATTGTATGTTTTTAATTAGATTATTCTCTTAATATACGAATCTTATATAAATCTAAGACCTCTTTAGTAAAAATAAAATAATGAAAAGAAAAGAGAACAAAACAACACAAATATTTTGAGGAAAATTTCAAATATGATTTCATTTATTTGACCGAATCGACCGAAATCCCAATTTTGACCTTCATCCCATTCAATTTTATCTCCCATAATGCCCCAATGGTTTTTTCGTTTTTTGTTTTTGTTTCTTTTTTTTTTGTAAATAAAATAATTTATCCGATTTGATCTTAAAGCAATAAAATAATTTTCATTTTTTTCGCTATTTTTATTCATTTATTTTTCGTCTTCTTGTTTTCGTTCTCGTTTTTTCTTTAGTAATTTTATTATTAAGCCTTTTAACATACACTTAAAAAAATTTAAAAAGAAATTTGTTTTAATAATGATTTTTTGTAGTTTAAGTTTTTTGCCTCTTCTGATAAAGCTTTAAATTTTATTTTTGTTATATTTGAATATTTTGTACAAAGACTTTTTTCCTCCAATTTTATTGCTGATTTTATACTCGTACACAAATTAAAAATGAAATTCATTTGCTTTCCCATCGATGATTCGAAATTTTGTATTCTAATAATAAAATGATTACAAATTTGCCTTTTTAAAATATTTTTTGCAAACTCATAAATGAAAAAAAAAATTCATAATGAGTAAAGGATTTAGCTAAAACAAAACAGAGTTGACCGTGTTAATTCTACGATACCCGCAAAAATGCCTTTTTAGCTTCTTTCTTTTTGTTTCTGTTTGTTAAAAAAGTTCTCATACAGTTTCTGTTAACATTTAAATGGAATGTTAGCCCTATTATAAAATTTGTTTCGGTTCTCTGTGAAACCTAAACATTTTGAAAAATGCTTGGAAACTCTCATAAATATCTGTGTTGTCTGAAAAAAATTTTGTCCAAAATGCTCGGTTAAATTTTGTAGCTATTATGAGAGTTTATGCAATTGCAACTGAATTTTTCCGAGATAGTGGCCACAATACCGAACTCTTCCATTCAAAATCTTAATTTGCATAAAGTAAAGATACGGCCAAACTATTTATTAAGTTGTATGGCAGCTGTTTTAAGAACTTGTACAATGACAACAAAAATGAACTACTAAATTAGTTTTTTTTTAAAATTCAGTCACTTTATAATTTACACTTTTTTTTGATATTACTAAATTATTTTAGGAGTACTAGGATAAGGAGTAAAACTACAATTAGCAATTTGTGTAAATGTGTTTTTGAGTTATAGGGTTGAGATGGACCAGCCAGCAAGCAGACACAGACAATCATAACTAAAACCACTCAGAATTCAACTCTATTACAAACATTTATTACAAATTATATTTCTTTCGTTCATTTAGGATTTTCATATAGACAAAGCAAAATTATTCTTATTTTTTCAATAAAAAATCTGTTACCAGTGAAAAATTATGATGCAGTAAATAAGTAAAATTTAAGAAAAACAACTTCGTAACAAAGAAAACCATAAAAAGCCAAACTCAGGAACTCAGGAACTATCCGAAAATCATCAATACTCTACAGCTAGTGTTCTTTATAGCGAGTCAAATAAGATTCTTAATTCATTATGGATATTTACTTTCCAATTTTAAATTTAAAACAAAATGCACAGTATTAAATTGAAAAGCTGAAAACAAAATACCTAAATAATTTTTCCTCTACGCTCCATATGGGACAACATAACAAATTATGCAGTAATTTTTTTAAATTTAATATGTTTAAGGGTTGAATATTTGACAATTCAATTATATAATTCAAAAATTAACAAAATTTGAAGAACTCAGAAGTCAGAACAAGACCCTTTGACTCATATCTCTTTACTTATAAAATAAGTTCATTTAATACCTAATCCTGGGTACTTCCTCTTCAATTACAGTTTTCCGTACTTACTCTTCAATATTTGAATTCACTTGTCCAATTTGTATGCAATTTGTTAATTGTAAACTCTCCAATTATATTCTCTCTAATCAATTCTCTACAATCAATTCTCTTCAATTATATTTGATATTATGTTTTGAACAATTAAAAGCCCTATAATAATAAGGAATCAAATTAAAAATAAATTTTATATTGTAGCAATTCAAATCATTTGTTTTATTATTGCGTCTTAACATTAAAGGAACCCGTAAAACGCCATTAAATTAAAAGAACAAAAAAAGAAGCAATCCCTTCTTTTTCGATATTTCCCGATTCTTTACTCCTCTTTAAAGACAAAACAAAAAAACAAGATTTTTTAAACTTTTCTTTGATCAAAAACAAAAAAAAAAACTAAAATTGTTTTATAAAATGGAACCAAATCCCATCCGGCACTTCTATTAATATCAAATAAGAACACCATAAATTCTTTTCATCATAATTTCATAATTTACTCATATTCAAAAAAAAAACAAGACAACTACGATAACTGTATTTGAACGCATGATATAACATGTCACATATTAAAATTATTCACAATATAAAAAAACCCTCCGCTTTTATTATAATTTATCCGCAATATTCAAATGATGAGGGCTTCTAGAATACAAAAGACAAAAAACAAGCAAAATGGGAATTTAGAATCACTACAGTAATTCTAACATTTCTGATATTTTTGTGAACAATTTTTTTTGATAAACAATTTTATTTATTAACAAACTAAGAAAAAAAAAGCTTCTGAAAACTCGAATTAGTGTTAAACAAAAGCGAATCTAAGCCTAAGATAAACGGCGTATTTTTCATTCTTTAAATGGAAAAGGCAAACAAAACTAAGCGACAAGGGGAATAAATTTTGGGTCAGGTTTATTTTAAGTTTTTGTTTTTTTTTTTTTGTTTTAATATTCGATTTATCCACCAAATTTAGTTTGATACCTCTTTTTAGATTAAAAATTCAAAACTTTAAAATTATAAATGTGAAATTATAGTACGTAAAATAATAAGAGTCACAGCAACAACAACAAGAATTAAAAAAATTCAAGTATTTCTCGAAATTAGCAAAAGTAAAATATCGACTTTGTATATTTGGTATTGCCAAAACCATTAAATTTGATAATTGAAGTATTTTTAAGTGATTTTAAGTTCTTGATTTTGTCATTTTGTCATTCCTATACCTTGTACGAACAGCACAGCTCCTTTGCTTTCTTATTTCACGCTATTACTATAAAAATTGGCAAAAACGTATGAGTATGTCAGAATTAATAGCATTTATATTTGCTGTGCTGTTTATACAAAAGGACCTACAAAAAAACTATAAAATTCTATAAATAATCATCACACGTACGTAAATAACCATCAACACAACCACTATGATTTTAACTTCAATACCAAATTCAAAACTAGTAATTGTTTCAGTTCAGAGAAACTATTTATTACTATTTAGATTTCTCTATACCCTAGACGTACATATACGAGTCTGAGCAAATTTAGCAATAAGTACTTATATATGCATATATAGAAAATAATCGCATTACATTTGAAACTTAAAAGAAATTTCCGCAAAAAAAAATTTTTTAAAATTTACCATAAAATTACTTAAAATTTTTTACGTAAAAATGTATTGAAACTTTGTTTCGTAAAAAAAAGTAAAATTTGATGTGCGCTTCACATTCCGACCACATTGTGGGTCATTCCAAAAATTCTATTGCAAGTCCTTAAATTATCCTTCGTAAATGAATTCACTTTGATTTTAAAAATTCAAGAATTAATGATAAGATTAAAATTCAAGAATTTCAAACTAAACAACAAATTTGAAATATTTGAAAGCCTCAACTTGCTTAAATATGTAAAATTTGGCGTAATTAAAGCTTAAGTTGATATTTTTATACCTGATATTGGTCCACATAGAGATGAATTATAACATCGAATCCAATTATTAAGTAAATCAAAGCCAATACAGTCCAAGTGAATAAACTTCGGCACCCTCAAAACGAAAAATCTTAATTATTAGAAATAACTTAATTACCTTAACACGGTCGCAGAACACTTCTTCTAAATTTTCGAAAGAAGAGACCTTTTCCTGATTAAGTTTCTAAAATGCTGTAGAAATCAATTCAAAAATAATGCCCCGCACTTACTATACCTGAAACAATCAGTAAAATTTAAAAACAAAATGGCCATAAAATTAAAAATACCGTTAATATTATGGAAAAACTTTTTCAAAAATTATGATCAGAAATAAATTAACCACAAAACATTCTCCCCTTTTTAACAATAATCTCATATCCTTTTGAATATTTATAAGGAATAAGAAAAATATAAAAAAAAAACCCCAAAAACTCCGTTCTCTTTACGCTTAGTAAATTTAGTACTTTTGTATTTTTTTTTTGTCTTTTTGGTTTCTGAGAGCAAATCCGTTATTATTATTTATATTCCTTTCACGGTACATGCTTTATCAAAATTAACCACCAAAAAATATTATTTATTTTTATTACAACTGACGAGAATACTATACATACATACATACATGAAACATATTCATTATTGGACCTATACGTAAATAAATTTTATGCTGAATATCACCTATGTACTCTTAACCGTGAGAACGACATTTAACCTATAAAACACAAAGTAAAAAAAAAACAAAATACAAAGAGACCATAAAACAACCAAGCCCTTTTTGGCAAATTTAATTCAGCGCATTAAATCCAACCTAATTCACTGTTATGTCGTGTTGTTTTTTCTTTGTTTTTGTATTCTGCTTGTTTTTTTTCTTTATTATTTTCAATGTATTTCTTTTTCGATATATTTTACTTGTATATCGTAAAATACAGAAATTTACATTTCCGGTGTTACCAAAAATTTATTCTTCGCGAAATCTAAATGCAAAAAAAAAATTCTTTTTTTTTTTTTAATGCAATTTTTACCTACAGGGATACTTAATGTTTTTTGTGCATGTATGTAAAAATATATTTGTGCATATGTTTATACATGTATGCAAATATTCATATAGTTCATCATTTCTACGTCCGTTACATAAATCGAAATTTTTTTTTATAATGTAAAATTCAAAAAATATTACCGTACCTTAATGAACTCAAAGTCATAAGAATTTTTTGTACGGGGGACAATCCTATTATTTTTAGTATACAATGTTTGTACGTTTTTTGTTATTTAACGCTTTCAATTCGAATTTCAAATAGTGTAATGAGCACATGTTTCACATAGGGAATAGATCACCTTTATATAAAACAAAATGTCTGTAATGTAAAAAGTCGCGTTGAAATTTAGTGTGGCGAACTATGTAAAAACGAAATTGTTCAACAGAGAACCAAATTTGAACGTTTAGGGATTTTTGGACTTTACTGGTAAGTATGTGTACAAATCGGGTCGAAAACTTGGGGAAAATAATGTGTAATAAAGTTTTATAAAGTGCTGAACAAGAATCTTCGCTGCATCTTTTTTAAATTACGGTTTGTCATTGTATTTAATTTTGCATAATTGCAGGAGGAACATGTAAAAATATTTGAGATTATCTATATTATTTTTGGTGTGCCATGAAAAATGTACTTAATAATTTATGATAAAGAAAGTACTTGATAACAAGACCCTGTTGCTAACTAAACAAATAAATAAACTATATAAATATTCCACATGAAATCGAAAAATTTCAAAATCATCTTAATGAAATATTGAAATCAGCTGTTGATTTAAATTTAAAACTTCGAAATCGTATACCCTAACAATCTTTTGTTAGGGTATACGATTTCGAATTAATTTTTGAACAACTTTTTCACTAAAGCATTTAGTCTTTGAATTGAAAAAACTGAATTATTTGACCTTTTTTTTTTTTTTTTTTATTTGACCTTATTTTGAGTATTTTTCCAAAATTTTAATCGAATCAAACCAGAACTGTTTTAAAGTTTCAATAAAATTTTGCCATAGAAGTAAGTGATTATTAACAGAAATTTTTTTTAATTATCTTAAAACTCTTATTCCCACACATTTTTAAAAAATGTTGAAAAATAGCACTTATTAGTTTCACTCTGACACTCCGTTTATTGTCTTTCTCCAACCGTCTTCTTGTTTTTTCTAAAGAAGATAATTTCTCCCCTCGTAAAATTATAGCTCCCAAAAGTCCTACATATCCTTGCCTATTTACTGAAACAAAGCCGAGTTGCGTGAGTTATTTTTTTTTAAAAATAACTTACGCAACTGGTCCTTCGATTCGACCAATATATTAACGCTTCTTTCCATTTTTTTCATGTCATCCTAAACGTATGCAATCATAAGCAATATTTTGTTATATGAATGAAAATAATTTAAATAATGCCGTACGGCGTAGATTGTGATTAAAAGCAGAATTTTTACTGGTTCAAGGGAAAAGTGCTACTTTATAAACCATTGCTTTTATTTCCTTCAGAAAGATTATCCTTCTGCACTATTATAAATTACAAAAAAAAAAAACAATAAATAATTTAATAAATATAAAAAACAAAATGAAATCATAATTCCCACCTTTCTATTGAATTTGGTATTTGTATTATTAGCGGGCGCGATGATGCGTTTCAAAATTAACAAAGAACAAGAAGAAATTATAATTTTTTTTTAATAAACTTTATTTCTTCTTTAACATTATTACGCCCTCTGAATTCAAAAAAGAAAAAATTTTTTAATTTCGTTTTTTTTTGTTTTTATTCCAGTGTGCGTGCTAGTTTGTTTATTGAGAACAAACTGCAATAAACAATTTTTATGTTTAAAATAACAACAAAACAAAAAATTCAAGGGAAAAAACATTTATTTTTGGCAACATTTACGACCAATTTAATCGTCAACTCAACAACAGTAACATGACAAAAAAGTGCACGCAGTTAATGCATTTAAAATCCTCTATAGAAAGGGGAGAGAGAGAGATTCCAAGTTTTGTTTGCGAAAAAAAGGAAAAATATTGTCCAATGTTCAACATTTTTTGTGATTTTTTTTTATATTTTTACTTTTGTTTTTCTTTATTGTTAACTCTATTTTTCTGTGTTTTTTTTTTCTTTTTTAATAAATAAAATTTCAATTAGTAACGCTACAAAACACCGATTTCATATTATAACAATTTTTGGGGGCAACCATTGCAAAATTAATTGCGAAATCGCGAAAACATATTGTTATTTTGCGAAAGACAGAAATACAAAAAGAAATGAACATAATTAAAGCATAAAAAAACTTAAAATTTGAAACTTTTTCGAATATTTTTTTGGAATAAAAAATGTGACATCCCTAAACTGATGATGATTACTTGTGTATATTGTTCGGATTGGATTTGCATCATAGCACATACTAAATATGCCCAAATTAAAATAAGCAAAAGGATAAGGCTATAAAAATTAAAAAAAGTCGTAGTATGTGAAAAAAATGAAAAAGAAAATGAAGTTTCAAATTGCATAGCAATTAAAAGAATCAAAAAAAAATTTCAAGTTGCAATTCGTAAACATGACCACAACTTAGACCCAAAGTATTATGTATCAGTGCACATTTCATTGTTAAGAAAACATATTGAAATATTACTGAATAACGTTAAATAAAGTTACAGTTATTTTACTTATTAATTGTATAATAAATGTAATGTATGTATGTATGTATATTCAATCTGTTATCGTTTATTAAATTCGGTTACAATGGTACATGATTACGATTTTGTAATGGGATACACTGTAAATATACAGGGCACGGAATACGATGTTGTCCAGTAGGTTATACAATTTTTGTTTAAATTATAAAGTATATACAAAAAAATTTTGTTATATAATATGTAAAATGGCAGAAATTATATGATAGAAATTATGCGACTTATTACACAATTAAAACAAAAAACAGCAAATAATTTTGAATGCAGTATAAAATTCTATAGAAGTATGAAAAAATTCAATTAATTGAAAATCAAAAAGAAATTTATAATTTATTTATGGCCTCAAATACTATTAAATTCGCAGTAATAAAAAATATTTTCGATAAAAAAAACACTATAAGAGTTAGTTCGAGTGTCTAGGAAGTTGAGTGCACACATGTACAACTTTTGTCTAAAATTTTTCAATTTTCAATATCTCTATGTAATGAAAATACTTAGTTTCTTATAGTCTCAAATTTTTTGCATTCGCTTTTGGGAGTTGAAAGCAAACTAATTAGATAATTTACAAAACGATCTCATTTTTAAAATATTGCTGGCCAAAAGTGGGTTAAAATATGTGTGCACTCAACAGATTAAATAAGTTCAAAAATATTTTAATAGTTCTAAAATTTTTTCGACTTGCTTTTCTTAAAGGTCGATATACTCCCTAAAAATGACATTCATAAAGGTACTCAATACAATGTGCAGTACTTCATTAATTTTCAAAGTTTTGTTGTATTTAATTAACCTTTTTTTTATGCTTTTTATGCACAGTAAAACTGACTTAAGTACAGCCTGTTTAGTTGCAAAGTTTACATAAATATGCCCAAAATTTAAGCCGCTTAATATTTTCTAATAATTTTATATAATTGCTCCTTTATTACTGAATTAGTAATACAACGTGTATAGTTGTTTAATTAATAAGTATTGTGCCTATAAACTTTTAATAAATAATATTATAATTTTTATTTAGAAATGAGCTCGCTTAAATGAAAAAAATTAACATATTTTTTAATTTTTGGAAAATCTATGAGCATATGACAGCCAATTTCGGAAATAAATCTTAAATCTTAAATTTTATTTCGGAACTCGCATTACTTTTTATACCAAGCACAGATTTCTATTTGGATATACGCAGCCAATTCTTTTTCAGCTTGTGCGCTAAAAATTTAGTACATAAATTTCTATCAGACACTTTACCTTAAAACCTTTACAAACTCAATAATTACAATTAATATTTGCAAGCCGATTTGATTTGAAATTTAGTTATTGCATAATCACACAGTTCCGCATTCTATACAATTTCATTTTTTTTATTGTAACTAATTAAAAATTATTGTACTATATTTGATCTTTTAAAACTTTTCTTACAAAAACTCAAAAGAAACACAAATTTCGCAATTCTAATAAATCCTCACAAATTTGAATAAAACGAAAATAAAGTGAGTGAATATTTACACATTTCGGAAAGTCAATTTCTCACACAATAGTAAGTAAGTGTTTTCGGTCGCCAAAAATAATAATAAAAAAAAAATTTTTTTCTTTAAGTTAAAGGTAAAATTTACGGTCTGTTACATTTTAATTTTATTACATTTTCCTTTTTTTCTGCTATGTCATTTTTTTTTTGTTCCTACACTTTTTCAAAAGGAAATTATCGAAAGGAACTCTGTAATTACTTTGTTTATTGTCCGAAAAAAAAAGTTTGTTATTCGTATATTTCATTAAATTTATTATACGAAAAACAAAAAAAAACATAATCACCGTAAAAAAAATTAATTTATGTTTTCTTTTTAACAAAAAAAAACAAAAAAAGAGCAGAAACAGAAAAATTTTGCGACGATTTCACCTCCATTGCAACAATGAAGCCAAATTATAATGAAGATCCTTTCAACAACAGTAGAAAAGAAAAAACAAAATAAAAATTACAAAATTTTGCATAAAACCCAACTACTCATATTATTAGTAACTTCCTAAAATGCAAAAAGAAAAAAAAAAATGTGCAATTATTTAAGGAACGAAAACTGAAAAATTAACACTAAAGTATGCAAATTTTTCTTCTCTTTTCTTTTTTTTCTTTTCAATTATTACGATGTTCTAATTATAATTTGAGTGAAAGAGAGATAAAATATAATTAAAAATTCACCTGTTTAACAGGTGATTTTTCATTTATCAAGATAATGAATATATTTAAAATTTACGAATTATTTAACAAAAAAAATGAAAAAGAAAAACTTAATTAAAAATTGAAAATCTTCATTAAATTTAACCGGTCATTGTAAAATTTTCTTTTTTTTTTTATTCTTCATTTTAACAATAGATCATTTAATTTGATAAGATTTACAATATTGTCAGATTATGCGGTGGTTCTTATATTTGTAAAACATGATATTTACAAAACATGTATAACATTTTCACATACATTGCATGGTGTCAAGTTTGATAACAATCACATAATTATTAATTTGAGCTTTTAATATCTCAAATATGTTGAACACATTTTAAAGTAAATTTCAATTCAAAATTTACTTTAGAGGCAAAAAATAAACTTCTTCATAAATATTATCAAAAAAAAATTTTCTCCATCAAAAATTTTAACCCAATTTTTATTTAAGAAATACTAGAAAATTTTACACAATGATATTGTTCTGCTAACTTTCAATTATGATCTCTTGAAAAACTAATTGTTTTCGAGCAAAAATGTAATTTTGAATCAAAAATTAAATATTTACAATTTAATATAAATTACATTATCGTAAACTTCTTCGTCTTCTAAACCTAAAAATTTTCGAACTACAATAATAATTTTTCGTATAATTCCGAAATTTGAACAGACTATAACTAATATAGATAATCATAAGAAAACCACTGCTCTGAAATTTCCAAATCATATTTAATAACATGCCATCCTGACACTACCACGGAGTTATACTTAAAATTTCAAACAAAAAAAATCGGTCGAGATTAACTTTAAAATCCTCTAACTTCGAACCTTTTGAGCTGTGAAAATCGTCTCCAATCAAAAGTTTTGTCTACTCAAGAACGTCTGAACAGTTGTATATAGGAGCCCAAATATGGAAGCGAGAGAATCTGTATGTATTTATCAGGTCACAAAGTTGGAAATAAATTGGCAAGATATGTTTGGAATTAATTAATATATTGATATTTATATTAATTATAAAAGACTATTACTATTGGTATATGTTCTATTCTAACTAAAAGTTGTTATATTTAGTTTACATTAAAAGAAACAAAAATTTAACTATGGATAGATAGGCACCTTGCAATTATTTGAACATTAAAAAAAAATCGGGTTATTTTTGAATATTTTTGTATTACTATGTAGTTCCTTTATCCAAGTATCTAGTGGCCGCTTTTAAAATATATAAAGTCTAATTTACCTTATTTACGTTCTTGTGACGCTCCTGAACTCAACTCTTACAATTTCCACTGCTAAATTATATTTTCCAAATATAATTTACTGTAATATTAATCTTATTCTCATATATTTAACCCCCTCACATTTAATTTCATCTGTATCCTTTATAAAAAATTTTGCTTATTAAAAATATAAAAGCATATCGTATTTATTGAAAACAAATATTTAATTTCCAAAATTTAAAAACTAATTTCAATTCCGCATATGTATTTGTTCTAGGATTTTGTAGAAAAAACTTACAAATCGTACGTCTACGTTATGTGTACAGGACAAAAATGCAAAAAAGAAATTTTATTAAAAATGACAGATTAAAATTTCATTGTTATCAGACGAGATCAGAAAATAATCGCAATTTAAATTAAATTTCAATTCCAAATTTTTTTCTCTCGCGATTTAATCTCTTAATAAAATGTAACAGAAGAAATTTTAGTACCAAATTTCCTTTTTTGTTTTTTAAAAATTTTCAACCTGCTGAGCTCAATCCTTTTCTTTCATTTAATTTTATTCTAGGCAATTTTTTTTTTTACTTTATTATAGATTAACATGCAATTTTTTTCGTTCTTCTTTTTAATTCTTTTTCAAAGACACCTTGCACATTAAAGCTACTTAAACATACACATGTAAAAATTCTCTACTCCATTATTAAAACTAAATTGTATTAGATTGAAACCCTTTCCATTACAAAGGAAAATTTTTTTATTTTACAAACAATTTGAATTGCAAAAATATTTAGTGAAAAAAAAAACTAAAATTTTTGAACAAAGAGTAAGTTAAAACCAGAAACAACTCAAAACTGCATACAAAAGTTATGAACCTGCATAGTCAATCGGGTACAAAAAAAAAGCAACTAAAAATGTTCTGAATAAATTTCGATATAAAAAAATATCTAGTGAAACAATTATTTAATAAAAAAAAAAACAACAAAAAAAGACCAACAACTAACAAATTCGATTTTGCATAATCGTCAAATAAATTTCCAACCCTTCTACATTTACTTTTATATTATTAGTCTAAGATAATAGAAAAAAAAAATAAAATTTTTGGCAACCGAAAATAACTAACTGTTGGTGGGCTTCATCAACATGGTTCACTTAACTGACTTTTGTTTGGGAAAAAAAATTATTTATATAATAAATATAATAAAAAAAATAATAAAAATAAGAAAAAAAAAATCTGCTGTCTTCTGAAGCGGCTAGCTAGCAACCCTTAAATGACGTCAGCTGTTTCTGTTATTTAATTGTCTTAATACAATTATAAGAAAAAAAATTTCTAAAGTTGTTCCTGCCTAATATAATGTTTGAAAAATTTATAAAAATAAAGCACCCAAAATTATTTCCTATTTATGCATTCCGAGACCATCAAAAAGCAGACAGCCTTTCCAAACCGCTCTATTTTATATTGTTGAATGGAAATAATCATGGTACATGTAGAAATTTAAAATTTAACCCTACATACATATTTGTGTATTAATATTTCGCTACTTAATTATCCCGCAATGAGAAATATATCGTAAATTTTAAAAATTAACTCTACAATTAAGGCATTCTAAATTAATAATGATTGCTTTGTGTAATACAAAATTACCCTTTACTTTTATACTCATACTGTTATAAAACTTACATATCGTCAAAATCCCTACAACTTTCAATATTAGTTAGAATGACGGGAAATATAAAATTTTATTGTTTGCGGGTAGAAACCATCCATAAATTACTCATAAATACGATAATGGTGTCACATATTAAATGATTGATTCTTTTCTAAGGGCATACATAAATAAGTCGAATTTCGAATAGTCAATTAAAATCAAATAGTTTTTACTTTGAACAAATTTTTAAATAAACATATATTTGTTCTCGAATTTAAGTTTAGCTCTTTATTTACTTCTTAAGACTTCTTAATATTTACTTACATTTTTTTTCCTTTTTCACTTCTAGGAGGAGCATAGGACTAGTGCACTATATCACAGATAATCACGCACTCATGCCATAGCTTCATTGCGTCATAGAGTTGTAACTAGGTAGATGAGTATGGTACGGCAGGCTAGTAATTTTTTCTTTGTTTTATATTTACTTTCAAGAGTTAGACGGGTGACATTAATAAATTAACAAAAAATCTGTCTTTTTTATACAATTTTGGTTATAATTTTGAAGGGCTAGAACCGCTCGGCCCTAATTACCATTATTTTAAATAAAATTGTCGAACCGCTATAGTTGCCAACATATTCTAATCTGAAATACAATTTAATCAATATATTTTTACAAGAATTTAGAATTTGAAATAAAACCATTACGAACGTATTAACAATTGTGTTACATACAGAAATCAAAATTAATTTCTTGCGAAAAGTAAAAAAAAAAATCATACATTTATAACTACTCAAAAGGATAATGGCAACATACAAATACGAAAAGTTATTTTATAATTATATTTACATATATATATATGCACATAAAACATTTTCATTTAAAAGTCCTGCAGGGTCGTTTAGTAAAAATAATTATTTGTTGTTCTTCTCTCTGTAACTGCTGTAATGTCCTTTCGATTTGATCTACATTTTCTTTATAATTTGTTTTTGTTTTCAAACATTTTTTTTTTATTTTTTTGATATATTTATTATTTGGTTTGCTTTTATAGTTTTTCTTCTGATCAAGTAGACCCTGGGGACAAATTGACTTAAGTGGGTGAAAGAGATGGAAAGGCAATTTTGTGTTTTATTTATATGGTAAATAATTTTTTTTTCTTCATTTTTTCTTTAGAATTTTCTTTGAAAATTATTTAATTTTTTTTTCATATTATTATTTATAGCTACAATAGGAAAAAAATAATTTGTTAAAGGGTTAAATTTCAATTTTTTTTTTTCATTTTTTTATTTGTAATGACAAAATGCGGCAAAAATATAACAGCAACCTTGAATAGGTTGGTCGGACTATCAACAAAAATTTTTATAAATGAAACAATCGTGAATTGGCGTAAGTGGGCTGGAAAATTTGTAAGTAAAATAAAAAAAAAATTGTTTATGAAAATACGAGAGAAAAAAAAAGTTCAAAAAGGATGAGAGGAAAAAAAAATAAAACGCAAAAATAAAAAAAAATCAAAGGCAATTAATTTAATTTTTTTTTTTTTTTTCTAATAAAAAAATTTATAAAAAAAAAACAATTTTTTTAATTGAATTTTGATTATGCGTCGAATGTTCAAAGGGTTGATAAAATGCATACCGAAAAAAAACTACAAAAAAAAAAATATTTTTTTATTAAGGAAAAAAAAAGTCCAAAAGACAAAATCATTGTGTATGCAAGACATCAGTTGGGAAGCTGCGATTAAATTGGTTTGTTAAACACTTTACAAATCTTTAGAAAATTGGTTGAAAAATAGTGAGAGCAATTTCCATAAACAATCCTGCTTAAATCTTGCTTTTATATGACATTTTTTTTCCTTCTTCACTCCTAGGAAGAGCATAGGGCTAGTACGAGATATCACGCCCTAGTTTCATAGAGTTATACAGTTAACTAGGTAGGTGACTAGCCTGCCGTAGTTTTGTTTATATTAAATATTTACTGTTTACTTTTCTTAGTTTTGAATATTGAATATTATGCATTTTTAAAATTACTTGCATAATATTTATTAGAATTGTATATTAAGTTATATAATATTGAATATAATTTTTTATAGTGACCTGACCGGGGTTTGAGACCCTTCGGTTAAAGCGCCGGTGCCATAACCACTGCACCAATGGTCAGGTTTTTATATGACATAATCTCATGATAATCGCAAGTAAATTATGTTGTAACAAATCCGAGAATGAACAGAGCCGTGTTCAAGACGAAAACTTGAAAATTTTACATATCAATTCAGTTATAAAATATCTAAAGAAAATATATAGTAAGAAATATTTACTGTAATTTCATTCGAAACGCTCAGAAATGGGTAAACTCTAGTTTGATTTGTAGATGAAAAGTATGGCAAAATATAAAAAAAAACTAGAATTTTTTTCTTAATTGCATTTCAATTAAAATAACAAACTTAAGTTCACAATCTTGGCATTTCTTTAAATTTCTAAAAAATTTATGAAAATTTGTCGGGATCACAGTACCGGTTATAAAACAGTACCAAAAATATAAACTAAAAACGGGACTATTTTAGTTTCACGTCTTTTTCAATCTTTTTTAGAATGTAAAATTATAACCAAAAAATTTTCCGTAGGCAAAATTTTTGTTAAGTCATCTTAAAACGCTTATATTTCGGATCGGTATCAATTGTAATTGTTTATAAGTTTAGTGTCAAATGTGTTAGCATTATTTGTATAACGTCTTTGATATTATAGAATTTACTAATGAATTACCCTGTATACAAACTTAGAAGCTTATTGAATAAAATTTGAGCTATTTTGTAATTGTAATTTATTTTATTTATATTTATTTATAGTTAATTTAATTAATATACTTCAAGTTACAATAATAATAGCTTAAAATTGAAAAAACATCATAAGGAAATAAATACATGCTGCAGTCTATAATAACTAGTGAAAAATGTAATTTACATCTAAGTAGAATAATAAAAAAATGATAGTATATACACTATAATAAATATTTATAATTAATTGAAAATTTTATTTACTAATACATTTTAAGAAATTCCATGCCCCAAAACAATAGTTTGTAAATTAAAACTACGAAAACTACTATGAAAAATAGTTGAAAACGAGGAAAAATAGAGTTGACCTTGTCAACTCTGTGATACCCGTACGAATTTGTTATCTTATGCGCGAATAAAGATGCCATAACTGACTATAGGATAGACTATGACTTTAAGTTGCCGTATTACCATATTAATTTATGCAAAATTTCAGTACTATGTGTTTTTCAAAATACTGTGTACCAAACTACTATTGAAGTTGCATGGCAGCTACCAGAAAGAGCCAAGAAATTTTAACGAATTTAATCAAGCAAATTTCAATACCACAGCTTTTACAGTTTTAGGGATATAGCCAAATAACTTTTAAAGTTGCATGGCAGTTACCCCAACCGGTACCTCGATCATGTCCAATTTAAATAGTTTTTATAAGTTCTGGCACTTACTACAATAAATCATTTGTGAGAATTTGGTGAACTTAGCTCAATTTGAGTTATCGTTGAGACGGACAGACAAACAAAACTAAATCAATTCAGAATTTGACGCTGATCAAAAACATACACTTGAGTCTATATTGAAAAACATACACTTGAGTTTTCTTGTGTTGTTTTGTAACTAATTTTAATAAAAAAAACATACACTTGAGGTCTTAGACCGATATTTCTTAGCATTTCAAACGGTAAGGTAAATTTAGTATACCCTTCGAACATACGTTAGTACGGTTATAATGACATAGAATCTGAGACGTAAGAGTCAAATAAAAATCAAAATATTTCTCAATGACCTCTCAGAATACGTTTTCATTGTCGTTTTTAAATTGAACCATGTAATCCCAAGCAAAAAATCGCTATAAATTTTTACTAAATTTCATTTTATCTCCGCTAAAAAGAAAACAAAAAATGTTTTTCGAAATGTTTTTCAAATAAATTTAAATTAACTTTCGCTGAATGAAAAAAGAAAATTTATAGAAATTTATTTTTGAATAAAAACTAATTTAAAATTTTAAGTAAAAAAATATGAATTATATTCCAGATTTATAACTGTAAATTTATTGTTAATTTTTATAATGAAAACAATGTTCTATTTTATGAAGCCCTAATTTTAAGAATATATAAAAAATATGCTATTGTTAATATGCAAATTAAGTTTATTTTATAGTCATAAAAAAAAACAATCCAAATTTATAACTTTATTCTAATTTCATACACATATACATGCATGCATGTATGTACGCGCAAGAATTGCACATAATGTTTTTATAATTACACAGAAATAAATTTGTCTTATGTGTTGCGATCTATTATTCATATATGTATGTAAGGACATATGTACACTTAAAATCGAATCAGAAGGGAAGGAACTTATATTTAACGGTTATGATAACGGTTCTAATATTTTCGAACTGTAGAATAAGAAAATTAACTAAATAATCAAATATTTTTCAATAAAGGCCAAAAACTTAAATTTCGGCCTTTATTTATTGTAATTTCAATTTTTTAATGTAATTTTGTGGAATGGCAACCGATCAAACACTCTTTTTAGAATAACATGTGCCAAGTCCAAGTACTGGACTGTATATGAAATTGTTTCAATAACATCTAATTCTAATAACTGGTCACTATTTTGGTAGCAAACAAGCATAACTACAACTTTATATCTGAAATTGCTACAAACAAATTACAAAGTTTGTGGCAATATTTTTGCCACCACATTGAATACATTTTTAACCCATAGTTGTGTACGTAGTTGATTTGTGAGATATAAAATATAGCTAGATTTTATGACAACATTCTCAATTGACCGTGTGAGATACATCATGTTTGCATGACATACAATACATTTCTAAAATCACTGCGTAAAATTGACAATTTATTGTGGTAGTTTCTGTAACAGAGCATATTCACTTACAACTCTCACTGTAATGTTTTTTTTTGTTTGTGCAGTAATAAAACATTGATTGACGAAAACGGCTTGCATTTTCTAGTATCATAAAATTATCCTGATTTCTACCAGTTTCTATCACTATTCCGATAACTACCAGTTCAATGATATTATCTCGATTTCTACCAATTTTTGTAGTAACAAAGAGCAGTTTATTTTCAAAAAAATTTGGCATAAGATATTTAAAATTATATATTTGAATACCTTGATCCAATGATGCAGATGCACCATTACCTTATTGATAATCCGATATTTCCATCAACATCTTATTTTGTCTTTTATATTCCGAACACTTTAAATAAAATTATTTAGAAAAATAAAATTTTTCGAATTACAATACAAAGTGTCATTGAATGTCCTCACAATGTATAGGAGTCAATAATTTTAAAATTAAACTTTAAAGATTTTGAATTCTAAAATAAATTTATGCCTTTAATTTAAACTTATCTGCATTTTAATTTAAAATCATTTAGAAAAAGTAAGTACATTCGCCAATATTTAAAAAAAAAATAAAAAGAGAATAATTTAATTTAAACTTGCTCTTGAAATTATTTTCATTTTTCTCATTTTACAAGTCGAGAAAGAGAAGTGTTATTGAAAATAAATTTGAAGTGCAAAATAAAGAGTACAAATACAAGTGCACTTATATAATATTATGTAGGATATACATACATAAATTTCATTAAAACTATACTATAAAAAATATTTGCAAGATACAAACATGTACACACTTCTATTAATATACAAGTAATGAACAATATGTATGAAACTGTTTGTAAATAGAAAATATTAAAAATTTGCAATGGAAAATTGTTCATGTTAAAAGTTTATCATGAGGTTATAATAAATAACCTATACCTATTACTGAAGTACCTCCGTTCAACTTAAAAAAAAAAATAAAAAATATACCTATGAGCATAAAAGCATAAAGTTATTGAGGATTTTTTCTGTTATGACAATATACATGAACCTTCCATTTAAAAAAAAAAATCCTCTTGCATTTTTCAAAAACACTTTAATATAGAAAGTTATTGATGCATTTATATTGTATCTCTGTATCGCCTGTTAAATAAAAACGAAGCCTGTAACTCATATATATATATATTTTTTTGAGAGGCAACTCTTCACTTGATTCAACTTCAAAATGTCATTATTTTCACTTTTTCTTATAAAATGTAATATATAAAACGTACTTACTATCTTAAGCCTATAATATATACTCTATATCTATATATACTATATACATATATAATGTATAACACCCATCGGTATATATGTACAAATGTATGTTATTGCACATTCATATCAACATTTTTAATTGCTATTTTTAGATACTGCACAAAAGGAGCACACTGGAACATTTCCAAGTTTTTAACTTTCTAATTTTTTTTCTTTTATCTCCTTTTGTAACTATATCTATGTAAATAAAGGTAAATATAGATATTTTCGTGCAGCTGCACTTCATCTACTCTTTTGAAAGCATTTAATATGAAATACTTTCTATTAAATATTATTTTTATGAAAATATAATTATTATTGCCTTCAGCTGGGTTCTAATTAAGGAAACCAAAAATGAGAAAAGAATTATTATTCTTATATAGCCAAAAATGACCAAGTCGCATGAAAATCACTATATAAGTTATATTGCCAAAAGAATATACGTATATATATATATATATATATATATATATGAGTATGTATATGTATGTACATATACGCATACTGTAATAAAAAAAACTTTAACAAGAATCTAAAATTCTAAAAGAAGAAAAAATTACAAGGATTGGCAAACAAATACAATGGCGAAATTAATTTAAGTTTTCCATTTCTATTCCCGTCTGAACAATGAAATAAACAAGAAATAATTCACTTACTTGCAAACATACATAGCCATATACATACTAATTTATAAAACTTTTCTTTATATATAACACAAGAATATTATAGAGCTACAAAGTATAAAAGTCATGATGAATCTATTTTTAGAATTATTCACAACCGCAATATTTTTATTTTTATTGCATTTTTTTTATTATGCGCTTTTTCCTCCAACTCTGCTTGAATTTTGTTTCAAGATTCACGTTATTTATACATGAAAAAAGGAGATTTCGAAGATGAAGTTTTTTTTTCGTAATTTTCAAAAGCCCTTATGGTACATTATTCGTAAAATGCATATACTTATAATATAGGGCTTTTGGGATGAAATGAAAATTTGCAAAAATTCTCTACAATTTTAATTTTATTTCAAATATTTTATACCAGCTAAATCACCGCGCATTGCTGAGTTCTCAACAGAAATAATATAAAATTTTTTTATTTCTTTATTTTTGTGCTTTTACTATCAATATCTCGAATGCGTCGTCTTTCTCTCGATACCTCTCATATATTCATTCATTTTACGAATGATCTTTCTATGCACGAGCTGTGCATAGAAATATATTTGACTTTCCAAAATTCCTTTATCGGGACCGAGGTCCGAACAGGATAATTTCAAAAAGGCTCCCATATCCTTTCATTTTTTGACTCTTAGTATTAATATAACAAAGAAAAAACTAAACCATTATTATGAAAGGACAACCGAAACGTTGTAGATGCATAACCGCCTACAATTATAGAAGAAGAATGATGAACGGCACAGCTAACGATTTACGTTGGTAACATAGAACAACAGGACTAAAAAATCAACTGATCAGTATTTTTCATATAATGTCACACACGCATGGAAACCAATGATGTCAAAAACAAAAAATCGCCAGCGGTCAAGTAGGAAATAAAACTATTTTACCAACGACGAAATAATTCGCGGTTGTAATTTCGCCAGCTTTGTGTAAACCGTACCAATATATGTTTTCAGATGTGAAGAAGTTTTTAAAATCTCTTTTGGACCGGTTTTTATCTGTATAGAAATGAATATTTTTTACAATAATAGCACTATTTGTTCTTCCAAAAACCGCACATAAATACTAACTATATAGTGTTGCAATGCATACTTGCATAAATATCCATATAGATGTATATAATATGTATATATAGAATTAAGGCTTGTCTACAGAATGTCCAATATAATGTTCAATATAAAATATTTAATATTATTTGTTTTTAAAAGTTGCTTATTTCGACATGATTTTTATGGAAAAGACTGCCAAATTACACATGAGATTTTCAAATTAAACATTATTTGGAATCGGATTTTCGAGAATTTCTCAAATAATTTTTCTAATACAAGATAAGTCGGATTAATTTTAAATATATGTAGATATAAATACATATTTTATTTTGCTAGAACAAACTTTTTTTGGAACTCTATGTGTAATTACCGAGTTACTTATTTTCCGTTACGTGTTTCTTCGGCGCTATAAGCACTACGAGTATTAAACTTTTATAAAAACAAAACATTACCATTGCAATTCCATTTTTATTTTTGTATAAATTTTTAAAAAATTTTCAATCTACAATTTCTCCTAAATTTATGCAAAATTATAGGTGCAAAAATTAAGAAAATTCCAACTTAATCACATCCCATTTTACATCCCATAAAATCTAATATTCAATCTGTCTCTAAAGAAAACCGTAAATGTAAACACTATTTGACATAAGACATTGTTTAAGGGCAAATTATAAAAATTATTTTATTCTCATCAGATTTATTTGCAAATTCGCAATACTGCACAAACTCTCTCAAAAATTGGCCCATTTATATCTATTTTTCAAAATGTTTAAGCTTAAACATTAAGATACCTTAAACGAGACATTCTGTAGGTAGGATCACATCGCAATTTACGTGTTGCCATTTATTTGTATTTTATTTCATTTATCATTATAATTTTTTTTTAAAATGTGCTATAAATGGTCTGGATAAGATGCTGGATTCATTCAATTCTAAAAAAAAAAATTTTCTTTTCATACTTTATTCTGTTATGATTTTATTGCAACGATTAGGAACGTATTGAAAAGGGTCACAAAAGCAAAAAAAAAGGAATAAACAGTAAAATGAAAACAAAAAAAAAATTTTTTTATGCAATCGCGAAACAAGTTTTCTTGTGTTGTTTTGTAACTAATTTTAACAAAAAAAAAAAGAAACTCTAGTTGGTGCTGGTTTACTTCTCTTTTGTCCTTTTTTACAAAATATATACTGTATATGATGGGCATATTTATTTATATGCAATGTATACGCAAATGTCTATATATATAGTGTCTTATAAGAATGCTTGCATTTATAATGAAAATTGTATGTATAGTTTGAATGTATATACATAAGTAATGTAGTATAAGTATGTAGCTAGCTTAACCTTGAAATATTTTAAATTTAACTTAAAAACATTGTAAAAGAAAAGACTGTAGGCAGCATACAAGAAAAATATACTCTTACATAAATGCTTATATGAATAAAATGATAAACTTTACGTGTGTGTGGGTAATTTAAATACAAATATTCCTATATATAGAATGAAAAATTATTAATAATTTTTCATATTGTTTTGTTGATAAAATGCTATTTTTAAACTTTTACAAATTTTATGAATTTAGATTAAAAAAAATTTAATCAAAATTTAATAGTTTTTATTATTAATGCTACTTTTCAGCTATTTGTTTACCAATGTTCTTATCATTTATGAAGCCTCAAAAAAATTTTAGTGCTCAAAATATTTTTAGCAAAAAACCAAAATTGTATAAATTTTGAAAAAAAAAGCCAATAATGATTATTATTTTTTAATTTTCAAAGTTAATTTAAAGTAAGGAATCGATTTTAAAAGGTTCTTGTCTCCTGTTATCAAACTCGAAAAATGTTATTCACGAAATTTGCAATTTTTCATATAAAACAAAAACTTGCAAACTAAAATGTTTAACATTATTGTTAAAATTCTCTGCGTGTAACATGTTATGATGGCATATGACTTCAAATATACAGAGATATGAGGTTTAATTGCAGTACTACTACAGTCAACTACAAAGCAGTAGTAACACTGTAATATGAATTGTATTTATTTTATTTTTATCGCATATAAAGTTCGTGAATAACAAACACAATAACAAAATGACATTTGCCAATAGTTATGACATTTTAAAATTTAAACATTTCCTATATACTAGAAGTACACATTATCTGCCAATTTTATACGCATAACGAAACATATTGGACTTTTGTGCATATAAAATGTTGAACTCTTGGCTTGTATTGTGGTGCATTATGCAATTAAATTCAGGATTATCGATCAAAATGGCTTAAAAATAAGATTTTAAGAACGATCAAATAAAATAAACAGCATATTAATCCTTTTAGTTCAGAAAAAAGTATGAACATAAAAAACTATTATACTATGCCAAGTCCTCAAACAATTTTAAGTAAATATTTTTTAAAAGGTAAAAGCTGATCGAAATATGCAATAATCAACACGATTACATAATAAACGTATGTACACAGGGTTATTCAGCAGCAAATTAGCAGTCATAGCATCGAGTACACAGTTGAAAACGAGTAAAATTTTTGTTCGGGGCATAGTGTCAAACGGAACATAAGTCAAAAAAAGTGTTTGTTTAATGATCTTTTTTGGAATGGAAGGTATGTTAAAATTTCCCAAAAATTTTCTTAAAATCCTTGTAACTCTGAAATAGTTTTGATTTGACTCTATTTTCCGCACAAAAATTTTACTTATCTTTGACCGTCTACCCTGTGGTAAGGCTCCTAAATTGTTGTTGAATCACCCTGTATAATTAAATATCAATCCAAAAAAAAAAATAATTATACTTTTATTACCAGTTAAGTGATCAGCTGACAATAAGTAGGGCGCAGAATGCAATAAAATAACATGTAGGGTGCAATTGAAAAATTTTCTTTAATTTTTATTTTTTTTTATTTTTATTACATAATGATCTTTCTTAGACCTTGAATATTTTACCCCTTTTTGCATTTCTTTCAAAATATAATCATATAAACTTACAAAATATTCCCTTAAGAAATTGTTATTGCGTATAATTAACAGGAGGAATAAAAAATAATTGTGAATGCATCTGTTTTTCTGACCTCATTATTCCTCATAATATATGCATTTATATATATATGTATTATTGAAAGGCACATTGCAGAGAAGCTGAGAAATTTTTGAGCATGCAATCCATTTATAAAATGTAAAGCAAATATGATAGAGTACAATAGTTAGAAATTAAAATTCAAATTTTTATATAAAATTTTAAGATTTAATCCTTTATAATAACATTCATACATATACTTTTACATAAGTATTTCCAAATGTTTTTAAACATAATTTTATATTCAATACGTACAAATATACGTATATACACATGTGTATTTCTCTCTACAAAATTTACTCTACTTTTACACTATATATATTTTCATATTTAAATACCTACAAATGTATATACATGCCACCTAGTAACCCATATTGAAACAGAATACAAGAAATAAATAAAGATGAATAGAAGCTACTTGTATATACTACAATATCTATGTCTTACGTGTAAAATCATCATTAAATTTGTGACCAATTTATATATCCTTCTTGCTTTATTTTTTTTTTGTTCCTTTAACCATTTCACATTACATCATTTCCATTTCATTTCAATCCCGTCATCATCATTATCATCATCCTCTTCATCATTGCTAACATCGTTAACCAATTATATCATCATTGAAATCATTATCATTATGTGATTATTATGTGAACTGAACGGACAAGAATAGTTTTACAATACTAACCAATAACAACAATAAAATATGAAGTAATACCACATAATATAATTTAATATAATATAAGAAAAAAAACCTAGTGAAAATCTTTGTTAATAATATCGCAGAAAGTATCACAAAATATAGTTTAGTTGTTTTATAGAACAAAAGAATCCAGATCATAAAAAAAGAAAAAACATTGAAATTCGAATAGTCTAAAATAAAAGTAAAATTTATTTATAAAATATGTTGTACATACATATGTACGTATGTGTATATATGTTGTACGTACAAATGCATGTACAGGAATAATAATTATATCATGTACTTTTAACATACTTATATACAATTATTCTAGTTTTATACATTCTTTTCCAAGAAATATAATCAAGTCCAAAAGAAAGAATATGTAATTATGTACGTGTGTATGTTTGATTTTATATAGAACACAAGATGGGTAAAAAAAGAAGAAAATGGCACAGAACTTGATGTACTTTCATTAGCCTTGCGTAATCAGATTCCCCCTCATTTCATTTCGATTTTTATTTTTATATACTTTTGGAACATACTATATATAGAAATTCTTAGCCTTGTTCCATGCATGCATTCTTACAATAATGCAATTTCTTACAACTTTTTATTTTTTTTGTCTTATTTTGATTATGTTTTCATTAAAACGGATCTACGCCGCTGATTTTTTCCTATACATATTTTTATTTTATATTCTTATTATTTTAGAATAAAAAAGCAAAATTCTATAAATTTTTTTTTTCCTATCTTGTTGTAATTTTTTTTCACTATTTTTTCACTTTTTCATTGTTGTTACATGATGCACATGAAAACTTATACAATACAATTCCAATTCGAAAAATATTTATTGCATTTCTTTTATAAAATATTCACTTACATATACATATATATATGCTTATTTAATTATATATTTACAATTTATAATATTGAAATAGAAAGGAAGGTTCTTGTCTTTATTTCTGTAAATTGTACTATAGAGTTATAACATAGAGAGAAAAAAATTTAGTTTTATTTAGAAGATTCACATATAAGATTTTAATAAGATCGCAATGATAATGATGATAATTATATGATAATGTAGGTAATATGTATAATATATGCATGTATACCTAAGAATGAAATTTGTACGTTATATAATATTATACAATGCAATTATTATTCTACGTTGAAATAAAATATACATATATACATAATTATATGATTAAATGCAACGAATCTTATGATCCGAAAGCAACAGTATGCCAACTCTATGAAATTGCATAGAAGGACGACAAAATTTACTACAAAAGAATAAAAATTATGTGTTGAATTATGAAAAAATACAAAAAAAATAATAAAAAAAGAAATAAAAATATTTGCAAAAATTATTGCAATCGCAACAAAAAAATATTATTCAATCGGAATGGTAAACGCAACAACGCAACTCGTAACATTTTTCAAGGTTAAATTTTTTTTTCTCCGACCACTTTTTTATTCAACATAATATTACATAGGAAGGCAGGCAGGCATGCATATAATGTGGAAACGCATACATTAACAAACACAATATTAAATTTATTGATAATTTTCTTCTTTTATTATGAATTTTATAAGTATTGCGTGTGTTGCATGCGTCAATATATGTACATAAACATATTTAAATGCAATAAGTATGTGCAGCATATATTGCAATTTTGAGTTAAGTAAGACAAAATTTATTTTATAATATTATAATTTAGTTTTTCTAACTACTTAAAATTATTCCGTTTAACAATCTTCAATATAGTATAACATTCACTTAATGTAATAAGTGAAGTTGCGTGGATGAAATTATTACAAACTGTTGTTTCATTTAAATTAGAAATTAACTTAAGTTACATAAATTTTTTTCAACTTAGCAAGATTTTTTCTGGAAACTATAGAAAATAAGTGCCAAAATTATTAAAAAACTGCTACAAAGAAGCTAAAAAATCGCTGTCTCTTTTCATCAAATTTTTCCTCCACGATCTCAGTTCACTGAGTTCAAAATTTTTCCTCCACTATAATCTCTCATATTTGATTCTTTAATAGGCTGAAATTCCCAGATTCTTATCTGATTAAACATTTTGATTTCAATTTCATATCAATTTTTAAACTTGTTTTGACCCCCGGATTGAGTTTATGAAGAAAAAGCGGATATGGAATAGAGTTTAAATGGGACAGCATAAAAAATTTTCGTATAATTATATATCTAAAATATTTCTGTTACATATTATATAACATCTCTAATATATTTAATAAAATAGAAAAACTGAACTTTTATTTACTTTAACCGTTTTTATTACATACCTTCCGCCGTTCGTTTGAACGTTTATTGCGAATTCTCCATACTTTTTACTATCACATTTCGATTATTCTTATTCTCTTGTCATATGTTCTTTGCTATTTTGAATCATATACTGCTATTACAACCGTCCGTTCTGATTTACTTGCCTACACTCGAAAAATGTATAGGAGACGACCCCTTACATGGTGAATAAGCCAATATCCGAATTCCTCAGTTTTTTTCATGTTATATGGTTACTGATAGGCACTAAAATATCCATAATCCAACTAAAATTGTTTGACTTAATAGCTGATCTTCCCAAATATCACTCAAAATATTGAGATAGGCTAACAGTGCCGCCGTTAATCTATCTCTCTCGTCAAAATAATTTCCATATCTCCTCATTTGTATTCTATTGACTGCGGCTTAATTTTGACTTACAACTAAAAATTTTCATGGTACTAGCTATGATACGCTTCTGCAATTTTCTTTGAGGAAAGCATCTGACCACACCTGCGTCCCTCTTACAATACACAAAAAGATTTTTCTCACTAATCATAAACTACATAATTGTTTCGCGTCTCGGGTCCACCGCTTTATCCGAACCTTAATTTGAATATAGCAATTGCAGATCTTGCATCTAAATTCATCACTAAATAGCTTACAGCTTCCAGTATACAGTATTGTGAATAAAAATTTTAATTTTCTTGCATTTTGTATTTTAACAAATTTTGTAAATTTTAAGAATTAAAATTCTTAAACATAGATATTTCGTACGTGCATGTGTTTATATATGTATGTTCGTATGAATGTATAGAAGAAATTAAATTTTTGGCTTAATGCCAAATAAGATAATAATGTCATGATAGTAGCTTTTTATACCTAAATTATTACCGCAACAATAATAACCTTGACAATTGGTATTTAAGAATGAAATATGTATATATATGTATTTATTAACATTTTCTGTATCTTTAGTCAAATAAAAATAATTTAAAAAATATTTTTTAATATTTATCGCTGAATATTACAATAAATTTAATTAATATTAATGATAATCTTTTCAATTTTCCAATTGATATTCGTATAAGAATATTTTCTTTACTTTCCTATACCGATGATTATTAGGATGTTGGGAATATTGTATAGTATTCTCAATAAACGCTTATGCTTTCATTCTGTATGCAATTATTGCAATTATTATGCAATTCTTCTTGTACACTCACTTTATGAGTCAGCAGGGGTTTAAGACACAAAGACTCAAACCAAAAACAAAGATTTTATTGTTTTATAAGTCAACACACACGGCTTCTTAAGCCTGTAATCATCAATATTTCAAAATAACTTTTTTCTATATCATTGGCCATAAAACAATTTTTTAGAAACCAAAGTGCGCTAGTAAATTTTGTTAATTAGACCAATTTCAATCTGAAAAAATCAAAAAGATTTTAAAAAGTTCATATTTGTTAGATTGTAATAGCGCGAAAATATTTTAATCATTAAGTAGTATAAAGCCACAAAAGAGATTATGAGGAACGAACAAATTATTGAGGTTGATACTCCAAAAAATTTTGGTATTCAATAAAATGGAAACCTGGGTACGGTCCATATTGAATTGTAAGTAACTCATTTTTAATGGTAAAGCAAAGAATTTGGAAGGAATTTGAATTCGTTTCAATATAATAAATAATTCTTACTCACATAGACATGCAGTTGAAGGAAAAATAAATCTTCCAACTCGAATTAAGTTGAAATATTATAAAATTTATTTAGATGAGACCACATTAATTAAAATGCAATAAGAATGTGGTGCAAGAATCTGATTTTTTCTTAAGAAGCTCCTATCCTTTTTTTGAATCCTAAAAATGCAGTAAAAAGTGAAGTTATATTTTAATATTTTTTCTATGAAAATATTCTAACTTGCCTGGTTTTGAACTTCGCTACTTGTCAAACAGTCATTCAAAATTTCAATGAAATCCTATAGTTGTAATATACAATTACATATATACCATAAAATTTTGTGATCACCATTTATTATTATTGTTAAATTTCATGCAATTCTTATATTGCATCGAAATCGGCTTGTCATGCAGAAAACTCAAAACATTTTTCTTTTTTTTTTGTTGTTATTTTCGTTATTTGTTTGTTATTTAAGCCTTTTTGTTATTTATTTTCATTTTTGTTTAACTTTTTTCCTTTTTTTTTTGGTTTGGTTTTCTTCATTTTTGTTTTACACCTTTTTGGTCAAGGTCTACAAGATGGCGATGCAGACGACATGCTATTGAAAAATGTTTTATTTCATTCGTTCATTTCTATGTTTGTTAATGCAGCATAACATTTTATAAAAATACAAAAAGGACAACAACAACAAATGAATAATACATAAATTATGTGTACATATATATATGTATGTATAGTTATATAAATGTTCAACGAACGTACATACATAGGGTGTGCAAATGTTAATATGCATGTGCATCAAGTAACGTACGTATATAACATTAAAAGGCAATCAAATCAAGCTACAATGGAATTGAAGTTGGTGTGGTGCATTAAATGCCATTATCAAATAACGAAAAGAAAATAAAGTATGTATGCACAAAAATGTATAGAGAACAATGATTACGATGATGATGATGAGAATGAAGAGTACGGGAACAGTCAATGATGATCATTATAAATAAAAATGAAAATTCAAAAAAAAAAAAATTGAATTGAAAAATTGCAATGCTGCGTTGCATTTTTTCTTCAATTTTTTTAAATCAAAATGGAAAAACCACAAAAAAGGGAAAAAAATAAAAAAAAATAAAATACCAAAAAATCATAAAAATAAATGTGTATACACAGATATGTTACGTTTGTATAAAAAAAAAAATGTGAATATTTATTGCAGTAAAAAGGAGTGAGTAGATCACTAGTTCGTATCAAGGGGATCAACTTGAATGATTGTATGTTAATGGAGTAAAATAAAATGTGTGTGTATTAAACATAATATGTAACAAGCATTATTATAAGAAAAGTCAGTTTTTATACATGTACATTTGCTACAACAGAGATGCATGGTATATACGTCTGCAGTGGTTGAAGCTACAACTGATTCGCAAAATGTGAATTTCAAAACAATTTCAAAATTATTTTACTAAAAATTTAAATTTTTGTTAAGCTTGTAACTTAAAAAAGCTCATAAATTAATGCGTAATTCGGAAACTATTGAGTAAATTATAGGGAGCTATACATAATTAAATATTAACAGATTGGCCTCGTTCTTCTGCAACTGTTTCCACTGGCTCCACTGAGTACCGGTTATTTTACTTTTAACAGTTCACCACAGGTTGCAATATATTTTGTATGCATGTATATATGTATGTAGTATATATATCTACATATTAATGCCAACAAATATAGAATAGGGTAATAATACCAATGGGATGAAAATGTTATTTTTATTTTTATCTTCTTTTTTTGTTTTTTTCTCTCAATTTTTTAAAATGCAATTTTGGTTATTTAATGTTTATGCTATTTTAATATTTTATGTTTTTTTTTCGGTTTTTTTTTTTCATGTTTTTTTTTTGTAATTCTTTAACTTTTTTGTGGCTATTTTTATGGTTGTTGTACATGAACACATCACATTTTCTTTATATTTATGTACCAGATTACATATAGTATATAGGATGTATAGGTACGTGTATGTATGTATAGATGCTATCATATATGCAATTTTGTAATTATTGTATATAAATAAATAAATTGAAGTACATAGAATGGGAATTGTGTAGGATAAAATTCAAGACAAAAATTTATGCGATCTCATGAGCGTAGGATGTGAATTAATTTTTATCACGCCGATAGCATTACTATGTTCAACTTGTTTTAATCTTTTGTTTGTTTTTTCATTTTTGTTATTCTTTTCCCTTTTCCTTCGCTTTAAAATTATGATTAAATTTTAACTCATTTTGAGCGCTTCTATATTTTTTCCAATTTAATTTTTTTATTGAATTAAAAAATTTCCCATAAATGTTTCTTCCCTATTTGTAGCCTTATATCTATTGACACCATATTTAGCCCTTCATTTAAACAATACAATCATAAATGCAAATATGTGTAAATAATAAATGAAATGAATTTATTAGATCAATGTTGCTCGAGACTGCTTTGTAGTGAGAATGGTACTAAATCTTTGGCAAATTCATATTAATGTTTAGGCCACTGATGCTAGAATGAATCTGTGCAGGTATTTCAAAGGTAAAAAAAGAATCTAGGCACGAAATAGTTTTATGATAATAATTAGTTCGACCGCTTTGATAAATTTTACTTTATATACCACCGAACTAAAAATAAAAACAAATCGGCTAATTTTCACCACAAAAGCCTAAAAAAAAAAACTTGAAATGAATAATTGTACAACAAAAAAATATGCAAAAGAAAAAATTCTCCAAAAAGGGTTTGCATATAAACGTTTTGTAAAACAAAATTTTAAATTTTCGACTCCTTTAATTAGAAAATTTTACCTTCCGACCTCTTGATTATGATCGCTCAATTCTAATTTCAAATCAGAACTTAGAAAATTTACTTAAGTACTTAAAAATAAACTACTGTGGTCAGCAAATACTTAATGGAAACTGGATCTTCTGGTTTGACGGAAATGTTGCACAAGATTATGAATATTTCCTTTGAACAATTTTTTCAAATTATAAGAAGGCTACTACAGCTTTAGTTAACATACCCCGAAAAATTTAAATGTATCTCTTAGAAATAGAAATTTAACTTAAGCTATCCTAAAAAGTTTAATAGTTTGTTCCGGTAGCAAAATCAACTCAAATATTAATTTTTCAATTGCTTCAAAAATAAACATTACTATAGGAACTGGTATTGTTAACTTACCAATGTCAACGATCAAAACCATCCCTGTATACAATTTCCTCTCAATTTTGCTATTTTTCAAATTATTCAAATTTTCAATTATTTTGTATAATAAGAAATTAAGAAATTATTAATAATTAATTCGAGTCAAATTATTCATATCCAACACTTTTTTAGTCACACTTTTGGCACCCACATAAATTTCATATCAACAAAATCAGTTCTCTTTCAAGAGACCTTATATCACGTGCTTAAATCTCAAAATTTAATTATTGTAATAAAAAAAAAATTCGTTTGGAAAAAAATTAAACCCAGAATGGGTTAAAACCAAAGAAAAAACAAAAATTTTTTTTTCTTTTACTTTTACAAATTAAAAAAAGAAACTCAGGTTTGGTTTTTTTGTGTAGTTTTTTGAAAAAAACCTACATTGTTTAGTGGAGGTTGTTTTAAAAAAAATTTTTTTTTTACAATTTTCATTATTTTTTTAACATTATCATTTTAACAGTTTAAAATTAAAATTCGCTATAAATATGAAGAAAAAGTTGCACCCAATAAGATTCCTTGTAATTTTAGAGCTTTGCTATATTTACTACTATTACTGCCATTATCCGAGTATAAGCCAATTAGTATTATGCCATTTACTATATTATATTGATTTAAAAGATTGTTATTTGGAGGATTATTTTGATATTGAAGGAAAAAAAAATAATGTTGTAAATTACATTTTATTCTCTTGTAACAAATTGTATTTAATATAGAGAAAAATATAAAATTTATAGCAGAAAGAATTTTTGCAAAATAATTAAAAAAATGAAAATTTTTTCTTTATTTTCCTTTATTGTTTTTTTTATTTTTTCGTAAATAAGAAAAATCCTACGAATTTTTTTTTTGTTTTATAATCAAAATAAAAAAAAATCAAGCTAAGGAGCTTGATTTTTTTTGAGCTAAGATGTTCACTTAAGATAAACACTTTTAAGATAATTTATTGATTAAATTATTTAAGAAAAACGTACATACATACACATAAATACCAATAAATGGGAGTTTATATGACAATATGTATGTATTTAATATTTCTAACTAAATTCATATTACACCCACTTACACCACACAGTTTATTTATAATTTATAATAATTTTTATTTTTATCGCTATGACAGTAGAATTGCATCAGTATTATTAACAACATTGTATTTATATTAACAGTAGTTATAAAATAAGAAATGAAAAAAAAAGTATTTTAAGTATTTTATAAGAAAATATTTTAAATAAGCATTTAATGTAAGCATGTACACATATGTATGTATGTACGTTTAAAGATTTTATAATTTTTAATTTATTAATTCATAATAAAGTTACCTAGATCTTAAGTAAGTGCTAATAAGTTTATTGGACAGATTTATTGTGTTGCTGATTAAAATGATTAGAAAATATTTCGTTAATTTTTATTATACAACAAATAAATTTTTTTTATAAAATTAAAAAAATAATTTGTGATTTTAAGATTTCAAAAATCATGCAAGAATATTAACAGAAAAATGATATTGTATGTATATTGAAATATTGAAGTTTTATGAAAAAAAGCCCTCGATTCCACATTTTAAATATTTTAAAATAATTTGGAAAAATCCGAAAATACAACACCATTTATTTTTTAATTTTGCTTTGAAATTGAAATCTGCTTTACTTCTAGTATATAATATGAATTTGTAATACATAATATGTCAGTTTTTTCTATCAAACGCAAAATATCTTAATTTTTTTTCTTATGCTGTATAGAGCGCTTTCCCCATAAGCCCTCGATATTCAATAGTAGAAAATCTTACCGCGGTTAAATTTGAAAAATAAATTGTACTTATTATAATTCTCTATATATATCTCCGGCTTTGTGATTGGGACGGGGATATTATAGGCGGGGGAGTGGGGTGGCTACAATAAGTCAAAAATGGCTGCGGTGGCTTGGGGGGATGCTCCTGTCCCACTCGGTTCCCTTAGAATCTACAAAATCTACAAATCTATTATAATTTATATGTACACATGGATTTTATGTTATACATTGTTTGTACAATTGAAGACTAATTCTTCCTTTTATAATAATTTTTTAATAGTAAGCAATAGTAAACAGACACAGCATTGAGTAAGCACAAATTCAATAACATTTTAAAACTTACACATTCTAATTTTGTTTTATGGTGAAATAAATTTTGTTCTTACATCGTATGTATATTGCAATAAAAACCTCATTGATTAACTATGAATTATAAAAATTTCATGTTAACCACATTCGATTCTAAGCGAAAATCATTTAAAATTCAAGTTAATTATAAAATATTATTTAAAATATTCCTTTATTAAATTTGATATCTTCTAAAAACCTATGAATGAAATCTCCATTTTCAACAGATGATAATACCGATTTTAAAAATAATCAATTGTGTTATTTAAATTACTTTCATTCATATACATATGTACGAACAAATATTTTAAAGATTGCATACATTTAGGATGAGCAATACATGCAATCTTTAAAAAAAAAAAACAAAAAAAAATTTAGCGAAGCGTTAACATAATGCTCGAGTTTGAAGGTTAATTGCGTGAGTTAAGAAAAATAAATGTATTTTTGTTGACATGGCATTTCCCCTTTAGTGCTCCACATTGATAGAAATTTGGAAAAGTTTGCTCTATAAAAATTGTTTCGTAACACTTACGAAATTCATGCAAAACCCAAAAATATATTAATTTAACAGATGGATTGGTAGGTATTGTATGACTTACGATATTTTTACCAAATATGTATGTATTTTGACTTCTTTAACTCATCTACATACTTATCTCATTTTGATAAAATTTTTACTCATGCTCGTTTTTCCCGCTTACGCTTAAAATCTGAAACAGTTTAAGGTTTTAAATAATAGATATGTAAATTCACCAATATTATGTATACAGGGTGATTCAGTAAAGAGTACAATATTATATATCATTGTTTAGGGCATGGCAAGTAAAGTCAAATCAAGTAAAATGTTTTTTTTTAAATCCTTTACTAGCCCTTTTAGAAACTGTTCATTTAAAGCTTTTATCTTTTTCAGAAGGGAAGTAAAAATTACGTGAAAATTCGTTAAAATCCCTGTATCTCGGAAACTGGAAAAATTTTATTCATTTTTAATGCTCTAAAAAATAATATACATATAACATTATGAATTTACTAATACAATATTGTAGTTGTGAAATTAATAAGTATAACGTGCTTATTACACTAATAATTTTAACTTAATGGAAATTTCTTTATACCATTGCAGAACAGATGGATGACGTATTCAAAGGAACGAGTTAAAGGCAGAAAAATTAAAAAATCTTTCTCCTCGAACTGTACATCATTCATTCATTTGATTACGTCATCAATCTGTTCTGCAGTTGTATGAAGAAATTTCCATTAAGTTAAAAATAATATGTAATATTGTACTATTTACTGAATCACCCTGCATAATTCGATGGGACCTTACAGCTGTCTAAATGCATTCAAAAAATTATAGCTAAAGATATTTTATTAACAGTACATATACATATATGTGTATGAAAGTTGCAAACAATTTTTTTTAATTAGAAAAAGGTTTCTATTAATCTAAAAATTTTAAATAATTGAAACCCAACTATTATGGTTATAATAATCTTTATCTCATTGGCAAAGCTAAAAAAAATTATACTATCTAGGCTTATAGCCAAAAACAATAATTGAAAAAATTCATTCTTTTCACAAGAATACAATGTGAAAAAAATATTTAACAAAATCAAGAAAAATAAGAAAAAATTAACAAATTCACCTGCAAATACCTTGTTGTCATTCTCTTATCTTTCAAGTATATTTTTACATTTTATATATAACCATGCATAATAATTTTAATTTACAAACAATCATACAAATTCATTCAATATATTTACATATATACATACCTATAACACAATGCTATACACTCATAAATATAACATAAAACTTTTTTAAGTATGTTCGTTTGCATATGACATTCAAAATTACTTGAATTTTTTATTTTTCATATAAAATGTCCCTTTTTTATCACGAAATTCAATTGAAATAGGCAATCGGAGGAGAGATAAAATTGCAAAAATAAAAAAAAATTTAAAAGACAGGAGTCAAATGGAATGAAATAAAAAATCAAAATGTTGGAAAAAAAATAACATGTGAAACCAGCTTTACAATTTTTTTTTTTTTTTTGATAAACCAACCAACCTGTATTTTAAATTGAATGTTAATATGCAAGGATAAAATAACAAGAAAAAAACAAACATTTTTATTTTTACAATTTCAACCAAAATAATAATAATATTTTGCGCAATTTTGCCAACTAGAATTTCCAAGGCTATGTTTGTTTAGAAACTCGATCAAAACAAAAAAATTAACAATCTTTTTCATTTTTTATAAATAAATATTCGCAATATCAAAAAAACAGCTTGAACAACTGAGGCTCTGATTGTGTTGCTGGTAAAAATAAAAATTGTTTTTTTTTTTTTATAAACCAACAACAATTCAAGAATTTTTTAATTCCTCATTCTTTTTGTGTTTTGCTTTTTTCCTTTTTAATTCTAAAAATATCTGGTTTCGTTTGCAAGAAGCACTAATATCAGAATTTCTGAATTCTTTTAAGTTTTTTCGAATATACACGCTATAAGGGAGAAATAATGCTGCTTTTTTTCTCTATTTATGACATCTAAATATTCAGACAACCATACAGATAGTTGCTTTATTCATTCAAGTTCCTTTTTCCAAAAAAACAAAACTTGTAGAATATGGAGTGATTGAAAGTTATGTATAAGGTCTTGTAAGTGTAACACTTACTTTTGTTTCCTTGGAGCAATTATTGAAAAAATTTTTGATTTTCCAGTTTGAACCTATGCTCAAATACGACATGGTCCAACGTATATGTATTTCGCTCAATCTTTATGAAGTTTTAACAAAACAAATCAATTTTAATTTTAAGGCCTAAACTCTGAAAAAAATCCAGTGAGCTTCGTTTTGACAATATAATTAAAGTTTAAATATCTCATCAAAAGGTTGAGGACTTAAGTTTTTCTAAAATTTTAATCTATTAATAAAGTGTCAGTGTTGATTTGTTGATAGTTACACACAGTGGTATGTTTGTGGCCTTTGGCAATTACAAAGTATTTCATATAATACGGCCCGGAATGCTCACTTAAAATACAAATCATTTTGTCTATTGTGAAAAAATGAAAAAAGCCTCAACTTTCTTTTTTCTATTTCTTTTCTATATTTATATAAATTGTTTAAATTATTCAATATAAATAAAAATTAACAAAAGTGAATTGTTTTGGGTTATAAGATTCAACTTCCACAAATTCTTGGATAAAAACTAGCTATAGAGTATCTAAACATTGGACAGCACTGACCAATTGGACATAAAATAGTTCTACATAAAATAATTTCAAATTCTAGGCTGCATCACGAAGAAGAAAGGGTTAACAATTAAGAACTTCATATTAATTACAAAAATATTTAATTAAAACGAATGCTGAGATAATTTTTTTTTATTTTCCTAAATTTTACATAGAGTCTGTTATAAACGGAGTGTAATACAAACATAAAAAGAACGAATATTTCTCATTTCTACACCATACACGTACATAAAGTTAAAACTTACTTACATGTATCTATATGAAAGCACAACAACAAAAAAAATAAATGGAAAAGAACTGGTTTTTGTAAAGATAGGCATTTATTCTGCATACAAGCATACATACATAACAAAATCTAAAGGACTCCATTTAATTAAAAAAAAAAAGAAAAAATTATTAAATGCTTTCCGAACCAACGAATTTAATTGATTTTGTGTAGAAAATAAAAACATCTTATCACACACACACATATGTATATAATATATTGTATACAGTATGTACACGTATATGTAAGAACATATTTTATAATGCTTCCATTTTCTTATTGGGATTCTCTGAGGTTCTTTAGATTTCAGTTTTATTCTTATATTTGATTGGAAAAAAATCAAGAACAAAATTTAAAACAAGAAAAAGCAAAAAAAAAAAAAATAATAAAACAAAAAAAAAGTAAGAAAGGATTACGCAAAGGTTCTTTGTAGGTCAAAAACAAACGATAAAAAATAAAAAGAAAACAAAAAATA
Organism: Condylostylus longicornis; assembly: GCF_029603195.1. NCBI lineage: Eukaryota > Metazoa > Arthropoda > Insecta > Diptera > Dolichopodidae > Condylostylus > Condylostylus longicornis. The sequence continues at coordinate 13,363,059 of NW_026577973.1, read as the reverse complement.
ATATAGAAGAGAAAAAAGAAGAAAAAGAAAATCACAGGCTTTTGTCTATTAAGCAAAAATTATGTGTTCCAAGGGTACAACAAACAAATATAATGATCACATAATAACCCATATGTGTGTATGTATATGTAAATGTGAATGTTGAACGCGCTATTAAAAAAAATCCCGGTGAGCAGGAAAAATAAAAAATAAAACAAAAATAAAAAACCATTATGCTATGCTCCTGCTGACACATTTTTACAAGTTCTTTTTAGACTCTTTCATATTATGGCCCATAATCTTATATGCACCAACATAAACAAATCTTTAATTATTGTAAAGAATCGAAAAGAATTCTTTTTGATTAGTTATACGGAATTTTTACAACTATAAATTTGAATCAAATACATATTTAAGAAAATAATTTGAGTTACATAACATGTGTGCACACACGTACGAATGTACTCGTATATGTATAAAACAATTTATACTTATGTCGAATTTTGTGGGATCTAGATTTTAAAGAAAAAATCTGCTATTCTGTTAAAATTTAAACGAAATTCAGAGAAAGAAACTAGAAATTAGAATATTTTAAAGAACTAGCAAAAAGAGTTAAGAAAATATTATATTTTAGACTAAGTTAGGAAATTACTGATATCAAACAACTTTGAATGACTCAAGGATTAAAATTATGCTAATATTTCATAACTTCATTCAATATCTTAAAAACTAAATATTTTTAAGAAAATGCTCAGATCATATACAAATTTAAACTGTTGGAATTATTAGCGATTTAAAGTTAAAATGGCTTTTTTCAAAATTTATGGTGAATCCATATATATTTTAGTTTCTAAGATGATAATCACATGACTTTTCTTATATTCAAACATGTCATTCGCGACGTTAATACTAGGGGTTTTTTGGAACACAAAGTCTTGAATCATTTTCCCTGAAATTAAAAAAAAAAAAATAGAGAAATAACATTGAAACCAAATTGGCAATACAATCGCTGAAAATAAAACCGCGTCTGTATGTTTAACTCATTGGAAGCATAAATTCTGTGTCATCTGTAATTATTTAATTTTCATTGATATGTCGATATTTTTTTACTGCTTATTGCAACATTATTACTATTATTAGAAAAATATAAGATAATTAAAAAAATCAGCAGAATCCCGCCAAAATTCAGACATCTGGCAACCATAGTTAATTTGAATATATAAACAAAAATATTCATTTGATTAAGATGAAGCCTTTAGATAAAACAAATTTATTACTTGCTTCAAATATTTAATATCATAGGTTAATGTGATGCTTTGCAAAATTTCATAAAAATTCGACTAATGTGCAACATTTTAGCATCAGAGACATAATTATAGTTTAACTCCTTAAAGGTTTTTTTTTCAAAAATAAATTTTAATATTTTTTTTTTCTCCTTTGTTCACTCCCTAGCCCGGTTGCGGACTAGACGTTTTATTTGTGCCCAGATTTAACCGCTTTCGGTAATTTTATTTTATTGTTCGACGCCAATTTATTATTTCGGTCTTCCGACTTTGCGTTTCCCAATAAAACTGAAAATGAATTTATTTGTTTTTATCAATAATTACTACAATAAAAATTAATATAGTTTTGGCTATTTTAAAAATATTACTAATTCATGAATTGCTTTTTACTCCCCTATTCCTATTCAATTGATGACTGCATTAAAAATATGAAATTTAAGTGTTCACATGCAAAACTAAATTTTCTTATCTCCCACGCGTCCATTCTTTCATTTACATTTTATTATTCACTACATTTAAAATTTAATTTAGATATTCATGAACACATCGTATTCTGGCATAAACAACGTGCTTTTAAGACATTTCACACTTTAGTCAATCGTAACATGATGTAATTTTTATGATAATATTATCCTTCTTAATTAAGTTTACACTTTACATTATGCAAAGTACCCATGCACACACATACACAATCAATATACGTTAGAGTATAACAAAGTATATATTTTATACCAAATTCAATGTAACCTTTAATAAATTCAAATTCTCTGAAATAAAATGGAAAAAAAAAAATCGTCAAACATTTTGATTTATAGCGCAACCAAAAATGTAAATGAAAAACCAAATAATCTTTTTTTTCTTTTTATATTTTTATTATTATTTTTAACTTAAGTGGATATGTGCCCTATCAAGAACTGTCATCGCAGGAGCTGACAAGCTGATTTTCATTATAATGAGAATTCACAATAAAACCGCATAAAGAGAACGATAATAAAATTTACAAAAAAAAATTAAATTTGAATTTAAACAGAAAAGAATATTTTTCCTTTTGTTTTTTTTTTTTTTGGTTTTTGTTTTTAAAATTTCCATAAAAATAAAGCAGAAGCCAACGAATTTCAACAATGGTTCTTTTCTCTGTTTCTTTTTGAAACTAAAAACCCTATAGCCTTAAATTCATTTCGATTGAAAAGTGACAATGATTGCTGTAATTATTATTTTTGGAATCATCAGAAAACTTGGTAAGAATATAATTAAAATCATTTTATTAACGCAAAGATGAAATTCAATGGTTGTTTCAGCAACTGATGCATTTTGATAATGACCAATAATGTACACATAAATATTAAATTTTTTGATAAAAATTGAGCTGTGCACTAAATCTTAGTTTATTAGAAAATATCTTTGGTTTTTATAGAGTTAGAATTTATCAAATAACCGAGGAATACAAAAGTGTAATTTTATAAGACAAGAATGGCCGTATTCACTACAACTAATGACTACTAAGATTTTAATATCATGTTATGAAAATATAGATTTATTAAGTTCAGAACCAAAAAAAATTAATTTAATTAATTAAAGTTTTCAGGAATCTTCTAATAAAACATGAGTATCTGCCTTGAAGCGGGAATTTCTAGGAAAATATGACATTAAAAATTAATCGTCAAACTTTTTGCAGTCTTAATCTTATATACATCAAAGTTATATATTTTAATCAATTTTATTAAGTCTTCGCATGAAAATTAAAACACGAGTGAATTAAGGTGTCAACTACAAATTTTAAAGTTTCGAGTAAATTAAGGCTTTAAGTTTTTAAAATACTTTTAAAAGGTATAAAATTTTTCTCTGTGATTTTAATGAACTCATTTTGTGTTTAAATATTGCAAAATACATATGATATATTAGTAGATATAAGAATTGAGCCCTACTGTTATTATCTATTATATATTAGTAGATGTAAGACTGACTCCTACTTTGAGAATGGTTTTATCTTTTATACGTTAGGACTACATTAGAGTACGTAGGGAAGGTTTAGGCAGGTTATAATGCTATTGATATTTCTAGCAGCAAATTCATTCAAATGAGATTTCTTTGTTTCGCGTTGTGTGGTTTAGGTTGTTCTGATCTTCTTAGGTTTGAAGTTAGGCTATTATTGATAGAAAAATGTTACAATCTTTTAGAATGATCGTTGACCATCCTAAAAGACAGTAACTAACTGACAATGGACAGTACCTAACTGACAGTAGTTTCTTTTAATCAACATATTTCGAGAAATATTATTTTGCTTTTTTTGTTCGACCATTTTGCCTTTTAGGAAAAATTGGAATAACTTGAAGTCATAAAAGCTTTTCAATATTCATTATCACAATATACGGGCTATGGTTGGAATGAGCCAATGACTACGACATTGCGAACGCCAATTCTAATTTTAGTCGATCTCTTGTTTTTTCCACAGAAATTTTCCAAAAATTTTTTTGTCTCTCACATACTAATAAAATTTGCTCTTTACCTCAAATCTTTACCATTTCCTTTTATCTTCACCATTAAATGATGGAGATTTTGCTTGGTAATCTGATGTCCCTATTTGTACGTCCTAGTAACGAATATTCTTTCTCTTTTGCGCAATTTTACTTTGCTAGTTGATACTTGATCTAAGAAAATTGGTCTAATAATAATAAAATTTAATTTGTAGTGTTTATTATTTGATTTTAATGGTTACATTTTCAGAATACATGAAGTTCAATTATTAAATACATAAGTATATACTCGTAGGTTCATTTATATTGTAAAATGTAATTAAAACAGTTCAAGCAAATACGAACTTACTTTTTAAACATTTGCTTCTTTCTATTCATTTTAGCCATCTCATTTCTAGTACTTTTCACTTAACAAGTAAACGAACAATGTAGTACATGTTAAGTATACTTACCAAATGTTTCCATCTCTACTACTACTTTGTTCTTCATCATACACTTTTTAAATAACGCCATATTTTCTTATGAACTCATTTATAAAATCGCGTGTCTTTGAATTAATTTCGGATTCATTAAAAATTTTAAGTAATGTAATTGTCTATTTTAAGATTTATTGATTAACAAAAAAAGAAAAACCAAAATAATTTTGTATATCCCTTTTCATTATTTCATATTGATTAAATTTTAATTTCCAAAGAAAATTTTATAAATTAATTTTTAATTCAAAAAAAAATTAAAAACCAAAAATTCTATGAAGGTTTGTGCTGTTCAAAAAAGAGGTGAGAAAATTACTAATAAAATTTAAAAGTATACCCTTAAGTTAAATTATTAACCTAGTCTTGAATTTCAGTTGAGTTAGGTGAATTCTATAAAATAATCTCCAAGGTATACAAAATCCAATTCATCTTACAAAAAGTAATTGCAATGTACGATGATTAAACCAATGAATTTAATATGTCAATCCATAGGTAACTAGCAAAATCCCAATTAGCCCGTATACCTTAAAAATATAAATTTTTTTGTTTTTATCTAATCCTACGCTATTAACAACATAGTCTGTAGCGCCAGAACTAATGCTTTCACCCACGCATGAATGCCATTCAAATCTTTGCAATCGCGAAAATAAAGCATTAACTGACAAGAATTATATATTCTGTTTCATACAAAAACAAATCATATGTGTAGCCTATCATTTTTCTATTTACTGAAGCTTTCGATTTATTGAATTATATTTAACAGATTTTTGCTTGGACCATAAATTAAATTTAAGAGCTGTTTTGATGTAAAGATTTATAACTATAATATTTATTTTTATTCTCGACATTTTCTTTTATATAAAATAAGAGTTTAAAACATCTGCTTTTTCAAATATATTTTATTTTTTATTCATTTTCGATGAAGTACAGGATGTATAAATTACGTATAACTATGAACAATTTTTGACAATATGCTAGTCATATGGTTTCGTCTTAGCATGAAAATTTTTTTGGTGTTTTTGATGTTTAATCCTACCATCAACCTGAATGACAACTCAATTATCATGCATCGAAAAGCAATTTTGTAAATAAAAACGATAACCTATAATAAATTCCGGTTAAAAATTTCAAGTTATTGCAGCAACCTTAACGAAAATTAATTCGAACGTGGTTTCAGTTTGTATTACAACTAATTAGTTTAATATATTCAGATAGCCTTTGTAAATGTTTAAATTAAATCCGACTCATTTACAAGTGGAAGTGCTAGTAATTCTTGTACGACACTTCTATTGGTCATTTTATAAAAATATTTATAGATTAAAATTCTAAACTCCGAAATTTAAAAACTTAAATAGAAATCGCAATAAGATAAAATAATATTTTATAAAATGAAATTATGATCCCAAAGATTCATAGTTTAAGTTACAAAATGTTTAGTTCTCAAAACACACTAGCCTTCAAATAAAACATAAAATCCCAATTAAAAATAATTTTTGTTGCTAAAATTTTAATTCACTCTTCAGTTTTAAAAAATTTTTGTTTAATATTAAAAAAATAATTTCATTCGTATATTTGTATAAATGTGTGTATTTAGCATGTACACATTTATATATATGTATATGTGTATGCACATGCTTACAAACTTATATTCAAAATGAATTCGAACAACGTAATGTTATTAATTCAGCCTTTCAACTTAAATTAGTTCTGGATTGTAAAACATTTGACACTTTTGCTTAAACCAAATATTACAAACCATAGGCCAGGCCAGGCCAGTCATTTGAAAAAGCTAATCCGTAATTAAAACCCCAAAAGGAAAACAAATGTTTTTTCGTTTTGGTTTTTTTTTATTTTGTTTTTTAACATTTCGATAAATTGAGGCGTTTTATATTAACAATAAAATATTTTTTTTTTTCTTTTTTATTCAAAATAGTCATGTGAAAAAACATTTTAGAAAAATATTTCAAAAGGTTTTTTTAGTTTATAATGATCAAGGAGAATTTCTCAGATCCAAATTATTTAAAAATCTAAAAATATTTGGGACACTATGGAATAATGAAATTTTCTAAAAACCCTTAAAAAATTGCAAACTTCTGCATTTTATAACTTTATAATAAATATGATCAAGTTTTATTTATACAATAGTTTCACAAGCACTGTATCCCGAACTTTCCATTTCATTTTGTACCTTCTTGACTGCAAACGAAAATAAAGCGAAGAGCAATTCATTTTCTAGTGAATAGAAATTATTCAATTTCATGGAAAGAAAATTTCATGGAAAGGGAATAAGTAATATTCATTATGGTTTGAACAGCAGAACTGTTCTATTAATAAAGTTGGATGCAACCAAATGTTTGCAAAGTAGCATTTTTCTCTTCACCAAGTGAAAATACTGCTTTTAAAAATCGTCTATTAAAAACTAAAATACTACATTATAAAATTACTATCATTCATATAACAAAATATTTCAAATATTGCATACACATAGGATGAAACAAAAAGCAATTAAAAAGAGGCGTTAACATAATGCTCGAACTTAAGGGTTAATTGCCTGAGTTAAGAAAAATAATGATATTTTTTGATGATACGCCATTTACTGTTAGCTTTCTGCATTTATAAAAATTTGGAAAAACTTGCAGTTCCAGAAATATAAACTAAAAAAATTCAAATTTTTGAAATTTCGAAAGGCGATAACATGAGAGGAGATGAAGACGGAAACCAGTTCTTTTCATACAAAAAAAAAACTGTTAATTAATATCTAATACCTGCTTAAATTTAAGACTCCTGGAACTAATTACATAGAAGAAAAATATTACCTAAAATTCGAAAAAAATGGTTTATAACATACATAATGGTTAATTTTAGCAACCATTTTATCATTTTAATATTTAATTATGCTGCGCCGCAGTAGAAGAAATTAGCAGCTACTCTTATGTGCTTTCAAAATTTGAAAAATGTTTATGGTTTCTTTAGAATAAATACGCTTTCAATAACCTTATGGTTAGTTGGCACAGTTACTTACATATATTTTACAAAAAACAATTTTTAATGCGCAAAATATCTATTAACAAATTCTGTCAGTTTTAGCTAAAATATACGAAATAAACAAAGAGCACATACTAAAAAAAAAAAATAACCTTAAACCACGTTCATTGCGTGACGTAATATCTATATATGAAAGTTTTAAATAACGATAGTCAACTTTAATCCCTAAAACGAAAAGAAATTTTTCACCCACAAAAAAAAAATAACACTAGAGAAAAACCTAAGGAAATAACGTGGAAAATATCATTTAATTACATCAGTTTAAATGAATACAATTTTTAGGTGATTTTTCACCCAGAAAAGAGTTGGAGTAAATCGCAATAAGTGACTTAACATCCAGGAAAAGGAGTGTTATACTGTTAGTGTTGTAAACATATACAGTTAATATGAACAAAAATTTATATTTTGGTTCTATTTTAATTGAGTGTTTTGTTTTTCATTAAACAGGCAAAGCAACCGAATATGAACAGCAATTGACCAACATGAAAATTCGTATTATGCTTAAATGCTGGTGCATATATAAAGATACCGAAGGGTTTTCTAACGGAATAAAATTTTGGGATGCGTGTCATTTAACAATATTTATAATACATTTGGTTAAATCGAAGCAATTTAATATTTAAGTGATGTGCCATGCTTTGAAAATATAAGCAAATAATAATTAAGTTGTGCTAACAGAAAGTTTTTTGTCAATTTCATATATAATTATAGATAATTTGTGGCGTTAATAAAAAAATTTTTCGAAACATAATTATATAGTTGAGAATATTAATATTAAAATGGATAATTGGAAAATTTTAATTATATAGTGGGTTTGGTTTATCAACGTCGAAATTATTGCGGTATTGACACAAAAAGTTGAATTCATTTGTATGTATATATTATTATTCTAATATTTATAATGAATTTATATTTTTATTATGAGTGGATGTGATAAACAAAAGATTAATATGTGGAAGGGTTTTGCTATACAATTTTCTTAAAAATATATATAGAGTGTTTTTCGCCTCTGTAGATAAAGTTTATGAAAGAGTTTACTTAAAAACGTGCTCTCGCTTTTTAACATGTTCAATGTATACCCAAAAAATTATGTTTTGAAAATTCAGTCATTGGCTAGCCTAACTTATTAACTGACTAAAAGATTCCAGAGAGACATGTTTTGGTGGATTGACCCAAAAATGAGACCGAAACTCTCATTATGACGTCTTGTTTTAAAATATGCATAAACGATATCCATCTGGAATAAATGCAATTTAAAAATAAAGCGTTGTTTGCAATTACGTCACCGAAACCATAAATATGAAAAAATCAAAATTTGACCTCCAATTCATTACTGTAAACTATGGGAAATCACTCATTTATGCGGATGAACTCTTGATGAACATTATGTGACACTCTCTTGATTACCTAGGGGGCAAATATTTTAAATCTGCAACGAGAAGTATTCGACAAAGAATAGTAAGAATGGTTTTTAAGTAATTGTATATATAAATGTATTAAAATTATGTTGGGCGTTTTCGTTAATTGGTTGCGAATATTCAAAATATTCCATTCTTTATTCTTTTATTCGATATAGAATATGTCAAAAGCATAATTTGTATTCCATATCAAAGGAAGAATAGAATAAACAATGCATTTTTTAATGCCAGTTTGTGTACATTTATAGTGGATGTGTTCGTTTATTCCACATATTTGGGATATTTCGTTAAGTTGCCAAACTTATCGAAAAATCGAAAGTTTTATAAGGTTTTAAAATCAAGATACAAGTTAAATCAAACATACACAGGACATGAATAGCAAAACATCTAATTTTTACCCTACAGTTAATTAATTTGAAAAAACGTTGCGCATTAGAAATATGCAGCAAGAATATATAGTTAAACTATCAATAACCAGAGTGATTCAGAAAGGTGTACAACAACATATACTTTCGTTTCAGACTAGGTTGCGAAATCTTAAAGGTTTCCGAGTTCCAGGGCTTTAAAAGTATTTTCACGAAATTTTTACTTAATTGAAAAAATAAAGGCTTCAAAAAACCGTTTCTGAAAGGCCTAATAAAGAGCTTAAAATGAACATGTTGCTTGATTCTGTATTTTATGTACGTTCGGAATACCAAGCATTCGAACTTTTGGGAAAATCAAATTTTTTTATGGTACAGAAGATGTATCACAAAAACCATTTCTTTGTTAAGATTTTAAAGGCCCTATTTTCCACTCTTTTCGATTTTTACTCTCCCTTATTATGAAAAAAAATATATCGTACGATACACAATAATTCTGATAACAATACCCGTACTATCAAAAATATCGTATATCGTACTACATACCAGTATTTTTTTCATAATAAGGGCCATTGATTTTAAGCGCTGTAATTGTCAACTATCCTTAATTTTGGATGACGAGAGTCACTCGAAAAAACAGTTAACATTTTTAAGAGCCGTTATTTTTTTACAAAATCTAAATTTTAGTGTTTTTATAGAAATGTAACAAACAAAAATAAAATTGAAACAAAATTTTATGCGAACTGAAAAACAAAAATTGATTTTGAAAAATTTGAAATTTTTGAAAAGAAAAACTAGAATTTTCTATTAGGAAAAAAAAAATCTAGTAATCAAAAATTTTTTTTCGAAACTTTTCTTGGTAAAAAAAATTGATAGCTTTTTTATTTTGCCAATTTTTATAAGAAATGGTACCTATATGGTTTGAAATTTTTAAATGCATTTTTCTCACAATGGGTGCAATTTAAAAATTTTAAAAAATTATTTTCGAAATCTAGACACTATTTGGCATCTGAAGTTATAAAAATTATACAGCTGGAGCGAATTTTTGAAGACATGCCATATGAATTTTGACATTTATTTTAATAGAAAAAAATTTTAATTGGAAAATTTATTGTTTTTAACAAAATGGAGTTTGTAAGTGATATGGTATTAACATCATGAAGTTTATAAATAATTAATAAATTAATAATTTAAGGGAATTAATAAATTTTTAACATATTTCTACAAAATCTTAAATTGGTATGCAACTAAAGAGGAATTCCAGCAAGGCAATTAATTTGAAATATGCGATTGAATAGAAATAGATTTGAAAGAAGAAAAACACAAATTTTTTCCGAATTAAGTGAATTTCATAGGAAAATTTGGTGTTTGTAGTGAGAAATTTGTAAAATTTTTGGATAAAGGAATATTAAATTGAATTGAATTTTAGATTTATCAACATCTGGTTTGATTTTAATTAAATTTTTTGCTCACAATATTTGTGACATTTTGTGCTATGTCTTCTGTACCATAAAAAATTTTTTAATGCTTGACGACTTAAATTAAAGCTTAAACGGCTAGGAAAAACTCTATAAACAAATTTTCAAGGTTTTGAAGAATTTATTACTGAAAAAATAAAACTGAAAAAATAAAGCAAGGGAAAAATTTGAGTTTACCTAAAGTTCGAATGCTTAGTATTCCGAAGATACATAAAATACAGAATCAAGCAACATGTTTATTTTAAGCCCTTTACTAGGGCTTTCAGAAACTGTTTGTTTGAAGTTTCTATCTTTTTTAGCCCGAAAATTGTAAAAAAAGAAAAACTTGGATAAGTAAAAATTTTGTGAAAATTCATTTAAAATTCCTAGAATTCTTAAACCTTTGAGATTTCGTATCTAATCCGGACAAAAGTTTTACCGTTTTTGACCCTCTGACCAATGTGGTTGTATACCAATCCGAATCACCCTATATAAGCTGTAATGTACAGAGGGCAATTGTAGTGAGTTTACCACGCTTAACAGGTAAATCTTGTAATGTTTAACGAAATAATAACTTATATACTTTGAATGATTCAGTTTTAATGCAAAATCTTCAGGGATTTAAAAGTATTTTCACGAAATTTTTACTTATCCAAGTTTTTTTGCTTATAACATCCCTCCCGAAAAAAAAATAAACTGATAACAATACCCGTACTATCAAAAATATCGTATATCGTACTACATACCAGTATATTTTTCATAATAAGGGCCATTGATTTTAAGCGCTGTAATTATCAACTATCCTTAATTTTGGATGACGAGAGTCACTCGAAAAAACAGTTAACATTTTTTGTATACCAATCCGAATCACCCTATATAAGCTGTAATGTACAGAGGGCAATTGTAGTGAGTTTACCACGCTTAACAGGTAAATCTTGTAATGTTTAACGAAATAATAACTTATATACTTTGAATGATTTAGTTTTAATGCAAAATCTTTTATCAACTTTAATCTATGCATTCATATGCATTATACATTTCGTTAACTTGTATACAATTTGTGATGAAAGTCATTTGTATCGATTCGATAAAACGAGTGTAGAGTGGCAAGTCCATAGTTATAATTTGTTAGAATAACTATTAGTATACCAATTATCAAATTTTTTGTAGAACATTATTATGATTTCAATTTCCAATTGACAAAAATTTACACATTTTACGATATGCCATACAACGGCTGATTTCACAATCCTTTCACAAAAAATTCCATTTGAAATAAAGAAAAAATAATTCAAACAGAGCAATAATAGAGACAATAATAAAAAAAATTTATTTCCAATACAAATGTTTGCTATTAATTGTAACAAAATCTTGAGAAAAAATATTATTAATATAGAGATTTAAATTTACATTATTATAACTCCATTTTATATACACTATCGCGTATAAGACTGTACGATCACTAAAAAATGTAATAAATTTGCATTATAAGCCCAATCTATACAATATACTAAAATAACAATATTACATCTGGAAATATACATATGTGTGTGTACATAGCTTTAAAATAGTTGTTACATCAATAATTTATACGACTAAATTAAGGAAGAAAACCACATTGTGTGTACATATACTTTCAAATTTTTGCAATAATTTAAATTGTAATTTTAGTTAAAATCTACTTTGGTACACGCTATGGCGAAAGTTATCGTATTTGAAAATTTTAGAAAAGAAAATCTTTTAATAAGCTTTACTGTAACACATACTATCTATTTTTAGGCAAACATACGAGTACACACACAATATTCGATAGATGATAAATTCTGATTAAAAAAATAAAATAATTTTTCATGTATGTAATTTTTTTTCTTAAATCTTTATAATAAAAAAATTGCGAAAAATTAAAAATAATTTTTGTCCTCCTCTCAACATAAATTATATAGAAATCAAGATTTGTATTACAGTTTTGAATACCTAAAATAATTGAAATTCTTTAACAAAATTTAATTAATTCACTAAAACGTTAAGGCTTCAAGTTGCTCCAAAGAAGCACCTGTAAATCAACAAAATCAAGTAAAATATAATTTTATAACTCACAATATTTTGTTGAAAATTTGTGATAAAATTTATGTTTTATTAGCTATGCAACATGTTCGTAAGTGAATACATGTCGTACCTCGGGTATAAATTATTTGTATGATTAAAAGAAAATTACTTTTAGTGAGGAAATAAACCTTCAACCGAGGAAATCGTTTTAAAAATTTTAGAGTCTTGCATCAAAATTTTCTATTTTGAGGTGACTTCATGCAAGGAATTACAATGTTTCCTCCTACTTATTCCAGATATTTCTTTGTATATTTAAATTATTACTAAGAAATAAAATTAAATTCAAAAACTAATTTTCTCAACGAAGTATAGTACCCTACTACAAACTGAATCAATTGAAATTTCTTCCCGATTTTCACATTTAAAATTTTTTATTTTAATCTGATCAACAAAATCAATTCTAGTTTTAAAATATTTTGAAAGTTTTCTTTTTTTTTGGACTGTTGCTTTCAATTCACATTCTTCGATCGGAATCTCCACCAGCGCTTTTATAACCGCATTCATCTAAAAATAAAAACATAATTAATAATACACATTATGGGTATAGCGAATTGTGTGGAAATGGCATCGAAAAATTGCTTAAAAAATTTATTTTGCTCCTTTTATTCCTATTTTTTTTTTTTTTGCTTTTTACAAGTAATCTGTGCTTTAAATTTGGAAAATTGCATTTTTCCTATTTTTTTGCTTTTATTATTGTTTTGCCAAAAAAAATAAAAATTTCTATTAAGCTATCGAAAATTTACCTTATATACTGATAAAACTTAATGCGAATTTTTATTTAAGTTAGACTTGGTCATTTTTAATGAGATTTAAGCACTCCTAAAAAACAAAAAAAAAGTAGCACAGCTCCATCGGCACATCGAATTTATTTTTAAAATATTAGTAATTGAACCCGCCCAATAAATACCACCCAAAAAAAAAATTTTAATTTTTAACATTAAATTTAAGTTAAAAAATTTTTGTTTGTTAAATATCTTAAATTAACAATTATTATTGTTGTCGGTTTTAAGCTTGGATAACACAGACATTTAAGCTTTGTTAAGAAATTTTCAGTTAGAAAAACTTACATAATGCAATTTTTGGTTATTTTATTTTTGTTTACAGCTAGTTACAATTTTATTTTACTAAAAGTTTTCTTATTGAACATCTTAATTAATTGCAATTAATGAAAATATTTCACAATAAAATAATTTTAAACGAAAAAGGGCGGTATAATAAATTTAGACAGATATTTTATTTATACATAGTGCATACTTTAAACCAAATTAAGAAAAATTTTGTCATTTCATATTTAAGGCTAAACTGACATGTATTAATTATAAAATAGGATCGCGAAACTTAAGTAATGACTGGCAAAGCAAACACAAAACAGCGTTTAAAATGCATGATCTAGTCAAAACGTAATTTTGAAGTACATAGCATCACTCATTAACAAAAATATATAAATTTCATAATTAATTTTCAATTAATTCTCAATTTTTACATATGTATTTCGTTTCCTTCCAAGATATAACTCTTCCAAGACGTTAAAATTCATGATTTTTAAAATCTAGATGGCAAATCTGGGTATATGACTACATAGGCCGAACCCTATTATGAAGTCCCTTACCAAATGTGCCCTAAAAACTTTTCTCATAATCGAAAATCTAGTTAAGTACATGGTCTCAAGATGCCTTCTTGATCAACCTCCTCTTCATCAACGGTACTACAATATTTAAACGCCCAATTCGATTATTATAAATTATAGTTTAAAAATTAGTTTATTGTACATGTATTACATTTAATTAAAAACCAAATATTTAAAATATCTAGACACCAATATTTAAAAAAATATAATCTAAATCTTCCAGAATATTTCAAAATAGAAAACCTCACAATTTATAATCAAATGTATTTTTTACAATAATTATCAAATCACGCAGAAAATATAATGATTGTATGTAAGGACATAAGAATATCGTAAAAAAAACCAGCAACAAATTTAAAGTAATTTATTATATCCTCTTAATGATTCTATTTATCATTATGCACCTAAAGATTAATAACAAATATAAGCAAAACAAAATGCTTTTGGCCGGCATTCAAAATAAATTTTATTTTGTTTTGTATAAGACTATGTAAAAAACATTCATATATTATAAAACCTTAACTGGATAAAATACTCGTATATGCAAAAGGAATAAAAACGAACAGATGAACATTGTATAAATAAACTAATAAACCCTCCAGCATTATAAGGTAAAAAATTCAAAAAATTATACAATGTATGCACTATTAACAAATTTAAAATTTGTAATCACTCTTCCTTCTATATATAGATCCATAGAGGAATGTGTACATCAAATTAATAAAAACAAGGTGTATTCGGAATGAAAGAGGATATTTAACAGGAAACAATTGAAATATGAAAACTTTGAAGAGAATTTTTTTTATTCGCAGTTCATAGAAAGAGAAGCGCAAACGAAAGTAGCCTAGCAGTAGCTCAAAATTTCAATACACTTAAAACACCATTCTGTTAACTAAAAAATACTTAATAATTATTATAAAAAATTTTATACATACTATTATAAAATTTTAATGACAAAAAGGCAAATTTTAGTTAGAGAATGCGATGCGTGTCATTATATTTTAGATACGGATTTAAACACGGTTTAAAGGTGATTTCAAAACATTTGTTTTATACAATAAGGAATACCACAATTTTTTAAGGACTACACTGAACTGACAGGGGTTCTGAAAATAAATTAATAATATATTTCAAACTTGTATTTAAATTAAAGGACAACAGTTGCAATTCTATAAAAAAAATTAATTCAGAATTTCTCCTAAATTTATGCAAAATTTATTATGTGATAATGTAAAAGAATTATTTTAATACATTTTTCGTTTATGCACGCTGCGCTGAAAATTCTACATTAGAACTAAAATTTCTAAGTCGCAGCGTTAAACAGTATACAAAAACTTTAGCTAAGTTTTTTTTTCTGCAGGCAGTCTACAAGTTCTGAAACTTCTAAATAATTAGTCGTTCGAAAATAACAGAAATGGTATTGTTTCTGGAATTGTATCCCAATACTTTTCGCATTCCAGTAATTATAAATAAGGAAATTTTAACAAAATTTGTAATTTTAAAAAAAACTTACTTTAACACCCTTCAATATCTGAATCTGCCATTTTGAAATTTAAAATTTTAAATTGGAAAAGAAAAAAAAAATTTCATGAGGCAGCGACAAAATTTAACTAGAGGTCTTCGCTACATTTCTAACATTTTTTTATTGCAGATTGAATTTCTGAACGCACTTTATTGCAACTAGTACTTTTCGAACGATCTATATTTTTAGTGTACGTAGCGTGAATTTTCGAACGTGAACTGAATAAATGAAACCACCCCCCCCCCCCCCCATACCTAGATTATTTTCATTTTAACTTAACAAACAATCATAAATTTTGTGTCTTAAATGGTTAAAAAGGAAATTTGCTATTTTATCTGCCATGGGTTTATCTGACTCCTGTTTTATATAAAAAATTTCCTATTGCATATTTGAATACATCTGTATGTGCTAAAGTAATTCTAAAGAAATATGTATTTAGTAATTTTTACATATTATCGTTTTTTATTAATTTAATTAAGAAATAATTCAATTACTTACTCTATATAAACAATAACAATATTATCAACGATGTTTTTAGAATATATCAAATATTTTATGACTCATTTCCTAATTTATAAATCATAATTAATTTTGATTTCTGTAAGTATTTGATTGTTATGCAAAAAAAGCGCCATCAGAAATCATTAAAAATTTTCATTATAAAATTTCACTTTATATAGCAACACAACCATATTACTCGTATATAAGAATAAAAAATAAAAGAAATTTTTCTCCATTAAAAAATACTTCTAAGTACGTGCATAACACCCATTGCCACTTATGTATATATAGTCAATATTATGTGTTAATATTAAACATTATAAATATTAGCACATAATAAATGTATGTATGTGCCTACATTACATGCAATAAACAGTACATGATTATATATTTCAACATTTTCCTTATATTTTTAATGATTTTTATGCAAATTTAATTTAAAAATTGCATATATTTTCCCTTTTTACCTTTTCTTTTCGAAAAAAATTAAACAAATTCTGTGTATAATACAAAATAACCTCCACACATCATCCACATATTATAGTGTAAAAGAAATTTCAAACTAAATTAAATGTATGTTGTATATGTGTAAATTATACACCTACCTATCTACTTATGCTAGACTAAATAAAATATGTATAATGTACACATGTTTGGTATATGGTATGACAGAATTGTAATTGTCTAGAAACTATATTATTTTACATATTTAAAATTTTATTATTTACTATTTAATTTTTTTGCTTTTATTAAATGCAATTCTTTTGCATAAATGCAATAAAATTGCATATAAAATACGTACATACATAAAATAGAATAGAAATTTAATATACCAATACCATGTTAATAAACTCATAATATGCCTAAATATATCATTGTATACTTACACTTCGATGCGTCTACTATATATGCCTTCGCAGTCATTAGATTTTGCATAAAACTATAAATATTAACATATACACATATTTAAATATATTCGTATGTGTACAAATACCTAATGTACATAACAAAAATGCACTCACATAGTCTCATATGTGCATAATAATAATAATCGAAAATATTCATATCTATGTTTATAGAACAAAACTAAAATAACTGAAAGAGTGAAACTCGCTAAATAATATTATATGTGTGAATGTATGTATATACATATATCTATTGGAAAAAATAAAACAAAAAAATATATAAAACACTTAACCATTACTGTCTAGTGGTCGTGAGTTCTTTAAACCTCTTCATGGTCACAAAACTGAACTATCGTCATCATCACATAATAATATTTAATATAATTTATATATATATATATATATATATATATATATATATCGATGCTCATGCAATATATATATTATGTATTAAAAAATTATGATTATGCACGTACATATATAAATGTATACGTGTGATTGTAGATATGGTAAAATAATTTTTTTTTTAATTTAAATAATTCTATTAGAAAAATTATTATATGTATTACAAATTTTAAATATAAAATATGTTATACATGTCTTATGTAAAGGTATATGCATTGAAATATTGAAAAAGTTGATTTTAGTTAAATGTTTCTCTATGTATATATATCTATACAAAATACCTATGTTATACATATATTAATTATATGAAGGAATATAAAAATACAGGGTGTTTTTTATATTCCACCCTGTATTTTAAAAATACAGGGTGGAATATAAAAATACAAAAATTCTGATTTCGATGAGCTTTATTTCGGAAATTATGGCTAAAATCAAAATATTTGTAATACCGAAACCAAAGAACAATCAATCGCCTGTTAAGCAAACTCTCCATGATTACTCTATATCGCATGGTTATCAAGTTATAAGCATTTATTAATATACAGGAAAAAGCTGGTACATTTATTTTTCAACAAACTGTAGCTCGAAAACGAGTATATCTGCACTCCACCCATACAATTTTTTGATGGAAATTGGAAAATCAAAAATTCATCCCTGAAATAATTTACCCCCTTATGCGAAGCAAACTGAATATTTTTAACATAGAAAAAGTTTAACTGAACAACCACACTAGTACAAAATAACCTTAGAATTTTTATAGTTAAAAATAACACTAAGTGTTACTTTCGAAGAATAAATGAAAGGAAAACCAACTACATATGTATAGAAGAATAACAAGAAATACTTAGAAATTTATAGTTAGACAGACCAACATTGAAATAAGTAAGAGTAACAATTTACTACTTAAGAATTTGAAATTACATAAGTAAAATTATAAATTTAACATTTCTTGTTATTAACTAAAAATATTGTTATCACATAATTGAATGCAATTAGAATTATAAATTGAAAGGTAATAAGTACAAGCAAAAAGTTCTTGCAAGATATTTTATGAAAACTTTCAGTTTGATATTGAACTCATAATATAATAATAAAAAAATTACTAAAAGAAGGGCCAAAACTTGAATTTTAAAGTAACATTTTTATTTTTTTAAACTTGCACTCTATTAAAACTTTTTAGAAATCCAGGACAAGCTAGTTTAGAAGTTATTATTTTATTATTCGGCAGTATTCGACCGTTGTTTCCGATATACCAGTTAAATTTAATTTATAGAATAGCTATTAATTCACATACAAATTTAGCTAGTTATAGCTTATATAATTTTGTACGACTCGAAACAAATTTCAAATGAATTGTAATTTGATTTTTGGTAAATATTTAAGAGATTTACCAATTAAAATTCAATGCTCCAATACATTACAACCGAATGCAAAAATTCACAATCTACCTCAGAACTATACAATTTAATACTAATATCTATATGTAAATCAAAGTACCAAACTATACGGTACATTTGTTTTCAATTTAATTCAATATACCAAAATATTCCAAAAAATTTTTGTTTCCATAATCCAAAATGGGTTGTAATAGTTATGGAAATTACTGAAAATTCTTGCGATTTTAGAGTAACTTTAGAGTATTAAGAATGGAAAAATCAATTTGTTACACATTGGCAGCTATTTTATGTATGGATATTTAAAAAATATTCATTAAAAAATCTTATACGTACATATGTATTTGCACCTATGTAAGTCTATTTGTACCTACCTAAAGAACATTCAAAAGGTCATAAAAGTGAAATGTATTCACTTTACAGTTTATAATTATATAGAAAAAACGATAAAAAAATTTTGTTTAACATTTTTATAGCAAACAGAGTTTCTCAAATTTTTGAATATTTGTTGACCATTAATATATTTTCAATAACAAATTATATATTTATACAAAAGCGATTGACTTATACACAAAATGAACATACCTTATACAACGGCGAAACAGACGTAAAGCAACGAGTCAAAGCAGAAAATTTTTCTGCTTACACAGAAGTTAGTAAAAGATAAACAACTACCCGTTGCAATTATTTAATAACATTGGTGTTATGGGCAAAATCTTATTCAAATTATATTCATGTGATTGTGTATTTCAAAAAATGACGATTGTATGTAGAGACCCACATGTAAACAATACTTGATAATCATGATGATTTTTGTATAAGCAATATGGAGAACAATATTTGCCGATCATTTCATCATACCCCTTTAGATGAGTTAGTACCGTCTAGAAAACGGTAGGACATTGGTTCGAATCAAATTCGATTCAAATTCGATTCAAAAATTTTTTAATTTTCTGCCTTGATCCTTTCCTTTGATTCATTATTCATCTGTTCTGCAGTTACATATATGAAGGAATTCTAATTATGTTCTTATAAATAAATTAATAAAAGTTAAACAACTATACGTTATCATTATACATTTGTAATAACATAATCTTAGTTTTAATCGGTGTTATAGAAAGTGTTGAATAAAGTACATACAATTGAATATATACATACTTATATAATTGGCCTTATTGGTTCCTATAACGTTATAAAATTAAAATATTTATCAAGCATAACTTTTAAAAGTATTGAAAACACTGATTATTCTGTAAACTAAGACTCATTTCAATGCAGAAATGTGTGTACATAATGTACTTGTACATACATACATCATTTTTGTATAAGCACATAAGGAAAGAATAAAATTATACGTGCTAGTTAATATTGATTTGTACATCCATTTGAAATCAAGTATTTTGTGTTCAATATTTCGAAAAAGAATAGCAAAACTATTAGTTTTTAAACCCAAAAAAGAAATTTGCAATATAATAGTATTACCAGCTGCTTTAAAACAACCCACCTCCATATAGGGTTAATATTAACTTAAGGGTGTTTATGTTATTTTTAATAATGACCATCTCCAAAATTCCATTTTTTCAATACGTCTTTTTGAAAATCCTAAATAAAGCTCTAAAATTTTAAATAAATTAAGAACTTTTAGCATTTTTTTCATTTTCGTTTATCGGTAAGACGTTTTCAAACTGACCATTTCAAATTTCAAATATTGCAAAATAAAATTAGCCGGTATATGAATACATGCCTTAATTCATCAACTTTCAATATTATTTATAGCACTTGTACAAAAATTGATTTGTTTAATCAGCTTGCAAAATTCTTACACATAGCTATGCAAACGCATCTATGTATATAATAAGTACATATGTATGTACATTCTAGAAACTCAATTAAAAAAATACTTGGTATCTAAAATTACTATAAATGAGAAGGCAAATGTACTTATACTAAATAAGACATACATGCATATACTTATGTATAATATTGCATACATAATGTGTAGGTACTACAGTATAGATACTATTATTAATTCTAATTATAATAATACTATACATACATATATGACTCAACAAACAAATATATACATTTTTGCATTTATTTACTCATATTGAATTTCTTCAATAGTTTGTTAGTAAAAGAAAAAATATATTTGAAACAAAATAAGAAAAATAAATACCATATTCAACACAGAGTACACAAGTGTTTTATCGTATATTATTTTTGTATTAGAATAGAACAATATATTGGCAAACTTAACCTAACCTAACTAGAAACTTAATGCGATAGCAAAATCTGATGCAATTTAAAATTATTATTATAGACATAATTGAAATGCACTAAAAATAGAATTTTCACAAAGAATTTCAAATAAAATATTGTGAGCAATACTACAAAAAAAAAATCTATAAAAGTAATATCGTGTGAAAGTCGCGTGAACGAAAATTACCGACAATTATTATTATTATAGCAATTTTAGTATAAAGTGCATTCATTATGCACACTGCAATGTTCTTAGAAACTACATTTACTATAAAACTTTCGCATTTATGTTATGACTCGTATATTAAAAATGAATCTACTAAAATTAGAAATATGAAATTTGCAGTTCAAAAATTATTACAAAGTATTCGTGTGCAAGTTGAGTGAAATGAATTTGATGAAAAGTTAAAAACAGAAATGAAAAATATTTTGATTTTGCAAAAATGTTAAAAATTTTTGTTAAAATAAAATTAGAAACCTATTAAAAAAGTTTGTTGAAACAATTTATTGACATACAGGGGCGTGCAAAACCGTTCAAATAATTCAAAAAAAAATTTTAATTATTTAAATTTTTTTCCTCTTAACAAAATCAATTTTATTATTTAACACAAACTGTTTACTAAAAGAAATAACAAAAAACAGTTAAAAATTCTTAGAAATCTTATTTGAACAGTTTCTGCCATTTTTAACCACAACCTGTGTTTTTAAAAACCGCTCTAAATGCTGTGTGGCACATTTTTTAATTGCTACGTCATCAATATTTTGTCATTTTCCCAAATATCTTTCCTACAGATTATTCTTGTTTTGGAGAGGCCCTTTATACTGTATGAAAACATTTTTTTTTTACTATCACCATAAAAGATTATCAATATGGGACTAAATCCGAACTTTGTAATGTTCACTTTAACGGTAAGAAATCTTAATTTTTCACACGTGAATCTTAACGATTTTGATCATGTTATTAGGGGTCAATCTCTCATTGAGAGACAATATAAATTTATTAGTATTAAAATTATGTTTTAATATTCTCTTATATAATTGTTTAGGTGTTATAATTGATTTGATTTGATAATTCCTTATAACTTATTATAACGTAAAAATAAATATGTATATGCTTTAAATTGCTTATCTATGCACAATAAGTAAGTGGCTGTCATAAATGCAAAGTCCGAACACTGTTTTCTAATAATAACTTTAACATTTCTACGATAAATGTCATAATATCGCCCTATATAGAAAGCGAATTTAACATTAACATAAAAAAATATAATTACTATCTTCATTTTATTTTTGTATTTTATTAAAGAAATAACCATAAATTTTGGATTAAGTAATTAAAATATTAAAATTGTAAGATTTCAGCCTATATATAGGGAACTCTTAACAAAATTTTTGAAATGAGATTCTATATTTTTAGAAATAGAATTGTGAATGCAAAATTTTTTATGATCTTAAAATTGGTTTGTCAATTTATGAAAATAAACTGGTTTAGATAATAATAATTATGTATGTATGTATTTATTACATAGGGATATTTTAAAGAGTACTTTAAATAAAAATTCATTGCAGTAAATTTACTGTAATTATTGCAATTAATAAATTAATATAAGAAATATTGAATTTTAAATTAAGTCTATAGTCATTAAGTATGTCTCATTCGAAGAAATTACATATGAAAAACAAAGGAAGAATTTACCAAAAAAAAAATCCGAAACGGGGCAAGAACACCGTTAATACTTTCTAGTTCTTATCGTCTTCGTAGAATATAAAATCACACGCATATATTATGATTTAACCAAACAGTAACACTTACTTCATTATTGTGTATTGCCAAAAAAAAACACAAAATTAAATTCGAATAATACATACATACATACTTACATAAGAGCAGTATATAGTACATACTGTGCTCCAATTTCCAACAAAAAAATAATTTCAAAATATGAAAAATGTACCGTTTTATAATTTATGACATTATGACAAATTAAAGGAATTACACTCATATTATTTTCAGTATCAAAATCAAGTTTCAACTGATTAGTGCTCTTAATGGATTTAGAAAAGAATGGGTAAGTCAATTAATGTTTTTTAATTTTCAAAATATAAACAAATTTATAAATATGGCTACCTTTAAATTATATTTCAAAATATTTATTCAATAGAAAATTTTTCAATTAAAATTTTTTGTAATTTATTGTAAGTAAGAAGTTTTTTAGAATTCTAATAATATTTAAATGAAATTACTTTAAAATATTACAATTTATATTAAAATTAAAAAAAAATATTGATGAAAAATTTTGAGAATTTGTTAGTTTTGGTGGTACCGTATTTCGAATCATATAGATACTTGTCATATATACACATACATATGTATAAAATTTGAAATACGAATGATTATAAAAATCTAAAAGAATCAAACTATAGTCTAGTAAAAGCAAATTTTAGTGCAAGAAGTTGAAAATGTTAGACAATTTCCATAACTTTTTACGATGATTTATAAGTAAAATTTAAGCGCTGTACCGATTACCTAACAATTATCAAAATTAATATTGAAAGTGAAAGTGAAAGTAAAATGAGAAGATAAAATGAATCTCGAAAATCCTAATTATCAAGCATTTGAGTATACGTTGTATTTGTGATGAGCATGAATAATTTTTTTGTTTTAAATTTTTAAATGAGCCTGACATTATTGAAAATTCTAGTGAATATATATTTACTTATTTTACATAAAGTACATTTAGTGCATTCCGAAATGGCAAGCAGTACAAAATTAATGACTGTGAATGAAACTAATGACTTTGTATGAAACTAATGAATTAGTTTCAAACAATAATTCTACTCATTTGTGATGCTCTCAAGAACGATTTATGTTGAAATAATTATAACTGAATCACCCTGAATGATTTTAAATTAAAATAATATTGAGTATCTCAATATTTTTTTTATAATCAAATAAAACATAACCAATTTTTTAGGGATCTTTCAATTTCATCCTGAATTCTTTCCATAATACTTTTATTAATAATTTGCAATTCTATTTATTTATTTCGGAATTCTTACATACAAAAAAGTTATTAGGACGCTTATTATACGGAAATCTCAATTCTTCTCAAATACCTACAAATTATATTTGTTTACAATAACGTTATAACAAATTTTGTAAGTAATATACATATTACAAAATAAAACGACAAACTTATACTATTGCAATAATTAATAATTTACATTATATTTGAATAGGGAACATCTACGTTCTCTTTGAAGAGAACTGCAAAATTAAAGTTTTTTAGCAAAATTAAGAAATATGTCTATAACAACCTACCATGTCTATTAATTACACAATTCTACTATCATTCCGTTATCAAACAAAATATTAAATATAAGAAACTATACGTATTTCGAATTACATAGAAAATTATTGTACCCAAAAGATTCAATAATTATTCGTTTGATTTTTAAATGCAGTAAGGATTTAGGTTGAAAATTTATTTGAAAACGTTGAAGAACATTAAAAAATCCATATCAAAACAGATTTTCTGAAAAATTTGTTGGAAAAAAAGACAGTTTGCATGAAAGTTAACATCTCCTTGCTTCTTTGTACATATGTAGAATAAAAATTTGTTAAATAAAATGGCTGAAAATATTGAATTTTATTATCTTATTTTTATTATATATGTTAAAATGTAATGTTACAGACCTAATCATACTTAATTCATAAAAAGTTTCTAATATAGCTACTATATATACTTTATATACAAACATATCTATAATATAATATAACATTTTTTTTAACAACCCTCTTATATAAAAAGAATTTTTCCAACCATTAGATTAGGATAACTTCTTAACCCCGTAACATTGAAAGAAAAATATAGAAAAATTCGAACAAAAAAAAATCAAGTTAAGAGAAAGTGTGTTACTATAGTCAATATAGGGTGTGGTCCTTTTCCTTTCTAAACAAATATAATACATAAATAAATGTACACAAATATGTACACAAATATTATGTTATATAAAAATGTCGATGACGATTTAAAATCCACCATTTTAATCCTTTTTTGTTTTTTACTCGCCTTTTTTGTTTTTTACTGACTTTTATGATTTTGTTACAATTATAAATAAAATTTTGAAAAAAAAAATCATTTTGTTTATTTAACATAAATTGTTTTTATATACAAATAACTTTGATTTGACCTTAACATCAAATATGTATATATGCAGTAATTTAACGGGTAAATATACTCTAACATATTATATACTGTTTACCATAATATACGCTTTCTGCATATGCTTACCAATATATGAATATAAATTATATATAAACTTTTACATTTATTAATGCCATTCCATTTATAATCAAATTTTATTTTTGAAAAAAAAAATTGAAAATTTCAAAACAAAAACTAAAAAGAAAATTATGGCACGTATACATAATACCTATTGGATGGCTTCAAAATTCGACACATTTCATGATCATTTAATTTTACACCAAATCTCTTCCCAAAAATAACTTATATATACATATAATATGTAATCTACATATTGTATCTATCATTTTAACCCCATAAACTAATTGCATATAATGTCATTCTATATACGATTATATATATAACAAAAATTCATTTACATATACATACGTTATTGCTGATACATTTTGTATACATACATACATGCATCATCTATAAAATAAAACCCTTTCAAATAATAATAATAACAGTACTTATGTAACTTATTATTTAAAATATTATGTATGTACATATAATGTAAAATCTCATTATCCCTGCTCAAGTATACATTAAGAGTCGTACTGAAAGAGAAAACCATTATCAAAATGACGCCAAAAAAAAAACTGAATATTAAAAGCAAAAATTTTTACACAAAAAATGTGGGTTGTTTAGAAAATTTCGGTACTTTGCCACTTTTTTTTTAATGTTTTACAAAAAAAAATATTCTAAAATTTTCACGAACCTTTCAATTTTATAAATGCAAATTCAAAAAGAAAAACTTCTTTTTGACTTTATATTGAATTCAACTTGCTTGTATATTGGGTTTATTTTATATATACAATATATTCTCACTATATATACATATGTATTTATATATTATTTACTAAAATATACTAACATACTCACATACTCATTTATATATTTTCCATACATAATAAGAATGGAAGCCATATTCTTTTTACTTTCTCCAACAAAAAATAGACTCAAAAAAAATATATGTAATGTACAAAATAAAATTCAAATTTTCTTGCAAAATATTGGGGGAGCTTTGCCTTTATAATACACCAAACCTATTCATGTTACATTTTCAACTTCATCACTAATATTAATTTTGTATACAAGATCTCGAGATATAAATAATCATATTATGGCTTACAATGCGTATATCCCTGGCGTATACATACCTATATTTTTTGTTCATAATATTCAAATAACACAATTAACATATTTTGTACTTATATACACTTATATACATATACGAAATCGTACATAAAAGGATGAAATTCTTATTTTTGCCTACTTTTCCAAAAAAAAATACCATTCCTACCAAAAAACTTGCATTGAAATGAAAAAATATATTTTAATGTTGCTGGGGCATATTACAAATTATGTATACCAAATATATTCATATATACATATATAAAAATACTTTTCTAGCCTATAAAATGATGATTATTAAATAGAATGATAAAATTGATTATGATTGTTAGAATGATAATTTGGTGTTTTTTAAATTTCTTTTATGTATTAAACAAAATCTTCTATTTGAAAATAACCACATTTCTATTCTATAGATACGTACTTGTACATATATATTGTATCGCAGTGCATACATATGAATATGTGTGGGTATATGTACATGTGCACTTGGTGTGTTTATTACATTACCATAGTTCTTATAATGGTGTAGTAGCAAAAATTAAATTTTGATTTTGCCAAGTTGAAGGGCAATTTTATTCTTATTCCTTTATTTTTATTCTATTTTTTCTATATAGCATTTTATTTAAAATAAACCAAGAAAAAAAAAAGAAAGAACTTCATGTTGCCATTATTTATTTAATGTTTATTTGCGTACTTTTACAGGTTTATCATTTTTTTGCTTTGGTGTTTCGCGTGCATAGATACAGAAATCTCTAAAATTGAATGCAAAAATAAATGTTGTTTTCTATAGAAAATGAAAATTGAAAACATTTCATAGGACAAATTAATTTTAAAACTTAAATTATGATAGTTCAGCCTTGAATTTTTAAAGAACTAAGTGTGATCAGCAATATGTGTGATTAATTTCTTCCTAAATCAATTTTCTCAACAAAAATAATTTTGAATTTTTGACAAAAATGATAAGGAAACCACTTAAATTGAAATTTTAATTCAGTTTTAGTTATATAAGCCTTGAATGGCGAAAATGTCAAATTAACGCTACTTTACTTATTTAGCTTTGGATTCCTGAATGAAAGTGATTCAGAATACATTAAAGAATTTGCATATAAAGTGCCTTTTACCGTGTAGAACATTTCGAAATCTAATGAGGCTCTCAATTGTATAATTTGTAAACAATTGAAACATTATAATTAAAATTGTTGCCTTACTTTAATTCTTATAATTCATCATAATTAATTAATAATCAGTGGTTGGTATTAAATGATCTCGTAAATCAAAATCTACAAGCCTCAATCAAAATTTCCAATTTAATTTTCACTTTGTGCCTAAAACACACTATGTAAATATCTTCAAACTATATTGTATAATTACAATGTATAGGAAAAACAAGAAAACTAAAAAATATGAGACTTGGTATAAAACAGAGCTTATGACCCTGCGCTTATTTAACCGTTTATCACATTTTTTATTAATATATCTTTGATAAATAACACAATCATTAGCGCGCAGGGCCGATTTTTTGTTCTTCATATAAAAGTTACAAAATGCACGTGTCTTGTCGTCTTTTAACTATGCTGGCAATCACGAATTTCGCACACATGACGTACATATTTAAGAGGTGATTTCCATATAAAAATGTGGAAATCACCTTAAATATCAGTTCTTTAGAACGCTTCTCTGATTTTTAGCAATATCGAATACGACTTGCTATAGGTCTTATCGAAATTTCAGATCTGGGCAAAGGATCATATCAAAAACACTAAACAGTGCCTTACTTATACATATACCTAAAGAATTGATGCAAAATCATGTTTAGTTGGCCCCAAAATTCTTCAAATCGAATACAATTTGGCTTTTCATAAAATTTTTATGATAATTTTAATGGTAAATTATTTCTTTTCATAAACTATCGGATACCAAAAAAACAAATGCATAATTTAATTAAAATACTAGCTATATATTATGAAGATATAAATAGAAAAAAAGAAAGAACAGGCATAAAAACGCATCAAAAAAAAACTAATTAGCTACGTATTTGCACAACGATGCCTTAACATTCAAATTTAACATTTGCATATTTTCCAACTTTAATTTATGAAAAAAATAAAAATTTCTAAGTTTTTTTTTTATGCTAAAAAGCAAATTACATACATTCCTCAATTTTTCGCATAAAAATCTTTTTAAAATTCAACCCTACCTCATCTATGGTTCTTTTGGTTTTATTTATAAAATATAAATAGATTTGAGAAACCACATACCACGCATCGAAATGAAAAATAGCTAAAAGTAAAATTTGTAGTCAAACAAAAAAAAACAAATTGCTAAAAAAAATTTAAAAAGAAAATTGAAATAATAAAAAAACTCTTATTTTCTATTTTATTCTAAGGAAAGAAAACATATAGAAAAATATGCACCAACACTCTAAAATTCACTATACAAAATTCTACATTTATACTTACGTAATACCATCTATATGACACACACACACACGAAATGAGAAAGGCATAAGTATAATACACACAGAAGTCAAATTATATTGCATACTTATAAATACCGCAGCTATAGATTTGTATATGCATGTGTTTTGAATATGAATTAATTCAACTGTCAGACATAATCTCCCACAATCTCAATGATCAAGGAAGACACGACCGGTAGATGCGGCTAAGAGGTTAAAAATTGTAAAACATGAATTAAAAACAAGAAATAAGTTAAAAAACTATTTGAAACTCTTATATATACACAGCCCCGGATTTATCATACATGCAAAGTATGCATTTGCAATGGGCGATAAAAAATAGGGGCGCCATTGAAAACTTAAAAAACCCCTAAATTAAAAAAAAAAATTTTCACCCAAAAAAAAGGATTCCAAGTTTTTTTTTATACATCAATTTATAGCGAAATTAACTTAATAAAATCTACCTACATGCAAACATAATATTTTGTTCCTACACATATTTTCTATTTGCACCATATAATAAAAAATGTTCATAGAATTAAAATTACTCATACATTTCTTTACTCTACACTACTCTTTCATTCTTATTTTTTATGTACTGTATATGCCTATAAACACAGAATATTATTTCACACAGCTGTATACATTCAAACGTTCATATATATAAGTGAAATCGTCTCATATAATATACATACATATATAGAAGCAATGTACGCAACAAATAAAAATATTCAAAAATACACATGTACACATAATTTATATTGTCTAATATGAATAAGATCAACACTCATGCGTACACATATAATTATCTCATAAAGCAAAATTTTTATTTTGCTGAGATTGCTCCCTATCAACACTCGCTCGTACACATATAATTATATCACAAAGCAATGTTTTTATTATGCTTAGTGGCTACACTCGTTCGTACACATTATATTTAAATTGTTTCATACATGCAAAATTTTATTTTTGCTTAGTTGGCGCCCACTCACCAAACAAACAAACACATTATTATAATGTATTACTTTTCTGTATACTATTGCATTAGTAAACAACAAGAACAAAACAAAAAAAACACAAATTAAGAATGAGAATAGAAAGAAATTAGAAAAAGAGAATGAGAGCAATATTCTTAAATGATGGAAAGCATAGCTTGATATTGAGATTGTGTATACCAATATTTTGTTTTTGTTTAACAACAAAAAATTTTGAATGAATTTTAAAATTACATGATCGTTATGAATTTCTACTACTATGTTCTGCTTTCGTTTTTGAAAAAACTGTTATCAATCACAGAATTAAATTTTAATTGATAAAATCTACTACTTATATTGAATTGAAAAAATGTTGTTTAATAATCAAGTGAATGTTAAGAATTTTTATGCTGAATTGATGTAGTGTAAGTCATCCAAAAAATAAGAGTAAAATGAAATGGCGCATAATTTGCTTCACACATTTATCTCCAAAATTAAAACAGTTAAGCAAAACGACATTCTGAAATTTCAAAACCACGAGCCTATAAATACCAGTAAATGCATTTATTTTAATAAAATCTAAAAAATATAATGAACAGTATAAAAGCTTATAGCTATGTACATGAAAAGCTTAGTTTTTAAGTCACAAATTTTAGAACGAAACTTTGATTTTCCTTAAATTTTTGAATGCAAGTCGAAACTTTTTTTATACGCTGCTTCATTTCTCAGGCGATTTGTGAAATAAAAAGCCAAATTTTACGAATAAAAATAAAAATAATTATAAAAATAAAAATAAAATTACGAATAAAAATAAAAATAATTTTTTACTTTTTTTCATATTCAAATAAGCTGTGAAAAAGTTCATTTGATATAATTTTCATAGAACCTTTTACAATAAGTTTCACTTACGTCAAAAAGTAAATTTTTTGGTTGTTAAAATCAAAAAATCAAGTTTAAGTGATTGATATAAATCTGATCATAACTTCATAAAAAAACGTACAGTTAAATAAATTACCTTGTTTTTGAATTTATAAAACAAAAAATTGAAAGTTTAGTTCCAGACTTTAATTCTATAATTCAGCACAATAAGGTTACAAGAAACTGCTTTATGATGCACAATGTGCAATGCCTATTAAATTTTGTTCACAGTAATAAAATAGGTGAAAAGGTTGAAGGGGGGGGGGGGGGGGCGCACTTTTTAGGAACCGCTTAGGGCGACGAATACATCAGAACCGCGCCTGTATATACATATGTAGTTATATACATACATAATGTATTAAAATTATTTAAAATATACCTAATAATGTTTCATATCCTATTTACTATTGTGTAGTATTTACTACTTATACAAATGAGAAAAAAAACAATAAAATGCAGAAAATATTATTCACACATGACATATACTCAATTATTTTCTAGTTAGAATTGAAGATTGGGTTACCAATCTCAAAGTAGACAGAAAAAAGTATCATTACATTAAAATTAATTTGTGTTTGAACCACCGAATCTGTGTTCAACAATCTAAAATACTCCTATAGTAATTAAAAGTATTTATTTCGTGAATTTAACCCTTTTGTGGAAGGTTGAGGAAGTTTTGTGGAAACTGTATTTTTAAATAAAATAATTTTTGAAATTTATTTTCGATACAAAATTTCAAAGCCTTTAGTTAGTTTTGTTCGTTTCTTTGACTTTTACTGAATATTTTTACTGAGTATTACATATACATATCTAGGTATATATTATTTATGTATAACCTTAAAAATAACACAGCTAATTATTCGGCAAATCAATTTACAACGCATAACATAAAGCTATGTTTAAAAGACAAAAATGTAGCTGTATAACAGATTACAACAATATTATCTTAATTAATTTTATTTGAAAATTATTAAAATTATTATTACACTGGACTGAATAACTCGACTCCTTATTTTAAATTTTACATAATATTTAATAGCAATATTATTATATTCAGCCTAATTAATTGCATTAACCTGAACCCGCTTATGAGCACATCGAGAATTTGATGATTTTCGATATCCCATTTTTCTTATAAAATAGTTTAGTTACAAGCACAAATTTTATTTTTAAGTAAGATCTACAAAATTACAAAATTTCTAAAAGATTTACAAATGACATTCGAGTAGATGATTTTGTTGTATAAAAGTAATTTGTTGCAACTGTAATATAAGAGAAGTATTTTATGTAAGTTGGTAATCATTTTGTCACAATCTCAAATATATGTATGTACAATACATAACATTCTTTTAACTTTTATCTTCTATTTAAAATATCATTTTCAATAGTATAGAGAAAATTTTCTCTATATGAAAATAACAATACGGGGAACTTTTCTTTTTTTATGCTTCTATTTACGCTGACTGAACGTTGTAAAACCGTTCTTTTATATTCTCAATTTTATTTATCTTTCTTTTTTTTCAAACATTTTAATGTTATATTTTAGTTTTAACTGTTGTTATACATTTTTACTTTTGTTATAATACCTTCTTATAAATTATATACCTATAACATATGTATATATATATATATATATACATATAATGTAAATACAAGTGCATATTCATGTGAATGCATGTGTACATAGAAATCAAAAATTCTGGTGACTACAATAGCAATTTTCAATATTATATCGTACCATATACAAAGTACAGCATTATTATAATATTTGTATATACACATTTAATATGTATGTATGTATGTATAAATAAAATAACGTTATATGTTTTGTTATAAGCCAGTAGGTATACAATTTACAAAAGTCCGTACTTTAAAAACTATTGCACATTATTCTGTTATAATGGAAATACATTTATATGTATGTAGGAAGAAAATAAAAGAAAATAAAAAATTATTCCATACTTAATTATAGAACAAAGCGAAAAAAAAAGAATAACTAAATGCGATCTCGCGTTATATAAGTATACAGAAAAAAAAAACAAAAGCAAGTCCCTAAAAACTTTTTAACGTGAAACTCAAACGTGCAACTCTAAACGGTTCATGAATTTTCATTTTCATCAGCTACAATAAAATACTATACAAACCGTACCATGCACACATCCACACAAATGCAGACGTAAAACACATATTCCAACTCTTACTCTTTGACTGCATACAATCTATTTTTTCTATGCTAAGCACATATACAAATGTGTTTATGTATACACACTAAAAAAAATAAATAAAATAAAAAAAAAAGCCTATAAAATTGTAAAAACGAACAAAAAAAAACTCAACTCTATTAAATAGGGAAGAAAAGATATAAAAAAAAAAAAATTCTATTCAATTTTTTTGATGGCACTCTGGATGGCATAAAATGAAAATAATTTTCATTTATTTTTTTTTCTATCCCGTTTTTATTTTGTTTGTTGAAATTTTCTATAGAAAAACACTAAAAAAAATTTTTTTTTTGTATATTTGATTTCCCTTTTATTTTATATTTTACATAATGCGCAGAACCCATCAAGGCCATGGTTATATACTTTTCAATTTACATTATATACTTAAATCCCACATATAGATGATAGAACTATGGGTATAGAATAGGTATGTAAATGAACATAATACCAACACAAACGCATATTATTATAAACATTTTATATGTATTCAGGAATCGAATAAAATTCCTGGATAAAATTTTTATAAATTTTGCAATAAACATTCTTATATTATATAATAAATAATTTATATACGTATACAAAATACTTATATATGTACAGGTATTTGTATATTTATTGTATATAGGTGTGAATATAAAAAAATTAAATGAATTCAGGAAAATTATTATGTACATAACATAGGAAATTTTCAAGGCTTAAAGTGTGTTTTTCAATGGCAAAGAACAAAGTTTCTATTTTATTTTATGCATATGTATGTATATGCATATACTAGTATATACTTACATGCATACATACATACATGATAATGAAACATTTGTTAATAAAATGAAAATTTTCAATATAAAAATTTTTTTAAAATAATAAAATAGAGGAAACTGAATTTGCAAATTATAAATTTTATATTAATATAAAATATTTAATATTTTATTTAATATTCAAATTAAAATAGAATTTTATATAAAAATAACTTAAACTGAAAGATTAAGTAAAATTTACTTATACATTTTGCATTTTTTAATTGATTAATTGGAATTGTTAAATTATATATGTTATAATTACATATGTACACTTAACAGATTTCTTAAAACAATATTTTCATACAATAATTTAATAAGGTTATAATCAGAAAGTAATCAATGCATCATTGATTTAAAATCATATAAAAATCATATGCAAAAATGCATCAATACGGTAACACTTATTGTTGATAAATTTTGGTATCCAAAAACGACAAAAATACTGATCGTATGCGTATCATATAAAATCGGCTATGTACGTCAATAATGTTACTAATAAAGTTAATTATTTTTTGATAATATTAATTTCTAATAATGAATTAACTTAAACGAGAAGAAATAGAGTTGACCATGTCAAATATGCCATAGTTGACTATGGGACGGACTATGAAATTAAGTGGCTATATAACCATATAAATTTATGCAAAATTTCAGTACTATATTTTCAATATTTTCTGAGATATAACCAAACTACTATTAAAGTTGTATCAGAATGATACAGAAGAAGGAGCCAAGTAATTTCAACAACTTTTGTCAAACACATTGGCCCTGCTAATATATATACTTTTACGAAATGTCAATACCACAACTTTCATAGTTTCTAAGATATAGTCAAATAAATTTTGAAATTGTATGGCAGCTACCCGAACCAATATCTCGATCAAGTTCAATTTAAATAGGGTTCTTGCACTTACTACAATGAATCATTTGTGAAAATTTGGTGAACTTAGCTCAATTAGTTTTTGAGTTATCGTTGGGACGGACGGACGAACGGACGGACAGACAAAGCTAAATCAACTCAGAATTCGACGCTAATCAAAAACATACACTTGAGGCAAATTTAGTGTACCCTTCGAACATATTTTCATACGGGTATAAAAAGTGAAAAATTCGGCCGTATTGATAATATTAAATGTGTTATATTAAAATTTCTATTTCTATTTCTAACATTACATTAGAATTTAATAATATTAATTGATAATTAAGTTTTGGAAATTCTAATATAATTTTCTTTTAAATTGGAATTTTAAAAACGTAAAGAAAACTAATCTATTTTAAATACTTTTCGAGAAATTCCGAGTTCTGTAAAAAAACATTTCAGAAAAAAAAAAACAGAAATTCTGACTTTGACGAGCTGTATCTCGAAAACTATGGCTCAAATGAAATTAATTGTAAGACCAAAAATAAATAACAATCAATTGCCTGTAAACAAAAGTCCTCTAATGATAACTCTATGTTGTATGGTTCCGAAGTTATAAGTATTTCTTTATATGCAGGAAAAGTCTAGTACCTAAGGCTGTAGCTTTAAAACGAGTGTATCTGCACCCCTCCCCCAAATACAATTTTTTGCTGGAAATTGATCAAAGAATCATCCCTAAACACCCTGTATATGATTCCATTATGATCAAAGTAATTTAGTATTTGAACCGAATTAAATAGTTATAGTCTCGCCCAAGTGTTTGCAAATTTTTACTTTAATTATAAAATTATTTTGCATGTAAACGCTTATAAAATCACATCTGATTAAAAATAAATAAAATTTTATTCTAAAATTTCCAACATTTCTTTTATGGAATAGAATTTTAGAAATTTATATAAATGAAAATTTTTAAATTTAAGCCCCCTTAAATTTCTAAGCTTCAGGCTTAAAAATCTCTATATAATTTTTTGATTTAATTCTAATTCTTATTAAAAAAATTCAATATGTTTATGCATGAGATAAGTATTGTGTATACGAATCTGAAATATTAAAAGGTACAATTTTCAAGATCACATTTTAAAAAATTAAATTAATCCTTAAACTACATATACTTACAAATTATGTATGCATATAGAGAAAACAACTAGAAAATTAGTAGATACAAAATAACAATGTCTTCCCTTTATGTATGTATTTTTTTTATAACAGATTTAAAAAAAAAAATCTATTCCAAAACAAATATTTTCTTTGACTCATTTTTCTTTTTTTTTTTTTATTAATTTTCAATTTTGCACTCTTAACCCAATCTCCCTCTCAAAAGTTCCTTTGGTGTACTTTCTTTTTGTGAAACAAAACAACAAAGTTTATGTACATTATGTTTTCATATGTGTATATAACTATATATGTTACTTTATAACAATACATAGGAACACAATATTCTCATTATATTCTACATAATATAATTTTATGTTATATTAAATTTGAAAATATAAAGCACGCTTTATAATATTTTATCGGTATAATTTTGAAATAATATCAACAATATATACATCAACTATATATTCGAATATCCTTTTTCTTATACATACATAATATATTCAACCAAACACAAACTCCTTTTCAATATAATATTAAATTGAAACTCCAAAATTTCATTTTTATAATATTTACAAATACAAATACAAATTATGCTACCCAAAATATACACACATTGTACATTTATATATAGGCATATTTGTATGCATTTATGTGTACATGAATGAAACAACGGTACATCTATGTAAATAAATTAAAATAACATAAAATAACAGTAAACTTGAAAATAATAATGAAGAAAGAAAACAAAAAAAAAACTGGTTTCAATTCTTAGCATTTCCAGAATGAGTCAATAATTCTCATCCTTACAAAATTATCCTTCCTACTTTTTTATTTTTCTGTTTTTTTTTGGCTTTTTTGAAAAGGAATTTTCTTTAATACACCTTATACAACTTGTATCTTTATACAAACGCATATATTTACAATATAAATAAAATTTTTAAACAAAAAAATTTTCTCTTTCTCTTCTCGTGTTTATTAAGAATATTCGAAAAGGAAAAGAAAAGTAAAAAAAAAAAAAAAATAAAACTCCGTTCTTGTACTAGATGTTCTGCGTGAGGTCCTTGTAGGCGGAGCCAAAACATAACAATAAACGAGTTCTTAAAGAAAAACAAAAAAAAACAAAAAATAAAAATAACAAACAATATAGCATATCCTTTTGTATACATATATTTTACGTTTGTTTGTTTTTTTTTTCCAAATATCCTTCAATTTTCTACATAGAAATTCATTTTTTTTTCGTAATCTATGTAGTTGTATTTTTGTATTCCAAGCTAATCTTCAAGAGTTTATATTAAAGTTCTCGTGAATTTTTTGTTTTTTCGATTCTTATTTCTATTATTTTTCTGTTATATAAGCATATATAATTATATATATGTACGTACATGTGTATGATGCGTGCGCTACATTACGTCTTTTTGTTCATGTGTACATAAATATCCCTGTATATATATAAGTATGTATACAAAGAGTATGAAAATAATATTAATACAAAATATTATTTTCCTTTTTTGTTTCTGTTCTTCTATGTATTTTATATGTATATGTAAATATTGCATATGATTGTAAAATGTTCATATTTTCAGAATATCGCATTTATTCCTGTATATTATCCTTGAATTCGTAACAATGTATGTATAAATAAATATTACAAGTATTTTTCTCTAAGGAAATATTTTTAACTTTTTGATTTCAAGTGAATATTTTCTTGTTTTATTTTGTTATATATATGCCTTTGAATAAACAATATTTATGCATGTAATGTAGTTGTAATATATGTAAATGTATACATACATTATGTAGTATATATGAGCATAAATTTGAACATTTTGTAGTTTTAATAATAAAAAGCAAAAGAAGAAATCAAATAAAAAAAAGGACGCCAATAGGCAGTGTGTGTTCCACTTTCTTTTCGGGAAAAAAGAAAACAAAAAAAAAAAAACAAAAAAATTTAATTAAATAAAAAAA
Organism: Condylostylus longicornis; assembly: GCF_029603195.1. Lineage (NCBI taxonomy): Eukaryota > Metazoa > Arthropoda > Insecta > Diptera > Dolichopodidae > Condylostylus > Condylostylus longicornis. Next base: position 13,325,114 of record NW_026577973.1, on the reverse strand, counting down.
ATTTTTATTTATTTTCCACTTTACTTGTAGTTGTATTCAATGTTTTCTTTCTGGATTTGGGTATAAGGAAAATTTATTATTGTATTTCAGCCTGTAATCCTATAATTATGGTATGTACATATATGTGCGTATATATGTAAGAATAGGATATTTTATTAAGGCTTTACATAATAGTTATATGTATGTATGTATTATGTACATACATATAAATTTTCCTTTTCTGTTATACATTCATTTAGGTGTACAAATATTTAGAAAGTGTTTTTGAAAAATAAATTCAAAAAAAGATTTTTTGGGTGAAATTTTTTATGTTTTGGAAGAAAATGAAAAAAAAAATAGAAATTTTATTTTCTTTCTTTCTTTTTTTTTTGTTTTTTGGTATTTCATTTCATTTTCTTTATGTAGGCCATTTTGAATTTTCATTCCTTCTTTCGGATTGGGTATACATACATTTGAAAAGAGATATGGGGTTGAATGATATTGTAGGACATAGAGAATAGATTTTAAACCAAGTTTGCATAAAATTTTCTTTTAGAAATATTTTTAGTTTTTTCCTCAAATATTTCGAAAATCACCACATACGTTATCTATATTTTAAGCCTAATTTTGAAAATCACAAATGTGTAAAATTAATTTTTTTTTAGCGAATATAACGAATTTTTTTCTGGTGTAAGCCTATAAATTGATTAAATTTGAGTTTACAGGATCGAGTTTAAAGATTTAAATGTAAAAATTTTTTAATAATTGAAAACGGTCTTTTAGCTTAGCCTAGAAAATCTGTTATTGGTTCTTGTTAAGATTTTTTAAATAAATCAAATTTTCAATGTTTTTCTGAGAGAAATTTCATTAAATTTTTTTTATTTAATTCGAAAACATTCGAATTTTCCGAATCGAAAATATTTACTGAATTTTTCAGTTTTAATTCGGAGAATTAAATTATTATATTATAGCTTTCGTCTTATGACAAAATAGACTTAAATTGTAAAATGTAATTTAACAAATTTAAGTGAAAATTTGACAAAAACTACACAACTCAAATTAATTGGATTCAATTTTAGTATATTAATGTACTCAATTTTTAGTAAACTTAGCATTTATTAATATTTTCGACGTTTCAAAATAAAAAATTTATTAATAATCCTAGCCTGCGATTTTACGACTGTATCGAGTAAAACTTATGCAGCATTAAGATCTCGTTCCTAAATGTTTATAAGCCACAATATTTATATAGATTATTATGAAGTTGAATTTAAAAATTTCATCGTTAAATATTAGATATGATAATAAAGTCAAATTCAAGAACTTGTATTAGAAATTTAATAAAAATATGGAAAATACTTAAACTATAAATGAAATTCAGTTGAAACATCAGAATATCAAAATTTTGAACCCCGTCCACACAACAAAAGCAATAATTGTATTTCAGCTGCTATTTTTAAAAATTTCACTCATTTTCTTAGTCTCTAAACGTTTCAGACAAATCCAACACTCTTCTATAATTTCAAAATCGTAATAATCATGTAAGGAACTACGAACACAAATTTTTGTGCTTATTAAACTTTTAAAACAATTTCAATCAAATTAATTTAAAAAATTTACTTGAAAAAGCAAAGTAAAAAGAATTTTCTATATGCAATTGCCGATATATGAGTTTCAATATTTGTTAAACACATAAACATGTATTTTATTGAAAAAAAAACTCACAAATTTAACCAAATATAACAATATTTGCATTTATGAATTTTCCTATAATACACTCTTATACCGTTATTTTACAAAATATTACAAAAAACAACAATAAATTCATAATCCGTATACGGTACGGATTATAAAATCTATTTACTCTATACTGTACCTACTTTCTTTTACATAAAACCAAAAAATGAAAAAAAAAACAAACAATAAAATAATATCAAGACTTTGTTACTCGTATTAATTCAAGGACAGGAGTTATGGTATTCATTTTTTAAGTAAATAACAAAAAATAAAAAAATAAAAAAGAAATTTAAAAAAAAAAATTTGCAAAAATGAAAGCGACATTACAACTTTTTTTTTCATTATTTCGAAAATGGAATTTTTATTAAATTGCAAATCTATGGGTTTTTAGAGCACACATTACATAATGTGAAGGATATATAAAAGGACGAACTGAAAAGCTTTTACATATATTCATAAAAAATGAAAAGAAAAAAAAAATCATTACAACTCTTTAATTTCATTTATAAATGTTTGTCGTAATGTTGGCGGTTATTGTAATGTTATTTTTGCCACCCTTCAATTGTTCTCTTCACTTTACTATGTAAATGCTTGTATTTGTAATGTGAATGAATGTTTGTATGTAATTTTTGCATTAAAAAATTTATAATAAAAGTAAAAAGAAATTTAAACTAAAAAAAATGTGATTTCCTACAAAACTCTACAAAGCTGGATTAAAACAAAAAATAATATTTTAAAACTTCAGATCTAGACTTCCAATTTATCACAATGACATGAAATTTTTAATTGATAATTTGTTAATTCTGTTAATATGAATGTATTTTAATACCTTATAAAAGCTTGTTACTGGTTTAAAATTTTCTGAATTAGGCTCTATCTTTGTTGATAGAACTGTAATTTAAAGAAGCAGAAGGTCCACTGTACCCCAATTAGCACAAATGTGCCATTTTTCTACAACTACCTCGTGATCATCAGGTCGGCATTGAACGTACAATTACAATTGGCCTATCTAAGCCACTCAGTTCTCTTGAGGAATCTACCTAAATTTTACCTTTGATATCTCGTTCATCCCCATCACATGAGCTCTGCGGAACGCGACCAGTCTGGCCCCGCCTAGAGCTGGACACTTGCAGAGATAGTGAAAAGTGGCTCTCTCCTTGCGCACACCTCCCGACAGTTGCGACACTTTATGTTGAAGTGCAATCTCAGCCTAGACGAATGCCTAGACTGCTGTATGACAGGAAATGCCCCTCCTTGATTCCGATTGTATTTTGACAACTTTTTTCTTGCTCTCCGGCATGTGGACAGCAGCTGTAAAGAAACAATATTAAAAAAAGTTATCAATATCAAATCAACAAATTATTGTTAAAATATTAATTTTAAAATGGTGGCAATATACACTTGTCACCACCTCATAAAATTGTAATTGCTTGTTTACTACTGAAATTATATTTATACCGCCCCATAACTGGGACACCTACTGCCCCATAAGGTAGGCGCTCAATTAAAAAAAAATATTTCTTTAATTGTGTTGAATTATGCTACTCATATTCTCATTTGATGGTTGCGGTTTTGACTACCTTGAAAGTGTTGCACAACAGCTATTTAAATAGTTTAGCTTAGATTGCCTTTAATTGTTTATTTTTAATTCCAAAGTAAAAATTCTGACCAATGAAGTTTGAATTCAATAATTTTGAAATTTAACCTTAAAATCTATGAATTTCAATATTTACCTATATTGCATATTATAATAGAAATTAAAAAATCCTTAAAATTACCTGAGAAATATAACATCTTACAGAATAAGTCTATCCAAAGAACATATGTATGTAGGTAGATATGTAGGCGCATATGTTATATATTTTTAATTAAAAATTAGAAATGAATTTTTTTTGCTTATTTAATGCAGAAATTTTCAAAAAACTTAATATAATATTGAATAGCATTCATAAAATATTCACACAATTACTTACAAACTTTTATTTAAAAAATTTTCTGAATTTATCAATAATCTTTTAACATTGCGTATACAATTGCAATATCGAACTTAAAATTTAAAATAAGATGACAAAAATTGAAGTTTAAAAATTCAAAAGTCAATTGTAGAACATGATTAATCTATAAATTTTAAGACAAGGCTCTTATATTTTATTTTATAAAAAAAAAAATGAATTCTATCTGTATATAACATTGCATATATAGGTATTGAAATACACAATATAAATCACATTGCGCTCCAGTCCACACACAGTCTTCATATATTACAATATGAAAGAAGCATTTCGAATACATGTCCATTTATGTACGTATGGTTTTATAAATTCTATATATAAATTCATATTCACATACAAACCTTCTATATATATATATATGTGTGTGTGTATGTATAAAATTATATGCCTGTATGTATGATATATCAGACACCTTTTAAGAAATGAGAGCAAAAAAATTTAAATAAAATATTTTTAATCTCTTTATACTTATAATATTTTTTTTACAAGTGAAAGATTTATGTTAGAAGATTACATGAGAATTACACTTATTTAAATCAAAAACTATTTTGTTAAATAAAATGTAAATATAAAATTTTATGCCAATGTTTTATTTGAATATCAAAATATAGTTGCAATACAATTGAGTTTGGAAATTTGTTTGCATAAATATATGAGCATATAGAGTGTACCCACAAAACCTAAATTATTTTTCAATGTTTTTACACAAATAGTTCATCAGTACTTATCGTGTGACTTGTGAGTCTTATATAAATTGTTGTTTTTAATGATATCTTTAAATAGGTATACCTAGATCTAAATATTCATTCACAAATTGAGAAGGAAATGTATAAATATCATTTTCTCGTATAATTCTCTTAGCAAGTGAACTCAATACGTAATTAGGCACATAATCCAGAAAAGAATTCGATGCAATTAAATGTCCTCTAGTTACCTCTTAATAACTTACGTTTGTTGTTTAGAGGCCCGGTAAGTAGAAAATTTGTTTATGAGCCCATACTAAGTTTATTAAGACTTGAGTTTCTAAGAAAATGCAATATAGAAGAAAGCTGGTTTTCAAATGGGTAAAATTATTTTCTATTTACCGCGCTGACCAAACTGTCATCTGGCCTATCAACAGTCAAAGACTTTGACCCAATCTGAAACGCACTCAGATAGTGATAGACTTTTAAAACTAGTCAAACTGACTAATCATTAGTTTTGCTTGAACGTGTTTTGTCTCTATATTTCGTGAAGAAAGGCACGGAAGTCCTGTCACAACACTTTAGGCCAATTCTAGAGATCTCATTCGCTTCAGTCTTTTTGTCCAAACCGTCCCGCTTATAAGTCAAGAGGCCTCAACATTTAATGTTGACTGTGCCCATATTTCATGGCACAGTCCTTTATTTTCTCATTTACTTGGGCGACATCCAGATCTCTATGAATATCAGTATTGCGTACATACCAGGGAACTCTCACCATATTACGAAGGACCTTGTTCTGGAAAGTTTGTACTTGTTTGATGCGCGTTTGCTTGGCACATTACAATACAAAAATACTTTGTATATTCTTAAAGATTAAAATTTATTTAGGTAAAATAGATCTATTTTTTAATACAACATCCTTTACAATTAAATATTTCCAAATTTTTCAATATTTTCATATTGATTTTTATGCTGAAAAACAAAGAAAATGAAAAAAAAATGGGTCGGTTGTCGATTTTAAATCTTTTAAAATTACCTGTACTTACAAAAATAAAAAAATAATAAAAACAAAAAAAAAAAAACTATTTATTTCCGCAATTTGATAAATTCATTAAAATAATTTTCCTCTCTATAACATTAACCAAAATCCAAATCTACCAATACAAACCCCAAAAAAAAATCACATTCATTTTACTTGTACTTGCATTTCGAATTTTTACACACACTTACTCATTTACTCATTGAGATATCAAAAAAGGATAACGTCGAGCAAGTATTTTAATTAAATCAGCCAATTTAAAAAAAAAAAAAACAAAAATAATCTGAAATTGTAAGAGAATCGAAAATGTAAAATAAACTCATTATACAATAACACACCTTTTCTACACTGACAAAAAAAAAACGAACAAAAAATGTAAAATGTAAGCCAAGAGCAAACATGATACCATTTTCTTTTTCCTCCTTTTTTTTTCACTAAAATGTCAAATGTTACAAAAAAAGAAAATGGACAAAAAATTGTCAATTGAACACGAATAAATAAAAGGAAAATCCCTGATTAAAAACTTGAATTTTATCCTTCCAGCACAAAAAAAATGGAAAAAAAAACTTGTAAAGTCGGGAATTTATCAAAAATTGAGATCAATTATTATGCTATATACATATAGCATAAGTATACAGGGTGTCTAATTTCTAAGTGCATTGCTATTTACTATTGCATAGATTGACCATCATGTCCTTGAATAAAAATAAATCGGAATAAAAACATTGCATCACTTTATTTTAGAAGACTGCTCTACCAAATCAAGGCTCAGTTTACCATAGGGATGTTTGATGTGCTAAAATTAATGAAAGTAGTGCTAAAATTAGTAAAATAAGTGAAAGTTACTTAACATAAAAGATTTTTAAAAAATTAAAATTTAATAATTCAAATTTTTATGATTTCAACGTCATTGTGATTCCGAAAATTGAAAATTACTATGAAAGCAAATCTTCATGAGCAAGCCCTTAAAAGTGATTTAAAAATTTCAGAATTTGTAAATCCCATTTAATCATGTGGTTAACTGACAAATAAACGAATTGAATAATACTTTTACTTTCAAAAATAAAAACAAAAAGCTTGACTCTTACTTCCAATAACTCAAAAGTCTTACTTACTCATGAGAATCTATTGTACAGATGTGGTAACGATTCACCGCCAGCAGCGTATACAGATCTATACGGTCTCTCATTAAGTACGACATACACCCTACAACGTATTTGGACACCCAAATCAGCTCTTATGCAATTTTATATAATAGTGCACCTAGAACCAAAACACCTTGTATATCCTATACATATATATTATTCATATGTATACGTAATATTATATATTTATGTACATTTACCAATGTGTATACAATTATTGGAGTATACTTTAATGGTGTTACCGTTTATTTTAATATAAAAGAATTTAAATCTCTTATTCTTTTTTATATATAGAAGGTTAATCTTAATATGATTTATTTGCATTGAAATTGCAATACGATATATATGGTATGTATGCATGTTTGTGTAACGAATGTAAGTATGCATATACGGCGAATTAATATTTAAAAGCAACACAAAAATTGTGAAACTAAATTAGTTTTATTGAACATTCTAAATGTTGGTGTTTTTTTATGGAATAAAGAAAAATTAAAAATTGAAAAATCAATGATGAAAAAATTCTATTCAACATTTTTGTAAAAGATTTTTAATTTTAATCCATTTCAACAAAAGAATGAGTTAAATTTAAGTTAAAATTAAAATTTGTTTTATAAATTTTGGTTTTCAATTTTAATTAAGTGACATTTCAGAGCCATGAATATTTGGTCATTATTATGTAGTAAATGCATTTGATTCTCAGGTTTGGTTGCTAGTGAACCAAAAACGAAGACCCAACCTTAAATATTTGTCATTTTAATTGAATTAATTCAATACCTAATTAAGTGCAAAACTTATTTAATAGTTAAGACTATATAAATTTCTAAAAAATTCTAATACGAGTAGTAAGTGAAATTTCAAAAAAACATAATCAAATTGAAACAAAATGGTCTATATATGACAACGTTCCTTACCAATTACATGTTAAAAATTAAGATATTTAAATGTCCTCCACCATGAGCACATCTGTTGACTGTCATATAAAAAAAATAAAAATTTGTGAGAGCTCGACCACACGTTATCACATGGAGTGTAGGGACTTCATTCCGAATGTTGTTTTTCAGCTCTAGAATTGTTCAAACTTCATTAGGCTACTTTTTGTTGGATTTTGTGAAAAGTAAGGTCTATGTAAGTCAACAAGAATTTTATTTTAACCATTGTATGTTTTTATTGCTATTTGGTTCAAAATTTAGCATAAGAAAAACAAAAAATGTATAAGTTGTGTAAAAATATAAAATATGCATTAATATTTAAAATTAATAGTTATTTTGTAACTACGGTAGGCTAATCATAGTTTAAACCCTATGACGTAATGAAACTGGGGTATGACTACCTATGATACCATGCAATAGCCCCATGCTCTTCCTAGGAGTGAAGAAGGGGGAAAAAAAATTAATATTATTTCTTCAATTTAAGCTCTACATAAAATTCTTATTGAATGCTTTCCAAACCGTTATGGAATCATTATAAATAAATAAATGATAAGTTAAGGGCATACAGTGTTAATGAAAATTTCTAATTGCTAAAAAATTTTAATTCATAATTCTTTAAAATTTTAAAACAATTTCGCTATTTTTATTAAAAAAATTTGTAATAAATCCAATGTAACATTTTTCACTTTATTTATTTTATTCATTTATTCATAATTTTTATGAACTTTTTTCTTTTTTTAACTAGCTAAGTAAATAAGAGTCGAAGTTCGCAAATGTTGGGCTAAAAAATAAAAGAGCGAAAAAAAAAATATATAAAATTTCCATTTTCCCAATTAATTTTTTTTTTTAATTTAATTCTTGTGATATCGATCGGGCCCGCAAATAACAAGAAAGGAACAAAAAAAAAATGCTTACAAAACAGGAACTTTAATGAAATACAAAATCATGTGGGAATTAAGTAAACACCAACCAATCAACCAACCAACAATCCAACTTATCATCAGACACCAATGCCAAACCAATTCTACTAATATTTTTAAAAACTCTTAAAAATTCATATATATACATACATATATATTGTATATGTATGTATGGTTACACTATGTTCATTGTGTATATTATGTATGTATGTACGTACGTACATGCATGTGGGCCACTGAACAATTTTTACGTTTGCAGTGTGTACAGGAACTTGTATAAAGTTTACCCTATAATATAGTTATTTGATATACATACATACATATGTACGAGTATGTATATTCAGATATAAATGGTATAAATACGCACATACCCATATGTACATTGTAGATTTCTGCAAATTCTAATTAAAATTAAAATAAAGCAAAAAAATATCGAAAGCAAAAAGTAAAAATAAAAATTTTTTTTTTCTTATTTTGTTGTTTTTTATGTCCTTGATTAAATCTAAACATTTTGCAATAGGTAGTATATAAAAAACAAAAATTACAACAAAAAAAAAAAAAAAAAAATTACATAATATTGGATTGCCGACATTGAAATTTAAAATCCCTGATATTGAATAATTCATGCAAACAAACATGTACATACATAAACATTCATACATACAAATGCATTTATATTAAATATAGGTACATACCTACATATATATGCAATATACAATTTATATGCATATACAAACATAGGCATATAAAAACTGCTTACTAAGTTTAACGTCGCGACCCCGACCTGATTATGACGATAAAAATCCTTACATACATACATACTTACATACTTAGTTTTTAACTCTATTCGGTTTTAAATTTTTTTTTATTGCTCGTATATTTTTGGGTCCCAGAAAATGTACACAATATACTCAATACTCGCCGTATTTATTTTTTTTTATTTACTTTTTTTTTTATAGAATACGGTAGAGAGAACCGAGGAAAAGCAATTCAAATAATTAGAAAATCATAATAATAAATGCTTCTCTCTATATATTTAATATATACATAAATACTTTAAATCTACTTATTTTTTTTTTTGAAACCAGTATGTCCAGAATATAAAAACGTGTTTTATATACATATAGTTATATAATTAATACATAATAATATGAATTTATATAAAAAGAGTTTTTATTCTGTTTTTTTTTCTTATTGCTATATAGAAAATAAAGGGAGAACCAGGAACACAAAGCAAAAATAGAAATAATTTGGGATAGAATTTCTATATTGTGTTTATGCATTAGTATGTGTGTGTATATACTTATATTATATAATATATAGAAATTCTATATACATATACCTATTATAATAAATTATCTAAGCCTGTATTTATATAATATGTATGTATATATGTACATGAGTAGATTTTAATAAATTTTTGTAAAAAACAAAATATATGTATAAGGTATAATAATATACACATATATTTGCTAATATGCTTTATATATAGAGAATTGTATGCAAACGTGTATAATCCACATGATATGTATATATATGTATAAAATATTATTTAAAATCAAATATATACTTGCATTTTTATTCTATAGGAATACAATGTTATAGATTCTTTATAATAATAATTATTGTTGTTGTTGTCATTATTATCATTTTTAATATCAACAAAATTTTTTTTTTTTTGTTTCAAATAAACGCATTTTTTTATAAAAAGGAAAATTTTAATTATTTTTTAATTTAACTTGTATACGAGTACATACTTACATGCATACATTGCATACATATAAACAGTCGAATATCCTTAATATCATATAGAAAAATATCCAAGAATTTGTTATTTTAAAGAAGTTGGAAAACGAAAATATTATAAAAATATCCAGAGATCCATAAAATACAAGCCCCTCAAACATTTAATAGAAACCCCGAACAATGGCAACTACAAATCATAATTGACAGCTAGTATCAACCGGTACATTCTAATTTTAATTTTATGATTTTAAGCGAACGAAATTAGATATTCTGATGTCGAAAATTATGTGATTTTAAGACTGTTTCTGTTAACCGATTTTTTGATGCAGATTTTTCTTGTCAAATATATTGTGAATTTAACCGATTTGATCGGGGTTAATATTAAACGTGTTTGACTGTATTTATAAAATAAATATATGTATATGTTTGTAAATCATGTTTATGCAAGTAGTTGTACCTTATAATAATGCCCAACACGTGCATTGCATATTGATTATATTAGGTGCCTACCCATACTTTTATCATTCTTAACCATCATAATCAATAATTAATTATTTTAAGCCTATTAATAATAATAAAAAAAATAATAATTTATTAAAACATAATAAAAAGTTGCCTAACAAAACTTTATTATCTTCAACCAATTATTCACTTACTATATGTACTCATTTTAGTAAAATGTCGGTAGGGTACTTATAATTTGAATTAAAAATCTTGCAAGAAAAAAGTGTTTATTTTAATAACTTATGTCGCATTTATATACTTCATTGAATCATTGTCAATTTCAAATAGGAAATTGCTGGAATTTTTATAAGCCATACGATTAATTTAAATAAAATTAGTGCTTTTCTACTATTAGATTGAAATATTAGAATTAATTGAATTAATTGAAGGCTGTTCAAAAATGGTGGCTACTAAGTTTTGTAGCAGAAAAATAGTTCTTTTTTCTTAAATCGCTAACTCCATTAAACTCGCCCTAATTATTGAAGACGGAAATTTTCGTGAGGATTGAAAGTAAAGACTTTCCCACGCACATCCAATTGCGTTAAGACCGCCACAGAGACCTTTCTAATGAATCCTCTCGAAACTAACCAGTCAATTAATAAATTCTCTATATAATAAAATTTTTGCGCATTCACCTACGTTTTTCATGTTAAAACAAAATCTTCATTGAAAAGACGTTCATTCATTACAGCTTGTGACATTGAAACCACTAAATATAAGTTGCTTTCTCTTAAATGAAATAGTAAGTTACGACTGGTTAACAATTACAAAATATAGTTTATTTGATTAATTGACTTAATTGCCTAATACATATTTTAAAGTTTTTGTACTCGCTTTTAAATTCTGCCTAAGTGTATGCAATGATAAACAAGAATAAAACTCCAGATTTTTATAAAATCCTTTATCGTACCCCTGTACCTGTGAATATGGTAATAAGACTATTCACAGGTTCAAACTTTTAGTTTTATTAGACTATTCTTTTAACGATAGAAGGGTTAAAGAAAAATTTTGTTTTGGAATTATTAATTTTGTTAAAGAAAATGGTTAATTTTACTAATTCATTCCTTTGTACCGAAATCTGATATTATGCTTCAAGACACTTTAAATAATCAGTATGTATGTAGTTTAATTCCGAACATCTACTTACATATTATGTAGTATGTTGTTTGATTCAGAAAATCACCCAGTTGCTTTGGTAAATTAATAATTTACTGCACTTTCGTATAGGTTAAAAATTTTTAACTAAATAATTTTAACTTACATAACAAGTTTTTCTTTTAATTTAACTGAGGTCACTTATTTTTATGTAATTGTAAATGTGGTATTTTTTACAAGTCTTTTAACCCTGATTCAAAATTATTTTTTTTTATCTAAATATTTTAATTTTAAAGTAAAACCACATTATAAATGACAAAGTACACTACATGCACTCAACATTTATGGATTTTCAATGGTTACCTATATTTATTTGTAATTATTTAAATGTTTTCTATAAGGTTTTTTAACCAACTAATTTTTATGTTGTAAGCATAATATTAAAAAGAAATACATAAAATTCATAGGAAACTAAAAATAAAAATGGTTTCTATAGCAGTTCTTTTGTTTTTAATTATTTTTTTATTATTAAATTTTTTTTTTGCTGCGAAAAAAAGACTTTCAATTCCACTTTTATAAGCTTTATAAAAGAAAATATGTGTGTGTGTTCATTTTTACATGCTTGCGCATACATATGTACATATGTTTGTATGTATGTATAGTCATGCATACTGAGTTCGACACATACATTCAACACTTCACAGTATAGTACCTATATAGACGAATATTTTCGCTGGTTTGAGTTGCATAAAAAATAAAAATCTAAATAGAATCCATCCAGCCAGCATAAATGAAGAGCGAAATAAAAAAAATTCTGATGTGATCAGCACATATCCGACCACATATTGTTTAATTTAGCAAGCGTGTTACAGAAGATTATAAAAATAGTTGACATACCTAGAAAAATGTAAGTTTGGCTCTTGGTAGAGTTTCCCTTTGTGCCATCCGAATTTCCTGAACATTTCGTCAGTTAGTTTCGGTAACAATCAGAATTCAATGCTATTGAATTTTGATATGGTAAAAAGCATTCCGTAGGTAGTATGGTAAAAAATGTAAAATCGGCAGTCACTTCGTTTTCTGAGCTCCGATATTTCTAAAAAAATTATACGTTCATTGTATCAATACCTCGAATTTAAATATAAAATTTCAAGAAAATTGATTGATTGTTGAAATGACTGATATATCTCAAAAATTTGATCAATCCATGGCATAGTCAAGTTAAACTCACATTTCAACGAAATCGGTTTAGCGGAACTTGAGATACACGCGTTCACACACAAATCGACATACCACCGAAAACTTAACATTCGAAATTTGGTGCCGTCACATCATCTCCCTTATTATATGCAATGCGGTCGGTAAATATGCCAGAAATGGGAATAAAAAGGTTCTGTGGATTATACATACAGATATACATGCATACTACGTACATGCAGTTGCATAATCCTAAGTATTATGAGCACACAATGTAAGTATTGCATTTAAGCATACTTGGAATTGTGTATGTATTTTTATATGCATGCACACAAAAAGAATGGGCTTTTGTTTTTAAACCACAGAAAAAAAAAATATTGAATTGTGTTATAAATTTTAGCATGTCCTTTTACTAATTATTTTTCTTTAACTTCTTTTAAAATGGTTGTTGACTTCTTGCTCTTGCATAATTGCAAATTGTCCTTATCATATTGAAATTAAATTATTCAAATTAAATTTGACAAAAGTTTCTGAATTAAATTTACCTAACTATTTTAGTGTTTTTTAGAACTCATAAATTGTATAAGTAGGTATAGTAATAGAACTGTACGACGTTTCGTTTGCCATGTTATAAATACAATATATATATACATTCATAAACTTACTTATTTAAGAAGCCGCTCAGTTACAAGGTATTCTTTACATTTTGACAATTTATTTTTGAAGTTTAATTTACGTTAAGATCACGATTCAATTCAAAGATTTTCTGACAAAGCAAGATTATCTGCAACCATTTAATTGAATTTTTTTAATTTTACACACATATGAAACTAAACAAATTTAAATTCTAAATCCGATTTATAACAATCGTGACTGCAACCCAATCCTACCAAAATCCAGAAGCAACGTCAGTTTAACTTATTCAATAGCATTTTTTTTATTGCTGTAGCTTAAAACTGTTATAAACTGATAAAGTTTTCAGTAAAGTTGTCTGCCTGTATGCTTTAGATTAGGTAATATTTTGGGTGCCTTATAGAACAGCAGACCAAATCTTACATAATTTGGCAGTAATTTTTTTTTCTCATTTTTTTCCTCTCTTGCTGTTGTTTAATATTAAATTTTTTATTTCTTTTCTCTCTTGTTTCAAAAAAAAAAACTTGGCTTAAAATAAAAAAAAAAAAATTTGCAATCCAAAAACATAAAAAATTAAAATGAAAAAAAATTTATAAAAATAATTAAAACAAAAATGAAAATAATAAAAAAAAACAAAGAAAAGAAGTCAAGCAACGGCGCAGAAGAAACTATAAAGAAGACAAACTGTTAAATGATTTAGCGAGCGGAACGGGGTCGACGGGGACTTAAGCTAAAAGAGGAAAACGCGCGTGTTATACAACTCGTTAAAAATGTGTTACACATAGAAAAGTTTTTTTTCTTTTCCTTTTATTTGCCATCATTTTTCTTTTCAGAATTACTTTCAGGCCGATCGAATTGGAACCCTTTTTTTTCTAAAAATTTGTTCTGTTTTAATTTTTTGTTTTAGTATTTTCTTATTTTTTGCAAAAAATATTTAAATTATTCCAAATAGAAAAATAACAAAAAGTTTTTGCAAAAGCCAAACCAAAAAAAAAAAATTATGGATGAACAAAATTTTATGTAAACGTGAGTGAAATTTTAATGCGATATTTTAGCTGTTCTGCGGAACATAACGTAAACAGGCATACACACATGCATATGCGCAAACATGTATGTATGTAGTCACATAATAGTATTTAGCTTTCATTATTACATTCTTGCTGATTTTACTTTTCAAAACTATAAGATGATTCAAAGGGACAAAAAAAATGTATTGAAAGGATAATATTTACCTTGATATCTTTATCATTATTTTGGCAACTGTGAGAAACTCAAGTTAAAAGTTACATGTATATGTATGTATGTACATAAATCTCTAGCATGTATGACAGACATGTCCACACAAATAAGTATTAAATCACATGCATACTTACATAAGTATGTATGAATGCATTGATAGAGACATGAACCGTAACTTCCAAAATTTAAACACTGCGTTAAATTTAGAATATGTAGTATCTAGTATTTAAGAATTAACAGCTCTTGATTTTCTATAGTATTCGAAAATTATTCATAAATTCGTAAATTATTAGATTTTTTGCTAAGAAAATATATTCTAGCAATAATGATTTCAAGGTTTTTACAAGGAAAGCGACAGAATACCAGAAACCAGAAGGAAGGATTTTAGAAGGAAACCAGAAAGTCAATTTCCAAAAATTTTGTTCAGATCGTTGTCGGCTAGAAATTTTGATATTTAGAACATGTAAAAGGTAATAGGACTTCTTCAATTGTCATCAAAATTCTATTTAAAGATAATAGATTTTTTTTTTGAATTATGTTGTCTCTTCAGTTACATTATGTTATCTCATAAGATAAACCATGACAATAAAAGTTTGAGTCATGAACTAATATTAAGTTAATACAATATCTCGATTTATTTCTTTCATTTTCGATTACAATATATCTTCAAAATTTGTTTGTAATATTTTTCTTCATTCTTATGTAGCGTAAGGACCTAGGCACACATGCAATTTTTAGTTTTCCAATTACTGCTACTATACTAATGCCTCAATGTAAATCGGATACGTTAACTTAAAATTGCAATCAGTTTGCAAAAAATTGCAAACTGTTTGATTGCTTGATTGCATGCCATCATATAGTAACATGTATGTACGTATGCGCGCTTCAATATAAACGTATGGAATAAGCAATCAAACAGTTGTAAAACTAAAAATTGCACGTCTGTCTGAGCCCTAACTTTTCAAGCTTAGATTATTATAAAATTTCTTGGTCAACCCTGCTAAATGTGTAGTTTTTATACATTTATGTATATATTTACAAGTACATACTTATTTTATAAGGACATCGTCAAAAAAGAAAAGGAAAACAGAAACTTAAATAACATGTTAAATTTTAAGAGCCTTTTGAAAAAAAAATAAAAAAAAAGTGTTCTTTTAGAGCCCTTAAAAGGACTTTTTGAATTAATTCTTTGTATAGTAAGTTGCAATGCACGATTACTCAGTAGCAATTCTTTACATTTTTATTTTTAAAATGTAAATTTTGTTTGTGTGTTTATGAAACAGAAATACGTAGGTATGTGTTTAATAAAGGATTAAAGCATTCATTTACAAAATTCGTAAAGAAAAGAAAACTTTTTTTTTTGTTAAGCGTTTAAAAAATAATGAATGAAAATGTGCACTTGTTATTAAGACAACATTGTAGGACAAAATGAACAAAAAAAAAACAATGAATGATAAATTGCAACAATTCAAAAAAATAATAAAAATCAGAAATTTTTGCAAATTTCTTTGCATCACAGAATTTCATCTTTTTCGCTTAAAAGGGTTGATCAAACAAATCTGAAATCAAAATGTTGGCATAAGTATTAAATTATAAGAAATTCTTTTTGTGGAAAATGACAACATATTCAAATATCGTTTAATTTCGCTGGTAGAAAATAATCTTGTCCTTCACATTGCTAATCAAAAATACTTACAATATTGTTGGAACTAAAGGCATAATTTGGATTTTGAGTTGATTGCCTCTTGTACTAGAAAAGGTGACACACGTTTAAACTAAATTTAATGTTTTGTTGAATAAAAGTTGATTTTTTTAACCAACGCTTAGACTTCCATTGACAACAACTAGTTGAACTAAAATTCTTAGGGCACCAAGCTGAAATTAATCTCCAAAGTAAGGAAATTTGCAAAAACATTGTTTGAAACTTTTACGATTCGAATATAAGATAATTTTAAGCTATAGTTTTCATCTAAAACTTTGATTAGCCCTTACTAAAAAAAATATTTGTATAAAGTTTCTATCTTTTTCGTAACGGGAGCTATAAACAAAAAAATTATACAGTTAATATGTATAGACATATTATCATGCATTCATTACACATAAAGTACCTCGGGGTAATAAGGCCTAACTAATAGAAAATCAAAAGCTCTCCAGTTTATTTTTGTAGCGTCAATATATTTTCAAAAACTGACGTGTTTTTAACAAATTGTCACAAAATAAGGCAATTCAGTTAATTACAATAAAAGTTATTTTACCAAAAAAAAAAATTAAAATAGGGCTTATTAAACTTAGTGTGTACAATAAGGCCTATATTCAATTTACTCTAGTATTAACTAAAAAAACAATAAAATTATAGGCACTAAACATAAAATTTCAAAATCAGAATGACATTGTACTTTTAATATTGTATTTTTAAATATATTTTCCCCCCTCGAGATTAAGTCTTTTGAAGAATAAATCTTTGTTAACCAATTACCCCTGTAATTGATTGGTTTTTTCTGTTTAAAACTGGTGATATCTTAGATGATATTTCAAGTCTTGAACAATGTGAATGATTAAAGAACTAATACGTACTCCGAATTTCTCTTACAAATTTAATGAAGGTACTCGTAATAAGGGAAAGCAAAATTTTTAATAAGCCTTATTAAAATCAAGCGACGATTTGATTTTCTTTTATGTCAGTAAAATCACTTCTTATTATAATTTATATAATAGCAACTAATAAAAAAAAATTTTTGATTTCGCTTGGGCCCGTTTTTCGAAGTTTAGACTTTATAATCGATTCCAAGATACCTTACAAGAATTTAAATTTCTTTTAATATATATGTGTACATATATGTATATATATATGTTTGTACTCAAAGTATCGTAAACGATTCCTTAAACTTAAAGTTGTCCATCTTTTTCTTCCGAACAGATTTTAATGTAGAACAGTTTTTTCCATGAAAATTTTTTGATATTTTTACCGTAATTACATTCGAACTGTTTTACTTTTGCCATTTTTACTAGACTTTTTAATGTTATCAATACTTTTTTTGCCCGTATGCGCTACATTGTATATTTTTGTAAAAAGTTGCATTACATGCAACGTACCTACCTACGTACATACATATGTAAGTTTGTAATTTTTCTTTTAATTAATCTTGATTTTTCTAGACTCTAAAAAAATTTGCTTCTTAAACTAATCAATCTAAAATAATACAGCAGTGCCCGAAACGCTCCAAAGCAGTGCTGCATTTACATACATACATAATATGTATCTGAACTTCAAATGCTTTATTATTCAGATTCGGATTTAGTACATTCTTTCATACATACATAACGTACATACATACATAATAGGTATGTACATATATTATGTATTTACATGTGTACACTTCCTTAGGTAAATAAAGTATGTAGGTATGTACATTATGTATATTATAACAAAAGTAAGTACTTAAAGTAAGTAGCAGCTTCTGTTCCAAATTCGGGCTTATTCGTTTTTTTACCTGAATGTTTTATTAATGTGCAGTAAATTAAATAAAATTAATATTAAATTAGTTTTATTCCAAAATAACTAAATTTTAAAATTGAGAATTTTGAGTGTAAAATTTACTTTTGGCACTAACAGTGCATTTACATTATGTAACGTGTACATGTTTATACATACATACATATGTATATACTCGTATGTACATATGTAAAATTTTAATTGAAAAAATATTCTTACAAAATTCTTAAAAATCTTTTTTCAATTGAAAGTGAAATTTTATTTCTGTAAAATCTAACGCAAAAATAAAAATATACATTAGGATGTACATATGTTTGTGTATGCAAAGAAAACCTTCCAAAAAATTCTTGATTCTTCCTGATTCACCGGCATTAGCAACAAAACCACAATTAATCAAGTTTTAACATGTTCTCAATATACACTATATTTTTTCTTAGCTACAAATGTCACGACCACAAATAAAAATAAAAACACAACATTTTTAAATACACATTCCTAATACATACATGTAAGCAAATTCCCCTTAGCGTTTCTGCAATATAAAAATAAAAATATCTGCACACAATTTTAATTTTCAGTTGATTACTTACTACTTGATTGCTACTGAAATCTCACATTAGTGGCTAGTGCAATAAAGAAGCAAACGAATATTTTAAATTGATATTTCATCTCATGTCCAAAATACATTCCGTAGAAAGCATACTTATGCATGCATAAATATCTTCGTATGTATTCGTAAATAGTTGACAGAAAAAATTTCAAAATACTAATGCTACAAATAGAGAAAAGGCATATAAAAGAGGGGAAATATTGTAATGAGATTTGTGGTGTGGTACATCTACTTGTTGTTTTACGCTATCAATATTAGTAGCGACAATTATTAATATATACGGAGAAATACATTACTACATAATAATATGTTAAAAAATGTCATATAGCGATGAACTTTAGTTTTCGATTTCATTTGATTTCACGGACAAACTAACACATACACAACCGGCGTTTATTATTAATACGATTGTTTTGTATTTTTCTTTCTTTTTACAAATATTTTACATTCGTTTAGTTCGTTGCTTTTTAAACCTTGAACGAAAGAAAAATTTTTCTGATTAATTTTTATTTTTTTCTTTTTTAACTTTTCTATTCTTTATGTTGCTTTTGTTTTTTATTTTTTATTATAATATTATTTTGTTTTTGCAATATGAATGATGTGACGACTGTGTGGCGACTAGAAAACGGTTTTTGTAGTTATCAAGAAAGTAGTGCTGTAAATTTAAAAATGAAGATACGACATTAGTTTTGGGCTCTCATATTTCAGCCAACTTTTGCTGTTGTTTTGCCGTGCATGTTAAAAAAAATTGTTCTCGTTGTCCCGTTGATTCGTTAATTCAAAAAGTATTTAAATACTGAACTGAGACATTATGTACCTACACACAAACATATGTATGTACGTACATAACTTATATATAAATTTATACGAGACTCATTTATACATAGTGTAGTATTTTTTCAATTTTTTTATTATTAAATATTGAACAATTTCTATTTTTCAAAAACCAAACAAAACATTACACAAAATCCAAATTGAGCAAAATAGTAAATTCCATTCATACATACATACATTTGCGCGAATGTACATACATACAATACATATCCATATAGAAACTGAGAGAAGAACTGAATTGCTTCGATAAAGTACGTATATACATATATATGTATATACATACATGCATATGAATGATAAGATTGCATGAGTTCGATTGCATTGAGTAGGTACATACATATACGAGTATATACATACATGTAGGTATACACATATGGGTACTCGTTTTTATATAATTTTCGAAATCATATTTTGCAAATTAATAGTACATAATTACTATAGTTAGTGTACATACATATATGTATCTATAAAATAAATGTCCCAAAGCCGTATCTTAAACTTCGCCTGTATGTCCTGTATTGCAAATACAGTTGCACAGTTACAAATAATGTAAAATTGTGTAAATTTATAGATATGTGCCGGTTATATTGTTTAATTACATGGTGTAAGTAGCACTCTGCGCCGATTTTTAATATAAAAATAAAAGAGATTTTTACAAAATCAACACTCCTGTACATACATACATATGTATGTATATCTACAAATTTTACAAAAATATTACACTTGCTTAAAAATCCAACTGATTGAAACCTAGATTCAAAAAAAAATTTTTTTTTTAAAACTTCTAACATATTACAGAAAATTCTGTTATATATAAAATCGTCTCAAAACTGTTAAAAAATTGCATGAAACGAATAAGTCTGTATATACTATGTTGTATTTTATTATATAACTGCCTATATATTACATACATACTTTTGTTACGTACATACATATACATACAAACATGCTTACATCTTTATTTAAATTAATATAAAATATTCTTGTTGCTTATATTATTTTTATCGTATGTTTGTATTAATATTGTGTAAACTACATAATGTTTGTATGTAGAAATAAATTCAAAATAGAATATACCTACATACATATGTTTGTAAAAACTCTAATATAAAAATAGCAGAAGAAAAATAATTTTTTTGTTGTGTCGTGATAAAAATTAATTCATATAATTTAAAACACCACAATCACGTCAACCAAAAAAAAATTTTTTTTTTGGCTACATGCAAATAATAAGAAGGAACGAAAAATAAGAGGCTGGCTGCTTGATATTTCATATAAGTATGTACATATATGCAAGTATGAACACACAAAATTTACATTTATTATTCTTATAAGAAAAAATGAAGTGTTATCATAAAATTTGGACTAACTAAAAATTCACAGTAGCTTCTAAAAGTTCAGTTCTTCAACGTTTTTTAAAATAAAATTAATTACAAAAATATTTTATAATATAAAATTTTATACTTTTGAAATATTTATTAACAGTTTTGGAGTTAGTAAAAGAAAACTGAAAAAACTCAACAACTAAAATTGGCTGAGAAATGAAAGAGTAAAATTATTGTTCCACTCATTTTTAAAACTTATATAAATTATTAATAATAACAATAATAATAGTATAAAGGCGTACATAAATATAAATTCGTCGTATACGGTTTACGGAATACGGTGTAGTATTTTAAAACGTATTTATGTTTGAGGTTGTATTCTGTTATAATACCAACAAAAAAAAATATCATAAATAAATATTATTATAAATGAAAAACAAGATTTTAAATAATAATAATAAAATAATAAAAATAATATATATACAAAACATTATAAAACTTTACGGTACATCATCAACATCAGAGCAGAAAGTACAACAAAAAAAAAAAAATTGTAAGCAAAAAATTATGTTTGTGTTTGTGTCAGTCGATTGAAAATCAAATGCGAATGTATTGGATAGAAAGAGTAGAATAAAATTTGTTGCTTTACTTTTCTGTTTAAATTTTTATTTTTGTTTTGTTTCTTTATAATTTTATTAAGTCGCATGCAGCAATAAAAAATGATTTTCAGTTTCTTTTTCGCTCTCGGTGTAGTAAGTTCGTTGAAAGATTTGGTTTTTTGTTTTTCATTTCTCTTAAGTGATTTATTTTAAAATAAGAAAGAAAACAAGAAGAAAAATAAAATTAAAAACATCAAAAGAAACCTAAACTTGGTGTGTTTTTAAAGAATAAAATAAAGAAATTTCTTTTTTTTTTATAAAGCGAAAATTTAAATTTGTTTTTTTATTATTTTAATTTTTTTTTGTAATAATACAAAGAGGGAGACCTTTTAAATCTTTAATTTTATTTCTGTTTATTTTTAGTTAAATATTTATTTTTTTTTTTTTTGTGTGAATAATGAATAATTAATTATAGAGAAAAATTTCTTATTACAGTCATTAATAAAATTTATTCTTGAAGAAAATAATAATAAAAGTGAAAATTAACAATAATTTTTAATTGAAAAATGAAATGAAAATCCTATTTATTCTATCTGTTGCTCTATGCAATTTCAAAAAAAAAAAAGTGTAATTTAAAAAATAAACAAGACATTTTTTATTTTTAAATTTAAAAATAGTTTAATTTGAAAAAAATAAAAAAAAATTTGTTTTTATTAATAAAAAATTATAATATTTTTTATTTCATTCTTATAAAATATACATACAATTAATACCAGAAACATACTTAGAGTGAGAAATATTAAAAGGAAAAGGAATATATTACCCTACCTATTCTATTCTATTGTAAATCCTATAAAAATCTACCAATTTACTGTTATTTCAAAAAAAAAAAAAATCAATTCTTATTAGAATATTCTTATACACTCGTGTATGTGTGCGTGTGTAATTATTTACCGAGATTTTTATATTACAAAATAAATGTACGCATTAATAATTAAAAAAAAACTTCAAATTAAAAATTTAAAAGCACTTTTTTAAAATAATTGTAAAAATTTTTTCTCTCAAATTTCAAATTAAAATTGGAGTGATTTTTTCAATAAAAAATATAAGAGTGCGTCTAATTTAAATTTTACTTTATTTTTCTGAATAAAAAAGTAAAGTGAAGAAAAAAAAACACGAAATTATTTAAATGGAAAAAAATTTATAACCAAAATATTGAAAAAAATAAAAAACTTGAATTGAAAAAAAAATTTTTTTTATAAACAAAATTAGGTAAATAAGAAGGAAAAAAAATTAAAAGAGAAGAAAAATCAAAATATTTTTGTTTTAAAATTTTCTCTTTTAAATGTATATTGAAGGAATGAGTAAACATCCTTTTGTTTTTTATAATAAATATCTTAAATTTAAATTTAGAATGAAAATTTAAATCGAATTTAATTACCTCAATACTTAACTTTTACAAACACAAATATTAAGTCAAAAAAAAAAAATTAAAAGAAAATTTTTATTAAAAAATTAAAAACGAAAAGGAACAGCAAAAAGTTTTTGATTTAAAAAAAAAAATTAATTTTTAAAAAAACATTTTGTTAAGGGAAAATAACAAAAAAAAATAAAGAATTTAAAATAAATCGAATTTGAGACTTAATAAAAGGTGAAATTAAATTTAAATTTTTTAATTTAATATTTACCTAAGCCCCTATTGTCTTGTATTTTTAAATATTGGTGCTATTTATGAATGATTACCAAATTTTGATTTCTTTCAATGATAGAAAAAATTCCACCAATTGCTTTGAATTATGAAAGTCTATGGGGTTGACCGACCAACTAGTCTAGTTTGAAAGTACATTGAAATCTAGTTAGGATATAAAAAATTTTTCTGATAGAATTTCAAGTAAAAATAAAAATGTTGAAAAACTTTCAAGTAAAATTATTTAGTTGCATAAAACATATTTTATGAAAAAAAAACAAAATGTTTATAAAAAGAAAAAACCTCAGTGAAAATTAGAATTTTAGTACCTAAGTGCTCAAAAAAAAAACTAGGTACCTGTTCAAAAAAAAAACTAGGTACCAACCTACCTATTTTCATCGATAGAACAAAGAATATCAAAAATAAAAATAAATAATAAAATTATTAATTCTGAAAGTATTTTTAATAATTTGTGGAATTATTTCATTATGAAATTCAAAAAAATAATAATATTAATCAAAATATTAAAAAAAAAATATCTTAGTAAGGAAAAGAATTTTTTTAAAATATTGTAAGAATATTTTTAATATGACACTTTTTCAAAAAAAAAATAACAGTATTTTCAAAATTAATTTTTTTTTAGATCTAGTAGATTTTCATATTTATTAGTCAAATTTTTGTGTGTCATTCATGAATAGCACTATGATTTAATTACAATCTTATAATATGTAAGAACATTAAATTAATTACAACATTTTTATACTTTCTTATTTTGTTAATGGAAGTTTAGGTTAATATGTATTTGGACAGGGGTTTTAATTTGAATTGTTTAATAGGTAGTAGGTTGTTGTTGGATTATGAATAAAATTAATTTTTTTGCGTAAAGTGATAAGAAGACTGCGATCACATCCTTAGAGTCTTTCCAAACTTGTTAAGAGCTTTTCTCATTGAAATAATTGGGTATGTAATTGATATTAAGGTTGGTTAAACCTTATTATCCTTTTTTTGTATATTGGTTTCTTCTTTAAATTCTCACCAACAATTTAAATAACCCAAAAATATTCGTTTTTTTTTTTTGTAATAAAAGCTGCTCAAGACATCGAACTTAAATTATCAAATTTTCATTCAAGTTGAAATATATGTATATACACATATAAAAAATTATTGCCGGAAAATATTAAATATTAATATAATAAAGAATATTGGGAAAAGTAAATTTCTAAGAAAACAATTTCAATTATTTTCAACTGAGAAAATGCTAAATTTTAAGAATTTGGATATTTTAGAATTTTTATTTTTATAAATTAATAATTGTTTCCATTTTTGTAACCTTTTAACCTTGTTCATTTCAAATAAAAAAAATTATTCGCTTTCTTATTAATATCCTTATTTAATTAGACAAGCAGGAAATATTATTAATAATTACCTTTCAAGGGTATAAAAAATAAGTTTAGAAAAATATACACATACTCGTACATAGGTATGTACTTTGGTTTATTGAAATGAATGACTTTTAATTTAAATTATTTTTAGGTTACCTCAAAGTAATCATTGTGATAACTGTTAGTTGGTAGGAACTTACCTACCTACCTAAATTATAACTTTCTTTTGCGTTCTCTGAATATAAAAATTTAAGTACACTTATGTATATAAATGTCCAAAATAAATGGCAATTAAAGTTTACCGCTTACCTATCCAATTTAGAATTTTGTTTTTTGCTTTTAGTAAACGAGTCCCTTGAGGTCCAATACTTTATTGTTTACAATTTAAAATCACAGCATTTATTTTTTTTTTTGGTTTCCTTCCGAATTTGTTTCAAATCCATTTCTAGGAAAAATCCATCTTTTACCTATTATCTTTGTAATTAGAATCATAATTAACGTTGCCAATAAATATTTTAACTAGATCTTTGAGTTTCTTCAAATTCTTCAAATTTAAATATTATAACACAAAAATGAAAAATTTAAAAGAAAGCAAATGCTAACTACATAATATAGTTTCAAAATTTTAGAACCTCAATTTAAAATATTTGGTTAAGAGTACGAGAGTTAATAACTATTAAATTTCTCTAGTTTAAATTTCCTCAACTTTCTGCAAATTTTTAAAATCAACAGCGAAAACATGAGCACTAATAAGTAATAAACTTTTTCCTTTATTAATTTATTTATAGAAGTGATAACGAATTTAATTCATAAAAACTTTTTCATACCCTATGATAAACAAATTAAAAAGCAAGATAAAAATATGGAAAAATAATTTTAATATGGTGAATTTTTAATTAAATATAAGAGTTTGTGAAAAAAATTTTGTGAAATTTTAAAACGTTAAAAAGGAAACAAAAATATATATAAATATATTCACGAAATAAAAATTATATATTGTGGTTTGTGTTCCTTTTTGAAAACGATAAACAAAGTAAGCCAAACAATTCAAATTTTTTTATACAAAAACCCAAAATAAATAAAATAAAAAAAGTGTGTAAAATATTTTTAAATTTTTAATCGATTTTTGAAATCGGCTTTAAAATAGCTACTCTTACTGCTTATTCACCATATTCGTTGCTCCTTATGGCTCCCAGAAGGAACAACAATAACCATCATTCACATCCACATTCAGGGGGCGTTATAATTGGTGTCGGCGGAACAACACCCAATTCAGTATCATCTAATTCTTCAAATATCAACAATTTATCTTTGAATCAAAATAATTTACAACAACAACAACAGCAACAGCAATCACCAATCAACAATAATATCAATCAACAAGAACAACAATTGAATCCGATTGTTGATGTTCAAGCTTTACTTGGATTAGCTGAACTAACAATTTCATCATCAAATTTATCAATAATTGATCCACATAATAACAACAATAATAATAATTCATTAATACAAAATAATTCCGCAAATATATTTGATATTCAGCAGCAACAACAGCTCAGTATGTCAAATGAAAATTTATTACGTTGTTGTGTTCCAACCGGTGATTGTTTTAAAGCAGATTCAAATGATTTTGGTATAATTGGTGTTGATGATTTAAGTGAATGCATTCGTGTTATATGCAATAATGAAAATTGCACTGCTGGACAGTATATGCATCGTGAATGCTTTGAATCTTGGGAACAAACTGTTCTCAATACATTGAAATCAATTGGACGTGCTAGATCATGGTCTGATCGTCAACGTCAACAGAATTTGTGGACTAAAAAAGGTTATGATTTAGTATACAAGGCATGCGGTTGTAAATGTGGACGGGGTCATTTGAAAAAAGATTTAGATTGGACACCACCACCACCCCAAAATACTAATGTTTTTGGCCGGTCTGATGATGAATCTAATAAAAAGAAGAAGAAAAAAAATAAGAATAATCAAAAACCGACTTTAACAATTTCATCAAATAATATCAATAATAACAATACCAGCAACGGCGGTATTAATGCCAATAACAATGGCAATGGTAATTATCATACCAATACTAATATTGCAAAACAACCAACCACACCAAATGGTAATACAAACCATACAAATATGAATGGTAATACAAACAATTCGAATGGTTTGATTGAATTAAGACAACGTACTGGAAGTTTATCATCATCTAATGGTAGTACATCACCACCAGTTTCTGCTTCAAGTGATCATAGTATTTCACCAATTCATAATAATGGAAATTTATCAAATGGTATTGGTGGTGTTTTAGCTAATGGTGTCATGAAAAAACAATCTATTACTAATCAACCACAACAGCAACAACAGCAACAAATGTCACAAGAACAATATCAACAACATTTAATGCAACAACAGCATACTGCACAGCAATTGGCTAAAACAAAAGTTGAAATTCATTCGGAACGTGTAAGGTAAGTCTTAAAATCAATACTCAATGTCATATTTTTTTTAATTAATTTAAGAAGTTCATAAAACTATGTGACAAAATATTTAATGTGGAATGGTCTGAAGATCAAATCCAAGAACTCCTTATTTTTCTGGTTAATTTAAGTTACATTAAAAGATCAAACTAAATTAGCATTTCATATTGTATTAAAATAGTTTGCGACAAAAATATGTGAATATTTATTCTGATTTCAAATTTAATTTAATATTGAAACGAAAAATCTTTGTTACCTACTTTCCGAAATTATATTAGGTATGAAAACCTAAAATATGTAAGTACCTTCTTATATTTTTCTCATAATTGGTAGCCAAATTTATTACTTTTGATCACAAGAATTCCTCATTGAAATTTTAAAATAAAAATTCGAAAAGGCTTTTTAAAAATGAAAGTCGCAAATTGTGTCAAAAAATAAACTGCAATGACCCTTTTAAAGGACGTTGCAAAACAAAGTAACAAGATGTTGAATGTTGCAAATTTTGAAGGGATTAGAAAAATTAAATCAGACGTGAGACACAATTTGCACAAATATATTGATTGCATTTCTTAAATCCATCAGAAAAATTATTAAATTTCTCTAAATGTAGTCCTAAATAAACTGGAATCCTTAATTTTTCGAAAATAATATTGACATTGACAATGTTTCATTCTTTTCTGAAATTTCTAAAGATATTGTTATATAGACTGTATGTAATGGTTATGATTTTCAATTTAAATATTAAAATTTGAAATTTCCCTTCAAAAATTTTTAAATTTCAATTTTTTAATAAATATTTAGTTAAGGGCTTTGCATAAATTTTCATATAAAAAAATTTTTTTATTATAAACTCACTTTTTAAATTTATTGAGAAAATTATTCAATTTCGTTCCTTTTTTTGCCCTTTTATTTCCGATTCCTTCAAAAAAAAGTTTTATTATCATGAAATATAAATAACAAAAAAAAAAAAGACGAAAGAAAAAATAAACATCCTTCAATCACAAAACAAATTCCAACCCTTGAAGTCTCAAAATATTTTTCCTCTATCTTTCCTTATTTTGAATACAAAAATAAATAAAATACACATTTAATAATAAAAAAAAGGAAAAAACAAAAAAAAATAAATATATAAAAACAAATTCGTTTCCCTTTTCGTTGTTACAAATTTCCATTTTATAACATTTCAAATATAAAATCATAATACAGACACAATAATAACAATAACAATAAACAGCAAGAACAACGACAGCTAACATTGATAGAAACATCACCCAAAAAATGTCCGTCCTTGAACTTGAACTTAACTTAAAACATGTGCCTAATATCAAAATCCCCTAAATAAGAAGAAAAAAAAAACTGAGAAACACAAATACATTTAAATAAATAAATATAAGTAAGCAAAAAAAAAAAAAATATTCTAATAAAAATTCCCAAAAGTTTTCACGACAAAATATCCTCCTACACATTTGTGTTTTTTTTTTTTTTCATTTTTATCACAAAAAAAATATTATCAAGTCTTTCTTACACACATTTTTTCTTTTGTTCTCGTTTTTTTTTTTTGTATTACGCTTAATCTGTAATACACAAATGTGTATAACTAAGAAAAATTGTATATGAAGGATATTTTAATATTTTCTTCGATAAAATTTTATGTATACTCAAATAAGTAGGTGGATATCCTTTAAGAAAATAAAAGAAAATTTAAACTTTTTAAAAAAAAAATAAAAATGAGAAATTTTCAGATGCCTAACATGCCAAACTGTCTACAAAATTAGTGGTGGGAGCAAAAGTTCAAGATAAAAGAATAATTTCTTTATTATAATTTTTTTTTTTTTGCAAGTTTTTTAAGTCATTTAACATTTTGAAATTTTTAATCTACCGGGAAATCATTTACCCTTGTATACGATATTTATATGTGTGTTATACGTACACATATATGTGATTTTTGATATACAAAATTTGTTTCTAAATTTTTTCATATGTATAAGATCACATTCTAGAAGGTTGCACACAACACATATGTAATTATTGTAATTTAAAAATAAATAATTTTTATCTATGCATAATGTCTGGATAGAATCTCTTAATTTTAGATTTCAATTAACTTTGTATTGCGTACTAAACATAAAAGTAAATTTATTCTAACATTTTTCCAAAAAAAAAAAAAAAAACAAATTATTTCAATGTAGATTAAAATATCAAAATCTCTGAAAAGAAGGCACAATTTATCAGAGCCCTCTAAGTAATGTAATACTATTCCATAATAATATTCTGTACTTACTAACTTAATAATGTCCCTACTCATATCTTAGAACTTGTATTCTAATATAGAACAAATGTTGGATTCAATTACATTAACTTCTAAGTGCTCAAAATTCTAGAAGATCATATGTATCATCTATTTTGGAAAAAAAAACGCTTAAGGTTGAAATATTATTTAAATGTGCAATTTCGAATTTCGTCACATTTCTTCAAATTGTTTCAGAATTTTAAAAACAAAATTTGTTTTAGTATCACAATGAGAGAATAACGAAACAATTGTGTAACTTTAGTAAATGTTATATATTACGTAAAACATGTGTTCTTTTTAATTATTGTACTTATACATAAAATCATCTTCGAAAATAAAATGAGAAATTAATATTAAAATTCGAAAGAAAATAATTCTAATTTTGATTGTTATTGGACTTACAATAATTATAAACTAATGTAATTGTAACTACAGCTTACATTATAAACTAATATAAATGTTAAATGTAAGTTAGACTTACAATATAACTTCATTAAATATGAAATTATTCAATAAAATATAGAAAAAACTATGTGTTCTTAAACTGTTCCTAATTGAACCTGACAAAAATTTTTTCTAATTGGAACATTTTTAAAGTTATAGACTTTCTTAACTACCAGCCTTAGTCTCTTTAGAAAATATCGTTGCCCGAAATATTTAGAAAATTTAATTTATCATTATCAAACAGAAAATTACTGACGTTGTACAAAGCCTTTTAACAATAATTCTTGTAAAATTTTTAAAAAATTCATTTTTAAGCAAGCATACGATCAAATTTCATTTACAAGTCACATGATTTTTTTTTTCCAAAATTTCGATTTTCTTATCAATAATAATTGTCATACACACCCACACATCTTTACAATTCAATTTTTTTTTTTCAAATTTCATTTAAATTTTCTTTGACAACGAAACTTACGTAAAACCTCCTACTTATCACACTTTTCATTTATCAAAAATTAAATATCAAATATGTATAAATTTTTTTCTACTGAAAATAATTTAAAACCAAAACAATTACATTCTAAAACATTAAACATTATGTATATAATTACGTTTCTATGTATGTGTTATACAAAGTGTTATACAAAATAAGATTACTTACTTACTTATATAATATTTATCCTACCAATGGATATTAAACATTTTCCCATTTTGATTATAAAAATTTATTTTCTTTAATAAGAAACAAAAAAAAATTTTTCATAAGAACTTTTGAACCAAAAAACTCACATACTGAAAATAGAAATAAGAAAACAAAAAAAAAAAACTCCTCAAGGAACCTTAAGTAGTAATAAAAAACATTTGAGTACAGCGAACAAACGAAACAAAGAAAACAACAAAAATGTTATTAAATAATTTTCTTTCCCTTCCCCACTCCTCTGTAAAATTGGAAAAAACAGCAGTCATATAGAAGTTGTTTAGAGGCCAAAAATCTTTAAATTTTTATTCAATGAAAAAAAAATCCTTTTTTCTTTTTTTTTTTTTGCTCTTATTTATTATTTTTAATATAGAATTCTTTTTTCGGCATAAGTTCTAAAGTATACTAAATATATGAATAGCATGGGCTTGTATAACTTGTATATTTAGGCTTACATACATATTTATATAAAAAAACAAAGTATACAAATTTATATTTAACTCTGAGAAATTACGTCTCGTTTTAAATTCTTTAAATATTAATAACTTTCCTTTTTTTTTTATTTTAACCTTTTACTTCTCTTTTTCTCCCATTCTCTTTACATTTTTTTCATCTGTTTTGTTGCCTGCCGCCCTACCTAGTCCCTATATTTAAATTATTCTTTTCATTTTGCGATTAATATCCTTTTGAAAAAGGAGTGCCATTTTTAACAGATAATAAACAAAAAATGAAAAACAGAAGAAAAACTTCGCCTTTTGTCCTTGTATATTGTTTAAAAAAAAAGTACAAAATGCAAAAACAAAAAAGAAATTTTATTTTTTTAAAGAGATTTTTCTTTAATTTAAAGGATCATATTCATAAAATAATAACAACGGAATGAATGATAACAACAACGACACCTACAATATAACAAAAAAAAAATAATTCTCTATAAATTTTTAAATTACAAAAAAAAAAATTTTTTTTTTTTACGTATTATTTTTGTTTTTGCCGTCAAAATAATACTCCTAACCTCAACAAAAACAAAAGTACATGAAAATCAAAATAAAAAACAAACAAAACATCCTTTTGGAAAAGAAGAAATTCCCTAAAAAAAAAATGTTTTGTGAATAATATCCTAAATATCCTAATATCAAATTCTTTGCGTAAGGACTTTTTATTTATTTGTTTTTTTCTTTTTTTAGTTTTCATAATTTTTTTTCTTCTATACAAGTGTAAGCATATTTCTCATTTTCTTGTCTCCTAAAATTTTTTTTTTAGTATAACACAACCTAAGTAAATTAAATTTTTTTTATACAAACATACACAGGCACACACACACGCCAATTAATTTTATAAGGAAAAATTGAATGCGTGTATTGTGTAAATTTTTATTTGTAGTGGTAGGGAAAAATTTGCGTAATTATATAGACGTATAAAGGGTAGCTTAAAAATGTTTTTCTTTTCTGTTATACATACATATTTTTGTAGTAGTTAAAATTGAAGGAAAATTTTTATTATAATAAGATTTTGTTTTAGGTTCAATGTTTTTTTGTTACATTTGGGAACGTTAAAATATAAAAACCAAAAGGACTAAATAGAAAATGAAATTCAATGAACTTTGAATGAAAAAAAAATTTTGCCTTTATTATTGAAAAATTTTCAGGATATTTGACATTTTATAACACATAACGTAGTTATTTTACTTTATTATTCAATTTTACATTATGTATTAATTTTTATATGAAAACAAAATTTTAATTAATTTTTCTTTTGAATTACGTAATTTATTTACAAATTAAGCATATGGTGTAGTAAAGCTTTAAATTAATTTTGATTTTTATGAAAAATAAAAATAGGTACCACAAAAATAACATTTGGGACATAGGTTATTAATAAATTAGAAATAATTAATTCTCATTAAATAAAGAATCAAAGATTCCTAGAAAAATTTAAAACAAAAATGCAATTTTTCACTTTGATTTAATTAAATCATTCAATAATTTATAAATATTTAATTTTGCATAACAAATTTTAAAATATTTTAATTTAAAAATCAAAATTTTTAATTTAAAATATTCTTCATTCAAAACGGTGTAAGGAATTTTTATATTAACATTAATTCATAATTTTATATTCTAACATTAATTACAAATAACATTAACATTTATTAAATTAAATTAAAATTTAGAATAACTTAACTACTCTCATACTTGTAAAAACAAAAACGAAAAATTAAAATTGTCACAGTGCGTTTGCACTCAATTTCACTATTATTCTAATTTTGTTTGATTTTCATCTAGTAAGTCAGTAAGTGTTCAAATAATTTTAATAAAATTTTTTTTAACATTGCGTAAATATAATGTTACTGTAAACAGGTACATATAAATGTTAAAAAAAAATATTTTCTGTTTAATTTGTTTGTAATACATGCACGCATTTTTCTCAGAGAAAAATTTTTACAGAAAAACATGATGAAGAAAAAATGTGTTTTATTTTTTTTCCTGTTACTCTCTTTCAAATTTCTAATAAATAATATAAGAGATTGGGGAGAATGAAAAATGAATATATATATTAAAAAATCTATGTATTTTTATTAAAGCCGAAAAAAAAATCTAATCATGGTAAAAATTTCCACTTGTATTAACATTATTATTGTGTGTTAGCTGTTAGTATACTATTAATACCCTCCCCGCCACTTTCTTATTATCCTATCCAAGAAATTATACTATACAATTCAAAAACTTATCACATAATTTTGTTTGTTTGTATGGATACGAACAAATTCGAATCTGTTATTTTTTAAAACCAAAAAAAAAAAAAAAAAAATTGAAATAAATAAGAAAAAATAGAAAAGCACAAAATAATTTTAGAACTTAATTTTTTAGAATTTTTTTTTTTTTGTTGATTTTGTTCAACTATAGTTAGATATACATCCATACATATGTATGTGCTCATATGTACATAATAGAAATTTTTAAAATGGGCATTTCATGTGTGTTTTTATTTTATTATTATTTTTTTTTTCTAATTAAGGTAGTAAGTATTTAAGCAAGTTGTAGTTTTGTTTTAATATACAGTGGTGGTGGGGCGCTCATCCAAATAAATATTTTTTTTTTTTATTTTTTTTTAGAAAGAAATTTATTAGTTTTTTGTTTACTTTAAATAAAAATTATAATGATGTTGTTTTTTGTTTTCATACCACATACATACATACATACATATGTACATACACAATATAAATATTTATATAGATATTCTTTTCAGATATTCGATTAAATTCAATACTTATGTACGTATGTATGTACCTAATAATATTCTTAAAATCTATGTAAATAATCAAGAAATC
Organism: Condylostylus longicornis; assembly: GCF_029603195.1. Classification (NCBI taxonomy): domain Eukaryota; kingdom Metazoa; phylum Arthropoda; class Insecta; order Diptera; family Dolichopodidae; genus Condylostylus; species Condylostylus longicornis. The sequence goes on along the minus strand of NW_026577973.1, from coordinate 13,291,084 downwards.
TGAAAATTTAAAAAGATTTTTCTGTTCTCTAGGATTATTTTTTTTCCTTCTTTTTCCATACTTTTTATTTTTAAATTTAAAAAAAAAATTTATTCTATTTTTAGAATAAAAATAAAGTTTATAAATAAATTTAATATGCGTATATAAAAATACATGCATGTATGTATGTATGTAATATAAAAAAATTAAAATTTTCGAAATAAAATAATTGTATTTCATTTTATTTTTATTTATTTTTCATTTACTTTACAAAATTCAATTTAATATTTTTTTTTAACAATTTTCACTCTTCATTTGAGTTTTGATTTATTTAAGTTATTTAAAGAGAAACAAAAAAATTTTAATATTAGGCAATTTTATTTTTGTTTGTCTTTTTGTGAGTAATTCTAGAATTAGGAACGGCTGCCGGCTGATATAATATTCTGTATAGTATAAAATATATGTACATTATATCTAAAAACATGTTGGTATTAATAACGAAATTTATAGATTTAGTAATTTAGTATGTTTGTTTGTATATGTGGGCTTAATAAAACGAAACGAAGGAAATTTAGAAAAACAATACACTTATGAAAAATTTTAATTTTTTTTTGTATATGTAAGTAGTACTTATATGTACAAGCTTATATACATTATTTGTTCTGAATAGAAAGAGAGAGAGTATGGTATTAGGAAACAAACAAACCAAACAAGTAGGGGATAGAAAGAAGTAACCAAAAAATAAGAAAAAAAAATTACAAAACACAATGAAATGGAAAAAAATGAAATGTTTAAAAGTAAGAGTAGAAAAAAAAAATACTGTAATAATCAAAATATTTTTGACCTTGAACTTGGAATTTCTTTTTTTTTATTTCAATTTTCTTTTTTTTTTTATAATTTTCTATACTTAGGCAGAATATGTTTTTATTTTTGGAATACATTTGTTTTTTAGAGGGAGTTGTAGTTTTAATTTTTTTTTTGAAGGAAAAATCATAATTCCATAATTAATAAATGAGAAAGTAGAAGTGTAAGAAGATAGAAGCGGGTGGCTAAACAATGACTAATGAAAGATATTTGGGTAATGAGAGTTGTTGTTTGGGCAAAGAAAATTGAAAAAAAAAAAATGAATTTTGAACACAAATTAACAAACACACTAACATGTGAATGTGTTTATAAATATTTACATACATACACATAATAATATGTAAATAAGTATGTAACGTATTTTTTATTATTATTAACCCTACATAGGTTACTGCTTTTTCTACTCATACAATATTACGGGCTTGGATCAAATTTTTAATTTCAGCTTATATTAGAAAATTTTAATAAAATCAAATAATAACTTTTTTTTTTATTGTAACACTTTTTATAATGTTACTTGGATGAGTCACTTTTTAAAGTTTTTAAATAAACAAATTTTATCCTCGGGAATCTTTAATTCCGTGTTGCATTTTAATTTTTGTCAATTTTAATATAGGCTAAAGTTGTGGATTAATGTAGTGAAGTAAAACTTTTTAATACAATTTTATAAAAGAGAATGGTGTCATATATTGACATTTGAAAAAAAGTAATACTACTTATATTAATGCGCGGTTATTTTGTGCCTTGAATTAATATATACCGCCCTTTTTGAAAATTTAAATGAAATTATACATGAAGAGCAGTTTTTTTAACAAATAAAAGTGGCACAATTAACTTAAGAAAACGAATAAATTTCTTTAGGACGCAAATTCTTCCCGCAAACGGTTCTAGGGTTAATCAATTTTCTAACAAATTTTAAATTCAGTTAATTCTAAGTAAATAAATTAAGTTGGCTAAGTAATAAGAATACTGAAAACAAAATAAAAAGAGAAATGTAGAGGAAGGGGAATACAAAGAAAAAAAAATTACTTTGTGTGCGCGGTGCGGGTGTTAACATTAAAATTAAAAGAGAAAAATACAAAAAGAAAGAGAGTGTATGCAGAAAGTGTCGTGTAGTGTAGGTTTTAATATTTGATTAAATACACGATTTGTATGATAATAGAATTTTTAATTTGTGTGTTTAAAAATAATAAATTGTTTTATAGAAAAAAAAAAAAAAAATTAAGCTAATCACGATTTTTCTTTACATGCACATACTTATAAAGTAAATTTATGACCGTATTTAATAAATTTGATTCGAGTTAATTTTCTTACTTAAAAAATATATATTAATTACTTTGACATTTAAACAAATATACTTCTGTCAAAAAATTATGTAGGCTTTATCCAATATGTTCACGCACATACAAACATAATGTACCTATCTCCTTTTCACATTATTTCAAGTAATAAGTAAATTTGTGCAATTATGTAGAACGGCTGTGTATTTTAAATTTAGAGGGTATTTTATTGAAATTCAAACTAGGCCATTAAAATCTTACGTTTATTACAACAATATCTTTGATATTTGAAATTTATAATAATAACAGAAATGTTAATGATATTATTAAGGGTATTCTTGATAAATGGTCAACAACATTATTTGATCATGCCCTAATTGAAATTTAAATAGGAAAATGTAGAAAAATATCCCAATAAAATTAGCTTTTAGATTGATTCTTTTCTGCCCTGAATCAAAATCAATAAATTGCAAATTTAAAGCTTTCCAGGCAGAATTTTGATTTTAAGAACTTTAAACGTTTATGTAAATGCTTGCAAATAAACACTATTAATTGGAAAAAGGTTTTTTGAGGTGGCACCCTCAGGTTACCACTAAATAGGTACGCAGATTAATTTTTTTACATGTTCTGTGTTGTTGAATAAATCAAATGAAATTCAATTATATTTTTTTTCCTATAATGTAAGAAATAAGAAAATTATGAATGTATAATGGAAATTATTTATTGAAATCTACTAATTAAGTAAGTTATCTTAATCGAATTGTAATATTATCAAATAAAATACACCTAGATTCAATTTACATAAAATGGGCACTTTATTTATATTAAAAATTCATGAATGTTATAGGTATTTTGTTTAATTCTTAAAGATTCCGGTGATTTGTGTATTGAGTGTTTGAAAGGTCTCAATAATTTATGTATATGGTAAAATTTATTTATTACTTATAGTGTTAGTATATGAAATTTTAATTGTTCGGTAGAATAAGGGTCACGGAAACAATTCGTAAAAATTTATGTGAGCATTTTAATACCCAATTCTTTCGATTATTTTAATCTTAATTTAAAATTTTAAGCCCAACTATTATATAGATGCATTATATAGGATAAAAATATTTGACTTAATGTTTTTTTCAAGTAATTTTTCGCTTTTTGTTGTTATTTCAATTGATTTAGAGGACTACTCACTTCTCAACTATGTTGTCAATCCATTTTATTTTCTATTGAAATTTCGTACTTGTCTTTCTTTATTTCTTCTTTATGAAAATTATTTTTATTGAACTATTTTTTTTAATTTTTTTTTATTTAAATCTTATTTACTATTTTGAATAAATTAACCTTATTTTTCTCTTTTCGGATATTATTACACTTTTACATACATTCATACCCGATTCTATTTCACATGTTTTCAATTAAATTTGAAGAAAAAAAAGAAAGAAAGAAAAGTTTAATATTTTTAAAAAAAATTTATTCAAAAGCTACTTAGGTTTTTTTAACAACAAGTTTCGTTCTTTCTTCTTTTTTTCATTATTACTTTTGGTTGACTTCATTTACGTTCATACTTCGGTTTTTTATAATGGCATTTTTTTTTTATTCAATTTTATTTTCTTTTTAATTTTTTTTTAAATAAAGTTCATCAGAATGATACCAAAGTTCATTGTTATAATTTGTGATTTTGCTTTTGTTAAATAAATTTAATTTTTTTTTTCTTCTAAAAAAAATATTTCTCATCAAATTTTTTCTCGTACATTTTTTTTTTTTTCAAATAAGTAATTCTGATTCTTTCTTATTTTACTTTCTTAATTTTAATTTATTAAATATGAATTTAGAGGCGCGCATTTAAGAATACAGAAATCTAAAAATTTTCAGGCAACAGATATGTATTAAGGTTTAGAAATTATGAAAGTGAGCAGAAAATATTGTATTGTCGCGTTCAGTAGTTAATTTTGTTTTTTTTTGTAAGTCCAATTTCTGTAGCAAATGCATTTGTAAAATTTCAATTAAAATTAATTTCTAATAATAAGTCCGAAGCATTGTTGCAAACTGAAGTTCAAAATGTTTAGATTCATAATCGTCTTGATTAAAAAAGCGTGGTAATTAATGAATTGCGTTTCATCTAATCATTTTAATGCATTGGCGCATACCTACAAAAATTGACAAAATTTTATTTAAAATTCCAGAATATGGAATTAAAAATTGTAATCACCAGAATCCACTAAACAATAACTAAAAAGTTCTCGCCCTTATTATTTCTTGTAATTCGTAAAAATTTGAATTTAGATTAGAAATTAGAATTCTTAAAAATCTAATTCTTATTATGTCTAAAGGTAATTGAAAATTTGTAATTACATAATATAAAACAAAATATTAAAAACTTAAGCTAATGGGAGAAAATTTGAAAGAATTAAACTTGATAGGTAAAATTTTGCTATTTTACCTGAATTTAGATTAGAATATCAAAGTATTTGCTACTTCCATTTTTCAAATGAAGCCCTAGTTTACTTCTATAAAATACAACTTAATGTCGGACCAACATTCGACAATGCATACAACGAACAAAAAGCTTTATTGTTTATTTTAAATGAATACTAACAAGCATATTTCCGGGAACTTCTTAAAAAACTTTTAAAATTAAATTAATTTAAGAAGAATTTTACAAAGTATATGCGTGAAAAATTGCCTTTCTTCGTTCCGATTTAGAATAGAATTTGAAGATTTTAAGGAAATTTTGTTTTAATTTAAAAATTAACAAAAACATTCGTAAACTATTTTATGTAGAAATATTTTTAATACTGAGAAAAACTCAAAATGTCTTTTTTCATTGAACCCCACAAACTTTCATCCGTTTGCATTTTTAGACTTTAAAATTTAATTAACAATATTGTTACATCACTGTGTAAAACAATTACACCCACAATTCTTACCATGTAGGGAAGAATAGAATTTGACATTTTATCAAAAACAGAAAAAAAAATTAAAAAATAAGAAAAAAAAAAACAAAAACAATTCTTTTCTTTTTCTTGTGTTCTTTTATTGTTTTCTTTTTATTTTACTTTCTTTTTTTTATCGATAAATATCAAATTCGGGGTTAAACAGCGAACAAAAACAACATTTATTTAAAAAAAAAATTTTTTTTCAATTTTTTTTTTATCGGATTTATCGGGTTGAATAAAGGAGATTGACAGATTAAAGCTTTGGGGAATTGGGAATCTGAAAACAAAAAGAAAATAATAAAAAAAAAAATAATTTTTTTTTCTATTTTTTTTTTTTTTTATAAATTTTTATTAATGAAATTTAATGTAAATTCCAAAGAAAATGGAATGAACTTAAAGAAAAAGAAAAAAAATCAAATAAAAATTTTTGAATATTGTTTTAATAATTTGGAAAAAAAAATTATTTCAGGGTCAAAATTAAAGATTAAATTTTCTAAATAAGAAAGTTTTCTTTTATATTTTGTGTACTGCAAGTAATACGTGTCGTTTAGAAGTGCGAATTTTGGGGACTAATTTAACTGACATTTCTAGTAAGAGTTACGGTCACGAAATTTAAGAACTTTTAGACAACGTATAATTATTTTATGGAATTTTCATTAAATGTGCAATTTAATCATTCTTATTTCAAACTTTCTAAACTCCGTTCCTAAATTAAAAGGAAATGCATTTGAGAAATAATAGGACAATAGGCATTTTTCATTTTTATATTTCTTCTTCATCCCGCTTAATAATGACACATTTTTACCCGAGTTCAAGAGCTTGCAATTCATTAAATGGCAAAAACAAACTATTAGATTCTTAGATCAACCTACAAAAATTTTTTATTCAAAGAAGAAGATAGTTAACTCATAACTGCAAAAGTACAAATTTAAATTTCTGTGTAAGGGAAACGAAATGTAGTGAAAAAAAAAAATAAATGAAAGAAGAGAACGGTCTGATGTGGAAACAAGTAACTGTATTCCTTACAAAATATCAGCCTGAATGTTGAAATCAGATTATATAGTAAGAAAACTCAAACGCTGCCAAACTAGTTAGTTTTTTCATTTATACCCTTAAAATAATTTTTTCTATATTATCAATATTAAATCCAGAAATTCAGTAATTGAATATCAGTGACGACAATTTTTTTAACATAATGTTGAAGATAATAGGTCATTTTAATAGTACAGCATTTCGATTTTTCGATAAATACAAAGTGAAAACTGTTCTAACTAAAAGTTTCTTCTCATAAGCAAATGCTGCAAATTAAATTTATTTGTAAACATTGCCAAGTTTTTAGCAATATTAGCGAATTTGTTATTAGTAGCGCAGTTAAAATTGTCAAAAATTTATTTCATATCTATCATGGCAGTAAATTTCGTTTATTAAAATCTCTAATATTTTCTTCAATATGACGTATTTAATTGTAATGCAAAATGAAACGAAAATTAAAAAAATATATGTATATATAAAAAAAATTATGTGCATAAATAATTTAATTACATGCTTAGTATATTAGTGAAATCGATTAATAACTACCTATTCTAATAATATTTTACAAATAATTGACTATTAATAATTACACTATATACATAGATATACGTACTACAATAACTATTTCATTATTTCCTGAAAAATTTACAACATTTTAAGCTCTGACAATTTATAAGAATATTAAACAATTATTAATCATTCAGAAATAAAAATGTTCTTTGAAACAATTTGTTTACCCTACAATGAAACTTTGAGTACGCTAACAAAATCACGTAAAATCTAATAAGATTTCTCAAGCTGAAAAAAAAATATATTCAACACCTTAATTACACAATTATTATAAACACAAATTTACATGTTGTATTTAACGGGAGAATCTCGTTTGATAACATTTTGTGACACATTGAATTTTCAAAAACCGGAAATTACACAATATTATTCATTATTGCCAGCTAAAATGTACTCATAATTGTGCAATTAGTAGTATCTATGCACGTGAAATATGTTTGTACATATGTATATACATAGGGTGACATAGTTTTTCAAGAAATTATTTTGTACAATTTTCATTTCATTAGTTTTCGTAAATTTCTAAATTTTTTAAATGTTTCTTAAATTACAATATTATTGCTAAAATTTTAGGTTTGGGGTTGTTTAAATAACATTCATGTTTGTTTGTTGGCGAACTTAATATAAATGTTTACATATTATCTAGATGAATACATAAGCATACATACATATACATACATGAGCTTCTTAAATAAGAGAACGGTAGGGGGTATGTTATAGGGCAAGAGGGTAAATCTGAAGTTTCACAATTCAACAAAATATAAAGCAATCAACTAATATTTGATTTTTTTTTTATGGTGATTCATAGTTAGTTTTTTTTTTTTTTTGTATAAAAAATTTTTTCATCATAGATCTTGTTGTTTCATGTCGATGTTATTTGTGCTTTTCCTTTTTATACCCTGCACTTCGTGAAGGGTATATTAACTTTGGTATGGAGTTTGTAACTACTTGAAGGAGTCATCTGCGGTATGGACATATATATATATTCTTGCTCAGCGTAAAATTCTGCGTCGATTTAGACATGTCCGTCCGTCCGTCCGTCCGTCCGTCCGTCCGTCCGTCCGTCCGTCCGTCCGTCCGTCCGTCCGTCCGTCCGTCCGATCGCACGATAACTCAAAAACGAATAATGCAATCGACACCAAACTTTCACAAGTTTTTTCTTTTGTGCCAAGGACGAACCCTATTGTTATTGGACTAAGTCGGACAACGGGTTCGGGTAGCTGCCATACAACTCCAAGAGTTTATTTTAAATATTTCAAAAACTAATAAAGCTATAAATATAAAATTTTGTATACATGTGTCCAATTACATTCTACATATGCTCTAAAAATTATAATGGGATAGCTGCACTGGTTCGGGTGGCTGCCATACAACTCCAACAGCAAATTTTTTATATTCGGAAATATAATAAAGTCAGATTCATGAAACTTGGCAGTCATGTGTCCAATTATAGATCAAATATATTTCTGAAGTTTTAGAGGAATCGCTTGACAGGTTCGGGTACCTGCCATACAACTCCAGAAGCTAATTTTAAATATTTGGAAAAATAATAAAGTCAGATTCATGAAACTTGGCAGTCATGTGTCCAATTATGGCTCAAATATATTTCTGAAGTTTTGGTGGAATTGCTCGACAGGTTCGATTAGCTCCCATACAAGTCTAAAAGCTTATTTTAAATATTTGGAAAAATAATGAAGTCAAATTCATTAGACTTGGCAGTCGTGTGTCCAATTATAGGTCACACATATTTCTAAAGTTTTGGTGCGATTGCTTGACAGGTTCGGGTACTTGCCATACAACTCCAAAAGCTTATTCTTAATATTTGGAAAAATAATAAAGTCAGATTCATGAAACTTGGCAGTTGTGTGTCCGATTATAGATCAGATATATTTGTGAAGTTTTAGTAGAATTGCTTGACAGGTTCAGGTACTTACCATACAACTCCAAAAGTTAATTTTAAATATTTGGAAAAATTATAAGGTCAGATTCATGAAACTGGGCAGTCGGATGTCCAATTATAGGTCAGACACGTCCGAGAAGTTTCTATAGAATGATTTCAGAGGTTCAAGTAATTGCTACACAATAACGAAAAGTGCAGGGTATAATTCAATCGGTTTATACCGACTGAAACGTTTTTACTTGTTTTTTTTTTAAAAAGCTTTCACCATTTTTGTAAATCAATAAGTGCTTATAAAGTTGAAATAAATATAAATTTGAATTTAGGGTTACCAGGCATACTGTTTTTTTCGGAATTGTAATCAAATTTTAAGTTTACGGGATTTTTGTTTTCAAATTTTCTTGCAAAATAGTAGTAATGACGACAATTATTTCAAAATATGGTACTTAAGAATATCTGAAATAGGATAGGTACTTGTGTTTTTATTGTATATGTACATATGTATATTTATAATTTTTATAATTTTTGATCAATAATATTTTGAATTTGTTATAAGCAAGAGGGGGTAGCTAAATGAAGAAAACCCTAAATATGAGAATAATTTTTTTACTGTAACGAGCTCTTTTCTATAGGAGCGTTGCAAGTATGATTGAATTTAACAAAGTTGACAAATAATTTGCTTATTAATTGAAAATATAAGAAATATATTCCAAATTTTTATTATTATTTAAGTAATTATTATTAAATAATAAATAATTTTATAATTATTAAATTTGTTATTCATAAACCGTTCCCAATTCTAGTTTTTTATTTAGTATCACCCCTCATATTATTGATGAGCTTCTGTATTAAAATAGCTACTGAATTTCATTATTATTCTATTTTTATTTTTCTTGTTTTTTAATAAAAATTTTATTATGATATTTTTTGAATACAATGTGCTTACATTGTTTAGAACAAATACGTACAAAAAAATAAAATAAAAACAATAATAAAAAAATATCGTGTATTCGCGCTTAAATTAATAAAAATGAATAAAATTTAATTAAGAAAAAATAAAAGAGGGATAGTTAAACCTATTGTCATTATAAAAATTGTCAGTCGAAAAATAAAAATTCTTAATTCGGATAAAAATGCTTTCATTTAAAAAAAAAACTCTTTTAGCACTTACGAATTAATTGAAATTCAAAAAAAGTAAAGAAAAATTTAACAATGTACAAAGTAGTAATAAAATTTTGTAAGTATGTTAGTACATATGTAAGTAAATTTTTACAGAAAAGCAAAGTTAAAACTTTTTATCACCTTTTTAGAACTTCTCCGCAATTATTTGTTTCCCCATGTATATGTACATACATCTTACATTAATTTTAAATTTAAATTATTTTCATATTAGATGTGTGAATATGTGTGATAAGTGTAGAATATAAGAATGTAGATATGTGTGTGTAGATAAGTGTATGTGTGTATGTATTTGCAAAATTTTTGTAAACAAAAAAAATTGTTTTTTGTTTCCTTTTATATTAGGGAACACCCAGTTATCACCATATGTTAATCTTTACTGAAAAAACTTTAACAGGCCAGGCTATAAATTAAAAAATATGTATATTTGTGTATAACATTTTCTAAATTGAATTTAAGTATAATATGTTTTTGAAAATTATTAACCCTTTAAAAACCAATTTTAATTTAAAGGGAATTTTTTTCTTGAAAAGAAATTGACTGAAATCTGAAAAATTTTAATAGAAAATTCAAACGATTTACGGCTCAAGCAGACATTTAATTTTTACTTTTGCAATTGCTACTTCATTGTAAAGTCGTTGCGTGCTTATCTTAGCAACTAAATTATTGTGTGAATTCAAATCGAACGCGTTTACTATATTTACAATCAGTTTGTAAAAAATTACATACTGTTTGATTGGTTAATTGCATGTGATCATACAGTTGCATGTGTGCGGAATTGAATATAAACCTATAGAATACAAATAAGCAACAATTGCAAAACTAAATATTACATGTCTGTCTGTCTCAGCTCTTAAGCAATAAATTTTAATTTGAATATAAAATCAAATTTTAAGAATTTAACACTCAATTACCAAAAGTGGTATTGCACAATTCTTAGATTTTTAACTTCGAATTTCATATCGAATGAATTACAATTCTTTTCCCGTACCGTTTTCAAATTTACGTCGATATTTTTTATAATTTACGACCGTAATATTTTTTATAAGGCCACAAAAATACTAAAAGTTTCGGAAGCCCTGTATGTAGTTAATAATAATTTTATTAAATAGAAAAAAATAAACACACACACCCATATTCAATTTATATGAATATATGAATGTATTTAAATAAAATTTATTGTAATGAATGACGGACTCTTATGATATTTTTTTTTTTATATTTATTTTATTTTTATTCGTTTGTTTTGTAGTTCGTTCTTTTTTTATTTTCTTTTTTTGAAAATTAAATTGACCTTGAAGTTTACGAAAAATACGAAGAAGAAAATAAAAAAAATAGAAGTAAATAAAAATTTGTAAATATTCGCAAAAATAATTTTTTCTTTTCTTTTTTTTTAATTTTGAATACAAAGTATTTTCGATAAGTTTGCCAAAAATATTATTTGGGAAAAACTTGTATAAATCAGAAAAAAACAAGGAAAAAAAGTGGGAACAGTACCAAGCATGTGTGTATGTAGTTACAGGTAATACAAGAAATTATCTTTTGGAAATTAATAGATATGCCAAACTTTTAAGAAAGACCAGGCTATTTTAAAGCATAAAATTTTGATATAAAATTGCTTTATTCCAAAGATTCACCTTTTTTTTTGAACAAAATTATAATACCTAGAATTTTATTTTAAAGTATGACATTTTCTCAGCCAGAATAAAGTAATATTTTTTCTATACAATTACTTAAGAAGGATTCTAATTAGCTACATATAAGTTCTATTTTAAGATTTTCGTAGAAATTATGGATATTTGATATTTATTTAATAAACTTTATGTAGATGTTGTTTTCAGTTTGTATTTCTGTTTCTGTAGTATTCAATTATTTTTCGGAAATTATTGCAATCATAATTATAATTGAATTGCAATTAATTAAAGTTGAAAAGGTGATAATCATAAAATAAGAATAAAATTTTTGGGAAACATAAAACAATACTATGATTAGGGATTTTGTCAAAATTTTAAGTGAAGGATTGTGGAATGAAAATTTCGTGACAAGTTAGTTGAATGTGAAAACAAAATACGTATATTTTGATTACACAAGTCATTTTGTAGATTATGTCTTCAAGTATCAACAAATTAGATATGGTGAATGAGATCATTTGTGAATCATGATTTGAAATGTTAGTGAATTCGTTAAGCTCACTCGAATCACTGGCATTTGCAAAAATGATGCGGTCGTTAACTAAGTGTAAATTTCTCAAAGGCTTCATGCTATGCTATTTTTGAGGTTTCGATTTTAATTTCAAAATTTACTTTTTACAAGATTTTCGCATTCATAAATTTCAATTTCAAAATAAAAAAGTTACACATGGTAACCCACCAATAATTTTTGTGTCAAACATGATTGTTATAACCACTAGAATTTGCCTAGCTCATGAAATTCCAATAAAGCTGAAAACACTATTTAAGTCTTATTTAATGGGGAAGGAAACAAAGCCTATTTTAAAAAGCATGGGTTTATTTCTCGAAATTTTTCAAATATTTGCCAAACTCCCTTCGTTTCCTAATACTTAAATTCTTTTTTTGTTTATTTCTTAAAAGTAAAATGAATTAAAATTGTGATTTTTTTTTTAAAGATTCTAGGCTCTTCTGTTTCTGTTTTTTATTTTTCAAATAGATATTTAAAATATTTTTTTTTAGAAATTCGCAAAACAATACCTAATAAAATTTGGAATTTTACATATTGAATTTCTATTACTCGCTTGTTTTTTTGTTTTTTTTTAGTAAAGTAACGCGTAGATTAGTCATTTTTTAGTTTCGCTATTTCCATTTAATTTCAAATTATTATGTAATAAATGAAAAAAATAATATTTTATCGTAATTTGGATTTTTTAAACTTATTACTTATTTTATTTTAAGGCAAAGAATTTTATTTTTTTGGAGAATTCGAATAGGAATTCAATACATACTTACATATACATATAATAATATTTACTTTTCACGATTTTGTATTACTTATGTAAAAGTGTTAATGGGAATTTTTTAACTTTAATATAAAAAATATTTAAAAACTTCATTACTTTGTTAAAAAATAATCATTTTTAATAAATTCATTAAAAAAATTATCATTTTAAAGGACGTAATTATTCTTTAATTCAAAGTTCAAAATGTGCCATATGTATGTGTGTAGGTATGAAACAAATTCTGGATGCTATCCGGAGAAAATCACTATCCGGAGTCTAAATACAAAGACATGATTTCATCCATAAACTTTTATGCATTTGAGTTTCATAGATACAATTGAACTTTTTGGTACTTTTTTAATAAGGACTGTTGAAAACGTTCTCTCAAACCCCTTTCATTATAATGCGCTATAAGTAAAAATTATCAATTGATAGGACCGCATTATTGTATTTCCTGACATTTTATTAAATTAAACTATTTATGTAAATTGATATTTTTTAATTATCTTCTTTTAAATTAAATTTTATAAAATCAATTCCATTTAATTAGATCGTTTGTATCTACACGTATTCAAACATTACATATTCACGTATTGAAACATTTTATAAAATATTTGTGTGTATGTAATTATATTTTAATATAAAAATAAATTCAAAATTATATTCAATGCCATTATCATTAAAGTATTTCATTAAGAAAAATTATTATCAGTTCAAACTACAATGCAACAATGTTCGGAAACAAAACTTTAGACTCCAACATTTTCCTACATTCATACATATAAGTACATATTGAACAAAAATTATGGATTATTTATAAACAACTCTCAATTCCTGAAAAATAAATTTCAATTTCATAAATTTGGATTTAATAAAAAAAACCATTTTACCTACGTATAAACTCGAAATTTTTACTGAACCTGAAATTCTCCAACCATTTACTCCTTTAACCTTTCAATAAAAAATCATTTTAATTGTAAACCTCTTCATTATTTTCATTTTAAAAATTATAATATTGTTAAAACGATCTGTGAAATCAAGTTTTAATATTCAATTAAAATTTATTGCATTCAATTGCATATTTTAAATGCACTTTTAAATTTGTAATTGAAGTTAATTGGAAAAACACAAATAAAACAAAAAAAAACAATAATAATAATAAAAAAATATTATATTGCAGCCCACCACCATTCAATGATATTAAATCGAACTCATAAATAAAAATTTCGAAAAAAATAATTAATTAATTAAAAAAAAAATTACAAAAAAAAATCAATGTCGAAAATGAAATTCATCCTGTATGTATGCATGTGTATTGAGATTAGCAATTAAAAAAAATATTCAACTAAAAAAGTAAATATTTTTTTTTTTGTACCATGTAGGGCGGATAAAATTTTGTTTTCCGTTCATTTTTTGAAAATACAATAAAAACCAAAAAAAAAATTGTATTGCAAACAAAATGTTCAAAAGGGCATTAATGACATCATCACTTTTTCATTGTATGAATGATTGCTTGATTGTAAAAAATTTGCTCCCTTAATTTGACATCTGTTTTGCAGTATAAATGATGTTTGGATATTGATAATCAAAAAAATAAGCCAGTCTTAGTTAGAAAGTGTTCTTTTAGTCAAAATAGTTTGTTATAGCAAAACAATAGATTGTAGATTTGTAGATTTGTACAACGGGGGCAACAGTGCACCGCGACCACGTATAAGGATCTATTGAGCGCACTTATCCGAGTACGGGGCATGCCCTACAACACACGCTCGAGAACTACCCTCCTGATGAACTCACGCAACTTGTGAGAACCAGAAGACCGTAACTCCGCCACCGTTAGAGCAAAACCTCCCAGCAATACAATAACCTTGTAGCCTTAGTTTTAAATTTAATTTGTATGCATTTACATTTACGTACAAAATAATTAAGTTGTGTCATTTTCTAAAAGATTTCGGTAGATTTGTTGGTCTCACATAAACTTTTTGTACATATTTGGATATTGTAAATATAAATCTGTAATTGAAAATTTCATTTACAATATTATGTCTTAAAAAATGTTGAAAATCATCGTATTATGGAAAATAAAATAGAATAGTAGAACATAATAGTAACTCTAAATAATAGTATAACTTTGTGATTTTAAAGAAACCTATGCAGTATGCCTCATCAAAATGAAATTCCAAGGAATAACATGAAGTATATTTAATCTCTGTCCAAATTTTTAAATCCTAAGTCTAAAATATTAAGTACATATTATGTAATATTACGTAACATTTTGTTTACACATTTGGAATTTGTGATGTCATTCAACTGGAATCTCTGCTACGCAAGAATGTTTATATATATTATTTAGGTCTCTGCATATTGTACATATGTCTACTTACACATTATATTTATAATATGTAAAAATATAAAACGAATTTAAAATTATCAAATTACATTTTACACTTGGAAACTAATTTACACATACATATATACAATGTTTTAATATTAAAACGTTTTAATTTTTTATCTCTAATTTTTATTATTTCAAAATTTTTTATGTAATTTCATACACAATTCAGAATTTCAATGCTAAAAAGACTGAAAGCTATTTTTAAAAATAAAAAATTTTCTATTACCATCATACAAGTTGTATCATGCAAGTTTGACATGCAAATATCATACAGCACAATTCCGATTGATACATTTGCAATTTCGGTAAATTGTAATTTTTATGTAAGGAGCTTTTTTTAAAAGTTAAATCGAATTAACTTTATTTACTTAAGGTTTTCAAATACATATTTGATTTTGTTTATAAATACTCCCTATTTCGAACATATTTTTCTGAAATATAGAGTGGTTCGAATAATAACCAAAATTCTAATGTGCTTATTTTCAGTCTAAATGGAATTATTTCATTAAATAAAACCATTCGTGTTTTGTATTATAAAAAAGTATTTGAAATCAAACTCAATATAATTATAAAAATATTGCTTAAGAACGCAGGCAGAAATGCAATTTTTAGTTTTTCAATTAATACTTGATTGCAGAATCATGGCACGCACGATAACTAACAAAACTATTGCATGTGTGCTCGCTTGAATATTAACCTATGCATTACAAATAAGCAATCAAACAGTTGCAAAACTAAAAATTGCATATCTCCGTGAGCCCTTAGTTTTATATTTTATTAAATAAGTATATGTTTATACTTAAATTTTAATTCCTTGTTAAATTAAAACTATAAAGCCTACTTAAATTTAGACATAATAATTAATGACAATTGTATAAAATTGGCCCTATAATTTAAAATTAACTTTAAAACAATTAATCTCAAAAATTTAATATTTTATTTTTAATTATTGTTATTATTATAATTATTTTCATTTTACTCACACAAATTTAAAATTTATAGCCATCATTGAAAATTATTTCTTGTTTTTATGGCATTTTTCTTTTTTGAGAAATTGTAGTTTTATACAAATTTTTATGAAGTTCTCGTAAAATTTTTTTTAATAATTACAAAAATTCCAAATACAATAAAAAAAGGACATTTTAATTTTATGTGAACTTGAACCTTTAAAATTTTTTAAAGGTAAAAAAAAGAAGGTATTGACTGACTTAACTACTGTTTTATATTAAGTTTTTTTTTTTGTTATTATGATTAACTCATTAAAAATTAAAAAGCAGACAAAGAGTATGCAAAATATGGAAAATAAAATATTATTTACAATATTTAAAATTTAAAATATTAAAAAAAATTTTATTCTTTTAATAAAAAAATAAATTAAGTTACCAACCAACAATGTCTCAAGGTCATAAAAAATAATAAAAGAATTTTTTATTAAAAATTAAAGAGACTTCGCTTCGAAAATAAGACGCCTTCGAAAGTTTAATAAAGAAAAGTGAAAAATAATATAAAATTTTACATTAAAATTATTAAAAAGAAAATAATAATAATAATAACAACAATAAAAAATACCAAAGGTATCATCTAACACACTAAGTAAATGTCAAATTTTATTTATGCACACAGTACAACTTTACTTTGACTCCATTCGGATTACTTTATTTTCCATTTTCTTGTTTATTTAATCACCACACCAAATACGTTATATATGCATCTACATAATATACAAAGTAAGACTAAGGCATAATTATATTATTTACTTCTATATTTAGGCGTTCTCTTTTGCTTTTACTTTATTTTCTTTATTATTATTAAAATAACGCCTCCCTCTGTAGACAAATCTAATATATCATCTAAAAATGTCAAATAAAATGAAATAAAGTAAAAGCGTAACGTAACAGGAGCTGATGTTACTTTTATATTTAAAATTAAAATATCCTTTCACAAGGTTTAAGAAAATTAATTTTTTTGTGTCTCAAAGAGATTTTTCACGTTTTTTTTTTTTAGTCACTAAAAATAAAAATATGAAATTAAAAGACCTGATAATTCTTTTTAAATTTTTATGTTTTTTCTTACATAAAATTTAATTTTAATATTTAAACGCGTAGAGTATTGTGTTCCATAAATTCTTTTAATATTATCAACACTTACCTAGAATAATATGGAAATATGAAAAAAAAAAAAAATAAAACTTGTGACCATGGGTAGTCATTAATTTTAGATTTCTTTTTTTTTTCTTTTAAAAGAAAACCCTTGGATAGGTCCAGAATTTTGTTATCAAAATGGGTAATTTATTTATTTAACTCCTACTTTTAGTTAATTATTTCGAAAAATAATAAGCATACAAAGAGTAATTTCGAAAATATGATCCCAAAAATTTATATTGTTTTTGATAGCAGAAAATTCCTGTTATGGTTAAAAACGTGCAATACTATGTTATAAATGTGTACAAGTCTTTGATTGAATTTGGAATGCTTGAAAATTAATAGAGAATTTAAATTATAAAAAAATTTGAAAATCTGTTAGAGATTTTTTACGAAATAATATCGGAAACAGATAGTTTGTTCTTAAATAATTCAACGCGCTGTGATGTATTAGAGAAAAATAAAATTGATAATGTTCAATTAAATTTCAAAAAGATGCAAAATGTACTTACGATTTATTTTGAAATTCAATTAAAAAATTCACAAAATTCTCGATGTTTCTTTTATTAATTTCGATTAAACAATAATATTTTCTTTTTTTCTTCTACAATTTTTGTTCTTAAATTAACTTCATAGACGTAATAATTTAACTGCTTTCTAATTCCTTACAAATTAGCAATATAGCAATAATTTATATTTTGAATTTTACTTTGTTTAATTATTTTCATTAAAAAATTGTTCTAGAAAAGTTGCAAGAATAATTTCTTTTTTGTACAAGTTTTGCTTTACTATTAAGTAAAATTTTTTTTTAAATATATAAGGTAATGTACATTGTGTAGATTCCATGGGAATACACAATCATTCGCGGTTTATTGAAGTCTCTCCACCTATAATATCCTCGTCTCCAGTATAAAACTGGAAATATGACCAAGGGAATTAGATAGCAGTTCCTGAAAGTTCAGGAAATTGCGACGCCGGACAGGTAGTACCGGGTAGTCACATAACTTAATGGTAGCCATAAAGAATGATATATTGTATTTAAACAACTTAGTGTTAAATACTTATTAATATAGAGAAAAGATTTATTAGAAAATTAGGGAAATTAAACTTGTTGCATTTGATGAAAATTACTGAGAAGTAATGGTTTCTGATATCATTTAGTCCGACTACATATAATTTTAATTTTTATTTGAAAAAATGAACGTGAAATTCTTAATAGATATTCAATTTTGATTCTTATTTGAAAAGATCAGTTTTGATTCTTATGTAATAAAATATTCATAAAATTTTCAGTGTTCCAATTAAAAATCACATGTAACTACTACAGAATAGTTAAGAAAACAATATACTTACCCTAAAAACAAAGGATCGAAAGTAATAAGTGCCAAACAATCGTTGTTATTTCGCTCATTAGTTGCAACAGTGACTCCATTTTGGGTTACGCCAATGTTGCAACAAATTACCCGTTTATTCTTGTACAATAAAGATTTTTGAGTGAACGTCCTGCCGTCATTATACCACAACTTAACGTTATATAAAAATTTCACGCACCTATTATTGTTTTCGAACGTACCTTAACAAATTTAAGAAAAATATTAAAATTATTTATTCTTCGAAATAAGTAATTAAAACTTTTTTTTTTTATAATTATAGCATACTTACATAACTATTTCGTGTTCCCGAAAAATTTAATTGCTTCTATAATTTTGAAAACTAACCATACCATTTTAGGTGAGACCCTAAAGCGATTTGTCTATAAATTTTGTATATAGGTTAAAAGAACCTTATTATACCCGTACGAACGCATGTTCGAAGGGTATACTAAATTTGCCTTACCGTTTGTAACGCTAAGAAATAACGGTGTTAGATATAAACTCAAGTGTATGTTTTTGATCAGCGTCAAATTCTGAGTTGATTTAGCTTTATCTGTCCGTCCGTCCGTCCGAACGATAACTCAAAAACTAATTGAGCTAAGTTCACCAAGCTTTAACAAATGATTTATTGTAGTAAGTGCCAGAACCCTATTTAAAGTGGACGTGATCGGGGTACCGGTTCGGGTAGCTGCCATACAACTTCAAAATTTATTTGGCTATATCTCAGAAACTATAAGAGTTGTGGTATTGAAATTTCACACAAACGAATATATTAGTAGGGCCAATGTGTCTCATAAAAGTCGTTGAAATTACTTGGCTCCTTCTGGTACCTGCCATACAACTTCCAAAGTTATTTGGCTATATCTCAGAAACTATAAAAGCTGTAATATTGATATTTTGCACAAACGAACATGTTAGTAGGGCCGATGTGCTTGATAAAATTCGCTAAAATTTCTTGGCTCTTTCTGGTAGCTGCCATACAACTTTAATAGTAGTTTGGTACAACCAGTATTTTGAAAAACGCGTAATACTGAAATTTTGCATAAATTAATATGGTAATACGGCAACTTAAAGTCATAGTCTGTCCCAGAGTTAGTTATGGCACATTAGTTATTCGCACATAGGATAACGAATTCGTACGGGTGTCACAGAGTTGACAAGGTCAACTCTATTTTTTTTCTCGTTTTTTAATAATATTTTGATTGCATATCGTGGCAAATTCTATGAAGACATTTTTTAAACGCATTTCAGTTTTATATAAATGTTTTATTCATGCCTAATAAAGACAACAACAAAGCAACACAGCAGACGTCGAAATAACAAAACAAGAAGAAAAATTTTTAATTCTCGCGAACTTTTTTTTTCTTAATTTTAATTAAAATAAGAAAATTTTATTTTTCTTTGTGGAAAGGGAAATTACATTTATTTCAAAGTCAAATTAAAAAAATAAGAAAATGAAATTGAAAATTTTATTTTGTCGTCGTTGATTTCTTTTTTTTTTTTTTGCTCGCATGTGGTGGGTGACTTAAAGACCGAAATATTTTTTTCTTGTATTGCTTTTGTTTTTTATCTACTTTCTTACATAATTACAATAATATGGTAATGTTAATTCGCGAAAATGTGATTTATTTCATAATTTATTTAATCGTTTTTCACAAAAAAAAAAATAAAAATGGAAGATGGGAAAAACCGGTTTTCTTTTCCATTTTGAGTTTTTATTTTCTTAAAACAAAATTATTTTGAACATTAAGAAGATTAAAATATTTTCGGGGCTGTTTTTATTATTATTAAGTTTTTATTTGCATTTTCTTCTTATTTTCGTAAATTTATTAACATAAAATTCACTCTATTTTGACTTTCCGCTTTATTTACACATTAACTTGTATTGTTTGTGAAGGTATTTTTAATTAAAAAAATATGTCTACTTTATAATTAAATGTTATATAATTACAATTCTAAAATATTTTATTTTCATTCATTGCAAATGAAAAACAATTCTTAAAATGTGTTTTGGTTTTTAGAATTTTATTACTATTATAGGGTATGGTGTCCTTTTTATTATAATTATTTGCATACTTATTTTGTTTTCACGGTCAAAATTATGTGTCTGGAAAAAAAAGAAAAATGATGTAAGATTAACACATTACGTGATTAATATGAAAATAAAATTGTCTAAAGATTTTATAAAAATTAAATTAAAGTGAAATTAAAGTAATAAAATTGAGATGATTGAGTTTGTTTACAAAATTAATCAATATGATGAAATTAATGTTAATAATTAAAGTTTAGTAATTTTTTAAATGTCCGCAACTTCAATAATACGCTCAATTGAAAAAATATTTTGTCTCGAACTCTAAAATGTTTTATTTAGAAAGAAATAATAAAATAAGAAATAACTTTCTTTTAACGGAGAAAGAAAGGCGTCTTCGATTTAGGATTTTTGAGTGTGGTATAATGAAGTTTCAAGCATGCTATTGTAAATTTGACTTCTACTTAAATTTGATAAATTCTGTATTAAAATATAGCCAGCGCCGTTCACACGCCATTAAAATTATTTATTAATTTTGTTTGATGTCTATTGTATAACATCTAATTGAAGCTTAACACATCCAATTTTAATTATATTTTCATCAGATCATACAAAATCCATGAAAATTTTTCGAAATTTTTTGGATTGAAAACTACTAATTTTTGATTTTAGGGAATTTCCAAATTTTGGAAATTAATTTGAACTATAAAAAAAATTTATTCAAATTTTTGTTTTATTAATTTAAAATTGATTTTTATTGACTTTATTTACTAATTTACCTGTAAAACATTTATTAATTTATTTTTTTTTATTTGTTTTTTAGGTAAGGAAATATGAAATGTTATTAGCAAATTTTAAACAGTATTGGTAAGAATTATGTTATACATATACAAAGTGTTATAATTTTAAAAATTTATATGCCCAGTACAAAATTATTTACCCTAATATTTATTTATTTTTTTATTTTCAAATAATTTTCTAAAAGAGTCTAAGCTCCCACAGAGTATCTTCTTATTATTTATTTACATCTTATATATTTATTGCAAAAATTTTAATATTAATTAAGATTCTAATAACAAATTCCTAGCGCCAATTGTGAGAGAAAAAAAATAGTTAAAAGTGATGAAATAGAAGAGAAAATAGCAGTGAGCAGAAAAAAAATGAAAGTTATGTAATAGTTTACAAATTATGTTTACTATACTATGTTCAATACTTCTCAAAAAACAATGTTTTCATGATTTTCTTTATACGGAATACGTTATTGTTTTTAAAATTAACCAATTTTAGGGGTTTATTGTACAGCACCTGAATTTAAAATAGGCTGTATACAACCTATATATAACAGTCTTATACAGGTTGTATTTTGTACTTTTTGCAACGTCTCTAGGTTTTTCATAAAAGTATTACCCTATGTTGTTATAGACATGAAATATGAAATAAGGAATAGTAAATTTGTATTTTTTGGGTTTTCTGGCAAAATTTGTATTCTATCGCTAATTTTTCGAAAAATACCGGCAATTCTACTTGTTTTCTAATAACAGCACTTTTTCAATAAGTAGATGCGTTTGATTTTACAAATAATTTTTGTTATCCTTTTTTCTTATTCATTGAATTCGAATTCATATAGATTATTTCGGTTGTCAGCAAATAAATTCTTTTTTTTTTTAATAAAACAGAAGCGATACAAAATAATTGTCTTTTTCGTTTCTATATTTTTTACAAAAAACAAGATTTGCTGAGAAGAACTTTAAAAATTCAAACAATTTCATAAATACTTAAGAATACTTGTATCATACAATAATAGTCTGCAGAATATCCTTAAAATAAAGTAATCTTTTCAAAAAAAAGAAAAAGGATAATAAATATTAAATTGGTAAAATAACTTTTTTTTTCTGTTTCCATTAAATATTGTTATTCATACGATATGAAAAAATGGTGTCATACTACAAATTATCGAAATATTTTTATTCGAATTTTTTTTTTTAAATAACTTAAATTTTAAGAGTCTTTTAGGTTTATTTATTAATTAAGGGACTTGTATTTGTTATAATTCAGCAATATTATAACTTAAATCAATTTTTTAATTGTTTACATATATTTAAAATATATGAACGGTGAATGTCGAGCGGGTGATAGCGGACAATAGATCCTTTACGTAATCACGGTGCACTGTTACTCGGGGTCTATAATCTACAGTCTATATTCAAAAACATGGAAAAAAATTGCATATTTCTTTATGCTTCTTTCTTTATCATGAATATTAATTATCTACTTAAATTCAAAATTGAGTTGGTAACAAACTATAACTAAATAGGTTCGAATTTCATACCCTAATAAACTAGAATGGATAATGTAGAAATCCTGTATGGATTTCAAGTCTGTTGTAAGATCTATTAACATTTATGTCTGTTTTTATATGTATAAATATGTATAGGAAATATTGTTTCGAAACGTTATACCCTTCTCAATAATTCTATTCAATACAAAAGTTGAATAAGAATAAAAAATTAAAATTTTGCAAAAAAAAAATAATATCGAAAATTTCATATCACGTTTCATTTTGTTTGTTCATCGTACAAACGGTCTTCGTCCTCCACTTCCACAAACATAACAATACAGAAAAGTTAAAATTTAAGATAAAATAAAACGTAAGTTAGTTAAGTATAAAAGGATATATTAATAAATATTCAAAAAATATTGTTTTGTTTATTAAAAACTTTTTTCGAACAAAATAAAATAAAAAGAAAAATTATTGAAATTTCCATATAAAAATTATTGCAAAAATTTTATTGAAAGAAAAATCAAACTGATTACGAACAGATCGATTTTAAAAACTTTTCCTTTTAAGAAGAAAATTTTATTTTTTTTTTAAAGCTCATAAATTTTATTGTTTTTAATTTTTCTTCTTCGGTACAGTTAAAGTGGGGTGGAAATTGTTATTTTTTATTTAAGAAGCATTTTTATTTTCATATCTAAAATTTAAGGGCTTTATAATTTGTAAAAAAAAAAATGGAATCGAAAATTGGTTTTTAAAATTTATATTGGAAAATTTTAAAAACCACATTTATTCTTAATTTTTCACCACTTTGCATTTTCGTTTATGGGGCGATTTTAATGGAGAACTTCAATGAAAGTGACGAAATCTTGACAATTACAGAATCCTTTTTTGAACTTTTCAAGGATCATAAACTTAAACACTAACACAGTCTGCTCTTTAAAAACTTTTCCATTTACATTTACACCCATGAAAGGTGTAAGGAAAGTTTTTATAAAATCTTTGTAATAATAAACCTAATTTTCATAAAGCAACTGCAGAAAATCCGTCATTAGCTTATGTAACCTTATAAAATTGACAATTAAAGACATCGAATATTCTGTGTTTTTTATGTAATTTGATTTATTACTTAATGTCATCATTTATTCAAATTTGAGTACAAATGTTGGGAAACATTATTCTCACCTACACTCACTCAATTCTCTTCTGATCGAATGAGTATAAAGATTGAAGTACACAGAATCAAATATGAATTTAATTTGAATCAAAAAAGTTTCGTTTCGTTGTTCGTACCATTATAGGTGAAATATTGGAGCCGAAAAAAATTAATAAGTAATTTGATAAGGAACTTTTTATATGTATTTATAATATTTTTATATTAAAAGATCTAATCAGCTTAAAAAATTTACAAAATTTCATAATATATTTTTTTTTTTCAATTAAACACTCTTGCCTATTTTGACAGAAAATTCTTCATGACTTAAACGTTAACATACTTATATACGCTCATATATGTAAATATTTTGACATATCTGTCAATAACACTCTTACGTTATGTTAAAATCGTGTTCACATAAAATATTTTTTTCTCTTTTTTCTTTTATTTAATATCTTATTGAAAACAAACCTGAGCTCATTGTATTTCATTGAAAAGAGAAAACTACATGTAGTAAAGAAAGAAATCAAATGAATTTTTTAACACGATATCGCATAATAAGAGAGCGCCAACTGTCAAAATATATAAAATAAGCATTGTTGACAATATTACTTGTCTCATATTTTTTTCATAATGAGTATAAAAGCTTTGAATACCTATAAAATAGGTATACTTAATCTATAGCTATACCAATGTGTGTTCATTTAAAACACATTGAATTCGTAGAAATGGACAAACTTATAAACGTAGCTATGCATAAACTTTTCGCAATTTTATTTTAATATTATTGATTTGGACATTCAATTTTCCCCTCTATCCTTAATTTTTGTTGTCATGACAAAAAAATCATATGTACATAGTATATTTTAATTTTTTTTTTTGCATATACCGAACTCAATTCATAAAATATTTAAGAGTCCAGATTGTGTGAACATATCAACTTTGTACATACTTGTGCATGAATTCCTTCCATTTTTTTTTTTTAATATTAAATAAGGAGAGAGAAATTTTCATTATTGCAACAAAAAATAATATGACAGAAAAGAAAATAATAACAAAAAAAAAAAAAACAACGGCTTTGTTGAAAAAAAAATTGAAATTGTTGCAAGTAACAAAGCTGTTTTTAATATTTTTTTTTTTAAAGTACCTATAGCTGAAGTATGCCTATTCTATACGAACGAATGCAATAAGTTCACATATTATATAAATTTTAAGTATGTAGGTATGTGAGTATATATAAAGCATTATATTTTTTTAAGTGCATATTGGAAGCCATAAAATGCATAAATATGGATATTGTTGATTTAAGGCTTTTCAGACAACACAGAAAAAAAAAACTAAAAAATTGAGAAAAAAAATTGTCCGAATAAGTCATTTTGAAATTTTTGTGCCTTTGTCACATAAATGAAGTTGCAAAATAAAAAATTCAAAAGAATGAGTTCATCTTTAAATTAAAGACTTTGTTAAAAAGCACATTTCCTTAAATTATAGCGCAGGTAATCCATAAATTTAAACATTGTTAATAAATTTTAGTTTTGAAGTTCTTTTTTTTTTATATGTTTTTGAGCTCATCTCTGCTATATTGTCATAGTTTATACACTTTCTGTGTCAAAGTATCATTACTTTGACAATAACAAAGATGAATATGAAATAATGAAAATTAAGTAACATAAGTATTCAACAAATGTAACAAATTCAAACTGACCCTTCTATTTCTAAATATTTACTTAATATTAGATCTACTATCAGGCGTAATAGCAATTCAAACGTTTCATTAAATTACGAAATCAACTACAATAATCTTAACTAAGTATAAAAAAGTAGAATAAGGGGTTAGAATTTTTTCTGAGTGTATATTCGAACGTCTTTGTTCGGTTAGACAAGTAATGAGTCTGAATGATTTATAAAAGTAAACAAAAATTTAATATTGTTAAGAAATTATTTACTCACCAACTTTAAAAATTAGCCGCACTTCCTTAAGGATAGAGGGATAGAGGGATTTACCAGTGTTTGCTTATAAGCAAAAACATCACAGGCTTTCTTGAAAATTTATTTGCACAGATTGTTATTCAGGCAGCCCAAATATCTGTAACATATGTATGTAAGTTTGAAGGGACATTTAAATTTAATGAACATTAAAAATTTTTCATAATTTTTTGTTTATTAATAAAAACGTGCTAAAAAGGAATAGAAGAAGAAGAATAAAAAACAAAATGTGCAAAAATATTTATTATAAAAATAATACTACTGTTATACAGCGTTTTATAACGTTTACCAATTTTTTTCTCTGATTTCTCTGTTTTTTTTTTAACTATTTACAAAAGGAGCAGATGACTCAATATCATTTTTATTGTATATACTCGTACGTAACATAACGATTATTCATAGGTAGAAAATATAAATAGGTATACCCATTAATTTTTTTTCCAATTTAAATATGAAAAAAAACTATAGATTTTCAATATGAGTAAAAAAAAAAAGCAGAAAAGAAAAATTCTATTGAAATTTATTTTTTTACTCACATTTATTGAAAGCGGGAGAGGGGGGATTAGTCACTAATAAAAAGTGATGACTTATGACTTTTATTTAAATTTTACAATTATATATAAAAATATAATTAAATATTGATTTAAACAAATAAAATAAAAAAACTTAACGAATATGTGCTTATAGAATAGGCAGTTAATAAAAATATATTTTATACAATTTAAGAAATGAGCGGCAATAAATCAAAATGGAAAATTAAAATTTTTCAAAAGAAATAAACGAAAATATGTCAAAATATGTTAAAAAGAATTGCAAATTTTTTGAAATTTATAAGTAATTAATGAAACTAATAATTTTTTGTAATTTATTATTATTGTGCAAGTTGATAATAATAACAAGAAATCCATTTATTTCTATGGTATTTTGTAGGAGAATTATAAATTTCTTTCAGTATAATTCGAGGAACATCCGAAGATATTTATGTAAATATTTGTAATATTGTACACACATAATAAGTATGTATTAATAATAAAATAATATTGGATAGTTAAAATTTGACCTTATACACCTACCTTCTGTTATGTTTAGGCTGAATATTTTCAAAAAATTAACATGCTCTAAACATATAAACATGGAAATTTTAAATTTACATAATTTGTATTTTAATTGTGTGCGTGTATAGATAAAACTATCGTGATTGCTTAACAGTTATAATTATTTATATAAAAATAATAATATTATTTATAATAGTTATTTAAAATAATGTCAAATCACGTGTGTCGTATGGACATTTCATTACTTTTTAGTAATAAGACAGAAGGTTGTCATTACAAATCCTGATTTTTTTTTATGAAAGAGGAAAAATAAAAATGGCTATGTTCAAATTAAACGAACAAAATGTTTAATTCGATTAATTGGACAATATCGTCATATATTTTTGTCACATTTGTTAAAAAATCAAATTTGCGGGCCCAACTTTAAACATTAATAAAAGAATATGACATTCAGTTAATTGCTTGAATTTATACTTTATATTAAAATGTATGCTGGTGTGTACGTGTGTGTCAATCAGAAATATCAAAGGTTAATCGCTATTATTTTAAAAATAATTTTAAATAAATTAATAATTTCGTATTCATAAAAAAATGTTCAAGTTGATTTCGGGGATTTTTCAATTTTATTTCAAATTTTATTTTTTCATTATGATTTTATTCTTTGTTCTGTTGATATTCAATTAGTGTGTTTATTATTTAATATATCAAGGATTTCTGGGGAAAACCCAAATTTTATAAACTTTTAAATTATTTGGAAAAAATTGGAAAATGATATTTGTCTACTATTACATTATAAATGTAAATCAAAAGAAAGGTACTTTATTTTGTAAAATTTTTTCTAGTAATATGAATTTGGAAAAGGTCTTAATGCTTACCAGGTCAAAATTCCTAGTATTATGAATTTGAAGAAAGGTTCTTCTATTATTCGAAAAATATTTTAATTTAAAATTTTTCTATGTTAGGTAGAGGGTTTTCCCCATAAGCCGTCGATGAATTTAAATTCTTATTGATTTTTTTCAAAATTTCTCCAAAACATATGGTTCCTGTGTATTGAGGGGTTCCTATATTATAAGTAACTGCAAATGAAAAGTCACAATTTTTTTTTCCAAAGATTAAATTTGAGCATTGAACTTAATTTATTAGAGAAACATTTTTTCCCGATTAACAAATTTTTTTAAAAAACTACTGTGATTCAGTTTAAATAGTTTTTTTTTGTGCTGCTGTTATTTATTCAATTTTGTTAAGGCAAACAATTTAAATTATTTAATCATAGTATAAATTTAATTATTTGAATTCAGACAATATAGAGAATAGAAAATTGAATTTCAAACCCAAAACTTTAGAAATTTTGAACTTAAACAAAATAATTACAAGGAAAAATTAAATTGCTTGTTTATCAATTTCTTAAATGTCAAATGTCAGAGCATCATATGGTTAGTTCTTGGTTTTTTTCCCTGAATGTTGACTACATATTTCATTTAACAAGAAAGACTGAGGTCATAGTCATTATTTATACTTGAAATAAAATTTTAATATTTTAGAATGCAAATTTTAAAACTGCAAGATTTTATTCTTATTCTATATAGTTGATAATTAAACCTGAAATTATATACGGCGAAAAAGGACAATGTGAAAGTTGCAATTAGCGAAATATTGTAATTTACAAAAACTTTATGTTGTTCAATTGAAAAGTTCATGTAATTTATCCTTTACATTTCAAATAAATTAAAAAAATTTTTTTTATTTTTTGCTATCGAATTTTAAAAATTCTGTAATGAAAACATTCTTTCCATAATGGTGAAAAGAGAAAAAAAAACTGCAATAATTCTAAATGCGTGTTTTTTTAGTTACAAAAATAGAAAAAGAACGGACCGGAAAATTAAGGAAATAAATAAAAATATCATTATCATCGCGAAGGAGAATAAAAAGGAAAGGTATAAATAATAAGTTATAAACTCATAAAAGAAGGAAAGACAAAAAAAAAAGGTGAAAATTTATTTCCATAATCTCCTGTTTGTCTGGTAGCACAGCTAGCAGTAATGTTGTTTTCTTGTTCGTTTGGTCACTTCAATTCTCATCATTTACCCCCAAAGTGTTTTTAACAAACGACACAACAACAATATAGAAGAACACGTAACCAACCGCTGCTAATAATTTAAAACAAAAGAAAAAAAAATATTAAATAAGTAACACTTTTTTTCATTTCTGGTCTTAACTACCTTAAGAAGGAAGACAAAGTTGCAAAATAATTTTTAACTAACTTAAGGAATAACAAAAAAACAAAAATTAACAGCCGTTACTCATTTACGTATGTAGTGAGAAGGAAAGTTACAAAGTCATGAAAGACAGGAAAAAAAAAGTCATGTTCTTTGTTTTTTTTTTGCTCAATTTTTCTTCTTTTCTACTTTTTTTTTAAACAAAAACAGAAAAAAAGGCAAAATGAAAGCTATGGTTAAACATAATTTGTTTCTGTTGCCCTTCATGAAATTAAATAATTTTTTAAGTATTTACACCGGCACAGGTGCGAAAATACTTCAATAGAAGAATGAAAAAAAATTTATTATTTGACATCTGCTGCTGTTGCTGTTGCTGCTGCTGCTATTGCCGCTTCTCACTACTTTGCATGAAAAATTCATTTTGAGTTTGCAAATATTATTTTTTTTTCTTGTTTTGTTTTTTGTTTTCATTAATACAGTCAAATTTGCATAAAATGAATCTCTCCAAAATCACAATACTACAAAAAATTTTTTTTTTTAATTAAAATTTAAGCAAGTTTCTGTTTTTAAAATTATTATTTATTGCATGTAATTACATAAGTAATGTGTTTAATCATCTATTCTTGTGGTACCTGACCATAAGAAGTAAGGCATTCTCGATGTAAAGGACAATTCTTCATATGAGAAGTGTTTTATTTTTAAGAACGTTTATTGGGTATTTTAATAAATTTTTACAATCGAAGACGAATGTGTCATAGAAACTGTGAATAGAACGAAGGTTAGTAGAAGAAAATTAGATTAAATTAAAAATTCGATAGAGTGTATAAGAAATTTTTCAGAAACTAAGAATAGCTATAAGAAGAATTAAATATAACAACTACAGGATTTTAAAAATATTATGAAAATGATTGGTTCTTATTTCGGCCCACGAAGGCTTATATGGTGTTCTACGATTTTATACAACGAATTTTCAGCGAATTTCAAAGGTTGTACTGTGTAGGTTGCTCTTCCAAATTTTCTTTTTATATTTAAATGTATGTGTGGGCATGAATAATCTCAATATTATTCTTGTTTTTCTTCTTTTACTTTTTATTTTCTTATCAATTTACTTTTTCAGAATTGAGTTTTTTAATATTTCTTTTATTTTTTTTTTTTTTTGGTTTTGTAAATGAAAATCGATTATTTAAAAAATAAAAAACACCAGTACCACAAATTCGTATTGGTATTGATTGCACAAAAAATTTATGAAAGAATGAATCTCTCTGCTTACATTGGACCAGATGAGTTTTTAACGATATTTTTCGAACGAATGAAATGTTAAAAAAAAGAAAACAAATATATTGCTTTATTGGGTTCGTAAATATTTTCGATTAAATTTGATGAGGCAATAAATACGCGCTTTTGCATGTACATATTTGATTGAAACTTAGGTAGATACTTCTAAGTTATCAGAGAGATCTGAAGATCTGAATATGTAAGATCTAGATTGAAATAACTACCCGTATAATTTCCCTTTTCCAATGTCAGTCTAATGTTAATTTAAACGTCATTGTCCTTGCTCCCGATTTCATTATGTCGAAATGTGGGAAATTCAGAAATCTTAATATCGCAACACTGACGCAGCTTCATCAAACCACAAATGAAATTCTTATTGCATAAGAATTTTTAAAGCAATATTAATCTTGGTGAAATTTTAATTAAGGAAATCAAATACATTTTTGTTTTTAGTAAGTAGTTATTAAATATTATTAAATATTATTTAAGGATTGAGGTCATAAGTTAAAAATATTTCAAAAACCGAAATGGCTATGTCAAACTGTAATCTTTCTCTGCCTTTTAATAAAATTTTCAATTTCCCACACAATTTTTTTTAAAATTAATTTTTAATCTCTAAATTACTATTTAACCCTTTGCACTCGTATTTTTGTCTGAGAAATGTACCTATCAACTCGGAATTTCTTTTCATAATCGATTGGGATAAAATTCTTTTTATTTTATGGAGTCCGGTACGAATTTCCTGTTTATTTGAATAGTTCCAGTTAGGTACACGTATACTTTCTGACATATTTATATCTACAAAAGATAAGATACTTGTGCCGATGCGGCGACAAAAGAGCTAAAGATACAATGTCCCCTGTACGGAGAAATACGAGCACAACGGTAAAACTACTGATGTCCCCTTATGACTTATGTTCCCTATACGGAGACATACGAGTGCAAAGGGTTAATAATTGAACTTTTTCTATTTAGAAATTTTTTAATTTAATTTTTAAAGAATAAATAACCCCTACGTTTAATTTTTTTTTAATTTGAAAATTCATGAGTCAAACGTTTAAAAAATTACTAAAAACCAGCTGTTGTAATTTAAATTTAAATCTACTCCATTACATAAAATTCATTAATTATGCGTTTCGTAATCAATGAAAATTCAAAATATAAAACCAATTAATTTTTTAAAAATAGCAATTAAATAATAATTTTCTTATATTAAAAATTTTCTCACGGCGCGTACTAACATGCTTTTTGTTTATGTCACCCATTTATAAATAAGACAGACTAGTTTAAAATTAGAATTTTAAAAATTATTATAATTAGAAAATAATATATTTACATACATACTTGAATTAATATCATTTACATACATATGTATATTATGCAAGTATATAATTTGCATACTATACACTCAATTATATTTAAGTACGTATATTTAGTAAATTGTATTAGTGAAATGCAATGAATCTAAATTTTCATTGTAAATTTTGCTGTCAGTATAACGTTAATATATTCACTATATTACATAGGTATGTGTGTATATGTATGTATATTGATAGTAGAATAATTTTTTGTTTGAAAAGTTGACAAACTCGTAAGTTATTTGTTTTCCTAATATAGATGAATTCTAATGATTTGTGATACTATTAGTAGCAATAAATTATTTAAAAAAAAATGTAGTTAGTTATTGATTTTTTTTTGTTTAATACTATTGATTTTTATAGTTTAAATTCGTTATATAAAACTCAACAGTTTGATTTAATAAAATCCAAAAAAAAAATAAGCATGTACTACTCAGTCACATGCAGTGATCTTAATTCTAACTTGTTTATTGCATTAAGTATATATGTAATGATTTACGTAGTTATTATACAATGAAAAAAGGAAATGAACTGTTAAAGTTAGATCAAAATCTGAATTAATTAAAGCAATTCAAGCAGTAAGAGCGGTTAATCAAAGTATTTATGTTAAATAAACGAAATTGCGTGGTGATTGGCAGCTTGTTGAAATTGATTTTAACTATAGATAAGATTAAACTAATCTTTGTGATATGTTGAAACATTAAAATTGGATTGCTTTTTAGATAAGCATTTTTTTTCCATACATTAAAAAA
This sequence comes from Condylostylus longicornis, assembly GCF_029603195.1. NCBI lineage: Eukaryota > Metazoa > Arthropoda > Insecta > Diptera > Dolichopodidae > Condylostylus > Condylostylus longicornis. The sequence goes on along the minus strand of NW_026577973.1, from coordinate 13,258,392 downwards.
TATTGTGTGCGAAAAACTTTCATCTACAATAGCTATAACGTTTACTACTGATTGTGTATGAGAAATTTTTGAATATGTACTACGTCTTGCTTTTGTTATAGTCATTTTTGTAGAACCGAATCTTCAACATTTTTTAAATAATACATTCCAGAGTAGAAAAAATTTATAAAATTTATAAACTTCCAAAATTTTAAGCACGTTTTTATTAACATCTAAAATTATGAACTTAAAATTTCCTATATTAAATTTATTGGAGTCTTTAATATTGTAAACTGTCCAAATGAGATAACCATTTAAAAGCTTAACTTGTTCGAGCTATCTAAAAATAAAATTTTGTCGATTCTATAATTTCTAATTTTTAATAATTTTGTCCACTAAATTTCACTTTTTTTATTTAGTTTTGACTAAAGATAGATGGATGTCATCAACTCATGAACTATTATAATTTGCGTAAAAAATTTTCCAAATAATATTTTTCGTATTTAATAAAAGTATGATATAAATTTTCAACAATTGGAAGGTATAATTGCAATTAATATTGAGCAATGTTGCAACCTATACTGCTAATTTTATTATTTTTTAAAATAATTTATAATTTGACTGAAAAATATACTTACTTATATATTTGAATATCCCACCTAGGAAAATGTGTTGTAAATTTAATAAATATAATTAAAAAATACAATTCATAGTAACAGAGAACGTTAACCACTTTAAAAATGAGTGATCATATGTCAAGCTTTTCCACCCTTCCTTTAACTTCTGTCATCACTTTAGTAGTAACTCACATGAAATTTATTTTAATATCGTGATAGTCATACGTGTTTTAAAACTAAGTGGTGTTTATTTTCGTATATTTATTATAAATTACTTAAAAATGTATTAAGGTTCGAAAGCATGCTAAATTTAAAGTACATATTCTCATAAATAATTTTTTTTACATTTAGTACTTAAATCTTAAGTCAAAGTAATAAATAAACTCTTTATATTACAAAAGTATTTTGTGGGCTCAAAAACATCGTCACAACATTATAAAAGTAAATTTTAAGTTAAATACTTTATGACACTTGTGACGACAATATTCTGAAATTACTTAGAACACTCCAATTGTTATTTTTTCCGCGGATATGTCATATATAACTGTTCACATTTTATCTGTGGAACACGTTTCTATTGAAAATGTTGATATATTTAAAATTTCATTCGCACAAAAAAATTATTGTTACAACATTAATTATCATTTATTTAAAATCTCTTGCTATTGCAACAATGTGTATGCAGATTAGTAAAGTTTCAGAGCATACAAATCTCTCTCTTTATATTTATTCTAATTACGTACTTACGTTACTTCTATTAGTATAATTCATTTTAACTATAACAATTAAATACATACATAATTTATTTAAGATCATGGTATAATAATTGGCATGTGATAAAAATTATTTTCACAATTTTTTCAAAACATTTTCACATTTTTATTTTCTATTCTTTTTCACCCACTCTATGTAATCTGTAGATTGAACGAATAACATAATCCAGGAAATAATAAATTATTTGAAAAATTATAGTAAAATAAGGAAAACATTTAAAATTAAAAAATCTGTTAAATCTATAAGTAAGAAATGAAAGAAATAAGAAAATTTCGAATAACATTTTTGAATGTAAAATAGAAAAAAAAAAGGAAATGGGTGGATATTTCTTTTTTTTTTGTATTAATTTATGATCTTATCAATTGAAAACAAAAATGTTGAAGAAAAAAAAAAGAGTTGATTTTTAGTTTTCTCTCTTTTTTAAATAATTCTAAATCATAAGCAAAATAAAAAAGGTTCTAACTTGGTTGTAAATTTGCACCTTCTTGCTCTTATGAATAAATGTAAAATTATAAAAGAATTCTTAGGCTCTAATTTTTTTAGTAAGAAATATGAAGTTGGATTGTCTGCCACTCATTTTTGAATAGAAGGCTTTTTTACAAAACTGCTTGAACTCTTAGAGAACCTCTAAAAATATTTTATTACTTTAGACTTTTACCTAATTGTAGGATCAAAAATTTCTATTAGATCACATTTTGAAACTTGAGTTTTGAAGAGTGCATTTTAAGGTTATTTGCATAAAGTTAAAACTCAATTTAATAAAAATTTCACAAATTATTGAAATTAAAATCTTGTATATGAATCCAGTTTACAAATGACTACCGTGCTACTACCGTGCAAGTACAACTTAACAAATTTTTGGTAATTTGAAGTCTCATATCTTATATTGTGTATATTGAGCAGAAAATTAAATTATTCGAATAAGATTTCTTTATAATAGTTACCAAGGATAAATTCTTTTATTAATCTAATATAAATTTAATAATACCAGCCTACAAGCAAATTCCAGAACAAACAATTTTTTTTCTTACTGCCAGATTCGATAATCATAAAATAATCTTGAGTAAATGTTTAAAATCAATTCAATTCAGTTCTCCTACCTCCCCACTGGTATTTTGTTATTATACAAGAGAAGGTGTTTTAATGTATTTAGTAACGATCGCACCTCTATGTCTTAATACTAAAGATAAGAATACAAAACACTTACATTTTTTCTTATTGAACTTTCTATAATTCTAAAATTAACACTTTGTAATCATATTGACAAGAAGGTAATTTTTATTGGATTTCAAAATGTACAGTGTTTTATACTAGATAATTAGAGTTTCCAATATACTTACATTATATTTTTAAAATGCTTAAATTCTCTATTTTATCAAATTTTATAAAATTTCAGATCTGCACTAATACAAATGTGACATACTTACTGTATACTCGGCTTTTTCTGTGCCAATTTTCTTAAGTATCTAAATGTGTGTTTTAATAACATTTAATTTATATTTACTTTCAAAATTTTGCCATAATTTTCTAAACTTAGCTTTTTACGTATAATATCAATACAATTCTATCAACTTTTTTTTTTTTTTATAATTTTCTATCTCTTATACTCGTATCTTTCTCTTTTAAGCAACCTTACAATAAAATTGGAAACATATGCATATTGGCTTTACTTTGTCTGTCTGTCTGTCCTTCCATACGTCTGTTTTGAAAATTTCTATACTCTTTAAGATTGAAAGCTGAAATTTTATATACATACAAACAAATAGATTTTAATTTGAAATTTATTTCTATAAAAGAAATCTTTTAAACAATTTCGTGATTTTGAAAGTTATAGCCCGTTAAAATTTTCAATTAACAAAAAATACTTCAATTTTTTTGATTATTTATTGTATCGAAACCAGAAAAGCTTTATAATCCGTAAATTTACCATGACAATGTGAATTTACATTAATATTACAATGACAATTATTTTTTCTTCCTACTTCACTCCTGTGAGGAGCATAGGGCTGGTACACAATTTTATAGATAACTATGAACACCAGTTTCTTACGTCATTGAATTTACTAGGTGACGGAGCCTACCGTAACACAATAACAATAGCAAATAAAATTTATTATTACTAATCTCAAAACCATTTCAAATTTTTGATGCTTTTCTTCTCCTGGTACAGTATAATGTAGAAGTAGGAAATATTAGCGGCATTGACAAATAATTTATATCCTTAAACAAAGGACATTGTTTTAAATTTCCTCCTGTTATGGCTAATTTGGTTAAAAGTTTCCGGTACGAAATTGTGTTGCCAACAAAAAATATAATTAATTCAACTTCACTCCCCCAATTAACAAACGAATTTAACTTTTCTACTCCAAAAAGTATGCAATAATTTTTATTGTAAAAAAATTTTTTGGTGCAATGAGAATAATTTAAATAAGAAATCGGGTTTTTATCGTCCAAGTGAAATGTGCTGCTTTACAAACCATTGATTTAATTCAAATTAATTTTGTTTTTTCTAAGTAAAAGTTGATAGAAAATTTATTTTCCGCGTGGTACAAAAATCAACTTTTCTTGTAACATTTCAACTTTTAAAAAATAAAAAATTCTCTTTTTTTAAATTCTTCTATATTTGCAACAGAATATGGTAACAATTTTATTATATTTTTTTTCCTACTATAAATTATAATTCTTCACTTTAAGCAATATGTTCCTTTAATATTTTGTATCTAAATATATAAATATACTTACATACATACACACATACATATGTACATTAATCTGTTAGAATTATATTTATTACACGTTTTTATATTGTAAATTTAAAAAAAAATAATAAATACTTAAATAAACAAAAAAAAAAATAGAAATAAAATTGCAATGTTTAATTTCTTTCGTGACTTTGCCCTTCATTAAATTTACAAGCAGCAGCAATGTGACTTCAATTATGATTTCGTAGTGTTCTTTTAATACTTACAAGGTTTTTTTTTGCTTTTTTCATTGTTTTCTTAATTCATTCAGTTATGAGTACATGCATCATTGAATATACATACATATTATATTTTATAATCATAAAGTGCGCAAAAGTCTAGAGGAATAACTCTTATGTATACATTGTGCATGGTTATATTTTTATATTGTATGTATGTGTGTATGGATGTGTAGGAAAGAAAATTTTTTGACTTGATTCTCTTCTTTATTATTTTCATTGCATTGCAACATAATTTCATTTGATTTCATTTTTTCTGTGTTACTGTGGTGTGTACTTATTAATAAAACTAAAAATCGTGAACCGAACGAGAAAAAAAATGATAACAAAGAAAACGCAATATCAGCAGCAGGCCTCTTTTTTTTTCTGATATTTTCTTTCATTTGGGTTTGTTTGTTCGATGAAGAGGTGCACCTCTTTCTTTTATTCTTTCTCTATATTTTTTTTTACTTTTTACATCGGTTTCTATATTAAAAGAAAACAAAACACACGCTACAACAACACTATATATGTACTTATATGAAGATGATGAAGAAAAGATGAAAAAAAAATTGTCTTTGGTATTGTTGCATTGCAACATCATCAATGATATTCCTTCGTAATATAATCCTCTTAAAATAAAATTTTCTCTTCACGTTTCACCTCAATTTTATTTCAATGGTCATAATTTAGAAACCGCATTGGTGAACCAAAAATAAACCGAAAAAAAAAGAGTTGAAATATAAAAATAGAGAGCAAAAAAAAAAAAAAGAAACCATAAAAACAACTAAAAAGCAAAAAAGAAAAAAAATGTTTGCCAACCAACCAACTTACTAACTAACCAAATTTAAAATATTATATAAATTAATTATTATCAAGATGTACAAGAATAAGAAGTAGTGTTACCAGAACCAGATTTTTTTTTTCATTTTTTTTTTATATTTTATTCATCCTTCCAATTTTATGTCCTTTAAAAGTTGGCATACCTTTTATAATTTGAGATGTAAAGAGAGTCGTTTTGAATTGTTTCTTAATTAATAATTTTTGTCTTAGGCTTGTGACTAGCTAAGTAACAGCTACATTTTTAAAATATGTAAAAAGAAATTTAATAAAACAGCTACAATAAATGAAAAACTTCTCAATTTTAAATAATCAGTTTGCTTATTTTAGAATAACAACACTATTTTAATGAATAATGTATTAGAAACAACTGAGCGACCAAAATCGCTGAAAAAATAAAATAGGTATTCTACTTTTAGCTAAAATGTCTCCTATCATCATCGTTCTTAAGAATTATTTCAATTACAAATTCTTAAATTCTGAAAAAAATGTCTATTTCCAAAATCTTTATTATTTTATCTCATACTCATACCTTAGAAGTTTTGGCTACAAATTTTGATAATTTTTTACTTATACAGTTGCATAATTCATACAATTTGGCAATGATTAAAAGTTCCAATTTATTAAGGACTGGTTAATATATTCGTGTAGATATGTATGTATATTGTATAAATATAATTTATAAAATATGTACAATGAAGTCAAACGAGTATTATTACGAAAAAGGCAAAAAAGAAAGAGGCAGTGAAAACCAATCCACAAATGAATGCTAAGAATATGTGCTAAAATACTGATCTGCTGAACTGTGTATCTTATATTGGTTTGGTTGGTGGTTTGTTGGATGATTACTTGTTTTTTATTTTCTTTTCGGGTTATGTTTTTTGTTCATGGATGACAAGCTGTGGCGGGAAGATTAGAATTGGCGGCTGGTTGACTTAATTCAGTTTATTTTTTTTTTCCTTTTTCATGCATCTTTAATTTTCTTATGCATCTAAGATGTTCCAATTTTTTGAGGTTAAAATTTCGCGCTGTTTCAACGAGAAGATTAAAAAGAGTAAAAATAAATACGGGGAAAAGAAAAGCGAAAAAAAAAAACAAAGAAAAAAAATTTTTGTTTTACTTGAAAAAGGAAATACGTGGGCGTTAAATATATCAAAACTAAAATGCATAAATAAATTTCGCTTGAATTGAAAAAAAGAAAATAGAAGTCACCAATAATAAGGGTAAGAAAAGAAACGACTGAATTTTCATTTTAATATTAAAATTTCGAATTGAAAAGATTTTGAATTTGAATTTTTGACTAGTTTTGCTTTGTAAAAAAATGTACAGAGATGGGTTCTTCACTCTCTACAATCTTTTGAATTTGTAAGAAATTAAGTACCTAAATATAAATTGATAAATACTAAAAAAGAGATTTCAAATTGTAAATTAACATTTGTCTGAAAATTAAGTTCGAATATCTTTCGAATTCATTTCAATTCCAAAATAGTAATTCCAAAAGTATTCCAAGAATTATGATATAAAATTTATTACCCTACTTACTTTTATACTCACTTAAGTTCTTCTTGACTATAGTCGGTTTTGTAAAAGAAAATTTTGTAATTTTTTATCAATCTGACAAAAATCATCTTTAAATTTCTTCATTAAAAAATATTTTGTAAAACTGCTTGAAGACATTCTAGAATTTCCATACTGTACAATATTTGAAATCATCTTCAAATTTGTTGGTGGTGTTAATCAAAAGCAGTTTTTTTTGTTATAAACCAAACGCATACTAAAAAATTTGTGTCTACTATAAAGATATTACAAGGGGTTCATAAAATTTAAATGGTAAAGCTAACGATCTTAAAATCAAAATTTACAATTGCTTAACAAAATTTTAAAGGATTGGCCAAGCAAAAGTCTACTTTAAATTCCATCTCTATTTACTCTTGAACAACGGCTTTTCTTCTTTATACGCTCTTAATTTTTTTCAGTTTGCTTTTTCGCCATTTTTTCTTTATTTTTTGCACAAATGCAACTTTCTTTGTGCCTCATTTTTCTTTATTTTTCTTGTGTTTTTTTTTTATATTTTTTTTTTCTTTTTTGCTTTTTATGCCTTTTGTGTTAATTTAAACAATTTTAAGAAGTGGTTAGAGGAGTGTAAAGATCAAAATATTAAATAATAATGTTTAAAATAAAAATTATAAAAAAAAACTGCAATCAGTTATGGAACAAAAAAAAGAAAGAAGACAAAAGAAAAAATAAAAATTGTGCAGAGAAAAAATTTCTTTTAAACGTGCGAACTATGGGTACAAAGATGACTTTTAAGTTACAAAACTGATGTTAAATGGAGAAAAGAAAAATATTCATGTTTTTTTTTTCATATAGAAGAAATGGAGAAAATTGTGCATTTTTAATGTGCATTACACTTCACATATAGGCACTATTGCTTTTGTTGTTAATTTTTTTTTTTTTTTTGATATTCATTTTTTACTATTATTTTTATTATTATGTTATTATGTAGCACTTTCATGTAAAAATTCAATTTTTTTTTTTTTCTGAATTTTAAAACGTCGTGTTATGTTCTTGTTTTGAATGTTAAATGCCATAGGTTTTAGTTTTCATGAAATGAGGAGACATAATCTTTTGACATTGTTTAATGCATTTTCATTATGAATAACGCCCACTCAATTGACATGGTATAATATTCATATATGTACTTGCCTATACTTACGAAAAATTATGTTAAATTTATATTTTATAAAAATAGTTACGAAAAAGAGTAGATTTGTATGAGTGTTGTATGTATGATAGAAAGGAGTTTATTAAATTTATTTTTATAAAAATTTATTATAAAAGCGCCATAATCATCTACATAAAACTATATACTCATATAATATGGTTGTCCCAAATTAAAATAAAATAAATGCTCTAAAAATAATTTCACCAAAACAAAAAAAACAAAAAGGAGTTAAAAATAATGTGTAATTTAACTCGATTTTATATTGTGTGTCTAACAAGAAAAAATTAGGAGGCATAATTCTTTTTTTTTTGTTTTTTTTTCTTTCTCTATAATTTTGTAAAATTTCTCAAATTTGAAATTTAAGAATCGTGCAACTTTTCTTTTAATCACACCCTAATCTCTTAATTTACTGTTTAATAAATTCGTATTTTATATTTTATAAAATCATTTTACGAACAATTATATATCGAACGTGTTTGAATGTTAACAAACTTATAACGAACATGTTTGAACATAAAAATTTTAAAACGATTATTTTGATCAGATTCCGAACGAATTTATTTGATTTAAAGAGTGTATTATTATTTTAATAATTAAGTATGCATTGTCGTTGTTTATTACGTTCTTAGTCTCATTGTTTAGTTAATGTATATATATATATATTCGGAGATTATATCATACAACATTTAGAACTTTTTGTATGTAATTTTTAGTTTTGCAATTACTGCTTGATTGTAAATTCATTTAGTGTATGCTTACTATTGCATAAGAAAATAAATACTAAACTACTGCTTCAACGGAAAATTGCTACTTGTTTCTAAAATATTACAAACTGTTTTGTTTGATAGCATGTTTTCAATGATTCGGCGAATAGTTGTATGTGTGCGCATACAAATACCAATGGAGTACAAATGGAAAACAATTGCAAAACTAATGCAATGTGTGTCCCAGGCCTAATCAGTGGATGTTACAAATACAAATTGAAATTCACGTTTTTTTTCTTTTTTTTTTTTTTTTTTGACTTATAATATAATTGTATATACAGCATAAAACATTCCAACATAATGTTAGGTGCTTATGTATGGAACATTAACGTAGAGATCTTTATTATAGAAAAATTCAGATTAGAAGATAAATTTTGTTTTTTTTTTCTGATATTAGAAAAACTGTTTTATTTTTATTTTTAAGTTAGAAAGGTTTTAATTAAAAATACAGAGACAGATAAAGCAGAAAAAAAAATTAAATGGAAGAAAAAATGGCACAAATTGAAATGTTGGAGGTTTATAGGAAAATTCGAAAAAAAAAACGCGGAAGAGAAACTTTTGTATTTTTTATTAATTAAATCGTTTAATGTCCAACTAAAGCAAAATATTTTTTTTTTCATTTTATTAATTTATTAGATTGAATAACCTATTTAATTAAAAAGTATTATTATTTTTCATTAAACCTATATTTTAATTGGTGTTTTTCTTTTGCTTTTCTTAATTTTTATTAAACGATTGAATTATTCAACACTTTTATTTAAAATAAATCTTTTAATTTATATAATAATTAAGTATGCATGTATATGTATGACTAAGTAAATTCAAACATAAGTTTTCTTTAAGAATAATTGTGTAGTAAGATTTTCAATAAGTCTATATCTTAAAGAAGTGATCAATTAACTTAGAAATTTGCAATTTTAATTTTTTATTATTGAATAATTTTTTTAAATTGTGACAAACCCAGTAGCGTTTATAGAATCTTAGTTGCGTATGCGAAGAAATAAAAAATTTATAATCGTATAAGTGTGGATGCCTGTATATATAAAAGCGAAAAATATTAAACAGAATTAGTTTTCCAAATTTTTGATACGACTTGTCGCTTTCGTTAAAAATTCTTAAGCTTACATCAGTTTTTATTGTAGAATGCAAAATGTCTATTAAAAAAAATATTTTTGCAGACAGTATAATTTTTTGTTTTTAAATTTTCACCTCAGTTTTAGCATTACCAGTCTTGAACGCAATTCGCTTTTTGAGATATTATTGATTATTATGTTGCAAACACGTTCCCTGTCCCAATACAAAAATGCAAAATTTCCAAAATATTTTTTCGTATGTGCCGGCATTTTTCTTTACTTTATTATCGTACCAGCACGTCCAGTGCAGAAACTGTACAGTTCCGTTACGTCCAGTCGAATAATTTGCTTTAGAAGTTTCATATACCCCCTGACGCACATATGGCTCAGGAAAGTATCAGTGGTTATCAAGCGCACGTTTCCTGAACCATATGTGGCTCAGCGGACAGAGAACATGTTAATCGTAAGTCGTTGAACTTTTACAAAGAAGTGTTTTGTAGACATACTTATTGAGAAATTCGGTATACAGTGTAGTCAGAATCATATTTAAGTGTTGTTAGTGAAATTCGTTCGTTCTGTTGAATTCGTATGAAAATGTTTTAACTCTGTCATACAAATTACTAACAAATTATAAATTGTAGTTTCATACAAGTATTATATACAAGTAATTTAAATCACAAACCAATTTACTTGTACAAGTATTGCAGTATATTTTTTTGATAACCTCTTTCTTGTCAATTGTCAGTTCAGTACCTTATAACATTGTACATACATAAGTTCTAAGCGCTAGTATAACAAAATATTTTCATTTTTTTACAAAAATACTTATCAGAATTATCATTTTAATTGAATTATTTTTAATGACATTTTTATTGTTAATTTTTTTATTTCAATATTCATATTGTATGCCAATCAAATTTAAATTTAAACGCAGAAGACATTTAAATTTGAAATGACAAGCAGCAGGGAACGATAACAATATTTATAACAGAAATTTAATCATATGGCCCCGACCATGTTTTCTTTTTTTTTTATTATGTATGTGTTATTTTAACCCTTTCAGGTTTCATTTCGAAAACAATTTATTTATTCATAATAATTGCAATTAAAAAAAATTCTTTTTATGGCTTCCGTCATAATTTTCGGGTGAATTTCTTTGCTTTTTTTTTTTGCATTTTTTTTAGGGAAGAATTTAAATTGTATGAAATTTCATCAAAAATGTTGTCAATCCAAAATTTTAATTCATTTTAAAATTTTGATGAAAAAAAAATTCAAACAGAAACTACTTTTTGTTTTTAACATTAGAATGCAATGTGTTTTCTGATTAAATATTTTCTGATACATATATACATACATACATATACACAAACGCAGTACACAATATGTAACATCAAATTGCAAATTCTAAAATTGCAAATTGAACTTTTTTTGTTGCAGTTGCATATTTCGGTTTTCTCATCATTTGAGTTTTTGTCCTTTGGTTTTGTTTTTTTTTTGTGTGCTGCATTTCAATTTTCATCCAAAATTTAATTAAAAGCGTATAAAAGAATAGTGCTGCGTGTATTGTGTATTTTATTTTCTGTTATAATATTTTTGTTCCTGTATTCCTTTTATGCACACATTTGTGTTTGTTTTATTCCATTTGATTTCATTTTATATTTGAAATACAAACATTGACTAAGCGAGAATATTCAATTTTTGACGTTTATTTATTAAATTTATTCAAGTGGAAAAAAATTTTTTGGATTTAGTGATTGTGTTCTGCTTTTTGTTTTTATTTTCTTTCTTTTTTTTTTTTGTATACATATTACACTTCATATTATATTAAAACCACAAAAGGTCAAGAGCATAGTTGCAATAAATTGCAACGGGGAACAAAAAACTCTATAAAAATGATGATAAAATTCATTGTTATAAACAAGTCTAACGAGAAAAGGGAGCGAATATTAAAAAAAAAAAAATAAATAAAAAAATAAAAATACCTAAATTGGAAAACATTACGGTGATGCTATTGAAAATTTGAAATGTGAAGTCCAAGATTAGAAAAAAATTTTATTGCAATTGCTTTTTTTTTTTTTTTGTACAACATTTCCACTCTTGTTTTTTTTAATCCCAGATTATTATTAAATATTAATTTAACAGATAGGCAATAATATGTGGTACTCTATAACCTATTCAAATTTAATTCTCTCTGTAATATTCGAAAATTCTATACGGTATAATTGGATATTAAAATAAATAAGTTGACTAGTGTTGCCAGTGTTTATGACTTATTTTTTATCAAACCCCTAATATTCTTTGAGAAGGCCTGGCATTTGTTTTAAATTCTCTCGACGATAAATAACAATTACAAATTCATGTTGTCTCATATTGCATCTGATCTTATATCTGAAAAATTTTCATTTGTGGTTTTGTGCGTATGTAAGAATCTAAGTCTAAAAGTTTCAATTAAATGATGACCAAATTACAAATATTTAAAGGATTTGATGCTATAAAATTGTAGAATAATTTTGTAAAAATATAGGCCTTTTGGACAAATGTGAAAGAATTATATGAGAATTTCGTAATATTGACGTATGAGAATCCCGTAAAATTTATCGTTCAAAATTCAATAACATATTGGAACATAATGGCCTACACACTGACGTATGTACTGAATCGTTTTGAATTAGCTTTAATTTACAAATTATTGGCAATTCTATTGAATTAAATTTATAAATACTTAAAACCTATGCATACATACTGAACACAGTCATAAATACTATATAGGTAATAACACTGCACAAAGTGATAAATTGCAATGAAAAACAAATTTGTTATATACAAACATACATTTATATTTTTTGTATGTATATTAAAAATTTGTGTCGTCATATGAACAATATTAAAAAAAAAAAAAAAATAGGAAAAACATCTGAAATTTTAATTTTAATGTGCATCCATACATACATACAATGCGCATAATGCAAAGACCAGACATTAAAAAAGTTGAAATATTTGTGTAGCGCGATATAAAAAACAAATAGGCTCTTTCAAATAGGCCTATGTCAATTTGTATATGCGCATATTATGAATAAATAAAATATAATTGTAAACAAGTATATTCACACATTCATACATGTTTGTATATAATAAAATACATAGGTATGTTTGCATAAAAATATTGTGCAATCTTTATTTTACATACATTAACAATTCATGCGAATCAATTCATAAAATGTTCATATTGTATGTACAATGTGTCTGTATACTGACAAACATACAGAAGTGCATATATAAATATTCATGTGTACATTTTTATTTAAAATCACGAGGACTTTTTATAAATATTCGTATGAAGTAAAAAAAGGATCATAAAGAGGCATGAAATGGGGAGTTTATTCATTTTATTTTATTTTTGAGAGTTCACTTTTGAGGAATGAAAAAAAAAAATTTTTTTTTATACCAGAACCAGACATTTTTGTGTTATAAATTTATGTATACATGAGTATAGTATGTATGCTTGTGTAAGCATAAAAATCATGTTGTATATTCTTTGCGTTATTGCATTTTATAATATACATATATTTATGTATGGATGCAAGTAGATATTAAATTTAAATGAATAATGTTTGTATGTGTCAATATACTTAATATTATTCAAGTTCATATTATATAAGAAAAATATAATATATAAATTATGTTTTTTTTTACATGAATATTAATATTATGTACAGGATGTATCGTATCAAAGTGCACTGCTATATACTTTTGCATAGGCCCTTATGAGTGAACAAAACTTTTGCTGTTGCTCCGAATCTGTTGACGTGTGAACATCGTTTCCTAACAAAAGTTGTGTCTACTCATGAGAGCCTATACAATGGTAAATAACAGTGAGCTTTGATATGGGACACCCTGTTAATATATAAGTATGTATTGGATGCAATTTAGGTTTGAAACTTATTTACTTAAATATTAAATGAGTGAATAAAAGTGGATTCTATGTTTTTTCATTTGGTTTTTCCTGCTGCTGCTTCAACTACCATTCTGTGAATACTTCAATAATTTATGAGAAATCAAGAAATATTGAGAAAAAGCGAAGAGAAAAGACAATTTCATTTTTTCATTTTATTTCAAATATGCCTGTATATAAAGCACATACAAACATATTTAATTAAAAATTATTGCATATATTCTTACACGTCATGTAATATTTACATGTAATTCTATGTACATATGAATGTGCAACGTCGTTATATTATGGTAGTGAATAATAAAACACATGTTTGAATTTTTTTTTACTCAAAGTTTTAATTAAATTTTAAAAAAGTATTTGACAATTTTTTTTAGCTAAGTAAATTTTTAAATATAGGTGCAAATAATTTACTGGCAAAAAAAAACAAATCCCAGTTTTTTTATAATAAAATGTTGTATGAGTCAAGTGTGTATATGATATGAGACGAATTTATTATTTAAAAGAAATTTAATATTTAATTTTAATAAATTAAAAATTAAAGGAAAATCCGCTGAAATTTTTACTTTAATTCAAACATTTACATGCCAGAAAGGTCCGATCAGGCGAGGTATTAAGTATTTTATTTTAATACTCTCTAACTCTACTAGCCCTAACTCAGCAAACATTAACTTAACTTGACTTGGAGGACTCATAGATACGCACCTAAATATATTCACTCTTTTAGGTACTTTGATTTCTACCATGAAAATTATTTTGCTATGTTTGTAGAATTGCTATTTTTTCAATTCAAATGAAAATGAGAACGATTTTCTTATAATTTATTTAAAAATTTAAAAATTTGCCATATTCTAAAACAAATCTATTGAATTTATTCACTCAACCTTTATTTATTACCTCTCATTTCGAGAAAAATTGAAAAGTAATGAAATATTTTCAATTGCGAAAAATTCTTTTCTTGTAAATTACATTAAAGGAAGGCATGGTAATCATTTAATTTTCCTCACTCACCCTTTATTTTAACTTTCATAATTTAATTTTAACTCTTTCTTTGTTTTTATAATGATGGTTCTGTAATGATCAGAACAATTTTAACGTAATTTGAACAATTCAATTTAAGGGCCGAATACCGAAAATTTTGGAGTATTTTTTTAAATAAATCAAAAATTTTAGTTGCATATTTGCTACAAGAATATCAATAACTATGGTTTACAATTACGAAATTCAGAATTCATGGTATATGTAATTATAATTCACAATCACATGTACATACATAAAAATTTTCATCGAATTTAATATACCAACAATTAAAATTAATAAATATAGAATCAATGATAAAATTTTACTCTAGTGAATTTAGGCAACTTTTCATTTTAGTATCTTCATTTAGGTTTCTATTTTGCTAGATTACTATAAACTCAGAATTTTCAACGAGAATTCCTTTATATTTTAATTATACTTAAATACGAATACAGTCTCGTACTCTACAAACAATTAATAATTTCAAATAAAATGCAAAATTTTTGTTATTTTCAGAGGTTTTTCTAAAGCAATTTTTCGGATAATTGTAAATTAAAATAAATGAAGTTAAATTATTCAATTAAAAGAAGCAAAAATTATAATTAATTAAAAAATAAAAACTAATTGCGAATATTTTTTTTTAAATGAAATGAATGAATAAAAATTAAAAATAATTATTATTACATTTTCCTTTTAACGTTATACAAACTATAACTATACGACACAATATTATGTAAAAAGTCTGAGTGCTTCTTCCTCTTTTTTAAAAAGAAAAGAAAAAAAAATCCTTTCATGAATTTTTGAATAACTAATTTGAACACATAAGTTTGCTTTCTCATTCATATTGTGTGTACTTAAATTTTCCTTTTTCCCACATATTAATGCATTCGTACATATACGAGTATTACACGTATAAAGTGCAGTGGAAAATACGTGCATATGAAATTTTGCTACTAAATATTGGGTAGTTTAAATTTAAAAATTGTTTTTGTTTCAATTTAACAGAATATGGAAACGTTAAAACAAGAGAATATTTGAATTAGGCCTACACAAAGATAAGTCGTATTCATGCAAAACATTTTGCAAGTTAGTGGTACTTAAGATTCGTCATGAGAGTTAATGTCACTTCACTATATATAAAATCATTTTGTATCTTTCCGAAATTTATTAAATTTTTAACGACCTTTCGATTCCGAACGTTTTAATGAATCAATTTGGAATAGTTGATTGAATATGAATTTCCTCCTTAAAAATGGAGCACATTCCTTACTTGCAGTATAAATCTATAATTCAATCCATTTGATATGGCAATAATGGGTTAATAATTGTGTTCCTGGACACAGTGGGAAAGGGGAACCTGAATATGCCTCTAAGCAACCATAAGCAGCTGCAACGTAAAGTTTATTTGTAACTGGAACAACATATGACATTACGAGGAAGCTGTGACCAAAGCTAGACTTGCGTCGCCAAAGGCACATGGTATCTCCAACGGGAGGATATCGGAGCTGTAATAGAGGTTCTGACGGGCCATTGTCTGATTGGTGAACATGTAAGGAGGAACTTTCTCTGTAGAAGCTGATGCGGCCACAAAGAGGAAGAAAGAGTGACTCATCTGCTACACTCATGCCTGACGCTTGCGAAAATTTCTTTGATTTTACTTCCTCGTTCGGACCCCGAACTTAGCGGATGTAAATGTTGGGAATCTTAGCCGATTTGTGAGGAGTTCAGAGGGGGGCGTTCACCTAACCTAACCTAAAAGGTTAATAATTTATATAAGTTATATCATAAGAAAACAATAATTAAAATATCGATATTGGATATTCAAATTAGTAAAATTAATTACATAATTCACTTGACTAATTACTTTGACACCAAAGATGTTGTGCAATGATTATAATAAATACCAGTTTTTATTATATTTTTATTTATTTTATTTATTTATTTTTTAATATTATTAATAGTACCCTCCAGACGCATTTTACTCAAGTATCATTTCAGTAGTATTGATTTTTTTCAGTATTTCATTTCATTAATTACTATTGGATTGGCAAGCTTGCAAAAAAAAAATCAATTGAAAAAATTTAAATTTACTTTTTATTGATAGAAATATACTTAATTATTTATTGCATAATTATTTAGCCACATAAATATTACCATTAAAGAAATTTTAGTAAAATTTTATAGTTATATTCTGTATAAAATAATTTTATAGTAAGTTTATACAGAAAAACGATGCAAAAGGCAAGTAAAACCATAGAAAAGGGAAGAAAATTTTAAAAAAAGTTCATTATTCAAGGATGATACGTTAAGCATAAAGTGCAATATTTGCTTTATAAATTATTTTCTATATTTGCATAATATAAAGTGTGTGTATGTATGTTCTTTTACTTTAAATACCTTTAGGCTGTATTAATATTAATGAAGATGCGCATTGGTCAGTTAAATATAAAAAAATAAAATTGAGAAATCTATTTCAAATGAAAATTTCAGAAAATTTTTATGTTTTCGTTATGTACAACTGTGACAATTTCTCTTCCTTAATTTTTAATTTTTCATAACCATTAATATATCTCGTAAAAATATCTCGTATAAATCATAGTATCTTATAGATTCCGGGTAATCAATCAGAGAGGTGTTAGGGTTCTTTCAAGAGGGTTAATAATTATTTAAAAATGGATATATGTAATTCAAAAAAAAAAATCAGTGAAAGTCTTGAAAGAAAAAAATATTACTATTGAATGCAAGTAATACATTTAGGGCCTAAAACTTACTTGATTAAGATCCTGATCATGTATCTCGATTTTTCATCTCACTTTTTGTTCACTTTCAAATCAGAATTCTCCGTTTTTCTAATGGATATTTTTCTAATTGAATTTTTGCATTTTTTTCTCAAATTAATAACTGAACGTCTCACCTTCTAAAAAAATAATTTGCATAGATTTTAGTAAAAACTTAGATACAAAATACGAAATAATTCTTCTCATTTGGAGAGTAAAATAACGAGATACACGATCAGGCTCTAATTTTGAAAACTGAAAATGAATGAAAAACAATGTTTCTTCTGAAATCAAATAGTTGAAAGATTAACAATTGAATTTATTCTTATTTTAAATTTTATTATTTCAGATATATTTTCTATCCCCAAAGAAGAAAAAATTAATGCAAATTTGTGATACTATATAGATAACCTATTCAAAACTCAGATTCTATTTAAAATTATTTCCCACCTCAAAATCCAAAATTCTTTTGAACTTAGTTCTTGCTTTATTTCAATTTAATTTTTCATCTTAAACCAAACATGCGCATATATTAAATTATTCAAAATCCTTTATATCTTGAACATGCTTGATTTCTATTAAAATTTCTTAAAATTTTGTATCTGAATATTCATGTTCTAATTAATCTTTATCTAAAAATAAGATCTATAAGTACATATTAACATTATATTTTCAAAATATTTTTACATATTTACATATACATAAATGTACATTTATGTCTAATATACTAGGAGCTATACCCATTTAATCATAATAATCGTACATAGTAAAAAAGCAAACATAGTATAAAAATTTATCGAAAAAAAAAATCAAAATTCTGTCTGGCTTTACTATTATTATTTTACTATCAATTTTATTTAATAAACACACACACACACACAATTTACTGTTATTTAAAATTACAATTTTGTTATTGTTTTGTTGGTTTTTTTTTTTTGTTACGGTTGGTTTCGTAAAGTAAAATGTTATAATATTTAAATTGAAAATGCCTATTGATATAGGCACATACCAATAGGACGTCATTCATAAAATTCTGCATACATACATATATGTATGTACATATATTTCATATACATACTCAGAGGAGTCTATTACATTTATATATTCGTATATATGTACATAAAAAATTTATAAAATAACAAAAATAGTATCTATACTACTAAAAAATTAAAGCTATAATAAGTCTACTTACTACTTTACTTACGAATTTGTAAAAAAATGTATGAAATGAATGCATCATGCATGTTTGATTATTATTTTACTAATATGTATACGTACATGTGTAGACATATTGTGCATTACATGTAAGTATGCTATAATTCAATTATGTATTTTCGTATATTAATATTTGTGTGTGTATACATAAAATCTGTATGCTATTAATAGGCTTATAATGGAATAGAATAATATTTATAATTGGATTGAAAAGAATAGTCTCTCTATATTGTATAGGTAGGAGAAAGTATTATTAATTTTTATTTTTGATTTTTTTTTTATAAAATATAGTACAAAGATCCCTTGAGTAAATGTTATTAAATTTGTGTGTTCAGGCACTTAGATATATATAGAAATAAAAATGAATGTATATACACATAAATCCATACATAAGTCTGAAATATAACTACTGTGTTGTACAAAATCTGCTCGTAGAACATATTCATTTAATTCATACCACAAAATAGAGTTTATTATATGCTTTTGTTGTAGGGAATAATACATTCTAATATAATAAGTAGGTTTTAATAAAAATAGTCTTATGGTTAATTTTTGAGAATTTTTTTCTTTTCATTTTAATTTTAAGTAAAGAAAAAAATTAATGTAATATAGTTAATTTGTCCGCCTATTAAATTAATTTTTTGACCTTAAAGATCTAAAACAAAAATATTGGAAAATTAGTTAAAACAAAATTAACTAATATTAATATTAAATTATTTCTGTCTACTCTATACAATATAATAGAAATGTAGTCTTTGACTGAAAAAAAAATTGTTATAAAACTAAAAATAAATTTTGTAAATTATTATTAACTTACATAATTATGTAAGTGAAAAATAAAGCAATCTTGTGAACAGATCTAAGAATTTGTTATTATAATTAAATTATACTTTAAGATTCCGAAAATATTAATTTCATTCTTAAGTAATCTAACATTCATTAGATGATAACATTACCATCATTTGGGTCATCAAAAATGGGTAAAATTTTTGGTCAAAATTGGAAATAAAATTTTAAATTTTGACGAAATTTCTATTTGCCGAAGACTTCTTTTGCCTATAACATCTGCTCCGAATAAAGATAGAAGCTTACAAATAGCTTTTTAAAGGGCCAGTAAAAATCTTGAAATAAGCATATTTCATTTTTTTTGTAGTTTATGTATTATATATATTTTCCTAAAATTCCAATTTTTCTCAAATTTTCAATTGTATAGTTTTCCTTATCCCGATAAATTCGTATGAAAAATTTTTAAACTTCACAAATTTTCTATATAGAATTTTTTAGGCTTTTTTATATTGAATACTTTAAGCTATAAAGCGTCACAAAATCCTTCTTGATCTGGGAGACATAGCAAAAAAATCATTCGAATTTCAAGATATTAAAAACTGCAATAAAGAATTAAAAGCTCGTACAATGGTCGCCTTTTTTGTTTACTATTAATTTTAAATGCAATTCTAATCAAGTACTTCTCATTTTTGATTAGTTTTTGTAAATAATGAAAATAGTAAAAACCAGTGGCCTTACAATGTAATTTGATTTTTGTATGTGCAGAAATGGGAAGATAGTAGCATACAAATTTATTAGCGCTACTTTATCATTTTTCTGAATACGAAACACGAATTACATAATAAGGCCCCAGTGTACATTTTTATGAATTTTGAGATAACAATTGAATTTTATTTAGATTTTTATTGAAATACATATAGTTTACGAATTTTTTAATTTAAAAATTTATTTTGCTTTTAATCTTTAGTCCATCTATTTTAGGTACTCCTCAAATTAAAAAAAAAATCAGATATTATTACTATTCCAGAAACATCAGGGCCAGAAATATCAAATTCATAATTATATAATTAAAATATCCAAAAGGTTCTTCTCTCTCTTTTACAAATTTAAATCGAATTTTATCATTTCTCTTGTTTATTCTTTGAATTTAAAATTGAGAATTTTTAAAGTAGAGAGTAAAATTCTCTACTTGCTGTAAAGGTTGATGTTCGTATTCTCATTTTGTATATTAAAAATTGTAAAATAAAATTATTTTTTATCTATTTTAATAATTTTAAACAATTTTACATAAAAAATTTTGAAAAGGAAACTCTCCTGTTATTTGTTTTTCTCATATTTTATTTTTAATTTGCAACTATTAATTTTAATTATTATTATTAATTTTATTATACTTAAGAACTTTTATGTACGCTATTAATTTTTTGTTCAAGTATTTCTCTTTCATTTCACTTTATTTATTATTTTATTTTTTGAAATTTTACAATCCTTGTAATCGTAGACTAACAAGTTCTCTATCAGAGTACCTTAATGCAACTTTCTTTTTTTAAATATTTTTCTTTGTTTTAAAATTTTTTTTATTACTTTATTATTTTTATTTCTTTTTCTTTTTATAATTATTATTATTTTGTTACCATATTTTTTGTGTTTTTTGTTTTTATTAAATAAAAAATTACAATTTAAAGGACATTTTAATACCACTTAATGTTTTGTAATTTCTTTCAATTACAATGAAAACTCTCAACAATGCAATGAACTGTACAATCTTCAATATTATTTTTGGTACCTTAATATTATCTCGTTTTTTTTTCTCTGCTTCTTTTCTCTCATCTCCTTTTAATTCATAATGTGTGTATGTAAGTACCAACAATGCAATATTAAATTGTACGTATGTGATATGATGGTGTACATTTGTTAGTTGATAAAATCGTCCTTAAATCTATTTGTTTACTTATTATATACATATGTATATATGTATATATATATATAAATATTTCTGATGTGCTTGCTTATAGGTACCTTTAGGTATTTCTCTGTTTAAGATAAAATATGCGTTCGTTTTTGGAAAATCTACTACTTGCTCATCAAACTCCTTATGTATATCGGTGCTGAAGCGCACGGAAACGCTAAGTAGTGATTTTAAAATTTTGCAAGGAATGTTTTGAAAGTTTAAAAATTTGTGAGAACAAGTCAGTCAATTTCAATAAGGCTGCACAACTAAATTTTTATTCTTTTTTTTTTTTTCTAATTAAACTACTTTAAATTCGTTTTTGATTTCAAAGAGTTTTTTAATAAAATTTGAGTTTTTGTAAAAATAGTTCACTTAACACAAAATGTTACAGGTTAAATTGCTAATACTAACTGTTTTGGTTAGCATATTTGTGTTTCATAGTGAAACATTCCAAGAAAGTACTTAGTCATTTTTTTCCTACTTCAACCCGAAGCATTGAAATGCCATGCCGATTTCGGAAACTAATACACGTAAGTCACTGAAATCTACACCACGGAAAGAGGACCGTTCGAAATTAGTATTGAAGGGAAAAAAGAACGCATTTTGAAAAATTTGCTGCTTAGCATATTTTTGCACTGCACCATCGAATACGTATACACAGTTCATATTTTTACCTTTAAATTTTATCTTCGAAAAACAGTAGAAAAAAAGTAAAAAATAAAATCGGGAAAAGGATCTTCTTCATCAAGTTTTTAATCTGATATGTTTGTTCTCTTCTTTTTCTATGTTTTCGTTTTTGTTTTGTTTTTTAAGTACCCCATTTTTAGCTTTAATCTTTTCTTTATTTTCATTTTTCACATGGAAAATGTTAAAATTTTTACGTTGTTCTTGTTGTTTTTCCTTTTTTTTTCTGTTTTGTGTTTTGTAGGTTCGTTGTTATTTTTGTTGTTATAATCTACCCTTTTATAGTATAGAACTGGTATTAACAATAAGACAATCTTAATGATAACAAAATAAAAAATAAAAAAAACATGAAACCTGAAGTAAAAAAATATCCTTTATAAAATTTTACGGTTATTTGTGAATTCTTGTGTTTTAGATCATTTTCAGTTCTTCCTTTCTTTTTCTATTCTTCATTTTTTTTTCTCCATCATCATAACAACTTTATTTATTTTTTATATTTGCTCTGTTTTTCTCTCTCATTTTTTTGCATTTAATTTTTGTAGTTGTATACAATTTGTTCATTTTTATTTTCAATCTCTTGTTTTTTCTTTTACCTATTTATTTGTTTGTTATGCTGTTTTTTCTATTATTAACAAATATAAGTGCTTGTAATGAGTATTTTACTGGTATATAAAGAGCACGGAAAACAAAAATAAGCAGAAAAACAAAAAAGGTAGTAAACGATTTTTTAAGTGATTTTTGACGTGGGAATTTTTTCAAATTAAAAATTATTATTACAAACAACAACAAAAAATTAAGTATATTTTTTTTTGTTAACTTCATATTTTTTAGATACTTGAAATTCTAATGTTAGTAATTCGATTTTATTTATGATTTTAGAAAAATATATAAAAAAAAAATATTTTGTTTATTTGAATTTTTTTGAATTAAAATCATTCGGAACAAACTATTTTTGTAAACAACTTAGAACCGAGGAATTTTGGCAAAAATTTGTGAACTTATTTGTAAAATGCAATGAATAAATGGAAAAATAATAACGCATAATGTCGATTTTAATATATTGAACAAAACATGTCAGAAAATTGTTAATTTTCAAAGGAAATAAAGGTTACTTTGGACTATCAGTAAAAACTGACTAAGTCAAGTTAAATCGTTTCTGATATTTTAAAAATCTTTATAATTCGCACTCTTTATTATTTCAATAAATTACTTTTTATTGAAACATGAATTATAATTGATTTTGATTTAAAATAGACTTTAAACTCAAAATAATTTTAATATGAAATTTGTAATTCAAAATTGAATGCAGTTTTTAAACAAATATATGAGGTCGCAAATACAAGTGAAAGGAACTAGATGACCTGAAGAGTCAAAAATAAATTCAATAAAAGTCTGCAAAATTTAATAATTTTTTTATTTATTTCTTTAATTATAAAATAAAATTTATTCTAATCTTTTGGATCATTCATTATTTACTTCATTGAATTTCAATAAAATTCAATTGAATTTTTATTTTTAATATTCTCATATACCGCATGGCATTATCACATTAAATCTTCCATCATATGTATATGCTTACTTCAATATAAAATTGTTATTTTTTTTATTATTATAGCAAATTGAAACTAAAATTTCTTTCATGCAAAAATGCAATATTACAAAAAACAAAAATAAATACAAAAAAAATTAAATAGAAAATTTATTTTTTAAAATACTTTAACATTGATATGACGTGATAGATATCCTTAATTTAATAATAATAAAAAAAATAAAAAATAACCTGTAATGTCTTCATCATTTTTGTCATTCATTTGTAACACGATTCGTTGTTTTTTTTTTTTAACTTGACGTGTCAATAAAATACAAACTTACATGAATAAAAACTAAAAAATTGAGAGAAAAAAAAAATTCATCATATTATTTTTCCATTTTCCATAAATTTTCATTTTTAAAGAAAGAAACAACGTACGTACACAATATCTCGTGTTTTGTTAAAAATATTTCACATAATTCTGGTGTTATGGTGAAAGAGAGAGATAGAGAGATGGTAGTGTATGCATCTGCATGTTTTCTGTTTGCTAACATATTAGGTATCATTTAATAATGATCGTCATCAATATCAGTTAAATTATACTATAATCATCATTTTCATCATCATCATTATCATTATCATAATCATATAGTGTAATAATAATTTCCTTTATGTCACCCATTCCTTCATTTTTTGTTTCCTTTTCATTTCTACAAAAAAAAAAAAATAAAAAAAAAATACTGAAATGAAAATTGAAAATAAAAGCAAGGAAAATTCACTTTCTATTGTGTTTTCTAGTAATATTCATCAATCTATACGTCTCTCTTCTTCTTCTCTTACAAATATTTGTGTGTTTCCCTTCCCTCTCCGCCTCTGCTATCGATTATCTTTTCTCTTTTTGTATTCATAAAGGATAATACGTTTCATTTGTTTTGCTTTTTTAATTTTTATTATTTTAATTTTTTTTTTTTTTTTTGCAATATTGCATTGAAATTTTAACAAAGTTCAAATTTTATGTGTATGTATTTCTAATAGAAAATTTTGTTGTGGTTTTTTCAACAACAAAATTATCTTCCTCAACTTTTTCATTTTCATATACATTTGTATATCCTTGTTTAATATCCTTGTTTTTCATAACATTTATAAAGTATTTGAGTGTAAATAATATTCTTCTTGTTATTTAATAATGATAGTAATAATATTTTTAAGTAAGTAAGGTTCAATGATTGCAAGAATTGCGATGAATTTTTATTATAAAATTTGTTTGAATTTTCTTACGTAATACGAGTTTTGTTTAATGATATAAATTTTAGTTCAAAATAACGAATTAAAAAGGATCAAAATATTATAGGATCAAACCGTTCATCATATTTTTTCATTAATAATTAAAATTCAATTTTTATATTCCAAATGCTACCAATTTAAAGAATAAATTAGTTTTTAAAATCTACAACTACTAAGATGTTAGTTATAATGACTGTGGCAACAAATACTTAAGTATGCAAACCAATTCATTGAAATATTAATTTTTCATTTCAGTACCGAGTGGAGAATTAGCACTAAAAATTTCATTTTGAACTACCATTTTATTATACTATCTACGTACATACATATACGTTATATTAACAATAAAAGGTGTATAAAGGTTTGAAATTCTTATGATTTCGAAATATATACTCGTATATCTACATGTATAACAATTTAAATGAGTTTCCTATTTCATTATTAAGGATCGTATATTTAATTCAATTTAATATTGATATATCTTCAGTATCATGAATAATAATAAGTTACCACCTATACATTTGTGGTAAACACAAAATGTTCGTACCTTATATACCCAAAACGTACAAATTGCAGCGTCACTTACATGTTGTATTATGGTGTTTGTGTTTTTGATAATGTTCATCAAAATAATATTCTCAGTTTTTGAATATAAAAGATAAATTCAAAGAGAAGGTGTAAAAGGGAGTGGAGTGTGTATGGACATAATTTTTTTATTGCAATAACAAAAATATAAAATAAACAAGAAAGTAAAAATGCAATAATGTGCTTTAAGAAGTAAATGACATTTTATGGAAGACATCAAAATAAATTTTTATTTTTCATTTAACAAAGGACGATGTTCTGCTACTTGTTGTTTTGTTCTTCATCACTTTATTCTTTTATTCATTAAATACTTACATGCATTTTCCAAAAAAAGAAAATAATAAAACACTAAAAGTATAAAATTACATAAATGAACAAAAAGGACATGAAAAAGGATAATAAAATTTCTATGTGTTTATAAAAGATAATCAAATTAAAGCACATGTTTTTTGATGTAATATAAATTTATTAAATGAAAAAGATGTATAAAATATAAGAGAAAAAAAATATGAGTAATAAATTGAAAATACAAGCTAAAATTAGATTTTACAGTGTTTGGTATAAAGGAAGCAGAAGTTTAAAATGAAATTTTTTAAAGTACACGCGACTTGCGTAGAGTAGTTTTATATTTTACATGAAAAAAGTTCGTTCCGCATGAAAAAAACTCCAATTAAACTTTTCTTATTTCTCAGAAAATTGAACCACGTTGCTGGATAAATTTCGCGAATTGGACGTTTCAATTAGCATCATTATTGGATTTTCTTGCCTTTCGATTTGTAAGGCAAAACATTTTGCATTTCATTTCGCAGTGTTATTAAGTTAAATGACCTTTAAACTCGAATCGAACTTTTGAAATAATTATAAAATTCAATTTCATTTGAAAATTTATTAGAGCTTAATTAAAGTTTCGATGTACATACGTAAATATCATACAAATTCAGAAATTTTTAAGCAATAAGTTGCAACGAAAAATGAATTTTAAATTGGGACAATTTGCGTTGCAGTTGCTGCTCTTATTCCTGTATGCTGATGACCTGCTCAGGATTTGATTTGCGCCCCCTCTCTCGTGCCATTCACTCTAAATTCAAGATTAGTTATAGAATTGAAACTTGCTTGTGTATAGGTATTCATGTTACGAGTATCAAGTTAATTTAGCTGGAAATAGAAAAAAAAATTTTTTTGGAAGACTCGTAACGGAAAAAATTTGAAAGACAAGATTTTAGCGCTCCAGTTTTTCGGCGCTCATTGCTATTGATTACTTTGCATATATTGTAGATCCGGCGCTCCTAGTAACTGATTCTTGCATTGTCTAAATTTAAACGTATTGCAATCCAACAAGATCTTTCCTGATCAATTTTTCACAAGGCCTTCGAAAATATTAACATTATAGTTTTTAAATTGTTTATTCAAACTCGAGTCATACAATTGGGCACTGCAAAAGCAAGTTTTCAATTTAGATTAAAAATATTGTATTATTGACTTCATCCCAATTCGTTTATTTTATTTTAAATTTTATGCTTCAATATTAAACCATAAAAATAATATTATGAATTTAACTAATTTTTAATATCAAATATTTTTAACACATTCATTCTTCATTTATTTCGTAATATAAAATTTACGAATAAATTAATAATAATTTAACATAGGTGTGAAGATTTTTACAGATTCTAATATTAACATTAATATTACTTTAATTTTAATTTAAATTGAAAATTTAATAATAAAATTACACAAGCATCACAATTTTCATTAAATTTGCATTACAGTCCAACAATAAAAACAAAAGAATTTTTGTTAACCTTATAAAGAAAAGTTTTAATTTTATTGTTCAGTTTTAACAGTAACAACATTTTAATTACACAATTTGACTATAAAATTTAATGTTACGACAGTAATAAAAAATAAAGGTTTCTGTTTTATAACACATTGATTTTATTATTATAAATTGGGCATTTATGCATACATGCTATTCTAATAGTATACCAAAAAAATTTATTATAAATTATAACATGTGTGAGTGTGTGTGTGTGAATTGTTCACACACTACAGATTTTAAAACAATTATGATGATGTTGTTTTTCAACCCCTCTCTCTCTCTCTCTCTCTCTCTCTCTCTCTATCTGATTTTAGTCTTCCAAGCAAATACTCTCACACTACTATTTTAGTTGCATGCATGATTTTATGTCGCTTTAATTTCGAATTTCAATTTAAATAAAAAAACAAAAGTGTAGGAACAACTGAGTGTCACACATCAATTCAACCCCATTGTTCTTTTTGCTTATCTCTTGATATTTTTTTGCTTGTCTCTTTATTTTTCATATGCTGTTCATATAAGCACTGGTCTAGTATGTTGAGTTGATGAACAACATTTTTTAATGTCCTTTTTTTCTTATTGCGTTTATTTATTTTTTTTGTTTTTGGGAAAAAATTTCATGATTACTATTGCCGTACCATTTTATTTTTGTATATCCTGATAACAAAAATTTCAGTTTTGTTGAAAAATTCTCAAAATATTTTTTATTGTTTATTTTTTTGCAATTTTCGCCCCGCCAACTATCTGTTCATCTACTATCTCAGTTATTGCATGTTTTTAATAGCTTTGTTTTTTTTTGTTAATATTTCACTACTGGTTTGTCATTTTGTTTTTTATTTTTCAGTTATCTTAAAATGATTCTATAGTCGCTGAAAAAAAAATTCATATAAATTTATTTTTTTTGTGTATTCGTGTGTACCTTACTATTTTTAAACGCCATATAAGGATATTTTGCAAAATAATAATGGTTAAGTTTTTTTTTATTGTAATTTATAGAAAGCGTTCAGTGTTTATCTGACATTGTTCGAAAATTGTTGTAGGAGAACGAAGAAGCAAGCGAGGGTGGAGAAAGAAAAAATTTTTTTTCCAGTTTTAATGTTCATTTTTTCTTCATTATCCTAAATGATTTTTTTTTTCTATTTAAAAGGCTTTTTCTAATTTTTTGGGAAAATATTTTCAATTTTTTTTGTATATGCTACTATGAATGTCTGGAATTTTTTACTATATTTTTTTTTTCGTAAAACATTAAAATTAAAACAAAAATAATAAAGAAAAGAATTTTTTTTTTAATTTTTTTCAAAGTTTTATGCATGAATTGTTGATTAGAGCTCAAAAAACAATATTGCGCCGTTTGCCTATTTATGAAATAGTGATTTTGAAACAACTGATTCGAACATAATATTAAAGTGAACATGCCATTGTTATTTAAAAATAAAATTTTTTTCGCTTATATGTAAAGTGAAATTATGGAGTAGAATTTTATGTTCTGGAATATAAAAAAAGAACAACATTTTTTGTGTTTTGTTCGGTAAAAATAAAATGATATTGTCGCTAAACTATAAAATTTTACCAAGGTAAAATAGAGAAACTATTGAAATGAATTTGTTTGTGCTCAAATGCAAAATAAATATTGTTAACAATAATAAGGAAAAAAATATTTAATTATAATGAAATTATTTTGGCTATAATAGAAATATTTTTGCCAGTACTCGCGCACTTAAACCGGTACTCACCATTATCGATTCAACAATAAATAGTTAAAAAAATTTAAATCTGTCAAATTTTGAAATTAATTTTATTTTCTGTAGCAAGCTGTACAGTGCAATATTTGTAATTAAAATCAAAACATTTTAGTTGTCTGGTTATAAAATTTTAGTATCAATGTAATTTGAACTTACGGCAACTTTGAACTTTTCGATTTCTTTAATTTTGAATGAGGACCATTATTATAAATTGTAAAATTTTTATTAATTATGTAGATTGGCGAGCTTTTTATGTTTCAATAACAATCAACATAATCATTTATGCAAAATAACGTAGTCAATTCTACATAGGATTTTATAAAAGACAGGATTTAATTTTTTAAAAATGCTTTAATTTTTGGATTTAATTTTTTAAAAATGCTTTGAAACTCTTTCTTCTTATGTCCATAATTTCGAAATAAATTGATTTAGATATATATATTCAATTAATTCAATTTTTTATTGAGTCGAATTAGAAATTGTTATAAAATTCAAAATTACTAAATTCGGCTTAGTTTTTACCAGTTTTTGTTTTTTGTATATGATTGCTGCTTTCAATTAAATTTAAAGTTCTGTTATATTACATACATATTTTCATTCTAATTTGGTAAACGAAACAATTAGGAGGGATATTTCTTCTTTGACTTTTATATTTGAGTCTATATTTACTTACCAGTCTATATATTTGAGTCTATAATAATTACACAATTTTTTAGAATATTGTCCTTCCTTTCAGTATATTAAAACTTACTATTTTTCTGTCAAAATCCGGAAATCTAGTAAATTCTAAATTTTCACTTGTAGCCTTATCCCTAATTTGTTCTTAAATCTGATTCTAAAATTTAATTAAATAAGAAAGATCTGCATCAATAGGAAGAAAAAAAATTTATTTCAAAATCTTTAAATCTATTTTAATTTTATTAAAAAATTGTGCAAATTCGCAAAATACCAAAGTATATAATTAAATTTAAATTCATACAATTGATAAAAAAATCATATATTCGAAAAGATGCTGAAAAACTGTTATTAACCCCTAATTAAGTATATAAAAAATAAATATTAAAATAGACAACTTATCACAAAAATTTTTTTTAACAGATTTTCATTTTTTAAATTTATAACAAATTTTTCTTAATTATCACCCAATATTATAATCGCATTACATACTTATACCTATACCATAATGTATGTGCATATTCATATGTGATAATATCGTACGTTTACGTATTAAAAACCCATGTACCCACAATTTATAATTAACAGTTTTATAAAACATACAAATATAAAATTAAAGTTATGTATATAGGTAGGTAATTTTTTATGTCTGCTACGAGTATAAATACATAATCATTATAATATGTATACATATATATGTAGCAATACAAAAGTTTTTTTTTTTATTATCGCATATCTTATATTTTCACAGTTCAACGGCATTATCGCGTTGTTATAATCATAAGTGATTGTCTATACAAATAACGTTTATTCGTCTCTGTTATACATATATGAGAAAGCAATTAAAAAAAGAAGAAAAACTATAATGGAAAAATAAAAATAAAAATAATTTTTATACTTTATTATTGGAGGAATATGTGAAAAATTAGAAGAAAAGTGAACCGAATTGAAAATGACAAAGAGAGAGAGAGAGATAGAGTATTAGAGTAGCAAAGTTGCAAGAAGAAAATTGATAGGATACGGAAAGGGGGGGAGGGGGGGTTAAGAGAATTATTATTTATTTCCACTACAATTTCTGAAAATTTTATTTTATCAATTAGTACAAAAGAAAAAAACCACAATAAAATAAAAAAAAAAACACAGAGAAGAAAAATGGGGAAAAAAAATCGAAATTAATTTCGAAAATTAAATTTTTTAAGGGCATCGTTTGCTATTCTTGTTGTTTGTTCGCTTATTTTTTTTTTTTTCCAATTTCTGTCTCTTTCTATTAAATTTCTGATATGAGATTGAGGTGCGTTTAGGAGCAGTACAATGCACTAAAAAAAAATAGAATATTGAAAATTATGAAATTTAAAAAAGTTTTGTTGCTGCTTTTTGTTTTTTCATATTCAATAAATTGGCCTTATCAGTTTTTAATTTTTTTTTTTTTTTACTTTTGATTAAACGAGATAATAAATTACACCCTTTTTAGATTTTTTATTCCTGATAATTTTAAAATTTTTTAAACCGGAAAAGTTGAAAAAAAAACTACTCATTTTTTTTCACAAAATGGTTTTTATTCAAGACAAGAAATTAAATTTAAAATTTTTTTTATAAATACTTTGGTATTTTTGGATAAATAAAGGTTTTGAAGGACAAATTATTAAATTGCTAGTTTTTAATTACGCGTTGCGTTTTGCTTTTTTTTTTTGCATTATTTTTCTCAGTGTTTTTTGAGTAGTTAATTAACTAGTTAAATTTTACCTTAAATTATAATTAAAGTTTTTTATTTTTTAATATTTTTTTTTTAAATTATAACCTTTTAAAAATATTTTACCATTCCCTATACTTATTTTTAATAATTTACTATATTTTATTGCTTAAGTTACACATTTAAAAATTACAAAAATTTTATTTGTTTCTGTTTTTTGTGCTCTTTAACTTTTATATCCGTACGAACGTTTGTTCGAAGGGTATAATAAATTTCCCTTACCGTTTGTAACGCTAAGAAATTATGGTCTGGGATATAGACTCAATAATCTGTAGATGTTTTTAATAAGCGTCGAATTCTGAATTGATTAAATCAAGTCTGTCCAAATAAGTAAGTTCACCAAATTTTCAGAAATGATTCTGCAAAAATGCAAAAGCTATGGCATTGAAATTTCGCACAAGTGAATATTTTTATAAGGGTTATTGTGTTTGATAAACGTCGTTGAAATTGCTTTGCTCTTTCTGGTAACTTGAAAAATTATTTGGCTATATCTTAAAAACTGTTCCAAATACAATAGTGAAATTTTACAAAAACAAATATGACAAGTGATGGCTGCCATAAAACTCTAAAACTTATTAGGTCATATTTCAGAAATTATTCAGTGCATCGTTTTGAAAAGTTGCACAAGAAAATTCTTTTTTTTTTAGATTGTGTTTGATAAAGATCGTTGAAATTTCCCGACTGCGTGTGATAACTGACATATTATTTCATAAACTGTTAATTCATAGTCCAGAGATTACTGAAGCTGCAAAGCTGAAAAGTTGAACAAATGAATTTGGGGAAATGGCCTTCAGTTTTAGTGAAACTCTTATACTCTATCAGATTATGTGGTAACTACCATAAATGTATAAAATAGCGCTAGATATATAAAAAGAAACAGGTTGTTTGGAACTGTATGTTAATTAAATCCGACGATTAAAATCATTTATTCATACGGCTATCACAGAGTTGACACAGTCAACTATATCTATTCTCGTTTTGCTTAAAATTAATTTTAAGATTAGTTGAAATATTCAACTAAACGGTGTTGTATTATAAAAATTGACATTGTGTAATTTTAATGTTATATAAAAAAAATTTTTTTTTGTGCAAGAATTTGCTTTTGATTGCTTTGTGGAACTTCAATTAATTTTAGTAATATTGAAATTAAATAACCGTGAAAATAACAATTTTGTTTCAGCTTATTTTTATGATTACTATATGACTATTTGATGTTTCATTATTGTTCATAATTTTTGTCCAATATTAATATTGCAATAATCTTAAACAATTCGTTAGGTATCGAATTTGTAGCATACTTGAACAATTTCAAATTAATAGTAAATTATCGGACTGGAAATACAAGCTTTAAGTACGCTCTTTACTTTAATTTTGTGTTCTTTATTTCATATACACAATATTGTCTTTCAATTGTCATCAAATTCAATAAAACGATTAACGATTACATTTGGCCAAGCTCACAGCTCTTAGCCTCACAAATTTTACAGAAAAAATTAAATTTATATTACTAATATAAGAGAAAAGTTTCTTAGACCCAGTTTTGAAAAGACCAGGTTATTAATTTGATGACTAAAAAATTAAAAGATTAATTGTATATTGAATAATAAATAGTGCTTGTTAAAATTTTAAATCAACAGCCATTTTTTTTATTTAAATGCCCCTTGGTTATCTACTTATCCACACTAAAACACGATGCAGAATTGTCTTGTTTCACGTTTCTGCTATAAACAGGAACACGTAAATTTCACTATTGTCTTTTGTAATTCAAATTTATTTAAGTAAATTATGAAAAATTCAATCAACAGTTTTAAAAATTTCTAAATAATTGCTATTATAATTAATAATAAAAAAAAGAAAAAAAAAGAATCATAATTATTTTTTTTTTTTTTGCTCTTCCAACACCTCCCATTTTCTTGTGCTTTGATTATTATGTAATTCTATAGAATATGATTATAAACAATAATAAAAAAAAAAATGAAATACGTCATGATTATCTCACCCTCAGAATCACTAAGAATTACATAATTTTCGCTGGGGTCAAAAATTATTCCCAGCACACTCAAAAAAAAATAAAAAAAAATTCTCAACACGCTTTTTAACTTTTTTTTTTTTGTTCAATAATAAAAATTTTTTTTTGCTCAATCGCGGATTTTATCACAACTGGTACAGTCATAAAAATTAGATTTGGTTAATTTACATCATTAAAACATACATACATATATAAAGAGAATCTATGAATGTAAGTAAATTTATTTTTTGTATAAAACCACTTTCATGCTAATTTCGATTGTAATTTAAATTTAATTTAAATTTAAGACAATTTTTTTTTGTTTTGTTGCCTTTTATTATACTTAATATGTCATTAGCACACAATAATAATTTAAAAAAAAAAAAGTAAAAACAAAATAGAGAAGGAGAAACAAAACAAAAAATGATTGAATGAAATAAACATGTCCTTTTTTTTGAATTCAAGTGGCTCGTGTCATATTACCTCTAACTATGTGCTGTTAACTGCCTCATATATACATAATCAACTGTTAGGGGTTAATCAAAAAGAAAATTTTCTTTTAGAACCAATCGAAAAAAAAATGTTAATTAGAAATTAAATGAGAAAAAAAAATACAAACGTTATTCATAAAATTTTACGGTGAAAAATTGCGCGTTCTTTTATCCTAAAATTTTCGTCATCCCAGGACTTTTAATTCTAGAAAAAAAAAAATTGTTTAAAAAAAATATTTCGTAAGGGTCAGAACTTTCTTCTAAGGGGTGAAATAATTTTTTTTTTCTTAATCATTTTTAAATTTTTTTTTTTTTGTTAGAATTTTTATCAATGTTTTCTCATTTGAGCAATCATAATTAGCATATTGTGCAATTGTGTTATCATAGCCCTCCCAGGAGAAATAATTAATATTTCGAGTTTTTTTTATCAAAAAAATAAACAAAAAAGAAATAAATAGAACACGGTCGTTAGGGGTGAATAAAACGGGTGGCGAAATTTTCTCAAAGAAAAAATAAAAAGAAAAATGAATGTGTAATCGAATTTGAAATTGCTTAATGTAGACTTTAAATATCACCTCTGAATTTTTTTTATAAAATTGTCCGAACACTTTATTTCTGCATTTAATTTTTATTTTACGGCCAATTGAATAACTTATGTGCAACTTTAAATAAAATTATAATTCCTCCGTTCAAAAATTTTTGCGTTTCCTAGAGATAGAGTCACAGCTTTTTTTTAAGGAACGAAATTATGCAGTACTCTTGTTAATAAAATAACTTTAAGGTAAAGTGCCACAATATACACAATTAATAATAATTATAATACCAATTTTAATTTTAATGAAATTAAATTATTATTAATAAATCCTATTATTAATTTTTTGAAATCCATATTCATAAAGGCTCAGGCATCCATGGATATATTAGTGTTAAGATCCATATTCATAAAACCTCAGGCAGCCATGCATATTTTAATGTTGCAATTGTTTGATTGCTTAGTTGTACATTCAACCGCGTAAATTGTAATGTAAAAGCCGTAATTGCAAAACTAAAAATTGCATGTCTGTCTCAGCCATAATTGTTATTTATTTAAAGGATATTCCTTCATTAGTTCGAATACAATATTATATAAATTAGTATTGTTTAAGAGTATTGCACAAAATATTAGCACAAAATCCAAATTAAACTTGTATGGTCAATGTATTAATAAAGTATGATGTTCGAAACAATATCATACCAAACAATAATGCAACAAAATAATATTCAATTAATATGAAATTTTATTTGATTTTTCTCAAAATATTGAACTTTTAAGTTAAATTCTATAATTTAAAAGAAGAATTTACTAAACCGAAGGAGCGACAGACACCAATACGGATAACTCATGGATGAATAACTGATTTATTTGTTATATTAACCTTTCCCGTTCCTAATCGAAATTGTTTGCAAAAATTTTTTAATAAATTTTAAAATTTGATTTTCCTGGAGCTTTTATTTATCAAAAGCTCAAAGAAAATCAAAATTTAATTACTGGGTATTAAAATTTTTATTTAATTTTATTCATTTTCCATAAATAAAAATTATAAATTTTAATTTGCATATATAAATTTTCAAAAAATGCTCCTTATTCATTTATTAAAATTTCATTTTTTCAATATTTTTTTTTCGTCTTCTCTTCTTACATTGTAAATGCAATTGAGCAATAAGTACTTTTAAAATTTAAAACTTCGTAGACTACTTTCTTTTAATTTAAAATGTACATTGTATAAAATTAATAAATTAATAATAAAGTAAGAACGTTTTGTTGCAATTATAAAACTACTTTTCTTGAATTATTAATGAACATACACTCTTCACAAATTTTTTTGTTTTCTTTATAAAATCCTTAAATTTTCTTTTGATAAAATTTTTTTTGCTTTCATTAATTTCAATTTATGTAAAACGATAACGTTTCTTCGTTCTCATAAATTATTTTTATATACGTATTACTGTGTAGGATAACTACCGTTTAAGGACATTTTCTTTACGTTTTTATAAATCGTGTTATTTTTATTCTCAAAAGGAACTTGTTTGGTTTTTGATTTTTTTTTTTCAAGAAACTTAGTAAAGTAAAAATTGTACTCTTTTATTCAAGTATTCATTTGTTTTCTTAGAAATCCACAGAATCTTAAAATATTCTTTAAATATTTAATATTAGTATATATGTATGTCGGAGACGAATGAGTAAGTACATACACACATAATTTTGTTTTTGAATTTAAAATATTAAGAAGTTTTTCCGTAATTTATTTTGAAATTATGATGTACAAATTACGAGTATAAAATCTTATACAAAATTTTTTAATCAAAACTGTGATATTTGCAAATCTTTAATTTTGTATAGCAGTTCTTTAGTCTGTATTTAAGTATGATTTGTAAGAAAATTTCAAACATATCAAGTATAACTCAAATTTGTGATTAATTTAACTAAACCACTCAATACTCGTCCATCTTTTTAAAAATGATTACAGGAAAATTTACTCAATAATTTAAGAAATACTTTCATGTTCTTGGAAAGAACTGTGCATTACAAATTATAGAGCATAAAAATTTCATTTTAAAGTGGTAAATGTAAGCACAAATCATTGAAGTGTTTTATCTTTGAATTTATTCCATAAATATTGAGACAAGTATCCTAATAATCTTCCTAATCTTCAATTAGCACTATTAATTTTATGATTCAAATTTTAAATTCGATTTTGTTTTTCTAACTAATAAAAAAAGCGTATTATAAAAAATTTTATTTTTACGGTATTCCTGAAGCACATCATCTTTCGAATTAATTCAAAGCAACTGAATATGAAAACCCTCTAACAAATTATTACCGAAAACACAAAATGCGCTTAAAGAGTACGAGTATCACACCAAAAATTTGAAGTCCACATCAAAGTATTGAATAATTTTAATAAATTACTAAATTAATTAACTAAGCTACTATTATGCTCTTATTAGTGCACTTATAACCATTCAAAACTTCTCGAATTCTGATATTTTACAAAATAACAGAGAAAATTTAACAAAATTAAGAGAAAATTAAATATTTTTGTTTTTATTTTTGATTTTCTCTCTTCTTTTTCAATATTAACAATAATAAATTTACTTGCATTAAACCATTCGGTACTTATTGTAGCAGTGTCTTAACGCTGTTTGTTCTTCATTAGCAAAAATGTGAAAACAGTGATGTGAGTAAATTTCAAAGAAGAGAAAATTAATAATGATTTTGTTGTATTCGTAAAATTTAAAAGTAAAACTTTTAGTCATAAATTTTCCGCGAAACTAGCGATATTTTTTTTTTATTTTATTTCTTATAATATTTAATAAAAGTAACAAAAATAGTAACAAAAAAAAATTCTCATTTTACAGAAAATTTACAACATTTTTGAAAACATTTTTCCTTTAACAAATTTAATGTTTCATTATTCTTGTATATTGGAACTTTTTATTTTCTCTTATTCTTAACTTGATCGTCTCTACTATGTTGTTGTAATTGTAACTCTATAGGTACTATCGAGTATATTAAAATATTGTTGTTATTATCTTAGGTGTGATTTTTTGTTAAGTTTCCTTTTGGAAATTTTATTCCCTATTTATTTACCGCTTACTATATACTGCTACTACCCTTTACATTAAATTTTTCTATTTTATTCTTGTTTTTCATTTTATGATTTGCTTGCTTCTTACTTTCCTATTTCTTGTTTTTGTCATTAAAAAGGATCATAAACTCTTTAAATCTTTTGGTAAATTGTTCAATAAAACAGAAAGTTGAAAATTTTTCAATTAAAAACTTTCAACTACTTTACTCCCTAAGGAGAAAAGGTAAAATAAAAGTAAGAAATTATTAAAAGAAAGAGGAGAAAAGTAAAATAGAAAAATTTTTCGTTTTTTCTTAATGATTAAAGCATGAAAAAGGAATTCTTATAAGAGAGAATAACTATTTTGTA
This sequence comes from Condylostylus longicornis, assembly GCF_029603195.1. Classification (NCBI taxonomy): domain Eukaryota; kingdom Metazoa; phylum Arthropoda; class Insecta; order Diptera; family Dolichopodidae; genus Condylostylus; species Condylostylus longicornis. The sequence continues at coordinate 13,220,420 of NW_026577973.1, read as the reverse complement.
AAGATATTTTGAAGTAGAAAAGCTTTATATAAGGTTCTTTTAAAGGTTCTTACTTTACCAGCACGTTCAAGATTACGCATTTTTGTGTAAATGAGAAAAATATAAGAAAATTTTTGGAAAAAAAAATCACTTTTAATGCGGTTTTTATAATAGTGATGTTTAGTGTAATTTTGGTGGTAAAATCTTTTGTTTTTTCTCTTCTCTCTTGTTCTTATTGTTGTTCTATTTTTAGAAACCGCGGAATGTTTCATGAAAATTTTTCGCTTAATGAAAAGTGGTTTTGTTACTTTTTTTTTTTTTTTTAAAATTGTGTTTTTTTTTGTGTGTGTTGTTAAGAGAAATAAATATGGTTATGACATCCTGGATGGTTAAAAATGTTTCAAAAAAAAAAGAAAAAGTGAACGTGTTAAAGAAAAAGTTTGTTGATTTTTTTTCTCCTAATTTATTCTTGGTTCAATAGTAGATGAAGTATTTTTATGGTTTTTTAAATGAGGTGTTCAAAGTAAAAGTATAAAAATTTTTCTTCTTCTTAATAACATTTTCAATGTTAAATATTTAACATTTTAATGAGTTGATCTGCAAAAATGTTATACACTGTTTAATTCAATATTTATTAAAGTTTTTGTAACATTCGCACTGGTTTTGGAATGGTTTCAGATTTGAATAAGAATGTGAAAATCTGAGGTATTTTTTCACCAGTTTTGAGAAAAGAAAATTGCATTATAAATTGAATTGGAAATTGATTTTTAAGTTGCAATCAAATTATTTTACTTGCTTGTAATATGGATTCAGAATGTTTATTGGTTTTGATAACGCATTTGCTCATAAAATTTGGAAACCAATGGAAAATAGTTTTAATAAAATTATTTGTTGAAATATAAAGATATGCAACAAAAATATTTTATTTGTATTGAACAAATTTCAGCTTAAAATGGCCTATTTGTAATAAAAATAGTTTACAAATGTAAACTATACGTAAGGGTGTTTAGTTTTATCTGTGAATAAATCTGTAATAACTTAAACTCAATTTTAATCTAGAATGCATTCTTAAAATGTAAAACGAACAAAAATTTTTAGATGAAAAAACCAACATAGTTACATATATGTGAATAGGATTTTTAGGGCAAATAATGACCGAACTTTTAAAATAGCTTATTATTTTAAAAAATTTCTTTGTAATGATATAAACGTATTACATTAAAAATGTATATCGTAAAAAGCGTATCTATTTTGTAAAAAATAATGATGATAATTGAGAAAAATAATATAAAAAACAAATGATTTAACAGGACAGTTATTGAATAAGTTTAATCGATAAGATGTAAACTCATAAGCTTTGTTTACAATCGCCAACTAATGAAATAATAAAAACTTAAGTATACACATTATACAGTCATGTATAGAGATACACATTATACAGGGCCAGAGCAAGTGTGACGGGACTAACGAGATATTTAAGGTTATTATCGGTTAATTAGTGGTAGAAAAATGCCATATCTGTACTAATTGGGTTTCTACATCGGGAAGAATACAGAATACAAAATTATTTACATATACAGAGTTATTGTAAACAAACCTTATTTAGAATATGAAAGAGTTAATATTATGCAAAAATTTAGCAAGTTAGCAATTTTAGCTTTGAAATATTTTTGTTTTACTCTAAATGTTATAATTATCTAAATATTTATACATTTCTGCTTCCAATAAATTTTTAATTTTTGATAATATGGCTGCAAATATGCCGAATTGAATTGCCAAAATATTTACATAAAAAAAATTTTACAAATACTCGTATGTATAACTTTCTTTTGACAAGAACTGTAAGTATTTTTCATTTCAAAATATTTAATACTAAAGTATTTGATTACACAATTTGAACTTGGAAGTCCTCCTCTAAATTTTATTAAATAAAATATGTATTACATAATATTTTTGGTGAAAAATAAAAGTAAATTATATTCTAAATTAAAAACATTAAAAAAATATTTTAATTTATTTTTTCATTTCTTATAATTTTTGCGACGTTTTACAACTTAAGCGGCAAAAAACTAAATAAAAACCACAAAATGACGATCGATAAAAAAAAAAACATCTTAAGTTTTTTTCAGTTTATTTACGCTTCGCTTAAACTTGAAATTTTTAAAATATTTTTTTTTTATCATATTTTAATTTTTAAAAACTCTCCCATTAAACGCTCCCATTGTCTAAAAAGTGAGCAGTTTTAGTAAAATTTCTATTCTCCATTTTTTTTTGTAAATAATTTACACTCATACAGAAAAATAAGTTTAATTAAATCATCCAAAAAAATAAAATAAAAAAAAAGTAAAACGAAAAATGAATTGAAATGTTTACTTACAAATCACTCAGAAAAAAAAAAAATCGAATGAATTATACCCTACAGGCATCTACAGCATGATATTCTAATTATAAAACGTTTTTTGTTAATATGACTAATAGCGACTACTGAAAACTTTTAGGATATAACTCAGCTATTAATGAACAAATTTCCCGCAATTAAAGCGAATCATTCTCACATATTCTAAATTGTAAATCAGAGCAATACGGCGACTATCAGAATCCGCTACTGAAATTGACCATATTACAATAGCAATCGTCTTTGATTTTTGTTGTTGAAATATCGTATAATCGAACGACAATGTATAAATCTACGCAGAATTTTACGCAAATAACTTCTTCAAATGGATATAAGCTCCATACTTCATTAAAATGTAGGGTATAAAAAGACACAACAACGCTCCATATAAATTTTAAAATGCGTCGCTTTTTTAAAGTTTTTCTGTTTTTTCTATTCGCGATCTCACAATTTTTTATTTTTCAACAACATAAAAAAAAAAAAATTATTTGCGAAATTCTCAAGGACAATCTTGTTGATATTTGGAGAATATTGTGATTTTTCACTTTTACTTTTTATTTTTTTTGTTGTTGTTCTAACTTATAATATTATTTTGTTAATCAAATCGCCAATCTACATTATTGAACATTTTGCAATGCAACCTTTACACTTCATTTCACACCCTCTTTTCTATAAACTCTGTTTCTCTCTCTCTCTCTTCCTTTCTGTTTGCTAAATGTGCTTGTATTTATAGGGAAGCATTTATGGAATGAACGAAGTCTAGATGTTTCAACATGTGGAAAAGTGTAAAATATTAGGTTTGATCAATAAATTTAACCAAAGAAAAATTAACATTTGTTTTTCGCATTATTTATTCTACGGGTACCCTCCATAATTATATTTACAATACGATTACGTTTGAATATTTTTATTTGGGTACAACGTAATAAAATTTCTGACGTAAGGTAATAATTTACAAAATTCAAAATATTTATAATGTTTCAGGTATAGAGAAATTGACAATGGTAGAACAACATTTGTAATAAAAATTTATAGTTATACATTGGAATTGGATTTGTACCTACGTACATATGTATGTATGCATATGGTATATTTGCGCAATTATGTTACGAGGTATGGAACTGGAGGAAAATTTCAAAAACAATGTCTTTCGCAACATCAACTAAATTTTGTTCAAAAAAAGTTTTAGAAAATATTTTATAAATTTGATAAATTGCCACTACAGAGTTGTGCATAATGAAGTCGCCGCTAAGTTAAAATATGTATAAAATATTAAAAATAATTGCATACTTTCAAGGGGAATTCTTCAAATATCACTTATTTCTTGCATTATTCTCAAAAAATTTACACTTTCTCTTCAAAATTTCCTTCATTTCTCCCTTTAACTCTTTGATTGAATATCTTAAGTAATCACCCTGTTTGAATTCTATGTACAATTAGTTGAAAGTGCTTAAAAATTCGCTACATTTTTTGTTCTAAATTCTTTGCGCCTATTCCAAAGTAATTTTTTTTTATTAATTTTTATTTTAAATAGAACTAAGATTACGTCATTTTGTTTTTTGTGCAATTTTGTTTACATTTTCTAACGTAAATATTGTGTTGCATAATTAAATTATGTCATTATGTTAGATCAAAAATACCATAAGTTACATTTTGCAAATTTTCCGGGAGAGCTAATTTAAAGGTATTCAAATTTCATTAGTAAAAATTTTATTAATTTTCATAAAATCTTTTATTTATGATTAGAAATCGAATTTTTAAATAAAAAAAAACTGAATAAACTTTAGAAATTTCTGTAACTTGTGGCACTATTTTAGGAATCAAAAAAAACTCTAGCGGAGTAGTGTATGCTTCCACATATTCAGCAAAAAAAGTAAGAAAACGTAATGACTAACGAGTAAAAACAGTTTTCCTAAAAAATGAAATAAGGAAAATCTAGATATAAGGCGATTATTTAACCCTATAGGATGACTAGAGTTTCTAATTTTAAAATTTAAATTTCTGTAGATTTAGCTGCAAATAAAGCACAGCCAAAATTATGTTGATGTTATTATTAACTCCAAAGTCTTTTAATGGGTAAAATATAATGCATACATACAAACGAACTTTTACGCATGAAAACATTGTGTATGTATATTTTATATAAAGACTTAATTCATGCAAAATTTTATCACATTGAAATTTTATTTTTTTGTGAAGGTTAAGCGTATGCACAACAAAATTTCCGATGGTGAATTGATATACGTACTTATTAGTATAAAGTTTAAAACGAAAATTAAAAAATTAAACAAAAAAAAATTAATAAATAAATAAACTTGAGACTTCATAAGACCCAATTTTTGATTCCAGGAAGAAATTTACTTTAGCGCATTTTATAATAAAAATTTCATTAAAATATTAAAATTAAAGAACATTATGCCTTGTAAGTTTAAGACAATTAGTGTTATTTGTGTTTCTTTTCCAGTTTTTTAGTTTTTATCTTAATGAAAGGTAAAATCCAATTAAAAGAAAAATGTATTCAATGTAATTACAAAGTAAGCAAGAAATAGTAAGTCTACGTTACTAATTAAAGTATTAAAATCGGATTGTTTAATTACGCTTAATATTAAAACTACTATGGGAAAGCCACTAACAAATTAATTTTTAAATTTTTGTAAAAATGTTCTTCTTTAATTTGTGTGCAAAATTAAAACTATCACAGCAGGGGATTTCGGAATATTTCACATCCAAACATAATCATAATTTAATTTTAAGATTTTTTGAGTAGCCCTTCATATTTTTTTGTTTTCATATTATGGTCCGCTTTAAAACAGTCATAATTATTTAATATGCAATTTTACATAATGTATAAGCTATTAAATAACGGAAAGAGATATAAATTAAATAATTTACAATTAAACTTGCATCTGGTCAATTTAATATACACGTAAATTTTTATCCATTCGTTTTTGAGGCGATTACGTAAATGAAAAGATTAAATGTGAAACTGCATATTATGTATTTTTTAAAAGAAAATGGCATAGGTCTTCTTTGCATTTCATATTTCAAAAATTAATTCAACATTGTATTCTTGCATCAATTTTAAATAATTAGTTTAGCTTAATTACTTAATTATATCGAAGTACTTGCATTTTATTAATATTACTAATCATACCTTGAATTTTGAAATTAAGGAAGCACGTAAAATTTACTCAGATATAGTTTTAATACTATCTGTTACTTCCCAAAGTGCAGTATGGTAAAATATATTAAGTTCTTTTTTTTTTAATACGGGTGTTAAAAATCATCGAAAAGACAAGGATAGGCATTCAAAAACTGTCATCAGATCTATCAATAGTGGAGGACTTTAACTCAATCTAAAACGCAACTAGATGGTCATAAACTTCCATAACTAGTTAAATTGACTAACCATTAGTTTTGAAAGCACAGAAGTGCTCTCACAGCATTTAGGCTAATTCGAGAGGTCTCGTTCGCTTCAATCTTTTGGTTCTTAACCTTCTACTCTATAAGTTGAAAAGACTCGACATTTACATGCTGAATATTCTTTCAAAATTGCTCCCATATAAAATGTGATTCCTTAAAAACTTAAGAAATACAAACTTAATATTCTCTGTCAAAATTTCATAAATAGAAAATTTTCCCTTTTCCTCCTTGACCTTTTCACTGCGTAAAATTTAAAAAATGAGCGTAACAAAGGAAGCTTTCCGGATTAATTCGAAAAATTTTCTTCTCATTAGGTTTAAGTGTTATTTATAACTAATAATTAAGTAATTAATTAAACAATTTAAAAGAATAATGTTCAAAAACTGTGACTGTCTTCAAGAGAAAGTTTTATAATTATATGCACACATATTTTTTTACACACATAGTTTTAAAGAAATTTATTGAATTTGTATATTAATTTCATAATTTTTTATTTGTATATTTTCAGGTATGTTACAGAATTTTTCGATGTTTATTCACAAAATACACGGTAATTGAAAAAACCAAAATTTTAAATTTTTTTTTTTAATTTATGTACTTAATACCCTCAAGCAAGAATAAAACAACCCGAACATAACACAATATTTTAAGGTATAGCATTCCTAACTAAGTCGGCCTGTACCAAAGTGCAGTTGAAAGGAGTAACTGCATAATACGCATAAAAATCTTCAATATTTAAGTTTATAGATTAGTTTTTACTCCTATATAACAGGATTTTCATTCAAAATTGCATTCGATTTACAAAACTACACTAAATTACTCGACAATACTTAGTTTTAAAATTCAAGTTGTAACAGAAAGTGCCTTCAGAATTAGAAAACAAAATAATTTCACTTATTTAATTTAAAATATATTAAAAGAGGTTCTTTTCTCACTGTAATTTTCTTTGCATTTTTTTAGTTTTTAAAATTTGACATAAAAAGGCATTTGTGCTGCACAAACGCAATATTTGTGAAGGCAAACTAACATAATTTACTCGGCCAAATATCACAAGCCTACTACTTGTAATTAATTGCTTTTAGTTTTTATGATTGAAATTTGGAACAAAGGGTGTTTTATTCGTATCCTACCATAAAAATAACATATAAGGGAGACGTAAAAGTTGTCAATGTTTCTTAAATATTTCATCTCGTTAATTAAATATTTTACACAAGAATATTTCAAAAACTTTTGGTGGAAAATAAATATTTAAAAATTAATGTTTTCAATTTTAACAATTGATTTTTGTAATATGTGGGGCAATTGCATTTAATTTCAAGTTAAAATTTTTATCATTTACCAAAAATGTTCCATATTTAATTACAAATCAATTCCTGTTTCGCCGATAATGTAACAATACTCACATTTCTCAAAAAGTAAATAATATACTAAAGGTTTTTTATTTTTGCCTAAATTTAGACCCAAATAAAAATTTTCAAGGCTATAATTATTTTGATTTTCACATTTTTTTTATTTTAATTAAAATTTATATTTTGTCATTTTAATTAAATACAAAATTATTATTTTATATTTTTATATATTTAATTCATAAAAATAATTATATGCAAATATACTTGTATAATTAAAATAGGCCTTTAGTGAACCAAAAGCAAAAGTCACAAAAGTGTACATGATGATCTTTTTTTAAATTTAAATTTTAAAATCAACTCTCATACTAATTACACGCATATTCAATTTTTTAACCAAGTTATTTTTGTATTCAGGTCTGATTCCTCTTTTTTAAGTCTCTGTATGGATATAACTAGATCCATGAAAATTTTTCAAAAATAAATTAAAATAAATCAAAAATCCAAAAAAAAAAACCATTGTCAACCCATAAACAACGACAAAAACAAAGTATAAATCTACCAAAACTACCGAAAATTAATGTAAGTTTGTATTATTGTGTGATTCTGTAAATAATAAAGTTGCATTTAATTAATAAACTACACACACAATTTTTTATAGAACAATAAGACAAAAAATAGAAGTCGCCCATTCGTGCTTTTATGTTTTACGTTGTTTGTATACAAAATAAATAAATACAAAAAAAAAAAAACGAAAAACAACAGAAAATGTGCGTGGAATTGTGGCATTCTTGTTTTTTTTTTTTGTTCATATTTCATTTTAATTCATGTACCCTTATTTTCATATATTTTATACCTTTAAACACCTTTATTTTGAATATATTGAGATGAAATCGCGATAATTTTTGTTAAGACAAAAAAAAATGAAAAAATTAAAATTTTAAGACAAAATGTTTGAATCGGTTTGAACGACCAACTACTTAAAAGAAAAATGTATAACAGCACCTACTTAATACTGAATTCTTGAATGATTTTAAAATGATATTCAAATCACGGCAATATTTTTTAATTGAATTCATTTTAGAAATTCATTTTAGAAAAGATGAATTTTATCATAAAATGTTATTGAATAAGGACCTTGGGCATACTCGTAAGTGTCTTTTCAAGAAATGGTCGAATGGCTGAGAAAAATATTGCAATGGTCGAATGGCTTATAAAATATTAAAAAAAATTTTCATCTCACGAATTTCATTGAGCAGTTTATATTGCAAATTCGACATTTTATCTAGTTCACTTAATTTGAACGTTTTCTTTTAAATAGCATTTCGTCTTAGAAACGTTATTTAAAATAAAACGTTCTCTTAAGAGAACGTTTTATTTTAAACTCTTTTTTAAAATTGTTATAGTAAGAAGTTAGCACTTCTTAACACCTTGAACAGCATAAAAATATTAATTTTTAAGTCGTAATTACAAACAGTAAAAGAACACGAAGTATACTGTGAAATGCAGTCCACTTTTTCTTCTATAGCTTCTATATACATATGTAAAAATTAATTAATGTGTTTCTGCAGGTGCTTTATGTATTGCCGAGAAAATTATTATTATTGAAATTGTGGGAAATTATTAACAGAATTCCCGCGATAGTTTCTAGAAAAAAATCGAGCTATTCCAACCTCTTTTAAAATAAAATTCCAAATCAACAAATATGATCATATGGTAGGTATCATAAGATATTGTAGGTATCGTATTTCATATGCTGAAAATTGAAAGCCTACAAATGTGATTATATGACGAGTGGTTCAAAAAGTCTCCATGGTATCCATAATTTGTGTTGCGGGAGAATTCTACGCTGACCATCATTACCGACTGCAAAGAAAAGTGAAAATTGTTACAAATCCTTTGGTATAATATTTGGGAAATTCATGCTTCTCACATAAGCAACTACTTATAAGTGGCCGTCCATGTGTCAGAATGTCTTTCAATTTATTATTTGTATATACGCACCAGGTAAAGAATCCCAAAACAAATAAATAAAAATTACGCAACTTCCTTTCATTTGTCATCGAGTATCTCACCATGGGTTAATAATCAAATGCTAGTTAATAATCAAATGAAACTTTTTGTCCAATATCAATACATTACTTTGAAATATATGTATATGAACTATATACGTATGTATAAACATGCAAGAGAATCGCACTCATTAGCATTTCTAGAATAATTTAAAATAAATTTTGTGCACCTACTTTTTGTATTCAGTAATTTTTGACCCATACACACAATATTATTGTTACATGTGTAGGTATATGTACATATATATTTAAATACGTAAAGTTTCCAGGTAGATTAAAAATAAAAAGAATTATTACCTGAGATCTTTATTATTTGATAAGAGAAAAAAAAAATTACTGAACATGAATTGAAAGAAATGTGTGCCCCTACATAATATACTGTATATACATATATGTATGTATGTTTATATATTACATAATTTATATGTATATATATATATATATATTTGTTATTTATTGTTTATTAAATTAATCAGGTAAAATCAGTCAAAAGATCCGATTAAAAAGAGACACAAAACCTAATATTTTTGCGTTTTTCTTTTTGTTTTAAACCAAAACAAACCAAAAATAAGTCAACCTTCAAGATTAAGTTACTGAAAAAAAAAATTTATATTTATTATTTTTCATTTTTTATTCAAAACGTCGTTACTTTTTTTTTTATTTTCACTCATAAAAATTAAAAAAAAAAACAAAAAGCTTTAAGAAGATACGAAGTTTAACAGTTTACAGGTAGAAAATTTTTTAATTTTTTTTTTTGTTTATTTTTGTATTATTCACTTCCATTTTTAGAAGCTTAACTTGTAGTGGATGGGTCACCTGGTTTAGCCGGTTAGTAAGTCAATTGAATTTATTAAAGTTATGCTTAAATTTAATAATAAAGAAAATAGAGACGGTACAAGCATGTTGTCTAGAATAGTAATGATAGATTAAATATAATATGAAGAAATTGAGATCATTTGAAATACGAATGAGAAAAATAATTGAAAAATCATAATCTCAAAAAAAAAATCAACATAATCTAACTAAATTTCAATTGGTAGTACCTATTTTAAGCTCAAATTTATAATAAATTTCGAATTTATCGAACTCGAAAGATTATTTGGAATTCGATCGGAGAGTTTTCTTTAAATTACCAAAATTTACACCAAATGAAGAATCAAATAGAGAAAATTTTCTCCGATCTTTAATATGATTTGACTATTACCGTTTTTATTAATTTGAAACCAGATAAATTTTTTTATATTCTAAAACGAACATTCGGACATAAAGTACACATCCCCTATAACAAATTTGAGCTTTATATCTCTGTGACTTCCAAAATGCAGAGAGAAAAGTTTCATTCCGGCTTGATTGCCTTTGCCTAATTCTGAAATATTAAAAATATATTTTGTACAAAAAAAATAAAGCAGTTTTTCTCTATTTTTCGGGTCATTTTACTGTAGGAGTTAAAAATCATATGATTTTAGTAAAGCACTACAAATGTACGTATTGAAGATATTGTCACGAATCTCATTTTTGAAGGTATTATTAAATAAAAATGTTAAAAACCAAAATTTAGTACCATTTTACTGTTATGTTTATACAAAAAGCAGAGAATTCGATTCCTCTCTCTTTACTTTTCTTCGCTTAATGATCGTTCAATTTATGTAATTTAGAGCAGATTGCATTGCAACATTTTTTTCCACTTTCATTTTGAATTAGTTGTACATTGCAGCTATAATTTTTTACAGCATTTCGAAAATCAGGGTTATTTTCTAATTCAAATTTTGAATAAACATTTTATATGTTAATCGATATTCAATTAGATAAGTTTCTTAACTAATAAACTTGCTTATGTCTTGAATGTCTGTCATATTTTTTGTAATCATAATATTGATTTATTTGTATAACTATAATATCTTGGTGTTTATTACGAATGATCTGTTGAAATAAACAATATTAACTCTTTAATGAATCATTTACAGGCGAATTTTCATTTTGTTTTTATATTTTTTATAAATACTACGTTTCTTCATATTTACCGTGCTAAACAATAATTATGACTCATTAATTTATTGCATAATTATATGGACATAAAATATATATGTATGTATGATTTTGTAAAATGGTTCTAAATATACAATTTCACTTAAGTATGTGTTAGCTTCTGTTTATTAAAATTCTACTTTATGTGAAACAAATCTACTTTATTTCAGACCAAAGAAATTTTTTTTTTTTAATTTATTACTCGGAATTATGCCTAACACAGTATGGGAGTTTTTCATATTTTTGATAACCGTTTGTTTTATTCAAAAATGAACGGTTTGCAGAAGGTTATTCGAGCTCTCATAAGTTGGGAAGAAGAACGTAAAGTAAAAATTGTCTCTTAGCATTTATTCTTCATCTTGACCAATTCTATTACCTTACACCAAATTGATCGGGTGTTGGATCACCCTGTAAATTGCATTTGTGACCTACCCACCAAGTGTTTGTCCAATTTATTTGTTATATACGACTGGGTAATCTCCAAAACAAAGTTTTATTTAAATGTAAAGCCTCCCTTTTAAAACTATGTGTCCTGCATATTACAAAAATGACATTTTTTGGCAATTTGCTTAATTTCATAGACAAATGTTACAGCTGCAGAAATTGACCCTTGAAATTATTCGGTACCATAAACTTTTTTTTCTTCTAGTCTCCAATATTGTAGACTAAGACTATAATTCTAAAACCAAAACAATTTAAAAGTATACAAGTAGGGGTGTGATAGTTATTTGATTTCTTAGTCAGAAGCTTTCGCTTTAAAATAAATTAGTATAATTTTCTTCCACAATTAAAATCTTAATAATGTACTCTCCCAGTTATTTTTATAACACATATACTTAACATCTTAACCTTTCTATTTATATTATTGTTCGTACGATTGTAAATATGTATATTCATATTTGCGTTTAACGACATACACACACTCAATCATAAATATTTTATGCAATATATTGAAGTTTTTGTTTTGTTTTTTTATTATTTAATTTTATTGTCAATATTAATTAATCAATATGTACAATAATTTTTATTTATTTTTCATTTTTATTATGATTTTAATTTTTTTAAGGAAGGTCAGTTTATATAAATAAGAAATGAAAAAAATATAAACGGCAAGCAGTTTTTTTATCGTATTTGTGTCGTTTTCTTTTTAATCTCATCATTTTGTAAAATGAGATACCTACGAGTAAGAAATTTGGTAAGACTTGCATATTGTGAAAATTGCATTAACTTCGGCAAATCATTGGCTTTCATATTAAATATGCAAAAATCATTTCGTATTATTCAATTCCATACTGTCCAAGACAGATTTGAGTATGCAGAAAAAAGCAGAGGGCGAATGTCGAAACATATGATTTTGACAATTTAAATTTCAAATGCGTTCCGGTAATGTTGGGACAATACTATGATTGCGAACTTTACTGCAGCATTTAAGTAAAAATAATAAATGGCAGCGGCTGTTTAAAAGTAATATTTAGTTCTAATTGTTTCCCTTTATTTAAACATTGTTATACACAAATTAATTTAAGCTTCCAGTTTCGTCAAATGTGTGTATATGTGAATTGTATCTATATATTGCTGCCGTAACAGAAATAACGTTAATTAAAATTAATTTTTCAAATTATGCATTTTTTCAAAATTTATTATTAATTATAATAATAATTTATTATTATCGCGTTTTGTTGTACTTAATTTAATAAATAAACGACGATATAAATTCAATCTATAGAGTTTGTCTTCGAAACTCTAAAGTTTACAGTTCAATAGTTAATTTTATGAAATAGCCTAAAACTTAGAGTTCTAATTTTTAGGTAGACTTTACGAAATATCAAATATTTTTCATAGTATGCAATTTTTTCCACAAATCTGTCATTAAATTTTAGTCAGTTTTGTTTGATCTACAACTGCTTGAACATTTACTCTGTATGGAACTTTATGAAAAACTCAAAGCCCACACCTTGTGGATTTTAATTTCGTTTTTAGTTCTTAAAAATGCAAAAATATCTTAGTATTGAAAAAAATATTGCACCTTATCAAAAAGATTGGCTTCATTATAAAAGAGCAACAAATTTATTTTTTATAGACGTGTGTTGGGCCTACAAACCAGACACAGTAAATTTCATTCTTTTCTTTTGAGTAATTTTTATTTTATACTTTGAACGACACTTTGTTTTTTTTTTTCATTTTTCTTACTCTAAATTAAATAAAGTTCTGCCTTTTTAATAGTGTGTAATGTAATGAGTTTGTTAGCTTATAATATGACGGTATATATAAATAGAGTGTCAACATGGTGATATTTGAATGAGTGAACACTGAACAGAGAGGGCAAAAAACAACAAAAAAAAAGTATAGCAAATTTAACCATCCAAATCGAAAAATCATAAAAGTGTAGTGTTAAACGATCTGTGGCGATTAAAAAGTAAAAGTTTTCGTGTGTTTTAAATTTTTTTTTTATACTTTAATCGGTCCTTATTTCAACGTCGTGCAAAAACATTATAAGGTTAGTCATCATCAATAAGTTGATTATGGCATGTTTTTTTTTTCCAATTTCATACAATTATTTAAATGTGTGTGCGTATCTCCGATTTTATTTTAAATTGCTGTTCAGTTGATAGTCTTTAATGTACGTTTTTATTTTTGTTTTGTTAAACTTTCAGTCAAGGACATATTTTGTCCATTATCAATTCAAATTTTTGATTGAATTACCTTGAATTTTTAAGCAAATGCGTTTAATGTACATTATTTGTGTGTTTTTTATCAACAAACAAATAAAAAGTCAAAAATTTGCATATACAAATTTTAAACGGAAGCACATTAAGATTTGAGAGGTTCTTTTTCTTTTTAGTTTTTTTGTTTATAATGTGAAACGGAAATTGTTTAGAAATACAAAAATTTTAAAATTTTAAAATGTAGAACAAATTTTTAAATTTCAACTTAATTAGAAATTTACAACGTAAAATTAATTATATATGTATGTACTGCGAGTACTAAAAGAAAATTATTTTTCTGATAATTGATTTAATTACTTAACAAAAGTTTAAGGTCGAGATATTTGCAAATATACTAATTGACCCTGACATTTAAATTAGAGTAATTTTACTGCGTTACTAAACAATTAAGTATATCATCTTTTATTTTCTATATTGCAGTAGATCAATATAGCAGTAAAGTGGAATAAGTGCAATTAAAAGTAAGCATGGACATATTAACGATATTCAAAAGAGCGTCATTAATGAAGTATTTGCTTTATTGAGTTCATAGTCTAACAACTAAAATATACTCCAAAATATATTTTATAGTATCGAAATATCTATATAATTATGTCTCCAGACACAGTCTGAGCCAGTTTATTTTATTGTTTACGCTAATTTGTATGAGTTAGGTTCTTATTGTAGTTCTTATTTCATATTGTCATTTTCATTAACACTGTGAAGAGATTACGAAAGAACTTGAAAGAAAAATTGAGTCATAAAATTCCTATTAGAAATTTTAGCAGGGGTCTTGCTTCCAAATTGAAAATGTAATACCATACGCATTAATTGATGATATCTTCCCATTTTTCCAAATAAGAGAATCGAATTACATATCAAGGTCCGAGTAATTTTTTCTTTACTAGTATTATAGTGTGTTTTTGTAGTAATATAAATGGTAAAATCTATAGTGATAAATATATGTAAATACAAATACAGTTCGAAGTACAGAAAATTCGAATATCCATCAAAATTGAATGGGCAAATAAATTTTATATTCATGTCGAAATTACAATTATTAAAAATATTTTAATATTATGCCTTTAATGCCAAAATTAGGCATATGAGGAGCCTTCTAAAACAAACAATTTTAAAATAGTTTTCTTGGAATTGAGCAAGAATTTAGATGTTTCGTTGTTAAAACAGAATTTTATTTTATTTTTCCTTTACAATAACACATAAAGTTTCCCTTTTAAATTGAAAAGCTATAAGTAATATTTAATTTTTTTTTTTTATTACTAAACTAAAAATCGCAAATGTATGCTGTTTATCCATTGTATAGTTGTATTTTTAATAGCATGTGCACTATAAAAGGGACACACTACGTATTAGGATGATTGTATATAAATAAAATAATTACTAAAAATAAATATTTAAAATGAAAATGCAATAAAATTCGCATTATAAAGAAAAACAAATATCGGAACAGCTGAAAACTTTAAATATTTGCGAAAACAAGAGAACAAACAAGCGAAAGACGATATTAAAAAGTAAAGAAATTTATGAGTTCATAATCAAAGCAATTATTTTTTTTTTTTTTGTAAATATTTATTGTAATTAATGTTGTTTCGTGGAAACTTATAAAAAAAAACGAATTTATAAATATCAATTTCTTTCTTCTTTTTCTACTTGATTAATTATATAGCATATTAATGAAACATTAATTTTTTTTATTGAACATCAGGGTATCTTTTAAGATATAATGTTTAAAAAGTTTCAGTTAATACTCAATTCCTTTGTTTGATTTTTAAATGAAAATTATTATTTTTTCACTAAAAATTTAGAGGGCATACATATGATGTGAACGAATTTCAATTGAGGCGTTGCTATTTCTTTTAATTTAATAATAGCCTTATCTCATAAAAGCTTGAATGTTGTTTAATTTTAATTTTTGTAAAACAACAATATCAATTTGTAACTTTGTAAAAATGTGCGTCTTTTTCGGATTACAATTATAAATTTTGGAAACCAGCTGAAAAAAAAAATTATCCCCTTTAAAACGAGGGTAGTAATTTCGAATGTTTTCTTTATTATTGCAAGTGCATTTTCTTGCATATTAATATTTGTATTTATTAAGTTATGACATTTTAAAACGGCGCTCAGACAAAAATAGTTTTTCATTAATAAGTAAATGCTTAATTTTTTAATAGCGGCTTACAAATCTTATTGTTTAAAATAAATTAAATGTTTTATAAATTTTTAATAGTTTTAATTTGTTATTATCGGTTTATTTTTTTAAATCGAACATTCACCAGATACACCTTAAGCATTCTGGGTAAAACACTGTTCAGTTACTACAAGTTATGTAGTAACTGATATCAGTAATCAGTGATTTCATTAATATAATGAATTGCAAGGAAAGTAAATATATACATGATTATTTAATGTTTCGGAATTAAATTAATTTTGTCTTATTAAATTGTCCGTAAAATTCATGTACAGAATTATTAAGTAACAAGTTAGGAACCATCTATCATTGGGTAGACGTTTGAAAATAAATAAAATTTTTGTTCGGAACATAGTGTCAAATTGGAACCGTTTCGGAGTTACAGGGATTTTAAGAAAATTTTAAACATACCTGAAATTTTAATATATCTACATTTTTTTTTGTTTGCAATTTCCGTCTCATAAAAGATAGAAGCTATAAACAAACAAGACTAATAGAGGTTTTAAAAACAAAATACCAACATTATTTGGGCTTTTACGTCGCTTCCGAAATGGAAACATTCGAACTTTTGGAAAAATCTAATTTTTGTCACTTTTTATTTTTTTTTACTTTTTTCAGTCCCGACTACTTCTGATGAAACTTCCGAAATGCTCTTTATTGAATTTTGCCAAGCTGATTAGGCTTCAATTTAAGTCATTAATAATTAAGTCCGACTAATTAATTTTAGTATTAATATTAAAGGAAAAGACAAAACCACTTCTATGTCAAGATTTTAAAAATTTTAATAAAATGTATAAATCCAAAAAATTATAACTATTTTTGAATTTTATTAAATTTAAGTTCTATAGAAATCTTAACTATTATTAATTTTCACCCTGTATAAATATTAATTGTAAATCAATATCTGTCCAATTGTATAGTGTTCTCAATATAATTTAAAATTTTCAAAATTTTTCAATAACATTTTACTTTAAAATAAACCTGCTAATGGTAATATTATTTTGGTAAATTCAGAACAAAACTATGACTAATAAATAAACAAGACGAAACAGTGAATCAAGTGAATGACACTCTGTAATAGTGTTGTTAATCTCAATTTGTTTTTCAGTAGTATTTTGTCTTAAAAAAAGTTGTGTAGAGAGGTTTAGCGTAGTAATATGAGGTAATCCTTAATAGAAAAAAAAAAAAAATAATTTTAGGAACAAAAAAATTTTATATTTTTAGGTCTCTTTATTTTTGTGCAAATGTTTTTTTTAGCAATACAATAATGGCATTTTCATAAACCAATGCAAATAGCGACATTTTAGTATAAAGGTAAAAAAGTAGTAAAAATGGCTTCCCAGTAGTATAGTAGTACAGAATGCCAAAATGTAGTAAAAAATTACTCAAATTAAGAGAAAATAATTTCTCTATTTCAATTCAAATATCTCTTAATCGTTCCACTTTGTATAATTTTCTCTTTTACATTTTCATGAAATATTTTTCTAAAATTTTGTTTTATCATTCAAATCAAAAGAGTTATTTAAGAGTTATTATCAAAAATTGATTACACAATGATTAAAACTTGTTCTGAGAATATCCTCTATGAACTTGACTACCAGTATTTAAAATATATAATTTAATATTTACAATTCAATTGTAATTTAATTAAAATAATATGAAATAAATACTTTACTCCCAATAAAAATATGAGAGACAAAAAAAATATTTTTCACTTATATAAACTTGTCACGTTCAAGGCTTTTGTTTTCCAAAAATAAAAATAATATTTTTATTTATTTAATATTTGCATATTTTTTTCTCTCTTTTTTTTTTGTTGTTTATTTCATTTGATTCGCCATCATATATTTCTACTTTTATAGCAGCTATACTTAATAAACAGAAGTGATTACTAAAGTTGGTATAAATTGTTGTTGTTGTTCTTTTGTCTTTAATTTTCTTAACATTTTATTTACTTAATTCAAAAAAATAATCACCTTTAATTGATACATTAAATTTAAAAAATTTCAAAGTCATATCAACTCCCTTTAAGAATTAAAAAACAAAGCCGCAGATTGAGAAGTTTACAAAGAAAAAAAAATATTTTTTATTTCTATTGTAAATATTTAAAAAGATAAACAAAAAAAAATATTCAGTTTCTGCCTTAAATTAAAATGTTATCTAGAAACAATTAATTCACCTTTCTGATTTTGACATTTTTATTTTTGTTTCAATTTCCATTTAAAATTTGTTAATATATTCAAAGATTTGAACATGTTCAAGGTGAATTTTTTTTAACTAAAACCAACTCAACTCTAGGCACAAATTCTGTAAGTGCATGTATACAAAATTAAGTAATGTAGAATTTAAATTTATAAGTAACAGAAAAAGTAATAGTTTAGTTCCCGATTATCATTCATTAACGCCATCTGTTATTCTTCATATTAAATTATATTAGTGTTATGTTATTGTATACCATATCATTTATGTCCAAAATACTTTAGATATGAAAATCAATTCGCATAAATATCATTATTTCCACTATTTTAGACTTTTAGTTTTTGTTCTTTTCTTTTTGTTTTAGTATTATTTTAATTCTTGCGAACAATAAAAGATAAAAACAATTAACAGGAAAATGTTATACACATATACTATTCTATACAACATTTATTTCATAGATATACATACATGCATACAATATAAATAAATGAACTCACCTTAAATTATAATTTTTGAAGTATAATATAATCGCTTGCCCGCATTTTAAAATGAAATGAAATTTAAAACCTAAACACAAAACAAAAAGAAAAACAAAATGAAAAAAAAAACTCTAATTTGTTATTCGTATTCATTTTTAATTATTGCTATCGCCTTTATCACAATCTACCGCTACCACCATCACCGCTACCACCTTCACCATTATCGCATCTATCACGTCACAATTATATATGTACAATACTATTAAATAGAAATGTATTACTACACACTATAGATTCATTTGTTCCGTCACTATAGTACGGAAGTTTCAAATTTATTCTGACACGCTCAAAAAATACCTACAAAGGTAAGTACTGGAAATAAAATCCAACAACATAAAGAAAATACAAAAATAATAAGAATAAATAGATAAAAATAAAAAATATTAACTTTTCTAAATTT
Organism: Condylostylus longicornis; assembly: GCF_029603195.1. Classification (NCBI taxonomy): domain Eukaryota; kingdom Metazoa; phylum Arthropoda; class Insecta; order Diptera; family Dolichopodidae; genus Condylostylus; species Condylostylus longicornis. The sequence goes on along the minus strand of NW_026577973.1, from coordinate 13,201,128 downwards.
TCAAACGTGTCTACATTATTAATGTATGTATATGTAGGTAAATAGGTAGTTAAAGGTATAAAATGTAATTATATACATATATTTTTCAATTAAATTTTATACTCACCACACTAATTTTTTTTTTTATAAAATAATTGATGGAGTTATAAAGAATAAATTATAAAAGAGTAAAATCTTTTTAAAGTAATTTGCGAGTACATGAGTCACCTATAAGTGCGTACATTAATTATAAGGCAGCAAAAAAAAATGTAAATTTAAATTTTTCCTTTATATTTTTCATTTTAATTTCAAAATTTTGATTGTAGCCTAACCAATAATTTATTATTTTGTCAATCTCTTTGTTTCTTTCTTTTTAATTATTTTGAATTAATCAGAAAATTTTAAACATTAAAATTAATTGATTCTAGTAATGTACGATTAGTATGCGTGTTATACTTTTATACATACGAAGGTGAGAATAATTATTTAGTATGTACACAGAAAAAATATAATCTGAAAATACAAAAGTGTTTGCCATTTTCTAGTGTCAAAATGATTTAATGTAATTATATTATTTTTCTCGAAAATCTCTTTGGGCGACTTATCTCTCTAATAATCTCTTTGTGGGATGAGAAATATTCTTACACTGTTTTTTGCAAATATTACAATTAAAATATAGTTTGAGCAGTTTTCTATTCAAATATTTATAAATTAAAACTAGTTAAAGCTAGCTCAGTAAGCCTTGATTTGCACATTAAAAATAACAAATTTTCTTATTGGAAATCTGTGATTAATTTTAAATTTAGTATAATTGCTTTCAAATTGTACTAAAATTCAATTTCTTGAAATCTCAATATTCTCAAGACATAATACGTTCATGTTTGTTTATCGTGCAAGAAGAAATACCGTAGAAAAATTCTCATTTTGCACTCATGTTGCTGGAAAAGAAAAAAGAGAGAAATGTAATTTTCAGTTATATAACATTTTTCTCAGCTGGACCAATTTAATTTGTGGTTGCATACATTCGTGAATGCGTGATACTCACTTAAATATTTCCCAAATCACTCCTGATAATTAAAAATAGAGATATAGCTTCCGAAAATACCGAATGAGTTAGAAATAAATAATAAATGAGTGTGATATCTGAAATATTTCAATTTATGAATGAGGAAATTTCTAATTTAGTCCTGAGACTTTATTATTAATGCGAGAGTCTAAACTCATAACCTATTTACATTTACTACTGTTAAATTAAACATGATTGTTACTGTATTTGCAATTATATACATTGCAAATTAGGTTTATTATTAAAATATTAAAAATTATTAAATGTTCACAATTAAAAATAAGAATCTCTTGCTAAAGAGAAATTCAATTAAATACGGAAATTTTTAATTTATAATTTCGAATATTCTCTTTAAAACTTCAACTCCAACACGTAATTTTTTAAATACGAATTACAATTTGCAATTTTTGTATGTAAATAGTTAAATGAATTTAAGTACAATGTTTATAAATATTTTATTAAAATAGTTATTAGTCATTAGTAAGGAATTTACATTTTTATTTTTTATTAATATGTAGGTTAAATGCATTAAAACGTATAGGATTTTGATATTTATGAACAAAATGTATTAAAAACCTACTAATATACTTAATATCATGAAAATGTAATAAAAGAATTTTTGCGTGGTTTAATATTTTTTTTTGTATTTTATTTAAATTTTGATTGCCCACATTATTACGTACTAACTATTTTTATTATCATTGAAGTTAGTTTTCATGGTCTTATAACTTCTTTATTTTTTGTTTATTTTTTTTATATTTTATATATGTCTGTATATATATAAATAATTTCATATACTGAATAACCAAACCATCTCACCATTAACTAACCAAACCATCATCATTGTAATCACTCTAAGTGAATTTTAGGTGGTAAGTGAAACTTCTGCTGTTGAAAAAAAATAATAATATTTTCTAATATATTTGTATAAAAAATACATACACTTATATTTATTTTTTGAAGGTCTCTAATCTAAGAATTTCTCATCCATGACGACGATCTAAAATATTATAATGACAACAATATAACGATATGAAAATTAATTAATTCTACTTTGTTTTAGAAATCTTTATTTTAATTTAATTTTATGTTCTTATTGCCATTTATATTATATTATATATACATATATATACATATAATAATATTGTGAAAAAAAAAAATAAATAAGCAAGGGGGATTCATTACTAATATATTAAAATTTTATTTTTTATATTTTAATAAAATTAATTAACTGTGTGAAAACCTTGTTCGCGCGATCGCTCAACCATTATTCGGTATTTTTCGTGAAAAAAATTGCCGAAAAGGAGAGGAAGAGAGAAAAAGAGAGAATAAGCGAAAAAAACATAATTAAATTTGTAAAGTTTTAGTTGATAGGTAAGAGTAGACTAGACCACCAAAGGTAAGGCAAAGTACCTCATAATAAATTTGTAATATGCAAAAAGCAAAAATTGAAGACACAAATGAATAAAGGTGTCAACTACATTTTTTTGAAAATGGTGATTTTCTGTATAAATGAAAGTTTTAGGCCTTTGAAAATGCAAAAAATTGTTTCTCAAAAAAAAACGTTCCGTTTAAAAGATGGTTTCTCCCTAAAATATTGTGTTGTGTCACACTTTTAAATTATGCTGTTATGAAATTGAAAAATCGTTAGTTGTTACCATCATTTTGGAAAATTTCATTTGTTTTCAGAAACTTTATGTTATCAATGAGAGTTTTATGTGCAGACTATTCTCTCCACACATAAAAAAACGATAATTTGAGACTTAAAACACGTTTGAATGAAGCTGTTATGTTTAGGCAATAAGTTCCTTTTAACGAATGATGGTTTTGTGGGCGTATTTTTAGTTGTATATCTTCCAAAATACAAATTTCTATCTATTGAGTCTTTCCGTTGTGTAAATACAAATATGTTTTTTGCAATATTTTGAGTACAATGCGAGTTCATAGAAGTCACGGCGAAAAATTTCATATCCAAAAGTGTAATTTCAAAATTTTAAAGTTAAAATTCGAAACTTAAAAAACTTGTAGATACTACATTCATTCACTTATGTCTTCCATTGTAACTAAAAAAATTCACCTACTTTCTGCATGTATTTAAGTAAGTTAAAGTATTTTTCTTCACGTACCTATTTTTTTTTTTTTTTCAATTTTGTTATTTTAGATTTTTTTGCGTCTGTCTCCCCCTCTTTTACATTTTACTATATTTATTAACTATTTTCAAGAAAAACAACACAATTAAAATTGAAATTTTACAATTCTATATGCACAATTTTTTTATTATGTGCCTAAGACGTAAGGGTTCACGTGTGTTTATGTATACCAAGAGTAAGGTATATGAGCACAATAAGCACATAATTAATTATGATACAAAAATTATATTTCACCCGTTTTTATATTTTTTTTTGTTGTTTTCTTCAGGAAAAAGGTGTAAAATGTTATCATTTAGTAGTGAAAAAAAAAATGGTAATTTTCTTAGAAAATGTGAATTTTTTTTTGTTGTTGTTTTTTAATAGTTCCGTTTTTAATTTTTTATTTTTTTCTTTCATTTGTTAGAAAAATTAAATGTAAAAAAGATAATATTGCAATGTTGATAAATAGACCGAGGAAAATAGAAAATAAATTTTTTGTTTTTGTTCTTCAAAATGACTCTTATGTATTCCATGTTATTAATCAATCAACAAAATTGAGGTTGAAATTAGTTTAGAACAATGCGCCATAATATTTATCGTATTTTTATTTAGGTTCTAAGTTTTTCTTGAATAATCATAAATTTTATTGATGCGGGAGGAGTTCATTCGGTTATCAAGTTTAAAAAAATTTAGTGTGAATGTAAAATTTTTAAAATTAGAGAATTTTGTAGGGTAAGGAATTTTTAAAAATTAACATACATATAAAATTTTTTAATATACTCGTAGTTAAAAATAAATTAGTGAAACTCTTCCTGATAAAGCTCTACTTCGAATCGAGGTTGGGAATCGATAACTTAAGCTTAGATTAAAAACTAAAATCATATTGAAGCAGAATTTGAACATTGCAATTTTAATATCAACAAATTAATTCATTTTCGTATTCCAAATATAAGATAGAATTAAGATAGAGTACTATAACAATTTAATTGATTTTAGATCTAGATTTCAATTAATATGTGTGACAATGTTTTCATGCTCTCCTCAAAGTTGGCAACATGATTTTGATTCAATTTTCATTATCTTCAACAGTTTTTTTAAAAGGTTTTTAATTTTCTTGTTAATCCTAATTCTATTATAACATTAAAATTTTTAAACTCTATAAAATATTTTAAATTCCTAACAAACTAACATTTACAAAAAAAAAAACAAATTCACCCATATAAAATATTTGCAGCAAATTACATTTAAACACACATACATAGAATCATGTGCATTTTCTAAATAATGGACTCAATTTTTACATGTTCAAACTATATATATATATATATATATGTTATTTTATTAATTACTTACTTAAATCATTGTCGCTGATTACAAAAAAGAAACCTCCGCGAAAAATTTTTGTTGCAAATTTGACTTGTTTATTTTTTGTTGTTGTTGTTTTTTTGTATTCCTCTATATAATTAAATTTCCTTTTATAGTCATTAAATAGAAAATCGTGCAATTTACCGTTAATGCACTTATGTTGCTTTTATATTAAAAAAAAACTGAAAACCGTAAAAATAAAAAAATCCTGAGTAAGAATAAAGAGAAAAATTTTGAGAAAAAAACGTGAATGTCATGATATCAAATTTAGAGCGAAAGAGATGAAAAAATTTTTTTTGTGTTTTTTTTTTCTTTTATTCTTCTGTTTTGTTTAAATTAATGCATCTTTCTTTTTTAACTCTTTCTGTTTTCTTAATGTTTTTTTTTTTAGCATAAACATAAAACTTAACCTACATATAAATAAAAAAAAAATCACGGTTATTTTATTATTATTATTTTTATTATCCATTAATCGAAATTGCAAAATTTGAAGGCTGTTCTCATTTAGGAGATCAGTTTAGAATATCAAAATTTTTGATTTAAAAAATTTTTTTTTTTTTTAATTAAATTTGTAATTGAAAAAAACAAATTACAATGACATTTTAGAATTTTCCATTAAAATTTCCATTAACTGTTATACTGCTATTAAATATGGAAGAAAATGCTTTATAATTAATACAGAATTTATGATTTTTGTCAAGATGATCCCCAGGAACAAAATTAGAAGTTTAAATTAAATCACCCAAAAGTCGACTCATGTTTTTGTAATTTTCCATAACATTATAACATTTAACATTCTCCATAATATAATAACATTTTCAAGCCAACAGAGTTCCATGTTAAAGTCAAAAATAAATTAAAAATCAACGAGTAAATTCAAAATTTTGAGTTAATTTCTCTATACAGGTTTAGACCCTTCAAAATTTTCTAAGATCGTTTTTATGAATTTGTTCAAGTTGAAAAATTTAACAGTCTAACATTTTGGTTGTATTAATCAAGGACCACAAATTTAAATGTTGATTTTCATCAGAACTTGGCCGCACAACTCAAAACACATTAATTTAGATAACTGCTCGAAGCTGTTAAGACGCAAATAATTATTGTAATCCTGTAAAATAAGCTTTACAATTTGAATTCTTCATACATACAATTTTTGGTTTTATTAGGCTTGTATTGCCTTGTTGTAGTTACTAGCCTTGTAGACTACTTTTAAAATCTATTTAAATTCAAATGAATTTCCATTATAGAGTGTTGTTTATTAATGCAACCGAACGCCTTCTATATTCAATGTCGATTTGCTAATATCCGAAGGCTCATTATGATCATTATAATTCAAAAATTTTATTCAACAAGTTCATCCTTAACATTGCTGGATCAAACACTATAACATTCATTTTGATCTTTAAATATTTATATATATATATACATATATGTATTTATTTAAAATTATATTTTAAACCAAGAAAAAGAAAAACAGAAACCGTGCGTTCAGTGTGTCATGTTGAACCACTGTTTTTAAAATATAGATTGCACTGCAGCAAACTCAAGACTTAACTGCATACATACATATTATGCTTTTACGAACATACAAAAAAAGTGTGCTAAAAAGAAGAGTCAGTTAATAGGTTCAAATTAAATCTAATAAAGGAAGAAAGAGAGAAAAAGATTAAAATAAAAATAATAAAAAAGCAAAGAAAAAAATGTTAAATTGTATCAACAAAATCTCAATCTTAATAAATTTTTCTTGCTTTAATTTCAATTTTAATTTTATTGAAAACGTTTTTAATGTACTTTTTTCTCTTAACGTATGAGAAAATATGTAAGCATGTGAGTATATATAACAAAAGAGTTTAAAAAAAAGTGTTACGTTGCATACACAAAAAAAAAGGAAAGACATTAAAATGTTATTAGTAAGTTTATGCATGTAAGTACGTTTAATATACACGAATTTTCTTTGTTACTCTATCTTATATGAAAGGTGGACTTTGACTTCATTATAACATTTTATTGTACTTTTAAAATGCATTCATACATGTACGTACGCTCTATGGCTCTCTGTATGCGATTTTATTTTTTACTTGACTCTTAATATCGTAGTAGTTATGCCTTCCTTCACTTGTATATTAATTTTCATACAAATATGGTAACTAATATTAAATTAATAAATGTTGAAAAAAAACAAAAATAAAATCAAACCAAGTAAGTATGTAATAAATTTTAACTTTAATTTTTTTAAATGGGAGCGGTTCAAAACTAAAATAAAAAAAAAAAATTTTTTCTCTTATTGTAATTTTTAATGTTATGTTATTTTCAATTGTTTACTTTCTAAGTTTTTCGCTAGCCCAACAGTAATTGTTTTGAATAATATAAATTGCCTATATGAGATAAAAAAATTATAAGAGAAGGAAGAACCTTAATTGGAGAAATTTATTGTTGATTGTAATTTGTTGCAAATTGATTTTGAATAATATTTTTACGTACATATTATTATTGTTTCTCTTTGCGAAAATATTTGTAAGTACAATTGGTATATGGTAGTTTGTTCGTCTCTCTTTCTAGTTTTTATGTAAAGAATTTTTAAGAGTAATAAAAATAAATTCTTAAATTTTTTTTTTGTAATTTCCTTAAAACCTACTACTCTATTCGGCAAAAATATTAATTTTAATTTTTTTTTTTTTTGCATTATTTCGTTTGTACTTAAAATTTATTATAGTTGTTAATCCTGACAAAAATTAAATTTAATTTTTTTATATATTGAATTTTATAAAATAAATTCTCTATGAAAATAACATGAAAGTATGTACTTTACTAAATTTAAAGGATCACATTTCAATCAAAATGCTGCATGTGAATTCATCTCATTGTTCTGCATACGATACATATACATATAAATAGTCACGAATGATTTACTAAAAATAATTTTTAATTTTAAAATCATTCGCATTCGTATATATTGATCATTTATTTTATCTAAATATACAATGAAAAGCCAATTATTTTTTTTATACAGTGAAGTAAAGATATTGTTAATAATTATCAGCGTTATGATTCTTTATAAGAGTTTAGGACTTTTAAAACCATTTTCATAATTTCTATTACAAATGTTAAATTTTTTATATATCATCCATAATACAGCAGTACTAAAAATGAATTTAATCTAGTTCATTAACTTCCTCAATGAAAAATTTGAAATAAAATGGTATTTGGTATAAAATTCATTCTATGGCATTTTGAAATTGAATGGTTTAGTACAAATTTTAGTACGAAACAAATATGCAACTTATTAACAAATATAAAACTTTCATATATTGTCTGTTGAGAACAGACAATATATTGTCTCAACAGACGACATTATATAGTTACAAATTTACCTTCAATTTCTTAATTATTTTTATTAATTATTCCAATTTTTTTAAGAACTATCTAATTCTAAATTCGTAGTAATATACAGAGTGATTCAGAATGGTATACAATAACATATACAATTATTTAAAGGGTCCGAAATGGTTAAAACTTGCGTTCCAAATTAAATGCCAAATTTTCAGGGATTCCGAGTTACAGGCATTTTAACGAATTTTCACGAAGTTTCTACTTGTTCAACTCTTTTTCGTTATAACTTCCATTCCGATAAAAATAATGGCTTCACACAAACTTAACTAATTAAATGACACATTTATTGTTCCATAAATAGAGAAGTAATATAACAACACTGTATAACAGTATCACGAGTTCACTGTTTGTTTTTTTGTAGTTTCCCAATTTTTACTTAATCAGGAAAAAACCTTTATACTGTTTGTTTTTAATTTTTAAATTAAATGTAATTTAATTTTTATGTTTTTTTTTTCCTTTAAAGTTCCTAAATAGCATAAAAGAAATAAATAAGCATATATATACAGTAGAACCTCCATAAGTTGACCAGTCATGGACGAAAGAAAAATTGTGGCCATATGGAGATGGTTCCACTACAGAAAAAAAAAATAATTTTTTTTTGGAATTTCATTCTGTATTGGAAAATTTATGTCAGTTTATACAAAATAAAAAAATTAAATATTGGCATAAGAAGATATCGAAAATTTTAAATTACCAAATATTTTCCTTTCAATAGCATCGTATATAAATTAACTGTAATCACCGTCGCTATTTCTAATTTTTTATCCAATTTTTTCACGTATAGCAAAAATAGAATATTTAGGGGTTGATTCTTAAAAAAATGTAGTTTTCAACTAGAACTTATTGATGAAAACTTCATAATTAATGTACCCACTTAAAAAAAAATCAAAATATGACTTTTATTAAAGTAAAGGCCGTCCTGTACGGAATATAGTGGTGGTCTATTTAAAAAGATACTTTTGTATGGAAAAAGGAGACTTAGTGCAAGGGCGGTGAAAATGTGATCATGTTATGATCAGATATCTCCTATCGCTATAGAGAGGAAAACATATCGAGATTTTACTGTATATACATATATAATTTATATATTTATTTCTTTTGATTTAATTTGAAATTCAAAATTTCTTTCTACTTACATTTTATGAATTCCATTTTAAAAATACTTATTACCTATTGTTGAAAACTGAATTTTTTGGTTTTCTTCTAATAAAAATTTATATCCTTATTAGTTTGATCTTGAAAAAAAATATTGATTGGATTTTTTTTTTGGAAAAATGTTAAAAAAATAGTTGTATTTTTCTTTACAATCTTAACAACTTCATTTCAAAAAATGGGTTTTTAGTTAAAATATAACGAATTATAAAATATTGAAATCTAATACGAAAATTTGTTCAGTCCATAATTAATGGATTAAATTTTCATAAGATAATGGATTAAATGGACACATTTGTAATTCCATGGCGTGTAAAATCGAATTTGACTTTATTCTATAAAATTTATTGTTATAAAGAAATTATTTTTTTTGTCTTCTTAATATGCATATCTCATCTTCTCAAAGAATATAAAAAATATTTCTTATATTTCAATTTTAATCTTATTATTTTAATAAATTATTCCAGTGCAATAACCATCAAAGAAAATTAATTTATTGTCCGCAATTAAAATTAATTAAGTTGTTACAATTCAAAAAGTTTTTCATGCATAAAATTTAGTTGAAATCCAGGTGTTAAAACTGATTTTAATTTGAAAATATAAATTTATTCTTTTATAATATTAAATATACTAAAAATGTCTAGTTAAATTAAGATATGCCTATTTAATTTTTATATTCTTAAATCCTGACATACACAATTAATGTATATTTATATTGAGAAATTTTCACAATTAACTTTCTTATAAAAGTTACCTACTTTTTTTTTTTTTGCATTAAATTATTCAGCCTATCTGATTCTATTATACATTTAGTGTGCAATAAGTACCCATTTATTTGAAGAAACACCCACTTTTAATCGTTGTTTATTTTTTTATTTTTTCTTTTCATAAACAATTTAAACTAATTAAATACTATAAAATAAATAATAAAACTATTATCCTAGTTAAACTGGTTATTAAAAAGAAAAGAAATTTTGAAGAAACATTCAATTATTTTCAATCACCATAATAATTATAACCCCATTTTCTTATTTCTATATTATATAAATAGTATTTGTGTATGTCAATATGTTGTCTAGCTGACCTCTCACTATATAATTTTTAAATATATATTTAGAATGAACTCTGACATCAGTTGTTGGTTTGGTAATAGCATTTATACTTACCTTTTTTTTTATAATATTTTTGCTCTATTTATCATTAATTCTTCCGGCATTATTTTTTTTTTTAAATATATGAACTTTTTAAGTATTAATTTGTAAACCTTCTTTTCTTTTCGCTAACATTTCATTATTTTTTTTTAATTCATATAATTTTTCATTTATATAATAATAAGAGTAACGCGTTAAATTTATTATTATTAAATCTTTTCGGTTCTTGTTTGTTTTAAATTATAAATATGCGTTGTACAAGTATTACCATGTTAGAGAAATAAAGAAAAGAGATTGATAATAGGTTTTCATTGAAGAGAAATTGCACACAAACATGCATGAATTGGGCTTAAGTATACCTATTTATAATTACAGACAGGGCAGATACATTTATTCCACTCTTAAGAACTGGGCTAAAGAAAAAAAAAATTAGAAGCAGAGTTGCCAAATGAAAAAAGAGCAAATTATCCAAAATAATATCTAAATTATCCGATTTTTGTGTAATCAGCCTTATGTTAACAGTAAAATATGTTAAATTAAAGAAAAAAATACACAATCATCTGAAAGCCCTTTGCAGATTGATTTAAAAATAACAAATATAAATGACAAATGGGGACTTAAGTACTATGTAATTAGATTTTCATGAAACGATTTTCGTATTTGCAGAAATTGACTGGTATACTACCTTATCGTCTTTCCGAATATAAAAATCGTTTCACGAAAATCAAATTACATATAGTAAGCCTCCTGAATAATTATTATTGACAGATTAAATTTATAAAGTTTAAGTAAATAAATATGAAAAATGAGTTGTTTACTCTGGTTGAGAAATGAAGATAATGATAAAATCTATATTACTCACCTTTTTACCCCAGCAACATTAAAAATATTCCAGTTTCGGGTTACTTCCTTAGATTTGGCATCCCTGCTTCGAAGAGCAGAAGGTAAAAGAGAATAGAAATCAGATTTATTTTCATATAATTTCATGATTTCAATATTGTTTTCCTTTTTATCATCTTACTTGCATAGCAGTAAGCTGCCTAAAATTATCGTAAAAAACAATTTATAAAACAACAATTACTCTATAAATAAAACGACATGTCAATTTAAAATGAGTTAATTCTCTTCTCTTGTTATCTGTTTACACGCATACAATTTTTTTCTTTTCTAATTAATATGCACTCCTGTTTTTATTAGTTTTAATTTTACATGTCTAATAGGAATAGCGCAGACTAATTACGGTCTTGTAATGGACTCTAATTAAATATTTATTTTAGATTTAATTTTTTTTTTTTTAGTGGTCGCTTATATTTAATTTTATTCTTTGCATATTTAAGTAAGTTGATTTTAACTCAATTTAGTGATGAATTACCAATTTGTAATTCTGTTGCCTTCACCTTGTGACTGTTTTATTCTTGTTTTTTGTTAAAATGTTTTACCCTAGTACAAATTCGTCAAAAAATATAAAAAATTATAATGGAAAATAGAATAGAAGCGGTAAGTAATTTTATTCAATTAAGATATCATTTTTAATTTTATGCACCCTTATTATGCTAAAAGAAAAAATACTGACACATTTGTTTCAAAGACCTTTTATTTGCTTTTGCAATTGGTTATTTTTTCTGTACAGTTTTCTTTGATTTTTTAAAGATTTTTGATCGTAGATCAATATTGGTATAGATGACAGGGAAAAAAGACAATTTTTTACCTTGTACATCTAGTTTTTATCCCAATTATAAGCATAAATCAATTAAGTCATCTTATACTCGATGTAATTGAGTTTAAGTATTTTATTTTACATTTTATGTAACAGGCTGACTGAAATTTGTAATTTTGCATAAATAAATTTTTTGCATCAAATAGAAGCGAGAACGAGAAATATTGCTTCTTCATTTCAAAATTAATAATTCAAATAGCAGTGCGACATAAGAGTCTGCGTCAATTGTTGATGGTACATCTATCCAAATATTTTCTACAATTTTGTCTCACATTTGGTATTTTAACTCAAAATGATTTTTATAGAACAGAGGTGACCAAGCACCTTGATAATCCGAACGTCATTTTTCAAATTTTGAAATGTTTCGGGATCCTAAAAAGTAGTTAATAATTGAATAATATTATTCTTAATTTGGACCGAAGTGAAATGTTTTACAATGTTGCATTTTATCTTTCACATATTTGTTGAAGTTTAACTAATTCAAACATAATTTTTTAAAATATAATAAAATAAGGTAAAAATTAAAATGTATACATTTACTAGGGTTCATTTATCGAGAAATACGAATAATTCTTCTTCAAATGTGGGCCACATAATTGCTATCGAATATAGTTAAAATTATTTTATACGACTAATAATAATATATTTCTCATTCTATTTCTGAATTTCCATTATTACCAATGTTCCCTTATTACTAATTATTATTTCAACAGAATTTTTAATTTTTTAAATTAAATTTATTGTTAACCCTTGTAAAAATTACAATTATCTGCCCAAAATTAATGACCATAATCAAATCTAGTATTAAAATTATGTTTCTTGTCTTATTCAAAATCATTTCAGTTTATTCTTATTTTGATTTTTGTTCGGACCTTGAAAAATCCCAAAGGTACATCATTTCGTATAATATTAATGAGGAAAAATATTTTAATTTTAATTTTTAGCACTTTTCCAAAAAAATTTTTGAAAAAAGTGCTTATTAGTTTCACTCTGTCCGTCCGTCCGTCCGTCCGTCCGTCCGTGGACACTTTTTTTGTTTACAAAAGTTCTACACCCTTGAAGATAGAAAGCTGAAATTTCATACGTACATAGATCTTGACTAGAAACTTATTTCCGTAGAACAAAATTTTTACCTATCTCCCCCCCTCTAGAAGTTATACCCCCCCAAAACCCTAAAAATGGCCTTCTTTAAATATTTGTTACAATGAAACCATAAGCATTTTTGAAATTTTTCAAACGCAGAAAGGCAGTTGCTTGCTTCCTCTAGCGCGGTATACTATAGTTAAACTTTAGAAAAACAAAATGGCCGTTCAAATTTACCGTTATCTAAAGGTCTTTTTTTTACAAATTTTTGATCTCGTTTTTCTTCTAGATCCCAGTCTGTAGAAGATTGAAATTTTAGGGGCTTTTAGACCTTAATAAATAGTTTATTTCGTTAGAAGAAAATTTTTTTCCATCTCCACCCCCTCTCAAGTTATCGCCTCTTGAAATTCGTAAAATTTGAATTTTTGACACCTTATATTTCCGAAACCGCAAGTTTTTTCAAATTTTTATAAACGCAAAAAGCTAACGTTAAATTCCATGAAATTAAAAAATATAATTATTTTTCTTAACTCACACAATTAAACCTTTAAATCGAGCATTATGTTAACCCCTTTTTATATTAATTTTCGCTTTATTTCAAAGACGGCATATATGCGTTATCCTAAATATAGGCAATCCTAGAAATCGTTGTGTATATGAATGAAAATAATTTTAATAGTGTGGTAGGTACACATAGATTGTATTTAAAAGCAGAATTTTCACTTGTTGAAGGGAAAAGTGCTACAATACAAACCATTGGTTTGACCCAACTTTATTTCTTTTTCTCTTAAATTTTATTCTTAAATGAAAAATTTAATTTTTAAATTGACATCATAACCGAGTGTATTCGAATAAAGTTAGTTTTGTGTGATCTTAAATGAAAAACAAATGTAAATCAATTAAATAAGAAAAATAAGAAGAAAAAAAAGTAAAAATAAAATGGAAAAAGAATTCAAGGAAAAGTAAATTTTCTTGTTAAATTTACACTTTTAATCTACTTAGAGTCCTTGACACGAATATTTAATTAAAAGCAAAAGTAAAAACAAATTAAGTAAGTAAAATATTAAAGTTAAAAAAAAAAATAAGAAAAAATGAAAGAAAAAATTTAAAGAATTGTATTGTCGTCATTCTTACGTTTGTTGTTGTCTCACTTTTTATTAATGAGGTGAATTTTGTCTTAATTTTTGTTTTTACGTTTTATTTTTTTGTACTAACCATATTTTACTGGCGTTTGTTTTGTTTCTTTAATTTCCGGTTATTCCGGACATTTAAATATAAAATTATGAAAATGTAGTAAAGAGCAAAAATGTCAAGAGAATTTTACAGTTTTTTTATTTTTTGGGATTTGCATTTTATACCCATGTCATTTTATTTAATTTAATTAGACATTTCAAGTTACGAATACTGTAGTAAGTAATGGTTAAAATAAAATAATAACAATAACAGTAAAAATAATTTTAGTATTTAATTTTTGTTTGAAATTTTAAACATATTAATTACTTAATTATTTACTCAAATGTTTTCTCAAATTTGAATAAGGAAAATAAGAACCAAATAAAAATCAAACTCCATTTTTATACCATTTGATTAAATAAAAAATTGCCATTCGAATTTTTATTCTTATCTCACAACAAAATAAGAATTTTGAAAAATTTGTCACTTCCTGCCGAATTGGTCCTTGCTAAATAGTAATGCTCAAAATAATTTTAGATACTGACATATAGATAATACAGCAGAGATTGCCAAACTGCGATGCAGGGATCATATGCTGCTAACTCTTAAAACTCTTTTTTGTGTCCTATAATCAGTCCAAGTTTCTTTTTCATTTTTTGTGTTATTCTATTTTTAAATATTATTGTTTCGCATGTGTTCCGGATGATGTTTCAAAGTGTTTTTCAAATTACTGTGCAATATTGTATGAAATTTCATTTCCGTTCAAATTAAGAATCATATAAAGTTATTAAAAACTGCGAGAAAAATAAACGGCGGTGTAATCGACTTTAATTGACTGAAACTCCAGACTGTTCTTGATTTTGTAAAATTTCATTGCAATGGGTAGTTGATATTGGGCTCTGGAGAAAACAATATTCATGTCATTCAGACTACAAATATAAATTTTAATCTGAATTTTTTTAAAACATAACTTCTTAATATAAAAGAAAATGGCTTGCATAATCGCGGAGTTTTTCCATTCCTGTACATTCAATGCATTGCCTCCTATATTTGTATTCTATCATGTAATTAATATACGTTTTAATATTTTATGTCAAATGATGTCAAAAAAAAATTTTACATTATTTTATTATCCTTATTTTTTTATTTAATAGAGAAAATTTTCACAGAAACCTGTCAAAAAACAAAAAAAAAACAAAAAATCACAAAATAAAAATAATTTTAAATTACAGCAATTTATTCGTGTTAACATGAAATTTCTTTTTAATTCCGATAACTTTATTATTATTTTGTTAACACTATCTTTCTTCATGCTATTTGTGCATTTTTATAGTTCACTAAAAATAAAAACGAAAATAAGACAAAAATCTTTTTTTTTTCGAGTGGGTATTTAATGTGTTAAAGAGAAAAAAGACAACAAAAAAATTAAAGGCTTGTCTTCTTATATTTGCTCCTTTTGCGATACGAGTATTCCAAAAAGAAAAATTAAAAATGAAAAACAAAAAAACCCACTAAAATTAAAAGAGTAACCTGACCTATAAACGAATAATGATGCGACAACACGAATCTAATTTCTTTGTGTTTTTTTTTAACTATTTAGAAATTCTCTTACTTTTTGTATTTTAAAAATTTAACATGTTCATCACAACTGCTCAAGAGTGCGGCTCACGAACATAATCAATTGAAGGAAAGATTCGTTGTTTTTTTCTGTTGTTGTTTTAGGCAACACGATTATTTTATATAACGTGCGCTAATATTTCTTAAAATAATGTACTCTTTTACAAATACTTTTAGTATGTAGTTAAAATTAAAAACATGATTGTTTATCATGACAATAGATGTATTTATGTATGTTTTGTAGGCGAGTGGCTTGAATAGCCAAAAACAAAGAAAGAAAGGTGGTACTTATTGTAAAGTCAAAAGAATGAAAGAAATTTCTATTTTTTTTTATTTAATAGGGAAATAAAGCAAATACTGTGACCACCACAATTAATTATTAAGTACATACGTTCATACAAATAAGGATGTAAATGTAAATTTTTAATGCATCTCTTGCATTGTAATTGAAGCACAAGATTAATAATCGATTAATCGCTTTATAGGTAGTGAAATATCCAAATATTAAGTTTGAATTTTACAATTTAATTGCTTCTTAATTTAAATTTTACCTGAACGTTTAATTTGAGTGCTTCATATACCTCTTCCAGGGTCAATGTAATTAAACTCACTACAAACCAAAAAGTAATATAACAAAAGTACACTCAGAATAAATCCTTACATAATATTACACAAAAATAATTTAGAACAAATGTGTATACTTACTCTGGCTGCCTCCAAATTTTTATAACTAATTCATAAACACGTTTGATTGTTTTCCTTTTTTTTTTTTTTTCATTTTAAAGCAAAACTTTATTTTTATTATTAAAATTTTCTTACAACCCAACCATTTAATTTACACAAAATCATTTTTCTATTCTATAGAATCATCCAGTCAAGAAACTTTTATACAATATAAAAAAAAAAATTAATATTATATCCAAGCAAGAGCTATTAAATTTAATTGCAATAATCTTTCATCATCTCTGAAACAAAGAAAAAAAATATAATAATAAAAAAAGTGAAACGAACAGAAAAATTATAAATTCTTTCCTAACTTTTCATCACCTTTCTCAACTTCCTTCGATTTCCTCTGGGGTCTTTTTTTTTTTTTTGTTTTTTGTTGCTTATAATTTTATAATTTTTAACTAGCTATTTATAAGTATATAGTGGGTACTCTAACACATTTCTTATTCATCTACTTTTTAACATAAATTTTGACAAATTATGGCGTTTGTTTTAATAATAATAAAAAAAAAAACTATAATTTCTCTAGTTGGCGGCAAATTCACATTATAGTAGCTTTTCTTTGTGTATATATGTATGTATATATGTAAGTAGTTAAACAATTATAATTGAATATACTTAATTATATAAAATACATATATATATATAGTAATATATGTAATAAATATGTTATAAAATTTGCATACTTATTTATAAATAACAATAGAACTCCTCTATTAATTGAATCCTTAGTCTAATAAAATTTTCGAATTGTCAAATTATTTTATTCACAATACGTATAAGAATTGGGCACTAATAATTTTATAATTCATAATTACAAATATTCATTATACTCAATTACAGATTGTTTTACGTTTTCTGGTATTTGGAATTCCGAATGGAATTACAGTCATGAATTTCACTAGAATTCAACCCAATTCTTTTAATTGAAACACATTTGCAGCATGAGAAAAAAGAAACTATTTTGCAATATTTTTCATTTTCCTCAATAATAAAATTTTATATCAAATATTTAAATTCGCAAATACTTAATGAAACTTGAGCACTAATTACAATTAACAGAAAAATTCATACGAAAAATAAGTATGAATAAGTTTTTAATACCAGTCAGGTCGAGAATTTTTTTTCTGGCAGATTCACCAGAAAAAACTTTATGAAATTCATTAGCATGAAACATATTGAAAACAAAATGGTACTCAGAATGTTTTTTGTTATTACATTGTGAATCATCTGTTCAAAAAACGTATTTTTTGAATTGAGAATAAAAATATTTTTGAATTTTTCGAGAAGAATATATAATTGTAAAATGTTGAAATTTAATAATTTGACATGTGTTATATTATTAAATGAAAATCTTCAAAGGTAATTCTCTTTAATATTCGGGTATTATTAGCGCTTCGCAGCCAAGAGAACTATTTTCTAAAAATTCTTTTTATAACTTCTACGAGTACACACTATCTAAAATTTTTACTATTTAGCTGGAATTATTACAGTCCACACTGGGTTTTGTTTTTACAAATTTGGCATCTGAAGTGTGAAAAACCTCTTGTTTATTGAATTAACTAAGTATTGCATAGGAACGTCATTTGAATTAAATCTTTTCTAAAATTTTCGCTAAATATATAAAAATATTAACCTATTACCAATTTAAAGTGTTGCCATTATAACATTTTCGAATTCAAAATTCAAATTTTTTTTTATATATTTATATTGAAGTTCTACTGTACTTAAATTACGTACCAGAATATATAATTTTTTTCACTTTTCAACAAATCTTTTCTGAATAAATATTTTCGAATAAAAATTTAACACAGCAGTTCTGTAATAATTTTTGAATATTTTAATAATAAAAAAATAGAAATAAACGCAAAAGTTCACAGTAGTCACGCAACGTCAGAATATGTGATTCGATTAATTAAATAGTTAATTTTATGTAAAGGAGGAGATAAAAAGAAAATTAATTTAGATTTTTCATATTCTCCATCACAAACACTATAACATATTTGCGGCGGTAGAGGCAGTGTTATTATAATAGATTATGCCTCGTGCAAGTAGTAGAATTTTTTTTTTTTAGTTTCCAAAATTAATTTCGTAAAAAATATATATTTTTTTGTATTAATTTAATAAATATGGTTTTAATATATTTTCTATATTTTAATCAGATATAGAAATAGTTTTGACTTATAAATTTAAAAAAATGCAGTGTCGGTTAGGAAATTATAAGTTAATTTTAGACAAAGCCAAATTCAGTTGAAATTTTTGTGAAATTCTTCAGTTGAAATTATGTTTGGAGGAAAATTTATACTTACTTACAGAATTCCCATATTCGTTTAGAATAATTTTTTTGCCCACAAAGAGAATTCGAATTGTGAAAATTGCCTAAAAATAGAAATGTATGTGAGATTTACAAATTTTTATTATGATTACTACTCCAATACAAATATTTTGTCAACTCTGTTATTTGTCAATTCAATTATTTTCCTTTGGTTTTTTACATTCCAGTATATTTTGTAAATAAATTCAACACTAAAAAAAATCAACTTCTGTCATTTAATTATTATGTTGAATTGTGCAGAGTGCGTTGACAATTAATATGTCATATTACAAAGCTTACTTACATTTAATATTAAGTCTGATAATTTTAAACTGGGTGTAGACACTTGGACACCTTTGCTCTATAAAAATAAAAGTAAAATCATTTACATATAAAAAACGTCTATGTGGTATACAAAATATTACGTTTGTAGATGTCAATGCCTACATAATATCATTTTTAAATATAACAATTAATTTATTTTATTTTAATATAAAAATTTTTATTTAATATTTAAAGGCATGTTCAATATTTTAAATATTTGTATATTTAAAATAATTCAAACTCTATACATTTGCAAATATTTACACTTGTCACATGTTTATTTAATTTTAGTTTTTTTTTTTACTACAATTGAAGACAGACAGAGTCGAAAATGATTGTACGCTTTATTTTTTTTTTTGATATTTCCTTGTGCGTGAATATTTTAATATTTTGTTTTCAAATTTTTAAGTTTGTTGGTTTCACTCCATTAAAATATTGATGGTCATATTGTTCTCAATGTTTTTGTTTTCCCCATACGAATTTGTTATTGTAACTAATTTGGAATATTTAATATTATTCTTTGTTTTTTCATTGTATGTTATTTTTTCAAATGTTTTTGTTCATTGAATGATCTCTAAAGATGCTTGAATAAACATTTTTAAAAAAAAAATTCTAATGTTTACTTATCCTAAATTAAGAAATTTAAAATTTAGCAATGTCGGCGAACTCATCGAAATTTACGTATTAAAAAATTTTAAATTTCTTGTGAAATGTTTTTTCTTGTAATATACATACGTATATACATACATAAGTATATAAACACAATTATTAGACCTACATTAATATGAGAAACAAAAAATAATGAATAATTTTTTTTAGAGAATACACAATCAAAATTACATCGAACATATTATTTGGTGTCTAATATTTTGGAAATTTAAAAAATTCTATGTGCGACTTGAAGTTTGCAGAATATTAATGACAGAATTAGATTTTAAAAATTGCTCATAAAAATCGATTATTGGCAATATAAAACACATGAATAACTTTTATTGAATTAGTGTATATTTTATTTTCAAACAATTAAACTTCGGTAATAATGCAATTTTCGTCTCAATTGATCTAATAGCACCCTACTTTCTCATAAACGCGGACAATTTCAAAACTAACAAAAATGTCACTCTTGCAAATAATAATGTAGTTTATGTAGTAAACTGTAGTTTACGAAATGTAGTTTACGCGGTAATGTAGTTTACGAAAGCGTTCTGTTACTATTGTACCAAAATATACAAGTTGAAAACTTATTCAACTATTAAAATCTATACATACGTTAGTGTTGCCGTTGAATCTATTTTACAAATGACATTTTATTTATATCAACCATTTTAAAAGTCATAATTTGGAACCTGTCTATGAAATAAAAATTTTTTAAGCAAACTAAATTACACAAAATCTAGAACAATTAAAATTTTCTTGTTAAAATTATTGATATTTTGTCATTTACATATAGAACAATAGATTTCTAAATGATTTATTTAAAAAAAGATTTTATTATTCTTTTTAAAATAAGCGTTAATTAGCCTTAAGTAAATTTAAAAAACCAAATTATAGTTAAAATATTTTAATTGTTAGCTACTACCATGAAATTTAACGAGTTTTAATTTTTCTTTTTTGGGAGGCACATGTAAAGAATGTCCTTGAAATTTAATGTTTCCGGTGGCAAATTATGTCGGATTTTTAATCTTTTATAAAATTGCTAATTACAAAATTTATGTATGTGTACACACATAAATAGTGATTTTTTTTTGCTTGTTTTTTGCATGAATATTTTTTTTTGTTTTCTATGAGAAAATAATTTAATAGATACATAAGTTAGATTATTGTACTTGTTTGTACACATGTATATTAGACTTATGTAGTACTTAGCCCAAGAAAAGCTCACATTTTAATGGAATATTGAAATCATTTATTATAGTTATGATTTTCAAATTTATTTCCACACTACTAGTTTTGAAATTCTGCAATATTTTCGAAATTATAGTTTTCATTTTAAATTAGATTTTATATTTGAACATCAAGAAAGAGACTAGACCTATTAATGTTGTCTAATTTTCAATAGCTGCTCTACTTTTAATAGCTACTTTAGTTGTGTAAATTCACTAACTACTTAGTTGTGAATTGGACTTGTATTAAAATACATCCGTATTATTAAAATGAATCTTCTGTTAAATTAACGAAACTTCATGACAATACAAATTTTAATATGAAAATGAAAGGTAATTACATAATTTACCCTCCAATTACCCAATTTACCTCTCCCTAACCCCCATTTACCCTTATTGAGAGTTAACTAATTGAATGAGTTATTGATTTTGCTCTCTCATCATTGCAATATTCTAATTTTTCCGAAAATTACGATATTTGGGAAAATGAGAATTTTGATTTTAAACAAAGAGAAATGTAATTGATAAAGAGAAAAACCTATATGAGAATTTTTGATTTTGTAAATTTTAAATCTTTCTCTTTCTTATCGTTTTTTGATTATTTTTCAATGAAATTTTAAAATTTTATCAAATCAATCGGTTTTTTAATGTTTCAATAAATTGCTGATTTATCAATAGGTGTCCATGCTATGGATGACACTTAAAACTTAATCAGCCTCTATTAATTTCAAGAAGATCAAAATACTCTTTAATCTACGTAAATTTATTTAATTCAGTTAAATTCAACTCATTCAATTTTTAGAAAAAATTTGAGCTTGTTACCGTAATTTAGTTCAATATTTTTCATATTACTTACATCTTATTAGTTCGTTCAAAACTAAAAATATTTTACAATTCCTAAAATTTATATAAGCACTTGAAAAATGTCACTGTGTTAAAATTGCTTTACTATGACAATAATTAATTCTAAAGCCCAAAAAAAAAATCTTTTAGATTATAACTAACAATGTCTTATTTACTAATCAAAGATGTTTAATATGTCACACTGCATGTAACTTGTAATAAGGTCATATTGAACTTGTTTTACCAAAAAAAAAAATAAAATAAATAAAAAAACAAACCAAAACAAAGTGACTATATTTTCCCGCTTATTTTCATCTTAAAAGAAATAATTTTTTTTCTCTTTATCGTATTTTTTTTTTAAATTCAAGTTTATTTTTAAAACAGGTAAATAAAACAAAAAGTCAACAATCGCAAGAAAATTTCAACAAAAAACTTCATTGCATTTTTTTTTTCATAAAAATTTTTTTTTTTTGTATTCTCAACAACTGTTCCATTTTAATTATAAATCTCAATGTCAATACTACTATTACACCAACTTCATATTATTTTCCTTTAATATCACGTTTCATACTTAAAAAGCAAATATATGTGTGTATTTAATAACATTAAGAGAGAATATGAAAAAAAACCAAGCCATTCATCGTTGAACACTGGAATTATTTTAAAAAATTTATGGACGGGAAACAAAAATTTTTAGTTTAAAGAAAACTAAACGAGACATTTTTAATGCTTTAAAATTTATTTTTTTTTTTATTAAAATTTTATTTTTTAATTAAGGATAACAAGAATACGTGCAAGTATAGTGTACTTTAAATAACAGTACAATCTGGTGATAATTCCAGATTAAAATTAAATTTCAATTACTCACTAAAATGATTTAAACTTACTCATGTAATTAAAATACTGGAGAGAAATCATATGGCAATTTTGAATAAAATTAAACCGAAATTCTGCTTTAACGAGATATGCAACACATGTCGGACAGACCATTCCTCTATACATTATTTCACATAAATTATATGTCGCATAACATCCACAAATATAAACATTTCAGTAACACAGCAAATATTAATAATTTTCTTGAATCTTGGATCTTAATAATTTTCGGCATTAACTTTTGTCAAACTAATAACATTTCAGCCTGGCTTTCATTAGTTGCATAATTTTTATTATGCACCTATAAGTTCAATATTATTTAGTTGGATATATTTTTTTGTAAAACCAATCATGTTTTAACCATATTAAAAATTTTGAAAAAATACAAAAAAAATATTTTGTGCGAATTGAAAATCATCATAACTTATTTCCAAAATTTCAGATTACTGCTGTTCTTTTGAATAATATCGTAAATAATTTCGAAATCCAAAGAATTTAAAATCCACCCTAACAGCAGTAAACCGCAGTTGAATAACACTAAACACATTGTAGCAAAATAAGGCATATAAAAGAGTGTTATTTCTTAAGAGTGAATTAAAGCTGTTTTGGTTACAACGCTCCCACATATAAGCGTTAAAGTGTATTTGTTGTACACTTTGTATTGTACAGAAATGGCATTTCTGACTGACATTTATTGTCATAAAAATTTTTTTTATTTAATAAAACAATGAATTGTAATGCGTTCCATTGCGTTGTTGTGCGTTAATGATGATATTTTAATATTATTTTTAGTAATAATAGTAATCGGTTATCACGATTTTTTTCTTTAAATGTTTTAAATGATGTTTTGCATTAAATTGCTGTTCAAAAAAATTTTTGATTTTTAATTTCTTTTTTTTTGTTAACCAGTCACGTTTAAATGTTAATTTTTAATTTATTAATTTTTACGATTTTATTTTTGTAAAACGTATTTAATATTTTTTTATTGCGTTATTAAGTATGCAACCTGTATGTACACGCAATGAAAACTATAATATTTTTTTTTGTTTTTATTAAAACTATTTTTGTTTTGTGTTAATTTTGTTTGAATGTTAATGATTGGCCTGTTGTGATTTACTTGCTGTGTATGAAATAAGTAATGAATAAATTCTTGGTTTTTATTATTATTATTGTTATAAATTAAAAATTAAGAAGCAGAAATGTTAAAAAAAAAGGCTTTTGCAAATAAAATTTTTTAAAAACAAAATTATGACAAATAAATCTTGGATTGTATGGGTTTAATTTAATTGGTATTGAATTAAAAATAACATTATTAATCGCGCAATATTGGTACTTGTTTAATATTATAACGACAATGTATTGGAACTTACAATTGCACACAGTCACTAACATTTTATCCAACCCAACCACATTTTATGAAAAGTGAATGTATTCCTCTACCGTTTCACACACAAAATGCGTCCAAATTAATATTACGATATTCTCTTTTATAGTTTTTCCAAACATTCTCATAATTTAAATTATTGTAAGTTGATTAAAATATGAAAAGATTAAGTTTTATAGTTATAACTTATAGTAGATAAGTTCGACAAACTTAATTCAATTTTCTGCTTCTTTGCTTTACAGTCCGGGTTGGGCCAATGCATTCTCTGCAATACGATGCCAATCTGATCTGGGCCACTTCCATTTTTACTAAATCTTCCTTCACCGAGTTCAACCATCTTTTTGCCGGGCGACCTTTTTCCCGACTGCTTCATCTAGCATCCTTATGACGTGTCTTAGCCATCTTATTCTTTGGGCTTTGACGAATCTTTTTATGTTACAGCCCTAGATTAGTTGATCAAGTTCGTGATTAAATCTTATACGCAATCTTCGATTATTTTGCCCTACCGACCGGTACATTTTTCTTAAAATTTTTCTCGCGAAGATTGCAAGTTGATTAACTTTGTTCGTTTTTAAACCTCGCAACCAAAACTCAGTACGGGTCTTATTAAAGTTTTATATTATAATCTACTTAATTCAATCAAATAATAAATTAATATTCATTATAAATATTAGAAGTAATTTTTTTTCAGATTTCTATATTTTTTTGAAGTAATTTTTGTATATAAATTAATAATTGTATTTTTATTAACAATTTACACTTAATAATTGAGAATCAAACCAAATAACATTCGAGTGTTAGAACAGCAATATTTTTGTTTGCTTCATACTCCTCCCAGTCTCTTTATATTTTCAAGATATTCTCGGCGAAATACCCCAAGAGAGTCTTGAAGTAAAAAATATTAATTATACTCATGTATATTGTAGAAAATATTTTCAAAAACTCAAAATGTCTAGGAGTTTGTCCTCACTTTAATAAAAGTTTTTCTTTTATACCCTGTTTTTCGACTATGAACTGTTCTTATATACCCTGTTTAATTTTATATGAACAGTCAATTCAGCGCTGCTATACTGCCAACTTATTTTTCAAATTTAATGAGAATAATATTTAATGAATTTATTCAAATTAAATTTTACATTTTAATTAATTATGAATAGGAGTTTTTATATAGTAAATGGACATGAATCTACAGGGAGTTCATAACAAAAATAAAATAATAATGTCAACAGTTTTCAAAACAAATATTTTAATTTTTATAAGTAGCTTTGTAATTTTATTCCCTAAATTGTTGCTGTTAACAATTTAACATTTATTTTAACCATATTATATAAAAAAAATGGTCATTTAACTCTTTATTAACCTTATTAAAATGCAATAATTAAAAAAAAACAATTTATTTTTGTATAAATTTCATTAATTATTAAAATTTTAATATTTAAACATGAGATTTTTTACAAATTAAATAATTAAATTTTATTTAAATAGTAAAAAATAAAAAAAAAATTATTTTTTGTTTTCCTTTCATAATTTAATGAATTTTAATAAAAAATGAATACTACACAAGTAAAAAACGTTTCAGTTGGTATTTAAACTGATTGAATTATACCCTGCTCCTATCATTGTCTTATAGCAGTTGCTCGAACCTGTAAAGCCATTCTATAGAAATTTCATGGTTATATCTGACCTATAATTGGGCACAAAACTATCAAGTTTCATTAATTTTACTTTGTTATATATTTTTCCAAATATTTAAAATTAATTTTTGGAGTTGTACAGCAATTATTCGAACCAGTTCAGCCACTTCATTGAAATTTTCAGAACATAATGTTGAATGCCATTGGGCATACCCTTATAACATTTTGGACATACCCTTATAATATTTTGGGCATACCCTTATAAATTAATATCTTTAAATCTAATATCATTTTTAAAATACTTAAAATAACATATTTGTGTTGTATGGCATTTACCCGAAATCTTTGTCCGAATCGGTCTAATTACAATAGCTGCAGTTTGTCCGAAAAGAAACAATTTGTGAAAGTTTTGGTTGTTTATTATTCATGTCTAAATAAACGTATATTTTTAGGCTAGGAAAAAATATATATGTAAGTCGACGACTCTGTTCAAGTGGTTACAAACTCGATACCAAATTCATGAAGATGCAGGGTATAAAAATGCATAAAATTTATTTACAAACAAACGAAAAAAAAATGTAATAAATTCAATGTTAAATTTTAAATAATTCAATATTGGAAAATAATGAAGATGTTTACAAATTTAAATACATAATAATGGCGTAAAATACATAATAAGAATTTTCTTTTTATTCCTGCACTTATTTGATTAATATAAAAAACATATTTTCGGAGGGGTTGGTGGTATATGTATGTACGTTAGGAGCATTCAACTTTCTTAGTTCTTTTTCTATCTTCTATTACTTCAAATTATAAAAAAAGAAAACAACATTGACTCTTTTTTCATTAAGACCTTGTTATGTATAATGTACATATATTTAGCGAACAGGTGCGAAATTTCTCACTTTTGTATTTAATAAGTAAATAATTGTTAACAAAGAAAAACAAAAACACAAAAAATTTATTGAAAAGAAATACAAGTGAATTGATTTTTTCTTCTATCCGTCTGTTTTTTTTTGGCGTTTCTTACAAATGAATAATGAATAACTTTTGCAAAAATAGCGTGAAAATATTTTGATTATAAAATATTTAAGTAATATTTAAAAAAAAAAAATGAATAGAATAATTTTAACATTTCGTTGACAAGGAGAAAATTTATTTTTTTTTTTGTTTAACACACTCATAAAAAAAGAAGAAAATTTTGAATTCTATTTGATTGGCATTGAATAGAATTTTAAAAATTTTTTACTTTTTTTATTAAATTTTTATCTTTAATTAAAAATTTTCTTTTAAGTTTAGTTTTAATACACACTTATATTTGTAAATTTTTTGCTATTTTGTATACATTCTTACTTCTACTTTACTCTAAGACTCACCTATATCTATTGTAAGTATGATGGAATTCCGTATTCCGTCAAAGTTTTGAGAACGCCTTTAAACACTATTTTAATTCAAAACCAAATAATATGGCATTGCATTGTTAAATTAAAAGGTTTTTGCATATCCTGTTAGAAATTTTGTATTATTGACTTGGATATTCTTAAATAATTTTTTGTAAAATTATTTATTGTCATCATCGTTGTATATACCAGATTCTTAATTTATTTCAATAAAAATCTACACTGAGCAAAAAAACAACCTAAATTCAAAAAAAACAACTTTGAATCAAAGTGAAATCAATATGATTTCCGAGTAAACGCGTTTTTTTTTAATTCAAAAACGAACAACTTTGATTCTAAAATGCTAAATTTTCATTGAAAAACTACTTTGAATCAAAATAGTTTCATATAGATTCAAAGATGGTACATTAATATTTTGAAAACGTTTTAACATTGTTTCTAAAATGTTCATTTTTAATTCAAAAATTAATTGATATAGTTTTAAAAATGTTCGTATTTAATTTAAAAATGTTCGTATTTGATTTAAAAAATTTCATATTCGATTCAAAAATGTTCGTTTTTGATTTTAAAATGTTTATATTTGATTTAAGAACGTTCGTATTTGATTTAAAAATGCTTAATATCCATTTGAAAACGAATATACTTACTTTTCGAAATTAAATTTGTAATAATGCTGTAAAACAAAATCAATTCTGTAAATAAAGTTCCGCTTTTCAAAATTTTTTCCATATGGAAGTATTAAAATACAAACTATTATTTTATCTTAAAGCTTGTATTTTCCTATAAATATTACATACTTAATTATATATCTTATATTTTTTCAAAGCTTTAACCTAGGCTTAAGCACCTCCAATGAAATATATCTATATACTTATTATTTACATTATATGTTCTTATATCGAATGTAGGTTCCTCCATTATATATTTGACAGAAATTTTAAGGTGGACTAGTGAAATATGATATATTTTTGATATAAATATTACTAGAACTTCCACTAATACAATACCACTGAAAATGTTCATCAAAATTTTAAAGTAGAAGTCCAATTGTATGATATTTATTTATCAGCTTGCTGATTTTTCTTTCGTAATCGTTGATTGACATTTAATGAAGGACAAAGCTCTCACCAGCGTCACTAATAGTCACTTTTTGTTTATTATTCCCATATTATGTCCTTGAATCTTGCTGTGGATAAGATAAATACATTCAGTAAAGTAGTCAAAATATAGTTTCCAGCATCTAAAAATAAGTAAAAAAAATTTTGGCAACAATTTAATTAAATAATCATTTTAAATTTGCATATTATACCAGCTATGACATTAATTTTTTACGTTATAAAAATTGATGTCTAATTTAAATAATATTTTACCTATATTTGTGGTAGATTCAGATATAACATTTGGGTCTCTTTGATTTGGAACTGACGACTTTTAAAGTAGTAATCCTGTAGGTATTAAAAATAAAATTACAAAATTGTTAATTTTTTATTGTGACATTAGATTACTTTCCATTTTTTCACATGGAAAAGATGCACATATTTGATCAATATGAGAGGGGAAGTCACATCGTCTTAAATTCATGTTATTGAATATAATTTCTTCTACCACTGCGTTAATTATCGAATCTCTATTAGCCTTACTTAATGAATTAGACGTTTCATTTATGAAGAATTGATATTTCTTAAAAAAGTTATTAAGAAAAAGTTAATAAAATAAATAATAATCATTTTGAATTTTTTTCTTTAGAAAATATTTTTGCTTACCTTAAAATTTTGTAAGGGATAGCCACATAAATGATTTTTCCTTAAATTTTGCTCGAAGCCCCTCAGATTTTCCTCCATTATTTCATCTTTACTTAACGTATATGTGTAAGGCTTCTGAAAGTTATATCAACCGCTAAAGAATCGTAGTAAAAAACATTGTTTTGATATTTGCAAAAACTTTAACCAAAACACATGTTTACGAATGTACATGTACCTCTAAAACTGGAAAAAATATGAGGCATTTCAAATTCGTGTAGCAGCTTCATTAAATTCTCATTATCTATCATTTTTCTGGTCTTTCCTATTTCTACATCTTTTGAAGCTTCTTTATTATTGCTTCTATCCCTGGTGAGAGTACTCCTTGGTGATAATCTGCAGCATTTCTCCGTCAGCTTTATAACTCACATCTCCAACTTGAAAATTGCTAATTTTTTTACTTTCAATAGTTTTTGCAGTTTTAATATCTGCCACAATTAATTTTTTTTTAAATAGTTAATTTTTCAATTTTTAATTAATTTTGTAATTTTATATGCACCTCAATAACTAAACACCTCACCTCTTTACAAAGTCTTAATTGGAAATGAAAAAAATGGCAATATATTTCAAAACAATATAATTTCAAAATGTTTCAATTTTAATCTAAAAATGATCAACTTTATTTTAAAAACATTCAACTTAAATTCAAAAACGTTCAACTTAATATCAAAAACGTTCGACTTTATATTGAAAATGAACGAATTGTTTTTTATTTTGAAGGTATACCAAATAAAAAAATTTAGATTCAAATAGGTTCATTTTTAATTTAAAATTGGAGCAATCTAAAATCAAAAATGACATTCTTATTTCAAAGCTTGCATTTTCGATTTGAAAATGCTACTTTGAAATTAAAATATTTCAACTTTATTATGAAAATGTTCATTTTTGATTTAACAATGTTTCGTGAAAAGTTTTAAAAAATGTTTTATAATGCCACATTTTTATTTCAAATACGTTCGTAATTAATTCTAAAATGCATTTTTTCGCTCAGTGTATATTTTTTATTAAATTGGCATACTAGAATTTTGAAAATTTTAATTTTAAAGTAATTTTTTAAAGATATCTTATAAAATTTGCAAGACACAAAATATATTCATATAATTTTTTAATATTTTATTGAAAATTGCAATGTGCTGTATAAAATCTAAAATTTAACATAAAATTTTATTAAATATACAATTAATTAATTAATTGCACATTTGTACAAGTAGGTAATTGCCTCTAATTTAATGAATTGAATAAATTTGAATGGTCAATTGCCCATGATAATAATCAATATTATTATTTAATGTGAATAAATTAAATTAAATTTATATTTAAAAGCTGCTACATATTTCAAAAAATGGTCGGAAATTTCAAATTCTCATATTATTACGCTATAAGAACAAAAATAAATCTTCTGACACTGCAAATACTATTGCTCATTCTAAATTATAGAGCAATAATTTTTTTGTAATATTATTATTTATTTAATTTTTTTTTCTTTCTATTTAATAATAAATTATAAATTATAATATTTGTATGTATAAGCAATTATAGAAAAATTAAATATTCATCTAAAATCATCAAAGTCATCTTAAAATTATAGTCTTTTCATAAAACAATTTTCTTTCCTGTTCCTCTAATATTAACATTTGCTCTACATTACTCTGCAAAAATAAATATTATAATTATATTTAAAGAAAATCGGCATAGCTATAATAAAATATAAAATTTATGAAAATTTTTCTTCAATTCTTTTTAAATAATATTGCATACGTTTAAATATACGGTACTTACGTTTATTTATTAAAGGCAAACTAACAATTCACATACTCAAGTACATTATATGTGTGTGCACCATATATGAATACGGATAGCTAAAAGGAATTTCATGTTCTATTGAAAAACAAGATTCTAAATCAAAAAAAAAAGAGAGAAAAATAGATTATGAAAAAAAAAAATTTACTAATTTTTAATTCAGTTTGACTTTAAAATTATGATAAGATAACCATCACCATATTTCATCGATTTAAAATAGAAAATTTCTCTACATACATATATGATGTTCATAGTAATTTTAATTTATGTAAAAAATACATACAAGCATTCATACATACATATTTATATAAAAATTCACCGCGATTGGTAGTGTGTATCAATTGGTCTTACATTAATCTCTTTATAATATTATTGAATTATAAGAAAAATTTTCATATTTATAAAATGCTAATGCAACGAAAATTCATTAATATATAGAATACTAGACTGTCGTTATAGGCCGATCGGAGTATTTGTACTATTTTGTGCTTCGTACTATAACACTCTTTCTCATTTCACATTTTGTAGACATTATATTTTGCTTATTGTTCTGTAGAAGTTGGAGGATCAATTTTACAAAAAGATTGTAGCAGATAAAGAGAAATACGGCTGGCAAACTAATCAAAATTTATTGGAGATTTTAAGCAGATATTAATTTTTGTTGTTATCATGTTATAATATTATTAATCAATACCGGAATTTGACCAGAGTATCTTACAAATTTTTTTTCGTGGCAAAGTGATTTTTGATGTAATGAAGTTCTTGTATTTGTGGCTGTTTTCGCTTTTCTTAATTTTCGTTTTGTTATTTCTATATTGATGTGAAGTAATTTGTAAGTTAACACAATATTTTGCTATTTTTATCCTACAATAAACTTAGGTTTACATAATTAAGGTTATTAGTTTTGCAAATGCAGTTTGGTTGTAAATTAATTGCTGAGACACTTAAGCAACTAAAATTGTCGAAATTGCTAAACTGCAATCAGTTTGTAAAATATGACAAACAATGTATGACAAACCACGCATGCGATCATGGAATTGCTCTTGAATGTAAAAAGCGTACGCTCTTGAATGTAAACCAATGAAAAACAAATAAGCAATCAGGCAACTGTAAAACTAAAAATTGCATGTCTGCCTGAATGCTTAGTTTATTGTTTTTGTTTTAGCAGTCTATACCCCTTTTTCTTGTTTTAAATTGAAAAAATAACTCCTTTTCAAAAAAAAATCAAACGGCATCCTTGATGGAATATAATATTTAAAAAATAAAAATAATAAAAGAAAAAAGAAAAAGCCGGAAAAAGATCACTGAACTGATTTTTATTTTATTTTTTCGAAACTAGCAATTTTAATTTTTATTCTATGAGCGTTTAAAGAAGAGAAGAGTAATGGCATAAGTAAGAAAAAAAATTAGCTTGTCATATTCATAATAAATTGCGAATAATATGCAAATCTTAATTCAAAAATAATAATAAAAAAAAGAAATTTATTGTTGTTTCCAATCATTTGTCAGAATGGAAAAATACAACAAGAAGAAAAAAACCAAAGAACACTTCATTTTCCTCTTCACATTTCCTCCTTTTCTGTAATATGAAACAGACAGACGTTCAGTAAAAATTCTCTTCATGAAGTTTTCACTCTATGTCTTTTATTTATTTTCTCTTCTTACTATTTTTTTACTCTTTTATTTTTTATATCTTTCGCCTTTGTATAACTTTGACATTGGCCTTATAAATCGCCCACCCATGAAAAATTTTAATAAAAAAATAAAAAAAAAAAATGAAAATATTTTGTTGATTTTGCACGTTTTTTTTTTTATTAAATGGGCAATCCATTTCGAATTGAAATTTGAATCTGGAATTTCCTGAGAGAAAAATAATTTTCCGTTTACGCTTCCGGTGAGGAAATGTTATACGAAATTAAAGTTAAAAGCAGTATTATTTTTCTTTTAATTAGGTTAACAATTCCGAAATTCATTCCAAAATTCATTCCGAAATCCATTCCGAAATTCATTTTGAAATATAAAAGAAAATTCATTCCGAAATTGGAAATTTCGAAATTTAATTTGTCTTTCAGTATTTTCTCTTTTAAATTTACAAAATTATTTTTCTTATTTTAAATTTTACTATAAAAGTGAATATATCACCCAGAAAATCGCAATTGGGTGAATTCACCTATAATTGGGTGAAGATTAAACGGTATAAGAATAAAGATGTACTGTATAACATTTTAATTTACAAAATATTAATAAAATTGCCAAATTCAAAATTAATTCTTTCGAGAAAACTTTTCTCTACTTTTATAATTATTTGTGCATATTTCTTCAAAAATTTCACTCATCCACTCAAATTAAACTTAAATTCAATTTATAAGAACTGATCACAAAAATATTATGTAAGTATTTACAATAAATATAATTTCAGATATAAGTATGAATTTTTAAAATTCCTGTTTTGTTATTTCATATTTTTGCATTTAGAAATAAAAAGAAATAAATTTTAATTTTGTAAATGGGCAGTCAGTTCAAGATTTATAGCTCCTTATAATCTTCGCATATATTGATATTAAATTCTTATCGATCACATTTTTTTTTTGTTATATTGAAAAATAAACGTACAGTGTTCTTAAAATATGTAATTTGATTTCACGATTTTAAGGTAGTTATTTTCTATCTATACATATGAAGCCTAAAATTATAATTTCGGTTTAATATTTAAGCTTTGCGTATACACAACATGTCCGGTTTATTTAATTCTAAGCACAACAAATGTAAATCTATAACATCTATATTCTTAATAGTTGGGTTTGATTTTTACAGATACACATGCTTAAGCTACATAGTCATTAATCTTTTCTATTGGTGTTACATAGTTTTACTCCTTCTATATTATAAAATTATTTTCCTAAATTATTTATGTAAATTTTTGCAATATGCTTTGATTTACTTATACATATACATATGTATGTAATTTCATTACTTAATATGGCATCAGCTAAAAAACTGAAATTACAATTAAATTTAGAAAGGTGCGCCCCGGTATTATTTTTAAAACAAAATACATTTTTGTTTTTTTTCTGTTTTCTTTAGACTATTTGGTTATACAATTATTATTTTCATAGAATTTGTGATTTTTGGCGATATAAGACAATGAATAAAATATTTTAAAATATCAGTCACTTAACGTTTAATATTTATCCAAAGAAGAAATATGTTATTTACTCAACATCTTATAGGTTATATTTAGGTTTTCCTATATGTAATTTACTTAAAATCAGGGTCTTAATAATTTGTATTAGAGTAAGTATCATAGTGTTGTTGGGTATAATATGTTGTACTGGGACGCGGTTACTGGTTAATAATTTGTTATATTTAATTACTGGTTAATAAGTTGTTATAATATAGACGCGAAAGAGTTGTACTAAGTAAGGAATTTTTATTTAAATTGTTATTAAACGTAAACATATCGATGGTATGCTATCAAATTCATTGACGACGATTCTAATATTATAAGCATTTAGGCGAAAATTGAAAATTAATTAAAAATTAAGAAGCTGAATTCCCAAATGTAATGAAGAGGAGCATTCACTTTATTAACCTATTTATGCAGCCATTTGTTTCTTATGTCATGAAATGGTACATGTGAAAGTAAAATTACCATTTTCAAGTTTTTTTCTGTCTCGATAATGCTTAAATTACACAAATGTTATTCGAATTCGAACCATAAAAATTATACGAATATTTTTTTTTTAACTAAATTCAAGTAATTTTCGAATTTTGAAGTTTCAATTCAGAAATTTCTATACTTTTTTTGAGACAATAATTTTTATTTTTACAATAAATGCATAAAAATAATTTTTATATTTTTTTTTTTTCTAAATTAGGTACTAAAATTTCTATTCCATAATTTTTTTTATATATCTTGATGAATTTATTGTTTATTTACTTGAACAATTTTGATTTTATGATGACTACTAGAATATTGGTAAAATCATTTGTGGACAAATTTTTTGAATAATTCAACAAATATTTAAAGTGCATACTTATAGGATGAAACAAAAATTTTTTTTGAAATATTCCATATAAATATATGTAAGTGTTTTTAATTAAACTGGTTCAACAGATTCGGCAAAGAATTAATAAGCCTTAATAAATAATAATTGAAAGTAAACAGTTTATTTCTCAAAATTTATATAGAATGGTTCCAATTGAGGTGGGGACCGAATTTGATATATGTATAAAAAGGAGTACAGTCTAATTATTCTGGCGTACAATAGACGTTGATTAATTCAAAGTACTGGAAAGGTATATAATTATGCTCATTGCTCTTCGAGTCTCCTGTCAAATTAAAAAATTTTTGACACTCAAAGTATTTCTTCCCATACATTTGTTATATGGCGAATCCTCGAACTTTTGTAATAATTTTCATTCCTTTGCATAGCAATTTTAGGCAAAATTTCATACCTCATAATATAATAATTCGAAATTTCAAAATTTTTAATGTTCGGTAAGTTTGACTTTTATCTCTTGTCGTGCGCTCTATTTCTTTCTCTTCTTTTCTCATTTTTGAATTTTTTTTTCACAACTTTAGCATTACTTGATTGTCATTTCGTTTCTTTTTCACTGATAAAGATAACTACAACTATGTAAGCATGTAAGGGAATTCACTTATATTTATTTTCATTGCTATATTTTGTTAGTTGGAAGTTTGAATGTATGTTAGTTAAATTGAGAAATGTTTATTCTTTTCCAAATATGTTTACTGTCATTGTTGTTATTTCTCTTTTTTATTTTTTTCCTTTTCTATTATTTACGTTACTATTATGGACACAATCAGCTCAGTACTTGAATTTTATATCATCTATCGTTTCTTAGTTTGGTTCGCCTTCGCTCGTTCATTATATTTTTTGGCGTTTAGTTTCTTTTGTTTTTAATAGTATATTTTTGTTTACAATTTATTTCGAGATCTTTTAGAAGAGTTTACGTTATAATATTGCAAAGGAATGTTAAAAAAAAATTAAACAACAATCGGCAATAACCAAAATAACAAAGAAATTGAAATAAATTTAACAAGCCAAACTAACTAACCGATTGCTCAAAAATAGAGTCATATATGTGTACATAGTTGAGACTAGAGAGATTGTGTTCGAAATTGAATAAAGTATTAAGAAAACTTATAAGTAAGTATGTGGTTGAAAAAGAAATGGAAAAAAGATTTTTTTAATAGCGATAAACAAAGTGTGAAAATGTTTGAAATTTAATGATGATTTACAAATTACAAGCAAAGTTGATATTTTTATGGAAGTGTTAAGAAAGAGAAAAACATAAGAAAGAAAAATATAGTTTGTCAGTTTATCAAGATGGAAAGAGGAAAAAAAATAATGTGAAAAAAATTTAGTCACTAAATATTGCATAAGAGGCACATTCATACAAACTTTTGTTGTAAGGCACATGGTTTCTTTTTTGATTTTTAGTGTTTCGTTTTAGTTTTTATCTTCAAAATTTTCGATATTTTTGTCTAATTAATGAGAAGAATTGTTTTGGCTATTTTTTTTTTCAATTGAATTTTTATGACGTTTATTACTTCATTTTATGTATTTTTTGTTATTTAACAAGTTCTAATAAATCAGAATTAGGTGCTAAAATTTTTAATCTATTATAATTAATTTTTATTTAGAATTTTTTTTAGTAAACAGTTGAAAATTCTTTAAGATTTCTTTACATTAATTATAAATATTTTCTTGGTTTCTATAATTTTTTGTTTGATTTAATGGAGTGAGTTGTAAAATTAGAATACGATCTAATGATGCAAAATTTCATTTAAATATACGTCATATTACAGTACAAGAATGTATTTCATGAGCAGTCAAAAACATTTTTTAAAATTTGAAATTTTACAAGAGCTGCAATTAACACAAAACTAAAAAACAGATTCGGATACATTCATCGAGAACCAAAATAAGGTGTTTCAAATAATTTGACAAGCAATTTTTGGGATGATTCTTTAATAAATTTCAAAGCAAAAAATTGTATGGGTGGGGAGGTGGTGGGGTGCAAATATACTTGTTTTCAAGTAGTAATTTCCCCAGCACATAGATAAATGATTATAACTTCGAAACCACCCGACGTAGAACAACTATTAGGGGTTTGCTTTACAGGCAATTAATTGATCTTTATTTTTGGTCTTGCAATAAATTTGATATGAGCCATAGTTTTCGAGGTCGTCAAAGTCAAAATTTTTGTTTTAATACAGGTGTTAAAAATCAAGTCAAGCGGTCTCGAATTATTGTCATCAGACCTATTTAACAGTGGATAGCTTTAACTCAATCTAAAACACACCTAGGCGATAATAACTTCTTAAAATTAGTCAAAACTGTTCAATTATTTGAAATTTCTTAAATTTTTGGTTCCAACTCTCTATAAAATATTTTTTTACTTGGGTAGCTAAAATTTTAATACATTTTTGTTAAATTTTAATAAAAATTTGTTACACGAATTGAATTTATTTTAAAGATTGATTTTTCTAATCGAAAAAAAATTAAATATCAATAAAATTTACATTAAGTAAATAAAATAATTTTACTCCAAATTACAAAAGTAGACACGTTAAAATTTTCTCCCTTTAATATAAAAAAAATAATTCTATGTATTTTGTATATAAGTCGTATAGATCCAAGATTCCAAGCTCATATTTCGATTAAACTTAATTTTATTATTATTTTTTGTGCAAAATTTTTTTCGATGAAAATCTAATTTCTATCAATAATAAAAAAAAATGAAAACCAATGAAAATACCTAAATACCAAAAATGAAATTCTTCGCCTTTTTATTTGAATTGAATTTCGCATGCATGCATTTCAACAAAATTTGATTGTTTTGACTGCAACTAGACGAAAAATAAGAATAAAGACTTCATATTTTTTTTTCTTATTTGTCTTGATTTTGTATTTGCTATTGTTTTTTTCTTGTTTTTCCATGAAAATCATGTAATATGAATTCCAGGCACGTTTTATGATTTTTCAACCACACTGGGTATACAATAAGAAAAATGAAAACATGAAAATCAAAAGAGAAATTGGAAAACAAAAAATTACCAAAAAGCACAAAGACCCAAAATGTACTTGAAAAACTATTATAATATTAAAATACTTAAATGCACCCAAAATATAGAAATATGTACATATGTATGTATGTGTGTATATAACAAAAGTTCGAAATTCCTTTTCGTTTATCTCGGGAAAAATTTTTTGTTCTCGTTCTTTTGTTTTTTTTTTCGAATGAATTGAAATTCAATTCATTTTAATTCTATGGCTCATTTTCTCTAGAAATAAGTATGTTTTCCGCTTTTCATTACATTTTTTGAATACGTGCAAAGATATATGTGTGTATGCAAGTCATATATCACTCCAAATCAAACTATTTAGGTATTCCATTCAATAAACACTTTTTCCATATATTTTGGTAAATTTCACATAAATTTAAAGTTTTACCAATTGATTGAATTCTTAAAATTCAATCAGAAATCAAAATTGGTACCTTAAATCTATATAAATATACAATTTAAATATAGGAGGCACTCAGCGTATTAGTGGCCTACCTGCAAAAATGACATTTCAAGTAAATTGCGATTGAAATATTTAAATATTTAATTTTTAAGAAAATTTTTAAAAGGCAAAAACAAACTTAGTGAAAAAAGGAGTAAACTAAATATTTTGAAAATATAGAACAATTCTTTAAGCCATTACAGCTCTATTGAACGTAATAACTCATTTTTGCAAAAATGTTGGATAAGCCTCTAATGCGATGAGCGCCTGATATGTACGTACATAATTTAATTGATTTATAATTCTCAAATAGAAATTATGTGCAATAAACAAACATAACAGTAACACGTACATGTTATACTGGCAAAATTAAATCAAATAAGTCGAAATTAACTCAACTTGTCGGAAATCAAGAAAATGTGCCGGAAATCGGGAAAATGTAATTGTAGCTAAAACCAACGACGCTTTATCTCTTAATGTTTTTACACAAAGGAAGAAAACCACCACCAAAAACAGTTCATGGTTAAGTTCTATTTTACTTCATATTTTAATTATAAATTATAAATTTAATTGCCGTACAAAAAATTTTAATTTTCAAAATTGGAAAAATAGGAATTTTCAATAGAAGACGCAAAAAAGAAAATATGAAATAATTTTTTGTAATAATTTTTCTTGAGAAACAAAAAAAACAAACGAAAACTATTTTATGCTCTTTTTGTTTTTTTTTTTTGTTATTTTCTCGGAAGTAAAAAAATGTCACGCTTTTCATTTTAAAATTCCCAACCTACCCCAACTATGTTTTCAATAGGCATTTTTAAAAATAAAAACAATAAAAAAAAAGAAGAAAAACTAAAAATTTCTTAAGGAATTTTAAAATTCGCGTATTTATTTTCGATATTTTTTTTGTTTTTGTAATTTTCTAATTTAAAAATGTGGAGGCACAAAAAATATTTATGTATAATTAGTACATACATATTATATACATACTTATTTTAGGTGTACATATGTATAATATTATATGATTTGAATACATTCCTACATACATGCGTACATACTTCAACAGTTTGTCAACAAAAACATTTTTTAAGTAATAAAAATGAGGAAAATTAAAATATAAAAGAGTTTAATGCACGTAAAAATTTTGAAATTTAGCCAACATAAAAAAAAGAAAAATAATATAATAAAAACAAGACATAAATATTATTTTTTTTATACATAGTTTATATACATACATATATGCATAGTTACAATAAATATTTAAATTAATAATTTTAATATGCAAAATATATGATTGGAAAAGGTGCGGATTTCAGGTCGTTCTAGTTTGGAATTTAAATTTCTTAATAAACAATATTCGAATTTTAGAAAATTTTCTTTAATTTTGGTGCCTTGTTAATTAATTGCCCTGGTATATCAGTATAAATATTCAGCAAATTTCAGTTTAAAATTTCTTCAATGAATTTTTAGAAGATTTTTAAACAGAAATTGAAAAAAAGAAATTAAATTCTTGGATTTGATTGTGGCTTAATTGAATTATATAAAGGCTTTGTTCTTGGATTTTTTAAACTAAAGTTTATTAAGTTAATTAAGAATTGAATTTAATCAAAGATAATTGAATCTTACATATATTTCCAATGTTTTGTCCCAAGAAACTAAATAGCAAAGACAATTTGACAATATATAATCAATAACTTAGCAAGTAATATAACGAAATTGGTTTTCAATATTAAATTTTTTATAATTAATAATTGATTTCTTGTCTAATAATTAACAATAATTGAATTGTTCTTTGATTTAATCGTATTTAAGTACAAGAATTCGTCTATAGCAGAAAAAATATATCGGTAGAATAAAAGAAATCATGTAACATTCTAACTTCTAGACTAAAAGTGGTTTAACTTCTAGACTAAAAGTGGTTTTCTAAAAAGTTACTCACATTTCGGAAACGAGAGAGAAACATAACTTTGAAAACATTCTTCTCATTTAAAAATTACATTACATTATGAGTGCATTAGACTTAAGTTCTACTCATTAGAATGAGTAAAAAACAGAAATATGGAAATTAGGGAGGGCCATTAAAATTTTTTATTTATTTAATATTTTTTTTTTAATAAAATTTTTGACTTTATATGATTTAAACTAATTTTTATTATTTTTTTATATTACAGGTAAGCAAATGGAAATATATGATAATTGAAGAGCTTTTCAAACCAATTAGTGAGGCTAACTTTGTATTCTGAAATTTTCAACAAATGATATTATGTAGGTACATTTTAAATGAGTGTGTTTTTGAAAATTTAAAAAGCGATTTTAAAATTTTTTCGAAAATATCAGAACGAATGGACATTGGATAAAAAGTATTTAAGTTAAATTTGAAGAAAATTAATTAAGATAATGGAAATCTTGCATTTATAAGGCGAAATGTGAACCTACATATATTTAAAACAACAGCATTTTTTGTTGGTATTTAACTATTTTATTCAAATCTAGTTTTTATAATTTTAAATGCAATATTTTATTTTTTTAAATTATTTCTATCAAATTTTATTTGTATTTGAATTAGGAAAGCTAATAAATATTTTATTATCGGATAGACAGAATAAGAAAAATATAAATGTATAAAATTTCTTTTTTGATTACAATATTTTTGGCAATTTACCAAGAAAATGCCGATTTGAAATTTTATTTTGTTTTCTTTTAAAATTTTGGTAATTTATTTACATAATTAGTTGCCAATTCATTAATTTTTTTTGTGCTTCTTTTCTTCTTAAATATTGCAATCATTATAAAATTGAAATATTCGTATTCTAAGCAATATTGACTGAGAATTGTACAAAATAATAAAATTTTCTCTTTTCCCTACACATACAAATTTATAATAATTTTCTTTTTTCTTATAATAAAATCAATTTTTAATAGATGACGTACGTAGATTGTTAAATCTTTATTTTTAAATTTTGTTTGTTTGTTAGTAAATTAGGGCAAATTTACTTGTACTGACTCCTGACAATTAAAACATTATTGTAATAATTTTAGTTGAAATATTAGTGTTGTTATAAGGATCAACAATTAGATGAGTTTCGTGTAAATTTTTTAATATTAGTAAAGATAGTAAGGGCAAAAAATTAAAAATAAATTTTTCAGATGAAATTTTAAAGCAATTCAATAGTGAAATCGTTAAAATCATGTTGCATGGTATTGTGTCTTATACTGTATTTGGCACAAGTGAGTCCGTCTCGCATTTATTCGATTAATTGCAATAAATTATTCATTGTCCGATGTCAGGATGGCGTACGTGTCTCCTACTAGTTATATCACTTAGTAAATAAATACAAAATGTTATTTTCTCAAAGTCAAATGAGAAATTAAGGAGAAAATTGAAATTGTTTTTTTTTTTTTTGTCTTAAATGCGTTCATAATAATTTTTTTTTCATTTTTTGTTTATTTGTAAATAAAATAAACTTTAAATACCAATTTGGCAATTTTCCATATTAAGAAATAAATAAAAAAAAATAATTTAATATTTTTACTTTTTGTTTTTGATGTGAAAGAAAGAAAAATTCTTGTTAATAATTACGCTAAATATGGAGAAAATTTAATTTGAGAAAAATGAAATGAAAACAAAATTTGGAAAAAAATAAAGACATTTGAGTTGAAAAGTGCTCAACACACGCACTACACTTGTGTCATTATAAATTTTTTTTTATAGTTTTATAATTAAAAAAGTGTCAATAGAAAGTCTAATTGACACTAATTAAAAATAAATCAAAAAATATTTTAATGAAGTGAGAATATTTGGAAATTTTATGATTTTTAATTTTGAAGTAATTTATTAATTAGCCAATGAATTTTTTATGAATTGTGGGTAGTTTTTTTTTTTTGGTAAAATGTTTATAAATAAAATATTGTATGTGTTTTATAATAAGTTATGCAAACATTGAGTAATGGGAAAAGTAAAAATTATTGTCCTTTACCAAATGATAGAAGACATAAAAAATTTTGATTATTGATTTTTGATAGGCATAACATTTTGTTTTTATTGATTACTTAATTACAAATTTGAGAGATTTATAGAAATTTTTAAAAAATTTCAAAAATTGAAACATTTAATTAAGGTGAATAGCACTTTTTTAGCGTTTAAAGTCATAATTTCCCTTAGTAATGGTTAAAATTTTATTTTGATAATATAGTGTAAGAACGATTTACATTTACTTCAATTTAAAATTGCTTATTTTATTAAAGATTAAAAACAAATTTAATAGTAGTTTTAAAATTAAGAAATACACAAAGTGTTCGAGAGTCTGTGCAAATTGATAGAATGCGTCAAAGTGAATAAAAACATTAAGTTACATTTTCCTTCTCCGTGAGTTATGAAACTTCAAATTTTGTTTTTCTGAAAATCTCGTATTTTTTACATTTTTGTTTATACGAGCTATATAATAGGCAAAGCCAACTTGATCATTTTGGATCTCAAAAATTTTTTCTTCTAATTTTTTTAATTTAATTCAAATGCAAAAGCAAATTTTTTAAGAAATTTTTGCAATAACATTCAAACTTTAATTATAATTTACTCATAATTACCCGTTAACTTACCCACCTTTTTTATACGGAAGTTAACACTTAACGGCCGGCTCAAACTTGCTCTGTTTTTTCTAGTTTTCGGGCATTTTTTAGCGGAACTTAAAAAACATGCATATATGGATTTAAAGCGTTGTAACTACAATAAAACTTTATTTTCATCACCTGAACATCACTTTCTTCATTAAGGTTCTCAAACTCAACATCACTTTCTGATAAATTTTCTAAAAACTCTTTGCTGCTTGCTATTTTTAACCGTTATAAAATTATTTAGAAATATTTCCTAAAATCAAAACTACGCCGTAGGAACAACAGGCGGATAGTTCTTTAAATAATAGTATCAAGAAAAGATAACAATGTGCATAAGAGAAAACCCCTAATACAAAATACTAAATATTCATGCGAAAACGTAAATCTACGGGGTCCGTCCGTTAAAGTGTT
Organism: Condylostylus longicornis; assembly: GCF_029603195.1. NCBI lineage: Eukaryota > Metazoa > Arthropoda > Insecta > Diptera > Dolichopodidae > Condylostylus > Condylostylus longicornis. The sequence goes on along the minus strand of NW_026577973.1, from coordinate 13,157,766 downwards.
AAGGTATTCTGACCTTCATAGAATACACTCTTCCTAGTTTTCTCAATAAAGTTATTCTGTTTAATATTCAAAACAAAATTTGAAATTATCTAAATAAAAATATTTTTAATCATTAATAGCTAATTATGTATACAGTTTTTATATTCCATTCAACGTTATTACAGAACAGCATTATGAATGTAAATACAAAATAAATTAGGAAAATGTACACTTGAACCTTATTAATCAAGTTTAAACACAAAAAAAAAAAACACAATTGCTAATATTTATGGAAATCATTTTCCCATTATATTTTTAATTATAATTTTACTCTATAAAATTTTAATTTTTATTAGCCTAATAATAATTAAGATTGTATATGAGATCTTTATGTCATAAAATTAATTATGTCTACTCATTCAAAAAATTTTAATAGTCATTATTAATCATACTAACACGAAAAAATACTAATATTATTTACTTTGTTATTAAAATTAAAATATTGTAAACATTATTTAATACGATTCTGATAAAAAAACGGGTGTTATTTAATTTTTGTACTCTAACATTTTATTATACAATTTATTTAATAAATAATCAAAAAATATAAAAATTGTTGAACAATGATTACTTAGTATTAAGTATTTTTAGTTGATTGAAATTCAAACAATTTTGTTATTACTTCAGGGGTATTATCAATTTAATTAGCATGCAAGTTTGTTATAAAAAAATTCCCTATGCAATTTTAATTTGAAAATAAAGTGCAATGTATAATGAAAATATTTTTGCACACCTGTACATTGTATAAAAGTTGTGATTGTATTTGAATAGTAGCTAAAATAATAATTATAATAACCGTGATTAAAAGTCATTTGAATATTAAATATTATATTTAAATTTTATTTTATGATTTTTCGTAATGACTTCATATTATTATTGTTATTCCATATTGTTATAGTTATCGTAAGTTGGCATGTACTTTTATATTTAAATACAAATAGTACATTTTGTGATTAAGTACAATTTGATACAACAATATTATGGCAAAACTTTAAATTTTTTTTAGTTTCAAATTGAATTAGAGTTGATTCGGGTTGAATTGTGCTATAATTCGTACTATCGGGTTGATTCGTACTATAAGGACAGATGGAATTAGAGTTGCTCCTAAATTCAGAATTAAATTCATTTTTGATCTTAGTCGAAGTTGTAAGACTAAAAACTTTGAATATTAGTAATAAAAAATAGCCAAGTAATTACTGTAAGAGGCAAAGCAGCTGTGGATGATTAAAAAGAATTTAAATTTTGCTTTTCTAATTGACCGGAGTTCGCCATTTCACATAAACGGCGAAATAATCCTTTAATAAATAATTTCTTAAAGAAAACTTATTTTTGTTATTAAAAGGATAGCAAAAAAATATTAAGGTCCTTATATTATGACCGGCGAAGCGAATGGAATTTTTGGCGAATATGAATTTTTGGTATTATGATTAGCGAATTTGCCTAAATTTTAAACGAATGAACTGTTAAATCTGTCATAATTTAAAATATTATTCGATTCGCCTAGTCCATTCGACTTGCCTAGCCATTCGCATCGCCGATCATAATAAGGGTATAAGGTACAAAATGTTTATTTTTAAATAAAAGTTAATTTTCAATGACATAACAAACTTAAAATTATTTTCGAAATTACATTAATGATCTTCGTTGCCTAAATGAAATTAAAATTGCTTACATATTTTATTTCATTCGGTTTTTGTCCATGCTTACAAGATAATGAATTTCTATATGCTATACCAACATTTTCGACATTTAGAATTGCCGCTATCATGCGTTTTTTTTCCTAGAGGAAGGTTTCTTTTAAATTTATAAAAAGACATTGAAATGAATGTAAAGTGATGAAATAGGGTTCCATTAATGAGACCGTCTTATAAGCGGGATTACACTATGTATATTCGTTTTACAACATTTAATTAATGAAATATACCAGGAAATACTGAAATGATATTTTGTACAAGTCTATACCTTATTGTTTTGAATTTCTCATCGTGTCCAATGTCCGCACCATTTTCATTTTAAATATTAAAACTAACTAACACCATAACTTTTAAGTTGTACTATTAAATTATTTCATTTTTATGGAACGCATCATTTTACGCAACATTATAATTTTTTCTATTAAATTAATCAAATCTAATATTATTCATAGCGTTATTTTTTTTTCCAAATAGCATTTTAAAACAAAGGAAAATTCTTAAAAAAAAAAAACAAAAGCGAAAATTCTCAAATAATTTCCTATATAAAACTATAAAATCGTGATAATCATAAAATTTATTTCTATATAATGAATAGAGAAAAATTCTAAAGCTGAACGATGAAAAAGAAAAACAAAGTATGAAATAAATTTCAAACGTGAAATAATATCGCGATTTTTATAAAGAAAAACAAAATTAGAAAAAAAAGAAGAACAATATAGAAAAAACAATAAAACAAAAAAAAATAATAATTCCAAAAAATCAAAATTGGGCATTGAATTTTTTTTTAATCCCATCCATAAATAATTTGCCAAAAATTTTGAATAAAAAAATTCTTTTTAAAGCAAGCAATTCTCTTCTCCTCTTTTGTTCTAAGCTGGAAATAAACCCACCATTCTAAGAGAGCGTGTTCCCTTATTAAAAAAATATTCTAATTTCAATCATTCTCGGGGTGATGTTTTTTTTTATTTGCCATGTTCTTTTTTAATTGTTGCCTGTCAGAAGAATTTTACTGTCATAATTTAAAAAAAAAAAAAAGAATAAAATTGGTATTTTTTTTTTCTCAAATTAATTCTATTCCCAGTTTGTAAGATCACGATCACTTAATTTTGTCCAAAAAAAAAAAAAAGAGGAAATTTAAAATGAAAATTACACAGAACTTTAGGATACTTAAGCGGAATTTTTATTCGAATTCATATTTAAATTCCGGTGTTAGATTGTTATTAAGAAATTTCATAGAAAATAATGAGCAGCCCGTTTATTAACACCCTATGTTTCACAAAAACTCACCTGTTAAAATACTGCTAGAACAGTATAAACTAGTAGATGCCTTTTAATGATTAAACACAAAAATTTTTACAAATTGTAATTAATATTCTAAATCTATGGCATAAATACAAAATTAATTTGGTTTTAATTAAAAAAATTTGAACTAAAAAGTTCGGAACGAAATATCTATTGCCTTAAATTAGGCCGTAGTTCTATTGTTTAAAATTTTGAATCTTGACAAGTTTGTAAAACAGATGTAATTTGGGTGAGCTTCTTGGATCAAGTATACCTAATATTAATTTAAAGTTCGAATCTTATAATTTTTACGAATCGAACAACAATTTAATTATAACACTACCGGAAAGTCTTAATTTTAATAAAAAGAACAGTAAGAGTATAAAATTCGAGACAGAACAAGCACGAAACGATCATAGGCAATTTTTTTTTTTATTATTTCTTTTATAATTTTCGAGGCAATTTGCGAATTTTTAATCAACCTTTAGAATTTTTTTATTTCATTTTTTAAGTTCTAAACTTGAAAAAGTTTCATAATCGTTAACGTCGTCGCGCGACTTTACTACTATTGTTGTTGATTTATTAAAAGTGTTTATAATTCTTATTTTTTTGTTATTTTCAAGGTCAGTCTTTAATCATCGTTCCGATAATAAACATAATAACTATAATAATAACATAAAAGTTAAAAAAGCAAAAAAAAAAAATTTAATTTTCGCAATTTTCACAAATCTAAAATATTTTGTTTATGTAATTTGTAATTGCCTACTTTGAGAAGAAGAAATACACAAAAAAAAAATTAGACTAAAATTTTTGAAAAGTGTGAAATGTTTTTTAAAAGTGGCAAATCAGTATTTACTTATCAAACATTGGTCAAACAGTTTGTTTGATTCGATAAATTTTTGGTTCAAGTTCGAACAAAATTTATAAACAATGTTTAGTGAATTAATACTGCCTAGTAAAATTTGAAGTTGGGGTTCGATGCTTTTGTCCTCAAGAACATGCTATTTTCAGATTCTCAGATTAAATTTTTTTTGTGTTGAGTATGAAATCTAATTCAAATTAGAATTATAAAGTTTGATTATACATTAATGTACGTAATTTAGTAAATTTATAATGTTAGTTTAAATTCTACTGGCACAAGTCATAAAATTAGCGCCACCTACTCGCTTTCAGCCGGTGTTGTCAGCCGTACAGGAAGTACGTTACCCAGCAGATAACTGCGTTATCTACCTTCGAGAAGGTGAGACCTGGATTCGTTGGCAGAGATACTCCAAACAGTATGGCGTTTCATGGTATTTCCCAGAAGTACGGCCAGAGATTATTCCTGGACCATGGCCAATTACCAATATTTGCCTCTCAAAATTATGATCAAACTTTAAAAATTGGAAAAGGAGTAGAATTCATTCAAAACCAAAAGAAGTAGAAATCATTAAAATTCTAGCTTAAAAATTAAAAACACAATTTTCTTACGAATCATTCAAGTTATTTAATTTTGAAGTTTCCAGTAAATTTCGAAAAAAAAAAAATAAGTACTTGTCTCTTCAAATGTTCTAATTAAAATAGAACTATGCTTATATAACATTTAATTTTTGGAAAAAATTCTACTGTAATTTTTTATGGTTACAACATCGTTATTATTTTTTATTATACTCGTATGCTTCAAGGCATACATTTACTTTGTCTTGAAAACATTTGGTAATAAAAATTATAACAAAAATAAATTTATTAGCAAAAAAAAATTGTTATTTAATTTTTTAATAAGTTATTTATATTTTAACCCCTTAAGACCTATTGTTTAGAAGAATTGGTTATAGATTGTATGGTTTTTAATTTGAATATTATTATTATTCTCGTATGAGTTTTGAACGTCTAGATTTTTAAATCATATAAGTTCCTTTTCTCTAGAGAAAATGGACTAATAATTGATGATTTTTCATTCAAAAATTCAAAATTACTAAAAATTCAGAATTAATTTAGAACAATTTTCATTAATAAAGGTCTGAATTCTGTGACACATAGCCGTATAGATTTTTAATAAATTTTAACTTAAGTTAGAATTAAAAATGATTGTAAAACGAGGTCATTTTTTTGTACTCAAAAAAATCACACTTTGCAACTACCAATATTTTAACATCAAGTTCTGATATTTTCAAATCTAATCAATATATTACATTGTTAAACGATTGGATATATGTATACATATGTACATTGTTTCAAGTCTGGGAATTTTGATATATACCGAAAGTTTTCAGTCAAATCTTAAAAATCTCATCACACCTAATTACTCGTACTCAAATAATTGTTCAATTTTCAACATTTTGCTACTATGCTCTTCTTCTAATTTATATTTGTTTTTCAGTAATTAAAAATTTCTTTCGGACTTTCGGAATAACTCTGTCATTTTCGAATATGCTATTTTTGGAAATTTTGAAATTTCAATTGAGCGAACGTGCTCTACATTAACAACTAAGTTGGAACTGAATTATCGAAAATTCCCTCCATATATGTTCGTAATTTCAGAGGTTTCTTTTTTTAATAAAATTTTCGGGGATTTTAAATCTTCGTAAAAGAATATTCATATACAACATGGTAAGTCTACAAATTTTTCCAATATTATAATTATTATTCGTCATTCCTTTTAAAGCCTAATTGAATTTTTCTTAATTAAAATAATGAAAAAAAAAATATGTTACAAAATTTACAAGGTTAAAAATTAAAAATGAGCAGGTAATTAGATATTTTAAGAGCGTAAAATAAAAAAAAATTCTTTTTCCAAAATAAAAAATGATCGAGTATCGAATTTTAGGTAGCCTCAACAAAATAATTTATTTTTCTTATTGTACTATTTTGAATTTCTAAGAAAATACCACAAAACTTTAAAATTTTTTTCTTAATAATTTTTCCATTGTATTTAATTACAAATGATTCTTTCGGAAATAATGTCGGTGTCAAGATCACATTGAATATAGGGGGAGAAAAAATTTAATTTTTCTTTTTTTTTAGTTTCGTACTAGATTTATACGCAATAATTTAAATTATTTATTAAATACTTGTAGTACACATACAATTTCTTAGAATTTTTTGTAATCAAAATTTTTTTGTTTGTTATTTCGTTGTTCTTTTGTTTTCTGACATTTTAGTGGGGTAGCTGTAGCTGGCAGGCTGGTTGGCTTGGGTGGTTGACTAATAATATAATTGTTGTCTTTGTTGGTGGTGATTATTAATAAATTATCGAGAACAATAGATAATAATATTTCAAATTTTGAATAATTAAAATAAAAAATCTTAAAGTCATTGAAATGATAAAGATTTTATTTTTATTTTAATTTTATTCTAAAATAATTTATGTTCGAAATTTTTTTCTCTTTTTAATTTTTTGTCATAATTTCTTGCTTATGGGTAATAAATATCTACATATGAACGTATATATATAGAGGAATACTTTTGTATTAATTTTGAATTTCTCTACAATGATTGTGTTAAAATTCACTTTGCCCTAATATTTGATTAATTTAGAATTTATTAAATGAATCATAATATTTTAATTCGATGGTTATAAATCAATATGTCAATAAATTTTAAAAAATAACATGCCTAGAGATGATAAATAAAAATTATTAGTTCTTTCTTTTTTTTGATTGAGAATTTATTAAGGTCACTTGTTTCAAATTGTTGAGAAGAAGAAATTTGTTTAAAGTCATTTCTTTCAAATTTTAAGAACGCTAGCAAGCTTTTACTTTGTAATGATTTGTGTTTAGCTAGTAGTGACACTTTTTTGCTATCAAAATTCTCTAAAAACTTCGGTAGCTAGCGGTGGTAAACAGAACTCAATTATAAAATTTCAGGAAATTCTTGCAATTAAATTCCTAAGATATGGTAAGAACTGTAAAATCAACCAATAATTAGGTTTCCGAGTCCTGATATTCCCAAAAATTTTATAAGTTCACATGCTGAAAATGATTTCCTCAAAAAATCGGATGATTTGTTGTGTTGTTGCAGTCGGTAAGAAAGCATGAAATCAATCATATAGGTAGAGTACTGTGCTAGGGCTGATGCATAAAAATTTTTTTAAAAAACTTTTACTAAATCTAATAAGTTTTGGTATAGATTTCATAAGACCGCTTTCATTGTTGGAAAGTTTCAGGGTAAACAATGCTTAAACACATGCTATAGTCTCTGGAAAGAGAATAATCTTTTAAATATGTCAAACCTTCACAAAATACGCTGGTGTTCTGATGACTAGCCTGTGCAATAATTTCAATTTATTAATTTTCTTATAGTTAAATTTACGATAATTTTTTCTAGTTAAATTTACGATAATTCTATAGTTTCATATTTAAATTCAATAATATTGCAAATATTAATGCCATTATCAAATTTTTTATTTTGGCTAAATTTATTCTTAGCAAATATACAATTATGAATAATATTTCTTATGAAAAAAATTATAATAATAATTGTTTTTTAACTAAAATGTTAAAAAAAAGAACAACTTTTATTTGTCATATTTTCAATTTCGTTTACGTTAATTTATTGGATAATATTTATTTAATGACAAATTTATTAAAATAATAATTTTTAGTTATTTTTTTATTGTGACATAAATATATTAGTTTTGTGTAGGAGATCAAGATATCAAATATCACTGTTATACAAAATTAGTGCCAGAAAAATAAAATTTAATTTGTTTAAATAATAATTTGCAATTTATATTATGAAAAGAATATTAAATTACTTAAGCAAATTTGCAAAAAAAAATATATATATGTATATATATATGTGTGTGTATATGTAAATAAATTTAAAATATTAAAGTTTATTTTATTATTAATATTTCATGAATTTTTACGACTGACTTTCAAATTTTAAAAGAATTAATAAGAGAAATAATAATTTTAGTTTTAAAAGTATTTGGCACGTTCATTATTAAATAAAAATATTGAAATATTGACCAAAATTGTTATGATTGTTTCGGTTCTTCGAAAATATATTATTATAGTTCCAATGCACTCCTTGATTTAGTTATTGTAGCTAAGACATATACGAGTCAATGTTCAACATTTAAAATTTATAGCACTTCAATCTGTTTGACGATGTTCTCGGAAAGAACCATACATTTAACACAATTACGAGAATCACTTTTAATTGATCCCTTTCTTTAAAGCCAAAGCATATATGTAAATGTATTTATTACTTTTATAATAAATTGACAAAAATATGCCCAAAAAGCTAAGGCAATTAAACGATTTTCGCAGTAATAAACCATGTACTTAGCCGATGTTTTTTTGACATGGTACAGTAAAGGTTCTAAGAGAAGTTAATGCACTTGGGCGGAGCAGTAACGCAGTTTAGGGGAACTTACGGGAATCAGCAATTCTTAAAAATCTCATTGAAAAAATCAATTTTATTCAAATTAAATTAATATGTGACAATAGTTTGGCAGAAATTCGCCAAAATCTGATAAGCCTTTTTTGGTCAATCTTTGACCAAAATCTTTAAAGAGTCAATCTTTGCTTAACCAGTATTCCATTAGAAGAAAATTAAGAAACAAAAATATTAAAAGTTGTTGAAGCCATAACCTGATAATATCCTAACTAATTCATTTTACGAAGTTGCGGAACCTGATATTTACCTCATCGGGATATACAAATTTTTTGATGTCGAGTTTTGGCTAATTTCCACAGAATTATGGTTGTGTAAAATAATAATTAATGTAGGTACTTTTTAAATGATCTTTACTATTACTTGTATATTTAATAAAAATTTATATTTAACAAATATGGGGAGAGGGAAAATCAAATAATGACCCGTTGTAATTAAGTTTAATATAAAAAAAATAATAATAATAAAATCAGTAAATTAATTTTTTTTTTTATTTTTTTCTTTATTAAACTTATATTTTATTCAATTAGGTTTCCTCTTTCAATTAAAAATTTTTCATTGAAATTTTCTTTCCCATTTTTTATTAATTTTTTTTTTGCGTTTTTGGAAAATAACTTTCCAGACTATGATATTTTAATACTTAGGCCAAATATAAACATTACAGAAAGAGAATGATATTTACATTTGCATACAGAAAAATAACAGAAATAACAGATAGCAGCTGTCGCATGTTATTGTTGCTGTTGTTGTTTTTTTTTCCCATTGTAGAGTAAATTTTTCCTCTATGTGTTTTTGTTTTCTTCTTTTTTTTTTGTTATTCTTTAATTTGTATTTTTAATTTTTTTTTTGTGTATTTTGTTTAAAAATAACATGAAAATAAAATTTAATTAAAAATTTACTTTTTGGTGGAAAAAAAAATTTTTTTTAAATTTATTTCATTTTTTCTTTTGTTGATTTTGTTTTTTATCTCTAAATAAATATTCATTTGCATAAATTGACGAATTCATACAATTTAAAAAAAAAAAGAGAAATTATTTTTTTATCTCTCTTTTTGTTATTGTTTTTTTCTGCTTAAACTGAATAACAATTTTCTTTATAATTTTTTGTTTTTGTTTAACTTTTGTTAACTTTAATTGAAAACTGACATTATAATTTTTGTATTTTAGTAGACTGTAATTGAACCTGGCTTCAAAAATTTTATTCAAACATTAAAATTAAAAATTAATTTGAGTACGAGTGCACGAGAGAGAGAGAAGGAGACCATGTAAAAATTGTAGAACATAGAAAAAGACGACTTTTACAAAATGTTCAGAATTTTCAAATGTACACATAGTACTCACATTGTAAATATATAAGAAAGTTAATGAAAGAGAAGGGTGATGATAGAAGGGCAGGCAGTCTTTACTGTATGATAAATTTGTTTTTTGTTTTCCGTCTGTATTTTTTTTTATATGTAATATTATTTTTAATGAAAAAGTTTAAATTTAATTTCAATTTTATTTATTAAAAAATTATCAATTAAATTAATACACGTGCTGTTTGTTTTATAAATTTCCATAGAAATTGTAAAAATTTAAAAGAGCTGAGTTTCGGTCATAATAAGAATATGGGTAAAAAGTAACTTTATTAGTTTAACTTTAAAAAATTACCGACGCATGTTTTTGAAAAGGTTCTGTTAAAGTTTTTTCCTTTCGGAATATAGAAATTTGAAAATTTCATGAGGGGTAGAATTGACTTGTTTTAATATCAGTTGATACCTTTCATATACTTATACAGTTATACATACATATGTTGCATAATTGTAAACATGAAAGCGTTTTTCTCTGTAATTAAAGAAATATCTGTTAGTCGTACCAATTTAGGAATATTGTTGACGAGAATTATGTTTTCCATTATACAATTTCGAATTTTAGAATTAATTTTACTCAGAAAATTACAAAATTTTTAAATAACAATGCATCACGTCAAGTGATGCGACTAACAGAATCTTTACTATGATTATATCCTATAGTAAATGATCCACTAAAATGATTTTCATAATAAAACCGTTGTACGTGTATTTTATATTCGAAACGTTCCTATTTCGTATTTGAGCCTCAAAAGGTTTCCTTTTCGTAAATCAAATTCAAAACGTTCCCTACTATACTTAGAACTTTCTTAAGAATTTAGTCTATGTACATACATATGTACATACGTACATTTATATTGATAAAGTCAAATACTCAATTTAATCTCTTAGTTTTCCTATAAAATATTTTGAGAATTTTGTGCATCAAAATTAAATTTTTAAATTTTACAATATTCATTCATTTCATATGTACTCGTACATTTATATTGGAATGGTACGTGTTGTGTAGGACATGTTAAAGTATTTTAAGAAATGCATTCATATATGTATGTGTATACGTATATATACATATAAGTATATGTGTATAAAGTACATATAATTGTCTATTTTAATAATGTTTCTTACATAGTAAAATTCATTCATTAAATAATTCCTTTGTTTTTCTTTTTAAGGAGAAAAAAATAAAAGGAAAAGAGCATCAACTCTACTACAAATTTCTTCAAATTCTCTTAATAATGCAATTTATTATATAATATAATAAGAAAACTATAATAATTGAAAGTAATTTATCAGACATGTCCACAACATAAAAAAGATTTGCGAATATTTTCGTTGCATTTACTTTATTGTACGGTTAATGACATTATTTTTTCATTTATTTTTACTTTTTTTTATGGTTATAAATCTTAAATACAGAATAGTTTCGAATGAAAATTTATAGTATAATTCGTATTGCTTTTTCTAGATTACATTCTGAGTGGAGATTTTGATATTTCTAACTCACATATTATCAAGGACTTGAAAATTAAATTTAAATAACGCTTAAATTCCCTTTATTGAGTAATTGAGAAATTAATAATTGTTAAAACAAACTCAGCTCAAATTCCGATGAAGGAGTCAATTTACAAATTTTCAATCGTAGCATCAAAATTCCAACAAACATCAAAATTCAAAACTTATTTTTCATTTTTTGCATTTCTATCATGTACTCGAATTTCCTAACTCAATTTTAAAGCACGTTTATCGATATTCTACTGTATAGTTTGAAAATTTTTTAAATATTTTTAGATATTTTTCCATTTCAGTTTATTTTTTTCTTTTACAAAACAAAAAAAAAAAGACAAAAAGGAAAAATGTTTAATCAACGAAATAAAAGACGAAAAAAATAAAAAAAAAAATTTCTTCCAATGTTAAATTGTTTAAAGGTTCCCAATGGAATTCATTACCAGAATAATTTCCGAAATGCAAAACAAAACTACGAAAATAAAAATCTCATAAAAATAGAAAACGACATCAAAAAGCGTTTAAATTTCGCAATAGAAAGGAATTTATTCACCTGGATTTTCGTAAATACCAAAATTGTTGAAAGCAAAGTATAAAATTGATTTTTCAAATATATCAAACGGTCGTCGTCGTCATCGTCGGTGGACAAAACATGAAGGAAAATTCCATACAAAATAAAGAGAACAAACAAAAATTTGTTGAAAGAAAAAATATTGAAGTTCGTGATGGATTTCATGCAATCACTTTTATTTTTTTTTTTCACCTCAATTTCCCTCTCTATGCTCCCTCTATGGCTGTCAACTCTCTTTTTATAGTTTTGATAGTTTCATGTTCTTTTAAAGTATTTCTGGGAAATATTTTAGAATTTTTCAGTAAAAAAAAGAAAAATTATAATGGAATGAACAATATGCTTTGTTGAAAAATAAGTAATAGCAGGATAAGAAAAAAAAATCGAAAGGAATTTTCATGTTCTGCCATGTTATTTCCAATTCAATGTGATTTATTTTAAAAGAAAAACAGAAACAACAACGATTATTAGTATTTAGTAAAAGATTTTAAGGAAACATTCAAGTGATATTAATTTAGAAAAAAAAAATCCCAGACAGATGATGTCATGTCATTTACTTGATTTTTTTTCCCTTAAATTTAGCTACATATTCTATTTTTTTAAAGAAAGAAAGTTGAATTATAAAATTTGGTTTAAAACAGAAATTAATGAAGTTGTATTTTTAGTAAAATTGCTGACTGACATCTAAATGATTTTAAGGTTCTTATTTATATTTTCTTAGGTTTTCAAATTTTAATTATCTAGACTAACAATGTATAATGGTTTTTTTATAAGTACACTAGTGGCCGTATAGTTAGCCGACTTCATACTTATAACAAAAACAAAAAAATGTTAATTGTTCATAATTAGAAAATATAATTTTGTACTTATGCAACAAAATCATTACAGTCACTTAAAACAAATTAAAATCGATAATAAAATTCATTCCAAAATGGTTTTGGACAAAATATTGGCCGACTTGAAGTTATGATTAAATAATGATAAATTAAGGCTTAAAAATTAGAATTTAATTTTGAGGTTATTTGATTTTAGGAGTGTTAGTAATTTTTTTTAATTAAAACCCGAAAAAAGCCGCAACAAGGAAAGAAAAATCAAAGGTACAAAAACTGTAAAAATATGCAATAAACAGAAAAATTTTTTACATGTTCTTATAGAAAAGAGGATAATGGCAATGAAACGCTTTTACAATTATTATTAAAATTTTACATAATATTATACAAAGATAGTCTTCAATAAAAGATAACATTATTTTCTGAGTAAGGACTTTATATATTACAGTAGTTTCTATGATAATCTTTATTCCTGTATTGGAGCTTATGTCTATATTTCACATTACACAAGGTTAGTTGTTTAAGAGCATAATCTTTAAATTGTGTTGTCCCTTTAAAATATTTAATATTTTCCTCCCAATGGAACGTATTATGTACATATATACATATATATGTACGTACGTATGTACATATGGATAATGTCTGCTTATATTTGATCTATTTTAATTCTAATACGAGTAGGTATAATTGTTCATTTTGGTCTGTAATTCTTTCTATATAAAAGCATTCAGCATAATTTTTGTGCACACAAAACATATGGCATACATACATACATTCACGAATCACATTGTCTAGAATATGAGCATGCAACATTTCACGTTTCATTGCAGATGAAATGCCTTACTTTAGTCATAAACACCCTCATTAATATCAAAACTTTAATTACAAAATTTTAATAATATTTGCCGTAAGTACAAATTATTTTTGCAAAAAATTTTGCTCAAATTTTAATTGCGTACTCGTATAAATTACTCATTGATATTTAAACATACACGCAAGCTGGTATGTCGGAATATGTGTGAATAATACACATCAAAATATAAATCATAAATTATACTTTTTTTTTTTGTTCTTGTGCCATCAAACTTGGGCCATAAAATTTAGAACTTTTTTTTTTTCTACTCAACTCACATTTGTTTATTGCGAAATCTTATACAAAAAAAAAAAAAATTGTATCAAAAAAATTTACAAACATAAGCAAAATTGTTCTTTAATAACAGGCGTTAAGAAGTTATAGCAGGTATAATACAAATTTTTAACGTTAATACTCGTATCATTTATTTTTAATTTTCTAGTTTTCACATTAAATTTAAAAGCTCTTTTAGCTCTTTACGGGCATTATAAAATTAGTAAGTGTGTATGTTTTATTTGTATGTACATATTTATTATTATGTGTATGTATGTTCGTACTTATGTAAAATATTATGTAGTCATATAGAATATTATGTATGGTTTGTGAACTTAAAGTTCATATAAAAAATATGGAACATTTATATTAGTAATACATACACATTTGTACAAACATAAATGATTTACCAGTAAATTGCTTAAGTAATAAAATTAAAAACATAAAAACATAAAAATAAAAATCAGTACAACAATAATGTTATTATTATTATTGTTGTTATTTTGTTGTTATTTTTTTATTTTGTTTTTGACCTTGACATTGTATTGAATAAGCGATTTTTATTTATTTTTGCTTTGTTTTTGTTTTTTTTAATTTTTGTTATTATTTGCTATTTTTATTATCATATTGTTATTGTTATTATTATTTTTTAATGTTTTATTTTTGTTTTTTATTATTGTTGTTATTTCTAAATTAACGCGTTTGTAAAGCAATATTCTTACACTCACACACACACATACAAATAGTTCCCCATGTATAATTTTAGCACTAATATAAATTTCAAAATTATTTTTTGTTTTTCTTTTTTATTTTTGTTTTGGTTTTTTTAATATACAACAAAAAAATATCCCAAGTATTCCAGCTGCTCTTAATATTTTTATAAAAAAAAAACATACACAAACAAATAAGAAGAAAAAAGCAGGAAAACAAAAAAAAAAAACAAAACAAAGCAAATAATAAAACCGGCTATTTTTTATATTAAAGTTCTCGAAACACAACACACAAAACACAGTACAGAGCACAATATAGGCGTGTTATCATAACAGAAAACAATTTTTTTTTCAATTCTTTTGTTTTTTTTTTTTTTACTATTTTCTTATTTATTTTTTAAGTTCTCGTGTTAGTTATAAAACTCATATAAGTTGAACGAGAAACAATCATTATATTGTTTTAATAAAATACAAGAAACGAGCAGGGAATTCAAATTTTACGCTAAAAGAATTAAAGTAACAGTAAAGATTTACTTGGCAATAATCTACTTGGTTGTATTTATAGAGTGCCTCCGTCAGAATGGCTCCTTTATCATAACGTAAATTATGTCTACTTAGAGCCGCTTTATTTTTAACTTTATTTCAGCCAAAATGGAAAAATCCGACTTTTCTGTAGTACAGCTATGAAATTTGACGTTTATTTTGATGCTTTGAAAAAGCTGTTGTACATTTATTACTTTTTTCGTGCAAAGATGAGTTCACCCTGAAAAAAATTGATTTATAAAATTTACACTTACACAAGTTTGAGAATTTTAACAATCTGCACGTAATAATATTAGAAATTACGTACAGTTATGTATGTTATATGCAGCACAGTTTTAACATGTTATTCGAATTCCATAAAGTGTGTATGCACATACATTCATATATGTACATATGTATATGCATATTCATTAATCTCATTAAATTAGTGAAATATTACTTTTGGTGAAATATAAATTTTCTATTATTACGAAAAGAAATTTTGTAATATTTTGTAAAATGAGCACGGAGAGGGCTTAATAAATATTGAAAGTGAAAATTAATACAAATGTAAATGCAATGTAAATATAAAGATTTTAAGGAAAATAATTGCATTTTTGTAAGCATAAGATAAGCTCATATAAGCTCAATTCTTAATCTCTAAAACCCGTTAATCTTTGCGTACATACATATGTACATATGTATATCGTAGTTTATAAATCGTAAATCAAATTTAAGAACTTGAGCTTTGAACTTACTTGCATAAGTACGTTATGTATGTACCTACATATGTACGTAGTTAGTTACATATTTTAACAAATTTAAATTCCATTATGTCTAAATTCCGTTTCCACAAAATTTTTAAAATTTAATAATTTCATTACATAATTTGTTATAACTTTCATTTAAGTGAACAATTGTTAAATGAAATTAAAAATGAAATATTTTCTTAATGTATGAAAAAAAAAACTTACATATTGTGTATAAGAATAGAGGAACCAAAAAGAAACAACAACATAATGATCGTTTCTTCTAACCTACACAACTTACAAACTACAGACATATGGAGCATATGTACATACCTACCTACCTACACACACATTATTCAATATTCACTCTGTTCAATAAAATCGACAAAACTTTTTTTAAATTAAATAATAAGAAAATTGAAATTGCTTTTTATATTTTTTTTTTATTATTTTAAAGACTATTGAAATTAAGTCAAATAAATGAGTTCATACAAATTGTATATTATTAGTTTCAATTTTTTTTGTATGTTTGTTCCAAAGTAAAATCTAATTAGAAGTGTCATGATCACATCATGATCGCTTGACTTTGATTTTTTTTTCGATTAATTTTTGTAAAATTGAAAAATTTATTTCAGAAATTGAATCGGTATCTGGATTTAGTTGTTGAGTTTTATAATACCTTTTAATTGTTGTACAATGTTTTAAAAAAAATATTAATAACCCACATTATTAAAAAGTCTGAGAATTTTGTTGACATGTTTATGTACATATGTAAGTATTCAAGGGGGAATAGCTGGTCAGGTAAATTGAGATTTATTGAAGAAAAATTAAGTTTATTACTTAATAATCGAAACGAAAAATTTAAGTTTGTGAAGAAAAGGAATTAAAATGTTGCTAATTTCAAGTTTTCATTAAAATTATAAAGTCCACAGGCTTTCCTATATAACTTGATTTTTGTATTCGGGAAAATGAATTTACATTGTACTACGCCTTTCCATTTCTGCAGGCCAAATTTTATTTTGTGTATAGTAGTGTGTAAACAACAAGAGTGAAAATCAAAAAAAAATTAAAAAAATGAAGCTGGTTTCGATTTATAAGAGTAAATGGGAGATCCTAATAACTTACAAAACAAAATTCTTGCCACTTTTTAATTATTTACATTATATCGTGTAGGGGAAAGCAAACAACTATTTCCGAGTTTTAAACGATTATCAACCTCCGCCTTTAACAATAATTTTGCGTATTTAAATACATGCTTAAAGATGAGAGGTTTTAGCGAAGACAAGCTTTATCAAGAAATTTAAGTATAATTTCTTGACAAAGATGGGGTCCGTTACCCCATAGATGTTCCTATTCTAGAACAATACATTCCTATTTGTTTTTTTGCCTTTAAGCAGTTTTGTTATTATTTATTGAACTAAAGCAGCTAAGTCATTTCATCGACGGCTTAAGTAAGTAAACATTTTTTTTTATTAAGTAATTTAAGATTTTATAGAATTTTTGTTTTCATTTGCGTAAAATTTTTTTTTATTGTTTTTTAGATCTATTTTGAGGGAAATTTGAGTGATGCTATTTATAGTCTTAATATAAGAAAAAAATAAATTCAATACATATTTACTTTTTTCTTAGTCAGCTTTAATCCTTTTTCAATGGAAAAATACATACTCACTGATTTCCAAAGCAAGACGATTAAATCATTTGAAAATTTGTACGAAGTCAAAAGCTCCACCTTTAAAACTGTCATTCATGTTCAAAATAAAAAATCCTTAGTTATCCCTGAGCTGAAGAATGAACTGAAGTGTATGCACAATCAGTTTTTTTTTCAAAAAGAAACAAATGTGTAACACAAAAGTTTACTACAAAATAAACTAAATTAAAAGAGATTCATCAAATTTCCCAGGCTTACAAAATTATCCAAGTTTCGAAGAAAAACTTATTCCAAAATGGCAACTATATTCATATAACACGAAAATATGTACACAAACTTATGCGCATAATGTGTTCACATATACACTCTTCAAGTACGTTACACTTACGCTCGTAAAATATAAGAAATTCTAATTAAAAATTTTTCAAAAATCTTTAATAAACATCCAAGAGAAACGCCAAAAATATTTCGTTTTTTCGTTATTTTTCTAAAATCTAGTATGTACTTTCTAGTATTCTTACATGCTTAATTTACATTCGTTCATATACATATACATATATGTATGTATGTATATACACATATGGAAAGATCATGTGAAACGGGCCTGTATTTTTAATTTATTTATTTTTTAAAAACGCTTTGCGAATTTTATTCGCAAAATTTATTGTGATTTTTTTTTTTCGTTCTCATTTTTCTACTTTTGCATTAATCAAAACAAATTTTTTTTTTCATTTATTTGTCAAAGGAGAAAATAACAAACGTCAGAATTGATAATGAAATAAAAAAATTAATTTTGAGTTTTTTTTTTACTAATGTGTTTGTGAAAATTTTATAATATCTATACATACACATTCATACGCAGGGGTATGTCATAATCATCAAATGAAAGCGAACAGCAGAAAAAAAAAACAAAGTAAAAATATTTGAACTAGTTGCTTGAAGAGCACTGAATCTCGCAACGAATTGAATATCGCGATTAAAGCCGAAGTAAAAAAGGAAAGCAATAATCGTAGAATTTCGAAAAAAGGAACGAATAAAATATAATATAATGTAAGAAATTAATATTATTATGAGATGTGTGAACCTGTGTGCTTATGTATGTAGTTGCTAAAAATTAATACCAGGGGTCTTATTACGTAATTTAATTTTCATGAAACGATTTTCATATTTTCAGAAATGGAAAGGAAGTACCATACAAATTGATTGGAACTACCTTACATACCATTTTTCCGAATACAAAAATCGTTTCACGAAAACTGAATTACATAGTAAGGCCCCATTATCTTTAGATGATATTCAAAGATTTTTAAAAATTGGATAGGTGTGTTGCGTAATGAGAAAATTTATGTGTGCACTCAAACCGAGTGTTCATGCATAATATGTACAAAGCTATTTTAAATACATTCATATATCTACATTAATATTGCTAAGCAGATTCTCAAATTGCTTAGAAATTTAATAAATAATAATTGTAGTTTCTTATTAATTGAAATTTTCAAAATCTTTAAAGAGGAGACTTAATGAGGAGAGCCTGCAGTTAACGTGGAGATTGTACAAACTATACTTATATATGCCTTTCAAATAATATGGTATCAACACTTATGCTAATTACATACTTATATGAACACGATTAGATTTATAATCTCTACAACTTTCCTTACACAATTTTTATGATCAATCGAAATTCTTTGTTTTGTATACTTAAGTTAGGTTAATAGATTTATTTCCAAATATATTTTTGAATTCCAAATTTATTCTATATTTTTGTTATTTTACAAACACACTAGCGAATGAGTTATATGTACATATGTGCATGTATGTGTGTGTATTCATGAACAACTTTATTAAAAACAAACAAACGAACATGAATTATACAACATTTATTCATAAATCTAACTACACAATTCTATATACATATACATACATACTAACATATTATGTACATAAAATTATTTAAACAAAATATTATACAGCTACAGCCTAGGTTAGTAGATTTGATAAATGAACAAAAAAAAAAATATTTTTTAAGAGGGAAATGAATATTTTTTTTTTGTGTTTTGTTGACAAACAAATTTTGACTCATCAACAAAATAAAAGTGAAAAAAATATTTGTAGATATTTTTAAGTTAGTATGTTTGTATTTTCAGCTGCTTACAAATGTACATACATACATACGCATAAATTATGAATATACACAAAAACGCTTATCTATAAAGCCTTCTAAATATACTGGGCTTGTGTATAGAGAATTTTGTTTTGGTAAATATTTACGCCACACAAACTAATGTATGCGGCGTGTGAATAAATTCTTACATATGTATGTATGTATGTATTTACATAAATTTAAAAGAATTGTGATTTTTTGATCAATATTAATTGTGATCTGTGCATTTCGATTCATATTTTCTATACACATACATAGTAGATAAGTACGGATGACCTTAAAAATAGTTTTTGGTAACTATTAATTTTTCGAAGTTTATTAACTTTTCATACATATATGTATTTACATACATACTTATGTAAGTAGTTACGCGCAGTATAATAATTATACACTTACATATTTCTTAACGAGTTTAACATATGTATATGTACATACATACTTGTAAATTTTTGTGCAATAATCTTTCTGATCTTAGTCATCCAATTGCAATTGAAATAATTATTATAATTCAAGATACCTAAGAACAAGATTGCTATTCAGCAGTGTGTTAATGGTTTTCGGAAGCATTCCAATCCAAACTTAGTTTTCTAATTCTTTTCAACAATACAAAATTTGACATTCGAAATTTGGCAACATTCTGTATTTGTTTTTGTACTGGGGCTTTACTATGTATGTAATTTCATTTTCGTATTCGAAAAAAATGTAAGGTAGTATCAATCAATTTGTATTGTGTTACCTTTCGATTTCTGCAAATACGAAAATCAATTTACATAGTAAGAGCCCAGAATACATGGTTACTTTAGTAACAGTCATGATTTTTTATTAATAATTTTTTTTATTTCGAAACGTTACTCGAATTCTTAAAATCTTATCATTCATTTTTGTGGTTTACAAAAAAAATTTTGCAAAATTTAAAATTTTTTTTTGCGCACAATTTTTATTTTTACAATCGCCAAAAAAAAGTACTTTTTTTATTGTTTTTTTTTTAATTTTGGAAGTTAATAAAAATAGAATTTAATTTTATCAGAAATAAAAATAGAGGGGCAAAAAAAAGTAGTAACGCAAAGAAAAAATAATTGATAGAAAAATTGGATTTTTATTTTGGCACGTGCTTCCTTAAAAGAAAACTGGTCGACTATTTCGAGAAACTTTTAAGTAAAAAAAATCTTTTTGAAATATTTTCTCTATTACATTTCTCGGTTCATGATTTTAAGTAATACAGAAAATTTTTTTTCTTTTTTAATTTTCCGCTTGTAATTGCAAATTTAAAAAAATTTTCATTAGTTTATGTAGATATGTATATGTACATATGTATACAGGATTCTATAGGAATGTACAAATGCATTGCAAACATCAAAAATTTTTTTTTGCAGTTTGCTTCATTTCTGATTTACTTTTGATTTTTATAAAGTAAAAATTGTCAAAAAATTTAACTTTGATGTTTTTTCACAAATTTTCAACTAATTAGCAGACTCTTATCTTACTTATCGTCCATTTTAGATTTATATATACATATCTATTATATATAATAGAAAATTTAATTAAAATTTTTAGCAAACGAAAAACAAAATTTAATTTTCAAAATATTTTATAATGTTTGTGTTTCATGCATATAATTGTCAAAATTTTTGGTGAGTACATGTAATAATGTGCAACAGTAGATGTCATAGAATTTGAAATCTTATTTTAGATATTAGAGTTGAAAATGATTGAACTAAGACAAACAACTTAAGATTAAATTACTGAACTTTTAGAAAATAATTTTAGGAAATAATTTTTATGAACATTTTTTGTAACAGTATAGTGTTAACAATATAGTGTCAATAACACAACAAAAATTGCAATAAATTTAGAAGTACATATAAAATTGAAAATGGTGCGAACACTTACGTATACCTACTTATTCAAAGTATTTTAGTTACCTTACATTTGCAATTGATTGACAAACTTAACCCATCACCTTCATATTGCACACCAAACCTGTTACAGTAGATATGCTAAACTGATTCTTTTTAAACTAAACTGAATGTTTTGTGTTATGTATGTACATACATAAGTGCAACCAATTTGCTACTCAAACGTTTCAGCACATTTTAATAATTAAATTTTTCAAAAAACATAAAATTTAACATTGTTTATATAGGGTGGTACGATCTTAGTACAAACACGCTCGGCGTGTGATTCCTTGGAATTTTTTAGGAAATAACTACAACAATGAGTTGTTCAGAAGCTTTTTTCTCAATTGATAGATCTACATAACAATATATCGATGTTTGGTATCGGACTTACCGTTTTCAAATTATAGACATTCAAACATAAAATTTCGAATGAATGTGAAGAAATTTAAGCTTCATTTTAAATTATGAATAAGTATTCGCATAAGTTATAAAAAAGTAAGGCGGGGCTACGAAGTCAGATTTTATAACTAAATCATGATGACGCATACGCAGTAGCTTTTATGCAATATTACTGTATATAATCATTACATTGTGAACAGCATAATATGAAATTGAAATTTACTCAATTGGAATGTACGACTCATAACTTGCAACTATGTTCTATTGCTTGTTTTTTTAATACATATGCTCTTTAATAGATTTGTTTTTATTAAATTAAGTGAGTAGCAGAAATTTATACAAATGTATGTATGTGTGTATATTAATGAAGGGAAGTTATTAACATATCAATTATTAGTTAATGCACAAATTCATTAGCTAAAATATGTGAGTGTGTATGGTACATGCTAACCAAATCTACGAACTCATGTGTACTATAAATTTATAATAATTTCATTATAAAATATTCGAATTCTATTTTTAGGCCATTTTTATAAATATTTTTAAATATGTACACATGTATGTACATTATAACTGTGTATATGAAAAAAAGACGAGTGCATATTTTTTTTTTGTTGAAACTTATATGAGGTCATCTTTAAGTACTCTTTTTGGAAAAATTGTTATTTTTTCTTTTGTTTTTATTTTCATATTTCTGTTTTTTTTTGTTAATTTATGAACAAAATAATAATTAAGACGATTATTTCGAAGAGTAATGTGATAACGACCTCTATGTTTTTTCAATTTAAATTTTTTAAATAAACATTATTCGTTTATGAATAAAAAAAAAACCAAATGATTTTTCTTTTAAAAGAAAATAAGAAAAAAAAAGCGAAAAAATAATTGCGGAAAAAAACACAGAACCCACTAACAAAAAAATATTTATGAATTTTGTATGTATTTTTTTTTTTTTTTTTGGATCAACTTGATTAACTGCGGAGCGATTAATAAGAAAAAAAAAATTTTTTTTTTTTAAGTGGATGAAGCAAATACTCTAATTTTTGATAAAACAATTTAAATATACAGCAAAAAAAAATTAAATTAAATTATTTTAAAATACAGAGTGACCAGTTGAATAAGCATTTATTATTATTATCAGGCGAATTGCTTAAGCCAAACATCAATTATAATACAAACTTACATTGCATGAAAACAGCTATAGTAATTATAGTTTAGAATCACAAAATGTGGTTTTTCAGATAGCCAAGCAAATTTGCCATCATTTAATGTGAATGGTAAAGGAAATAGTGAATAATTAGTATAAAGAATAGAGTTTATTAATATAAGAGGCACAAAAATTTTTTATGTAATAAATAGTATAGTTTAACTATAAAATTCAGTAAAATTATTTTCTTTCACTAAAATGTTTATGTAACAATTTTTAAATTTTTTAAATTTTAAATGCTATGCTCTTTACAAATTTAACTATGAATTTTCGAAAAATTTTATTTCATTATACGTACTTACTTATGCACGTACATAGGTGATTTACAAATGATATATAATGCTCGTTAATTTAATTAAGTTGTACTAGGGACGTAGAATAACCAGATTTGTGTTGATAGGCCTATAAAATAATGATAAAACAAAAACATCATATTCAATCAAAATCCTTATGGAAATTGAAATTGTTCAATAATTTAATGAAACACTCTGTATTTACGTATGAAAATGTAATTTATGTACTATAATTAAATATGCATATGAATATATAATAATACATACATAAATATTTGTAATAATCTTAATTTTTTTTTTTTTATAATAATGTTCATCATAATAATAAATATCGAGACATGGAACATATGCGCTCCAATTTTAATAGTATTATTAGCCCCTGTTTCGATATACAAACTTGTACTTATGGATATGTACTTGGAATATGAATGTTGTGTACGAAAATTTCAACTATTAAAAATTTTTTATATTTTTATTTTTTTTTTTTGAAACACTTAAAAGGCTACATATAAATTTTTGAATTGAAAAGCAAAAAAAAAAATATTGAGCAAAAATTTTTGTACTTTTCGATTATATTTGGCTTTTTTCATTTTATTTTTTTTTTGTATTCATTCTTATAGAATTGACAGCAGCAAAAAATGAATTTTGAAAAAAAAAAATATTCCTAGGACTTGAAGAAAATAAGAAACCAAAGAAAAAAACCTCAAGAATGAAAAATTCGCTTAAAATATTTGAATTTTTTATCATGAGTTTTTTTTTCTCTTCTTCTCTCTATTGCTTTAATCGATTCGAAAAAAAATGAAATTCAAATCGCATCAGAATTTTCAATTCATTCCAGATGGTTTTTTTTTTGTTCTCTTTTGGTTTTTGCGTGTACATATTTTAAAGAGTATCGGAACGGAATCGATCGATTAGACGGGTGTAAAGAAGAGAAGTAAAGAGAGTAAAATTACGCTATTAAAATTAATGGACAGTTAACCCAAAAAAAAAAAGAGAAAGAGAAAAGAAAGAACGGTTTTATTTTTATTTTATCTTTAATTTTTTTTTTGTGTTTTTATTATTTTTTTGTTCGGGATGCTAAACGAGTAATAAAGGAACGTAAGTACTAAACAAATTTGAGAAAAAACAAATTTTATTTTTCGTGTAAAAATTAATTTAAAAAAATTAGTTTACTTTCAACTTTCATCATGTTGCAAAACTTTTTTTTTTAGAAAAAATAAAAAAAAAGAAAAAATCAAAAATAATCGCAAAAATTCACTTAAAAAATTGTAAGCGATGAAAAAACTTTTCTCTATTTGATTTAAAAACAAAAAAAAAAATAATTTTTTTTTCTATTTTTTTTTTGTTTTTTTTTTTTTTGTAACTTGTTGATTTGGATATTTTCAGTATGGATCTATGTATGTATGTGTGTATTTGTCCCAAGGTAGTTAACTAATCGCCCGAAAATGTTCTTTTATTTTTTTCTTCTTTTTAAATGCAATAATAAAGTTTACCGTTACATGGAATTAGAAATAACCATAACAGTTATTTTATAAAATTTTATAATATAAAATTAATTTTTTATTATAAGCTAAAGCATAAAATTTAATACTAAGTAACTTTTATATACAATGTAGGTATATTAAAATGGCGATAAATGCAAAAATGTTGAAATATACAAATTTAATGTGTTTAAATACGATATTGTAAAAGATGGCATAGAAATTAAGGTAATTACATACATACATACATACATATGTAAATAGACTACATACATTTTTACAAAAAGAAAGTATTAAGAAAAGAGTAGGACAGTAATTAGTAAACAAATATGATATCATTTAAATCAAAGAGAGCGATTTAACTCTTGCGTATTGTTTGTGTTAGACGTATGTAGGTTGTAGATTCAGCGTTAGGACTTATTAGTTAATTGTTATTATGTTGTCATTGCTTTGATCGTATATGTAAGTAATATTTTGAATTAATTCTGTATCAATGTCAATTTGATACTTCGAATGACTTTGAAAATCCAAATTTGACGAAAATCGAGCTTTTCGGTTAGAACATAATTAAATTTCATATATTTTCAACTGTTATAGCTAGAAACTTAATAGAAGACGAGATTGACAGTACACATAGGAGATACATATGTAAGTAACAAAAAAAATTAATAGTTTTATAATTTGTTAACGAAAAAATGTGTCACAATGCAAATGTAAATTAACCTCTTTGTTAGGAAATTTACGTTCATGCATATTAAAATATTGTAAATTTATGTACACACATATATGTACCTATTCTATTAATTTTTTTATTTCTACTTCGCTTCTAAAGGAGCAAAGAGCTGGTGCACGATATTGTAGATAATCATGAACATTACCAGTGTTTTCTTACGTCATTAAGTTTACTAGGTAGGTGACGAGCCTACCGTAGTTTTATATTAAATATTTGAGATTATTGATATCTACTTTCTTATTTTGCTGGTATTTTTAATATTAGATATTATTGAAATATGGCAATTAGTTAATATATATAATATATTTGTAACGTGTATAAAGCTATATAATATTGAGTATAATTTTTATAGTGACCTGACTGGACTTTGAACCTGAGATTCTGTTAAAGGACAAGTACAATCACTGCACAATATATTAATTCTGTGGAAATTATCCAAAACCCGATAAGTATTTTTTTGCAATTTTACAGTATCGCAATTTTAAAGTTTTAAGAAAAAACCCTTTTTCGTTCATGTTTATTTTTCAAACAAAATAGTGAGCTAGCAAGCTGGGGTTTTTTATTTGAGTAATATAGTATTAGAGTAATATATTAAAATAGTGTTCAGGTTGCTTCAACCTTTTGGGAATATAAAATTGGGGGGGTGAAAAACTCAATCGGGTTTTGGCAAATTATAAGTAACGTGGGCCATTTTAATAGTATACTCTGCCAAAAAACGATTTTCAAAGAAATAATAGTCTTTATAACATTATGTTTGTGTTATTATACTTCATATTTTTAAAAATGACCACAAAAAGAAAAAAAAATTGTTTTTAAACAAGTTGTACAAATTCAGAACTATTTCTTTCTTGTATTTTTCGCCATTGTAAAAGATATTGTTCAAGCAAAATTTTTTATTAAAAAACATAAATTTATTCTTTCCATAATATTTTTTAAAACATAAAATAACAAACAAAAATTTATATGAAGTTCAAAAATTTTAAAATAATGATTTATCATAAAATATTTCCATTATCTTAATTAAATTGGGTAATAACCAACTACCATATCAGTATCATAGGAAATGCGAAAATTGTCTTTGTAAAAGTTAATATGAAATTACTTAATTCTTTACCAAGAAAAGAAATTTCGTTTCCATAACTTTTTTTAAATACTCGTATAAAAAAACAAATAAAAAAGGTATTTATACATATTTCAAAAATAAAATAGTATTATTATTAATTAAAATAATAGTAAGCTATCAATTATTATCCTTTTTTATAATATATTTGTGCACTATGCATGCAAATCAACATCCTCTTAAGACAAGTAGTTGTAACTTGCATCATTATTGGCTTTAAAATTTTTACAAAATTCGTGACAAGAAATTAAATGTCAATTAAATGTAAAATTAACAATAAATCTGCCTTTTTTTTGAATTTATGAGATTATTGTCCTTGAGAAATCTATTATTTTAAGGTTCGTTTCGTCTTTCAAGTGGTATTTAAAATAAACATTACCCAAGTTTTTGGTGATTCTTATCCACCTAATTTGTTTTACAAAAATGTGAAAATATCTTGAAATCGTCTTGTGTCATTTGAGACACATTCAATGGAATTTTACCTGTGACGGTACGAACAAAATTGCACCAATCATATAACATTACACAATAACATTATACTCACGTCACAGGTTTTTTGGTCTTTTCAATGCGAGCGAGATCTGAATCGCATTCTAAATGTGTATGGCCAGGTACAAGGAATTTTTGTTCGATGTATTCAACATTCGTTTTTTGTATTACCGTCATTAACATGGCCGTCATGTTTAAATTTCTATTTTGGTCACCACGTGTATCAGAGTACATTATACTTGATTGTTTCGGGTAATGAGATAACTTTTTTAAACAAGGACGAAGCATGTTCATGGGATCCCCGTCCAGCCACAGTTTCGTTCCACATATAACATTCTGTTTGCTGGTTAAAACAATCTCTTACCGTTACGGTATGGGACATATCGGGTTTTGGCATACTTGTATAAGACTGTTAAATGGTTTTACGGTTTATTCCAAAGAACGATATGATAAATATCGGGTTTTGGCAACGGTATGATGTTGATAAATGGTTTTATTAAACTTTACCGGGTTATGGTTTTATGCACAAATGAACGCTTTACCTCTTGCATTGAATTATGAGACTTCGTCGCAGCAAAGATCTCATATTTACCATTCCATTTTCATTAATATCTCGATTTTGCCAAAAATCGACTTATCGGGTTTTGGAAAATTTCCACAGAATTAATTATTTATAAATTCTTAATAAATTTTGTTATATCAGACTTTGGTATTAATGTCATCTACATGGTGTGCTGATCGGCTGCTTGAAGACAATTAAATTTTAAAGATTTTTCAAATATATTTACTTTTATTATTGATATTGTTTAATAATCCAAAATTCCGGATCTTAAGACAGTATAAAAATTTTTTTATTCCAAAATAAACTTTCTTTTACTTATAGGTTTAAAAATTTTATATTTTACCTACCAACTGCACTGTCATCGTAAAAAAAAATTTGAATTAAAAAATTGAACTTTTTCCATTTATAAACCCGGTCACTCTTGAATATTTCAAATTTTTGTATTAAAGTTAAATCGAAAATGACTTTATAGTTTTTAAGAGTATGAGTTAGTATGTAATGTAACATATAGATGGTGCAATACTATAATATGTTAATTAGGCTTATAATGTTATACAATGAAATAGCTTGTAATTAAAACTTACTAGAATTACTTTTGAAATTAAACATTTTCCTTAAATTTTAGCTGACTTCTTAAATCTTTAATTTTATCTACATATTAACCGTGAAACAATCCTTCTTATCCTTGTTATCTACGAAATTTAAAATTAACAAAAAAATTTTTGAATTTTAATCTTCTACTTTAATTTAATTTAATTCTATAACTTCTACTTAATATTTATACACTTATAAGACTGAATTTTTTTTATTGCTTGACTAATTTTCAAATATTCCGACAGAATATTGTTACGTTTTAACAATTCAATTAGCATATAAGTGCTTGTATTTTTGTATTCAAAGCATGTACGTGAATTTAATTCACAACAATAAATTCAATATTGTTATGTTAATTTATTCTTTTATGCAATTTTTATATATTGAGGCAATCAAACAAAATATTTCTATACTTTTAATCAAAAAACGGGCCCGTTTTATGTTTACATTTAGAAAAGAATTTCAACATTTGATTTTCGTAATTACAATTTTTTAAAACATGTTGACGATTTTAAAGAAAAATCGAAAAGGTTCGCACCCTCTCTCTATAATTCTTTTTGAATAATTTTCAATAAAAAACAAATTACAAATTCATATTTTGTGTTCATTATTATTTTTTGCTGATGTTTTATATTTATATTGGCATTTTGAAAGTATCCATACATATTTGGTGTTATTTTTTGTGGGACTTAATCATTTAAAAAATTTTTTAACATTATTACCTTGAAACCTAATGGGTTCGATTTTGTGAATTGTTTTTTTTATTTTGCTTTTTTTATTTTTAATAGAAGCAATTTAAATTTTTTTTAACATTCTTAGCATGTCCTTCGGTACTATTGCAATATAGATTAAAAATACAAACGCAAAGTGGGGGAAAAATAAAATTTTTGAAGAAAATTTTGTATTTAACAAAAATTCTAATAATTTTAAAATAATTTTCACAAAAAATTTTTCCAAATTTTAATAATTTTTGTTTTTTAAGAAAAATTCCATATTTAAAGGCTTGGTTTGAATTTTTTCCTAACGAGTATGTGCTGTTCTTAAACTGTATTTAACCAATGTGTTATAAATTTAATTTTAATTCAATTTTCTCTAATTTGATTTAATTATTAATCATAATTTACGATCAAGCGGAATTCTGTATTAAAATTGAAATTTTTTATTAAAAAAGTGCTCTAATGTTTAACTTGTATTTGTATAATTTGAAGTACTCATTATTAAAAGAGCTATGGAATTGCAAAGAGCTGATATTTTTGGCGGAAAATTAATCTCAATTAAAACTTTCAATGACGTAAGAAACTGATGTTCATTGTTATCTACAATATCGTGTACCAACTCTATGCACCTCCCAGGAGCGAAAAAGGAATAAAAAAAAACTTTCAAAATAGTAAGTATATGAAATTTCCGGAAATATGAAAAATATTTTTTAGTAAGCAAAACATAAAAAAATTGTTTTTTTTTTTTTAATTTGCATAATTTTATGGTTTAATTTACACTCAAATTGTTTAAGTAAACATGCGCGATTTATTCGACTAAAATCAACTCTTTTAATATTTAAATTGCTTATTTTATTTGTTAACATTAAAAATCTGTGCCAGAAGTTAAAAAAAAATATATAAAAATTCTTCTATTATTTTTTTTCCTCATTTTGAATGTTTTGAATTTTATTATTTTTTTTAAATGCTCAACATCCAACAATTTAGACACAAAATGATATTAACCGTTCAGTTTTTATAAAATGAAATGTGCACCTAAACAAAAGTAATATGATTTTTCTTTTTTCTCATTCTTCTACTTTGTTTCTTATTTATCTGAGTACATGCATAATAAAATCATAATAATAATAAAAGAATAAACGAGTGAGTTACATACATTAAATTACACCTTTGGGCAGTTATTATCGCATTTAAAAAGCTGAAAATCACGGTAGCACGTTCGTTACTTTTTTTTGTTTTCTTGTTTTTTTTTACTATTATTTTTATAATTTATACACAAATATACGTAAAATATACATGTATACGAACACAATGTACTACTGAATGGGTTCAACTCAAAAAAAAAAAAAAAAATGTGTAAGAAAGGTGCCACCTAACAAAGTATGAATGCAACTATGATGACGATAATTCCATTCATTTCTCATTGCTCTCCTATAGTTTTCTATACTATTTTTTATTTTTACTCTATGTACATGTGTAACGTTTTTGAAATTCTTTTGAACAACCAAAAACTAAAGAAAAACAAAAAAAAAGAGAAAATGTACCATGTTCTATCTTTTGGAGCTTGATGTCAAAATCATTTGAACCATGACTGTAGAGAAATAAAATCATTCATTTTTTTTTTATTTCATTTTCAATGTTTAATAGTATAAAAGGAAAGAATTACAAAAAAATTAAAAAAAAAAAGATAGTAAGAGAAAAGGTTAAGGGGGACTTTTTTATATTATATTGTAGCTCTTATTCAAAAAATAAAATCATAAGGAAATTTTGAACAGAATTGTTCTCAGTTGATCTTTTGTGTATGGTGTAAATGCGCTTTTTGTTTATAGAATTGTAGAACTTATACATAATTAAATGACACCTACAATATGTTAATATTTTTATAAGAATGAATGTTCCGTTCTAGTTGATTCGAAATATTTTACTATTCTAAAGTGGAATTCTATTGTAATTTCTATTATGTAGAAAATAAGAGCTCCAATTTCAAACTAAAAGTACTTTTAATGCAAAATCTTCAATTACAATTTAAAATATTAAATAAATTCTAAATTTATGTTATTCTCAAAATTGAGTCTATAAGAATGATTTTCCATGGTATTTCTGAAATGCAATGCAGTTATTAAAAGTACAAGTGAAATATTTTCAAAATCTCTAAAAATTTATTTGAATTTCAAATTATTTAATTTTGGCAACAATTACCAATCATCACAGTTTAATTTAAACAACTTGTATAGAATCTTTTATATTATAATTATACTATTTTAAATAAATTTTCAAAAAAGGTTGATACATAACTCTTCTTCTTTGACCTGTTATTTCTTTAATATGTTAGTGTACACACAACGTAACTCAAAATATAATTATAACCCTCTATCTATCAATGAATATAACATAAAAGTAGTTTGTGTGTGGTGAATATCTATGATGTTCAGATTAAATTCTTAAATCAAGAAGAAACGTGCAAAAATGTTACTCTGATTTTGGTCATGTTGTTGAATAATCTTGTACATATGTACACACATAATACATATTAATGTTGCCATGTTTTATTATTCTCACTCTTTAATATCACAGTACATAATGGTTAGCTAGTATCAGGATTTTGTTTTTTTTTTTTAAACACAAGATTATTGCACAAAAATGTAAAATTATAAAAAAAAAGTAAAATATCAGAAAAGCAAAATAAAAAATTAAATTTTTTTTTTGTGATATTTGCTTTTGGGTTTTGATTTATTAGTCGCTTAAATATCATTACGCGTTCATCTATGTTCCAGATCTCATACCATACGTGAATATTTTGCTACTTCTTTAAAAATTTTGAACTATTGGGTTAGTTGTCTTTACTACTAACTTGTTGTGCTCTTTCGCGAACTTGTGCTGAAGTGCGCTTCTTTTTTAATGAATTCACAAAAGAAAACAAGGAAAAGAAAATTGTACCCGCATCTTAAAATAAAAAAAAATGAAAAATAAAAATTTCCAACATTTTAAATTGGTGTTAATAAATTTAGAATTAAATTTTAATTTTTTTTCAACATGGTTGGTAGTTTGAAAAAAAAAATTGCAAATAAAATGAGAAAACCAGTAGCATTTTTTTTTGTATTTTTTTGTTCTTATATTTTTATTGTTTTGTTTTTTTTTTTTGATATATTATAGCATTTAATCAGAGTTCATTAATGTCTTTTATCTTAACATGTTAAAAGAACAGAAAGGTAAATAGCTTTTGGACAGGTAAATTCAATAAAAATGTTTTCTACTTAATTTGCAATTTAGGCTTTGTAAATGTTTTGATGGTAGTTTTTCCATTTTTCCATTTTCAAATTTTCCATACTTGGGGTATTCATTTAAGTTTTGACTGTCTGAAGAATTTTGGTGTGGTTTTCATTTTATATTTTTTTTGTTAAAATCGTGAATTAATTTATTAAAATATTGGTGTTGTCCGATTTTGGAAATTTGTTAAAAAATGTTTTTCTCGTTTTTTTTTTCTGTTTTTGGGTTCATTAAAATGGCCATACCTAAAAATGAAGCCTTATAACATCGGGATTTTTTCTTTTCTTAAATTGTAATTTTAAAAACAGTTTTCTGTTTCGAAAAAAAATTTTCGCGTTACATTTTCTTTGTTCATATGAATAATTGTTGTGGGGGAGATTAAAAAAATATTTATGTAATTTTTATTTTTTTTGTTTGATTTTTTGAGGAGGAGTAGGTATAGGTACTTCAATTGAATAGGTAATATGAAATATCTTGAAAGAAAAAAAGAAAATATCCTTTAATATTTCAAATTTAATGATTTGAAATGCAAAATCGAATTGAAGAATCTGCAAGTTGTAGGCAAATAATGGTACTATAGAAGAGATTTGTATAGAGCTCTTCATAATTTTATTAATTTACAAAATGATAACAAGAAATTTAATATACAAAAATGATTTTAAATTATTTGGTAGTAACAGAAGTAGGTATACGTACCGATTGTATTTGAATTGTAATCAATATTGAAATGAAATTTTAAGATTGCCAGTACGTATGGAATTAAGTTGTAATACTCGCGTACATTATACACATTTGTATAATATATTATTATCGATTTATTTAAATTAAAATTAATTAAAATAATTTTCGAAATTGGTGAAACAAGTATTTTTGTAATTTTTTATCTGAATTTATTAATTGCCTTGACTGTTGAGAAATTTATTTATGATTTGAATTGAGAAAATTCTGTTTAATATATTTTTATATAGAATTTGTAATATTGTAATAAAATATTCCTGAAATTTGCATTAGAACTTAAATATTGAATGGTATAAAGCCTAACTGAAATATCAAAACGTGTTACCATTGTTTTAGATTTTTTATTCAACATATTATGGTACTCAATTTTTTTTTTCATTTTTACACCTACTCTCTGATTTTCATAAAACATTATTACAAATTATGATTCACCTTCTAATATTACGTACATTTCTACAAAAAACTAGAAAGAGTGTTTGATTTACTTTTCATTTAAAAAGAAATTTATTTCAAATTTATTTACGAAAATAATAGCCATTTAACGAAATACAATCGAGCTACTATTTAATTTTTGTATTAGTTCGGAAACTAAGGTAATTAATTATGATATTACATACTGACATACTTCGCAACAAATTCAATTTTGATATGAGATATTTTATATGTTGGTCACAATTAGCGATCGTGTTCCAGATTTCCTGAATAATTTAAATATTTAGCAATAAATCAAATGCAAATCAAGAGCAAACTACATACTCATTATTATTTTTAAAAAGTTATTTTAAAATAGATTTTTCCCTCGATTGTTTGAAAATTTCGAAATTTACATTTAAAACTTATCGCCATTTAAATATCAATTTCATAATTTTCTTTTTTAAAATTTTTAAAACCTGAAGGCAAAAAAAAATTTGAAAACATAAAAAAAACAAAATGAAAAAAGGGTAATCTGGCAATCTTAGCAAATTTTAAAATAAATATTTACTTCAATTTTTTTCTTTATTTTCGAAATTTTCGAACATATTTTGTTCTGCTTAAAGCGTTAAAATTTAATTTACAATTTATTAGTGTAATAGTTTTTTTTTTTGGTTTTTCATCTTAGGAAGCAAAAAATAAGCAGTTTTGAAATAAAATATTTTTAGTGTTATTTTTTTTTATTATTACAAATATAGGCTATCAAATTACAAGTAAAAGAAAAACACAACCAGAAGGGTGTGCCATAAAACATTTGCCGAATAACAGTTGTACTTTAATACTTTGTACATATGTATATATAGAAAAAATGGTTAATAGAGAAATAAATGGTAGTAAAAAATTTAATGTAAACATTGGAATAGAAAAAAAAAATTAATTTTAAATTTGTAAGTTCTTTAAAGCCTTGTAGGTTCTTCTCTTGTTACATTACAAATCTCTACTTTATTGTTTTTACTTCTCTTACAATAATTTTTATATTTTGTCTTTCTTTTTTCCATTAAAATATGTAATAAAAAAAAAAATATTGATCGAAATCGTGATTGGAATTGATTACATCAATAAAATTTATAAATGTAAATTAAATGAAAAAAAAAAAATTTAAAACTTCGCAGTTGAAGGTTTTTTTTTTGGTTTATGATTAGCGCCCGATTTTATAATCTCGATTTCATTGAAAAAATGCAAATTAATATTAAGAGAATTAAAAAGCAAGAAAAAAGAAAAACAAAGAATAAATCGCATTCTTTTCCGCGTTTCTTCCCTTTTTTTTATTTTTTCTTATTTTCATTCTTCATTTACATACGTGTTATGTATGAACTAATGTAAATAATTACGTAAAGGTAAGAATTGTGAAATATAAAAATAAAAAATAAAAAAAAATATGAAGATCGTTAACCTTTTTCCTAGCATATTTTTTTTGCTTTTTTCGTTTTGTAATATTAACGAAGAGGGGAAGTGACATGACAATCGTTATCGTTATCACAAAACTCGAAAAATAAAAAATAAAAATGAAAATTCTTAATTAAGAATTTTTGATTAAGTATCAGTTTTTTTTTTTTTTCTTTATTGATGTTATTAATTTCTAGATTTTTTTTTCGTGTGTTTTTTTCTCTGTCTTTCAAAATCTTTAATGAACATTTTGTTTATTGTTATTAACGAAAAAAAAATACACACTGTTATAACATTCATATTTACATACATACAGAGGTATAAAAATTCATTTAATATTTTTATTTGTCATATTATTATTCAATGTTTATTACAATAATTGTATTGCTGAATTAAGTGCTTTTAATGAACTTAACACCTCAATTATTCGAATTGAATTTCATATTACATACACATTATATTATATAAATTGTACATATTTTATACACGCTTTTCTTGTTTGCTATCTCGATTTATAAAAATGATTTCGGAATCAATTGTTTTTGAGTTGTTGAAATAAAATCATATTGGAATCATATTGGAAATTGGGATTCAGTGTTTTGCATATCAAAATGAATTCTTGTTCTTCGATTATTAATGTGTAGATGTTAAAGATTCTATTTTAATTTTTTTTACGTAATCTCTTTTCGCTTGTCCTCACTTTCTTTAAATACATTTTGGTCATAAGTTTTAATCAAATTCTCATTATAAATTCTGACAAATTCTGTCATAGACCATGAGTAAATTCTTATTTTAAATTTGCAAGGTAAAAGCAATGCTACTAGATGGTGGACGCAATAGAGCAATGACAATTAATATTTTATACACTTGTATGTATAGAAATAAATATTTTAAAAGAGCTCGTGTCAGGGTTAATCATATTTAGATTAGTTACGTTTTATAGCAATTATTGATTTAATAATTTGGATAAGAGACGAATATGAATTTTTATTCCCAATTAAATTTATTTAAATGTTTTTTCTTAATGAAATTAACTAAGGTATTCTTTTAATTATTTTAAGAAATACTTCTAATGCTTTTACTAACGCAATCCGTGTATTCAAATTCAAGTATTTATAGTGTGCTCCTCAAGTTATGCAGGAAAATAGAGTGTTTAAAATTAAATATGTATTTACTCAAAAGTGTTAAATAATGGCAATTTGATTCAAATTACAGTATATTTAATACTATGTGATTAAAATTTTCTTTTATTGAATAAATTGCGATAGAGAAATGTTTAAATAAAATTTTTATTATTCTTGTCGAAATCGAAATTTCCATGTTATAATCCAATAAAAAAAAATCAACTGATAACTGTTCTAAATTATTATTAAGAAAAAAATATTAAACCTTTAAAATATTTCTCAACTTTAGTAAAATGAATTTTTTATTCCAGCAACTATTTTTTACTAACTTATTTCATTTTTTCTCCATTATTTTTATTTTATTATTACTGTTCTTGATATTGACATTACTAATAGCAATTTCATGCTAACACAACACAAAAATGAATTTATTTTGTGAGAAAATGTCACATTATACAACAGCATTTTATTTTTTATATACTCTATTACTTTCTATAAAAAAAAATAAAATATAAAAAAAAACAAATCTCTTTTACATTTATTTTGTATATAGGTGAAGAGAGCGGGAACGGGTGAAATTCTTCATTTCATATAAAAATATGAATTGTAAACGAAGAGAGTAAAATTAGAAATTGGTCTTCATTTTGTTCACAACCAACAAAAATGAAAGCTTATATTCTAAGAATATTTTATAGAATTTTATTAGTTGATTGGTTGAAGCTGAAGCAAAATTTATAATAAAGAGAAGGGAAGACCAGAATCAAAATGAATTGAAATAATAAAGCTTTTTTTTCATGCAAAATAAATTACTTAAATTACGCCATCAAAGTCATGAACATTGAATGTTTTCAGTTTGTTTACTTCAAATTTTTTTATATTTAAATACAATTTTTATTTTCTATATACGTTTGTGTGACACTATCAAAAGATATCCTTTTCCATTAATATCACAACAAGAATATTAAATTTAAATATGTTTGTGTTAACGTATTAGTATTTCAATAAAATGGGAAATAGGTGTTGCCATTAGATTATTTAAAACATCAAAGAGCTCTTAAGTATTTTACCAAAATATTACGGCAAATTGAAAATGTATGTGGATTCTATTAGTAAAAGTGAATGTACGAATGTACGTACGTAAGACTGCGAATTTTCCTACTCTGTTTTATAAAGTAATTTGTAATTAATCTAACCAGAAGGTTTAATTTTGCGAAAGATGTTGATTTCCGATTTATTAAGTAACGTAACTCGTAATCATTTACAATTTGTTATAAAATTTATTTAGAATTTATTTTTATTTGTAGATTTTAGTCTTACAAAAAAAAACACAATTATTACCAATTAGAAGATACGGACTCGATAATAAGCTATTTATAATACTAGTGAAAATTTCCTGTATATAATAATGAATAGCGATTATTATAAATTATAATGTTACCAACTAATTACAAATTTTGGTGGTTAAAAGCAATATTTATACATTTTACGTATTACTTTCCCGAAAATTCAAAATGGCAGTACTTTTTCCTTTACAAAAAAAAAAAAATCTGAAAATTTTAAATATGAAATACACAACTACAAATTTCCTTCTCTTCGTCACCTAATGATCATTTATTTATTATTAAATTTGTTATACAATAAAATTTAATGTTTATCTAAGGATATTATATATAAAATCATGATATAAGAGTCTCCTCTCATTCACTTTTTTATATCTATATTCTCCATTTTATTTGTGTAAGTAATTGCAGAGTTTAAAGGCTAGAGGACATAATAATTTAAAGTATAAGAGAAGTGGCGATGATAACAAGTATAGCGTAATTTTTGTTTTGTGTTGATATTTGCAATGAAAATTGTCTGAGAGGCTATCAAGTGCATATTCTCATTTTATAAGAAATACAAAATAAGCAAATCAAAAAAAAAATTGCAAAAGAAAATTTAAATTTTATATAAGAATAAAACTTTAAAATTTTCTATTGCTATCAAATATTCTCGTCCTTTTGTTAAATTTAAAAAAGAATCAAAAAAAAAAGTAAAAACAAATTAAACGAAAAGGTTGTCTACTCTACTCTTAACTAAATAGGAAAATAATCAGACTGCATGCTTAAGAAAATTGCTTTAAGGATATTTCAACAATTTAAGGATCTTTTTTTTTCTATTCTTTTCTATTCTGTTCTTATCATTGTTATTATTTTTGTTTGAAAAGCAAAGATAATTTTCCATTTCGATATCATCAATAAAGCAATACAAATTATTTTAAAGAGTGGAGTGAACGTACACAAAATATAGGGGAACTAACTAAAAAAAAATGAGAAGAATGAGAATGAAAACAGAAATAAGGGTAGTTAAAAATAGTAAAAAGGATTTCTGTGAATAATAGGAATGTGTTTATCCTGTTTTTGATACTTTCGTTTTAATTTTTTTGTTTTTTTTAGCTTTGCTATTGACAGAATGGACGTATTAGGATCCGGTTCTCAATTTTTTTTTTCTTCATATTCTTATTTCTTTTTCTGTTTCTATATGCATATTTGATTTTTCTATTGAAGTTTCAATCGGATGTTGTCTGGAATAATTTTATGCTGAGATTTTATTTTTCCTTTTTTTCTGATTTTAAATACTTTTTTTTTTTAAAGAATATTAAGGGTCGTTAATTTATTTAGTGTAGAAAAGGTTAAAAAAATTATGTGCATTTAAATGTTGAATACTCGTTATTTTTTAGTATCAAAATTTGAAGATAAAGTTATACTTATAGACAGATTAAGTATGAAGGAGGCAATATAATAATATGAAAATTTCCTTTTCTTCGATTTCCCGATCCCTGAAAATTACTCGGATTCGCCATCCCGAGATGAAATGACTTCTAATTTTTAATTGTAAACAGTGCGGGAAATTTCTCGTTTTCCGAAAAATTAAACCATCTTGCGGAATTAACTTGGAAAAATGTAATTTCGGAAAATTTTCGGGAAATACAATTTTAAAATTGATAAATTTTTTAAACAAAAGAAATTTTCAGTATAAAAAAAAATTAAAAAACAAGATCCTTAAAGCATAAATGGAAAGAAATGCAAATGCAGTCTGTCAAATGACTCAAAATGGTCAAATTTTGACAATGACATTGTTGCATATTTATTATAACAGTTTATGTAAACAATGTTTTCATACATTTATACATACATCTATTGGAAAATGAAATTCTATAAAATATAATTTTTAAAATAAATTACTTTCAAAAGAAAGAAGTAATTTTTTTTTGCTCTTGCGTCTAGGCTCCGAATTCTTACTTCAGATTAGTTAATTTAATCTATGTTTCCATTATAGTATGTGATTAAGTAAAGTATGAATTTCTAAGAAAATTTTTTTAATTTATATTTCCTTTTCTCGCAAAGAAGAAGCATTTTTGTCCTATCATAGTAGGTTGCAGGAAATTAGGAGTCAAATCAGGAAATTTTCGGGAAATTGGCAGCACTAGTGAAATGCGTAACCTACAAATTATTTTAATATATTCAACACTAATTCATATTAATAAAGCCTTTATTACAATAGCTGGAAAAAACGCATTCAGTAAAATATACACTTATACATACATACATAATCATGTATATCGCAAATTAAATTTATTCAAAATATTTTTAATTTATGTAGTTGAATTTCTATCCCAAAAATCACAATTTCATTATCACAATTTTTTGAACATGCACAAATTATCGCATTATTGCAACTCTATTTAAATAAAAAAACAAAATTTTTGGATATTTTATTTTCAAATTCAGTAAAAGACGGAGAAACTATTTAAAAAATACTAATTTGACTTATGCTCTAAAAAGTCAACATTTCTGATTACATAATTTTGCAATTATATTTTCGGTTTTTAAATATAAATCTTATCAAAAAGCTTTTATCAAAATAATCGAAAATAGAAAAAAAATAATAAAGTAAACATATAATTTTCTATACATACATACATACTTAAAATGCTTGCCATATTTATTTATTACTGCACACACGCATACACTCGAACATACACTAAATAATTTATGGTATAAATAATTATTGTTTTATGTTTTTATTTTGGTTTAGTGCCTGCCTAATGTTTATCACACCTTTTCGAATGTATTGGTATGTTTTTTTCAAAACTATATTTTATTCTTTTTTTTTTTTGTGTAAACAATTATACAAATCTGAACAAACAGCATGAGTTTTCTTTTTTTTTCATATTATTTTTCATTTTTTACAAAATGAAATTCAGAGGCGATTTGTTACGGTAATCATTCTCTTCCGATATTTGGGTATTTTACATAAGTATTTTACGTTATTATATTAGTCACAATGAATTGAGGTGAGAAAAAAAATTTGAGAAATTCTGCTAAAAAATGTTGTCACTTTCATGGTCTCTTCTATTTTATATCTGATTTTAATTCCATTTCTTATATTTTTTAATTTCATTTTTTGAAGAATTTTTCTATGTGGCTAATTATTTATCATTTAACCCAAAAGTTACGCAAAATTCTATAAGCGGCTTCTTCAATGACGCATATAGAACTTTTGACTAATGAGAACAAAGGTGTGACTATGCATTAATGAATTGTATAAAAAAATAAAAATGAGAAGATATTAAAAAGCACTCATTCATTCAATATTTCTTATACGTAAGTTTTACGCCATCCACTACCGTAACACTAGATGCATATTGTCGTCACTGTCATTTCAAACTATTATAATAATAAAAAAAACTAAAATCTAGATCAGTAGTTGTGTGTGTTGTTGTTTTGTTGTTTTCATTTCTGAGCGAATTTCTGAAGGTTGTTGAACTTTATCCGCTAAAATTGAATGAAAATAAATA
This sequence comes from Condylostylus longicornis, assembly GCF_029603195.1. Lineage (NCBI taxonomy): Eukaryota > Metazoa > Arthropoda > Insecta > Diptera > Dolichopodidae > Condylostylus > Condylostylus longicornis. The sequence continues at coordinate 13,116,887 of NW_026577973.1, read as the reverse complement.
AAGGGAAACAAAAAATATGTATGGTTTTTTGTTTGTTTTGTTTTCGTAAACATAAAACATTCTTTTTTTAATTTACAAAAACCTAAAAAAAAGTTTTGAAATTCGAATAAAAATTAATTTTAGTTATTGAAAATCTTTTGCAGAACAAAAATTTGAATATTTTTATATAAAAACCAGGAAAAAAAAATTCCATTATTTTAAAATATAAGAACAAAAAATACCTACGTATGTAAGTATGTACACATTGCGAGAGTAATAATTGAAATGAATTTGTTTACGTCAAACTTTTGTTTTATAAGTAGAGCAATCGGATACGAAAATAGTAAGTTTATAAATTTTGAAAAACACAAAAATACAAAAAATTGTTTTAAAACTTGCGAGTTTAAAAATTTTTTTTTCGGAATGAATTGTTTTTGCGGTATGAAGTTGGAACGCAAAATGATTCCTAAAGGTCATTTTATATACTTAATTCGCACCATTTATTTGATTTAGACCTACAAACTGTTCAATATGATTTTGAATCAGGTCATCTCAGGAAGGCTGGGCTAGTTCATATTAAGTAGGGAATATTATACTTCTACTTCTGTTTTTGGTTTCGTACACTAATTTAGAAATTAAATTAAGTATGTGACATTAAATTTTGTGCAGTTTACTCTTATTGTGTGTTATTCAACTTTAAAACCAATTTCTTAAGCTATTTGTCATGAAGTGGCAAAATAAATTTACCAACTGAGAAATGGTCATAAAACACGGACAAAATTTTAAATAATTAACCTTACTTTTATATTCAAACAAGAAATTATATATGTAGAGTAATGAATACTAATATTAATTAAAAAGTTTTTCTTTAAAAGTTAAAAAATGAATTCTACATTTTTAATGAACCTAGAAATGCTATACTCTCGTCGGTTCGTATTGAAAAATATTTCGCATTTGTTGCAAATTTTTCTTTCAAAATTTATTTCCCATTTTTTTTTTCTTTGCTTTTTTTTTTTGTAAAATATTTGCCTGAATTTCATTTTCATATAATTTGTAATGAGTTTTCCTTTAATCCATGACTCCATTAACATCCATTTTTATTTTTTTTTCTGTGTAAATATGTAAGTATGTGTGATAAAGGAAAGCAACAATAATATATAGGAAAAGATTCACAAAAATTCAAGAAGAATGAAGAATATTATCCCTAATAAATCTACATTTTTGTTGTTTCTGATGACTGCAGTGGAAAACGAAAAAGGTTAAAATTTGCTGAAACTTGAAGAAATCAGTAATGAAAAAAAAAATATAATAATTACGGTGCAACTTTCGATTATACAGTAGAGTAAAAATTTCTAGAAAAATCTTGAAAGAGATTGCAATGAATATGAAAGTTTCCAGAATATCTTCAATTTAACGATCATGTTGATCATGTCAATGGCTTCATTTACAAATGACAGACACATGTAGTGGAAGTTCTTATTTTTGACCAGTAACATATAAAGAAATACAAAAAAAAAATAAAAACTAACAACCACTTGCACTTATAATTAGACGTGTCGAAAAGTATTAGAATTTATGATGGAATAAGATTTCGGAACTACCTTCTTGATTTTTTGTGAATTGAAGACATAAGTGAATGAATGTGTCAACTACAATTTTTGTAGTTCTACAAGTTTAGAGTAAATTAACCTTTTCTCAAAGCAAAATAATTCAAAAGTGTGACATTTTAAAAATAAGCTATCTCTTAAACTGAGTTACTTTTTGAAAAGCGAGTTTCTGCATATGAAATACAAAAATACAAAACTGCTATTTATGCAATAAACCCATTTTCGAAAAAATTTGAGATAACATCTTTATTCACTAGTGTTTTCAATTGTGAATTTTAATATTAAAACTTAGTTTAAAAGTTTCGAATTTAACAAATTAATTAAATATTATGGCAACAATTGAGCGCCGATTTGAATGTTTTTAAGTGTTTACTCTTAATTTTGTCATCTTTTTCAAATATATTCATAAATCATTCATAGAGTTTAGGCTTTTAGACGAGAGAGTATATGAAATGAGCAGTTAAGTGATGATTCTCGTGAGAAAAATAATCTAAATATAAACAATATGAATGCATTGATAATGTTTTTTTTGTAAATAATCCCAATATTAATTTTAAAATTAATAATTAAACAATTTTTAATATATTAAGTGTTTAAATTACCGTATAATCACTGTACTCCCATGTACTCATTTTCCAGACATTGAAATTCCTTTAATTTTTTTTTTTTGCTTGCGAATTTCATTTTTATCGTGATTGAAATAAATTCCATAATGACCGCTACTATTTTATCCTGAAAAACCAAAAATAGAAAATGAAAAAGTAGGAAAAAATTTATTTCTGCTTCTGCTACAACATTTCCCATTTTAATTTTGTTCTTCTGTTTAAACAATTTTTTTTTTCAGTTTGTAATTTAATGCAGGTCCTTGTTTAAAATAAGCAAAGCAAAAAAAAAAATATTGTTCCTTTACATTTATAATGATCCTTAATTCTGCACAGTTCAGATTATTTTTTTTTTTTTTGGTTTAAGTTTCAGAATGAGCAATTTTTTTTTTGTTTTTTGAACAAATGAGTTGAATTTTTGCACATACAATGCACACATAAGTTGTATTATTTTTGGTCCGAATTATTGTCGGTGGATAAATTTATTTTTGTTTTACTTTTTTTTTGTTATTATAAAAATTTATTGAGTTTCTTTAATAATATGGTATTAAGCTCAATTAAGGATATTTTATTTTTGAGTTTTTCATTTTGGTTTTTTTTATTATTTTTTTTCCGGTGAAATAAATTGCATCCTTTCAGATTTCATCTTTCATTTATTAAAGTTTTCAAATATACTATTTTATTAAAGGTTAAAAATAGTAAAATGTTGAAAATTTGAAAAATATAACATTGACTATGGGTTCGGTACTAAATATTTTCACGTGTATGTGTGGGTAATGTGTGTGTAGTGAAACGTAATAAAGGTGGGTGAAAGGAAATTTGTAAAGTATATTTTGTTTTTTTTTTGCTCTTTTTATTACAGAATTTTCATTCTCTTATTATTTTGTTTCTTTTTTTTGTTTTTTGTTTTATAACTAATATAAATGACCACAATGGGAATAATTGTGTTGTTGAAAGTTTATTATGTGTACTTTATTACATAAAATATGTGTATTTAATGTAAGTATGTATTATGTGCAGCTAACTAACTATTACATATATATATATACATAGTTATATTTTAAACAATTTAATTAATTTTAAGAATCTTTTGTTCAATTTCAATTAAAAACCGCTGGTAAGAGAATTTTTGCCATTTTATTTTGTTGACCACCATTATAATGACCTTCTTGTATAATGATTATAAATTTTATATTTTACCAAAATTTAATTTTCAAAATAATTTTATAACTAGAAATTTAAAGTCAAGTAGTAAAAAGGAAAATTTATTGAAACATTAAAGGAAAATTTTTTTCATTAGAATTTAATATTTTGTTAAAGTAAAATTTACTAGAATGAAAGATTAAGGAAGTTGCTGTAAAGGTACTTTAGGTGCCATATGTCTGTATTTAATCGGGAGCGGCGGTTTCGTTACAATAGATCCAACTAATGCGGCTTCGAGGTTCATTTTCACCATGTTTTTACAATCTATCTGTTGTATAGATTTTCAGAATAAATTTCCAAATTTTCATACAATTTTTATAGAAAAATTTTTATTTGAAACTGATTACGGAAATTAAAAGTTAGAAAATAGTTATTTGAAAAATTTTACTCACATTTATGTCAAATATTGCCTTAAACAATTACAAGTACTTTATATGTGATGAAGTAATCTGGGTATTTATACAGGGTGGATCAGTAACAAGTTAGGAGCCATATACCATCGGGTTTTACATTTTTGTTCAAAAATATAAAGTCAGACCTGTATGTCTGAAGTCTCAATCTCTTTGAAACGGATGTTACGCTAAATATTCCTAAAATAGCTGTAGCCCTGAAACGGTTCTAATTTGACCTTATGTTACGATCAAAAATATTACTCATTTTCGACTGTCTACTAGATAATATAGCACTCGTAACTCGTTTCTCAATTACCCTGCATAATTTCACATTAAATTTTTAAAAAAGAACAAGTTAGCATCGCATATTTAATTTAAAATAAAAAATTTTAATAACACAAATTTTTAAGTCATAATTCTAAATATATTTTTTCTCTTTCTAATTTTAGGTCAACATCTGGATGCAATGGCATATTTTCACGTCGATTAGATTTTTCATCATTTAATCAGTTACCGAAAACCCGTTTAAACTCTTATCAAGTTAAGGTAAGTTAATCTTATGTTTTTTTTAAATTTTTATTTTAATTAGTTAAATAATTATTTTCTATAAAATTTTTAAACTCAGTTATTTATGAATATTTTTGAACTACAACTAAATTAAAGTTCGTAAAAGTTTTTCATTCTTTTGTTCTCATTGTCCAAGAAAATCCTATGTAAACAAAATATTAAAAATTTAATATTAAATAATTTTAAAACAGATACATAGAGAGAGAGAGAGAGAGAGAGAACCAAATTTACATTTTATTACTTGAAATATGCAATTTTATACAACTATCATAATTATAATTTAATATACTTACTCTGGTTGTATGTTAAAAATAATTCTGTTTTTTTCACAAAACTTCTCCTTCAACCGAGAGTTACTAAATAAACAAAGGACAATAATAACATTATTGTATTTATTCTATATGTAGAAAAATAGATACCCTTTACGACTAATTAGGAACTTGTTTGACATGCAAATCCGTGTGATATTTAAAATGCTTAATTTAATTCGTTCAAACACAAAAACAGGGGAAAAAAAAGAAATAGAGAAAAACCCGAAATTTAATTTAATGAGGTATAAAAAAAGTAACAAAAAAAATACAATTACAATTTTCAATGTAGTCATGGATCTGGTCTCCTGAAAATATTCATGAAAAGGACTTTTTTTTTCTTTTGTTAAATTTTTTTGCTTGCATGTTTATTTAGCATGTTGTTTAACAATTTTTTATAATTGTATTATTAGTGAAGAGTACCATCATGAAGAATGCAACAAAGAAATTTAATTTAATCTATTTTATTTTTTTAAATTAAAAATTATGTTTACAATTTAATTTGTTTAAAAAAAAAAATTAAATAAAAAAATTCAATTAAATATGGGAAAAAATGAATGCACAGTTCAGATTTTCCAGGATAATTCAAATTTTTGAATAATACCAAAGTGGTAAAATGAAAATGAGTTTTAATTGCAAAAAAACCAATTATTATTTACGATTTCGAAATACAATTAATTTTTAATTGTTATAGTAACCATTATATTGTTACGCAACTATCGAAGCTAATAGTCTTCAAAAGCAATTAAAATATTTATCTGTAGATTAGTAGATGAGTTCGTTGAATGTAGCGCCGAGTCTACCATATATGCAAAGTAAACATTTGCGATTTGAGGGAAATGTTAATTGCAGGCTTTAATTCTAAGACTAATCTTGTATTCAGTATGATAAAGTTACGAGAAAATGGCTTATTATGCGCAAAGTGCAATATTTATTGCACATTACGCGTCCCTTTCAAAGCAAATGATTCATTGCTTTAAAAAGAATTAGAACGCTCTTTGCAAAAATTGCATAAAATGCGTAAAATATTGCGTAAAATATTACTGACGCAAAAGTTTTCAAAACTTAGGTAAACACTTATGAGGCTACATAAGTAATTGCAGAAATTTTATCTTAAACTCAATTTTATTTAAAACTTTTTAAATACTTTAAATGTTCCAAGAATTTTCAAGCAAAAGGTATTAAAATCTAAATAAAAAAATAAATTTTTATGTAAAATACACTTACTTACGTTCTATATTTAACAATATTACCTAATGTCATTGTACATTACTTTAATAATGAAATTATATGGACTTGGAAACTGTTAAAGCAATCTTAAAACATAGATAAAATCACATAACTTTGTTGCAACATTTTGTTTCTCTTATATTTTTGTGTTTGTTATTGTCGTTTGTAATATTTGTAAATGTATATGCATAATTATTAAATAAATTTGCATAAAACATTTACATAACACCTTTATAGATGTCCTTTTAGTAGAAATTAAAAATAACTGTAAAAAAAATGTGAATGTTTTGCATATTAAACTGAAATATATTTATGAATACGGGAGCGTGTTGTTGCAAAAAAAGATGATAAATATTGTGCCTGACAAAAATCTAGTTTTTTTATTATTTTGAAACAACAGTAGAAACTATCATAACATTTTTAGAATACAACAAAGACTATCAGGACATTAAAATTCTAGTTTTTGTTCTTTATTTTCTCGTCATTGCTACCGTGTGTTTTTGTTGATTAAACTTGTATGTATATCGTTTTTTTTTTATAATAAAGAAAGCAAATCCTTACATTTAAAATTTTATATAAGAATTTTTTTTGTAATTATGAAAAAAATAAGAGAATGTGGGCGATGCATAGAACAATCTAAAATGTGTAAAATGTAAATTGTATGATAAAACAATCTGTTATCTGTAATATTGTGAGTAAGCAACTAAAATAACATCAATTTAATTTTTTTTATACTTTCTTTGTTCCCGTAAAATTATTTCTCTTCTGTATATTGGAAACTTTGCAATTTGTAGTATGAGTTTACATTTGTTTATGTGTAATAGAAAAATTATTAAGCAGTTATCAGAGATAATAATCAGAAGGTAGAATACATCATTTTTTTTTTTGCTTTAAATTTAATTGAAGATACAAAATAGGAATTAATAGCAAGAAAGGAAGGACATAAAAATGTAATCATTTAAATCTTGTGCACAGAGAAGGATTTGTTTTTAACAGAGATTTATTACAAAATTCTTATGAAGATAACCATGTTTTTTTTTTAAATTTAAATATAAGAAAAAGTAGCTGTTGAACTTCATTCTGCACTTCAAATTATTGATTCAAAACTGATGCCAGTGACAATTTGCAATTTAATGCAATTAAAACTTTCCTTTTTCACCAAATGGTATCTTAAAAACTAAATTATGAATTCAAATGAAGATTTTTTGGCAATTTTAATATTAGTTTTTTCACTCTAAATTCTAAAAGTTACAAATTATTAATTTTGAGACTTTCTTAAAATATTGGGTCCCATTAAATTCCAGAATTGATATACACGTTTTAAAAAACACTTCTTCAACAATTTTACGGTTTCTTTATGAGATTTAATAAATAAATATTTGTAACAAATGTGAATTAATTCTAAAATTATATCCCTGAATTCTTGAAGAGTTGTTTAAGTTCATAACTCCTGAAAAATTAATTAAATTACACAACTCTTAAAATTAAAATTATAATATAATTGTTACTTGCTTATATAGTCACTCGTATACAATGAATACAAGAATTTCTTTCCGAAACAACGCATTAATATTACATAAACAAACTGTTATATTAGAAAATATACAAAACATATAACAATTAATGAAAAAATTCATTTTGAAACCAAAAATCATTAAAAATGTTCTTCCCCTTTGGAAGTAATTCATTTCAATTTGGTAAATTGCAAAATAAAAAGAAAAAAGCACAACATAAAAACTATATAGTAAGTAATAAAAATTAATTATAAAATTCGTCATTATGAGAAAATATAATTAATAATAATTATTACTAAAAATATTTTCCATTTTTTAATTGAAATTTTTTTTAAAGAACGTTTTTATTTACACACACTCTGTTGATGTGAATATTAATAATTATTTTAATGTTGAAAATTCATTAATAATTTGGAAAAAAAAAATAAAAATAAAATGGAGTAAGATTTTTCTTCAGTTTATTTTTCGATATTTTATTATTATTAATGAAATATTTTAATATTTCAAATGAAATGCAGAATTATAGTTGTATTGCTCAATTTAAGGATATTCTTTGTTTTCTTTCTCTAAAAATGAAATCTTGAAAGTTGAAAATGAAATCTTAAAAATGTTCATTCGTAAAATTGTAATACAAATGAGTTACGCGATAAACTGATAATCAATTGACCAATATTAAGGGAATGAGATGGGACTAAAATAATTTATACATAATTGGAATTTGTAGCTGTATTGTGCTCTTTTTAGTCCTTTTTTCTTAACTTGTAGCACCTTCAGCACTTTCACCAAATTTTTGGCTTTTTTTTCAGAAAGATGTAAGATGTCATATGAAGCTAAAAAACAGTACACTCAACATTATCTTATTTTTAACCCTCACTTCATATTTTACCTAAAGAAAAAGCTATTTTGGGATAATTTATCTACGTTTTCAATTTTTGAAGACAATTTTATTGGCACTTAGGTTGTAAGTGAGTAGCGATTCCGTCTATATTTGACAAATTTCTGGGAAAGTAAAAATTGTCCTTTAAGGAATTTTGACAAAAGGTTTTTAAATGTAAGCATCGGTTAAACAAAATCATGTTCCCGAACTTGAGTTAGATAATTAAGAGGTTATTAGTTTTTTTTTCTGCAGCTACAGTTGAAAGAACTTTTTCGCATTATGTTATAAAAATCAAATTCTGAAATTGTTTGCTATTTACAGCTGTGCTAATTGCGTAAAAAATTTTTTTAAAACGCATCTTAAAATTGTGTACGCAGTCGAAAAAACATCAAAAAATATTTGGCCATTTCGACCCTTTCTAATTTTTATTGAATCTAATACTGATAACATATACGATAACGGTGAGAATCACTTAAGAATTACTTTCGAATTACTCCAGAATATACTCACGAATTTTCTGAGGTTTAGATCTTAAAAACAAAAAGTTTATCAATACAAATTTCATATTTTTTACAAATAAATTCTTAAAAAATCATTTAATGAGATTGCAAATTTCATAAGATAAAGGACTTCATATTTTATAATATCAATATTGTGTCGAATTCTTACATAGTTTTGATTAATGTATTTCCATCTAAAATAGCGCATTTATGACTTGATCTCAATACAGGAATTGGTTCGGGTTCGAAAATTTAATATTACAATTCAATTAAATTATAAACTGTAAATGACATTTTTAATAACTTTAAAATTTTTAAAATTAAACTGAATACCCAACTTTTTGTGTACACCAACATACACTTACCATAAATTCGTGCACTAATTCAGAATTTTGTTTTTGTTCGTACATAAATTTTTAAATACCTCCTGCCGCTGAAACCACATCCTTATTGCATAAAAATTTTATTATTAAAAAAAGAAGCAAACAAAAAATAAATTTAACTGAATATCCAAAAAGAATTTTTCTCTTGATTTTTTTACCCGTTGTTTTTTTTTTTGAATGAGCAGAAATATTTTCTCTTCCCTTTCCTTACAGTGTACATGCTCTCAACTATTAAAATTAATTATTAAAGCAAAAAAAAAACGTTTTTTAAAGTTATTAAAGTCATTAATTTAAATTTATTTCAATTTTTTTCTTTCTCATATTTTTATGATGCATTTTATGACAATTTCATAGACGGCGACTTGGTGCTATTACTAAAAAAAGCATCTGAAATGTACAAAAAAACAAGAGGAAAATTTTCAAAATATGAAGTGAAAAATTTTAATAATTTTCTCACAATTATCATAAATAGTTAGAATTAAATTTCAAGTTTAATGATTTTAAAAAAAATTATTGAATTATTTTTAATAGAGAAGAGAAAACGCGAATATCTATATTGCTAGTTTGCAAAATATAAGATGTAATAGTTGAATATATCAGTGTATGTACATACATACGTATATTGTTTAATTACGTGAAATAAATTTATTCTTAGAATTTTCTGAATGTTTTCCGGGGCAATGAATTTTATTTTTATTTCAATTTTATATATTTTAATAAAATACTATCTAATTTCTTCTAAAATAATAGTTACTTAATTATTAATGTTAAATATTGCACATATTACTAGGAGCTAGTTAACTGCTTATTTGAGAAAAAAAAAAATAACTAAATATTTCACTCTGAACTCAATGATCTTAAGACTCTTAAAGAATAAAATTTATATATTTTATTAATTTCCTTAAGGTTCTTGCAATTTTATGTTAAATACATAACTAATGAAAATTAGTCATTGGACGGAATATAGGGGGCCTTATTGCAAAATTCTGTAACAATATGAAATTGTATAAATTTCGTTACTTTAACAAATATTTCAATGAAAAAGGTCTTTAATTTGTGATATATTTATTAAAATCGGGCCTCTATTGCTCCATTCACATCTTAACTTATAATGTGTGTTCGAAGGGTATAATACCGTTTGTAACCCTAAGGTCTCAAGCATAGACATAAGTGTATGTTTTAGATTAGTGTCGGGTGTTGAGTCGATTTGACCATGTCTGCATGTCCCAACAATAACTCAAAAATTAATTGAGTTGAACTGACCGAATTTTTACAAATGATTTATAACAGTGGTTCAGGTAGCTGTCCTGAGACTTCAAAAGTTACTTGGTCATTACTTTAGAAATTGTTTAAGCTACAGTGCTAAATATTTCGAAATACAACTATGATAAAATGGCAATATGAATATTATTGAAATACAGTGTTGAAACTTTGCATAAATAAATAAAAAATCTGGAGTACATATGGAAGGGTGGGACAATTAACACACATCACTTAAAATCATTCATTCGTAGGAGTATCACAGACGGTCGCAACGAAAATAGGTAGCGTTTTTCGTTTTCAGAGAACTTATTCAAAAAGTAATAGGGCTCTGATTTTCAAATTTATTCCTGAAATTAAAATCCAATTCTATTGAAATATCTTAAAGTAACGAAATGTATTCGAGTAGTTGCAAAAATGTGTATTAAGAATATTTTAGATGGGCTTCGACTTTTTTTACTTCCTCAATTGCAAAATCTATTAAATTAAAAGCAAAATTCCGTTTGTCATTGATCTTTTTGAAATAAATATTTTCTGTTTCTTAAAAATTTAAAAATCATTCTATAACTATAAGAATTCGTCGTAATAATACGACAATATAGTTTATTATATAAGAATTTGTCGCATCTCTTTAAAATTGAGGTCAATGCAACAGAATACGTGATAAACAAAGAAAAAAATAAATTAGATTAAACTGTGGACAAAAATGACGGATTTAAAAAAGGACAGAAGAAGAAGACGAAGAAAATTAATTACTATGGCTAAAAAGAAAAAAAATAAACTGAGTAAATTGCAACTAAAAATTTTAAAAGAAAATGTGAAGATAAAATGCAATTTGCAATAATTTTCTCTCCCTTTTTTTTGTTTTATTCTTGAATTTCTATTTTATTTTTATTTTTATCTTAATTTGACTCATTATCATCACTATTGTGCTATCATTATATTTGTGCCCCATTAAAAAAGGATATAATTTTCAACGTAAAGTATTCTTACTTTTTACAAACGGTAGAGTACTTTCCTTTCCCTTTTTTCCATGAAAAATTCCCTTTGAAAAAATGTATTACAAGTATACATGTAATATAAATATATTTAGAACTTGTTGTTATGTAAGTTACATGGAAATACACTTGAATATTTATGAGAATGATGAATCATTCTTTAAGTTTACTTTAAAAATTGTACACTCATACAATTCAAATATCAAGCTATTCTTTTCAGATTTTTTACTTTTTATATTTTTTTTTAAATTTTCAACACTTTTCCATCGTTTTCCTTTATACGTATACCATATATAATAGATTTTGTATACTGACATTTATTTACAAGGAAAAGGAGTGATAAATAATCCTTGGGAAATTCATTTATTCATTTATTGTTTTTGTTTTTTAATCTTATACTATATTTGATTCTCTTTTTTTCGGTTTCTTCTCTTAAATACAGTTTTGAGATTTTTATAATATTTATAGTCAAAACTGGGATTAATATTATGGTTAAATAATAGGTTAATTACAGTTAATTTATTACAAGAAAAAAGTAATTTTTCTTAAGTGGAAACTCTTTGCAAATTTTCCATTTTATTTCTCTTGCTTTATTTTGTATTGTATGTATAAGAAGGACACTGACATTGTTTATGTTTTAGATTGGAGAATATATAATTCTATGAGTTGGAAATTCGAGTAATAAGTAATGCGAGTATAAAATTGCAAAGTATTAGAAAGAAAATTTCTAATACATTAAATTGAAATTGAAAGAATTTTTGGTTCAATGTCATTTCAATTGAGAGTTTTATAAATCGCAAATTCTATTTGATCTTTGGACCCGTGCGGTTTTTGAAATAAAATTCAATCAGATTAAAATCATTTGTTTTCGTCTTCATTTCAAAAAATTTCAATTATAAATTCTTTCTTTAGGATTGTCTCTTTATTTTTGAAATATTGATAATGTCATTTAGGTTTTGAATGTTTTTCAAATAATTTTCAATAAAATTTTCATCATATTTTTGATATCAGAAGATTATATTTTTTATTTCGATATTGACTGAATGATTTTGAATAAATGAAAGGAATTTCAAGAAAAATTTAATTCAAAAAAATTTAGCAAATTAAAAAAAGAGAATCCTTTTATTTATTGCGGTTGTATAATGTTTTTTTTTTTTTTTCATCACGTTCATATAGAGAAAATTTCCTTTTATTTTTAAATGTCTAGCCATTTTCTTTTATCCTTTTTTTTCTGATCTTTCGGCTCCCTCTCTATATGCTTCTAAGAAATTGCATACATTATACTTTCTCTTCATATTTAGGTTCCCGTTCGAATTTCTTTTCAATAAAGAAAAAACAATCACATAAAATTTTTAAATTTATTATCCTTTAAATGCTTTCAATTTCTACCTTTTATTTCAACGGACATCATTAAAAAAAAAATTTTTTTCTTGAAAAATGCCTTAAACTCTTTAAATAAATGGAACGCTAAAAATAATTTTAGTTTTTGCCCTTTACAAAGATATTAAATTACTGAAGGCAAAAATACATAAAACTTGCATATAACCAAGGCAAAAATGCACAATTTGCTTATCTTTATTAACCAAGTTACATAAAATTTCGAAGGATATAATTTTGGGAAAAAATTATGAAAACAATAGTGATGAACCCATGAATTTATTTTTTTATGGTTTTTTTTTTGGGAACCTAAAAATAATCAACAGTGTCATTTTCCTTTCATACATCCATACGTACATAGATAAAATAATGAAAATAAAAAATTTTCAGCTCTTAAGAAAAGTAGAAATATCCTTAAGCTATCAGACATCATCCCTTTTTCTTTTAGAACTTTTTTTCATACATATATACACATCTAAATAGAAGGGTCCGTTTTCTAAAATTAATTTGAATGGCAGACATTAAATGAATGTCAATAACACATACGTTTAATTTAATATTGTAAACGAAAGAAAATTCATTGAGCCGTTTATTTATTTTCACGTTAATTTCATTTTCTTCGTGTACATACATATATATATATATATATATATATATATATATATATATATTAGGTAATAAAGTAATTTTCCAAAACAAAAGATAAGCGTAGCAGGTCATTTACTTCATATATATGAAGTGATAAGTTTTGCATAGAAATATTTAAATTCAATAGGCAACTCTCATGAAACTTGGAAGCTTAATTAAATTTTTCAATTCCTATAATTGAAAAAATTCTGCGTGTATTCTGCCTTTGAATTAAGTTAGCTAGATTTGTTGTAAATGTTTAATATATTTTTAAAATTTATTGTGGAAATTGGCCAATTAAAAATAGGGGAAACAAAGCAAAAAAATGGCGTGGAAATAAGGTTTTAATTATGTAAAATTCTCTGTGCTTATATGCTTTGTGCAATATTTACATTGTAATTATTTCCAATGAGAAGAAGCCGGTAAGCATTACTGAGTTTGAATGGTTAATTACAACATCATTACAATCTGAATATTTTGGAATGCAATGTATAAAGAAAAATGTAATCACGGAAAATCCTAAAATTATATGAAATTTATGGGTCATTACTTAAAATACTGTTCGGAATTTTCAACAAAAATTACATTTTTACACATATTTAATTTTTTCAACTTAATCATTCAATTGAATTTTTAATGTTTCCAAAATTTAATTCAAATTATTGTGAATTTTTCCTCCTTCCATTCCAAGAAAACTCTTAATTCACTTTTATATTATTAGTCTCGAAAACTTGTCAAAAAAGTTTATTATCCTATTATGCGTCGCTAAATATAATTTTATTTGTCCATCATAGGCCAAAACATTGTAATTTCAGACTATCAAAAAAAAAAAATATGAAAAAAAAGAAAATTGTTTTATAAGTACTTATAATTTTTTTTTATAATATTTAAAATATTTTTATGTCTCAATCACTAGCTTGGGTGCAGTTTTAATACACAAAAAAAAAAATATATAATATGATCCCATTAAAAAGTAAAAATAAAAATTGCTCTGAGCTACAAGAAAAAAAATTTATTCTTAAAAATGCCAATGAAAAAAAAATGAAATTATCTACTTTTAAAAGGACCGACCATTTTTTACAACATTGAACAGAAAGAAAAAAATTCCCTAAAACGCAAGAGTATAGAGTCCAAATATGCAGAAAAAGAGAAATTATGTTTGGTTACTTGTACACTTTCATACCAGAATACAAACAGAAAAAAAAACATAAAATTCTTCTTTTTTCTATTATAAAACTTGAGTTAATAATTTTAAGTCAATAAAGACATAATCAAATTGCAATATCTGTTAAGTCAACGAGGTGATTTCAATTCATTCCATCATCTAAAACAAATTTGCTGGAAAATATTATTATTTTTCTTTTGTTCTATTTTTTTTTTTTTGTTTTAAATTATTCATTCGCTTGAATTTTTTTTATACTCAAGCGAATGTTTTTAATATTTTAAATTTACACAGAAAAATTGGAAAAATTTACGAATATTCACAATTTACACCATTTTCATATCGAAATTATTCAATTTTTACTTTAAAAAAATTTTTTAAAATAAAGTGCCCAGCTTCACTTTTTTTTAATCTTTTTTGAAGAAATAATGATAACAGCTTGATTTTTCGGTAAGTGCTATCATGATTGCAGTCATAAAATCAATACCTTTTTTCATTATCTCCTACTAAATTTATTAATTGAATTATAACCTGTAAGCGAATTTCTGATTAAAATCTAAAGTATTTAGAAAAAGGTATTTAGAAATGGAGATTTTCTAGTAAAATTAATTAGCCTTATCCTGTAATTGTGACTGTCACATTTTTTTTTGGTATTCTACTTGACGCGAAATGTGATGTAATAGAAGAAGCGAGGTTCGATATTTTTTTATGTTAAAAACGTATAAAATTGCTTTTTAATTTAATGTTATTCTAGGAGAATAACATTCAGGAAGCTTTTTATGATAAATAGCGAGATCCACGTCTAGTACAATAGCAAATCTGTCACCTCACGCATTTTTATGTGCGACGCGTGTCTAGTAGAATAATACTGAATTTTAGAAATAATAAAGATTTATTGTAACAACAGTCAACTTCAATTTTTTAATAAAATTTTAAAAATTTATAATATTCGTAAATAATTTGAAAATTAATTTATAATAACTAGAAAGATTCATTTTATAGAAATTCTTCATAATTGAAATCGATTATATTTAGAGTTGCTAATGAATTGAAATTCACAATATTAATTATTATATAATCATGTCCGGATCTTATAACCGAATCGGGAATTGCACTGAATCGCAATCACGTCGTACTTTACCGAATAATTAATTTTTTATTTAATTTTATGAATGCCGTTTCCTGCTCTTCTTTTTCGATCTCCTATAAAATTTTTTACAAAAATGGTAACTCTATTTTGTTCTTCCACATTCTGCTTCATTTTATATCTTAATACTAAATATTATAAGCTAGTGACATTGAATTAACCAGCAAATTACAGAAAATAGAAAAAATATTATTATTTCATATTGTTCTTTTCTATATGTGTATGTTCACCAAAACTTCTAGAAATCGATTTTCATTCGCTTTTTCAAAAAATAAAACAACATATGTATATATATATATATATATTTTGAATGAAACGCTATTATCCTGTAAGAAATGAACAAAATAGGAAAAAAAAGAAATATAAAAAAATATAATCTGATTTTTACTATAAAAAAATGGAAAATAGAAATAAAATGATGAAACAAAATGTTTTCCCTTCTCATTGAACAGGACATTACACACACTCCTGTTCTTAAGGAGGATCCTTTATTATAGAGGATACAAATGAATTGCCATACTAGCTTTATTTTATAGACTATTTAAGACTGATTTTTTTTTCTCTATTTAGTTCTAAAGAACATCTCATAAAATGATGAGAAAACATAAATGATATTGTTATGGAAAGTCCTTATATTATCTCTAACTCTCTGCTTTTTCTTTTCTGTTTATTCTATTTTTGTTATTATCATTATTTGTAATCCTGTTTATAGTTCTTGTTTTTAGATTTTTTTTCTTTTGTATTATTTTATGTTTTCATAGCATATTGAATTTGGAAATGCTCAGATATTGTATAATAATAGAAAATAACATTATATAAAAAAAATATTATGGTAGGAGAAGATCAGAGAATATAGATTCTGGATATTCCAAAAACAAATTTCATAAAATAAATGAAAATTACGTTCGTGTAATGTCCATTTTTGATGTGTGTGAAATGATGAAATGTAAAAAAAAAATGAGCTGTTAGAAAAGTCATGTAGACTTACACGCATGCATCTACCCATATGTGTAGGTACATTTGTATATTATAGGAATGCGAAAGTGATAAATGTAGATTTTAAAGGATATTAAAAATGTCAGTGCAATTACAATTTAATATACATGTGCAATGCACATATAAAACAAAATTACTATTTGTATCATAATATTGTGCTAAATTCTGTCATAACAATGGGTATGAACAAATTTTCACATTAACATTATTACAGTACATTTATGAAAATATTAAAATTTTCCTTGTTTTTATGAGTATAGCATAGACAAGTGAATAAAAATTGTATTTATTTTAAATTATTACTTGCAAATTTCTATTGTTGTTGGCTATTGTGAGCTATTGATGAATTGAGAGTACTTGTGTTGTGACACAGCCCTAGTCGTAGTTGGTGCTTTTTAATTTTAAATTTTGCAATTTAATTGTAATATTTTAATTAAATTTGATTAAAGGAGAAACGGAATTATTTCGGCGTAGTGTTTTAGGTGAGAAATTTTATAACATTTGAAAATTTTTAAGAACTAGTTTTATATTACTCATTTATATTGAAAAAGAGAATAGGGTAATGAGTGAAAAGTAAATTATTCTCTTCTTTTACACGTTTCACACCTCTTAAATATAGCGAGTGGGTGATTAACAGGAAAGAAACACCATTTTTACGAATTTACGAGAAAATTTTTGTCATTTTGTTATTTGTAATATTTAAATTAAATTTTAATTATTTTAAATGAATTTAAGGACTTTTTCAATATTTTAATTGCTGTTCTAACATATTCACATTTAAGATAATTTTGGAAGGATGAGTGCATTTTAATAAGCAGCCAAAGCAGCATTTGTTTTGATTACATTTTTTTTTATGAAATAAAATTTAAGACATATAAGACTTCTTGTCCTCATTTTTCAAAAATGTACTATAATTAAAAATGTTTGCGAGATACTAAAATTAAAATTATTTATTTTTTAATACTTTGAAAGTTTTCATTCAATTTATTTTTTCTGCGGTTTTTTGTATTCCATTTTTTTTTTTGGAATCCAGTAAGGAAAATGAAAAGCTTACAAAACTTATTTTAAATTCAAATAATTCGAGAAAAATGGTAAAAAAATTGAAGGATTTACATTTTGAAAAAAGATAAAAAGTTTTATCCCACTTAAAATTCCTGTCAGTCAAACTATTCATTTTCTAATCCGTTCTCTCACACCTGGTTAAAAATTTTTATTTATATTTGTATGTAATTGTCATTCTTTTCCAACAAATTTAATAATTTTATTTATTATTATTGTTGCATTATTTTCTCTTGATGAAAAAAAACTTTTGTAACTAGAGAAAATTTGTGCAAAATGGTGTCTACTATTTCAATTATGTTGAAATTTATTTTTATGTGAACGATTAAAGCTGTCATGTGGATTTTAATCTGGTTTTTGTGAAATTTAAAATAAGTTTTTAATTGAGAATTAATTTTTTAAGTAAAATTGTGATTTGTTACTGCACTGATAAATTAGTACGACATTAAGACTTTAAAATCATAGCGGTTGACGTACAGAAAATTATTTAAGCATTTTTCAAAAAATTGTAGAATGATAGGGAATTTGGTAGGAGAATTCAAATAGATTTACAAATACAAGGAATCAAATTCATTTTTAAATTTATAATTCATTGGTACTTTTTTAAATAAGAGTTCATCCATAGAGGGGGTAGGACTATATATTCTTTAGTACTTACATAATTTATTTGTAAATCTATGAGGTAGTGGATTTCTACATTAACAAGCATGAAAACGCAGGATATTATTTATAGCGAGTAATCGTTGTTATACTAAACTATACGGCATTTATTTTTGGTTTTAGTTTCTAATTAAATATGTTTAAATTAAAAGCGAAAATATATGATTCAATGAAATCATTTTCTATTGAAAAAAATTTAAGCAGAAGGAAAATCATACGTTCAAATCGATAAAGAAACTGATGTCTAAAATAATAATAAAAAAATAAAGAATGAACAACAAAACTGATAATTTTCCTCCCTTTTTATGTTTTAAATATTATAAGCATTTTAGAAAACATTAATAGTCATGAACCATTTTAATAATAATGGTTAACTATGCATGCTTATACACATACAATCAAAAGATATCAAAACTTTATCAAAGAGATAAGACAACCAAAATAATACGAGTATAACAGAAAACACAGACAAAAAACAGAATAAAAAGGACCGTCACTAACCATTTGTTGTACTGTAGTAAAAAAATTTACATTAAAATTTTATAACGATTATTTTTCAATAAAATCTATCTATATAATATCTATAGATAAATACATAAAAAGTGTACGTCAACATGCTTTTTTAAAGGACCTTTAATTTAATATTTTTATCTTTTATATTATTCATCTACACATTTATATTAATAGTGGCGTATAATGCATGTTCTTCTTCATTTTTTATGTAGACGCAATATTATTTTTTTAATTTTACCTTTGTTCTTATTTTTTTTGCTGTCTGTTTTCTTAAATAATGCACCTGATTTTCCTCTTTTGTTATAGAGAAATATAACAATTGCTTTTTGTTATAGAGAACTTAACGTATATAGGTTCTGCCAATATAGTATCTAATAAAATTAGTGTTGTCGTTTTATAATGTTGTATTGTAGTCAAGTGAATTTTGAAATTGTAGTAGGTTCCGGCTGTAATGTAAAATACTTTTATTCTTTGTTATCTATGTCGAAAGGAATGCTTTCAAA
This sequence comes from Condylostylus longicornis, assembly GCF_029603195.1. Taxonomy (NCBI): domain Eukaryota; kingdom Metazoa; phylum Arthropoda; class Insecta; order Diptera; family Dolichopodidae; genus Condylostylus; species Condylostylus longicornis. The sequence goes on along the minus strand of NW_026577973.1, from coordinate 13,097,423 downwards.
ATTTGGGAAGAAATATTATTACTATTAAATATGTGAAGTAAAAATTTCGATATTAAAGCAAAAGATTGGAACATAGTGTTCTTCTTTTAAAAGGAAAAATTGCAATAAATGAAAGGAAATTATAATATTGCAGTAAAAACTGTAAATTACAGCATGAAATATGCAATTGCAGCAAAAGCGACAACGCTGAACATAATTGCTATACAGTATGTGTGTGTGTAATCAAATAATTTTAACATTAATGGTTAATGTGCATTGGTTTTTATTCTTATTCGATCAGGTATCATTATTATTGATGATGCAGGAAATATGATTGGAAATGGTAGTAGTTGGTGATTATGGTAATGTTATCAAATGCAATTGAATAGAATAAATAGTATAATTTCATTTTAAAGAGGATGAAGAAGAAGAAGAAAATAAAAATGCATGGTATTAAAAATCATTAAATACATTTCAGAGGGGTACAGTTTAAATGTTATTTTAAGTTCAGCTCTACTGAAAATATTTAATAGCTCTTGGATATGATGTTTTTGTTTTTATTTCCAGGGATTTTTAACTATGGGTGCACATTTACTCTTTTTTTTAATGTTTTTGTTTTCATTCGTGAATGTCCTTGTTTTTTTTTTATATTTTGTTTCATTTTCCGTTTTTATTCTTTCTGTTCTTTTTTTATATTACTCTTATTTACATGAAAGATAGTTGTCTTTTGTATTTAAAAGCTATAAATATTATGTCGTCTGGTCCAATATTTAAAAAAAAAAACAACAAAAAAGAGGAATGAAAACTATTATATTCGATACGTTTTTAGTGTTATGTAAAAGCTTATATAAATATTTTATCTGAATACTATAAGAGTATATGGCCCTGATAGTGGTGGTGGTGGCAGTAACGATGGCGTGCACACACAATAAAGAACAGAAAAATATGTAATGAAAATTTTCATTATTATACTTTTTTTTTCATATTATGGGGGAAGAGGAACCTATAACGTGATATTTATCGAGAAAAGGTCATTATATTAATAACGAAAACCAAAAGAATACAAAAAAAAAAATAAAAAAGAAAAATTCAGGGAGGACATGATAAAATGTTGGAAAATGTTTCAAGTTTTTTTCTTTTTCCCTTTTATTTTTGTCGTATCCTTTTTCAGTTTTTTTTTCCTTTTTCTTTTTTTTCGTTTTATTCGTATGTTCCGAGATATCTTTTTTCTATACAATATGGAGGAAAAAAAAAATCTATTCCTTTTGTAAAATGTTATAGCTGTGATCATATAAAATATTCTTGTAAGGGCGGTGTATTCATTATTTAAAAAAAAAAACTCTGAAAAAATAAAAAATGGACAAAATATCAAAAAAAAAAACAAAAAGCATGATTTTTTTAAAAAAAATTTTAACCTTATGCCGCCATTCACATTAATTATTGCAAATTTTCGATTTTATACCCGCAAACATTATTCAATTTTAATGGCATTAGAATTTTTTTGGTTTGTTGGTGAAAACCAACTATAATTAATATTACGATTTAATCCACATGAATAAATTGTGAGTGTTTAAAAATTTGAATTTGGATAATGTTCTTCCCTTCTCTTTTGTATGTGCGCGTATTTTATTCTATTCTACGATATAATCTCAAGAACACTAAACGCAAGGAGCAAATGCTCTTAAACTACTCAGATAGTGATTAATCCCTTCATATTATGAAATCGGAAATGTGTTTCGCGAGATGGCTATAGAAAACATTCCTTAATCTAATCCAGTCGCCTGAAATAGTGTCTAAACAGGCGAATTAAATTTATTAATCGTGCTTTATGTATTAGAATTCGAAAATTCTAAAATATCAAATCCCGATTGTGTCTAAAAATTTTACCATACAGAGACTCAGAACTATATTCCTGTGCTTTGAAATTGAAATTTTTTTCATTAAATCGAAAATTTCCTAAATTATTGACTTTGTAAAATTGGTTAAAGAAAATTAAAAAAAAAAATCTTAAGGAAAAGATTTTTAGTTTTTTATGTTTATTAAAGCTTTTTATTATGAACCAGCATATTTGTTTTTTTTTGCACTGCACAAAATTATAGTGGTATGCGAAATTTAAGACCAGAAAAAATGAGAAAAGCTTAAGGAATAATGTGGAAAAGATAAGAAGATTAGGTTTGTTATTTAACTTTTCCTTACGTTTTTTTAATGTAAAGGATACTGAACAACAAAAAAGAAAAGTTTAAAAAAATTTAAGATAAATTTTTTTCCTTATTACCTTCAATACCCAACCACCAGTACTACTACCCTACCCAATGTCTGGAAAGTTACTGGTTTTTTTTTCTTATTATTTCTTTTTTTTTCTGTTTAAAGGTTATTGGACACAAATATGACAACTTAAGTATCGGTTAATTTTTTTTTTCGCAAAGGTAAAATTAAAATTTCTTAAATGAAATTAAAAAATGGAAAATTCAATAAGGATTTCATGATCATGAATAATTTATAGAAGAAACAAGGAATCAAATTAAAATATTTATGATTTTATTAAGAAGATTTCTTATATATAGAGAATATTTATTGGATATTTCTGTGGATGGATGATTGAGGTTTTCTGGCTTGTCCATTATGCTGTTGAAGGAATTTGTAAATTTTTTCGTTTAACTAAATGGAATTGCCATAATGAAGAATTATTTAGAGATAGAATTTTTCTGTCTAGTATAAATTTATTGTTTATTCTACTTGTCTACATTTATGTATTGTGAAAATATCCAATAGAAAGAAATACGCTAACTAATAATTCTGGAAGTAACAAAAAATTTTCCTTTCTATAAAATAATTTCGAATTTAAATTTCCAGAGACCTAAAGTTTTACTATGTATTTCGATTTTCCTGAAACGATTTTCGTATTTGGAAAAGTGATAAGATAATTGATTGGTAAATGATGACCAATCAATTTGTATGGTATTATACTTTTTTGCAAATACGAAAATCGTTCTACGAAAATCGAGTTACATAGTAAGGTCCCAGATTTTAAGAAATTTTACTTTTTTATTGTTAAGATTTCAGGCAAATTTCTTAAAAATTTGATGATTTTTTTTTAACAATTGAATTATATACTTGTGTATGAAATTATTGCATAAGAGATCCACTCATTCTATTATTTATTATCTAAAGTCTCTAGTACATTATATGCAAGTTAAAAAAAATAAATTATTATTGTTCATATTCGTTCATTGATTTTCAAATTCCAAAGACTTGTATTATTTACTACAGTTGCTTAATGTTACCTAAAATAGTTTTACATTTTGTATTAACCGAAGGCATTATAATGGAGCCCATTTCCATATTATCAAATTCCAAAAGCTCTCAAAAGAAGCCATCATATTTGGTAAGGGCCAGCTTGAATTAGATTAATTAGAAAAAAAACTATTCTAGTTGATAAAATCTGATATTTAAAATTTTTAGAATAAAATAAAACTATAATTTTTAATCTGGAAATTTAATTTTTTGTAACAGTCTCGCCAAAGTCTCTTTCCTATCCATATGCAACTCATAAGAATTCATTTGCTGAACTATGTTTTTCTAAAAATAAATTTTAACCAGAAAAAAAAAACACACATTACGATCTATTGGTTTGTGTTTCGTTCTCATTAAACCTTCTTTTGATACCATAAAGAAAGTTAAGTTTAGTCACGGACTAAAAATCAAGTAAAATCAAATAATTTTATTGAAAAGTTTCTCATTTCGATTTTAATCTGTGAAAATTGTAAACGAGAAAACTAATTACATTGACACGTCTATCTCAAAGGATTTCCTTTCGAGAATCTTTCATTAAAACCACAGAGCACAAAAAGAAAATTTTTTTCGTTCGTATTGTTCCTTTTTTTTTTTTGTTGCAATTTTGATTTTTTGGTATAGAAAAACAAAGTAAGTCAAAAAATATTAAAGTTAAAATAGAAAAAGAATGAAGGCTAAAATTTAAGAGTTTTTGGATTCATTTGGGATTTTCTTTATTTTTCGTAGATTATTAAATGATTAAATCACCGAATAGAGACAGAAAACCAAATTAAAAGTTTGATCCTTTCGTTTTATTTGGAAATATTCCCTTTTTTTTTGTTTTATGTGTAAAAAAAGTGAGGACGATAAAGTTTTTATTTGATTCGGCTTAAAGAAAAAAATAATATAAAATAAAAATTTTCTACTGTTCTGATAGCATAATAATTGAGAAATGAACGAGTTTTTGTTTTTCTTTTTTGTTTTTCTTCCCAAATATATAAAGGATATTAGAGAAATTCTTCACAGATTTTTGATATAACACCAAAATTTATTTGTTCTATATAAAAAAAATTATTTTATTTTTCTTGTTTTTTTTTATTTTGTTATATTTGTATCAAGGATTATCAGATTAAGGATTATAAAGATGAGAGAAAAGTCTATAATTTTGTAATTAATTTTTGAAATGATTCGAAAATTAATTGATAATTATCAAGAATTTGCTAAGATTAAAAACGTATAAAATTTTTTTTTGTTTAATTTTTTTTTTTGCTGTTTTGGATCTGTTGGAGTTCATTACATCTTTTCATGATATTGAGTTGTTTTTTTTTGGTTTCCATGAAAATGATTTTTTTTTTCACTTAAAATTTATTGAAATTGTGGACATTAATAAATAATTAATTACAATATTTGATTTTAGTATAAAAAAGCAATTGTGTCAACTTTTTCTAGTATATTAAAAAATTATCGCTCTGTAGATGATAATTATTATTAAAAAAATAAAGTTGGGTCAAACCAATGGTTTGTATTGTGCACTTTTCTGCTCAATAAGTGAAAATACTGCTATTAAAAATAATCAATGTATGCACCACATTGTTAAACTTACAGTCATGCATATACGAATATATTTCAAAGATTGCATACATTTAGGATGAATAATTTACTTAGTCTTTGAAATGTAGGAAAAAATATTTAAAGGGATGTTAACATAATGGTCGAATTAAGGGTTAATTGCGTGAGGTGAGAAAAATAATTATATTATTTAATGGCATAGTATTTACTCATTTATAGAAATTTGTAAAAGCTTACAGTTTTGGAAATACATGGGGCCAACAATTCAAATTTTACAAATCTTAAAAGGCTATAACTAGAGAAAGCTGGAGATAGAAACTCTCCTAAAAATTTCCTCTAAAAAAATTTCTACAAAGTTGCAAAAATTTCAGGCTCCTACAACCTGATGTCTAGAAGCAAAACGATATCAAAAATTTGGAAAAAACGAATTTTAGATAACGGTTTTTATAAAGTTCAAATGTGATACGTCGCGGTAGAAGAAAGCAACGAATACTTTTCTAGACTTGCAAAATTTGAAAAATGCTTATGGTTCCGCTCTAATAAATAATTAAAAAATAAGATTTTTAGGATTTTAGGGTAAAAATTTTCATCTACGGAAATAAGTTTTTGCCGAAGCTCTACGTTCATAAAAGTTCAATATTTCTATCTAGAAGGAGGTAGAAGTTTTGTAAACATGTCCAAGGATATAAAAGTTTTGTAAAAAATAAACTGCGATTGTAAGGATTATTTTGTGCGAAATTTGTGAAGGCAAATACAAATGTTTAGGACAATTGTTTAGGACTTCAATTTTAAGATTTTAAGTACAATAAATTTTGTATTAATAGTAAGTAGCATTAATTAGAGTTGAAAAATATTTATGGTTACCGTTTTGTAACAGAGGAGTCTTAAGAATTTCTAATACTGTTCTCTTCTTCCTGTAGAACACTGCAAACTCTTTTAAATAACGAATTTTTCAGATAGTAAGATTATCAACAATTCTATAGAATCGAAAAATTAATATTAATAATATAAAATAATTTTTTTCAAAATATAAAAGACATTTTTTTGGTTAAAATGCGAAAAAAATTTATTAATTTGGGTAATTTTACTTAAATGCAAAGATAATACGATGTTGTATATGTTCTGTAGCACAGGATGAATGAAACGATTTCAAAAATTTTAATGCTTCTGATGACATATGAGTAAGATTGAATATTTAATCTCTTATAAATTTCATTAACTATGCAAAATTTCAATTGAAATTTATCATTTATTTAAATATGAAAATAATCTAGAAACTATGAATAAATAAAATATTGCAATACAAAAACACAAGATTTTATTTTTAGATTTTCTCTAAATGCACCCACATTGCATTATAAAATCAAGTATAATCTAACAAAACGTACATACCATTTGTTTGGTTTCATATCCCGAGTAAGAATATTCTAAAGGATTATTGTGTAATAATTATTATTGAAATAGAAAATACCTTGCTCAACTACTGCAAGGAGAATAGTTCTCTTAGCGTTATCCATATACGAGTACAATGTAGGAGTATAGAGAAATTTTTCTTTATTTTTGTAATGAAGTAATAAGAACCCTAATTACTAAGGTTTTTTTTTATTGTGTCTTATAATTTAGTTTATTGCGTCTCTTTTTTCCTAGTTTATTTATATTACTGCATATATATACATATATATATATTAAATTCATTAAGAGTATTTTATTTCCATGGATTAAAAGAAATTTTCATTGATATTTTGTAATTTTATTCTTTTAATTTTTCTCTTATATAAAATAGAAATAGTTTTCCTTATAAATTCCTTTATGCTTTTTTAATACCATTAATTATTTTCAGTGATTTAAATGAGTTTATTCAACTTTTACCTATGACACATTATATGGATTAAGATTTTAGGTTGGATTTGAATGGTAAATTTGGTATTCAATATTTTTTCTTAGACTCTAATTGAAAATTTTTGTAATTAATCAAGTACGTAATCAAATATAGAATGGTTTTGAAGTGGGTGTGTTGCTAAGTAAATATTTTACAATTTTTTTAAAATATTAAAATTTTCACTTTCATAATTTGATTATCCCAATTTTCTCATAGTTTGAGAATTAAAACTTCAATCTTAAACAATAAATCGAAAATTATAATGATACTATTATTTTAATAAATGACTATACTAGTAGTATTGATACTAGAAATTAGAAAAGCAAATTTAGAATAAATTTTGAATTTTTTGTGTTCATATTCTTTTCAGTTTCTCTAATAATTCCCAGGAATATAATATCACTTAGAATAAGTGTGTTCAGAACTTTTACTTATGTACTTACAGTAATGCGGTATAAGTAAATATTCATTCTTAATATAAATTTTCATTTCTAATTTGAGTTTTTATTTTTCTCGTACTCTGATATTCCAGAATAATTTTTGTTTGTTGTCCACTAATGTCCACTACTTTTAAAATATTTTTAATTTAATTTTTTTTCTTACTATTCTTGTAATATTTATTTTATTGTTATTTACCTTTGTCTCTTCATTTAACTCTCATCGCGTTGGTATTTACTTTCTGTTATTCTTCTTCTATTTCTGATACCATGGTCCATGATAGTGATTATAAAAGTATTTTCTCTTTTGAATTTATTCTTGTACTTTACTTGTAAAACATATTTTTTTTTCATTTCTTCATCAAAGATGTTATATTAGTAAGAATAGAAAGTCTGCTAAAAATATAGAAAAAGATGTCTGATGCGGTATTATTACCTAGACAACATTGTTATTCTTGTTAAAGACCCCAATCCACCTTTAACTTTTTCATTTAATTTTTAAATTTCTTTTTTTATTTTTTCTGTTTTTCATCTAATTTCTTAGTTTTCTTTTAACATTTTTTTCATCCTATTGTTTAAATCTCTAAAATAAAGGTGCAGCAGGACAAGAAACAAGAAAAAGAAAAACAAAAGGAAATCATTGCTTATTATTATCAAAAAGTGTGTATATAAGAAAATAGTTTCCAATTGAATATAATTTTTGTCTTTACCTTTATCGCATCAGCTTAATCTGTTATACAGTCGGAACTTAAAATAAAACTTAATTCTAAATGAGTACAGACATATTGAAAATAATACGTGTGTGTGTTCTTATAAGTCTACATTAGCTTGTACTTAATATGCGTTTTGTTGTTTATTTACTATACACATACATACATACATACTGATATGAATATATTCTAAGTAGATTTATATATAAATAATATATACAAGACATAAAAATATTAAACGAACCATAGAAAATAATTGGTAGAAGAAAGGCAAACGAAATAAAAGAAAATCTTAATTTGGGATAAAACAATACTAAAAATCAACAAAAAAAAACAAAATGGGAATAGAAAAGAAATGTTGAGTGAAACACAGCTTTAATTTGAAGATCCAATGAAGTGTTAATTTTTTAGCCCAAGAAATTATTTTCAACAGTAAGTTGTAATTGAAAGTAATGAGCCAGTAAAAATTATGGTCAAATGAATTTTTATAATCTTCTCTTAGATAACCACTAATTTTATACAGAGTGTATTGAAAATATAAGAATATAGAAGAAAATGACAACTTTTAATAATTTTGAAATTTGGAAATTAATTTTTGAATGTGCTGACCACTGAAAATTCTTATTATTTAGTATTTGCATTCTGGACGTTTGGACCTTGATTTATTGAGAAGGTTTTGCTAGATATCTTAGAATTTGCCCTATAAGTAGTTTGTAACTTTTAATGTTTCGAATCAGATTTTGTATAAATGATATGTGTTGGTTGAAACAGGAACTATAATACGTAAATTTAAGGTTGTGACTGATGCGCTCTTTAAAACTACAGTAGCCCTTTCTCAGGGAAGCCTAACTCCCTGTACATGTACGAATTTTATAGCTAATAATACATTTTTGTTGTATATTTTTCATTACAGACTTTCACATTAACTATTTTCTAAAATTTTTCTAACTCACTGTCTCACACTAACATTACCAGTATTTTTATATTTGAAACGTTTCTAGTATGGAGATAATTTTTTTTTTCCCTTTGCACAAAAAATTACCTTTTGCGGTTCATTTTCTTTTGAAAATATTATTAAGATAATAAGATTTAAGAGGATGAAAAACTGCAGAAGTGAGAGAGCGGAGCGGAAAAAGAGAAGGCAAAATGAAAGATTAAATTATATGTAAAATAAAAATTCATAGAATTGTTCATGTTGAATAATATTGAGTGTGTGTAGGATGTTAGCAAATAAAAGCAGCAAAATATTGAAAATATCAAAGAAATAAAAAGTTAAAGAATAGAGGGAAAAAACTATAAAATAGAATAATGTTATGGAATGGAGTGGGAGGGTGTATGAAGTGACAGAGATAGAAAATTATATGAACATATTAATTTTTATTTGGTTTAAATTTGCTGTAATTATAGTTTTAATATGAATACTTAATTAAAAAGTTGGTATTATTTAAGAACTATTCGTTATTATTTTATTCATTTTTAATTTTCATTATGCTTTTCTTTGATTTTTAATTCGATTAAATAAAATCGAAGTCTGTTAAGTGTTAAAATCTGTGCTGACATAATGAAAAATTAAGAAAAAAATAATAAAAGTTTGCTGAACGTTTTGTAATTATAAGGAAAATTCTGCACAAACACATTGTGCACATTTAACGCTAGTCGAATTATTAATTAATTTCCTTTCGTTGAATTTTGTTTTGTGTGCAATTACAATTGAAATTTTTAGTGATATTTACGGTATATAGGGCTTTCCATGTTTCTACAGTATTCAATTTAAAAATTAATTGATGTTTTATATTATTTCATTATCATTTAAATCCGACTTCACATTCGCGTAATGACTGTGTAATGTGTTTAATAGAAAATATAAAATTGAAATAAAGATAAATTCAATAATTAATATCTCAATGTAATTCGATTTATCCGTTTACGGCGTGCAAAATTTTGATCCATGTATGAGGTGGTGAGATCATGGTCTACTGACAAAAAAAAACAATTCGAGAAAAATGCGAATGAAATATTTAGGTATCTAATTTTTAAGAAAATTTTTAAAAGGCAAAAACGGAATTCTGTGAAAATAGAGTGAAAACAGGCGTAAACTAAGTATTTTGAAAATATAGAACAATATTTTATTGAACTCATAAATATATAACTCATTTTTGCAAAAATGTCGGATGGGCCAATAAAATGTTGAGCCACTAATGTGAAATGGGCCACTAATGTGAAATATAAAAATGTATGTGTGTCTGTACGAAAAAACTCAAAATCCTGTTGGTTCGGAAGTTATAGCAAAAATAATCGATTTTTCGATCCCTTTTGAAACCTTTTATAATTGAATTGATGATCGATAAATGTGGTTTTACGGGCTATTTTCGGAAATGTCTTACCAAATTGTCTTGCAGAACTTCTATTTCTGAAAATTTTCGTAAATCAGTTCTGTGAGGTTCCAAGCCTTGCAAAAGGGATTCATTTGAAAAAGCAAACATTTACAATTGTACAATCTTCTAAAACCAGTTAAAATTTTAGGATTTTACCAGGTCTAAGAAGGAATATATCAAGACAACACTTATGATAACGGGAAATGCCTTAGGGTTCACGGAAAGGAAGGGTTCAGGGTCTTAACAATAAAAAACATTTCAGTATAATCATGTGGGCTAAAAATCTTAATGCGTTCGGAAATGTTAAAGAGTTTGTTAAAGCACTAGAAAAAATTAGCCATTACTTTTCCTCTAAAATCGCAATAACTCATGCCATTTTAGTTAGTGTGTAAATTAAAGTGAAATTTAAAACTGAAATAATAGTGTATAAGGTTGAAAAAATTGAAGACTTGCCTATAAGAATGATTTTTCAAATAATAAACTTCAAAAGGAAATTGATTTGTATCTTTAGTCCGCTTTAATTTTAGAAACTACCATTTGTTACTCAAGTAAAATTTGGCATATATTCAACACAAATGTAGACTATTAAATTGAAATTAAATACTCACTTTAAAAGGCACCCCTATCTTCTTTAATTTAATCACTATCAATTATTTAAATTTCAAATAAAATATTTTTTTATATGTAAAGTCAAAATATATTTAAATAAAAATCAAATATTAAGCTATGACAATTTAATCTAGATTTCCACAAAAAAAAAAATGCTAACCAAAAATTATTTGTCAAAATGTACACGACAAGATGGTGATGCTTTCAATTTTAAATTTAATTCAAATTATCTTGAATCGTGTACCTTCATATTTTCTAAATAGAATTATTAACTTTTATAATGCATTCAATATTTTTTCTTTAACATTAATTTTTATTATTGCCCTCTTTCAAAAAAAATACATTTTTTTATTTATTATAAAAAAAAAATTAAATAAATTTTCAACTAAATCAATTATTGAGCCTACCTTATACAAAAAGCCCACCTACATATTAAACTATAAAATTTCATTCAAGAAAAAAAATTTTTTCTCTTTTCATAAAATTTCAATTGAATTTTTATTTTTTGTTCAATTTTCGCTCATTTTGTCTGCCATTCAATTTAAAAATCTAAATCATATTTCAATGTACTTTCAAGTATGCTTATATATTTGTTTGTTTGTATACCCTATTTTGGCATAAAAATATTATATGTATTTATTGTATAGTATAAAAGCATGTGTACGTACATAAACCTCAAATCAAAAGTCGCTTAAAAGAATATTATTATAAGAAAATTGGAAAATCAAAAGTACAAAATAAGAAGAATGCAAAAAAAAAAAAAAAATGAAAACATAATTTGTAAGATGAATGATGGCAAATCCTCTATCTATGCTGCTTATACTTGGATTTATTATTATGGGCCATTCTTGTTATTTTTGTTAGTCGTTGGCGGCGCCAATTTTATTATTCTATTGATTTAAAACCATAAAAGAAAATAAGCAATTTATTTAAAACAAAACAAAAAAAAAAAATTAACTTTGTTTTTTCTTATGAATTCAAATTTTATTTTACTTTTTTTTTGCAACTCCTTCTCTGTTTTATTTGATTTTTCTTTTATATTAATTTTTTTTTACTCCTGAAACTTATTTTAACACAGAATTCACAAAAACTAATAAAAGAAGAAAAAAACCTACCCTCCCACACACATCATACATTTATAAATGCTTGAAAAAGTACTTGCAAACAAACGTACAAACGTTGTACATATTATCATTGTATATTTTATTCAAAAAATATTACCCTGACTGATATGCAAGCAAGCATCCTACTCACAATAATAAAAACTCCCATGACAATGAAATACAACAATAACAAGAATAAACAAACAACAGAAAAGAGAACAAATATTTTTTTTTTGCTTTGCAAAACTTATAAAAACCGTTCCTGCTATAAGGTACTTTTTTTTAACTCATAAGTCATAACTCATAACTCTTAACTTTAATTCTCTTTTTTTTTTTCATACTCACTCTCTAAACATTCTTATATTGTTTTGTACATATATGTGGTGATCTAAAAAGATTTATTTCTTATGTTGAAATCATAATTCATATCAAACTGAGGGCTATTTTAAGACATCAAAATGTAACAATCTTTTAAGATTTACAACTGTAAATTAAAAATAAGAGCAAAATATTTTTTGTAATAAAAAAAAAAAAACTAAAATTAAGTTATGCCATTTTATGCGTTATATTTATGAGTGTGTGTGTGTATAAAGATAAATGTTACTGTTATACTTGCTCTTAAATGATTCAAATGTTCATTGAACTAATATTAAATGAATATGTGAGTTTCTATATACATATAGGAATTTGTGTATTTATGCGTTTTTCTAATATTATCATTTTATGTTTTGTTTTTATTGTTATTGTTGTTTCAATGTTTAATGTTTTAGAAACAAATTATTTTGTCAACAGTTTTTTTTTGTTTTTGAATTATTTCAATTTAATTATGCATGTGAGTTTCTAAATTCAATATACACGAGTAGATTATAGTATGTGTATGTATTTGACCATTATGTATAGACTTTACATATAGACTTTAGGAAAATGTCCATGTAGGGAATATTATAAGTTTTGATTTTTGTTGAGTTTCGATTTTGCTAAAATATAGAGAGGGAAGAATTAGAATAAAATCCACTACATTGAATTTTTATTTTTTTTAAATATTTTAATAAAATATTAATTAGAACAAGTTTTTTAATTAAAATATCATTAATTATCATTTGCAATTTGAGTAAGTTGTTCAATATATTATTCTTTTAATATCGAACAAGGGCCAAATTCGATAGGTCACATTTTAAAAATTTTGAGATAATTATGTATTTTAAATAAAGTATGCATTTTAAATTTTTTACTTAAGTTGAATTCAAAGAAAAAATAAAAATTCTGACTGTAATGAGCTCGATCTGTAGAGTCATGACTCAGACGAAATTGATTGTAAGACTAAAAATAAAGAGCAATCAATTGCCTATAAAACAACTCACGAAGGTTACACTATGTTGCATGATTACGAAGTTATAAATATTTATTTAGAAGCAGGAAAGATCTGTTATATTTTTTATTCAATAGGCTGTAGCCCGAAAACGAGCATATCAGGAAACCCTTGCAAAATCGATGAGATATTCACACCTAGTTTCAAAGATAAAAAAATTTTCTTTCTCTCATTTTTGATGCCCTAAACGATGATATACATAATGTTCAATATTTTTTCCACCACACCCATCATTTTTAGTCCTAATTTTAATCAAAATTACTTGTCAGTTTAATTATAATAGTCTATGACATGAATCGGGCTTGATATTAATCATAATTTGGATTCATTATTGTGCATTTAGAAATTTCTAATATTTAAATTCAAAGTAAATATTATTTTTAAATAAAATATATTTTTAAATTTGCAATAATTAATTAATTAATTACTAATAAAATCTAAACAAACGCAATTATATTTAAATGTAGTTTTTAGTCACCTGCAATGTGTATACAAAAAATTCTGTTAAGACAAAATCAAAATCTTTTGTCTTAAACTTTAATATATTCGACTACCCTATTTTAGAATGAAGCACGTGTAACTGTATATAACTATATTACATTCACACATATAAATGCTTTCACATATATGTACGCACGAATTTGTTGTTATTTATTAATATTGCATAAAAATTATAGAATTTCTTATTTATAGTTTATTGATTCGATTTATGAATTTTTGAAAGTTTTTTGAACATTTCAAAGTATCTACATACATATATACGTGTATATAGATAATTTCCTCTTAATATGTATGAATGTTTATAAATCTCAGTAAGTATTTTTCGAAAGTTTGAAAATGCAAAGAAAAAAATATTTCAAATTTTTTGCAACAAATTATTTCTAAAATAATTTTCACCCAAAATATTTTATTAAATCAATTTTAATTCATAAATTATGGCGAGACTGTTAGTTAGATTTTATACATATTATATAAGTATGTACAATCAATATATACAAATTCAACTAAAAATGGAAAATACTATCGCTGGAATATAGAAATAGAAATATCGCAAATCATTTTTCGATGAAAACTGAAAATAGTTAATAAATAAAGTCCTACCAATATATAAAACAAATAGAATGGAAAATAATATTTTCTTATTGTTAAAAAAAATATTACAATTTAATTTTTAGCTATTATAATATATACAGTGGAATACTTGAGTTTGTAGGACATTTTATTTGAAATTATGCGAATATTTTAGGGTGAATGATATAAAAATTTAAAAATGGTCTATATAATTGTCTAAAATTTAATTTAATTTCCGAAATAATTAGACTCGAAATCAATTTTAGGAATAATTGACTCAAAATAAATTAAAACTATTTCTTATAGGTAAGATACTGCAATAAATTAAATCATTATTAAAAACTTGAGACGGTTTCACATTGAATCGCCGTAAAATGTTAGGTCTCGTTGTTATACTGGTTGTTCATAGTTACATCTATAAACACCATGAATACCTGAATGTCAGCTGTTCCTCTCTTCTTCGCAATTGTATACCGATATTTTGAGCTCAATAATTAATGTACATAAATAATAATTTTTATTTTCAAAATTAAGGGCTATGTCTGTTATTTGAAAAAATACAAAAACTGAACTATAAATTTTGCGAAAAAAAATGTTAGCTTTTAAAACCAAATAGCAATTGCACTTGACTGTTTGTGCCTGGGCATACAAAGAATCCTATGAAATATTTACAACTTTATTCCGATAAATCTAAACATAACATTTAATTTTTATTTATTTATTTATGATAAAAGATAAAAAGTCGGACAAAATTCTCTCTATATATGTACATGAAATCATCTAGCACTAGTTAAAAATAATAAATTAAAAAAATTTGACTGAATTACTTTTTAAAGAAAAAAAAAGCAAAACAAGTCTGACAGTGACTCTAATTTGTTTAATTGAATATTAGAATCATTAAAGAAAATTGAAAAAGTTTTCAAGTTTTTCTTATTGTTTTCGATTTATTTTTTTTTTGTACAATAAAAAGAAATTAACCAAATAAATAAATAAATCAAAAGAAATGCCAAAAAACTCAAGTTTTTTTGCTTTTTTTTTCTAAAATAGTCTTGTTGATGATCTATTGGGGTCATTTATTAAATAAATGAAATGAAATGAATTTATAGATGAAAAACAAAAATAATAATAAAAAATAAGAAAAAAAAATTAAAAAAAAAAATCATCGAAATAATAAGCAAATAAAA
Organism: Condylostylus longicornis; assembly: GCF_029603195.1. Lineage (NCBI taxonomy): Eukaryota > Metazoa > Arthropoda > Insecta > Diptera > Dolichopodidae > Condylostylus > Condylostylus longicornis. Next base: position 13,081,865 of record NW_026577973.1, on the reverse strand, counting down.
TGTATTTAAATTGCGAAATATTTTTGTTAAAGATTTTTATGCTAATTGACTATTATGGCGGTCGTTAACCAATAGTTAAATGAATATGAAAGCCAAAAAAAAATTTCTTTATATTTGACCGTTATTGTTTGTGTTTATGTTTTTGCATATATATAATATATTCATACTGTTATACGAGTATATAATTATATTTTTATTAAATATAATCTTGTAAAATCTTGTGAAAGCTGAAAATATTTTCGAATAGACATTACATAAAATCACAATTTAATGGATTTGTTAATATTTTTTTTTGGAAAATTTTCCCTGATAACGGAAATGCAACAATACTGTATTAATGCAGAATTCAGCTTATAAATGTCATTTGCTGAATTGTGTATCGATACGGTATTATTACAATTCTAATGTTAGGGATTGTAATGAAATTATGTGACGTTCGTTATAGTGTAGGAAAATTGCTAAAATCTGTCAGTTTAAAAAAAAATAATTCGAAGTTTTACTGAAACAAATTTATTTGCGTGCATTTTCATTAAATTCTAATATTTATTTTTCCCGAAATGATACTCAATATATAAACTAGAATTAGCTCTCAAATTGTAAATTTCAAAATTTATTTACTTATTTTATTTGAATTTTATTTTAGTTTTAGATATTCTTTTGAAATTGAGCTGAAATTTTATTAAAAATTTATAAAATTTGAATAATATTAAAGCTAAAAATATTTTCTTGAATTTAATTATAAATTTGGTATATATGATTTTTAATGCAGTCGAACCTTGAATTTCAAAGGGTCGAACATTTTGTTCCACTTATATAGAGATTTCTCACTTTTCAAACTCAGAGATTTTCTTCAAAATTTTTTTCGCTTAAAGAAGTTTTTCAATTCAGAAAAACAAAATCGTACTCACTGATACTTTTTTTTGGTTTCTTGAAATAGTTCGCAAAATTCACAACATTTATTGCATTTATAGAGTAAATAGGAACTTCGCTTATAGAGGGTGATTTTTTTAGAAACTTCAAAGTATAGTTCATTTATGACCCGAAAAATAATTTCATATAAAGTAGTTTTCCTTTTATCCGGGTACCTCTTATAAAGGTTGTATTACGGTATAATGTAATTTGTACCAGGTTTTCGTGATAATTAGATTCAAAAGTATGAAAATATCTTTAAATTCTACTTTAATTCCCAATTGCTGTTTAATTACAAAAAGTTCACTTTATGATCCTTTTATATAAATTTTAATAACTTATATTAAGAAATTTTAGTTGGAAGAATTATTGAATATCGAAATTTTGAATTTTCCTAAACGGAAAGCATTAATTTCTTTAGTTATAATAAATTTCAAGGAAAAAATATATTATGAAAGGAAATCTAAGTGAAGTTGAGATATCAGCATTTTTCTCGAATTTTCCCGTACAAACTTATTTTTTTTCTTCCTTTTACATTACATGCATACACGTACGTTGATATTTTTCCTTTAATATCCTTATTCTTTTACATTAAATTAAATATTTTTTTTTCAAAAAAAAATTAAAAGTGAAAACTTTATAGACAATTTATTTGCCACTTAATATCTTCACATTGAAATTCAAATAAATATTATTTCTAAATTTATTTTTATACATTTTTTTTTTTTGCGATAATGTCCTTTTTGTTCTTCTCTTATTTTTATTCGTCCCGAATTTCTATTTTCTTTTTTTATGGTGCAACTTCAACATTATGGATTTTCCTTTATTGAAATTGGCTACTATTATAACATTCATTTTTGTTAATAATATCAATATACATAAGCTATTAAATTGACTATTGTGATAAGCTCTTTTGAACTTTTTATATATGTATTATAGAGAAAGTAGTTTTTAACTTTTTCTACATTCTCCTCTCAATTTCATATAAAACACTATCGATTGCTCTTATTTCTATAAAATTTTCTTTCTTCTATTATAGTAGTTTTTGTAACTCATTTCACATGTAAATCTCTACAAAATGTAACATTCAAGATTCATATAAGAACTATATATATATATATTGAATATGAAGCTAGTTACATTATACAAGGATGAAAATGAAAAGGACTTGTGAGAAACGATCTTTAAAAAAAATATGGATTTTTGTTTTTTAATTTTTCTTCTTGGGGTAAACGTGTGCAAAAAATTACTAAATGAATAAATTTTCAATGTTATCCCGGCAAATGTTATATTAATTTTTTTTTTTTTGTTTTTCTTGATTTTACTTTTTCCCCTCTATTGTTTTTCCTTCTTATTCCTTTAGAGACAGTAAGAGTATGTTCAGTATTCACTGAAGTTTATTCAATTTATTGATGAAATTATAAAAATCTATAAAAAAAATGTTGAACGAGAATCTCAATTCGTTGTTAGTTCTTACGCTGAATATACTCAAAAAAAAATTATTATCGAATAAGATTGGAATTCCAAAATGAGAAACAAGAAAAAAAACCGAGAGAAAAAAATTTCAGGAGTATGTTATGAGCATTACACCAGCAATATTGTATTAAAAAAAAACTTGTTCCTTTTTTTAAAAGAAAGAAAAAAACATTTGTTTTATGTTTTCTTGTTGCATTTCATTACCGCAAATATACCGGTGGTGTTATATCGTAAGTCCGAAAGTAATATGAACACTAAACACATTTAATATGATCTCCAATTTTACTTGGGAATATTAAAGGCGACAGCATTAAAATCATTGGGATATATTTTTATTGTGATTAATTACAGTTTTCAAGAGTGGTGAATTTTTGTCTCTCTGAATAATTTCTGAGACAAATTGAATTTGTAATTGTTCATAAACATTTAAAAATTCTCTTCTATCGTTTTTCTTTTCTCAAAATGTTGATAATCAATTCTCTATTACATATAGGGAAATAAAGAGAAATTCTTTTGGGTCTTGTTCATGGTTTTTGCAATTGTTATCAAAATTTATTGTCAAAAATTAATATTTTTTTTGTTTATAACGCATCACATTGCATACATGCAAATATTTTAGCATATTATCTCTTTAAAATTGAATTATTCTCTCATTCTCGATCTATTGAAATAAAATTACTCTAAAGAGAATTTAAAACAAGACCCTATATCAAATGAATTAATTTCCTATTAGCATTACTTAGGTACCACAATATTATATTTGTCCATGTCCTTATATAGGAATATTTTAACAAAAAACAAAAATAAAAATTTGGAATGTATAACGGTTTTAATGTAATACATTTTAAGCTTAATTTTATGGTGCAATATTGAATATTTTTCGTCTTTGGTTTTGTTTTTTGTTTTTGATCGTAAAAATGATTTTTTGGCAAAAAAAAAATAAGAAACAAAAAAAAATTCAAAAAATCCCGACCAGATGCATTCTTGTTACATGAATTACATTAAATGTAAAATTGTGAAATCCGAGAACATCAGAGAGAGAAAGAGAGACAGAAGAACAAATAGAATGGAGACAAGAGATGGGATTGTAATAAAAATATAAAAAAGTGTGGGCAATTTTTAATGTTTAAAATATGCTTTCAAAGATGACTTTAAAATCAATAAAAAATAATTTAATGGATTTTTTATCCTTCGATTTTTTTTTTTTTTCATTTTTTGCTTCGTATTTTTAGTTATTGTCTCTGGTTTATTTTTTCAGCTTAAGTAGTATTTTGAATGTCGTAATTTTAAACTTTAAAATTCGAATACATTATACAAAAATAATATCAAGGTTCGTATACTAACAGTGGTCTAAACTCTAAATAAGAAAATTATGCAAATTTTTTTCTTCTATCTTTACCATATAGAAAAGAAAATTTGTTGGTCTTGTTTATTGTTACAAGTGAACAGAAAACAAATCTATAAGAATTTTATTGACATTTACATTAAATTTTATGGATTTTATTGAAATGTAAATTTGTAAAATTATTTTAGTTTTATTAAGCAAAAAAAATTTTTTTTAATGTGATTTTTAACGTTCTTTTAATTTATCAATAAATTTTATTAAAATTAGTATTAAAATCGTATCATATGGGAGTAAGCCTTGACATTAACATAAAATTTTTATACTATAAAGAATAAGTTTTTGTGTCCTTAATCTTTTTTATTTACATTTTCCCTGTTATTATTGATTTGACTTGTAATATTTCTAACAGTTAATCAAGTTTCTCTAACAGAAAATATTAAAATATACAAATTATATTTTGTACTAGTGAACAACTGGTTTAACATAATATGATCGATTTTAGGTTTCTGATTTAACGCGAAGTTTAAATTCAGCAATTTCTTTTAAGAAATTATTACATATTTTCAGTTAATAAAATATTTTAAAAACTAAGGAATGTCAATAACTGATCTACTCTAAACATTTGCATATAAATTTCAGCAAACATTCGGCTCCAGTTCCAATATCGAACCCAATATTTCCATTATAACAAGTTTATTGCGATTATATCTGCCCAGTTCTACTGATTCTAATAAAATTTAAATGAATGGCACAAAGCACTTTTAAATATCGCCAAGTACATATAATCACTCTAAGTAATATTTATAAAATTTGAATAGTGAGTTTGATTTGTAGGGATTTTGTAAATAACTACATATATTCTAAAATTCCATTTTTCACAAAACTGTCCTTCTAATATATTAATTTTCATATGTATATGTAAAATTTCGTATTATTTTATTTTTAATTTAATATTAAAGAAGATCCTTAGATTTGATATTTTCAAATAGAAATCATAAATACCATACTATCTTTCTATTTAATTTTCTTCTTTTTTCAATATACATTATATAAAATGATTTAGAATGTCTGCTAGTCCTATATACATTAATATTAAATCTACAAATAAAAATGATTTATTCTTAATGAGGTTTGTGTATATTACTATATAAGTATAAAAACAAAAAGCAAAATTATAGAATAAGAAAAGGTCTTTACTTTATAATTTTCCTTATTCACAGAGGGATAGAGACCTGAAGATGAGTCGATTTGATATCTATATATTAGTTACATTAAAATGATTTTACGTGTATAGCTTTACTGCAGTTATAATATTATGATAAAGTAAAAAAAAAAAAAAGAATATTTAAAATAATATAAAATGAATTGATATTAGAGTATCATAAATTGCACCTGGCGTGTAATGCATGTAATGTGTTGCAATTTAAAGTTGTTGAACTTTTACATATAATTGATGTTATAAAATCATTCCCATCATATATGAAATTTTTTTTGGGAGCAATAATAAAAATTCAATAAGAAATGAGTGATTTTTCAATGAAAAGTTTGATTACATTTTTGTATTTATTGGCACATAGATATTTCAAGTAGAAGAAGGGAAATCTTGATAAATAAGAAAATAAAATTAAAAGAAATTCATATAAAATTTTGTTGAAATATCAAAGTAATTAAAAAAAATCTTTTAAATTTTGAAAAATTTGTCTTGAAATTTGTGATTTCTCTGAATTGCTTTTGCATTAGCAAAGCATATTCTCTAGAGGTCATAAATTTTTGGATATTTGCAAATACCGGCCTTTAAGTAAAAATTAAATGATTTTAACAAAAAGCATCAAAATGCGGTTTAATATAATTAGCAATAATCGTAATTTATTATGAATAATTTCGAAAGGTTAATCAGCTATTAAGATCCTTTTTAAAACCTAATACATCCTTTTATCTAATTTTAACACTCAGAAGAAAAGGCGATAAATTTTAAAATTATCCCAATTCATTTGTATTTTTTAATATTTTAATAACTTTAACTTTTTTCCATTTGATCAACACTTAAATTTAAGGTTAAAATTGAAAAAAATGACCTATGAACAAAAAAAAAAAAACAATTGTTTGAGATCAAGATTTTTAATTTTAAAAGTTTCAAAGTTTCTTGGGCTTTCTGTTTTTTTGTATTTATTTATTTTGTGTTTTGTCAATGAAAATTTTAACCGAAAAATGTAATTTTTTTATTTATTACATATTAAAAAAGTTTCTATAAAATTTGTTCTAATAAAAACTAAAAATAAAAAATGAAAAAATGAAAAATGTAAAACAAAAATGTAAAAAAAAGGATAAAAATTTTCAAAGAGTTTCAATGTAATTTTAACTTTTTTTTTCCCATTTATTTCATTTTTAATTTTTTCGATATTTTTTTGTTCTTTTCATGTTTTTACTCTATACCTTGGAAATAATTCATCCAAAAAAGGCAGATAATGAAGTATGTCTGGGGCAAAATAGTTACCCTTTTTTTCAGTATTCTTTTTCGTGTTTTTCTTTTGTTTTTTTAAATTATCCTCAAGACAATTTTTCTATAGCTTTTACTAAACAATAAATCACATCCTTGAAAATGTTAAAATGAAAAATAAATAAATTTTTTTAAGTGAGTAAGCATTTTATATGAAATTTTTTAAGAATTACATTTTTATATTAAAAAAAAAACTGGAAAGAAAGAAAATTGCATACTTTTAGGTTACTGATTTATAATAATTTCTAATTTTTCAAATTTTTTCAAGTGAAATGAAAATTATTAGTATTTTTTGTTGTAGTAATTTGTAATTTTTTTTTTAATTATGTAAAGTTTGTGAATTTTTAGGACATTTCCATTATTTTTCATTAAACTATTAGGATTTTTGGTTGTGAAATTTTTCCTTAAATATTATGAATTCGATCTCAAAATGTAGCATAAAATTGAATTTTAAAACTGTTTTTAATGGTTAATTCCAATTAATTGTACAATATTCTTATTTTAAGAATATTTTAATTTACGAATTAAGAATGATTTAATTTATTTGCAATCAATACGGTTGATTACAAATATAACTTTTTAAAGTTCTCTTTTATAGTTTACTTAATAACACAAAAAAGAATTAACAAAATTTGATTGTAATAATTTAAGAATACTGCCAGACCAGACCGATTGCAAATTAAAAACCGATTTCTAAATTATAAATTTAGAATATTCTTTTAAATGCCAAATTGTATATCCTTTTTATGGTTCATTTTTTTTCTATGCTATTATATGTATTTAACACCCACTTATTACAGTTTTTAATAAAAAAAAAAAAATACATAGTAACACATAAATTGTATATCATGTATAATATCTATTAGTGTGTATGTGTATCACAAATAAATCTTATAAAATAAAAAAAAACAATAATTCTAAAAGTAATTTTTAAAAGTTAAACTTGAATTAAACAAAAGTTAATACTTAAATCTAGTATACAATAGGCCAATTTTTCATTTTCTTATTATTATTATGGAACCTATACAACAATAGGATTGAAAATTTTTTATATTGCTTAAAAAAAAATACAAAATAGAAAAAGAAAGAAAAATGAACTAGAAGAAGAAGCAGTAAAAAAAGGACACTTACCTCTTTAATGTTCTTCAATTTCCCATTCTATTCCAATATAGAAAAATACTTATATGATCTATATAAAAACGTTTTTCTATAATATTATGTATATGTTGAGCCTTTTAATTTATTGTGTTATAAATGTCGGATCAATAGAATACAAAACAGCAAAAAAAATAGCAACAAAAAATCCCTATAATACTTATGATTCTAATTGAATAGTTTTAATAGGTTTCCCTTTTGTATTTATGGTGTTAATAAATTTAAGAATCAATTTACACAACATTAACTTGGAATATATTTCTCTCCTTTTTTTGCTGAATTGTGCGTGCTTGGTAGGACAATATTGCTTATTATTTGAAATTAGCTGTTAAATAATATACAAGTATAACAGTAATAGGTTTTTGTACAATGCATGTGAATGAAAAGAGTTTTAAGAGAAATTGAAGAAAAAATTTTTTTATCTTAAAGTGAAAATTATTTTTTATCTTGAATTAAATTCGGAGAGTAAAATATTTTATAAAATTTGAAAAGAGCAAAAAATAATTTTTGTTTGCTTACAATAATTGAGGTGAATTTTTATTATATAATAGACTAAAAAGAGAATTAAATAAATTGTTATTGACAGACGTTAACAATATTGTTACAATTTTCTATAATTTTTTTTGTTAAGAGAGAAATTGAAATTGAATTTGAAGAAAAATGTTTAACAATTACAATAGGATTTTGAAAATTTGAAGTAATTTTATAGTATTTAATATTGATTGGCAAATAATAATGTGCTTAATGTAATGTTAGAATTTTATTTTGTGTAAAGTGTTAAATATTGGTAAATGTTGGGTAATTGGAGCTTTTTACTATTAGCAGTGACCCCTACACAAATTTCAATAACTGTATTTAAATTTCGAATTATTAGAAATGGCCTAAAGGTTCTAATTTTAAAGATAATTTTAAGTTATAAACCACAGTATTTTGATTAAAATTAATACACTTAATTTTTAAATAAAATTGCTATATTTTATAAATTGAAAACGAAATGAATTTATCGTAAGTCAAGTATTAGAATCAAATGCATATTTGTTTGAAATTTTTTTTTATTTTAAAGGGTTGGTTAACACTTTAGATTTTTCGAGCCCATAGATACAATGCATGTCTCTATATTAAGCAAGAATTTTGAACTGTAGTTCTGTTTTGGCAATATTATTTTCATTATAAATTTATAAATGGTGTCAGTCGCTATTATTTGAAACTATGAGTTATTAAAAAATTTTCGTTGTAAGTATAAAATTTCAAATTTTGAAATTAATTTATTTTATTCAAAAACTTACAAGTTTTTTGAATAACAACCCATCATATGCTGCGACTAACATAATATGAGTTTTAACTTAAATTTTCCTATACACCACATATAAAATATAATAGTGATTCAGATTCGAAGAGGCATAATCTACTTTTATATTTTATTTGCTAAAAAAAGTATTTAAAAAATGCCAAGTATGAAATGCTCTGTTCATTGACCAATCATTGGATCGGCCGTTTATGGCTTATTTCGGGACTTCGGTTAACATATTTGAAATTTTCGTGAATTAACAACTTTTACTTCCCTTACGTTACAAAATATAAATAGGGAAACTATATATTTACATGCCATCACAGACAAAGTGATTTTAGCTACAGTATGGGATACGCCACCTTGGTTTTTCAAAAAATATATTTTGAAACTTCAATATCGTATAGATTCTAGATGGTATTCAACGCGATCAATCAGAAGAAGAAAAAATTTTTTTTTTATTTGTAGTTTAAAACATTCTGCTTCTGAGCCCCCCATTTAATTCATATACAATTGAATCTGATTTTATTAAAAATTATTTTCAGATCCCATTCGGATTATAAAAACTCTACTCTTGTATAATTGTTTTAGACTTATTTGACTTGTTCATTCAATAGAAATAATTTTTAATTTATTCGCATTTGATATTACAATTAAAATAATTTTCAGTTTTCAATTTTATATCGGCTAATCCCATGACTTTAATTTATCTATGTTTTATTTTCTAAAAAAAAGCTCTACGTTTTCATTTTAATTTTAATTGAAAATTTTTTTAAAAATTTGTAAAATCCGCAGATAATTCAATTGAATTTTTGACACATTCTTAAAAAAAAACATCATTGCTATTTTTTTTTGTTATTTGATTTCCCAAATTGGGGAATAGACGCTTAATATGTGTATGTGTAGGTCTTTAGCGAATTTTATTTTTTTTTCCATTCTTTAGTAATTTTTTAATTCCCTATAGAAAATATTTTATTTCAAATTACTTTTAAGTAAAAATATATTATCTAGATTTTAATACGGTTCAAGTAGAAAAGGCTAGACTTAATTCGAAACGAAAGTGATAGAAAACAAATTTTTTTTTTTTTATTTTATATATCGGCAATTACAGAATTTGAACTTGCAATTCTCTTATAAGTTATTATGTGTTTTGTTTTTTTTGACGACTTAAAATATATTACTGATAGAGTTAGAAGTACAAATAAGTGCGATGACTTTTCTGTACTCTTCTATACTTAGAATATTTTTAATATAGAAAGAAAGAAAAAAAATCAAACATGTTTTATGTTTTTCTTCTTTTTTTTTACACTTGAAATAATTTCATTTTCACATTTTGCAATGATCATGATAAATTTATGTGCCGTGGCCTCATTGTCTTCAATTATTATTTTAAGTGTATACGCATATTATATATGTATGTATTTGTATTCTTATAAATAATATGTTAACCATATATTTATGTATACATTTATAATTATATGCACATACGTGCCAGAGTTACCATATATTTTTAATTGAAATTAAAGAAAATATTTTATAATATTTTATGAGTAAAGTTCAATTAACTTAGGATAAGAATTAGAGAAATCGTGGTATATTAGAGCAACGACTCTCAAACGAGTGATCGGGTTGACAAGTGTGGTCGGGGTTCAGTATAAAAATGATCGTGCAATAATAAAAAATTAAAATTTAATTATCCCAGTGCCTGTAAAAATTAAAATTTTTACACATATAGCCCAAGTTGGATTCTTTGCGTCAATTACTCTAAAAATAAAGTATTGAAATCAAACTAGTCAGTGCCAAATATGTGATTTTTTTTGACTAGTTCAATAGAAGGAAGAACAGATAAGTTGGTTAATTAGCATAAACAATTTAAGAAAGCCATTATGATTTAAAGTCTAAATATAAAATGTAAATTAAATTTCAATATATTAAGAACTGTATTAAAATGAACTTAAACTAAGTAAAAATTTAAAAATCAATTAAGCAGAAAGGTCCCGAAATAATTGCCCATTAATTTTTGTGGTCGAATTGTTATGGATTTTGAGAAACATCATTTTAGAACCCTGACATGAAAATAAGTTTTTATTATTCGAAACTACTTTCATAACATTCTGCTCTCGGTCAATTCATTTTTCAAATTCTTTCAGGGAATGCCGGTAATTTGCGTTAACGTAACTTGAAGCTCGTAATTATTTGAGATTTAATTAGGGCTAAATATAATAAAAATAATTATTTTACGCGTAGTAATTGTATATTTAGAATATATATTAGACAATATTTAGAACCTTGTTAACACAATAAGTCGGAGATGTCTCAAAAATTTTATAATCTCTCTTTTCATGATTTCCCCTATATACATTCTAAATTGAACGTTGAATTCAGAGCGAATGAATTTTTTTTTATGTTACCCTGGTAACCCTAAAATATGTAAAATCGTTGAATCTTCAAGGCAAATAAAAAATATTTTTCCAAAAATATTTTTCTTTTCTGAAATTTTGAAATGGAAGAAAAAATAACTCTGCATTTTTTTTTTAAACAACAATTTTTTTTTTTTTTGTTTTGTTTTTATTAAAAAATTCAAATGAAAAAAAAAAATTCTTTCATTTTCTCTTTTATTCTCAATTGTTTTTCTTTTATCATTACTCTCATTTATTTTAAATGCACATGTGTGTATGTACTACTCGTACGCCATGCCATCTGTATTAATAATATGAAATTAAAATAAATATTTTTGACATCAAACATATTGTTTCATTTGTTTGTAATACAATTTGTTTTTGTTTTTTTTTTTTTTTAAATTCTTGTATTATATTTCATGTCTTTCTTCATGAGTGATTTAAGTATTTTGTTTGTCTTTTTTTTTTTAACAAAATAATAAACAAAAGTTTTTTTGTTTCTTTCTTGTTGTTATTCTTGTTTTATAAAAAAAAAGTTCTTTTGGAAATTCTTTTTTTAATATTTTTGTTTGGTTTTAATGTCAGTAAATAAAATTTAACAGATTTATGTACATTTTTAAAGAAGAAATTTCAGGCCCATATTATTAAGAAAATAGATTCGAGTTTTAAAAGTGCATATATTTAACCCTTTAATGCACAAGGAAAATAATTTTATTTTCATGTAAGGTTTATTATTGTACTATTATTATAGGTAATTGTTTACTAATTGTTATGGCTTGTAAATGCTTAAAATCAGTTGTAGTGTTCATGTTGAATGCAATATTGTAATTCTTGTTGACTCTAAGAAATTTTGAAGAAAAGTTTTAAATGTCTATAGAAATTATTTATTAACCTTAAAATTCATCTAGTTTTGGAGATAATTTTATTGGACGAACGTGTTAAATTAGGGAGTGAATAATGAAAATTAATTTATTCAAATGCAGAACAGATAAAAGACGAGTTAAGGCAGAAAAATTAGAATATTTTTTTCCTCGAATTAAACTCGAACCAGTGATTTGCTGTTTTCTAGGTGGACCCTCTATCAACAGAACTATAGCGAAATGAAAAAATTATCGAAATTAAAATTGTTCTACACATTCCTCTATAAGCAGTAATCGTCATGATTACAATGCGATCGATTCATTCAATCATCTTTTGAAACATACAATCGCAAGAACATTATATAAATATTATTTTGCTTATTACACTCATATTATTAATACCTATAACTTTAATTTTGCCTGTGTAAAAAATTAACAACAATGATGAAAAATTTTATTACATTTTAAAAAATAATATTGGAAATTCCATTATTTTTTCTCATAAGAAATTAATAAAAAATATGTAAACAACTAGACATTGTTATTGTTCCTTTGTGCACGAATGCAATCGAAGCTATAATAAGTGTTAAGTTTTCTAATAATTCTGTTTTGCACTTTTAATGTCATAATTGAAGAACATACGCTTTTTGTTTACGATCTTCTTAGATTCATAACTTCTCCCTAAAGGTATGCAATTTCTAAATATTATATTAAAAGTTCCTAACTAATTGCATAAGTTTAAATTTTAAAAAACTAATAAAAATTTTTTTTTGTACAGACTTATCTTCGAATAACTACAACCGCTTAGGACACTAACACTATATTTTGTCAGCTGCTTTTAACTCTTGCTTTTGCTCTGCTTTCAAAACACAAAATGAGGAATTTGTGTATATATAATTTGTTTTTCTCCCTTACTGCTGTTGGGAACACTTGGATCTTCTATCTAATTTTTAGTCAAAAATCAGTTTGACAGTGTTAACTATGCAGTGACCAGTCTGCCATAGTTTTTTGTATTAAATATTGAAGGTTGTTAATATTTATTGTCTATATTTTTGTATTGGTATGCAATATGGAATATTATGGATATATGAGCACTTATTTTTATATATTAACATTTTATTTTATAATATTTTATTGCCGTAACCACCACACCACTGGCCTGGTTGTGTATATACTTAATTATTATTATGTAAAATTATTATGTAAAAAAATCTATTGGCACCATTAATGAACAATTCTTAATTCTGGGATGTAAGTAGATGAAACAAATCTCAAAAGTGAAAGTATAACACAAGAATATACAAAATATACACAATTCAATTACTTACATAGATTATTCTACTTACATATTATAATATGAATATATCAAACTAAATAAATTCATTAATTTCGAATTAAGAGTGCATTACAATAATATAAAGTTATAAAAATTAAATAAGCAGAGCAAGGAAAAAAAAACAATTTAGGTAGAAAGTTAACGATATTATTTTGAAAAAGATTATTTATTGAACATGAACATGCAATAATATTGATGAAAAACTCAACAAGATGGAAATAATTCCAAGAGATTAAGAAAAGATTGAAAAAAAAAAATTTTTACTTTTCCTCTTTTTTTCGTTTTTTATTTTTTCTTATGCACAATGACAGTAGATACAAGAGTAATAATAATAACAGTCATAAAAATAATAATAATGTTGATGTTCTTGCGGTTATCAAATTAGTTCGATTGAATGAATCAATGAATGTTACGAGTACATATGACGTATGCTAGATTTTTTTTTTATTTCATTCCACTCCCTCCAAAATAATGCTTGAGAATATTTTCGAGTATTTTTTTTTTTTCTAAAGTATAAGAGCAAAAAATATAATTTCAGTCTCGTATTATTTAATGTGCTATGTGTTTGTGTGTGTGTTTTTTTTTAAATTTAAGTCGCGTCTGGTTATAATATAGTACTTAAAATATTTATTTTCGTGTTCTTCTCTTACTTTCTTCATAATATAATTCTGCATGAGCGATATTTTAAGATGAAGTCATCTTTTGGGAGTGAATTAAAATAATATATAGGTTTTGTTTGTCTTGTATAGTGTTCAGCAGTAACAATTTTCAAGGAGCTTTTTTTTATATTGAATAAAAATGAATTTTTAATAATATTTTAAGAAATATTATTCTTTCGATCATTTTATTCCGAATGGGAAATATTATTATAATATATAGTTATGATTTTTTACGCTAGAAAATTGCACACTTGTATAACATTTATTATATTGTTATATTTTATTATGATTTTTGTGTGTGTATTCTATTTATATATGATCGAGTTGTTTTTTTTATAAATAAATTTTCTTAGAGTAGAATATGCGATTGTATGAAATTTTTTTATTTTATTTATAATTTTTAATAATTTTGCAAGAATGTTGAGTTCCTATTTTTTCTATCATTGCCGATATATTGAAGAAAAATTTTGTTTTTTTATTTATAATGACACAATGCAAATAAATAATAAGTATGATTTTGATTTCGAAATAAATAAAATACAGAAAATTTGAAAATAGCTACATTTTTCACTTCAAAAGTGGTTTTAATTTAACTGATCCCTAAAAGTATGCAATTTTTTTTATTCTACTTAATAGGGATATTAAAAAGTATATATAGTTACGAATTACTTCAATTATTATTTCATACAACATGATTCACTAAATCATATTTGACATGTTAAATAACGAATGCTCTTAATAAAACTGATATTCACAGTTATCGGAAGCAAAATTTCATTGGATTCCTGGTAACAGGACTCCAAAAAATCCCTTGTAACAGAACATTTATAAAAATATGTTAAGCGTTTAAAATATTGTCACAAAAGGAACAAGTTGGCACGCTAGTATTATTAAAAAGATACTTACTTCTTCGTGAAAAACTTATGACTTAAACGTAATCTGCAAATTTGTTTTTTCAACACGAAAGAATCGCGCGCGGCATGGCATCTAAGAAATCTACCAAAAGTACACCATTTTCCTTGCCTCTTCGTATCTATATAGTTTCTGATTTCCTTTGTTTTAGTCGATCGAAAATAAATAAAACTATCGAAATTGGAACTATTTGTAGCATCCGCAAAAAAATTTTCACCTATGTTGCAATGACACGGTATCCCCACTACTCCAATTCTTCTGCTGTATGAATTGTTAATTTCCTGTAATCGTGTATCTCGTTTTTTCATTTCACTCTTTATTCACTTTCAAATTAGAATGCATTTTCCCAATAAGATTACTCATTTTTTCAATTGAATTTTTGCATTTTTTCTCAAATTATCTACAGAACGAGACTCACTTTCAAAAACAAAGTGAACAAATTTTGTTATACATTTTAGTAAAAAACGAGATACGACGCTATAGTGAATAATTCTTAATAGTCGAACATTGCATTATACAAATATATGATAGTTACTCAGTTTCTTCTCACTTGCCAAGTAAAATAGTGAGATAGGCCCATAATGAAAGTAAGAAACTTTCTTTCAAATTTAAGAATTCATTTGAGTTATTCCTACCTTCTATACGTTATGTATGTACTCGTAATTAAATATTTTGAGAATATGAAAAATTTTCATTCACTTTATTAATAATTAATCTTTATTAATTTTATAAAATCAATAAAAATTTGTTTTAATTTAAAATTTAGTTTTAATTGAAAACAAGTGATAGAAGCCTACATAAATGTATATGCTTCTAAATTATTGTTAGTAATTAAAAATAAATTGATTTATGAACAATACCATTTTATTTAATTGAAGAAAATTCAATTTAATAAAACTATAAATAATTACATTTCAATTAATATTATCAGTAAATTGATGATATCTGACAAATGTTGATCACTACTTGTAATTTTATTGAAAAATTTATTGATTGCTTTTTTTAATATATGTGTGCATAGTATGTACACTCCTATACATATGTGCATGTGTATGTTATACACAATTGTTTACGATTAATATTTTTTTCAAAACGAATGTTGAAATTAAAAACTTTAAATTGAAAGTTGAATTGAAAATTTTTAAAAAGAAATTTTCATCTAGGTATCTAAATTTCTAGGTTAGGTTTAAGTTGGGGCGGTTATCCGAGGATACACTTAGACCAAGTAGATCCTTTGTGATTCCTTGATCTCTATATCGCCACCGTCACGTGAGACAGCTCGTGTCCTTTATAAACCGGTTTAGGTCCCTGGCAGATACATTGGCCAGGTCAGGTAATTCGCAAAATGAAATGCGATTCAAGGAATCTCCGCCATTTCCGTGCCAAAGCTGGATAAGAACACAGAAAATAAGCCATCAACCTTAATACTTAGGTAATTTTTGTAAAGTAACTGCTATTTTAATGAAATTTTAAATTTTGCATACTTTTCAATTTCTGTCAGAAAATTTGATTATAGAACCGATAATTCCAGCTAATCTATGCTTCCCGCTTGTCTAGGGCTCCAGTGAAAAAGCTTTTAAGTCATTTTTAGTAGGTTTTCAGGAAACTGTTTTTTCCTTATAGTTTCTATATTATTGATTTTACACCGATAGATAAGGATGTTGTTTTAAATATTACTTCAGTGTATTAATAAAGGAAAAATGTGAGTTCATGAACTAAGAGTTTAAGGCGAAATTAAGTCGGCTTCGTTTTTTTTTTAATTAAAACTTAAGCTTGTTTAGCTATTTTTACGCAAACTCAAAGTTTTAAGAAGGTTCTATTGTTTACTTCAATTTACAAGAAATTTTTTAAAGAAACAGACTAAAGTGATAATGTAAGTTTTTAAGTTGGAATTTTGATTTAAGTGCTTGTTTTCCCTGAAATCGTGGAATTTATTTCAGTGCAGTATATTTAGCGAATTTAAGATTTCTTATAAAGTGGCGACACCATACAAGAATGCGAAATATTATTTTTTTTCGAATTTAACAGTATTGTTTTGTTACAAATTCCATTATTGATGCCGTGGGATTAAGCAATCAATTTAATTTTAAAGAGAATTTAAGTATTTAGAGAAACACCATCGTTTTTGACTCCAAAAAAATATGAAAATTAAATTAAAATAGGTTCTTTGTTGTTCATATAAAATCAATTATTTTATTGAACTTTATACCAAATTTATACACTTATTATGGAAGAAAGTCAAAAAGATTAATAAATCCAATATTTGAAGTTTTTTTTTTTAAAAAAAAAAAGAGATCAAAATTGAAACTGACATTTTTCTTGTAAAAAATAATAATTTTATACTTACAATATAGTCTAGACTAAAAATTATACAATTTTCGTATTTTCAGGAAAAAAGAAAAAGATTTTGAATTTTTCTTATTTTTTTTAGTTAATTCATATCTAATGTAAATGTGGGCATATTTATTATACAGGTGGTAGAAACGACTAGCAACTAGATTAAAAATTAAGTTTTCGATATTTATTTGTAGGTATTAAAAAAAAATTTTTAAAACTTGTTTTTCAAAATTAAAAAAGTCCTTTTTTCTGAAAATTCAATATTTTTTTTGAATTTTTGATTACTTTACAAGCATCTCACTATCATCATGTTAACACAATTTAGATGTAGGTAAAAATTTAGAAATGGTCAGTTTTTAAAAAAGGTATATAAAGTTTAAAGGTGATTTTGAGAGAGAGAAAATAAAAACATTTACAATTTTTGTAACTTTCTAATGAATAATTTAAAAAAGTTTAACCAAAGGTTGTATTTGGTTCTACTCTGTGTGCCTCGTATCTAATTTAAAATGCATGTGTATGTATTTGAAAAGGCAAAGTTATGAAAATTAAATTTAAGGAGTAAAGAAAATATATACTTAGTTTTATTAAATTTTCGAAACAAAAGAAAAAAGAAGCCATCACATGTGCAGCAATTTTTAGTCTTTAATTTTTTAATATTAACAATGTTCCAATTTTTTTAAATTCTGCAATATTCAATTGGTTATAATTACGGTTTTCTTATATCTATATTTAATAATTGCCTTTCTTGTTTTAATTTTTTAGTGTTTATAATAGATCAGGGGTGATCAACCTCCTTTAGGGTTCGAATCATTTTTATTAAATTTCATATTAGAACGTTAAAAATTTTTAGATTGCAAATTGTATCCGTAGACAGAGTCATACAAACATTGTTTCGTCCAAAGTACAATATCAACTGCTCATTTCAATGACAGTTTACACATTGAAAATCGGTCTGGAGATTCTCAGTCACTTATTGATGATTATTTTCGTTGCTTAATGTCCTTTCACGTATAGTTTTCGATCAGTTATGTCTTTCTTAACTTGGACGTAAATGAAATTTGCTACAGTTTTCGCCTACGGTTTTATTTGTTTCCAGTAATTTAAAAGAAATATTCGATTACATACCATAATTTTTTATAACATAATTAATACAAGAATGAAAAGGGAACTCGGTTTCAAAAGTAAATTAATCGAGACCCACAAATAATTCATCAAAAGATGCTACATGTGCTGCTACAGTTTAATCACCCCTGGTATATTATTCATTCACAATTTTTCTCATATAAAAATCTTAATTTGTTTTTATTACTGTAATTTTTGAAATCGCATCGCTTAAATTAATAAAACTCGAATATACTATTTAATTTGAAATATCCAATCAAGTGCTATAAAATTCATTGATAAAAAAAACCATACTTTAAAATTAACAGGGGCTTAAAATTTTGAATTGAATTTAATTACAACTACTGTTGAATTAAATTGATTATTTAAGAAAAACAGAAATTAATGGCTAAGACTTTAAATGCTATTATAAATTTATTTTTAACATTTTACTTATACACAAACTTAATCCGTTCTCAATAAAAATATCTGAATTAAGAACGAATAATTCGAAATCAATTTTTATTTGATTTTTTGTTTTTTATGTTTTTGTTTTTGGTTTACTGCAGTACGCAGCATTTTATTCTGGTTTTTTTTTCTCTCCAATTTCATGAGTGAATTTCTCAAGCATATGTTTAAATTTTTATTATCCTATCAATCAGGGTATCAGACATTATTACAATAAATTAAATTGAATCTTTAATTGCCATTAATCTTATACCGCAATCTATAGAAACAAGAAAAAAAAAGAAATCTGACGTAAGTACTTGCGTTGTAATTGAAAAAGTTAAAAAATTCGTACATTTTTGTTTTTTACATATTTCATAAAATTCAAATATCAAGAGTACGTAAGTGTGTGAGTATATAGAAATAAATTTAGGATTTTTTTTAAATTACACACTTGTATGGATGTGTATGTTTTATATATGTATTATAATAAGAGTAGTATTAAGTTTAGTGCGCGTGTTTAAATATTTCTAAAAGATTTCGTCAAATAATACTTACCACAAGGTAAAGAAACTCGTACAGGGTATTTTGCATAAGGTGGCAAATAATTTAAATTGGGGCAACTGATTTTACGGCATATACCTTAAACAGTCAGATTTACACCATTTACAAAGAAACATTTAGAAAGAAATCATTTTAGAACTCTAAACTATAATTCTAAAATATTCTTTATTGTGCAAAATAAAAAGTTTTTTTCTTCGGTGTTTCTTCAGGGCTAAGAAATATAATTAAAAAAAAATTAAGGTACATTCACTTAGGACCATATTAGGAACGTCGAAACATTCAAACTTGTTATTTTACTTATTTTCTTGTTATTTTTTCTAGGAAATTATTATACTATAAAATAATTACGGTAAACTAACGGGACCGTAATAGTGTTAGACCGTAAAAATTAATAATTTTAAGTAAAAATTTATTTAAAATCAATCGAAACCAAATTAGTATTAATGGGAAAAATTCAAGCTTTTCAAATATTTTCGAGTATATATTATTGGATTTAATCTTTTAAATGTTTATATTCTAGAGGTGTAAAAATTCGGTCCAAATTATAGAGATTTACCTTAATTATGTGTGTAATTTAAGTTTTAACTTCTTTTTGAATTGCATTTAAAAGTATTGTAAACGCGATATATGTTTTCTTTATATTTGTGCACTCCCTAAAATTTTTGAAATTATAATAAGCAGGAAAACAACATGATTCTGCCGGAGGCGAAACGTAATAAATATTTGTTTGTTATTCAATTAATTAATTATTTTGCATACTTTGGGAATTAATTAATTAAAATTGTAGTAAAAATGTAGTTTTACGCGTTGTAATTTCAAACAATTAAAAACCGAATTCATGACGACCTGATTAACATGGGCTTAATGAGGGGCTGGTAGTTACCACTAATCATGAGGTAGTGGTAGAAAAACGTTGCATTCGTTCTTATTGTGATGTGGTGAAACTACTTTACCGCCCAAACAAACTATCCAAACAAAAAAATTATTATTAATTTTTATTCGCTTGAATTGAATTTTAATTAAGGTTAATTTGGATTATTCAATTGAATTGTTTTTCAAGAAAATTAAATAAGATTCGATTTCTTTATAAATTTTAATTATTAAACCAATTTGTTATACTATTTGATTTGACCTTATTATACACACGCCATCAATAATTTTTGTTAACAATAAAAATCATAAAAATTATAATACAAAAACAAAAGCAAAAAAAAAATAAATCATTAAAAAAAAAATCCTTTTGTATAACAGATTTTCATTTTTATTTATTTTTCATTAAATATTTTCTTCTGTTTTTGCCATAACAATTTTCTTATTATGCTAGAATAGCCTTGTGATAATGAAAATTTGTTATTTATAATAATGTATCTTTCTTTCGTATCTTTCTTCATCTCTTAGTCCTATAATAACTTTTTATTATCATCTTTATCTAATGACATCTCATTTACTTTTCAATGACAAAAAAAAAACGATAAAAAGGCATAAACATAATAATTATAACAACACACAAAAAAAAAAAATAAGAAAAATATAAGAAACCAAACGAAACAAAACATACTTTTAAGGTTTACAACCTTTATAGTCCTTTTATATATTTTTATTATCCTGATATCATATAGAATGTTATACCGAAAAATATATTTTACGTAATAAGATATTTATACTTGTATGTATATATAAATTTTTTTTTACTTTTGCTATAAATAAAATAATCGGAGGGAAAAAGAGAGAGAGAGAAAAAAAAATTTTATTTTTTCAAGTTCAAGGAACTTTTCCACACGCAAACTCTTCTTCAAGTCAAAATACGAGCATTTTTTTTCTTCATTTATTTGGTTTTGCTTTTGTTTTTCTTTTCAGAAAAATTAAAAAGCCTATTTATAAGAGAATACACACTTCAAAAAATATCCTTGTTCTCGTATTACACAAAAAACAAAATTCAATCGTACAAACACAAGCCCTTACGTATTGCAATATATAACGTTACATATAACTATATTTATATGTATATTACATACATCCATACATACGTTAAATGTAAAAGAAAAGAACATTTCATTTAATGCCGTCAAAACCAAAGTTTAATGTCTCTTATCTCTAAAAGAATAATACAATAGGCTCTCTCATACCAAATATCTATGTATACAATCTATATATTTAAAGTAAATTTATATTTATACGTTGATTAAAATTCAAGTCTCCCTTGCTCTCTTTCTGTTATACGTTATTCTGTTATACATATAAATATACTATAATATATAGAGACTAAAAATATTTTCTCCGAATTTTGTTTTTCCTTTTATATTTTCATGTTACTATGCTGCCGTCACTCGGCTATACAATATTTTCAGGTTTTCCACAAAAAAAGAAAAAATTTCTTTTATACCTATTACTTTTTTCTCTGTTATACCTAAATTTTGTATGGCAAGTAGCATAACAGTATAATTTTTAACTGTACACGGAATAATTTATATTTTTTTTTTCTTCAAATAAAAACCACAAATATACGTACGTAATAGAAATATCAAAATTTTTTTGTTTTTACCTGCCTAATATCAGTTCTTAAGCATACTAAAAATAAAAGAAAAACAACAACAACAATTCATTCAAACAAAAATATTCATTCTTTTTTAACTTCAGAGTCCACACAGCCTATCAAATATGAGAAAAGTACTGTTATAGAGAAAATTTTTTGTTTTTATTTTTCGCTTATTTTCCTTTACATTTTTATTTTTCTTGTTTTATTTTTCCTTGTTACGTCAATTTTGGAAATGCGACTGCGATCACAAAATTTTTACTAGACTTGTCTAATAATTATTTTTATTTTATTTTGTTTTTTTTTTGCTTTTATATTATTGTTTTCCTCAAGGACATACATAAAAAAAAAAAATTCTCTTATAAATTTTGTAGACTATTTAACGGCCTGTTTAGTTTTTGTGTATTCTCAGAGAACATTTTTTAAAGAATAGAGAGAATTGAGAAAGATATTTTATTTGTTTTGCTGCTTTTGTTTTTTGTTTTTGTTGTTTATTTTTATTTTGTTCCTTATCAATGTCATTTTTATTATTATGTCGGAAAAATATCAAAGAAGGACAAGGGCAAGGTCAAAAACGTAATAGTATATTATGAAGAGTAAAATTTTTTACTCTCTTGGAATATTTAATAGTATATACTCGTATTAAGCGTGAATTTTGTTGTATAATTTGAACCATACATGCATACATACATACATATGTATACATACATGTATATATGCCTATTAGAAAAACAAAACATTAAATATGACTACAAATTTGTATGTAAAAAAAATATTGTTGTTGCCTTTTTCAATAAAAGATTAGAGAAAATGTAAATAAAAAAGAAAAAATTTTCTAATCGAAAAAAAGGGAAGAAAAAAGAGAGAGAATAAGAACGAATGATAAAAATCATTAAAAGGGAATAAAAATTTCGATGATTTTATCAATTCTAAACGAAATTCTGAAATACAGTTATTTTGTAGGCTCTTTTATTTGTATTATGTTCTTTTTATTTTGTATTAGTTAAATGTAAAATTGTGTAGGTGAGTTTTCATAATAGGGGAAATAAAATATTTTTATAAAGTATTACCAGATTTAACCAAGTTCTCAGTGTTTCAATAAGGCTCAAAATAATAAAACACAAAAATCACTACCACATTAATTTTTTTAGATATTTTGTACATGGAAAAATTTTAAATATAATATTTAGGAGAATAGGAGAAAATTTTATGAGTAGGCGCAAAACAATTTTTCCTTTTTTGTTTTGTAACACAGTGTTTATGTATAACAGTATTGTTTTTATATTATTTTGTATATCGCTTGTGTGTATTGGAATATTGTAGACTTAATAAATCCTGTGAATATTCATTGAAAAAAAAAATCATTAAAAATTTCATTATTTAAAAGCTTTGTTGCATTTATTGAATTTTTTTTTCTGTTTTTTGAATATTATTCAAGGATTTTTTTGTTGAGTCAATTATTTAAAATTAGTTTTGGTATTTTTTTTATTCTGATTTGAATTGAGTCATTCGAATTCTCCCCAAATGTATAATTTAATTAAATTTATTGTAATTATTTTCAATATAATTAAATTTTATGATATAAACAGTGAACATAATAATTAAAATCCTATGTTTTGTGTGTATGTAAATATATATAAATACAGAAAAAAAAAATATTTTTTTTTTATTATTGTTCTGATGGTTTTGTTTTTTTTTTATTAATTTTGTTGTCTAAGTCTTTTATTTCATAATACTATGTAATAATATTTTATTTTATAGCCTGTAGGGACCTTATTTCTATTATATGAGAATTGTGTAATCTAATATAATATAAAAAGAAATATGTATACAGTTTTCATTCTATTTTTCTTTTTGGTTTTTCAATTTAATTCAAAGAATTAAAGTATTATACTTATTATATATGTATTTGTATATAAATAACATAGAAATTCTAGGTATATAATAAAGTTTTATAAAAGTATTTTATTTCAAGGATTTTTTTGTGATATGAAAAAAATATTATTTATAACGTAAAATATAGTTGAATGGAATAAAAAAAAAAGGTGATTGATTCATGGCAATGACCTTTAATAGAATTATATAAAATATGGAAAAGGATATTTTTATTTCTCTTATTTACGAATAAATTCTTATAAATATGTACTTTAGGATATAAGCACGAAATTAACTATGTAATGTAGGAATAAAATAATTGTTTATTAATAAAATTTTTTATAAAAAAATTAATCATGTTTATAGGTTTAATTTAATGAAATTTGAATGTAAATATAAGAAGATAAGAATTGATATACAAAAGTTTTATTATAGTACATTTAGTTTAAATTTTATATTGTTCTCATTTAATTGTTTGTACGCTAAACAAATTATAGCTTTCGCATTTTCTTTGTTATCCTTTTGAAAAATGAATTTGAAATTTGGAAAAATTAAGTTTTCATTAAAAAAATAATCGTTCCTCTCTATATATTGCACATATAAAGAGCACGCTCATAATTGGGCGGCTTATTTTAAAGGTGATCTAAGCACATTTCAATTAGAAATGGAATTGTGTTTTGTTTGGATTTAAAGTAATCAAAAATTCGGTTAAATGGTTATTAGATTTATAGAATATTTATTTTCCTATCCCATACTAAACATAAGTTTCCATTAAAAATAAATTATTCAACTAATTGTCGCATTTAATTTTGATTAAATGATGTTTATCTTTTACCTATAAGCATTTTATTCAATTTTAGTGAAATTCAAGGCGCAATACCAGTTTTTGCTCCGCAATTTTTAACTTACAGTATGTATACACACATTTATACTAACAATTTTTAATATTTTCCTACAAATTATATATAAATTTTATTCAGAGTGAAATATTTAATGGCCATATAACAATTTCTCATATCGATTATTTATTTCGAAAATTTTAATAACTTATATAGAATTCCAAAGTCCTTTTTCTTATTTTCAAAATTTCTTTTCTAAATTTGTTTAAAACTCAATTTGGAAACTTTTACATTTTTTAATTATATGAATAATTTAGTGTTATACAAAATATTTGTAATACGGACAGATGAAGTGTCTACTTGTTAAAGAATTCATGAATTAATAAAAAATACAAAAGAAGAATTTATATAAATATTTTATGTAATCCTTTTTATTTATTTTCTTTATTAAATTGAATAATTTTTGCTTCATTTTTAATATTCATTATAGCAATTTTGTTTTTGAATGAAAAGAAAACTTCCTTTGTTTTTTTTTTCGGAAAATTTTTTTATTGTTATTCTTATTGATTATAATTTTTATACCCTAATGGCAAAAAAAAAAAGTTTTATAAAAAGGAACAGAAAAAAATGATTTGTATAAATGCAAGTGTGTTTTCACAGAATTTATAAATGAAAAAATTTCTTTTCTGGTCCTTTATTATTTTTCATATAGTTTTTCTTTAAAAAAAAAATTTCTTGTTCACTGGTCTTTGTTAAACAAAAAATAAAAATATCTGATTTTGTAAAATTCAAGAGTTTTTCACATAGAGTTTCCTTCCTGTTTTGTGTAGTTTTTACTACATTTAATGTTGATATTGCATCCATCCATTATTACAAAATATGAAAAAATGAACTCAACAAAAACTTCCTCTTAAAAAAATGTTTTTTTTTAATAAAAGATAAACAAACTCACTTCTCTGAAACTCTTCCATATATATATGTATATAGAAGAATAGAGTTTCCGACAATTGCACACACACGCGTATTACATACGCTGAAAGATAATAATAACTTCATTTTTATTTTTTCTTTATCTTTAGTTTATTGCGTCTGATATACAACTGAATAAAAATAATAATATGTTGCATATTTTTTTTTTTCAAAATAGAAGTTATGTTTTAACATACTTAAAGGATATTACTTATATATGTATATATGTATGTTCTCGCAAATGGGTATATTTACATGCTTATTATATAGAGAGAGAGAGAGTTACAATTTAAAATGAAGTTGATTTTGAATATTGCATAATATAATATTTAAAAAGTGCATCTACCTGGAAAAAATACTATGCATATAATGTATGGTATGGGGAACAGAAAAGAGGCAGAAGGATATTTCACAAAATAAGAAGAAAATTAATTTTACTTAGTAGTCTATTAAGGAAATAATAATTATTTGTATCAAATTTACAAGTATAAAAGAGAGAAATATGTATATTTAAATTTATTTGAAGGAACAAATTCCAATTAAAATTTAAAATTCTTACATTTAGAATTCTGTTCGAAAAATTACATAAATGAATAATTAAGCGATACAATTGAAAATTTTATTAACAATTTTAAAAATTTTTAATTTAAAATTTTGTAAACATTAACGCAAAGCATAAATTACCTAAAAATATGCAATTTTCAGCGAATATTCTTCATAACTCATAATTATTTGTTTATACTTTAATAAAATATTAAATTAATTCTTAAAATTCAAAATATTAAAATTGTTAATGGAAATAGAAGAAAATCATTGCGATATCACCAAATCCTTTTGTAATATGCTTACTTAAGTCTGCAACTATACCAATATTTTTATAATATTTAAAATAAAAGAATATACCAATATGTTATGAGTTGGAAACTATTGTAAAAAAATTTTTGAATAAAATATTTAAGATTACTCTTAATACTTGTATAAAATAAAAGCATAATTTTTTATATTTATAATTTCAAATTTATTAAATTAAAATTTCAGAAATTTAAATATAAAAAAAATTCTTAGTTTAAGAAGTTTGAAGTTAAAAAATGTTATTTATTTTCTATTTATAATTTTTGTTTTAAAAAATTATTCTCTTCATATTAAATTAATATTTATGAATGTTTTCATATTCAAAAAAGAAAAACATTAAATAAATTATAATGTTTAAAAGGATTTATATGCACCAATAATCCTTATGTATTTATTTACATACATTACATAAACACACATATGTATGTATGTGCATTTTGATTCATGATTTATTAAAAAATATTCATAAATATTTAATAAGAAGCTTCTTTATTCAAAATATTTTTTTAAAATATTTATTCTAAATAATATATACAAGTTTGTATGCATCATACATTCATGTATGGATAATACAATAGCATATGCCGTATGGTGTATCTATAGTTGTATTGTATAAACTATGTAATATTGGAATCCATTATAAAAAATGTATTTCATTACTTTATTGTTAAAAATAACACTCATGTCAATAAATAATTTTTTTTTTTGTGAAAAGTTTTATTGCTTTTTTAATATACCTTTATGAATATCCAAAGTGATTCTCTTAATTCATTTACTTCTAATATATTCGCTACTTTGCTGCAACATTTACATAACTCAAAATATGCACATTTGAGAAAATCGAATTTTAAAGTTTTGTTAGTCAATATATTATTTTCCTGGTTTTTGTATTATTTTATATTTTATTGTGAGTGACAATTTTCAAGCTAGACAATCGCCATTTTTGCATAAGAAAGAATGTTTTAATTGCTTATTTTTGTATAACCCACGATAAGTATTTTTTGAATTACGTCATGTTTCTGGAAATGGGCAATATGTATGTATGAAGTGTACAATGTACCTATTTATTTAGGCAAACTCTACATGTTTTATTAAAAAAATATAATAAAAATTTTTATTAAAATATTTTAAGGAAAATTTCTTGATTGTTAACAAAATTTTCTCATTAAATTAATTTGAATGTGATTTGTAAGTTTCTCGAAATTTTTTTCAAAAATATTTTTCAATAGCTTAAAATTATTTAAAAATTAAAGTATTTTCTGATTACATAAATTTTAATCTTGGAACAAATCACAAGATTTAAAATATTTCAGAAAATTTTACATATGATACAATGGCTTGTAGATTGTAAAAAAATCAGCTTTTAAAAAAATCCAAATAAAATTATTTTTACTTTCAAATGTTGCAGCGTAAAAAAATATAGTTTCTGCCTGTCCCCGTGCTTTGTCAAAATTTCTACATAAACAATATGTAAGGTGATACTTTGCCTAAGTTAATGCAGTATTTACAAGATGGGAATCAACAATAATTTTTTGTACATTGCCTCCACTATTCAACAGTATTCTTTTCAATATTCAAAAAATTCTATATTATTATGTCGAATGCGATCCCGAACTTTTAAATTATTGGAAAATTCAAAATTTTTTCAAATTATTAGTATTGGAGCCGTACTATGTAATTGAATTATCGTTAAATAATTGTCGTGTACGAAAAAATGGTAAGACAAGTAACCTTTCCATTTCTGCATTTGACGAAAATTGAATTACATAGTACGGTCCTAGGATAATGGTTACATAGAATTCTTTTTCTTTTCATTGTAAATAATTTAATAATAAATTTTGTGTAATTTTAATTTAATATTTTTTTTCTTTTTATTTTTTCAGGTATGTTTCCCATAGCATAAAATTTTCTTTATCATAAAAAATTCAGAAAAAGTGGTAAGAATTTTGAATTTTTCATTTTTTTTTTTAACTTAATTTTGAAATTATAACTACATTTTTCAATTATTTTTCAATTATATTTTAGTTAATGAAAAGTTATTTTAAATTAATTAAAATTTATGTACAAAAGTGAATGATATTTAGTAATTATTATATAATTTAATTTCGAGACGCTGAACATATTAAAATGTTCACAGTATTTTTGTTATAGTATGTTATTGAATTCACATGAGGTGTTCTTCCTATTCTTTAAAATACGCTTCAATAAATAAAATCTCATATGGTACAGTTTGAGTTTTACTTAGACATAATAAAATAACCATAAATTTACAAATACAATTATTAGATTGAGAGCAATTATTTTCTATTACTCAATTTAAAAGGAACCTCAAGCCTAATAAAACATAGGCAATAAAAGTATAAATTAATTCAAGTTTTTGAAAAGCTCTGTTATTTCTTTGAATTCAATGACATTTCAAGTAAATCTTAATTTGAATTTATTTATTAACAATTAAAATTGTTTTATATTACTTTATTGGATTTCATCATATTTCTTCATTAAGATTATCCAATTTATTATATTGGATTAAAAAAAATCATAAATGTATATACATGCAAATCATCTTATATTCTCACTATGTAGACACTTTTGTAAAGCGCCATTTAATTATAGAGCCAGTTTTTATAATTTATAAAATTTAAATATAATCAAAGAGCATAAAATATGTATGTGTGTGTATAATTTATTTTTAGAAAAACATATCACATATTTTCTAAGAATATGCAATATTATAGCAATAAATATTTATTAATATAATTAAATTACCATGAAAATTCTTATATACTCGTAATTATAACATTTATCTATATATGTAATCGTATATGTATATGTATGTATATGCTTATGAATATTTAAATATAAAAAAAAAATATGCAAAATAATTATTTGCTTTACTCATTCAATTCATGATTTTAAAAGTTTTCCACATATGGTGGAATTGAAATATTAAATACAAATTAAATAAAATTCATTGCAAAATAAAATAATTTTAAAAAAAACCAAAAATTTGCAATTTAAATTGGAGCTTTTTTATTTTGCAAATGAAAAATTAGAGATCGTGATAAAAATTCTTTAATATTAAAATTAATTTATAACATATTTAGTATTAATAGGAATTTTAAGCTTACCATCTGATACGAATTTATAAATAATGAATTTTTATATTAAAATTAAAATTTATTAATAACGTGATCGAGTTCATTTGTAACTAAATCTATTATAATTTTGTAATTAAAATAAAAATTGTCATTTAACTACAATTACACATTTCTGGAAATTTTGTCAAATAACTAGCCTTTATTTCAAAATTAAATACATCCTATATTCTGTTAGTCGCATCATGGTTAGTGATGGGAATATTATTAAAAAGGTATGTTACGTTTTTCAATGTACAGAATTTCAAATTTCGGAATTTTAATCAAAAAATTCTAAGATTTTTCAAAGGCAACCGTGATGGGACTAACAGAATCTGGGTGATTATTAATACCTAAGTCCAAGAGTCTTAAAATCTTTAGGGATTCCATTAAACCAGTCTTATAATTTTAGAAAATCAATATTATCAAGAAGTGTTTTATAACAAAATACAGACATGAAATTTAAAATTTATCACAATGACACGGAATTCCTAATTGAGAAAATAATACAAGGTAAAAACAAAGAATTGGAATGGGTAGACATGAATGTGAATGGTAGTAAATTAAAATATGTATATGAAATTTCTCACAACGTTTTGCCAAATTTTGTAATTTGGCCTTTCGAAACACTGCCTTAAAATATTGAAAAATTCAATGTCACTGTCTAATTTTTATATTGTATAAAAACGAAATTGATCACAATTATTATCAACTTACTGAACATCTGAAGACAATTTATATATGTTATAAATTTAAGTTCATATTTCGGTATTTATATTTGAAACGCCTATACTACACATTATAAATTTACGTGCTTATCCTATTAAGTATAAAATCGTTCAAGTGCGAAAATCTAAGGAATATGGTAATCTTTATTAACTCATAATTTAATAATAGATATAGACATAATACGTGTATATATACATAGATTAAATATGAAATATCATATCATATACCTATAATTAATTTTAATTGATTCGTCGTCGCGTATTTTTTCAATCTATAAGACGCACAATTATTATTATTATTTTTTATATGTAGACACAATATGATCCATATTTGGAAAATTGTTTTTATAAGTGCAACACATTGAAATTATTTCTTTCGGCTATTAATATTTTGTGCTATGGGGGTGTTAGTTTTTTACTTTGACTTTAATTTTTTTGTATTTTTTTTTGTTTCTCTATTCTTTCTTATATTGTTTTGAACATTAGAGAGAAAAGCAAAACAGAAATGTTGTCACAATACTGAAAATATCAACTTATCAGAATAACTTTAAAATCAATAAAAGAAACATAAAAAAAACAAACAAAATAAATAAATTGAATTTGTTAAATTTTTGCTTTAAGCAAAGTACTGACAGAAAAACTAAAATCAAAAACAGAAACAAAAACAAAAAATATTGTGTGCAATTTTATCTGAATGTTAGCTGTTAGCTGGTTAGTAAGTTATAAACTTTGTTGGTATTTTGACCTCTTTAATTGTTATACAACAAGTTGAACCTATATGAACGAAGCGTAAAAATTGATTATTTTCAAAGACTTAATTATAAATAATTTTTTAATTTTCATTGTTGTTTTGTTTTATTTTATATTTTAATTTTCAATTAAAAGCATTTAAAATATTCATTTACATGCCTTTTTATATACATACAAATTTATTAATATACAGTGATAGTCAAAAAGTTTTTCAGTAACTTTTTATTAATTTCAATGAGTTCGGAAATATACGGGGGGTTTTGTATAGCGGTGCACTAACATAGACCAGATTGTAGGCCTTTGTTTGTAATAAAACAAATCGTTTCACAACTGGTTTATTCCAATCGGGTTAAAAGATGAGGATTTTTAAAGTTATAAAATTGATTGTGTCAGGCGTAAGGGTACTTTTAGATATCCGCTAGAGTAACAAGTACACAACGAACTTCATAGCAATTTTAGTTTAGAAACCTCAATCTTTCAAAATAATAAAAGTATTTTTTTCAGTGGCCGTTCAAAATAATAAAAGTATTTCTTCAATTTTATTGAAGAGCAAACTTAGTGCTGAACATTAGAAATTCACCACTTTCAATCATTAATAAATTCATTTTTAAGTGTTTGCTGATTTTATATTATAAAATAAGCAAATGTGTTTTTTAATAACCAATTTTGAATTATTGACGAGAAATTATCAATTTCTTAGCTTTTACCTTGACTCTAACATTATGCACTATAATTATATTAATTGCTTTTGCTAAATGCTAAAACAATTTATGAATATCAAAAATAATTTATGAAACCCAAAAATATATAACAAGCCACGGGCTTGAACTTAAGTTAATAAAGTCGAATTTATACTTAATTTACAATATAGAAACAGATAGTATAGCAGATGAAAAATACACAAAAACAATTAAGTCACGAAAGAAATTTTTGAAAATTAAAATATATAATTCGACTATATCATATTTATTCACTTTCTTCTCACACGGTGAGTAAAAGAGCGTGTACGGTATAGAAATATTGTATAAAAAAATCTCATATTTTAACAATATTGATTTTATTCTGAAAATTGCGATTTGTCTAAGCAACATACTACATGTTGTAAAAGAGTAATATGGGAACAATAGTAATGTGATGTTCTAGTACGTTAGCCCTATATTCTTGTGTGTGCTATGACAGCCAGAAAATTTAGAAATTTTTGAAAATATTTTCATTAGTTTCACTGTACACAACATGATCATTTTATGTTGACCTTATACTCTATACTCAAATGAATACAAACACTTCAATACCTTATTTCACATGATTTTATTAACGTGATTATAATAAAAAAATTTTTAAAAAATTTATTACCAATGATGTGAAACACTTAAAGTTTATAAATAAAAGGCAAAACTAATATCAGTTAAGTATTATGAATATGCCATTTGGCATATGCTTAAGTATATTGAATATAAATAATGTAATATGCATAAAATTAAACAAAATTTAAAAATTAATGGTAGTATGTAGGTACATTTAAGCATATGTATAATAGTTTTTTCCTCTTTTAAAGTTCATTCCTATATGGTGACTTCAATGAATTTATGCTAGAAGTATTTCGTTCATATTCTGTATAAATTTCGTTGCCCATTATATTTTATATAAATTAAAAGTATAACCATTAAATTATATAAATCAATTTGAATTGCGTGTATGTTAGAATTTTTTGAAATTTTGTAACATAAAATAAGATAAATATGAAAAGTAAGAAGAAAAAAACAAGAAAATTTTTTAGTCATACTAACTATACGCAGTATGTATGTGAATAAACTAATAATTTAGTATAAATGTAGAGAATGACTAATAAAATAAACTAACATTAGTCATGAAGATAATTAATTATGCAATTTTTGTTATTTTCTGTTATGTTTTTTTAATGGTTTTTATCTAAATGTTGTTCTGTATAATGCAAAAACTCTATTTAATTTATCTGAGTAGAAAAAAAAATTTATAGTAAATTTTAAAAATTTGAATTTTTAAAGCTATTCAAATATTTTGCATTTGTACCTTTAAAATTTTTATTGAATTTTATTACTGTGTCAAAAATTGTTTTTTTTTCTTTTAATTTATATCTTGTAATAGGTAACCGTGCTCCTAATGTTAATATCAAAATAATATCTATGGGTGGCATTAATACCACCACTTTATTTTATAACTCTAGTTAGATACTAAAAATAATTTATTTTGAAATACAAATATAAATTTTGAATTTTTTTCACACATTGCATTTGAGAGAACATTAAATTTGAATTAAATTTATGATCAATTACATAATATGATTGTCTTGCAAAATTGCATTTGTGGGAACCATTTTTTACACCAAAAAAAAATTAAATTTATCTACATGTGCGTATGCATTCTCAATTTATTGCCTAAATTTAATTCGGTTTTGACTTTATGCTTATGAATGTTGTCATCAAAAATTGAAATTCTTAAAAAATAATGTTGCTTTCGGTTCTAACCGAGTTTAAATAAAATACAGTAGAATCGTTATAAGATGACCATTTAAAACCGAAAGAAAAATGATTACTATATGCAATTGATACTGAAAACAAAAATTCAAAACTTTTGTTACTAAAAATTTTATTAATTTTCTGCAAAATTTTATTTTTCATACTTACCCACTTTCATAAGCCCAATATGAATTACAATTGAATTTGATACAATATGAATATTGAATTTGAAATTTTTTTCATCTATTAAGTATGAGAAACCATTTCTCTTTTCGACAAACGTAATTTAGTTCAAGGGCAATAAAAATCTAGTCCAATTAGGGAAAAGGTCTACAGAGTTGCAAATGTATAGAGGTTTTCCTGTATGTATGTATGTACATAAACTGCTATACAAATTGCTGTAGGCTAAACGAGTATTCATTAAAATTTTTAGAGTTCAGTGTAGGGAACAATATAATTTAGTTAAATTTCTATGACATATTAATAAAACTTTTTTTCTACAGTATCTTTAAAATTACACACTAATTACAAATTTTTATTAAAATTTTTAATAAAATTTAATTTCAAAATTTAATTTTTATGCATGTTTTTTTTAAAAAAAATTCCATAATTCATTCAGAAATATTGACATTTTTTTGCTTAATTAATTGCTATCATACAATAAAATTTCATTTTTAAAGTATTGCAGCCTTAAAATACGTACACTTTATAAAATTTTCAAATTCCGAAGTAGCCTTAATATAAAATAAAATATTTTTACATTAAAAATAAAATTTTAAAAATATTTTAAATTAAAATTATATATAAAACTATGTGATATTGTTAAATATCCTGTCAAGTTAAAGTAAATTTGAATACATGCACTTTCAAGAGACAAATAATTTGTGAATGAATCAATATGAGTTCTGTCATAAGGAGTTCATTCTCTCTTCATACTTGCTCATCTCTTCTCCACCTACATATTTCCTAAATTTTGTTTTGTCAATAGTAATTCCTTAAATTCTCGTATTCAATAAAAACCTAAACTGCATAAAGCACTTTAATATTCAAAAGTAAAAAAATGAAAATAATAAAAATAAAAATACAAAAAAAAAAATACAAATTTCAGGAAAATATCCTTTGTGTCTGGATTTGGTTTATTATTTTTTTTTTTCATTTTAATTTTTTTTGTGTATATTTTTTTTTTAATTTATAATCAGCTCTCATTTTTGAAATTTTAATTTGCTGTTTTGATTTTTTTTCTTATTTTGCTGTGTTTTATTTTCTTTTATCTTTAATGTTTTGCTTTTGTTGTTATTTTTATTTAAATATTATCCTTTTCACTTAATATCTCATTTCCTTGTAGAAAAACGAAGAAAGTATAACAACATTTAAAAAAAAACTAGTAAAAAAACATTTAATGTTTTCCATCTTTAACGTTTGTTGTCTCTTTCTCTCATAGGTTTTTTTAAATTCAAGGATTCGTTGATAAATTAATTAAAAATTTTCTTTTGAGTTTTTCTTATTGTGATTTTTCTAATTTCTTTAAGCAAACGGTAAATATTTTTCGCGTTATTTATGTTTTCCATTAAAGATTAATTTGTCTATATAAGGACGAAAAAAACATTACCAGGATATTTTTATTTATTTTTCATTTTTTTTGTTTGGTTGTTTGTTCTCTTTTATAATTTTGATTACAAGATAAGCATTTGTTCAAAAACAAAGATCTTCTTTTAAATGTTCACTTCAATTTTACGTGTTAAGATTTTCTACTTAATTTTCGTTTTTGTTTTTTGTTTTATTATAAAATTTTTTTAGCTTTTTGAACTTTTTTTTTTGAAATTATAAATTGAGTTTTTCTATTTTTTACTATAAAAGATCAGTACTTTTATAATGTTGTTATTGTATTGTTGTTTTATTAACCCTTTCATTATGAAGTTTCTTTCGTAATTAATTCAAATTTAACTGGAATCTTAAAATCCAAATTTTTTCAAATTTATTATGATCTGGTATATTGGGAAAATACACAAAAATTTAGAATGCTTGCATATTTGAATAATCTTGTAAATAAATTATGGCAAATTGAGAGTTTTCGAAAAGAAAATGATAAATATCTGCTGAAACATGGCTTATTTGAATTTTTATATCTGAAGATTTCATAGTAGAAGCATTTAGTACAACAAAATAAACGTCAATTAGTTAACAAACGTGGTTATAAGCTACTGTAACTAGAATCGTCCTCGTTTATAAATGGAAAGTGAAGCGAAAGGATAGGGAAAGGGAATGGAAAGGGGTGGGAAAGGGAAGGGAGAGGGAAAAGGAACTGAAAGGGAAATTTTGTATCTCAAATTAATCAGTTAAATATGACACCTAATTTTTTTACTATACAAAAACACAATCGAAATTTAATCATTTAGTCTAGCAAATATCACAATCTTTCAATTTCAATTTCAAAAATTGATCATTTCTTACATCATGGTTGATATAGGGTTAAAGTTATTAAGGGAATATTATAATTTCTGAGCAGAGTGTAAAAAAAAAAGTACTCAGTTTGCATTTTTTTTAAATTCTGTAAATATTAACAGAAAGTTAAGTTGTAGGTATATGAAAATAATGGGTTAAATGTATTTATCGATAACATAAAGGATATTTTCTTATTATAAAATAAAAGTTTTTTTAATGTTTAAATTTATTTTTAAATATTTTTAATTAATACAATAAGCTGTCTGTATTGTCTAAGAGAACAACCTGTAATTACCTGAAATCTCTTCAAAAATTATTTATTTTTTTATAAAATAATAACGCTTACAAGTCTGTTGTAAGCTGTTAAATGTGGTGAATTGAAGTTATTAATTTTTAAGTATTTTATAAATTAAATGTGAAATTACTTAATTATTTGATTAAGTTTTGCACTAATTGTATAGAATACTTCAATAATTTTTAAATTTTATAAAATTTAATACTAATTTAATACAAATTAAAGGACTAACTTAATTTCAGTTTTAAATATTGCAGAAAATATTTATGTTACAGAGACTCTTAGGACTTTTTCAATGCTTCGTTATCAAAAACAAGTTTAGCAATATTAAAATTAAATTGAAATTTAAATTGAAAAAATGAACTAGTAGTAACAAGGTTTAATTTTAAAAAATTTTTTAACACAAGCCGAATATAAAGAAGAACAACTAAAATTATACTGCAGTCATTCAAATAATTGAAGAATATTTAATTTAAAAAAAGAAATTTCTATTTTACTTTATTTTTCATTTTGTTCGTATGAAAAAACAATAAGAATAAACAAATTAAAAGTAAAATATCCTTTGACATCAAAAATAGCACTTATTTAATAGTTTTATTTTATTTTTTCTCTCTCTTCCTCTTCTACTACTCTAACATTTTACATTTTTACATTTTTACTCCTATATCAAGATTTTATTTGTACAACCCTTTGAATTTTACATTTCTATAGAATTTCTATATCTTATGTAGATAAAGTTCTTGAAAGGATTTCGAGGAGAGTATATAGAAAAACATAGAAATCTTTTAATACATTTAGATAAATAAAATGATTAATTTGCTTAAAACGTTTACATGAAATATTTTCACACTTAACGAAGCATTTAAAAAATATTTTTTTCTCTTTATTTTATCAACAAAAAAATTATCTTTTTATGGTTGCATTCATTTTGATTGTCCTTTTTAATTTTGTTAAGGAAAAAAATAATAATAATAATAAAGAAAGCAAAATGTAGACAAAAAATTAAAAAGTATTTAATAAAGAAGGGCATAAAAGGATTTTTTTTTACTATATAGAACGAAATGTGTAACAAGCTTGAAAACTGATAATAGTACACTAATGGATCTTTAAGTTCCGATTCTGCTTTTATGGTAAATAAAGGTAGAGAATTTGGGAAAAATATTTTCAATGGGTCACAGAATTGTAGCCTACATACAATAAGGGTGTAAATCATGCTAACAGTTTCTGATGATTGAAGTCATACTTTTCGAAAATAATTATTCTTAAAAGTAATTCACTAGTTGCACAATTATAAACGGTTTGATTCCCACTAAAAAATCTTAAATTTTAATTCAAATGTTGTTGCAAATTCGATTTACTTTTCATGGCAATAATTTGCAAAATTTTAGAAATCTTGTCATTGGAAAAACTTTCTTTCATTGGAAAATTTTTCCATTACCATTGATTAAAATTTATTAACATCCTTTAATTTTGTTTATATCAAAACTAAGCGAATAAATTGTTGACTAATTTCAATCAAATTTAAATTAGAATTTTGATCAAATTTAAGTTCGACTGTTTTAATTGATAATCAACGCATCGATTTTCATTTACAAATTATTCCAGAGAAAGGAATGATTTTTTGAAAATTCAATCCTTGAAATTGGAATTGCAAAAATTTCAAATGCTTCGAGTGCAAATCAAATACGAAGCTTTTAAATTTGTACAATTCTAAATTTGAGAAATGATTATTCATAATAATGTTATACTTTCGAGTTGTACTGTAGAATTCAGTTTAAACAAATGAAATTAATCGTGGAATCAAATTGATGATTAGAGTTTCTTAACGTGATCGGAAACTGAATTATTGATGATTAGAGTTGGAACGTGATCGGAAACTGAATTGCATTTACTAACTTTGTAAATTTTTATAATTAATCGAAAACTTCCATTTTGCTCTTAATTTTATTTCTGAAATGAACTTCAAATATTGAAGATTTTTAGCAGATTTTTAACACCAAATGGAACGGCTAATGTTAATTATATGGTAGCCATAAAATATTTTTGAAAAATAGCAATGAATTTCATTCAGTTTGGCAATAAAATCGTTTTTTTTTTTTGAACAAAATTAACTTCAACTCTTTTATTATTATTTTTTGGGTTCGTCTTTCTATCTTTTTTTTCCCCATCGGTAACTCTTTTTTTTTTTGTTTTTTTGGATAAAAAGATTCGAATTTCTTTTGATATATTTTTATTAGCTTTAAATGACATTTTTATTATCCTTTAATATTCCCTTTAAATTCATCAATTTGTGTTCGATTTTATTTTATCTCAATCTTTTCTGCTTAACTTTTCTTTGTTATTAAAAAAAAAAATAAGAAGAAAAATTTAAAGAATAAATAAAAAATTTTTTTTTTTTAGTGAAATTTTTAAATTTTAATTCATCTTTCCATTTTGATTTTTCAAAACCATTTTACAATTTTTTCCATTTTTTTTTTCACTTCTAATATCCAGCTGTGATTTTTTGTTTGGCATTGAATTCAGAAACAAGTAGCGATATTATTTTTTTTTTACAAAAATTTTTCATCGTTTTTACGTGTACGTAGTATGTAATACATACTAAGTATGTGTCTAAAAAAGAAAATGGAGGAGATTTATATATATATATAAATCTACTGCCTACGATAGAATAGAATCAGCGCCACATTATAATAAATTATTGATAATATGGTTTTTGTCTTTCTTGAATTGAAAGTTTAAGGCTTTAGCAAAAAAAAAATTTCGATAAATTTTTGATTATTTTTTCATTTTTTTTTTTTGTTTTATTATATTACATTTTCAATAAGAATTTATTTTTTGAAATTTTTGTGTTCGTATAGTCAAAAAATTCGAACCATTGAAAATTTTTTGCGTAAAATTAGAAAAATTAATTCAGTTCAAGTGAAGCTTATGAAACTTTCAAAATGATGAAGTGAATATTTTGCTAATCAAAATTATTAAGACCAAATGAAAAATTTTTGAGTTATTTCTAGCAATTTATATAAATTTCCAACTCTTGAAAACCAGAAAATTTAGTACGAAGACTATAATCTACATATACGTTTAAAATTCTTAAGAATTTTAAATCTGGGACCTTACTAAAATAAGACAGTGTCACATGCCACACAGCCCGAGAAACAATTAAATCCCTACATTAGTCTTTTCCTGGTCGTATCATTTCCCGCTTCGGTTATCAAAATTGGCAATGCGATTTAATGCCATTGGATTTTTTTCTTTGGGGTTTTTTTTTTTAAGTCTAAGGTTTATGTCAACAAGCCCATGACCACCTAAGACTTGAAGAAGGAAATCGAGCACTGTGTCAACGAAATTTAACCACATTTATGCAAAACAATCATGGAAAATTTTAACAAAATAGTGCGTGTATTTGCGAGCATAGTCGTGAAGGCCATTTTCCCGACATGCTATACTCCATACATAACCCTATACTTTATATTATACAAATCAATAAAAAATTTGCAATTTTTAATTAATACTGCTATGTTTTCTTGCGTGAATTTTGGGACACCTTTTATAATTCAATTTTCGTGAAACGATTTTCAAATTACATAGTAAAGCCCCTGGTGGCGCTGATGCTATATCGTAATCTAGAAATAAAACTATAAAATTTTTATAAATATTTTCAATTCAAAAAACTTCTGTATTTATTTGTAATAAAAACACCCGTTCAAATGTCATTTACATTTCTCTAGATTTAATATAAATATCCGATTTTTACTATCGCGGCGTATCATTTTACAATATTTTTTTTTATACTCCTGCTATTTATAAGTAATAATTTTTCCTATCCAAGAATTTTATTGAAAAAATATTCTTGTCTAAAAAAAAAATTATTTTCATTTTCAAGAACAATTTTCTTGTTTATTAAATTTTCTTCCATTCTTGCCATATTTTATAGGAAAGGAAAACTGGAATGAATCTGAAAGTGAAAATGATAATGAAAAATAAGAATAAGAAAAAGGATCATAAATTTTCTTCTATGTTACAACTATTTTTATTTTCTTTAGATTTTTATGCCGCCATTTAAGTGTCAGCCTATATTGAATTGATGTTCAAAAGAGAAACATATTGTAGCCGACATAAAATATCCTTGTCTTTTTTTTGTTGCTTCTTTTTTTTTCTATTTCATTATTTTGATTTTCATAAAAATGAAATAAAAGCAAAATATAGGGAAAGCGAAAAATTATATTAGAATATTTTTTTTTTTTATAAATACAGTTAATTCAATGTTCTACAAGAATGAAAAGAAAAAAGGACATTTGAAATAAGAAATACAATAATCAAAAATATAAAAATAAAATAAAAAGATTTCCAAAGAAAAGGATAACATTTAAATTGTTGTTATTATTTCTATGCATATGTATATATATATATATATATATATATGTATATTAATATATTTGAGTAGTGAGAGTGAATGAAAATAAGATAGAAATTATTGACCCTGAAATTTTTATTGCCCTACCCTACTTACTTAGAAAATATGAGATACTGTACTGAAATTTTAAATATGTATTAGAATTTTTTTTTTTTTACATATTTACATTGAATACATAATGTATGTGTGTGTATGCAAGTACAAATATATAGATGACATATTGCGTGATAATATAAATTTACGCTGCATAACCAAACTGTTATTGTTTTTGTTTCTTGTTTTGTTTTAAGTTTAAATGGGTTGGTCCGGTAGGTGGATCTCAATAATGTTTTGATTTACAGAGGAAATATTGAAACTTTTGAACTTTTAATGTTCATAAAATGTTTTTCGTTTTTTATTTTTTTTTGGGTCTTGTGCAACATTAAATATAGACGATTTTTAAGAAAATTGTGTTATTTTTGTATTTGCGTGAGTATAAAAATTTTTTTGTATATATTTTTTTTTTTTTGACTTGGCTAAAATTCAACGGAATGGAATATCTATACGTCTAGTACGTCTATATACTTTTGATGTATTGTTGAGAGTATTTTAGGAAATCATATTTTAAAAATTGGTTGATTGCGTGTGAATTCAAAAAAAAAAGTTTCGTTTTTTTGTTTTAAGAACGTCTCGTCTGTAATTTTTTTATATTTTTTTATTTTTATTTTACTAGTTATTGAATAAATTTTCATATATGACGCCATAATTTTTACCATATATGAAATCTTGTAATATGAAAATGATTTTTCTAAATACTTATTATAAATTAATTACTCCTACTATAAATACGCCATATTAATAATTATTATTGAACAATTAACAGAAAATGCAAAAGGAATAATGACTAAAGTCGGCAAGCGCGAAATATTTCAACATTATGCTATATAAACATAGTACCAAAAATTTTGGTATACTCACCATTTATTTTAGAAAAATTATTAAAAATTTTCCTAATTGTTAATGTTTGACTTGACATTAATGAATGAGCACATAGAATAACTAAAATAGCTATAAATTCTTTAAGCGTTTTTCCAAAATTAAATTTTATTCAAACTCTTCATACATACTCAAGTATTAGTGAGAAAAAAAGTACTTAAACTTAACATGACTTAAAATACAAATTGGGAACAACTTAAAAAAACTTTATAATTTCGAAACAATTTGGATAAAGCAACAAAACTGGAATTTGTTTTTAAAGAAACGTAAACAAAATTTTAATAAAGGCTCTGGTTTTTTGAACTGCACAAAATAAATAAAATTAACAAAATAATACAATCATAAGTAGGAACAAGCTCCGACCGAAATTCAAAAAATCCCCTTTTGAATCTCAATCTTTTTATCAATATCCACACAAGTTATTAAAATAAAGAGGACAAAACCATTATGCAAATTTTCTGTGAATATTAGCAATAATCAAATTTAGCTCGATTATTCTCCAGAATTCCTTTCTGTCCCAGAATTCTTCGAAATATTCAACATAATTTAAACTTATTTCGCAAAATCTATTTAAAATATTTTTTATTGAATAACAAATTTTTTTTCCAGATATTTGTACTCATTTATTTTAATTTAATTTCTTTTGCCTTAAAATATGCAATACAAAAATATTCTTAATAAAAGTGACCATTTTACAAAATACTTAATCTTAAAAATAATTTTCTAAATATTTAAGTACGAAGACTATAAGAATACAAGGTTAAAAAAAAATTCGTTTTGAAAAGTTTTATCAAAAAGCATTTATTTGATATTCAAAAATTTCATAATTTTATTTATCTTAAGTATTAAAAATGAAGAAAGAAAGAAAGAAAAAGAAAATCAAAAATAAAAAATAAATTTTTGGAAAGGACATTCTTTCAAAATCCTTTAAGTATCTAAATATTTATTAAATATTTAAGAAGAAAATTATGTGACTCTCTCCCACTCTCTCTTGACATAAGTACACTGTACATAGTGAACTTATGTACGTACATAATAAAATATTAAATCCATTGTTAATAGCTCTTTATCCGAATAATTTTCTAATAATTTTTTTTTCATAATGTCTCAAGTATAACTTTTGAATAGTCTACTTTTACTCTCTTATTTTATAACTAATTTATTATATCCTTAATAAGAGTTTAATAAACTTGTTATTGTCATAAGGGTGCGGGTGGGTTTTTTTTTTTGAGTACCTATTCAATAAAATTTTTTGTTTGTGCTTTAAATTAACGTTTTAAGGGTATTAATTAGTGCTTATATATTTTTTTTTTTAATTTGGATAAAGTTCAGGATTAAAATACGTTGGCGTTGATGATTCTTAATATGTTAATTTTGTAAATATTTTGACTGTAAATTTTATTTGCTTTTTATAAATTTGGAAAATTAAATTCAATACATTAGACTGTCATGTATTATTTAATAGCAAATATAGATTTTAATTAGAAAATTTTATGATTCTGAAAGTTGTTCCTTTATATGTCCTAGAGTAGCCGCGTGGCCCATTTGAAATCATTTAGGTCGCGTACGGCCTATTCATCTTGTAATTAGTCGTATTTAACCCATTTTCTAGATATTGAAGAAAACTTTTAGCATTGAGCTTCTCATTTTACATGTATGTTTTTGCTAAACATTTCACTTCAAGTTTTATCCATATCTTGATAATTTTTCCTCAGACTTCATTTAACAGAACCAGACCGCAATTTAATGTGAAATTTGAAATAAAAAAGTTAAGAAATGTGAATAAAATTAAATTCTAAAATTAAGCATTTCAGAATTATAATTTTGGCGCTTTTGACTTAAATTTCATCCTTATTTTTGAAAATTTTTCCTATTAATATGTTGGTGAGTGGCAAGCCCGGTTAACCTCTGTCATTCCTGTGTTATGTATATACAATAATAGACGTTATAACCACAAAGAACAAATTATGCACATAATAGTGAAATGCAAAAGTTAATTTGAGAAAGTATCGCCGTATAATTTGAAAAACTTTACCCATTTCTTGAAATTTAAAAGGGATGACTTAAAATTAAGGAATTTCGTAAAAGCACGTTGAAAGAAACAATTGAATGTAGAT
Source organism: Condylostylus longicornis (assembly GCF_029603195.1). NCBI lineage: Eukaryota > Metazoa > Arthropoda > Insecta > Diptera > Dolichopodidae > Condylostylus > Condylostylus longicornis. The sequence continues at coordinate 13,038,162 of NW_026577973.1, read as the reverse complement.
TTAGAAATCTTGTCACACCAACTCTGTTATACGAGTAATAAAGCAATTGAAACACATTTTTTGCAATATTTTATTTGGTGGTTGTTATTTTCGGTATACCATACTTGCGATTGGTAAATAATTTTCAAATAGATAATAAAAGACACTTATAAGTTATAACTTGCCAAATATTTTTTTTTTTCCAAATTAGTTAGGATATTAAAAAAATGCGTAAAGAATTGCGTATATAATAAAAAAGTACCTTGAGACTCTATATATTAATATTATATTTTAAAAATTAAATTAACTGTCATAAAAAATTTTTCATAAAATTTTCATAGTATTTTTTGTTTCTTAATTAAAGTTTTTAAATAGTTTAACGTAGCGCGTAATATTTATTTTTTTTTTTGTAAATTAATTTAAAAACAATTCTAATTAAAAAACTGTAACAAATAAAATATTGCAATAGAAAATTTTTAAATTAAATATTTTGTTTTAAAATTGTGTAAATTGAGCCCTAAATATGTGGTAACTTAATACAATTATTATTTACTACAGTATACCGTAAGGTACACTTGGGCAAGAGAGGCAAGATGTAACGCTCCCAGATATGCATTTCATTACCATCACACGAAACAGCCCGATTTTTTTATACATAAATTGTTTGTGATTTTCCAAATTTGTCTGGTTCGTGACTACAAAAAAAAAAAATTGAGATTAAGAAATCATTGACTTGGAAAGGGGCCTTTCCTCATACTCCTCCTCATGTGGTATTAAAAAACTACGGAGTTTTTTGTTTGAGTTTTTCATAAAAAAATGTTTAAATTCTTTTCAAGCCAGCTGAATTGCATTAAGTAGGTATTCAATTTTGATTATTCTAAGAGTTATAATACATGGATTGACTTGCAGTTGTGCTCAATTTATCGGAAATAATATTTTAAAGCAATTCACACGTCCTTCTAGACATTATAAGTTTCTTCGACTTAAATTACTTATAAATTGAAATCAGAGTTAGTTTTGAAATAAGTGAATGAATTTCATCGCTATTATAATTAATGCAATGATCTCGTAAAGTTTTCAATATTCAAAACGAAACTAAAAATTTTGAATGTTTCTTGCATAATACTTTGTATGCGAATGCGAATATAAAGAATGAAAAATCGTACTTAATTTTGTAATTTAAGAATTTAATTGTTAATTTAGTTAAAATATTTTTAAATAAACAAATAGTTGTAACTGGTTGTAATAAAAATAACTAGCAAATATGTAATATTAATTTTGTTTTGGCATTAAAAAAATTTATGGCTTTTTGTTCCAAATAAAAGTTTTGTATTCATAAATTTTCAATGCTGAAAATAAAATGGCGTTCATATGAGTACAATTTTTCTACTATAATATTATTAAATTTTCATAATTTCAAACTTAAATTATTTATGAATGAAATAATGAATAGTATTTTATTGTTATTTGTACACAGATTGTAGGACTACATGAAACTTATAGCTGACATTAAACGCGATGGCGATTAAAAAACAAAGTATTAAGCGAATTCCACTGAAATTTTAAACTTGCCCAGTTTTTTATTATTATGAATGTTTTTTCTATTTTTTGTTATTATTTTTATTATTTTAAGATTTCAAGTAATAGGAATCAAAAAAAAAAAAAAATTAGACTGAAATTCTTTGGAATTGTTTACATCTATTCAACAAATTATTAATAAGGAAGAAAAAAAAACAAATATGTACTTTAATTTGTCACCGTTATAAAAATCACCGCCAACATTGAATTTTTAAAATAAATTAAAAAAAAAATAAAACAAATCTCTCCTACTTCATTTATAATATAAAAAATTTTCCGACTTTGTTTATATAAGTTGAGCAGCAATGAGCAGAATTTTTTTTTCTTGCTATTGTCATGAGTTTTTATTATCGCTTTATTTTGTAAATATTGCTGAGTTTGGCAGTTTTGTTGAATTTTTAAGATTAGAATGAGATTCGAAATACAATTTTTTATATTTGTATTCCTACAAAGTGCATGGAGTGTATTTATAAATATTTAGATTTTAATGTAGATGTGATTGTGCGGGAATATAGGTTTTTAATTATATTGGAGGAGTTTGTTTTGTTTTGATTTTAAAGTAACACCTTTTGTTGCTGATACCGCAAAACGAACTATTGTTTGTTTAATAAAATTTGTTTATCTCAGTATATTTTTAAACAATGCTTAAATAAGCAAATAAAATTTATAGTTTATGTGTTATACTTATAATAATTTTTAACTACGTATAATCAAATAAAAGCCCTTAAAATGAGTTTAATTAATTAGGTTTATTTTTTTTAAAAAACATACTCTTACAATAAATATTGTGCTTTCGAAATATGTGGTTTTTCGGAATCTCAATATTTGTAGTGCAGAGGCCTTTCTATGCAATAATGCAATATAATATTCGTGAAAAGATTTTCCTATTTGTATATAGAAATTGAATTTTAGTACTACATTAATTAGTTGGTGCTACCTTACCATTTTTCCGAATACGAAAATATTTTCACGAAAATCGAATTACATAGTAAGTTCCCAGATCTTTTTGACATCCGGGAAAATTTAAATTGTGAATGGTTCCTAAATTTATATACTGATTTGCTGAAATAGTTGTAGTTCTTCTGTACCAATGAATCATATTAGTATAACAGCTTATAATCTCTACAGAAATTTTAATTTTAATTGCACATAAAGGGAATAGTTAAACATAACTTTTAATAAAATACTCTTATACGCAAGATTTATTATAATAAATGCAATTTTATAAATTATTACCATTAAATAACAAGAGAACAGGAAAGCGCTATATTATTATAATTTTTATTGTTATATTTTCTCATTCTTAATATACTTACATTTAATATAGTTTTATAAATCAGTTATAGTTGTGTTCTAATTTGTATGTTTAAGATAAATTTTTATAATTAAATCATAATAAAAACTAATTACATTATATTTAATATTATATAATTATATTTAACGTTTAATTATAAATTATAGAAAATAAAAATAAATTAAGATTATCTTAAAAATAAAATTATGTTGAAGTAGAATGAGTAACTAAGAATTTGACATGACACAAATGCTTTCAATTAGAATTTTAAAACTAAAATTTTCTAATATAACAATTATAATTTTCTATTTGTAGGTCTATTCATTTAGAATGTGTAAAAACCTTGAGTAGACTTTTAAAATAATAAATCATTAAAAATGTTCTAATAACTAATAAGAAAATTACATACAAAAACTGAAAGTGATAAGATGTAAATAAATAATTAATCAATAAATTAGTGTATAACACCTTTAAAATATCATATACAAAAAACCCGTTAATTATTATTTGCATAATATTGCATAAATTTCATATTAGTGCATGTTGCATTGACTATTCACAGTTCTCTATGCAATATAAATATATATATATACGTATATTTAAATATTTTGTCATATACCAATATTAAAGAGTTGCAACATTAACGAATTCGACAAAAATTTTATTATTTTTTAATGCCATTAGTAATTATTGTGTAAACTGTAAATCATTCAATGTTTTATATGTTTAAGTAGTACAATAATTTATCTAAGCAGTTACTAAATGATAATGTCAATTATACATGAATTATTATTAATAATAAAGGTGATAAATTACAAATATAATATTCTTAATATTTATTTAATAAATTAACCATTTTACTAACATGCAGGTGTGAAATTTTGTTTTAATTTACTTAATAATAGTTATACTCTTATATATAACTATTGCAAATGAATTTTTTGTATATATAAAGAACTTCGAATATAACTGTTGCTAATAATCACTCTATGACTTTAACAATAAGTGTTAATTTTTAAAATAACAATTGTAACAATTTTTAATGTTATATTTTCAATGGCAGTTAATTAGTTTCAAATGAGTTAAAACGAAAATTAATTAAAAGACAAATTATTTTTAGGCATTCAATTTATTAAATTATTCTGGTGTAACGATAATGTTATAAACACAATTACCCATTTTGAATACTTTTAATTACCCATATGTTAACTAAGAAACTGTGCTAGTTGTAGATTATTGAAGAAAGATATGAGCAAAGGAACTCCTCTCCTGCGAGCACCGCTACCAGTCATAGCTTATTGTAATCCTCCCATATCCCGCTGATATTACCCCAGTTTCTAGCGAATATCCGGAGATTTTTACACAATAAAATTTTAATAACTCACATTCTATTTACATACAATTTGTTAAGAAAAATTTACTAACAATTTGAAATAAGAGGCTTATGGCAAATTTTTACATATTTCGTCCTTTATTGTAATACGTTATTGTAGTACAATTATGATCAAAATCTACGAAGATAGCATAATTTTTCTAATTGGTTTATAAACAAATATTGTTTATGGTATGGTATTGAAAGTGAGTACCAAAAAGCTCTCTTGCTGAATGGTCTCGTGTAGCACCAATTTTCTTCAAAAAATCTTTATTTATTAATTATGAATACAGTGCAATCTCCGTAAAACGAACACTCAAAATTCCATAAATTTTCTTGGTAATACAGGAATTTCATAATTTAGAGAGTCATTAAAACTAAAAATACTACTGTATAATAAGTTGTTCCCACTACAAATATATTCATTACATAAAAATTTTATTTTAAGCATTGAACCTTCTACCTACCTACTTAATTTTAGCTTTACTAATACAACGATTTTTTATAACATGCAAATAAAATTATTTTGTAAATTTCCATTTTTTCTAGAAAATAATTTTCTGAAATTTTCCAAATTTTTTTTTCTTTATTTACAGAATAGTTTCCTTTCTTTTTGGTCAAAAGAATAAAAAGAAAAATTTATTTTTATTTATAATAATCTTCATTTCTTTTTTATTTGCTGCAAAGTTATCCTTCATTTCCTAAAATACCCAAAGGGAAAATTTTTTCAATTATTTTGAAGTAAAAAGAAAAAGTAAAGGGAAAATGCAAGAAAAAATAAAATATCAAGAAAATTATCGTATTATTTATTTAAGTACATTTTTTTTTGTATATTTATCCTGAGAAATATTTTAAGGATATTTTTTTCTTTACTATAGAATAGTTTTCCTTTTTAGAGGAAAATTGTTTTGTAATGTTGCATAATAAAGGAACTATTCTTATAAAAAATTTTTTTGTTATTTGTTTAACAAATGTTTGCATTTCATATTTAATAATAATTTGAAATTAAAATTGTTATTTAAAGAACTTTTCTATTTTATATTTATGTGAATAAATATTTTAGTATTAAAAAATAATGATAAAACTTTGTCTGGACCAACTAAACATTTTTACACACTATGACATTACGTTACGAATTTTATCATAATCGTAGTCATATCATGGCTAAGCTAATTGACTTGACGAATTCGGCAAAATTTCAGATTATGATCTACGAATAATTTCATTTAGAATATTGAAAATGTTGCTATTTCATCAAAAATAACCTTAAAATAGATTGTTTAATCGAAATATTACAACCAAGTTTGTCACAAAGAATTTTCATTTCATAAATTTCAGAGCCGATTTGGTTTTAATTAAGAAGAATTTACCAAAAACTGTTATTAAAATTAATATTCGCTAAAAAATATCATTCACTTCAATAAACATTGAAATTTCCGTAAATTAATACGAAACTCTTATAGCCATATTTATATTATGAGAAAAATTTTACAAGTAAATTTTCCATTCTTCAAAATAGTTTTAGTTCAGATTTTGTAAAATGCAAGTTAGTTCTGACTCTTCTATGCTAATAATGTTGGGTTTTTTACAATTATTTCTAAATGTAATTCACATATACTTGTGGAATTTTAATATTCTTCAACTGGAAACTTAACAATGTCTATGTGTCACTACATCATTGGAACTGAGTCAACTTTTTTAATTTAATGATAACAATTATGTTGTCAATTAAATACAAATTAGAAATTAATTGGCATTAATTGGTAAAAATTGGAATTTTCGAACAGGCAAACGTAAGTATTTAACTCCTGTATTTTCATCTTAAATATCCAAAACATCAAAGTTTATAAATTTTTTTTCACTCTTATCAACTTAATATTGAACGACTTAATTTATAATCCAGACTAGTTAACGAGACTTAATTGCATGTTAAGTTTAAAATAATGTAAAACATTATTCATGTACATGTATAAATACATATATGTCTATGTTTAGGAACAATGCATCAAGGTAAAATTAAAAAAAAAAAAATTACCAACTTTTATTTTTTTGCTATTGAAAACTCTTTTGAACTTTTCGCTTCTAAGATTTTTTTAATTGTTTTCTAAGAAATTTTCACATTATTTTTCATGTCGTTTGTTTGGTTTTTTTTTCTCTCCTCATGGATAACTCACAAAGTTTCACTTTTAACATGGATAATGTCTGTGTAATTTGTTATATGAAAAATTTCCACTTATGTTGACAAATATGGATGAGATACATTCACACATTAAAATACAATCAATTTAGAAAATATCACAAGGATAATAGAAGTGAAGTATTATTAATTTTTTTTCTTTGTTTGTTTTTTTGTGTGGTGGTTTTTGTCATTCTTATTTAATTCTGTTGTTTTATAATGTTGTTTGCAGGCAATTTACTCTTACTTTAATATAATATGAAATGAAAATATTATTATGCATTAAAACCGCAGGATACGCACCTATGTTATTCTATACTGTTGTGTACAACATAAAAGTATAACATGTTCTCAAAATATACACATACATGTGTTTAAATAAGAGTGTAAGATAAGAATAAATTCTTAACATGTCATTAGTTAACTAGAATTTTTTTTCCATTTTATTTGTTTATAATGGCTAAATGTCAACATCCTTTTTGGTAACCTTACTTATTATGTGTATGTATGTATATTTAAGGATGTCTTGATGAAAAATGATTTTTTTTTTTTTGGTGTCTAATATATTTTTTATTCGTGGATGTAATTTTGCCCTGCAGTTTAAAAAAGGATACGATTTAATATTAATCTATTTTACTTACTTATACAGTAATGTTTATGTAATGTTAAAGCTTAAGGTGCTCTAGATGTTAAAGATTTTGGTAAGGAATAAACATTTTGAAATATTTTTTTTATTATTATTTCTATATTGTTAATATGTTGCCAGACGAATGTGATTCATCATATTGTCAAAAAAAGAAAAAAAGTAGAGAAAATAGAGTATGATAAATAAAAAAAATAAAAATAGAAAGTGCAATTATGGTACCTTCTTGCATATAGATAGAAGTGAGCACATTGCAACACCGAAGTTTTGTGATTTGTGAATAACTTGTGTGTGAATTTTAAGGAAAATTGTTGGTTCATTCAAAAGAGAACTGCTTATTCTTTTAATTTTATTTTTTAAATTCATTCAGAATTCATTTTAAAGTTTTTTCTTGTATTAAAAATTATATGGTAAGTTGAATAACATGCAGTTTTAATTGTGAAAATTAATCATTATGATTATAATAATGGAAAACATTATCGTGGTTGTTCTAAGAATCTTTTTTATTTTTAAACTACAAATACTATATATATGCCATATAAAAAAAATAAAATTTTACTACCAATAGTTTATTTACAGCTACGGTAATTATGTGGTTTAAATAAATAGGAGCTTACATCAAATAAAATTAATTAAGAGTTTAAGTTTTGGCTTCAATAAAATTTTGCTTCCCTGCACTTCTATCCACTATAATTCGAAATAATTGACTATTAATTCGAAACAAACTAATAATTCATGTATGTCACATATACATAAGTAGACTAAACTATGAGAAACTCAAATTTGAAATAAATGGAAGAACTATTGAACTGAAGCCAAGCAGGTGCTTATTACTTCAGATTTTCTTCACCTTCTTTAAACTAAAGATTTATTTTAATTCATCACGAACGTGTTAGGATAAGTATTATTACTTTATCTAAATTTAATGAAGTAAATATTTGTAATAAATTTTTTAAAAAGATTTTTAAACAAGCAAATAGCCATTCTTTTCGAAAAATAGTAGTAGACTGTAAATTTATTTGCAATAATGAAATCAATAATTTTTTCTTCTTTTTTTTCCCGCAATTATGACAGTCTTTAATCAGCAAAAAAATCCGTATTGAATAAATCATTAACCTTCATTTTATTGAATTGTTAAGCTATTATAATTTCACCTGCACTCATACTGTGTAATAGTAAGTTTCAGGGAGAAACATTACAAATAAGAAAGCCAGAAGAAGAGAAGAACAAAAATTTTCATAATCAAATCAAAAAAATTTTCATTTCGCTTTTTTGCGACAATCATGCTTAAAAATCTACGCAACTACAAAAATTAAACTAAAATTTTATATTCAAAGTTTATTTTATTTTTTTTGAAAATTTAATTTATTTGATTGCACTCCTCAGATGTCAAAAAAAAAAGCAAAAAAACATGATTTTCCAAAAAGAAAAAAAAAAGTTTTTGAATTTTTATTTTCTGTCTTTTCAATTCTATTATCTAAAAAATATTCCATTATATTCGAAAATGATAAAAGTTTTACATTTTCCTCTTCTATTTGTTTCTTGCTTTCCTTTCTGTTCTTTTCTAAATAAAATGTTATCCTCGCGACCAAAAAAAAATTGAAAAAAAAAGCAGAAGAAGAAAGTCAAATATTGTGTAACTGTGATGACGACGGTGACTGTTATAACAGAAGAAGCACTAGCAAGAAATGAAACTTAACAAATTCAAATTGCACTAAATATATATATATATATATATATATGTATTTCTAGTTATGTACTGTTATGTACTTAGTAGTTAGCATTATCATTATTAATTTTAGCATATGGACTTTAGCTTTACTCAATACTTTGTGTTATTGTTGTTTTCTTTCCCTTTTTTCAATTTTCTATTACTTTAATATAAAAGATTGTCTCGAATATTATTTTTTCCCCATTCGTTTCTCATACCATGCATGCAAGTTGCATTGCTTGCAAATATTTTTTATTTTTGTTTTTTTTTCTGTTATGAAACTCAACTTATTATTAACAAAAATTTTCTCAATTCAATAATATTTTCAGATAGTAAAGGAAAAATGAGAATAAAAAAATAAAAGAAAAAAGGAACAAAAAAAAATAGAATAAATAAAATCAAAAGTTTCGAATTTATTTCATTTCCATTTGCTCTCTTTGTTATTAAAAAAGAAAAATAAGGAAAGCAGAGAAATCAAAAACAGAAAAAGTAAATGTCACTTGTTCTTAGATTTTTTAGTAAAAAGAAGAGATGTACTTAAATTTAAAATACGATAAATGTCATGTTCCCTTAACTTTTAAACGAAATGAATGAATGAAAAATTTTCTCTTATTTTCTGTTTTTTCTTTTTTACTCAGCATCAGCACAGACGTATTCAGTCAGCTATGATGACGTCTGTTTTTTTTTTGTTTGTTGTTAACTTTTATGAAGAACGTGTAAATTACGTAGGTTCAAAATGTATTCAAATTTCAATTTCGATTATTTTATTAGACTTTATTAATTTTTTTGTTATTCCGATACTGAAATCAATTTAAATTAAATAAATTAGTATATGTACATGTATGTATGTACGTACGCCATTATAATTCCAGATTTGATTCATAATTACATTGATATTTCTTAATAATTGTGAATTTAATATACTTATCGATGGCCCCATGTAAATCTATGTCATTTCTAAAAATTTAGTTTGTCGGAAAATGCATTTGGAAATTTTTTCTTTTTTTTTTAAATAAATTTCTGGAAAATTATTTAAGAATTAGCTGAGTTTAAATTGCACAATTGCAGTTAATTTGGTAGGGTAAAATAATTTAGGGGTTTCGTGAGAGAAGTTTTTGACATAAATACAATTTGCATGCAATTCTTGATAGAAATACCAAATTAACTTAAATTAGACTTAAGTTATAACGCGGCACTTTAATAACATTTCAATGAAAAAAGTCCAATTATCACATACCCCATACTTGTCAGAAATTTAGCTAATGATTGGATAAGTGGTTTACTAATAAAAATATCCGGAATTTTAAAAATATTCTTCAGAATTAATTTATCGTAATAAATTTAAATTATCGTAATAATTGTCAATTCACCAAAATATTGAAATGTGAAATATAAATGTAAAATATTCTAATTTAACATTGAAAGTGTTTTTTTTTTTGGTAACCCTCAGTACTGGTGTTTCGCATAAAGTGGCAAATAATTTCAGGAATGATTTCTTAATAAATTTCCAGCAAAACATCTTATGTTGGTAAGGAAGGGGCAGTGCGGATATATTCCTTTTCAAGCTAACAGCCTGTTGAAATGGAAAAAGGGACCAAATTTTTCCTTTATATAAGTGTTAGTAATTTCGGAACCATTTGACATAGAGTAACATCATCCCCTTACCCCCCAAACCTTTACAATTTTTAGTTGGAAAGTAGTCAAAGAATCATTCCTGAAATTATTTGCGTAACGAAACACAAAGCAATTTCATATCATGTAATTCTTTAGCGTTATATTTGATTTGCAGTCATATTTTCCATAATTACTTTAATTTATAAAAACTGTTATATTGTAAAAAAAACCGCTATAAAAATTAATTTTAAAACCACTTTTATAAATAAGTGTAAATATGGTTTATAATTATAACCTTCATACAAGAATTACCAAGAACAGAAATTTAAATAGAATTACCTATTTTGTGCTTACCACAAAATTTAAATTCAAGAAGTTTAAAATCATGTTAAATATACATACACACATATATAAGCAAAATATAGAAGAGAAACCACAATAATTATTTGGAGTGGTGCCTTCATTGATTACATCGTTAACAACTGCGTTTTTTTTTTATTATTTAACAGGTTGAACTAAATTTATTGTTTTAATTTTAATGTTAAATGACATTCGACCAACAAAAACAATTTTAATTTTTTAAATTAGGTAGTTGAATATTGCCATTAAAATCTTTCTATAATAATCTAAGTTAAGTTTTTTAATTTTTGTCCTCCAAAAACTAATTAAATCGATAATTTTTTTTTATTTTAATAGTTCATGAGACAATTTTAAATTTTAATGACTTTTGAGCATGTAATAATTTTTTTTCTGTTAATTTTAATTATTTTAACATGAATATTAATAAATAAATAAAAAAAAAATCATTTAAATGAACCTCATTTATAATTTCTATAACTACTAGCAATTTGCTTAGACTTTTTTTTTTGTCAAATTATCAGGATTTGAAAGAAAAATTTTTGTGTTGTGCAAAGTGCCAAACCCACAAAAAAATAAAAATTGTGTAAAAATCTAAAAAAAATTAGAATTTATATAAAATCACTATAGAAACATTTTGAATATCAATTGAATCTTAAAAGCATTTGAAAAAAAAAAATAAACTTATTCTTAATTCGTAGCCATTCGTAGAAGAATATTGTATGAGTTGAATAGAGTTACGACGTTAATTCGGTAACAGATGTGACAAAATCCTATAAATATTATTATGAAATAAAATTATTTATTATTTTTTATTATTTTTCGCAATTTTCATTTTTTGAATTTTACAATATGTGAATAAATTGCTAATGTCTACTAATTTTAAAATAATACATTTAATATATTAAATATGGTTAAAAGAAAAAGGTACTTATAATCTAATATAAAAATCTGATTTAATAATGAATGAGGGTACACAGTTCATGGCATCGTATGCGCACCATACTCAATATTGTTATATGGATTGGTAATGCCACATATGAGAAACGCAAATTTATGTACATACGATCTTTAATAGCTTCAAAATATAAATTGTCTTTTTGTTTTGGTTGTAAATCTTTTCTTTTATTAAAGAATATTTTATATATATGCATTTCATGATTGTTCAATGAAAAAAGAAGCAAAATTAAGTAACTTTTTTTGAGATTATTATAAAATATAATTTTGATTAAACTGTACACATCCACTAGTATATGACGCAATAAGTAGCCTCTCAATAAATTTATCTCAAGCTTTAATCATATATATTTTTTGTATATGTGAATTATCTATGTTTTATAATAACCATAGAATAAATATAGAATTTATTTAAATTAATTTAAAAATTTTAATAATTTTGATTTGAAATAAAGCATTCACAAAATAGTTTTCAAATTAAAATAAAACTAAGGCATATTTAAGGAGCTTCAATCGTTTATGGCACGATTAATTCGACCAACTGAATTTTTACAAAGATTTTTTAAATTAAGGTATCAAAATATTTGGTACAATGTAGGAGCTAAGAAAAAAAAAAATAAAAAGCACCCTAAAATAATTTATTTTGAACGTTTGAACGTTAGATAATAATTTATTGTGAGACCCATTTTGAGTAACCCTCTTTAACACTATGCAATGTTGTAAAATGTTTAAGTGATGAAAATTTACTTGTTTACTAATTCAGTAAAATTTTCAATTCTCTCTGAATGAGAATTGTAATACAATTAAATCAATTCGAAATATGACAAAAGAAGTGACAGGAAAAGTGATATGATCAATTTTGCCAAATAAACTTACTGCATCAGTCAAATATAATTTAGAAAGTTGCTAACAATATTTTCAGATTAAACGCACTTACTCATTAATTTTATATACGATTATATCAGAGGTCTTACTATGCAATTCGATTTTCGTAAAACGATTTTCCTACTTGCAGAAATGGAAAGATAGTACCATACAAATTAATGCTACCTTACCATTTTACTGAATTTCGAAAATTAAATTACATATTAACGCCCTAGATTAGATTATTCGACATTTGCAATTATAACAGAGACTTCCATAACTGTAATACTGCTAAACAATAAATGCAAAACGCAATACCGCAGAAGCATAACATGGTGAATACGCAATATATTTTTGACTACTCTATAAATGAAACTGCAAAATACTTATAAAAATTTGCTATATTTCTGATTGCAGTGTTTATGTGATATTTGAAAAGTAATTACAGAATATATGCAGTTTTATAACTATAGTAACAAGTGTTTTCAAATATTTATAAACATTTTCTTATTCAATTCAATTGGATATTCATTAAAGAAATTTGAAAATTAGAAATTGTATTGCTTAAAAATTAATATAACTTGTGTTCTATATTGATCAGACCACTGAGAACAGTAATTTTTGTTGAGATTAAATTCAAAATAAATTATTTGATCCCCACAAATTTTTTCCTGCAATGATGTTTCTTTGTACATATATTATACATTTATATAAACTTAATTTGTAGTCTAACAAACTAACCATTGGTTCTTGTGATACGCATAGAATTTGAGTGATAAATAAAATATTTATGATAGTAATGATACAACTTGAATACTTTTCAGCAAAACTACATACGAATAACTTTTCCTTTCATTTCTGCATGGTATACATAGAAGTGAAATGATAAAATTTTAATCTTTAATAGCAAAACTCAAATAGTAAGTAAGTCATACAAAAGTGAGATAAAAAATAAACCGCAAATAATAGAAAATAAGTACTTTACCGCACATTTTATCGCTACATAATATATTGCATATACATACACACAGACTGAGTTACTACTTAAGTACGTTAACTATTGCAACTAATTTAATTATAATGAAAATTAATAGAAACAACGAGTCACGCTACTTAAAACAGTTTTTGTTTTTTGTTTGGGTTTCTTTACACATTATTATTTTAATTTTTTTTTAAATGGTTTTAGTTTCAATTTTTTATCTTTTTAATTTTTATTCTAAAAATCATTGAAAAAATATTATAATATTTTTTTAAAAGTACTCAAGTAGCTATGAATAATCGCGAGATTTTTGTTTTCATATTTTTTTATTTTTTATTTTTTTTCTTTAATTTATTATTTTTTTTAAGTATTTAAGTATTTTTATGGTAAGTTAATTATTTTGAATGTCAATTTTGTTAATTTTTTTTTTTATATCTCAAAAGTGTTAATTTATACGTGCTGTGGTGCTGAAATCTATTCCCACACTTATGAGTTTTTTACGTATTTATTTAAATATTAAAATTTTTGAATCTGTTATACATACATATATGTATATACATTTAATTTTAATAATATACAATAAATAAAAAATTATATACGCTATAATAATTTAATGAGTAGTATCGTAGTATTTTATTATACTTATTTAGTATACTATTATGCTAAAGTAATTTTAAAAGTTAATATTATAAAATTATTTTATTTATTATTTATTTGGGAGTAAATAATATAAATTTCTTAAAAAAAAGATATAAAATATAAAAAGTGTCAATATTTTAAAATTTTAAATAATAAAATTCAATGTTTTATTATGCGGGCTATTAAAATTTCATTTAAAAGGTGGCACTTATTAAATTAAATTTTGTTTTTTTTTTTTTCTTTATTAATATATATCGTAATTATTTTCTACAGTTTATAATCGCAATTAATAGTATAGGTTTATATCTTTAAATAAAAATTAATTAAAATTAAATTTAATATAAAAATAAATATTAAAAATGTTTGTGGAAATGAACGAAATTACATGGATTTTTTTGTTTTTTAGTTTTAATTTTTATTAATTTAATTTGAATAACCTAGTTTTAATTATTTGTTTTATTGTGAATTAATATATTATTTATTAAATAATATTTAAATATAATTTTATTAAAATTAATTATTTAAGTGTATAAAAGTAGAAAAAATAATTTTAATAATTTTGACGTCTTTCAGTCATTATTGTGATTCACCTCAAATATTTATAAAATTTCCTTTATGAATAATTATTATTATGAATGTGATCAACGTTTGTGATACATTTGATAACAAAATAGATAAATTTTCCATTAATTTTATTTTTGCCAATTCTTATACAATTTCACGTTTTTTTTTTAAAGTAAACAAATTTTTACAAATATTAAGTACATAGATAAGATATTTGAATTGAAAAAGTTTTGACATGCAAAAATCCCTGTTTTTTTCGCAATATTGACCTGATATAGTACAATACGAAAAATAAGTTCTAGTTTTTTTAATTTGCAACCATTAGGCAGAGCGTATTGATGGAGATTTTACACGTTTCTTTATGTTTCTTTCAATATTTTGCGAATGTAAGCCTTTCAAAAGGGCTTACATTCGTCTCTCAGCCTCCTCCTTTCAACCCGAAGTTTTCTACCCTCACGTTGACGTAAACGAATTATTAATCCATTATTTTACATTAAATTTTCTTTGTGTCAATACTATTAAAAATACCCAACTCACAATAGGGGATAGTTGTAATGTGAATTGGAAATTATCTTTTAAAGCTTTCTTTTCCCTTTATTAAAAATTTTTAAAAAATGCTTTTCGTACGGAACTCATTTTGAATTTATAATACAATAATAGTTCGGAGAAAGTTATATTTTTCGATCGAAGACTCCGTCGTTGTTCAGAATAACGGTACAAAATATAAATTTAATAATATATTTTATAATTTTCCATGAAAATAATTCTCAATTAAAATTAATGTCGAATGTAAAGAAGCAATAAATTTTCAAGTAAGTTTTAAAGAGCGTGAGATTTTTAAAAAATACAGTTTCATCATTTTTTTTTCCCATTAATAAAAATTAAGTAATACATTTAACATTTTAAACTATATTTAAGAAAATTTTAAAAAAACTATACGAAAATTAATAATAGAACATTTTATTTGCTACAAATAAGAACAAAATATAAAATAAATGAAATTTTAAAATGCAAAATTTTTAAAAATTAAAAAAAAAATTAAATAATAAAAAAGGCGTTCGGACATTGTTGAAAACTTTTATAACTTACAATAAAACTGTACAGCTATACTATGGGTATATTAAAAAAAAAAATTTATATAGATTTCAAAAATTTTCAGGGTATGGCAAAACAAAAGGTTAAAAAGAAGAAAAGAAAAACAAATTATAAGCTTGGCAGGAGTGATTTTTTCTTTTTCGAAATATTTTATCGCCCAGTTCATGAACTTTAATAAAACTATAAAACAAAATTTTGAACAGGTGGCTATATCAACTCTATTCACATACATACGTACATGTATTGACTTCTTCTAATTCTTTGAAAATTAATTAAAACTTTTAAATAATTGTAATAGGTACTAAATCATATGTGCCAATAATAAAAATTCATTAAAATCTGCAATTGCTTAAGTTCGTTTATTATATAAAAATCAAACCTTCATTTAATTTAGTTGACGCTTGTTAAAATTATTATCGTTTAATCTTCATCTCGTTTTCTTGATGTGAAATCCCTGCAATAACTAAAATAATAGATCAATATAAATTACACAACTTCAATATTTAATGCACTTATAAGGTAAAATGCATAATAATAGATTATATGTATTAGTAGCTTACCTTATAGTTTAACTCGTGATTTATTAAAGCATAACCATAATATTTGTTATAGAACGGATTTATTGTGTATTTTAACTGTTACACCCAATAATATCGCCATCCTATAACCTAAATTTCACAACATAATAATATTATCTTTTCTTATCAGTTTGTTACAAAACTAAAAATATACCAATTTAATTTTTTATTAATAGCTTTAAAAAGAGTAAAACAAGAAATAAATAGTTTTAGTATTTAAAAGTTATTCGTAAAAAGTGATTAAAAAATCAGCTACCTACGAAATTTTCATAAAAAGATCATTTGTAATCAAATTGCGAGTATTTTTCGATTAGCATTTTTTCCCTACATTTACTTAGGGTTTACCTTAGTTACAAATGCCTTTAAATTGCATTTAACATTTTTATTTAAAATAAAAATAAATTCTATTTTATTTTACAATACCAATATTTATTGCTTAACTTGTTTTTCCTTGATAAGATTATTATAGTTATCTCTTGAAAACCTTAATAAAGAATTTAAATGGTAATGGTTTACTAAAATAAAATGAATTCCAAAAAATACAAAACCGACAAATTTACTTTTAGATTGTGTCTTTAACATTAAATTTATTAATATTTAACATACTTTTCTAAAAAAATATTGAAAAATAAATGTGTTTATTAGTTTCACTCTGTTCGTCCGTCCGTGGACATGTTTACAAAACCTCTACACCATTGAAGACAGAAAGCTAATATTTCATATGTACATAGATCCTTACTAGAAACTTGTTTCCGTAGAAGAAAATTTTTTTGTCTATCTCCCTCCCTCTGAAAGTTATTGCCCCCCAAAGTCTTAAAAGTGCCATTTTTTAAGTAATTATTGTAGAAATAAAAACCAGAAACATTTTTTAAATTCTGCAAACGCAGAAAAATAGTCGCTCCTTGTTCCGCGGCATACCATACTTGAACTTTACTAAAATAAAATGGCCGTTAAAATTTACCGTAATCTTAAATCCGTTTTTTACAAATTTTTGATGTCGTTTTTCTTCTAGACCACAGGTTGTAGAAGTCTAAAATTTTAGTAGCTCTTAAATATTCATAAATAATTAATTTTATTAGAAGAAAATTTTTTTCTACCTCTCAAGTTATCGCCTTTCGAAATTTGTAAAATTTGAATTTTTGGTATCTTATATATTCGAAACTTCAAACTTTTCCAAATTTCTATAAATGCAGCAAGGTAACGGTAAATGCCATGACATCAAAAAATATAACTATTTTTCTTAAATTCGCAATTAACTCACGCAATTAACCATTAAATTCAAGCATATGTTAACGCCTCTTTCAATTTTTTTTTCTTTGCCTCATCCCAAATGTATGCAATATTTTGATATATATTCGTATATGCATGAAAGTAATTTTAACAATGTGATACATGCATTGATTGTTTTTAAAAGCAGTATTTTCACTTGTTGAAAGGAAAAGTGCTACATTACAAACCATTGGTTTGAGCCAAATTTATTTATTTTTTAATTTTAAATCTTGAAAAATTGTTGCGATTAACCAGCTGTAAGTTTTAAATATCATTTTATTTTTATATTTAAATATTTACTTAATTCCATAATTTATTAATGTTTTGAGGGAAATACTCACTCGAATTTCAAATAAAAGACTAAACTAATCTAATTCATCATCATTTTTTTTACTTTAATAAAAAACAAAAATTTTTATTTCAAAGAATTTTTTTACAATTCACAAGCAAATAATTTTTTTCTACAATTTTATAAAAGTTTAGAGAAAAAATATGAATGATGGTAATAAAATAGTGACTAGAGTAATCAGTAACTTATTTTATTAGTAAAAATCATTTTATAGCTATCGTCATCTTTTGTATTTCATTATCGCTGCGTTCAATTTAATCGTAACGTAACTAAGTATTTGTTGTAACAGTTTGCGTTTTGTTTTAAAAAAACTTTTTTTATACAATGTTTTTTGCTCAAGTAATTTTTATCAATACTTATTGGTCGTATCATTTTAATTCATTTTATTTTTTATTTTATTATGATTTTTTCACATAAATTTTTTTTTATTTATTTTGAGTTCAGATTATAAAGGCTACTGCCCCCTATAGTTTTTATAATGTATTATATATTTATTGGAAACTGATTAAATTAGAGTCACCAATGCTATTCGATTTGTGAATGTGCATTTAACTTACTTCATATTTTGTACAGTGGTCTGATTTCAGAACACAAAATTTCCAGACACCTCATTTTCAATTTATAATAAAAATTGAGTGAAAATCATTGTCTGCAGCTCTCTAGTTTTGCAACGTCTTGCAGACAAAACAAATTCAAATGAATAAACTGACAAACTGAAAACTTAAATAAGAAGGCTAAATAAGAAAATTTTCAAATTTTCCAATTTGCCAAAAATATAGAAAAATTATAACTTCTATCGAGATTTTTGAAAAATTTACTTTTCAAGGTATCGTTTTTCAAAATTATTAAAATATTCATTTTCATTTACTTATTTTTTCAAATCTTTTATGGATTGTATCTAAATCGTAAATCTGTTAAAAAAAATTCGAAATATATTAAAATGCAATCTAACTCAGCAATTTAATTAAATTTTTGTGTTATACCCTATTCACACTATAACGATTAACATATTATTCTCGAATATAATGCCATGAAAAGTGCTTAACCACAAATTTAGTATAAGAAAATTTTGTAAAAGAAAAACACGTATTCTAGAATAACATGTTCCTTTGTAGTAGCGTTCCTTTGAGAACGCAAAAATATACAGACTTTGCACAGAGACATGTTTTTACTGCACGCAGATCGTCATTGAAAATGACACAAATTGGCCCAATTACTAAAAAGTGCCGCATTACATCATTGAAAAAGTCTCCGAAGTTTTTACAAATCAAGTTGAATAACTGTTTTTAGCATCAGTTCTCTAATTTATGAAGTCCCAAGAAATTTTTCAAAAATTAAGCAAATATTTATGCTCATGCAGTTTATCTTCTTAAACTTAAAGATCTTCTTGAACTTAAAATAGCTGGTTATTTAATTTGGACAAAAACCGAAAATAACTTTTTTACTTATTTTTAATTTTAATTTTTCAATTGAAATTTAAAATCACTTAATTATTAATTTTTTTTTAAATAAAATTTAATTTACAATTAAATAAACTTTACTACCATCATACCAATTAATTAACTATGAATTATCGGCATATTGTATGTAATATGGTGACTCTAAAACTGCATTAAAACTTTAATAAAAAAAACACAGAACTAAAAAAAAATATACAGAAAAAAAAAACTTTAGAAAACTTGCATTAACATTTTCTAGGTTAGGTTAGGTTCGTCTCATTTTGTTTTTTTTTCTATTGTATCTTAACACTTTATTTTCCTATACTTATATACAAGCTCATTCACTTATTTACTTATAATCAGATACTTATATGTATTGTGTGTATGCAACTATTATAATATAGCTTTTATTTTTATGTTTTTATTTTTATTTTTCATTTTATATTTTTATTATAATTTTTAATACTTTTAATGTTAGAAAATAAATTCAATGCTGTGTTCAATATACTTTTATAGCATTTTTATAGTTCAACTTTTTTCTAATACAATAATGTGTGTATATACATATATGTATATACACACTTACAACGTTGTATAAGCACGTACTTATAGCTATAGCTACTCTTAATATTTTCAAGCTTTTAAAACCACTTTGCCTATACATGTATGTTTGTATGTATTCAATATTTTATGATCGTTTTCATTTGATTGCTTACTTTGGTTGTTTGCTTTTTTTCGCATTTTCAACTTATATCTGGGAAATATATTTTCGAATGGTACAGGTCAGTTTTTTTTTTTTTGTTTAATTTCTCGTTTCTAATTATCGCTTATTTGTATAGATTATAGAATATAAAATGAAAGGCGTGTATTCTGCTTTTAAATGAAATTTTTATAGCTATATTTTTAATATTATTGAGAGCGGCTGATTTTACACACATATGAATTTGTAATTTTATGGTTTTTCTACGTTTCTATAATATTTTGAAAAGTTCTATTCTTAGAAATTAAAAGCTAACTGCACAGTGTTTACAAAATATAGTTTTGATTACAATGTTGCATGTAGTGCGCAATTTTTTTTGTTGAAAAAAAAAAAATTTTTTTTCTTAATGGTTTTTTTCAAGTATGTAATTACTTTGTAATTTGCATAAAGATTTTCAATAGGAAATTTTTTTTCTATGTTTATATGTCAGTATGTATCAATAATAGTTTATGAGATCACTCACATTCTTTGATTTTTGTTTATATTGTAATTTTTTTGTTCTCTATATTTGATTTTATATTTTGAAAATTGTCATTATAAATAAAAAAAAAAAAGTTTATTTTGTATTATGCAATTTCAGCATTAAAATTTTGTTCTCATTTTGCTGTTTTTTCATAAATTTTTCTCTTGAATTAATTTTAAATGTTAAATGAAGCGAGAATATATAGAATTTTCGTTTCAGAATATTTTGAACACGGAAGTATGCAACAGAAACAAATTGCTCTGTTATGCTTTATTACAAAATAATCATGGATGATTTGTAATTTCATTATTCCTACAATTTTTTTTTTTCCTAAAATATAGAATAATGGACTGCTTAATTATACTTAGTTCGGTATATTATTTTGTAATATTTTCGATATTTTTAAGATAATAAGTGGGTATACAGTAAACAATATTACTTTCGATCTGTAAAAAATTATTTTAATCTTAAAAATTTAAAGTAGAGGCGAAAATTTATTTTAAAATTGCATTATGAATTTTGCAACAGATTCTTATGAAATGGTTGGCAAGAATATCGGCTTTGGATTAAAAACATTTCAATGAAGACAATTGAAAAAACAAAATCTGATAAAATTATGTTTAATTTTTTCTCTTGGTTTTTAAGAAATTTTTGAATTAAATTGAATGTTAAAAATATTAAAAATCTTATATAGAGATTTTTGAACTATTCTTTTACTTAAATGCACTTTTAGAGCTGAAAATAAAATAATGGTGTGGTAGCAAATTGTTTTCTAAAAAAGTAAAGGGCAAATATTATTTCCATATTATTAACGCGTAATGTGAGTATAATTTGATTAATTGTCTAGTTAAATTTAACAAAAACTTAAAGCATATTCGAGTACATTTCCAATTTTTCTCAAAATCAAATCTCTTCAGAGTCGCAGAAACTAATAAAACTAAATATTAATATTGTTTTTTAATAAAAGTTGTAAAATTTTTATTAAAACCTTTTCGTTTTTGATACTCAACACATTTGTTCATAACACATTTGAATTTTGCTGCAATTATTTACTTAACATACTTGCGAAAACCATAAATTTTAGACCTAATAAAAAAGTTTAACACAATATGTACCCCATACATATTTTATAAGTTAATTTTTTTTTGAACATTTTCATGGGCATTATTGTTTTATAATATTAAATTATGAATGAAACCTATAATAGAATAACGAATAATTATGAATCCTGTTCACACATTTAAATTTAGATTTGTGTAATTGCTAAATAATTTTTTATAAAAAAGTCGAAAGTTTGTCAGTAACATTCATCCATAAATTTATTTGAATGTTTATAGTTAATTGAATTGAAATTGTGTGCAAAAAAAATTTTTGAATTGCAATTTAATTTCAACTATTCTGTAAAATTATTTTCTAAACATTAGAATATAAAATTGTTGATTGCATTCTTTAATAAATAGTGCAAGACAAGCTATTATTAAGCGTTTTTGTTGCTTGAATCATATGCAATGGCCACAGATTATAAGCAGTAGATCAGAACCAAATATGTATATGAAGTACATAATTAGTTTCTTTTTTGTGTTGCCCTTAACTTGAGTGAATGTTTGTACATATGAAAATTTACTTGTCTAAATAACTTTTATTATTTATGGTCATTATTCTTATTGTATGATGATTTTACTGTTATTATTCTTAATTCATATAATGTGGGCTAACATATACCAACATAATGAAAATTGGTACTTTTTTTAATGTACACATGTAATAATATGTAAATAGGTTTGCTTTCCTGCTTCAAATATTGTATGTAGGTTGGTTAGTGCAATAAGTTAAAAATTTCATTTTAAGCATCCAGTTATATTTCCTTGTTGTATCATAATTATTATAATATTAGGTAAATATGCCAGGCAAAAGTGTACAATATACAGAGTGATTCAGTAATGAGTTCAGCATTAAATATCATCGTTCAGTAGATAATCAAAAATGAGTAATATCGACAGTTTTCGAGATTCTTGTATTTTAATAATATTTGATAAAAATATTTGCTTGCTCACTTGTTTTTGCTCATAGCTTCTGTTGTGAAGCTAATAGAAGTGTCACACAAAATGTTTTTGAAAGAGATTATAAAGCGGAAACAGTCGTCAAACCTATTTTGAATTTTCTAAATTCTAAACGATTGTATATGTTATTGTACCCATTGTACTGAATCAACCTGTATATATAAAAATTTTTCAAAAAATTTTATTTAGTGTTTCGTTAATTTGTATTTGCGATAAACTATACAAATAAATATTTTTTGTGGTTTTCGGAATGTTTTGTTTACATGAAATTGAATAATAAATAAAAATGCAATATGTAAGTATAAGTGTAATAGCTCAGTTAGTCTAATAAATTGCAATAGCTTTATAATCAACTCAATAGAAATAAGAAAATTTTATAAAAAGAAAAAAAATTGTTTATTATTTTGTTTTTTAATTGTTATTATTGTTATTGTTGTTATTATTATGTTAACTTTCTGATCGTGAATTGTAATCGCGGTTTCATGTCATTTTAATTTTCTATTTTTTTATACCAACTCAATATTTCATGTTGACTATGAAAAATGAATCAGATTGGAAAGAACGACGTAATGAAAACGATTTTCATTTTTAATTTTTCTAGATTATTGTTGCTGTTAGGTTTTTCATGATAAGATTTTTTTTTATATTTTTCTTTTTCTGTACTATTAAAAGAACGGGAATTTTTTAAATACATTTGTATATTACTATATTTGCAACAGTGAAATTCTGTTATAATGAGTGTCGGACCACTTAAGGGAAATATTAAATTCCGGCACTTTAAAATTCAGATTTCGCAGAAAATGACTCTTTCATATCTAAGCAATAAGAAACATATGTGCAGGTTTTAAAGAATTCATTCAAAACATTACTTTTTATTTGTTCTACTTAATTAACCAAAAAAAAAACAAATATTTATTGGAATAAGAAATTCGGAGTTCTTACGAAATAGAGGCCCTTCTTTCCTTTAAGAACCTTTATTGTTTATCACAGGGTACAGATCTTTTGGAATCAAGGACGACACTTTAATCAACTAATTAATGTGTCGATAATCCCCTGTCATTTGCGTAAAGATAAACCTGCTGAGGCTTGTCAAAGACTAATATTTCAGAGTTCAAACATTTAAAAAGAATAATTTAAAATTATTCAACAAAATAGTCCACAACTGTAAAAATATCATAATATTATATTAAATAATAGAATCATAAATAGACTAGCTCTTTTGGCTCTTAATTAATACATTCAAACGTGATCTAATAAAATTCATGCAAAAAATACTGTCCACATTGCATGAATTAAGAAATTAATAAAAATCTATTAAAAATTGTATATTAAATGACCATTATAGTTTGACTGATCCTCTACTGTACTTACAATATAAGAAAGTTTTATTAAATCCTAAATGATATTTAAGTTTTGGAGCTATATATTGATTGGCTAACATGAAAATAATTTTAATGAAAATTTATTGATAGTCTAAGTATAAATAATTAAATAAAAATAAAAGAAAATTTATTGTACAAAATTTAAAACGCAATCTGTTTTTCATTTTTCTCTGATTTCTCAATTTTACACCGTTTAACAAAAGATAATGTGCATGAGTATGAGCTGCATTTGTACTGTTAAAGTTCGTATTATATAGTTGCATATTTAAAATGCATACTATCATACCTTGAGGATTTCATTTTCGTGATAAAAAGTAACAAAAATAAATTTTCACACGTAACTCTTGATTTTTCTTCTTTTTAGCACTTTTCCAAAAAATTTTTTGAAAAAAGTGCTTATTAGTTTCACTCTGTCCGTCCGTCCGTCCGTCCGTCCGTCTGTCCGTGTGTCTGTTTGCAAAACTTCTACACCTTTGAAGATAGAAAGCTGAAATTTAATACGTACGTAGATCTTCACTAGAAACTTATTTCCGTAGAACAAAATTTTTACCTATCTCCCCCCCTCTAGAAGTTATACCTCCCAAAACCCTAAAAATGGCCTTTTTTAAATATTTGTTGCAATGAAACCATAAGCATTTTTGAAATTTTGCAAACGCAGAAAGGCAGTGGCTTGCTTCCCTTTGCGCGGTATACTATAGTTCAACTTAAGAAAAACAAAATGGCCGCTCAAATTTACCGTTATTTAAAGTCCTTTTTTTCTAAATTTTTGATGTCGTTTTTCTTCTAGACCCCAGACTGTAGAAGCTTGAAATTTTAGGAGCTTTTAGATATTAATAAATAGTTCATTTTGTTGGAAGAAAATTTTTTTCCATCTCCACCCCCTCTCAAGTTATCACCTCTTGAAATTCGTAAAATTTGAATTTTTGACACCTTATATTTCCGAAACCGCAAGCTTTTCCAAATTTTTATAAACGCAAAAAGCTAACGGTAAATTCCGTGAAATTAAAAAATATAATTATTTTTCTTAACTCACACAATTAACCCTTAACATCGAGCATTTTGTTAACTCCTTTTTATATTAATTTATGCTTTATTTCAAAGACTGCATATATGCGTCATCCTAAATATATGCAATCCTAGGAATAGTTTTGTATATGAATGAAAATAATTTTAATAGTGTGATAGCATTACATAGACTGTATTTAAAAGCAGAATTTTCACTTGTTGAAGGGAAAAGTGCTACAATACAAACCATTGGTTTGACCCAACTTTATTTTAATTTTTTTCTAAATTATCAATATAATTTTTAATAAAATAAAATTTAATGTTCATTAAATAGAAAATTTCTTACGTTATTTCTCACTTAAGATAAATAAAATTCAAGTATTTAATTTTTTTTCTATTTTTATAAAATTAAATGAATAGAAATTTTTGATTGATGATTTATTGGACAAAAAATCTTTAATTGATTTTTTTCATATTTAATTTTTATATTTGTGGTTTTTTTTCCGTGTTTCTGCAACTTATTTTACATTATACGTCTATATGGTGTCTAATATTTTTAATTATAATTATGCAATTCAATGTGGCATAAAACAACATCACATATACAAATATTGTGATATTGATTGCATTACTGCCTTTAAGACATCTAAGTAAATGAAAAGTTTGAAAAATAGAGTTGATCTTGTGAACTATGCGAGCCCTGAAAGTATGTTTTCCATTAGTGTTATGCGTGACAATTGTCAAAAATAATTGGTAATAATATTTTTTTTAAAATGTTGGTTTTATTAGTTAATTTGGTCGAATCTAAAGTTTGACTGTATTTGTAGTTTGTATGAATTTGGGGTATATTTTTATAGCAGTTTTTAACATAGCTAATGCAACCACTACAAAATGTTATACGAATAGTGGCTTGTTTATGCCAAATTTCAATAACGTACAGTTTTCAAGATAAGATCAAAATTATTTTTGGATTTGTAGTTATTCTAAGAACGAATGCTTCCATTAAAATAGTGATTTTATTACCGTCTCTTGTTTATGTAAAGTTTGAATACTGTAGGCTTTACAATTTTCGAGATATGACCAAATGAAACAGGATTTTTGCGGTAATCAATTCCAATAATTAATGAAAATTTGGTTGGTCCAATTTTATTCGCTTTCGTATTATAATTTGGAGAAACGAACAAACAGACACATAAACGGTCGGCATTAGAACTAAACGCTGATCCAAAATATATATGACATAAATGTTCTATGTCAGACTATTACTTTTCAGCTTGAAAAATGGAATAGTAAATTTATAATATCCCTCGAACATTTATTCGTGCGAGTATGAATACTTAAATATTAATTTTTAAAAATTTTATGTACATAGGAACAAAAGCATATAGATTTTTTTAATAAGGTTTTTTAAATTTTTTGTTCAAAGAAAATTGTTACACATTAATATCGTTTTTGTTTATTAAAAATTAATTCGATTTTTAATTGAAAAACAAATATAATAATTTTTAAGTTTTACACGTAATTCAATGAAATATTTTGAAATCAGCATGTGTTTTTTTGAAAAAGAGAGTCCTGCATGATATCAAAATATAGAAAAGTAATAAATTTTAATATTTTTCTCTCGTTTCGTATATCTATAGTTCTTGTATACACATATTGACCTAATATATTTAAAATTAAAATTTAATTTATAATTTATGAGAGAAAGAGTTTTTATTAATTTTAACCATCTATATCAATTAAAATTAAAAATATATAATAAAAAATTTTTTTTAAAGACACACGCTATCAGAAACATTTAGAGCAGAATTATTATACTTCAACAAAGATGGCGGATTTTTACTTGCAAAAATTTAATATTTTAGTTAGAGTTGTGGATTTTATGTTATAAGATTGTTGTGTTAATGTGAATTCAAATTGCATTAATGCAAAAATTGCAAAGTGATCAATGAATGAGAGTCTAAATTCTTTTATTATTATTATTATTAAAATGTTTTCCACCGAAAATCACATATTATTGTAAATAGTACCCATAGTGATCACGATAAAATCAAGTGATATTTAATTTTACAAAATTTATTATCTGGAACATTGGCAAAATAATTAAAATGGAAGTTTCACAATGAAATACTTATTTCTTAAATTGAAAGTAGCCATTTCAAAGAGCAGGTTCTGCAGGATCTTTTAGTATAAAATTTAATATTATATTTTAGTTTAAAATTCGTAAATCGTAAGTCAAATAATTCTGTATTATTAATAGAACAAAATGTGTGTTTGTATGTAGAATATTCAGAAACGAAAAATAGCAACTAAAAATTTTTATTGTTTCTTATGTTTTTTTTTTTTGTAAATATGTATATGCAACATGAGCACTTTCAAAATGAATAACAATGCAATTCAAAAAAAAAACTTTTTATTTCCTAAATAAGAAAAATCAATTAAAATTAGATATCTGTAACTAAAATATACCCAATATAACATTTTAACCTTACTTAATCTCTCTCTCTCTCTCAATACTTAAGTGTAATATTTACACTTTTAAATTGAATGTGTGAACAATAGAATTTATTCTTGTTTGCACTCGTGTAGCACCTGTTCAAGTTATAAAAATGAATGTTGTCGTTCTCATATTTGCGCTAAAAAAGTCTATATACCATTATACATATATTCGTATATATACATGTGATTTATGTTCCATTGAATTGCATTCCATATAATATTCTATATACAGTAACATACCTATAATAATTCATGTACATATATGTATATCTACATACATGTAGACCTTTTAAATTAATTATAATCTGATATCTATAAAATGTATTTCAGTTTTTATATCACGAATATAATAAATCATCATCACCACATATATTTTAAGATTAATAATTTGATATTAGAACATGACAAACCGTTGATCTATAATATTTAATCACTGAAATTTAATTTAAGTTGTGTTAAGGCTACTTATGTTCCAGACATTTTAACATTTTATTTTAAATGCTATATTAATAATTTCAAAAATTACTTACATAAAATAAATAATTTATGATTTAATAGATTAACAACAAGATTTTATTAAAACTAAATAACAATAACAATAATCTTATATTAGCATAATTGTGACATTTTATCACTTTGCTATTTGTACAATTCTAAGTTGGATAGTTGAATTCAAAAATTTTAATAATGAACAAAAATAAATATAAGGATAACAGTAGCTTATCCTCATTTATAAAATGGTATTACATAAAATTTTCAATAAGATTAATTCTTTTGTAAATTGGCCTAATCTGTAAGATTATTTGAATTTTCATCAATGGACCTCTGTAAATTAATTTTCTGTTACTGAATTACTAAATACAATGTGTAGTTGTTTAATTAATAAGTATTGTGTCTATTGCACTATTAATATTTACTCAATGAAAATTTATTAGCATAATAGGCACATACTTATTAATATATTAATAAGTAATTATGTATTTCAAATAGAATATTGCATGTAGCATCTAATGCAAACTATTCTAGGTAATAATGTGGATTACAGTATAAAACAATGTAAAGAACAATTTGTTGACAATTTCTTCATACCTCTGTAGCTTAGTAGGTAGAGCATGTGCCTAGAAAGCGCTAGGTCACTGATTCGAATCCAGTTCGACGAGAAAAAATTTTTTAATTTTTCTGCCTTTAACTCGTTACTTTGATTACTTTATCATCTGTTCTGCGGTTGTATGAAGAAATTTCCAATGAGTTAATAATTTTAAATTGCCATATACTTTTCAAGTTAAATTTAGATTAGAATTCTTCTTAGATTCTTCTCCGGAATAGAAAAATATTCAAGGTTTTCAAACTTTGAAACTGAGTTCTACTTTCAGAACATTCCTTAAGAAAATTTTTGGCAATATTTACCTACAATTTTTATGGAACAAAACATTTCTTTCCAACTGAGTGCTATACGTTAACAAAACCTAAATTTTAATGTAAATTAAATGATATTATAGAGAATAATTTACAAAATGATTACAAAACTTGACTCTTGTTGACGAATTTATTTTTTTATAAAAAATGACATAATGCATGATGCCATAAAATTTTCTAAATTTGGTTAATGAAATGCAATTATTTATACAAATATATGTACAATATATTCATACATATATAATAAATATTATTTGACTTACTGTTATACAAATATATTTATTAGTTATGATTAATATGTCCATTTTACATTTTAATAATAAATGAAAAATGTAAATATTAATTGAAACGAATCGTAAAACGATTGAAATATATTGTTATTAATTGTGAAGATGTGGGAGGAAAATTCATTGTAAATTTTAGATATTTAAATTGTTTATACATTTAATATAATTTAAAATAAATTCAAAAAAATCTTTAAATAAATAATTACTTTTCTCTCTTTTTTTTCAAAATGACATTATAATTTTTTATATTTATGAGTTCATATAAGAAAATAAATAATAATTCAGTTTACATGTTCCCATATTTTCAGATACATATGTATGTATGTATTGAATATGCCAAACCATATTTAGATTGCAAAATATTCATAATTAGAACGTCATAAAACTATTAAAAACAATTTCGTTCTTTATATAGTTACTTAAATGGTCATGTATAAAAATATGTAAGAACATTTTAAAAAAATTAATTGTTCCAATTCATATGCAATTTTTAATCAATAAAAATTTACATTAATAAAATTTTTGTTTTAATTAAATTGAATAAAAAAAGTTAGAAATGTAAAAATTTTACATGATTTTCTATATTTTGCTAAAATATATTAAGTGTAGGCAATAAGTATGCACAAGTGAATTAACATAATTCAAGAATTTTTCCATAATTTAGTATGAAATAAATATTCATTTACGCTTAAATGTGAATATTGGAAAATAAATTAACATTTGAACATGTAGAACTGTTTTATTCCGATTATTTTGATTTTATATTAATTATTCAATAATCTTTTGGTATGATTTCAAATACATGATGAATAATATGAAAATTTCCAATATTAATGCTATATATGTAAATATTTTAGTTGATACTACTAGCAACAAGTTACCAAAGAGTTACTAAATATAAAAAATTAAAATTGTACACATGTATGTAAAAATTGTTCGAATACTTTAAAAGCCTTGTCCAATTTCGTACAATGAAAATTGAATTTTTCTAGTATACTAAGATTTACGTCGTAGCTGTGTTCCAAAATTTGGGATTGTAAAACGAAAAGTCGTTAGAAAAACTTTGTAAACCTTAACCCAAGTGTACTTTATCAAACATTACAGGACAGTATTTATCTGGCATTATAGAAATTTACTTATTTGTTTACTTGAAAAGAAAATATAGTATTTTTCGAATTTTCTAGTTATTGTTTACAATCCATTGCAGAGGCCTCAGTCTGTTACAAATGAAATTAATGAAATATAAAAATATCTCAATGTAATTTAAAGTGTCATATGGAGTGGTGTACCATTACGGCATTGTCAATATTGATGTGGTCAAAGTTTTCGATTTTAAAAATTACCAAAATTCCTAATCAGTAAATTTTTATATTATTTAAAATTAATATTTTATAGAAAAGCACACTAGGTCAGGGTGAATCTATATACGTATATATAGAATCTATATATGTATATAAGATTTAAATCATAAGCTCTAATTTTCTGAATTAGAATTTTATAATTTCTTTTTGCTACAATTGTATGTAGTGTAACTGTATGTAATATAATTGTATGTAACATACTTACAGAATTGTATATAATTAACTAAATTTTCCAAGCAATCAAAAATTGAAAAAAAAATCTAATAAACATACACCTATAGCTAATTGTTTTAATGATTATTATTTAAATTTATAACACAAATTACTAAATTAGTAATTTAGCAATCTGCAAAATACAGTAATTTGCAAATTACTTAATTAATAAACTTAAGTTATAATTTAGTATTTAAATTATTTAAACATAAAATTTGGTAGCATTTTTGACAACAACAAATTGACAAATGAATTACAACGTTTACTCAAGAGAAAAAAATCAGGTTAATGACATACAAAACTTTATTTTTTGTATCTACATATGTATGTGTATGTGCCTTAACTTTTTATTTAATTTTAAAATGCTTAAAGGAATAATAAGGACAACGAATAATTTTGTGGTCAATTTTTAATCAATATATTGAAAATAATTTAGATAAATAATTGCTATTGTTGAATATAAATTATGTGTAATATATATATTTTTTTAGTTTAAATATTTATTGTTTAACTTAAACTAATTAATAATTCACTAAATATGTCATTTTTATTACAATTTTGAAAGCAATACTTCAATTTTGTGAAATATTATAAATTGTTTAAACGTTGTTTGTTGTTTTTTTTTTCGTTTTTGATTACTTCTAATTGCAATAAAAATAATTAATGTGTTGCCGTTGAATTATAACCACTTATGTATTGTATATTTACATATATATGCACATGTAAGTAGTAAGTAAATTTATAATAATAACCAAGGATTTAATAATAAATATTGAATAATTTTTTATAAAAAAAACAGTGAGTAATAAATTAATAATTACTAGTAATAACTTCAACCTTATATGAAAATTTATGAAAACCAACACGGTAAATTTTTTTTTGAATTGAAATTACGTAAATACTTTTTTTTTTTTCAAAATATCCCATAATGTGCTATTTGAAGTAGAAGCTCTAATTTTAATTTAGTAGATTTTTATTAATTATTTATTTTCATTTTTAAAATATTTTGAAAATATTTCGTAATATTCCGAATTAATAAATTTAACAAAAGAAAAACTTAAAATATTAGAAAAAATTTCTTTTTTTTTAAAAATAATTTATTTTAGTCTAATATTAAAAATTAAATTTTGTTTTCAATTTCTAGTAATTTTTAAAAATATAGTAAAAAATAATATAAACGAGAAATAATATGTACGTTTTACCGTGTCAACTCTGTGATAGCCCTACAAATTAATGATTTTTTTTTATTGCTCTTCCATGCAAAATTTAACACTGTAATTTCAATATAGTACGTCCAAATAATATATGTATGTCCAAATGACTTTCGAAGTTCTATGACAGCTACCACCAGCAAATGAAGAAATTTCAACTAATTTTATAAAACATTAGAGCCGTAATAAAATATTTGGCTGTGCTAAAATTTCGCAGATTCTACTGTAATACTGTAGGTTCTATATAATTTCTATGCTCCAGCCAAATAATTTTTGAAGTTGTATGACAAAGCGCTTATTATATCTTAACAGCTTTTAACGCAAACAATGGTCATTTTATCATATTTTTTTTTTGGCGAAATTTCAGTTCCCCTAGCTTCAATAATTTCATGTTATGACCAAGAAACTTTTTAAATTGTACGGTAGTTACCACACAAGGAGTCAAGAAATTTTAACGATTTTTATCATACATAACAGACCTAAGAATACATTTACTTTTGCTAAATTTTGATGTTATAGCAAATCATACGTTTGTACGGTAATAAAAATCGATTATCTACTGTATTGATATTGAATAATTTAAATTAAAAATAATTTTTTTTTATTAATCATATTTTATACAATTTATTTCTACACTTTGTCCACTCTGCCGTATAGGATAGTGAAAATTTGAATAGCTTTATATTAATCAAATATTTCTTTAACAATTTAATTTCCATGCTTATACATACATTTTTCTTATTAGATTTTAGTATTTTTTTTTATAAATTTTCATAATTTGTACAAGTATTTTTATTTTAAGTGTGATGTTATGACTGATCTCTTGGAATGTGGGTGGTTTTTGTTTTATTTTTCAAAAAAAAAAAAAACAAAATTATAAATAAATTATAATAAATGTGTGAATAAATAGAATAAAATAAGTTAAAATGTTAGTCATTTTAATTATGACAATGAAAAACACCATATAAACAGCCAACAGCTTAAATACATATTATGTGTGTATGTTCGTTCAATCAATACTTGAAATGTTTAAGTAACTAATTTTTAACATTATTTCTGAATTCTGTAATCCTTGAACTCGTTCTGATTAATATGTTAAAATAATGATGTTTATGAAAATATATGTACATATATAACATGGTATAAATACGTAACACATGCATACATACATGTATATGTGCGCTTATAATATTGAAATGTATATTTAAATGTACAGATTAGCAAAAATAATAATAAGATGGAAACTTTTTTAATGCCTTTTTTTATTACTTTTTATTACCATTTTTGTAAAGCGATTTATTATAGATAAACAATAAAGTTAAATGAAAAATGAGAAAAAAAATGTTTTTTTTTATATTTTATATACATACATATGTACATGTATACATATGTATATGTATATTGAATATTGAACTTGATTGAAAATTAGTCGCATTAAAATATCTTAATGATTGTCTTATAGATGAATTTTTTTTATAATAATCTTTTTCAATTCTCTTGAAATTGGAAATTTATTACAATATGATATGGTTATGGCTAATATAAGTATATTATAAAAGAATAAATAAAGTAATTTTTGATTGAAAAAATATTAAAAGTTTTCAAATACAAATGTGATTTTTTTTTGTAATGTGAATTTTAATGTTTTTTAAATTTTAAATATAATTTTCAAAATGATTTCGTTCAATATATTGTATGTACATATATTTATTATGTATTTATATTTAAAACAGTAAGTATGTTGGAATATATTGTATGAGTTTCAGCCAAAATCTAATGCTAAATAACACCATAGTTAATTATTTTTTGGATCCAAATAACATTCTGAGGAGTTTAATATGTAAATAGGCTGTTTTACACTGTTAAACACGTTGAAGGCTTTGTGTATATGTATATGAATTTGTACTTCGATTAACACTTTCTTATTAAAAACTTTAGCTCCTGTCTCGAGTAGTTTATAAGAAAGATGTTGTGATTTGTGAATTGTAAAACTCTCAAAATGTAAAAAAAACATGAGAATCAAAACATTTTTATGCAATTTTAAGACTCTATATAAACAAAATGAAATGGAATAGTGAGCAATATGCAAAATTATTTTCTCTTTTTTTTAATAAAAACGCAATTATCAAGATTTAATTGCAATAAAAATTTCACCATTCACTGGTTGGCAATCGTGTTGTTTTTCATTTTTTAAATTTAAATAATTTTTAAATTTAGTTTCAAATGATCTAATTTTGAAAAGCAGATGTAATGTTAATTTGATTCTAGCAAATAAAGTTTTATTACTAAATATGTTAAGTTGAAATTAGTTTCTGAATTACAATAATTAGAAGTTTGTGAATTAGAACAACCAGAGGTAGAATCAGTATACTCTTTTAATAAATCTCAAATTCGTATATTCATTCTGTTAATCTGTTTGTATATACCATACATGCATTACAATATCATTAATTTTTAATGATTTTCAGATTTAAATTTCTAAACAACATAATTTTAATCGTTAATGTTTAAAAGCACCACAAATAATTGTTTTTTTTTATTATTAATTGTAAGCAGACATACTTTACTATCATAATGTCATTACTCATTGCTATATGTGTCCCATATATGTCTATGATTACAGAGGTACATTCTGATTACTGTACATGATGAACTTTCAGGAAAAGAATTTTATTAGGAAATTAATCTACATTGTATTTAAAATATTGAAACTTAAAATTTATTCACAAGTCAATTTGAAAATACATAGCATGTATGCGGAACATGAGTACCTACAATAAATGAGCGTATGCATGTATGTATTCAAACAAATTCAATAAACATAATAATGGAATGAAATTATTTTCCTTATTTTATTTTTTTCATAAAAAAAATTTACCGCTCAATTACAATATACACATTCCAATTTAGCAATACAAATTTATTTAAAAATTTAATATTTTTATAAAAATTTTATTTTTTTTTATTATTATTAAATTTTAGAAATATACTGAAATATAGACACATATAACGTAGTGTATAACAGTTTTGATATTAACAATGACGATTATTAATGACAATTTATACGTTTATTCATATTTCACACAATACCCTATTAAATAACAGTGTTATGGGTCACCTATCAATAGAATATATAAATAAATGGCAAGGAGATTTGTTGCGGTTTTTCTAATAAAAAACAAAAAATAATAACAATAAAAATCACAATTGGCGAAAAATTCATTTTTCCATTTAGTTCAAATCTAATTTAATTTGAATATATTACAAACGATACCGCTTTGAATTACTTTCTTTTTTTTGTTTTTGTTTTTTTTCTAATAAATTTATGATGTTTTTTATTAAAGAAAAAATGTAAGCGTTAAGGTTCTGCGGTCACCTTAGAATGTTTATTTTTTTTTTTTTATTAAAATCGGTCGATTCTTTTGATAATTAGTTAAAATGTTAGTTGAAATCTATGTATATACTTGAGTATACTATTTATACATACACAGCGATTTTGTATTTACTTTTTGTACCTACAGAATAAACCTTATTATTATTTTGTATTAAAATAAGGATAGTTTCGGCTTAACTGACACATTTCAAACTTAATTTTTTAATCTAATCTAATACAAAAAATATTGAGAATTAATTTTCTCTTCTTTTTGAGAATTAAAGAACTAAAAAGAGAACAAGATTTGTGAGAGACTAGAAAGCAAGTTTAATCTTCTTCTTAGTTCTTAGTATTGTTAGCCCTCGTTGTTTTTTATATTTGAAAATGAAAATACATTTCAGAAAATGAAACAATACTGCACAACAGAAGAGTATTGCCATTACATAATAAAATTGGTATAAGTAAAGCATTTCGTAGAATATTTCATGATTTAAGGACCTATCGAAATTTTAAACTCTAAATAATTTGAATATTTCAAAAATTATTTGAATATTTCAAATTTCGAATTGAAAGAAAATATTTTCATTTCCTCCATATTTTCATTAATTTTGTCACATTAATTTTTTTTCACCCTGTATGTATTGTACTTAATCGTAAATTAACGTCTAAGTAATTTAGGTTTCAATTAGGGTGGTGGTAATATTTAATGAAATAAAAAAAAATTGAAAAAAAAGTTGTACTTTAAAAAAACAAGAAAGAAAAAAAAATAAATAAATAAATTGACAAACATGGTCACGTCACCTGGTTTCAGTGATTTTAATATGCAATATTTTTTTTTTTTTTGTTTTCTGACGAATTTTCAATCATTCATTCTATTTGATATAAAATTATTTTGAAAGGTAGGTTTTTAAATTTTTATGTAGCAAATATTTGTAAGCATATACCTACATATGTGCTCACGTGTGATATATGAGTAAACTTTCATATAAGTAGTATAATTTTGTATAATTTATTTTTTAATGTGAACTGTAATGCAAACACTTAATTGGTATTAACATTTGTAGAGCTGTCAAACAAATTGTATTTAAAATGCAAAAAACAAGTAACACTTTTGGAGGCTATAAATTTTGATTTTTAATTTTAATTATTATTTAAAATATATTTTTACCTCTGGACAACAATATTTCGTTACAAAATTTATTATGCAGGTTATTTCGCATAAAGTGGCAAAGAATTTCAGGGATGATTCTTTGATCAATTTCCTATCATAGCAGATACATTAGTTTTGGAAGTAGATTCTGTTGAAAAAAATGGTACTAAATTTTTTCTGCAATTTCATTTGAGCCATCTTACGCGAAACACCCTGTAGAAGTAAATTTTTAAGTTACTAACTTTTTTCTTCTTTAATTTTCTTCTAAAATTTCACGGAAAAAACAAATTTTCAATGTTATCAAAAGTATTGCAAATATTTTCTATTTTTCATTAAAGATTTTCCAAAATCTGGACTACACAAGGAATTTTCTTTAAAATATTTTTTTGCATTTAGAATATTAAATTCTTTATTTATATGTCATATAAGTGGTATTCAAGGGTCACAAAGTTGATATTTGTAAAGAGAATTCAGGAATTTATAGAAAAGAGTATTTGGTTTTTTAAATAAAGAATTAAATTTTTACATTAGTGATAACTTAAAATTACTATTCAAATTTAATAAGTATGAGAATTATTACAAGGATTTGGACAAAGTAAAATATTGGATAAAATCAAAAGGCGAGTTATATCATAAGTTGGAGCAAGTGTACATAAATTACATAATATACTAAGCAGGATCTTATTTTACGTGCTGTGCTCTGTACATTACAATAATCTGCATTTAAAATATATAGATTTCCAAATAGAATTCATAATTTCCCTGAGAAATTTTATTTTTTAAATTAAAAATTAATTATAAAAACCAAATTTTTTTTTTTGTTTTTAACTTTTCATTAATTTTATTTATTTTAGTGTACATATACTGTGCAAAAATTCGTGTATGCAAGTGACATGAATGAAAATAAATTAAAAATATTTTGAAGTAAAATTTTCACTAAGAATATAAGTGTACAATATAAGTGTTAAAGAAAATCTAAAGGTACTACCTCTTAAGTGTTGTGTTTACAACAAGATTTAAAAAATATCCAAGGATTTCTTGTCTCGAGTGCAAACCAACAATTTAAAACAAAAAAAAAAGGAAATTGTAATTTTGAAATAGAGTAAATTTTAGAATTAATCTTAAAAGTGGTATGCCTGCTTACTTGGTTGCCTGTCGTTTTGTTTTAGTTCCACTATATACCAAAAGTGATGAAAAACTTTTAATTTTTTTTTTTATTTTGTGACGCTTGAAAAACCGCATGAAAAGGATTTTCTTTTCGCATATTGTTAAAGTTTTAAAGTTCATTTTTTTTTTGATAATTTTGTATATAGTTAGTTCTATGGTGCAGCCACACTTCAAGACAATGACGACGACTTTTTCAGTCTTTTTTTTTGTCTTACTATCAAACTAGATTAAGTAATAGAAAATATAAGTATTTGGTATTTGTGTTTATGTGTATGTGTTGTGGTACGTGAAGTGGTACGTAAACCTTACTTATCTGTTATGACGTTTTTTTTTGTTTTTACAAATATTTTTCTTTCGCTTTCTAAAAATTAAGACTCCAGAAGTTCAATTTGAAAAAGTTTAATGTGTTTTAATGTTAATATTATACATAAGAAAAAATAATGAAAAAAAAAAATAAGAATATTATGAAGTTTTAAACTTTGTCTACATATTTTTTAAAATTTTTATATTAGTAGAGTTCATTTTGAAAAATAAAAGAAGAATGTAACGAGATTAGATCAGCTTAAAGTTGGGTAAACACAATAAGAAAAAAAAAGTATACAATACTCGTAAACTCGTATATGCAAGTATAAAAAATTTTCCAAGAGGACCAACAAAATAGAAAAATTTTCAACTCAAGATAAAATGCTATTATATTACAACATTGTTTAACCATTCAAAGAGATAACATTGTATTTTGAATGCACGTATATAACAAAGAAGGATGTAGAGATTTTTTGTTTC
Organism: Condylostylus longicornis; assembly: GCF_029603195.1. Lineage (NCBI taxonomy): Eukaryota > Metazoa > Arthropoda > Insecta > Diptera > Dolichopodidae > Condylostylus > Condylostylus longicornis. Next base: position 12,999,575 of record NW_026577973.1, on the reverse strand, counting down.
TTAACCAAAAAAAAATAAACTAAGCAAACACATACTATTCCATTTTTTATAACTGTATTTTCCAAAAAAAAAAAAAATTAAAACTAAATTTTAAATTTTCTTTTTCGCGTATAAATGGCGGATAAAACCAAACTATTTAGTGAAATAAAAACTGTGAAAGTTTAAAATGTTTTGCACTTGTAATAAATTCTTATCACCGTAAAAAGATATACGGGATCAGATCATAAGATCGTATTCATATTAAAGTTTTTAACTTTGAAAAAAACAACATAAAGAGGGAGCAAGTAGTACACATTACATTGTTCATCCAAACACACATTCGTTCTGGTGTAGTTTAGTGCGGTTTTTATACTCGTATACTCTTAAAAAAAATTGTATACTAAAATTGAAATTGTTCTTATTTCTCTCACAAAATTCTGTAACTTCAAAATTTCAATTTTTATTTTTTCATTACTATTCTGCATATAGTAAACCGCGAAAACTTCATATTAAGGATTTTGTTAGTCGTTGTTTTATGGCTCATTTGCCAATATGAAGATAATATTACAACATTGTGATTATTTAGTTAAATACGTTTAAACACAATAGTATTTTTTTTTTTGCATAATAGGAGGAATTTTCTGAATTTCATAATTATAATCTTATGGTATATTAAGTAGAGAATATGTGAGACATAATGTGGTAGTAAAATGGTTGGTTTAAATATTAAAATTATAAGTACGCTGATAATTAAAATTATATGTACTTTAAAATAATATCGTGAAAATCATCTTTATATAAAAGAAATGTATCACCTCTTCTATTAAAATGCAATGCGGTTCTGAAAAAAAGGAACTTAATTAAAAGGAAAACGTTTATTGTCTAATTATATATATATATAAAATTTAATTTTTATTGATATTAAAAAGTTTAATATTATTACGCAAATTAAAATTAAAATACGTTTATGTAAAATTTTGCAAAGTACTCTTGAAGTTATTAAAACGTAGTTGTTTTTTTTATGAAAATTAATGAATGTTATGTGAAAATTGTCTTTGTAAATTTTCATTTGCTTAAAATATTAGGAAATAAATTTGGTTTCCTTTCTATTTTCAATAAAAAATTGATGCGTACGCATACCAAATTTAAGAGGAGTTTTTTAAACGTTTTTAAATATTTGCTATATAAGCAGTGTATTAATTAAAAATAAGCGACCGACAATCTCTTAAGTTAAAAAAAATATGCCTAATTTTTAATTTTGAAAATTATGACGACTCTACTTATCTTCTTTTTTATTTATTCTAAAAATTAATTTAATAATTTTTTGAGAGAATTGCATTAATTTTAAAATGTGAAAAGAGATCTTGTGTTTAATTCATGATCTACGTTTTATCGTATCATCGCCTTATCGTATAATGCTCATAAGTTGTATATTTAGTATGAAGTTGCGAAAGAATTCATTCATACTGAAACTAACCTATTCTATCTATACATGTCATAAATGTCCGTTTTATCCTACTCCTATATAAACATTGTTACTCATGTTTTTATATCGTATTATAAAATTATGCTCAATTAATATTCTAATAATAATTAAATAATCAATTTTAAAATATTCTCGCATATTTATTTAAGAAATCAAATGTTTAATTTAAAAAATTTTCACATAATTTAAATGCTAAATGAAATTTAAATATTCAGTGTTTGAAGAATATTTAAAAAATTCTTAATTATATTCATTTGCAACAGGTTATACTAAAAAGGACATTAAAAAGGATCACATATTTTAGTTTTGCTCTTTTACTCTTTTATATTTTCTCTTCTTTTTTAATGCAATAAAATTATTTTATAACTGGGATAAATTAAAAACTTTTTGATATTTTTATCACTTATAAGGTAAAACGTTCATCATTGCTACTGCATTTATTTTAAATTTTTCTTTCTTCTTCAAATTATTATTCTAAATTTTTCATTTTAGAAACAGTCGAGTCGGAGTGTCTTTCTTAAAGATTATAATCAAATTTCATGATAAAAGAGCATATTTTTTTTCAGTAAACTATTAATTCTTTAACTTCATATAAATTTGCAGTATAAAAAGTTAAACTTGATTTAAATAATAAATATATATATACATATTATGTATATATATTAGCAAAAAAAAAAAAATATAAAAATTTAAAAGTGGAGTATTAAAAATTTATAATAAAACTTTCTTTTAATTTTAATAGTTGATGATGCATCATAGTTTTACGTCTTATATAAGTACAAAGAAAATATCAAGAGTCCCATAAAACAAAAATGAAAAATTAAAAGATAACAAAAAAAAAACAAACATATTTCTCTAGTCCTTTTTTTCATTCATAGTTTATCCTTCTTTATCATTTATTGCAAAAGGGGAAAAAAAAGTTTATATGCTAAAGTTTTCCTTAAAAAAAAATACCAATAAAATAATAAATATATCCTTTTGTGCGGTCAACCGATTAAAAAATTAAGTTAGAAAGTTACTCAAATGTTCATAATTTTGTCTGGTTGGTAAGGTAAACTTATTCCAAGAAAACAAGCAAAACAAAAACACAAAAATAAGAAAATAAATTTTTCACATATTAAAAATATTCTAGATAGTTACAAAAAAAAAATAACAAATAACAAAATGTCAGCAAAACAAACAAAAATATTGCATAATTCTTGATGATCGAAAAGTTGTTTGAAACAACCGTTGCTACTATTTGCTATCTCATTTGAATACAATTACATTATTATGACATCGGTAAAGTTCATCGGACTTGCAAATTTTTTGTTGGTCATTAAAAAGTAAAGAAGATTCTTAAACTGAAAAGTTAAACTTATGGTTGTTTTATTTGATCAAACAATATTTAAATTTTTTTTTTAAAGAATAATGTTCCAGTTAATGATTTTTGCATTACAATGCTAATTACACTCATTATTATTTTGATATACAAGATTTATTCCGAATTTCAGGCTTTGAGCCAGCTACTTTTGCAATATAAAATTTTCATTTTCACAATTTTTGATCATTCCATTTGGATTTCGACTTGGATTTCTCCTTTTCTCTCAATTTATTGTGCAAAAATTTTAATGTATTGATTATTGAATAAAGTTTTTAACATTTTAAAGTCTATTGACTGAATTTTTCATAATTATATTTTGTGGAAATTAATCAAAACCCGATATGAGGAAATTTGTAAATCCCGATAAGGAAAATATCGGGTTCTGTAACTTTGTAAAATCGATTAGTTAGGTTAATCTGATTATGGCTTCAACAATTTTTAATACTTTTATTTTTTTTATTAATTGTTCATGGAGTGCTGGTAAAGCAAAGATTGACTCTTTAGCATTTCATTTTTATCACTAACTCAAGTTGGCCAAAAAATGGCTTATATATAATTATGAGAAATAATTATATATTTTCCAAATAATATATTATGTTCTCTCATATTATTTTGGAAAAAGTAAGAAACATTATACAGAAAAGATTTCTCTCACTTGTTTGTAGTGTTGTATATTACATTACATGAATAGAAGGTTCCGATTATTTTGAAAATGATTCATTAGTCCATGTTATTGATAATACATTCACAGCAATGTACTCATGTCATCCGGTTTTAGCACGGGTAAAGCGGAGTTGGGGTCGCATGTTTTTCTGCGAGTCACGGACTTGGAAAGTGTAAATATGAGGGATTTAAACCACTTTATAAAGTACTTGGGCTGACACATGAGTTTGTGGTTGCATTTACTTTGTATAAATGTATCTTTTAATAGCCTCGTGAACCGATCGTAAACCAGCCTAGGTCACTTTCAAAATAAAGATAGGAATTGTAATATTCAATGAAATAACAAAAAATCTCACATATTTTTTTTGAAAACAAGAACTTATGAAATTGTTCAAAGAGAGTAAAATTATTCTCATTTCTCATATTTTGCTTTTATTCTTATTTTATTGTACACTGTATCGTCCGTAATCTCAGTATCTCTTCATAGTTTATTCTTACTCTTTTTATGTTTTTTAATAGTTTGAGTATATTTTAATAAATCTTACAATATTTGCAAAAAAATTTTATGAAAAATTTTTCAGTATTATTAAAAATATTTCAATTTTAGGAGAATTCAAAATAATATTAAAATAAATTCCAGTCTAAATATTTATTTCTCAACAATTATTTTAATATTACTCATTTTTTTTACTCAATTTAATATTATACATACTTATACATATTTATATTTATTTTGCATTCTTATTAGTTTCCTTTAAAATTTTTTTTTTTATTCTGTAAGCCTTCGTCTATTGTTGAATCACAAGCAAGTATGCATTCTATATACAAAATCTCATATACAAATTCATGTACCAATACCTCGTACGCACGTACATTACGTAATTTTTCTTTATTAAATGCAAGTTCTTTTGATTCGTTTCTCTTTTATTATCTTCCCGGTTTAAAAGAAATGAAAATTTTCAAAATTTTAAATGAAATTCTTTTACTTTTTTTTTGCGATTCGTTCAGCTCGAAATATTCCGGGATAGAATTTTGAAGGTTCCGTTTATCTTATATGCTATTTTTTAACTTGTTCTTTTCTTTTATTAATAAGGTTTTGAGAACTAAAATATAAATGTCAAATTTTCTTTTCTCTTTCTTTTCGTTTCCGGAAAACTGTAGAAAATATCCGTTGTTTCTATTCATCTAATTTTCTTCTCCCTATTCTTGTTATTTTCGATTTACTTATATATGTACATCATTTATGTATTATGCTTCTTTAATATCCTGACAGCTATTTTTCTTATATTTTCTTTATGATAACATTAGAAATAGAGAGAATATTTTTTTTGGTATACGATGAATTAATGGAGGAATATAGGAGAGCAAGTTGAACAAACAATAGATTTTTGTTTTAATTTTGAAAATAATTGAAAAAAGTTGCCTAGAACTAAGAAACTACGAGTATATGATTGTTCTAACATTCATTTTTTTTTTAATTTCATACTTTTTGTGTTTGTTTGTCTCATGTTATATGATTAAAGCTGGAAGGGTTTTAATTTTCCTTTTTCTTTTTAGCAATTATTCTATGCTATTTAACATTAAAAATTTTTGTTTTGAGGAAAAATGAAATTTGGTTTTTTTTTTCACTCAATTCTTTTGAGTCTTTGTGTTTTTGTTTTGATTTCAATTCCTTTTTTAAGACAGTTTTCGGAATTTTTGGTTTCCTGTTGAAAATAAAATCGAATAATAAAAGTGTTTAATAAAACTAGAGAATCGCATATTGGTTTTTATTAATAAATTTCCATTATTATTTACAGGAATTTAAATTTTAATTTGAAAAAACTCGTTTGTTCGTAATTCAAACGTATCTGGGCTTATACAAAATGAATATAAAACCTTTTAATTTCATTTCAAATTTCAATTCTCTGTTGTGTGCTATATCCTGTTGAAATTTGCATTTGAATTAATTCTGAAATTTTGGACTGAAAATTAAATTTTTTTTCGGCAAATTAAACTTGAATTTCAAACTGAATTTGCTAAGTTTATTTCGAATTATGTAAAACTTATACTTGTATTTAAATTTGAATTTTTTATATTTATGTTCTATAAAGTTTTAAGAACACAATTTAGTTAGCATTAGTCAAGTTTACCCTTTGAACTTGATTTGTTCGAAGCACAATTTTTTCCATTTTACAAGATTTTCCTTAAAACCACAGACATTATAAAAGCATTTGAAAACTTATGAACACAAAGCATTTTAAAAATAACTGAATTACTTATTATTCTTCTGACTGTTAATGACGTGTACGTTATGTATGTATACTTAAGAAAAAGGGCAACTAAGAACATCTTTTCTTGTACTTCTTTCTACCTATTTAAAAGTACAATAAATGCCGATTTAAACCTTCTTTTTAAAAGGTATAAATTTTTTTTGAAAATAAAATTTTCAACAAAATTTTTATGTTTATTAAAAATACAAAATAAATTATTTGATTTATCAACATTTCTTTTTTAAAATTACCTGTTAATAATTGCATTTTTACCTGTCTTAATAATGTTAAAACTAAAAAAATATCTAAATCTTAAAAGTTCATATCCCAACCGAACCTTTTTTCTTTAACTTATTGTTTTTGTGATTTTTATTATCTTTGTAAAAGTTAAAAGCGTTAAGATTTATTTTATAGAATTGAACTTTGTTGGTTTTTTTTAAATTACATACATCACTTACAGTCTACTACTTGTTGCATTTTATATATATAAATATACAAGCATATTCACATAATATTTAAAAGTTTGTATTTAGTTTATCTACATTTCAAATTACCTTTAATGATGAATTTGAAACTATTTAGAAAATGAAATTAATTTAAAGTTAAATGAAGGAAAGGTGGGTAAATTTGGTAACATATAGAGTTCAAGTAAAGAGAGAAAAAAAAAATATAGAAGTCGTGTAATAATGGTGGTATAATCATTTTACAATGCCCAAACCGCAATTGATTTCTAAAGGAAAAATTTAAACTAGAAAACAAAAACAACAAAATTGTGAACCAAAAAAATCAGTTAAACTAAATTAAAATTTTTTTAATTTTGGTGTCGTTTTTTATTCTTTTTATTTTTTGTAAATCTCTTTTTAAGATAATTCTCTTTTTTTTTATTTCTTAGAAAATATTTTTATAAAAAAAATTTATTATAAATTTACCTTTGCCTATATTTTATTTAAAATTTTTTTTTTTTTTCTTAATTTTAAAATTTACTTGAACAATATGAATTTTTTACTAGTTTACAATTTTTTACAGGTTACAAAATTTTTATTTACTACCTGGCATCTTGTATTTAAATAAAAAAATTATGTTTTACTGTTAGTCGTTTTTTATTATAAATTCTTCCTACTATTACAATTAGTCAGAAAATGTTGCCTTAAAACAGATGAAAAAAATTTAACAGAATTAAGTAAAAACAAACGTAAAAATTAAAAAGACCCAGTTTCTTAGATTTTTTCCTTTTTTTAAATGGACTCTCCCTTCTTTGAATAATGCAGATTAAAATCATCACAGTTGTCATAGAATTGAAGTGCAACAACTAAAATACAAAATTCTTTATATTCTTCTTACAACATTCCTACTTAACTTTTAGGTACATTTTTATATTTTTACAAATGTAAAAAAAAAATAAAATAAATAAGTAAATTTATAAAATAATTAAAAGTGTCTGAAATATAGTTAATTATATTCGCAATATTATTTATACAGTAAATTCAAATCATTGCCATATAGAATGAATAATTTTGTTTAAATTAAGGTAAAAATTTTAAAATATGAACGTCAAATGCTAGTTTTTATGCTAATTGAAAATTAATTTATTAAGTATTACTAAAAAATTACTATAATAGAGAAGTCGAGGTTGAGGTAACCGTGTCAAGTCTGTGATACCCGTTACAAATCAATGATTTCAAGAGTTATGTATATGATATTGCCACACTTCTTCATACTATCCCTTCTTTTTTTATATACACACATAGTGTAATCATTTTTATTTATATGTTACATTTATATTAGCGTTCAATTTTGATTGGCTTGTTTAATATGATTGTAAATCGTTACAAACTTTTGAAAAATGTATGACAGCTAGCCTATAAATTAGTACAATAATTTCAACAAATTTCACCGAAAGTAATGACCATATTATATTGCTCATATTCGTTTGTGCAAAATTTCAGTCTTCTAGATCAAGGAGTTATGCAAATCTTGATCAAATTAGAATTCGACTCTGAGCAAGAATATATATTGTATATCTATATGCCTATATCTCAGACTGTTATTTATTATCGTTACAAACGGGATTGCAAAATTTATAATACCATTGTTGATAATACTCAAGTAAACACAAATTAATAATTTTTTCCTACTTCTTCAAACAAATTTAAAAACACGATGTTATGCTAAATTTAAATTAAATCTCAAAATGTTAAAATTTATTAAAAGTTTTTATAATAATTATTTAATTTAATTAATTTATAATTGAAAAATCTTACAACACATACATATTTCTCTCGCATATTATTGGCATTTTATTTATATTCAGCCTCCATTGCAAATGATTGTGCAGTACTACTAATAATTAGTTTAGTGTATGCAATAGAAAAAAAATTTAAATATAATTAATGAAACCATAGTTTTCTCCCAAATCATTTTTACAATATTAATATTACCGCCACAAATTCAATTCATAAAGATGCATATGTATACATGGGCAAATTATCAAATTCATTATTTAACAATTTAATTAAAATACTCTCAGTTTTAGAATGCAGCACAGTAATTTGAAATTAAATCTGGCAACATTAAATTAAAATCAAAGTTATAGAAAATTATTATGTATGATAACTTGTAATAAAAATATTGTCTTGGTGAATTTCATTTGAATATACAAAAATAATATAAAAGAATTTTAGTTTTTTATTTTTTACAAATTTATGCAAACATAAGTACACACATATTTGCATGCAAGTACATGACTACATATTTTATATAAAACTATACATACCATTACATAGCATTCAGTTATTAATAGGCTTAAGGTTTGGTTTGCTTAGACACAATGAATAAAGTGTAGTGTTACAAGATCATTTTGTAAAAAAAAAGGTGTACTTTATTCTAAGCCTTAATAAAGTTATTCTAAATACATTGAAAATGACATGTTTAATTTAATTTTATCACGTTTAGATATGAATGAAATATTTAATGAGATTTCTATTTTAAATTGGGTGGATATAGTTATTCCTTTTATATAGAAAAAAAATAAAAAACAAATTCAAAATTTATGGAACGTGATTATTTAAAAATTTAAATCGAAGTTAATTAAGAATAATATGAAAAATAAAACACAGAAGGTTAAAAAAATGTCATTGTAATATCGAAGAAAAAAAATATCAATGAATGTTGAAGTTTATTACTATAGTACAATGTTCATAATTACTCCATACATGTTATTGTTTAACTGTACTCTATGCCTACTATTCGAACTTGCCGATTTACAGCAATTAATTTACTGAAACTTTTACACTTACATTTCTTAACCTTCTTTCATACAGATTTACAATTTATATAGGAAAAAGAATGTGAAATGTTGTGTGAAGGTTTTAGCATGTTTAACAGTATACAATTCGGCGGCACTATTGTTAATATTGTTTATTCCAATTGTTACAAATTAAATGTAAAAATTATGAAATCACAAGGAAAACATATGAATTTTTTCACAAATTTTCAATAGTGTTATGCAAAATATCAAAATACAGTTAGGTCACTTTATGTACGAATTATTTTTAATGCGAATTTTTTATATGCGCTTTTGTAAAGAACGTATCTACCGCATAAAACGAGATCTTACAGTATTATATAAACAATTTAAATGAATATTCGTATAGCATTTCACTAGCCCTAATTCCATTTGTTTTACAAAATGTCCACACTGGTATAGTTGGAAATTAAACATTCTAAAATTTTTATTATTTTAATTTTTCTCATATAATTAATATTAGTGCCAAATTAAATATTGGACTCATGGAAATTTAAATTTATATTGCAGATCCCTAAAATGAGATTTGTAAAACATTATTAAATTTTTAAATTAAACAATATTTTTAAAATATTTTTTTTTTTTTAAATTAAATTTAATTGTGAATTGTAAAATTTATCATGCAGAATAATTTTTTATTTAAAATAATTGGAAATTTTAAGTAAGAATTGTTTTAGTATGTTACCAAAAAAAAATAATATTTTTTTCTCTGACGCAATATAATAAAAAAAAATCATATTGTGTCACAACAGTTAGTGTGATTTAATTTTAGAAATTACGTTTATGATGTCAGTGAGATTTTGAGAAATAAAATTGAAAATAGTTTAATTTCCCGAATTTGTAATTTCATAAAAAATTTTTAAAATTAAAAAAATTTCTTTAATTCCGAAAGTTGTTTAATTTGTTCTTCTTAGAAGAAGAAGAAATATTTTCTTCATTTATTAAAAAACTATCGCCACTCAAAGCTAAACATATGTAGTTCTGTAAGAATCATAATTGTACACGTATAACAAATTCGAATAGAATACATATAAGACATCAAATACCGTTAGAATATTGAGTATACTTAATGTCTATGCTTAGTTCTATGTTCTTCGTTTCTCTTTCGAAACAACAATTCGATTCGAGAATTTCTAAAATTATCGATGTCTATAAACTTACATGTAGTATTACATAGTTCTGTTTCAATTTAGTATGAGCAAAATGTATGATTAAATGTATAATTGAAATACGTATAATAGTCATAAAAAATTATGAAAATTCGAAGATCTGTAATTGAAAGGAAGAAATTATTAAGAAATTTAGCAACATTATGCTTTTGTTTTCAAAAATTTAAGTAGATTTTGCCTTTTGAATCCTATATAAAGCAATAAATATTAAATAGGGAAGAAAAAGGGTTTTGTGCATAATGCACAAAGTTATATGACCAATAATATCCGATTTTAGAACGAACCTAAAAATTAACTCACTTGTCTATTGCCATCTAGCATTCTATAATATTAAATATGGTATTTAGCTTGTATTATTCAATAGTATCCTAAAATTGACCAGCATCAACGCAACTAAAATTGTACTTTAAATTTTTATTGATTATTTTTATTATTGTTTTATTTCTTATCTGTGCTTAATATTTACGATTTCTTTTAAACACTAAATTACTTTTGTACTTTTACATAACTACAATAAATATTCATGTTCGATTGATTTTTTTCTCCGATTATTTTCAATAAAAATCATCGAGAAATTTTTCTTTTTTTGCAAGAATCGATTTTTTTTGTGTATTGCAAATTTTCGATTTGTTATTTATTGTGTTTGGTTTAATCAAATTACTAAGATTTTTTGGTGACATGAATTTTATGTTGTCCTCCTTTATTATTGCCTTATTTTATCTCTTCCCTTTTTTATGCTTTATCTTGTTTTTTTTGTTCATTGTATGCAAATTTCGAATTTTGTTTTTTCTCTTTTACCTTTTATAATTGTATTAACACATCTGTTGCATGTAGCCATGTAAATATACAAAAAGTTATGTACAAGGTGTCTAATATTTTGTACAATAAAGACTCAAATGTACCATCTTAAAAAGTTTAATTACAATTACATTAAGTTGAATTTATTTGTGGCCCAGAGCTTTACATAGGTGTTTAAAATGCTTAAAAAATTTTCTAAGTTCTGTACTACTTCTCCTCTATTCCATTATTAATCCATCTTTTTAGCTAACTGAAATATCTTGTAGTTTATTTTGTATCTTGTCAATTTTTTTTCTCGAAATTTTTACATGAAATTTGTAGTTTTTAATGTTATTGAGAAAAATTTAAATAATTTTATTTTTCTTTTTAAGAAAATTTTTTTTTTGTTGCAATTTTCATTATCGAAGAACATAAATTTGAAGAGCACGTAAGTTTAAATTGAGAGAGTAAGGAAAATAAAAATGAAAAAGAGAAAAATGTAATAAAAATAATAAAAGCAAATTTTCATTAAAATTCAATGACCACACAAAGGGTTGCTCTGAGTTTTACATTGCATAAGTAATGGTACTTAATTTAAATTTTAGATAACAAATATAAGACTTTTAATAAGTATGACATTTTCGGCGAATATTAATTTTTTTTAATTTGCGAATTCGCTTACATTTTAAGGGAATGAACTACCAAAACTTTCGAATGAAAATTCAACAATGTAACGAGTTTAGCAAATGAAAACAAAATTAAAATTACAAACAAACTGATTTTAAGTAATTTTTGACGTCTGGAAATAGCAACGTTTTTTTTTTCTGGGGAATGAAATAATTTTCCGATCATGATATTATTGAATTTGCTATATTTAATTAATAACTGTATTGCATTATTATGGTGACTAGAGTAAATTTGTATAAAGGTATTCTGAAATATTGTTCCGTAAAGCATTACTGTTCCGTACTCATTACTGTTAGATATTGCAACCAAAAATTATATCAGGTTCCTAATCAACATACCCATAGAAACAAATCCAAAGCAAAGTGTTATTTTTGGAAACAAAATTAAAAATATTTCTCTCAAAACTGTTAATTTTGGCTGAAAACCGAAAGTGCTAACGTCACAAAATTTAATGAAACTATTTGATTTGTAAAATATTGCTTTCCTAAAGAAACTTCTTTTGAATGATTGCATGATGCCAATATAATCAAAAATAAAATTTTTTAATATACGATACGTCATAATATTCATTAGTATTATGCCATGTATAACGTTACCCTATATGTTAATTCACATAGAAGGTGTACATATAAAAGGCTTCATTTTTATTTTTCCATTCTAGTTTCACTTGAAATATGAAAATTAAAAAAAAATTCTTTTCACTGATGTTTATGATTCTATTCAGAGACAATATTGTTTTCCAATCCTTATACAGAGTGTGTGTATTGATTAGGGAATAAATAAGTTCAAATCATTTGATCAATTTTTGCAGTGTTGAAAATTTTAAAAGAAATTTTACAAAACAAAAAATTTTTTGCTGAAAATATTTTATAAATCGAATAAGTCAATAACTTTTGAGTTTTTACATGTTCATATTATGATTATGAGGTCGTAAACTTTGATTTTTGTAAAAGTGAGGCATCTTATGTACGTATTTGCATAAATGATGTAAATATATATACGTACATATGCGCACATATATTTTTTTGGGACTTTAATATTAAATGATTTGCTTTATTTAAATGCGTTCTTATAATTTATATTATATTGAATTATACTTGAAATAACAATATGAATGAATCTTATGCTACAGAATCTGTGCTAGTCTCTAGATCACGATTTTTAGAGGAGTTACATATCAAATTGCAATACGAAACACAATTTCTAACTTAACTGCAATAACCATTTAATTAGAAACTCAATCTATTATCTATACATTGAGATTCATACATACAAAAATACAAAAAAATTTTGGCTGCTTTTTCCAAAAATTTAACGTAAAGCATTGTAAAAAATGGTATTCCGAGTTTTATGGTATATATTTAAAAGGTTTTACTTAAATTCAATATGGATTGGGATTGTAGATTCGTTAAGGCGATAGTGCAGCGTGATCCAAATGATCTGTTAGAACTCCTTCTTAAACCCGCACTGCGGTTTTTTGAGCGCTTCTTCGAGCCTAACTACTTTTTCGAAGCAATTCCCGCAACGACACGTTCAACAGTGAAGATTATTTAAACGGTCTCCTCTCTTATAGATGCTTCGCAAACGCTGAGAAAGTGCATTGTTGTTTTCACTTCCTTTCACAAAACATAAAAGATTCCTTTCACCTATAATTTCTTTATGTGTTCCTTAATATTGCAATGCCTTCACAGGGAACCCGTTATTCTTTCTTATGATTTTTCGACATCCTTATATGCGTTTTACGATATGAAAGATAGTCATAACCGTAGTTACTTTTGCAAATTATTTTTTAAATTATAAGAACTTTTTCTACAACACTTGTTAATTATTCTGCTTAAGTGTTTCTTATGCATTTAGCATGACAATTGAAAATGTCTCTGTCTCTCACATGCTAGGTTGTCTTCTTGCTGAATCTATACAATTATAATTATTTTCATTATAAAACACTTGTTTCTAGTTTGACAATTCTAATCTTTAAATATTTTTAAAAAAATTTTAATTTTTTACCATTTATCAATTAATTATTTTTATTAATTAGCAATTTAATAACCAAAAAAAAAATTTCTTATTTTTCTTTTTAGGTAAGTCAAGAATTTTTTTTGAAGTAAAACAACTTTTGAAAATTAATCGTAAGTAAAAAAACATTGAAATTTGCTAAAATATTAAGTACTTGCCTTTTATATTTTGAAGATTACATGTAGCCATAAATAGAGGTTCAAATTTTTAAACATACTTACTTTTTAAATAAGGAAATAGATTTATTTTTCTTCTGTACTATGACAATTTTATTAATACATGATAGGTTTTAAATTAAAAAAAAAAAAAAACAAGAAAAAACAAAATAAATTAATTGAAATTTTAAAGTTTCTGAAGTTTAAAAATTACGAAATTTCATAATATAAAAAAAAAAATGCATTTAGTTTGGACATATTGAAAAATTACCATTTTATTAAGAAATTTTCCTCATCACCAACCCAGACTTAATGAAATTATTGCCTCTCTTATATTTTTTGTTTTTTTTTCTTTATCACTAATTTATTCGCCATAAAATGAAGATTTTTTTTTTATTTTGTTTTATAATTTTTCTCAAGTGAATTAATAAAATTAATTTTTGAATATTTTTTTTCTTTTTTTTCTCTCTTCTTTTATTTGTACTTGCCTTTTCAAATGGTTTGATATTTCGTCTCGGCATTTTGGGATTTTCATTTTTTTTTTCATTTTCTTTTTTTTTTGTTTGATTCCTTAAATATTTGCAGATGAAAGCCTAAATTACCAAAAATAATCATCATAAGTATTAATAATGAATCTTCATAAGGCGATTGCATATGAAAGCCTAAGAAAAAGAAAAAAATATACGACAGACTTATTTAATTGCGCCATTTAATAAGAAAAAAAAAACAGAAAATATTTTTTTTTTTCACCAAATTCAAATTAAATTTTTTTTCGCTTTTTTGACGGTATATAAGTAAGTAAATATTGAAAAGCATTAAAAGAAATTACATATTTTAAAAAAACACCCGCGATTATTCTAGAAGGACGATCATTTCGGTTTTTTTTTGGTTTTTTTTTTTGTTTTTGGTCATCCTTTTGTAAAAATAGAATAAATTCGAGAACAATAAAATTATTTGCTTTCTTTCGCATTCAATTTTATGTGATTGTGTGCGTAGATTAATCATGAAATTATTTTAATTCTTCGTTATTTAAAGTGGTTCAGCAATTTATTGGTCTCACAAAAAACGCTGCCCAATAAATATTTGAAAATTTCAATTTAGATCAATTTTCAGATACTTTTGAATACTACTATATTATATGTAAATAATATACTTGTATAATTTCCAAATAAAATTTGTAAATGTAAAATTGTCCACTTATTTATGAATTGTCAAAGCATCAGATGTTTTTGGTAAAATTTTTCAAGCGCTATTTGTAACTCTTTGTAACCATTTCAAAAAACTTTCATGATGAGTAAATTCGGTTTAGTAATATGGGTTAGCTGACGTAATGCATTTTAGTTCTATTTTAATCAAGTACACATACGTGTATAATAACAAAATTCTAATACACATTTTTGATAAATAGACTTTAGGTATTTTCGACTGTAAAAATATTCAGGGAGGTCCAAATTTTCATTTTACACTAACATATACATAAAAGCGTACACTATACAGTGCCGCCAAATAGATTAGCCCTAACATCTTCAATTTGAAGATTCAATTGAAGTTCAATTGAAAAAAGTAGCAAGCAAAAATATTACGATTTCAATTCGAACCAAATTAGACACTGAAAAGAAAAACTGATGACATGCACGATTACATATGATGCCATAAGCCGTATGCGCATTTAGTTGCCAAGTCGATTAAAATAGAATTAATGGCAGCGGGGAATATAAAAAATTTTTTGTTATGAAAGTAGCACTAGTATGAAAGTTAGTTTTGTAAATTTAGGGAAATATGAAAAAAAAAACCGAATTCTGTAGCAATAAAAGCCTTTATTTTTGATGTTTTGTACAAAAAATATGACCAAAAAAAACCCCCATTTTGAAGTTAAATTTTCACTTTTAGTATCGCTGACACCGTAGATACCACACAGTGCATCTATAAAGAAATATTTTACTTTTAATTCTCTCAGAAGAAAAACAGCATCACATATACATTGGACATTGCGTTCAGGTTCAAATTGAAATATTATTTTGGATCAAAATTATCAAATTTTCCAATGTAAATCCGAAAATTCTGTTTAAGTTGTTCAAATACGATTCGTGTCGAGAACAATAGTTTCATGAAAATATTTAAGTAATTTATAGAAATAAAACATAATGTTTCAGGATGATGGTTATTTCTGAAACTGCAGTTGTTAAGGTTAGAATTGCAAAGTTTTACACTGCTTCATGTGTACAAATTAAATGTGAGCTTTTAGGTGTAACCTTAGAATTGCATTGTCAGAAATACCCATTGATTAAGGAATTTAAGAGTTTTCTTTTATTGAAAAGAAATTTATAACAATTTTTTCCTCTTATTTTTTGTTTAATCAAATTCAATATTTAATTCCAATAAATTTTGTAAAAATTTATAAAAAAAAAGCTTATTGAATTTAAAACCTTTTTTTTTAATTTCTATAAAAAAGTTGAAACAAAATATGGAGAAAAAGATTACAAGTTTGCCGTAAATCACCATGAGGCTCATTAAATGTTAATGTAAATCGTTTAATCCCAAAAATAATTTTCAATGTAAAAAAAAAAACGAAATTAAATAAATAAAAAAATTTTTCAGTTTTTGTTTGCAATTTCGCTTGGGTTTTTTCTTTTTTTTTAATTTATTTTCGTTTTTGGTTTTTTTTTCCGAATTTTTTCATATCATTTTTGACCTCAAATTAAAAGAAACAAAACGCGTAATGATTTTCAGGGTGTCTGAATTTTTGGTATTTTTGACTGAAATTATGGCTTGTGTTTTGTTGCATATTAAGTCATACGCTAAAAACTTTTTTACTAGATTTCATGCCATCATCAATATTTTATAAGTACACATAATTCAATGAGGACAACAAAATGGCAGTCGTTGTTGTCCTTCATCTTTTGTGTCGTTTTCGGTTTCTTTTTTTGTCTTTTTTCTTTAATTTTTATTTTGATCGGAAGTTTTTGTAGAGAAGAAGATTTTTGAAGTGTGTACTCTTTGTACTTGTGTAAGCTCCTTCAATTTTTTTCTTTTGTTATTATTGTTTTAGTATTTTGGGTTTATTTACTTAAAATTTTCATTATATCTTTTCTTATTATATACAAAAATGATGCTGTTTTTATTTTGTTTTACTTTTTGTTTGAGTAGTGGCTCTTCAGTTTTAAACTTTATTTTTGATGATTGACTGAAAGCTGGCGACTGATTATTATTAAAACACAAGAAAAATTTTTTTTTTCTGTTTTTGTAGATTGACGTTACGGTCAGTCAATTTCTTTATTATGTGCATGTCATTAGCCTCTTTTTTTTCATCATTTTCATTTATTTGGATTTACTATACTCGTATGTACATACATATATACATTTAATTATTTTAAGTACGAATAATATGTATGTATCTATATGCAAATCATACAAACATTCATATACATATATATTTATATAAGGGAATGCAAATTACACACCCAAGAGGAGTATATAAGAGCTGTAGTCGCATCATTAACAAAGAAGTACAATTATATTCGAGAAAAAATAGTTAACGAAATTTTTTTGTCAAGATGACTGACAATGTATTTCCAAGCTAACATCTTTAAACCCAACTCACATAGTCTTCATGAATTCTGAAGATTTAGAAGAGACAAATAAAAATTTTATAAGAGTACTAATTTGAATCCATAATGCGAATTCATAACCTGACTGCAGTTGCTTTTTTTTTCTATTTAATTTGACCCCGATCACGACTCCGAATTTCAAATAAATGCATGCATTTTGAACACTAAGTACATAATTTAAATTTTATTCTCCGAATTCCGACCCTTTCGCGATCCGATAAAACATTGACTCCTTAACTTCAGAATCCCAACTATTCAACTTTTCAACATTTTATTTTCTTTTTATTATACCTATTACTGCCAGTATTAATTTAGGGGTGCGAATTATGATAAATGCTATATTATTATGAGCAATTTTTTTTTAATTTTTGATAATCTTCATTTTCTTCTTTCTTTGAATATTTATTTATGTCATTTGCTATAACAGTAACACAACAGCAATAACAATAATAGCTTCAATATCTTAAATATTAACAATTAAATTGTTAATGGAGAACCGGGGAAAAAATCGCGACAATCGATTTGTGTTGCTGTCATATTCATTAAGTATCGAATCGATTGAAGAGTGATTTTTTTTTTTACATTTTTTTATCGTAAATTTTTCTCTACTTTTTTTGGTAAATTATTATTATTTCTTTGTTTATTTTTTTTTTTTATTAATTTTGTGAAAATTTCTGTTTTTTGTTTTCTCTCTTTAATTTTTATTACTTTTATTGGGATAAATTTTAATCCTAAAAAATGAAAACAGATGTCAGTTTTTTTTTCAATATTTTGTTGTCGTAATTATTTATTATAGGAATGGAAATTAAAATTAAACAAAAAAAAATTCTTTTTAGCTAGCTACTTAAATACTTTAATAATAAAAGAAAATTTATTACAAAAAAAAAATCAAAAGCGAATTATTAGTAAAACAATTTTCAACCAATAAATTTATCGGAAAGTTCATACAATTTTGATAAATTGACTTGTTTTTTTCAACAATTTTATTTATTTTAGGATTTAAATATTTGGTGCTGGTTGCAGTTTTATAAATAACTTAAAAAGTATTTTTAAATTTCTCTCTTACAACAATGTAGGTGTAGTTCTTATGCATATTGTTAGTGTAGTTTTAAAGGCATTATGGTTTTATTAAATTGTAAAAGGAATACGTTAATTGATTTAAGTCGAGTCTCCTTTAACACCAACTTCTTTTGCTTTTTCTTTCACTTATTAACTTTTTTAAAAAATGTGCAACACAAACTTTGCAAATTTTTCAATAGGTTAGTGCAATAGGACCCGAATTATTTCTGTGGATGTGTCCATCTGCCTTAGATTTCCATAATTCCAATAGAGTTAAATGAAAAATTTTGATTTAATCTCAATTTTCGATAAATTTTTATATTTGACTTTTCTAAGTGTCCAAAAAAATCCGGGAGTGAGATAAAAAAATATGTCAAATTTTAAAAGAAACTTAACTTTAAATTGTAGTATGTGAGTTTTGAATTACATACGTTTTATTTTTGACGCACATCAAGACATTAACATTATTTTAATTGAATAACAATCCTTTCTTGACCTCATTATAATTTTTGCAATAAGTCATTAACAAAAGAAGAAAAAAATTATTTATTTTTTAAAAAAATTGAATTCAAAAAATTTCATTCACTTTTATTAATAAAGTACTAATTATATTCATGAATTTCGTTGGGATTGCCAAATATTTCCAAAATAATAATAAAATTAAAAACCTTTTATTAAAGAATTGACGTCAAAATTTACAAAAATTTCTTCATATTTTTTTTTTGTTTTGATTGCATCAACGTTTTTAAAGCAAAAATTTTTGCTTTTATTTATTTTTTTTTTAATTTCTCTTTAAGCAAAGTTATTAATTTTAAATCACCTGTTCTGGAAAGAAAGAAATCATCATTATCAGGTGCAAAAGAAAAAGTGACAACATAAAGATAACTTTGTTGGAGAAAAAAAAACGCATTAATTATCAAATTTTGCTTTTTGTTTGAAGTTTTCTTTGTTAATTAGACAAAAAGGGACTTAGTTTTTTATTTTTTTGTAAAAAATATTAAAAAAATTTTATTTTAAAAAATGCACCATTGCTGTTAAATATTTTTGTTTCCCATATAAATACTTTTTTCTACTGAGTCGCGTAGGAAGGTAGATAAATGCACATGTGCTTTTGAATACAAAAAAAAAAAATTTTTTTTAGAGAATAAAACGCTCTTCAAGAGTCATTCAGTAATTTACGATCAATGTAAATCATCTTCAGTAAATTAATTTGAAATGAGAAGTGAAAAGAGAAAAAGAAAAAATTGTTTTATATTTTTGGGATCTCATCTTTCATAAAAAAAGTAATTTTTCTTATTTTTGAACTTTTTAGATGATTTCAACTCATTTTTCCATTAAAAAAAATTATAAATAAGAAATAAATTTTTTGGCAAATTTTAAAAGTGAAATACAAAAAAAATAAGCACATTTGTGTTTTTGTAAAGCATGGTTTTTTATTAATTTTTCAATAAAAAATGAATAATGATGCTTTACTATAAAAATTTGAGGTTATGTAAAAATTATTTTTTATAAAAAAAACTTCAGAGTTGGATTTTATTTGTTTTCTTTTTAAATTCAAATTGTATAGGATTTTAATGTATTATTGCAAAAAAAAAAATGGCATTATTTACAAAATAACAAAGGAATTTATTCAAATTAAAAAAAGAATAAAGAAAAATATTGTAAATTTTTTCTTATTTGCTAAAATTTATAAAATTGTAATATACATGGAATTTAGTTGCAAGATTTTTTGTGATTTAATTGAAACACATACATATGTATAATATGTAAATATTTCATTTGTTATCACTACCCTGTGATCACCAGACCGTATGATTCCAGTTGGCCTATCTGACCCATTCTTTTGAGTTCTCTTGAGGAATCTATCTAAATCGCCGATACTGTACTTCGATATCCCGTTCAGATCTATCACACACGTTCTGCTCCATTTGACCAGTCTTATTACGCCCATATGATAATGAAAAATAGTCACCTTATTCTACCTATAAATGGACACCTTGCATTGAAAGGCAATCCCAATCTAGTCGTCAGGCAAGCAATTTCCCTCTATTCTTTTCGAAGAAACTTAAAAAAATGAAGTTATTGATAAATAGAATACCTCCTATTCATAATTTAAATTGTTATTCAAATTAGAGTAAAATTAATAAAAATTATTTCAATTATTTGTAATCCAAATAATTTTATTTTTAATATGATGATATGAGATGTCATCATTAAGGCAATACCGAATTGTTCCTATAAGTTTTAATGCAAAGTCATTGTTTTACAATAATAACATTCACTGTAACTGCAAATATTGTCATGACATTTGATATTACAATTAATTATTAGCACTATTGCTTCATTTCCCTTTAATATAAAAAAAGACTTTTCATTTCCAATTAAAAATTATTTTTCTATTAAAATGTAATATTTTCAAAAAAATTTATAAATTAAATTAATTAATAAAATATAATTAAAGAAATATTTCGAAACTAATTTAAAACAAATTTTTCAGAAATCACATTCCAAATTTTTTCTATTTAATTGAGGATTTCATTTCAATATTTAAATAATTTTTTAGTTTTCATAACACTTTATTTCGAATAGCATTAAATTGAGTAGTCAGATATAAGCATGACATGTACATGCTAATGTATATGCATGTACGTATATAAAAATACTTTTTAGTTTGGAAAATATTTTAAAAACCATTTAATTTAAAGTACTTACTTAATTAATTCAATAAACATGCAAACATTAAAAAAAATATTAATATTAAAATTAAATTGAAATTATTTTAAAATTAATTTATTTTTAATTTTTTCATTATTAATATAATTATCAAATTTATTTTATTAAACATATACTGTATGTTCATATGTATGTACATACATAATTGCAGACATATGATATTTAAATAAATGGACTGTTCTAAATTCATTTAATTAAATACATATTTTTCCTATAATTAATTTTGAAACAAACGCTTGTTATGTCAGAAAATGGAAAAATAGAGGAAAAAAAAACAGATGTATTATTAATTATTCAATTAAATATTTTTAAATATTGTGTAAATAAAATGTAATAAATAAATAAATATGTTGGAAACAAACGGTTTGACCTAATTTCATTAAACATGTACATATATTCATATATAAACAGTAATAAATGATTATTAGAAGTAATTTATTTAAAAATTACTTATGTTATTAGACATCAATAAAAATTGTTTTATATAAATTTTTTTTTTTTGCTTTCTATAATAATAATAATGGTGTAACAGAGTGTTCATAAAATCAATGTGAACTAAAACATTAACATTACATTTTATTTTATTCGAATTGTGGTGTGGTATGAATGAATTACCATTTGCAAAAGCCCAAAATGGTGTCTCTTTTCATAATATTTTTAAAAAAGTTGAGTATAGACAGAATAGGTCAATTTTCTTTATATATGTGGTCACTTTTTATAACCTCAAACAGAGGATATGTTATATGGTTGAAAGTAATTTTGACTCCTGGAATAAGATAATTACTTTAAAACTTTAAAAGAAACGGAAAGTGAAACTTTGAACAAATTTCTCTTAAAGGATTGTGTTTCACTTCCAAATCAGCTTGATTATGCGCGCTCCTCTGATAAAGCAGGGTCTTTGCAGGTTTTATTATTTTTCGATGTTTTTTTTTTGGGAATGTAATGTTTAAAGTCTTAAAGTTGATTTCCACTCAGCGAGCGGACTTTCGGACAGTAGTGTTTTTATTGAGAAAATACTCTTAACATGTAAACAAAAATGTTGATTTCCATTAATTTCGAAGATCAAACTTGTATAGTTAATTTTTTTTTATTATACAAGAATCGTAGACAAAAATTATGTTTTTTAAATCAAAAAATTGGATGAACGGACTCTCCAAATTTTTACTAAAATTAACATCTTTCGCCTTTGACTAATTTTTTAAACAATCAGATCTGTTCATGTAATTTGAGTAAAAAGATTCAAAGGAACTGCAACCAATCTATCTAGCGTATATTTTAATTTCAATTTCAGACGTTCATGAGGCCTTTAAGCTATATGATAGTTAATATTTGTATAATATTTGATAGTTATTAGATATGTAGATATAACTATCATAAATTATTTCAAAAAATAATTTTAAATTACTAATTGCTCCTAGTTGAGGGAACACTTTATATGAAAACAACTCATGAAAAATTAATTTGTATGCTTTGTAAAAAAAAATTTACCTGAATCATCATATTAAAATATTTCAATGATATTATAAAATACACAATATTACAATTAAAATACACACAATACAAAATCACAATACAGGAGGCGATTTCGGAATTAGTTATGAATTAACATACTAAATTTTTATTAAAAAAAAAAATATGATATACTTAATTACGTAAACATATAGTATGTCCAACATAATTTAACAAAATTTATTGCAATAGTAATTTTAATATAATTTATTTTTAAAATTGATTTATGACTTCTTTTAAAATTAATTGTATAAACAGATATAATATGTACAATGTATGTATGTATGAAAATGTAAACTTGAAAATGAAACTTTAATAATAAAATATTTTATTATAATGAATATTAATAAAATAAAAACTTTGTTAATATTTTGTATATTTTTCTTTTATAAGAATTGCACACAATAATCGTATATTACACAATATACAACAATATTATATTACAAGCCTTCAGGTTAGATGCCTATTATTTTATACACCTTGATCAATATTCAAGTTTATTCTGGTTTATTTTCTTGAAAACGTTGACTTTAATTGAGACTTGGCTGAAAAGTGCACATTATAAATATGCTTACAAGAGTTGTTATTAAAGAAAAACAAGAACAGAAAAAAAATATATATTTTTTTTTCATTCAATAGCTATTACTTATACTTAAGTTTAAGTTAACAACAGCATCATATCAAATGTCAAATAAATGAATATATGGTATGCTAATCAGAATAATTAGAATGTTATGTTGAGATGCTAAAAAAATATTATAATATTGTTTTAACATTTACTGGAGCATTTTCAACACCAACATTTTTAAAAATGCATTCACAAAACAACAATAAACAAGAATAAGAAAATCAGAAAATAAACACAAATCTATGTTACGTATAGAACTTTTTATTTATTGTGCACAGGTAGAGAGTTACTCTTTTTTTTGTGTCTAATAAAAACAATAAAAATTAGTAATAAAAAAAAATACAGGTCATAGTGAAATAGAATTTTTAAATGCCATGCCACAAAAAAAAAATAACAATAATTACTAATAACGTAAAAAACAAAAATAAAAAAAATATGAGAGTTCATTCAACTCACCACTTTTTTTTCTGTTTTGTTCTTTGTTATTGTTTTTTTTTTTCATGAACAATTTATGTATTTACTTCGCTCTCACTATTACAGTGGTTCACTCTTTCCTCTCGAAATAGAATTTTTTTTGTTGTTGTTGAATACTGAATTTTATTGTTTATTTCTATTTTAATTTAACCATAGTGTGTAGTCGGCAGCATTCAAATGAATTGTATTTTGTATTTCTGTTAAATAACCACACACAAATGAATGCATACAAATACTACAACCCACCTTTAATATAATACATAGTTTTTTTTTTCTAAAGCGCTCTTATTTTGCGAATTTTTTTTGTATCGCAAAAAAAAAAAAAAGAATGAAAAAAAAGAAAATAAAAAGAGCACATTACATAAAATAGGAAAAGTAAAGTTGAAATAAAAAATAGAAAAAAAGAGGAAAATTAAAACAAAAAATATGCACATTTGTGAAAAAAAATGACAAGAAACGAAAAAAAAAAGTGGCGTACGTCAAAGTAAATCTATTATTAAATAATTTTTTATGAAAAGAAAAAAAAGAAAACAAACACAAGAGAACTGCAGGCAGAGTGAAAAAAAAAAGAAATCTCTTGTTATGTTTTTTTTTAATTTTTTAATTTTCTATTTTTTAATTTTATTTATCGGTGCATATGAAAACGCACTGAGCGAACTCTAAAAATAGAGAAGTAAATTAAAAAAAAAATTTTAATTTAAATGAGCTTTTTTATATTGAATTATGTAGAACATGGGTATGCCCAATCCAAACTAGCAACATGAGTTTTTAATCAGTCCAGAATTTTGAATAAAAGCTACAAGAAAATAATGTAGTCGAAAATTATCGGCTCCATTTTATTGAAGAAATCGATTAAACTTTTTGTAGTTAATATTAAAATTCATACTGCACTCTACTTAAATTGTACGCATTGTATGTACACCTTTTGAGTTCTTGTGATTGTTAACAGTTACCGTTCACCTAAAATTATATATTCCTGCTAGTTATAACCAGAAAAATTAGTTCTATAAACAAAACTTTATATCATGCTTTTTTTTTGTTTAAAGCCAGGCTCAAGAAATAAATCTTTGCCAAAGTATTTACGTATTATAAATTCTAAAATTAAAATATCTTAATAACTGTAAAAATTAACACATAAATTTAAACTTTTAAGCTCAATTATCAAACAATATCATTAAAATCTTAAATTTCTTACTAAACATCATATTTTACTGTTAATACTCGTATTATTGTGATTACTTGCAACAATATTATATATATATAGGTTCTTTCCCAGGCCATCACCAATCTGACGATGATGTCAATTACGTCAATCAATTTGTTTTGCAAATGACAGTCAT
This sequence comes from Condylostylus longicornis, assembly GCF_029603195.1. Taxonomy (NCBI): domain Eukaryota; kingdom Metazoa; phylum Arthropoda; class Insecta; order Diptera; family Dolichopodidae; genus Condylostylus; species Condylostylus longicornis. The sequence goes on along the minus strand of NW_026577973.1, from coordinate 12,974,373 downwards.
ATGCAAATAAAGTAACTCTTGTCAACTAATATTTTATAATTTATATAAATAAAAATTTCTTTTTTCTTACTTGTTTTCCTTTTCTACATCAAAATCAGTCATTAGTTTTTGTAAATGCAGTCACACAAGAGTGTAAATGTAAAAAAAAACAACAAATGTCAAGTACTGGAATTGAAGACGCTAGCGTCAAAAAGTTTTGGAATTTATGACCTTTGCAAGTTGTGTGCAAAATTACGTTCTAAGAAAGTGCCATATTAAAGGTAAAATATCATGTTTCCCCTTTATACTTACTTAATAAAAAATTTATTATTTATTCAATTTTTTGGAAGTGTATGGCTGTGAAAGTATTTGAATTAATTATAAAATTTTATTCATTTGATTGATAAAAAATCATGCATGAGTTGAATTTCGATCAGTATAACAATTTGAATTTTTACAAATTCTTTTTCTTTAAGTCACATACACTCTTTCTTATTTTATTTATTCTATTTATTCCTGTGTACATATTTGTTTTTACATCTCATTTCCCTATATATTTATTATTAGCATAATTTATGTTTTCATAAATACAATCATCATATATCGCAAAATGGTCAATAAAAGAAAGAAAATAAATAAACCAAAGAGAAGAAAAAATAACTGACCTATGGTTGACAGACTAATTTTAGTTTTAATTTAAATTTTTTTTTGTATTTCTTTATGTTGTTTGTTTCTAATTTGGTTTGGCAGTGCTAAATTAGCAGTGCTAATTGCAATATAAAGTGAATTGTTGCTTTTATAGTTTTGTGTATGCTTATTATTAAATATACGATTTATGCATTTTTATGCACAGCCTATACATAGATATAATCATTTCAGTATGTAGGTATGTAAGGAACATTGTACGAGTAATTATTTGGTAGGTATGCCTGCCTATGCATTCTATTTATTTATTTTTTTTTTCAAAAAAATGTAGCTATGTTTTCTATTGTTTTATATTTTTTTCCGTTGCTTTCAATTGTATATCATTCCTCTTGATTTTACGATTGTTGTTGTCTCCGGAAAATTAAGATTTAAAAAATGATTTTTTTTTAATTTGTGGTTGTACGTGGACGACGTCGCATATATTTGTTATCGAAGTATGTGTGTATGCATTTGAATTTTCACTATTTTATTTTACAGTTTTTTTTTTATTTTCATGCCATTTTTTTCCATTTTATTCATATACATAGGTAATTAAAAAGTATGTGTGTCGAAATGTCAATGAACGAATTTTATTGAATTTTCTATTTCATTTTACCAATACACTTGAGTATTTCAGAGCATGCTGGATATGAATTTATTTTTTTTTGTTCATATCTAACCAGGTAATAAATATGCAAAAAAATTAAAAAAAGAAAAACAAAACAAAAAAAAAAATAGAAAAATAAGTTGTAAAGTGCTTAAAACTGACAAAAAGTTGAACATTAAAAAAAAAAAACTGGCGTTTGATGAAAGCAAAAAAAAAGATTTTTTTTTGCCAATTTATGAGTTCGCAGACAAAAAAAAAATAAACGATTTATTTTTTTGTTTCGTTTCGTTCTTTTGCTTGCAATTAACAAGATTTCAAAAAATTAAATTTAATTATCCTGAAATTTCAATATGGTTGAATAAGGTGGTGGTTGTATTGTGGCGCTATATATAAGTTGTAGGTTGAAAAATTGACCTTATTAAAAGAAATCTACATGTTAAATTTGAAATTTTTTTTTCATTTAATTTTAAGAAATTATTTAATGTATTATTGTTGAAAAGTGTTGATTGATCTTTTAAGTAATATACGCCTCTTTGTTATTCAAATTATAAAAATTTTTGAATAAGTAAATTCAGTGATTTTATTAATTAAATTTTTAACTTTTCAAGACACAGCCACACATTAACATTAAATTTTACATTTTATCCCCTTGTCACTATGAATTAGAAGATAGAGAGTAAATGAAGCTTGTAAAGGACAGAGAATATGATGTAGACAGAGAATAAAATGTACATAAAGTTGATGGAATTTTGAATAAAGCAAAAATTTTTAAATATTAGCAAGAAAAACTTGATCTGTTTTCCTAGATGGCTGAGCCTGAGTTGTAGTAGACCCGATCTATTTTCCCAGATGGCTGCATGTTTTTAATTTTTTTTTCGTGTATTCTAAATGATTACAATAAGAATATTTCAAGTAATAATATTATGAACGTTCAAATAACTACAAGCACATTTTATTTAACATTTTAATTTTAAACCCCATTTTAACTTCCTAGTCTGATGCGTTCTTATTCAGTGAATGAAAATATTTCCCATGTAAAATAAAAATTCAATATTTTTTAATAATAATTTAATATTGGCTTAAATAATAATCTCATAACAATTAACAATATGAGTAAAATTAATATAGAAAAAGGAATGAACTTGAGATGGAGCAAAAGAATGAGAGAGAGAGAAAAAAAGAGATCATTAATATTTTTTTTTTTTAAGGATTTCTTTTTTACATTAAATATTTTTACACTGACGTAATTTTTAATCCTTTTCTATTTATTTATTATTTTTCTTTCTTATTTTAATTTTTTTTTTTTTCAATTTATAAAGTGAAGTCGTTTCTGTAATTTTCATTGTAAGTATTTTGTTTTTTTTTTCCTCTATAGTTTTATAAATTTGTCTCATTTTTTGTTGTTTTCTTTTTTCAATTAAAATTCCCAAGCAGTATGATAATTATTATGTAATGTAGAAGCACTTATCCTTACAATCCTTTCATTTAAAATTTATTTTTTTTTGTTCTTATGTTTATTTTTTTCTTCTGAAATATTCTCATATTATATGGGATGTGTGTGTTTGAAGATGTCGTATATTATAAGCTCTATGAATGCATCCCTTTTTACAATTTTAAAAAATTGTTAAAGGATAATATTAAGTGAAAAGAAAATAATTTTGATTGTTAAGTGTATGTATGTATGCATGTAGGGTACACATTATTATAATATTAAAAATCGATATCATATAAGTACATTGTATGTACACATTAATATTATTTAATTGTATTCACTATTAATGTATGTATATACGTATGTGCCTATGAATATTTATTAGGGATACGTTGTATTTCAATTACTGTAAAAACATTAAAAAAATTCTTTAACGTTATTTTCATATAAATATTAATTTTTTTTTTCATTCTTTTATTGTAAGGATTATATTATCCTTTGAGAAATACGTACATGCAACCGTATATTTAATATTATAAAATAATAAAGTCATTTTTGTCGTTTTTTTTAATATTTTAATAAATTTCAATTTTTTTCCTCTGCTTTTGTTTTGAAGATTTTTTTTTTGTATTTTTATTGTTATTAATCTTTATTAAAAGTTCCTTTAAATATATTAAATAACTGTATAATGAAATTATAACGGAATATTTTTTTTATTATGAGATTTTTAAGGAAAAGAAAAAGGATTATTACAATTGTTGTTATAAATTTACATAATGTAGAGAGCATTACGTTAATATTGAGCGTATTTAAAAATTGTGTATGTGTTACATTGTTACATTTGATATTTCGAATGGTGTAAGTTTTGTAGTTTACTTATACACTTTGTTTTAATCTGTATGACAGCGAATTTTCGTTCATTTTTTGAATAATTTTAATAAGATTTCAAAAATAAAATAAAAAATAAGTATGTAGATATATGAAAAATAATTATATTCCGTTTTATTGGCTCTTAACTGCTTAAGTATTGGAAATAATTTGATTTGTTTCTATTATTCACTTAAATAAGAAAGGTAGTCCATTAAGTTGCGCACATAAATTAAATGAGTAAATTTTGAGCATTATAAAATATTTCGTACATAAAAAAATTATATAAAAAGAATTAGAAAAAAAGTATATTGAAATCGGATTATGTTTTAATTATAAAAAGAAATTGAGTTGATCATATCAACTCTGTAATACCCCTACAAATTTTTTTATTTTACAGAAGAACAAATATTCTATAGCTAACTATGTTAAAGACTATGAATTTACGTAACCGTATTATCATATTAATTTATACAAAATTTCCATACTGTTATTTTAATAGTTTCTTAGATATTACCAAGCAACTGTTGAAGTTGTATGGCTATCAGAAATAGTTAAGAAATTTCAATGATTTTTATCACACTTTACAGCTTTAATAATTTACACTTTACAGCTTTAATAATGATGTTCTGAGTAAACTCAGTTTGGAAAAAAAACTCATAAAACTAATCAATTAGTGCAATTGGATCGGCGCCTATAATTTGTAAGCTGCATTCTAGACTTGTATAACTTTTGTCACAAGAATGATTATGTTTTTCTGATTTCATTCATATGGATAATTGAAATTCTCAAAACTCACTTAGCTTTCTGATTTTTACCGACGATATATACTTATGTAGATAATTTGTTACATTATGTAGTTATATAGAACGAAAAGAACAACTGAATTTCACTCTTAGTGCACAAAAATGTCTTCAATAAATTTCCTTTTTTGGAGAGTATTTAAAATAAAAACTATTTTTCTCTATTAAAAATAAATTAAACCAGGATTATTTTTAGTTCACAGGAGTACAGTTTTAGTTATTTTCCAGATAATCGTACCAGATAATCTAATTCAACTACAATAATTTAAATAAACATTGTGTTCAATCGGATTATATTAGAAATTAATTTGTGTTAAAAATATACCTATGTTGAACCCAAACTTTAAATTGTTAGAATAAATCTTATATAATATATTTTCGCATTTTATAACCAATTTCTCAAAATAAAAAACCCTAAATTTCTACTTTATAAACAAAAATTTCCCTATAATAATGCCACTTTTAAGAAAACTCATTAAAATCAATTTATTAAATGTTAGTATATATAAATTTTGCCAGCATATGCGTAAACATTAAATATTTTATATTTAAAGCAAAATTAGTTACTATCAAGCCATAGATATATACAACATTATTCTGTATGAATATGTGCAAGTGCACATTTATGTATGCCTTCTTGGAAAAATTCATTATTTATTTAAAAATGTTAATTAAATTTACATAATTTTTTTTCTTTTACAAACTGATGTCATTAAAATAAAATTTATGTACATAAACATTTAAAATTCACTAGGGATACGTACACATATTCATACATATCATATGCATCATCATAAAATGCATATAATTATTATAATTTTTAGCATTTATAAAACACATTCTTACATCACGTTCATATAGCGATTCATTTTCTTCTAATTTACTTTTACTTAAGAAAATTATACAAAAAAAAAAAAAACGTACTAATTTTCTTCTTTGAGTATTTTGAAATTTAAAATTTTTTATTTTATCAACGAAAATAAAGAGGCGGCAAAAAAGAAATTTAAAAAAAAGAAACCAAATTTATTAATTTTCCTTATAATTAAAATATCATTAAATTATTTCAATATTTATTTTATTTTTTTCTTTTATTAAATAGTTATTTCAAAATGGTATATAAGTAGCATTTTGACTTCATTAAAATTTTTGTGCATCGTCTTGCATTTCTGTTTTTTTTTTTTAGGTGGATAAAAGATAATTTAATTTTTATTTTATCAAAGCACTAATCACACTCCTCTCATTAAAAAAATTTGTTTCTTTTTTGTTGGTTTGAAAAAAAAACACTTTTAGTGGTATGTGATTTTTAAATATATACGTACATACATATACACTACGATTCTGCATAAGCATATCAATTTTATAATTTTAAAAGTAAATGAAAAATTCATAAAAACTAATTTTATTTCCTGTATTTATTAATTTTTCGTATTTTTTTTCATAAAATTTTAAAGAAAATTTCAGTATTACAATATTGAATATTCTTTATTATAAAACTCATTAGAAAAACCTACTACTTATACAAAATGTAATTAAATAATGTGTTTGCATGTGCATAGCTATATTATGTACGCGTGCATATTTGTATATGCAACAAAATTTAAAATTCAAAAGAAAAAAAGTTAATTACATTACTTACTTGTATGTCATCTGTAATGTTAAATGCAAAAAAAAAAATAAATAAATCAAAGACTTTGATTACAAATCGTTTCGTTTCGTAACTATTCGAGTATATTGCAAATTTTTCTAACTCCAACGCATTTTTTCATTATCGCTTTGTAGTACGTTAAAATTGTAAATGTAAAAAAAATTTTTTCGAGAGAGAAAAAAAGAAGAAATATAATACTACAAGCTTTATAATAGCAACACTAACAACAACATAACATTTATGTTATATAAAAATGAGAAAATTGTTTATTACAATTTTATTTTTACAAATTTCCAATAGTAATTTCCAATTGCAAGTAAAATATCAAAGACAAAAATAAATAAAGAAAATAAAATTGTAATAAAATATTTTGTACATAAATACACTATGTGTATGTGTATATAATCGTAAATTAATATATTTCATCTTAAATACATTTAAATATACAGCTAGTAAATTTTATATAAGCAAAAAATAAAAAATTATTTGCATATTTTGTTGTTTATAACTCAATTACACAAATTGTTGCTTGCCTGCCTGCCGGCAGTTAGCTAACATTTTTTTTTCTGTTTAGATTTTAGAACGTGACTCTTCACTAATATATTTTTTCACTTCTCTTCACTAATATAATCAAAAGATTGATAGAAATTATTATAATTAATTATACATGAATATTTTATTTATAGTGTATTCGATTTATTCAATATTACATATACAAAATTATTGCATGAGATTTTTGTTGCACGACAATATAAGTATTAATATGTAAATAAAAAGTTGCATGATACAAAAAATAACACAAAAACAAAACTTTTGAAAATGCAAAAAGAAATAAAATTGTATTAGAATGAGTCGACTTAGGCTTAGTCGACTAATAGTTATAATTAGAAAAAGCTTTAGAAAATGTTCTCAAATATCAATATGTGTATGTACATTTTTTTTTTCTCTTTTCCTTTTTCTTTATTGCACATTTTTGTTTTTTTCTTTTATAAATTCATTATATTTTTTTTTTTTTCATTATGTACCTACTTATGTATATATGCATTTCTATTTTATATACTTATCTATTATCTTACAATTGTATTTCAAATGTATTTAAGATATCTGATACTACATACAAGTGCTATGAAGTGTGGTATGAATAAATAACAAAATGAATTTATAATATGCAACATGTTGCAGCTGCAATTTTTTTTCCATGTAGTAGGTAGATAATAATATTATTATATGCATTCTTATAAATTCTTATATTTTAAATATTTATTATATACATACATGTGTACATACATACATATATTATATAGAACTCGGTATAGAGAGATTTACTTTTTCATTTTTAATTAAATATTCTTGATATCATGTTATAAGAAGTATAAATATTATATAGGATTTCAAAATATTGGTATACATACATATTATGTGTTTATATATACATATGTATATAAAAAAATGTGTTTTATTTCATTTTTTTAATTTTTATAAAGCTATTTTACAGCTGCTACTACAGTGCCAAGAATTTGTCTCTTTTGAACTTTTTTTCTGTGTTTTTTTTTTGTTTTTATTTTGTTTTTTATTGTATTTTCTGTGCTTTATTTATGTATAGGGATCGGTCATTGATCTCTTTCTCTTTCTCTCTCTGTATATTTATATATGTACTTTTTTTATAAATAAAAAATTAAAAATATAATAAAAAATGAGAAACAAAACACACAAACATATAGAATTGTATAAATATAGAAAAGGAAAAATAAAAAAATTTATTTTTATTTATAAGTTTCATCATTTTAATGTCAAATATATGTAATTCACGCATTCGTTTGCATAATAAATTTTATAATGAAATAAAAAGAAGAAAAGAAAATTTATAAATAAAAAATATAAAAAAGTACATTATTTATTTGCATATACATGCCTACGTACATATATACATAATATATTATATAAGAATATACAGTTTCGAGTATATTTTTATCACAGTTAATTTTATTGTAATAAAAAATGAGTTTTTTTTTATTTTTAAATTAAAAAAAATTTACAAGATTATTTTATTTAAAAAGTAAAAAAAAAAAAAAAATTTGATATGCAATTTGATGGGCTGGAATCAGGCTAAACTACTTGGGGTCTCATTATTTTTATTTTATCATATATTTTTTTTTCCAATTATTTTTATTAAATAATTTTTTTCTCATTTTACTTATATTGAAATTATTTTAGATAATTTTATTGTTAAATTATAAGTGCATATGCATGTTTAATTTAATTTTAACAGATATAAATATTTATTAACTAATTTTGCTGTAATAATTTATTATATTAGTTATATAGGAGAAAAACTGTAAGAGGTTTAAGTAATTTAACATTACAACATGTTAAAATATACCTATGGGGGAAAATTTATAATGTAGGTAACAAGTGTGTAATATTAAAAAAATTTGTTTTATCATTTTTGTTTATTTGATTAGATATTGGAGTGGATAATAATTATTTAATAAGAGTAGATACATACATACATATATTTAGATTTTAAGATTTTAATTAGGATTTTTTTTATTTAATGAGTTACTGAAAACTCTAATTTTTTCGTGTTGTTTTTTTTTGTTTAATATAATTTGTGGGTTTTTTGTTTCAATAAATTAAATGCAAATTAATAAGTAATTACATAATATCTATATACTTATGTGTATTAATATGTAAGATAATATTCAATTAAAACGAATGAGTAAATCGTTCTGTATAATTCATAAAAAATGTTGGAAAAAGCAGTAATGTTTATGTAAAAAAGCAAATGCGCATAAGTTTTTGTCACAAAATTTTACTTTTCGGTTCGGAATTTGGAACTTATACACACCATACTTTTTACACGCATCGACATGAACTGATGGGGATAATTATAAAAATATTTTATAATTTTTAAAATAAATGTAATTTGGAAATTTTAAATTCTATAATGAAAAAATTCTCCTTTTTGATTACGAGCACATGTCAAGCAAACTTACAATAGAAAACAAGGTTCTCAAAATAATTTAGTCATATAAGATTAGAAACACTAAAAGGCGTGTTCTCTTATAAGGTAAATTTTTTTTATTTAAATAATTAAGTAAGCTTATTTAGAATTAGATTAATGCACTTATTTTTATATTTAAGATTAGATCTGTGTTTTTTTTTAGGTAAACATTGATTAACATAAATTGTAATTATTGCAAGATAACCAATCAACCCATAACATAAATATTATGAAAAGAACTATTCTATTTAAATTCAATTTATATTCTTGTTTTGATATTGCATTCGATTTGCTATTAAATGGTTCTGGTTAACATGAGAAATGCTCTAGGAGACACTTTGTTTTTTTTTTTAAATATATGAACGTTTACATGGACTAGTTTTATACTCAAGTTTCTGATTAGTAATTTCTTGCAATCTCTCAAGTTAATGAATTCGAAATATTGGAATTGGATCTGTAATTTCTAGTTTGAACTTTTTTACTAATTTGAAAATGGGTTAAGAAAAAATTTGTTTAAAAAAACTATTGTTTTGCGAATTTGATTAAAAGTTTTTTTGCAGACAGCTTACAAATTGTTTTTTTAAAATAAGCAAGATATTAATAACACCTATGCGCACATATTGCAAGATTAACTTTTTATTGTTGCTTAACAAAATTAAATATTTAATTTGAAATGCACAAAAAACAGTTTTTTTTTCCTAAACAATAATAAACAAAAAATTATAAAGCAATAAAATTCAAAATCGTAAAAAAAGGACATAAAAACTTTTGAGTAAATAGTTTTTCTTTTTTGTATTTTTTATTATTATTATTTTGTATTACTACCTTCGAACACATATTTATGTACCTACACATGTGAATATTATCTATTCAGACATTTATGTCAATTTATTTTAAAATTTTATTAGGAAAAAAAAAATATTTGCAAATTTTAACATTTTCATTTCTATGTTTGCTACACACATTTTCCATAAATATATTCGACATCTAGTCAGTCGGTCCGACATATGAATGGTGGTAATACAAAAACCATAAAATAGGTAAAATATATATATTTTTTTTATTATTATAATATTGTTGTACATATACGTGCTACATAATAAGTTGGTATAATATTTGAAATGTAACCTAAGGTTTCTAATGTTAAATAGTTGGTTTCATATGTACGAGTACATATGTAAAAAAATGTAGGGAGAAAAATTCTATTACTGGTACTTAAAGAATTCCTTGGGAAAATAAAATAGTAGTAAAAAATTTTATTCTTTTTTCATTTTTGCATCTCCTATATAGAAATTTTTTTGCAATTTATATTGTTTTGAGAATAAAAACTAATATGACCCAAGTAAAGAATGAAAAAAAGAAGCAAGAGGAAAAAAAGATAAACAAAGAATTCTCAGAAACAAAAAAAAAGGATTCTCAGAACATTTCGAAGGATAAGTGTAAAACTCACGTAAGTAATTTACGGTAGTACGTTTTTAAGCAAGGTTTTTTTTTTTTATTTTATTTTTGGAAAAGAAGCAACAAAAAATGGTGTAGAAGGTGTTAAAAAATGAATACAAGTTTTGTAATTTAATAGTAATAAAAAAAAATTTTCTATTCTTATTTTTTTTTCATTATTTTTAGTTAAAGCTTCCTTTACAGTCTTTTTTTTTTGTTTTCTTTTTAAGGATAGTTGGATTCTAATTTCTGACATATAAGTTCATTTGAATTCATAGAGTCAGACACAAAAATTATTGTTACTATTGTAATGAATATTGTGAAGGTGTTATGTTGCTCATTTTTATGTTGATATTTTTATGTTTTTGAAACATATTTGAAATACAAGCACATATTTTGTTATACACTTAATATGACATATAGATCACATACATATGTACGTAAATTTAAATGAAAAGTAATAAAAATTTTAAAAATTTCAAATTTTTTATGTTTGAAAGTTTTACCAAAAGAACAAAACCAAAAAAAAAAATTAAGTTGAATTTTTTTGTTTTTGTTTTCTTAATTTTCTTGTTATTTTTCATTTTCATATGATTAATGTGAAAGTGCATATGTGCAAACAATTTTTTGTTTTTAAAGATGAATTGGATATTGAGGGTAACACAAGTTTCAAAAAAAATTTTTTTTTTTGATAAATTTTTATTCTTTTATTGTTATTGTTTTAGTAACATGAATGACAAGAATTTTAAGTAAGTAAAATCATATAAGGATTTTTTTTTGAGTTGGGATAATAATGTAAATTTTATTTAGAGATTGAGTAGAACATCTTGAAGTGGTGGACAAAATATTTCATATGATTTTTAAAAAAAAATTTGTTTATTAGAGCATATGTATGTATGTATATGCATGTATATAAAATTTAAATTATTTTGTGAATTTAAAAAACTGAATTATGTTCATTTTTCCCTTTCGAACCTTATATATCAAATATTCAAATGATTGAACAAATCAAACAGTTTTAAAATTAAATGACAATCCCAACCATTTTTCTATAAAAGTTAACAGTTTGAATTACCAATGTTTTAAATTATTACTTGCAAGGGCAAGTTTTAATTACAGCTTACATTTACCCTTAATTTCTCTTTATAATACTTTCGTTATGTGGTGTTGTTGATCTTGTCTCATTATTTAAAATTTTCGTACACCAAGCACTGTTGTTATTTTTGCTATAATTTTTATAGGAAAAGTACTCTTTTACTAGATTTTCGCATTCTTAACTACAGTACTACTGCAAAGCCGTTTTCCCTGTCATTATTATATTTTTATTACAAAAACCACTTGTACAACAAAAAAAATGAATTTGGGGCTTATAATTAACTAACCAAATTAAGGGCCGGTTGTTAAAACGTTACTGCGAACACTAACTTGGAAATTTCATATTACTGAATATTCGCGTCGAATTAATTTTTAATAACATATTTTTTTTGTCAATATAAAAATAACAAAAAAAATCAAAATTATTCGCTAAAAGAATTTGATATAGTTAAATTTTAAGTTCGTGCTTTACACATGTGAATGAAAAGAAAAGAAAAAAACAATCAAAAAACAGGGAAAAGTGTACCTGTCGTCAAAATCAAAAATACGTACGTAGCGTGGTTCATTTAGGTTACTTGATATAAAATGTATGGGTATAGGAGCATTTTAAAATAAGCATAATGCGTCAAGCGTTTGTTTAAGTAAATGGCTTATTTTTTATTTTAATGATAAGCAAAAATTACTACCCTAGAACTGTCCGTACTATTTTTTTTGAGACAAAACATTACTGAAAAAAGAGGTTGAAAATAAGAATACTGACTTCAAGCAACTTATTATTGAATTTGATCTATAATTAGTATACGTATGTACTTCAACAAAAAAAAAATTTAAGAATATTAAAACAACTTATTGCTGATATTATTTCATGCAATATCGTAAATAAAGACTCCCATAAAATTATGTTAACATTGTTCTCTTAATAATATTTTACCTTGAAAATTTTTTAATTAAAAACTGATGAACTGTTGGAGGTAAGAAAAAAGTAAAATATCAATATTATCTTACTAAAAATATAATTTGTATTTATAAATTTTTAATCTTATTCTTCTTATGTGTTTTAGAGAATTTCAATTACATTATGTAAACTTTATGCTTGTCAAATACAAATATGTACTTAAAATTAATTTTTTATAACATACATAAATATTATGTCCAAATACATATACTATATAGGTATATAGTATATTATGTGTAAGTACAATAAGCCTGAACAAATATTAAGACCTTTGTAAATTCAATACGTGTAAAAAAATAATGAAAAAATTCAAAGAAATTATTGTAAAATATCCGAATATCGTTCTTATCAATAAGAAATCATATTTAAAATGACAAAAAAAAAAATATGTATTAGTACTTATAACTACATTTATATACATACATACCTACTTTTTTTTCTATTCTACTTTATTCTTGTTTATCTACTTAAGAGAAGGTGAAAAAGAAAAGTACACAATCCCCGATAATTTTATATAAAAGTAACCGACCGCTAAAGATACGCACAATTTACACTTTATTAAATTAAAATGTTTTTATTTTTTTTTTTTAAATAAACATTCACAAGTATATGTACATAAGTATTAAGAGGTTTAATTTATATTAAAGAGAAAATCGATATGAAAATATTGTCAGTGATGATGTTTCAATTAAAAGTAGCGGACATTTTAAAATTAATTAAGAATTTTAAAAGACGAGACTGCATTTAAGGCTGTAACAGTTCATCTGCAAGATTAATTTGTATTGCAAAACTATAATTGAGCTTTCTTTTCGATTGGAAAATTAGCAAATTGCAAAATTACGACTGTTAACAAACGTAAATAACAAATTAAGTATTTTCTAATTTTTTTTCTGTAATTTTAAGCATTTACTCTTAATTGAACGAATGATACACAATCTGGTGCCATATCATTTCTATAAATGTATTTGCCCTCTATAGGCATACAAAAATACAAAAACCATAAATATTACAAAATGTAATTTTTTCTCTGCTTTTGGTTATCAGCCGCCGTCCCTTGGTTGTCATATATAACAACATACGTACATACAAATTCATATGTATGCGCTATGTACATGTAGATTATGAAAAAATATCGGTTATCTATTAAAAACATTTCAAACTTTTTTCTCTAACTTTATCAATACAACAAAAAAAAAAAATTAAAAATAATAAAAATAAGAAAAAAAATGTTTGTGATGGGGGTATTTGAACTCATTACCTTGTAGGCGGTCATTACACTTTATTGTTTTTTCTTCTCTTTTCTTTTTTTTTTTTATTTTATTATATTTTATGCAATCATAATAATTGGTAAAGCTTACAAATGAATACAACAGTAAAAAAAAAAAATAAAAAAAAATGAGAAAATTAAAATAAACTAAATAATCACAATAAATATACAAGCAGCAATAACAAAATAAAAAAGTGAAAAAAGAGAGAAAAAAAAAATAAAATGAGTAAAACAGAATAGAAAAACCAAAATGACCGTCACCGCGACCGCTGTATGCCAATTTTTAAAAATTGAACAGAAATATGAAAAGAAATAAAATAAAAACTAAATGATAATTGCAAATGTATATTTGTATAATGTACGAGTATCTATAGATGATGTTATAAACATGTTAACAACATCATCTACATATTTATATATACTTAACACAATTTTCAAATTTAAATTATACAGTCTTGCTCATTAAAATAGCACACTTTCAGAAAAAATTCAAAATGTTAAAAAAAAATGTAAATTTTAGGTAATATTAAAAAAATTGTATCATAAATTTATTTTAATTAACTAAAACAAAGAACATAACTTCATTTAAGAAACAAAAAATAAGAATTAATAATAAAATAGAGTACTTTTTTAAAAATAGCTGAAATTCAGGTGCTCATTAAAATAGCACACGCATAAGAATGTTAATAAAATAAGACAATATTTAGCAAAAATCATTTTTTTTTTTAAATTAGTCGCTTAGTATTTGGTTGGGCAACCATTGTTAGATAAAACTGTACTCAATCTTCGAGGTAAACTTTCCACTAGAACTCTATATCTTTCGGGAGGTATGGACTCCCACCTTTCTTTATAACGGATCATAATTCATTCAAATTCTTTGGTTTTTTTATTTGTACATAAGCATCTACACCTTCCACAGATTCTCAATCGGATTGAGGTCTGGGTTTTGAGCAGGCCAACCCAAAACCTTAATTTTCTGTTGATTGAGCCGAGATTTTACTAAATTGTATGTGTGCTTGGGATCGTTCTCATGCATAAATGTCCAAGACAACGGCATGTTATTATCAGCAAAGGGCTCCAAATGCTACTCCAATATTGATTTGTAAAGAAAACGATCCATTTTTGAAGTTATTCGCACAATCGTGCCAGTACCATGCCAGGAAAAAGTTGCCCACACCATAACATTATCACCGCCATGCTTTACAGTTTTTGTAGTATACTTTGAATCGAACTTTTAGTTAGATGGACGCCAAACATGTTTTTTTCCGTCAGATCCCATTCGATTTAACTTAGATTTATCCGACCAAACCACATTTTTCCAAAAATTTACACAATTTTTGCCATAAGTTTTTGGAAATAAAATTCTGACTTTTAGATTTTTTTGCGAAACAAATGGCTTGGCTTGTGGTATGGACCCTCTTAATTCCACTTCACTCAAACGACGTCGTATAGTGGGGGGACTAATTATCACGTTATGTTCATATTCCAATTTGGATTTAATTTGTGGACATGTTACAAATGGGTCCTTTTTCGTCATATTTATTAGCAAATAATCCTCACATGCAGTGGTTTTTCTGGGTTTCCGCTGCTGTAATATTTTTTCACAAGTATTGTGTGTTGAGAAATAATGTATTGCATTATAAACAGCACATCTAGACCAGTCAACAATTTTAGAAATTTTCGAAACCAATTTTTTTTTCGGATTTTAATTTTAAGATCCACGATCTCTTTTTAGGGCTGATATGCTTAGACCTACCCATGATTCCAAACTAAAAATTGTCTCAAACTTGTAAATTTAATTTTAAATTTGCTATTTTATAACAATCGGAAACAATTATTGTTTTGTAATAATGTATTAGCTTCCTTTATTAAAGTGTGCTATTTAAATGAGCACAGGACTAACTGTGCCCTTAAAAACAAATATAATAAAAAAGGGCAACAAAATCAGTAAACAAAAAAAAATCTAATGCAAAAGTTGGACTTTGAGTTGAAATTACAAAATTTACCTACATCACATAAGAATATGTAAGAACATGGAAGTTATTAACAATCCAAACACTTTTTTTCGTAATTTTACGTAGTGTGCTATTTTAATGAGCAAGACTGTATATGAAGAACACAACATACCAACATATGCTAAATTTCTATTCAATGAAAAAAAAAATAACTAAAATAAAAATTGCATTGCGAGAGTGTTATTGTTTTGGTTTTAAATTTTCGTAGTAGCGACTAGCGTGAAACAAAAACAAGATCACTAATAAACATGTACTTTATTTAACCAATTGCAGAACATTAAGGATTAATATAATTAAGATATTATTCAAAGGCAGATTTTAGATAGTTGTTTTAAAAGTTAAGTAAAGTCATTATATATACTTTTTTTTCAAAAATCGAAGGGACAGCCCTGCCAATTTGTGTATTTATTGTTTAGAAAATCATTAAACCTTATTCGAGCTTCTGAAATTTGCTTCGTTTAAATTATTTCTAAGATAGTTTCACCTTTAGACTCGCAACTGGTACTCGTATCAAGCATTTTCCATTAAAGATCAATCCGTCGATTTTTTTTCTTTGATTTAACGAAATTCTTGAAATTTAACACTTTTGTTAAATTGAAACCAAATCAAACAAAATTACTGATTTTTTGAAAATATTTGATATGCAAAATCAGCTTTAGAATTTTTTAGTAAATTTTAAAATTAATTTGTTAGGAAGGGTGGCAAATTCATCATTCGTATTTAAAAATCGATAAACTCAAATTTTTAAATTTCTTTTCTACTCCTATTGTAATAAATCACAAAGGTTATTTTAATTTTACATATGAGAGAGTTATGGATAATAAATTTATTCACAGTATTTTGCTTATAAATGTCAAAAAAATAATGATTGCCATTAAAATGCTGCAAATGCTAAAATTGTTGAATAATGCATACAACAAACAGACATTGAGGACAGAAATTTCAAAAAAAAAAAATAAAAAAAAATGAAAGAAAAAAAGCTTTGATAATTTTTTTTCTTATTTTTTTTTTCTATTTATCTATTTTTATTTTTTTATCTTTATGAGTGTTGAATTTCTATTTTGAGTTTTTCTATATTTTAGTATAAAATTTTTATATGCAATTTTTTAAATATAGAAAATGTACGTATAGAATGTGAAACAAAATCAAAAGAATGATGCATTCAGTTAGGCAGGCAGGCATGTGTAATGTTATCAAACAGTAAGTTTTCTATTGCAGCTACTGCCATGAACTGTCAATTTCAGTATTATTTACTTTATTTATTTATTTATCTTTTTTTTTTGTTTTTCATTTTTAATTTTGCTTTTACGTTTCTGGCTGTATAATCAGCCGGTAGTTTTAATTTTTTCTTCTCTTTTTTCATTTGCAAATAAAATGTTCGCAAATATACAAATGTACTTGTAGTAAATAAATACATAATGTAATGTAAAAATTGCATTTTATTGTACTTAAAAGAGAGATGCATAATTATGTTTTGCATTGTTTAATATAAAAAATGTATTTTAAAAGAATTTCAATTTATTTTATACTAAAAAATTGTATGCATTTTAAATTATGTAGGCACATGTGTAAAAAATTTTAAATATTTAAATATTTGAAAGTCTCAATATGCCGGCATTTCTACATATGCTTCGACATTATATGTATATGTATATATACAATACCGGCATACATACCATTTATTTAAATAAATCATTTATAATATTTACAATCGATTAAAGAAAATCGTGATTGAAATTGCTAATTGCTTTCAAAATATCATTTTATTGTTAGAGATATCTGCATATACATACATACATCTATTATATATGCACATACTATATGTACATATGTATGCAAAAGACGTTCAACAATAATTAAATTTACTTGTTATTTTGTTAAAAATTTAAAAAATCATTTAATGCATAATCTTCTTTTGATAAAAGTTCATTGTCTTCTTTAAATTGTGAGAAAAAAAATAAATATTCAACTTTTATAAAGGAACAACCGATTATAAAATACCGCCAATATTGCATTTTAGAATAAAAAATAATCTTATATATAGAAAGTCAATTTTTGAGTAATTACAAAAATTATGTTGAAAGATTATTTTTTATTATTTGCTCGTTTTAAATTTTCTTGTTATTCCCTTACAATACTATGAGCTTAGATAATTTGTTAAATTTGAAAAAAGAATTGATAAGAATTTGTCTGATTTTCGATCCGGTTATTTAATATTAGGCGAATTGCTATATGTAAACTTAAGCCATTAATTGCCATGCAAAATTAGCAATCCATAAAGATTTTGATTACTTAAAGGTTTTAATGTTTTAATGTTAGACGACAATTATAACAAATTTTTTTATTACTCCCAATTTTTATTAAATATGTAATGTACTTGTTATTTTTTAAATTATGAGACCGAGAGGGGGGTATAATATTGAAGGTATAATATTGTTCCGTTGAATTATACAATAATATAATCAGGGGAATTCAAATCAATTTAACTTAAAGAGAATTTATGCTTGGCGAATTTTGTCATAACTTTACATTGTAAAAAGCTACATATATAAAAGCTCAATTAGGTCATAACACATTTGTTGCGATAAATTGAGTTTTAAAACCTGATGGTTGTGTGGACATATGCTTTAAATATATATATAATGTGGGGGGGGGGGCATTTTTTAGCGACATTTAAGTATGTTATAATGTTCAGAAAAGTGCATAGACTTTAAGGAATTACATATCTCATCTGATCACATGAATCGGTAAATCATATGTAAATTTACTGTTCACTGCATACTTAATTATTTTGTCCTAAATTTATTTTGAATAATACACAAAATAAAATCGAGTAGTGGATATAAGATAATGAAAATATTGTTCTCTCACCCACTCTCCCGCTACTTACTTTGAAATTAATTGATAAGGAGATGAGAGTTTAATTGTTATATCATAATATACTGTCTAATAAAGCATTGAAAATAATAATTATAATTGAAAATAAAATTTTGTAATAAATGAGAAATTTCCCATTTATTACAAAATTTTCCTCTAAATCCCTCTTTTATTAGTTTTCATGTAATCAAAAATGTTTTCTATAGGTATTCACTGATTATAATTCAAAAATTACTTAACAATTATAATTTTCTTTTTTTTACAAAATAATTATTTACCCGATTAATTTTCGACTACATACACACATATAAATGAATGAGGAAAAATTAATTTAATTCTTATCTTAATTTAAAAAAGAAATCGTTTTTATGAGGTTATCGTGATACAAAAGTATAACAATTTGTAATCATAAATGTAAATGAATATTTTAAAAAAAAAGAAAAAGAAAAAATAGATTAAAAAAAAGTGAAATATCGTATTTTCACGTTGTAATTAAATTAAATGAAATATTCCCACCTCTTTATAAATGTATAACACAGATATACGATATATAATGTTATACATATGGTATATTTATAAAATGATGATGGTATTGTTATAATATGGTAACATTTTCATTCTCATTTTTATAATAACATATAATATTGTTATAATATTAATGTTGTAATAATCGGCTTATCGGTTGATGTTCTTTTTCTAGATTTCTTGAGAAATTTATGTATATGTACTTATAGAGCTATGTATGAAAAATAACTACAAGAAAGTATTTGAAAAAGAAATTATTTTTTAATTTAATTTTATTTTATATATTTAAATAATCAATTGTAGTACTCATACTTCTTAATTTTTATAATCCATACATATGTTTATGAATATTGTATTTTTAAATTGGAAATTAATTAGAAAAATTATACGGTATTTTTTTTGAGAAGCCGCCTGGATTTCAATCTTGCCTCCATATGGAAGAACATTTTGTCTCTAAATGATTTAATTTTGTTCGAAGAAAATTAATATACGGCTAGATTTTAACCTTACGAGAGAAAATGATTCTAAATTCAAAACTTCACATTGATTTAGCAAAATACTTTCATTGAATTTGTTAACAATTTTACTTACATAAAAGATATAATCTCAAAATCTAGTTGATAACTTGTTAAGGTTTATAAATAACTTCCGTAAAGTGCTGATTTATTAGTTGTTAACGATGATGAAATCAGTTTGAGACCGATTTTTAGCTCAGTTTGATGGCCTCCTGGACGAACGGAAAACATAGAATATGTATTTTTGCTTTATCATTTTTATATAACAGAGAGCCTTATTCTAGTTGTCGCGTCACTTACGTGACATTAGTCGTTGTCGCTGTCACATCATTTGAAATGTGGTATTCTGGTTGTCGAGTGATGTGAGTGCGAGAAATAATCGAAAATGAAATGTTTCAAGTAAAATTGATACATTTTAAAAAAAAATTTCGGCGAGTAAAGTTGAAACTAAAAAAATTTTCAGTGTATATATTTATATTTCTAAATAATAAAAAATGTCATTTGCTTTATGGTTTACGAATTCCTCTCATTCCGGTAGTGATGAAATTAAAAAGAAACAACAATTAAGGATCGAAAGATTTAAGATTAGCGACAGCTCTAATCCATTGGATTTGCCAAATTTTTTCTAGTAAATTAGTTGCAAACATTTTATTTTATAAAAATTGGTAATTTACATATTATTTAAGCTGATTTACATGGAAATTATCATATTTTTTGAAATGTAAGAGCCGAATATAGCAGTTCAGAGCCAGAGAAATATTCTTTAATTTTATAATTTTTTAGTATTTTATCAAACAACTTTAGGGATAAATTAGAGGAATATTTGCTCTCAAAATTGTTTCAATTGTTTTTATTCAAATTAAATGACGACGGACAAATTAACAAGACACCCCTTCGCCTCCCCACCCGCCTATTACGGTGAGAAATTATTTTTATATTTTTCTCAATTTAATATTATGAAACAAATAATAAATGTAGAATTAATTTCATTTGAAATATCATTAATATTTAACATTGTGTAGTGTTTAATCAAAATTTTTTAATTCAGTCGAATTCTATTAGTTCTATTAGTACTATTAAATTTAACTAATAATATTTAAAATTTTAAACGAATAAGCGAATGAATTTTAATTTGTTCGCGTATGAAATAACAAATTTTTTTTTTTTTTTTTTTGGATTTTCTTACAAAATCCATTAGGTCAATTACTTTCAAAAAAAACTTCAATTTAAATTAAAAAAACCAAATTTTTTTCGGCTATTGATTATTAATATTTATATGTCTATATCTATATATAGTATACACTATAGATCTAAATGTGTATATAATATTTATAGTGTACACCATTTCGCGTATAAATACAGACATATAATATGCACTTGTACGATATTAAACTTGTTTGTTTAATAATATTTATGTACATGTACACAATATTCAATTGAATTTAGGCAAGTCAATAATCGACCAAATAAATTTACCTTTAATTCATTTTCATGTTAGCAATTACATTCAAATATTATATAGGTACATACTCGTATATACAATTTGTTGGTATCTTTTCTCAATAAAATTGCAAAATAATCAATTTTTTAACCAATTACAATTACATTAAAGTCCATTAATGTAGGTTTATTAAAGAAATATTATTACAACATAACTACATACATACGTATATATGTATATTATGTACATGTAATGAATATATTAAGTGTACCTATGAATTGAAAATCATTTTACTCTTGTACAGTTTTGTATATTTTACAGGTGTAACATAAAAATACTCGTATCTATTGGAATAAAAATAATCTAAATCTTTAAAATTCATAAATTTTTACTTTATTTTTTTTTTTATGTATATGCATTGATTTTAATCAAATCTTTCACCTCCAGATCAGTTAAACTTTATTTAGTATACGGAGATTTGGTTTTGCCAAACCAAACACAATTCAATAAAATTTTAAATTGTATTCATAAGCATTAATTTTCCTTAAAAAAGAACAAAATATATCTAAGCATCTATAATCTATGGGCTCTTGTTATTATAGATAAAGTGTAAACGTACTCGTATACGTGTAAGTAAAATTGTTGTAAAATTTTGTTGCTATTTTATTTTTGTTAGTAAATTGATAAATTTTGTAATATTCATTTTAAATAATAAATATAGTTATTACACCTTCAAATTTGTATAAAAATTTATGAATAATTCCCTGTGGGAAAATTTTTGATTCGGTAAAAATAACATTAATTTTAAAGTTAAAAAAAAAAATATTCCCATTCAATTTTTTTTTTTCGTTTAAAAATGAAAAACCAATTTTTTTTTTGAGAAATAATTTATTATTGAGAATAATGAATGGTAATAAACTATTGAAAAGTAATAATTTAAGGCGTAAATATGCAATATTAAATTCAGTTGTTCATCTTATTTGTTTAAGAATGAACTTTTAATACGTGTGTCGGAATATTGCTTGATTTGGGTCAGCAATAAAATTTGAATAGGATTAAAATTGTAATAAAGATGTAAAAGAGAATAAACAAAAGAAAACCCTTGACGTGTGGTAAAATTTGTGAGATTTTTATAAAATAAAATAATTATAATTTAATTTTAAACAAGTGTAATATTTTTTTCCTATTTTTGTGCAGTCATGCTTTTTCAATTTTAATTTTTATTCTTTAAACATTTAGGATACAAGTGATTTTATTTTAGAAATTAATGTAAACGAGGAATTCATCATTAGATAATGCTAGTGTAAGGGTTAATTAAATCTTTGAAAATCGAATTTCTATAAATTTATTTTTAAGTCTTGGACTTCAGTAACTTTTAATTCAGCTTCTTATTTGAATATATTACGATTTGCTGTTTAGGATGGTTTTTGATTTTGAGTTTATAATTTTTCTCTTTGATGTTCAATTTGTGTTGAATTTATTCAAAAATTTTTATTGAATTACCTTCGAAAGGAGCAAGATACAAAGTTAGGAAAGTATTTCAATTCTCACACAATTATTTCGTTATAGTTAAGACCAGTTTGAAATCTGATCACATTGAATATTCACTTGAAATATTAGTTTTTAAACGCTGGAGTGCCACATAAAAATTGTATATAATTAATGTTGCAAAATTAAAGGGTTAAAAAAAAAATTTTTTTTGTTATCTGAAATAAAAATTTATGCAATTAAATGCATGTACACTTTAATTTTTATAATTATTATGCATAAAATATTCACAAAATCATACTTACTTACATATGCAAAGAAATTGAATTTAAATTAATTATTCATTAGTATGTGTACAAACAAAAAGGTTGGGCCCTACAAGAAATTAACAATATTTAAAAAACAAAAATAAATTTTACAATTCAGGAATTCTGAAATTTTCGAATATGCTTAAAAATAATGATTTGTTTTTGAAATTTTTAAATTATAGAAGAACTTTTTATATGAGCTGTTATATTACATAATAATATACAGATGCAATTAAATAATAAATATATTTAATTAAAAGTTAATTGAATTAAAAACAAAAGTATAAAATTCAATAATTTTGCTTCCTGTTTCTATCATAGTCTCCTTGAATTACTCGAATCAGTATTTTGATAATCAAATCACAGTTAAATAGAATTCGTGTGCTAATATTTTTAAGTTTTATTCGAAAATTAAGTATTCGTAGAGCTCAATTCGTTTTATCGACTCAGATTTCGATGATAAGAAAGAATAACTGTATATATGAATAGAACTATAGAATCAATAACAAGAACGAAGAAAAAAAAAACTGGAAATTTTCAAAGATATAATTTTGATCTCAATTTGCAAAATTTTCAAACCTTAAATTTTGTAAGAAAATATGCTGCCAATACTGAGGTCAGCTGATGTTTTATATAATGATTATTATTAATGATGATTACAAAAGTAAGTGATAACGGTGATGATGATGATTATTATAAAAGATCATATAATACTTAATATTTTAATGGTCATATGATAATGATTGAGATAATTTTTTTTATTTTTTTCTTTTAAATGAAATCATTGTGTATGGTGGATTTTCTTTTAATAAAAATAATGTTGAGGTTCATAATGATTATAATGGTAATGATGATGATGATAATATTGAAGATCATATGGATGGATGACATGTTTGCGCAATGTAATCTAATTACATACGTATATGTACATGATTCTGTCTGCTATAATCATCAATTGAATCAACTCTAAATTTAATAATGTGTTTCTTTGCTTTGCTTTGCTTTTGCTATCTTTCTGTTTCTGTTTATTTTTCATTTTTCTTTGTTTTTTTATTGTTTTTTTTCTGTTAATATTTCTTGCATCAGTCTTTTAGATATAAAATTGTACAAATAATTATTTCTCTTTACTGCACTTCTTGTGTCTCTCTCTTTTTTTTTTTTGTTTTTGCATGACTGCGTTATTTAAAACTCTAAAATAAAACTTTTATTATTTTGTGTTTGTGATGATGAGTGTGTAACTGTAGAGTGGTTTTCAGAGATCAGATTGAGTGAATGTTATAAAGAGGATGGCATTGACCCAGAATATCTCCTTGAGATTTGTAAAAAAAAAAATTTATTTTTTTGTTTTATCATATTTGTTTATTGTTTCATTTATTTTATTTTTTTGTTTTTGTTTTTTGAAATCATCAAACGGACGGACGTAAATTTTTGACGGCTTATTATGAGTCGGATTAATAAATATAATATTATGTATGTTGTTTATACATGTGCATATGTGAGTATATCAGTTCTATGTGCACATGAATTTCAAATGCGTATTCAAAGAAATAAAAATATGTGATAAAAATGTAATAATAAAAGTGTGATATTAAGTAAAATGAAAAATAATTTTTTTTTTTAATTTTTTTTTAAATGCG
Organism: Condylostylus longicornis; assembly: GCF_029603195.1. Classification (NCBI taxonomy): domain Eukaryota; kingdom Metazoa; phylum Arthropoda; class Insecta; order Diptera; family Dolichopodidae; genus Condylostylus; species Condylostylus longicornis. The sequence goes on along the minus strand of NW_026577973.1, from coordinate 12,949,792 downwards.
GAATATGAATTATTTTTTATAAAAAAATCATAAGTATTTACTCAAAAAGAGAATAAAGTAAATACTTGCAATATTGTTGTAAGCAGTGAATGCTTATGCACATATTTATATACATATACGGTTCAAGACTAAGGACTTTTTTTTTTAGTACAATCTTTTTTCTTCTCTTATCTATATTTTGTTCTTTAACACGTTTTTTATATACATACATTTATATTTCTTATTATATACGACTTGCATACATATACATACATATACATTATGTGTATATATAAAATTCTATTGATAAAGAAATGAATTTGTGTTAAGATAAGGGGAGGCAAACCATAATGAAAATAATAAGTAAGTGGTGTTAATGGTTTTAATCAAAGAAAGTTTCATTTCATTTCATTTTTCATAATAAAAAATTTTACATTTTGTACTTTAACTTTAACAATTATGAATAATTTTTGTTGTATGATAAGCGATTTATAGGTCATTGCAACAATAAAATAATAATCATTGAAAGGAATATGTCACAAAAAAATGAAAAAAAATTCATATTTTTTTTTTCAGCTCAAAAGGGAGGAAAAATAATTGAATGCATGATAATAAGTGCATGCATAAATGGCTGTGAAATTTGTTTTAACTTTACTCTTTTTAAGAATTAAGATTTTGTTCTTCCTTTGAATTTTGGAATTTTAAAGAAGTTCCAGTGAGATTAATATGTATTGAGCATATATGAGTTTAGAAATTATATTCAAGTATCAGTTTGCTTGAATTCATTTTAAAGTTAAGAAAATCCATTTCTTTTTCTATTAAATACTAGATTTTATATGAAGCCACTAGTTATTTAAAATTTTCCTTTAAAATTATTGTAATTTCTCCAAGTTAACAGTTTGACCGAGTATGATTTATTTGCTTCAAAAAATTCGAACTTCTATTCTCTACTAGAAAAGTTATCTGTGATTGTAAAACCAGTAAATATAACCGTTTACAAATAATTTTGAAAGGTTCTGAAAAATTAATTCAACAATATAGCTGAACCTGTCTTTACATTCCAAAAAAATAAGGTATTCATCAAAGTAATGTTGATATATTTAGTTGCTTCATATTACATTCTAATCTTTAAAGCAGAAGCTTATATGTACGAGAGTTGTATAAGTATCACACTATATGCCAGAGGAGAACGACACTCGTGAGCGCAATGCGGCTCTTCTTTATTCTGCGACATTAGACAAGGTTGGAAAAAATTCATTTCTTGCTTTATTTTCCTAAAATTATGAAAGTCTTGATTTTTCCGTATAAATTTTAAAGGGTTTTTAAAAATTGTTATCCAATTTTCTCATTCTCACCCAAAGTAATCTATCGAGCTTCAATAAAGATTTCAATAATATCTCATTACATAATGTATGCCTTAACAAGATATCATCTAGATTTTAAAAAAATTTGCGGCAATTATTCAAGTTTATTCAAGATTTGTATCTACTACACTATTAAGTAAAGAATTATTCCTTTTCCATATGAAAGAGAAAGAACTTACCCCCCTTCTTTTCAAATGCTTAATTGATGTTTTATAAAATTTTAATATATTTGAAACTTTTGAAATTTTGAATTTTTTGGTTCTTGTCAGGATAAATTCGGCCATAAGGCAAACAAAATATGCTTGGATTCAGTAGCCAATTATATTTTTCAATTTTTACTTGTGATTTTTTATAATTTATTAATTCTTGTTAATTTATAAGTCAAAACTGTTATATAGAATTATCAATATATTAAAAATATATAATAATATTGAAAAGTAAATATTTCAATTAAATGACATTTGTAAATAAATAATTTTGAAATTTTATTATTAACACTTTTTTTCTTTGAAAATTTTCAAATTTAGACAACTACAAATTCATACTAGAATCTATTTTTCATTTCTAAATCCGAAAACATGTCAGAACGGACTTGCGTTATTTGTTCAATAAATTATTTATTTAATAGATTTTTCTTATTTGAAAATAAATTTATGAGAAAACTCATATATTCTGACATACGTGTGAATTACCTGTTTTAATATCTATAAATGGAATTGCAATTGCAATCATTTTATCGTTTTACAATTATTATTATTGCGATTTAAGATACATTTTTAATTGTTACATTTTTTTGCGTGATATGTTTATCGTAAATAACTTTTGACACTATGTTACTGATAAACACTGACATTTCAATGTATAGACATAATGTAAGATTTTCTTAAGTTTTTTTTTTTGGTCTGTCAATATTATATTTTTAATATACATATGTACATAGATATGCCATTCATCATTTCGAAAATCAATTAACTTCTGATTTTTATTCTATACACAATTATTCATTACATCTGTTTATTAAGTTAGTACGTATGTGCAAAATGTATGTAAATTGTAACTTTATTTCTGATTTCAATTTGTGCTCTAATTCTACATCGCAAGTACGAATTATTTAAATTTCAATTATAAAATCTCAAAAAAAAATGTGCTTTAGAATTTAATTTTGTACGTATAATTTCTTTTGTTTTTTATAGGTACATATAGGTACATTGTAAGTCCAACCAACACCATAAAATTGAAAATTATATTCCTTAAAATCTTAAATATCAGACAATAATTGTTATAAATATGAACAAAATTATTGTAGACTTAAAATGTTCTTGTTAAGAGTTGTAATTTCGCCACACTTCGCCACGAATTTAAAAAATGAAATCTCAATTTTTTGTCTTTAACATTAAAGTTTTGTCGGTAATTCGATTACATTTTTAGGATGCTCAGTAGAATCAAATCATGGAAGAGTTTTGAGTAAATCTTAATCATCTATTCTATAAATTTGAATATTGAGCCAATTAAACTCGAATAAATGTACGTACATAACTACTCCAATTAATTATTTTATTTTTGTATGCCTTTTTGTATGTTATTATAGAGGTATATCTTTAACTAAAACGCGAAAATTTTGCATAAAATTTCGGAATTGTGCTGAATGAACTCAACTTTAAAATGCTAATCTCTCTTTTTTTTTTGTTCTTCTTACTTTATTGCAAAAACAAATGATATCCTAAAAATCTAATAACAAGATAAATATTTGGTTTAATTTTAATTTCATTTTATAAATAATTTTTATCTCATTTCGTATCAAACATCTATATACATACATTTTTTTTCATTACATTAATAAAACATTTTTATTTTTAATCCAAATTAAATTATCAAAAAGAAAAAGAAAAAAAAGTAGAGACTAAGGTAGAGTTTTTGTTGAAAGATTTGACGCGATAAAAGGAAAAAATATTCACAAATTTTTAAAAGTTGTCAAAATTGATTCAAATTAACAATTAAGGCTAGCTATATACAAAATATATACAACAGCATTCATTCAAAATATTCATGTATTTTTAAGCCATTAATATTTTGTACAGTTGAGTATAGAATACAGTTATTTGTTTTTGAAATTTAATAGGGAATTCTTCAATATTTGATCGGTCGTTGATTCGCTTTATCAAAATGCTTGTATGCAAAACTCTTCCAGAAATTTAGCAACAACCATCGACAATTAATTGATTAACCCAACTAATATTTTTAAAAATTTACATTATTAATTATATATACCTTTTTAATATCTTTAATTTAGATCTGATTTCTATATTACAGCTGCATTTTACAAAAGAAATGAAGAAAAGTAAATCTAATATTGTTCTTACTAATCTAAATCAGATTTAATATCTGAATGTTTTTAGATTTTAAAGCTATTTTTTCTGCTTCAGAGTATGGAGGATATACCTGAGAGCATTATTTTTTATATTATTCACAAAATGTCGTAAATATGTCAATATCCTCAAGAGAATCATATACCTTCCCTTAAAGGCAAATACTCAAATATTTACTTTGAAAACCTTAAACTGAAAAAATAGTAATTATTTTGATTACTGTTTCAATTTTGTCGGCAAATCTTATTCACCGCTTTACTGCTTAAGGTCACCAATCTTATAAAACAAATTTTTTCCACCACTGTATATATTTCTGATTGTACTATTTGTATTTGTTTTATAGTAAATTTTCTTGTAGCATTTTTTATTATGTATGGGAGCAACAAAATAACTTGCGCTAAACTTTTTTCCTTTTAAATTCGCAAATCAAATTTCCAGATATGAAATAGAATATAATGTAAGAAAAAAAAATAAATAAAAATAAAACAGAATAAAAAACCGACCGATTTTAACATTATTTAACAAATAATTGATTGACGTTTGACAATTTGCAAAATTATGCTACAACATTAAAAAAAAAACTTATTCCATTTTTCTTATTTTAAATTTTTTATTTAGTTAAATACAAAATCATGATATAAATTTGAAATTCTTTTTCATTACATACTTTAAGATAAATATTTTTATACAAAATTTTTTATGATGACAAAAAACAAAAACAACAACAACAACAACGTTGACCTGACCACAGACATTGATGGAATATTGTAGGCAGTTATAATGTTTTACCACTTAAAATATTAGCCATGCCATAAATGGTTTCTCTAAACAATATTTGAATTATTTGTTAACTTGGCACCCATTGAATCTAATTTACTTAACTAGCTGTATAGCTGTTCTTAATTATAACAATATATGCCAGTAAACGAGTACACTTTATTAAATATTATAAAATTTATAAGAGTATTTTTTTTTTCCTTTGTTCATTTTTAATTTTCGTTTTTATTTTTAAAAAATTTTTTGTTTTTTATTTAGCATTTTTCAAAACAAAATTAACAAGAAGAGAGTTTATTAATTCTACTCTGTCCTTCCGTTCCGGTTTAAAAAACTTAAACATTTTAAAGTAGAAAGTTGAAATTTTAGATACAAATAGATTTTTGTTAGAAATTTATTTCTATAGAACATTTTTTACTTATCTTCAATTTGCTGAAAGTTATAGCCCACCAAAACTCTAAATACACACTTTTTTGACCAATTATTGCAGTATAACCACAAATATTCCGAAAACGTAGAAATATAGGGGCATGTGCCTTCAATTGTGAAATATTCTTTAACTTTCCTTCCAAGTTATCGTTATCTCGTTGTAAGTTATCTCCCAAAATTACTTAAGTAGTAATATTTTAATTTTGGGCACGTACATTTAAGCAGCAAACTCCTTCACATTTCTATAAAAAATAAAAGCTATCAGTAAATGCCGTGCTATCAAAAAAGGTTATTATTCAGCTTAATTCACTTATAAAGCCGCCGAATTCGACCATTACTTTAATGCTTCTTTTAATATTTTTTCTCATCCCAAAAGTATGCAATGATTTTTGTAAACGTACTATTAATGGGAACTGCAAAATTCTTTTTGAAAAAAGGTGCTACTTCAAAAAGAATTGTTTCATTCAAATTTTATTTTCTTTATTAAATAATTTATGTTTATTAAAATAAATAAGAACCGAAAAGGAATTATTCATATTCATTTTATTTTGTTTTCTTTTAAATTCATTAAAAAGTATAAAATAAGCTAAAAAAAAATAAAGCAACAAAAAATATTAAAAAAAATACAAAATTATTAATACAAAAAATTTTTAAAATAAATAAAAAATCACACCACCATCATTTTCTTTGTCTTAAGAAATGATTCTGTTTATTTTTTTTTTTTTATAATTCACGTACACAAAATTTTATATATTAAGATGAAAATAAAAAAAAAAAATTCAATTATCATAAATAAAGGTGAAAAAATAAATATTTTTTGAGAAAAAATATTTAAAAATCTTAAAATTTTGGAAATAATTTTGGGACACTTTATTTACCTTATATACACACATACATAACTGTATGTAAAAGAGAAGTAATCAGGTTGAAATGAACATTTTTAATGAAATAATTCGGTTTGACTTGAATTTGTCATATGTTATAATTTACGAGTGCATGAGTTTTTTTTTCACGGTCAATTTTTAATAAGGTGAAATTTTTTGTTTTTTTAAAATATGATGCCTATATAATAACAGTGGTACAACAGAAAGCGCACGTTTTCATCTGTTTTGTATTAAAATAATCGCGATAATTTTAAATATTTTAGTTGTAGATTTTATCAAGCAATCGCATTCAACTGCTCAATTTTTTATATTTTATAATGTTTACTAGATTTGAACGAAAACTGCAATTTTTTAACAATAATCATGTCTCAGTTTAAATTTAATTACAATTTTAATTTATTTTATTACAAATTTGGTAAATTAGATTTATTTTATTATTAAATTTAATATTGTTTAGTAAAATTTTTTATAAATTGTAACGCTAATTAAGAAATTTCAATTCAAAATTTTAAAAAATTATTGTAATTAACAGCTGAATCTTAAAGCAGGATTACAATCTGCAAAATACATGTATGTAGTAAAAATATAGTAGAAAAAATTAGCTAAAAAATTTAATAACATATGTATGTACGTCAATATATTGAGGCATTCGGCAAAATAAAAAAATTCATCTAAGTGCAATATTCTAGAAATGTAAATATGTGTTACTTTTGTGTTACGATGACTGGAGTTGAAAATTTCGGTTCGACACAGTGTACATACATACATTTTTCTTAAATAAGTTTTCATATTTAATCTCATATTTTAACACATTAGTTTCTTATTTAATCGATTTATTTGTTAAAATATAATTAACAACTGGATTCTATTATAGTCGCAAATTCAAAGTGGTGAACACTCTATTATACCGTGTACAACTTGCTTGACTTTTCAAACAATTTAAATCAAATATATTGATTTGAGTAATATTTATTTATGTGTATTTAATTAAAACTGAAAAGAAAGCATTACTGCTATTTTAAATGAATTTGAATTAGTTAGTATTCACGATACTAGACATAATTTTAAATAGTAGATGTAATACTAATTATAGGAATAGAATTAAGCTGTTAAGTTGACCGGTTGTCTTTTATTTTAGGAAATTTTTAAATGAAAAAAAATAATGTCCCTATAACTGAGTATAACGTCAAAGTTCCAATATTTATTGCGAAGTTTTAAAAATTTTCCGAATTCAATTTGATAGCCATATATAAATATGTACTTACGTACGAGTACGTACATATAATATGGCTATTGAATTTAATTGAGTAGACTTGGATAAATAGCCAATAAATGGACATTTAAAATTTTTTATTAATTCAATTTGATAACTAAATCATTTTATTATTTATGTCTTTAAATATCCGATTAAATACTTTAATTAATCACTCGCATATTATTTTGTTTTCTTACTTTTTCGGGTTGAAAAATCAATTTAGTTTAATCTCTATTTGATAATTTTATATTTAACTGACCTCTTTCAAAATTATTTAAGTGATTATTATAAGAAAAAAATGTTTTTTTTTTTTTTGATCTACAATAATATGGCACATTGTTTCTCTTTAACAAAAATAAAGAAATATTTCTTATTGCAATTTTTTAACAAAAAGAATAAGTTCAAAAACAACGAGAAAAAATAGAGTTGACCGTGTCAACTCTGTGATACCCGTGCGAATTTGTTATCCTATACGATAGTTATGAATATCCCATAGCTGATTATGGGACAGACACCTTAATTTATGAAAGATTTCAGTACTGTGTACTTTTTGTGTGCAAAATTTGAGTACTTTTCAATATTTTCTAAGATATGGCAAAACTGCTATTGAAGTTGTACGGCAGCTCCACAAGGAGTCAAGAAATTTCAACGATTTTTATAACACATAGCAACCCTAATAAATACACTTGTTTTCACAAGGTTTCTATATTATAATTCCAATAATTTTTCAGATATAGCCAAATAAATTTTGAAGTTGTATGGCAGCTACTCGAATCAGTACCCCAATCATGTCCAATTTAAATATCGTTCTGGCACTTACTACATTAAATCATTTGTGAAAATTTGGTGAACTTAGCTTAATTACTTTTTGAATTATCGATGTGACGGACGGATAGACAAAGCTAAATTTCTTAGTGTTACAAATGGTAAGGCAAATTTAATATACCCTTCGAACATACGTTCGTGCGGGTACTCGTATAAATATACGTACTAGCATACATACATACTTCATACATGAGTTATCACTTTATTTGGCAACATTTTTTTTGTTGTTGAGTTGAACATTAAGTTTGAATCATTCAAAACAATTTGAATTGAAACCAACTATAATTGGACATCCAACAATTTATTAACGATCAATGAGAATTTATACTTTATCTTTCTTAAATTTTTCATTTTTCATTAATTTTTTTTTGATTATTTTTTTAATTTTTAAATCTTTTAAATCTTTTTTTTTTGGTTTTCAAAATGTGCTGTACTCATGTCCGTATACCCATCCATATATGTGTGTAGTTATGTGCCTAATTTATAAAAGAGGCAAAAATTTGTAATAAATTGGGTATTATTTTTTATATTTCTGTTTTTTTTTTTCTTAACTTTTTTCGGTAGCGGACTTCAATAATGGCCATAAAACATGAGATTTATTCCGTTTCCACAATAATTTTTTTTTTCATTTGTGACTTTTATTAAAAATTCGAATTTTCTTTGTTTACTTTTTTAATTTTGTTTTTCTGCTTTTTATGTTAACTTGATTCGTCTGATCATAGGAATTGTTAAGCCATTAAAAACAGCAACAACACCGGAGAAGATGAAATAATTCAATTTTTTCTTCTTTTATTTTAAAGAGTTTATTTTTTTGGCTTTTCCTCTACTTTACTGTTCTCGTTTTATTTTTTATTTTAATATTTTTTTGGAAGTGTGATAGTGCTTGTATTTTTTTTTGTTATCTATATTATACTCTAACTAATAATGTCTATATATATATAAATATATGTATATGTGCATACAAACATTTGTATTGAATTCACATAATGAACACACGATAAATGGTGACATGATTAATTTGATAGAAAAACAATAAGTAAAAAAATTGTACAAAATATTACTGAAGCAAATAAAAATTTAGTAAACAGCAAAATTATTTAAGAAATTTTTTGAATTGACTTAGTTTCTTTGATATTGAATTGGATGCATATTTAAGCCCATAATATGTAAATATTAAAATAAAATATAAAAAAATTGCATACATGTGGGCGTTTTAATTTAAATTAATTAATATTTGTATAATGATTTTTTCGAGTGAGAAGAATGATTCGGTATTTCATATCTCGTTTTTTTTCTAAAGCGCATACAAAATTTATTCACATTGTTTTTGAAGATGAGACGTTCAGTCGATAATTTAAGCAAAAAATATAAAACTCCAATTGAAAAAATGAGTATTCCTATTAGAAAATAAAATATTCATTAGAAAAGTGCTGAATTTTGATTTGAAAGTGAATAAGAAGTGGGCTGAAAAAGCGTGATACACGATTAGACTGATAATATTTCGGCTTGCGAGTCGAATTTTAGTCAAATTTATTATAAAGTTATAAGAATTTTTAGTAAATCTTTGAGCAAGTTTGACAAATTTGTATTCAATTTGATACAAAATTTTTATTTGATTTCGAAATTTTAATTATTAAAATTGAAATTTAGTTTCGAATTTCATTTATTCAGTAAAATACTGAACTAAACAATTAAGAGTAGTAATGATTATTACGCAAAATTTTTCCTCTGTTGTGCGTTAAAATTGTGATTTTAACGCACAACATATTTTATTGTGGAAGAAAATTCAATGTTTTTCACTTTTAAGTTTTGTTAAAAAATCTGTAGAAAATTTGAGCTAAATTAAGGGTAAAAGATTTTCTCGTAGAGCACATCTTCGTCGACAATTAAATGAATACTGCGACTAGTTCATTAATTTTAAATTTTCAACAAATGCTTATAATTTTATTTTATTTTCAACGAATTTTAAATTTTCAAAGAATGCTTATATGACAGACAAACTAGCGTTTTTTAAAATAATTTCTTTTTTTATACAAAATGTACAGTAGATTTTCGCAGCTATTTTTTTTTTTGTTCTTTTTGATAAAGATCAACTTATATTGTGGCTTGTGGCGTTTATTTTACCTGAAAAAAAAAAATAAAAATATAATATATATATATATATGTATGTAATATACATATTTATATTTTAAATTCATACAATTTGACATCATATTGTATAAAAAAAAAATTTTTTTTTCTGTTAAGTTACTCAAATATGACTAATTTTAACAACAATAAGAAAAACGAAAAAGGTAAAATCATGTCATTTTAGTCAAATCAAGTTGCCATTTAGTTAACATACATATGCATACATACATAATGCGATGAACAAGTTTTCATTACTTATATGAATAATAAAAGAAAAATACAAATATAAGATTTCAGAGAGTCAAGTCGAATAAAAAAAAATCGAGTCAAAATGCATACATGGCTATAGATAGCATTTAATCATATATGTGTATATGTAGGTTATGTATGTGAATAGTTGATAAAACGAAAGAATTATGAAATACGCGTTTTTTTTTTTAATTTTGACTATGAATATTGAATGTTGTTTTTTCTAAATTTGGTTGATATTTAACGTGTATTTATTATAATAATTATACACGAGTATGATACCTTCTTTTTGAATTTATTTTGATTATTTTTATTTATAAAATTTAATGTGAATATCATCTAATAAGCCTTCTATTTTATAAGATAATCAACAATATACATAAGTTAAAAAGAATTTTTGATCGTTGTCCTTGTCTTTTAATGATAATTTAAATAATTTTATAAAATTTTATACAATTATGTTAAAATTTATTTGGAAGCCTACTTAAAATTAATTTTAAAAAACTATTTGAACAGAAATAATATAAGCAAAAGTACGTGTTGAGTTGGAGTCCAAGGGGAAAAGTTTTTGTAAAATTAGCCTTAGGTTTTTAATTTGGTATTAAATTATTTCTTGTAGTTGTTGGTATGCCTTGTCACTTCTATATTTTTGTATTTTATTTCTAAATTTTCAAGTTGTTCAAACTGTTTCATTAGTATGTTTGATAATAAACAAAAAATAAACGCCTAGGCAGGCAAGGCAAATAATAGAAGCTGAATTAGAGTTATAATAAAGTTGTTTAAATTGAAAATTTAAAAAAATATAAACTGAAAGTGAGAAATAAATAAAAAAATAATCTAATAAGAGAAAAATAAGTTATTATAAAAAACAATCAATAATAATAAACAGTCAAAATAACTGTTGTTGAATTTCTGCGCTGTTGTGAATATTGCGTGTAATGCAAGTCTGTACTGATTTCTATGAAAATTCATAATGCTTGTACTCATTTTCGCATACACTTATTGTAATTTATATGTCGTTGTTTTTGTTTGATTATTTTTTTGTTTTTTTCATTAATAACATGCACAAATGAACGGCACTATTTAATTATGATTGAATTTCATTAGAAATAAAAATGTTCTATTGGGAGATGATGAATGCAAAGTATATAATAATTAAAAATGGTGTGGAGCTGTTCCTTTAGTGCATAATTTTTATGTCGGCAAATTGTTTTACAAATTTGTATGGGACGATACTTTTGTAATAAAATATGTTTAAGTTAAGGATTGTTTTGGGAAAAACAGTTTTTTAAGGGTGGATAAAGGCATAATTTTTTTTTTTACAACAAAAATGTTCGGACGTCCATAACATGTTTTCGATATGTCAAATTCCTTTTCGGATTAAGATTCATAATAAAATTTCCGAGCTAATAACATTGTTTTATTTTTATTTTTTCATTTTAATATTTAGATTTCAGGAAAAAAAAACTCTCCTGAGAACTTATGCAAAATTGCTTTTATTCTTTTGGCCTGACGTCTTAGTTGCTATCAATCAATATCGTTTAAAATGAAGTATTTAAAAAAGCGCTGCGCTTTCAAACTAATCGAGGTCATTACGAATATATGATAATAATTTTATCTTAATAACTTTTGTATCAAATTGGCAACAATTTTTCTATTCTAAAGAATTTTGTGAAACATGTTTTCATACATAAAAAAAAAGTTATCCAAAAACAACTTCCAATTACTTCCAATTCCAAATTACTCCTAGATTTTTAAATTATTTCGATTGACAATAACTCTCTTGAAAATATACTCTTTTTACTATGGTATTATCATACTGCGATATACTGGAACTGAGTGTATTATATAATAAAATAGAAAAATAAATAAAAATAAAAATATTTAAATTAAATTTCATTGATATTGTCATTGAACTTATGTTCTTATTGTGAATATTATTTAACCATGAAAATTACTTCACCATATTATAATTAAATTGAAGTTAATAAAATAAATAAAAAACAAGAATATGAGTTGTGTGGTGGTGTAATAATAATTAGCCAACGTTAAATACATGCTTGCATAAATCTTTCGTGTCAATAATTTTACATTAAGCGCGCAAGTATATATTTATATATTATAATGCATGCAAGTATATTTTGTTGTCTTATACTAACATAATAATAATTCAAAATGACACTGTATGCCTTTATGTATTCTGAAAGTAATGAGCATTTATGTAGTTTATTTTATTTGTTCTATTAGATATAATACTCGTATGTGCATTGTACTTTATTTTAATATTTAAATTTATTTGGCACACACACACACACACACTGTGCATTCGTGATTAAGTTTCACTTGAAATATTAAATTTCAACGTTAATTTAATTAAAAAAATATGAAATGTCAATTTAAATTTTTATGTACATACGTACATATATTCATTTAATAATTTGTTTTATTTTAAATTTTATTTTGATATTATGTCTTAAAACTATTTTCATAAATAAATAATGTCGTGTAATAATGCTGCTGCTTTTAATCAACGCCATTACTTGAAAAATTAAAAATTGCATGTGACTCAATGACATTTCGTTGACATTTCTATTTTTCTAAAATTTGGAATATTTAGGTATTTAGTAACGGAAATTCACGTTTTTTTAAGTGTTATTATAAATAAATGTGATGTTGAAAAAAAATTACAAAATTTTAATTTTTTTAACCTTTCAAATTTATTTAGCAATTTTTTGTTTTGTTTGGTAAAATATGGAAGTTATTTTAGGCTATTTATTTTTTTTTTTTATCATTCAAAAATATTTTATTTTGTTTACACTATTTAGTTATTTAAATTGGGATAAAATATGTTTAATAATTTATTTTTAAATTGAGCATACACCAAACAAAAAAAAAATTTTATTTTTCGATATTTCAATTGGATTTTGTTCTCAATTATTTTTTGTTTTTCTCTCATGTTTATTTTCTTTGCTTTATTTAAAAAGCAATTTTGCAATTTTAATTTATAATAGTCATATTTCTTTTACCACAAAAAAAAATATGTATAATTTTGACATAAAATATGTCAATGCCTTAAGCGTCTATTTAAAATTTACAACTAAATAAAAGAATTTTCTTCCCTCTTGAGAAAATTTAAAAATTATTTTTCCTGTTCAATGCACTCTGTGTACATTAATGTGTAATATATAGCTGTATTTATTTCATAAATATATGAGTATATAGATATTATTCATGTACAAGTGTTGCTAAATGGAAAAATCGATTATAATAGAATTATAAGGAAAAAAAAAATTAAGTAATTTCTACTAAAATTTATTGAAAATAAAATTTCCTTCAATCTTAGATTAGTCAAATTTGATTCCTGGTTTCATTAAGTTGTTTTGAATGATGGTGCTTTGTAATTCAAGAAAAGCAATAATCTTATATATGTAGGTCTTATTCCAAGAGCAGTATCTGTTACCGTGTGATAGTGAAATAACAAACAGTGAAATAACGACATCAGTCGAATACTTCAGCAGATGTGAATACTCGCACCATTTCGTACATTAATTATATATTAGTAAAATTCATTTCACAACAAAAAAGTTTCAAAATTTAATTTTCTTTTACTTTTAATTTACGTAATTTAATTTAATTTACTTGAAAAATTGCGAATTTTTAAAATAGCAACCATCTTATTTACAAACTGCCATTGTTTTTTAACAGTGCGACGCACATTTTTTAACATTGAGACAAAAAGTGTCAAAATTTTACAAAATTTTTTCGTCAAAACCTTTGAGAATAAGTAGCAAAATTTTCATACTACAATATATAAAAATTACTATTAAATCACTTTACATGACAGTCAATTAATCTAATTTTAGAACTAAAGTGAAATAAGCAATATGACATTCGAGTAAGCTTTACATCATATTTTAAGTGACTCTCACAACGAAATTCAAAAGAAAAAGTAATGTATGAAGAAAACCATTAGTTATTCTTACATTTTTGAAATTTCACTTGCCAATTTTTCTGCAAATCTGCAAACACATAGAGTTTATAATTTTTATATAATTAAACAATTAAAGTACAACTAAGTATTCCAATAGTTTTTTGAATTTAATTAAAAAAAAATTTTTAATGACATATTTTCGAAATTGCTAAAATTTCCAATAAAAATACTAAAAATCTGTATATAGATTGATGACGTGATAAGAATTCCAAATAGTCATTTTGTCTATCTCAAATGTAAAACGTAAATACATACATAAAATTTTACACTAACATTTTAATTAATAATTGAGTTTTAACCTATTTAAAAAACTTCCGCAATTATTCGACATAAAATATCTAATTGTAAACTAATATACTAGTACCGTTATTTTAATTATTATACGATTATAAGCAAAGTCGTGACCAACTATCATTAAATTACCTATATAAAGATTTTTTTATTTATTTATTTATATTTAATTCATTAATATTAGCAAATCATTTAAGAAAGCATGCGATTTTGATTGTAATTAAAATAATCTTTTTTAAATTAAGTCATTTTGAATGGGATATTTAAAGTGTCAGATTTCAGATAGGAAATTAATTAAGAAAATTTAAGAATAGATTTATTTTTAATGCATGTGTTTGTATATTTTCTTTATGTAAATACGGTCATAAATTTTTTTGTAGCTCTTTTGCATACCCTAGTACTCGTATCAATTTATAAATTAATTAATGATAATGAAAATTAAATTCTCTAAACATTTACAATAGTCTTCTTATGCAAAACGTATTTGTAAAATTTCTGCAGCAGTAAAATATTTTAAACAAAAAATAACCAAATTTTGATTAATTTAAATCTGATATCTTGTTATGAAAATGGCTTATTAGTTTAGTAAGAATTGTAATTTAATGTTATTTTTTATTTAAAAAAATTTCTCATTTTGTATTATTTTAAGCAAAATTTATTTATTTTTAGGGGATATTAATCTAGGTATATATTTTTCATATTTTATGCTAGACGGCACTTTAACTTTTTTATTGTTTAATAACAGAAAATTTCTACTTATAAGCGAAAAGTTTTGTGTGGAAAAATGAGAAAAGTGTCAAAAAATTTTTGTGTTTATAACAGTTTTTGTGCTATTCAGCGAGTTGAACTTACACGCAGCTACCCGAATCCGAATAACTCAGAACCGAGCCTTCTTACACGTTTTATATAGTGTGAAGCACTAAAGGAATTAGATAATATATGGACAAAATATTCAATACGTATATATAAAGGAGTTTTGTTTATATGTATGCTGCAAATAAGTGTATTCGACTGTATATAGAAATTGTAATTGGCTAGATTTAGAAATTTGAGTGTTATAATAATTCAATTTCATTTCACTTATATTAAAAAAAACTTTTTAAATTTTTATCAATTTCTCGCTTTTTGTATAATTTCAGCTAGAACAACATAAAATATTAATGAATTTCGCAAAATTACAGTAATTTTGTATCTCACTAATGCAACTTTTCACTAATGTCCAATTTTATAATATTTATATTTCATTTAGTGGCAAATTAATATAATTAGATAATTATATAATTAATTGAAATAATATCTAAACTATAAAATCATTTTATCTATTATTTTTCTTATTTTTGGTTTTATTATTGTCAGATTATCTCCTCTTATTAAACACTCACAATGAATATTTAATTGCAAAAATTAATTTTTTTTTATTATTTTTAATATATTGCAAAATATTATATGAATATAACAGTTGCATAAATGGATGTAAATGAACGTATGCATACGTCATTATTAAAAAAGAAACAAAAGAATAAAATTCTAAAATATTGATGTATAATGAATAAAATATTGTGTTCAAAAATAATATGCGATTTGGCAAATAAAGTAAAAAATGGAAAAATGGCAGCATTCAGCTGCAAATAATAAAAAAAAATATACACCACAACCCACACACTTTAATTGCCTTGTTTCAATAAAAATGCTGCAAAAAACAAAAAAAAACCCAAAACAGTCTGATTTTTTTATTGCTTAAAGCTAAATTAAAATTGATCATATTTGACGATTGTGGGAAATAATTGTATTGTGTTTGAAAGAATAGTAGCAATTTTTTTTTTGTTTTTTTGTATTAAAATTTTATTTCATTTTAATAAATGTTAATTTTTATATAAAATTGAAATTAATAATTATGTAACTACGCCTAAATTGTCAGTATATTTCTTATTTTCTAGTTCTGACTTTAATATAGATTGACATTTAAATTAGTGCGATAACAAGAATATTTTATAGCATATTGCAAGTTTTGATATTTTTGAATAAAGCATATTTCATTGTTTTAAGTGTTGATATTGTCTATTATGTATATCTTAATTAAATATGAATGCCGAAATTGTATTCATAAGAATTTTGAAGAACAGAAACAACGCTCTTTGTGAAAATTTTTGGAGATCTGTTATAAAAATTTTCAATATATACTGTGATTTCTTATAACAGGGCTTATGAATTAATAAATAGCACCTTCGATTTGAAATCAAATTTTCTCATGACATAATTTTATGCTTACATAATTTGAATTGGTATGGACGCTATTAGTAAGCTTTTTGTTAATAAAATTGAATAATTACTGTAATGAATGAATTTATTAATTTGTAATTTGCTCGAATTTTACTCAAGAATTTGTATATAGTATAAGTATTATTAAAACTGATTATTAATTATTAAAATTGATTATCATTAGTCATAGTTGTTGTCTGTTCATTGTGTTCTTCATAAGTCTCTTCATTGTGTTCATATTTTTTCTCTTTTCATTATTTTTGATATGCAGTAATTTGTAGTGAGAAAAAAAAATTTACTTGTAACATCTTAATTTTATTTTTTTTTTGCAATTTATTGCTTAGTTAGTAATTAAGAGTTAATATTATTTAAGCCTAATATGTATACTTAGTTTTAACTAGAGATAAAGCAGAGAAGAATTCATTATTATTTAGTATAAATTGTAAGTGCATATTATTGCACATACATACATTCAAATTAATACAGAAAAGATATTCGTATAGAGGGAGTGATTTATTAAATCGTGATCGCTTCAAGTATTGTGTTGTCTAGCTCGTGTGAAATATTTTATTTATAATTTTATATTCTTTAATATAGGTGTTAATTTATTTTAATATTATATCAATGAATCAGACATAATGATTTTCCAACCGAAGCCTGTAATAATGTGTTGTAATAAATTAGAAATTATATATTTATAATTTAAAATTTCCGGGAAGAATTATTTTTATTTAATTAAATTATTTTGAAGGATTATTAGTCTCGGTGCAACTGTAGCGAATAATCAATCATATCTGTGAGGGTTATGAATTAGAGTTTGCAGTTGAATTCTTGTTCAGATCAAATTTGAATCCGAATTTAAGCTAGAGTCAATAAAACGAGTAGAAGTCCGAAACTAGAAAATGAAATCAAGACAAACTTCTCGTTCCAGATCAGAATAAGTGTTGAAGTTTTATACAGTAATATTTATGCAATATTTCTTAAGCCGCTTTAAGAAATAACAATAGCAAATTCAATAATGTTTTTTATATTTGCGTCATTTTTTACATTAAGCGAGTTTAAATGAAATTTGAAAATGGTTACAATATGTGGACTTTTCTCGTCTGTAGTACTAGCATTTCGAAAACAATTTCAATGAAATTTGCTTCTTTTTCTAAATTTTAAATAGACACAACGAATAACACTCAAATCTTTTATCTAAATTTCTCAATTATCTCAATTTTCGAAAAATGTAGTCATTATTTTTATGAAATCCATATTAAAATAACTGATATAATTTTTATTACTGAAAAAGGTGGATCCTTAACAAAAATAATTTTAAAATGTCTGATATCTTTTAAAATTAATTACTTGAAAAATATTTATTTTTTATTTAACAATATCTTTTGCAACTATATAAATTTTATTGAATTTTGATCA
This sequence comes from Condylostylus longicornis, assembly GCF_029603195.1. Taxonomy (NCBI): domain Eukaryota; kingdom Metazoa; phylum Arthropoda; class Insecta; order Diptera; family Dolichopodidae; genus Condylostylus; species Condylostylus longicornis. The sequence goes on along the minus strand of NW_026577973.1, from coordinate 12,931,577 downwards.
TTAATATAAATTGAAAAACTTGTAAAACATGTTAAATATCCAAAAATTTAAAAATGAAATATGAGCATCATACACACATTATGTACATGAGTAATATATAATTATATGTTATTGTATTCATTCTTTAGCAGACCTCGATTATTGAAAATTTTCATGTATTTAAAGGATTATTAATTATCCAAACTATTGAAAATCAATATATTATTCTTGTTCAAGATGACCATTGATATTTTGTCGCTTTTCTTACTTTTTTGATATCAATAACTTTCTTTATTTATTATTATGTGTTTTTTTTTTGTTGTAAACACAAGTAATGTAACCGTGTGCAATCTTAAATGCATGTACATAAAAACAACTAAGTTTTATATTTTCATTGTCAATGCACATTTTGTTTTTCGTTTTTCTTTTGATACCAAAAATAAAAAAATTGTCTTCAAAGAACCGAGACAAACCAATAAATAACCATTTTCAATGGTACACCGATTGGCACACAGCAGAAACACAAAACATAAATAAAAAAGAAAAAATTCGGGGAGGAAAAAAAACCTTTATTGAACTGTCATAAAATATATAAGTTTCCGAAAAAATATAATAATAAACAGTTAAAAATAAATGGTTTCATTTTAGTTATTGCACAATTTATATATATACGCTTAAAAAAAAATGTCTTCACTTTCACAGAAATTCTCTGTTTTAAGATATCAGAAAAAAAAAGAAAAGAAACAACAACAAAAAAAATAAGAGAATCTTTACGGTCTCGTCGTACATCTCAACAAAATTTAACTTATTTTTTATGTCCTCTTTAAGAGATCAAAGATAAATGGTATAAATGTAAAAGTTTTGACTGCTGCTGTTGCTGTTATGCAGTTACACAAAAAAAAAACAGTAACAATAAAATTATAACAAGAAATACAGAAAGATAAAGCTTGAGTATACCTAAGACATTATATAAAAAAATTGATATTCATGTACAGTAAAATCTGTAAAGTAAGATTGTTATAACAACTGCATTATAAGGTTTGGGTTGCCATAAAATTTTGTGTAACATATTTGTATTTTATATATATTCTTTACTACTCTCTAATTTTCGAAATTCATGATCAGTTTTTAATTAAGAGAGAGGAAAAGAATTTTCTCTAATTCATTTCTTTTAGATGTATTAAAAATGAAAATGTATTTAGTAAATTTTGGTACAATTTTAACATAAAATCCAACAATATTAATTTTACAATAATTTTTATGGTAAATCTCGAAATCTTACTGATTTAGCATTTAGTTGACAAATATTAGAATTCGAAAAACTAAATCATGAATTTGTAAAATAAATTAATTAATTCAGGAAGAATATATGTTTATTTTCGAATAATTTTTGTATTTAATAAAATTGCATACTTACAGGGATGTGAATTAGAAAAACGTTATTGAATTTTAAAAAAATATTTAATCTTTTATAAATTCAAAGACCAAGATTCTGTTTAATTTTAATGTTGTGTTTAATTTTCTTAAATTTCACTGTAAAATTTATTTAAAAAATTTTATTAAAGTTTACAATTTATTTGAAACAAACATTAATTCTTTTTTTTATTTAATTTTCTTATTTCAAAGAAATTTCATTTTTCTTCCTATTGTGTGTGTACCGTCCAGACATTTTCGAAACAGAAATCTTTTCCGCTTTTTTTCTTGGAACTAAAACTAAAAAATACAATTTTTGGGTGTCTTCCTTTTTTAAGTTTATTTTTATTTATTTGCTTTGTCCTTTACAGGCACATACGAGTATGTATACATTTGTATACCATGTTGTTTTACAATCTAGGTGCATTTCTCTATGTTTGTTTTAAATTGCCAAAATATCCAATATTAAAAGGATAAAAAGTAACATTTATTTCATTTTCTTTTGTATTTTGTAGTTTGTTTGTTTTGTTAAAGAAAAAACATCAGATAATCGAGAGTGATATATTGCGTATGAAACATGAATGGGGCTATAAAAAAAAAACTTTATACATTACAGAAAATATAAGTTTCTTATTGAATTTAATAATGTATATGAACTTTTGTATTTAAATATGTAGCATTAAATGTTCTTTTGATAAATATGATGTTCAAATATGTTGCATTTTATAATATTTGGATTTTTGTATTTAATTATCCAAAAAAAAACATCCATTTAAAGTTAAAGAGTTTAAGAAAATTTAAATCAGATGAAGTTTTTATGAGAACAATATGACAACACAGTAATTGTTTCGAAATTTTGAAAAAGTAATTGGTGATGCAAGTTCATTTCAATTTTTTGTATGCATTTTAAAATTTAGAGAAATGGTTTATTGCAATTATAAATTTCTAATAAGTAAGTTCTCACAAGCGGCCCATCATTTTGCTTGCAACAAAGAAATATGTTCGTTTGCACCATTAAAATTTTTCAAAAAAATTTAAGGACTCAATCATAGATAATAGACACATAGGTATATAAAATGCCATACAAATTTATTATTTGCTATATAAATCAACAAAACCAATTGAAAATATCATTTCTTCTTATAAGTAGCCCATATTCATACTCACATAGTACATATTTCCTCATAACTCACAATATTTTGCCGACGGTTTTCTTAAGCAATATTCTAATTAAAATCAATAATTTTTACATGAATTTTACTCAATATTTAACTCAAATAATTGTCATATTCGAGTAATTTAATACAAAGCAGTTGCTCTCTTTTATTTCAAACTCGTTTATTAATCGAGTTGAGTAATGAGTACAATTATGTGGTGTAAATCAGAATTCGAAAATTAATTCAAAATGTGATCTGAATCAAGTGAGATGGCAACACTTTTATTTGATTCTTTTACAAATTATTTCAAAATTTTTTTCTCAAGTCTATTGTTTTATAATATCATTGAGTACTATTGGTCATTATTTTAAAAATGCAGCTGTAAATTTTTTTTCAAAAAATGAAAAGAAAAATTAAAATTTACACAAACCTGCATATTTTTTTTTTTAAAGAATTCTTAAACAACAAAGAGGTGAGTTTCATAAAATTTCCACTTTTGTTTTTATTATTTTATGTTTAGACATAAAAAATCATAGACAGAAGTTTTCCAACATTTTTTTTGTTCTCTTCGCCCTTTCTTTTGTTTAATTTTTGTTCTTTACTTTTTTTTTTAATGTTTTTAAAATGAAGGAAAACTGTGAGAAGTTTTTCCGAGTATTTAAGAGTTTTATGGTTTTTTTTTCTGTTTTATTAATTTTAGTTTGTAAAACTTATTCGAAAATAATAAAAAAAGAGTAGAAAAAAAAATAGAAAAAGTTAAAGATGCAAAGATATCAAAAGTTTTTAATTGAAACTGACTAGTGATGTGGAAAATCATAATAAAAATAACGAAAAAAAAAATAAAAATTTGAAATTAATAAGAAAAGTACGGGGGAAGAAAAAACCAAAAACAAATTTCAGGTGTACTAAAGGTAAAAAATTAGAACAGAAATAAAATGAAAATTGTACAAATTTTTTAAAAGTTTTTACTTTTTTTTTTTATTTTTAGTGTTTTCTCTCTAGTTTTTGTTAAAAAAAAAAAATTTTTTTAAGAGAAGAAAAAGAGGAAAGAAAAAAATTTGTATAACTTCGGATATAATCCTTGAAATGTCTAAAACAATTCTTGACAATGAAAATTTTATGTTCTTATATACAATACACATAAAATATAATAATTTAGAAAATTATAAATGGCATACATACATACGAACTATTAAAAGTTTTTCATATTCTTTTTTAGAAAATAATTAAAAATTAAAGGGTTTTTTGTTTGTTTGGTTGTTTGTTTTCTTTTTTTTTAATATTTTTATATTTTTAGTTTATTGAAAATTTAAATTAAATGTCTAGACTATCAGAAATTAAAATATAATATAAAATATAGCGATTCTGGAATATTTTTTTTTCATAACAAATAAAGTAATTATTATGTATAAATCTTTGTATTGAGTGAGGAAAAATGATTTTCCTATCATGTGAAGAAATGATTGCATTATTCCAGAATGAAATTTGCACTGAAATGTTCCATGGCTGATAAATTTCATTCGCATTAGTGTGAGGTTTGTAATAATAGTAATTGCAGATTGTAAAGTAAATAATTTTCTTGAAAATTTTTTTTAATAATAATTCTTAGAATAAATTTTTTATTAAATACTTTTGTATTTCTTGGAATAAATATTTTTAATTATTGAACAAGTTTTATTAACTAAAAATTTGTGGACGCAACAAGCCCATTGAAGACAAACTTGAAATTCTTTCTCTATCTTCTTAAGTAGTAACATAAAATTTTATTCATATTTAAAAAATTTTTGGCTAATTAAATCTTCATTTTGTAAGCTATTTTTTTATATATGTAAGTTAATTTGGTATAATATTTTTCTATTAAAAATTGTTTTTTTTTAACAATTTCTGAGTTTTGAACAAATCTTATTAAAAAAAATCTCGTTAATTTTTTCAAATTACGTATTCATTTAAAAATTATTAATATTTAATTACTACCCTTATCTAGACCGGGGTTCTAATGTATAAATATGGTTAGCTTGCAGTAACATGTGTCAAAGTTATGCGATAATGATTAATTTATTTACTTTGCTACTATGCAATATTAATTAAAATAAATATTCTATTTATAATACTTGTGTTACACTGGTCGACATATTCAAAACATTATAATTATAATATTAGAGATTTTCATAAAAGCAATACTAAGCAACAAATATAAGGTGAGAAATATTCAATATATTTTGGACAATTCAATAAAATCAAAAGAATTCCATTTGATTTAACTGCAATTCCCATAACAGTTTAACTATATTGTTGACAATTTAGACAATATTATGTTAAAAAACCTGATTTGCAGTATTTATTTATGAACATAGATATATAACGAATTTTTCACCATATATCGCATAGTTTTCGTCTTATATACTTTTTGTTTATGAGAAGGTCTGTTTTGTAAGTATTTGGAAATAAACTGCTTTAAAATATTATCTAATATAGTTTCGAATCTCGATTAATTAATAATATATGCAAAAGTACGAGGTATAATCAAGAATATAGCATTTAATTACATGCAGGTAAATGCATGTAATTAAATGCTATATCTGAGCCGCTGCAATGTCACACTTAACAAGAAGAAGTTTTAAAATGAAACATATAAGTTTCATGTTTTTGATTCTAATCTTAATTTACATGGATTTGTTAAAATGAACTTTTCAAGAATGATGTCAACCTTGGACACTCCTTTTAATATTCCGATATTTTTCTATTTGATTTCGTCCGAAATGCTTTAATTTTAAAATAACTGTTATATTAATTTCGTCTCAGAGTAATTGTTATGGTTTCGTAATTATAATTAATTTATGAGGCTGACTTAATAGACATTTATACATACATGACAAAATAATGCGTACAAAAAACTAAGATAATTTTCAAGTATATTATGATGATATAAAAAAAAATAAAAACATTAAAAAAAATTTAACATTCACGTACATAATGTATATAAATGTATGTCATTTAATTAACAATTAAATTTTCAACACTACTCATATAAATACAGTAAAAGCTCTATATAACCAACCACCTATAAAACGAATTTCTCTGTTTAACAAACAATTACTGTTGCGGCGTTTGCATTATTTACAATTAAAAATAATTTTATATTGTAAGAACTAAACTTGTCTATATGAAAGACGAAATACTTGAATTTAGATGGTTCATTATATGGCAGTTTTACTGTACTCAATTCATTAATATACTTATGTATTATTATAAAATTGTCTATTTGTTTATTTTACACAATTTATAGTAATCACGTAAAGTTATTAAATCTTTTCTATAAAATTAAATTAAAAATTTTATTAAAATCATGATTAAAATGAGTGCTCATTGTTACAATTAAATGAATTAAATTAAATATCTTGTAAAATTTTAAAAGATTAATATTAAAAGTATATATACATTGTACTACAAAAACAACGTAGATAAATGCGAATTTAGCATTGTGTATTTAAATAATTATATAATGTATGTATATGCGCAAGTAAAATATTACATAAATATTTGCAGAAATACGCTTGTATTACAATATTAATAGTTATAGCGCGTGTTAAACTCTCATATATCTTGAATATTTATTCTTGAATAATTTTTTTTTAAAACTAAGTATGGGTTAAGAAATAAATTTAATCTAAAAGGCATGATATTTTTTTAATTGTCTACAAAATTATTGAAGAAGCAATAGAATTCGCTGTAAAATTATGATCCAATCTTATTTGTATTTAGTATCATAGTTATTTATTTGTACATGAAAATGTCTGACACTACTTTTAAAAATTCGTTGATTATAATCTAAAATAGATCTGATTTTTTTTTTTTCATTTTTTTAAATAACAGAAATATGCTGTTATTTATTAAAAACAGAAAAAAAAAGGAAAAAAAAAATTTATTGCATTTTAAATCAATGGAAATGCCTTGAAGAATTTAAAGTTTAAACCCTTAAATTTCATGATTCATTTTGGTTTTTTATTTTATTTTGGTTTTGTTAAAAAAAAATTGTGTTATTAATAGTATATTCAATGGGTATATTACAAAATAATTGCGAAAAAATTTCATTATGTGTACAGTGTGATTAAAAATTTGTAGTGTGATTTGAATTCTTTATATACACAAATTTGGGTTTTCGTGCTAAATTCAAATACCCAATGAAATATTTTTAAATAAAAATTTTATTAATTAATTGTGAATGAATTAGATTATTAACAATTATTCTCATTGTGAATAATTATTTTTTGAATTACTCTTATTGTGAAATTAGCTACTTTAAATTTAATTTGCTCTATAATACCGTAAATTTCTATTTTGAATCAAAATTTTGAATATCGAAATTGAAATATTTTGAAAAATGTATTAAACATTATTGAACCCGCTTAGTTCCTGTTATTGGCGCAGTTAAACGGGTTCAGTTGAAAATCTACTCGTGCTTACGTGCTCTAAGTGCTTACAAAAATTGGATTTTTATTGAGACGCAGTAAAGTAGGTATTACTGTAGTTCACTTCAATATTCATTATAAATTCAATTTTTAAATCACCCTGTTCATTTGTAACACTATGAATAAAAAAAAAGAGAAATAAAATTTTTGAAATGAAAAAATTGATGAATCTAAGCGGGAATAAATTTATTACAAATGAAATTAAAATTAAATGAGAACAAACAGCCAAAAAAAAAAGAAAATAAAAAAATAGTTTTAATAATTTGAAGCTTGTTAGTTTTGTTTTTTTTTTTTATTATTATTTACCCAAATAAGGACAAGAAAACAAGAAACTCTAATTGAAGGTCTAGACATATTCGAGAGAATCTCTTGCAATTATTTTCATTTCAACTACTTGTTCATATTGTTTTTGTTTTTCATATCTATTTATTAACAATAAATAATATACAAATTCAGAAATTTCACGATTTCTTATTTTTTTTCTATAAAATTATAGCTATTTAAAAAAAAATATTAAATTTACATTTTTATTTAGAGTAATCATGACACGATCATAAAACATAGCATTAACACGAAATTTCATTTCGTACATTAACGTAAAATTCAAAATTTGTTTTTGAGTTTTAAATAAGTCTAAAAATTCTGTGATTCTGAATAAAATAATTTCGTATATAACGGAATTTTGTATTTACAATAGATCTTACATAATTTATTTGTAACAGATGGTTGATTAAAGTGATTTTTAGATCAAAAATATAAAAAATAGGTAAAAATATGAATTTAAATAAATTATTCAATTAAAATTAGATTTATTAATATTCAAAAATGTAGAATGCCAATGAAACAATATGATCACGATAGAATTTTTAGTTCGATTGTTAACTGGGAAAAAATTGAGTTTTGCTAACTGGATCCTGTCAAATTTAAAATTAATGTCGATAAGTAAAAATTTGGTAATTATATTGTAAATCGCGGTAAATTTTAATAAATGAAATCTGAATTAGAATTATCACGGAAAATAATTCTTTGCTTGATCTGTATTTTAAAATTTTCACAATTAAATTTTGATTTTCTTTAGTACAGTAATTCTTCCAATATAATGTAAAAATTTAATTAGAAAATTGCTTATTCACTGAAATGGAAACTTAAGAAGAAAATTCTTATGGTAATTATGGATCTACTTAAAACATTTTAGTTTAGAAGTCAACAAGAATTAATATCTGTTGACGAATTCTATGAATTCACGAAAAGCACTTAATCGAGATATTTGAAAAAAACTTTTGAATCGCCCTTTTTTTTCTAGTTTAGTTAAAGAAAGCGTTCAAAATTTATCAAAAAAATTTTCTGATTGTCTCCAAAAATATTTTTTGCTGCAGCTTATTATTATAAATTTAGCTTAAACGAAATTAAAAATTTTTTTTTCTTATTTGTTCATTCAAGTGGAAGCACATAACTTTTCGGTTAATGTTCACTTTAATCCTTTATAATAACTAGTATTCGGCTCTTAATTCAACACTTGTTATTCAATTACTTATTCATAGATACTTTAATATTCATTCATTAATAGTGTTTATTCTTGTTCTAAAATGACCTTTATCATTTTTAATCACGAACTATTTCTAAGAATAAAAATTTTTAAATGATATTTTTTAAAATTTTAGGAGTACATGTTATCGTACTTGTATAACAGCCAGTATAAATAATAATTAAAGAAGAATATTTTACTTTTGTTGTGCTTTCTAAAAAACATATTGTGAGTTAAATTTGAAATATAAGTCTCCGTTAAGCACAATATTAATTGGTCATTGAGTGTTACACTAAAATTTTTTTACGATAATCACATTTTTTTCCTAGTATATTGTAAAATGGGAGCACATCACAACCATTTTGTTCAATATATTTTCTAAATTTATGCAGAAACCGTCTTATAATAAATTCAATTAAGAAATTTTAATCTTAAAAAATAATTGAAAATATAGATTGGAAATTTTAACACTAGATATTTAATATTTATGGATAAAAATTATTTTGATAATTTTTTCATTACCTAACTATATGCACTCTCCTTCTTATTATTCTCCGAATACTCTTTTTGTTAGAAGCTGATCATGAATAATATAAAATTAAACTGGACAATATTCTCGTTCTCACCTTAAGATGAACATGCACACATACTGAAGTAGATGAAGATGAAAATTTTTCCTTTTTTCTTCTTTTTTTTAGCAAAATATTCTGTAATTATTATTAATTGTATTATATATAAATCTGTATGTATGCGTGTATGTACTCGTAAATAGATATTTAACGATAAATAACAGATTTAATCTTATTTTTTAATATAAAACTTTTAAATTATTCTATATGCATAGATTTTTAATAAAAAATCATATTTCTCATTTTAATTTTAATGCTTTTGTCATGAATACAGAGTCTATTTGAGTAGGAATGATGTACATATTCTCTGTATACAGAGATGTTACAACTAAATGTAGAAAGTTTGTGGCATGCTATAACAGAAAATTATTGAATTTTTATTCTTAAGTAAAATATATTGTTGCAATATTAGTTATGATAAATGATGCAATTAAATGCATAAAAAAAAAGAAAATTATTCAAGAATAAGAAAAAAAATATAAAATTTATGAAATTCATAAAATTATTATTAGAATAGTGTGAAAAGAATTTAAATAAATTGGTAAAGTAAGAAGCAGTAGAATCAGTTTATAAATATTTCATTTGTAGCTTATGAAATTTAATATGGAAAAATGTGGAAAATCGGTTAAAATACTTTGTTGGTGTAAATATCGAAATATCATGTTATTGGAAAAATATTTCAGTATTCTAGATCTCATTTCAGGATTTCTTATCGATTTCTCAATATCAGCAATAATTCATCAGCAAATTTTTGTAAATTTTATTTTTTTCCTAAATATTGGCAAATTAATGCTTTTGCAATTAATTATCATGCAGTGTAGTTTGAATAAAACTAATTCGGTAAACAATAATAAACAATATTGCAAAACCAATTTCAATAAATTTTTAAATAAATCTAAAATGAAAAATTCACATATCTATTTAATTTATAAATCAAAATTATACTGTTAAAATAGTAATCAGTAGGGTTTCTGGACTGTTTTTAACAGTAACAGTAAAACCGCTGTTTTTTTTGGAAAAAATCAAAAACAGCAAAAAAACAGAAACAGCTGTTTTTGAAATGCTGTTTTTAATGTTTTTCATTTTTAAATTTTAATTCAAATTTGAAAAATCCTAGCAAGCATGTATTCTTCAGTAAATCTTTATTATCATAATTCACAAACTATTTACAACAATTTGTATAAATATCAAGTCATCTTAGAAAATTTGAATTTTTACTGGAAAAAATTTTCCTAAGAAATTGAAAAAAAATGTTCGTCTTCATAGTGGTCACTGGTTTTATTTAAAATTAGTGTTTCAGTTCAACGTCAACCACCACATAATTTATAAATAAATATTTCAACTTAATTGTTTGTAAATAAAATTTTGCACGAAAAGTAGTAAGTATATGAAAAATTATTTGGTTATAAAAAATTCGCATTTTTAAACCTCTCTATTATATTAGTAATGTCAGTCTGGGATCATGCAACAAAAAGAAAAAATTCAATGACCAAAGAATTAGAAGGGCAATGTGAATATTGCAACAAAATTATCAAGTGTGCCGGAAACTCTACGACTACCTTGAAAAGTCATTTGAAATCCCATGGTGTTTATAAAATGGTTAAAATCTGAATTTACTATTTTTTTTAGAAATACAGGCCAACGTACAGAAAATCTTCAAAAGCTTTATCATGCATTATTAACAATTAAGCCAACATCTACAGACGTGGAAAGAGTTTTTTCGGTTTGTGCTAACTTCTCCACAAAAATAAGATCACGTCTATCAGACAAATCATTATTAGCATTGATATTTTTAAAATATTATTATAAAAAGTAAATTTTAAAGAATTTTTGTATTATAAATGTAAAAAAAGTATGAATTAAAATAATAAATTGAAGTAGAAATTATTAAAATTTATGTTTTTATTAAAATTGTTATCTCTTTTCAGCTTTTCACTCTCATATATTGGAAAATTTATATGAAATTTCACTATATATGAAAAATCAGTAAAACAGCTGTTAATAGCTGTTTTTTCAAAATTATAAAACAGCAACAGCTGTTTTTTCAAAACCACTGTTTTTCAGAAACCCTAGTAATCAGGCTACATGTTTAGAAATAAAATGCTTTCATATTTTTCCACTTTAAAATTAAATATAGAAAGTTGTTATTATTATTAACGATCTTATAATCATTAATTTATTCTAGTTATGCGATCAAAATTATCATATCCGGAAGCTTGTTGTTTTCTTTTCCATTCTAAAACTGTTCAAGTAAAGGCAGTCTGATTGTAAATGTTTAATAAATAACAATTTTCATATGATATGTTTTCTTAAAGTCAAAATAAAATATTAAAATTTATTTTTAATAGCATTTATTTTAATTTTTATAGAGAAATTGCTTACATTGCTTTACTGAATTAAAAAGCAATTTTGAGTATTGCATACGGTAGTGATTGCAAGTATTAAATTTATATGCTAACTAATTATAATATGAAGATATGTGTTATATTCATGAATATCAATGCATATGAGAGAACTATTGGAAATTATACACAAATGTAATTGAAAAATGGTTAATTGAACCGAATAAATTTTGATAATTGAAATAAACTGTTTCTTTCAAGCATAAATTCACATTTGAGCGTATATGGTAACAAAGGTGAAAGTACTGGAAGTTTAATGTTTTAATCATACAAAATTATATAAGATAAGGAATTCCACATTATTTTGACCTTGTTGGTTAAGGATTAAAATAAAACATCTTTAATACTGAATGAATAAAATTGTTAAATATTTGTGATTTGAATATTAAAAATATTCATTGAAATAGAGAGAATTTTGAACAAGGACCAAAATTATATTTTATTTAATGGCTTTGTGAGTGCCGAAATAATTTGTAACTTGAAGAGTGATTCGCATTTATCAACCAATTTAAATTTAAATGAGCTATGTTCAATGAACCCAACCATAAAATTTTAAATTATAAAGTTGTAAAAAATTTCTAATAAAAATAATTTATTCCTTTATTGTAAATTAGAAGAACCGCTGCGTAAAGGTATTGAAATTTTCCGTGTAAACATCTGAAAAGAAATTTCAATACTTTAAAATAATTTTTGGATTCATTAAATTTTACATTTAAGTAAGAGTAAAGCAAAAATGAATTTTTCTGAAAAGTCAAATTTTAAAAAACTGTACTCGTAAAATGATTTAATTCGTAATACTGAATGAAAAAAAAACAAAATTATTTTACAAAATTTGTTAAACAGCTATTCGGTCCAGATCAAATACAATTTAGAAAGTGAGTGCAAACATCACATAATGTTGAAATCAGATTTTTTACAAAGCAATTGAAATTGTTTTGCTTTTGCTCAAAAATTTTAGAATTAAAAATTTGTACTTAATATTGCATATTTTCAGGGGTTACATCCCACACTCTTTTCAATTATGACTCTAAATAAAATAACAAATATGACTCTAAATTTTTTAATTTTTTTTTTTTCAACTAATTTTCGTTTCAAAAACACTTTCTTTTAATTTCATTCCCTGAGTATTAAACGTTTAATAAGTTTAATATTACGGGAATTAAATTAAAAGAAAATATTTACTAATTTACAATTTGAGCCTCAGTTTAATGAGAGACTCATATGCTTTATTGAGACACAATTTTCAAAATTAATTTTGGTATTGTTAAAAAATTGTATATTTTAATTTCATAATTATTTTCTTTATAAATATTGAAGAAGTCTAAAGCATCATATTCTATATGTTTATTTTGTGAAAAAGGCAAAAAAACCTCAAACATTACATATTTACATTCATATAGTTGTTCAAAAAAGAAATAATTAATTTACCACAATTAGTCAATTTCAAAACTTTTTCTCTATTCATACGAAATAGAAAATTTCATTTTCAATTTACACACGAAAAATAGTACAGTCAAACGCCCTTCCTATTTAATTTTATCTATATACATAAATATTTTTATATAATGGTAATGGTAAGTACAAAAATATCCTTTCTAGAGGCAATCTTGAAAAGAAATTCCGAGTTAAAATAAATTTATAAATATGTATGTATGTACGTAGAGATATTCAAAATGAAACTCCTTTTTTTTAAGGAAGCCAGAAGGCTATTTAAATAATTTTGTTTTTTTTCTGTTTTTCATTTGGTTTTTGTTTAATTTTTGTGTTCTCTTTCTCTATTTTTTTTTATTATTTTCATCAAAATTGCACATTGACCTGAATATCAAATTGTTGAGGAATTATGATTTTTTTTTCATTTCAAATAATCGTTCAATATTACATAGAATGAAAATTGAAAAGGAAAGTTTTTTTGGTTTGATGCGGTGATGTCATATCCTGAGGCTCAAATTGGTTTTGTTTTTTTCATGTGTATACTTAGATAATATATATATTCACATACATATAAACAGTATCAAAAATATTTACTTACCTATTTTGTAATTGGTAGAAAAAATCTATTTTATTATATTGTTTTTTTTTATTATTTCTTTACAACTCCTTTTTTTCCCTATATATTGTCCGGATTTCTTTATTTTGTATCTCATCCATGCATATATATATTAATGTAAATATTAGAGGCGGAGTTCGTTTTCTTGTAAATTAAAAAAAAAAAGAAAATATCCCCTTATATTTATGTAGATATTTTGTAAAAAAAAGGGGAGATCCAATGATAAAATACCTATGTTAAACTCTAAGGATAACAATAATAATAATAATAAAAATAATCAAGAGAAATGAAGCTAAAATGGATGAATTTGTTTTGTGTTTCAAAATTAACAAAATATAGGGAAAAATTGTAATGAATTTTATGTATAATATTTTGTGGGGTTTTATAAGGATCCTTGATTATTAGTATATGGAAAGAAAGTAAAATTTAAAATATTTGTTTAATGGAATATTGTTATACTTTTATTGAAGAAAACAAACAAGTTTTTCATAAATTAAGTACTTTAAAAAACAAAATCATAAGTTTTCATATTTTTTATTTCAAAATTTATTGGTTTGGATTGGATTATTTTAATTTAAAAATGTATAAATATAAGAATGAACGTGCTCAAGTTCTATAGTTCACTTATTTGAAGGTTTTTCTTTAAGGTTTATTGTTCCATATTTTGGAATACTTGAGATTAATTTATGGAAATCATAATATGTGCCTTTACATATTTATTTCTTGAGTAGTTTTGAGATGGAAGATGAATTTTTTTATAATATTAATTTCTTTCGTTTTTAACTTCCAATTGCTTTGTTGTAATATTTTCAATTGAAATTTGCAATTTTATTTAAAAAGTAGTTTTTTTTTAAAAGCAGATAAAAATACCTTGACAGAGATTGGTAAATGGGCAAATCAAAAAATAAGCATTTTACAAAAGTGATCTCCAGAAATTTTTAATAAAATTTTAATGCATCTATTTCGCTGTTCACAAATTTCAGTAAACAGTATTTCTATTCGAGCAATTTCTTAATAATTTCAATATTTTATTAATAAGCTAAAATTATGGCTTAAATCGCCATGCACCTTAGATAATCGGCAAAAACTGACTTCGAAAAAAGAAAGTTTATCATTTTTAGCAATTTTCCAAAGAAATGATTGAGAAAAGTCAGAAATTTTAACAGCATTTAGACAATAATAAAAAGTTTATTTCGCTAGAAAAAAGTTTTTTTTTTTCATCTCCACCTTTTTTCAAGTTATTGCCCGCCAAAATAAGTAAAATTTGTAAAATTTTAATTTTGACACTTTATATTTCCGAAACTGCAAGCTTTTCCGAATTTCTATATATGTTAACAGTAAAAGCCATTAAAAATATAATTATTTTAAAATCGCGCAATTAATCCGAGCATTCTTTCAATTTATTTTTTTCCTCAGCCTAAATGTATGCAATTTTTGAAATTTTTTCTAATGTAAATGAAAGTAATTTTGTAAAAGTAGTAAGTTCACTTATTGAAAGTGCTGCAACTTTACTTACAATTTGGCTTTGTTCCAACTTTATTTTAATTCGATTCCAATAGAAAACTAACAATTTTATTGTGTGAATATTAATTTTCAGAAGGTTTTTTGCTCTGAAATTTTATAGCAAAAAATATTATAGCAATTAGATTCAAATAAATTTCATTTAATTAGAAACTTCAATTAATATTGTAGTAAAATTTGAAATTCTATTAGTATTTGAATGAAATTTTTAGCAACCTATATAATCTTGCTTTTTAATCTTGCACGTATTCTTGCAAATAAATTTTGAAAAAGTATATATGTATACAAAAGGAGAAAGTCAAAAGGTGAAAAATGAAGAGGTTAAAGTGGAATCCGAACATTAATGAAGGATAATTTAAATTTAAAAGAAAATCCTTTTTATTTCTTCTTCGTTGCCTTGCTTTATTTTTTTTTAGAATTTTTAATTTTTCGCTCCTCATTTTTCATCCATCATAAATGTGACGAGGTCATAGTCCTTAAAAAAGGATTTAATTTTTTTTTCTCCTTTTACTTTTAATTTTGGTATACAAAATTTTTTTGTAAATTTTTATTTTTTTTTTTTGTTTTTTTCTCATTTTGTAACTTTTTAACGATATCATTTTAATAACATGAAATTTATATATATATATATATATATATATATATTTTATTTTAAATTTATATTTATGTACATAATATAGTCAGTATGATAGTAGGGATATAAAATGAAATTCAACAAGTTTCTCCTTAAAAAAAAAAAAGAAAGCAATAATTTTCCATCAACTTTATTGTTATTTGATATTATGGGAACGACGACAACAATGACAAAAGCACCGAACAAAAAACAAAAAAAAACGAGAGTAAAAAAATGAATGAATTTCTCTTTTTTTGTAAAGAATAACTGTAATATTGAGTGTTAGATGATGTTTAAAACATTTATCAAGCAATATTTTCCTTCAATTTCAACAACAATATCCAAAATAACTATTACTATCGTTATTGTCATCATCATCATTATTATCAATCATGAATCACTATCATTATCATTATTTTGCATATTTACCCGGATTTTTTCACTCAGCGTTATAAATTTTCATTTTAAAACGCCGTTTTTGATTCTATTATTTTTATTTTTAATTTTTTTGTTGTTGTTTTTAAAGGAGAATTGTTGCCTTAAGCCACTACTGTTTCAACACTATGAGAGCAGCAAATTTTTTTCTTGTATTTTTATTAAAAGTTGTTTATGTTTTAAAGAAGTGTTTTGGCTCCTTCAACTCAATATAAATATCTTTACTCCGATATTTTTATGAAAAAAAAAATTAAGTGATTCTCTACTAGTACAATATTTTAAAGAAATTTAAAAAATTTTTTTTTGCTGCTTTTCTTGTACTTTATGGTAAACGTTAAAGTTCAATACTCAACATAGTTATTGTATGTATACGGTAAGGCAAGAAACAATGAGCAAAAAAAATCAAGAAGAAAGAAAATTCTAATATCTTCATCAAAAGGATTCAAAATTAAATATTGTGAAAAGTATATAGAAAAATCCTAGAATAGTGAGAAAATTTTTAAAGAAATTTACAAAAAAAAATAAAATAAAAAACAGCGAATTCAAGTAAAATTTATTCAAAATGAGTGAGTGATTTAAGGATAAGAAAAGCGAAAAGAATGAGAAAACATTGAAAATAATTTGCATCAATTTCTCAAATGGCTCATGTTTTTTTTTGTTTTTGCTGTTGTGTTCCACCGAAAACATCACGATAAAGGTTTTTGGTGGAATGTTTTTGCTTTTCCTTTTGTGAATATTTTTTTTTTATATATTTGTTTTTGATTATTTTAAATGAGAAATTTAAAATAATTTGCATTTAAAATGTTCTTAAAAGTTTTTTAAACTATTTCAACTATAGAACACTATAATAAAGTTTAATAAAAATCTTTATTTAAGTGAAAGATATTGTAGAAATGAGCGTAAAGTGGACTATTATAGTAGCACTTAAATTTTAAAATTCTTTTATACAATAAGTGATCAGCGAAATTTTTGGTGTAAAAAGTTCATCTGGGTTTTGCAAGTACAACTTGATTTCTTAATTTCGTATACAAAAAGTTTTTATTAAATTTAGAAATTAAACTCAAAATTTAATGAAAACATTCATTTTCGGAAAATAAATTCGAATTTTGAAATGTAATTATGCATTACTTGTTGAGTCATTTTTACATTTTGGTAATCTGAGTTAGCTGTGTTTTTTTAAAAGAATACTAGGATTAAAGTGTACCGGAGTTTACCAGGATTCGTACTATTGAAAATTCTGTTTATTCTCACCCATATCATTCAAGTGATGCGGGTGAGAATTAACAAAATTGTACAGTTTTGTTAGTTTTGTTAGTAGTTAATTCTATTAAAATAATTTTTCTGCTTTAATACTTACACTTATCTGACAAAACAAAAAAAATCACAACTGTACAACGCTGCGAAATTCAAAAATAACAAATAAAATAAATATTACCCTTGAAATTTGCTCTGTCCATACTACAATCAAAATGCAAAACAAGGATTAAATTTTAAATTAAAAAAATCATAATTGCAAATTATAAAAAATTGCACATGCTGCTGTTAATTCAAAAGAAAGACATTAAAATGCATTATAATTGCATATTTAGGTTACTGAGTCACAAAAAAAAAAAGAAATGCAAAATTTCATATCGCCCATCAACAAAATTATTTATTTTTTTCGAATACATTTTTTTTTAATAAATAAAATGTAGACTTACTGTGCCAATTTCCATCATGTCCTTTATGTATTTTTAGTAAATAACAGTAACCAATATTCAACCCTTCTGTAATTTTGTAACATTTTAATATTTGCGTACATTTTTTCACCCCATATAATGTCATAAATTATAATGACATTGAAGAATTTTCATTTGATGAACATATGCACCACCATTTTAGTTTTTATAATCTTCTACTAAAGCTCTATAGAAATCGATTTTGACTCCTGCCTCATTTTATTTTTGGTTTTTACTAAAATTTTAAATTACAAACACGCTTTTTTATTATTCCATTATTTTATTTCGCATTAATAGCTACCCTTTATTTTTAATTCATACATAAGTGAAGATTTTTTAAGGTACGAGGACTTTTTTAATTTATGTATTTCTGAGTTGAAGTAATAATAAAAATATGATGATATATTTTGCCTATATAACATTTAAATAACGTATATACATAATATATGTGCATATATAATTTTTCCATTTTGCAAATTACATATTTGCATAATAAAATGGTGTAATATGCAAATTAACTTGCCAAAACCAGTCATCTTCGAAATTAAACCTTAATTGTATGATTTTATTGTATTTGAGATATTAAATTGTTTGCTTCGGCAGCTTAACTATCAAAAAAGATATAAAAATACTGTAAGGGTTAAACAATGAAGAGAAAAAAAAGCACTTCTCTTCCCACAGGTGATAAATTTCATCTGCATTGCTTCCTGCTTTTTTTAATTTAGTTATTTAATTTTAAATCTCGTATAATTATTTACAAATATTTTTGCAATTTTTGCATAAATAACAAAAAGAACAAAAAAAAAATAAATATTACGAATATACACGCATAGTTGATTAAAAACTTCAAAAATTTTTTAATATTTAAAAGGGTTTATAGTTTCATGTTTGGAAAATTCCTTAGTGATTTTGACCCTCTTTTTCAATACAGTTTTTGAATGAATGCGTCTGTGTTTTGTTAGAAAATAAAACAATAAAATCTTAAAATTCTCTAATCTTTTATATAATCCAAATATTTTGCAAATACAAAATTTTAATGTTCCTTTAGAAAAGGAAAATTTTTTCTCATGCCCCTGAAAATATGCAATTTTGCTTTGCTTATGTACAATTGTTTAATAATAAATATTTAAAAAAAACGAATTAAGAATTCCCGAGCAAAGAATTTTTTTCAAATATAAATGTTATACATATATGTTCAAATGGATTTCAGAATTTCGATGCATATTTCGAAATTGAAAACAAAATAATCTTAAATTAATATTGAAATTTTGATTTTTGATTAAACAACTAAAGTTATACAAAGAAATCATCAATTATCATGACTCTTATTATCCAATTTTAATTTTTTAATGCAAGGATCCAAGTAATTTTTAAAAAAAATTTCACAAATATTCCTGTTAAATTTTCCATATTTCTTGAATAATAAACAAAAATTGCTCAAAAAATCATATTCCAAATTCTGTTAAGATAATTAAATAATATGGAAACTATAATCTCAAAATCCCCATATTTGCTTTTACATTTGCCCGTGTCAAGGTTTAGCTTTATTTTTCTAAAAATTATAAAATTATCGCATACTTTATTCCTATATATAAATGAAATGAATTGTTGCAAATGCATTTTATATGTACACCAAATATATATAGCATCAAAAATTATTTTGAATGCTTAAATTTTGAAAACTAATCCAGGCGTTTGCAAGATTATAATTTTTAAATGTGCACATGTAGAATATCAACATTTTGTATTTTACATCTACATAGATTTGTATAAGAACAACAATTTTTCGCATTATATACAATTAAATACGAACATATAAGTATATTTTTGCCAGCTGCCATGTAAAAAAAACATCCTATATCCTCTTAATATTTCTCATCCTGCTTAAACTTTTTATTTTTTTTTTTTGTATTTACGCATTTTTTCCCTCATTTCCTATAATATATTCTATCACATTTTTACTTGGAAATTCGTAAATATTCAAAATTTTACCTTTTATATGACTTTTATAAAATGAGTACAGTACCGTTGGATCTGAAAATTATTACAGAATCTAATATTGTATGCATGTATATTTATGGACAGGAATTTTTTCTATAGAAAATCCTGTAAATAATAATTTATACTGTTAGTATATAATAATAATAATATATTCTATAATATAGGTATATAACAAGGCTTACATTTTATAATCACCATAGTTACATAAAATATAAGCTTTTCTATATTTTCTATATTATATATAATAATCAAATAAAATGGAATGGGTTGATTTTGAAAAGAATTCTTTTCTATTCTAGTTTTAAGGGGTGATTTTCAATATAAAACAGTATTTTTAACCAAAAAATAAAAAGGGGACCATTTCTTTTAATGTATTTGTATATTATTTTTTGTGTGTTATACATATAACAATAATACATGTATAAAATTAATAAATGACATTCTATAAATAATTTGTTACAGATTCTTTTATAATATTATACGTATAACATATTATACGCGTTTACATATATAACTTGAACTAGTATTATGTATTTGTAATAGGACAATGTAATAAGGATTTAAAATGTTTTATGTTTTTATACAAAAGAATACAATAAAAAATGAATTAAAAGGATGCATCACCTTTTTCCTTGACATTTCTTTCGTAAATTGTAATACAATATGAATGAATGTGATACAAAATGTAGAAAATTTTCAAATTATTTGGATACTTCTTTCCTCTTCCTCTGAAATCTTAGCTTGTCGTTCATAAATAAATCTAAAATTTTGCGAATGTGATATTAAAAGTTCCTGTTTTAATTTTACCCCAAAATTGTTCATTTGATATCCTACAATGTATTCAACATTCAGTATCAAAATATTAGAATACTCGTAAAAAAAAAAATTTTTTTTTACTTGATGACTCATTTATCCTTACACAAAAAATCAAGTTTTATGTATTAGTGTATACATAACAATTATGATATATATACAAAGTATGTGCTGTGTATTTACTCTATATTATAATATATATTTATAAATGCAAAGGATATAAAAAGAAAATAATAAAAATACAAAAAAAAAATAAAGAGATTTTGTTCTTTCTATGTTGGGTTAATTTGAATTTTGTTAGGATGAGATCATCATTATCGTTCCTATATACTTATACTTATATTATATATTCTGATATATAACACGAATATGATACACATATATGTATATAATTATACGCAATTTTCTATAGAATTCTATGCGTACTAAGGTACTTTTTATAAGATTGCGTTATTTAAAAAAAGCACGTAGACCGAAAAAAAAATTTTTGTATAAATAGGAAATGGGAATAATAAGGAAATATTTTAATTCTTCAGAATTTTTTATTTTTTTTTATTTTGAAATGAATGCGTTGTACACAAAGTAGTACTATAGGGAAGAAAAGTAACTCATAGCAACGAAGATTTGTGGACTATAAGAAGCATTAAGGATTTTTATTTATTCGATTGAAAATTATTAGGGTGAATTTGGAAATTCTTCTTATTTGTACTTATAAACTCAGGGGTTTTAATATTCTTGTTGATTTATTTTTTGTTTTTAATAGAAAATTGTAGAAGAGCTTTTTTTTGGGAATATTTAAATATTACTTTCACTATCCCAATATGTTTCTATTTTATATATTCAATGTTTGATTTATTGAATGTAATATTTCAAAGATTGAAATTAGAAAAAAGGATATTTTATAAGAAAATAATGCAGTAAAAATAACATTGTGGTAGACATTTTGTCGCCACAAATGGTATTTTTTTTGTTCTATTAAATGAAAATTTGTAAGATTAAAATAAAAATTTGATTTGCATTTATTGAACTTTGAAATATTGAATGCAATATTTAAAATATTGAATTTTGTATAAAATTAATTATTGAATTTTCAATATTTTAAAATATCCCGAGTGCTCTGTTATCTCATATTATTATTTCGTATAAATCTCGTATAAATTGCGGCAACAAAGAGATGGAAAAAGAGATTAAAAAAAAGTGCTTATAAGAAAGAGGTTGCCATATAATTACAAAATTTGGATGAGGCAAATTAAAACAAAAAAGAGATCAAATTTTAATAAAACCCGAATTGTAAAATCTATGAAAATAATGTTTAAAAATAGTCTAGAATCACTAAGCGTGAACAAATTTAAGAAATAATGCAGCCATTAGTTCAATTTTAGAATTGTGAAATGGATTAAGCTTACAGAATTTAGAGATCAAAAAAGAGTCAACAAGACTGAAAGAGTATGTAAAATAAAGAGAAAATTATATTTATTAGAGATTGTCTAATTCCATGAGAGAGAATTCTGTTGTAGCAATAAGAGTAGTAAGAGAAGAAAAATTTGATTATATAAAATATTTTCCATTCTTAATTATGTATACATTTTTGGATGAAATAGGCATTAAACAATTCATAAATTTTGCTGTTGCAGGGGCCTTTTTTTGGAATTGAATTTTCGTAAAACGATTTTCGTGTTTCCAGGTAGGATTTTATAAATTGATTGGACTACCTTACCATTTTTCCGAATACGAAAATCGAATTACATAGGAAGGCGCTAGAGTTATTTTAGAGAAATTAATTTAATATTTTTTTTTTTTGAACTTTCTTAAAACTGTTCTGGGTTCTATGTAAGTAAACTGCTTTCAATTATTTGCAAAAGAAAAAGGATTCGTTTCACTTAATTTACAATATTATTTAAGCAATAAGTATGACAAATATTATTTATTGTTATTGGCATTGAAAATTGAATGTTTTTTGTTTTAAATAAAACGCAATATACAAAGTGTAAAGAAAAACAAGGTGGCTGTGGCAACAATAGAAATTGCTGGTTTGTTTTCATTTTATTTTTTCACCTCTTTTAAAAATGTTCCCTATTGTTATTTTGCGCCTGTTTTATTTGAAGAATTTTTTTTTTTGCTTTTTTAAATCATATTGTTGAAAAGACGTAATAAGTTTATTCACGATAGTAAAAGGTAAACTTTATTGTTCATTGTTATTTATACGCAATTCTCTTTTTATAAAAAAGGATGCTGTTATATGAAATTTAAAAAAAAATGTGTAATATTAAAAAGGATGTTGATTGTGACACATGATGATTAAAGCTGAACTATAGATATTAATAACGCATATATTTTTTATTTTTTAAAACTATAAAGGCTTCTATTTTATAAAAACACATAAAAATTTTAGCATTGAATTGTTAAAACTAATTCTTTTTTTATTTTTCTTTTTCAGGTATGTGTTTTGCTATTGGATTTTTGAATAGCCTTTAAATATATAAAAATAGATGTACACGAAAGTAAGTTTCTTCTTTAAATAATTTATATAATAAAATTTTGGTCCTGATTTGTTGCAATATAAATTTTCGATGATTTTTGACTTAAATAAAATTTTATAAAAAGTTCAGGAATCAAACTTTACCATATTTTTTTGTCATTCTTAAAAGTTATTAAAATAATTTCTTATGGTAAATTCTCAGCAGCTCATGTAACGCAATATTTGCTAAAAATTTGAATTTTTCTTTTACAAAATTATTAAAATTATAAAATGGGATTGAAATCGGTTAATTCTCTATGAAAAAAATTTTCTTCTTTTCATCATAATTCAGTAAAAAATTTCAAAATATTTGCAAAACAAATTAGACATTCATCAGGACGCAAATATGTGTGTATACGTGTAAATTGATGACTTCAACTGAATTAAAAACTTTTTATTAATTTTATTAAATTTAATTTTAATTGAAACATTAAAGTAAAAATTGACTCTTGCTTGCACACACAATCCTTTTGTTAAGTTTATTAAATTTCACAGCAATTTAAAAATCGAATTACCTTTTCTCTTTTATAATATTTTTTTAATTTTAAGAAATCATAAATAAATTTCAAAGCGGTACACTGGAAATTTGCGATTCCATTTTTTAAGAAATTTCGTTTACGTAAAAAAATTTCTTTTTTATTTTTGCGAAATACGTGAAAATGAACTTATGTAATTATGAAATTGTGTGAAAATCAGTTCAATTAATTTTAATTTAAAGAAATTTAGAGAAATTAAATTTTTACTTTGAATTTACTTTGAAATTCCAAACACTGCCCTAGTTAGTTCAAAATTTTCATTTGTTGAATATATTTTGTGTGTTAATTCTAAGTTGGCACTGAATTATTGAAAATTTCAATATTTTCTTTAATATAAGATGTAATATAAGATATAAGATGTGTTTTCAGTACAGTTTTGTTATAAAAAGAGGATATGCTTAGAGTTTGGTGAATTTATCCTATGAATATTTTTCAATTTATTGATTTTAAATTTTCTTTCCGTAATTTAACTCAGCACTCTATGGAATTGCAATGAGGAAGATCTGCATCAATTGGATTTCTATAAATTTTAGGAAATATATTTTTAAGAAAATTTATTTTGAATGCAAATTTCCTTCTTTTGGCAATTTTTTTGCGATTATCAAAATTCAACTTCAAAAGTTATATGAAAATCTAAAACATAAAGGAAAGCGAACATTTTTCTTCCGTCATATGAACTCTATACATTTTTTTTAAAACCATAAAAAGAAAACGAGAGTTGTGCTCTCTACTCGGTGGCCTTATACTCACCATACCTGCCACCAGAGCACTGCTCCAAATTTAAAATTAAATTCGATTTATGTATGAGAGTAGAAATTAACTAAAATTTTAAAATAATTTTTTTATTAAATTTTTATTGCTTAAAAAAGTTATAGAAGCTACAACTTTAAGGCCAAGAAAATTTAGTATCGCGTTATTTTAGAAAGAGTGCTCAATACTTGCAAGTTATATTGATGTACATCCTTATTTTCAGATTTAATTGAAGCCGAGATAATTTATTGCTCTCAGAATAATTTTAAATGAAATTTTTGTTTCAAAATTTTTAAATGTTCGCTGCTCAATTTCCTTTAAACTCAAACCATTTTCTAGTGATAAAAATCGCCGTTCATTTAAAAAGAGTAAAAAAATCATTCATTAAAAATTTCCTAGAATTAAATGACATTTATAATTTAATCTTTATTAAAACCTGCTTGATTAACAGCGTAAAAAAATTTTCGAAAGAATGCAATGATCTTGAATTAATTGCATAAAATAAATTTTTTTTTTATTATGAAAAAATTACAAAAATTCAATAATAAATAGTTTTGAACCAAATTTTTTTTTTGTTTAATGATTTTTTTTTTAATTAATTAAATTGTTCAAAATTTTGTTTTGTGGCAAAATAATAAAAAATGATTAAAATTCTTTATTGTTAAATTTTTTTTTTTTAATTGGCGTATGCATCATTCTGGTTATTTTATAAATATTTTTAATGATCATCATTATTACTCGTATTATTGTTGTCAGTTAAAGAATGAAGAAAATTTTAGTAATTTTCAATAATAAAATAAAAATTTCGACTGTTATAACAAAATTTGAAGGAGCCAGAAATGAAATACAGCAATGAAATTTAAAATTTTCATTTAAAAATTTCAACTCGTCATCTAAATTAAAAATGAAGAAAAGATTAAAGAAAAAACAGAAACCATTTGCAATTTTTTTTGGAAGTAATGCAATTTCGAGGGTAATAAAAAAACGCGTTAAAAGCCATCAAGGAAATGGTCATCAATTTTTTTTTCGCCGTTTTTACTTTAAAACTTTTCCTTTTTCGGTTTAACAATTCCTTGTAATTGCTTCGACTTTAATTATAAAATAAAATTAAAACCATTATTAACCTATTTTTGGTTTTTAAAAGCGGTTAAATTTTATGATTATTTTGTTATTTAAATTAAAGAAGAGAAGGAATAAATTGTAATGCTGGGATATTTTAATGGTTGAATTTTGTTTTTTTTCAACCAAAATATTTTTAATTAAAATTAAATTAAAGGCTTTCATTCAAATTTTCCTGTTATACTTAAAAATGCACATGGTAAAGTTGGTTTTTACTTTGTTCATTTTTAAACCTATTGGCAATTCCCTAATAATATTTTCACGAAAAATTTTATTAAAAATAATTCGAGAATGTTAACGGCATTTTTACTTTTTCTGAAAATAAACTACAAAAAATAAACTACAAAATTTTTTTGGTCGGCATTTCGACCTGAAAATGGATTATGCAAAAATTGCCTCTTCAGTCACTCCTGGAATATATTTTTATTATTTTCAGAGACTGATTGTCATTATAGATCAAGAAAATTCTTGATGCTGGAATAGGACTTATTCTGATTTTTGGATATCTGCTAAAATGGTACTTATAAATTTTTTTATCTTATATGATATCGGCAATTACAAAAAATCGTCGCCGTAGCGGGAACAATTTTAATAAATATCTTTGTGGCCATTGTTGGCAGTAATGAGTCCCACCATTTTGACTGACCTGGCAGTGAGAGTGTTAAATGATTTAGAGATTTCATATTATACTTAAAAATTTTAACTCTATTAATTTTTATATTGATAATAAGGGTTTTTGCATTTAACAGTAGCAAAAAGGCTATCGAATACGAAGCAATTTGATTTTCTAATAAAATTATTGGAAGACAATCCTCAGATTGCCAAAGGTTTTGCTGAATATTCAAATAAATATTAGCAAGTTGCTTATTTAAGTTTATATAAAATTTTATCAAAATACTGTAGAAAATTCTAAAGGACTTGAAATGTTGCTGATGTGTCGCCTCCATGATTTGTTCAAATTGCAAACTATTGCTTTAAAACTTTCTTTCTTTTCAGTATTTATTTTCAGTATTTTTTGTGATTTCCTGTCAGCTTTTATCCCAACTCATCAACAACTATCACAAAGGCATATATGAAGCAAAGTGACAAATTTTTTTTATAACCCCAATGGTGCGGCTATACTTAAAGCTACATAGCTGATTAATTAAAATTTAATCGCGTTTTAATTTTGTTGTATGGTGTAAAACTTAAAATTACTCTTGTTTTTCAGTCAAGTTCAAATTTACTTTCACTTATCAAACATATTAACTTTTCTGGAAAGAAAATCTTTTAATTTTATTTAAAAAAGAAAAAAAAAACTTTTTAAATCATTTTTAAGAACAAAAATTTTAAATGTTATTTAAAATTTAATTTAAACTCTTATTGAATTTATTTTTCAATTTTTTTTTATAAAATCAAAATATTTTAAAAATTTAATTTTAAACTTATTTTTCCAAAAAAAAAAAAGAAAACATTGTAAGAAAAATATTTTTTTTTTGCAACACGAGACAAAACTTTTTTTTTAACAATACCAAAAAAGGTCAAAAGAAGTTCAGAATATTAAGAAAATAAAAAATAAATAAAGTGACTAAGGAAAACTTAATTTAAAAGTTTTTAATATTAAAATATTACTTTTCGAAAAAATTTATATATATCGAATGCCTTTGGGAAATATTCTAAGTAATCACGTTCCAAAAACTTAAATTGCATTATTTTTAAAGAATAAATAAGAAAAAAACATTATAATTTTAATAGTATTAAAAAAGTATTCAAAATAGACGATTTACAATTTAAAAAACAAAAAAAAAATTTTTTATGCCAAAGGAAAAAAATATTATTCGAATTCTTTTTGACAACTTATTCAAAAGGAATGCAAAAGAAGAAATATTTTTATTTTATTAGAATCCTGATTTTATCCTATATACAGGGTGTTTCCTATAAGGTGGCCAATAGTTTCAGGAATGATTCATTGACCAATTCCCACTAAAAAATTGTATAACTGGGGTGGTGCTGATATCTTCGAATAACCATTGGTTATTGGATTGAAAGACGATTGATTGCTCTTTAATTTCGGTCTTACAATCAATTTGTAGTTAAGCCATAGTTTTCGAGATAAAGCTCGTTAAACTCAAAATTTTTGTTTTTTTTTGTTTTATGATAGTTACTCGATGTCGCAAGGCTTCAAAGTTATAAACATTTATTTATATGCAGGAAAAATCTGATACCATTTTTTTTAACGGCCTGTAGCTCGAAAACGAGTATATCTGCACCCCCCCTCCTCCAAACCAGACAGTTTTTTTCTGGAAATTAATCAAAGAATCATTCGCCACCTTAAGAGAAACACCCAGTATAAACGTATATATATACATATATACATTTTATTTAAAATATTTAAAACTTAAAAATTTTGTAGTATTTTAAACAAGATTTAGGAATTTTAAGTAGTTTAACAGCTAAAGCATTATTAATCGCTGTTATTAATTAATAACTGTAGTGTCAGTTTTAACTAATAATATAATTTAAAAATTAATTTAAGATTTATAAAGAATTTAATTATTTTATGTCCAGTTAATTTATAAGGTCGCGTAAATTTCCAATATATTGTTTTCATTCTCATAGAACACATAATTAAAAATTTAATTTCCTTAATGTTTGCTGTGCCAACTGAATAAAATTTCTTTAAATTTATAAATATTTCCTGTGCATTTTGGAAAAAAAAATTTTCCTAAACTTCAACAAATCTGAAAAAAATTTTTTTTTTTTTTAAATTTTCAATTGCAGCTTTAGTATTTTCATGCTTTTTTTCAAATTTATATTGCTTTAGGTCAAATACTTCCCATGTATGCATTTTGTATGATTGTATGTATATAAAACACTTGACATATTGACATGTTCTCCCCTTTTATTTAATTTTTCATTGGTTTCAATTATTTTTGTATGTTTCTGTTTTTTTGAAAGAAAAAAGATTTATTTGTTCCGAATCATTGCTGTTTTTAGTTTCTTCTTGTGAGTTTTGCCTTCACGAATTCTTTTATTTTATACTTGATTTGAATGAAAGTTCGTTAACATGTTTGTTTTTTCTTCATATTTTCTTTCTTAACATTTTAAGAAACAGATCCTTCATCATCACTGCTAAGTACATATATAAAATAAAATGAGAGTAATAAAATAGCTTGCAGCAATTTAAGGTCTTTAACACTTTCCTTTCATTTTATGTATGTAAAATTTTTTTGTTTAAATTAACATCCTTTTTGTTTTTTATTTTTGTTACTCAAAATAAAAAGAAACTAACGTCTTACAATTTGTTTTTTTTTTTTTTGAAAAATCAAAATAAAAAAAAAGTGAATATTTAACTTTTAAGAACCGCATATATGAGTGTTAAAATTCAACAAAGAATTTTTTCTTTGCCATTCTTTTCCAGTTATATAACATTTATAGAAGAAATAAACAAAAATTGTGCAAACATTTAATGTTTGGTAATAAATGAAAAAAAAAACAAGTCTTTAACATTGTGACGGCAATTATAAGATACCTCAGTAATTTTATTTAAATTTTTTTGTCTCTTTGTGTTAACTTATTCTTTACCTTTGGAGCCAATATCGCCTCTCAATTCTATCTAACAAGGAAATCTTTTAAATTATTCATGAATAAATTGAATTTTTTAAGAATTTAGACACTAATGTACCAAGTTCTATATATGGTGATTTCGATATTGTAAAAACTGCTTAAACTTAGTAGAAATATCGCCTTTCGAAATTGTTTAAAATCCGTTTTGAATAAGCAGAAATGAAACAGCGGAGATCGCCTCGAAAATAAGTTCGATGCTTTTTATAAATTTTCAGGACGAAATGTTGCAATCCGATAATCCATTTCAATATTTTCCAGGCATAAATTACTTATATTTGACTTTCTTCCCGTCGTTTTCTGCATAAATAGCAATAAAATTGGCAAGTTCTTTAAGACAAGGTGTCTAAAGGTGAAATCATATACGATTGTTAGAACCTATACGGTATTAACAATTTAAATTTCCCTTTCGTTCTATAAGATAAAACAATATTCTTTAACATTTTTATTATACAGCTATTAAGTAAAAATAATAATAAAATTTGAAGCCTTTTTAGAGGAATTTTAATAACTGATTAAATTTGGAACCTATTATTATAATTAAAAAAAATTTCTTTTGAGGACCATTAAAACTTCTTGTTCAATTGTAATATTAAATTTAGAAACTACCGAATATCTATCCATTAAAGGTTGAAATAATTCAAAATTGAACCCCAAGAGATCTTAGAGGCTTAAAACGTTTAATACCCTTACAGTAGCATATGTCATTTTAGATTTGTTGCATTAAAGTGAACGCTTTTTTATAAATAAAGGTTACAAGATTTTATTATTTTATAAAATTTTAATATTGATTTCAATAGTTTTAAATAGCAGGTAACATGAAATTCATAAAATAATTCTGACACATTCTTGTGGATACTAGTACTAATTCATTAATTTCTATTTTCAGAAATAGCATTCAAAACGTAATCTCAAATTCATTACATCCTGTTATAATAAATTTATAAATTAAACACATACTAAATTTTGTATTCATACGGTATATTTAATTTTCATTTTGTATTACAAAAATTCATTTTAAGAAATTTAAAACAAATAAACATGTCTTAACTAACTTCCTTTTAAAATTGAAGATTTTCAACACTCTACTGTACTTATCATGCAATTCATGTTTTAATGGAAGATTTTATTGCATCCTACGATATTTTGATATTTTCACTTGTTTTACGAATCCTCAAAGATTTAAATATTAGACTTTATAATCACCCATATGAAAATCTTTCATATATGCATGAGCACATGTGTGTGTGTGGGTAAATTTTCTTTTTATACACAGGATATTTACATAAATATGTTTACCATTTTATCTGAGGATAGTAAATAATAAGATGAAGATTTTCTTTATTTTTTGTTTTTGTATAAGAAAAAGATGTGTTATGTTAAAGTTAAAGAATTTGTGGTTCTAGAAAGAAAAACTAGTCTGTCTTTGCCACAAAAGTAAACTTAAAAAGAAGAAGATCTAAGTGAGAGTAATAAAAAAGTTTTTTATTTGCAAAAAGAAAAATAAAAACCACAAGCAAAAAAAAAAAATAATAAAATATAAATAAAAGCGGTAAGTTGGGTTTGTTAATAAGGGAACTAAGGGAGCAATTAAAATTTTTTATTTTGTCAAATGGAGAAAGTTTGTTGTTTTATGGTAAGATTTGGGATACAAGATGTAAGCAAGTGATATAAATGGGTAATGGATGTTATTATAATCCTTTGACTTACAAAATTTATTTTTTGAAAAGCTGTGTTAAAATTTGGTTAGGCCTTAGGCAAATGAAATTTGTAGAAAATTATGTAATGATGGAAAATAATTTTTATTATGCTATTATCGTATTTAAAGAGTTGACAGATGGTCGTACTATGAAAATAAAGATGAAATCATAAGTGCCAACGATTGTGAAAAAATCTTTTTCCGGTTTGCCAAAATTTTATTTTTCATCAGTAAAAAATCCTAAAAAAAAGGTGTAATTTCTGCCATTCTAGTATATAGGCAATCAGACCTCCATAACGCAAATCGCTATTTTGAAACAATATAATTTTGCGTTAAGTGAAAATTAAAAATAAATACAATGCAAAATTAATGAATACAGTTCATGAATTAAAGAGAATTTCGACTTCGGGAGTTTATGTTATAGAACCTTAACTGTAAAATTTTAAATTCTTAACATTTACTAATATGCATATTTTCATCAAATTCAGAATATGTAAAAATTTAATAATTTTTTTGTGAATTTGGGCCTGTTGTAAAGCTTTTAAAAAAATTTACCCATTTTGTCTATTTGAGCAGAAAAATAAATTTTATAAAGTGTTCAAACTCATGATTTTGTATTGCATTGTCAAACCTCAAATATATTTAAAAGTGAGTTAATATTAATTTATAATTCATAATTAATTAAAAAATTTAAGACGCTGCCACAAATTAGCCATTGACTTCAACAATCGGTATCAAAAAGATAATCATTTCAGTTGATCTTTAGTTCAATTATATTGAGATTTCTTTTCAAACATTTTTTAGTAGTTAAGAATTTAAAATCGTATAGATAAAATTGAAAATATTACACTACTTTTGAAAATGAAAATATTTCAAATAAAATGTCAAAAATCATAAATTTGTAATGAATTGAATAAATTTGTTGATTCGTGACATCTATTTCAGTTTAAATTAAATTGTAAAAAATCACTTAGAAATGAAACCAGTTGAGATTCACGACAGCACCTTTAATTAGATATTATAGTTAAAAATTGATATGATAGCCTTCATTTTCAAAGATTTTATTAAAATTTTAATTAAAACACTCAGAATTTAATTTTTTTTTTTTTTTATTGAAATACAATATTATTCATTCACAATTTCATTTAATTCACATAGCTTTCAAATTAAATACAAATTGTTTTTTAACTCAATTACTTTACAATTAAAAATTATGCAATTTCTAAAATTTTAATAAGAAATTCAATTTTTCTCTTAATTAAAATCATAAATTAGTGTTTTTTTTGCCTTATGAATATATGAAGAAAAAAAATATTTTTTTGCTCAAATTGTATAAATTTTTCGGAATGATTGATTTGATGAAAAAAACTTAAATTATTTTAATAAAATAAATAAGTAAGTAAATAAAATTATAGTGAAATTCTTTTTAAATAAAAATTTATTCATTTTAAATCTTTAATTTGAGTTTTGAAAAAATAAAAGGAAAAAAATAAACAGAATTTATTTATAATTAATTCATTTTTAAAATGTCCCAAGGGAAGATTTTTATACTACGAGTATAAAGAGTGAAGAAAACATTTTTTTTTTCCACATTTTTTTTCTTTAAAAGTCTCCTCTGTCCATACAACGATACTGAACTAACAGCCACAATAGAAAATTTATTGTTTTCATCGTTAAAACATTCCATTGCCACAAATTTAAAGTAATAAAACAATTCAGACATAAAATCGACCAACCATTTTTCAAATGGATAACAGAAAAACAATAAAAAAAAGAAAGGAAAAAATTACACCATTAAACCATTTATACCACTAAATAGTGGTAATATGTGAACTTATATACATATATGGTATTTTCGTACTTATATATAAATTTTATTCTTTCTCAATATGAAAACATTTTCGGACTCTATAAGCCTCTACATGCTGCTCATATATGTTGAAATGATTTTCAAAAATCCGTATACTTCATGTATAGAAGAAGTAGAAGAAGAAGAAGTAAAACTCATCTTGAAGCTTTCTTTCCAAACTCTTAACAATTTGATTAATTATACTTAATATCATATACGTATATAATGTATTTTAATATAAAATTATCGTCCCATCATTTCAAAAGTGTTATACTCATTTTATTTTCCTCTTTTCTTTTTGTTTTTTAAACAAAAAGTAAAGCTTAAACCTTTCAACTATTTATTTTTTCATATATTTTTTTTATTACTTTTATTAAAAAATTGTTTTAAAGATTTCCAAAGAGAGAAAAAGTGCCAAAGTACTCCAACATACTTTAATCTTTAAATATATGTGTACACACTTTGTATTTTTGGTGTACTCATTCACATATGAGAATTGATATATACCCTATATACGTATATAGACGTGTGTATATGAAAAAATAAAATTTATAAAGTACAAGCAAAGTATAAAATGTAATAAATCTTTTCGTGAAATTACTTGTGATATCCAAAACAAGGATCAACGAAAATAAATTCATATATGTACATTATATATGTATATATATATAATGTGTTTAAAAATAAATAAATAAATACGAGAAGTTGAAGAATACAACCTCTAATACCACAATATGCAATATATATTGTGTATTTAAAGCATTCATACTTAACGTAAGTTATAATGTGCAATAGTACATTTGGTTTGTATGGACAAGAACTTGCTTTTCATATAATTATATATAGGTACTTATAAATTTTCGAATTCAACATATATATATATATATATATATATATAGGTACTGTTGTTACAGTTGTTGAAAATATTAATTTAAAAATAATTCTTAAAATTAAAGAAAAAGTCTTTATTGAGCCTTTATGTGGTTCTGAATGTATAACACTTGGTTATTTAGTTATACAATACTCCGAATTATGTACCAGCTATACAATAATGAGTTGTTTTGGGTAGTTGTTAGAGCAATTTAATATATTAAAAGGGAAAATACGCATCAATAAAAAATTAAATGAATATTCTCCGATTTTCAGTAAAAAACTCATCCGATTAACTCTGAAAATTTGTTTGGAATAATTCCTATCGGTTCGAAAGTTATAGAAAATTTGTCAAGCCTTTTTTAACTCTGTTATTATAAAATTGAAAACCAACAAAAATGTGATCAAATTCGGCATATTCTTGGAAATTGATCGACGAAATGTGAAATTTTATAATATTGCTGAAGATTTTCGAAATCGCTACACTGTTATATTTCTTTAGAAGGTATACACAAAGTATTCTTCCAAAAATTTAAATTGGAAAATTTCCTAAACTAAAAGCAACAAAAAAAATTATTTTATTAAAACAATTTCAATCCGACTTATATGGGTAAAATATTGTAGACGGACAGTACAAAATTCGAATTTCATAGTATATGGTAACTCTGTTTTTACTTAAAATGAGTTTCGTATTTATTTTTAGTTTGAAAAAGATTTATTTTTAGTGATAAGCGAAGATTAAATGAAACTTTTTCTTTCTTCTTTTTTTTATGCAATTTTTATATTAAACTTTTCAAGGAGAAAAATTTTCTTCCTTTTTGCGTTTTGTTCTGTATGAAGTACAATTGTAAGAATTCTAAATATAACAATATTATAAAAAGTTATAAATGAAATAAAAGAGGTGTTTTGTGTTGAAAGGAAAAGTTTTTATAAAAGAAATTGAACTTAATGGATTTAATTTTTAATATTTATACGAAATACCCATGAATACTACTCGCATTTATATTATATCCTTAAAATAAATGTGAACATGTGTTTAACATCCTTTTCAAAAGATAAGAACAAATATGTTTTCGTATAACGTATATTTCTTGTGTTCTTCTTATCATTCTTATAATTCTTGTTTCTATTTATATTTTTCATTTTCACTAACCATATGTTGGTCTCGAATTTTACACAATGCTTTATAGTGTTACAGTTATAGTTATAGTTGGTGTGGCTCCTGTATTATTAACGCAAGCAAGTTTTGAATTTTTCCATGTTGTAACCTTAACTTTTGTAAAATCTTGCTTCGAATCTCATTTTAAGAAATTCATTACATTTATTTTAGAGTTTTCAGAGAATGAAATGTTCTTGAAATTGTAAGTTATTTTAATTTAAGTATAATTCTTTTGTATATAAGTATAAGTGCGATACAATTTTTTAAATTTTTTATTTTTCTGATATTGTAAAATACAAGAAACCATTACAAACAACAAGAGTAATAGTTGAAAGTTGAAAGTGCAAATGAATTTATATTAAGTGCATTGCATGTATACGCGATAAACACAAATCCAAGAACTAAACAAGAAAATAGAAAAAAAAAAACAAGTAAAGAAACTAAAACTAAAATTGAAATAGAAGGATCAACCATCAATGATTTTTCATGAAGTGAATTCTTAAAATTTTCATCTTATACTGATGACAGTAAGATAAAGGGATTTTTGTTTTATTCTCGTTTAGTATTTGTAAAAAAATTTTTATATCCTTATTATTTATTTTTATGTTATATATATGCTTTACAGGACATTTTTATCGCTTTAACACCCATGTTATTATTCTTGTACTTAAAAGTGTTAAGAGTGTGAATTTGGGAATATTTAAAAGATTAAGGAAATTCTAAAAGTTACATGTACAGTTATCAGCGTGGATTTAAATTGAATTTTAATTTTGTGTGTTTTATACAATAATTACTATTGTGCGTAATCATTGGATTAATCACATATTTGGTTATTTAAGAAAACTATTGCTGCAAATGAGTTGAATTCTGTAAATTAAGTATAATTTTAAGTTAATAATGACCCATAATTTATAAATAAGCATAAGAAATTGTAAAATGCAATTGATAGAATTGATTGAATTAGATACGAATATGAAATAGTTAAAATTTTATTTCAGTTATTGAGCGTTTCTAATGATATCATCCTATTTATTTTCAATTGTCTCGTATTTAATCATATTTTTTGGGGCATTTTTGGAATACAATCACATATAAATTTAATTTTTAAAAAAAATTTTTTCATATACAAAAAAATTCATTTGTATTGAATGACCTCTAAAATTGTGTTAGTTGAGATTTTGCACGAGTTAAGAAAAAACGGGGATTTTTTTTCAAATTCCCAATGATTTTTTGTTGGAAAATTAAAATTTATTGCAAAAAATGATTTCAAATTCTTAAGTGGTTTAAATATTTTCAAATGATTATTATTAGTACTTTCAAAATCATTAATAATTTCATTAATTAAAAATGTTTGTAAAATATTCTGATTAATTTAAATTAAAAATATGAACATTGAATTTGTTTTTTTTTGTATTGAATTAATTTGGATACTCTATTATTATTATGCTCTCTAAATATACCAATTGTAATATTTAACTCTAAAAGTTGTAGTTTTGTTTAATGAATTTATAGCTCTGATTTGTAGTTTAGGGCACTTTCTGAATGCAGTCATACATAATCAAAAAATTTTCGATGAATTTTACAAATAAAATTTAATTCTGATATTTATAAGCTATTGGGGTAATGTTCTTTTAATTAAGGTTAAAATTAAGATATTTAAATTAAAATCCTTATTAATTAAGATATATGTACATATATATCGCACATTTGCGAGAATAATGACATAAGTCAAAATTCGGAGTAGCAAACTTATTACTATTCTGAATCAGAAAACACTTAGCTATAAATACTTTAAATTCCGGAAGTCGAATTTATGTTTTTGTCGTTATTCTTCCCAATATGGGATATGTATACCGTCAACAAAGCTATGATACCATATAAGTTATAATCTGTATATAATGTTTATATAGTTACATAGTAACACAACCTTGTCGACGATACATGTAGTAGTGCACATATTTTTTTTTGAAAGAATGTCAAATTCAAAGCAGAAAATAATGTCAGCTTTAAATTTTAAGTCTCTTTATTTAATTTTAAGTGAAAAATTACTCATACATCAAAAATTGTTATTTAATTTAAAAAATCATTAAATTTACAGTTCATATGTATATTGTAATAATTGCTGATGCTAAGAAATTATTTACAAAGATCTAACAATTTCTTGCATTTCATTCAATTTGTTGCATGTACATAAAAAGCCTTCACTTAAACCTTATTAGTGAGCAACAAACACTTATAATAGACAAAAATCTGTTATTTCTTTAAATGCTATCATTGTCTTAATCCTACTTCTCATGTTGAAAAAAAGTTGCTAACTTAATAACTAGAATAAAATTTTAATAAAATATTGAAAAAAAATGTCATGTTCTTAGAAAAGATACCATGCACAAGAGTACATTCATAAAATATGTAGAGTGTTTTTATACAGGTGTTTGAACATTAAACGTATTTTACTTATAGAATAAAAGATTGAAAATAATTCCTACCTGTTTCTGTTATAATACATATATTTATATAATGTACATTTTGGCTAGCCGGGGAGGAAAATATCTAGGCCTCCCTATAAATCCGTACAAGTTTTATGTTTTCCTTTCTCTTTTTTTGTGTTCTAAAATTAATGTACAATAAGAGAAAATAAGTAACAAAGAATATTATTTTGAAAGTTCTTTAAAATGCGAATAAATGTATATATGTACGTGTATGTACAAAGTACACATTTGCGTCTGACAACAATGTATATAAGTTATGAGAAAAAAACAATGAACTAACGGTATAGAAATGAACATGTTTGCTTTTATGTTTTCCCTACTTTATTTTCTCTCTCTCTCTCTAAAGCATATTAAAACAAAATATGTTGAGGCAGTTTTCAAAAACAAAAAAAGAAAAACATACATAAAAAATTATATAGGTATGTGTGTATTTATATTTCTTGGAATATAAAGGGAAAACAAGTTGAAATAAACAAGAAAATATGCAAGGAAAGGAATAAAAAAAGAAACAAGTAAAAAAAAAGGCCTATGCCAAGGGTACTACGATTGACATGGTAAAAAAAACTGAAAGTTTTTCATAAAAAAATTCTTTTCTTCTTTTACTTGTTTTCTCTTTCTCCGTGTATGGTTTTTATGATTATGTGTTTTGAATTTACGAGTATGTATCGTAATTGAGAGTATGGGTAAGTGTTTTATGTATGTATATGTATTTGAATTTGAAAATTGTGCAATTTATGTATTTTGACGCAAAATATATTTTTACTCATTCTGTTTAATGTCTTCCTTTTCTTTTCGCAAAACTGGAGGGTTTCTTTTTTTGCTTTGTTTATTTTTAACCATTTAAATTTTTTACATTCTTGTTGTTTTTCTTTTCGAAAAAGTGAGGGTAGAAAACTGAGTAACAAAGATTGTCAGATTCTTATGTTATAATAATAATGATAATAATGATGAGTAATAAGAAGAAAAAAAGAAAGAGAAATTGTTGGAGGGAATAAAATTAAAGATTTTATCTTAAAGCGAGTGTATGTATGGTGTATGTATGAATGTACAATCATTTATAAAGCATAATATGTAAGTATGTGAAAATGATTTGAATAAAAAATGTCAAAACATGTAATTTTAAATTTTTCATATTGAAATTAATGGAATGAGAAACATTTTCAAATATTTTGATAATTTTAAATGAAGAAATTGAAATTTTCGTTCCCAAGTACTTACGAGTAATGTTTTAAAAAATTTATATAAAACAAAGCTGTACGTTTGTGTGAAATTACATGTATGTGAAGAAATATGTATATTCAATTTTCAGTAAGTGTCCCAGATACAGTTTTTCATACTAGGTCTTGTTCACATTCAGTAATTTCAGAGGTAATCAACTCTGTTTCTAAGGGTTTACATATGGCATTTTACATATGTACAATTAAACTCTACCAAAAATTGAAATATTTCAAAATATAGCAATATTACCAATTTTAAAGATAATGTTCTGAAAGAAGTTTCGAAATGTATTCTGTTTTATTCAAGAATACCGGAGTCAACAGTTTTCACAAAAAAAGAATGTAATGTACTCAAAAGATTTTATTTTATAAGATGCTAAAATAATTAAATAAAGTAATAAAAAGGTGCATAAAACGACTCAATTCATTTAATTAAAAATTTTTTCAGAAAATGGATTCGAAGCAACGTCTACACATAAAATATTTTTTATGGATTTTATTTCATCTGTCCATCGAATTATTACCTGAAATAAATTTTTCTCTGTTGATATGTCAATGTAGATAAATAATTTTCAAAAAGTTGATCAATTGATAAAATTAAGTTCATTTTTCGTTCTTATAGAGAGCAAATCGAACAAATTTAATTTTTCATGCTCATTTCGTTAACGTAAAACATTTGTCTCTGCATTGGAATATTCGGAAAATGCTACATTTTATTTTAAGTTTTCTGGTTACCAAATCTACTTTAATTCGTTTAAGAACATATTCTTAAAAATTAAAATGTTTTTCATATAAATTTAAACATTTTCTTGAAATTATTTTTAGCTGAAGTTTTCCCTCAATCTTTAATTTCTTAAATTACATATTAAAAAATAAAAGCGAAGACTAATTTCTTATTAAAGTTTTAATACTTCTACATGGAAAATAAATTAATAACACACCTAAAAGTCTGGAAAATTATATTAAAAATTATGAAATAAGATCTTTAAGTCGTAAATCTCATATGGTTAATGCAGGTTGTCTGAGCTCTCATTACAAGAGTCAAAGCAAAAAAAAAATGGAAAAAATCGAAATACTGTGCATAGGGAGTAAATAATATGAGCATTTAAAAATTTTCCAGGTTAATTTCTTTTCTTTTATAATTTCATATTTTCTTATATATTTTTGGAAAATTACATACACACATATCTGTTTCTTTTTACATTGTTCAGATCACATATTTGAAGAAAGGCTTTAAGGATTTTCTGGTTTTCTTTTTATCTGCTTCAGTTTTATTTGACATTTTTTATTTTAATTTTTTTCATTATTATTTTTTATTTGCTGTGATACATAATGTACTCGTATGTAATAAAAATTATGTTTTTGTGGTATTTACCTTCTGTGTATACTCTACATTGAATTCTTAAAGGATTTTCATAAAAAAAAACAAAAAAAACAAGAAATTAAGACACACTTACCTACATGTCTTGCAAATAAAATACTTAAAAATTGAACTTCTAAAAGCGTGATAATGGAAAAAACTTGTATACGTAATAAAAAGAATTTTATAAATTTTATCAATGTCATAAAAGAGAGCGAAAATTTTTTCCTTTTAATATAAGTTGGTTCAAATTAATTTCATCATAATATAAACAATTTTTTTTAATATTTCGAGTTTTAATTAAAAGTTTTCTTTAAGAAAAATATTTTGCTAAAAATATAGTCGCAAGTCATAAAAAAGTAGCAAAAGAAATTAAGAAAAATTGTAAAATAAATAATTTTTATGACAATAGCCAGCCAGACGTTGACACGACAGTCTTTTCACAATTATACATTATGTATATAACGTGTAAACATTTCTAAGCCTAGTTGTAGCGAATAATAAAACCAATAGTTCAAAACTGCACTCATTAATTTGATACGAAGAGTCAGAATTTTTTTACTTTATATTAATTTTTTGAATTGCAGTGCTAACTAAAATAAGTAATAAAAGTTCATACTCTAAAAACTCTACGTACGCGTGATAAGACTAATAATTTGACAAATTGTTTATTGTATACGTAGTGCAAAATACTGGAACTTTCTTATTTAATCTTAGAGTAAGTTAAAGTAACAATAAAATTATTAAATGTATTGTCCTTTAATGTCAGAACGGGATAGATAGCAAAAATTGGAATTTTCTCTTAAGTTATTGAAATTTTCTCTTAAATTCGAATATTAGAAAAAATGTATGTAAATGTTAAGAAATAAATGAAATTACACTTCTTTACACTATCAAATTTATATTTAATTAAAATAAATTAAGTATATATAATAATTTCAGCATATTTTCAATTTAAATAGTGAAATGTAAGTATTTAGTAACGTAAGTCTATTATGCAGTAGATATTAAAATATAAAAATTAAATTAAAATTGATTTAAAGTGTATTTTTTGCTTTCATACTGGGTGAGCTTGAATATTTTTCCAAATTTTTTTTAATAACACAAAACATAATTGTCAGAATAATTGAATAGATCAAATTTGAATATTTAGAACTAAATATACCTACTGAGGTTAATGTACCCAATTAAGCCTGGTCTTAACAACTAAAGTATAACAGTTTTTCATTCTGTTATTTTTTTTATAAAATTCTTCTTTTTTTTACATAATTAACAAAATTATTTACAAAACAGTGGTATTAAAACTTTTAATTTCATACTTAATTTTATTACAAAATTTCATTGCATACTTTTAGGATGACGAATTAATTTTTTTTTATTTTATACGTTTACTAACAAAAGATAAAGAGAAAATTAATTTTTATAACTTTAAAAAAGTTTTAATAAACTCAATTAAAAAAAAAAAAACAGAAATAATTTTTATTTACAAAAATACTTGTAATGAATAAATAAATTAAGTTTTATTTTGTTTAAAAATTAAATATTTAAATTGTCATTGGAGACGACGACGGCGACGGCGACGGAAACTTTCATTTTTCTGTAGAAGAAAAGTAAAAAAAAATTTCTTCTTTTGTTGTAGTCAAATATTTATTTTAATTTTTTTTCCCCAGTTTTAATATTTGACATTCTTAATCTACAAATATTGATTTAATTTCAATTTTTATTTCGACTTTTTTCTCATTTTTTCTTTGTTATATGAAATGAATTACCAACGTTTACCGAAAAAAAAATTGAAAGTAATAAAAATGTAAGTAAACATTAAAAAGTAATTTAAAGATTAGAATAATTTTTTTTCAAAATTTTTTACTTTTCCTTTTATTGTCAAACTTCAAATATTAATAATAATCGATTTACTCCTTGTTCACTCAAACCTTGAACTTAATTTCTTTGTAAATTTTTTTTTCGTTAATTTTTCTTTTCTGTTTTACATTTTTTTGTACATTTTTTTGTAAAATATAAAACAAAATATTATTTTTAAAATATGAAAAAAATTTTGACAAAAAAAAATCGAAATAAATTCAAAAAAAAAAAAAAAGAAATTATGAAGAAACAATCTGGGTGGTTGGGAGGGTTGGAAAAAAGGCTAAAATAACATAAAAATTCAGACAAAGTTCAAAGTAAGTGGACTGTATGATTGGCATTTTTGGTAAATTGATTTCAATAATTTTATTTTTTCGTACTTTTTTTGACAGCTGGGTTCTTTATCATAATACATGCATATGAATTTTATAGGTACTCAGACAGATTAAATTGTTATTTTAACGAAATAACTATACCAAGTATATTGTAACAATGTGTTAAACAGTTCAACTAACAACAATATAACTTTAAATTATACCAATAAAATAATGAAAATTTGTATAACCACAGTGTGAGTAAGAGAAACTAAAAATAAAAAATCAAACCAAAAACCAAAAAAAAATTTTTTTATGGTAATCAAAAAAATTTATTTATTTTTATGTTAAAATTATATAGAAATTGCAATTCAAAACAGAAGAATCCATACATACATACATTTATGTGCACACATAAAATGACTTACCAATATAAATTAGTATAGAGGTACACACAAAAAAGCTATACGAAAGAGAAGAATATAAAAATTAAATCAAGAAAAAAAAACTCATTCCGTCACCTGAAAAATAAACACCTTTCCTTTTTCAAAAAACAAAAAAAATTCAAATTTAAAGAACAAACACAGACACTTTGTATATTATGATGGCATACAATTTACTTAACAAGTACAATGTCCTCACCTGATCACACTAACTGCTACAATATTAATTTTGATGTTTTCTTCTCTTTACTTCTTTCTTCTTTTTTTGTTTATTTCATTATTTGACAACACATTTTTGTTTTGTTATTTTTGTGTTGTCCATTAAGAATTATAAAAAAAAAAATATTTTCTTACTGCTGTATAACACTTTGTTGCAGCAAAAATATTTATTTATTAATTATAAAAATATGATTAGCACAAAAATATTAATTTTTTTCTTTTTGTGACACAACAAAGAATTAGACGATTCATTGAACGTGATTGTATACATACTCGTATGTGTAAATGTACATAATATGTATAATACTTATATGTAGATACACAATCGTGTTGTTCTTATACATGCATATAAATTAATTGGAAAAGAACCACGGTTTTATAAGAAACCATTTTTATGTAAGAAATTATTGTAGTAATCATATTCGGTTGATCATATTTACGGTAATTCACAATAATTATTTTAATAGTACTTATTTATTGCTCACTCTATTTTGGAAAGGGAAAGCCCACAATATGAAAATATATGTATAGTTTTGTGTTTTTCCGATATTTCATTAATTGCTATGAAAAAAATTTAATTATATTAAAAATTTCTATTTAAAATTTTTAAAAGACTGACAAATTACGGTTCAATAAAATCCTCCGAATTACAAATTGCCTCATCCCTTGAAAACTTTATCCATTGTTCATTTACAATTTCATGCCTGTGTTGAAATTAAATAAAAATAAAAAGAATTTATCGGAATTGGACTGTAAAATAAGGAATATAGTATGCCGTCATCAAAACTGGAATACCGTGTAACTAGTTATATATAAATTGTAATTTGCGTGTTGTAACACCCGCCTAGTTAACTCAATAATTCGTGAAATTAATACTTAACTTTAAAAAGTAAAGTGAAAAGCCTGTAATGATCCCAGTTTTTTCATTAATTCAATATTTTCAGCAATATTATTACTAGTTGAAGCTAAAATAGTAACTTGAACTCTTCAGTTCAGTCAGCTATTACCAGCAATAATTACGTAACACTTCATTAATAATTTATTGATTTATTTCTTTTATTTAATAATTTTAGTATTTAACTAGCTAATAATTATTTCGTTAGTGTATTTAGGAAAACATTTCAAAACTTTTTAATTTTTGACTAAACAAAGAAATTTTTCTTTCTTCATATTTAATTGTTCATATTTTCCCACTAAGACGAATGTGCAGTATAACAAAGGATCTTAACTGAATATAAATTTTTCTTAATTCAATTAAAAATTCACTAATAATTATTCTTTATAATTAAAAACCTTGCAAATTTCCATAATAATTTAAAAAACCATTATTCTCATACTAGTATAATGGAAAATCTAAAAAAAAAGATGCATTTTTGGTTCTGTTTCTTATTGTTATCCTCATTTTATCCTCTTAAAATTATTTATTTTCAATTTTTCTCTCTTATTTTTTTGTTTTTATATTCTCATTATCCTTACATGAATTCATAAAATAATAATAATGTTCTATATATACACGGATAATAGATTTAATTTTCAAAAATATTCTCCGGTGAAAGAAAAATAAGATAAAAATATCCTAACTAGTCAAATTTTAGAAATATGGCAAGTTTAACTTTAATATTCGATACATCAATGAAAATACATTTAGCTAGTTGCCTTTCTTAAACGAGTATATTATCGAAAATCTTGAGAATTATTTTGAAAATTTTATGTACATACATTATAATATTCTGCCGTCATAAAAAATTATGTTACCGCATCCTTAAAATTTTATAAATTTAATATGTATAATATCCTTTTATATGATATTTACATAAGAATATTCTATTCATTCTTAATATATTTTACAAACTATACATATATGTATATTTTATGTTTCGATACCTCGGGTTTAAAATTAATATAATTTAAAATATATTCTAAAGAGATGTGTACAAAATATTAGTTTATATACTAGGATATATATACGAATTTAA
This sequence comes from Condylostylus longicornis, assembly GCF_029603195.1. Taxonomy (NCBI): domain Eukaryota; kingdom Metazoa; phylum Arthropoda; class Insecta; order Diptera; family Dolichopodidae; genus Condylostylus; species Condylostylus longicornis. The sequence continues at coordinate 12,886,874 of NW_026577973.1, read as the reverse complement.
ATAGCACTTAAAAGAAGTCTTTCATCCAAATATAACCACATATAAGTGAACACTATTATATACATGCATAGTGTTATGAAAGTTAACGATGATAATAATGTTATATACTGATGACGATGATATTCTCTATTTTATTATCTGATATAATAATATGTGAAATTCTCTTTCATTATAAAAAAAAGGACTTTAAATTCAATGATTCGCGTCACTCAGTGTCGCGCGAAAAATACATGCATTCATAAAATCCATCTCAATTGAGTAGTTTATTTTTCACATGTAGATAGATAAAGGGTTTTTTTTTGTTTTCTTAATATTGTGTTTTTTTTTCTCTTTTCATTTTTAATGATAATCAGATACTGCTGCGGTTTAACACTATAATTTCAAATGTGCATTGTAAGTACATTAAATCTATATAGAATAAATTGCATATATATAAATGATAATATATGTGCATATATTTTGTATGAAGGATCGTTAATCCTTATGCGGTTATAAATTTAAATATTATTTTTTGAAGAAAATCTTTTTTAGAAGTTTATCCCATTGAATATAAATATAGTATTATGTAAAAGTTATTATTATATAGGAGTGTTGTGATGCGACAAGTAAAAAGAAAATGCTAAAATATACAAGTATGTAGAGGAAAATATAGAATATGAAGTGTGTTGAATTTTACCTTTTATAGAGGAATTTTAAAATTCTTGAAATTTTATAACTTTCTTCGTATCAAGTTTTTGTTTTTTTTGTGTCTTCTTTTATGTATCGTTTACTGAATAACTTGTAATTGAATTGATGTGTGCATATTAAATCTGAATAGCAAAATCACAGCATATTATAGCACCTTTTTATTGAATGCGAAGTGAATTAAGGTGTGTTTTATATAACACTATTTTTATGACAATATTATGAACATATGATTACATATGTATATCTTTATGTATATATAGTGTAATTCATATTCAATTAAATAAGTATAAAGAAAGTAATTGAAAATTATTTTCTATATAAAAGAATTTTTGTATATTATAAATTTATGATATTCACATGCATATTTAGGCATACATACATATTTACGAATTTTTATACATACAATTTATATACTTGGTGGTATATTTGTATGTGTTTATATATTCATACACTGGCAAACATTCTACAATAAGATATCATCATAATTTTAATTCAAACTCAAATTAATTCAGTTTTTATTTGTATAGAATTTTAAGTAGATAGCTATTTTTGATTTTGTTGGCAATTGTTTGTAAAAACGTTATTTAAAATAAAAAAATTAAATATAAAATAATTTTAGAACAATTTTAAAAATAAAAATCAAAATTAAATATTCTTTTTTGCTTATGAATTAATTTCGTAACGCCGATAATAATGAAAAAATTCACAGTTTGTATGAAATTATTTAATCATAAACTTGAAATCAATATTTTCGCCGAAAAATATGCAATTTAACGACTTTCAACTATTATGTGCCTATACAATGTAGTGACATTCGCTTAGGAGCAGAAGACAAAATACTAAAATAATTGCGAACTTTAGCAGTTTGCGGATTCAGAAATTAGTGAGTGTTCTTAAATTGACTTTGGTAGTATTTCAATGTTCTTTTATTTCATAAATAGCTAGATAATAGTATTAATTTATGGCAATTTGGATAAACTGCACGTCATAGCCATGTAATTTTTTTTATTTCTAAATTAAGTAAAATTTTTGCAGTTCTATATTTTCAGATAGAATCTGTAATCTTTTAAGAGCATAAATCTAGTTAACACACAAAAATAATATTAGCAAGCATTGCAGCAAAGATCGAAAATAAAAAACAACAAAAATAGAGACCAATTGCATTGTATAAGGAAGCCTTCGTCATTAGTGATTATAAATTTTTTAAATTGCCGTGTTGCAAAATTGCTTCATAATAGGGGTCTTATAACAATAAATAAAATATAAATAAAATATTCAGTTGTTACGTTTTATTTCAGGAAATAGACAGATAATAAGTATATACACGTATACTAGTGAATATAGGAGGCCATTCGGTTTATTATTTTATTAATTTGATGAAGTACAACGATATATAAGTAAGGCGATACAGCTACAGTGTTAATCCACTTATTTTTATTTAAGTGAACAGTTACAAACCTTATTTGAACTAAGAAGCAAGATCTTACTTATAATAAATTAAAATTTTGTTCAAAATTATTCGCTCAATTTTTAATTCATTAAAAATATTGCTACAATAAGCATTGGAAAAAACTGTTTTTTTTTTTTTTCAAATAGAGTACCAAAATAAAATAGCAAAAATATAAAGTATATGTATATATTTTCAAATATAGAAACCAATTTAAGAGCAATCATAAAACTATAATCTCTAGAGATCATTAAATAAAAATGTTTTGCAAAAGAAATCTTCAACTATATCACTAGATTACAATCAAAATTTAATCTACTAAAATTCTCTTTACATTATAAATTCTATGTGCACTTCAAATATATAAAGATAATTTTTTTTTTTTAATATTCATTGCATTATTGCTTACTGATGTTAATGCTGCTACTGCTATACTAGTACGATAACCACCAAACATTCCAATATAGCAATAATATTAAAAACTTCTCACAATTATATTTTGTATATTTGGTGCAATATTTCTACGCAATATTATAATAAAAAAATATTAAAAAAAATGAAATAGAAAAATGAAACAAAATTAAGTAAAATGCTAGATAGAGCAAACATATCTTTATCCTTTTAGGACATATACATAAATGGTTTGAAACATTCAAGGAGATTACAGATCCTGTCTAATTCTAAAGCACTTTTGTGGTTTGTGAATACCGTTGATAGGTTCTTTTTTCATTTTGTTTCTTTATATTTCTGCTCACATTTGATTTTTCTCGTTTTAACATTCGAATCGCAGTTCTATTTTCAAGTTATGGAATAGCTTAAAGATTAGTGAATTGCTATTACATTCATTATTCATACTAGATACACATACGTATAAATTTTTAATTCCTCAAATAAAAATTATTTTCAAATAAATTTAACGAATATGTGAAAATAGTCAACAGCTAGTATAGTTAAAGAGTCATTTTCTTTGATTCGAAGTTAATCCTCAAATGTCAAAAAAAAAACAAAAAAATAATAGAGAGAACGAATTTTTAAAATGAATAGTATTTTCTATATATGCATAAGAACATATGTATATACATATATATTTCCACATCTACAGATTTAGTAAGGGAAAGTGAAAAAAAGAAACGGAGTTAAAAACAAAAAATATATAGTAACAAAGTAATTGTATCCTCTTTTGAGTAATTTCTTCCACTTAACTTAATCCCAGTAGCTTAGACCAGACATATGTTTGAACATCAATTTTGTAACAAACATATGTACAGATGTATGTATGCAATAAGTAAATATTTTATAAAATGAATATAGATCCACATATACATACAAACTTGTATAATATACAATAGAAAAGTATTTTCTATTGTAGAAAAGCAGATTAAATTAAGAGGGGGTTCTATAGTAAAATTAAAACAATTAATAGAAAATTGTAAAAATTGCAATTATATTCGTATATTTGTTTATAAACATACTAGATGTCAAGTAGATTTCTGAATTTGAAGAATAATTAAAGGACCTATCATACCCATTGTTTTTTGTTTCCCAGGTAGGCAGTAGTTACAAGCGTAAATCTTGTAGTTATATTATTTTCAAATATTTTTCAAATAAGAACAATGTTTCCCGAATTACAAGCCTCTAATATAACGACTCTTCGACAGCGACCTTTGCACAAAGTATCAAAATATTATTCAGTGCACTAATTTAAAATCGATCATTTACAAGGCTGCGGCATGTGGCACCGACAGTCACAGAACTCGTATGCGAGAAGTACAGTCCATTGTCACTTAATTTATATGTTAATTATGTTATACGAAAACTATTAAGAAAATTTTAATAGTGATAAGTTTTGACTTATCACTTATAGTCTTATAGTATTAAGTTAAAATGATAAGTATACAGTTTTTATGGAATACGAGTAGAAAACGTAGGCTTTTAAAAATTCAGGAGGTGAAAAGAAAAATATGTATATATTAATTATGCTTATATACTGAAAAGAATTTTAAGAAATTCCCGAAATTTATTATTTTTTACATGTAATTTACTTTTACACATTTATTTGTAACAAGTTACTGGTTTGCCTAATATGGCTTTTTGATTTTTGAACGCAGATATTGTGTGTTATATATTATATTGTGTGATATTGATTTTGCAAAGCTCAAGTTTAACATATTTTAAATATAATTTTAATTGCAGAACGAACTTTTATGCTACATTCGAAATCTATAATATCATTTTCTTAAAAATTTCTCATCAATTATTTGGTAACCCTCGTATAAATTTTCATTTTTGTTTTCATTTTTAATACAGTCTTGTTAGTATTCTTTAATCTTCCCTTTTATTTTCTCTCTTAATGTCAATGAAATTTAGACTTTTCATATAGAGAAAGCAAAAAAAAAATACAAAACTCTGATAACCTTAACTGTTTTAAAGGAAGAAAAGAGGAAAAAAAGAAGGCTAAAATGAAAAATAACAATAAAAGAATTTCTTTTTTCCCAATGTCAAGATTGGCTTTAAGGGAATATAAATATACGCTAGCAAATATTTACAAGCATACACAAATACAAATATATGAACATGTAAAACAAATATATGAACCCGGTGTGGTATATGGTATAGAAAAGGTAAAAGAAAAATTGAACAAAATTGAAATCCTCAGTTAGTAAAACAAGAAAAAATAAAGAAAGAAAAGGAAAATAGAATCTAAAACAAAAAACAAAAAAATGAGAGGAAAAACCATTCAAATGAAATTATTTACCAGACAGTTAAAATGGATTTATTTGGTTTGTTGTTTTTCCTGGCCAATTTATTTTCAAGGATTAAGAATTGATACTCTCCACTTAAGTTTTTCTTTTAATTTTATTCTTCTTTTTTTCTTCCGTAGGAAAAGAAAATGAAGTAAAACATGATATAAAATGAAATAATTCCGTTATACATATTATATGGGAACATTGTAGAACAATAAGGTATTCTTAACATGTATATACAAGTAGATATATTTCTATGTTCATATATATACAAGGGGTACCTACCTATTATTTTAGTCCAAATATAGGTAAAATACACCCTTATATTTGCTCAAATATATAATTATACCGCATTTAAGAAGAATTTTTCTTTTTTTTTTCCAAGGATATTTTAATGTTATTTCTATATAATAATAAAATAGGTACTAAAATTAAGTAGAAAAAAAAATAGAAAAAAATAATATTATGAAGAATAGAAAAGAGAAAACAGATGGTTATTGGAATATTTTTTTTTAATTTTCTCTGCAATAAGAGTAGCTTAAAACCCTTTTTAAATGGATTGTAAGAAAGTTAATATAACATTAAAAAGGAATTGGTCTTAAGGATTAGGTTTTAAGTACAAAAATACGTTCAACATATTTCAAATATATTTCTGTATTTGCGTATATATCTGTATATGTGTATTTGATTTTAGCAACATTATACATTATTATAATACACTCAAACATATACACGTTTTAGATAAATACATAGTGTAATTTGAAAAGTAAGTAGAGAAAGGTAATCTCATTAATAAGACCTCCAATAGATTGGGCTAATATTTGAAATTTTTTTTTTGTATATTTTGTTTTTCTTCTTTTCTTTTTTGTTCGGATTTAATATGAAATATTTTTTGTTTCACGGTGTTTCGAAATGCTTTTGTCATATTCTTTTAATATAACAATTAGAACTCTTATTGAAAAATAAATTTCAGAAAAAAAGCAGTTATTTTCAATTTGATATAGTTTTAATCAAAATATCAATGCAGTAAATTAATAGCAACCTATTAATAATTACAATATTTTACCTATCTAATATTAATATTAGATAGGTAAAATATTGTAATTCTATTTTAGAATATATAGTTAATATGGAAAATGTGTTTTCGAAAGAAATATGAGCAAGTATCTCTTCATGATAATACCAAATTTTACTTTCCAAGTTTTTGACGGAAATGCATTCCCCTATGCTTAGGAAAGCTTTCAAAACTAACTAAAGGTAGCTAAATAAACTTTTTTTAAAAAGATTTCTGCATGTTTACAGGTTTGTCAGCCTGATTTGATTTTTTCGGTCTAAGATCTGAGTTTTTTAGGTTTTTGAATATTTTTAAGAAAATAATCAACGGATTTTCATTAGATATCCCGCGCAAATCATCTAATTTTTTGGGGAAATCTTTTGTCAGAAAATAGTCTTTTACTGCGGAGCGAATTAACGTTAATTATCCTAAATTATTATAAAAGAATGAATCATTAAATTTTTGGATAATAATATTGCTCACAGCCAGAACTTCGATTTTTGGTTCACGGAGCCGATTTCTCGTATTCTATTTTATATAGCTGAGCTAACTAATTGACGAAATATCTTAAAATTCAATATTTGAATTTGTAGTGAAATTCATTAGAACAAAATGAATAACTGCTAACAACTAAATTTCAATTTTTCTAGGTAAATAAATTAAAGGCTTTTACAGAATATGAAATAAATGTTCAAATGAAATTTTCATAATATTATGCTAAACTTTAATAATGCAGCCGATTATTGGATGTTCACGTAAATTTTTTTTAATTCAATTTGAAAATTTTTCAACTACTAAAGTGAATTTTATGCAGTGTGCGATATTTACGGTCAAAAGTTACTGATTATTGTTGGTCAAAGTCAGTAAGGCCCATGGTTTTTTGAAGATTTTACTTTAGTAATAATTGTTAACTAATAATAAAAATTTCAAAAGTAAAATTACGAGCACATAGCTGTTACTGTAATAACTTATTTTGTTGATGTTGTCACAATTTTTTAAAATATTTTTCTATCTCATAAAAGTTTATTATTGTATAAATTTTTTTCTTATAAATATAAAAATTTTCGATAATGTTATTTTTTTTTAATTTAAATTCAGTTCAAAAGTTTTCAGTATAGGTAACGCATTCGTCCTTGAAAGAATGTTTTGTCTACCAATAAAATTTTTATTTATTTATTTATTTTTTTTTTATTCACCGCGATATTTTACAATTTTTTTTTATTGATTAATATTTTGGTTCAATTTTTTTTTTATAAAAATTTTAATAACATATGCTTATAACATAATATGAGTATCACCCCTCCAGATGTTATTCCAGATGGAAGGCTCAAGTTATGTACAAGAAAGGAGACTCTCTCATTATTTAAGTTGTAAATTTTGATACATGACTGTAAAAATTTCTTTTAATAAAAAGAAAGCACTTTTATAAAATACTAGTCTACTGAAAATTCACATGAGACCAAAATATTGAAATATGTATTTAAAGAAAATTATTTTTGTCATTGTAAATGTATGGCAAAAAATATGAATGAAGATTTATTATTTTCTAAGAGAGTCAGTCTGTGAATATTAAAAGTCTATCATAAAAAAACACATATTTAATTTTTGAAAATTGTATGTTTGATGAATTTTTTTTTTTAATAAAGACTCCCTTATTTATTATTCATTGCTTTTACGTTATAGCTATAAATAGTTTTTAAAATTGAGTGGAATACTTTGCTTTTATTTATATAATTTGAATTAAAATTACTTAATTTTGTAGGTTACTCAACTATTAATGAAAATTTAAGTTAGTAATTCAAATGGTGTGTACTACAATATAAATTGTAGATTGAATTTTAGTTTGATGTTACAAATCGTTTATATTATTAGAGTTTTTCTTAAAATTAAGAATCCTAAAAAAAGAGATCTTCTTTGGTATTCATACTTCGCTATGGTAATAAAATTGAGTGAGTTTCTCACTTTCTCTCCAATTTAATTTAAGCTTTTTACATATTTCCATAAAATTTAGAGTTTTATTCTCTTATCTTTCTTACTTTCTGACTATTCTTAATACTCACTGAGAGTAAAAATACGTCATTTAATTTTTATAATGTAATTTTCACGTGAGAGCAATTTCTTCCGTATTATAAATCTCGTTTTGTTTTCGTAAAATGCACGAAATCCAGTCATCATTCAGTTTATTGTTTAGAAGTTTTCCATTCAATTTGTTTTAGAAGTTCAGTTGATATTGCCAAATCTATTCAAGAAAATTGAAACGATGTGTAAATATTTTAAGAATTGATAAAAGGGCTTATTAGCTATATGTATTATCTATGGGCTCATCTAAATAAAATAAAAATTAAAATTATAATTTGAAAGTGACAAAATAGGAGTACGAATATTTTAGTCTTTTAGGAAAAATTTTAGTATCTATTTAATTTTTGAAAGAATTTCTATTTATATTTGATTTTTGTTTATTAATTTGTAAATACTTTGTACCCATCCACTTTATTTGTAATGTTCCCAATTAAAATTTTAACTTAAAACCTAATATTTGGCATATTCAAAAAAATTCAATATCATTTCGGATTTAAATCCACAATCACATACATTATATACATATTATATTGAATACATTCTCATATGCTAACTCTAATTTTTATATGCAATTTAATTTATAGGTCTTTTCTAACCACTTTTTGACTTTAAACAATGGTTTAAAAATAAAAAATTGTAACACCATACAATAAGTACACTATTAAAATAATATATGTATATACATAAGTTATTTATTAAGTCAAAGTTAATATAAGAGAATATTGTAAGACATACGTTCCTTTAATAAAATATTAAGAGAATCAAGAAGAAAAATAAAAGAAAACATCTAAAATTTCTATATTAAGATCATAATAGCTGCGAAAATAATAAAAATTAGATTTCACTCCATTAAAATGAAATAAACATTTTTTACATTACGTGTTTATTATTCACATATTTTCACATACATACATACATACACATATATATAGGATCATTGTAAGTCTGACTTTTTGAAATATTCTTAGTTATGTTCCAAATGCTTATGTCTTTTTGTTTTGTTTTCCACATTTTAAACAATTTTTTTTGTCTTATTTTCATTTCTTTGGCTACATTCGAAGTCCCAGACTTCTTGGCAATAAACTATATGTCGTTTGGTTTTTTATTTGGTGTTTCTTTTAATTTTGTTTCTTTTTTTCTTCTAAGAATTCTGCGAATCCTATTCATTTGAAACCAAAGATAAAAATAAAAAAAATTAAGAAAAAAAAATGTTGAATAAATTCGCATTTAAACTCGTACTTATAAAAAACACGACATAAGAATTCATTTTTTTTTTTTTAACTGTTCGTTTCGATCATAAACCACACAAGGAACCACCAAAATGTTATCAACCATTAAAAATATAAAAATAAAATATTCCTGCTTGTACAATTTTTAAAGCCATATGCACACTTAATGTTATACGTATATGAAATGTACGTATATAAGTATTATACGTATGCCAGTAGAGATAAAAGAATAAACTATAAAGAAAGACAATACCAATTTTAAAACAAACAAAAAAAAAAAAAACAAAACAAAAGAAAATATAAATGAAAAATTCTAGAGAGGCATCCAACCGTCAAACAAATCAAGAATCACCATCACCCACCAACCACCAACGATAACAGACACCATTAACCACCAATTCAAAATTATATTATACTTACATATTATATTTGTGTAAAAATTTTAGGTATGTATAAAATTTTCCTAACGGCAAAATATATAAATTCATGGATATATGTATATATATATATGTATAACCACAGGAGATAAATAAAAGAAGAAGGAAAAATGAAAAGAAAATTTTTCTTTAAGGAGCAAAGAAAAACAAACATGGTATCACCGCAAGTCGTTTTTAATAACACATCATAACATCGTCAAATAAATTTAAGTACTGTAACTTACAATAGTCTTACATACTCTCTGTATACATATCATGTACATGTATATGCATATTATTGCGTTATTATTCGCATAAGTAAAATTATACAAGAATATGCAAGAGAAGAAAAAATAAAAATTTAAGTTAAAAGGATGTAAATATCATTTATGTGCAGTTAACTAGTCGGGACGACTATTTGAAAATTATTACATGCAATAATATTTTCGCTATATACATATATGTATGTATGTACATGTATTTTTGAATCTTCTTCATATAGTTACATGTAAATATGTTACATGTAGATATGTATGTATGCATAATGTATTTTTTAAATAACAAATTATATGTAAAATATATTTTTTTTCTTTTTTGATTTAGTTATTTTTCATTTAGTTGTTTCGTTTTGTTTTTTTTTGCATAATTTTAATAGAACTCATAATTTATAAACAGTGAAATCTATATATGCATATATATTGTGCTATTATTAATTTTGTTCCCTTTTTTCGAGTTCTATAAAGTTTACTTGATTTGCTATGTTTCTCGACGAGACCATTGAAAATCTTTGATTAAACATAATAAATTTTTTTTGATACCTATCCTGCACGGAAGAGCTTTAGCTGTTGAACAGAAGTTAATGTGGAACTTACAATGGAACAAGAGGGAGTTACAATGGGAGTTAGTGTTGTTCAGCGGATTGTTAAGACATTTTAAAATTTGTATGTGTTTAGATTTTAGACTGATATTATTGAAGATTGAATTAAAAAAAAAATAATTACAATGGACATGATAAGAGCCAATTTCGTAATTTTCCCTCTAACAGAAAATAAAATTAAACTAAAATTCATCTGTTATGTGGTTTCTAATATTGGACGGATTCATATTTCGAGTGTAGTTTTTTTGAAAATTTAAACTCTTATTTTTAAACTTAAATTAAATAAAGACTTTCGGTAAGTAAAATGGACTTAGACTTCACTCTAAATTTAAATGCTTCATACCCGCACAAATCGACTTTAAATTTTCTTTTAGTTCGTCAAATTGTCAAATATCACACTATGAATTCGTGAATTGTCCAACCCAAAAACTAACAGAAATTAAATTTTTATTAAAAATTTTTCCAATTATTCTTTTTTCTTTACATTTAGGTCTGTTAATAAGGGATTTTGTAGCATGTAATGACTTCAATATTTTATGTCAATTTTCTAAGAGTGCCAAGTTAGTAAAAATTTTAGGCTTACAACTAACTGTTCATTGTCAAAAGAAGTTTTACTGTACTTATTTAAAAAAAAAAAGAAAATATTCACGTTTTAATTTTTTTGTTTTTTTTTTTTTTTAATTTTCCCTCAAATATCAACACATGTATGTATCTGCATTCTTACATTTATTTATAATCCAATATAATAATATTGTTGTTGGTTTGTTTCTTTTTTAAGTAGCAATAATGACAATAAATGTCATAAACGGCTGCTACTGCTACTTTTACTTGCATATCATTTTCATGTTTTTGTATTCGATTACTTTAAAGAATTACAAAAACAATTACATATGTGTGCACGATATACCCGAAACGAGACAAGAAAAATTTCTTCAAAAAAAAATTTTCGCTTTTCGAATTTTCTTTAAACATCTTACTTATCATATTTTTATTTTCCATATAATACGCACAGACAAACATCTACTTTATACATACAAAAACATCCTCTATATTTAATATTTTTTTTATTATAAAATTCAGCGATTGCCGCCATATTTTGTTGCTTATGAAATAAAATAAAAAAAAAACAACTAAACATAACATACTACACAAATATATGCGGTTTTTAATATTTTCACTGGTAAATAACAAGAACAAAAAAAACAATGAAAAGAAAAATAGAGGAAAATTTATTATTGTTCGTTCATAACCAGACAATTATTTCGAATACTCGTATATAGTTTTAAAATGTATGTTTGTGTATATTTTACAGAAAAATGTTAATTTTAAAATATGAAAAAAATAAAGAAAGAAATAGGGGAATAAAACATGTAAGCATGATAATAATGCACATTCGAGAACAAAAGGATAATAATTTTTTTTTGTGAATTCTGCGAAAATAAATTCATTTTTACACAAAAAACCAAAAAAAAAAAAAACTAATTTAAAAATATGTAATAATTTTTATTCCATATGACATACAAAACAATATTTTAAGAAAATTTTTTGGATTTTTCTTTTATTTCGGTGCTCATGTACGTTTTAATAATTTTAAAGGTAAATATTAATATTATAAATGTCTTTAGTTGGGATATGCAATTTTATTATCCAGCTATATAGATGAACTATGCTATACACAGACCAATTGGAACTGATGGAAAATCCATTTGTTAAATTTAGAGCAATATAGAAGAAATAAATGCATTGTTATAATTAAATCGATTTTAGTTCGAAAGTAATTTCTGAACTGAAGTAATTTTACATAGTGGATATTTAAAAAAAAAAACAAATACGCAAATTAAATAATTAAAATTTGTGAAAATTGAAGATGATTGCACCCCGAAATTAAGGAAAACATTTCATTTGTTTGGCACTGCGGTGACTGTGTAAACTCTGTAATATCTGTACGATTTTTCAAGAACTAGGTAAAAGTTGGTAAAAAAAATCACCACTTACATTTAAACGTCCTAAAATGATAAAGTTCTTCATACGAATTTTGTATATACAATGTAGGTTCACATATATTGTCATTATTAACAAAAGTTCACATATATTGTCATTTAATGAGACAATTTTTTTTTTTTTTGAATTTGGGTGATAATTGACAAAATAAAGAACTTGTTAAAAAGTAGCCTTAGTACAGCTCTTGTACCAAAAAGTACCCTAGTTCCAAGTATGACAAAATATATTTTTAATGGTATATGGTTGTTATTTGAACTACTGCTCCCATTGAACCCAAATTAAATAGGATTCTTACTGTAACAAGTTTTAGTGATTGAAAAAAATGGCAAACATGGATAAATCGACTCAGAATCGAACACTTATCAAAAACATATGGCTTCCGTTTATCTCAATCATAAAGGTATCATAAAAAACCGAACAAAACACACTGCTTATATTGTATTTCTATCAGTTGATTAAAAACAGATTTGCTATGGACAGAATAATTTTTTTTTTATTGGACATTTTTGGAAGGAGTCACAATAGAAAAGTAATTTTATTCTATCAGCCATCAATTAATGTCTTCAAACTGTAAAAAAATTTCAGATCCCATAAGAACGAAATCCATTCGAGATAGCGAGATTTAAGGACTTTTAGAGATGAGGAGATTATGTAAAATTTTCACCTAAAGAAATAGGTATTTCAAAAAAATGGCAACTGTTGTCCTCTAAAATCATAACGCATTTCTAAATTTTGATAAAAATCTGAACTTCTACATTTTTAAAGACTGCAGTTTTCAAAATGTCTACAATAATTACATTCCTACTTAAATTTGAAAACATTTTTTAAAATTCTAGACCCATAAGTTATTATGGTGTGATCTGCACTTTTTGTTAGCATATGTGAACACTTTTTATAAATATATACTTAGGCTTTGAAAAATAAATTTGAATTTTTATAAGAAAGGTACAATAAATTCGTCCTTATTCTGTAGTCTATTTAAATGTTAATAAAATTATAATACATTGTATACAGGGCCATTATAAAAAGTAAATGTTTAAATTATCCTTTTGGGTACAATGAAGACTTTTATATAATACTTTTTTTTTATTTTTCATTACCAGGTATATAACAATTCCCGTATTTATAATAAGTTTAAAAAAATAACGATCAACATGATGGTACGAACACCATTATGCATACCAAAATAATATTCGGAATAGTTTGTTATGCATTTTTGTTTTTTGGAAAATTTAATTCCAATTACAATAGTTTTTCTTTTTATTTGGGTAATTCAAATTTTGATTAAATTTATAACAATTTTCAGAAACAATCTAATAGTTGCAGGCAAACAATATTTTTATTTTGTCTTAAAAGATTCACAATAATTAAGATAATTATTTAACTAAATCTAGAAACTCCCTAAAATTTTTTCCTTTCGTTTATTTCTTTTGAATTCTTTATTGTATTTTAATGAAAATCTAGACAAAAATTTTGAGTTTTCAGTACTTTATCAAGTACATATACTAGGTGGCTATTTAATATGGGTAACTTAATAAGATAATTAACTTATTAAACAAAGTGAATAGTGAAATTACACTAAAACTTTGGAATATTGAAATATGCCTAATAAGCTAAGAAATTTGGTTTAGGATTCGTTCTGATTTCAATTGAAATTTTAAAGATTAAATTTTTTTTTTAATTTTTTCAACAAAAATAAATAAAAGAACGCATACGTTTTTAAAGGGCTTAATCAAAACTACTGAATTATTTCATGAGTCTTGCCACGGACCAGTCTCTTCTTAATCGCCGTTCCTTTTATTGTTTATTTTAAATCTGATTTCGTCTTAGATCTAAGTTCTATAATATCTCAAAAGCTTTTTATTATTAAATGCACAAGAATCTTTAATACTTCAATGCTTTTAACAACAATTTTATTTAGAACAACAAAATTAAATTTGAGACAAAAAATTTTTTTATATGAAAATAATTTTTTTTTCCATTAAAGTAAAATTATAATGAAAATTCACTTTAAAACTTTAAAATTTTAATTTAAATATGTTTTTTATTGTTTTAATACTCAAAAAACATAAAAAGAAACCCTCAACTTCTTATTTATATTATTTTATATTAAAGCGTGTTATTCTTTTGAACTTTCCTACTTTTTATTTTTTATATTTTCATTCTGGAATATTTCCACATTTTCTATGAACAAAAAAAGTTCACAATATTTACTTATTGCAAAATCACATGAATTTTAGATTTAAGAAGTTTTCAGTGAAAAGTAAAAAATATTATTTTTATACGTTTGTATCTTGTTCATATATCTATTGCATATTAGAGTATATATTGTAGAGTCAGCAAAAAAACTGGTAACAACAATATTGCTTTATACTTTATTTTATTTTACAATACAACTTAAAGATGCAATGAATAAACCATTAGTCATTGAAGACAAAAACACAATAAGAATAAACAGAACTGGTGTACAATCAGAAGATAGGATTAAGAAATTTTCAATAAAAAATAAATAGAAAATAAAACAAGAGAATATCAGAGAAAAGTAAAGTTTTTTTCAAGTAAAAAAAATTTAAAAACATTAAAAAGGATACAAATGGAAATGAAAAAATAAAAGGAATCGGGAGTGCATTTCAATTGTATTTTGATGGATTTTCATATAAATAATTCAAATTTTCGTTCATTTCAAAATTATTTCCAAGATGAGCAAAAAAAAAATTAAACTAAGAAGTTTATTTTGTAATTTAATCAATCATAAGAATTTCAGAGTAATTTTATTACATTACAATTTCAATTTTATATAAAATGATTCATTTGTTCGTTAAGAAAAGATTTTAAGTTGAAATGGTCTCTTGATCACATGTGGCTGCTTTGAAACAAAATATGTTATGATATAGAACGTAAATTCGTAGTGAGTGTGAAAGTCAATTATTGTACTGAATACCTCTAACACTAGGCAGTGAAATAAGATTGTATCCTTGTAACTTAAATTCTAATTCAAGTTAAATAACATTCCTATGCATGACATTTAACACTAACGTAGAAAATTAACTCAAATAAAATTCCATATTTGGAGGTGATTCGAGACCGATCAATTTTAATATTATTAATACCAGACGATACACACATTTAACTCAGTGTTTAAACCCAGCTCAAGAAAGACAATCACACATTTGAACAGTCTCAATAACATAAAAATACACGTCCATTTTCCTTTTTAATGTATTTTTCAAAAAATATATGAAAAATGTTTTAATTTTTAAATGTGAAATTCCATGAAAATATTGGCATAAATTAGAAAATGTTTGAGTTTGAACAGTAGATTCGTAGATTTGTACATTCTAAGAAAACCGAATTGGGTAAGAGGACGAATATGAACAGTAATTTGTATTGAAATATAGAGGAGATTTTTCATAACTTTAAAATTAACTTTGATTTCCTCAATAATTTTATTAATTAACTAAATTAAAATAATTTTTTGTATATTACTTATAATTACGAAGTTCTAATCAAGTTGAAGCTATTTTCATAACTTCATTTTTATGTGCAAAGAAAAAAAATCGAAACATTTCTATTGATTTTGAATTCAAGTCCTATGCTCTGATGCTTTTAGCAATATTGCGCTGCTGATAAGTGCAATAAAGAATTAGAATTTTAAAATTTTATTATAAAATTCTTTTATTTGCATTCTCTATTCTATTATTTAGAAACCTTTTCACCTTTTAATTTCATTTAAAAATCTCACATACCCGCCACATATATACCCACTTACATATGATGTTTTCATATGATGAAAGCCAAATTATTCAATTTTAAAGTTCATAGACAAAAGAAAAAACTTCAAAGAAATTATTAGGAATTAATTTTGATTTTATTGTACTTACACGTTTAATGTATTTGTGTGTATGTGCATATATGAATATATACAATATCTCTATAAATTACAGTTGAAAATCACTTTAATAAAAAACGATAAAAACCTACCTCTTCTTCAATGATTCATTCATTTAAACTGAACGAAAAAAAGCAATAACACAAAAAAAATTAAAGTCAAAAGAAGAAAAACATAAAAAAAAACAAGATAGCTTGCACTCAGACTCCTTTTGATCTATGAAGCAAAAAACTGACTAGAAAAATAAAATAATTTAGAAAAAAAGAGCCAATAAACGAAGTATAGAATCAAATAAAAAAAAAAGCGCATCACATTCTACAATCATTTTAGCTTGCATTTAAAAAAAAAATTCTCTTTTACAAAATGTTATTTAAAGACCATCAACATCATCATAGAGTAATAGACACACAGCAATATACAAGTTACGTTTTAAATAATTTAATAAAAAAAAAACAGTCAAGTATGCACCATACAATCTAAAAATATCTCCTACAAATAAATAGTCCTTTTATACATTATACGTGGTAATAAAATGGGATTTTTTTTTTTAAATTTTTTAATTTTTAAATGTTCTTGAGATCTTTTAAAATATTGTCGTCTGTCCATTTATAGCTGTTTTATTCTGTTACAAATGATTTGTAGAAACCGATTTGAAAATGTGAAATCGCGGCGCATATCACAATGTTTATTAAACAAACATTTGCTCTATAATAAATTATAGATGACTTCATTGTTAGTTTTAACAACTTAATTGTAGGGTAAAATTACCCCGTTTATTATTATACCTCTCAAAACCCTCCATAGAATTAATATTTATTCTGTTTTAATTTTATTATTTTCTAATATTAATAAAAATTTAAAATTGTTTAAATTTTCGAGAAAAATCTTAACCTAAAAGTATGCAATTTTTTATATTTTGTTAAAAATTACTTTTTTTTTCGCATTAATCAATTTTCCATATAGATAATTTTCCTCATTTAGACCATTGAGGTTTTTAACTACCTTATGTTTCTTCTCCTACGAGTATATATTTTTTACTTGAAAATTATATTATAGGTTCCATGTACACATACATACATATATAATGTAAACATACTCATAAATTTCAATAAATGTGATTTTTTTTATTATTATTATCTGTTTTTGGTTTGCCATTCATTTGCTTTTAACATTAATACATCGAAAAAGAAAAATTAAAAAAAAAAAGGAAAGTGGAAAGGACGAAAAAAAGTTAATGCAAATTTTTCAAGCAAATAAAGGAAATTATATTTACTAACTGTCTGCGTTCGCTTTCATATAGTCGTGTTAGAATATACGAGTTTTATTATATGGTCGTACACATCAGTATAGATGGCAGGGTACACATTACTTAATTTTCGTTTTCTCATTTTTCCTTTCTCATCAGATTTTTTTTTTTATTTTTCCCTTGATTTAAATGCTGGCTTTTATTAAAAAAAAAATGGAAAAGGAAAAACAAAAACAAATTAAAAATGCAAAAAAAAAAAATTAAATGTCCTTGGCCTTACAAAAGAAAAAAAAAATTATTTTCTGTTTTTTTTTCTTCTTCTTCTTTTATTCATTTTAAATGAAAATCGTTAGGAATTCCTTTAAAAGCGTTTAATTTAGACAAATAAATATCAATGAATGAATGAATAAAAGTATGGGCGACATTATGGGCGTAAATGGTTTGTGTTATAATTTTATATATATATATATATATATATTATGTAAAATATATTCTTGCAGTCGAATCTAAATATTTTTTTTATTAAGTAATAATATTTATGATTGCATATTATTGGTGTAATTTAAGAATCTTGAGGCTTTATATTTTGAATAAAAATTTTAATGTTTAACCTGAATTAATTGAAATTTATTTTTGAAGCGTCTACTCATAAAAAAAGAGAAGTCTTGAAATGAATATTATATTTCAACTTATGTTAAGTTTTTCAATTGCTTTGTGTTAAATTTGTATTTTACAACACTAAGAATTCAGAACAAAAGGTAAAAGAACAGTGCACTTAGTAATATAAACGTAATATAACTTCGATATTTCAAAAATTTGTTCAAGTTTAACCAAAATTTATTTTGGTGTATTCTTAATAATATTTCTGAAATAATTTTTATATAGTAAGCTTTAGTCTGAAAATACTCTAGGAGTTTCCCATTGATAATTACTATATATTTATCATGTGTGATAATACTCAAGTATTGATTTTGTCAAATTTTTCATTCTTCACATTATTTCTGTCTTATGACATTTTTGTTACAGCAAATTTATGTATAAAATATTAAAAATCTTTGCCATTTTGTAATTGCTGTAAAAAACAATTGAATATATGACAATAAAATACGTAAGTAATACCAGGGAATGAACGTCAATAAATTTCTGTAAATTCTCGGAATTTAATTATCACCATTTGGAGGAGAGTGACCTATTTTTTTCACTAATCTTTCTAACGCTTAGTTTAAAATATCTCTGCACGCAAACGCTGTTCTCTTCCAGAAATTTATATAAATTTCTCGTAAACAATTACAAACCTGATAAATTTTGTTAACCATTTTAGACTGTAATATTAAATGTTGGATTTAATATACAATTTGTATACCAGTTCGAATAGACAAAATTCATCTGTATCTTAAGGGTTCGCATAACAATTTCAAGCAGAAACAAAAAAGTAATTTAGCTAGCAATTAATTTAAATGAATACTAATAGATGATGAGATTTTAATTTGTTGCTCTTTTCTTTTTGTTTTTATTTTGTTTTTCGATGACGTCTATATTGAAATTTTTTCTATATTAAATTTTTAATATAGATTTTTTTTTCTCTTAAATTTTTTCTCTTATTCTGTTATTTATACTTTTTCGACAGTGTGGTATGTCGAAACTTAAAAATAATGAAAAGCACTTAATTTTTTCTTTTTTTTAAAAAGCTCATTATATATATATATATATTGACTTGTCACCCTATTTATTATTAAAAATAATTTATTATTAAATGAGTTTTTATTACATTTTATATAAGCATATACTTTCAGTCATTTGAAAGGAACAAGAAAAAAAAATAAATATAAATAAAATAAAATAAATAAATTTTGTTAATAACTTAAGGATTAAATGGAAATTTTTTATTTATAATGTTTTTTCTTTAAAAAAGTATAAATTTTTTCTTTTGTTTTTGTTTGACTGTTGATTTTTTACTTATAATATTAAACATACATAAATATAAAATTTAAGATAATAATTTAAGTCTAGAATAAATAAATGTCTTTAAGAAAATGTTGTGTACTCAATAAAAATTACAGCATTTAAAATTGTAGAATTGCAGGGATTAAAATTTACAATTACAATACTTTTACGCGAGCACGGGTTTAAGTAAAAAAAAACAAACAACTAAAATTATAGTTTATAAAATAATTAATAATTTTAACATTCTAAAATATTTTTGTTATTTTTCTACTTTCTTACAATTATGCATTAAATTTTTAAAACACCAGCAGTCTTTTATGTAAAATGCCAAAAACAAACATCTTGTCCTCTACAATATTTATTCATAATGTAAATTTTTATGTCATATATATACATATATGAATATCTAGTGTAAAATACTTAGCAATTCTTTTTTATGTCTGTAAAATCAAACGATATCCAAAAATGTTCGCATTGAAATCCTTTTTCACCTTTATTTTCAATTATTTTCTTTGTTTCTTATATGTAGGTGTTGGGTAAATTGCTGTATGTTAATGTAATGTTCTTCTTTTATTTATTTTTGGTATTTTTGGATTTTTTTTGGAACTGGATAATTATAGAATTTCAATATAGAAAATACTTAAAAAATAAAATGTTAAGAAAGAAATTTTCTTTATAATAATAACCATATCCTTATAATTATATATGTATATAAATAAAATTGTTGGATTTCGTATGATTTTTATGGTTTTTATTTTATTTGTTGTTGTTTCATTATAATTACAAAGTTAAGTTATTTTATTTGTAGTCTTTAATTGCGAACATAATTCAGTCTTTATTGTTTCGTTTGCTAATTGTTAATGTTTCTTTCTCAATTATTATTATTTCTTATTTTCTTTTGTTATTTTTATAATTATTTATTTTTATATTTCTCTCTCCTGTATACCTGTACAAGTCTTTCGTTGTCAAATTAATAATTGTATGCTTATTGTATTATTGAGAATTTTATAAATTTAAAAGTAAGTGTACATGGTAAATAGTAAATTCTCTGATTAAACCGCATTATTTATGTGAAAGTATTCAAAATTTTTAGAAAAAAAAGTATAGAAAATTAGAAAATTTTTACAAAATTTAATAATTTAAAAGTTCTTTCGCTCGAATTAACGAACACGCAATGAATGATTAAATGCTTTCAAATGCTTTTGAATACTTTCACATAAAAAATTTGAAACTAAAGATTATCTCTTAGTTAAGTTACTGCTTAGTTAAATTATAAGCAATTTTTCGGTAATTTAAGTTTGATTTATACCACTTGTCAAATGAAGTTGAAATCGATCATTATTTAAATAAGATTAATGCTTTTTATGTTTTTACATTAAATTACTCTCATATGAAATACATAAAAATTTAGAGAAAAACAAAGAGTTTATTATTTAATTGTTGTATATGAGGTCAAGAGTTTATGAATTTTCAAATTGCCAGTGTTGAATTTAGAAATTTATACAGTTTGCAATTTGCAATCTGTTTTCTCACACTAAATACTCACTTAATGTTAAGGCAAAATTGTTACATGATATTTAATAATTTGTGGTATCCTTAACACTATTAGAATGATAAAATTTAAATAAAAGAAATATTAAAACTAGAATTTGTTGAATTGTTGAGTAATTTTGTAAAATATTTTACTACCAAAAGATTTCAATTTTATATTAAAGTAATTTATTTAAAATATTGCCATATAGATATTAATTTATATTAAACTTGAATTCGAAGAATTATTATTCCTTATATTGGTTGTTAAATATGAGATTTAAATTGTTCCGATAAGCTCTTATTTAATAGGATTTTTAAAAGGGATTAATTTAATAATACAGTTTACAGCTCTTCTCATTAACAATTTATTTACCAACACTTTTACTTTTCTTCTTCCCCTCTCTTAATTTTATAACAAACAGCTACCTTGCAATGAAGTACAAAATTACAGAACGTAAAAATTTTACGTGTTAGTTAATATCAGAGCAACTTCTATTTCTCTAAGATATGTAAGAGTTTTTTGTACGCTTAATTCTACCAATGAATTATAGTTTAAAAATTGCTTTTAAAATTTTGAAAAAATTAAATTGTTTTAAATAAAATATGGAATCAACAAAATTAATGAATTCTTTCGATAAAACAAATAAAATATTTGGATTAATGGCGGCTTGTAGCAGTTGAGGAATTCAAATTTATGGTGTTGCGAAAGGTAATGTAAAAATATTCGATTAAAGGTTAAAGAGAGTATAAAAGGATTTCACTTTAAATTTAAATATTTTATTTTTAATTAAATAATTCTTAAAATTGTTAGACAATTTTAAAATAAAATTTTTTATTACCAATTTAATCGTAACAAAAAAAAATTTTTACTTTTTCTTTTTACTTTTTTAAAGTTTCAATGCAAATTTGTAATTTGATTAAAAGTAAAACTCATTAAATTTTTTATTACTTTTAAACTTAAAAATTTCTTTTAAAGGATAACTTAATGTGTAATTAAATTGATATTAAATTTTAAATATTTTTATTATATATAAAAAATAATAATTGCCAACAGTATACAAAAGTTTTATGAAAACTGTAAATGTAGACTTAAAGAAAAATTTCAATATGTTTTTCAATTCTTTGAATTTCTTATGCAATTTAATTTAAAAAATAATGAAAAGAACAAAAAAATTGAATAAGAAATTCAAAGAATAACAAAAAAAAAATAGAAGATAATCTACCTTTTAAAAAGAAAATCTAAAATGTAAAACAACATAACATTATTTTTATCCTAGACGAAGAACGAACAACACCGTATTATAAATGTTACTGCAATATGGTTTGTATTTTAGAATAAAAACAGACAACTGTAACCAAACCAATATAAAATCTTAAAAAGTAAAAGAAGTTAAAAAAAAATTATATCTATGTAATAAGAAATAACAATAATAATAATAATAACAACAACAACAACAACAACAATATTATAATCATAATAATAGTAGTAGTAGAAACAAAAAATAATAGTAATAATAAATACTGTAATATTACAGTCAATGGAGGAACAACAAAAATAAAAATGAAAATAAAAATAAAGTCCCATCTGGTATCAAGCAAATATTGAGAAATCTAACAAAAGTATTTTAAAGCGTTATTCTTAAAATAAAAATATATAACAGTAAGAAGCAAAAGAAAAACTAAAACACCAGAAATAAATAAGAATGAAATAAAAAAGATATAACGTCGTTTATTTTTCAAGAGACTTGCATCTGCAACTGGCATTAAGACAACAATTTTCTGTTTTGCTATAAAAATTTAACAAAAAAAAAATTACGAATTTGCTAAGTCCACTATAAGATATGCAAGTATTGAAATTAAAAAAGAAACTATTTCATAAATGCAAAAGAAAGAAAAGAAAGATTAACAGTCACGGTAGACGAAAAATCGCGCTGTTTTCGCATTCCAGCTAGTTAACAATAGTCTTTTGAAGAAATAATTTTTTCACTCAAGACAAACAAAATAATTGCGAGTTGAAATTTACGATTTTCAATTAAACTCCACTTAATATTTTGAATTCGCAGAAAATCCTTTTTTCCGTCAAATATTTAAACGTACAATTTAAATTTCGATTAAAAACATAAATTTTTAAAAAGTAAAATAAATTTTTCGTTTAGTGAATAGCTGTCATAATTTATTAACATTGCATTAAAAATTATTAACATTGCATTAAATGAAAATTTTATTTCCTTAATGATTTTCCAAATGCTACTCAGGGTACTAAAATTAATTGTATATATTTAAAATATAATCAGCAAATTCATAAACAATTTGAACGCGAATTCACAAATTAGCTTAAAAATTGTATAAAATTTTTTGAAAATTGCATAATTAATAGGCGCATTTTAATAAAGAAATAAATATTCGTACTATACATATAAATTTTGTATGCAATATCCACTGTCTTGTCGATGGAAGACTAATTTAATATTTTAGTAGCATGGTACTGTTGTAAATTGAAACTAGTATGAATAATTTTGCATACTAATATATTTTTATGTATAAAATTTTATTTTAAAATCTTACGGTAGACAATTTAACATAGATGACACTTTAATACGGGAAAAACTGTAGCCAATATTAATTTTCACTTGTTTTTTTGTTATTGTTCGGTGAGAATAAGAACAAAATTATTTTAACTGCTTCTATACTTTTAATAATATATTGTTTTGACATTTTGCTTATTCTTTCTATTTCATTCTGTTTCTTTTTGTTATTGTATTTATTTATTTGTAAAAGTTTTTTCGTTTTTAAATTTCATTTATTTTCTTTGTACTATTTAGATTTTGTTCTCTTGTTTATTTTTTGACTACCATACATTTTATTCTATATTTGTTTCATTAACCACCTACTGTTACGTCAGCTTTATACAATTGTATAAACAGTCTCAGAGAACCACAAAACAAAAAACAATGTATAAAGAAATAAGAACAAAATTAAAGAGAGCGTTCTGTATAAAATGCAACAATATTGTTACTATAAAGAAATAAAAAAATAGAAACAATGAGAATTGCAGAAGAAAGCAAATAAAATAAAAAAAAGAAAAGAAAATGAAATAAGAAAATTTTAAAACTATACAAAACAAATCTCATGTCATTTACACTTAATTTAAATTCAAGACACAATCTCAATCCCCGTAAAGATATGCAATCTTTTTCAAATTTGATTTTTTTTTCCTTCCTTTGGTTTTTTTTACTTTCTTACCGAATGTGTTGTATATAATAAAGAAGGTATTGTTTTCTAAATAATTTGAACCTTAATATTTATCAACTCGAATTGTAAAGATATTTAATTTCTCATTTTAAAATAAAGAGGCTTTGCTGAGAGCATATATTACATAACTATCCAAACTTTTTTATTTCATTAATCGTACCTTAAGCAATTACTAACAAATTTATTTAAAATCTTATATACTAGCTTTGTTTATGTTATTCAGAAATTATATTTCGAGAGAAGTGAGCTTCTTAAACTGAAATTTTATTAAGAGTATGTAAACTAAATTCTTTTGCTCTTATTTCACAATTGAATAGTTGACAGACTACCGGAAATTCTTATTAAAAATATTTAGAATGAATTAACAAAATTTTTTGGAAAATCAGCTCCTCTAAATCGAATGTATTCTGATAGTAAAAATTGCATTTTTATTGGTATAATTACTTAAAAATTTCAAATTTATTTTTAAATTTTAAAATAAATGCACAAAAAATCATTTGAGCTGTTAGTGGAGTTCTTTAAGTGAATTGACAAAACAAAATCCAAGAAAAATAGTAAATATAATTTAAAACAAACTCGCAACATCGTCGGCAATGAATTGGCCACATCACATTTTCTTACTATTCCTTGTACTTTCATTTATTGTCTTACTTTGTTCCTCTTATATCAAGTACCAATATAAATTTTAACAAGAAATGGCTAACTAGTTTCTGTGCTCCATACATACATATACATATATATTGTTTTATTTTATAATATTAAAAAAAAAATTTAAAAGAAACAAAAAAAGAATCATGAAAATAACTAAAAAGCAATAATAAGAAGAGCAAAAAAAATTAAAATAAAAAAAAAATTGCAGATGGTAACACTTCTGTTAAGTTTATTTTAAATTTTACGTTTTAATTTTATTTTTCAAATTTTTCTCGATTTTATTTATTTATTTATTTTTTTTTGTTTTTCTTTGTACCGATACCTTGGTCTTCTAATGATTTTTTTATTTAAAAAAAAAAATCGTATTTTCCTTATACAAT
This sequence comes from Condylostylus longicornis, assembly GCF_029603195.1. Lineage (NCBI taxonomy): Eukaryota > Metazoa > Arthropoda > Insecta > Diptera > Dolichopodidae > Condylostylus > Condylostylus longicornis. The sequence continues at coordinate 12,861,445 of NW_026577973.1, read as the reverse complement.
TCAAGAAAATAAAGAATTCAAGTGGTGAAATGCAATTTGATGAAATTTGCATTGTGTTTGGGTTTAATGCAAAACAACAACAAAATCATTTATCTTGGAAGAGATATACGTGAAAAGATATGTGCATGTGTATGTATGTTTTTTCATCTCTTGATAATTTTATGTTGATTTTAAGAATTAGAAAAGGATTATTGATGGAAAATGGTATTATTTACTAATTTTAATTCTACCTTCATACAATGAAAATAGATTTTAGTTAAGTTGTGGTGTAAGTAAGGAAAATAAAATGATTTAAATAGTAAATTGTTCGTGATTTTCAGATTTTCAAAATTGAAATTAGATTCAAATTAAAGATAATTAAATGCAAATGATATTTTAACATTGATTTATTTTTAAAGTATAAGTTCTTTTTAACCATTTATCAAAATAGGAAATAAATAATTGAAAAGTGTCTTGTTAAACATTTTGCAAAACTAATGAATAAAATTCAAATGATTGGGTTGTTCTGACTAAAGAAATGAATAATTATTTATTATTGATAAGAGTTCTAAATTTGTAGGATAACGATAGAAGGAGAATGTAAAAGTGTTAAGAGTCCCGGTCTGCCAGCTATGCTCCAATAACTAAATAACTGCTTTTAAAGAGGCTGTAAACTTTATAATTTTTACGTAAAATCTGCTTAGCGTTAAAAATTTACAGGGTGTTGTGTTCCCATTACGGAATGAATTTAAAATTTAAGTTGACAAAATTGTATGTTTTGATATTCGCCTATCATTTTATCGGTTCACCACTTATTTTACAATTTATACAATTTATACAGATAATAACAAAAACAAAGTCAAAAATAAATAACTTGTAGTTGAAAAATTCAAAATTAGTGTAATGTACTACCAACTTGTAACACTGCATTCTAAAAATTTATATAAAAGCATTGAGATTTTTTTTCAAGACTTTTTCTTCCGCATTCAAAATGGTTTTCAAACAATATGGAACTTGCATGTTTCGTCAGAATTTTTGCGTAAACAAAAATTGCATTGTAGATTAATAGTTTTTACAACATCGAAGTCAAGGAATATTTTTTTCAGTTAGAAGTGAAAGTAATTCTGTAATCCCATTGTTTTCAATGAATATTTCTCAGATTTGATAAAATACCTGCTTCAATATATTGTTTAATAACTAATTTTATTTTAAGCCATTTCACGCATTGTGGATAACTCCCATAATATTGGCACAAATTTTTGCATCGAAAAATTGCTTTTCTAGTACATTGAGCTACTGCTGCTGTTGTTATTAAAACCAGTTGTGTGCAACGCAACGTTAAAATTGGTGCCAGTATTCGTACACTATAAGAAAAAGGAATAGTTTGGTTTTCTATTTTTCGGAAATTTGAAGAAATATGTTCAAATTTTTTATACGTAATAATAAATTAGATAGACTTTATCCTATCCTCACTCTATTCTCACACAGTATAGAATAAAAATTATTGAAAATGTTAAAAATAAAACGAAAAAAAAACAAAATCAAAACTTATACTGATAACTTTTAACTTCTGTTTATTTCCCATGCACTCCCTTTCTCTTTAACTTTTTCAAAAAAAATTTTATGGGATTAATAAAAGTACCTAAAAACACATTTAAAAGTTGAAAAAATTCCATTTATGAGAACATGAAAAACAAAATTTTTGCAATAAAATGTAAAAAAAAACTCAATATTTCTTATAAACATTTTAAAATAAGAAAAAGAAATTTCCCAACAGTAAAAAAAAGCTGAGTAAATATACTGTCGAATAAACAATTTGGAACGAAAGAACAAACATAAGCAATATTGCATAACCAATAAAAAAAAAACCAAATAATTTTAAGTACTCATGTATGTTTGTTATAAAAATTTTTAGGTAACCAAAAACAGAACACAAAAAATAAAATAAAAAAAACAACCAAACAATAAAAAGAAATTTTAGAAAAAGAACAAATTTGCAACATGCAAAAAGTATGCAATCAATAAAAAACAACATCACAAACTGTACAAATTCTACATATAAAAAATATTGCTTTATAAATTTGTGAAATTGTAACATCAATTGGACATTTTATTTTGTTTTTACTTTCATGTAGGTAGATCGGTAGGTAGGTAAGTAGTTTTACTATTGAATAATGGAAATTTTCCGGAACAAACACTTTAAAGAGCAAATATACAAATAAATAAATCAAGAGAAAAGAAAAACAAAAAATAAACAGAAGAACAAAAAATGGCAACAAATAAATATTAAGCCTTTAAAAGTATTCTCTTGTTTCTCTTAGATTTTTGTTTACTCTTTCTTTTCTTTTACTTTTTTTTTTTGAAAATGTTAAAACTACATTTTCTTTTACAATTGTACATTTACCGTTTGTATGTACATATACATACCATAAATGTAATTTTTACATACTACTTTTTAAATCTTTTTTTTTTTTTTGTTTTTTTGGGTATAGTATTATTTTTGACTGATACGTCGTATAAAATAATATAACGTGTACATACGTATATCCTTATATATAAAGTAAATATTGTTGTATAAAATTTGGGAGGAAAAAAAAAAGAAAATTTATTTTTACATGAATTTGAAATTTTCATGTAAAAAATATTTTTTTTTGTCCATGTTTTCTTTTCCTATTTTTTTATGTTCTCTCTAATTTAATTAATTCCTTTTAAGGTGGTCCCACGACCTCAATCCTTTGTCTTAAAAAGTCAAATTTAAAATGAATACCTAAGTATATTGTAGTTAACAAATTTGATTGTTGTATGCCATCTGTTAAAATGTCCATACATACATATATGTATACATATATATACATGAATACTAATAGACACAATAATAAAATTTTTATAAAGTTTTTGTTTTAATTTTGTTTTTAACCCGTTAGTTTTACTTTTAAATTGTACATTACATCACTACTTATTAGAGTTACAATTGCATGTTATGTGAGTATTGAATATAGGAATTTTATAAAACATTTATTTTTTTTTAGTGTACTTGAATTAAATACACAACCATTGTCAAATGGCATATTCCATTAAATTTAATAAAAAATTATGCCATGCGGCACCAACAATATTTTTGTAATTACTAAAAATAATTTTATAAGTTCTCAGAAAACATTTGATATGTAAGAAATCTCTGTTTTCTTACCCTTACCGACACTCTTTATTTTAAATAGGAATTTTCTACACTCGTCTTTGATTAGTTTGAGCAATAATATAATACTAGTAATAATTCAACGATAACACTATTGTTTACATATTTTAATAAAGAGTTTATCAGTTTTTTCTCTTTGTGGCTCGTTAGTAAATTGAGCTTAAAAATAAATTCATGTTAAGAAAATCTCTTGAGAACAGAATAAACTTTAATAATAAGAGCAACAGATATTTAATTACTTTTTTATTCGGATTTCGGAATGAAAATTATTTCTCAATTTTTGGGCAAATAGTGCCTCTTTCTTTCTTTACTTTGTTTCAGAAAATTTTTCTCTTAAACTGTTCTCTGTTAAATACTTATTGCATTGTTGTTTGTTAATTGAAAATTACTTTGAAAACTCAAAATTTAATTATGAAATTTTAAATTTCTTATAACAAGACTTTTTAGACGAAAGTTTGTTCAACAATCCATACGTTACTTATGAGTGAGTCAAGGCTAATGAATAATTTTTAAATGCAATTTTAAATTAAAAATAAATTCTTTTCATTCATTAATAAAATTTTCTTTGTTCTTTTACAAAAATGACAAATTTTTAACATTTTGACAGCATAAGATTTAAAATGTCAAAATTGTTTTTAATGAAAAATTTTTACTTAATTGTTTATGAATTATTTTCTCTTTTTTTTACTTCTTTATTTTTGTTTTTCGTTTTGCAATGTAAAATTCTATTAGTGCATATTCTGCAATGTTAGAAACATTAAAACATGTCTGTTATTTAATTAATAAAGTAAATAAAAATCACCTTCTCATTTCAACTTCTTTGTTTTCTATAAATATAATTTTTTTTATTTTGTTTTTCTTAAGCACAAAATATTAAATAAATAATATAAGAAAGCATGAGACATACACTCGCATTTACTTTAAATGACGGTCTTATATTATTTTTGCAATGCAATTATTCAGAATTTTCTGGTAAAATATTTTATGAATTACGAGACCTGAATCCATCATATATTTTGTGATATTGTGATTATTTCAAAATTTTTCTATTATGATTTAGTGAAAAATAAAAAGTATAAAGATTTGAGGTGAACAGTAGAAGTTTGTGCAAATTATATGAATTTAGTTTACAAAATAGATTTGAATTACGTATAAGGGAGTACATTGTATGTGAGAATATAACGATCTTAAAGGATTATACATGTTTATGTAAAGTGAATATTTGATATTTCCTTAACGATAATAACATTTTATATTTTACTATTTTTTGAAAATATTAAAATTAATATGGGAGAACTGATTAATATGAGAGTGACTCAATTATGTAGATGAGTACTTTCAACCTGTAGTAATTATTGTAAACATTTTATAATGAAATTTTGTTTAATTTCTTAAAGGATTCTCATAAGAGTAAAATTTTTAATTCAAATTTTACTCTTTTTTATTCTCAATTATTTTTCTTTTTATTTTTGTTGCTCTTTAATAATATTAAAAATTGTCTCTGTAATACTGCTAAAATCACTTAAAGAAAATGAATGTTTTTTTATATGGAGGACACGATTACACAATATTTTAAAACATGACTGAAATGCATGTAATGAACATATACATACTTATATTTTATATGTTAGTGTATTTGTATGGAGTTTTACCTTTGCAAAATCGTATTGGTATATACCCTTCTCCTTGAATAATTTCTTGTACATTATTACCAAAATAATAATAAGAATTTTCCGGACATTTTTTTCTTTTATTTTTATTCTGTTTTTTAAATCATTGCTATTGTATTGCAGTATATTGTATTTCATCACAAAGGATATAAATTTAACTTATTTTTTTTTTTTCGTTGTTGTTATTCTCTACTTATTTTTATTTATGAAAATTGAATGTTAACGACAAAATTAAGTATCCCTTTGCTAAAGAACATTTTTGTGATTATATTATAAGTACTTATATATGTATAACAGAATTCTATATGCTTGTGGAACTAACCAATTTTATATACACTACAACTCTATTTAAATTTAACTTGTTTTTCATGGTGTAAACAAGTTGTGCGCTATTCTTGATAAATTTTTTTTTTAACTTTTAAGTTTGTAGTATTTTAAATCTTTGGAGCGTAAAAACTTCTTGTTTTCTTCTTAAGCAAAATACTATTAAAGAAAATTCAAATTTTCTCTTATATTAAATCATTTATATATATATATATATATATATATTATTCGTACATATATATACATTTGTAGAATGAAAAAATATTTATAGTTTGAAGGGACTAGGATACTATTAAAATTTGTACGCTTATCGAATAAATCTTGAATGTTGGATAAATTTTCTTTTCTTTTATTTTTTCATTGCTATTTTTTTTTTTTTTTGCTTTTCCTTATGCGCAAGAAGGAACCTAAATCTTATAAAATGAAAGAAATAAAAATATAATAGTTATAAAGACACCTGATGGTAATAGCAGTGGTATATACACATATTTATATATATATATAAATATACTTGATTATTAAAAAGAAAATAATAATAATTTAAAAATGAAATTTATACATAAATATAATATACATATATATATGTGTGTACAATGAAAGTATATAGTTATATCTTTGGGAAAATGGGAATAAAGTAAGGATAAATGAAGATATGTTGAATGGGATAACTAAGCGTAGAGTACGTGATGAATTTCTTAATGAAAATGATTTAACTTGTAAATTTTTAAATGAGACAATTGTCTACATAAGTATGTGTATGTATACAAAATATATATATATATATAAAGTTTTAAGAATAATAAATGAATTTAATCTTAAAGAACTTTAAAAAAATAAAATAATTTAATTCAGTTGTTTTAAATTATTTCTCAATATACAAAATTTTTTTTGGCAATTTTTTTTTTAAATTCCTTTTAAAGATTTGAGAAAAAATTCAATTAATTTCTCTTCATATATTTTTCTAATTTAAAATTCGAATTGTAAATTTAAGAAATTAAGAAGACTACAAAAGTTCACAGTAATTTTCACTCAGATTTCAAGTTCTTGTCATCAATCTGCAATTATTCGCGATTTATAAAAAACTATCTTCAATATGAAAATTATGCGAAATTCAAACTAAACCATTATTTTTTTTCGTAGATTTAGTTTGAAGCACGCTTAAGTAACTGCAGTAGGTTTAGGTTATTGTATTTCAACTTCATACATTTACATTTGTCTAATGGTATTCAAAAAATTGTTTACATTCTCGAGAAAAACCGATTTTATTCTTGCTTGAAGCAGAATTAAGGCAAGTGTTTTTTCAATCACATTTGTCTAATGAAATTTGCTAAATAATTTCAGATTTTTAAAGCTTTTCTTAATAATGGGTAAAAGCAAATACTTAACTGAAGATAGAAGTTCAAAAATTTATAAGCTCACCTAGGCTTATCAAATCATAAAATTGCTTCAAAAATCGGTTGTGCGAAAAGTATTCATTTTAAAGGAAAATTTCGAACCGAGGAAAAGTAGTTTTGCTTCTAATCTCATGCATCAGATTTTGCAACTAATTTAAAGTTCCTGATAGGCAAAAAAAAAGTCTTTAAGAAATTTTATCGTAAAGTAATCGACTTGCCTGGGTAAAATGAAACGTAAACCAGAGCCATCTAGTGCCTACAAAGATGAAAAGAATAAACTATGGTTTAAAGCATATGTCCTGAGCTGGTGAGTTTCACTGAGTAATTTTTTCAGATGTAAAAAAATTTAACTTAGATGAGTCAGATGGAAATAATTTTTAATGGCACGACTGTGAAGATGACAGTCTAATGATTTGGGATGCATTGTGCTTTAACAGTAGCACGTATAACTACGCAAAATATCAAATTATTTTAATTGAATTTCGCAGTGTATGTTTTTAAAAAATTTTATGAAATCAAAATATGCTTACTACTTTAAGATGTTGTTTGTAGAATCATGATAATTGTGTTTGGATCTAATATGATGAAGTCTATCAGCACCTATTAAAATAATTATTAGTAATTGTTTTCTATAAAAAAAATTGAAATAGGTGCTGCTACTACTACAATTTGAACCGACTCTCACCTGTTTTTCTGAAGATATCATCCTCTAGTACTCTAATCAAAATTTTAAAATTTACCTATAATTTTTAAATTAAAGCTCATAAAACATTTGCCAAACACACCGAAAAATGCTTTACACTTCTAAACCTAAAATTAAATTTAAATTTCAAAAACCAAATTCAATTTAAAATTTTTGAAAAAATTTTCCTGGTGCAAGTTTCTTAAACATATACATAGAAAACTTAGTACAAAAAAGAACAAAATTTCTTACTTCTATTTCGTTTAAATATTTGTAAGGATTCTTTTCATTTTGTTGCATAATTTTAAGGGTTTCAAATTGAATATTGAATATTAAATTTCTTAGTTTCTTACTTTTCTTTCTAATGTTCTCACAAAAAAGAGCAGTAAAAAATAAGAGAAAATATTATTTTTGTTACCTTTATTTATTTGAAAATTGCAAAAGGGTTTCTTTGTACATTTTATTAAAATTTTGAAATTGAATTTTATTCTTTGAAAATAGAAAAATAAAACATGTACTGTGCATTTTCAAAAAATTTTCAAAGAGAAGGCATTCAAATAATGTAAAACGTTACTAAAAGCCATCCTTATGATCAAGTAGCTTATTATTTCCGTTACGAAATTCATTGAAATTCTCGTTTACTTGATGATCGAGCCCAGGTTTTAAAAATATATTAGAATTTTCCGATTTCGATTCAACATACTTTCAGAAATATTGAAATAAAATTTATTCAATTAAACAAAAATACATGAATGTAATAAGATTCTTATAAAGGGTGTCGGAGACTCAATGGTACTCCCAAAGCAAGATGATAGAATGTTTTTTTTCTGAAGTTATGAGGGTTTAAAGTTGAAATTTTCGAAAACCAACTAATTTTTGCGTTTTTACTGATAATTCGGAAAGTATGACATGAAAGCAAAAGTAAAATTTGTATAGTCATTTTGAAGCTCATGAAAATCTTTTTATATATATACATATACATATATATAAAATAAATACTCGGACTCATAAAATTTTCCCTTTAATGACCATAAAATGTTAAAACTAATATTTTATGCTTTGTTTTTCAAAGGTAATTTCAACTTGAAATAAAATTTTCTTTATTTATTTATTTTAAGTATATATACATATACATATATGTATGTAAAATGCAGTGGGTCCTTTTATAACAGCATTACTAAAAACAAATATTTATTTGTCTTATTTACGTCATTTTTTGTAAGCATGTATATGCATACTCGTATTTCAACAAAACCAAAAAACAAAAACCCTGATACTCTAGTCACTAGTGTATTTTAGAGGAAAAAAAAAGAAGCATTGTTAAAAAAGTTCATTTTTCGTGCATCCTACCTTGTATATAATTGTATATGTGGCAGTAACGAGAAAGGTAAAAATAAGCAAATACCCAAATCGACAATCAATAATATGAAAAACGTTGATTCTTCTTCTGTGTTACAATGTTTTCATTGGGATCCTAGATGGTTCATTTTTATGATCTCATATTTGGTGTACCATCGTTCATTCTTATACATTAATATGAAATTTTTGATTTTTTTTTGTTCCTTTTTGTCAAAATATTAATAGTAAAATGCAATTTCTTTGTTTTACAACACACAAATATTGTAATGAAATTTACGTGTATTAAGAGTACCATTGACGATTCACACACGCACGTACTCACATACATATGTGATAAGAATCACATTTGTTTTGAGTTTTCAAATTATAAATTTTTTATCAGAATTGAAAAAATATTAAGAAAAAATAAAAATAAAATTCTATATTTATATTTTCCTATATCCTTAGAAGTAAAATTGAAAAAAAAATAGACGAACAACTTCTTTAATAGTTTTGTTTTGACGCTTTCGATTTCTTTTGGGGTTTTACCATAAAAAAGAAAAAAAAAAATTTCATTTGGTGTTTTTTTTTTGTTTATTCTTTTTTACTTTATTATTTTATATGGGTGTAATAAGTTTACCGTTAAGCTAAAATAACAACATGAAAAGGATCTTCTCTTCTCTACTTATCTTTTTAAGGCAAATAATACTGTAGTATATGAATGTTGTTGGCAACCAAGTATATTTTCATGTATATACGGTTGAATTAATAATTTTTCTACATTTATATTTTGTTCTTATATTTAAAATGCACTTTTGTTTTTTTTGCAAAAACTATAACTAAATTTTTTTTTGTTGTGTTGAAATCGAATATTATAATATTATGTCTGCAAGAATATTTACTTAAGATCCTTACAAATATATGTGTGTAACATATATTGAGATATGAAAAAGACGAGAATGAAAATGACTTGTAGGTAATGATTAAAATTTAAGTGTTTCTGGGAAGCACATTTTATATATAGAAATTTTTAGGATAAAATTGAATTTTACATACAATTTTTTCCATTAGATTTCCATTGTCACATGAAAAATACAATATGGTCTAAAAAAAAGCAATGTAATCCTCATGTAATTGGCAGGTTGAGGAATTTTTTATTAGAATAATTTTTTTAAATTTTATAAATGCTGAACTATGTATTTGAAATATTCCAGAATTTTCCGATTTATATAAAATAGTCGATTTTCGAAATGATGTTCTCTTTTAAAACGAGAAATTTTCTCTTTGTAACAATTATTACCTAACATTTAAACACACTCGCCCCGGACCTAGATTTAAATCGTGTATAATTACACATATAATTTTTTTAAATTTTCTGTGTATTTTTTAAGCGCGTTTTTTGGGTAAACTAGCAGGGATTATAGACTATATTTAGATTATAGACTATTAGTTCTTGACGAAATTTTTTGAATCAAAATATTAATTTATATAAGAAAATGATCCTAACATTGAATGATTTGGGTAATATAAAACTTATATGAATAATTTATATGAAGCAAATAAGTGCAAAATAAATTAATAAAAAAAGTGTAGGTATTTTATAAAAGAATATGTATATTATTAGAATAAAATTATTAATAATTATATGTATTACGAAATAATTAAATAGAATTTAATAAAATTTCAATAGTCCTTTTTTTGTTAATTTTTCTCATTTCCACACTTTCTTACTAAAATTTTAACAGTTTTACCATACCTAGTATCAATTTTTTGAATAATTAATCTGGGTGTAAATAGAGACCTCAATTGTCTATGAATTTTTCTACCAGTTCCTTACAACTTTCATTTAATTCAATTCTAATTAAAATTCTTTCCTTTTTTAGAATTTTCAACCGTAAATTGTTTAAGATTTTTTTCAATTTAATTAAACTGGCCAAATATCGACTCTATATACTAAAATTAGTAATTAATAACATTGTGATATCAACTATAAATTTCATATTTTCAATATAGTTCGTTTTTATCGATTATTTTGAATTCAGTCAGTATAAGTGAAGTACAAAAATTTTATTCTGAGTAAGCACAAATGACTAAAAAATTCATTCAAGTATTTTTTAAAAAAAACTAATTTTTGCCTGAATTGAAAATAAAAAAGGTTGAATAACAATCAATAAAAAAAAAATACTCATTTCATCTCTTCTCTATACTTTGTTTCCTTTTTCTTTCTTTTTTTTGGTGGAAAAACATTATATAGAATTTAGCTTGAACTTTAAAGCCAAAAATGAAGAAGAAAAATGGAAAACCATAAGAAATCAAACAAAGTGTTAAAACAAAAGACGAAGGTTTTGAATTTTTACTAACTTTATAAAATCGTTACTTTCTTTTTTTTTTTACTTATATCTAAATTCCAAAAACATGCAATCAGGTTCTTATGTTGTTTCTTTTTTCATTGTTGTTTTATTTTCTCCTGAATATAGTTAGTAAGTAGTTTTATAATCTTATCGAATTTTTATTATCCTTTTTTATATAATTTGTATGCATGAATGTATTATTATTTGTGTATGCGATTTTTTCTTGTTGTTTTTTTGTTAGTATTTTTTTGATGTTTTTATAATAGAAAATTAAGTTACATTATGCATGTTTTGTATATCGTTCTTAGATCCTATTACTGACAGAAAATGAAATTTAAAACAAAAATTATTTTTATTTTTATTAAGTTGTTTTTGTTTATTTTTTTTTATGTAATTTTCAAAATATATTCATAATATGTGGATATACGAGTATATACATGTTTTCAATAGAGAGAGTACTCTTACTGCAGAGTTGTTATAAATTTTAGATGTTTATATTAAGTTTCTTGTTTTATTTGAAAGATTCTTTGCTTGTTTTAAGATTATAAATTTTTTTTTTTATCTTAAAATAAAGATTACATTAAAAAAGTTTTATTTTTATTTATAAAATAAAATTATTGAAATTTTAAAAGAATAATATTATTATTTCTTGTATTTTGTAGCAATAATAAATTTTAATGAAAAATATTACAAACTTTAATCTACTAAAAAAAATGCTTGCATTTTTATGAATAATTTAAAAGAAAAGTTGTTTAAAACTAATAGATTGTAAGTATATAGATAATAAGTATTCAAGGAATTTATTTTAAAAATGAATTTAGTGCTTTTAAATGTTCTATAAATCATTAATAAATTATGAAAATTTGGACTTGGTTCTTAATATTAAAGAGATATTTAATTTTGAGTGCAGTTCAATTACTTGCAATATTTTGGTTTTTATTAAATTTAATAAAAAACATGTGAATTTGGTAATGATTCAAATTCCAGTGTAGTTCAGCTTACAATATATAGGAGAATTTTTAAAATTTATAGAGCATTTTTAAATTTCAATTAAAAGATAGAAATATTATAAATTCAAAAAAAATGTTTGAATTTTTTTTTAATATTTAATTTATTTCCCAAAAATAATTATTAAAGAAAACAAGAGATTTTTCATACTCCCCAAAGAAAATAATTTAGAATAATTAAATAGCATGATCTTGTTAGTCATCATGACAGGTCTAAGCCTTGATATTAATCGAATACATTCATAATTAATTTCATTAAAATTAACAATTCCATTGAGTATTTTAGCAGCTCTTTGATAGTAATAAATAGTTAATTTTGTTAAGTGTCTTTTGGTTAATTTTTACGAAAATTAAAGGATGTAAATACTTAATTGAATTTATAGAAAATGAAATGGAAATTTTATACCGAGAAATAAGTATAAGATTTGATTTGTTTAAAAATTACGGATCTTGTAAGGAAAATAAATTTATTAATGAAACAATATGAATACGCTGAATAATGAAACCAAATCCTAGAATTTACCTAAACATTTTAGTATTGGTTGAATTATAAAGTATTTATATGATTTATTTCTTATTTAATTGAAAAGTAGTATGAAATATATTCATTTATTACACTTAAAAATTTAATAAATTTCATTTATCTATTAAAATTAATTTAATTGATTTTTTAAATTTTATATTTTATTTTTTATATATTGTTTTTTAATAAAAAAAATTTCCGTATTATTTTCATTTCAGATGGAAGATGAAGGTAATCATGGTAATGATGATACACGTTTATTTATATTATCGTCATTAGCACAAAATCAAAAAAGTCGTGTTGCATGTATCCTTTGTGAAGAAGCAATGTTAGTATTTGATCGTTATCCACTTGTTGATGGATCATTTTTCTTGAGTCCAAAACAGCATGCTCCAGGTTGTATTGAGGTAAGAGATTTCTTTTAAATTATTTCTTATTTTTTTTTATGCCAATTTAAATTTTTGAAAATGATAACAACATTTATTGCTCATATTATTGTACATAAGTATAGCAATATTTGAAAAGGTTAACAAATTTATTCCTAAACAATTTTTCCTTTTAAATATAAAAAGAACCTACAGCCCTCTAAAAATCATAAATTTTTAATTATTTTAATAAAAAATTTTTGATTTCATTTTTCACGTTCACACATACATACATGTAATATGTATGTAAATACTTTACATGTTAAAATGTTAAAATCTCTTTAAAATTTCTTAAATTTAAAAATTTCAAAACAAAAATGTAAAAAGAAAAAAAAAACAAAAGTTATTTGTTGATTTGAGAAGACAAAAAAAACATCATTCTTTATCCTTATAAGTATTTAAAGTTCACAAAAAATATGTGACTTCTTTTTTACATAAACGTAGACAGTTTCTTACAAGTTCAAGCTTATGCAACAATAGGATTTTAAGATATGTAGAAAAAAAAAATTTGTTTTTCAAGTATATTCAAAATTTTGATCCCTAGCATACTTACATCTACTCAAGAGATTTCATCAACTTCATAAATATTTCTTAGAAAAATATCAAAAGCATTATTGTCATTATTATTTAAAAATTATTTATTAACAAAAACAGCAATAAAATAATCACAAATTTTAAATAGAATTTTTAAGTATATTATTGTCGAATTTATGAGAATATTTTTTAATGTACTTATTAAAAATTTGAAAAATAAAAACCTAGATAATATTTTCGTCTCATTATTAAGATTAACAATTCTAATCTATATCACTTGCTGTTTGTAATTAAAAACTTCGCGATAAAAGGTTTTTTTTCCTTACAGAAATGTTGAAAAAAAAAAATTATTAAAGAAATTTAATGAATAATGGTTGCTTAGTAATTTAATTAAAATTTTCATATCATGTAATTATTAAATATAATTATAATATTAAAAATTTTCTTTTTAATTGAAATGTTTTTGAAAGAGAGAAACATAATTTGTGCTTCTCAAAGAAAAAATGCATTTTTTGCTCATAAATAATAAATTTGTATTAATTTTCTTAAAATAATTAAACTATTATTTCACTTTAATTTCGTTTAAAACATTTTATTAAATAAATAAAATTAGTAAATTAATAGTTTTTTATTTCTTAATTTAAAACTTTTGTTAAACAATATTATTTTCACTAGTTATTTTAATGACTTTAAGGATGAAAAGCAATGAAAATATCATGATACGATATGTACAATGTTGCCAGTATCTTATTTACAATATTATTTAAAATTTCGTTATAAAACCAACAATTCACACTGGATGAGAGAAATTTTTTTCTTGCATGATCTCATGCTTATTTGTTTAAATGCATACGTAAATATAGAGTAATTGTTATATGCATAATATGTTATGAATTAAAAATAAAACATGAATTTTATTTGAAAATATTCATAAAACAAAATATGAAGAAATGCAATCGCAGATTTTCATCTAAAAAGATTATAAGTCAAAATGTCATGTCACGATATTTTTTGAGTTTTTCTTTTTGTGTTTGTTACTTTGTAGACAAACAACAAACAGTCAAAATTTTCATGTTGAAAAAATTTTACAAGTACTCTTTTGTGCTTTATTTAAAAAATATTGTGACACATAAAAACTAGATTTATTGCTATTGTGAATACAAATGTCATAATATGAAAAAAAATTCTTAACGTAAAATATTAAGTGAAGAATTTTTAAACGGAATTATTAATATTAAAATCGATCAATTATTTTATATTTTTAGAAAACAAAAGCAATTTTATAAATATATAATAAGAAAATTACATTTTTATCAAAATTTATTTAGAAAGGAGATAAATTATGATATTATAAGCGTGAGACTTAGTCTTTTAACTCAATTTTAATTTATTTGCGCTTTGCCATAAAATTTTTCTAAAAATATTTAAAATATATTAAATTATAATTTGAACGAATATTTTATTTTTGAAAATAAATTTATATTATTTATTAGGTTAAATATGAAGGACACACCCAATATTTAACGGCTGTATGCATGGGCTGCTTAGATGGGAACTCTTGTAATCGTGGTATTTATTGCAGGTACATAATTATTTTTTTTTCCACTTACATCTTATTATAATGTATGTATGTATTGTTAAAAATAAAACTTTGTTTATTTTATGAAGATTTTGTGGTGAAAGATGGGATGGATCATCTTTAGTTCTTGGAACTATGTATTCGTATGACATTTTTGCTGCTATGCCATGTTGTGCTGAAAGATTAAAGGTAATAACGATTTTTTTTTCGGTTTCTTCAATTTTCTGACAAAAAAAATAACATAATTTTTTCTTATTTTGTTAACAGTGTAATGCATGTTTTAAACTGTTACTCCATCCTCAACAGCGATTAAACTTTTACAGTGATTATAGTCACTGTGTTACGTGTCCATTTTGTACAACACAGGATACTCATTTCGTGAAACCATTGGGATATTGTTACACTAAAAAATCTATTAAGGCCGGTATTAACCTCCCATAACATGAAGCCCTGTTGGAATCTCCAAATTCTACCATATCAATGTCGACGAATTCAATGACAATCGATTCAGCTGCAGCAACAACATTAGATCCAACAGCATTTCATATTGATGCCGGTGGTTTTATCATTCCCAAACTAATAACAACAATACCAGGCGGTCATCATCCTTTACATGAAAAGCTTGGCGCCTCAGCAATCGATTATACGGCACCAATGCCACCAACAGTTGCAACATCAACCAGTTCAATAAATACAGCAACAAATGCCGCTTATATGAATCAAGTAAGATTACAACTTCTTACTTCAATAAATACTGGTAATTCGGTATCTGCAAATCCGATAACTGCTCAATCTACACCGATTCCATTTAAATCAGCAACGTTGAATGATAATAATTCGTCGTCATTGGGAACAACATCGAACTCTACTGTAACTTCATCAGTATCTAGTTCCGTATCTGCAACAAATAATAACTTAATTGACAAAAAATTAATGTTATTAAATGAGTTAAAAATACAACAACAAAAACAATATATAAATGCAGATTGTAGTAAAGTAGGAGATTCCAACAGTATTAATAATATTTTACAAAATCAACAACAATCGCAGCAACAAAATAATGTTAATCCTAATGATAGTAGTAATATAAATAATAGTTTTAATCTAAATAATATTAAAACTTTATGGGGTAAATCAGTTGGAAATTCAACTTTAGCTGCCATTAACTTATGGGGTATTCCGCCCCCGTTAACACCAACTTCAACATCGACATCACCACTACAAAATTTTAGTAATAGTGATTCTCAGTTGCTATTAACCCAAATTCAACAACAACCACAACAACCACAACAACAAAACTCAAATCAAATAATTCCACAATCTTCATTAAATAACAATGCATCACATACACCACCCAGTTCCTCATCACCAAAATCTACATCCTCATCTATAATATCATCGATTTCGTCATCAATTAATAATACACCATCACAACAATATCACAGTGCCGCTAACAGTATTGGTAGTGGTTGTAGTAAAGATTCAATTTGGATGTCAAATCAATCATCACCTAATAGGGAACAAATATTTTTTACGCCACCGCCAACACTAATACCACAACAACAACAATTGCAAAACCAGTCAAATTTAATGCAATTATCGCTACAACCAAATTTAAATGATTTAAATGCACAATCAGCAAAAATAAATATTAATAGCAATAATAATAATAATAATAGTAACAATCTAAAAAATAATTTACAAACACAAAATTGGGACAACACTCCAATTTTAACCAAACTATCGCAAACTTCAAATGGAGAATTGATTGGCAGTGGTACAATATGGTCAGCTTTACCTGTTACAAATGCAAAATTACCACATAACAGTTACATTAATGGTAAAATACCAAATTTGTGGGATAATGTTGCACAAACTAAAAATAATACTGCTAATAGTAACATTGCTCAACAACAATCATTGTTGTTGCAACAACAGCAACAGCAATCAAATTTACGTCATGACACTTTAAATTCTAATTCTAAATTATCTGATCTCTGGCTAACACCAACAACAACATCATCATTATTACAACAGCAACAACAACAAAATCAACATTTGCAACAAAATATCGTTGATGTTGGTATTTCTCAGCAACAACAGCAATTGAATTCCATTGATTCAATTAGTTCTCTATGGTCAAATAATATTAATTTAAATAAAAGTAAAAATTTAAATAATGTGATCAATAATAATAATAATAACAATAATTCTAACGGTAATATAAATAATAAGCAATTAATTTTATTAAAATCGAATGGCAATCTGAGACCACTAACAGGCGGTACATCTCAACAGTTTATGCAACAACAACACCAACAAAATTCAACATATACAACAACCATAAATGATAACAATAACATTTTAACAAATAAGCCACAATTATCAAGGGAATTATTCCCTTCCGTAACAAAATTGGCTTCAAGTAATCATCAGATTGATTCAATATCATCAGAAAATAATTCGTCTGAAACATCAACATCTTCATCATCAAATTGCATGCAATTATTCTCCGATGATATTATTAATTACTTAAATATGATTAATTAAAAATTAAAAATTACTAAATTTCAATAAATGATACAAGAAGATATGATATATATACATGATATATCTATATGTTATACAAATTACAATTTAATTAATTTAAATACATATTTAAAAATTTTAGAAAAATGAAGAAAATATAAAGTATTTTGAATGAAAAAGAAGAATAAACATATTAATGAGAAAGTATTTAATAAAACAAAAAAAAAGAAAATTAATTATATATGGAAAAAAATTAATAAGGAGAAAAAAAAACTATTTACTTTTAAAATAAATATATAATTATAATTTGAAACAGAAATGTACCATTTCAATTACTCGAGAATTATAATATTGTTCTTAAATTTCGATATTTGAATTATGCGATTGTTTCAAATTAATTATACATTTAAATATTTTTAATTTTTTTTTTGTTTTTGAAACTTAATGTTTTTTTAATCTTAATTTTCAAATTTTATTTTTTCTTCGATATTACAATAATAAAATACTTTTTGAATATAAAAATCAAGTTAATTTAAATTCAATAAATGAAAAAATAAAAAAACAAGAATAATATGTATTAAAATAAATATTTTACAATAATAAAAAAAAAAACATAAATGAAAAAAAAAACCTTAAAGAAATTTTTTTATAGCAAATTGAAATATTTTTAGTTAATTTTATTTTATTAATTATAATTAAATTTATTTTACTTGTTTTCAAATAGAAAAAGAAAAAAACAAACATATGAATAATATTAAAATATTAATAAATTTTCTTTAAATATAACAATTTTTTTATCTATGGCATATTATTTTCATAATTATTAATTAATTTAATTAAAAAAGAAAGTACATATTTGAAAAAACGAAACAAAAAATCATATGTATTTAAAATATGAATTTTTACTCAGGGATATAACAATTAACTTTACTTGCTTTGCTTGAAATACAGTAAATATAATATTTTAACAAAAATAGATTGAATAATAAAGTAATCTTTTAATTATTTTTTTTCATATAAAAAACAATTAAATTTTAATTATAACTTATAATCGTGCCCATTAAGTTTAGAGAAAACATATTTAATAATTGATTTTTATGATTTAATTTTTTTTTTTTGGCTAAACTGATTCACTAAATTACCTTTAATTTTTCTGTGAATCAAAATGTTTTTAGTACAAAATTATTTTGAACATTAAATATAAGAAAAAACAAAATATTTTAAATCATAATTATTAATTATGTGAATAATATGTCTTAAGTATTAGAAATTTTTAAATAATTTAAATGAAATGCAAAATTAATATTTATTTTCTTTGAAGAAAATTTTCTAGAAAAGAAAAATAAGAATTTTTTATATTACTATTATTAGTTTTTTATACTTATATATAACTACATTATATATGTATATATTTTAAATAAAATATTTGTTAATTAGTTAACTTTTTCTCGTTTTGTTTTATTTTTTCCCTCTTTATTTTTATTGCGTGGATTTTTTTTTGTTTTTGATTTTTTTAGTTAATTTTTTTTTGTATATTTGTTTTGTTTTATTTTTTCAGAGATATTATTAAATATAATAAAATTACATTGAATTTTTTTTTATTTTGGAATAAATTTTAAATGGTAATGATTTATAAGGAACAGTAGTATTTAATGTAATTTAATCTACAATTTAGAAAAAAAAACTTGTATTTACTTTTTTTTTTAAATATTGTCGATTTTCCTTTATTTGTGAATAGAAATTATATGGTTAGTAAAAAACATTTAAGAAGTTAACATGATTTGAAATTAATAACATAAAAACTACATCAGTTCAATTAGAAAAAAACTATAAAATCCAATTATATGAAAAGATTTTTCAATTTTAATTATATTTTCATCATTAAACAACAGTTCTATTGTGTGTACAAAATAGTATTCGATTATAATAATATAATTTTTTTAATTAACAAAAATTTATTATTAAATTTTATTTTAACTAGTTTCAATATATTTGTCAAAATTTCAACATAAACAAAATATGTTCACAATTTTTTTTTGTTGATTTTCGGCATTTTTTTTTTGTATCTCAAAAGTTTACAATAATTATCGATTTATTTTCTCAAATTTTATTTATAATATATTTGTATAATTTTTAAAACTACCATTTGCATTTTCTTTTTAAATATTAAAAATGTAAGTACATATATTTATATATATATAAATATATATATAAATATATATATATATTTATATATATATATATATAAATATATATATATATTAAAATATTTGTTTGATTTAAAAGTAGATGTTGTTACGTTATTTTTATATAATTTAAAATTAATTCATTTTCTTTATATCATTATTTTTATAATAATTAATTTTATTACAATATTACTATATCGTTTTTAGTTTTAAATAAAATATTGAATACGGTTTTTTTTTTAATTTGCATTTTATTTTATTTTTTTTATATATCTATAAATTATTAAGGATAATAAAATATTATGTTACAAATATAACATAAACAAAATTAAATGTAGCTACTTTTTTATGTGTTAATTTATAAAATAATATTTTCAAAACCTTAAAATGAATTATACTACTTATTAAATAAATTTAAAGAACAGACGAAACTGTGTTGTAATTTTAATTAATAAAATCTAAAAACCTATATACATATATGCACTATAACGCATGTAAATGTTTAATTAGGTATATATACATAATATCCAAAATTAAATAATAAAACAATTTTATTTAAGTTAGAAATTTAAGTAAAATGTTTGCATTAACAATAATTAAATCAGAAAAGAAAATTAAACAAAAAATCTAAATATTAAATTTAAAAATGAAATAAGTTTTTTTTTTATTTAAATTAAACAAAAACTTTGAAAATAAAAGATAAACTTAGTATAAAAGTTGAAAAATTAATATAATAAATTAAAAAAATGAAATGAGAAGCATAAATTTTTATAAGTATTCAAGTATTAATAAGAGTTCTTTTTATACATTTTTTATATTATATTATATAAATATAATAATATACATAGGTATTTATATTTATATTCAATATACAAGTAGATTTACATAGAAGTATAATATTAAAATATAATCAAGGAAAGAAATCTAAACAAAAAAAAATTAACAAACCCATGAAAGGAAATAAATAAAATTACATATATGTAAATTTCCTAAAATTTGATCGTTAATAAATAATAATAAAAAATGGTTAAGAGAAGTCAAAAACAATTGCCAAAAAAACTTCTTTATTTAATCAAGAATAAAAAAAAACAAATATTTAAATTATTATATACAAAATATATTATTTTAAAAGCAAAATATTTTAATAGAACAATTTAAACATTAATTTTTAAAATTATTATAATTGTTTTGCTTTTAAAAAAAAAGAAAAAAGGTATTTGAAAGAAAAAAATAAAACACAAAGTTTACTTTGAAATATTTTTTCATTTACACACAAGTCTTTTACATATATAGAAATAATATATCAAATATATTATATAAAATTTTTTATTAAATATTAAAATAAATCGTGTTTTTATATCATTAAAAAAAATTATAAAAAATATTTATTCTGATATATAAAATAAAAAATATAAAGTAAAAAAATCGTAAACAATTAAATTTTTGTTTTCTTATATTTAAAACTATTCTAACAGAATTCTACTGTACATTTATATAAAAGAAAATAAAAATAATACATAAATTTAAAAAAAAAAATAAAATTCATAATTGAAAAAAAAAAACCACTGTAAAGAAACATCAATTAAAAAATTTTCATTTTAAATTAAGTAAAAGCTTAAAAAAAAAAAGAGAAAAGATAATTAAAGCAATATTTTATAAATTTTCTTCAAATAATTTATATAATAATGTTTGTATTCCAATTTTTACAATATAAACGAATAAAAAAAAAATTATGTGTAGAGCTTATTTTCTTTTCTAATAGATGTGCTAAATATTATAAAACAAAAATAATTTATTATTATTACTATATTATCGTAAATAATATTATATATATATATAATTTTTTTTAAATATGTATATGTATATATCATACGTATTCAGTTTACAAAATTTCTTTATATATATATAATATTAATTTTAATTTCTATGTACTTATAATATAAGTACTGATTAAATTGGAATTTAATATGATCATAAAAATTTAATAACAAAAAAAATATTTTTATATTGTCTTGTCTAAATTACGGTTTTTCATAAAAATTTTGTGAAATATCAATGAAATTTAAAATCAATTCACAACACTAATGGCAAAAATTTTGGATTTTTTATAATATAAAAGATAAAGCATCATTACATTTTTATTATATATAAAAATTTCCAAAATTATTACTATGAAATTTGAATTTATTTGATATTATAATAATTTCTTTTATAAATTCTCAGAAAACAGTAATTTTTTTTTGGTATTTATCAAAATTATTTATTCTAATTATAATATAATTGCGACTAAAGTAAAAAAAAAACAAAAGAATTTATGTAAAAAAGTAATTTGTATTAATTGAAAAATATATAAACTTAATATGTATACATATAAGACATGTACATATAAATGTAATATAATTTTTTTTTATTTTTAGAATTTAAGATTTGTCTAAGGTCAGCCCAAAACAAAAAAAAAAGAAGAGAAATTTAAATAATTTTTGATTTAATATACATATAACTATACTATAATATTTTTTGAATTTATAATCTTTGTTTTTATTTGAATTTTTCTTTTTTTAAATATTGGAAAATTTTTCGATATTAACTATAAAAATAATAATATATTAAAATATAATTGTAATGAAATCATGTTATAAAATAAAATTCCTAAATTATTCCTAATTTTGATTTATGTATCTGTTTTATTTTGGGCTATATTATCTGTTTTTTGCTCAAATATTTTTAATTTTGTTTTTTAAATAAAAAAAAATTAAATTAAACCAAATAAAATGGCATTTTTACAATTTGGTTATAGAAAACAAATAGAAAAAAAAAATATATATATACATATATTCAGTACAAATTATATGTTTATATATATGTATATGTAAAAATAATGTCAACATATTAATTAAATTAAATATTTGAAAAAAAATTTAAATTATATTATAAAATATTAATTAATTGCATTTATTCAGATAGCCGTTGCCCGCAAATACAATCCGTATTAAAAATTGAGCCATATTTCTAAAATTAAAAAAAAAAATCTTAGTTTTTAAAATATAATTTTTGAAATTTTGAAAATTTAAATTTTTTTATTTTAAAATTTTTTGCAGTTGTGTCACAGTTCACAATCATGTAATTCTTGAATTTATGTTATTAATATAGTTTTAAAACATCAAATTTTGTTCACTTCTAAATTATATGAACAATTAAAAAGAAAAAAAACAATAATTATGCGATTCCGATTCCGTAATAATAACAATGTGGAAGATTAAACAATGTGAACATTATTAAATGATAATTATGTTTAAAGAAGTTGCAAATTATTCTTACAATTTTAATTTTTTAGGATGGAAGTATTTCTCGTTTTTTTGTTTTTTTTTGTTTGGCAAATTAGCTTCAGATTAAATAATAATTATACTTTTTGATCTCATAAAAAACCAAATATATGTATATATATATTTTTCATGAATATTTCTTTAATTTCAAAAATTTTATTTGCATTGTTGTTAAAAATTAATTTTCAATTTATTTTTCATTTAATTTGCTGATAATTATATATGTATTTATAATTTTCTTTGTATAAAATCGATTTTAAATTTTTTTTCTTTCATTTTTATAAAACTTAATTCTGTTTTCGATTTTGTGAATTTATTAATTTTCATATTCAAAGTTAAATTAAAAGATTTCTTGTTCAGAAAGGCATTCATATAGAATTAAACAATTTTTTTTCTGTGTAGAATACAATTAAAATATTTTGAAAAATTGCCATAGAAGTTATTATTATAACATCCATATTGCTTGTAAAGCAAATTTTAAAAGCTACAAACATATTTGATATTATTTTCTAATCAATATTTTTTCTCATTTTGATACAAACTAAACCTAAATGAATTCTTACTTTACAAAAAAAAAAATAAATAGCAAAATTATATTATAATATAAAATAGAAAATAAAATAACAATGTATGAATTAACAAAAGAAAAAATAATATAGAATCCAGTGATTTTTATGTGATTTTTGATTTCCTATTTAGATTCTTATTTAGTTTTTTTTTCTGCATACACACACATAAATACTAAAAACAAAGAATGTATATTTTACTGTCTTCATTGTGTATAATATTTATTATTGATACCGACACAAATGAATATTATATAAATGTTTTTATGTAAAATTTAAAAAACTCAAACGTTTAATTAATGCAATTATTATTTATTGTAATAAATAATAAAACATCTTGTTGATTTATTCATTCTCAAATAATTCAAATTACAAAATTTGTTTTTGATTACTAATCATAAACTTATGAAATATTATGTAGTTAATTTTATTTTTTCATAAAACTCTTAATTCTAAATAATATTTTTGATTTTTCTTATAACTTTTTCTTTTTTCGTAAATATAACAATCAATAAGAAAACTATATAATATAGCTTATATAACGTATTTTTTTTTTGTTTAGATTTAAAACATCATTAAACACTAATATTTAAATATTGTAATGTTAAAATTGTTATTTAAATACAAGTTTTTTTTCTGTTGTTTTTGTTTCTGTATAAATTAAAACATACGTTAACGTAAAGCAGGATAGTTCACAAATTTTTGTTCCTAAAATTAAATAAATTTTTCTTTTGAAAGTCTAATACTCCTTGTAAGATGGTAAATAATATAAATAAGAACAAAAGGGATTAGGGTTTGGAAATATGAAGTTGAATTAAAAATTATTTTTATGTTAAAATTCACGTTTCATAACGAGATCATTTTATTAAAAAAAAAAACAAAAAGTTAAAAAAAGAAAAAGGGAAAAAAAAGTTTTTATAAATATTGAAATGTTAAAAAATATGGAAGATAAATATATATATATATATATAAATAAACTAATAATTGAAATAATAATAAAAATTTTATATTGTAAAGAAATAATGTGAGATTTATTAAACAAATATTTTGGAGTAGACCTTCTCAGATCATCTGATGAAAAAATGTACAAATAGGAACATTTTTTATTTGTGAAATATTTTAGACTTTATTTAAGAAACAAAAAAAACAATATTTAAACATAAAACTTAGAATTTTTTGTTTTTCTTTTATTTTTGTCTTTTTGTTTTTTTTTTCTTATATATTATATAATTAAAAAGAAAAATGTAAATTTTAAAAATGATAATTAAAGAAAAATTTATTTTAACTTTTATATTAAGTATCATTATTAATAAATGTATGTATATAAAATTGAGTATATAATAAAAATAGTTTTTAGAATTTTTAGTAAATTCAATACAACTAAAAATTATTTATAAATCAATGCATTTAAGTGTTACAATAAATAATTAAAACGTATTTTAGGGTTTTTTTTTATAGGAAAAAAAGACAATTTAATTTCAAATCAACAAAACAAAACATATTAAATAAAAAAATATTAATATTAATAATTAAATACATAATTTCTCGTAAAACACAATATACAAACACAAAAACATTGAAAAAATAAAAAAAATAATGATATTTAATTATTGTAATTAATAAAGTAAAATCTTAATATAATAGATAATTTTATAAATTTCAATTTTAAGCAAAATATTTTGAAAACTAATGAAAATATTTTGATTTCTAAATAATACATTACTTAAATGCGAAATTTAAACAGAAATATGGGAAAAAATATGGAATTTTAATTGGTTTTTTTTTTTTAAATAAAAATTTCCTATTGTATATCGTACATAACTTAAAAATTAAAAAAATAATATACGTGTATATATAAGATTATTAAAATGAAATAATAATATTTTGTGTAATATAATATATTTAAAAAAAAAAAGAAAAAAAAAGTAATATAAAACTAAAACATATTAGAATCGATTTAATGTATCATAAAATAAATATAATATATTATTCAAATTTTATTGTATACATAAAATATTATGTATAAGAAATAATTTTGAAAAAGATTTATATAAAAATAGTTTAAAATATTATTACGATACATACATACGCATACACAATACAAATTAAAACAATTAACTTTATACATTTATATAATATATATTTTTTAAATTAGATACTTTAATGTAAATTTTATTTTAAATTTCTTTAAAATTTGAATAATTTTGTTGTAACAAAAATATTTTTAACTTAGCAAATTATAGAAAAACAAATAACCATAGTAGATTATAGAGCAAATTGAAAACAAAACAAAATAATTTAATAATCATTAATATAATCGTTATTTTTGACTCTAGTTGTTTTTCTTAACTCAAATTTAATGTATACAATAAACTAATATTTGAAAATTATAATTAATTTTTCTTGAAATTCAAATTATTTTACAACAATCTTTCTCCAAAAATTCCATTGGAATTTGTTAATTTTGAAAACCAAAATACTTTATGCATTTTTCAAGAATTTTCTATACTCTTTTAATTACTAAATAAGTATTATTAAAATTATTTGTAATAAATATGTAAATTAAATTTTGATCATAAGTTCAAATTGTACCAGGGTACTTTTATAAGAAAAATCTTTTTCAAATACATTATAACAATATAAATATTATATTATTAAATGTATTAAAATTACAGAGTATAATATAAAGAAGAAAAATTTATTTTTGAATTTTGATTCACATTTGAGATTGAAATTCTTAAGATGAAGATTTATCTTAAATATTTATATAACATTTAACAATTACTAACTAATAATATTGCAATTAATCATTTAAATTTAATAAAATATTTTGGATAAAAAAAACAGAATAATTTGAAATAAATCAGTTTTGAAAAGCTAGAGTCAAAAACAATCGTCCGTTTCTTTTAGTATACTACAAATATATTATTTTTTGATTATTTTAGACTTTTATTAAAATATAATATATCAAACATATATGCTAACTAGAAAAATAAATACACAAAACTTATAATTATATTTGTTTTTTTTTTTTTTTTTAATTTTTATTTGTATAATTTTCATATTGTTCAAATTAGAGAATTTTAGTTTAAATATTTTTGTTGATTTTTACATAATGTTTATTCAAAAGAATATAATATTCAGATATACATAATATATATATAAATGAATGATTTATTAAAATAATATTAAATAAGCTAAAAATACGGTTATATGGATGAAATTACTAAAAATCATATGTAATAGAAAAATCACAATTATCTGTTTTCTGTTTCATTACAAATAAAATAACAAATAAAACAACCTATCTATTAAATAAAATATTATTTTTGTCAAGAAGTGAAATGAATTAAATTAATATATAAATAATGTATGTATAAATAAATAAATGCATATATTAATATATATATATAAAAGAAATTAATTTTTTTTATAAATAATGTAAGTAATGTCTATTAAAAATCTAAAGAATTTTATTCAAAGATAATAGTTTGATATTTTAATTTTTTTTTTGTTTATGTAGAATTTTTCATTTTAAATCAATAAAAGAAAAAAATAATTTAAAATTTAGTTTTATTTTATTATTTTGTTTTTATTATTTGCTTTTTTTTTATTTTTCAGCATTTTATTTTTTTTTTGCCCAGAATTATTCACATTCGATATCTAAAGTGTTTACATCAATCCAAATTGTCATACAAGTGACCTACGGCAAACTTGAAAAAAGTAGTTTAATCAAAAATTATTACGATCAACAAAGCGTTATTAAACCAAATAGATATTTATATTTGTAAGAAAAATTAAAAAAAATTGATATGAAAATTTAGGAAAGAATGTTGGACATAAAAAGTGTAGTACAAATTGGTCCTCAAGAAAAAATAATTCAAAAGTAGAAAAACCATAAGGAATAGGCAAATTACAAAAAGAAGGGCAAAAACTAAAAAAGAACTTAGTTGTAAACTAACTTGTTACATTTATGTTAACTTATATTTTTATTTTTTGTATTAATTTTTTTATTTTTTCAGATTTTACTATTTTTTGTTTACAATTGAATCAAATGAATTATCTTCAAATATTAAAATTATATTTGCATTAAGAAAGTTTTTATTCTTAATAAATGAAAAAGAATAATATGGGAACACTAAATCGCAGATTATTTAGACGCTTTAACATCTTATACCTTTAAGTAGATTGAAATTCAAAAACAGTAACAATGAAAAGAATTTTTTTTTTCACAATATCTTATACAATTTTCACCATGTCAATTTAATCCACCGACAAATACAACAAGAAATACGAATTTTAAACGGAATTAAACTAATATTTTTAATTTTTAATTATTTTATAGTTTATGTTTATATAAATGTATACCTAACTAAATATAACACTCACATACATATTTTTAATTTTAAATTTTATAAAAATTTTATACGATACATTACTTCTTAAAAATGATAAAAATACCTAAAAATTATATTGTATAGAAGGTCTAAAACATTTGATCTTTTTTTCCGAATTTAAAACACTAGTGAAAAATGTAATCCTCAATTTAAAATTTATCTACATTATGTACAACAATAATGTAAAAATAATGCTGTTTTAAATTTATGAATGATTACAAAAGTATAAAATATTTGGATATTCAATTAATTACTAAATTTTTAAGCACATATAAATTATTTCATTCAAATTTAATATTAAAGTTCCATAATTTCAGTGCTATCATTCTTTAATCTTTAATAATCTTTATTAAAATTTACGAACCTTTTTCCTTTTGTTTCAAAGTGTTTAATTTTATTCCTACTTAATTAAAATTTATAAAATAATTGATTATTTTATAATAGCCTTCTTATTTTGATTATTTTTGAAACAAAACCTAAATTTTATATTTTATTTTTATTTGTGTTTTTAGTTATCTACTAAATAATTTGAATTTATTGTATAAAAAAAAGAGAAATTCTACAATTATATGTAAATGTACTTCATATTTGTATTAAAAGTATGAGTTTTTATAACAAAATTTATAAGTACAAAATATAAAACAATTTGTTTGTTTTGTTTTTCTTCTATTTAATAAAAATAATATGTAATTAACAAAACAAAAAAAAAGAAGAATAAGATAATTAAATATTAATCTTAATTAAATTTTTTTACTATTTATTAAATAAAATGATGTTTTTCTTGTATTTGATATGAATTTTTATTAGAATATAAAGTCTTTATTATTAAAATAATACTTATTTTGTTTTATTACTATTATTATTTATATTGTCAAATGTTTTCTACATATATTGATATTTTTAAATTAATAAAATTGATTTAAGTTTTCTCTCATAATTAATTTTCCTCAAATTGTAAAATGTACCTACTATATATAAAATACAAATAATGAAAAAAAAAACCTAAACCAAAAATTGTTTCGTTTTTATGTTTGCAAATTTAAATGAAATTTTTTAAAATGTTAAAAGTAAAATTTTATTGCGTTATTTAATTTCAATATAAATTGTAATTATAAATTAATATTTAAAATAAATATATGTAAATGCATTTTAAAATTATTAAATTAGATTTATAACCTAAAGATTTAAGAGCAAACCAAAAGAAAAAAAAATAAAATAAAATAGAGAAAAAAATATATATATTCCAAAAAAAAAAATAAATACTATAAAAATAAAAGGAAAGATGTGTATTAAAAGCAAAAATAATTGTAATTTTTATATCTAAAAAGATTTTATAATATAAAATTATATATAAAAATACTTATTTATAAATACTTATTAAAAATATATGAAAATACATTCTTACATATATTTAATAAAAAATTATGTAATATGTACATGCTTACTTAATTGAATATTAAAATATGAAAAACAAAAAAAAAATATATAAATTTAAAATTAGTTGGTTGAAAGGACCTTTTTTTAT
Source organism: Condylostylus longicornis (assembly GCF_029603195.1). Taxonomy (NCBI): domain Eukaryota; kingdom Metazoa; phylum Arthropoda; class Insecta; order Diptera; family Dolichopodidae; genus Condylostylus; species Condylostylus longicornis. The sequence continues at coordinate 12,831,917 of NW_026577973.1, read as the reverse complement.
AAATATAAGTGAAATTAAAGAAAGATATAAAAAAAAATTATAATTAGCAAGATTTTGCTTTTTATATAATGACATTATGTGAATTTATATTACTAATGCACTACGTATTATTATACATTAATTAATAACTACATTTGCTATATTAACTCATAATAAATTAATTAATAATAAGTTTTTAAATTTATTGAAGTCAGAACAAGAGAAAATTATATACTTTTTTTTTTTTTTTAATAATAAGGTTGTGACCATTTTAAATTTACTTATCTTAATTTTCAAATTAAATTTATGTTTTCCAAAAATTCCATTACAAGTAAAAATGAAAATTATTTAAACCGAAATTAAATTATTTTTGGTTCTAACAATAAAAGAGTTGTTATTTAACTCATTTATATTAAGAAGTACAGATATAAGGGAGTTAGTATTTATTTAAAAGAAGAACTCCCATGTTAAGTGTTAATTTGAAAATTTTAAAATTTCAATGTTTAATAAAATAGCTATTCAAAACCATTAAAATGAAAATTTTGAAGAAAAATCAATCCCAGATTCTTTCCGTTTTAATTATAATCATTATAAATTTAAATTTAATTTTTGTTTTATTTATTTTAATTGAAATTTAACCTAAATGACTTCAAAATAAACTTTATCCAACTTCATATACTTAAAATAATAAAAATGCACGCCTAAGTTAGTTTTAGCTTTGTTAGTATTATTAAAAACATACATTATTACGACAATGCCAACAACAAATCTATTTTAAATAAATTTTTCCATTTAAATTATAGTAATTTCAATTATTTTAGAATATATTATAATGTACAGTATTAAAAAATTATTGTCTTTAAATAGCAGTTAAGTAAATTAATAAGTTAAAGTTTAAGTTTTTTTTTTTTGTAAAATTGGTAAGGATAAGATTAATTGTAAAATTTAAAAATATAACAATTTGTTTTATAATTTTAAAAATTTATATTAGAATGATTATTTTTGTATACTCATTACGTACCTACTCAAATTTAAATTAATTTTTTAGATTAAATCCATTTAAAAATGTTTGTTTTTGCATATTATCTCTTTTATTTTCAATTGGGCTGCACTTAGATTAATAAGAGTCAACTTGCAATTTTTTAATATATTGTACAATATTATCATTAAGTACTTTTTTAGCAATTACAAAATAAAGAAATGAAAAATACAAAAACAATTCGCTAGAAGCATATGTATTTCAAAAGCACATAGAAAATCAATAAAAGTGTAAATCTTACCTAAATCTTGTAACATTTTTTTTGTTTGGATAATATTTTAATACTTTTGTGCACGAAAAAACAAATTAAAGAAAAAATATTAAAATCCATTAAAAAGTTTTTCGTGAAAGATTTATCTGACAAAATTTCGACGAAAAAAAAAATAATTTACTGCATTTATTGGTCAGATTTACAGTTTTTACAAGATTAACATATTGTGTGTGTATAATAAAAAGCTTTTAATATAAATATCTAAAAAATTTTGTTAATAAAATAAAACAATGCATTGGTAAAATTACTTTAAAAAAGGACATTCAAAACATATTGTTATGATTAGTCTGATTATAAAATGGAAAATAATATTTCGATATGGTCAATTAAAAAAAAGAAATAAATGGAAAAGAAAAGAACGATAAAAAGTAAAAATTGATTAAGAATTTAAAAGTAATTAAATATTAAAATTGAAAATGGCATGATATTGTTATGGAAAAAAAATAAAAGAAATAGATAATTCATTAAATAGTAAAATAGGCTGGTAATGAGGACCAAATCGGGTTTATTTTCTAAACATACACATTATAATTTTTTGTGATTAATTTTTTTTTTAATTGATTATTTAAATTTAAGAGTAAATAAATTGTTTGTAAACTAAAAATATTAAATCCGCTCGCATTTACTTTAAATATAACTTTTTAATTGTTTTCAATCAGAAAAATTACCAAATTAAAAAGTAATGTATTAATCTTAAGAATATTTCAATGAGCTCCGAAAATAAAAGTAATACTTATCCGATTGAGTTAATCAAGTGGGTTTAAGAATGATTTTTATTATAAAATTAATGCTAAAATAATTTTAAATTACTATAAAAAATAATTGCCAAATATAATACGCAAAAAAATATATGGAACATAATATGTATATGCAAATTATATTTGGTAATATACATATTATATATTGATACTGTATAGTATATAAAATAAAATAAAATCCAAAATTACGATATATATTAAAAAAAATAATTTCATTGAGTGTTAATTAAGCAATAAGGTCAAAAAATATCTGATTTAAGTTTACATGTGCATAAGCTTATTTAAGTTAAAAAAAACATTATAATACACGTTATAAAAAACATAATTGGAGGTATTTATTTGCAATATAAGCATTAGATATTAAAGAAATTAATTGCGGAACAATTAAATTCTAATATTACAATAATTTAAACTTTACAGTCAAAAAGTGATCAGCTATTAGATTAAAAAAAACACAAAAATCACTTTCTTTTTAAAATTCAAAAATCAAAACATTATTAAAAATCTTAATAACCAAAATTGAATAAAACGAAGAAAATAATCAAATTTAACAAAAATAGAGGCAGCATAAAAAAGAAATGAAATTACGTAAAATATTATGTAATAAAATATGAAATTAAGAAGACTGGACATGTGTTAATGTAATAAAATAGAAAAAAAAAATGTGATGGTTCGACTTAAGCAAAATAAAAATCAATAGGACTTAATTATATAAATAATATATAGATTTTAAAATCATTTGTAATACGTAGAAAGTAAATAGTATTTTTTCACGATTTCTTGATGTATTTTTAAATCCATTTAAACTTAGAGTATACACAAATATTTACTAAACTCATAAAAGAGTAATTTAATATAGAAATAACATAATAAACTTTTTTGATATTAAAAAAAAATTATAATAAAAATTAAAAACATGAAATCAGATTATAAATGCAATATGATAAATTTTCTATGTAATTTTGTATGTTCGTATAAACTCCAGTATTTAATTAAAATTATTAACACTGATGTAAAACTTAAAAACAATCCATTAATGTGAGTCCATTATAAATTAATAAACAACAAAAAAGACGTAATTTTTAATTCCTATTTGTAAATTTCTCTTTCATTTAATAAAACAAATTACTTGCACATACTATTAAAAAATAAATGTCTTCTTTAAAATTTAGCAAAAATTTAACTGTTTATATAGTTATATTCGTAGCACTGCCAAAATTTTTGTTTTGTTATCTTTAAATTTAGAAAAATATCTCAGTTCAAAACATATAATTGCAGCAATATAACATTTAAAGTTATACATATGTATTTAAAAAATTCAACAACAAAAAAGTCATAAAATTTAACATACATACATACATAATATATTATATCGGATATACTACCTCCAATATTAAAAACAAAGACAAAAGAAAATAATAATTAAATTAAAAAACTAAAACAAAAGTAAAACATGAATACAAAATTTTAAATACCTCAAAATAAAACCTTTAGGAAAACAAAAAATAGATTTCAGAAACAAAAACGTTTATAACAAAAATTGAAAAATTTATGACAAATAAAACAAAGTAAAAACAGTATAATATTTAAAAATCATATTATATTATCACAAATTTTATATAAGTAAATTTTTTTTATCTTAAAAACAAATATTTAGAATAAAATTTACATCGATAACTAAATCAATTGAATAGTTTAGATATTAAAATTCAGAAATTAAAAATAAACAAATCAAAGACAAATTTTGGAGTAGTCACTTTTTAGAAACTGAGTTTTCTGACTATACCCTCATTAAACATTATTTCGTGTCGAATATGTAATAGTGCTCCCTTGTTATGTGCATTAACAATTTATTGTTAAGATTGAGTTCTTAAACGAATTGAATTTAATTAATCAGATTTAAATACTGTTTCTAATTTAAATCAATATTGATTTAATTTCATAAAAAAATTTTAAAGGTCTAACCATTTGAGGGAAAAAACAGTAAATTGATAAAATTTAATTTCATGTAAATTTATGCTAATTTATGTAATAAAAATGTGAAGCTTAGACTTTGTATACTTGCTGCTAGCGTGAATTATTGTCTTTAAAATTAATTTTTATACCTGGAAATCCCTGTGTATTTCGCACAAATTAATTTTTTTTCCGGAAATTATTCTGATTTTAACATCTAAATTATTATATGCATAATGTATATAAATAAAAAATTTCAATAATTTTTAGTAAAAATTTGGTAAAATTAAAATCATATTATAAATTTTATGTTAAGCTTAGAATTTAATTGATTTATTTTAAGATTAATATTAAGTTATATTAATAGTTTAGTTAAAATGATCCTCTTATATAGGCGTTCTTTATAAAATCTTTAATTATTAGAAAATATTTTATGATAAGCAATCGTAAATATGATATAAAAATGTAATTTATTTTGTTTTCAATATTTCAATATAGTTTGAAAACAAATTATATACATCTAGCTCTAGAACGCCTTAAATTTAAAAATTTCTATTATTATTTTTTGTTTTAGATTGTGTAAAAACTTTCGTCAATTTAATTTGTAAATATTGTATTTATTGACGAAATGATAAATTCAAAACGCGTCTTAATGTTAACTTAATTAATCAATAATGTATTTATTAATTATTCTAATCTAAATTCAATTATTGTTCTATAAAATTAAAAATAAAATTTAAAAAATTGCAATAATTTGATTACAATTTTAAAATATTTTAATAATATCTTTAGAAAATGATAAAACAATAATAATTAATAATTACATTATCTTATTTCTTATACTTCTTTATATTAAATTAGAGAGTAAAAAAATATGATATTGTAAATATATATATATAAATTTAAATTTGTTAGAAAATCTTATTTGGTAAACTTTAAATTCGTAAAATCTTTAAAACATAAATGTAATTTTATAAATACATATATTAATTAAACAACAATTATAATCTTAAACCTCATTATATCATTGACATAATTTTAAATATTGCCATTACTTCATTATATTAACAACAATATAAAATAAATATTTAAATAAGAACAAAAGATCTTAAACTCATATTTAATTTTAAACAACATCTGTTTTTCAATAGAAAATTGAATACAAATTTTTTCGAAATTCTTTCATATCACATTTTTGAATTTTTTTGTATTCTATTGAAAAGTTTCAAAAATAATAAATTTGAATTTGATAAAACGTGAAAGAATAATGTGCAACATCAAACATATTACAAAAATAAAATATTTATTTAAAATGTCTTTGATATCAACTTAATATCATCCCTTGTAAAAGTTGATAAACTATATTAGAATATAATAAAGCAAGACCCTTTTAATATTCCTAATTTTGTCAAATTAAGATCGAATTCATTTCTTTAACTGTTAAGAAAGATGTGTATATCAAGTACATAAACTTGTTGTTAAAGTCGAATAATTAAAATGAAATTAAAAGATTGTTTTTAAGTTAATACAAATGAAATCGAATAAAAATGACAACCAATTAAAGTAAAGGAATCAATTAAAACCCCATAACGACCATAAATTTAAGCCAATGCAAAAATTTTAATAAGAAAAATATTATCAATCAAAACATAAAAAATAATTTTATATTTCCTAACTATATAAAGGACGTTTAAAAATGCATTTTATTTTAATCATTTTTACAATAATTATAATGATAATGTAAAGAAGGTATATCTAATATAAAATATTATATCTTATAAGATGCGTTAATACATATGTGTGAATTATTGGCGCTTAAGTTTTTTTTTAAATATTTATTACATTAAATAATAGATAATAGATTGCGCAAAAAATATTTTTAATGAAATTACAAGTATAATTATTAAACACAATAATATTAAAAAATAATAAAAATTATGGATTGGTCAAAAAATCAGCCACAAAATAAAAATTACTCAAAGTTTTTTAAAATTAAAAATTTTAAAACTGTGTAGAGAAACGATATATAGTTACCTATATTCAATTGAAAAAGTCACAATGGTTGGCAAAAAATATTTTTTTAATTAACTTAAAAAAGCATTTTATTGTAAGCAATGTGCCTGTTTCTAAAATTATTTAATTTTTATTTATTTTTGAATCAGAACAATTTTATTAATCTTTGCTTATAATGAACATCATGCGATTATAAGATTTTATCTTTTTGATTTAAGATTTCAGGTGAGCAATATTAAAGTTAGTATTAATAAGAGCGTCATATTAAAAATTATTTATTTGATTTAATTTCTCCTAAATGAAAATTATTTAAGTATAATAGAATTTTTCAGAAAAGGATCAAATGTACATTTACCTTATTCAACGTTTTTAATTTGATTTGATAATTTAAGATACGAAAAAATCGCTGCTCCGTTGATGTGATAAAAATTATAATTACATTAGGATTTTTAAGTATTTTATCTTATAAGTAAAGGATATATTTACGTAAGAATATAAAATAAATTGGTAAGCTAAATTAAAAAAAAAATTTGGAATAAGATTGGAAAATATTTTTGGAAAATTGTTACAAAAAAGTTAACTTATTTTTACAATGTGGATTTTATAATGCTTAATTAATAATATTAGGAATTTATAGTACGAAAATGGATATAGAATGAAAAACTATACGAAAATCTTTTAATTTGATTTTTATATTTTAACGAATCACTTTGTATTTTTAATCCAAACGTTTGTTTAAATTATCGTTTCAATTTTATTCAAAATTATAAATCACGATAAAATAAATTTCAAAATATTTGGGTAATATTATATTTTACATATTAAAAATATCTTTAAAAGATATTAAATTAATTAATTAATTCTTTTTTGATTATTCAATTCGATCAAATTAAATTTTGACGTTGGGTATTCAAAACCAAATTCCAATAGGTTTCCATTTATTATAATTTATATTGAATTAACTAAAATCTCGAATCTGTGAATTTTTTTTTTTTGAAAGAAAAAATACATCATATTTTTTATATAACTTAAGAAAAAAAAAAATTATAATTAGAGAACTGTATGGAAAAAAAATATTAATTATGATAGAATTTTCAAATTAAAAGTTTGAAATTAGTTTATACTTTAAATCATACTTCTATCTACGGTATGGTAAAAAACTCGTCTCTGTGAAAACCTTTAATTTTATTTTTATTGCGATAATGAATAAATTTTGTATATAAATTGGCAAATAGAATTAGCTATAAGCTTTTTAAAAATTTTAAATTATAATTAAAAATTTTTACAAAATTGAAAATCAGTTAATTACACATTTTAAAAATTTAATGAACTTAATTTAGTTTAATTCTTTTAATAAAAAATCAAATTAATTTTCAAATCGAAAGTAAATATTTTATTTTATATTCCAACGCAGACTTATAATTTTAAAATTGAAAAAAAAAATTAACAGAAAAAAATAAACCTTAAAAAATAAAATAATTGGCATATTCCATTTTGTGGCTGAATGCAAAATTCTTAAATAATAATTTAAAAAATCTAAAATTGATATTTAAATAATAAATAAATATTATATTGTAAAAACAAAAGTACATACAATTTATTAAATATTTATTATATTAATTAAATATATGTATATATACATATATATATATATATATTTGTATAAAATATTGTATAATTTTTAAGTATAAATTAAAATTAATATTAAAGATAATTTTATATTCTTCACTAAATACGTTTTTGTATATTTTATTTCGTTCAAATATAAGTAACTATTTGAAATATTTCAAATAAAATATTTGTATGTTTTACTGTTAAAAAATTAGTTCCTGTTCCGTAAAGAAAAGTAAAATTTTTTACAAACAAAAAAAAAATAAAAACGATCCTCCCCATTTTCCAAGAATAAAACTATCGAAAATCTTCCTTAATTAAAGGACTTTAATTAATTCATGCATAACATTTTATACGCATACATTATTAAAATCTTAATAATATCACAAAATAATTCTATATTTAAGCAAATTAATTATTTTTATTCAAATTTCTTAGGTACCATAATTTCAATTTTTAAAAAAAATTATATAGAAAAATATAATGAAATTACAACTTGTTTGTTCAAATTTTTGAAAAACAAAACAACATAAATTTTGAAAAATCACCGAATTGAAAGTAAGAAATAGTTTTATTTAAAAATCAAGAAAATTTTAAACAATAAATAATAAAAAATGGTTGAATAAAGGTACTTAAGAATTTTTAAATTAAATAGTACACACAATTTAAATAATTTTTTTGTTATAATAGTAAAGTATTAAATAAATCAAATAAACTTTTACTTTGTTAATTTTTCCATGTATGTAGATTCATTAAAATTTCATATTATAATATTGAAATTAAATACTAAATTTTAAAAACTACGCTATTAAACCAGAACAAAAAACAAGAATTAACATTTGTAATAACATATAAAATAATATTTAATAAGAAAATGGTGTCAGTTTTTATTTTTTGTTAATTTTAAAAGAAAAAATTTTTAAATACATATATAAAAATAAATTATTTTAAAATAAATGTTATGTTTGTTAATATATATAATTTATTGTTTAGTGAAAAATAATAAAAGTATTTTGTTTTTCTTTATTTTTTTTTTGTAATTAACGAAAAGAAAATTTAACAAAATTTTCAAAAGAAAACTATTGTTTTAGATAAAAATGTTTCTAAATCTGTTTGTTAACAAAAATAAAATTAAAATTAAATTGAAATTAAATTAATTTTAAATTATTGCTTCTGTTTAATAAAAAAAAAAAACATTTTATCCTAAACACTTTCACTTCAATAATGTACCTTTTCTAGTGTAATTAAAAATTTAATTTAAATTTAGAATTTTTTTTTCTTCTCCCTTGGTTTTTTTTTGAAAAAGAAACATACCTGAATCATAAATTTAATTATGGGAGTAGTATTAATTTAGAAATAATATTAATTTTCAATAAAATATCTGCTCCGTTGATAATTTTGCTTAGGAAAAAAAATTTATATTCGATTATAATATTAGAAATTTTCATAAACGCAGTATATCGCAATATATAGCGAAATTAGTATGATTGACGCAGTTAGACCATATGAACTGTTTTGATTTTATAGAATAATTAAGAAAATATGTTTTTGCAGTATCGCGCTTCGCAGCTATTGTTTTGCAGTACATATTGCGCTTATGAAATTCTCTATTATCTCTATTTTAACAAATCTTTGACCTAAATACAAACTCATTACATAAATTGCATAATTACATATAAAATAGAAATAGAAAAAAAAATATTGTTTATAAAAGATTTATACTTGGTTCCCAAAATAAAACACTAATAAAGTGTTTTAATTATATAAACTTGACATTAATAGAAATATTTGACCCTAAGCTTATTGTATTTTAGAACAATAATTTTTATGTTTAAATTAAAGAAATAAATTATTTATATTTAAAATTTTTGTTTTTTCTTTTAATGAATTTTACACAAAATTTTTGTTACGTACACAATGTTAAAAAATTTCGAAAAAAAAAAACAAAAAAAAACTTTACTACCTCAAAATGTTTTTATTAAAATTTTTAAAATTTAACCAACATTATTTATTAACTATTTGTGAAGAATATAATTTAGTCTTCAAGTTTTTTTTTTATAAATCAGTTGTCAAAAAAAATAAAGATAAAAAATATAAATCAGAAAATTTAATAAATTTATGAAAAGAAAAAACAGTATTGAATAAATAAAAATTTATTATTATTATTATTATACTAAATAGTAAAATTTCATATTTATTAATAAAATAATATATTATAATAGCCGTAAAGTTTAAATAAATAATGTGAAAATTTTTATATTATAAAAATGAAATACAATATTATTAAAAATATAAAACTGAAAGAAATATTAAGGGTTGTAATGTTTAACGAATTGAATATTAAGTTGAAGTACAATATGCTTACACTATATTTTCATAGTTTCAATGTAATAAACTTGTAAATCAAACAAAATTGAAAAAAAAAAATAAAAAACAAGTTTCATCATCAAAAATATCATTAACTATTTACATATTTTGAAAAAATCTCATTTTGTTTTTAATTTGATGATATACTTACGCCAAATATTTAATCATATTACGAAAGAAATAAGAAAAAAACAAAAAAAAACAAAGGAAAAACTGCGAAATAGTGCAAAAAATACTAAGCAAATATTAAACTCCATTGGGAAATCAGTTTCGAAAACCAAAACAACCTCATATATTTCATTTTTAAATATGCTTGCTTATATAAATAATTATAACAAAAAAAAATAAAATAAAATAGAATAAAATATTTAAAGAAATTTAATTAACAATGCAAAACTCAATGCAACTTAGACATTTTTTCTATAAAAATTCCTTACAATATACCTACATTAATATAATAATAGTTATTTAAGTACATATATATACATATATTTAATATTTATATGTATATTAAAGCAAAATTATTATCTCTCAATAATAATAATAAATAGCCAATCGTCATTTCATCAAAGTTTTCCTTTTCATAAAACACAAAAAAAAAACACAAAAAAAAACGTATTACAATATTTAGAAGAGCCTCAAATATTACACAATACAAAAAACAATATAACAAAATATTAAAAGAATGAAAATAAAATTTACTTCAAATGAAAAATTTAATCAGTAATACATAGTAGTGAAAATAAATAAATAAATTAAATAAAGTAACAAAAAAAAAAAAATAAAGTATAGATTAAAAAACAAACTACCCCCAATTTTCGAAAGTACAAATTGTTTTTTCTTTAATAAATTTTATATAAAATATAACAAAATGAATAACAAACTACTTCAACTTTAATTATATTTAAAAAAATAAAAGATAAATGCAAAAATACTATCTTTAAAAAAAAAACACATTAAAATACAATTTAATAAAAAGAAAAAGTTTTACAAAAATCCAAAAACACAAACATAATAAATTACCAATTTAATGAGTATTAAAATACAAATATCAAATTATAATAATAATAATATGATTAAAACTATTATATTAATTATTAATTTAGTAATCAATTCTCATCTAATTATTATTAATTATTACAACAAATTATTATCAAATAAAATTATTTGATATTTATTGAAAATATAAACTCTACCATCTTATTTCTGTTAATATTATATTAAATATAAAAAAAATTTAATTATTTTTATTGATAATTTTGTTTATTATTTATTTATCCATTTTAAATAAATAATAAACAAAAATTTTATAATGTATGAATTGCAAATATTGCTAATTTTTTTATGTTTTAAATATTAAATTAATTTTTTAATTTCTATTTTACAAAAAAAAAAATAGATTTTTTAAATGCAATATTGAACTATACTAGAAGCAAAAATAAGTATTTATCAATACACAAAAAAAAAACAAACAAAATAGCTAAATATGATTATGGTTGAGTAAATTATGTTTTAAACAATAATACAAAAGATTTTATTAAAACAAAAAATTTAAATTTTATTATTTAATTTTATAATATAAATTAGAAAAACGATTTTTAAATGAAGAAGAAATCCACTATTTATTGTATTTAATAACATGAATCAATTTTTATTTGAATTCTTTCATTTTATCATTTCAAAAAAAAGAAAACAACCCCCTTTAGTCATCTAGAATCAGTCAAATATGTTTGAAATAATTTTATATAACAGTAATATAAAATTACCCAATTTGATTTAAATTTACATTCAATATTTGTTAACATTAAGTTCTTTTCATAAACGCAATATATTGCGATATATATAGCGAAAATTGCGCTGTATATAATTTCATAAAACTTGTATTGCAAATCAAATCTGTTCATAAATATTTCTAAATTTTCGCAATATGGCGAAATTAGTAAGAGTAGAACAGTTAAATCATATGAAATGTTTTGATTTTATAGAATAGGTTAAAAACATATTGCATATTCATTAATTATTACATTATGTTTTTGCAATATTGTATTTCGCAGGTATTGTTTTGCGATACATATTGCGTTTTTAAAAATCTCTTATATCATTTTAAATAAATTTGACGATTGAAGGGGTTTCATTCAGCGATATCGAATGTAATTCAGGATACATATATTTTTCTGTTTTTATTTTTATTTCCCAAACATATATATACATAAATATATATATATATATATATAAATATTGAAGCAAATAAAAAAAATAAATAAATAAAGAAACATTTAAAAAAAAATCAACAAGAATTTTGTACAAGTAAAAAACATTTCTACCTACCACAAAAAGGCAAAGAGAATTAATTATTTAAGACAAAAAAACAAAACAAAAGACAAAAGAAATTTTTAAAATTTTAAACAATTATTTAAACTTACTCAAATAAAATATTTATATACATAGACACATTATATTAAAAAAAAAAATATGAAGTAAAAAAATTAATAAAATTAAACAAAAAAATCACATACTTTATAATAGAAAATATGAACAAATCAATAAAAACAAAATAATATAGCAAATTAGGAAAAATATGACAGATATACAATTACAAATTATTAAATATAAAATAAACATATAAAACAAACCAAAAAACAGAAAAAAAAATAAGAAACACAATTAAAAAATATAAAATAATTTTTTTTTTTTCATTTTATAAAAACACAAAAACACTAGATTATATTTATTAAATGAACAATTTAAATTAACAAAAATATTAATGATAAAAAAAAACTTACAAAAACATATAAAACAAAATACAAAATAATTAAAGATATTATTGCTTGTTTTCTTTGGTAAAAATTAAAAAAAAAATTTAAAATAAAAAAAGGAGAGAATGGAAAACTTATATAGGACAAAGAAAAATAGAATTTTTTTTTTACAAAATCATAAAGATATTAACAATGAAACAATATATTAAAAAAGAAAAAAAAGAGAAATTTTTGAATAAAATAAATATAATGATCATTGAAGAAAGTACACAAAAATTTAATACAAAACAAAGAGAAATAAATAAAAAAATAAACTTGAGACTAAAAAACAAAAAAAAAAAAAGAATTTTTAAAAAATGTTTAAAATAATTTATGATTTTTATATCTTTTGTACTTTTATACCGATCGAAAAAGTAAAGTATATAAAATTATAAAAAAAACAAAAAAAAAATGGATATATTATATTATAAAATATTAAAAAAAATAAAAAAAATAAAAAAAAAATAAATAAAATCAAAAAACTTATAAAAATCTCTAAATCATAAAAATAAAAAACAAAAAAAAAAGTATAAAATAAAATTTAATGTATTTTATCCACTTTATACCTAAAAATATCTTATTAATTATTAGTATTATTTGTATAACATTTAAATTATTATATTACATATATATATATATATATATATATATATATATATATATATATATTTATATATATATATATATATATATATATATATATATATATATATTAACTACTAAAAGAATATTAATTAAATCGCAAACTTTTCATATGTAAACATAGAAAATATGTATATATATTATATACACATATATTATATATATATACATATATATGTGAAACAGAGAAAAGAAAATAAAAAAGAAAAACAATTACAAATATGTCATATGTATCAATTTTACAATGGCGAATAAAATTTGAAAAAAAAAAATAATTGCGTTTTTAATTCTTATGAGCACCCTTATCACAAGATTTCGAATTCTAATTTTAAATATCAAAGTCTAAGCTTAAAAAATTAAAACGTATAGATGGCAGAATAGAAAGTGTTACTTTTTTGGAATTCTGATCTTAGTACGTAAAAGGTAATAACTTTCTTTTGCTTTATTAAATCTACGTTTATTACAACTTAGTCTGTCCCCATACTGATTGTATTTAGTTATTGTATCGAGTTTAACTATATGGTGTTGATATATACTCATTATCATTCCGACATTATAAATAATCAGTCCGGGTGACAAATAGAGAGGGCTGGATGCAATGGACTGACGACTTACATCACAATAACTTTTTATTCAGATGGCTCGAAATGGATTCCAAAACGGGGACAGGCAATTTATCTTTTAACATTCCGACTAGCTCACGGCACAGACTTCCCTGATTGGTGCAACGACTTCCAGAAAGACATTCTAGCAATTTAGAATCGGCGATGGCTGGCATTCCGGGTACAGAAAATAACAAGAGTTTAAGTTTACGATTACAGTTAGGCTGCATAGAAAGCGCTGTCATTATCTCCAATCACACTGCCGCAAGGCACTTAAGAATCCTTGTAACAGGGGTTGAATTTTATACAACGAATGAATTTTAGACATTATGATAAAAAATTATAACAGACTGTCATTGAACACCTTTTATTCGTAACCCTCGTTTCTCTCAGCCAACACACTTATGATCTTGTTTGACTTGTTTTACAACAACGATATTTTCAATATCAATTCAAAAATTATCATATTAGAAATATTAGAATTATTAATATATTGGAATTATCATTTAATTTCAATTAACATTTACATTTTTCTTTGAAATTAAACATCACTAAGGTACAAAGTACAAATTTTAATAAAGTGCTTAACATCGAAGCATAACAATATTGTAACCAGCTTTAAAATACCGTAATCAAGGTAAATCGGGATTTTTAATAATTTTAATTTGATTTTAAAAATTATTACTGCAGCAATAACATCATAAATTTTAAGTATATTTAACTTATAGAGAGGAGTGTATAATTAACCCTCCATTAATTAGCAATCACAGTCTAATGAAACCCGATATCTATAATATATACGTACGTATTAAACTCTTACCATATCGTTTAATCTCTGTGTAGCAGAATTAAAAGCAGCAATTAATTTTATTTCCTAAAAACAAAAATTAAGTAAGTACGAGTACATTAATAAGCAGATGCACATCACCGGACAAGAAAAAAACGATATTTAAAATTACATATTTCGAAAGCTTGCGAACCGTGTTAGAGTGGTATAATGGAATTAACATTTCATTGGTAACCCTATTAAAAACACCCCATTCAGTGCATTCCCTTCACTGTACTATACCAAACTCAAAGCATGGCGTTGGAGATTCCTTGTTAATTTAGTAAATAATTCTATCTTAATTTTGTTTTATTTTTAAAGTAGTACAATTAAGAAAAGACAGAAAAAGTCAAATGAATTATCAAGTTGCTTATAAAACAATTGCTACAATCAGTTTAATAAGGAAATTAATTTTGTTTCCAGTATTAAAATTGTGAATAATTTAATTATAAAGGCATTTCTATAATTTTAAAAATTTCATTGTAATAAGAATATTATTTCAAAACCTTTCAGAATTTTAAAAATTGCTAGCCTATCCTACAGTTGCTTCAAATTCTTTTTTCTTTAGTTTGAAAATTTTAAATCTATAGATATTTTTTGATATAACTAATTATAATTTAAAGTGTTGGGTTTTTTGACTTCTAATTAGGTATACAATAGTTATTTTTATTAATGTTGTTATATAGGGTGATTCAGTAAAGAATACAAAATTATATATCATTGTTTAGGGCATCAAAAATGGGTAAAATTTTTATTTGGAATTAATAGCCGAATTTCAACTGTTTCCGAAATACAGGGATTTATCGAAATACAGGATTTTATCGAATTTTCATGAAATTTCTACTTGCCCAAGCTTTTTTGCTTATAGCTTCCCTTGGAAAGGGTTGGTGAAGAGCTTTAAGACAATATATTACTTGATTTTGTATTTGATATACTTTCGGAATACCAAGTATTCGAACTTGAGGAAAAATGAAATTTTATACCCCTATTTTAATTTTTTGGGTTTCTCTAACTAGATAATTATATGGGAGACCAGATAAGATATGTTTGAAATTTTTTGAAACTTTGAAATTTTGCGCAGCTGATTAAACTATAATGTAAGTCCTCAAACGTTAAAAATCTTTTAAAGTTCAGGATATATAGCCCAAAAATAATTTATTTGTCAAGATTATGAAGGCCGTAATTAAAATGTAAAAAATCAAAAAAATTATGTCACTATTTTTGATTTTTATTGATTTTCAGTGATTTAATTAGCAACTATAATTAATTTTTGATCACATTTGTTGTTTATTTTGTAAAAACATTTCAAATTTTGGTAAAAAAAAATTAAATTAAGGTCTTTTTAAGCCCTTCACTAGCTCTTTTAGAAGCAGCTTCTATCTTTTTTGGCAGGGAAGTTATAAGCAAAAAAGTGTGGTTAAGTAGAAATTTTGTTAAAATGCCTGTATCTCGGAAACCGTTGATATTTGATAACTATTTCTAAGTAAAAATTTTAATCATTTTTGATGCTCTAAACAAATTTGTACTCTTTACTGAACCACCCTGTGTAAACATTTATATGAATATGTAGTACATTTTCCAAAAACTAATTTAAAGCTTTGAAAAAATTTCGAATATAAAACTTTAAATTTTTTTTTACTTGTTTTACAAGAATATTTTTTTATTTTTGCAGTTTGCTTTAAATTCTTTTAGTATGTTTTTGAACTTTCAAACGAAAACAATATTTGACTTAAATATTCGTGCTAATTATAACACCAGTATAATATATAGAGGATTATAATTAAATATTTTTTATATAAAAATGAAATTGTTTCCAATTGAAGAAGAATTCAAAAAGAATCCTGATTTAAATCCAGATGAACTTAAAAAATTAATGGAATGGATAAATCAACAACCTCATTTACCGGAAATTGCAGATTTAGAAGCAAGTTTATTTTTACATTCATGTTATTATAGCATAGAATTAGCTAAACAAACAATTGATACTTTTGTTACGATGCGAACTCATGTTCCGGAATTTTTCCACAGACTAGATTTAAGTAGCGATGAGATGAAACTAGCGATGAATAATTCGTAATATTGATCAATTCAAGAATTTTCAGAATTTCGAAATGAAATATTTTTTTTGTTTTTTAGAACAATATTTCCAATTGAAAAATCTACACCAGAAGGTTATAAAATTTATATTGGTAGATTAGCTAATTTTGACGCTAGAAACTTTAATTTTGCATCAGGTATTAAATTGTAGGTATATTTATTTTAATATTGTATTTATATATATATATACTTTTAAAATTTCAATTAATAATATATGAACTCTTTTTATACATTCCTGTTTTTTACGAAGTCAGGTTGATTTTGCGACAATTTTGTGGTAATAATTTAATTGCATATTCTTTTTGAATAAAAGCTATAAAAAATAACGCAATATCAAACCTTGACAACAAACAATATAAATTTTATATTTTTAAGACTATACGTAAATAATTTTAAAATTGTGCGGTATTGAAATATGTTCTTTCACCATTTAAAAATATTTTTCATTTTCAATAACAATTCAATATTAGTTTAAATGCAAACTCAAATTGTAATTTTTTTTATATCCTGCACCTTCATGAAGCCAATGTTTATTATATAAACTTTGGTAAGGAGATTGTAACCACTTAAAGGAGTTCTGTTGAGTTGTAAATCTGTTGTATGAACATGTTTATATGTGCTTGCTCGGCGTAAAATTCTTCGTTGATTAAAACATGCCCGTCCATCTATCCGTTCATCCGTCCAATAGCACGATAACTCAAAAACGAGCTAAGCATATACCAGACATTCACAATTTGTTTCTTTTGCGCCAAGGACGAACCCTCTTGTAATTAGACCCATTCGAACCATTGGTTCGAGTAACTGCCATAGAACTCAAAATATTCTTAAAATATTTCGAAAACTAATAAAAATATAAATATGAAATTTTGTATACATGTGTCCAATTAAATATTCTACACATGTTCCAAAAATTTTAATAGGATAGATGCAGCGGTCCGGGTGACTGCCTTCCAACTCCAAAAACTAATTTTATATATTCGGAAAAATAATAAAGCTAGATTCATGTAACTAAGGTAGTCACATGTTCAATTATATGTAGCACATATCCTTGAAGTTTCTTGTGAATGGTTTGACTGACTCGAGTAATTGTCCTGCAACCTTGAAAGGTAATTCTAAATATTTCAAAAAAAAAATTTTAATAGTTAGATTTTCAAGGTATAATTCAGTCGGTTTAGACCGATTAAAACATTTTTACTTGTTCAATACTGCAATTAATCTACAATTCCAATTTTTTGTTCTCGCATATGCATGCAGCAATTTATATTCATAAATAAGTTTTATAATAAGTATGTGTATTATGTCTACGAGTATACCTTACGATCATTGATTTTAATTAATTTAAAAATAAATGTAAAAATAGTCACAGCTGCAGCAGTAAACAGTTATTTGGTTGTTGAAATGCAATCTGTCCGCACACAAGCATTCATTTTTAATTGCCGTAGTAATTTTTTCTATAATAAATTTATTACTTATGTATAGGACTTTCATTTTTAAAACATGTTTGACCAAAATACTTACGACCTGTCGTTTAATATTTTAATTTATTTCCTTAAAAAGCTTTTAGTTAGGTAGAAAAAACAAAAAAATCTCATTAATGGTAAATTAATTTTGAATAAACTTGCAAGCCAAAATTTTTAAAATTAATGCGAAATTAATGAATCTCATAATACAATTATTTATCTTTTTTGAACCCGTTTTTAAATCCTTGAAAATCAGATTATCTTTATAAACAATTCATAATCTTTAGATATACAATTTAATTTTTAACGTTAAACTTTCAATACTCTTGTGTTCCTTCACAAATATTGAGAGTTTAACGACAAACAATCCGAACTATATACTTCGGATTAATTTGTGTTGTTTTGTGTGAAAAGCCTTGTTATGTAGAAGTAGAAACTGAACGAACATTTTTTTAAATATAAATGATTTAAATTTAATTTTTCATATAAAATAAAGCTATCAACCAAACAAATATGAGTGGTTTCTTTCGAATGCCTGCTACAGTAAGAGTTAAAATGTCTTGTATACTCTTAAAGGAAACTCGAAAAAATTTGCTTTACTCACCAAGGCAAATTGCAAAATTGGTTCCTATGAAATAGGCATAATATATAGAAAGCGAAAAATATTGTTGAATGTATGTAAGTATATATGCATACATGGGCTTTACTGTACATTTAATACTTTGAATGAATACAAGCTGTTAAAGAAATTAATTAGTAAGCTTGTAGCTATATATGATTTTTGGGTGTTAATTATTATAAAAATTTTTTTTAAAAAATTGTTGTTTCCTAAATTTTTCATATAAATAGTTTAAGTAAGTTAAAGCAATAAAAAGTCATTCATGATATTGAAGATTGTCAAGCTTCATAATTATAAGTACGTGTACATATAAGTGATATTTTTGATTTTCAGATCGGTAAAGTAATAAGACAATAAAATTAAGCAACATACTTACGTTCAAATTACAGTTTACAATTAAAGAAACAATAAAATTAAAACAATGTCCTTGTAGGCAACACATAAAATTTTAATGTACATAACTTTATTCTCATTGAAAACTTATTATACAAGTTCACATTTCAATTCAAAATTTCTGTAAACAGATTTTAATGTGAGTTAACTCTAGCAAAATTAATATTTGTGATATATGTATGTATAGTTAAAATTATGTTTATCTGGACAGTGTTCCAAGTATAGAACAATATTAATTAATGTTAAAAATAATCAAAATATTTTTTTTTATAAATTTCAATTTCAGATTTTCTATGATATTTGATTTAACATTACGTGAAGGTGGTAGTGCTCCAGGACATATAATAATATTAGATTTAACTGGCGTAAGTTTAGGTCATGTTGCTAGATTGGGCCCACTAACAATGAAGAAATTTTTATATTTCTTACAAGTAATTAATTTTATTTAATATTTTTGTAAACGGTTATAAGTAAATTTAATTTTTAAATTATATTTACATGTTTAGGATGCGGCACCAATACGAATTGTTGGATTTCATTTTATTAATATTGTACCATTTTCCGACAAAATTTTAGCATTAATGCGTCCATTTATGAAAAAAGAACTTTCTGAAATATTGCATTTTCATGAAAATATGGAATCTTTAAAAAAATTCATACCATTAGAAATATTACCAAAGGAATATGGGGGTTTAGAGGGAAATGGAAATGAGTTATGTGGTAATTATAATAATTTCAATTTATTTTTTCTTTTTTTAAATATACAATTAACAAAATATCGTGCCATTTTTTACATTATTTTAGAAAATATATATAAACATTGTATTGAAAATCAAGATTTTTTTACTGAATTAGAAACTCGAAAGGTCAATGAGAAAGCAAGACCTGGTAAACCAAAAGATGCATCAGTTTTATTTGGAATTGAGGGTAATTTCAAAAAATTAGATATTGATTAATATTAATTAATTAATATTTCTTTTTTTGATTTAATAATTATTTATTTAAACTATAAAAGTGGTATATTGGTTTTTAAAAGTTATATAAAGCTTTTTATTTGTGATTGTAGCGGTGTCTATCTGAAAATGTGTAACTATATAAAAGTATATATGTGTAAACTTATTAAATATCATAAATTATAAATTAATATGTAAAAATTTAATTATTGTTTTTAACCAAACCATTTTTGAGTGAATAAGTTTTTGCAATTTATTAATAAAAATTGTAATTTTTTATGTAATTTATTAATTTTGAATTATTCGATGAAGTTATGAGATATTTAAATTTTTTTGTTAATATTTTTGAATAACTCGGTTTTGAATAACTTAAATTTTGATTAATAATAGGAACAATAAAATTGAATGAATTTAATTATTATTAATAATAATGAGAGTTGCCAAAATATGTTGTAAATTTTTGTTACATTGTTGTGTACAAATTTTTAATTAATAAAAATCAAGGTTTTTTTTGGAATATGATTGATTTTAATAACGTAAAAATGAAAACAATTTAGAAATTAAGTTCATCAGCCAATAAAATAAAAAAATATACATAATATGTAGATGTTTGTCATCGTGTCAAGAGACATTCAAATAACTAAACAGAGTTTAAGTTCCAACACAGGATGCAGCATTATTCTGAATATAACACATAGTTCTACATATAATCTATATACTTAAATTTTGAAACTATTGTAGATACGTAAATCTTTAAAACAGTTTTACAGAATGCTTGTAAAATTATAAGAAGGGAAAAATTATAAAAACTTTAAGATCAAAATTCAGAATAAACATTCATCAGGTTTCATGGTATTGGCAGAAAACTGTCGTTTAAGCTTGTGAATAATATGTGTAACCTCTTATTATCTTTTAATTTCATTTTCTTTTAGGAACAGTTTTATGAATTACTTTCAAAATTAAAGAGTTTTTAAAACTTTTCTTAATAGTTGTTAACTGTTATACAAATACAGTAACGCATATAGCTTAATAAATATTTTTGAACTTCAATAACTAGGTTTGGAGAATAATATTATTTTCAAATTAATTTTCATTCAAATATCAAATAATTTACAAATATAAAACAGTAAACCTTTACTATAAACTACTATAATTAGTATTTATAGTAATTATATTATACTTGGTATAGTATAATTTGTTGCTTAACGCTTGACATATTTAAATAATGACTTCATAATAATTATTATCCTAAATCTACTAAATGTTGGCCATATAAAAGTAAAAAAAGAAAGAAATTTTTTAAGAAAATTAATTTTTTTAAATTCAGGTAAAAATACCATAAAAATTTCCAAAATTTTTTATAAGATGATTGATAAATTTAATTAAAAAATTGTACAGTAACAGTTAAGGCTACAGTAACTCCAGATGCCATAATATCTTGAATGTTACTGAAAATATTTTTATTTGGTGGACCACAAATAAAAGAATGCTTCCTCAAATAAATTAAAAAACATAATAAGTATGCTTATTCACAATAAAAAGGTAGCCTAAAATATTTTCTAAAATCAAATACAAAAATTGTTAAAGTAAAAATGAAAGCTTTACTGAAATCAGTAAAATGAAAAAATCAGAATATTTCATTAAGTATATTAAGTATGTGTGCTGTTCATTTTCATTTGTATGTTTAAAAAATGTATATTAATATTTTGATATTCTGGTTTAAAATGAGAATTTACGATAATGACATGTTCGTATAACAATAAAACATTTTTTAAAAAATATTTATGCTTAATCATTATTAGGTAATACTTTTGTTAAATATAATTTAATATTTAAATAAATTATTCTCTCTTATAGTTCAACTTTGCTGAATTCAGATAAATAAAATCTGTAATATGTAATTTTATACATAATGAGAACCGTATTCATTTCTGTATACAGACAAATGCATATTGAACCAATTTTGAAGTATTTTAGGAATGAATAGAATATCTGTTTTGAGGAACGATTTTAGAAACGATTTGAAAATATGTTTCTATTCGATCTATATGATATGAACGAATAGAAGATCTGGTTTTTCAATTTTTACACGAAAAATTTGTCGTTTTTTAAGAGAATTTGGATTTTTTTTAAAAAAGAAACTTTTTAAAGCTAATAACAGGAAGCTGTCCCATTAAAATTTATATTTTAAAATGAATTCCTTTAAAATCTTTGTTTTGTGAAAATAAAAGACTACATTCAAATTTATATTTTTTTCTCCCTTATTTTCTTAAATTAATATTTAAAATTATGGCAGAAAGAAGTAAATAATAGGAGCTTATATGTTTTAGTAAATTTTATTGTTAATATGAAATTCCCTGCGTACATGAAAACTACTTAAAAATGGTTTAATAGTTCTAGTTTTCAGAGAACTCCAAAACCATAAATTATAATAGAAAATTCAGAAATAAACAAAAGGTTGACGAATACTGTTTCGCTTTCCGCAAGTACTTATGCGTATATTCGCCATACTAACCTGTTACAATAAATTACTTTTTTGTGGTAATTTTGAAATATAAAGCTTTTTTTTCATTTTTTAAATTTGTGAATAAAAATGATCTTACACATTTCAGTATATTTTAGTAAGTTAATTTAAAAAGAACGTTAATTTTGGTTTCCGCACTGTTATAAAGTAATAATATTTAAATTACAAAAAAAATAATAAAGTTGAAAATATGGTTTTCGCTTTGGCAATAGAACAGTATAAAAAAAATAAAGAATTGAGTTCAGATGAAATATCAAAATTATTAGAATGGATAAAACAACAACCTCATTTACCTGAAGTTACAGAATTGGAAGCAATTTTATTTCTGCATTCTTGTTACTATAGTATGCAATTGGCTAAACAAACTGTCGACACCTATTTTACAATGAGAACTCATGTTCCAGAATTATTTTCCGGTATTAATTTTGAAAAAGAGGATCTAAAAACAGCAATGAAAATTGTGTACAGTATATTAATCAGTAGAATTTTTCATACCATTCTCATGTATATGTGTATATTTTAGATCTGTTTTTCCTAATGAGAAAACTACACCAGAAGGACATCGAATTTTCTTTGGGAAATTAGCTAATTTTGATGCAACACATTTTCATCTACCCTCATGCTTGAAACTGTAAGTGATCTATAACGATATAAAAAGTAGATTTCAAATTTTCAAAATTAAAATTTGACTCTAATAATAATTATGAAGACATCCAATAATCATTTTTAAAGAGTATCGGTCACTAAATGCGCAGTGAGAATAGTATGTGTTCGATTAGCATTTTAAATTTATACACAATATTAATAATATGTTTTCTTATAATGTGCTTTTAATCAAACGTAGAAGGCTTATATTTATTGCAAGTATTGCATTTTTAATTAAAAAGACATTAATAAAGTAGGATCAAACCAATGGTTTGTAAGTTAGCACTTTTCCCTTGAACAAGTGAAATTATTGCTTTCAATAACTGTCTATCTACTGCATTTTATTAATATACGAAAATATATCAAAATATTGCATACTTTTAGGATGAATTAAAAATAAAATCATAAATGTCGAACTCAAGGATATGTCAGAAAAATAATTATAATTTTTTATTTACCGTTAGCCTTTTGCACTTGTAGAAATTTGGAAAAGTTTACAACTTCAGATATATAAGGTCTTAAAAATTAAAACTTTGCAAATTTTGAAAGGCAATAACTTAAGAGGGGATGGAGGTGGAGAAAAATTTTCTTCTAACAAAATAAACTACTTATTAGTATCTTAAAGCTTCACATTTATCGTCTAGAGAAATGATTCCCAAAGTGGTCCATATAGACCCCCAGGCGTTCATGAAGTCCTGCTAGGGGTATACGAGAAAATATGAATTTAATTAAAAAGTTTTTTATTTATCTTTTTCACATCATAGGTCATATCAATTAACAGTTAATTTTAGTGGCCATTTTTTCATTCTCTATGCTCAACTATGCTACGTCGCGGTATAAAAGAAGCCAGCCATTACTTTTCGGCTGTTTCGGCAGAATTTAAAAAATGTTTGTAGTTTCGTTACAATCAATTACGAGGGCTATAACTTTTGGAGACGGGAGAACTTTTAGGTAAAAATTTGCTTTTTCGGAAGTAAGTAAGATCTATTTCTATATAAAATTTTCGCTTTCTATCTCAAAAGGGTGTAGAAGTTTTGTAGATCCACGAACGGACGGACGGATGGATAGATGCGTGAAACTACTAAGCCATATAGAAAGTTTAAAGTTGTAATTTTTAAAGTTGCTGTCAAATATATAAAAAGAAAATTGGAATTAAAATACATATAAGTTATACGTCAATCATACTTATACTCGTAAGTTATAAATTATGATTGACATGCATGAAAAGTGATATTACAATTTTTAATTTATAGTTTCATTTTCTATAAGAAGTTTTTATGTCAACAATCACATAAACAAAATAAACTTAATTGTTATGAACCTAAAATTATATTGTTAAATTTATCAGAGTTTCATGAAATATTGTGTGCTGAAAACACTATACAAGATAGTCACGTACATAAATTAGAAATTGATAGCGATAGATGTATACATGAAATAATAACTATACTGGAAAAGACCTAATTTATTTTTAATAGCTTTACGTTGGTTAGCTGTTATTTCTCAAGACAGTGAATGTTATCTACATTTATGTACACATCTATTATAAATCGTGATATTTCAAATTTAAATTCATATTTACAAAATAATTGAGTTTTAAATATTATGTAATGTTGCATTTTTTTTTGTTTTAATGTCAAACTGAACATTTAGCATTTTGTAAATCGAAACAGTAATATTGTAAGTCAAAATACGTTAGCTCTGCTTCAGCTTTGTTCTTCAAATTTGTAAATAAGTTACTTATAATTGAGGCTCTTAATCTAAATTAAACGTTATAGAACTAAACAACAGCATTTGAAAGGTTTTGGAATTAAGAATATCTTAAACGAAAAATAGTTTGTAACGAAAATTTACGCTAAAATTACTTGTTGCATTGGTAGCTTTCTATTGATGGTTTGAGCAAGGAATGTTCCAATGAAATTAAAAAAAATTAATTAAATTCATCTACTGCCTTTCATAAATGTAAAATTTTTTATATTATTAAAAAAAAAATATTGCAGATTTTTTACAACATTCGATTTGTCATTGCGAGAAAATGGTACAGCTCCAGGTCATATAATTATATTAGATCATAGCGGTGTAACTTTGGGACATGTTGCGCGCCTGGCTCCTTTAGTGTTAAAAAAATTTATCTATTATTTACAGGTATTAAAAAATTTTAATATATGTATATCGACATACATACATTTATATAATAAATAAGTATTAAAAATTACAATTTTTTTATAGGATGCTTCACCTATAAGAATCGTTGGATTTCATTTTGTCAATATTGTACCATTTTCAGATAAAATATTGGCATTAGTTCGACCTTTTATGAAAAAAGAATTAATTGATGTTTTACATTTGCATAACAAATTAGATGGTTTAGATCAATTTGTTCCTTTAGAAATTTTACCAACAGAATATGGTGGTAAAGAAGGTCCTGCTGAAGAAATGTGTGGTAATTAATGTGTTCATATTAAAAATTTTTGTTATCAATATGCTTACATCTATAAATTTGTGTATTTGCTTTTATTTTTAGCAAGAGCTTATCAAAATGCAATTAAAAATCAAAATTTTTTTGAAGATTTAGAAAAACGTAAAGTAAATGAAAATGTAAGACCAGGAAAACCAAAAGATGCTTCAGATTTATTTGGAATAGAAGGAAGTTTTAAGCAATTGAGTATCGATTGAATTTTGGTTTCGAATATTTTGTGATTTAAATTCAATTATATATCTAGTTGTTTTAGTGAGTTTTTTTTTTTTGTTTAAATTTGGATCAGAGTTATCTCTAGTAAATAAGCATTTATCGAATTTCGATTATTATTTTTATTCAGCTATTTCAAAAATATGAAGTGTAACTTAGATTCGAGGCTTTATTAAGGAGTTCTGAATTTCCGATTCATTTATTTTATATAAAAAATTAACTGATAAAAATCAACTGAATTACCTTCAGTGCTCACGATTTTTGTGATATTTTTTTATTATTAACAAGTCGCACTGTACCCACCCGGTATTTTAGAAAGCACAAAAATTAATTTCCATAGAATGAGAACTTTTGATAGAATAAGAACCTAGTAGTTTCCTAAATATTTAAAATTATTTTTCAACTATTTATGCACTTATCTTAAATTCCTTACAATATTACAGATTGAACTTATTTAAACTATGGCGCTTTCATATTTTCTTTGTTTAAATACCTTGAAATTCCATTTGGCATAAAATTCATTCTTACTTTTCCACATTTTTTTTAATGATTTACTAAAATATTCATAGAATTTAAACTTTTATTTTATTTTTAGTTGTAATAAGAAACACTTTTACTTTAACGATTATCAAAATTACAAGCGACTTAAATTTAATTACCATAAACTTTTATTAAGTAATTCAAAACCATCAAAAATTAGCGAGTATAGTTTTAATATAATGAAGTCAAATTATGATTTTTAATGAAATTTTAATTAAATAAATTTTTCTTTTAGAAACTTTTTATAATTAGAATTTGTCGTGTTTATTAAAAATTTGTCATGGTTAGAAATCAAGAATATTAAAAAATTATTACACCTAAAATTCTGATTTCGTGGTAAAGAATTTCATTTTACATCCGGTCATTTTCAATTATACTTACATGTACTTATAATATTTTCAATGTTTTAAAGAACTTTATGAGCTTATTATTTAGTAGCACGTTTTTATATGTGAACATTATTTGTAAAAGTATTAAAAAATTTGGTTTTTAATTTTGAATCCGTACTTTGATTTATAAGCAATGATATTTTTTAAATCTGAATGATTTTTAAGCATTCTTCGTTTCTGAATTTGATTTGGTGCTATAATATTCGTGTGGAACAATTATAACAATGTAACTTCAAATAAAGTATTTTTAGTTCAAACGATAGTTGACGATGTTAGTCCATTTTTAAAATATTTTATAATTTGTTTCAATTGTTGTGCATACACCAAATATATCTATAACGGCACCAAGTAAAAATAATGTCCAAATTTCGAAAATCGGAAGTGGTATTGGAATTAATTTCTGTGAAGAAAATTAAAAAAAATAATTATATTTCTTACAGGAGACTTTTAAAGATATACTCGAGAAAAAATTGGTCAAAAATTGAATAAAGAAATTTATCCATGAAATATGGCATTAGTTGAACCATAAAAGAGTTTTTTTGCATTTTAAAACAAACTGCCTTTAAAAAAAACTGCTTAACTTGGGACCTGTAAATATTAAAGATTTACGCTCTTTAGATTAACGTAATAGCTCACATAAGGTTCTTCTTCACATCTCTGTTTGTTTTCAGAAAATTAATGTTTTTTGATGATTGCGTTTCTTCCAGAAATAAAAGAGGAGGATTAGTTTGTGTATTATCGCCCTATCAAACGTTTTCAAACTTGAAGTAACAAACAAATAACAATTAACATTTTATAACTGCAGTTGAATTTCTTTCCAATTTTTTTTAACTTAACTTGGGTCTTTTATAATATATATTATTTATGCTTTAAGAATTTTATCAAAGATAAAAATCAAAATTAATAATATCCCCATAAAATCGAAGTTTTACAATTCAATTGCATTTCATTTCAAAAATGAAAATATGTCACTTAAAATCAACATTTCCATTTATTGGACTGAATCTTTTATTGAATTAATCCTTTTTTTCTAATATTATCAGTATATACAGTTATAAAATCAATTGAGAAGGCTTTTTATGATGATATGATAATCTGAAACTTTTTTTTTAAAGATTAAAATAATCAAAGACGTAAGCAACCCTTTCCATTATTAAATAACGCAACCCTTTCTAATGGACGCATGTTTTGCTCTCACTTTAACTCTTTTCTTTCTAATGGCACTTTGATTTAAAAAAAAAAACAACTTTTATTGGAAATTGTTACATGTGTATAGCTAAAAGATGTTGTGACAAAAACATTTGGTTTTGATTTTTACATTTTAATTCCTCTTTTTTTTTTTCTTGTGGCTTGAACCCCACGAATTTATTGAATTTTCTTTAGGTCATTTACAATTCAATTCATGAATTTACAATGTTTTATTGTTTTTAGTATATAAGAATAAGACGCACTTTTGGAAATTGACTAGTAAAATTTCGGAATGAAAATCGATAAAATGGGTAAAATGTTAAATAAATCGAACTATGTTGAGATAATAAGTATATCACCCGAAAAGATAAAATAAAATATTTAAATTAAACTCCGCGCAATAGACCAACATTCCTCTAGCCCCTAATTTTTAATTAAAAATGGCCAATTTAATTATATGATATGCATATATGTTGCTCAGATGTCAGGCTATTCTCAATCAGGTTATAAAATCATACACGTGCCTATTTTTCGCTATTTTGCATAAACAAATTTTAAAACAAAAGTCGCATGTTGAATTAATTTCTGATTATTCTGATTGCTTTGTTCAAGGCAATCATACAAGTTGCTCTTAATACTTCAGGTAGAAAAACTAGTTGTATGTACATGTATATATAATACATAAGTATGTACATGTATATATTTTAAAACATTAATTAGCAAATAAATTTGACCATTTTAATTCTCTCCTCACACCTATACATACACATATACTTATGTTCGTCTGATGAAATAAACTTTTTGTTTAATTTTTTATGTTATATTGAAATTACCTAACCACATAATTCATATATTTTCGTTAAATTTGAAATGTTCAAACGTTATAATGTTAATAAAAAAAATTAGATGTAGGTAGCCTACCATATTTATAAACATTTGTTTGAAATTTCATATGAAAAATAGTAAAATAATAACCTTTAGTTTATAATGCCTAGAAAACTGAATAATTGGTTCTTGGTAAACGTTCATTCTGATCAAGATTCGATATCCCTGGAAAGTTTGTCTGTTATAATTTCGTCAAGAGCCAGAAGCTATATTTTTAATATGTTTTGTAATTTTTCAGAGTTTGCATATATTGAATCACAATAAACTATAATTGTATATTGCTGTCTGTAATCTTTACAGACGTTTATTATTAAATTATAATTAAATTTAGATAATTTTAACCCATAGTGTAGTTAATGAAACTGCTTTCTATTATGATTTTAATCTATTAAAAATATACAAGTGAAAAATGATAATTTCAATTGACTACATCGATCTCATGCAAATGACGTTCCAGACATAAATATAATTCTAGTACTTAAATAAATTTAACGCAATAAGCTCTCTCAGTTCTCTCATAATAATTTTTTATAATTTTTTTTTT
Organism: Condylostylus longicornis; assembly: GCF_029603195.1. Classification (NCBI taxonomy): domain Eukaryota; kingdom Metazoa; phylum Arthropoda; class Insecta; order Diptera; family Dolichopodidae; genus Condylostylus; species Condylostylus longicornis. Next base: position 12,802,135 of record NW_026577973.1, on the reverse strand, counting down.
TAACTAAAGTAAAGATTTACAAAAACATTAATTTGTAATTTTTTTGTGATTTTAGCATAAATAGCGGCCCAGATCGATACCATTTTAATTTTTGGATACTACTTAGGCATATTATAAAATTGGTAAGTGGGACTCCCATATTGCGCACATTACATAACGATAAGAAAAATTTTTGTTATAAGAGAACGAGTTATTTGGTATAAGATTTATTTTATCTTTTTTTTTAAGATTTTCTATACTATTACGAGCAAAACTTGTGGGATTTTCAATGCTCTACAAATGTCGGAATGTAGCATATAGGAAGCCTATTGTATTTATCGTATTTTTGTACAAATTAGGCAGTTTTCAGAAATTCCAACTTTGACGCATCATATCTCGAAAAATAGAGCGCAAAAATGTTACTAGGTATTTTTTGTTCGTATTTGAAGGTATTCTATCACTCTGTCGGTTCAGGAGTTCCATTGAGTCTTACATATTCTGTATAGAAAAGAGATAAAACTATTTATCGGTCTTTCGTATTCAATTATTATTTTTATAATACTGAACATTTGATTCTTTAGATCATATCAATTATTTAAAATCACATGACATAAGAGCAACTCTATTGTAAAGCACAAAAGTGAGATAAAAGTTGAGTTTTACTTTCATTTTATTATACTTAGATTATAATTTATTTAATTTTATTTCGATCAATAAAAAAATCTAGTTAAAATAATGTTTTCAAAATAAAAGAAAAAAATAATAAATTAATGAATTGAATTCACATAAATATTTCATTAAAAACAATTTATTAAGAATTGATTACATTAATACACGTACAATTACACGTGTTACTACATATGTATATACATATTGTATTATATGAGATCATACATAAAATCATAGATATAAGATGCTAGCACTGTTGTTGTGGTAAAATTTCAACTATCCACAACTCATAAATCTCTAAGGATTTTTTAATTTTTCTTTTTTGAAAAATAATAAAAACATGTTATATTTTATATAAGTTTCTTGTGGACTTTAGGGTTTTGAAAGAAAAATAGTAGAAATATAGTTAAATACAATACTATCGAATTTCAATGAAGAACTTCGGTGGACGACGTCTTCATATATTATAGTTTTTCTTTTAGTTACAACATCCATATGACATTAAATCATCCACTTATAGGTATATTATTTTATATAATTTTAATTTTATTGCATAATGGACATTCTACTTTGAAGTTGTTTCGATTCAAAAGGATATCTAAGTACATAAGTATAATGGATTTTATTTAAGGAAAAACTAAACAAAATAAAAAAGGGTTATCATTTGACGCTAGCACTTAGTTACTTTTGTTTTTCTTTTTTATTTTTTATTATAAATGTACCTACATTCTTACACACATACATCATTAAAATTTTGACCCTTTAATTTTCATTTGATTTTTAAATACTATAAAAATAAAATAAATTTATATATATATACATAATATGCATACACACGTATAAATAATGTCCTTGTTATTGTTTACATTAAAATCATTGCTTTTAATGTATAGTCCTTAACATTTTAAGTTAATACATTTAATGTAGCGCGAGTTCATATGAATATTTCATGTATAGAAAGGATAACAATAAATCATTTTAATGTTAAAACAGTATGTAATTTTATGTTTCTATATGAGTGTCTGTATATGTTATTTAAATTTTTAATGATATAAATCATATTAAAAGTGTGTTCTTTATGATTTATACTATTTATTTTTTTAATTTTTAATATTAGAATAAAAAACAAGGGGTTTGAAAATATTTTGTGTATATATTCATTATTAGAGTCAATACATAATAATATTATGTATAAGTATATTGATATGGGAATATTAAATTATTTTTGAAATATATGTTTATACATAATATTATATATAGGAACATCTTTTAAATGAAGAATAGTTCAATTCAATAACTCTGATTTTTTTTTTGAGAATTTTAACATGAAAGGGTATATGGTCCCAAGAATTTAAAATTCCATAAAATAAATTTATTATAAATTTTGTAATTAGATCCTTGGCACGTGATTGTACATTCCTGTTGATTCTTTATTATATGAACCATAAATATATTATGTTGTAAATGCTGTTCAACATTTATCTAAAAATTATATTTTAAATAATAAATTATTAATAAGTATAAATTTTTCTACATGTAGATTTCAAATAATGAATTCAATCAATTTTTATAAGACAAAGAATATAAACTGAAGAGTTTTATTAGAAATATTTAATTTTTTGTTTTTGGAAATTTAAAATTTTACGGCGAATTTTTTGTAGCGAAATTTTCTAAAATTACAGTTTTTGTGGTTGGAATATCAGTTGACAATTATTAAAAAAGCATATTATTTTTGAAAATCGTAAATTCCAACATATTCGCTTCTATGTGACAATAATATCTATGACACCCCGCCACCTCAAGCGTGTTTTTCTGGTAATCGTGTCTGTAGAGGCGATTAAAAAATATTTTTAGGTTGGAAGCTTTAGCAGCTAACGGGATGTCACAAAAAAATTTAAAATAGAATAACTTAAAAAAGAGACAAAGACGAAGAATATTGTAAACATAGTTAGCGATTTTTTTTACCTCCTGCAATTTGTTACATTTTAAAGAGATTTTGCTTTTATTTTAAATATTAAAAAAAATTCGTAACTTTTTTTAGATTTCTTAAGTATTCCAAAATTTAACTTGAGAAACTTGCTAATACCTGTTTAGTGAAAAACTTTTTTCAATCTCGAGATTCTCTTCAATTAATTTTATTGGAACTTAAAGTGCTTCATATTTGTTTTTTTTCTGCTGTAAAATACAAAAACCCTAATTATCAATACAATAAAGTTGAGTTAAACCAATGGTTTGTAAAGGAGGGAAACATTCTCCTTTCAACAAGTGAAAATGCCCCTATTAAAAATAGATTATAATTATATTATTGTATTATTTAAACTATTTTCGTTCTAATGCCAAAGTATTTCACATGATTGCATATATATAGGGTGAGACAAAAAAAAAATTAAAGACGCATTAATTGAGTGACTTAAGACAGGTAATTATATTTTCTTATGACCTGGAATTTACCATTAGCTTTCCGCATTCATAGATCTAATTCACAATAAATAAACTATTTATTAGAGTAGGGAAATCCCCATCTTATATCACAGAAAAAAAAGAGTAGAACATTTAGCTAAAACAATAGTATAAATCACCTAATAAAATGCTTGATTTTCAGCCTCCTAAACTATTTAGCTACATTGCCTAATTTAAATTAGCTGAATTTACTTTTTAATAATTAGGAAAATTAACCAAATAAATTTGCTGATTTATCTACAATACCAGCTAAAATACCTAAAACTTTAGGTGGATTAGAACTAAGCAAATAGTCGGTTCACCTAATCATTTAGTTGATTTATTTTAAAACCTTTTTGAAATTTAACTGAAGAAATAGGAATTTCACCTAAATAAATAGTTAAAAAATATTCTCAACAATAGATAATATACCTAATTATTTAGTTAGAGAATAGAAAATATAACTATTTTTTAGTTAATTATTATAGGATTTTTACCTATTATATTAGAAAAAGTATCTAAACAAATTAGGCTCTTTTCTAAATTTATTTAGGTTTAATCCTGAAAATAAAAGAATGCTATAAATAAAAAATTAAGTTTTGCTTCATTTAATTTTATTTTGTTTAATATTTTTTCAGTTATTTTACATTATTTTTAATGTAAAAACATGACCGTTCGTCTATCCTTTGAATATCTTGTTGTAAAAGTAACAAAAGTCTAATATTTTTCTGATCCTTCCTTTTTATAAAAATTAATAATTTTAAGTTTAAAAGATTCCCATTTTGAAAGAAGTAACAAATTTTTCAGTGAAAATGTTTTCTCGAAGTCAAAATTCAATCTAAAATACAATTGAATATTTTTGGTTAGTTAAACAAAATAACTTGATTATATAAAAACTTACCAAAGAAGCTTCAAAGTTTTGTTTTAGAATAAGCCATTAATTAAAAATTTCATTCGAATATCTTACTGTGTTTTCTGCATAAAAAGTTGTTTGTATTACTTTTAATACGATTTTAACTGTTTTTATTTAGTATTATGCGTAAATTATTTGAAAATAATTTTTAATTTTTTTTTAAATAATAATAATGATTTTTTAAAATTTTTTAAGTTAACCATTTCAACCACGAAAAATTTATTTCACAAAATCTTGAAAATATAAACTATGCTTGTTTACTACACCAATATTTCACCATATACTAGCTTCTTTTCAAATACTTTAAAAATTAAAATACAAAAAAAGTAGCGGTATTTTGAATTGTTTTCTTGATAAAACAAGTGTTTTTTTCTAAATTCAGCTAATGTTTTCGATATTTCAACTAATGTTCTAGTTAATTCCTTTTTAAGTAAAAAAATGTGGCCGAATTAACTAAAGTTGTATCTAAAATATCTAGAAAAGTAGTCATTGGAGAAGAAAAGCAGCGGTACTTTGTAATAAAACATTTTGTTTTTTTTATAACTCAACTAATGTTTTCGGTACTTCAGCTAATGTTTTAGTCAATCTCTTGATATAAAATGAAATAGCTGAATCAACTAAAGCTGTAGTCAAAATATTTAAAAATGTAGTCATTGATTAGGGATTTACATAAAAGCTGTAAACTTATTTTTTTGTTTTCTTTTCTAAAATAGCTAAATGTTTAGGTGAAATATCTAATTAAATTAGTTGAATATTTTCAACTATTTATTTTAGATAATACTCTTAAATGAGTAGACAAATCACCTAATCTTTTTAATATTGCATTCAACTAATTCCAAATAGTTGAGCCAGCTAATAGTGAATTTTAAAACAGCTAAAGAAGTTGTCAATACTTCTAATTGTTTATAAAAAACACCTAATTTGAGATCAGCTAATTACGATTAGTTGAAAAATCTAATTCATTTTTTTCTGTGATGGAAAAAGAAAGTTTTTTTTAATTTCTCATTCTTATTATTGTATGTTTTTTAATTTACTCACTTTTAATGGGAAAATTAAAACTGTAAAATTTAATTGAAAAGATTTGTGAAATTTAAAGATTTCCATTGAAAACTTTTGGGAAAGCTTATTATCAAATAAATAAGAAGCATCTTATGTGCTGGTGCTTAATTCATAAGATCTGTTTATTCAATAAAATTTAAAATTTTTGTAGCATTTATTTGCAATTCACTATAGCACATGCACATGGCTACATTTATGTAAATAATAATATTATGCACAACTTTTGTATTCCTATATTTCTAATTCAGAGCTCCTCTCTATATTTTTAACAAATAAAAATTAATGTAAATAATAGTAATAAAAAAATATTTTTAATATTTTCAAATTCAGAACACGTCATTGTTTTCTTCGCTACGGTGTTATGCTTTTAATACATTTATGTCTTCACTTCTATGTTTTATCATTCATTATATATGAATGGTCCATGAAAGGACTTCAAAGGATATTTATTTAAGCAGACATGATGTTATTTTGATTTTTCCTTCCTTTTCTCTTTGCATTTTCTTATAAATATTTTGATGTTCTGCAGTAAGTATAGTCGAAATATTATAAATATAAAAAAAAATCGAAGAAAGAAAAATAGTGATTTTCTAATTTTAGAAGCTAAATTGAAAAAAGAAATTGAACAAAAAAAAAACAGGAAAAAAAAACAAACGTTTTATTGTGAACATTTTCGGTACATGATTTTCTATAAGCTTAGTATAAAACATGGGGTATGAATGTTTATAACGTTGCTATTTTTATTTGGTTTTCTCATCTTCAATATTTTAGTATTCTCTTTGAGTCAATTGGTTTCAGCAGCGTTATTGACCGTAAATTTACCTTCTAGGTTTTTTGGAAAAACAACAAAAAAAAGGAAAGTTTCAATATAGAAAATCAAATTATGTTTTCTTTTCTTCTAAAAATAACTTCGTTTGTTACTTGAAAAGCATAACAAAAATTTTAACTTTTGATGTCAAAAAGCTGATTATGTTACATTTTGCAAAAACAAAAGGGTTATTGGTTTACAGAATAAAGTAATGCAATGATAAACTAAATTCATGACTAAGTTACAAAATATTAAATGTAAACAGGATAAATATTTGAAGTTGTATAAGGTGGTATAGGTGAAGCCATTATGAAGGAGTGAAATTTAGTTGTGCAAAATTATTGAAAAATAGAAATTGAAAATTATTTTATAAGTGAAGTATTAAAAATAGTAGAAGTATAAAAGTATGTAAGTAATAAGTACGAGTATACCTATTATGTACCTAATCAATACTTGTTTCTAATAGGAAATAATTAATTTTTGTGTTCAGAACAAGATAACTGCTTGAACTCTGCATAATTATTTTCTGCACACGCTGATTAGTATTCGAGATTTTCAGTTAAATATACTTAATAAATTTGTTTTAATTATATAATGCAATTATTAAAATAAGTTTGTGCTTATATTCAATATATTTTTATTTATTCTACCAAATCGAAATGATTCATATGATTTAACTGCGCTACTTATATTAACATAGCTATATTTAGCAATAAAACGAAAATTTAACAATATAGACCAATTGTCGCTAGTTCATTATACTATATATATCGCGATATATTGCATTTATGATAAGGCCTATTATAATTTATAGTACAAATTATTTTATTATATTTTTAACTACAACAAGACAACAACAGGTATTTAATGTAGGTAATTTCATTAACAACGTTGAGCTCCGATATATTGGCTACAATAGTATTTGAGTTCCATTTAAAATTTATTATACAAAACTTCATGTAAATTTGAATTTATTAATTTTAAATTTAATCTCATGCCATGATCATTAATATTCATTTAAGTAATTAGTACATGCTCAGCAATATTGCTAAAATAATTCCTAATTTATAATGACTTTATCACGTTCCAAATTATAATATTAAAAAAACTCGTGAAATAGGGTAGAGTAACTTCAATGTGAGTGAGTTAAACTTGAGCTTTAAAAATTGAGCGAATTTTAAAATTTAAATTATTGAAACAATAATTCTACATATAAAATTTTCAAAAGCAAATGAAGCAAATTTACTTTACGTATAGTTCTGTTTTAAGACAATATTTGCTTACATACTAAGAACAAATTAAATTTAGCAGTGTACAAATAAAGTAAAAATAATAAGATAAATACACAAGCGACAAAGAAGTAGTCCCCGAATACACATAATATGTACATACATACGTATTTATGTACAATCTATTTACTTATCTTTAATTCGCCGGGTTCTTTAATGAATAGGTTGTAGGTACTTCAAATACACTTTCTTTCTAATATAAAAAAACAAAACAATCATGCGAAAAATTGTAAATGACAAGCAGTCGTTTAAAAATAATCCTTTTTATTTATTTTTTTTTTAAATTATAAAAATAAAAATTTTTTCTCTTTTTATAACTTTTTTTAAATGCAAAAAATTCGCAATATTTGAAATCAGGATTCTAATATTTTTTTAAGACAAATACTGGAAAAAAAAACATTCTACAAAGACTGTCCTTCTCTTATCCTTCCATGATATGATTTTTACTATCGTTAAAAAAAATTAAAATCTACCGACCATAGAGTTTCTGCGATTTTCGCAGCGTTTTTTACTTACATATGTATTGGTTAAGCATCACATGATGTTGTTTAGACAACATTCATTTGTACGCAAAAAAAAAGATGGTCATGTTCATTTTTTCGAAAACTTCATAATGAAGAAGAAAACGTGAGCGAATTTTTTAATACAAGCAAATAAAAAAAAACTTTTTTTTACTTCTGACTTCTGTTATTAAAAATTTTTAAATATTTTTTCATTACATGATTTTCTTCTTTAAATTTAAAATATTTAAATCTCAGTTTTTGGAAAGAATTTGAAATTTTAAGTTTATTTTTTTACTTTTAAGTAAAATGAATCATATGGACATATATATATATTCTTGCTCAGCGTAAAATTCTGCGTCGATTTAGACATGTCCGTCCGTCCGTCCGTCCGATCGCACGATAACTCAAAAACGAATAATGCTAGCGACACCAAACTTTTACAAGTTTTTTCTTTTGTGCCAAGGACGAGCCCTATTGTTATTGGACAAATTCGGACAACGGGTTCGGGTAGCTGCCATACAACTCAAAGAGTTTATTTTAAATATTTCGAAAACTAATAAAGCTATAAATATAAAATTTTGTATACATGTGTCCAATTATATTCTACAGATGCTCTAAAAATTATAAAGGGATAGCTGCACCGGTTCGGGTGGCTGCCATACAACTCCAACAGCAAATTTTTTATATTCGGCAAAGTAATAAAGTCAGATTCATGAAACTTGGCAGTCATGTGTCCAATTATAGGTCAAATATATTTCTGAAGTTTTAGAAGAATTGCTTGACAGATTCGGATACCTGCCATACAACTCCAGAAGCTAATTTTAAATATTTGGAAAAATAATAAAGTCAGATTCATGAAACTTGGCAGTTGCGTGTCCGATTGTAGATCAGATATATTTGTGAAGTTTTAGTGGAATTGCTTGACGGGTTCGGGTACTTGCCATACAACTCCAAAAGCTTATTTTAAATATTTGGAAAAATAATAAAGTCAGATTCATGAAACTTGGCACTTGTATGTCGAGTTACAGATCAGATATATTTCTGAAGTTTTGCTGGAATTGCTTGACAGGTTCGAGTAGATACCATACAAGCCTAAAAGCTTATTCTTAATATTTGGAAAAATAATAAAGTCAGATTCATGAAACATGGCAGTTGTGTGTCCGATTGTAGATCAGATATATGAAGTTTTGATGGAATTGCTTGACAGGTTCAGGTACTTGCCATACAACTCCTAAAGCTAATTTTAAATAAATGGAAAAATTATAAAGTCAGATTCATGAAACTTGGCAGTCGGATGACCAATTATAGGTCAGACATATCCGTGAAGTTTCTATAGAATGACTTCACGGGTTCGTGTAATTGCTACACAATAACGAAAGGTGAAGGGTATAATTCAATCGGTTTATACCGACTGAAACGTTTTTACTTGTTTATTATTTTCTTTTTATTTTTTAACATTATAACTTATCGGTTCAATATGGCAGCAAATACAATTCAAATAAAAAAGTCCCATACAAAATTATTGAACTCAAAGAAGCGAATTAAAGGGAATGTGATGCCATTAATTTTAATCAAATTTTATTTGCAAAAAATTATCTTAATGTTTAGCTCCTATTTTTATGTTTTTCGACAGAACTTTACAAAATCTACATATACTCGTATTATAAATACGTACAATTTTTCTTTAAACATCTTGAAGTCCTCAAGATCAATGAGTATGCTTTTATATTGTGCGAAGATGAATATAAATTTGAATAACCAATTTTCTAAAATTGGAAGCCGAAAGTACATATGTACATATATGTATGTTGGCGTGGAGCTTTAGTTAAAACCCTCGGAGGATGATTTCTTGGAGTTTTTAGAAAAAAGTTGTGCGTAGGTATGTGGAGACAACTTCCACAAGGGTTAGTTTTGCACTGTTAAAAATGAAAAAAGTTCTGTATGACATTTACCCATAACAAAGTAAATAGATGCTTTATCCGCAAGTCTTTTACTCAATATCCTACATCGTCTTATATTACGGTAATATTAATGTTTGATATCAGATTTACACGAAATTAAATACGAAATTTTTCGGTCAAAAAAATAAAAATCTTTTACAAAACGTCAGTTATTTCAAAAAGTTAGCTTTTTTTGTGAACGCATTATATCATGTCCTGCAACTTTGTTATACACAATTTTCATGTCGTACGTACTATTTGTCTGGTAAAGTGATAATTTTGCACAAAGAAGCCAGTTGAAAACAAGCGGTCTAACAGATTGAAAGGGTATTTCTGCATTTTCAAACACTCTTGTGGCAATTATTGCAATACATACCTAATATCAAATGATGGAAAACCCAGTACAATTGCAAAAGCAAAAACACCCCGTTATATTCAAAACAATCATGTGGTAAGCGCTTCAAACCAATCCAGCACTTCCTTGTTTACAGCACTTTTTTTACAGTTTGAAATACCTATCTACTTAAATTATAATTAAATTCAGACCCCACAATTTCGTTTTTGTGATTTATTTATTATTTATTAATAAATTTATTTCTTAGTTTTTACAGTATCACAAAATTATAATATTAAAAATTTTCATAATTTCAAGAAAAATCAAACCAAACATTTGCTCTTTCAAACACATTTTGTAAAATAAAAAATATAAAAGTTGATACAAAACAAGGTAGATATTATAAAATGTAATTTAAATTGTACAAAAATACTTAATTTTCTTAACTTTTTGAATTTTAAATAATTATTTACCCCAATTTTTTTTTTAATTATTTAAAAAAAAAATATACATATTATGTTGTATGTGCTTCTTATATTGACAACAAATTTTTTATTCTTTAGCCAAGTATTCATCGAAAAGATAAACTGATAAGGATGGCTCTTTTACACTCATTAATTTGGCCAAATCATTTGTGTAACCAGATAACTTACGAATTGTGTCTGTTTGATATTCTAAGAATTCTTCTTCCATATACTGTGATATTTCAGGATCGTATTTCATTTCACCAGTTGTGTAATGTTCATCTTCAGGTTTTAAATGATGAGCATGTGAAACACTACGATGAATATGGAATGCTTTGTCTGTTAATCTTTTTTCTGTATCCAAAGCAATTGATAATGCTTCAAGTTCATCAACTTCTAAAACTTTTCTTCCCAAATTTGAATTATCTTCTCTTTCATTTGAATCATCTAAACCAAACATCATTTCACCTCCACGTTTTGCAATATGTTTAATTAAATCAATTGAACGTTCCCAAGCTTTATCAGATAAACCTTGTAATAATTTGTTAAAACCTGGTCGATTTTTTTGATAAGAATTAAAACGACTAGCCAAAATCATATAATCGAATGAGGCAGCCAATTGATTGTTAGCATATTCTTGCAAAGATCTTTCTGCATGCTTGAAACCACCATACAATGCATTACATTTCACGGAACCTGAAAATAATATTTTTTGACGTAATAGGTACAATTTGAACTTGCATGTTTACATTTACATATTTATACTTATACTAGTAACTAGCACAGATTTACATTACATATATTAAATATCACAACAATTTCCTATTTACGTTAAATATTAAGGCAATCTGAGTATTTTTAAATTTACAAAAAAAAATTTTGTGTCGAATATGTTTTAAATTTAAATTGAATTTATTATGCGCAATTGCATTTTTTTTTAAATACAATCGATAGAAAGTTTCATTACCTTGAATAAATGATACGAACGACAATGCAATATTAGTTATTATTCGAAATTATTATCATAAATAGAAAATACCATAGACTGATACTCGTATTGCTGTAGACATACTACATATATTCCTGTCCAAATATTTACCTGTCCTTAGTAATTGAACAGAAATGAAGTTATTCATCAACAAAAAAATTTTTAATAGAATTTCTACACGCATATACATATGTACATACACATGTATAAATATTTCAAGTTGGATTTTTTTTTTGGTGAAATTTTAATATTTTAATCAGATTACTTTAATATTTCTTCTTCATATTTCAAACTTACCACTTTGGGAACATGCTAGTTGAACATTATCACGACATTCATCTTTGGCAGCTACAGCTGCAATCAAAACTGCAATGCACATTAATAGCCTCATTTCAAAAATCTATGCTTTGTCTGAAATGAAAAGTTGTTTTTATTTCTTTGACCTTTCGAAAATTGTACGCAATTCAAAGAGAGCTATGCTTCTTGAAATATTTTAAGTAACAGCATTTTATGTCACAAAGTTGACAAAGTTGTTGAAAATTTCTAATCTTTTTACTACATACATAAGTATGCAATAATTGAATTCATGTTATATTTACATATGCGTATATATCGGCTGTACATACAAATATATGTATAAATATATTTACATACTTATGCACTTCTATACACATGTGATTCATAAAAATGTAGAATAAAATTAAATTTAACAAAGGAATTTAAATCGATGTCAACCATTTTTAAATTTATGAGCTGTTTTTTCTTTAAAATTCTAATTACAAAGAAAAATCAATTTTTTTTTACCTTTTAAAAGATTTGGTATTTTATTTAATTGGAAAAACCAATTTACAACTTTCGTTTTTTCAACTCTATCTTACTTGGGCGACAAATTAAAACTGATTCAATTAATTTCTCAACACAATTATAATTATTATTTTAACTGTTTTATCAATTTAAAAAGATAATTTTAAAAAACTTATTTTTAATTCGTATTTACACTTCGACTATTCCGTTTTTATTTTTCCAGTTCTCAATTCAATCGATTTAGAGAATATAAAATAAAAATATCCAAGTCATTTCTTTACAACAAAACAACTACATAATCAATATAAAAATGAATCACGCACACCTTTGTATTTAAAAATTAAACGAAATTAAATATATCGAAAACAACTTTTAAGTTAATGGGGTATAAGCACTAGATTCTTTCTATGTTTTAAGATGGATTCTTTTGTTGGTCGGCTTTTAGCAGAGCCATTTCTACAATATTTTTTAATGGTTCGGTTTTTCATTGAAAATGGTATGTACCTTAATTGTAATAGTACCTTATATAAACATACTACTTAATAATATCATAATATTAATAACATAATAATATTATAATATTAAACATTATAATAATATCAATTATAAATTTCTAAATTGTCAAATTTTAAAATGGTTTACATTTTAATTTATGTTTCACTCATTGTATTTAGGCTAAATTTTGTAGTTATCGCATTTTGAAGAGAATCTTTGCATCCTCATTACGCTTAAAGCTTAGTGTTGAATTTTAAATCTTCAAACAAAACAAAATAACATAACGTATGTAAAATTTTCTTTCAAAACACAACGAACGTATGCCTCTATTTTCTAAATATGTATCTATATCTATGTAAACTCGTCTATTTTTATCTTCAAACTTAAAATGTGTCGCAAAAAATATTTTATTAAATTAATTTTTATTATTTTAATGAATTTGGCCCATTTAACTTATTTTGATATGTTTTAAAATACTGGTGGAATAATATCTTAATATGCAATTTGAATAAATAAAAAATTTAAGGTAATCAAATGTATTTCATTTTTGGAAGATATTGCTGTTACAGTTGTTGTTGAAAAAATACACATTTCAAATTTAAATTATAAAAGTAACTTTTTTTTTAAATGACAGTAAAGAAAAAGAGACGATTTCAGATGTAATAACTAAAAGTCGAAATATCTTTGAAAATATGTACGATTCATCTGTCTACATCAAATTTGCTACATTAATTTACTGTTTAAGTAGACATGGTACCTTTGGATTCCTTTTTTTCTATTTGTTAGTAGTTTGGCTTTTCAGAACTTAACAGCTTGAGTAGATGTAGTTTGGGAAATTAATGTTGCTCTCAACGTTCTCAATATAACATTTTATTGGTTTTTATTAATTGCTAAGTAGCCAATACTTTTCAAGTAAAGGAGTTGTTCACATTAACACTGCTGAAAAGAAACAAAATCAAAATAAGTTTGATCAAATAATCGCATTGTTATTACATACATACTTATTTAAGTGAATTTGAAAAATTGGTGCCAAGATAATTGAATTTGAATGTGCTCCAATGCATTATTGTTTGCTTCTCCTTTTCTCTCTAAGCGGAATTGTATTTATAATTTCATTCAATGGTTTCCTATAAGAATCATTTATGGGAAACTATGAAATAGCTGTTTTCAAAGAATTTTTGTAAACAACTTATTTTTGGGGTATACAGCTAAGTCAAAATAAATATAGATTTTAGAATGTTCTCCAAATAGTTTATAATTAGTACTCTGTTTTTCAAGACTGCAGTAAAAAACTTATAAAAGTTTTAGTAACTTCACATATTGCGTTTTACTTTATTGTGAAATTCTTATTATAGATCAATTTAAAATTTTTGCTATAAATTTTGTTAGATCTTCTGCTACGTAATCTACGTAGATGGTAATAAATTTTTATAAAGTGCATAAATAAAGTCTTTTTCAAATTAAAGGAAATTTTTTATTCGTTTAAAAATTTTTTTTCGGGGAAATTACCGATTTGGAATATTTTCAATTAATTTTGTAGTAGCGGTTTTAAGTAGTTGGCAATCTACGTAATTATTTTTAGTAGGAAATATCTTATACATAAGCAACAACGTAATTCTACTAACACTACAAAGAAATTAATCAGCTGGTTATCATATACATAAAAATTCAATATTCCGTCGCCATATTGCAGTGTGTTTGTCAAATTCATACAAAAACATTCAACATCGAATGTGCTTGATTTATTAACAAAGTGCAAATTATAAAAATAAGTTCTGTCTTATCTACTAGAAAATAAAAATTTAATAAGCAAAAATTTTACTTCAATTAAATAATAAAAGTCCTGTTATCAGCTTAATTAAATAAACTATAAAAAACTTCAAAAAAAGAATATTTAGTCGTGTTTGTGCACTCAGTCTTAAGCATATTTTTATAGGAACCGTTTCTAAATTGATTTTATAAAAAAAAGTTTGTTAAATTTTATTTTTACTCATTTATTAATTGATCACCTTCTGTGCCAGTGTGTATAAAGGTGGAATTGAAGACTCATTTATAAATATTTCATCATATTGAACGGTTTGTCATAATAATAATAATAAAAAAAAATAAAATAAAAAAGAAAGAAACATTTTAATTTTTTTTCAGAAAAACAAAATATTAAATTTTAAACTCAATTTAAAAACAGTGACAAACAAAGAAGGATATAAAATTCGTCGCATAACTTATTAGTGAGAGTTTTCATATAAATTTTTTAATTTTGTGAGAATAAATTTGAATAAATTAAAGTCGAAAATGAAATTGTTATTGGGAATATTTTTACTTTCTGTAACAACAGCGGTTTATGGAGATTTACATTGTGAGTATTCAATACCTATTTATTAATTTAGAAAATTTTTACAAGTTATTTTTTATAAGATGAATATCTAATTGGATAATAATGAAAGTGAAATCGTGATTTAATATGATTAACGTATGAGGTCTATAAGCCTTGAATGAAAGAATATGTAAATTTATTTTTTATGTAGAAAAGCTTTGTATTTTTAGTGCATGCAATTTATTTTTTTTGTTGGATTTTATGTGTACTTGATTTTTCTATGCAACACATCATGTGTGCATTCTAATTTTTTTTTTAATTTTTTGTCGACTGTTCTACTTTGTTCTATAGAAGGGGTAAGGAAAATAAGGCGTAATTAAAAAGTTGATGTTACCCTAAAAACAAGTAAAATTAATTTTAATTTATTTAGTCTTTTTATTTGGTTAAGTTATTGGATTTTGGTGATAAAACTTTTGAATTTCCAAAATTTATCATGATTATAAATCGCTTAAAATGTAGGAAGACAGAAGAATAAAGTTAAATTTTAAATTGTAGATTTTGATAACTATGAACTGTCAAAAAAGTGAAAAAACAAGAATAAATATCGTTCAAAAATTCAATGAGAAATGCTGTTGTCCTTTTCGTATACTTCTATTTCATATTTTTTTGCGAGCGCGCAATGCTGCCATAGCTATAAAAACTTTAAGTCGCCATTTTAGATATTTCATTATACTTTGTTCAACATCATTTCATTGTGTCCTCAGTAATAAATAAAAATTAAAATAAAATAAAATTTAATTACATATTATTATTGTGTTATTATAATTATTTCATTTATAATAAACGTATTGCAATATTTTGATTTGAAAATAAAAGGAAATTGCATGGAAAAAATGGAAATATAAATGTAAAAGAATTTTCATTTCAAAACAATACCCATGTTATTGATTTTTGCTGAGATTATGCTAAAATAGTTTATTCAACTTTAAGTTTAATTTATAAACAAATTTAAAGGAATTTAATATTATCACATCGATTTTTTTTTCGTTAAATATAAAAATTTCAAATATTAAATTGATTAACTCAGCAAAAGAAAAGTTTTGCAAGTAAATTTTAAAGAAAAAAAATGGAGGATCCAAATCGAATGATGGCTCATACTGGAGGAATGATGGCACCTCAGGTATATGGAATGCAAGGACAAGATGATGGAACAAATACTGGGAATGAAAATGAAATACGAAAAAAAGACATAGGTGAAATATTACAGCAAATTATGAGCATTTCAGAACAATCATTAGATGAAGCTCAGGCAAGGAAACATACTTTAAATTGTCATAGAATGAAACCAGCGTTATTTTCGGTTTTGTGCGAAATAAAGGAAAAGACTGTTTTATCTTTTCGTAACACTCAAGAGGAAGAACCACCAGATCCGCAATTGATGCGTTTAGATAATATGTTGATTGCAGAAGGTGTGGCTGGTCCAGAAAAAGGTGCAGCAGCGGCTGCTGGTGCTGCTACATCATCATTATCTATTGAAAATGCGGATAATGCAATTGAACATTCAGACTACCGTGCGAAGTTAGCTCAAATTCGGCAAATATACCATCAAGAATTGGAAAAATATGAACAAGCTTGTAATGAATTTACAACTCATGTTATGAATTTGCTCAGAGAACAAAGTCGAACAAGGCCAATTACTCCAAAAGAAATTGAACGTATGGTTCAAATTATACATAAAAAATTCAGTTCAATACAAATGCAATTGAAACAATCAACATGTGAAGCAGTTATGATACTAAGATCAAGATTTTTGGATGCACGTCGTAAACGTCGCAATTTCAGTAAGCAAGCTTCAGAGATTTTGAACGAGTATTTTTATAGTCACCTAAGTAATCCTTATCCATCAGAAGAAGCTAAGGAAGAATTGGCTCGTAAATGTGGAATTACGGTTTCGCAAGTTTCTAATTGGTTTGGTAATAAACGTATTCGTTATAAGAAAAATATTGGTAAAGCACAAGAAGAAGCAAATTTATATGCTGCTAAAAAAGCGGCTGGTGCTTCCCCTTACTCAATGACTGGTCCTCCAAGTGGTAACACAACGCCAATGATGTCACCGGCACCACCGCAAGATTCAATGGGTTATTCGTTAGGTTCAGGTGGTTATGATCAACAACAACCATACGATGGAAGCATGGGCTATGATCCCACTATGAATCAGGATCTTAGTCCTTGAGGACGACATACCTACAAATTTTAAAATTTTACCTATTAATATAAATACTTAATATTATTTACACTAAAAAAAAAATAAAAATAAAAAAAAAAATATAAATATAAGTGAATTTTCAAGAATTACATGAGTGCAATAACAATAGTGGAGAACTTCTTTAATAAAGAAAATCTGATTAGTTATAATACGAGTATTTATGTATTTTATACTAAATTTTTTAGTAATTTTGATTAATTTTTTTTATAATTATTAATTTTTATATAAAAACTACTTCTCAGATATTTCTTTATTTTTGAAGAAAAAAAATTATCATGCCAATTTGAATATGTTCTATAGTAGATTTTTTTTTTATTATAGGAACGAATAAAAATGTTTTGGCAATTAATATAAAATCGAAAAAATAATATTTTCGCAACATAATTGAATGTTAGCGCACAAAAATAAAAATAATTTCTTGGCATGGTCCTAGTATTTTTTAATGAAAACAAAATGTAATTCTAGGAAATTCTATTAAGATTAAAAAGTTTAAATTTAAAATTAAAAAACAAAAACATTTGGAAAAAATGTATACTGAAAAATTGTATACGTACTTATTAATCACTGGAAAAATGTATACGTAAAAATTAATAATAAAGAAGTTTAGCTAGTATGCCAGCTTAAACAAAAACTTTTCATTCAAATTTAAAATTTTGCAATATTTTAGGTACAAATAGGCTTTTGATGCATTAAAAAACGGGATTACGTATTTTAAATGTCGAAATTAATTGGGGCTATTATATTCTTATTTCGTTGATATAATATATATTGCTAAACGCAGGTTTTTAGCGCTCAAGGGAAATGCTTTACGGAAGTTCTAGTGAAAATTCGAAATTTGCTCAACTATTATTAAATTATGTTTTTTTTTTGTGAATGAACTAAGTAGTAGGTACATACCCACTAAATAAAATAATACTTTCGACTTGCTGTCAAATGTATGTTTAATAAAAATTTACTGTTTAGGATAAGTTTTGTCTATGTGGGTATATACTATGCTATAGATAGAGTGTTGAGTATAGATACCACATGAGTACCAAAAACAGATTTTAAATAGACGAAATAATCGCTGCGGAAATAAAGTTCTTATTTCCTAATAAATTTATTTTTGAATTTTCTATTAATTTCTAGATCAGTCATTTACTAAAAATAGTTTTTATTTTAATTTAAAATAAAAAATGCAAAGCATATGTTTTTAGAACATTTTTTATGAAAATTTGTTGAATTTTGAAACTAGGGGTTTTTACATACTGGAATAAGAGCATAATCATAGTTTATAAACAACTTATATACATTGATATGTTGGTATCTGTATCGAGTACATATAAAATATTTTACTACCGCAAAATATGTCGGTATTAAATTTAACTAGAAGCACACTCTAAAAAAGTCCGAAAACTGAACTCAGAAAATTTTGAATAAAAGGGGTAATTTTTAATAATTTTTAATTGGCTAACGATTTGCGTATATAATTGCACTAATTCCTTGGAGCAAATACAACATTTTTACAAAAGAAAAGAAATGTGCGAGCTTGATTTGAAGAACTGGATTTATAAAATCTACCAATTAATTTTTTTTAAATTATCCGCGAAATCGTGATAATTATTCATTGTGCATATGGGTCCATAAAAAAAAACAATATTCAAAGCTTTTTTCATAATATTAATTTGCAACAAAGAGTTTACATTTAATTTTTTCTTATTTATAGAAAACAAAAATTGAAAGTCATTGTGGTATAATTTTTTTTTTTATGATGACGACATAACGTAGTTCGTTCTTTTTTCTTTTTACAATAAAATGGTTTTACTTTTTTAGATGAACTATAATTTTTTTTTATAATCAGATATTGTACTTTAAATTTGATACATGTATGCATTTACTTGTTAAAGTTGTTGAGTTGGATAACTTTATGCAAAAAAATTTGGAAGGTTTGCAAAATTTTTTAAAATTTTCATTACTCAATGACCTTTTGATTCTGAAAAATTATTCCCTGTATGTTAGAGCAATTGAATGTTGATTTTCTAATAATAAATTAAAATTTACTAATTATTAAAAAAAAAGAAACGTCTTATCATAATGCCTAATTTTTTTTTTTTTAATAAAAATAAAAACAAAGGTGAAGCTCCGAATCCAACTTTACCAAATGCATGGATTGACATGACATCCGGATGTATTACGGCTGTAAGGGATCAAATACAAAAAGAAATTGATGCTTCTTTTCAATATTTAGCTATGGGAGCCCATTTCTCTCGTGATACTGTAAATCGTCCTGGTTTTGCCGATTTCTTCTTTGATTCAGCTAAAGAAGAACGTGAGCATGCACAACATTTAATTGATTATTTGACAATGCGTGGACAATTAACTGGAGAAATTAGTTCTTTAATTAAAATTCCTGTAAGTTTATTGAAAAATTCTTTTGTATTTTCAATTTTTATATTTACGTACATAATATTAATTTAAAAAATTATTAACATTAAAAAAAATTTATCTTGAAATTGTATTGATTAATTAGACTCATATGAAAACTAAATGGAATCATGGTGTTGATGCATTAACCGACGCATTAAATTTAGAAGCTCAAGTAACAAAAAGCATTAAGGGTGTCATTGAAAAATGTGAATCCGATATTGCAGCTGATTCTGAAAATAACAATAAGAAAATTAAAGTTAATGATTATCATGTAAGTTACAAATTATTTATTTTATTTTTATTTCAAAACACATGAGATGCTTTTTTTTAAAATTTTTAACAATTTTAAGATTTCCTAACTGATAAACTTCATACTTTGTTCATTAATATTAATTTTAAGTGAATTTAAAAATTCTTAAATTTTCTTTAATTTTTTTCATTTATTAAAATTAGCTTGTTGACTATTTGACTGGCGTCTATTTAGAAGAGCAACACCATGGCCAACGTGAGTTAGCTGGCAAACTTTCAACATTGAGTAAGATGATGAAACACCATGGCGAAATTGGTGAATTCTTATTTGACAAAACCTTGAAATCATAAAAAAATTTTCTCAAGCTATTATTAATAATTTCGTGAATAGCTCTTATGGATTATTAATTATCAAAATCAGGATTAAAAAATAAACTATTAATTTGGTAAAATTTAAAGTAAATTATATAGAGGTTTGCGGACGATGTTTAAGTTAATGGAATAATTCTGATTTAATAAAATTTTTTTTTAGTTCTTTTAAATTTTAAAATCTGTAAATTTTTCTTTGTACATTATTAAAAAACATTAATTTTTTTTTTGATTTGGAGATTGCACAAAATTTTTCAATATTATTTTAATAAGCAATAGTAAACGTACATAATATACTTTTCTTAATAACTAATTTGAAAATTTTGTCAACAGTGTAATGGAAAATTTAACTGTGCGAGCTCCGATACAAGAGCTCATTTTGAAAATGGTGCATATTGAATAATATTGCATTGTTGATGATTTTTCATATTTTTGTAGTTAATATCAGAATTGTGTCATTAAACTTACTTAAACTCTGTTCGGATAATAATATTCTTTTTTTTATTGTTTTTATACATACTTATATTTTTTTTTGTAATTACTTTTGAATGATATTTTGTTAGAATACTTACTTATATTTAAAATTAATAAAATTCAATCAGTGAAACGCATTATTCTTTTCAATAATATTTAATAAGAGAACATTTAGAATATTAACCAATAAAAATTGAAATAAAAGAAAATGTAAAAATATTTTTAGTAATTAAATAATAAACTATGAAAACCATGGTGAAATTATAGAAAAGGAGTAAAGGAATAAAGTTGGTTATATAATACAAAGTCCATCGTAATCGTTATAATATTTCTTAAATATAAAAACTCTCTTTGTAATTTTGTTTTTTGGTTAATATTTTTTTTTTGTAATTGAGCTACTATACTTTATGTTATTAAGGACTGTGATTCATAAAATTTTTAAACAAGTAAATTAAATCATTTAAAATCAAATGAAATGGGAGAAAACCATTAATCAAAAAAATATAAAATACTAATTAATAATATACTTTTTTTTATTCTTGCAAAATTTTTACAAATTTTTTGGTATTCTTTTTAGAACAAATTGAAATGAAATGAAATTATGAGTATTTTATATGTATTTATGTAAAACCGAATGTATAAAAGGCGTATTTAAGAAATAAAATTAAAAAAGAAAATCAAATATTGTTTATTTATTTTTTTAGTGATAAAATATTATTTTTTGTGGGGAGTACCCAGAAGAAATTTTAATAATTTTTATTAAATATTGGCAATTAGTCGAAAATTAAGAGAGTTTAGTATCATAAGCAGATTTAGTCCTCATGAATGCGTGATTTTATGTAGTATTAACTAAAAAAATAATAGTTTATTTTTAGCTGGAATAGTTTCGGAAGATGTACTTTTACCTATTTTATGTATTTGTATAAATTTGTTTTGCTATTTAAATTATAAAAAGTAGAAAAATCAATTAAATCTTGATTTGTCAGTATGGAGAACGCAAATTTAATTAAAAAAAATTTTTAAAAAACATTTCCAAATAACTCTTGGTTTTGTTTGAAAAGCTTTCAAATATTTAAAATATATTAATTACGAGTATACGTATAAGTTCAATAAATTTTCAAAACGTGATAAAGAAAAGAAAACAAATATTTTTTTCAAATATTTACAAATTATAATTAAAAATATTTGACTAGACGGGTGTTTTTCTTTTAATATAAATTAATAAAAAATTGTTTTCTTATAGAAATTTGATTGTACTTGACACGCTTTTTTTCCAATTACAATTGAAATTGAAAATTAACTTTGTAAAAATAAAAATAGTAAATTTCACCAGTAAATTTGAGTAAATTTTGAAGTATAAATTATGACTTAGATTTTAAAAGCAGGTAATAAATCTGTTTTTAAAGGATTTTCGAATTACGAAGTACCCGTGACTTCAATAATGCTTTATAAAAAGTTTAAGTACGGTATTAATACGATTGTATTACCGTCTCAGAGCTTTCAACACCTTTACATTGTACAAAAAACTGCTATGGCTTTTGATACATTTTGGAATCCAATTTTTACAATATTAATTACAATTTTTGCTTGAAAATTTCAATTTAAAGCTCTGTGCAAATCTTAATTTTTAACAACGGTTAAAAATTTTTAACAACGGTGCATTATAGAAAAAATCTTAATAACTAGCATTTTATTGCTGAAAATATATGCTACTTTATTTAGTTGGTTATTTCTGCCAATATTTATATGACAGGTATAAGAAAAGCGTGCTCGATTTTTTCGATATCCAATTTACATATAGAGCGCATTTACGAAAAGTATACAACGTCAACAGCTTTTATTAAACTTTTTGGAATGTATACTTTGTAAAGTTTACGTATTAAGCGCATTATTGAAGTCACGGTACTTGAATTCATTTGTCTATGACGAATGCTTTGATAACAAATTTCAATCAAGCCGTTTTTGTGTAGGTACAGTTTTGTTTTTACACCTAGTTTAAAATAATGTAAGATAATAATCGGGGACAGCATTTTTTTATGCAAATTTCGGTTATACGATTGATTATCGTCAATCGCATGTTCAATAAAGATATTCTTATCATGTACATATGGTATATTGAATTTGTGCTGATTAGAAAGCAATTTGCAAGATATAATTTGACCTTATAATATTGATTCGATTTAAAAAATTTAAATATTTATTAGTTTGCACATACGTAGAAATTACAGAATTAACTTTTGTATGTTGTTATAATTATGTATAATAACAAAATAATAATACATATTGATAATGTTCTCATAAATTTTTGATTATAATCAACAATTTTAATAAAATATCTAATCAACAAAACAATATTTATAACTATTTATATGTATGTACATATGTATATTTATATTTCGAAAGTTTTATTTCTAAAATAGATTCTAAAAAATATAAGCAAAAATATATTTGCGGAATTATTTAAATTTTTTTTTTTTAATGCGCAATAAGATTATATTATATTATATAGGTAGAAGAGTAAGTATGTATTTATACAGATGTAGAATATTTTTTTTATAAGTTCAATATTCATTTCCCAAAATATTTACTTTTTCTGTTCAAGTGAATATAATGTAGATACATTCACTTTTTTTTTTAAATTTATATATTATATATGAAATTATGTTATATTTATGGTTATGAATATCAGGAATGGTTATTCCTGTATTATTGTACTTTCTCATAAGGTATTTTCGATAAGAATTCTTGGTGCTTTAAAATATTTTTCGGGTTAATTAAATGGCATGTCTATAATAATATAATAAATTTTAATAAATATTTATTAAAAATAGAGTAAACATGTTTTTATACTAAGTAGTACATGCTTTATAGTATATTGGTCATTGCTTATGTAATTGTAAACAAGTAATTTGGATAAAATGAATTTTAAATAAAATTTAAAAACCAGTATGTAAATGTATGATATTCATGTGGCTGACAAAAAATTCCAACAAACAGTGAAGAAAATGAAGGCCGAATTAAAAAAAATATGTATTAAAGTTTTCAAATTTTAATAAACAAATACATATAATATGTATTTTCATGAATTTAGAAACTTTTCTCACAAAATCTTATGAACGCCTTGCCTTACCCTTGTCCAATTCTTATGGATAACTTGATAGAGAGAAATCATGATGCTACTCAGTTGTAAACATGAGTAGGCCAGCAGTTTTGAAACTACGTTAATTTCCTATTTTACTTTTGGTAACATAAATAATTTAACTTGTTATTAATAGTAGAGAATTAATTATTATTAATTAATTAATTTTATGATATTTAATTTACTTTTATTTTATTAGGTTATAAATATTTCTCTATTGGATGAAATTATGTGTTTTCTTCCCATATTTCATTAACTAAACTAGTTCTATTTGGTTAAACTGGGTGCACACCTTAAAAAAATTATCATCTACTGTGGAAGGATTAATTTGTTTCATTATAGGGCCCGAAGTAGGGATTAAAACTAAGGAAATTTTTTTTTTTTGGTAACTTAATTCGAATTTTTGTGCATTAAAATTTTAAATTGTCGAAATTAATAATTAAGAGATTTGGTCCCCAATTACATACATAATTAATTTCACACATAAAATCCTAAAATCCGTGCTCTGTGCGTTTTTGTACCACTGCCTATCAGTAACTCCGGCACATTTTCGCAGCGGAACGAGTGAGAAGAAAGCTTCTTATTTTAAGTGAGAAGAATTACACGTGCTTGTGAATGTTTTTGATTTTATTTATTTTATTCGTTCTTTTTGTAAATGAACGATAAATTTTAAATTTTGTAATTCACCATTGTGTGATATCTTTGGAAACAATCTCCCATGTGCATTCTGGGTTTACTTGGGCAAGTGTCACCTTTGTTTTCTTATAGAGTAGACAACACAGTCCGTCTTTGGACCTTTTCTCATTATCAGTCGTCTCTTTGGTCGTATAATTTCGGAAACCACTTATACTTATCTATCTTCTAACACTGGAAAATCAAACACATCTTCACTATTATTCAACTCTATATTCTCATCATAATTATTATTTTTCTCCATATTGCTGACCTTAAAATGGGTCAAAAAATGATTCAATCGTAACAGTAGAGAGAGACTGAGCATCCTTTAACTACAGATAACAATTGCCAACGCCGACAATTTCGTAACATCTTATGCGTAATCATGTTAAAAATATAGGGCTACTCAGCGGAACCTGCGGGACAAATGACTGATGGCTCCGTATCGGGGCCAACGGAGCGCTAAGGGTTAATATTTATGCATGATTTGCAGAGTCAATAGTATCATGAATAATGCTTTTTAGACCAGGGGTTTTAATATTATTCATTAAAATATTTTCATTAGAATTGTTTTAAATAATAAACTTTTCAATCACTAAGGATTGTAAAAATAGATATAAGATATTTTTATGATACAAGTAAGCTTCTTACGTTTAAAAGGTTTATTTTAAATAAATAATAACAATATAGTACGCACATGAAATTAAATTGACCTTTAGTGATCCTCAAAAAAAAAAACCTTTGAGTATAAAATATCTATTTTAGCCGGCAATGTAAAATTAAATTATTATTTATTACTATTTTTTTTTTTGAAGATGTTAAATTAAATAATGATTTTGCATAAATAATTTTGTTCACAAGCCAATTTATACTCTAATGAGTAATTTAATATTGAAACTAATTGGAATTGAAAATGATGTCGTGTACTTTAGAGATTGGTAAACTATAGAAAAGAGATAATAATTTGTATTTCCATTTAATGTGTGTGTAATTGTGATTACTTTATTATTTTATTTTAATTCATAGTGATTTTATTTTAGTGATTACATATGTATACACAAAAACACATAGTACATATATTTGTAAATGTATTTAAAAGTTTATAAAGAATAATTGTAACAATATTATTCGATATTTTATTTATTTAAGTCGATAAGAATAAAAATTAAATGCATTTTAGTTATAAAACAGAAAAATATTTTATTATGTTGTGAAATAAATGAAACAAAGGAAAATTTTATATGTAGTTGAAAATTTATTGATAATCATTTATGTTAGTAATGAATTTTCTTTGTTATATAAATGCTTGCTTTGAAACGCTCGATTTTTGTAATTTTACAATTACCATTGAATTTTAACTGGTAACACACATTATCGTAATTGGGAATTACCTGTATAAATAAAGAATAATAATAAATTTGTGGTTGAATATGATATGTATTAGAAAATCTTAATAAAATAAATTATTAAAGGTCTAAAACTTTATTAAATTTTAAATAATTACTAAATTTTTTCATTAATTATCTTCTAAAGAAAAATAAATTTGAAACATTTTTTGCCCTTGGAAAACGGTAAATGACAAAATAGAGCACAAGCTCTTACTGCTTTAATACCATAAATCGAATGTTTATCTGGGAGGTGAAACTCTGGACGAATATTTTTCATCATTGTTCATTATAAATATTGTTCCCGATTTAAATTTTATGTTTATTTTATGTTGTTTTATGTTAACTTTTTAAAGAAGAAATATAGGAAGTTTAAATGGCTTTTGGGAAGGCGTTCTTCGTTGGCAATATACAACAAAGTTTTGATATATATAATCAAATACGAGTATTTAAGCCTGTCTGGGCTTACGGTATTCAATTATGGGGCTGCGCTGCACAGACTTATATTCAAAGATTTCAAAATAAGGTATTACGGGACATTTAAAATGTCCCTTGGTATGTCTGTAATGCCGATATATACAGGGATCTCACGATCCTAAGTGTAACACACGAAATTAAAAAGCAAGCAGCCAATCATAAAATGCGTTTATTCAATCAAAGAGGCGGCTCGATTGGTTGAATATCAAAACTTTGTTAGGAGACTTAAACGTACGAAATCTCTCGAGTTAGTTTAATGTTTTTTATCTGAAACAATAAGTATACGCTTTTGTCCCAGATCAAAAACTGGTAAATAATCAAAAAAGTTAGACTAAAAATAATGGTTAGTCGTTTCCGACTAGTTTTATAATTTATTTTGAGGAGGGTGTTTTTTAGTGGATTAAAGTACAATACTACTGCTTTTCGTCTGGCAGTGTCTTTCGAGATGTTTCACCCTTTTTACTGGTATAAAAAAAAAAATTTTTTTTTTTGTAAAAATAAACAAAACTTTTGTTAAAGTTTAAATTATACAAAGTAATTTTATATTAAATATAAACTGTTTCCCCTACAGATTTCCGATATTTGTAAAAAAAAAAAATTACTGGCGGTGAATTTCAAAACAAAATTATTATAGCAAATACTAAACGAAAATACAAAATAGAAACATAAAATACACAAGTTTTCTTTAAGTTTCGTTCAGTTTCTAAAATGGTATTCAACTGAATAATCAACGGAAGGGCTTGGATAGTCGAAAGGTCGAAACACGATTTCTTTAATTTGTAACAAAACTGGATTTGCAATATGAAAAAAACATTCTAATAATTTTTATTCATCAAATTACTTACTTTTTGTATCTAGCATTTTGTATCTATAGTGAAAGTAACCAACTTTTAGTATGAAAATAAAAATAAGGTTAGTATTCCAGAGTTAAAAAAGTTTTTGCTTTAATACTAGCTATGTATATAATGACGAAATGTAAATTAAGTGATCAATTGTTCTGTCAGAAAATAAGTTTTATTGTGTTGAAACAATAAAGTAAATAGCTCTGCTTCTGTTCCTTATATTTTCTGATAATTTTATTTCAATCTTCACATGGGTTTTTTATACATGCATTTGTAATTTTTTTATTTAAAACTTTTAATTTCATTTAAAAAATTTAATAAAATTATTATTCGAAAATATTGGAAAACACCTTTTCAATAAAATTAAATTTTAAATAATGAAAAAAAAAACCAAAAATAGCTGCCACTTCTTCTATATGTGGTTACTATTGAATTGGACAATGATACATTCTAAGAAATTTGAAAAGCATTTAAGATTGTTACTGAAAACTACATAGAGTGCATGTATCTTTACCATAAATATATATCATAAATATTATAAAATAATTTGGGGGCTATATTATTAATAAAATTCTTATTCATAATTTTAATATCTACCCTATTACTATAAAACAATAATAATTTAGAAAATTTATATTCCAATTTAAAGGACCTTCTTTTTTAACATAAATATTAAAATAATGATTTTGAAATGATTAAAATATGTTGTATAATAGTTTTTATGGACATCTAAATTTATTTTAGTTCACCCATTCCCAATATATTATGTACATTATGTTAATAATAGTTATTAAGGAAATATTTAATGGGTTTTCCACATATTATATGAATAATATTAAGTACGTATGTTTATACATTATAATTATTATTTCTTAAGATATGAAAAGAAAATTCTATATAGAAATAATTAGAAATTTTAACGGAAATCTCAGTTATTTATTAATTTTTATTATTAAGCAAATCTATGTAATAATAAAAAAAAAAAAGACAAAGATTATAATTTAATGAGTACGATTCCAATTTCTTGTACCCCACATAATATTCTTATGAATTCTCTATTAATATTTTGTATATGTACAATCATCATCATTAAAACGTACACATATAATATGTATATGTATTTGTTATTTTTATAATATTAAATCCTTTTTGACTAAAAACCATATGTACAATATCATATTATGTGTAATGATTATATATATAGTAGATATATATATGTGTATAGAAGATGAAAATAAAATTATTTAAAGGTTCATGAAAATTATTAAAAAGGGTGTGTGGAGGTTAATAATAAAAATTCACCGCATCATATTCTACATAAATATGTACATATGTATTTTTCAGTTTAAACGAATACAATAACTTGTAATTGCCTAATGACACGTTATATTAGGTTTCATCACATTAAATAAGGACAAATAGTAAAAAATATTAAAGTATTTGTATTTATGATAAAATAAAAAGGTAGAAATTTACTAATTCAAAAAAAAAAAATCGCCAAGCAAGGTTATCTTCATTCATTAGCCTTAATTTGAACTTTGAAATCTGATCTAATTTTTTGTTTTCTTTAAAAATTGGGCTATATAATAGGCAAATACTGTCTTGAGAGAAAAATGTTAAAAAACTAAAATTTTGAAATAATCATATTTAAATAAAAAATAATCACAGATTAGATAAGATTTTGTTAATATGGAAAATTAATCTTTAACCTTAAAATCATATCTGAAAGAAAATGAATTTAGAGATTTTCCTAGAGCACAATTCCTTGTGTTGATTTCTAAAACTTATTCAAACTCGTATTAGTTATTTTAAATTAAAATTTCGTAAAAATGTACAAGAACATACAATTACTGTCCTTTCACATACAGTATACATATGTATGTATATATAGATAAGTTTAATAAAATAAGTTTAATAAAAAAAATATGAAATTGCGATAAAAAAGAAAATTTAGGAAAAAATATCAATGTTCTAGCCCACGGCCATTATCCTGTTACCTTTATATTATTATATTTTTTTCATTGTAATTTAAGGATAATGCATAAACGCAATTTTTGTATGAATGAATTGTTAGTCTTAATCCTTAAATACCTAAAATGATTATTTTGTTTCCAGTTTCGTTAATAAAAAGTATGGATGCTTGTGCTCAAATATGGAAAAATTAAAGGAATAATTTTTAAGGTATATACATACATTTACTAATACCATAACATTATAATAATTTTTTTTGGGTATACATATTTTGATAAAAGGATTATGCTTTTTGTAAGCTACAGTTAATTTTCTTACGAGTTTTAAAATTACGAAATGATAATGAGATCTTAATTAAGATCGCTTAGGAAAGAGCATAAAATTTTCAATACAATTGGATTTGGTTTAAGTTTTCATTTATCTTTTATCTTAATTTTATTTATTGATATTATATAGGAATTTGTGATTATATGTATATATACACAATATAATTAAAAATGGGATAGCGAAATAATTTGCAGTTTTTCATTATAAAAACATTAAGAAATTGGCTTTGCTATTCATATACGTTGTATACATAGTTCGCGTTAAATTGCAGCGCTGCAGCTAATTGAACATTTTCGAAAATATTTTAGATTTCGAAAGATTTTGATTTTGATATGAAAATTGAAAAAAAAAATTTTGAATTTATACTCGTATGACAGTATCAAATAACTTTTGACTATTTCTAAAACTTTTCAAAATTTGTATGGCAATTAAATAATAAGAATTCATTTAATTGCAATAATTTTTAATTAATTGTCCTATTTTTAATTAATGGTTTAAAGTAATGATCCTATTTCAATGTTTTATTAGTGCAACATTTTAATACTGTACTGTTTCAATAGCTTCTGAGATGATATTTTTTTACTAAATAATTTACTTTGTAAAGAACCACTATTAATTTATTTCAAAAATCTTTCTTAAAGATTTTAATCATTGCATAAAAAACTTAAATTTAGAAATGCTTTATTGTAAAATTTGAATTAAATCAACAAAAAAGATGATAATATCAAGTTAAAAATTTATTTAAGATAGTCCTTCGTAATATGGTGGGTGCTCTCTGGTATGTGCATAATAGTGGTATTCATATGGATCTGGGATCCTCAGGTAAGTGAAGAGATAAGGAACTGCGCCATGAAACATAGTTTGCGTTTGGAACAGCATGTAAATGTCGATGTAAAAGCCTCCTGACTTATATGGAAGAGGGTTTAGACAAAACGACTGAAATGACTAATGGTTAGTCAGTTTGACTAGTTTTAGTAATTTATGACCATCCAGGTGTGTTTTAGGTTGGGTTAAAGTCCCTCACTTTAGACAGGTCTGATGACATGTAGGGTCCGTCTATTTTTGATGTTTTTTAACACCTGTATTAAAAAAAAACAAAAAATTTAAGAAATCCAAAGGTATATTAATATCAAAAAGAGAAAAACATTTTTTTTGTAATTTAATTGATTGTGAGCCCAAAATTCCTTCGATTACTATAATAATTATAATAAAATTTACGCTAAATTTATTTAATTAAAAAAGATTATATTTTATGTAACGATAGCTTTCCAAAAGGCAAATAATTTTCGATTTGTAGATATCCCAATGTATCTCTTAAACAAGTTGTGAAAAACTTAACCTTAACCAGTAAATTTGTACATTTCAAGGGAACCGAGTGAGGCAGGAGAACCCTTGCGTCACCGTAGCCATTCCTGACTTATTGTAGCCTCCCCATGCTTCCATCTGTAATACCCCCGTCCCAAGTATAAAGCCGGAGATAGCCCTAAGGGAGCAGTTCCCGAACGTTTTGAAATCTCTGTCTAAAACAATTGCGACGCCGGACAACCAGTGCCGAGTAGTCGCAAAGGATGTGTACAGTCTCATCACCGTCCGCACAAAATCTGCACAGGGAGGAAGATTTACAAATCTGCAATCTAACCTTGACCTACTTTTACACTAATTAACTTAGATATAATTTAAAATCCAAGTTGGAATATAAACTAACAAGAAAAAGTTAAAATATTTAAGCATACATATCAAATTCGAAATATTGTCATGTTTCCAAAAAAAAAAAATATTTTAAACTAATAAAAATTTTAAATGACAGAAAAAAATTATTTCGTAAGGAAATTTTCTTAAAATAATATTGTTCTGGTTGCAAAAGCTGTTTTATTTCGTCAAAATGAATTTCAAATTGAAATCGAAATGCAAATATCAAAGGGTGAAAGTACATACTTATATAAAATCTATTTTGTCTTTCTTTATTATATTCTCTCTTTAAGGAATCAAACCGAATTATTCATTAGGAAATGCGTTATTGTAAATTTTTTTCCAAAAACATCGAAGCACAAGATATTAATAATAATTTAAAAATTCATTTAAGGACTCAAAATTGCATTGATATAAAAAAGAGCATCTATGAAAATGTATTGTAAAGTACCTGTATTAGATGTTTTACAAGCCCTGTATAAATCTTACAAATATAATAATTGGAAAGATTAGAATTTTTCTCTAGGCACAAATAGAATAGAGGCGAAATTATATGGAGCCGATTGTTTTATTTACGTAATGTGAAATATAATGCGAAAGCCTTGAATTTCGTTCATTTTTCGAAGAAAGTATAGAAACTGAAAGTGATCATTTTACTTGAATAACTAACAAATGATTAAAATTTTATTTCATTTTATGTAAGAATGCAAGCCAGAAGAAATTTTAAAATTATTTATATTTTTTGGTCTATACGCGTACAAGGTATTTAACTAATTTTGTAAACATACATACTATAGGTAAATAGAACTTTACATATAGAAAAAATTAATTATAAATACAAATTTACTTTTAGCGGAAGCAGTGCGTTAAAGGTTGTAGATATTTTATATTTTAATTTCAAATTAGAATTTGTTAAATTTTTGAACACCATTAAATATCAAACTCATTGGGTGGTAACGATTAGTTTAAATACGTACACAAAGGAAAAGGCATTCCGTACAGTATACGTACGTACAGAATGTATACTCTGGGTACGCAATATTGTTATACATACAATTTAATTTTGTTTTAATCCACAAATTTTTTAATATATAAGAAACCTATAGAAGAATTAAATTCTTAAAATATTTCTACCACAAATTTAAGACAAGATTGTTTATATTACTTAATATTTTTTTTTTTTCGGTTAATATAAAGTCGAAAAGATTTACGATTTTTTTTTAAGATAACATTTTTTATATTTATAGTAAGTAAGTATTCTGTAATATAGTCTATCTGTTATACAATTTTTTTTTAATTTTATTTTTTGTTCAACAGTTAGGGTTTTCATTGTATTAAAAATTTTACATAAATGTATGTGTATGTATGTATATGTGTGTAAAATCTTTTAGCGGAATTATCTATACAATAATGCACACCTATACGCTGTATGTTTCTAAATCTTAAGATATAAAATCATAATAAAACATTGGGAGTTAATTAAATTATTTTGTATACGATTTTTTTTTTTTTTTGGTAGAATAAACAAGAATTTTAATAATTTTAATAAAGGCGAAAATTAGGAATAAGCGAATGGGGTGAATTTTTTTTTTCAATTCATAAAATTCTTTTAGATATTTTTTAAAACCCCGTGAATTAATTTTGTTATTAGAAGGCGATTTTATTTCAAAATTTTTCTATTATTAATTATCAGAAAATGTTTAGAGAAAGATTTGCTTATATAAAAAATTTTCTTATAATTTATATCGAGTAAAACAATATATTTAAATTAATTCCATCTTTTTTATGGATATTTGTGTTATACATACAATTTTAAACTTAATTTTGAAAAAAAAAATTCCAAATTTCATTTTGTATAATGAATTAATTGTATGTTTTACTATTACAATATTATGGAGGCTATAAAATGATAAAAGGGGTTAAAATTTTAAATAAAGTGGTCGGGTTGGTTCGTTGGTTGGTCATAAGCTATAAAATTTTTACAATAATATTTTTTTTTTTATATTTTCTTATTTTTTAAATGTTATTATAAATAAAAATGATTTTCTTGTTTTATTTTTTTTAATTATTAATAGCACTTAAGGGTATAATAATAATTTTTAATATGAATTACAAGTAAGCATTATAACAAAAGCAAAATACACAACATTGTAAAATTTTACATTTTTATTTTATGGAAGAAACGATTTAATTAATTGAGTGGATTAAAAAATTAACAAAACAAATAATATTTACAAAGAGTCTAATTTTTTAAATATCTACATTGTAATTTTGAATATAAATTGGATTTTTGTTTTTCTTGTTTGAATAAAGTAATTTTATTGGGAGATTTAGGTACTTTATTTAATTAGAGAATTGTCGCGTGCTTTGCTATGACAATATACGAATAATTAATATTTGAATTGTTTGATCTTAAGCTGTGAATAATAAAAAATTTAAGAAGGATAATTGGGAAATTTTAGATGTGGATCAAAATCGTACTTGATCTTTACTCAATAACTTGTTATAACCACCGATCGCTTTGTTGAAATTGAACGTTAATTTATATTTAACCCCTTTAAATTATAAGAAAACTAACTACTAACAAAAAATTTAAGGAATCTCATCTCTTAGTTTTTATATAAAATGCTGTTAAACTTCAAACGCGTTTTTGAAAAATATTAAAATATATGTCGTATGGATCAAAATAGCAGTCAGTCGAAAAATTAATAATTTAAAAAAAAAATAAACAATTAATCTAAAACATCAACAATATGTAAAGTGATATTTTTTAATTAAAAAGTTTTAAAGTGCGAATTAATTTTAAAATTTAAATTTAGGAACGAAATCATATATAAGAATATTATTTGTATTATTAATATATTTACAAAAACGACTGACTATTGGCTATATCAACATATTGACGACTTATAGATAAAGTGTAGATACTTTAGGAATCTAGTAGTGTTTAATATTTAGATAATTATTGCTTATAAATTAATATTAAGAATAGTAGATATTGTGGGAAGATAGGGGCTTCTCGTTTATTCAGTTTTAGAATAGTTCTAGCTTTTAGTACGTTCAAAAATTCATTCTACATACACTGAAAATATAGATCATTCGGAAATTACAGGCTGCAATATAGTGCGTTCGGAATCTTAATAAAATTTAAGATTTTACTTAATTCTTTAATGAAAAAAAATACCAGCCACGTATAGTCAATGTGATTCTTCATTTATTTAAGTGAAAGTTTCAGAATTCAAAATTCAGGCATTTTTTAATTTATAAATATTAATATGAGCGTATTGTACCCATATATGTGTCCTTCTATCACATTTGATTACAATACTCCTTATACGCCTTATTTTGTATTACTTGAAGTCTGTCAAGTTTAGTGTTGTTGCTTAAGAATAATATTAATGCACAATAGTCAAAATGTCGTATAATATTTTGATATATACATACATTTATTGCACGTTTCTTATATAGTTAACTTTCGTCTAGCAATGTAGCCACAATGGATAGTAAAGCTAAGCTTATTAAGCTATAATTGTTCCTTAATATTTTATTAATTTTAAACTCTAAGCTATCTAAATACAATGCATATTTAGATTAAAAGATTACACCTAAAACAATTGAAGAGATAAGTGGACAAAGAGGTTAACTTACTTTTACATTGTGACACATTTTTTCATTAACAAATTGTAAAACTATTCATTTTTTTTGTTACTTATCTCCTATGTCCACTGTCAATCTCGTCTTCTATTAAGTTTCTAGCTATAAGAGTAATCACAGTTGAAAATATATGGAATTTAATGATGTTCTATCCGAAAAGCTTGATTTTCTTCAAAATGTTAGTTAACCCCTTTATCCACTTACGTCTTCAATTATTAATTGTAAATATAAAATAAACTGTTGGATAATATGTGATGGCTTTAAAAATGGTTTGTATTCAGTATGTACTCATTCTCATACTATGTATATTAATTTTCATAACAGGTTTTATTAGGTGAAAATAGTTGTTTTTCTTCAAAAAAATTTGACAATTACATAAGATAAAATGTAAATAGACGCTTAGATAGTTGATATGTAACCAATTTGTATTACTAAGGGAATGATAATTATTAAAAGATATACATTATTTTTACATATCTGGTACATAGCATCTAAGTATTTAAAATAGTTTGTAATGCGTATATAAGAAATATCTGTATATGAGGATTTAATATAAATTGTCTTTGACGAGCGTAGAAAATAGTTTTAAGAGATTTTTGAAAGTAAACCTGCCAAGTACATTTAAGGTTTGATATTATAAGAAAATGATGCAAGAAAATACATACATAGTTACATTTAATTATTTTCTTCTACTAGTTATAAATATTTTTTTTTAATTAAAATTTGTATACCTATGAACGTAATAATGGGTGATTTTCTAAGCACTTAATTGAAAGCACAATCCAGAGAAATTGTAAATTTGTATATGAAATTTGGTTGGAATCGAATAGTTTAATTATTCGCTATTTTAGCCGCAATATCACCAATTTCACATTTTTCAAAGATATTTCACGTTATCCCAAAAAAATATGGGTATAATCGGAAAGTAATCAAAAATGTGCATCAATGCAGCATCGATGCAAAAAAGAGTTGCTGATGCTATACCCATGTGATGCTTTTACCTTGATACAATATTATTTTGACACTTTCTAAATCATATGTTTTTTGGGGTTTATTTTGAACAGGTTTTGTGTAAAAGTTTTAAATTTATTAACAACTGAAAATCTATTAAAAATTTTTTTTATTTTAAATAAGTTTTCGACATTTCGATATAATGGAACATTTAAAAATATTAATACCGTGCATAAAGAAATAATTAACTTTATTAGTGTTATTGAGCTAAAATAATAAATTATTTGCTTCCGAGCTTCCATTGAAAAAATTTAGCATCAATACAAAATCACAAAAAAAATTGATGCACAGCTGATCTAATATGATGCGCATAGGATTCGTATTTTTGACATTTTTGGGTACCAAACTGTATTTCCGTACTGATGCATTTTCCTACATGATTTTTAAATTATTACGATGCTGCATTGATTACTTTCCCTATTATAACAAATAATTGATGTTAAATCGCTCAAAATAACATCCGTTTTAAGGCTCGCTTTATAAATTGATATTTGCTAAACATTAATAATTTTGGAAATACATATTAGGCGTTCCAATTTCACGTTGACAGCTGTAAGAAATAAAGTTCAACAATAAAAATTCAGAAAAACCAATTAGCAAAAATATCACCCATTATAATTAAAATTTTATACTTTAAATATTATTAACATTTAATCTTAAGTTGTCTTGCAAGGTTTAGACATATAGCATGTGAAGAAGAATTTATTCTATGCTTTTAATGTACATTATTTTAGTTTAATATATTCATTACTCACATTTCTCCTTTCAATCTTAAATGAAATTCCAAACATAATTAGTTATACAAACATTAAATATAGAATTCAGGCATATAAGTGCAAGAATAAAAGGTTTATAATTAAGATACATAAGGCAAGTGTGTATACATGTACAATATATCCCAATTAATCTATTTAAACTCTATATAAATAACTATTTTGATTTAATCTAATAATGTTAAGTTAATTTAAAATATAATTTATATTACAATTATTTGATTTATATTTACATGAATTTTAAGATCTTATAAATTTTATTAATTCCTGCATAACGCACGTGTATTATAAAAGTACCTACTCGTATGTTTATTTTGGAGTGGTAAAGCTGTAGTTCCATTTCCAAATTTTTTGATTCTAATAAATATTTTTTGATTAATGAAATATTTACACATTATAAAATTTGAATATTTATGAACATACCTTGCTAATAATACTTTATGTAGTAAGTTTGAAGAAAGTAAACTAGGGAGTTAATAGAAAAGTAACTAAGGGGTTAAAAATTAGAAATCATAACGAAAAGCAATTTGAATTTAGAATTTGAAGTAGAACAATACAATCTTTTAGAATATTTATTAATTACAAAATAATTAGAAATTAATTTTGAAAATCTCAAATTTATGACAAATGCAAACAACACTACGTAACTTTTATTGCTTTGCTATCTTATTAATAATACCATATGCATATACATACACACATATTATGTATTATTATATTTATTTGGTCGGGGCCAAAAGCTATTTTCCGAATTATTTCGAAGTAAGAAATTTTACAAAGACAATGCTTAATAATTAATGTCCCGACCGAGTTATTTTGATTGAAATATCTTTGTTAAATTTTTCAGTATTCTTACTTCATACGTTTTCAAAAACTTCCTCAAGTTTTCAAAAACATATATTCAGCGGTGGGTCTACCATTAATGCAAAGTAGCGCCAGAACAAAAGGCGCCATTGAAAATTCAAAATTGTTTGATCTAAACCTTGCATTCAGCCTGATAAAGTTACAAGAAAGTGATTTACTGTACGCGATGTGCAATGTTTATTACTTGTTTGAAAACGAAGGGGGCGAGCGCATATTTTGGAAACCGTGTAGTGCGACAAACAAGTCAACAACCAGCCTGCATATATTATGATAATTTGCTTTATTTTTTCTGACTAGAATAAAAAAAATTTAACTTAAGAGTTTTTCTCTACAATTTAGTGTTCTAGCCCTTCATTTTAGAGCACAGGAGATGTCTAATTTCAAATCAATTTTTTTTAAAAATTTGAATGCTTAATATTCGAATTATTAGCAGAGAATTCGTAGAATCAGCAGAGGTTCTTCTTAGAATTCTAATTTCTTAGCACCGTTTTGATTTTTAAAATCGGAAATTATTTTTGATTTACTTTCTGAGCTTGGTGGTCAGAGAGTAAATATAAGAAGGTACTATATGGCATGTATTTACAATATGGCATTAGTTATACTAAATGAAATACATCTCAAAAAATGAAAATTCAAAATCAAAAGAAATTTTCTTGTTTGGTTTTTAAAGTTCAAAATTTTAAGAAATTATAAGCCTTTGCGTCATACACATAATGTAAATCTTTGCATCATATTTATTAACAAAAACCACAACTTCTAGGTTTCGGTAGAAAAAACAATGTATCAATCAATTATTGTGAACGTGCTATTTTAAAAAACCGTAAAACCTATGTATACACAAACACAACGTAGCAGAATGTTAACGTATTTTTGTATATTGTTTCCGGTTGAAGTCAAAAAAAAAAACAATTTTTGTGGTTGTATCCATGTGCCATCTCGAAGTATATGCGATTTGATTATAATAGGTCTGTCTGCTTACTTTCGCAAAAAAATTAAAAAAATACATGAAATTTGAATTTTGAGAGAATAACATGGAGAATAAGGCTTCTTTTAATTCTTATTGAAAGAGTTTGAAATTACATAAAATATAATGCCAATTTTTTAAAGTATGTACTTAATACTTAAAACAAGAAATGTAATTCGTAAATCTAGTGATTTGTGATACTTAAGAGCCACAATTTAACCCTCATGTACGTGTACTTAAAATTTGAGCAATATTGAACCGTTTTAAAATTTTCGTTGCGTAAGGAGATGAAATAAAATACATAGCAAAAAAGCAAGCACATTAAAAATTTTTTTATTGCTACTAGCTCTATTAGCAAATTTATTTTTAATCACCTAATCCGTTTATGGCAGTGACTAAATTGCGAATACATATACAATATCATTTGTACATATAGTCGTATATTATTTCATAAAACAAAAAATCAAATATTATTTCATATATATTACAACAATGTGCATATATATATATAAAACAGGAACCTGTACTTAAAATAAATCAATTTATTTTCCATGTTATTCTGAGCTAGCTGCATGTTGTATGATAATAATAAGGATCTCTTCCTCAAATATTAGTTTATAAGCTTTTCAATGTTCAATATTTATACATTTTTGTTTACAATACAACCTAATATTTTCTATCATCGGATCTACTTACATACATCCTATTTATATATACTAAATATATATATGTATGCATGTATGTGCATGATTCTAAAAAGCAAATATGAAATTTTCCCCATTTACTTAACAACAATGAGTAAAATTTATTATTTGTTATTCTTGTTATTGTATGTACATATAGAATATGTGTATTTTGAAACTCATTTTATTTTTTATATTTTTTATTTTTTTCTTTTTGTTCTATGTTCATCCCCATGTATATGTATATAAAAATATTGCCGAAATTTATCCTAGTTATTTCAATATTTCCGTATATCTGATGTATGTACATATACGAGCATATAGAGGATGCATGTTATGAAAGATACCGTATATAACCTAATATTTTCAAATATAACAAGTAAATATATGTATGTATGTATATATATATATATAAACGTTTAAACGTGCAGGATTTTAATTTTTTAGTTTTATAAATTTTTACTAGCTACAATTTTCTGAATACCTGGTATATTGGCCATATTCCCAAAAAATTGAGGACCTTAAAATATTTTCACTTTCATTTATTCTTTTTTTTTTTTTGGCTCTTCATATATGTATGTACATCCATACAATGCTGCAATATAAGTTTGTTTTTTTGTGTTTTAACATTTTTGCTTTTAAGGGAAATAACTATGTTGAATTTTTATTCTTACTGCTTTTTATATATGGGAATGTTATCTTCAAAAAATTGTTGTTTATCACACATATTATGTGCAGAATACTAGGAAATTGGATATATTGGAAATTCGTATAGAGTAACTATGAGATAGTCGAAGCATTGCGTGAAATCTTGTATAAATTTTCTATTGAATTTCAATATGGTTGGCTCACATATATATGCAAATTCCCATCTATATTTTTTACGATATTCTTATGATGTCACAATTGCTTTTGCTGTGTAAATAAAATTTTTTTTTTCAAAATTTTAATAAATTTGAAATTTTTAATGTAAATTGCAAATGCTTTCCTTTGGTAACTAATGAGTCACTCATTTAAATATTCTAATTTATATATTATAGATATTACGGTAATATATTTCATCCATTATAAATTGAGAACCAAATTTTTCATATACTCTTCGAATAAAGAGTTCCTAGTATGTACAATATAATATGTGCGAGTAGTGTGGGTAAGAGCACGGAATAATATGCAAAAAAAAGATGTTTTTGTTTTTTTTTTTGTTTTTCAAAATAAAAGACTAAAAAGGGTATATGAGTGTACTATAACATATTCCAAAATAAAAAAAAGGACTAAAATTGAATTTGTTTTTCCAAAAAAACAAAAAAAAAGCCCCACTACTAGTATGTCTTTCATAAATGAAAATCGCAGTGTTTTATATAGGAAGCAAAAAAACAAAATGAACAAACAGAAAAATAGAAAATATAGAAAAAGGAAAATATGACGCGTACAATATGCAAGAGAAAGTTTGTAATAATGTACATGATGATTTTTTCAGGATGTTAACATTTTTTCTTTCGTTCTTTTTTTTTATTTTTGAAATATGAGGAAAATACATTAACGAAATATTAAAGTTGGGAGTTTGTTTTATATATGAGTTAAAAATTTTTTGCAAAATCATTTGCAAATTTGTTAAAATTTTCACATACTTGTATAAAGATTCTTTCTTTTCCAATTATAAAAGATTTTATGTCCTGAAAACGTACATTTTGAGTTGCATAAATTGTTGGCATTATTTTCAGATTTCTATTTGTCAATGTGTTTTATATATGAAAGTTTTATATACAGAACTACAGAAGTTCTATTAAACAATAGTAAAATTATGCCTGTATTTTCGGTATACCAACATTTTCTTAAGTCTTTTGTTGGAGTAAATGTGTGCCGCTACCCTTCCCATCTGTCGTATACATTAGTCTATATTTGCGAAAATATTAAGCGATTTTGGTAACATTTTTTCAAAATCTAAACTTTTGCGAATTATTGCCGTGATATTTTAAGTTTGAAAATTTATTGGATATAGCAGGTTTTAAAACTCCAAACAAAAAAACTTACACGTTGTGCTGTATGTGGTTAATGTGCGTCCTTACACAGGGTGATTCTAAAAGTTATACAACAACATATACAATTGGTTAGAAGATCGAAAATTGGTAAAACTATTATTCCAGACTGGGTGTCAAATCTTAAGGGTTTCCGAGTTCCAGGGATTTTAACGAATTTTAATGACTTATGATCCAAGGTTAACTTCCATTCTGAAAAAGATAGGAACTTCAAACAAATAGTTTCTGAAAAGCCTAATAAGGGGCCTAAAATAGACTTACTTCCTGATTTGCATTCGAACTTTAGGAAAAATCAAATTTTTCCCTTGATTTTTTTAGTTTTTCTAACTGGATAATTTCGTAAGCAATTTTTTAAGACCTTGAACTTTTTCCTAGAATTTTGCCCAGCTG
The DNA here is from genome assembly GCF_029603195.1 of Condylostylus longicornis. NCBI lineage: Eukaryota > Metazoa > Arthropoda > Insecta > Diptera > Dolichopodidae > Condylostylus > Condylostylus longicornis. Next base: position 12,760,493 of record NW_026577973.1, on the reverse strand, counting down.
CTTAAGCTTTAATTTAAGTCCTCAAACATTAAAAAAATTTTTATGTTACAGAAGATTTAGTACAAGAACCATAAATGTTGTGAGGCACAAATTCAATTAAAATCAAACCAGACGTTGATAAAACTAAAATTAAATTCAATTTAATGTTCCTTTATCAAAAAATCTGAAAAAAAACGAGCTCCTTATCCAAAAAATTTTCAAATTTCTCGAAACGAACACTAAATTCTCCTGTGAAATTCACCTAGTGCGGCAAAAATTTATGTTTTTCTTCTTTCAAATTTATTTCTACTCAATCGCATATTTTAAATGAATTGCTTTGTGGAATACCTCTCTAGTTGCATCAACCGTATGCCAATTTTTTAAATTTGTAAAAATATGTTTGAAATTTATTAATCTTATTAAATTATTTATTAATTATTTATTGGCTTAGTAATGTTAATACCATATCACTTACAAGCTCCATTTTGTTCAAAAAAATTAAATTTTTCTATTTAAAAAAATTTTCTTTCTAGCACAATAAATGTCAAAATTTATATGGCATGTCTTTAAAAAATTCGCTCCAGCTGGATAATTTTAACAACTTCAGATGCCAAATGGTGTCTAGATTTCGAAAATTATTTTTTTAAATTTTTATATTGCACCCAATCTGAGAAAAATGCATTTAAAAATTTCAAACCATATAGGTACCTTTTCTTATAAAAATTGGCAAAATAAAAAACCTATAAATTTTTTTTAACAAGATTACTAGATTTTTTTTTGTTTTTCGTAATACAAAATTTTAGTTTTTCTTTTTGAAAATTTCAAATTTTTTAAAATCATTTTTCGTTTTTCAAATTAAAAGTTTGTATGAAATTTCGTTTCAATTTTATTATTGTTCTTCCAAAACAGCACTCTCGTCATCCAAAATTAATGATGGTTGATAACTACAGTGCTTAAAATCCTCTTCAATGTCAAGATGCTTAAAGCCTTTAAGGGCCTTTAAAATCTTGACATTGAAATGGTTGTTGTGATACATCTGCTGTAACATAAAATATTTTTTAATGTTTGAGGACTTTAATTGAAGCTTAAGCAGCTACATAAAATTCTAGAAAAAAAATTGCAAGGTTTGCAAAAATTTTTTAAAAAATTTTCTAGCTAGAAAAAACTTGATTTTTCCTAAAGTTCGAATGTTTGGTAATGCGAAGGTACAAAAAATACAGAATCAAACAGCATGCCTATTTCAATCCCTTTACTAGGTCTTTCAGAAATGGTTTGTTTGAAGTTCCTATCCCTTTCAGCACTGAAGTTATAATCAAAAAAATTTGGATAAGTAAAAATTTCGTGAAAATTCGATCTTCTAATCAATGTTATATTTTGTTGTATACTTTTCAGAATCACCCTGTATATAATAGATGTAATTCCATATTTCCGTATTTGTACCAATTAGAAAAATTTGTTGTTGCAAATCAAAAGTAAATGTTGTTTAGTTGTGTATATACGTCTTCATTCAAAGTCTAATAATATGGTTCTATGAAACCATCAAAATATGCAAGTATGAAATTGCGGAGATATTGCCAATTTTTGGAAAGGAAACGTTGTTTAAATACACAACAATTTTTCTTTTTGGAAAAGAAAGGGTTTTCCATTTTCATTCGTTTATGAATTTTTGTTTTTCTTTTTTGACTTTAAATTTACTACTTAATGTTGTTTAGTCTTTGGTTGTTGTTTTTAATAATTTTTGGTATAGGAAAATAAATTTCCAATAAATTTATGTGGTAGACAAAAAAGTTCTTGGTTTCTGCTTTTATTTCTGGAATTCTTTTAATGGATTTATAATTTGAATTTTTTTGTTTTTGCTTTAACACACATACGTTTTTCCTTTTATGATGAACCATTAGGGCTTTTTCATTTTGTTGAAACAAAATTAAAATTTATAGACTTTATAAATTGTGCACAAGGATATTATTGATTCAACAAAAAAAAAATTCAGAAATTAGAAGCGGAATTGGTTTTTTTTCTGGATTCAGAATTAAATTAATGAATTATTTATGGCCAATTCAAGTTTTGTTGATAAATGGAAATAAACAAAAGTTTTTTGCCTTATTAATTGTTGAGTATTTGACGTATGCAATGCCATCGTGTTATACTTACTTTGAAAAGTATCAAAGTTTGATTCGTTTTATGGGAGTCCAAAATTTTCAATGTAGGCAATGCATGTCTTTTTGTAAAAGTTTAATTTTTTTAAAAAATTTCTTGACGTTCTTGTATAATTGGAACATTCCTCGAGATAAGTTCCAAAATAAAGGCTCCACTTGTCTAATATTTCATCATTATTAATTGTGAGTTTTATGTAAATTGTGTTACTATATTTTTAAACAAGTTTTTTTTAAATGAAATGCAGAATAAGATTCGTATTTGAGAAAAAAAAAATTCGACAAAAAATTCTTAGATCGCACTATGTATTTTCAGAATGGAGTAATAATTCTATAATGAATCTATTCCATTTGTTTGTCAATATGACTTCAGATACATTCAAGCATTTCAAATTTGAAGGATGTTAGTAAGCTTCTTCAACAAGATGCTTGCAAAATTGCAAATTTCGTCAAATATCGCTGTTAGAAGAAAAATTTTCTTTAATTCGAAAAAGCCACTTTTTATTTTTTTGCTATTAAATATTTTGATATTCTTGAAATTCTTTATTAAAACCATCGCAAGGATTACTTGTTTAATTTTTAGCTGTTCCCACATTAAAGTTAACTATTCTCATTTTGAAACTAAAATGGTTTAAAAATTGTTGACTCGGAAAATTATTCTACTCGTTAAAATGGGGTCAAATATTTAATTTTAGTCCTTTGACTTTTTCTTTATAGTAGTCTTGTAGCGAATCGAAAAAAGAAAAATAATAATACAAATTTTCGAGAAATTTTGAGTTTTCAAAAAAAAAATTCAAAAATTTTGAGTTTGACGAGCTTTATCTCGAAAACAGTGACTCAAATCAAATTGATTGTGAGACCGTAAATAAACAACAATCAATCGTTTGTGAAACCAGCCCCCGATGGTTACTCTATGTCGCAAAAGTTTAAGTATTTATTTTATGCAGAAAAAATCTAGTACCTTTTTTTAGTAGGCTGTAGCTCGAAAATGACTATATCTGCACCCTATCCACCCAAACAACTTTTTGCTGGAAATTGATCAAAGAATCATCTCTTAAATTATTTGCCACCTTATGTGGAACACCCTGTATATCGTAAACATTTAATAGATTATATTAAGAAAAATCTAATTTTTGTACTTTAGTTTTGGTGGAAAAACTTGCACTGTTGAATTTGAACCAAACATTTTTTTAACCCGATGCTATTATTACTAGACATGCCTAAGAGAATTTTAAGCATGAAGTTTTGGAAACTTTAAGTGTGAACATTTTTTTTTATTTTATGGTACGATATTTAAGATCGGAATTATTATATTGGAAATATTATATTTAGAATTAATTAATGTTCAATTAAAATTCAAAAGGAAATTCAGAACATTATTTTTAAAATATTTAAAAATTTATCTTATATCAACATTATCATTTCACATAGATTAGAAAATTCTATTAAAAATTCATAGTTTTCCTTTGATATTATACATAAAATCCTTTATTATTCTTAACTGTATATAGATTTGCCCTTAGATTAATACAGACTCATTCAATATTTCAGAATAGCATGCAATTCTTAATCATTTCATTTTTTCTTTTCTGTTTTTTTCTATAATTCTGTAATCTTTTTACATCTTATAGTATTGCGGTTAACAATTTTGTTAACATTAATAACATCTTAACTTTTAACCATTTATCAGAAAATTATATATACATATATAGTTAATATTGTGCATATATATAAAAGGATATTTTTTAGTAATCCTTAATAATATCCTTTATATGAAAGGTTTTTTCTTTTTTTTTTTAGTCAGTTTTTGAATAAATGCTCATTAAAAGTGAAATTCCGCCATAATTTTTGTTGAATAAATTTTAAGGGTGGCGTTAATTTGTTGAATATGCATATTAGATGTCATTTCTTTTTTTTGACTCTCGAAATGATAGTGTAAAGCAAGCAAGTAAAGTACACCTCATCATTTTATTTTTATTATGCGGCGGCGACCACTTTATTCTAATGGTATGTATAAGAGCATTTTTATATTTTTTTATTTAATTTAATTTGTTATTTTTGTTTTGGTTTTTTTTTACGAAAACGTTATACCAGACACTCTTATACAATTTAATGACAATTTTTATTTTAGTATGCATAACTTCTTGGTGCTTTTTTATATTCTGAACAAGTGCAAAATGTTATAGTTTGAAACGGTATTTTTGATGAGTCCTTTTTTCCACATTTTTCTTCTTGTTTTTGCTTTTTTGAATATTTTTAGTTAATTTTTGTTTTAGTTATTTTTTGTATAGAAAAGGGCGATATTATTGGAATTAAATTTGTTTGGTTTTTGGAATTTTCACTGAACAAAATTTAATTTTTTTTTTTTTTGGCTCATATTCGTGGATTATTTTCTATAGATTTGAAATGTTATTGAGTTCCTTTAAGTATGGAGTAAAAGAAAAGAGAATTTTTTTCTTTTGGTTGGTACTATAAAAAAGGACACTTTAATTTTATTGTGTAAAATGTACTCGATTAAAATGTATAAGATTGTCTAAAGAATTAATTTTAAATGAAATGAAATTTTATTCTTTTATAATTTTTTAATTTTTTTATTCATGGACAAAAAAATTATTAGATTTTTGTTTCTTCTTCTTGCGCTTTTAAAGTTCCATGCAGCTAAAAAAGTTTTTAATTTGATCATATTATATTTACACATACAAATTCTTATATACGAGTACATATGTAAATGTTAGTGTTTTCCATTTACTTTTTTTTTTTGTATAATTGCTACGTGCAATTGAATTTAATTACTAGATTTAGAATAATTTTATGATAATGGTTGTATATACATGTACAAGTTACTGCCATGTATTCTTAATTGTTATAATTGTAATTGAAAATTGTTAGTTATTATTTAATTCATTTTGATTTTGAATTTTAAATGAAAATTTTATAAAACAGTCTGATTTTAATTTTAATTATTATACCCAGTATTAAACATTAAATTTTATTTTATGTAAAACTTACTTGAATTCATTTCTGAAAAAAAATATTGAAGTATACAAATGGATTAATATTTTTGTTAAATTATTTTGCACGTTTAAGAAATTTATTAATGAATATTTTTTTTAGATTGAGATGGAACTGATAGAACATAACTTTATTGATGCAAGACATAAGAAGTTTAATGTTTTTTAGACGAACCTATTAATATGTTAATTAGGTCTATATGGTTTTTATGAACACATGCAGTATATTTTGTGGTTGATTGAGACTTATGATTTTATTAATAAATCTACTAATTTAAGACTCTACTGATTTTACCAATGATACGGTTTTTCGATTAGTCCATTCAAGTTGTCTTACAGTTCAAGTATAATTATATTGACATTATTCATTTGTTCGAATTTTCTATAATTATATTAGTGTTACTTTATTGATTCTGCATTTCTCTTTGTACTCAGTGGTATAGTAAAATTTATTATGCTGTTAAAAATAATTTTTTTTTTTTCATGAATTTTCAACGTATGTCAAAATCGGCTGCGGCGATTTGTCATCGACATTTTTAACCTATGAGATATCGACTGCGGCGAGTGAGAAATGTAAATGCGGGCTCCAGATTGACATTCAATTTTTAGTTTTAATTGTATATTTAATTTAAACGCGCGATAATATTTATATTTAAACGCGCCACACATGCTTTTGTATGGACGGTGTATATACAACTGTACAGTTGTTATATACACAATACACCACTGTGTATAAGTTAATGATTTTTATTTAATGCATTCGGTTTGTATTGAGGCAATAGTTTAGTTAGGTAGATGAGCGCAACGATTCTACAATCAAGCAGTAATTGCAAAAATTGAAAACTGCATTTCTATCTGAGCTCTAAAGGAAATAGCGATACAGTAATTTATTTACGTGTGTATAAACAGAGGAAAAAGATATTTTTGCAGTAAGAAGAAATAATGAACACAATTTCTAACTGAGTATTTCACAACCATGTATATGTTTTAAGTGCTAAATTTTACGACAATTTAATGTGCGTTTTTTTTAATTTTTCACAGATAATTAAGTCGAAACTGCAACGTGCTCCAGAAATATTTCATACCTTTTGGAATTTTTGGCGAAAAACGCTTCGAATTTTCTGTGAAAAATGGTTTCGAAAAATATCTTGATTTCAAAGTCTTTAATGGTTCAATAAAAAACGTTCATTTATTGAACAATTCAATGGTTCAATAAAAAATTAAATCAAATGGCTCAATTGTTGCAACACAGTGACATAAGTTAAAAAATATAATTTCTGAATTTATAAGCGATAAGAAATAATTTTTGATTTATGAAGCGATAAGTGCTAAAAACATTTCTTTTTTGTGCAAAAGCTTGAAAAATATTGCTTATATCGAGTATATTTTTTTCTTACAAGCAGAATGATGGGCCAAATTATGAAGTTGAATGGACTACATGTCGCCTATGGGCGGTACTTTTGCCAATGGACGGCAAATTTTGCAGACGGCTGCTCTAAACGATGGTATATAATATTGTGCTTTTCACTGAATCATTCTACATATGTATATTTTATTATAACAACAAAACTTAATTGTTAACTCTGTGTACTATACAATATTTTTAGTTTTAACAATTTGTAAATCAAAATAAATTAAATTTGAAACTAAAATATTAATTAATCAGAAGTCACAATGACATAAAAACACAAAAAATTCTTCATTTCCTCACTCCTTCATATTTTTTAAATGCTTTATTATGTTTGGTAACATTTTCATTAATTTGTTATATAGAACACTTTTCAAAGAGCCTTTTCAATTAAATTTCTTTTTCTATACTTGCTTAACGTATTTCTATATGGTTCTATATCTACATATCTATAAATTCAAGTACTTGCCACTATAATAATGTACTTGCATTTATTTCTGTTGAAAAATTTTAACAAAATTATTTTTATATGTTCTTAATGATTTGGTCATTTCGAAAGATTCCCATCCTTCCTTCACTATGTTCCATTCAACACAAAAACAAATTGTTATAGTTATATGTGTATGTAGGTATGTATATATTTTATTTGTTTTGTATTTTCTATTAAAGAACATAAAATGTCGCTTTGTATATCCTGTAAATATGTAAGAGAAATACAAAAGAATAAAATAAATTTCTAATTTGTAAAATTTCTTATAGTTGAGTGAATTTAAAAGTTGGTCACATTTCATATGTGGGATAGTGTGAAATGATTTTACTTTTTCATATTTTTTTTTTGTTTCAAATAAAGTCCTGAAAATATTTTTTTGCACATTATGTGTATTTGTTTTTTATTTTTTTGTTTTTATTTTAGAAGAACATGTTGGCCGGAAATCAAATTTTAAAAGGGATTTGCCCGTAAGGTTTTCGTTTTTTTTTTGTCTTGTTAAATATCTTTAGATGTGTAGATGGGTGAATGATGGGTATGATGTGAATACTTTCTTGTTGTTGATGGTAAATAAATTTGATTCATTTAATCTGTAAAATTGCCAGAAAATAACAAGTTGAAGATTGGAATGAGTTTTTGGTTATTCACAAGTATTCTATTTGGTTAGTTGCTTTTTTCTTGTTTTCTAATAAAAAGCATTGTAAATTTTTTAAAATTACTTTATTATCCTTTAATATTGATAAGATTTTGGAATTTATATACGTTTGAGGGTTCCCAGAATCCATTATATATTGTTTCATAATATGTGGTCAAGATATATTTATGCTTTGTACATATATATTGTATATAAATTATATAAATTTTTTTTTCAATTTTCAATAAATAATATGTGGGGTGGTTTTCCGGCAAAATATAAAATTTGTTTTTTTTTGTATCATCACAAGTACATTAAAAACAGACGATGATTAAATTTTTCTAAGAATAACAGTATTGTTTTTTCTCTTTTTGTTTTCTATTACAATTTTACTTTGAAGAAGGAAATTATAAAAAAAAATAATAATGTAAAAAATAGCAACATACCATTTTAGAGAAATAAGTTTTAAAATTAAATTTGTAACACGTATTGAAAAAGACATCATCGTTAATATGTGGTGTTGGGTATGGGGATGCTTTACTACTAAAATGATGTTGCAAATACCTTTTTTCAAAATTTTATAACTATATACTTTATTAAAGGTAATATTTTCATATTTTTTGATTTAAATTGAGTTTTCGATCTTTTAAAAATTAAGGTCTTCAAAACAATAAGAAAAAAAAACAAAAATTTTTTGTTACATAAGCGCTGCCATTGCATATTAACAATGTTGATTTGAATGCAAAAAACTTTTAAAGCGTAATAACATTCAATACCGAAAATGACAATTTTACAGCTTCGATTTCGGAAATTTGTGTACTATTAGTACTCGAATGAATTCTTAAAATTTGAAAATCAACCAAAAATCATTTTTCCCATTTTTTCTTTTGCACGAAAATGTAAACTTTCTTAATAGAGAAATCCCCGTTGAAAAATGAAATTACCCGATGGGAAACTGAAGATATGTACACAAAACTAATTCACCACCCAGTCTAAGATGTTTTTCAGAATGATTCCGCAAATTCTTTAACGTTAAAATTTCGTTTTCAGGCTGCAAACTATCTGACGCATAAAACTTTTACGGACATAAATCTAGTAAACTTTTTATCTGTAGTTGACTTTTAGTTTTGGTCATCCGCAAATTTCCAAAACAAAAATAGTTTTTACAAAAAAAGGAAAGCAGGAAACGTGCAAAGTTTTTAATTGATGATTTTAATAAATTTTACGATAATTCATATAATAAAAGAAGTCACTAAAAAAAGAAAACAGTAAAAATCCTTCTTTTGTTTCATCAAAAAAAAAAGGAAAATGTGCCAAAAATGAAAAATTTTATAAAATTGATACATAAGTTACCTCTTCAGGTATTCTTAAGTCATTTCAGAATGGAGAGAAATACTTTTGAGGTAAGCAAAAAAAAAAAATTTCACAAAAGTTTAGTAGGTTGACCTTATTTGTTAGTATCTACTGAAACTGGTAAAACTTGCGTGGCAAAAAAGCAACCGGTCGGATAAAACTGAAGCTATAAAAGTTGCTTTCTAAATGACAATTGAAGGGTTAGCTACTGGGTTATTTTTTCATTATTCAATTTATCCAATTCAAGAGAGGACCAACATTTTTAGCATATTTGGAAGAAGTGAAAATTTTATTCTAGCCGAGAGTTGGTATCAATAATTTTATTAAAGATCCTTCCTCCTAATGCCCCTTCTGTTCCACATTCGATGCCACTCTTTTTTTTAATCTTTGAATAATAGTTCTAATTTATATGAAATTTTTTATTTTAACTTCCAAAATTCAACTATTTAAGTTTTTCAGGCTGTCTACATATAAAAATAAAAATCTACAATTTCGACGCTTATTTGACTTTTTCTAAACGTTTAAGAACTAAACTTTGACTAACAGTAAAAACGTAGTAGATTATCCGTAAACTCAATCAAATTTCAATCAAATGTTCCAAGGCTAAGCGAGAAATTTTTCGAGCTCTAATCAGAAGAATTTCAAAAATTAGATGAAAACTACAAATTAATTAAATTTTGTTCTCTACATATTGCACGATATTTTGTGTTATCGTAAATTTTGAAACTGTGATAAATGAAAATATTATTAAAAAATTAATTGTCTTTTTGTCATTATAAAAAGGTTTTCATTTTAATTAATTTAATATTTATTGTTATTAAACTATAATAATTTTTATATACACAAAAGCAAACCCAAAAGTTTAATGTTATTTTAATAATTTTCAGAGCTCTTCTAATAATTTTTAATGTAATAAAATAAATAATTAAAATTCAACACATTAAATTTCATTTACACCTGCTCCGCATCTTACTTTCTGAATTTTATCCTTATATCGTTTTTTTTTTTGTTTAACTCATATAAAGGATATTAATAATATTTTAGCACAAAATAATAATTTGCATGTTATTATAAAAACACACGTCATAGATGCTATTTAAAAGCAATTTTTATTTGAATATTTTCCCTTTCTGCGTTTTATCTATCGTATAAGTATGTATATATTTTTGTTTGAAAATATTTATGTGTGTTTTAGAAGATTAAAAATAAAATTATTATTTTTAAAATACGTACCCATGTACACAAATTTGCACATACGTACATATTTTAAATTACATTATTAAACTATTTTATATTAAATTAAAAGTTCATATATATATGTAAGTATGTTTGTAGTTTGCATAAGAATTTTAAATAAGTTATGAATATAAAATTTAAAATTCTAGCCACATTGGCGCTAACTATAATATGTAGCATGTGTGCTTGAATAAAAATTTATGACTTTCAGGTTTTCTAAAGAAAACTTAAGAAAAACAACAAAAAAAAAAATTTAACAAAACTAAAAATGTCTAATATTACACTTATTATATAAAGAAGAAATAAAATTAAACTTTTATTTGTAGTAATTTATGTAGAGCAGGAAGGGTTGCTATAGAGTTGTACAGGTTGATGAAATTCGTATCACAATTTTTGAATTTTAACGCATTGAGTCGGATAGTATTTTACTTGAACAAATTAGGGCCCTTCTTATTCGATCTAGTGGTATCTAATGTATTTTTGTTTCTCATAAATGCTTACTTTTATTGTAAGTACAATATGGTATGTATTGCAAGGATAAGTCTACTGTAGAAGCCTCAACAGACAAATACGGTTATTTGGTTTGTTATTGAGAAGGTCTTCAATAGCTTTCCTATTTTTGCTAAATGACATATTTAAAATAATAATTGTGCTTTAAACTTAGCATGACTTTGAACTCGTACTTGGAATCTAAGAATATAAAGAATTACTAATAGATTTTTTGATAAATTACCTATTGAACTTTAAAATAATTAAATTGTGAAATAAATAATTTTGAAAAGCAGTTTTGCAATCTAGCACATAGCACTAGCACATTGTAATTTATTTGAGTATACACATTATTTGTTTATGAAAACATCCTGTAATTGCAAAAAGTTTGTAGATTTTCTTTAATTATTTTACGCGAATTTTATACGATCTTAAAAGAAAACATGAGTAAATATGTGTTTAGTTTTGAGAACATAAGTGTATTTACATAATTACAAACTAACAAATCATACATTAATGTATATACAGTGAGGGAAATTAATAATGACATACACAAAATTTTCTTTTTAGTAAATACCCTAATATATAATGCTTAGAAGAAATTCTTCAAATTTAGACATAATATTGCGAAATACACTCTGCGAAATTCAATTAAAACCATTAAATTTTTTTAACTTTATTGGCTCTTAGTAGGCTTAGCTTATTTTATATCGACTGCGTATATTTACATTTGTCATTTTAATGTTATTCAAAAAATTATTTTAATGTGCATGCTTAAGTTCGTCGCGTGAAAAACACAAAAAACTAAAAATAAAAGAACAAATTACTGTATTACGATACAAGCGAAATTCAATTAAAACAATTTCAGTTTTGTTTTTTTTTTCCAAGCAGATTTAAGGCAAGCTGTATAGTTTTTCGTTCAATTTATTCGTTTTCTTAACAGCTTAATCGGATTTGCTTAATAATTTTAGAATTTAAAGTTCCGATTAATAATGGGTAAAGGTAAAGACTTGACAAGTGAAGAAGTTGCTAAAATTCAAGCATACAAGGACCAAGGGTTATCAACTCATAAAATTGCTTCAAAAATTGGACGGTCTGTAACAACTGTGCGAAACGTATTAATTTTCAAGGAAAATAATGGCTCACGTCGTACAAATAAAAATAATCATATGTGTATGTGTGGAGAATTTATTTGAAATAAAAAGTTTGCCTTATTTTTTAACGGTAAATAAGGGCAGGCTAAGTAAATCAAGCAAAAAATAATACTATTACTCTTGAATTGCTGCCAATAATCCAAATATAGTCGCTTAAACCAAATTTTTTTAAAGATAAAATGTAAAGAACACACCAATGCCGCAAGACCTTTCAAACGTATGCTCTCTCAGTTCATTACATCTTCTACAGCTTAATTTATTAAAATTTTTAGATTTAGATAAGTAGGTGGGTAAGAAGGTATATACACAACAAAAAAATGTTGTTTCAATTTAGAATGTCCAAATATACTCCTAACGACTTCTTTTTTTACTTTTAAACACAGCTGGTTCTTTAAAACTAAACTCATTTAACTATTGATTAACAACTTCCTCTTGAACACATTTATTTCTTCATTAGCACAAATATTTTTACTCTACACTGTAGTGTTCTAAAAAAATTATTTTTTTTTTTGCATATAAATGACATATTTTAAATGTAGTATAATGGGATTAAAATAGTTTTCTTTGAAGATGAAAATAATTTGAAAGGGTTGTTGCTTGTTAGAACTTCAAATAAGAAAGATACTTTGTAAGTATGTAAATGCAAGACAAGAAAATAATCTTCTCCATTTCTAAAAAATTATTGGTTTATTTGTTGCTATATGAAAAGATGAAAATTAATTGCCATAAATTTCCTATTAAAATTATATAAAATAAGACATAAAAAATATGAAATAAATTTTATGTTTTTATTAGTTGTGGTTTTTTAGAAAATAGTTGGAAAATTATTATAGTGGTTTTTCTAAGAAATTATGAATTGATAAAGAAAAAGGTGAATGTTGCATTTACTCTTACATTTTCTTTGAAATAGTTTTATGAAAAAAGGTTCAAACAATTTGAAAAGAAAAAGGATTCAAGAAATTGTAAATATTTCTTTTTGTAATTTTTTTTATAAGATTAAAAAAAATTTGCATATTTTAAGTTTAAAATATAAAAATTTGATAGAAGTTGGTCATTTTTGGATGCATAAAAATCAAATTTAAAAGAAGCATTTTTTTGTCTGTAAGAAAGGTTTTAAAGATATTTAAGATATTTCAAATTATCATAAAAAATATTTTATATTCTGAGGGGTGAATTTTTTAAAGATAAGTTCTTAGTAACTTTAATTAAAGTTTTCTTAATATTTTACCTATAAATTATGAAATTTTCTAAATTATTTAAAAATACAAAACCACAACATCTAAGAATTTTGGCAATTAAAATTTCTTGCTCCCATCCATTTGTTAAAACAAAAAACGTTTTTAACATTTTAGCATTAAATTATTAGGAACTTAGATATATTGTTTAATTACGGCTTACACGCCAAAGATTGTTCACCGATTTTTTTTGATTTTATTAAAGTTAAATGAAAGTTTAATGTGTACACAAATTCTAATCAAAGAAAGTATGTATAAACCATGTTTGAATATCGAAAATTTGAGATCTATTGATTATTTGATTTTCGTCATCAAACTACTGTAGAGGCATGAACTCTTCGTATTTTGGTTTTATTGATAGTAAGGTACTCTTATCAAATCAGAACTGAGAGTGCCGCACTATCTGATAAACATTTCCAGCAATCGGAATACTACATATTTCACAATTCTTATATTATGATTTGAGATACAGGTTCATCTAATTATAGCCAGGGATTTGTTTTTTGAAGATTGCTGGAATTTTCTTGGGCAGAATTTACAATTAGGTTCTGAAACATTTCAAAATTCATATAGAGGTTTCACAAACATTTCAGATAGAGGTTCAGAATCTAGGTTCTGAAACATTTGCGCTCTTTAAATCTAACGTAGTATTTTCTAGGGTTACATAACATCTGTAATATTGTTTTACTATTTAGATTTTAGTTATCAGTTCTACAAGAACTGATAACTAAAATCTAAATAGTACTGTGATATTACAAGTACTGTGTACCGGAAATGAAGTTTCCGGTACACAGTACTTGTAACTCAAACAATTTAAAAATAAAGTTGGGTCAAACCAATGGTTTGTATTGTAGCACTTTTCCCTTCAACAAGTGAAAATTCTGCTTTTAAATACAGTCTATGTATACCTATCACACTATTAAAATTATTTTCATTCATATACAAAACTATTTCTAGGATTGCATATAATTAGGATGATACATACATGCAGTCTTTGAAATAAAGCAAAAATTAATATAAAGAGAGGTTATTAACATAATGCTCGATTTTAAGATTTAATTGTGTGAGTTAAGAAAAATAATTATATTTTTTAATGTCATGGAATTTACCGTTAACCTTTTTGCGTTTATAGAAATTTGAAAAAGCTTGCGGTTTCGGAAATATAGGGTGTCAAAAATTCAAATTTTACAAATTTCAAGGAGCGATAACTTGAGAGGGGGTGAAGATGGAAAAAAATTTTCTTCTAACGAAATGAACTATTTGTTAATGTCTAAAAGCTCCTTTTAAAATTTCAAGCTTCTGCAGGCTGGGGTCTAGAAGAAAAACGACATCAAAAATTTGGAAAAAAAGGACTTTAGATAACGGTAAATTTGAACGGCCATTTTGTTTTTCTAAAGTTTAACTATAATTTACCGCGCTAGGGAAAGCAAGCCGCTGCCTTTCTGCGTTTGCAAAATTTCAAAAATGCTTATGGTTTCATTGCAACAAATAGTTAAAAAAGGCCATTTTTAGGGTTTTGGGGGGGTATAACTTCTAGATTGGGGGAGATAGGTAAAAATTTTGTTCTACGGAACTAAGTTTCTAGTAAAGATCTATGTACATATAAAATTTCAGCTTTCTATCTTCAAGGATGTAGAAGTTTTGTAAACAAAAAAAGTGTCCGGACAGAGTGAAACTAATTAGCACTTTTTTTCAAAAAATTTTTGGAAAAGTGCTAAAAAGTATGTACTTTTCAAATATGTACAATCCTCTTCAGCGAATTTTTCAGCAAATTATAAAATAGTTGCAAAGCTGATAAACAAAAAAATTTTCAATAAGGTAGTATGAAAGCTAACAAACAAGCTAAATTTTTGTATTCAACATAATGCAGGAAGGATTTTGGATTTTAAAAAGAATATTTTTATAGATTATACACAAGTAGAAAGTATCAGATTTTAGTTGAGCGTGTCACCGTACCTATGTGCTTCTGAAAACATCATATTTGTTACATTAATATCACATTTTCCATCCCTACTTAGGGCTAGGTTTTCTAGAAACTTTGGATGTTCCGTGAGCTTATTTTCTTGGATTTATTTTATATTCTAAGCAAATATATTTAAAGATTTCTAATTTATAATTTATTATTTTTGGCCTCATTAATTTATATTAGAGCTATTATATACTTTAGTTTAATGTATTTAGTTATAGATGACGGTGTCGCTTGGTAATTGAAAGTCGTATTTTGAGACTAAATGATGGCTGACGCTGAAATTAATATTAATTAATTTGAATTTATTTAATTCAAATTCAGTCAATATAACAAAGTATATTTTAAAATCTTCCCACAAAGGTGTTCTTTGTTCTATACTTATACAACTTAAATTAGATTGATTTTGTATTGAATAATACAAAATTTTACCGAAAGAAATATTTTTATTATTATGCAACATTATTATAAACTCTCCATAAGGATAGTTAAATAACAACAAAATTAAGCTGTATAACAGTCATAAGCTAAAGAATTATCATACATATACGTACATATAATATTATGACTAAATGAACTCGTAAATAAACTAAGTATATTATAGTTTACCTTTTATAAATTTAATAAGATCAAAGTCGAATCAATTTCTATATTTGTATATACATAAGTGTGTACATTTTACATGTACTCTTACACTATTTAGCATGTATAGTTTCTATATTTATTTTATCATTGGAGATGAGTTTTGTTTAAATAACTATTTATTGTATAACGTACGTCGATAGTTTTAATTTTGTTTATTTTGTCATCAAGTTGGAATTTCAAAAGGATTATTTGTAAATTTAAATTTTATCTTAGAAAATATAATTAGTCAATTTTAAAAGTTATTCTTGTTTTAAAACCCTTTCTATTTTAACAAAAATTTTATTTTTACAATATAAATTAGCCATGCTTCATGATTGTGTTTTTGTGGAATCTTGTTGAATACATAATTACATAGATATAGTATGTGTACAAAATTAAGGTAAATATAAAAGTTTCCACATATCTTTGCTCAATATCATATCTCTTTAAAGTTTGTTAATTGAGTTATACAAGTTTTCGAAAATTATCCCACCCTTTGTACTGTATAGAATCGCGGTAGAAAATAAGTTTCCATCAAAATACTTATATAACACAATATCGTATACAGTTACTACTTGGAATATGTATACAATTAAACCTGTGTATTACAATTATAATTCTAATATCCTATAGAATATGTAAGTATATGCAAGCATGTTTTGTATAATATGATTGTCATTTCATTATATAGCAATATAATACAGAAGTTGGGGTAAATATGAGAAGTAACTTAAAGTTACAGGTATTATGACTAAAAATACAGCAAGAATATTTTATACTTTTATTTTATGGTTCATATTCTAGCGCAATCTAGCCAACCATACATATGTATGTACATAAAACAAATCACAAGGAAAAAAGGATCAAAACAA
Source organism: Condylostylus longicornis (assembly GCF_029603195.1). Classification (NCBI taxonomy): domain Eukaryota; kingdom Metazoa; phylum Arthropoda; class Insecta; order Diptera; family Dolichopodidae; genus Condylostylus; species Condylostylus longicornis. Next base: position 12,743,892 of record NW_026577973.1, on the reverse strand, counting down.
TTTGCTTTGGTCTTTTAATGGTTATTTCTTTCCATCTTTCATTTATTTTGTAATATCCTGAATTTTATTTTTATGTCCATGAACGTCGTTCTTACATTGTTATTTTGTATTTTACGATTTTCACCAAAAATATATTATATGTATATTTATATTTTAACTGAATAAATGATGCAGGAGACCCACAATATGTGAAGTTAATATAATTGTTAGAGCTATTTTGAAGAAAAAAAAAAATAACAATAATTAATTTCGTTTTTAAATTCCTTTTAATAACTCTGAAAAATATGCGTAGCTTAGATAATATTCACGATTTGTTTTTCATTCTATTCTGGGGTAGAATAAAATAATTATTGTCATTTCCAGAAGTATTTTTATGGTATGGAATAAACATTCGTACATATTTTAATTTCAATATGTTTTATATTAACATTCAAACTTATGCTTTTCTATACAATGGAAGTTAAAGATAATTTTAATGTTTTATGGTGCATAATAATATGAATGGCAAATATAATATAATATGATTTAAGATCTTATTCTGGCCAAATTGTTTATATACATATTAGTAATTAAAACTTGAATACTGCTACAGAATTTTTTCAAAATATCCGTGGTTATATGGCTACAATGGTATATTAATTCGACAGTATAATTGAATAAAAATTCAATACATAATATAAAAAATGTCGTTGGTCTTATTCTATATATAAAATATGTGACTTAAAAGCTTACTAACAACATATTCATATTATGGAATTTGCACAAAATAAGAACATCGTAAGAAGAAATAAATTTTCTTCTGGTGCATAACTAAATTTTGAATAACTTAATTCTGAAATGCGGAAGTATTTAAAAGTATATGAGAAATTAATAAAGATTGCAGATTCGTTCTAATAAAGTTTATGTAGAAATCATCCATGGAAAATTTTTAATTGGAATTAGTGAACAGTATTTGAAAGTACATTTTATTCAAAAACAAAATTATAAATACATGTCATTTATCGGACGGTATTATTAAAAATATTATAAGAACATAAATTTTTTCTTTAAAAATTGTAGATTTTGCATCGAAATTATCCTGCTTTCGGGATTGTCAAATTGATCATTAATCATTTGATGTTATGCAAAAATTGAAAGGTAACAAATTGACCAATGGCAACAATTACATCATTTATATCATATGTGCAAAGACATTGACTAATGAAGATAAGGTTAATGTAAATCAAAAAATGGGAATAAAATGTGTGCTATCTCATTTTAATTTTTTCGAGTTTACCGGTACTATCTCTTATCGCTGTAGGATGTTTCCGATGAAAGAGCCTTGCATCTTATTAAGGTTGCAAACCTGATAGTGTGACATTTGCAACTACATCTGTAGTTATCAATAATAGTAGCTAATTCAGTTTTTACGCAAATGAATATGAAAAATATGTTTTGAGATATCTAATAATTCAAAAAATTCAGAATTTATCTCGGCAATCTTTACTTTTTAAGTAAATCTTTAATTTTTAAGTAAATTCAAATTACTTATTTGTTCTCTAAGTAAATTAGGACTAAATTTAAGATTTGAAGCAAAACGGCTAATAAACTTCTTATTGGAATCACCAAAATTGTGAAATTTTCTTCTATAGTAGGATTTTCAATTGGTCATCCGTGCTCTCATCTATGAACAAAATCTTATCTGAGAAGGGTCTTAAAATAATTCAGCTTACACGAAAAATCTTGAAAATTAATTTCTAAGTGCCTAATTAGAGAAATATTTCAATGAAAAATTAATTTATAACCGGATGACACTTCAATTTTGGTAAAATTGAAATTCACTTTTTTGAATGCTATTGCTAAACCTTTGTATTTCTAGAGCAGGGATGGCAAACCTTTATCGGACTGCGTGCCAAAAATAATTATTTTAGAAAAATGTAAATACTCGCGTGCCTTAATATAAACAAAATATATTTGTCATTTACACAAATATGTAAATTTATTTATAACTGACATAATCTTATTTATACATACATACATTATAAATATAGAATTAATGAAATTTTTGTTGTTGAATTGCTCCCGCTAAGACATCAATATCAGGATAATAACTAGTTGTTTTTAAAGGAAATACAGGCTTCACAGGCTTCACTTAAAAAATTTTTGGAAACAATTTTTATATTTTAAGCAAATATAATATCGGAAATATAAAAAATTTTGCACAAAAGTATTTATTAGCGCGTGCCAGGGAAAGTAGAGACGAGTGCCACCTTAGGCACGTGTGCCTTAGGTTCGCCATTCCTGTTCTAGAGCAAAGATAATTATTTAATACATATTGCAAATTACATAATTGTTCTATAGTTTACTACATTTAAAAGAATTCTTAAGTAATGTTCGTTTATAATTAAATGAGTTTTCTCAAATTCAAATGACAACAAAATCGTAATTGTGACTGTGTCATTATAAAAGTAATAATATTGCAATACAATTTGTAGCAGTTCAGTAAAATTGCAATACTAAAACTGTTATATATTTAGGTATTAGACAAACATTTTGTATATTTTCTAGTCGTTTCATTTTTATACCCTGCACTTCGTGAAGGGTATATTAACTTTGGTATGGAGTTTGTAACTACTTGAAGGAGCCATCTGCGGTATGGACATGCATATATATTCTTGCTCAGCGTCGATTTAGACATGTCCGCCCGATCGCACGATAACTCAAAAACGAATAATGCAATCGACACCAAACTTTCACAAGTTTTCTCTTTTGTGGCAAGGACGAACCCTATTGTAATTGGACTAATTCGGACAACGGGTTCAAGTAGCTGCCATACAACTCAAAGAGTTTATTTTGAATATTGCAAAAACTAATTAAGCTATAAATATAAAATTTTGTATACATGTCTCCAATTATATTCTACACATGCTCTAAAAATTTTAATGGAATAGCTGTACCGGTTCGGGTGGCTGCCATACAACTCCAAAAGCAAATTTATTATATTCGGAAAAATAATAAAGTCAGATTCATGAAACTTGGCAGTTGTGTGTCCAATTATAGGTCAGACATATTCGTGAAGTTTCTATATAATGGTTTCACAGGTTTGAGTAATTGCTACACAGCAATGAGAGATGCAGGGTATAATTCAATCGGTTTATACCGACTGACACGTTTTTACTTGTTTTTCTTTATAAAAATCGAGTAAAAAAAGCGATTTTGTTTAAGACTTCAAAGGAAAAATAAATTTTTATTGTAAATTGGTTTTACTCTCATAACTCTTAAACATTAATATTAAGATCTTTCCGAAAATAATTTCAAATTTTTTTTTTTTATATTTTTTTGTTAATATTACAAATATTTTTAGAATGTAAATTTTTCTAAATTTCATTCTATATAACATATTGCATACATATACACATTTTGATTATATTTTAATATTATCTTCTATCTCATATTGGAGAAAATGAGAATGTTTGTAATCGCACCAAAACTACATTAAAAATTGTTAATGTTTTTTCTATATGTGTTGGCATAAAGTGCACACATAGTCTCTTAACTGCATATTTTAAATTTAAATTTACCAAAAAAATAGAAAGAGTAGATAATTTACTTGATATCTTTATAATGCGCTCCTGTATAGAGAAATACAATTTTTTTGTGTTGGAATTTTATTATACAAACATTTTGTTCACTTTTTTATATGACATTTAAACGTAAAAAAATTAAACCGCAACTGAAGGAGAGTATTGAAATTTATTTGCTTCTGAGACGTTGTTAAAGGAAGAAAATTAGATTTTTTCATTTAATAATAGATATTAAATTTATCTGTAATTCTGAATGTTAGATACCAGGATCTTATCTTTTTGGAGTTTTACATGAAATTCGATAAAAAAGAATGAGTTAAAAAAAAGTGTTCTCATACTGATATTAAAGATATTTGAGTACAATAAAATTTAATTTATAATAAAAATTTATGATGCCCTTCCATATACGTTGTCACTTAATTTGCTGGGTGGATTAATAATATTTTTTCCTATGTTTCACCCTTTTCTTGTAAGAATTTGTTTTGTTACCATTTGTTTTCAAAACTTGTTAAATGTTTAAGATGAGTTCTGTTAGTGTTTTGTTGGGGTCCGTACATAAACTTGATTTAATCGAACAAGTATTTGTAATAATATAAGCGGATATTCGCAATTTGGACCCGTCTTAAGAAATTAAATATTTAACTGGATTTAATTTTATTATTATATTTAATAAAAATTTAAAATAATACCAAATACATCTACATCAAGCCACCAAGCTCAGAAAGTAAATCAATTTTTACAGAAGTAAATTTATATGAAAATCTTATGTTGATTCTACATTCCATCTATATTAAATCGGCTTGAAAAATTCATTTGAGAAAAGAAATTTAATGGCAAATTCGAACGTATCAGTCCTTTCCGGTCTTCGAAATAGTAGGACACGGAATTACAGAGAAAAATTTTTGAATTAAAAATTAAAAAAAAAATTAAATCAGTTTTAATCGAAATAATATCTTGAAAATCCTTCTAATTGTTTGCCTTTATAATAGTGAAACGGCTATTATATATTATAGTCATTTTCGGTCTTCCAGTCATTTTCGCCTCAAGTCAGGTTTTTTCTAATAGAATTTCGTCAATGGTTTTTAAATATTTTAATTGAACTCAATTATCTTTTTTATTAATCCCCTCCCCCCCCACCTGAAACTAATGAGAACTTCTGCTTCTACTATTTTCGTCATGGTTTTACTATTTGAGATTTTTAAGTTAAATAGGTTGTGTTACTTGCTATAGGTTTGAACTCTTTCCTATTTTTTATAAAATTTTTAAGAAATTTATACAACAAATTGTACTGAATTTCAAAATTCAACTCAAATTATAACCAAACAATTACTCAAATTATAACTACTCAAGATATCTATTTAAATGTCACCTCCCTATCCACTAATTTACTTAATTTCATGTTCATAATTAAAACAAAATATTATTATGCAAATCAATTGTATCTTAAATGCAAATTATTCATAATATATAAAATTTAATACTAAAAATGACCTTAATCTAAAAAAAATTTTAAAATCAAGAAATAAAACATTTATTTTAATTTTGCTTACCCTTATTTTATGTCTTTCAATTTTGATGATTTATGAACTAACAAATTTCCTTTTAAATTATTTATTATCATTTATTTTGCATGTAATTTTATAAAATTTTTCAAAGAAAATGCCCAATAAACTCCCAATGAATAAACAAATCTTTATAATTATACTTTGTTTTATAAGATACATGAAAAAAAAACAATACCATAAAATTAAGAAGAAACCAACCCATTTATTGACCATGCAAGAAAAAGGATTACACCACAAAGAATTTATAATAAATCTTTTATTAAAATAGCTAAAATTTGTTAAGTTTTCCTTAGAAACAAAGGTCTTACAGACAAATACGAATATTTTTATTTGGTTTATAATGATATATCAGGGCTGGTCAGGCTTCTTGATTATAGTTTGAGTTATCTTTTAAAATTTGATATTTCTTGAGAGTCCCAATTAAAACTGTATTAAAAAATTAAGTTATTCAAAATTCAAGATTACGGAGTCATCAAGAGTGACACAATTTGCTTCTTTCAAAGCTGAATATTAACGGTACATTGTTCCAAATTCAAAATCAGTTTGAAGTAGATTAATTACGGGCGATTGCGCCAGTAATTATCTTAATAACGAATTATATTATTCTTGATTTGGGCGGAAATTAAATTTACTAAGAACTTACTCTTTCATATTTTTGTTCAGTAATATTTTGTTTTCATTTAGTAGCATGTGGTTCGCGAGCTACAGGTTGGCTACCTCTGTAATATATATACCCCTGTTATTCGATCAATATAATTATAAGATATTTGTTAAGAAAAGCCAAAAAGTAAATTTATACAAAAAACAAAAGAAAAGACATACATACAATCTTATGAATACAAGAAAATCAGCCTCACCCATTATCATATGGTGTGGTCAAAATTCTTCACTGCATTTTATCTTTTGTGGTTCAGTCCACCTTTGTCTGTTCATTATATACACATACATACATATTTTATAATTAAAAATTTCTTTATATTTTTGAATTCTTTTGTTTTACATGAGTAAATTTGTATGTATGTACATAGATAGTAAAATTGTATAAATGTTAATCAAATATAAGATTTTCTGCAAATCCTTTTGAAAAGTGTTTGTAGTTCTTTTTATTATTGTAACATAGGTGTTCTTTTGATAAAAATTTCTTAGGCAAGCGATTTTTAATAAGCCTTACCCATTTTAAGATAAAAGATAACTCAGATAAAAATTATTGCTTAATTCTTTGTCTCAGCATTGTTTTTTAAATATTAAATATTATGGCTTTTCAATGCGAGTCTGTAACTTTGTAAATAAAATCTTACTTGAAAAATTATTTCTGTATTCATGAATTTATGCCTATCAAAACTATCGTCATATTTTTCACCTATATTTTCGTCAGTTTATTATGTCGAACTTTTGAATTAATTAATTTTAAAAACTTTAGGTTTGGTGTCTTCTATCTCGAAAAAAATATAAGAAAACATGCAACGAAAGTAACTGCATAAATTAACAGTTATTCGAAAACAAATTTTGAATAACAATAAATAGTTTTAACAAAATTTATTACCAACAGCATTGCTTATCGATCATGATCACATCATATTTTATCTTTATTCTGACCCTCAATATGATAAGGAATTTCTGTGATGTATAATTTTTGGACTGAAATAGTCAAGTGGAAACGATTTGAAAAGCCTATTTAAGCTAACCAAAATTTTTGCAATTGAAAGAAATTGTTACTACAAGAACCGTACTGAATTTCAACTCAATCAAAGAAGCGGTTCAAATAGCTGCCACTTAACTTAATAAATAATTTATTTACGTCGTAAAGCTCATACAAAGAAATTTTGTATGAATGAGAGGAATAATAGTGCCTCTATTCTAATAAAATTTGGTTGCAAGTTCTTATGACAGTTGCCATACAAATGTACGCCAATTAAATACAAAGAAGTTTCATAACAGAACCATTCTGGAAAATTTTAATATGCAATTTTTCTGTAAAAGTGTCAAAATTCTTTTGAAAAACATTGGTTCGGGTATTACACAGTTGCTGTATAAAATCAACTCTATTTTTCCTCATTTACAATAATTTTAATTTTACACAAAGCGGGTCATACTTAAAATCACTGCTTTTCGTAAAAACTTTCCAATTCTATAAAACAATATTTCTCTTTTCAAATTTCTTTATACTATTGAAAGATATAGGGGAGGTCCAAAAGATATAGGTAGACATGTATTTGTATGTAAGACACTCATCTTAAAATGAGTCTTGATAATTATTAAGAAGATAGAAAAATAGCTCCCCTTTTCTTTTGTATAATCACATTGAACATGTTGTTTATGTTATTCTATTTATGTAAGAATTTATTCGTATATTGGAATTAATACAAATATAAGAAAGTAAAATGAAAAATGTCCTTGTAGAAGGGATTTATTATATACTTAAGTTTTTATATGCAATGTTATTTGCCCCGACAATTCAAATTTATTTTCAAAAATCTTTCTATTTCTTATACTTATATATAGGTAAACATTTCAGTAATGTGTAAGATGAAAAATAATAATATGAGGAAGAAAAAAAATGAATTGCCAGCACTTAATTTTATCCCTAAAATTGACATTAAACATCCTTGTTGGAATTAATTTATTATAAATGGGATTAATGGAAGAGATTTTTTTAAGTAACTCTTATATAATTTATATATGTATACATGAAGTACTATTATAAGGAAAGGGATAGTTTTTACTTTATTAAGAAGATGATTGATTGTAGCATTTAACATCGTTTATAGCTAGTGACACAAGTTGTTTCGTGTGTTTATTTAATTAATATAATGTTGTTATAAACCAAAAATAACAGTTTTGTTAAGTGATGTTAAGATATTTTTAATAATTTACCTTTATTCGCTATTTTATTGAGTAGAACAGAATTGAGTAGAAACAGCAACGAGAGCACTAGAAAGCGACTCACTCTATTCGATTTCACACATTTACAAATACCCTTTTCTAGGCATTACTCCCAAATTGTAGGAGAATTCACTAGCGAATGCTTTAAAGATAATAGTTTAAAGGACAATATTTGAAAGAATTATTCAAGCGAATAATGGAACCCGGCACATACTCTGTGATTTTAGATAATTTAGGTTGCCATTTTGTGATTTTTTGGAACATAACAATAAGCTTTAATGACAAGTGGATATAATACAGAAATAAGTAGGAAATGAAACCACTAGCTTCATATGTATATGAAAAATTTATTGCAGCCAATAGCCTTGTTTTTCCGTTTTTTTTTATTTATTTTATTTATTCAATTTGCAAGGAAAATTTTTGAACTTTTTCTCTATAACACCAGAATTAATTTTTGTTGATCGCTAGTTCAGAATTTTTTTAACAAAGAAACCTTGTGCCACTAAAATTATAGTTATCTACGTCAAAAAAAAGAATGATTTGCTGCAGCATTTGCCGGATATTAGCAGCACTATTGCATATAGTTTCTACATTAAGTTAAAAATAGAGCAAGATCAATGTTACGCGCCGAAATGTTATAATTCATATAAAATATACATGTTTAAATGGGATTTCCCAGAATAAAGTGAAAGTACCATCGCAAATTTCACCGTTGGCGGTGAAATAGCCTAAATTTCATGTATGTAACATTATATTGAAAATAATGTACCGTTCCGCTGTTATTCCGGGTTAACAACAGAAATTGTATGCCGTTGCCTTTAGTTATATTTTTACAATTAAGTTTTTTGTTTTTTAATAATTTTGAAATTTTGGATATGTTAAGCTAGAAAAATTTAATTTCTTTTATTAAGTTCATATAAAATCATTAATACAATTAAAATATTATCAACTTGTACAAAATTTCTGTAATCCATTCTTCCTATAAAATTTAAAGTATTTTTTTCTTAACTACTATTTTTTAATGCAATATATTTGAAAGTTTCTTTAAAATTTTCTTAATTACCAAAAGAAATCTTCTTCATTGAATATTTATTTGATTTATACAGTTGAACCTCGGAAAAATACAGCTTGGCAAGAGTAAAATACACGATATATTTGGCCTATACAGTTGGACATAATGTGACTATCAAATTTCATCAAACTAGGTTTATTAGTTTTTGAAGTATTTCAAATAATTCTTATGAGTTGTTTGACAGATATTCAAAATTTTTGTTCGATTTGGCCAATAAAAATTTTATACGCCGTCCTTGGAAGAAAAGAAACATTTTCTGAAAGTTTGGTGGTATTATTGCTGTTTTCGGTTTTGAATTATCGTGCGAATGAACATGCCTAAATCAAGGCAAATTTTTACGCTAGTATGCGTGTTCATATCGTCTGATACCTCTTTCAGGGAGTTACAAACAAAAAATTGTAATTGGATGGTGTAACAACGAAAAACCGTCCATAACGTATAACATAAAAGTTCGGGTTCCATTTATTCGAATTCAACTGTTTTTATAACTTTTAATTGAATGAGTAAATTCGAAAAACTTTAAAATCAACTTGAGTTGCAGACGGTATCGAATGTTTTTCCTTAATTTAAAATATTCAAAAAAGAATTTTTATTAAAAAAAATGAAGAAGGAAAGAGAAATTTCTTTATTCTATTGTCATTGTTTTCATCCTCTTTTTAATTACATTCTTTTTAATTCAGTTTTCATAGAGAAATTTTATACAAAAGAAAAAAGTTTAAAAATTATTTTATTTCACATTAAAAATAAAATAGTAAAGATAATAAAAAGTTTTTTTCTTAACTTTTGTAACATTTGAAATGCGAATTAAAACCAAAAAAATTTCCTAAAGAAAATCGGAATTCAAATCTTACTTTTACCTTAAGTAAACTAAAGGGAGTAAAATTGCCATACATAGTGGCGTTGATCCTAGTTTAAATGTTATACAATGATTAAGATTTTATCAACTGATTGATAAATATCAACTTTTCGTATTACGAATGTCTACTGTATACCTGACTCTTTGACTTTAAGAACCTTTCCGTTGGAGCCATTTCATAGGAAAATGCAAAGTAAGGAAAAAAATCCAATACTTATCGTAAAAAACAGCTTTGTTGCTGACATCTTTTATTGTTCCATTATTGTGAATTATACATAGGCATATACAATGTAATCTTATTATTAAGTTGGCAGAAGATTTTGGTTCTTATCAAAACTTTTATGATTTTTCACAATATTTATTTCAAATTATTATTAAATTTTCCTATTTTCGCCATAACGGAAAATTTTTATACAAATTAATTTTTTTTTTCTTGACGTGCATAATACTTTTAAAGGTTATTGGTAATTATGTGGAAAAGACTGACTACTCGTATATGTATATGAAAAATAGAAAACAACTCTGCAGGATATTTCCTAGGAATATACTTAGTTTCAAAATAAAATTTTTGAATTTGTTTTCATGGCTCATTAGCATGCAAATTACAAAAAACTTCAGTGAAGCTTTAAATAAATTTCTTTTTTATTTTTTTTTGTCTGTTATTTTAGCCATAGTCATATAATTTGTTATATGTGAGTACATTTTGTAAAAATTGAGTGCGGATGGTGTAATTAACAGAGAGTTGAGTGTAGATGTAAAGATTAACAATGCTTTTCCTTTTTCATTTTAATTTATCAATGAAAATTTCTTACAGAATTGATATATGTACAAATGTATGTACACAAGCAAATTTTTGTAGTTTCTGGTCATATATTTTTTTAAAGTTTTCGTAAATTTTAGATTGAATTTATGATGAAAAGAATGAAAATAGAATTCTGGTAAAAATTTCAATGTTTCTAAAAACTTTTCTTTTCAAAATATTTGAAAAATCATCTGATGCTCTTAATTAAAATTTCAAAGTTCAAAGAGATGGAAATTTTTATATCTGAATATTTTAAAATCTTTAAATGTTTTCAGTGTTAAAACAATTTATAAAATATAAAAATTTAAATAAAAATTTGGCAAAATATTTTCTAATTTTTGACATGAGATTGTTTACAAGTAAGAGGTTTTTGTTTGTAAACACTGTCGTTGTAAGCGTGTAAATTACGAACAGTAGAAAAATTTCTAGAACCAATTTTGTTTATTGCTAATAAAAAAAGTTTTGCTTTTATACGAATGCGGATCCGACTGAAACGCGGAAACTCTATGTGTTTTCGTGTTAGGAAATATTAGGAAGTTTTGATAAAGCATTGCATCTATCGCGTGGTAAAATGAAAAATTAAATAACGACTTTTGAATTTGTAATATTATACAATTATAAAAAAAAATAACTCAGTGAGTACTCTATTGATATTTCTTAACTGATTACGAGTTCTACCGGTAGCAAATGTAAATTAATAAAGTTGTATTTTTCAAAAATCTTAAAGTTTTATAATCAAATGTTCATGTAAGTTTGTCACGTTCGAGATAACTTTTCAAACATCTTAAAGTGTTTAAACAAACAAGTGATAAAAGTATGTGTATAAAATTTATGATGTGCGTTACTTTTAACACGTTTTTTCTTAATTATTCTATAATATACATAATTATATGATCACAAATAAATTTATGAGTAGACACTTCAAGTAATTGTGAGTTCAAGTTATTTTGTATGATATTTTCTAGATATAGTTATAGTTTTTATCATAATATTTAATCAAAGTCCGAACTTTCGAATAATAAAAAATTATGTTTAATAATTTGAAAATAAATTTATATTGCATAAGTATGTTATAGGTATTCTTAAGTATGGTACTCTAACTGTAATAAGAATCGTAAAATTTTTACTATCACAAGCTTTTATTATTATTATTATTGTATTTGTTTTAAGGTAATGTATAATACAGATTTCAGGTGTTTTGTTTGAGTTGCTAACCATAAATTTAAATCTTAAGTACATTTCGTGATAAACGTATATAATATGTATACGCTGTGTATTTTCGATTAGATAAAAATTAATCAAAGACTCTATGTATTTATTAAATTTAGATTGCATATATTGTGGTACTCGTATCACGGGTTTAACAAAAAAAATTATCGTAATTAATTACCATATACATACAATTTAGTTAGCACTCAGAAATGTTTGTTCACAGTATTGCTTATACAAACAAATTGTTTGATTTATCTATATACATAATGTATGTGTACATATATGATTTTATAAGTAATACGTTTTTGTTTGTATTATCACGATTTATGCAATAAAAAATAATTCTATTGAGAAAATTTATTTGCCTAGTAATAAAAAACAAAATTTCGTTATTAATATCAGGATTGCAGTTTGTAATCATTATTTGTAGATTATAAGGTTTTTGCATTACCAAAAATTATTTGAATGAGCAGCTTTTCAAAGTTTGATTTTTAAATTTTAATAAAAATGTTGGAAAATTGCAAATTTTTGAATTTATTTTTTATTTGAATTGATAAATCAATTTTTGTCATTTACAATTCTTACAATTCTTACAATTCCTTAAACTGAAAATTATGCCTTAAGTCCAATTGAAGGGTCCGATTTTGCACATGCTTACATATGTTTCGAAAATTAATTGCTTACTGAGCGCATTCTCAATTAATATTTGTTAAATTTGAAAAAGTTGTCTAGATATCACAATCACCAATTTCAAATTTCCTTACAAGGCGGGATTGGAAGTATTAAGCAACACAAAAAATTAAATAAAAAAGCACCTATTGTATTTTAAGCCCATATATAAATTTTAATCAGGATTCCCTCTGGTTTCGTATGAGAGACCGTTTATTAAAAAAACCGTTTATATGTTATTAAATATTATTTGTTTTTCAGTGGTTCCAGTTATATGACATCCTCAATAAAATAAAAACTTGTTAATAATTTTGTACTATATTATTGTGGCTTAAAATATGTATATTGTGAGTTCGAATTTTTTACATAATCTGGAATTGGGATTTTTTTTTAAATATATTTCAGTATTTCACTATGATTGAATTAAAATTTTTTTGCTTTTAATTAAACCTTCTATTAAGAAGAGAGGAAGGATGTGAGGCGTTGAAATTTGGGATTATTTCTTTGTTTTTAACTGCATTTTTCTAACAATACTCTCAGTCTATTAACTTATTTTTAAGGAAAAATTAAAAAGTTGAGTCAACCTATTAAAAGTAATGTGGGAATTGCAGAGAATATCAAGCAATCAACTGTAATAATTGCTTATATAAGAATAAATAATTATACCATAAAATAATTGCTTAAATTAATTAAATGTATATTCATTTGTATGCATATTCTTAATATTTAAATTAATACAATTTTTCTTTAACAACACCAACAAAATTTTATGAAATAAGGTGGCGAAAATAAAGGGACAAATTATGATCACTTGAAATATTTAAATTAACAATTGTGTCTGAAGAATTGATATTCAAATTAAGTTGGGGGAGAAAGAGTGTAAAATTTATTGGACTCTTAGATAAGCTAAGTCACATACGTATACATTCAGTTAAAAACCAAAATAATTTTATTTACATATACATTTTGCTCTATATAGATATAAATTTGAAATCTAATCAAAAAAATTCTTTCGATTATTCAATTTATTAGTGATTAGGAAAAAATTTTTATTTATATTCGAATAATTTAAAAAAAAAAATTGATCTTTGTTTTTTTTTTAATGTATAGGATTTTACCTAATATTAGAATTAACAAAAACCGTTATCTTCACATTATCCAAAAATACTAAACTTAAACAATTTGCTGATTTTAAAGAAAAATTTTTGAAAGCCAAAAAAAATGTGTTTTAGGTACAAATTTGAATTTTAAGTTTTTGGAATACTTTTTGCCGTCTTCTCTTTGTTATATTTCTTGGAATAGCAACAGATTTCTTAGAACAGTTACATTGTGCACTGTAGGAGTTCTATGTTATAGACCCTCTATGTTATAGGCCATACAGTTACAGTTGATGTCCTTTTTTTTTAATTTTAAAAAATTGTTACCATAAGATTCAGATTTGTTTTTTTATTCTAACGATATCTGTAATAACTACGACATATGACTATGATAATAAGAGTTGCATAGTTAGCTAATAGTAAACAATATTTATATACACAACTTTTTTTCCTGAAAAAATTTTGTGTATAGATTTAAAACTAAACGAATTCATGGCTTTTTTGAAATTTCGCGAAAGTAAGTATGTACCCAGAATTAAAGGTTAAAAAATTTTAAAGATTCGTGAGTTTGTTATTGAAGAGAACGAAAGTTTTCACTTGGAAATTACATCGCATTTGAAAACTATTGGACTTTCACGTAATTATAAAACTGAAAAATTCTTTTAAAATTTTATGTACATACTTTCAAAGCTAGGTTTTTCGATTCCAAATAATTAGAAATATTTTTAATAATATGAAATCGAAATCCGCATGTTATTTTAAATATTTTACTTTCTTCATATATTATTTTACTTTTGGAAATTAAGAAGAAATATCAAAATCCTTTAAAAGTGAATAATTTAAAATTAAAATAAAAAAATATTTCGATTAATTTCACAGCATTTCTAATATGGTTTATGTACGGTCTACGAAATTTTTCATATTTTCCAAAATATTCCACAAAGAATTGTTGAACCGAATTATGGCTACAATTTAAGCTACTTCTCGTATATTCCCATTGTTTTTCTCTATCCTTTTATCCATATTGAAATAAGGATTAAGATAAAGAAAACAACAAAAGAAAAAAATTTTCATATAGACAAACTTTAATATTATTTTAATTTCTTCTTCTTTATTTTATTTATTGTAACATGAAAAATCTCTTTTATAGATGAAAACATTAAAAAATATCGCATATCGCGATTTCTAGTTTTTATTTTTAATATTTCTTAATTCGTATAGAAATATAAAAATTTTTGAAAAAAAAAATAATCTTTTTAACATAAGAAGCCTTTTTGCTATCCTCTACTACTTTATATATAATGAATGATGTGAGTATATTTGTATTAGTATAGAGTGTAACCAGATGGCATTCTTGTTATGCATAAAACAAACTGTCAAATGACACTTTCCGTAACCCGGGATTAAAGGAAACATTTTTAATGGAATGAACTTTTCATTATGGAAAAGGTATTTAAATCAAACTTAATAGAGAGTTTTGCTTAATTTTGAATTAATTAATTGCTAATGACACCCAAATTAGTAAGATTACAAGTTATCTATATAAGATTTCTTACTTCATTAGTCAAATTCTCTTAACTGTCAAATTAATTGACATATTAAAATGATTTGACATATGACAAGTAGAATTTTTTCTAAACACTTGTACTGACACTTCTACTATCTGCTTGCAATAGGAAAAATGTACTTCTTTTGTATTAGAATTAAAATATTAAAGTCACATGCGATTCCCCGCTTGTGTCACCACCTGGTAAGAATTTTATTTTTTTGCTATGCAAAAATAAGGATCATAAAAAAAATTTCCATTTCGCGGTGTATTATTTTAGCATAATTTTTACTTCAATGAATTTTATGCGTTCTTAACATACTCCAAAAATGATTTTAGTGTACAAAGTTGCGGCTGCAAAAAAAAAATTTATTTTCTATATAAAACAAAAATTTTAAATATCAAAAAAAATCTTTATTCATTTTATTTTCCATGTTCGTGCGTGTGTGCACTAACATCACAGAAAATCCTTCAGTATATGTCCTTTTTTTTATTGCGTGCATTTAACGAAACAAGGTTGTAGATTGATATATGTATTTTTTATAGATTTTTATTGTTATATTTGCGAAAAAAAAAACTAAAAACATAAAATATATAAAACGATACATTAAAAAAATCCACAAATTTCTTAAAATCAACCTTATCACCCTTATGTTACCTATATAATATAGATCCTTGTTATATCAGAAAAGAACGAAAAGACAAAAAAAAATTATTTGCGAATTTATTTAGTTTCTATGAACTATTCATAGGAGAGTAACTCTTGTAATTATGGTGAATGAATGTGATTATATGTATATAGCAAGCTTAAGTAATAACAAATGAGAATTTTAAAGTTTTCAGTTATAGAAGAGTTTATTATTGCAGAAAAATTCTATGCTTGTGAACACATAAATATCAATAAAGGCTTGTTTAAGATTTTTTTTCGAAAAGAAATTTATTGGATGTTTTTACCGGAATTATTCTGAATGAAAATTTCAAGCTATATTGATTTAATTTTAATAATTGTAATATTCATTTGTATAATAAATTTTAATATGAATATTGTACTATTTTTAAAACAAAGGTGGAAAATATGAAAAAAAAATAGTTATACAAAGTGAATAAAAGACAAGTTTAATGACTTAGAAAAGTGAGTAAAATTATCGCCAATAATAATTTATTTTCTCTTTCCAAATTCAGATTTTTTCAGTATACGAAAACTTTTTTTCTTCGAAATTGAATGTAAATTTTCTTCGAAATTGAATGTAAATTTTCTAGAAAAAACTGATTTAGTAGTCATTTTCACAATTTATCATAGACAAGTACAATTTATCAAGACTTGATATATTTATACGTGACACACTTAGACCTATTAAAATTAAATTAATAAATTCATTATTTTTCTCTAATGGAATTTGCTATCTAACTATATTCCAAAATTTTATACTTGAAGAGCTTATATGGTTTCAATAACTTATAATTATATTAAAATAGGGGATTTTCGACAATTCTTACATGGGTTTCGATGTAATTAATAAAAAGTTCTAAAGGAATTCGTAAATTTTTTGCAAACTACCCGCAAAAATATTTTAAATTAGAAGATGGTCGTAATAGAATGTTGAATGAAGAATTACTAGAGTATATCAAAAATCAAAATGTTAAATATTCAATTTCTGGCAGATTAGTAAGTATGTGTGAAAAGTATTTTAATTAGGTATATAATTCAAAACTTTCAGTTTATGTTTGATTTATGGAAAATCCCGATAGAAGTGAAAATGCGAAATAGAACTACTAGAACATAGATTTCTTAAAAGAATGTTATAGAATATGAGTTGATTTTAAAAAACATAGAGCTTTCACAGTGGTTTTGAAAATAAAAACTGGACTGGTTATAATAATGTCACTATATTGGTAATGAGGTAGAAATGTTTTTTTAAAGAATTAATCGGTAACATTTATTTATGAATGTTGAAATATCACAGAAATTTCGTCAATATGTAAAATAAACTTTTTGTTTATTGACTTTTTGATTTTACTTTAAACGCTACGCCTAAGGCAGCCTCTGATTTGAAATCATTAAAATGACATATATCATTGAAACAAATAATGCTTATATTGCTACAAATTGAAAAAATAAAAATAAACATTTGAAACATTATTTTTGGTGCGTGTTCTTGAATAAATAAAAATGATAAAAATCGTTGTTTCTGTCAAATCTAGTAAGGTATCGCTAGCCTTTCCAACTAATAGTAATCATTATATTGTGTTTATGTGAGAATCTTTAAAACTTCGTTTGACGTAAACTTCTACAGGGACACCATAATTTAATAATTTTCTCAATTTATAATATTTATTTTAAGGATATTTTTTTTTTATTTAACCGATTATTTTATTACTTAATATAAAAAGAAAAAACAACTAAAATAAACAATAAACGTTATTATATAAGGCAGTAAAATAGTGATAAAAAATATTTCATTTTTACAATCTACGGATGCGTTCATACATTCATTTTGAAAGCGCCCATTGTTATACGACTTGTTCACGCACTGTTTTTTTTTTCAACATAAAAAATGAATTTTGTTTTTATTTTATTGAAATGCCTTTATATTTAAAAATACATTTGAAGCGATATATTTCGCGTTATTTAGAGTCATAAATAGAAAACATGAAAAAATATTTGTTTTCCCTTATTATCCTTACCACAAAAGAAAAGTGCATTCTATAATATTTTGTGAAGAAGAAGAAGAAGCAAACAAAAAAAAATAAGGATATCATGATATAATCATCAAAATCATTGAAATTTAATATTCCGTCACAGTTTGTTGTGCGCGATTTTTATTTAAAAAAAAAAAAAACAATATTAAATACAATTCACATGGGAACATAAAAAAATAATTTTTATTTTAATAATCTATAATATTTTTTTTTCTTTTCTTAATACCCATTTTATACTCATTGTTAAAGAGTCTATATAGATTTTAGTAAATAGTAACCATAATATTACGTTTATCTTTGTGGATTCAGCATTAATTTATGGTAGAGAGTAATTCGTCATTCAAGCTGCAAAATAGATAAGGAAAAATCAAATATGATATGATTTGTAAAAAACTGAATGCACGTAAGTTTTCCAGTGATATTCACACACATTTTATAATTTTTATAGATATTTTGGGAATACACATTATACTCGGTATGGAAGTCAGTCCATGTACATATTTGTGAAATGTATTGAAATTAGATTTAATAATATTTTGTAAATAATAATGATTTATTTTGAATATATGTACAAATAGTAGTAAAAATTCGAAAATCATTATAAATAAATTTTTAAAATATTCTTTTGAAATTTTTGATATTTATTTATTTTTTTTTTTTGAGTTTTTAATGTCTGTCACGAATGCAAACATAAAATTTTAGCAGTTTTATTTTTTACAGTAAAAAAAAACGTTTAAATTTTATATATTAAAATTTATTATAAATTATTCATAAAGATGTCGTTTTGTACAATATAAAAATTTTAAGTTTTGAATAATTTTACTTTCATTTTATATCTTATTAAATATTGCTTTTGAAATTTTGAAAATCATTATGACACGTTTTATATTTTGGCACATTAAAACGTAAAATGAAATAAATTAAGCTAATATGACGTTGGAATATTTTAATATATTGCTCTGATGACGGGTTCAGAGATGGTTCAGAGTGGGTTCAGAGAGAGACATTTTCTTTAAATGGCTCCCAAATAATATGGATGCCACGGCAAAGTTAACATTATTAATGAAAACATTAATGTATAACGAAGATCGAAAACAACGTTCAAAATTTCTCTATTTCTTTTACAATTTACTCGAAAATCTACCGAAAAAATTTATTTTAGAAAGTTTAAAATTTAAATTAATGCTGAATATATCTATTATACATATATCATAGGTATTACTTTGGAATATAAAACATTAAGCATTGTATTTTGCCTAAATTTTACCTAAATTTTGCCTAAATTCTTCTAAATAGAAAATAATTTTAGCTCGGTGGCGTGATAGGAAACGAATATGTATTGAGCTTTTACACTGCATTTACTCTGTACTTCTCCATACCGCCTCTTCTGAAAATAAACGCAAAATTCTGTAAAATACAAAAAACTTTTTTAGGAGAAAGCATGTGTTTAAATACTCGTTTAAAGCGGCCCGTGAGTATGTGGCGTCAGTGGCAACTAAAAATGGAAATTTTAAAATTTGATTTCAATTAGTCAAGATTTTCAGCAAACTATTCTTTAACGTAATATACTTATATAATTACGTTGCGAACGTTACAAGTATAGTTACTTTACACATTTGCAAAGTAACGATTTCGGCCAGTTTTAAATAAAAACAATTTGTACCTTAAAATTAAAGCGTTTCATAATTTTTTAAAGACTTACTGTTTAAGACTATTTGCAGAAGTTGATTTTATGTTTTAAATTACTTCTATTTAAGAATCATATATAGTTTCATTTATAAGTGATAGCATAAAAAATCTGTCTATCCTTAGAATCCTTATTTAAAACATTTCTTTATCTAACGTAATTAAATTTAAATAAAAAAAAACAACAACATACACTTTACTTCTTAACTTAATTTCTATTGATTTTATTTATATTGTTTTTAATTTTTTCTTTTGCTATTATCCTTAAAATAAACAAGATAATATCAATTAATAAATTTAGAGTTAAAATTACCTTTTGCTGTAATACTTTGTTTTCTATGCTGTTTTGCTTTTGTTATTTGATGTAATAAGTTAACCACCCTCTTTTTATTTATTAGCAATATACTTTTTTATACATAGATTTTAAATATATATGTACATACATATATACATATATATTATCTCAAAATATCCTTTTTAATTTGCAGTTTCGTAAAAATTATCTCATTCCTTAAAAAAAATAAAATAGAAAAACAATATCATACACCCATTTAACTTACAAAACCTAAACACTATAATCACTTAGTTCCTTAATTATAATTGTAAAAGCGCGATCGTCTTGTAATATCGTATAACGTAGATTGCTATAATGAAAATTTTTTTAAATTTTTTTCTTGTTTAACTCAAGTAACGAAAATGTTCATAATCGTCCTGCCAATTTTAATCAGTCTCTGGCGAAGCATACTGAAATTTTGATTTTATTTTGCTTTTCTTTTTTTGTAAATGTTTAAAATAAAATACTGGGGAAATTAACTCCTGATAAAAATGGAAAATAAGAAGAAAAAAGAAGAACAGAAAAAAAAAGAGAGAAATTTAATTACAATTTTTAATCGTTAACAGGATTTAAAAATAACCAATTTAAGCGAAAAAAAGAGTCCTTTAATTAATCCTCTCAATAGGTAGAAAATTCTTAATATAAAAAAAAAAAATAATCACTTTTTTTCTTTAATTTTGTAAAAAATTCCAAAATATTTTGAAATTCTGGGAGTCACTCGCCAAATAAATAAAGGACTAACAAAAAAAAATCGTAAATATTATTTTCTAATAAGAAAAGGTTCTCTTGTTTATGTCCATTTCGCGGAAAAACTTGAAAAGGAAAAAGAATTAAGAAACTTTGTTAAAAAAATCTCTTTTTTTTTTTATTGTAATTTTTGTTTTTCTAATTTAGTCCTTTATTTTCGTGCTTCATTAGTATATTTTAAATAGAAAATTAGATTTTGTTTTTTTTTTATACAATATTTTAATTATTTTTATTTATTTATAGACAAAAAGTCTTATGCAATCAAATACGATGATTAAATAATATTTATATGACAAAATGTTTTCAACATTGCGTCTAAGATAAGTAGAGTTTAGGAATTTTAACAAGTTCTATTATTGAGTTGCTTGAAAATTGCGGCCCATAGAAATTTATTTATTATAGAAATTTAATCGATTTTATGAATGAATATTCATGAATCGTAAATACTATAATTAAAACGTTGTCAAAATATTTTTCACATGCACACAGATACTCGTATAGGAATTCACCTTCTCTCTCAGGAAATTTTTTTATTACATTGTGATGCTAAAAGATTTGTTTTAACCCTTCTTTGTTCTTTAACAAAAACAACGTTTTAATACTTCATGTGTACACTGTAGATTTCTACACATATGTAATATCTACATGTACATTTAATATATTTGATTGAAAAAAAAAGAAAATAGAAATTTATTTAAAAAATATTTTGTATAAACGTATCTGGTGTGCTTCGCTTTATAGCAGGGTTTGTTCCAACAAAATATTGTCTTATGCACGTTATTTTTTTTTTAATTTTCCTCGTAACAAATGTGGGATATATGATTTTTTGGCGTTTTGAAGTTGAGGTTTCTTTTTCAAAATCAGAATCTTGTTCAGTCAGATTTTGAAGAAGGGATAAAGATCTGGAGTTCCCAACTCTACTGAACGTATGTGGTTTTACAAGTGAAATCCCTAATTGATGAAAAAAATTTCTTCTTTTTCTATTTTTTTGCGTTTTCTGAAAATTTGATAAATAAAAAATGATATTCGAAACGATTCGAAAACTACTATAAGACCTCTTCTTCTCTGACGTTTACCATTGTAACATGAAATTATTTTGTCTACTATATCTACACCTTCCTTTGTTTGGTTATAGTCGTCACGAATAGCAATAGAATAGGTCATTTTTTCAATCCACATCCAATAAAATTGGACTAATGGAAAGTGCTTTGAAAAATGGAACATTTGCTTTTTCTTCAGATGCAAATGCGGATGTTGAACTGTTCTAATCTTGTACAACTACAAAAAACTCTATTTACTTCACTCTATTTACTTTTTTTTTTAAGTTTTAAAGGAAACAAAAATGCCTGAAAATGAAGTTTTTATGATTTTACGAAATACGTTTTCTTCAGTAAACCTGAGATGGCTGACTATAGCAGTACTATTTAATAAATTAGTGACACCATATTAGACTTGAAGTATATTGTTGCTACTTGTTATTAATTATTAAAAAAAATTATTTTCGTAAAATTTTAATTTGATTTATAATTTTATTTTAATTTTTTAGACATATCGCGTGAAATGATGTTCTCCGAAGTTTTTTTTTAATTGTAGACATGGTTGAAACCTAATGGTAACTGTGAAAACTATCATAATGCTATATTTATATACATGCAAAATATCTTATATCTGAAGAAGAATTAAGAAAAAGCAAGCATAAAGCTCAAAAAAATAAGCATAAAATAATAACTTACAATTTAATTTATTTTCTATCACTTATTCAGTAATGTGAAATATATTTTTCTAGACCATTTTTGTATGATATTGCTGTTATAGTGTAAAATAGTAATAAAAGTGTGTGATGAACCAAATTTATACGTGTAGATCACATAAACTTGAGATACTCATACAGTTTCAGTAACATCACACTATTTTCAAATATTTTTGCATTATTTGTAGAGTTATGTAGTAGGATGTATTTAACAATAATTTCAAATTTTATTCATATAAAATTAATTGAGGCTTTATAACGTGTGATTAGATCACAGCATTTGTTTTCATTTAAAAATGCAATGAAGTATAAAAAATGAATAGAATTTCTTTTTAATTAATTTGCTACCTTTCCCACTGTACGTTTTAGATAGAATTATTTACAAAGGCATAGAAAGTTTCAAGGCATTGAACTAATTCTTCAACAATACACCTGCCTTTTTATCTACAGATTTCAGGCTTTATTTAATTTTCTTAAGGAATCTATGTATTTCAAGTACCGATTTACGACATTAAAAATTCATAACTTAAATCTTCTAGGACATACTGCCTTTTCAATGAATCTTTTAATTTTCGGTATTAGAAATCAGCTATAAAATGATTTATAAATTTTCCTTTTCCTTTCTACTCGTATTTTATATTTCTATTTCACCTGTACGCTGTACCCCATAGCCTCCAAATTATTTAAATTAAACATAATATTAAATTTATTGTTAAAATATTATTTTTATATTAAAATTGAAATTTTCATTATCATATTTGATTGAAATACAAAAATTTTGTAAACCATTTGTTATTCATAACAAAAAAAATTTAATTTTCTTTTCGAATAAAATTATTTTCTATTGTAACCTTTTGTTGTTCACAATCCAAATAGCAATTTTAAGAATGAGAGAAAAGTAGGTACAATACACTTATTAAAATTCATAATTTTAGTCAGTCATATTATTAATAAAGAAATAAATGGTGAAAACCCTGTTTACATCCAGCAATATACATACATTCCCCATTTTAACTGTGTACATCAAAATTATTTCAGTTTTATAAGAAATCACTTATTGTAAGAATTTTAATGCATTGCATTGAGCTGAGGTCCATTCCAACTTTAAGTGGCAAGGAAATTTATATTTCAGTACGGTTATCCTTTGTAATAGTAATGGATACAAAATGTTGATATTTTATTAAGAAATTTGTGTGCTTTTTGTTCTGCCAGAGAGTAAAATATATAGAAAACCGCGTATAATTTATTCAAATCTAAAATATTAGCCCCAAGGTCTCAGGAGTATTAAGTTTTGTTTATTGTTTTGTTTTCTTTCTTTTTAAAAAATTTAGAATGAATTATGTATTTTTCTCAAGTATAGAAATTAAAGATTACAAAATTATTACATAAAAATAACAAAAATTATTTGCATATGCTATATTGAAAACATGGTGGGTAGACGGTTCTTAAAAAAATTAAATTAAAATCCAACGGGAGAGTAATTTTAAACCATATCTTAGATAGAAATACAAAATTGAATAAAATATTAAATAAATTAAAAAAATACATAGGAAGTTGTTAAACGGCATAAAACAATGATTTAGCATCTAGCTAAATTAAGTGAATGCGGGACGCGTAAATTCAAATAGGAAGCACCTACATTCAACTATAAAGAAAATTCTGTACATTAAATATATCACTTGTATTTCAATTTTATCTTTGGGTAATGACGTAACGTTGGGAGCTAAGTAGTTAAGTTATTATGCAATTTATTCCGATTTGAATAAAAAAAATAACATCACAACTGCTGAATATAAAAATGCGTGAATGAATAACTTATTGGTACACAAAAGCTATTTTAACTGTAAAATTTGAATTATCAGTTTCAGAAAATCCTGTCGAAATCCGGACAACTAGCGACCATAGTTCTATAAAAAATCTTATTTTACTTGTGTTATATACATCTTAAACTAGTAAAATAAAATACATTTGTAAATTTCAAAAATAATTTATTATTTGAAGAAAACTCTCCGTCTTTGGAGGAGCCGAAGAACATTATAGATAAGGAAACTAGAAGGAGGGGGTATTCGCTTTGGGATGCCGGGTGAACTTGTGCAACAACAATTTCTCAGGATATCTCAGCATTGCAATTGGCATTTTGACGCGACACTGTTTTTTGAGAAAGTTGGCTAGGAGATTGGGCATTTTTTCATTGGATCTGGCGTGCTCTGCGAGTGCATCGCTCAGATACGAAGGAGAAGACGCCTTTTGGAATGATATTAGTTTGAAGGATGAAGATGCTTCAGGGAACTTCAATGAATTTAGCAATGGATTTGTGAAGAAATGCCGATAGTCTAATGCTGGAGGAAAATATTCATGATGCCACCTCCCTTCTTTAACTAACTAATTAACTAACATGAGCAAACTAACAATTTAGAAAATATTTTAGAATATTTCTTCGTTTATTAAAATTTTAAAATTTCTGAAGTTTACTTTCATTTTCGAAATATTTATACAATTTTAAATACTTTAAAATGTATAATTTTTTACTTTTAAAACGAAAAACAAGTCATAATTGTAATTTATTGCACATATCGAAAAAAAAAAATAGCACACAATCTTAATTTTAAAATCACAACAAATTTCAATAATAAAAATTTTCACTCGATTTAATAATTTTCATTCTCAATTTTTTTTTGTTTTTTTATTACACCACCCTATTCTTATGTCGCGTTTACATATCGGCTTACATACATTATTTTCTAAACTCAAGCAAAAACACAAAAAAATATATTAAGAAATAAAAATTATTTATCGTAATTCAACTGACTACACACGCAATGCCATCACCCAACCGTTGACAGACTTTTGAATATTAAAACAAATTTTAGGCCACTCGCAGAGAACTAAAAATCATAGACTATGTCATATTTTAGGACAGAAATAAATGAAAAATATACAATAACAGCAAAAAAAAAACGAAAATAAAATGAAAATCGCGAAACCAATTCATTTTAAAAGAAGACATTATAAACATATTATAACCGAATCATGATAATAATATGAAAAGGACCGAAAATAAAGGACTAAACTGAACTGAAAAAAAGAAAAATAAAATTTAGATAAATTGTTTTGCGTACATCTATGGTACATATAAATATGCACACATGTACACATGTTTGTAACAGACAACAGGATAATAACTATTATCTGATTGATATTTTATGTTTCCCAAATGACAATTTAATCGCAATTTATTTAAAAATTATAGCCTTTTCTTGTTTTATAATGTACGAGAAATCGTTTCTATAATTTTAAAGACCTTTTAACTTTTTAAATAATATTCTAAGTTTTTTTTGGGAGTTTTTAATATTAAATAACGAAACTTTATCAAAAAATTTATTATGGCCCCGTTGTGTTGCCTTTCAATTCTAAATACCTACAAATCAATTTTTGGAATGAAAAAAAAAACTTTGAAATATTTTGCAATGATTATAAAAGTGAAACGCAATGTTGCGTTCTTTTCGAATTTTTAACTTTCAGAATTTTCTTCTTATATGTATGTGTACTTTCCCCCTTTTTTTGCCGTAATTTGATAATTTCTGTATCTTTCAAATTGATAGTTTTCAATTGAAATAAGATTATAATGTTGAAAGATTATTTTATTTGTATAAAATTTTTAAATAATTATTTTATGGTGTTTAAAATTTAAATGTGAAATTAAATCAAGAATAAAATACGCATGAAGTTAATATGTAATTATTACATTTTAATTTACGATATACTTGGATACTTCTATATATAGAAGAAATATCGAATAAATGGGAAAAGCTACTCACAAGTAGAAGAAAAATATTTCAATCGGAATACTTTGGAATATAAAACATTAAATAGGGTTTTTGTAAATTTGATTGCTTCAGAATAATTCGGAAAACAATTTAGGCTTGGTGGCCTGGTGGATATACATCCATACATATGTGATATTAACCTGATTGCTGACATTACATAATCAATATAAATATATTAATTTATGCTTACAATTTTAAAAGTTCCAAGAAAATTCATGAACATTTTATATACTAATTTATAGCCATGCTTTATGTATGCTTCGTTTGAGTACAATATAAAAGTTTTCCATTAGGTGACTTAATTCTGTTTTGTGATTAAAAATTTTCATCATTAAAAATTATTTAAGCAGTTTCATAGTTTATTTGCTGCCTTAATTTTCATTATATTTTTAAAAAAATCATTTAATTGTGTAAAATTTTTTGTGTCACAAATAAAGCTGTTTCGAGTTTCTACAAAAATCTAAACTGGGCTTAGAGTATTAATATTAACTGACTTATTTTTAATTCATATGAAAATCACATTGATTTTGGATGTTAAAACCTTCAGAATTTATTATTAATTTTTTTCAAATCTTTAAAAATCGGAATGCAAATGAATTCGCTTAAATTTTCTTTATGTATGTATGTGTGTGTGTATTTATGTGTTTATAGATTTCAGAAAAATAATTATTAAGAAAATAGCTACATGGAAGCTAATTCTTGTTATGAATACATAAATTTTGTTGCAGTGCATAATACACTCAGAAAAAAATTAGTGTTAAATGAATTAAGTGGCTTGAAATATTTTGGTAGTTGTCATACAACCCTAAAAGATAATATTAAGT
The DNA here is from genome assembly GCF_029603195.1 of Condylostylus longicornis. Taxonomy (NCBI): domain Eukaryota; kingdom Metazoa; phylum Arthropoda; class Insecta; order Diptera; family Dolichopodidae; genus Condylostylus; species Condylostylus longicornis. The sequence goes on along the minus strand of NW_026577973.1, from coordinate 12,716,759 downwards.
GTTGCAAAAATTAGTTGAGTTCTGAAACTATTCAAAAATTTTGTTCAGCTGGCTCTGGATGGTATTTTTATAACTCTTAAAGTTAGTTAAGAATGTTATAAACACTTATGAAGATAATTTCCTTAAATTTAACCAACTTGTGTTAAATGTCATTACTAATAAACCTCAAAAATTTTAATTAATCAGATATCTCGGTATGGCTTCGAGTATTTGTCATACGATTTTTCGCGTTTCTTATAAATTAATATAACATTTAGGGTCTGATCGTCTATCTCGCTATTTTACTCGGAAACTGAGATGGAAGTGAGTAACTATCATATACTTGTATAATGTAATTTTCAAGTGAGAATTATTTGGTATTGCGTATTTCAGTTTTTTCTAAAATTCATACAAAATTTATTCACTTTGTTTTTGAAAGTGACATGTTCAGTCGATAATTTGAGAAAAAAATAATGAGAATTCTGATTTGAAAGTGAAAAAAAGTGAGCATAAAAGCGAGACGTACGGTCAGGCTGTTTTTTACTGAAATGGGTCCAACCAAAATGGATCTAATTTTCTTTACACAACTTTCAAAACAGATTTCCATATTATAGGGTAAAATTCAGAAAACTAAGGCCAACGGAAATGTTTTAACTTGTTTTTACAATAAATTGTAGTAAGTAGCATGAATTAAAAGCACGTTGTTCAAGTGAGTTACCGATAAAAGAAAAAGAAAAGAAAAAAGAGGAAAAACTGAATCACTTAATCATATGGCCACTTTCTCATTCCAACCTTTTATTTGTCGTTTTGTGAAAATGCAATAAATCCTTCGAAATTTGTTATCTGTCTTGTTTTTGTTTTTTAACTTTTTTTTATATTAACGCTATTGTTTTTTTTTTTGATGTCCCAATTTTGTTTGCACTTAAAAACATATTTCGCTGACTACAAATCGTAACAATTTAGAATTTACAAGGATTTTTTTTTTATTTAAAGGGTTAATTTTGATTACGATTTTTTATTACGTTTTTTATTCGTTCACCATAAATATTTTTTTGTTATATAAATTATTTTTTTTTTATTATTTTGTCTGGTGTCTTTACACTTTTACTTTCTTGAAAAGAATTATGGAGACGTGGTTTTCCTGGTCAATTTTTATTTATGTCTCACTTACGTTTTTTTCTTTTTTTTTTTGTTCATTTAAAATTCAGTGCACAATAAATTTTTTCTGTCATTTCAATTTAAAGGTAACTAATTAGATGATTAAATTTTATATAAGGTAAACGATTCTACAGTGGTTTTAAAAATAAGTAGTTTTCTTTGTGTTTGACTACTAGCTTTCATTACTCAGATAATTTGTGAAGGACGAATGTCGAAAATCATCTATGTCCAAAATAATAAGAATAAATAGTTCGACCAAAATTTGTATTGAAATTGGAAAAGTTTCAGTTAATTTTATAGCTCTTTTTGTATGATTTATTGATTGTCAAACCAAACTTTCAAAAGACAAATTTTAGAAGTTGTGTTTGGAATTAAATTCGAAACATATATTTTATGTAAAATTTATAGATGTTTAGCTTTTAATGTGATATTTGCCTACATTTCACGTATATTTATTGTACATTGGAATAATGATGGGATTTTGTTTAAAGAAACGGAACATAATTTAAAATATCTTGCCATCGCATGCACTAATTACCCTATATTCATTAAAATATTCGTTCTTAATTAGTTTCCATGTATATTTTTAAAAATGTTTCATTTTAATTTTTTAATTTATGTGTTTCGGATTTTATTTTGTTGGTGGCGTGTTTTAAGTAGGAATTTTCATATCAATTTATAAAAAAAAAAAAATAAAATAAAAATTGAAATTAAAAAAAAAAAAGAAAGTCACAAGTATATTTTTTAATTTGCTTACGGGAGTTTCTTCCTCTTCTGCTGTATAAAAAGTGAATACCAGTGAAATGGCATATTCTCTATGGGACCATAAAAAATGCAGTGACCATATTTCATTTCGGTTTTAATCCTTTTCAGGAGTTGAATGTTAACGTTTGCATTTTAATTTTTTTTCTTCGAAGATTTTTAAATGGTAACAAAAAAGAAAAAAAGAGGAAAATTTTATCTCTTCAAAGATTTTGAATGGAAAATCTTTTTCAAATCTGATAAAAAAATAAACGAGTGAAATTACATTTAAAATACCATATTTTAAATTAACTTATTTTAGCACAGAAAAAATTTGTAAAAGAATCGTCTTTTTTATTTTATTTTATTTTAAATAAAGAATAAAACTTTACTGTTGTCTGGAAAATTTCAGAATTTATTTTTCTTCTCTAAAAATTATTTAAACATTAAATTTATCATATAAATTTGTATAGGAAAGAAGAAAAATACCTTAAACAAGCTGTAGAATTTGAATAAATTAAATTATGAATCATAAAATTATTAAGGAGCGTTCCAGGATAATAAAAGCTACCTTAATTAGATTTTCCAAAATAATTGAAATTACCAATATTTTTATACAGGGTAATTCTGTAATTATTACAATATTATATATGTAATTACGAGTATCATATTTTAGGTTTAGAGAATCAATAACGAGAGAAATTTTAATTCACGTTGTTAAAGCTCGACGGGTTTCGATATATGTATTTGATTTCCAGAATATTTTGATAAAAATTCATGAAGTATTTGAAGAGCTTTAAATCAACATATTACATTATTTTGTATCTTATGAACTTTTGGAAAATGAAGCATTCTTTGAAGCATACTTTGGGAACAAGAAAAATTCAAATTTTTTCGTTTTCTCCCGTTTTTATTTTGATTTTCTAAATGATATTGTCTATATTACTGAATCACCTTGTATAATGTTAATGCTCACTTATAATTAAAAATTTTATATCGCTGATTATTTCAATACGTTGGCTCATCTGTCCCTTGATCTTTGTTTAAGTGATAGATACCTCAAAAATGCATTGAACAAGATTTTGATACATTATGATTGTGAAAATCAAATTAAAATTTTGGGAAAATCTGGAAATATTTTATGTATTGGAAAAACTCGATAGTATTTTACTCATAGTTTTAATTTAAACATAATTGTGAGTCTCATGGTATATGAAAATTTGGTATATCGCAGTATTGCGATAATTTTGGTATTGGCTCAAATCTTAAATATTTTTAAGGAAATACAAATTTTTAGGCTATAATAAATAAGTCCGTGTTCGGGAATTTAAATACCATATATGCTTGAATTAACTTAAATTTAGCATACATACACGTTTTGTTTTTGAGAATTGGACTTCATTCACTTTAATATTGGGATATTTTTTCATTAGATATTTATCTCAACTCACCTATGGAGCATGCAAATAAGGATTTTTATTTGCTCTTTTCAAATTTTCTTTAACTTTAATTCAATACATGTGATACACACGCATATGTGCAAACAATCCCAATATTATACAAAATACGCGACGGCAAAACAATAAAGGAAAATAAAACTAATTTGAGTAGGCTTAATGAAGCATTAAATAACATTGCATATGTGTGTAATGCAAAAAAAAAATTGATATGTGCGTGAGGATAATACTTGTTTATATGCAGATGAACTCCAAGTACCAACAACAAAAAAAAAAAATCAAATAACAGATACCCTAATCATAAAATTCTATTAGTAAACAACTCAGCAAAATATTTCCAAATTGCAATTTGGTTTCAGTGGTAGGAATTTTATTTTTTATTTTCAAATTTTAAATAAAAAGAAAGTACACATATGAGCCCTATATTCTTTGTTACTTTAATCTTCAAAAGAAAGGAATACACAATAAACGAACGTGAACCACAAAAGAAAAATTTCACGTAAAAATACAAAAGAATTAAGAATTTTACGAGAAGAGCGACTTATTTTAAAAAAATTTGCAATTTTTAAATAGAACATTTTAAAACCAATAAATTATATTGTGATATATGCATTAAAGGCTCTAGAAATGACATGCAAACTAAGGAAGAAAATTAAAAATAGAATACGCAATTTTCCTTTACTCAGGCATAAAAGAAACTTTTTTTTTATTTGATTTTATTATAATCAAGCTGAAGAAGAGTTTATAAAAAAATTTCCCTTTAAGTTTGAGAAGGATGCGTGCGTGCATACACACACATATGAATTTAACAATATTATATTTGAAAAAAATTTGAAAAGGATTAGAAAATTAATGAAATTTTAAAATTCAATGGGAATATTTTCGCCAATTGAGTTTACAAAAAAATTAGTAGTCGGCAAATATGGAAGCCAAAATTTATGAATCCGAATTTTTTCATTTTGATTTCGATTTCAATTTGATATTAGTTATATGGTCTCGAAATAATTAATAACTATAGAATATTTACAAATTGGCAACCATCGACGGTTCTTGTAGGCTCTTCGAGGAAGGAGCAGGGGTCCAGATGTACCTTCTCAATGAGAGTGGAGCGTTGATCCAGTAGCGACAATGTGGGAGGACCATCGCTAGTGAGCACGTCGTTGTGGGATATCTCTTCGGAAAAGTAGCTCATAATCATCAGAAATTTGGGTCTCGGAGAGTTCTCTAGGCAAGACATTGGTCGCACATGAGACGGCATCGCAATGACTGGCATAATAGGTTTACAATATCTAGTGCAAAAAAAAACCTCCGAATTTTACTTTCTTTAGAATAATTCTTTTAAAAATATAAATTTTAAATATTTTTGAGCGTTCGCGGTATACCATTAAGGAGAATGAGTTTAACAATGCTAAATCTTATAATTGGACACCCAAAACATTATATAGGGTGACAAACTTGACTCTTGATAAGACGCAATTCTATGAATAGCATTCTCCATTTCTAGAACGAACTGTAAGGGATTGCTGACGCCCAATTAAAATCCTAAAATTTTTGTTTTTTGTTGAAAAAGTGGTACAATTTTTTCTGTTAAGTACAAGAGTTTTATCTGTTATCTCGGGTGTACATAAAGATTTACAACTACACATTATATGTTATCACACATCATCTCATGTTTTAAAAAAAGATTTGGGTACGTGTTACAAAAAAATTTCTTTTAACATGAAAATTATAGAGAAATATTTTTACAATTCCATAAAATATTTAATTTAACTAATATTGTAAAATATTTTTATTTAAATTGATTTAATAAATAAAATTTTATTGAAATATGAAAGAAAAAAATAGGAAGAAAATAACAAAATATTTTACAATCCTTTTTTTTTATCTATAACATTAAATTTTTTCTTGTCTATTTTTTTCTTATTCCCCTTTATGATCCCATCATAATCATAATTTTATATAAATATTTTCAGTTTACACACATTCGTACTTATCCAAACGCAAATATTAATAACGTGTAAGGAACTATGGGTTTTATAAAATTTTTTAACCCCTTTTTCGATTTTTCTTCTTTTTTTTTTTTATTTTGCATATAAACTAAGAATTTAGCACTTTGGCGACATAAATAAAACATCGTCCATTCACTTTTGTCTCCTTTCTTTTTTTTCGTGTGTGCTTTTTTTGCATTTTTGCACACCAATGGAGAGAACGTTATTATAATAATAGAATAGAAAAAAAAAAAGAAATCCTTTTAGAGGAAAGGATTTTTATCATAAAATTTAAATATAAATATTTATTATAATATTTTAATATATAAGAAGTTGTAAGTTGTAATAATGTACGGGATTTATGAATAAAATATACATACATACAAGTTTGCTTCCACAATATGATTAGATACATTAAATGCTATGTGTATGTTGGCCAAACATCCTAATTTTTCTGAAGCTATGCATGTTTGTATATAAAAAAAAAATTTATGAATTCCTATGTAATTTTCAGATAATTTTAAAGAAGTGACATTCTTTTCACTATAGGAAAACAAAAAAAAAATTATAAAAAAATTTGGAAACAAAAATTTTTTATTTAAATTTTGCCTTTATGAAAAGGGAGGATTTTTTCTTTTTTGAGGAAAACGCATGCATTTACTACGGTAGAGTAAACAATGAAATTAAAAATATTTTTGTGTCCTTTTCATGTGTTTGTTATTTTATTGTGTATATGTATAGCCTCATTGGAGAACAATAAATCTTAATATTTTGTATTTCAGCGAGTTAATTTTTTTTTGTTCAATTAAATTCAGAAGCAATTTCAAAAGTAAAGGCAAAAATGTTGTAAAAGTTGAACAGAAAAAATCTTAATAAATTTTTGGAGTTTAAAAATTTAAAATTATTAAGCATGGAATTTTATTTTTTATACTATTGATTATTCATATACCCGGGGCAAATATTTAATTCGAATATTTGAAGATTTTTAAGAATTTTAAATATTATCAATTGTGTGTCACAGTTTTTAGTGCTATACAGCGAAGACAAATTTTTGTAATTACACAAGAAGCTATCTTTTTGAGGGCCGCCAACAATCTACTTTTTTAAGTCAGAATTGAGTTTTTCAATTTAAAACAAAGCTCTTGTAAAAATTTTCTTCTATATAGCAAGATATACTGTAAATACAATATTATTTAAGGACTGAGCTTATTTTGACAATTATTCGGAGCAATGGTACATTACCCAAATTTTAGTATATGATTAAATTATTGAAAAATAAAATTCAAATTTGTATTAAAATAGAGGATTACCAGCTTGACATTAAGTACTTGTTGTTTTTAAGCAAATGAAGTTAAACTCAATCCGCTAGCTTGATAGTTGTTTTTTTTATAGCCTTACTGTCATAGTTGTAAACAGATCATTTAAAATAGTAATTTTTGAATACGAGAATTTTAAAATCTCTTATATTATTAGCACTTTTCCAAAAATTTAAAAAAAAAAAGAGCTTATTAACTTCACACTGTCCGTCCGTGGACATGTTTACAAAATTCTATACTGTTAAAGATAGAAAGCTGGAATTCTATATGTATATAGATTTTTTTTAAAAACTGATTTCTACAGAAGAAAATTTTTAACTATCTCTCCTTCTCTAAAAGTTATAGCCCCTCAAAGTCCTGAAAATGCCATTTTCTGACAATTCATTGCAGTGAAACCAGATAAGCATTTTCTGAATTTTGAAAACTCAAAAAAGCGGTGGCAAGCTTCTTCTACACAAGCATACAATATTTGAATTTTAAAAAACAAAATAGACGTTAAAATTTTTAATGTCGTTTTTTTTCATTGCGTGGAGGTGCAAAATTTTTTTCCACCTCCACCTTCTCTTAGGTTATCCCCTTTCGAAATTTGTAAAATTGAATTTTGGACAATTTATATTTTTGAAACTACAAGCTTTTCCAAATAAATGCAGAAAGTTAACGGTAAATGCCATGCCGCTAAAAAATATAATTTTTTTTTCTTAGCTCATGCAATTAACCCTTAAATTCGATTATTATGTTAATGCCACTTCAAATTTTTTTTGTATTATACTTTTATTGTAAAGACTCCATGCACTGTTATCTTAAATGTATGCAGTTTTGAAATATATTCGTATAAGAATATCATACCTAGCTGCATATATTGTTTTTAAGAGCAGTATTTTCACTTGTTAAAAGGAAAAGTACTACATCACAAACCATTGGTTTTACGAAATTTTATTTTGATGTTTCAATTAAATTTACTTTCAAAAATTGTTTTTTATAAAATTCTATATGCTTTCCTACCATTCTGTGTTCTTTTTGTGTAGGTTGACGATTTCTTGTAATATAAAATTTAAAAAATCTTCAAAATAAAAAGATTTGGAACTCTTAGCGACCATACATTTCAATTTGCTTCAATATTTAATTTTATTTTGTGTTAAATAGTTTGAGGCAATTAAAAATTTAAATTCCATGATAAATTATCGATAAATTGCATAAAATTTTAAATAAATTATTCAATCTTGACGATTTCGATAAAGTTATACATAATTTATTAAATAAACTAAATATATCCAGAGACCTAAGTAATTTCGTTCAACTTATTTGGACTCGACAAACATATTTAAGTGTTATTAACTACGTAGTTGCAGTAATAAGTTAAAAATTATAAAATACAATATCCCTTATAGTAATTCGGCAAAATGTTAAAAAACTCATTACCTCGTTAAATGTGATTTAAATATACTGAACTTAATAATATCAATTTAATAGATATGTCCTCGATATGTCAGTAACACATTATTCTTTAACTATTCTGATAAATGAATTTAAATATAGAGCAAGAAAAACTTTTAAATCACCTGTTCACTACACATATATATTAACAGAAAATATCTGTCACCAATATATTATTATGTAGACTATAGAGTCTGGCTAGGAAGTAGTTACGATGGTGGTTATTTACATAGAAAACATGACAACATCATGATTTATATTTGGTATATTTGAGTCTTATCCTTTGAAGTTTAGTATATTGTTTGATATTGGCTTCATTTTATAAATTTTTCCGAAAATTTCCTTAATATATTCCTAGCTTTTATAAGATTTACGACTTATTTTCTTGATTTTAAAATTTCACACAAAATTCGTTTTATATATGTGACGCTCCCCCACACAACATTCGAACAATGCAAATTTATATAATTCCATACGGAGTTTGTATTATTCTCGTGGTTTATTTTTGTATTTTCTTAAATTTAGTTTTTGGTTTTGTTATTTTAAAAGGAAGACAAAAAAAAAATCATTCTTCGGGTTAGCTCTGGGCAACGAATAAATCATGTATGACTCTTATTTTTTCATTTATTTACAGTTTTTCATATACATAAGTATTATTTCTTGAAGGTGGGCAAAAGTTAATACAATTCTAAGACCTCTTCTAAACTAAAGTCCTTAACATACATATTATTTACATTTTCTATACATATATGAATAATGCGTTGCGATTTTGTGTTTTCTTATTTATTCTATTTGGCTTTTTAACGCATTTTGTTAACGACAGGTCCTTTTAAAAATAAAAGATTTATTTAATTTTCTGTTTTTAGTTTTTCTTTTTTTTGTTTGGCTTTTTTTGTAACATTAATATGTTAATATGAATAATGTGTATTAAGGATCTTCGTAAAGGATACTTGAAAATTGAAAATATTTATTTTATTCTCTTTTAATTTTGTTGACTTTTTACGTTTTTTATTGAAAATACTTGTATAAAAGTTGAATTGAAATGAATTTTCAACTTCAAAAAAAATTATGTACAAACATAAATAATATCATAAAACATTATAAAATGGGTAAGGAAAGTTGTAATCTTTACCAGATTATTTGGTATTAGCGATGTAGTATAGCGAGATTCGAAAAGGGTTTCAATATAGTTTGCAATTTCGATTTTGTTTTGGGTATAACAAAATAAATTTTTTTTTTCGATTTCGATTTTATTAAAATAGAGAATGAATTGTTCTATATATTAAATTGATAATTTATAATAAGAACATAAAAATTTGGAAATGAAAACATTAAAATCTCAGCTATGTTTAAGAGTAAAAATTCTTATGGTTACTATTAAGCCAATGACTTATTTATTATTAAGTTGATGGAAAGTACTCGTATGGATTGATGTATGTGATGCGTCAAAAAAACTCATACGAAATTTTTTAAAAATTGTAGGGACAAAAGGGAAAATACTCAAATTTATGTTTGAAAACGTGTACATTTTGCTAGCCCGAAAAGACAGAATTATTATTCGTTTCTAATGTGAATCTGATTTGAGAAGAACAGCTAAGCAGTGTTGCCGTTCCACAGCTCTACGGAGTAGTCGATTTTAAAAATTTTAAAGGGGGCCCTCGATTTTGCAATACTATGCTATACCGTACCATTTGCGTTAACTCAACTATACTTATTTCATTGCGAAATTTTTTTAAATTATTACTTAAGGATGACCAAACTAACATATCATTTAACATTTGTATAAAAGACATACATCATACAACTATCTGAAAGTAATATATATTCAACATCCAGTTATCAAGATATATGTATAAATTAAAATTAGAAACTCTACGACGAAAATGTTTGTATGGAGTTGTTATTTTCGTGTTTTGAAGTTAATTTTCTTTATATAAGATTATAGAGCTACTATTGAATATCGTAAAGAATTTAAGTTATGTTATACCGGAGCATAAGTGAACAAAAAGGAGCAAAAAGCTTCTGTTGGAGCCAAAACAACAGCCCTGCACATCAGTCATTGTTTGCAGTACTTTGAACAAAAAACATATAAAAAATTAATTTTTAACTTAATGTGTTCTTTACTTAAGCATTTTAGGTTATGTGTTCATTTCCGTAATTCATAAAATGAGGAAAGTATGGTAATTGAATCATATTCATTGAAACGTCTAGTTTACAATGACAATGTACTTACTTCCCTACATATTAGAGAAATGTAAAGAAACAACTAAATATAGGGCTTTCGAATCTTCGGTGAAGCGAATCTTTGCTTCAAATTATGTATATATATTCGATAAAACACTGTAATATGAATTGCATTTATATAGATATTATTATTGAAAAAATAAAATTTTTAAATTTGCCAATGTTGTACTGATTTTTTACTTTAAGATATTTACGTCAGTGAAGCATTAGCTGTGCAATTTTCTATACTCAAAATACAATTTTTTGTGCATATAAAATGTAGACTTTGAATAATATTGCGGTCAGGGAACCGATTCAGTTTTGGATTAATTTAGTTTAGAATTAAGTTTTGGAGTAAATCGGCTTTTCCAAGCTAAAAACAGGTAGGCATGTATACAAACACGTTGTTTAGTTTATGCTCTTTTATTTTCATGTAATTTGGTTAGTTTTTTGCTCATAAAATACTTGGAACTTCCTTAAATCCTAATATTAATAAGAAGGAATCAATCAACCATATATTAGATTAATTTCCTGGTAAATTTATTTCTGTTCTATGTTAATATTTATTTTTTAGAAGAATAGTTGAAAAAAATCAATTAATTTACTATGGTTTCAGTAATCTTACGAGTACAATCACGTAAAATTCAAAAATTCATTTAAAATTAAAAAAAAAAGAAAATTAAAATTATAATACAAGAAGAAAAAAAATAATAAATTTTTATTGCTTTAAGCATTTGCAATTAGTAAAAATACTTGAACAAGTGTTGTTCAGAATTCTTAATTTTAACTGTGAAAATTTTATACAGTGAGCTCATATAATACAAAAAAAAGTTTTTTGCCGTGGGGCTCATCTTGACCAATTTTAATTTTGAAATTTTTGAATAAAGAATCTAAAAGGATTATAAAAATTGTAAATAATTTAAAATTTTTAACCCTTTATCTATTTCAATGAATTTCGGGAATTTTCATTACGTAACAAAAAAAAAAGAAAATAAAGAAACAAAAAAAAAGTGTTTTAATTTCGGCCAAAATAACCTTCATACGAAGATTAACCAAAAAACGCTCTGTTAATTACGATGCAAGATGAAAAAGGGAAAAGAATTGAAATGTTGAAAAGAAAATAAATTTTCTTTCAATTGCTTAAAAATATGAAGTTATACATCAAAATTCTACTAAAATTCTTTTAAATTTCATATTTACCTTTTATTTCGGAGAAGGGTCGAAAAAGGTCTGGAACAAAATAATCGAATAGGGTAATGCGAATTGACAGTGAAAAGGTCTTATAAGATTCGGCAATTGTCGCGAGCTGTCTACACTTCTAAAAGATCGATCATTCTAGTTCGTAAGAGGAGTTTTTTAAAAATTGACGGGCAAAATCATAGTTCATGAGCCATTAATACAGTTTTAAATTTTTTTATAAATAAATTACATGAAATTACAAAACATAAGTTTTCCATTTTTAGTCATTGTTCCATTTACAATGTGCTTATAACCTTTGATTTCCAGATTTTAACAAAATCAGTTTTCAAAACGCCTTTAATTAGCTATTAAACTTTAATATTATTAAAATTGCAGCTTCTTACAATTATTCCTTACAGATAATTGTTTTTACATTACGAAAAGAATTTAGAATTTAAATTGCAGAGATTGTATGCATGTTTCAATATTCGAATATGATTTTAACGTTTCACAACTTGTCTTTAAACTTAAAAACTCTATTACTTTTCAGGTAAAAAATAAATAAGTCAAAAACAAGTCGTTTATGCAAAAAAAAATTAAATGTAATGCAGTGTTAGTTAGCTGTAATGCAGTATTACAAGTTATATTGAGGCAATGCATTTTGAAACTTTGTAAAAAACATCGAGATTTTTTTGGAGGTGTTCTCTGTTTCTTCATGCGCATTGAAAATTGTTTTTTTTTTTAAAGAATATAGATTTGAATGCTTCGTTAAAATGTTTGCATTAACAAAATGGAAAGTAGTGCTTTGTTTAAGTTGACAAAATTTTTATAATATGGGTGTAACCAAGCCTCTGTGCTACGTACGCTCAATATTTCGCCATATTTTCAATTTTCTCCCAAAAATACAAACTAAATGTGGGCTCTAAGTGAGGCAAGAAACATGCAAAGCTTCTGCTGCAACAAGTCTCAATAACTAATTATATTGATAAAAAAAGTATACTTTTTTCAAAACCTTAAAAAGGCCCTGGTAAATTTTGTGAAATTGTGATGATTTTAGAAAAAAAACTAATACTAGAAATTTAAAAAAAAAGTCTACTCACTTTTTTCTTTCTATACTATTAAAGTAAAATTTCAGAGGGAAAACTTTTCAGTATTCCTCAGTATTAGTTCCAATATAAGTTCATGTAAGAATCAAATATTCCTGATGTCCTTACGTTTACAATTTTGAATAATTAAATATTATCACATATGAAATATCTGAAACAAAAAAAAATTTTTTTTTAATATTTTTAAAATGTTAAATTTAACATGTTGATTAAAATAAAAAGTGTTATGTAACGTGCTTGTAATTTTCAATTTCATTTAATCTTTAAAACTTAACATCATTTAACTATAATGTGAAAGAATTAATGGACTCTAAGAAATATTTTTTTACTGAAAATTTGATACTCATTTGAGCATTAAAATAATCAAAAAGCATTATACATAAGTAATTTTACACTTTTATACCCTTAAGGCTATTTTGTCCATTAATCATTCTCGAATAACATGACCATCATCATCATCCTTATTATCATAGCAACTACATATATTGTATAATGTAGAAAGAAATTGGTCAAAGGGTCATTTCTTTATTTAACCCTATATCCTTTAAATAATTTTACTTGTAAATATTTGGTATTCATAGCATTTAATATTTTTTAAAATATATAAATTTAAAATCATGCTGCGAAATTCCTATCATGACTCTTTTTTTCAAATTTTGTAATAAAAAATGAGGAAATTATGTTTGATAGCCAAGTTCTTAATATAACGGTTGTTGATCATTATATTGAACATGGAAAAGGATTAAATTGAGTTAACAAGGCTAATAATAATATGGTTAATAATTTACAAATATTTTACAAATTTTCATTTTAAAAGGCATTGCAAATCGAAGTGTATTAAAAATGTTTTACAACTGTTGTAAATTTCGTGGTGCGTATAATCATGAAAGCAAAGAAATAATGTGGTCCTAGATATGTAAGTTACTCGTATGGTAAAATTTTTATAATAAATATAGAAAATTTTTGACAAATGTAGAAAAATTGTAAACAAATATTTCAAAATTTTTTAAATATAAGGGCTTTTTATTATTTAGTTTAACACTTAACGGACGAGCCACGTAGATTTACATTTTTCATTGAGTTTTAGGTACGTTGCGTTAGCTTTTTTATTTTCCGCACATTGTGTTATTTTTTCTTGGTGCCTGTTGTTTCAACATCTGTTGTAGCCTGTTGTTCCAACAGCATAGTTTTGATTTTAGGAAGTATTTCTTATAATATCTAATAAGAACAGTAAAAATGGCTAGCAGTAAAGAGTTTTTAGAAAACTTATCCGGCAGTGATGTCTAGTTTAGGAACCTTGATGCAGAAATGCTTTAATAAAGACTGTTCAATAAAAAAATATTTTAAGAAATTTTACAAAGTTTTATTGTAGTTACAACGATTTAGATCTATATATATTAATGTTTATTTAATTCCCCTGAAAAATGCCCGGAAACTGGAAAGACAGAGCAGATTCGGTCCGGCCCGTCCGTTTTAACAAAAGAGAAATCTCAAACACTGAATCAGTAATTTGTTTGATCTCATGTTTTTCATTTTACATAACCTCCAAATACATTTGAACTCATGAATGCCAAATAATTGTATAATTATTGAGTTCCTTTTCGTTTGAGTCTTATGGTTAAGCTTCATTGTACTATTTTGAAATCGATTCATATACTACAAGAAATCGATTCATCGTTTATGGTTGCATAGCTTATAATGAGGCAAGAAACTTTAATTTTAACATTTTTTGCGATGAGTCCGTTAAAAGTATGAAAAGAACTTTTAGGTATTAAATTTTATAAAAAATTCGAAATCTTATATACTTTAAGCATTTGAAGCTGTAAAAACTAAATTGCGTAGTTAGCTATGATGCTGCAGTCGCTTTTTAATATTAAATGAACTTTTAAATTTAATTTGAAAAATATAAGTCGACTTTTAATGTAATAAATGTTGTTTCATCGCATAATTGTGATCAGTGATGAAGTGCATTGATCACACCATTCAATTTGACACATGAGATCTTATTTCTTCACAAATGGGATAGATATCACGATATTGTTAATGGAGATCGTTGCAAAAAGGAGGTCGACGATTTATTGAATTTGAAACTTGGTTATTTGGAGCATTCCCTAAATTGACAATTTCAGTGTTAGTTATTTTCTGTGTGGCCACTTGATGTGAATTTAACCGATTAATCGGCAACACTCATTTGTATTCGTGTATACTGATCTTCCGACACTCAATATTAATTCATTCAGTACACAAGAAGACACGTTTCATTTCCTACTAGTACATGAATAAATCGTTTCCTAATATTTCAATTATTTTGCAATCGGGGAAATTTTCCAAACAAGTAATATTTAATTTTTTTTTTGCCAATCATTTTTAAATAATTAAGAATCAAAACTATAAACGATTTTCGACAATGTAACAAAATATTAAATTGCAAATCAACACTTCTCAAATTTAGCTATACCTTTAATTCCTTAAATCATCAACGCAAATAATTGAAGATTTTCCCTTAGGAATAATCGGAACAGCAAAATTTCTAAGTGAAAGTACAGTTTAAGAAAAAAACAAAATAGAAAAGCAAACAATAAAATTCAAAAAAAAAATAAATTTGAAATTCCCATGTTGTTACAATCAATCAAAGTTATATCGCAGTTAGAATTAACTATGAATCCATCATGACAAATCGAATTGTTATAACAACAAAAGATTAATGTCCATATGTGGGCATTTATTTAACTGGTTAAAAATTATAGCAAAGTCATAGTTCAAAATTACTCAAAAGGAATTATTGTCCTTATGTATAAAAAAAAAGAAGGCTAGAAGCAAAAAAACACGTAAAACAGTTTGAAAAGAAAAAGGTAAACATGAGCTGAATACGAAATTCAACTTAAGCAAACAAAGAACACGCAAAGAAGAAAAAAACAAAAATTGTGCGATTGTTGGTCAGTGAACAAAAATTGTTATTTTTTCGATGTCCTATATTGTATTTTTTTTTTGTTGTTATACCCGTACGAACGTATGTTCGAAGGGTATACTAAATTTGCCTTACCGTTTGTAACGCTAAGAAATAACGGTCTTAGATATAGACTCAAGTGTATGTTTTTGATCAGCGTCAAATTCTGAGTTGATTTAGCTTTGTCTGTCCGTCCGTCCGTCCGTCCGTCCGTCCCCACGATAACTCAAAAACTAATTGAGCTAAGTTCACCAAATTTTCACAAATGATTTATTGTAGTAAGTGCCAGAACCCTATTTAAATTGGACATGATCGGGGTACCGGTTCGGGTAGCTGCCATACAACTTCAAAATTTATTTGGCTATATCTCAGAAACTATAAAAGTTGTGGTATTGAAATTTCACACAAACGAATATATTAGTAGGGCCAATATGTATGATAAAAGTCGTTGAAATTACTTGGCTCCTTCTGGTATCTGCCATACAACTTCAAAAGTTATTTGGCTATATCTCAGAAACTGTAAAAGCTGTGGTATTGAAATTTCACAAAAATGAATATATTAGTAGGGCCAATGTGTTTCATGAAAGTCGTTGAAATTACTTGGCTCCTTCTGGTACCTGCCATACAACTTCAAAAGTTATTTGGCTATATCTCAGAAACTATAAAAGCTATGGTATTGAAATTTCACACAAGCGAATATATTACTAGGGCCAATGTTTTTGATAAAATTTGTTAAAATTTCTTAGCTTTTTCTGGTAGCTGCCATACAACTTAAATAGTAGTTTGGCACACACAGTATTTTGAAAAACAGACAGTATTGAAATTTTGCATAAATTAATGTGTCCCTTAGTCAGTTATGGCATCTTTATTTGCACATAGGATAACAAATTCGTACGGTTATCACAGAGTTGACAAGGTCAACTCTATTTTTTTTCTCGTTTTTGTTTATTTTCTCATAACTTAGTCCTGAATATAATAATCTCATAATAACTTTGAATTTCGATATCAAGTTTATAATACTTTTGATATTTTAAAAGATATAAAAAAATTAACCGTAAAAGGTAGTCGCTTAGTACTTTCTGAAATTTTTCTTTGACTAGGTAGATTTTATCAACTATTGGGGGTTTACTTTAATAAAGCAAAACCTAAGAACCATATATTTGTATAGCTACAGGGTTGTTGGCCTGCTTTTGTTTTAGAAAAATCTGAAAAATAGATGAAAAAAAGTTTATTTTAATCTTCACACTTCATTTGTAAAAAATAAGGACGCAGACGCTTTCCTCACACAAATTTTTAAAATTTCGATTTATGAAATTTCATTTGACTAATATTACGTTAAATTTTTCCTTTTGTAAAGAAATCTGAAATTTCTATACAAATAACGGCAAAAGCTGCAATAACAGCAACAACAGCAGGCGATAACGCCAATAAATCTTTGCATATTTCGGCAAATAAAATCTTTTTTTTGCAAATATTTGCAAAAAATTCTTCATTTTTACAAAATTTGAAAATTTAAAGTAATTTGGAATTTTTTCCGTAAATAAAGGTTCTTATGAAAATTTTCAAAATCTTTGAAAAATTGTATAAATTGTCCGCAAACAAACTGATTTAGGTATTCCGATAAATTAAATTCAATTTTAGCAGCTTCTTCAACTTTGTGCTCCCGGATACTTACAAAGTTAAAGTTTAGAGATTTGCTCTCACTGTGCGGGTAAAACAAGACAAATAAGTTTTCTAAATAATGTTCTCATATCGAATCATTTATTGTAGTTTCCAGATATTTTGTGTTTGGCATAAGAATCTTAAACCTCTCCTGTGTAACTATCATTTTGCTTCGGTGAGTTATGTTTATATATATCTTGTTAAAATGTAGGCTGAATAATGAATACATACATATGACATTTAAAAACAAATTTACGATGTTAAAAATGGGGGAGGCAAGTTGGAAACCGTTTTTTATGACAATTCATTTTTTTAAGTCTTGTGATAAAAAAAAAAACTTATAATCTCAAAGGATATCTTAAATGATTTGTTAACTTTAACTAAATAAATTTTTTTTTGTTTTTTTATTTCTTTTTGGCAATCATTTAACAAATAAAAAATTAAATAAATGATAATAAATAAAAAATGGCTTATAAAAAATGCTTTGAAATTTTTTAAAAATAAGTTTAAAGAATGAGTTGCAGTTCATCACAAATATGATAATAATAACCGATGTTTAAGAGAATTATGCTCAATTGTGACGTATATTGGGATCGAGGTGATTTGCTACTTGCCTTTAGAGTTTTTACGTTAGTATTTTCAGATTTCTTTTAGCCACAGACAGGTTTTGTGTACGTTTAAACATGTTAAGTGATCAGGAATTATCGGAAGGATAAGAAACCACTACATAAAAACGAGAAAAAAAATAGAGTTGACCTTGTCAACTCTATGATACCCGTACGAATTTGTTATCCTATGTGCGAATAACTAATGTGCCATAACTAACTATGGGGCAGACTATGACTTAAAGTTGCCGTATTACCATATTAATTTATGCAAAATTTCAGTACTATGTGTTTTTCCAAATTCCGGTTGTGCCAAACTACTATTGAAGTTGTATGGCAGCTACCAAGAAGAGCCAAGAAATTTTAGCGAATTTTATCAAGCACATCGGCCCTACTAATATATTCACTTGTGTCAAATCTCAATATCACAGCTTTTATAGTTTCTGAGATATAGCCAAATAACTTTTGAAGTTGTATGGCAGGAACCAGAAGGAGCCAAGTAATTTCAACGACTTTCATGAGTAACATTGGCCCTACTAATATATTCGTTTATGTGAAATTTCAATATCATAACTTTTATAGTTTCTGAGATATAGCCAAATAACTTTTGAAGTTGTATGGCAGCTACCCGAACCGGTACCCCGATCACGTCCAATTTAAATAGGGTTCTGGCACTTACTACAATAAATCATTTGTGAAAATTTGGTGAACTTAGCTCAATTAGTTTTTGAGTTATCGTTGGACAGACAAAGCTAAATCAACTCAGAATTTGACGCTAATCAAAAACATACACTTGAGTCTATATCTAACACCGTTATTTCTTAGCGTTACAAACGGTAAGGCAAATTTAGTATACCCTTCGAACATACGTTCGTACGGGTATAAACATATCGATTACTTCGAATTTCTATTATCCAGACTTAACACCATTAAGCTCTGTAGACTGAAATAAATAACAATACGGTTTCTTATAAATTTTAATATAAAAAAGGATTCACACGTTACCGTTGTTTTGTAACACGATGTGAGTGAAAATACCTTCGTATGGGATTTAAAAATTTTAAGTTGAAATCGTAAAAAATTGTAGTCTAGTACCGAATTTTTTAACGATCTAGCGTTTTCCGTCTATTAACTAATCTGCCCTCCCGTATTTTTTTAACAATAATTCAAAATATGAGAATCTATATTCTAGATTTAAAGTTTTTGAACTATTCCTAATATAAATATTCTGAATGATTCACAAATTATATTTATTATTGAAATTCCTCTTTATGTCGGTTCATTAATTCACTACTCTAGTTCAATTAGTAGTTAAGTTTACCGTCAAATAGTATGAGAAGCTTTTTATTCGTATTCGTACTTCACATGTACATATGTATGTAGGAAAATATTGAGCTTAAACAGTGCTCAAATTTTACTTTGTGTGAATTTTTCAGACTACAATTTTAACAGAATTAATAAAGTTTGAATATAAAACGTTTTCGGCGTTATTGTTTTATGATTTCCAAAACTGTTTGTTCAATTGACACAATCAATTTTATTTTTAATTTTATTTTTTTACGTACTAGGTAATTTCGATTTTTTTTAAAAAAAAGCCTTTAATAATAAATTTAATACAGAAGGTTCATAATTCTTTACCTTTCATAAACAATACTTGAATTTTAAATTACGAGGATTGCAGCGTTTGAATTGAATTCAAAAAAAAATCTTATATTTTGTCCTTTTCGACTAATTTTTTTCCGGTAATTTTATTTCAAATAAAAAAACAAAAAAAAAAATAAATTTGAATATTTTAAAAATTTTCTGAATGACTTTTCCATATATTTTTTTTTAAGTTCACCCTATTCAACAGAAAGTATGCATATATGAAATTTTTAACCCTCAATTCTATGAATAGAATTTTTGAATTCGGAAATGAGAAAATGTTTATAATATAATGAAAAAGTAATGGATTTAAGGTATTGCTTGAGACCTAAGAAAGCGCTGATTTATGCGACAAAATTTCTTTTTAATTTGGAAGGACTGGTTAAATATTAAAATTTTGGAGTGCTTTCACGAAGTTGCCGGAGAATCCGAAATAAGACTGATAGATGATTTTTAGATTAATTCCACTAAATAATTAATTTGAGTCATTTTGGTAAAATCCATGTGTTCAGGTTCAATAGCACTTTTTTGTTTGATTTCAATACGTAATTCATTACATAATGCGCATTTAAGTCAGAATGAGCCCATCGAGTTAATATGATTCGATATTACATTTTGAAAAATATAGTTACAAATAGTCAGTTATGTAACAATAAATCTCTGGCAATTACTCTTTCCAATCGAAGGCAAAATCCAAAACTAAGGGGTTAAATAAAATTTTTAAATTTAAACTATTACAAAAAAAAAAGTAAAAATTGTCAACCATATAAAATTTTATATTTTTCCGAAAAACATTAACAGTGTCGTTGATAGCTCTTATAAAACATGTGAAGTAGATTTTTTATAAATATTATTAAGTTAGAAAATGTTAAGCAGCCTTCTAAAATCAAAACATATTTTTTTATTTTCTTCAATTTATAAAATTTATTACCATCAAGCTTTTACTTATAAAATTTCCTTTATGCTTTCTCAATGTTATTCAAAAGGACACGCTTTAATTTATAATGTTTTGTTACTATTAAAACGAAGCCCATTAAATTTAATGTACATTTAAAAAATTTGTATTTTGTATATGCTTATGTTTTTTGCATTATCGTATTCCAAGAATTTCTTTTAAAATTACGAATTGTACTCTCAAGAAACAGATTTTAAAACAGAAATTTGTGAATTACTTTTCTGTTACAACTTACAAATTAAATACACTCGCAAATTTTAAGTAATGAAATTAACCAAAGAGCAAGGAAGTAATAAAGTAAATATTTTCTATATTCAAGCTACAATGGTGCTAGTCAAAATTCTCAAGAAATTCATTGGAGTTAAAAGCTTTCATATTTTAGAAAATATTCAAGCTGCAGTGCGGCCTTAAATGAAAAAACCTGTATTGAAAATTGTATGATTACACTACCTATTCCTGTTTTGCATTAAAATCTAGTTCCTTTTTAAATTTAGTTTAGTGTACGTTATTAACGAATTTTGCACATGTTGCTGTACGTTTTTTGCAAATTTACGAAAGAGAATTGGTTTTTTTTTATACCATTACAGAGCATTAAAAAGTGAAAACTAATAAAACAAAGCAAGGGCTTTTGAAAAAAAATAAAATAAAATTACTTGCATTATTCAAAGAAGTGTCGAACACAAAAAGAAATCTAATGTGGTCACCACCGATTACAGAACTGAAACCGCTCACAATGTGTTACTATTTTAATATAACATTGAAACCTCGTGTGACAAAGAGGTTGATTAAAATTGTTCTAATGCCTTCTACACTTTAATTTTAAATTTAAATTTTTAAGCAAACTATAGTAGTTTGCGTATTAACTAGTTAACAAATAACCCTCTAGCAACTAGTAAGCTAGTAGTTATATACCCTTACAAATTTAATTTTAGTCCTAACAAGAGATTCAATTTCTGAAATATAATTTCTTCGAGAATTTTATAAGGTGTCCTTATCAAACAAAACGGTATCTTTGTATTAAACTTCAATAAAATTCTAATGAATTATTTCCTTAGATATGGAGGAAAATGTAAAATCAGCTTTTTCTGAGCCAATTATTCCAGTTTCTGGGAACTAATATTTTCGAAAAATTTTGCTGATTCATTGTTTTATTAATCAGAATCTAACCATAAAATCTTTTAGTTATTATTTGCTTCTATGACGACTTGAACTAAATGTTAATTTAGTATACGTAGCGAAGGACCAGTTTTAAGAAATTGAATTCTTGAAAAGCTTATTGACTCAGCGATGAAGCTTAAATATAAAATTTCAAGAAATAGTGTCCCTCATTATCGTAAAACCAATCAAAAATTTGCAATCTATACCCGTATTAAAGATTCAGTTGTAGTCATATTTTATTATCAGATGAAACTTATTCAGAGAATCTGTTAGTTATTTCCGTTGAAAATTCTATATGTAAAGTTTGGTGCCATTCCATCATTTCTCTTATTACAAGCAATTCGGTCGCTAAAATTTTTTAAAAAAGTAGACATTTCTAAAGTGTGAAATTTTCAAAATACAAAGTCTGAGATTAAAGTTTACTTTGAAAAAATTGTCGTTTAGTTTGAATATCAATTATTATAAATTTAATGTTAATTTGAACTGAAATCAAATAATTTTAATTTTATTTTATTCCACAATAGCAACATAGAAACTTCATTGAATAATTAAAATATGGAATTGGAAACAAATAATGACACAAGAACAAAATATCTTAAATGTGGATTTATTTTCATAACATTTTTTCAATTTCTTATATGTGCTTTTTGGATTCAAATATTGACATTATATTGGGGTGAAATTACTACGTCATTGCCATCGGAATTCCCACAATTTTGGTTCTTTTTCATTATTTTCCTTGTGATCAAAATTTTGCAATGTATTGGAATTTCATTGTTTAAGATCAAATCGAAATATGTTCGAAGTGCTACACTTAAAATTTTATTATTACTTTCTTTCATCGCTATAATTAATTGTTGCAGTTACCTAAATACGTCCAAGTTTTTGAAATATAAGGAATATAATGCTGAAAATAATAATAGTACAACAGCATCATCCAATTTTTTAATAATTCCAAATTATTTTTGCAACTTAATATCTTCAAAGAATATTATACGTAACTTTTCAATTTATCATGATATTTCTATGGGAAAATATGATAAATTTATGAGTCATAATATTGCATGGAATATTATTCAAAGTAAATACAAGTGTTGTGGAATACATTCTGCTAGCGACTGGTATAAACATCGATCTGGAATACCTAGAAGCTGTTGTCAAATATATGTAAATTATAAAAGAAACCTACCATTTAGAATATATGGGAATGAAAGATCATGTCCATTAAGTAAATCATATCAAAAGGGTTGTTTAAATCTGTTAAATCATAAAGTTATGACTTTAATTGAATACAGTGAAATTGGTGTTTTAATTATTGGGTTATTCGATACATTTTTGATCTCAATCATTGCAATATTAATATTTTTCAAAAAAACTGTAAATGGAGAAAAATTTCAGAAGAATGTTTTAAAATTTTCAAAAAATGTTCGTAGAACACCATATATTCTTAAAGTTACTGGTCATAATAATACGTATAACGTTGCAAAAGCTGGTCGAATGGTTTAAATTGGAAAAAATGTGTTTTTCATGGTTTTAAATTATTGTCGTTTACTCATAATTTAAAATATTTCAATTTGTAATTAAATCTCGAAATAAACTTACGAAAATTTTGTGAAAAAAAAAGTGTTTTCAAATTTTAATATGATTTAGGAGGAATTATTGAAAGAATTTTAAATTTGTTATGACATTTACGCATCTAATATCATTCATCGAATTTATTAATTTAATGAAAGTTGTGTAAACATCCGTGGATTTTCTTTGATTGAAAAAGAATAAGGTGGTAAAACTGTAAAAAAACCTGGCATTTGATAAGGTTAGAGGTCGAATAACTATTTTACTAAAAGCTAAATATTGACAGGGTTGACATATTCTTGCTCTAACATAACAAAACTTTCTATAAATAACCTGAAAACAAGTGGATGAACGGAATGACGTACGTATTACTTAATTTCGAACATAAAACTTATTTATTTGTTAAAAAGTTAACTAAAAATTTTAACCCAAATTTTGTCAGAAAGCCATTGTATTTTTTATTAAAATGTAAATGTTTACAATAAAAAGAATATAAAAAAAAGAACAGCTTCAATTACATTATCATAAAAAACGCAAACAATGTTAACGGACAATAGGTTACGACAATGACACATAACATTTATTTTATATTTATTATTTGTATATTTTATTATATTCCGGGAAAAATCCCTTAAGTTCCTTAATTTTAGAATCGAATATTATAGGCATTAATATTATTTTTAAAAATAAAAAATATGTATAACGAAATGATGTTTTTCCGCTTCAATCTAAAAATTTTAGTCATCTTTTGCCCAATTTCAAATTTATTTACACATGATGTAGTGATTTCTTTGCCTAGTCAAGTTGGCTCCTACTAGCTCTAAATCAATTACGAAAATTATTTTCATGAAGCAATAAAATTAATGGCAAGTTATAATTTTTTAGCAGTAAACCAATCTACTGCATTTAGCGTTACCAAAATGTGGGACGATAATTAACTATATGCAACAGACATAGACGAAAATAATAAAAATTTTATAACCAGAACTATTTTCATATTAGACGATGCATACATACATATGTACATAATATCGCATAAAGATATACTAAATACCTAATTCCTTACAATTTTAAAACAATTATAATTTTAGCTTAATAACTCAGATTTTTGAATTAAATTCAGACCGCATTGACAGAAGAATTGGGACTTACAAAATATGTCATTTTGATAATTCAGTTGTAACAAAAATCTTAATTGTATCTAAAATTTTTAAATTAAAGCTAAATAAAGTAGTACTTTAGATGTTGCAGACTTCTAATTATGCCAAAAAAAAAAAGAAAACTGTTAAGACCCCTTATTTTTTTATCAATAAGAAGGAATTAATATTACGAACGTGAAGGTAGATTTCTCGTTAGGTAAAATTAATTCCATTATAGTTAAAGAATGGTCGACATTCTCCCACAATGTAAATGTAAAAGAACCAGTTAAATAGAAATACTATAATTATACGCAAACAACAAATGCGCCATAATTGATCAAAAGTACTTCACCACACCATACCCCAAAATCTATATAGACTTTCATCTAATTGAGAATTTGTGATTCCATAAAAAAGTCGAAATGACCATATAAAATGTGTAAATTTTGGAGAAAATTGACACGCCAAACATGATTCATTTAGCTACAAAAAATTAGATTTAGCAGTAGTTGGTTGTATAATGCTCTGTTGTGTAATTTAAATTTTTTCTAATTGAATTTTATAGCTACGTATGTATGTATGTATATATATTATTTTGTATATAACACGCGGATATATTGGTATATATGTAGCTTTCAATTTAT
The DNA here is from genome assembly GCF_029603195.1 of Condylostylus longicornis. Taxonomy (NCBI): domain Eukaryota; kingdom Metazoa; phylum Arthropoda; class Insecta; order Diptera; family Dolichopodidae; genus Condylostylus; species Condylostylus longicornis. The sequence continues at coordinate 12,691,852 of NW_026577973.1, read as the reverse complement.
GAAGAAAATTCAACACCTAATAAAACTCCTATAAAATTAAAGTTCCTTTAGTTCATAACATAATTATATATTAAAGTATTAATACATATACATATGTATGTATTTTCATCATTCATATAAAATTTTGACATCGATACGCTAGCTGTTGTAATGTTGGAAGCCTAATATATTTATTAGGCTGCAAACAATACAGCCTCGTATATTTTTACCACAGCAAACCGATCTGACAAAAAGTTTCACTGACCACATTAATTTTTGACTCACATTAATATTTTCAACTAATTATTGTGTAACACAATTAAATTTATTGTATCATAGAATAAAAGTATATTAATAGTGATGAAGTTGAATTTATAACAGTGGTAAAATTGTACAACTTTTTTCGAGTGTAAGGATTCAGGCAGGCTAGCAATTTTTTAATTTTACAACTGTTTAATTCCCTATTTGTGTTCCATAGTTTTATATTCAAATCTATGGAACACAATCATACAGGTTGCGCGTACACATGCAACCTGTATGATCGAATGCAGTTAAGCAATCAAACAGTCTGTTATTTTTTTACAAACTAATTGTAATTTTTAGTTTCTTAGTTGTGCGCGCAACAATAATCAAATAGTAGTTTCAAAACTTAAAATTGCATGTAAGTTTGAGCCGTAAAATTAAAAAACTCAGATGAGAATCTATTGTACACACCCCGTTATATCAACATTACTTTAACTACAATTATATTTATTTTAAAGGTGAAGTTTTTAGTAACTTTTACGATGTTGTAAATCTACTTGAAAGTATAAAACACATAAAATCACTAGTCCGACACTTTTTGTTTTTTGTTCGTGTTTTTAAACGTATCCTTTTATTTACGATTCTTTTTCATCATTTTAACTGAGACTTTTTTTTGTTATATTCATCAGTTTACATTTAACCTCTATTTTTGTTTTTATAACGATTTTACTAACATTTTATGACTATTTTGTTACTATTTTTCCTTCTACTCTTCTATTTTTCTTACATTTTTTTGTTCCTCTTATTCTATATCAATTTTATTTACGGCTTTAAAGGGCATAATATCCTTGTATAATATTATATCCTTATTTATTGTATAATATATACAGTTATAAAAACGAAGAAAAAGTTTTAAGATGCATGCAATGAAAAAATTTATATTGAAAAAATTAAAACATTTAAACCAGCGAACGCAACAGTGATTTTATGTGCATTTCCAAATCAAAATAAAAAAAAAAGTCCACATAATTTTTCTGTATAAGAAACAAAGGATTCAAAAAGCACAAATAAAAAGTTTTGAAAAATGATGAAAATGAATTTTCTTATTACTGATAAAAAAAAATTGTGGTTTATAGTATACGAGTAGTTAAGATAGATTTTGTATTTTTATACCATAAAATACCGTTAACTCAACTTAAATTCGAATCCTTTAAGGATATTAGGATATGTATGTATGTAAATATGCAGTTTAAGTATAATTTTTTTAAATTAATCAAATTTTAAAGAGCACTAAAACTGAACACTTTTGTTTTCTTTTTCGATTTCTCCGGTTTCATAGTTTTAAAGTTACACGGTTGAAATAATAAAAATCTCATTTTCATAATTGGATTTTTATTTTACAGAAATTCAATTTTTATTATGTTGTATACGAGTATTATATTTATATGTATGTATATTTCTGTTTGTTATTTTAGAAATTTTATTATGGAGTTTTGACCAAAGAATTTCTTGAAATTTAAAGATTGTTATTGTGTTTCGGAAAAATATTCATTTAAATTCGAAAACATAAAACGGTTTTAAAAAATCACATTTTCAAAAGTTTTTAAATGATATTCCAAACACTGTTGAATAAGTTGCTCGTAGCTATATGTATTTGTAATTAATTAATATAATTAATACTTACATATTAAGTACATATTCAATTTTACTTCTATAATACGGCTGTCAAAGAAACATTCTGTATTCATTCTGGAATAAATTTATAATTAACAATAATTTGTTATTCTGTCGTTGAATGAAAGCAGCCGTATGCGTTGCCTATAACTAGATTTTCTGAACTTCTATAATCAGTAAAGTTTTATCAACGTATATGATATTTTTTTGATTTCTTCAGTGCACTGTTGAAGTTTGAAATCCCGAATTTCTCTACTACATATTTGATTTAATGACAGGGTTTTATTTTTCATAATACAGGTTTTCGGAATCTAAAATCCGTAGTATAAACCCGTTCTGGGTTGTACTGGGGCATAATCTGGGGATTACGATAGATGAAATTTTACTTCATTGACTTAAATTACACATCAAGAATGACTTTTTTTAAAAGGAAACTTTTCAACTTATGAGTGCAGGTCTTGGAGTTTCTATTTTTGTATTTTATTTTTAATGAGTTAAAGTTTCTTAACTCTTAACTGACGAAATTATTACCCCATAATAGTTTTTGCTATAATTTTAAGATTAGTTTTTTCTTATTTTCTTGTATTTCTCAATAAGATAATAATTAAGAATATATACAGGGTAATTCAGTTAAGATTACAATATTATATTAGATTGTCGTTGAAGGCATTAAAAATTGAGTAAAATGTTTGTTGAGTAAAATGGGAAAAACTATGTGTCAAATTACAACGGTTTACTAGATACAAGAATTTTAATGAATTTCCATGCTTTGTTGCCTTCAAGAGCTTGAAGGCAACATATTACATGATTTGGTATTTTATGTACTTTCGGAATACCAAATATTCAAACTCATATGTTTTCCTTTTCTGCTATTTTTTTAGATTTATCTAAGCTGATAACTTTATATGAAACTTTTTAAAACTTTATAATTTTTGTTTTGTAAAATTTTGGCCAGATTGTTCTGCTTTAATTTAAGTCATCAAATGTTAAAAAAAAATTGCAGTACAGGAGATATAACAAAAAAAAGCTATTTGAATTTTAAGACTTAACGCAAGGGCTTGAGTATTAACTTAAAAAATTCTCGTTATTTTTTATTTTTATCGATTTTAAGTGCTATATTTAACAAATATTATTTTAATTTGGAGTGAAAAATGACCCCTGATATCAGTTATAGGTTAACAACAGATTTTCTTTTCCAGTCGCTCAAACATTAGTTGTGTGGCTTTTAAATATCGCTTTGAGAATTGAATAAGGTTTTGCAAAAGTAACTTTCTTAATAGTTCTAGAATTTCTTAAAGAAATCAAGAGAAATAAATAAGTGTATCCCTAAATGTTGTTGAATAACAATTAAATAAGCTTAACTTTTTTCGTAGTGCCTATAATAATCTGAATTTTAATAATGTATTGCATTTCCAAATTAAAATTACGTCATTGTAGTAAATTATTAAATGCAATACAATTTATAAATCATATATGTATTATATTTTTACATACTTATATACAGGGTGATTCTGAAAGGTATACAACAACATATTCCATTGGTTAGAAGATTGAAAATCTGAAGGTTTTCCGAGTTCCAGGTATTTTAACGAATTTTCATGAAATTTTTACTTATCCAAGTTTTCTTGATTATAACTTCCGTCCTGCAAAAGATGGAGACTTAAAACAAACAGTTTCTGAAAGGCCTAGTAAAGGGCTTAAAATAAACATGTTGCTTGATTCTGTATTTTTTGTACTTTCGGAATACTAAGCATTTCGAACTTTAGGAAAAATCAAATTTTTTCATTGTTTTATTTTTTCATTTTTTTCTTTTCTAACTAAATTAATTTCGTAAAAAATCTATTAAATCCTTGAGATTTTTTTTATAGATTTTTTCAGGCTGCTTATATTTTATTTTAAGTCCTCAAACATTAAACATTTTTTTATGTGACAAGTTTTAGTGCAAGAACCACAAATATTGTGGCAAGAAATTCAATTAAAATCAAACCAGATGTTGATAAAACTTAAATTAAATTCAATTTAATATTCCTTTATCGAAAAATTTGGAAAAATACGAATTTCTTATATAAAAAATTTACAAACTTCTCAATACAAACACCAAATTCTCCTATGAAATTCACCTTATTCGGAAAAAATTTATGTTTTTCTTCTTTCAAATCTATTTCTACTCAATCGCATATTTTATGTTAATTGCTTTACTAGAACACCACTTTAGTTGCATCAACCGTATACCAATTTTAGTTTTTGTAGAAATATGTTTGATATTTATTAATTCTCTTAAATTATTTATTTATTATTTATTGGCTTAGTAATGTTAATACCATATCACTTACAAACTCCATTTTGTTCAAAAAAATTAAATTTTCCTATTAAAAAATCGCTCCAACTGGATAATTTTAACAACTTCAGATGCCAAATGGTGTCTAGATTCCGAAAATTATTTTTTCAAATTTTTATATTGCACCCAATTCGAGAAAAATGCATTTAAAAATTTTAAACCATATAGGTACCTTTTCTTACAAAAATTGGCAAAAATTAAAAACTTATAATTTTTCTTGCCAAGAAAAGTTTCGAAAAAAAATTTTTGATTACTTGATTTTTTTTTTGTTTTTCCTAATAAACAAAATTCTAGTTTTTCTTTTCAAAAATTTCAAATTTTTTTAAATCAATTTTTGTTTTTCAAATTAAAAGTTAGTATAGAATTTTGTTTCAATTTTATTATTGTTCATCCAAAATAACACTCTCCTCATTCAAAATTAATAAGAGTTGATAATTACAGCGCTTAAAATCCTCGCCTTTAAGGACCTTTAATAACTTGACATTGAAATGATTTTTGTGATAAATCTTCTGTAACATAAAAAAAATTTTAATGCTTGAGCACCTAACCTTAAGCAGCTGGAGTTTCGCCCAAAAAAAAAAATTTCAAGGCTTTAAAAAATTTCTTACGAAATTATTCTAATTAGAAAAAACTGTAAAAATACAACAAGGGAAAAATTTGATACAAATACAGAATAAAGGAACATATTTATTTCAAACCCTTTACTTCGGAAACTGTTTGTTCGAAGTTCCTATATTTTTCAGAACGGAAGTTATAATAAAAAAAACTTGGATAAGTAAAAATTTCGTGAAAATTCGTTAAAATCCCTGGAATTCGGAAACCCTTGAGATTTGGCACCCAGTCCGGAACAAATGTTTTACCCATTTTCTACCCTCTAATCAATGGTATATGTTGTTATATATACCTTCCTGAATCACCCTATATATATAATATAATTTTAAATTTTAATAATTTAACTGTCTACTGTGCATTAAAAACACACAATACAAATAATAGTTAAATTAATCAAAAATGTTCAATATATTTTCGAAAAATTACTCTTTACTCTTTAAATATGTAAGTTTTCTTTTAATAAGTAAATCAATTTTATGGCTCATTTTAGTAATTTGATAAAAAATGATGTTCTGTTGACCATGACAAATTATACATTTAATATGTTTGTATAATACAAGAACATACGGAAAGGAATTTTTCATAAATTTCTTTCTTATTTATTTGACGGAAATGAAAATATAATTTTTGATTTTTCCTTTATATTATAAAAGCATTTTGTATATTGTGTACGTTATATAAGAGTTTGATGTAAGCTATCATTATAAATTTCTTTTTTCTTTTGAATAACTATAATATAGCTATAAATTTGAAAATTTTCATAATCTTTGATATTTTATCAACCCTTTAAATATATTATGCATGTACATATGTGCATTATAATAAACGTCCTTCCTTAAGCATATATTCGATTCGATCATATAAATAGTGGTAATCTTTACAAATTACTAATAAAAATTATTTTAGTTTTTATATTTACTTTCGATACACGATGTATACTGAAAATAATGTATAAAAGTAAAAAATGTCCTTTGATATAATATAATATCCTTTTTGTCAATAAATTGATCAATTTATCATAATGAATATGCAATAAAAATAAATATCAAAATGTCCTTTTAAATAAATAAAGATAATCGTATATACAAAATATATTTATACACTTATAACTTAATGCATTAAATTCTAGACCGGCATATACTGTGTATGTATGTATATATATGTTTATACGCACAAGTATTAACACACTTATAAAAAAATATTTTACTTATGAAAAATTTCACTAATATTGCGTATTTATTTGATATTTTTGTAATAAATTATAAAAACACCATCTCAATAAACAAAAAAAAACAAAAAAAAAAAGAATAAACAGAAAAGAACAATTTTTCTATTTATTTTTTCCGCCTAAAAAGGATATTTTATTGCTTACATTGTAATAATGAATTGGATGATGAAAAGAAGAGGAAGGCATTTATGTGTACCTATAAGCGATTTATTAAAATAAAAAGTGAAAAAAATGAAAGGTGGGCTGGAAAATTTATTAAAAAAAAAAATTATTTAAGAACGTGAAAATTGAGTCAAAACAGTTGTATGCAAAGTTAAGGTATGGGAGTTTGTAAGAAAATTTATCTTGATTATACATTTAATCAGTGTTTACCGTTGTGCTACATAATTATTATGTTATAGAATGCTAAATTAATATTTCTGAAAAATAAACAAATTAATTATTTTTACTGACCGAATACAATAAGTGAGGTTATGCTGTGATGGCGATTTTTCGGTAAAACTATACTTCTACATGGTATGAAAGCGTAAAGAAAGTGTTTTTAGCAAGGTTTCGGTCTATCGATCTATCGGCTATTTTCCTGAAACACTTTTGCTAAACTGGACAAAAAAACTTCCGGTCAGTTATGTGCTTATCACATCAGATTTTATGTTATTCAGTTTGGATAAAAATGCACAGAATATTAATAATGTTGAATAATGAAAAAAAATTAAAAAAGCTTAATCTTTTTAAATATCTCAAATAATATTCGCAGGAACCTGTGAGATCCTACGATTAAATGAAAAAATTTAATACTTTAGTTCTTATAGTTTGCAAGATATTGCCAAACTACTTTTTAATTTTTTTTGCGATCTATTGTAGGAGCTTGTACAATCACAACAAAATTTAATTGAATTATTATCAGTTAAGTTTTAATGGAAGCAGGTAATCTTGTCACATTTTTTACGATCGTATGAAATTTATTTTTACTACTCTTCAAATTAAATGATCTACGTTATGCTGATCTACATTTTTGGAAAATTAATCAAATTCGTATAATTCTCTTTTAAATTAAAATCGCTTCTCAATTCTTCCTTCAGTGTTTCTCTACACTTCAGCCACATTGAGTTAATTTCAAATAATCAGTTTCATTTCTAACGATAAAGCTATGTCGTAGATATTAATTTTACAATTTTAAAATTGTGACAAGAGTCACAGGAATTAAGTTATTATTCAATTTTTCATGTTTTCGACATTATTATTATTGCAAACGCAGTTTTTTGGGCGTTATAATGCCCTGATTTATGATAGTTCATGTTAAATCGAAAAATGAATACAAATCAAATACATACAAACAAATAGGAAAACAATTATAAGAAGAAAAACTTGTTCTTCTTTTTCATAAATTTGAATTTTTTTTAACTTTTATTAAAAACAAAAGTGTGGAGAAAATTTAACACCCATTTGCCCTTTTTAATATTTTCGTTCTCGTTAATCTATCCTGTATCTTACGTATAATTTATGGAATTTTTATTAATATTTCAATAATAGAATTAAAGAAAATTGTGCGCAATTTGGTAAGAAAATCAAGTACAGAATAATTTTAAAAAACAGTTTAGTTTTTGATTTTTGAAATTTATGCTTTAATTTTAATAATAAATTCAACAAATCTTATTCTAATCTGCCTAAAATGAATTCTAAATCAAAATATTAATTGTAATCCAAATTTAAAATTCACTTAATGTTTTCACTTTTTGATGAGACCTTTATTTAAGGAATACCAACCTTCAGAGATTAATTTATGAACTCCTTAAAATAAAGTGTGCATTGTTTAAGTCTGGTTATTAATTATTTACGTAAAAAAAATATTTTTATTCTAAAGTTAACTCTTAATATTTTATTAAAAAAGTTAAAAAATTCGTGCTATTTTGTTCGCTTTTCTCTTCTAACTCTTATCATATTATTTGTTTCCTTATAAACTTAAGGAAAAGAGACCCAACGAACATAATAATAAAGAAAAGAATCTAATTAAACCGTTTAACTTTTTATAATAAAAATTAAATTTAATTTCCCTCACCATCCGATTTCATTCTTTATTATATAGTTTCTCTTTTTGTGTACTAATTTTCACCCCATTATTTTCGCCGCGTTTACTACTACTGCTTTTAAAAACTTTATTACCATTCAAAACTTCTATTATCGTATTTGATTTTTCTTTTGTTTCCCGTTTCTATTTCGTGTTTTATTTTATGCTTTTCTTTATGACTTCTTCTTATTTCAGTATTTTACTCGCTTATGAAGTAAAGTCAGAAATTTTTCCTTTAAGCCTTAAAATTCAAAGAATAAACCATACAGACTGTATGAATAAATGAATAAACGGGATATTGAAAATTTAGTTAGCGGTATGACAAAATACGGTAAAATTCAATAATAAAAACGTAAAAAGTTATCATTACCTTAAAAAACGTGGTGTGTGTGTATGCCTGTAAAACTTAAAACAAACAAGATTCCTTTACAAAAAATAAAGGAACAGAGGAAAAGGAAGAAAAATAATAAAGAAACCGTTATAATCATAATTTTCCCGCAAAATGTTTACGCGATAACGGGTGACGAGAGAAATTATTAAAATAAAATTTGACAATTTTTTTGTGTTTCTTTTTTCTCTTTTCGTCCTTTTTTTTTCATTCTTTGTGTATATGAAAATTCATCATCAAGAAGTTAAAATTGATTGTTTTCTTTCTTCTGGTCCTGGTTTTTCTCTATATATTTTTGAAAATTTTGTGATTATAAAAGTAAAATACAAAAAATTTTCTTAATGATTACATTATGATTATATAGTAAATGATTGATGATATGATGATGATAATGATGATTGTTGACGTTGATAACTTTTGTATTTTTAAATTTTATTGTGTGCTTTCCACTTCATAATTATAATTAGCTGTAGTATAGCGATTAATTTTTATGATATCATTAAATACAGAAGTTCTTATTAGAATTAGCAAAGTTATATTTGAACATTTTTCACTTCTATATTTTAATGAAATCTACCAGACGTATGCGGTTTTCTTCTATTATTCTTGTATAGTGTTGCCATAGAATAATTTTTTGAATAACATATAAAATGAAGTGTACACACATATGCAAAACCAATGCTGAAATTATTCCTATGTATGCAATCTTTCAATGCATACATAGTACTATTAATGCAATAGCGCGCCTCTCCCCTAAAGAAAATTTAGAAAAATAACTAAAAGAGAATTTTTTATATTATTTTTTTTTTTTAATTTGACTTTGAGAAAAAAAAACAAAAGAATTTCTTTTTGAAGGATTAATTTTTCTCTAGGGATTTGTAATTCATTCCGTTTCCAAGTAAGAAATTTTCAGAAGATTCGAAAATCATAGAGAAGAATGAAATATTTTAATCGTTTAGAGATGTTGAGTACTAGGATATTGAAATAATTAGTTTGAAAAATAAACAAATGATTTGGAATTTTTGCGGTGCAAAATAGATTTTTAATGTTAGTTTTTGGATAATTGAAAAAGTTTTGAAGTTCGTTTTTTAGTTTTATTTTTAAAGAAAAAGGTAAAATAAAAATATTTATGATTATGATTTTAATTTTTAATTTTGAAAATTTATTAAGGAACAGCTTAAAATTTTAAAATTAATTCTTATTCGAACATTAAAAATCATATATGGTAAGGTTAGTTTTTGTATTTTATAAAAGATTAACATTGAACCCTTTATGTATAATTATAACTTATAGAAGTAAATGATGTCATCTGTAGGCCATATAGGGCAGACAAATAATATAGATAAAGTTTTTTCACATAAATAATAGGACATTTTCGATTTCTTTATATAAGTAGCAACAATCAACACAAAATTAATTTTGTTTCAACTTTTGTTTTTTTCAATTACACCGGTTTTTGTCCTGGCACAATAAACTAGATATATATACTAATTATATATATTAGTTGCCTTGGTTAAAAAACAAGGAGTTAATTTTATGGGTTTCGTACATCTACAACTAAAATTTTTTGTGTCAACTGGAAATGTTTTTTTGATTATCTGTTGGAATATACCAAATCTATTTTCGAGTTGCCTACCTTAACGTACACAATTGCCTTATAAATCTTCCTGTGTCTTATCTACAATTTTTGAAATGCCACTCGAATATGCAATATGTTAGCCTTGTAAGACTTGAGAAGTTCAATATGCTGCTGGGAATTTTATCATGAATCATAAATCAAAAACAAAATGATAATAATTTGTATCAAAAAGACATGCGAAGGGTCTCGCGTTGGTTAAAACCTCGGCCAGGTTACTATAAAAATTATATTCAATATAGCCTAATATACAATAATTTTATAAAAAAATAACAAATTTAGTATACAAGCAATTTTCATATATTCAATAATATTCGATATTAAAAAACTAAAGCAAATAAACAATTAATTTAAATAACCTTAAATATTTAATGTAAAGAAAAAACTACGGCTGGTAAGTCATCTACCTAGTTAAAACTCTCAATGAAAACCCAATAAAACTGGAACATGAATATCTTTGATATTGTGCACTAGCCCTATGCTCCTTCTAGGTGTGAAAAAGAAAAAAACAAACAATATCAGACATCCAAATACATAAATTATCGGACATTTTACATTTCGTGGCCTCGAAAGAAAATTATAATAGTTTTTTCAAACTCAATTCAAAAGAAATTTTTTCGCTTCGCATTGAATAGTTTAGGTTTCTCTGAACTTCTCAGGCTGCCGTCAAGCTATCATCAACCTCTTAGTAGGTTAATGATTATTTATTACTGATTGAGGCTTCTAGCATTCTTATTGGTGATATACTTTTTTTTGAATAACTTATTACGCGGAATGTAGTTTAACTTTTTTTGTGGGAGGAGTTCTCTTCTAGGAAAATAAGAATAATTTGAGGTGGCTAGAACTTTTGAATATTCGTCATCGCAATACGAACTCTAATAAAAAATATTAATGAGGCGTGATGAAAAATTTGTATCTCTTATACTATCTTCAATTTCTCTATTAACTCTTCACAATTTTCTTTTCCTTCCTCATTAAATGATGACGATTCTACTTGGCAATATAAAATTTAGATTCTAAACGATGATTGTGTTTGCTCTTTCGTGCGATGTTATAAGAATCTTATACATTTAAATTGATTTGAAATAAAATTTTATTTTCAAATATTTTAATTATTTTTATTACAACCATTCAGCATTGGTTTTTATTAATTAACACTATTATGATGGACGCATTATTTGTCTGTCACCTTTTTAATTTCTGAATATTAGATTTATTTCGGTTATTTTATAAATATTTTCAGTATCTCATAAAAATGATGTCACGATAGGAGATAAAGAAGACGAAAAAAAATAAAAAATGATTTATGAATCATTATCCTGTAATTTACCATTCTTGTTCTCATCCTATCCCAAATGAATTGGTGTAATATGGATTATGGACGTATAGAATTTCTCTTCGCTATAAATAGACCAAAATAATCTAAAATGTTTTTATTTTAAAGGACATAAAAATTTTATTGCAAAAAAAAAATATTTTATTACTTTTTATTCTTCTTGACAGGATCTTTGAACTTATCAAAAAAAATATTAAGTAGTATTAAGTAGTATGCGGTCCAGTGGATCCTTTTTAGAAAAATTTTATTATTTTTCATCACAAATACACTACAAATTTTATAAAATAAAACTAAAAACGACAAAATAAGTCATTAAGGGATTTTGATTTTTATTGAAAGAAGACGACATGTCCTTAATAATCAACTAGACAAAATTTTTTTACTTCATTCGTATATAAGCTGTAATGGTCCTTTTGGGCGTTGATTATTACATAAATTTTTTAATGTTTTTCTATTCGTGTTTGTTTTTGCTTATTTTCAAATACATAAATACAAACACAAATCGGAAATAAATGATAATATGCTGTTACATAAGATTGTGTTCCTTTAAATATTTTTTTTTCCTACATTAATATTTTGTTAAATGATTGCAAAAATAATAAAAATAACAGATTTTTATTGCAAATAATAGGAAATAAAATTTCAATTTATAGGTTATTAGAGAAAATAAAAATTTCAAAAGATGAAATAATAATTTTTATTATCAATTTCTTGCTTTTGCATGTATATAGGTTTTTACATAGTTATGCGATTATTTGATAAGTTTGGGTGGAGGTTTTGAACAATTAAACTAATTGTAATGATATTGTTGTTTGGATTTAAAAATAAAAGTCCTGCTTCATTATAATTTTTATGATAACAAAGTTTTATTGATTTTGCAGATCTTTAAGTGAATAAAATGTATGAATTTATTTATAATAATATTATAAAAGTGTTATTTAAGGACGCTAGTAAGCTTTTAGTTAACATATGTAGAAAAATTTTAATTTGGCGCTTAGTGGAGTTTCATTTTATGCCATCCAAATTCCCTGAAAAATTCATCAGTTACGAGTACTTCTGATAGCAAACAAAACTTAAATATTAAATTTCAACAAACTACGCCAATTAGGTCCGAAGACATGATAAAAAATGTTAAATCTTCGTCTCTATTTTGATTTCTGAGTAATGAAATTTCCAAAAAATTGATAGGTTTATTGTTTTAACACTCCAAATTTAAATATTAAAATTGTTTGATTATTTCTCTTTATAAATAGCCACGTGAACACATGCACAGACAGACAGACAGACATCTCTCTTAAAATAGTTCTCTACCATGGAGAAGTACATTCAGAATTAGGTGCCATTAGTGTATGCAAAATGTTCGGCACTAAATAATTTCTAAATATTGTTTATTAAACACAGACAGATACAGATAACATTTTGGGGTTACGATTTTGACCCAGAATTTCAAGAGTTCTAAATGAGTTTCCCAATTTAACTTTCAGATTACTATAAAATTTTTCCACAGAACTTTAATCAAAATTTGTAATTAACATCTTTTCAATATGTTTTCATTTTACTTTATTACTAATGAAAATATGATCATTGTGGAACGAATGTTACTTCGTTCATTATTTTCACTTAAGCTGTCATTAATTATTTTAACCGGTTTTACTGTATATACTTCAAAATTAAGTTCATTTATACAGTTCAGCAATTCATTATATACAGTTATTCACAATTCAGTTATATAATTATACACAATTCAGTTAAATCATACGTATTCTGCCTAAATGCGTCAATTTTTTATTTCTCATAGGTATCCAATTTCGGGCATCATTTCGCCATCCCAATCAGAGTTTGTGATTTGCCAGAAATTTGTTCATTAGATTTTATATAATTAGTTTAAGTTTGTTCATTAGTGTGAGTTTTGAGGTTTTAACGTTTTGAGTGTGATTGTAGATGGCTCAAAATATATCTCATGTTTGATTTATCTGGGTCGGATTGGAATTGCATTCTGCCAATATTTGAAACAGAAAATATTATATCTGGCCTCAATCATATTACAATTAGAATTGAATAACGTTGTCAACGAATCATTCCGAATTGACTTTGTGTTGTGGTTGATGTTTCACTGTTTTTTTCGTCAATAATGTGTTTAAAATTTCTTTCAATCTTTTAAATAAAGATACATAAAATATCTATTGAAGAATTTTTCTTTTTCTATTCAAAATTTATTTTTTTTTTCATTTGAAATTAATTAGATTTTCAATTTTATTTTTTCAATCAAAACAAATAAAATTTTTTTCTTTGTTTTTTTTTAACAACTACAATATTATTCTAAAGTTTTTATTAAATTTTCGAAATTTCAAATAAAAAACAGCAAAAAAAAAATCGAGAAGAGAAAAAACTTTTACTTTCATTGTTATTAAAATTTCAATTTTTAAAAACTAATGACATTTGATTTCACTTTCAACTTGTATACTTGTATACTCCTTCTCCCGTTTCTATAAATTTTCTTTAAAATTTTTTTTTTCCATTTTTCCCATATCCTTTTGTATAAAATAGTGATACAATATAAATTTTTTTTAACTATTATTCTCATATATTAGTTACTGACATGTTTACTAAAATATCTAATAAATTTTGTTGAATCAATTTCGCGATTGACAATATTTTCCCTATTCATTTCAATTTCATTTGGAATTATATTGAAAAAAAAAAATAGACAACAAAAAAAAAACAAACCAAATTTACAACTCAAAGCTCTTGAGTCTAGGATATTAAAAGAAGAAAAAAGGAAAAAGAAGAATATAACAATGTTAAAAGAAACTGAAAATAAAACTGCAATGTAAATATAATGAAAAATCACGAACAACTCTTATTTCATTAGAAAAGGAAACATTTTTCATGGAAAATTCAAGAGAAACCAAACAAAAAAGAATGAGTTTTATGAAAAAGGGTGGAAAACTATGTACGTATGTACACACCATTCCCTTAGACTCCTCTTATAACTAAATGATACCGAATCAAATATAAGAATTGAATAGGAAGAAAAAATCAAAGGACTACAGCGTTCTTTTTAGTTATTGTGTTACGTTCTTAAATAGATGGGGGTATCCGGGTATCTTTATAAGAATATATTGTAATTTTACATTATTATTATTTTTATTTTGAATTTTTATATTTATTGAGTGAAATTCCACCTTTTCATTTCCTTATAAATTTTCCTATATTGTAAAGGAAATTGTTGGAAAATTTAAGTTTTTCATGAGAATTTGTATTGAAATTTATTTTGATTTTGTTTTAAAAGTAAGAATATTTTATTCATCAGCATATCCACATTTTGTTTGGTATTATCGTCATTATCTTTCTATACTTTAAAAAGCAAGGAAAAGTAATCATTAAGTATCCTAAAAAAGAATAGTTGCCAAAGTAAATTTTAATTGAAGTACTAAAATACTTAAATTTAGCTTATATAATGTACAGCGACGGATCTACCTTATATGCAAAGTAAGCATTAGCAATGGGCGCCGGAACACAGGAAAGCTATTGAAAACTTAAAAAAAAAAATTTAAAAATTAGAAATTTTTTCCAATTCGAGGCTCTAATTCTAGACTAATGTTGCATGCAGCATGATCAAGTTACAAGAAAGTGATTTATTATCAGCAATGTGCATTGTTTATTTAATATTGTTTACTATTTTAAAAAGGGGAGGAGGACGAAATTTTTAGAAACAATATAAGATGACGGACAAGTCGGAACCGGGCATACATGTATAAAAAAGCCTCGGTATTTGAATAGTTTGAAAGTATTGAACCTTTGTTTGGGATTTCAGATTTCGATTTATACAAAGGCAACTGATGCTACGGATCTTCTGTTTATTTTATTTACTTTTAAGGTTTTATAATTTTATGCACAAACATTATAAGTATTCATTAATATACATACATAAGTACACACGTAACCGTAAGAATTTTCTAAAAAAAAAAAAAATTATAAAAAATTGCAAGAATTGAAAAATTCGGAAATAAAAGTTCTTAAATTAAATTTTTTATTTATTTGCAGTCTTGTATAACAGAAACGTTATTTGCGATTACAGAAATTTAGATTTTTCATTTATAAAACTTTCTTTTCGATTTCATTTTACAATATACAAGCACTACTCGTATATGCCGTAAATGTGCGCGTGTATGTGTAAATATGAATTTAGATGTTTTATATATTGCATCTAATACGACATGGTACACATATACACGTTAATTTACGAAAATAAAATATAAGAATCGTTGAATGAAAGGGGTTTTTATCAATTCCAAAATATGAGCGCAGGTACTTTAATCTTCCCTCTCTTCCTTCAATAAATTTATATGGAATGTTTATATACATATGTAGAATTTGTAATAATGCCAATTTTTATAAATAATTTTATTTATTTTCATTTTAAATTTCTTATTCAAATTCTTTCATCTTTAATATATTATGTATGTGCATATATTGCAAGCAATCACGTGAAAAAATTAAATTAAAGTTACAACAACAATAAAGTAAATGTAATTTTAAACTTTGATATGATTTTCATTTTTTTTAAATTTAATTTTAAATGTAAATTTCTTTAATAATATGTACGTAGATCGCAGAAATAATAAGTGAGTTGAGTTGAAAGTAATAACATCAAAAGGATGTGAAATATTTATAACAGAGGCATTAAAACTTTAAAATCTCATGAGACACGGTAAGTTCTAATATTTGACAGTAAACATTGTTGCTATTATTAAAGCTTTAATTAGCATTCACTTAGGGAAGCGACAAATGTTAATATTATGCGATATAAATTTCGTTTTTGGCTCTTGGAGCTTTGTTTAATATTCTTCTAAGAAGATTACTGTAACTACATCCGAGTTTGAAGTATTTCGGTGAAAATTTTTAAAAATTTTTCATATACCCACCCACATATTATATTTGACACGAAGGAGCAAACATTTATGATACAGTAAAATCAATCTAGTTATGCCCATCCGTTTGGTGGTTTAAAGTAAGATAACATTTACGACAAAATTAACTTAAAATATAGGAGTATTCAATTTTGGAAAAAGCTTTTTACCTGTTCTTTTTTGTTTGCTTAAAAAATGAAATTATCATCTTTATTTATCGAAATTTATTTAAATTCAATCACAGTTTCAAAATCACTTTATGTCTCCGAGCCGGGTGGCAGAAAATTCATGGGTATTGCTTTATTGTCACAGGTTTATCGACAAGGAGAATTTGTGGCCTAATTTTTCAATGATAAATTTTTTTAATAAATTCTAGGAGCAGATTATTACTAAAATCGTAGTAGCCCATTATATCTAATTTAATCTATTATTAAAGGCCAACCAATTATTAAAAACCAAATGTTAAAGAACAACCAAATATTAAAGACCAAATGTTATTAAAAACTTAAAAGCAAAGAGGATAATATATAAGATTTTCGTTCAGAAATAAAATAACAGTTCCCTCCTCAGTATGAAGATCCTTGAATCGTAAATATGAACCGTAATTTCCTCCTGTTAATTATTTCATTATAAAACAGGAATGTGATAAGTTCAGTAAATGTTCTAAGTTAAAACGTTCTTAGAACTAAGTTAAACAATTTTTATGTACGTTAAATAATTTGAAATGCATGTTGTCATGATTTAATGACATACCAAAGATAATTTCACTTTCATTGAAAATGAAAGTATATTTTTAAACATTTCTGTTATACATTATGTTATACAATATACATTTAATATTTATATAAGTGTGTAGTTATAAATTTCGAATATCCTTGTGATACTTTTATACCACAATTCTTAAAAGCTTAATCAAAAATAGAGAATCACATAAACATTCACACATAACTCATTTATAATTTTTTAACAATTTTTTTTTCATTTAATTCAAAATTTTTATTGTTGTAATGTTGTTATAAAAATTCAACAATATTATTTTCACTTAATATGTGACTTTGCTAATGATTGCATGTTAAAAAAACATTCTTTTATTAAAAATACATTTTGATGGCTTGTCCAGATAATACCGGAATGCAGACAATTTAATAGCTCGACGGAATCC
Source organism: Condylostylus longicornis (assembly GCF_029603195.1). Taxonomy (NCBI): domain Eukaryota; kingdom Metazoa; phylum Arthropoda; class Insecta; order Diptera; family Dolichopodidae; genus Condylostylus; species Condylostylus longicornis. The sequence continues at coordinate 12,674,278 of NW_026577973.1, read as the reverse complement.
ATTCATCATAAAAAATTTTAAATGGAATTTTAAAAGGAGAAAAAATAAATAGAAAAATGAATTTTAATTTTAAAAGAAAAGTGTTTAGAATTTCAAATCGCATGGGTGTCAGGAAAATAATAAAAATTTTCTTCTTTTTTTAATTTTTATATAGAATTTGTTCATAATTATTGTTATTTTTTTCAGTTTTTTTGTGCTCCCCATTTCTTAGATTACAACATTAAGAGTCTTAAAACTTGTTGTCTACAATATTAAAGTACCCAGTTTACAACTAAAATAATCATGCGATATTACAATTCTTGAGTTAATAAGAATATTTCAGAGTTCTTCTTTTTATAATATTTAAATAAGTTGTAAAATATATTTTTGTTTTTAAATGAATTTCATTAAAACTGGCGACCTTAATTAATAATTATGGAATTTATAATGTCAAATTTTATTTTATAAATAACACTTAAGTTTCTTATAATGAAAAATGTTAAACATTTGAAATTTGAACATATTTTTACAGACAATAAGAGTGTGAAATAAATTAAGAAGTCTTCAAATTTTAACCTGCATATGAAGGGAATTTATTTAAAACTTCTTTTCAATTCATAAATTCCTTTAAGGCGCCTCAAATAGGCTGTATCTTTACTGTATATTAATTGTATTGATCTTGAGTTTATTGTATTTTTAGTTTTAATTTATTCTGCATGCTTATTTGAAGAGTTTCCCAGCATCCTTCTCTTTTTTCCAAATCTAACCAACTTTCGTAACATATACCTAAAAAGCCTAAAATTCTCTTTCTAACACTTTTTTCCTTGTGGTTTCCAATTGGTTTTTAATGTCAAGTTTGGTTGAAAGTGATGACCTCGCAAATAATTGACTTCATCTGGTAAATATAATAATAATATTTTATTAATTTCTTATTTTGCTATTATCTTGTGTATCTTACATTGATATGACAATATCCTAAAACATAATTGATGACGCTTTGCGTGAATTATGTATAAAGTCATACCTCCTAACAAGTAAAAGTAGACATACCTGGTAACATTGCTGTTAATCAGAGTTATAACGAATTATTAAAAGCAATAAACAATAAGATAATGAAAGCAAAGGAAAAATAACAGATTCTGCCTAAATATTATTTTAGGACATGGTCAGGAAATTTTTTTATTAGTTTGTTTTGAATAGTAAAAACTTTCCATAATACTTAGTTGCAGACAAAGAATTATTACCGAAATTAAAAAGAAGACTATTGCAAAGCCGTTGTGGAACTGCTGCCAATTAAAAGAATTAAAATAAATAAATCATTTTCAAATAAAAATTAAGTTTGTGTTTTTCTAAATAAAGAACAAAATTCGGGCGGTACAATTATAATTTTAGAAAATAATAATAATGAATAATTTTATTATAAAAAAAATTAAATTCTTAATAAATAGTAATTCAATATTTCCATATATCCATAATGGTGGAAACAGAACAAGGGCGATTTTCCTCGGCAAAACGTCGAAATTCATATAGAATACACATATGTAAGTATATAAAAGGGATTGTCTAGAATAAGATGAAATCAGCACCGTGTATTTAACCGACGGTGTAAAAATAGTTTAAAATTCGGTTTAGTCGATTCTTATTCGAAAAATATTGGTGATTTTTTTTATGTGCCATTATATGCAAAATAGTAAACAGCTGATTCTTCCGTCCCAACAGATTCTGTGTTAATCTGTGATCAATGATTAACTTGACAACTTTTCTATACTTGGATTTCATTTTATTTTTTGAACATTGTCTTTGCGATCTAAAATTAGATTTTTATATTTTTTTCATATTTAGCAAAAATTAAAGCACAGATACCTTACAAAAATTTATTTACATACCTTATAGATTTCATATTGTAATTAAAAAATTTGAAAATTTTAATTGAAACGTTTGATAATTTTTGTTTTCGAAAATGAAAAAACTGATTTATTGTTTCATATTAAAAATTGCTTCCAAAACATATTACATTTATTGGTTTGATCTTCCTTCAAATAATTAAAGAATAACTACGTATTTATTATCCAATTTAAGCAAATTGTTATTAAATTTTTTATCTGATTTCAATATTCAACCCTATCATGAATTTCGTTTGTAACTCCAAAACTCGGAAAATTACGAATTTCATATTCTTAATTCCGAATTACTAAAATTCTACTACGAATATTCGTGATGGAATGATCATAATTTACATTCGTAATAAAAATGACCCTCAAAAAATCTACAAGCAATTTAAAGAAAGTATTACTTGTTTTAAATTTCAAAGTACGAGTATTCAATTTTTTTGTTTAAATTTAAGTTCTTCCAACACAGGTACCATGAATGGAAATGAATTCATATTTGCTAAAAAATTTTTTTTTCACTTTTCGGAAACACTTAAAAATTAAGAAAAACTGAAAACCTTCGTTTTTTAAAAAATATCCTTTTTTATGAAAGTTTTGTCATTTGACAGTTGAAATGCAATACTAATTTTGACACTCGAAAAATTCTGTTACCACTGCTGATTCATAATCCTTACGAAAGCAATTTGTGATCATTTAAAAGTCCACGTCGTATAGCTAAGTTCGTAATTTGTAGAATTCTACGAGTGAAATTCATGATGGGACTGATTGAATTCTCAAAAAAGTATTTTTAAAAAATCAAATTTCAATCACTCAATCGAAAAAGCAAGATACTCAATTTATGACTGAATTCAACTAAATTCAAAAAAAAAATTTTTTTTATAATAAAAAAATTTTTTAAATTTAAGCAAAAAATAGAACTAAAATTCGAAATAATAAACATAATTGTAATCACCCTAATCAATTTATTGTCCTTTATTGGAAATTGTTTTTCAAAACTCTTATGTACTGTGAAACCACATTACACATTTTTAGTCCTTTATTTCCTTTTACTTTTCAATCCTTATTTCTTATGACATATGCGTTTACAAATTGAAATTATTTTCTTCCTTTTTTTTTTTAAATTAAACCCCATCCCTTATTTGTCGAAAATATTACAAAAGTTTCCCTAATATTTATACATATTAGCTATTCAGGTTTATCTGCGTGTTCAATAACTAAGTTTATTATACTTTTAAAATGCATGGTTTTATCCGAATTGTCCTTTTTTCGATTTTAAATTTTATAACAATTCTTTTTTTATAAATGTACTGTACATACCATGCTTGTATAATATTTATATGTTTTTTAAAATTTTTTAAAATAAAAATAAAATAAAAACATAATATACTTTATTTACTCTAGAGGTTATGAGCACATGACTGCAAATATTCCGAAAAAAATTATTTGTTTCATATGTGTATGTAGTGTGGTTGTAATATGATAATGCCATCACAATAATGTGTGCAAAAATATGTCAAACATGTCCCATATTTGGTTGAATTAAAATGAAATGGCCAATATTTCAATCAGTTAACGAAGAAAAAAAAATTTTAAAAGAATTTTAAATTCAATTTATAATTTTGTGTTTTTTTAAATTAAATAAAAATTGTTTAGTAAAAGTATTAAAAATTTGAACTCAAAATGTGAAGGAGCAACAAAATGAAAAAAAATTTGATGTGGTCAGTTGACAACCAACCCTTGCGGTAGCAAAAATGTTGTACAAGATTATGAAAATGGCTTTTAAACACTTCCTTCAAATTTTAAGGACTCTAGTTAGTTTGTAGTTAACATAGGCGGAAAAATGTTAGCTCATAGAAGAGATTCACTTTATTCCGTCTGAATTCTCTGAAAAGCTTATCAGTTACTTCCGATAGTAAACAGATATACGATAGTAAAAATATGAATAAAATTGGTTTAGGCGAACTTGAGATGCATGCGTGCAGATACAGACCGACATCTCTCTAAAAATATTTTTTGTTTGCACATCCATCTTGTTTACAATGGAGAAGTGTGTTTCCGCCGAAAACTCTATATACGAAATTTGGTGTTATCACACAGCCTCGCTTATTGTATGCAATACGGTCGGTATAAATTTGATGTGATCATCACACAATCGGCCGTAATGCGTATATTAAGTATAATTATTAGAAACCCTTGTTTATTAATTATCGTTTGCTTGAAAAAACCGTTCGCAAAAAAAATTGTGAAAATGTTTTTTAAGCATTTATTTCAAATTTCATTACAGTTAATAATTGTGTAGTTTCACTTCTTGTTAACTGATTTCCTTGAAAACTTCTTCAGTTTCTATCGTTCTCAAACAGAACTCAAATATTAAATTTCAAAAAATTTAAGTTAATAAATTACTTAAATGATGGCGAAAAATGTAAAATCGACAGCTAATGTAAGTCCAGTTTCCGAGTCGTGATGTTTCGATAACGTTTGCTTTTTCCTTTTTTTTTTTCAGTCACAATTAAGGTATTGAATATCAAGCACATCGGTTAATATGAAAAAAGTGTCCATAGTATATACTGATGCATGACATTGACTAAAATTTTATCATTCCGTCATATAGCCAAAGTAAATTCTCATATTAATTGTCATTAAAAATCAATCCAAATTACGTAAGATACACAAATTCACACATAGATACACGGAATTCTCCCAAAAAAATGTTTATTTAGTTAGGCTCTTATACCGTTGCGAATTCACTCTCTACTCATAACATACATTTGTACATAAATATTATGTCTTTCTCCAAAAATTATTTCACAAAAACAAAATTTTTATCTGTTTTGTTCTCAGCGTCCTAAAAGTGCCACATTTCAAAAGCTTTTTGTTCTGAAATAGAAAAATATATTGTAAAAATGTTATCAGGTTAGATAATTTAAACGATAAATCGTTAAAAAAATTTTAATATTTTGCAATTTTAAATTTGGCAAATTTCATTGGGTTAATAGACTTTAGAGATAATAAAAAAAAATTTACTAATTTACATACATACATATATTCGATTATGATGAATGGTATTTTAAAAATTTTAAACAAATTATAAAGTAATTTATTTTTATAATTACATTTCGAATCTTATATACAAAGTAAAAAATGCTACATCCCATTTATATAAATGAAATAAAAAGTATAACAAAGGTCACAGCACTGCTTTTCAGTGTCTTTAAGTCTTACGGCATATGAGGAGGCACTTACAATCTGATTCATATTTGGTAATAGCAACAGTTCATATACATACAAAGAATACATAGTATTTTTTGTCAACTATTTTACAATTTTTGTATAAATTTTATTTTTAATTACAATCAGTTCGAACTTCATCGTTTTTATGCTAGTAGTCAATTTAGTCTTAGCATTTATTATTGTATATCTTCTAATTCTATTTTTAAATAAATAAGAGAAACTATTTGCAAAAAAAATATTAAAAAATTTTATACAGTTTAATCATAACAAATAAGTTTAAGTCAATAAATTGCAGTCAGTCATGGGTCATTAAAAATAATTGACTCTAAATATTTATTTTTAACATTATTTTTAATAATAATTATTTTTTTAGAAAAAAATTTTAATATTCTTAATAAATCTTATTGAATGGCGAGCATTATTATTTCGTTTTGAAAATTACCAAAATAAAAATCATTTTCATCACGTACTTTAAATTCTATAGTCATGTTTGCTATGGCTATTAATACAACTACATTAACAATAATTTAATTAATACAATTATAAACTTTAGTTACTGTTCAACCATTACAGTAAAAATTTTAGTAACAAAAATATTAATTCAAATTTTTATAATAAAAATGTTTTTCTTTGTCTTATTACTTTCTTTTTTTTTGTTTTTTGTAAAATTCTTAAATATTTCTTCAAAATAAATTTTATTATATTGGGACATGCAAACCGTAAAACAAAAGTCTTACTTTATCATATATGTAGAATCTTTGTATACAAGTTAAGAATATTAAATTTCATGAAGTCTCCTTTTAGTCAATGTACAATAAATCAATTCAATCTACACTATTTGTGAGTACATATTGGTATATAAATTATTTATTTTAGAAATGTTGACGAATATAAGATTTTACACCAATATTCAAAGAAATCAATTAAAATCTAATCGATTTCTTGTTTTTTTTAATTTTTATTTCAATATTTTCGTTGTTATTTAGTACTTTAACTGTTATACAAAATAGTTATACTATTAATGTATAGTCCCTTCCTCAGTTTGGTTGGTCTTTCAGGACAAAAGTTATTACAATTTTAAAATTTCGATGGATGGATGGGTAGAAAAAAAGAGTAAGCTAAACCACCGAAATTTTCTACCGCTTTTAAAGACAAAGACGTTTTTAGATAGGATAGGAAAGTATGGTAAAATAATAAAAAAAAAAAATTGCCATCGCAGCTTTTTCAATGGGCCCTCTACAACGTCTGGCACCTGAGAGTTGAGTTATTTTAAAGTTCAAAAATTTTTGCGGGATTAAAAAAAAACACAAGCATTAACAAGGATCAACAGAATTTAATATATAGAAATATTTAATTAATTTGATTGTTATGATATTTTAATAAGAAAGTAGGAACCAGTATAGGAACCCAGGAAAATATTTTATTAATTTATATTGTGCTTAAATGAATTAAGATAAAGATGTCTTCTCGCTACACTAAATTTCACTTTTAAGTTTTCTTATGCACATACATATGTATGTATGGGTAGTTTTCAAGGCTTATATTGGATAATTTTCAACGATAATGGGATATTTGTTGTAAATGGAATTCATATCAATGATTATAAATGTTAAGAATGTTTTTAATTTTAACTATGAGTGTCATTATTATCACTTGATGTATAAATTATCAGCTACATATCAGAATAAGATTATATGCTTTCAATATTGAAATAAATTGAAGGTGAATCAAAATACAGGCATACCTCGTTTAACGCTACCTCTTTTAACGCTGTTTCGTTATAACGCTCTTTTGAAAAAAAAATTTTCAAAAATTATTATATCTCTTGGAATCACCAAGTGTAAATATTTTATATTGTCACATTAAAAAAAAAAAAAAATTTTTTTTTATTTCACAATAATCGAAATTCTAATGAATTTATTTTTATTTGAGTACAGTCGCAATTCTTAAGAATTAATTATTACATGTTCAAAGATTCTTAAGAGAGAGATTATATTGTTTTTTTGAGAGTATAAAAGGAAGATGTATTTTAGTTTTTGTAATTAGTAATTTTAATAATTTTTTTATATATAAAAAAAAAGCATCTTGACAATATTACATTGTTCGTTCGATGTAGTGATACGGTTTAATATAGACCTCAGAAGTTGGTAGTAACGTAACCCTATATTTTAGTGTAAAAGGAGCCCCTTTTAACGCTGTTTCTGTTAACGCTCAACTTTTAGAAACTCATCATGAGCGTTAAACGAGGTATGCCTGTAAAAGATTTTTTCTTTATTCAAAATAAAAGTACATAAATACTATGTATAAACTTCAAGTTTAAAATGAACTCACAAAAAACTGAGACACTATAAAAAAAAATCACATATACGTACATACATATATTTTAAATTTCTTTTACAAGCAATTGAAAAATTATAGTTGATATTGGTAGATTCCTTGAATTTTGAAATTCAATTTTAGCCTTATAATAACCACTTGGAACAAGTAAATTTTCAACATTTTCTTTAAAAGCTAAATTAAGATCTACTTCATACAATTCAATTGTCCCCTAAATTAAAAAAAAAATAATTAATTATAATTGTTATTATTAAATGAATAATTAAAATAATAATTTCATATTACATTATAAGGACACGGGTGATTTATATTTGTATATTTACTAAGTAATGGCAGAGCTGGTTTGTATAAGTAATTATAAAAATGAGAAGCTAAACCTTTTCCATCTTTTAAAAAATTGCAAAATTCAAATGTGTAATTCATCAAAAATGGTTGCCAACCATTATAGCGTTTATATAATTGATAATTCACCTAAAAGAAATTAAATTTTAATAATTTATAATTAAAATTAAAGAAAAAACACACAAATCATCTTACAAATAATTTATTAACAGGCTTTGCTAGTACACCTCGTAAACCTACAATTTTCTTAGTTCTTGAAATTGCTTTAAGTAAACATGTATAATTAGAAAACAAATTTGAACTTAGATGGCAATCTAATCGAGTTGGTACAAAGAAATTCGTTTTCTAAAAATAAAATTTGTTTTGGCTTTTCTTTTTTTTTTGTGAACTTAGAATTTTAAAATTTTGAGCAATTTGCTTTACCTTAGAGGCTCGAATTTCACTTAATATCAAAAACCCTGTCGCAAATATTAATATACTTTGAAAAAATTGCATGTCTTCCGTATAACAGCAATTTTGATTTGCTTTTGAAATTTAATAATTTCCGATATCCGTATTCAAATAATCAGAACGCAGAACTAAAATTGAATTTATATTATGGTCTAAATTCAAATTGTCACTAAATTTTGAGATTAATAACGTTATGGTTTTATAAAACAAAAAAAATTATCAATAAATCGGATAAGATCAGGTAATTTATGAAGTTTACTCTGAAGTAATCTGTTATTAAAATTATAAATGCAATAATTGGATATATTTTTGGTGTATGAATGAAAGGAAAAATGTGCTAGATTGTTTATAAAAACTGTTCAAGATCTTCTTGCAATTCAAGTAATAAGTGGTACTTTACAAACCATTAATTTGATCCAAGTTCACTTGCGACATTTGTTGCCATGTTTTTCATACAAAATTATTGATTACCAACTCATATGTATTGGGAATGTACATTTTGAAATTGGTGCTACCAATACATACAAAGTTGTTCTGTTGTTCAGATGTCACATCTGTTTAATTTTTTGCGGGTTAAAAACATTTTCAGCTACTTTTTTATTTTAAAACATTTTCAGCTCTATCCGTGCGGATGCGTATCTTAATTTCGGCCGATTTCCATGAAAATTCATATTTGACTTTACCTATGTTGCGAACTGATCAATTATTTTGATATGTCAGGTCTCGGGAACCGAACTAGGGATCGATTTAAAATTTTTTATCATGTTTACGGAACTAATTGGCTGAATTCGTTGAAATTCAATATTTGAGTTTAGCTTGTTATAAGAAGTAACGAACGAACTCTTCAAAGAATTCGCGATAGCATAAAGTGACAATATTAAGATCCAAATTCACATTTTCTTAATCTTAATATGGTAAAACTAAAAGCTTACTTATGTGTTGATCACATCAGATTTTTTTAATGTCTATTGCATTCGAAGTTTATTATTGTTGTTTTATTTGTAGTTGATTTAAATTCAAGCAAATTTCAATCAATATTTTTATGAGCTGTGGTGCTCGATTATTACTTTACGTAATTTACGGTATTGAAATGCCGCAGAAAAGAATATGGTATAATAGAACCATACTTCTGTTTGAAAGTCGTTGAAATTGTTCGATAATAGCAAAAACCATACAACCATATTTTGAAAAAAAAAAATATATGAGGAAGTGTAGCAAAATAAATCAAATAATCGTTTCAATTGTACCGATATTACAGAATATGACTCTAACTACTCTCGTTCTTACTTTATTACTGTCGTTCCCTAGGTAATGTAATGAAATTAAATTGTGAATTTTCAATTTTATATTCATTCGCAGGAAAGTGTTATTACAATAATTTACGACATTTACAAATAAATTTACAAAATACAGTTCCATATAACACTAACAAACCACTAACAAGAGAATGGAAAATTTAGAATAAATATTTAGATTGATAAGAGAACGGTGTAATATAAATTCTATTTGAAAGAATAACATAAAATCAGTAATCTGGGATAATTAGAAAATTACTAAAATCAGTTCTCATTAAAAAACAATTAGATTTGATAATAATTCAAAATTTTTCTATAAATTTTGGAATTAGATTTTGATTCTACTCTTCGCAATAGTTCATCGTTCATATTCGCATGTTTTATTTAGTAGTTTTGTAGCTTTTTCATTTTTTTTTATTTATTTCTAAAGGTGTAAAGTTGCAACACTTGAAGTAAATCTAAGTTGAAATTTATATAAGTTCGTTTAGAGTTGTTATAAATTCCATGTACATCTCAACGATTTTCCATTATAAACATACAAAGTGATGTAGTGTCGGTAATTTGGACAAAAATTTTATTAGATTACTCTTGGCCTTCTCTTTCAATATATTCGTTGTATTTAGCAATTAATCGCTCAAAGCCATAAAACTAAAACAGAATCTAATAACACCCCAATTAATGAAATTAAGATGATCAATACAAAGTGCTAAGATCATTATTAAGTAAATAAATTAATTATCATTATTTATTATTTGGTATTTATGTACTTTCATCAACAGTTTGGAGTAATACTTATTTTTAATGTAAGAGTTTTTTTTGTTCACCGGTCATCACAAGTTTTAAGAAATATTTGACAATTTATATTTGAAAATGAAATTTTGGAAATTGATTTAATAAAGAAAAATTTTTATATTGTTTTTTTTTTTTATATTTACTATTGAGCTTGTACACGCACACGCAAATTTTCTTTTTCATTTTAAAATTTAATATTTATTCCAATGTTAAGCGACACCTATTTTTTGATAGTGAAAATAACATAATAACAAGATTAACCAGAATTTCTACAATATTGAAACTTGGTTTAGCTTGTACTCAAACCAAACTAAAATATCGGTAAAAATTATTTTATTTTTTCGAATTATATTTCCTTATTCCTACATTTTTGTTTTACTTATCTACATTTTTTGTGGTTATTTACCTGCATAACAACCATAAAAGTTTCCTTGCAAGATGATGGCTGTTAAATATTTCTATTTAAAGTACCCTCTTACAATATACATACACTCTCGGCCAAGCCGTCGATTTATAAGTGGTGGGATGTTACAATAAGTCTTTAGAACCACCATAATAGGTGGTAATTTTACTACTTTAAAAAATAAATATAACTGTTGTTATTATTGCTAAAAGTATATTTTGCTAGTAAAATTATTCAAAATTATCTTGCCTCATTATGTAGTCATGTAAATCTCAACAACTCTTTTAAAAATTCCCACACAAAACTTTTTTTGGGCTTAATAAAGAGTTCAGCGTGTTAAAAATGTTATCATAGAATGTCAACTAAAGATGACCATAGAGGTCATCTTTAGTTGATGATGCAAGAGTATTTTATAAATAATTTAGAAATCCACACACTTATTTTTTGTTAGACCACACACTTATTTTTGAATTTCTTAAGATAACCCCATTTGTTTAAAAATTCATATCTCGGTCCTTATATCTATCTTTGGTCGAATGATAATTGTTAAAAATTAATATATTTTAGAGAATATTTAAAAAATCTTTTACGTTAGTGTTAATGAATTGTATATCAATAAAAATTAACATATGTAATAATTACAAAAGTAAATATTTTTCAAATTTTCAGAAAACAATTTTTGCAAAAAAAATTAACATTGAAATTTTTAAATAAAAGTTATAATTATACACCCAAAATTGGATTTTTGCCATATTTTCGTTATAAGGTGTTTGTGCCAAAAAATCAAATATAAATGGGTTTATTCTTATATCACCTCAATTTTGGAATTTGGAATATTATGATTATAGAAAATTAAAAATGTATTTTACAAATTTTATTTTAAAATTACCAAGTATTTGCTTTAAATACCTTGTATTTTTGCACGTGATATAATTAATAGATAATTATAATATTCATTGAAATCTTATAACATAATTAAATTTATACTTAGTATTATGTATGCAAGTATAGGTATTAATTACTTGTATATTCATGTAATTATAATTATGGGCTCTTATTTGAAATTTATTAAAATGTAATTAGCTTGTCAACTAACACCTGTCAATTATAATTTTACATAATTATGTAAATGTATATAAATAATGTTTTTCATTGAAATTCTAACATGTTTCTAACTGCTATATATATGACATTGTACTTATACATACTTGCTCCAATTCATTGAAATGAAAATTCAATACCTTTTCAATTATATGGATTGCTATAATAATTTTAATTATGTACGTTTATCATATACAGAATTATTGTTAATAAATTGAATTTTATTTAGAAAATTTAATCTCAAGATGTTCTTTATTACCCTAGAATTTACTTTGACTTACTTAATTTACTTTCCTATCAATTAACTTAAAGTAGTAAAGACAGCTCAATATTTTAAAGGATTTTTCTGTGGGTCATACAAGCTACTCTTACACGCAATATTAAAAAAGGCTTGTCAGTAAATGCTTTTGGTTTTTTTTATAATTATTATTTGGTAATAAATAACCTATAGTGGCAATGTACTAAATATCACTTTCACTTTATTACAATTCCTATATTTGCATATTTCTAGTTCATTCACATTATTATTCTAATTGATTTTAATCAAAAAAGAAAAGCAAAGTAAAATTTTCTAAATGGACTATAAAAATTTTAGGAAAAATTTTATTTATGTTGTTTGTAAAAATCAATTTAATAATATAGTTCAATTACCCCTCTCCTGGACAAAAAAATAAAATTAAAAAAAAAAGTTTTAAATTAGCAATTTTTTTTTTTTGAAAATCCTCCGCCTATTTATTTAAATTATGTCTTCCTTGTATACTATATTAAAAACACTCAATATATAAAAATTGCTTAAAACTTCAAACTTTTAAAATAATACAAAAATAAACTTAACATTATTAATGACCTTCATTTTAAAAGTAATAATAAATTTAATGCAAAAATATTCTAAATGCATAGTGTACTCATTCTCTATCACCCACAAAACGCAACTTCAAAGAAATATAATAAAAGAATTATTACTATGGTAAATTATTTTAAAAACTGACCAATATCACGTCTACATGGAATAGAATGGAATGTGTTGAACAGCAATTTTTTCTATTACAATAAAAAATAATTGATTGTCTATGAATTAAAGTAGAAATATTTTTATAACAATTACAATATGTAATATGAGCATAAGTATATTATATGTACAGTAGACTCTCATTTATATGAACTAATAAATGTCAAAAGAGGTTCAGATATCTGTATTGTTTATGGAAATGAAAGAGGTAAGTGAAAATTACAATGTAAAATAATATTACACTTGTAACCATTATATATATAAATATTATATATCTTTTATATTTTGCAAGCTGCAAAAATGTAGTAATTATGCATATTACATATTTTTGAATTTTATGTCAAAATTTATATTATGTGTTCATATAAGTGGGATTTAGTTCATATAATAAAGTAGTCAATACAATATAATTTTTTGTTCACATAACTAATAATGCATATTAATATAACTGCGACTCGACTGTACATACTTATACTTATACAACTTCTTATATATTAGTACACTAATAAAATAATTTTCTATAAATGCTTTTATCTACTAAAAATCGCTAAATAATCACTATCCCCGTTAAAAATTCTGCATATGATTGAAAATGATTTTTATATTCAATGATTTTATTTATTATATTTATTATGTTAATACAATGTATAATAGTTATATTGCATATTATGTAAGTATAAAACCTTAAATAATGTTACTATCTATGTATGTATGTTGCTATACTATTTATTACATGAGAGTAAACTTAGTGAATACTATGAAATATAAAGAATTGGAAGCTGGCTGTTCTAAATATAATGACATATTTCTTTCGTAAACTATTGATGTTTTAACAACATTCAGAAATATAACTTCAGGACTTTTGTACACGGAATTAAATTTAATTTATGTAACAGGTTCCAAAAGTTTTTGTTTTAAATATATTGAATATGGTGTTATTTATATATTATATAAGATTTTGGGCTTATATTTATATATAATACTTACGTATTCTATACTATACAGTTTGACGATACAAACGAAGAACAAAATATGTATTGTTTATTCATGAAATTATTTTAACATTATTAAGTATAGGCTAAGTATACTTTTGTCGCATTATTAAAATTAATAATTAAAATACTAATTTTACAATTAACAGCAAATATGTTGACCAAGAATTAAATATAAAATATACAAATAAGTTATAAAAAACAAATACATATATAATATTTTTTATTTATTTTCAAATGTACTAGTAAATATTATTTAACTGTTATACTTTTAAAAAATATTCATAGAACAAATTCGCTACACTTAGCTGGAAACGAAAAACGAAGTACAATTTTTTTAGTTAAATTAAATATGCTTTACAGTTTACAGTATAAAACAGTGTAAGTGTTATAAAGCTATCTGAATTTAATAATTACATGCATGACAATGAATTAATTATAAAACTAAACATATTGCTACAAGTATGCGTTTTAATGCCACCACTGTTGCAATGAAATAGTTATAACTCGCATAAGGATTTTAGTTTTAGTACATTTCCAAATGTGAAAATAAAAATGTGTACGTCCACCATTTGTTCATTTTTACAAATTCAGTTAAAATTTTAGTCGAAGGGGCTTACATACGTTAAACCTTATACTAAAAATATAAAATTGAAAATACAAAGCTAAGAGAAAAATTAAATACAGTAGATTCTTTGAAATATTCCATTTACGTGTATTAAAGAATGAAAATCGAGGAAAATTCCAGTCTCCTTATTATTATTTTCAAATAACAAAAACTGTACCAACTCACTTGAAACAAAATGATTCATCTTTACTTCATCTTAAAAAATTTTCACTTAACTTTATCACTTATAATAACAACCCCCTTAGCAGACAGTCGTAATTATATCTACTACAATAAATTACACTTATATTTTACCACTTTTCTTTATTATTTTAATTAAATTACAATAAAACTAAAACATTAAATTTGTTTTACTACACCAAATATTGCATGTTTTTACCTTGTAATTTAGTTAACGCTTGGCAGATTCTCTTAGTCAGTATTTACAACCAAAATGCAATGAAAGAAAAATACGATGTGGTCAGCACATGACCGACCACAATGTGTGTTGTCTAGTTTAGGGGAAATGTTACATAAGATAATCAAAATACCCTTCAAAAACTTCTTTTCAATTTTAAGGAAGTTAGTAAACTTTTAGCTACCACACTTAAAAAAATGTAAACTTGGCTGTTAGTAGAGTTTGAGTTAGTTTTGGAAATAACCAGAACTCATGCATGAGTTTTACATGATAGGTTCATTGTTTTAATATCATGAATTTAAATATTAAATTTCAAGGAAATTGGTTGAAAAATATAAAATCTGCTCGCAAAAAAGTCCAGTTTCCGGGAGCCTGATATATTACAAAAGTTGATCAATCCGTAGCCAAAATAAACTCACATATAAAATATCATCAAAATCGATTCATCCAAATTGAGATACACGCGTGTACACGTTCATATCGAAAACTAGATATTCGAAATTTGGTGCCATCACATAACCTCCTTTATTGTATGTAATACGGCCGTCAAAAAGTGTTATGGTTTGTAAAAATAGTGTTTAATTACACCTACTTTTTGGTTTTCAAAAATATGTATGTACTAGATGTACTCGTACAATGTATATTTAAAGAATGTTCATTAACTTTCATATAGCACCAGCCAAAAATGTAAAAACAAATTCATAAAATAAAAACGATATACCAAAAATTTTTTCAATAAATGTTACCTCCAAATATATCAGAAATAGGCTGAAATGTCAAAATTTATGTTAAAAATAATCAATTATAAATTTTGAAGTTGCAAATATTTTTATAGACACCAACAATAATGTACATATATACGTATGTATGTATCTGCAGGCAAAAAGAAAAATGTAAATAGTAATTTAAAATATTCCATAAAAGTCAATTTAACAAATTCTTGCTGACAATAATGTTAACATTTTGATATTTTTTTTGCAAGTAAAAAAAACTGAACGCTTTACACATAAAGAATCGAAAAGCTATTCAGTTGTACTATAGGATTACTATTAATATTCTTCGAATGCTTCTTTTTTTTGGCTTCGATATAGAATTTACAAGAACAGTGTGGATAAATTTTTGACATTGTCAGAGGTACAGTTTTGCTCTAAGTATATCCAAATTGAATTTGAACATTGGCTTAGCAGTACCCTGAATTAGGTCATTAATATGAACTAGACGGGATTTCAACAAGGGAGTTCCATGCTATTATCTTTTTTATCTGATATCGAAATTTACTTGTAAGTTTGTTTTGAGAAATTAACCGAACCAGTGCGATTTTCCCCTTGTCGAGTATTTTTAGTGAAGCTATGTACTATGCAATTGTTTTATGCAGTAATTGACAAAGACATATATTTGACACCTTGAAAGACAACGTATTATTTCTGTAAAATGGACATTCTGAATTAAAATTGAAATTATAAAAAAAATTAAAAAAAATTAGATATTTGGGATCAAGAATGATTTTTCGAAGAATAGCAGCATTCATGTAAATATTTATAAATTTGCCTAAAATTAACTAGAATAAAAAAAAATAAGAAAAATCAGTCTAAACGTCAACTCCAAATAGTGATTACACTTCGGATATACATAGTAGGTGAAATATGAATTTTGTCATACAAATACTGATAATGAATGTATTCATTTGTATAGCATATGCGCTCACTCTGTGCATTTATATGTATAGCTATTATGAATGTGAAAAAGCGCGCAATAAGTATCAATTTACCGTGTATACATATAAAGTGATAATAAAAACCACATGACCAGTAGCTTTTATGGTATCAACGGTAAGAACCATCAACATTGGAATGCAGAAATTTTTTCATTTTATTTTCTGGTTTTCATTTTTTTTCTCATTGTGCATTTTTCGCGTGGTAAAAGATGAATAAAAGAAAAATAGAGTGCACTCGACATGTTATGCCTACATAACAGAAAATGTAATAACTAAAATTATGTTGCAACTTGTTATTGGTTGTTGATTGCTAGTTTTTTTTTTCTGTTCATTTTGAAGTACAAAAATATTAAAAGCAAAATTGACATTGAAAATAAAACAAATAATTATTTTTTTTCTGTTGCTTTGTGTAGATTTACTTTTGATTTTTGATTCGCATTCAATTAAAAAATTTATACGTATGAATATTGTGTGCATTATTGCTGATATACGATATCGTATTGTGTATGAATGTGTTTGATGATAAATGCACAAATTAAATTATATACATATGTACATATGTATGTATGTTTATAGATACGTTTTTAAATTTTTTATTTTGAACATTTTGATTTTCTTTCAGTACATACAAGAATAAGGTTGTCAAACAAGAATTTTTACTTTATTGCGTATTTCATTATGCAGAAAATACGCATGCAAGTAAATTTTTATACTTATATATTATATTATATATATAATATAAAACCGTTACCAAAGGTTTAACCTTGATATTGCAAATTTATCACGGATATATTAAAAAAATTACCAGATGTAAATAAAATACCCTTTTACTTACAAAAAATTGTTCTGCCTTTAGAACGAAAATTTATATTGAAGGCTATTAAACTGATTAAACAGGGTATATTTTGTTTTGTTAAGTTTAACAAGAGATATAATAAAAAAAATATAAACTTGTCTCTGAAAACATGTTTAATAAGGATATTTGTACAGTAGATTTAATTTAAAGCGGAACTTCTCAATCATTTTGATCAACGATGACGTCACCTATTTTAATTATTTATTTCAAGCATTTGTATGTGTTATATAGTCTGTAGATAAACTTATGAGCTGAAAAATTTCTGAAATTAATAATAAAAACTCAAATTTCAAGTTTTTGAATTAACACTTTTTCATTAACTTGAATTGTGTTAGTATGTATGTATGTAGATATTTAAATTGATTTTATATGTTGATTATCTTTGTTTATTGTTTGTGTAACTGTAGCACGTGCAAAACACGTAAATACTATGATTAATTTTTAAAAATATTGTTGAGTCATTTTTTTTGAAGCTTATTGCGTCATTGTAAATTTTTTTTACAAGAGTTTTAAAAAGTTCGAAAGGTTAATATTGAACATAATTTTTTTTGGTAATATATGTATGTATATAAAACGTATATGAAATATTTAAGTGACTTGAATTATTAAATTCTGTGAAATCATTTTACTCAAGCAAAAACAAAAAAAAAATTAAACGAAAGAAAGGATATTAATAAGTCAAAATATCGTGACCCCTAACCCGAAAAAAGCTCCTAAAGTTAATAATATTTAACAATAATTTGTTTGAAAATGCGTTCGGTGAGTAATAAATTTCAATTTTTTAACCAGCCAAAAGGCTGCCGTGAAATCTCTTTATTATTTTCTTTGGCGGCTATGCGAAACTCCCTAACTTGTATCACAATTCGGCATCAATTGGTGACATTCTTGACAAAATGTTAGAACAAGTTTATCAAAATTTGATGCTTTCAACTCACAACCTAATTATATTTTTAACATTGGATATTAAGCAACCAGATCGGGGTTTAAAATATATATGTAGTTACACTGCATCACTGTCTGATGTTTTATCTATTCATGTTTTAGAATATAATTATTTACATACATATATGTACATGTTTACATATTTCGTTTGTCTAAAAATATATTTTACAAATTAATATATGTAATATAGGTACGTATATTACTTATGCGTATTAAAATAATTTATTTACATTACCGGACTTAACTAAATAAATTATTATTTTATTATAATCATTGTAATGATTTTTGAATTAATTGATTATCATTAATTATAAATTTATTAAATAAAAATAAATCATTTTACTTGATTTTAATCATTTTATGTTATTTTTATCAAAGAACAAAAATTTTTTCAAGAAATTCATTTATTAAATTTAGCATACAATATTATTGGCAGCTATTCATAGCATAATTAATAATTTTAAAATCATATATGTATGTATTTAAAAATCTTTTTTGCAATGTAATTTGGCTATTAAATTTGAAATACAAATGTCCATATATAATTTACTTACATATCATTCTCATTCAGGTGGCATTCCTATAACAGATCAATTTACTGTTAATTGTTGCCTGAATGGACTTTTAATTAATTTTTCATATGCAATACGATATTTGTTTTGGAAAATTTAAGATTTTGAAATTCATTTAATATGAAATTGTCATAAATTTAACACTGGAAATTAAAAATATTGCTTTGGGAAAGGTTCGACATCTGCATTTGCATTGTGTACATATACATACATCTTTAATAGAAACTTAGACCTCTAAAAGAAAATTTTTACCTATCTCGCCCGTAACCTAAAAGTTGTAGCCCCTCAAACTCCATAAAATTCCATTTTTCCCAAACCATGAGAATCGGTTTGATCGGAATTTTTTATTAATAAATTAAAAGAAAATGTAAATTAATTTCGACTACATACATCTGTAAAAGTTTTTTCTTCGTTATGTATGTAGATACGTTTTGTTATATTTTTAGCAATAAGATGCTGTAGAAATCATAACAGTAAGGATTGGTTACTGTTAATTATCTGTAAAAGCAGTAATTATTTACAACACCAGTTTTCGTTATCATTTTGACAACAAAAAAATTGATTACATGTTGATAAAATGGGCAAACACATACAAATTATAAAATAATTAAAAGAAAAATTTTTAATACGCATACATTCATATATACATGTAGAAATGCATTGAACATTTCTTTTCGTACAATATGTGGAAAATGTTAAATTTTACGGAAGAAATTTTCCATTGCATTGGCATTCGTATAAATAATTCGAGTAAAAAATAAAAACAAAAAGCCGACTTTTTTAATATTTAATTAAATTACATTTAATGCTGATATTAATAGCAATCTATACTTTAAATGTACATTAATAATAGTGTTGCGAAGGGGTTTATTAAATACACGCTTTACCTACCTACATGCATATTCTATATAAAACTATTTGAACATGTAAATATTATTAAAATATGATTATTATTGAGATATTTAAAATAGGAAATATGTTTTTACAAAAAATAGTATACAAAATATTTATGTATATAATGTTTATAAATTTGTACAAAGTTGAAATTTTGTTTGATCTACTTTTCCACAAACATAAATTACACATTATGAATGTAAAAGTAACGAGATTTTAACTTGATTTTTATCTTAAATATTTACAGCAAAGAAGAAAAACAAAAAAGTAGTATAGATTTGGTTATATTATTTATATATGCATATACATATGGACGTACACATGGAATTTAGTATGTCATAAAAGATCCACTTTTTGTATGCGGCTCGATTTTATATGTATAGTGCAAGTAATTAACTGTTTTTATTTACACATTAAATGACACTTTGATCACACGCTTTTTGTTTTGTACATTTTCAATTACATGTATGTATATACACAAGTTGACATAAAAGATTCAAATTATGTACCATTAGTAAGTAACGGCTTTTTATAATGAAAAATTTAATTTAATTATTATTATATTACAAATCATATGAATTAAATCGGCTTAAAAATGGTATTTTTTGATGAAAATTGTGTTTAATATCATTTTCTTGCTTTTAGTATAAATATTTATTTATTTAGCAAGTTCTTTATGGCAAATAAATTAACAGTTTTGAAAAATGAAATATAATAAACAATATGCTTGTATTTCAAATTTTTACCTATTTCGCCCCTCTCATGAATTTAAATTATAGTAATTAGTCAAAACAAACAAACTGCCCTTTCTCGAACTTTGTATAACTTGAACTTCTGTTTAAATTTAACTTTTAATAGGTAATTCATCAAATAATATTCAAATATAAGAATGCGTTTCTTTGGTTACAAGTTTTTTAATTTTCTTACTCTTTAAATTATTTCTTTTCTAGGTCGTCAAACTACAGTTTTTTTTTCTGAACAAATGTATTTAAAAATAGTTTAAAAGTTTGACGAATTCATTTGGTAGTACTCGTAATTTTGTATAAATTCCAACAAATTTGTACAAAATTAAAAAGTTTGAGTAAAGCTTTATAATAAACAGAATCTTTTATACGAACAAATTCTTCCTTAAATTTCTCTAAATCCGGTTTAAACTTATAGTAACATCGTACTACCTATAAAATATGTATTTAGGGAACATCTTTCCCAAAAATCATAAATTTTATTCGAAAGTTATGGTCTCCAAAACCATAAAGCGCGGATGCTTCAGAATCGAGAAGTCGTAAGTGCTGTCCAAGGAAATTTTCTACAATCTTAAAAAACAAATCACTAGCTAGAATCAGACAGTTCTTTATGCCATCATATGAGGTGTAATATTACTTGAATATATTATATATTTATGTACATTATTATAAATTTAACGAATCGGCTAATAATTATGGAAGTTATAGCTTTTTAAATCTATACATCTTTTTGTTGAAACCAAAAATTTTCAACTTTAATTAAATATTCATTTTCGACCCTCCCAGTTGTGACTTTCATAAATCCATATTTTAATTTGTCCCATATTTCTGCCCCCGAGAGATTAAACTACGTTACAAGTTCACCCTGTATATAAGATTCCTGTACATAATTTCTTTTAGATTCCCCCTAAATATATGCAATATTATTCAGGAACAAAATAATTATTCAAATAGGACATCGTTTAAATTTTTTCAATTTTAGCTTAGTTATATTATTGTAGATAATGATATAACTTCTAGACATAAATTGAAGCTAAGATTCAAAACATAAGTTTTAGTAACAGCATTTTTTAATTATTACCATTGAAATTATACTGCAATTAATTCAGTCTGAAACAAACTATTGGCAAAAATTTACTAAAAATTTCATTATTTATATATAAATACAGCTATATACCAATAAAGAAAATATAATTTATTATTACACACATTTTTAGTTATTTATTTATTTATTGTTGCTAGATATTAATTTACAATTCATCTCAATTAATTACCGAATAAAATTATTTTAAAATTACATAATATACTTTACGAATTCATAATATTATAGCTTTCTGTTTCATATAATATGGTAACAATGCACTTACATATGTCAATTAAATATCTTTTTGCCTTAATAAAATTTGTCTTTCAACATAATTGTTGCTTAAATGTATGACTATACACCACACTACTATATAATACTCTCTATGCTATAATACTTTATTGTAACGAAATTTTCAATAAACTTATACATATATAAAATCAAAACCCAATTCTATAAATAATACATAATTTCATTGTTATCATAAAATTCACATTAAAATTAATTGACTATTTATATTATATAAATGTTCGTATATGTATATAGTGTGTAATACGAGTATATTATGAAAAAATAATAAATATTTATAAAATGATATTTAATGCCTTTATAACATAATTAAGTGCCATGACATCCAACATCTATAACGTACATAACAATCATGGTTTAAAATATGCCAAAACAAATAAATATGTATAAAGTAATTCAGTTATTTTTACATTTTTATAATGAACATAAATATGTAATTATTTATTATTTAACCTTTATAATAATGAAATAACTGTAAAATTTAATATTAAATAAATTACAATATCATTTTTTTTATGACAAACATAATCAACAATTATACAATCGAACATGTGCATATTTTCTATACAAAAATATAATTATGCCATTTACTTTTTAAATCAATAAACAATGATTGATTCTGCAACATTGTTTCGCTACATTTATGCGAATACGTACACCTGAATCAAGTGGAATATAAAAATAAAAAATAAAATAAAAATTTTAATAATAAAAATAATGTCAGGTGCTGTTGCTTGCTCTATATATCACGATCTACCTTCACTTTTCATTTCCTTTTATAACGGTATACGGTCGTATAATCATCGTCATCGTCGTCTTTGATGACACATAAACGTTAATAGTATGAGAATTAAAAAATCAAAAAAGGAAAAAAAAAGTTATTAAAAAAGAAATATGAAAAGTAATGAACAAAAGAAGAAAAAAAAAATAAGATTACGAAAAAAAAAATTATTTAATCGTAAATTCATAATGCTATGCTACTTAGGTTGGATTGCCACAATCATTTTACTTTATTTTAATAAAAAACAACAAAAAAAAAAAAATAATAAAAAATGGAAAGTTTATATTTTTCTTTTTTAATGATATTTATTTTTCTTTGTCAAGGTCACGGAAAATCTTGTATCATACTTATATACAAAATTAAAACTTCCGGCTTTTTTTCGCTATTCTTCTCTTATTACTGTTATTAATAATATTAACAGTTAATTATTTTAATTGAATCTATTATTATTATAGAGGTATGTTATGGCGATAGCATGACCTTTTCTAAATTTAATTTTTCACGATTCTTAATTTTATATAATTTTAGAAATTTCTATATAATTAATAAAAATCATGTTTCATCTTTCATGCTTTAAAATAAATTTGCAATAAAGAATTCAATTATTACTTATTAGGAAATTTGATTGAAAATAAAATGTTTATGTCACAGCAATTATGTATAAAAGTCGTATATGCGTGGGGAGGGAGGGAGGGGGGGGGAGGACTAATATTAAAGCATACAAGTATGGCAGTAAAATATTTTTATTGCAAACAATAAATTTACATTGTTATCTGTAATATAAGTTGAAAATCTGCGATAATAATTTTTTTAATGTTAATATAATCGAATTAATTTGGGAAATTGTAGTAAAGGATTATGACATTATTGAATTTGAATAAAATTTATGATTTATTTTTGACTTTTGTTTGAACGTATAAAATAAAACACAAAAAATTAAATTTTAATAAATTTTCTTTCTAATTTTTTTTAAGAATCTGTATTGGGAAATCGGTATATTTGGAAATAATTGCACGAATATGGTTACTTTTCTTTGGCGAAATGCATTCTGGTTATCGAATTTTGAGATAATTTTACCAGTATACTGCTAGAACATTTGTCAGCAATGAATCAAATAATTTTGTATTCTAAGGTTGTTATTTTAAAGTCAGTGTAAGTCCAGTCGATTCATGTCGTCAACAAAAAAATCTTTAATAACACCATCTTCATGTATTTTTTCTGATATAATCATACAAAACTGACTCATGGTAGTCAGTCTCGTCCTATGCATAATAGAAAATTTCTCTTATTATAAAATGATGGAAGGTCTTATTCAAAGTTTGAGTCAACATGTTTGAAGGCAGAAAAACTGAGTACAACAAAAAACTGAGTTGTAACTGACTACAATGTCTTTTAAGAGCAAATTAAAACTGACCTGAAAATATCAATTTTATGTATTCGACAGTCTTGGAAATAAAATAGCTACTTTATTTTGCATAAAACACTTTTTTGTGGCACGTTAATTTTATTCATCTTACTTCTTTAATATTAATCTTACTTTTTTAATTGGAAAATTTATTTTTTTTCAATAGAACGAAACACAAGTGAAAATTTTTTCGTTAATCACATTTCAATAACTATACTAAAGTGTAAATTTTCAAATTTGAATTAATAAGATGATAATAAGCTTCCTTTGTTCAAGTTACATTAATTTCATAAGTTGAAACTGAACTTCTCCTATTTAATAATCGTGCAAAGATAATAATCTAGTAAATACCATTTGTCTTATTAATTTTATTTATTGTATTTTAACTTAAGAAATTAATCAAAAACCTAATTTGAATTGAATATTTATTTTTTACGTAACATAATATGACACATGCACGTTATATTGCCACCCCAGTATTGAATTTTTTCACAATTAGAAAAAAATATATAGAAATCCTACTATCTTGTTTTTTATTACTAATTCGAATACTATTACGAATATTATAAACTCTTACATGCTTTGTTATCGTTAGAATTGTAAGAAGACACCTGTTAGATTAAGTCACCATCTACTTAGAACTGATCAATCAATTTTCATTTAGATTACTCTTAAAATTTATTATTGTATAATTAAAAATAATGATCAAAGTTCTGTAGTATATGTGGTTTCATTAAAAAAAATAAATAATTAAAATCTTAAAATACTTTCTAATAAAATGTTGCCATTATAAAATGATAAATTACAAATTAAACTATGTAATTAAAAACTTTTAAGTGCACATAATTATTATTTGCATTCCATATAAGGTGCGGTTCATATAAAATTATTCTGATAAAATTAATGAGGAAATAATAATGAATCTTGGAATTCACATAAAATTGTTGTGTTTTAGTTTAATTTTATATTTTATTAGAATTCTTAATAAAAATGTTAAATTTAAATTTATATAATATGTGAATGGTATTTTAAATATTAAATTTTTATAAAAATTAACTTTTAAAATTTGCTCTTTTCATTTAACTTGCAGAAGTTCACGATTTACAAAATAATCTTTTAATAAGCAATTTGTCCCTATGTAACGCCCGATCGGAGAAAAATCAAACACTTTCGATTCGTTACTTTGTTTGATCCCTACTTTTCAGGAAATATGAAAAAATTATCTTTTGATTTACAGTGAACGAATTACAATTTAATTTGCTTTATAATTAAAATTATAATTATTCATACTGAAAATATTCCAATACTAATCCTACAAATGAATTCGAAATTTTCTTAACAATCTTCAAAATTTTCTAACAACAAATTTGAAAAATCTTATTAATATAACTATATACATACGTATGTACATATACACTTTAAATTATTTGCAATATGAAATCAATTTCACGTGTGGTATTCTCACCTGTTATAATCAGGAACTATTTGTTATGTAAGTTATTCGACAATTCGCCAATATTTCAATTAAAGGAAACCAGAATAAAATGTAAACATATTTAAAATACTTGTATAAAATGCAAGATTTCTTAACCTATAATTTCATTTTAAAAAAAAAAGAAAAATAAACTTTTAAATTGGCAGCTTTAATAATTTGCGAAAAAAAAATAAAACTACCCAAGCTAGATCAAAATCATTTTGTCTACAAGTTTAACTTGATAAACTAAAATTAGATAGATATTAAATTTAATTGCAATCTAATAAAATATAATAACTACATACTCGCGTTACATATTATATATGTACATATGAACATATTTATGTATTGTACGTATACATATGCACATATATAATCAGAGAAAAATATCGATTTTTACTCTCTTTTATTAAGACGCTGAATTGAAATTCATTGGTATTATTTTTTCAACAATATAACCTCTAGCATCCACAAAAACCTTGTATTTCATACACCCTCGAAAAAAAAAATTTCTACTTTACTTTGTTATCAATACCATATAATATGTACATATGTATGTATATCCATCAGGTTTCAGGCCATTAAGCTGAAATTATTTTCGGAAATATTCCGAATCAACAAAATTTACAAAAACAATGCAAAGATTACGGAATATAAACCGAAGAGTTCCGATTTATATATGACATATGTACACACATGTTTATTTTTTTTTTAAATATAAAGCCTCCTAAAAATTTTATTTTTTGGCACTTTTCCAAGAAATTTTTGAAAAAAAGTGTTCATTAGTTTCACTCTGTCCATCCGTCTGCCGGTCCGCTTCTTCTCGTCCGGGAAAAGCACTTCGTTACAAACCGTTAATTTGATCCAACTTTATTTTATCCTTATTAAAAAATAAAACAACAATTCTACTCTTCCCTTTGAAAGGCAGGAAAGGTCTCGTACGTTCAAACTCGCAATTAATAATTTTATTTGAAATGCTTCTTTCTAGTCAATTTACCAACCAATTTTATTTTAAATTTGGTTGAATATTGAAGTAACATGTAAACTCAGCACAATTAAAAAATATTAACACAAATAATTTTCGACAATTCTTGCGAAACTGTCGAAATTTGGAAAAAAATTAGACCTGATGAGAATGTGTGAGATTTTTAAGAATTCAATCAATTGTAAACAAATTGTAGTGTTAAATTTCTTCTTTATATCGGATTAATTAGCAAGAGAGAAAGAGCGACGCCTTCAGCAGGACAATTCAGTACTACAGCAATAGATGCCTATATACAACCCTCTGTAAAATGTTCTTCCTCGATATTCAAAAAATCTCCTACAGATACCTTCCAAAACTTGTATATTCCCTCAAAAATTTCTCATTTTTAATTTTTCAATATTAATCTTTAATTTTTACTGTTTGTTATAAAAGTATTTTTAAGTATTACTATAAAAGAAAATAAGCTTTCTTGTAATACTTGATTTTTTTCGCGAGTTAATAACACTCGATAACAAATTACCGTTAAATGTTTTGGTCCTGAAATAGTTTTTCTTTTTTTGTTAATATTATGTCAAATATTTTTTACGAAATGTAAGTTAATGTAGTATGTGTGTCAATAACATTATAGTTTTATTTGAATTTTTCAAAAGCGAAATAAATCAATAAAAAATTATTGAAATTTATTTTTAATAAAAAACTACTACATATTACAATATGAAAACAAATTTAGATGTCATGCAGGAGCGGCAAAATGAACATGTTAATCAAGTTCATAATTTTATATTATATGGTCTTAAATCTTGTAGTTTAATATGTTTATGTACAATAGAAATGTAAACTGTTATGTTAGTATCGACTTCATTATGGTAGAAATAGTGGTTTTCTTTTGATTAATTATTATTTTGCAAATAATATTCAATGTACTCCAATGTAAAGGTGGGTTCACTATAACGATTGGAAAAGCAAAATGAAAAACGGAAGTATGAAAAGTTTATATTTTTTGAAACAAAGTGGATTATAAAAAATTTTTGGTAACACTTTGGGAAATATAAACATGTGCACATTCTAATAAAATAATTTGATTTTTCATAACGAATGTGATTTTTAAACTAACTACACTTGAATTTCTTGAATCTAGATGGTCAAAAAAATATCATTTTTTTATGAGAAGAAATTTTGCGAATATTTTGTATTAAATGCTTGTCGTAATTTAATTTCTTTCTAGTTTATACAGGAACTTGAAATTTAACATTTATTTATTACATGACACAATGTGTTTAATTGCAAATATTATACAATTTAAAATCATATAGTAAAAAAGCATGTTTCTAAATAAGAATAAAATTACATAATTTTAACACACAAAATGACATAATTTTAAGATGAAGTTTTAATCAATATATTTTGATGGTATATTAATAAATAATTAGAAACTTCCTTACAGCAACAAATGATATTTTACGCTGAAGGTGATGCCAGAATTTTTGAGAACTACGATAAGAAAATTTGGATTCAGAATCTTCTACCCCAAAACAGTCTTTGATTGTAACTTGTAAGTTAACGATGTTACATAATAGTACAAAATCAAACTCATTTGAGTCTGGATCAAAACCAAATTTAAGTACTCGAAAATTTTATCTGATAAAAATACCTCTGCGCACAGCTGGAATGTCGTTACGTTGCATGCCACGATAAAACAAAACCAAAAATAATACCCTGGGAATCACAGTAATAAGTAAGGTTGTGATCAGATAACGGGTATATGTCGAAAGAAATTGGAGTTGTAATAGTTTTTATAATTATAGCAGAGTATTGCCTACAGCATAAAAAATTTTATCAGGAAAAAATTTAAAGAGACATAGTGTCTATGTTTTTTGACTGTGCTTTAGCCAATATGATGTGGCATATATGGTTGGTATATAGTCTGATTATTGTAAAGGGGGCGACATTTATTATCTGCCGGCATCACAATAGCACTGTAACTGATCTAAGTTTATTTTGCGTTATATAGATTTCAAAGCGGTAAAATTAATTTATTTGTTAATTTGAAAAATAGTATATAAATGTACGTACCGATATCTGTGAATTATGTGAATGAAAGTAATTTTGTATCTTTTTATTTCTTCTTTTAATTTCAAATATTGATTGGCGTCATGAGAACCCGCGTTGATTTCCCTGTAATAAAAACTTCATTATAAATAAATAAATAAATACATGTAGAATAAAAACTACTAAATGCCTTAAAAATTAACAAGTTCATGTTATTATCTCTTTATTAAATGTTAAACAAAAATATAAACATTATTTTAATATACAAATTACATGTACACTTAATATTTACTATAACTGTAATTATACTTAGATATATTAATTAAAAATTCACATATATAGTCTCAATAACACATAATTATGCGGTAATAAACAGATTTAGGTACACTCATATACCAATACTCTTATATTAATTTATTTTTAATAAAAAAAACCGCAATATTTTACAGTTGCATAACGCTACGCTCGCATTTAAATTAATATGTTAAACTTTTCTTGCATTCTGCAAGTACCTATATACACATACACATTATAATGCAAGTGTATAAATTTAACAGTGAACAGCAAATTTCATGTTTTGTAATATCGTTAAAATTTTGAGATAGGAAAAAAATCACCAATTGAACAAAATATTGCATTTACTTAAAACTGAAGGTGAAACCTTTTTTTATTAAAATTTTTTTTGTTTTGTATTTCTTTCTTTTTTTTTTACTTTCATACTTTAACCACGCGATATCTTAAATGAAATACGAAAATTTAAAATTTTATTTAAAGTTTTTTTTCTTAAGTTTACTGAAATGCAAGAAGAGTACATCGTTACTTAAACGCATTTAAAATATTTTCTCATATTGAAAATTTATCGCGTTTGCATTTATAGGGTAATCCTATACTAAAAAAAAAATAATTTCGCAATTGAAATATGAAATTAGTGATAATTTAAATAATTAAACACGTTCAGGTATTAAAAATTTTTATAAAAAAAATATAATGTGTTCGAATCAAAAACCTTTAAGTACACCTCAGTTTTTCGGTAACAAGTGATATTACTTATTTCCATAGATTTATTTGTCATGGGTCATATCGCCGCATTTCTTACTATGACATCTCCTACAAACTACCGAAAATTTTCAACTACTTAAATGTGTATAGATCAAAAACCTCTGGCCTTGTTCCAAATTAAAAATGGGTCACAGCAATCTCAGATGAGTTACGTAACATATAAATCATATCAGTTCATTTAGGTGATATGTTCTTGAGCCTCGGAGACTAACAAACAGCCAGAATTCCATATTGGCATTGATTTGAGATCAAATCAAAATAGGAATTTCTAATTATAAAATGCGAAATCTAATTGATTTTGCAAAAAAATGTTGCCCATATTTTTACGCATGCACCTCATTAATACACACTAATAATTTTTTACTAACAGTTGTGTGAATTTGTGTGCAATATGAACTTTATTTTTTTTATTTTTAATATATTTTTGCCTTAAGTGTTTTCTATTCACTATCGATCAACAATTTAAGAATATTGCGACACGATTATAAATTGAATGAAAAAATAAGAAAGAAAAAAACTATATGTTTTACATAAAAATTACATTAAAGCATTTATAGACGGTGTGCACCATATGTACACCACTTTATAGGCCTTAATTTTCCAATATAATTGTCTATGTATGTACGTTTGTCATACATATTTTTCTTATTTTTTGTACTGAATTCAACTCGATGTGTGTACGTTGAACTTGAACGCACTCTTGTTTAGGAAACGCAATTTGTTTTTTCTTTGTGTATATAGTTCAGTTTCAACCTCATGACAGTGATCTTGAATTATTTAAGTATTATTGTCGTATTTTTATATTTTTTTATTTTTTATATTTATATTCATTTATCTTTCTATTTTTTACCTAATGACACAATTAACCATTATTATATGCTTCAATAGTTTTCTTAATTTGTAAAAAATGAAGTTATAAATTTTAAAAACTTGTAAATTTAATGATCCTTAAAATCGAAATATACTTGTACTTTTGACAATTGTATACTATCGGTTTTTGCCCTTTAGTATTATCATTGTCATACTATGTGTAATTATGCACATTATGTATGTGTTTTATGGACCAAAAGCCTTCTGAAATTTCAATACTTATGTTAATAAAAATACTATGCTCGTTTAAATTGAATTTTTATTACAGCGTTACATTTATATCGGGCAGTAATTCATAATTATGGTAATAAAAATACACTTGTACTTGAAAAAAATCGAAAGGCATCAGCATATAAAATAAAATTGAAAGAGGACGTGTAATTGCAATAATTTTAAGGATTTTCAATCAATAAACCTATTAAATGTAATTCATATTTGGGTATAATCAATATCTGCAAAAAAAAATGTAATGAAATAATAATTGTAAAAACTGCAATAAAAGTAATAAAAAAACGGAAATTGTAATAAATTTGATTCAAGCCAATAATTTTTGTGAAGTAATTCAAAATATTTTTATTTAAAATAAGTTTTTATTATTGCATACTTTTAGGAAAAAAGCAATAATTAAAAGTAGATTTGACATAATAATGGAATGCAGGATAAAGTCATCTGATGTGATCATATTTTCTGATAAGAAAACTAACATGCACCGTTACTCTTTCTACACTTTTAATATTACTATTTTGATAGCTCAAAATTCTTGATTTTGTTGATTTTGATTGCTCAGAAGATAGATTAGGACAAGAAAATTTGTTCCGGAATACTAAATTAACAAGAAAATAAAAAACAGGTTCTAGAATCTAGATTATGGTTAATTTTAGCTTAATACTGATGAAGGAGTAGAAAAAGTCCAGCTATTTATCTCTCTGCATTTGCATTTGACGAATTCAAAATTTTCTTCTAGCGAAATAAGTTTCTTTAAAGATTAATTTGTGTAATAAAGATTTATTTATGTGATTTGAAGCTTTCTGCAATAAACATTTAAGAAGCTTTGTAAGAGACGAATGGACAAAGTTACGTTAATAAACACATTTTTGCTCATTTCGTTTGACTTCGTTTAAAAATCTCATCAAACGCTTCAGAGAATTATTAGAAAATTTTATAGATTTTTTTTATCGATTCTTTAGATTAATTTTTTATTCTTTAGATTTATATGAGCACTGAAGAATGGCGCATTCACAATAATAACATTACAATAGACATGGGTTGTTTTCTATATGTTTTTTGAATTTTGCATTTAATATTTTAATTCAGCATTTCATGAGTTTATTTTAATATTTTTAATTCTAATATTTGATATATTATAGCTTTTTAAACAACTTTGAAAACCAGTTCACTTAAAAAAAATTATGGATCTGAAGCGCTTCAATGTAGCATAAGCGAATAACTACTCATTTCGAATAAACTACGGCCATACAAAAAATTGAACATTTTGAACATCAATATTTGGGTTATTTAATTAACAACGATCGATTATCATTTCCCAACTACCTTAAGAACATATTACGAAGAAATAACTTTTGGAATATGAAAAAATTTTATTATCATAGGTTATAAGTTAAATAAGCAAATGCTTATGTACTAACAAGAGGGTTTGTATATACAACGAGCATCCTCATATTTAGGAAATATCTGCATACTATATTGAAAAAACTAAAGTAAAATCTTAAATGTTTGTTATGAGTAGAATTTACCATAATAGAATTCCGTTGTTGTTATCCAAAATTGACTTTATAAGCGTAATTGAATCTCATATAAATAAGTTAAAACATAAAACTAAAGAATGTTTATATTCTTGCTGAACAATACAATATCAAATTTTTATTTATATATTGAAACTGTGTTCTCAAATATTCTATATAAATCAAAGGTCTTAATTTCTAACAAAATTTTATATAAAATGAGATAATTTTTTTCATCATTTTTATTATTCCTAATTAAAATAAATAATAATAAAAAAAAAATAAAATTAATTTTCAATAAAATAAAGTTATTGTCGCTCCATTAGATACGAAAAATATTTTAACATTATTATATTTGCCATTTTATTTCTATCTCAACCTATAAAATTGATTTATCATTCATAATTATTATTAGTACGTTAACAACTTGAACCACCGTATCGTATAAATAATTAAGAAGGAATTCACTTAAATAACAATGCGTTATAATTTCAATTTTTCAGTTAATAATCACAAGGTAAAAAAAATTCAATATTTATGCGAATTTATTTTTCTTTTTTTTTTTCATTTTTTTTTCTCAATTATAATTTTAAGAATATTTTTCCGGAACTTTTTTTTAAAAATATTTGCTTTTTGTTTTTTTATTAATTAAAGTGTATATAGCGGTGATTGTTGTGTCAAATGAATTATTTACAGAAAAGAAATTATGTATAGAATTTTATTTCCGGTCTGTGAGAATAGCAGTGTTTCTATGTTTTGTTTTTATTTTGTTTTTCTATAACTACATAGAAAAATTTTATATGAATTGTGAAGAACATTTGCGAATGTTTCGCATAATACTCGTATTATTATAGCATAAAATTATTTGAAATTAGTAATTAAAATAGTTAATTAAATTGTACCCCAGAATATGTACATACATACATACATTATACATACATAATATATATTATATATGTGTATGTATATTGAAAAGAGACAATGGGCGTCTGTTGCAATATAAACTTTTTGATGTCAAGTTTACATTCAACTTTTTACTAAGTATTTTGGTAAAGAAAATAATTTTTTCAATTCAGAATCTACTCTAGTTTTTTTAATCGGGTAAGCAACAAAATGACGTATACTTTTACTATTGACAAATGTCAATGTTTGGAAAAAATTAAACTAAGCAACACAATTTTTATAGAAATTTTATTTTTTTTTGGAAAAATTCTTAATATAATTTTATTTCTTAAGAATGTGTGCATATTAAAAATTTCTTTTTCAAAAGTTTATCGACTTGGCTTGAATTTGATTTAGCTTTGACATTTTGGTAAAAAGTACCAAAAATAGTTTCGTTTTCTCTGGATTGTACCAAAATTCAAAAAAGTCATGTAAGACGCCCAGTGTTGTTATGCAGTTGTACTCATCAGAGTTAATAAAAGTAGCAGTTCAGAAATTGTTGATATTTGGACATACATATGTATATACATTACATACATAGTTGAAAATTTGGAAAGTTCGCAGCAAGATTTATTAAATGAAATTCATATTTGACACTAAGGCAATGATTCAGAAATCGGATCAGATCAGAACTCATTTGGAAAAAGTAAGATCATTATTAGAACTATTGAAAAAATACTCAAACTTATAGTAAAAACTCTAAAAGTTTGCCCATTATAATATATTTGAAGATCCCTCAAGAAATGTACATATGTACATATGTACATATATGGAGATGATTTGTAAGAATTAGTACAATAATTGTCTTTTGTTTTACCTTATGTGTTTGAAAATTAATAATCCAAATTAATGCTTGTTGTAAAACTGTTTTCGAAGCTTAAAAACGGATAGTACGCTTTCTTAATTTTTTTTATAAGTTTTTAAGAAATGACTTATACCAACTTCAGATGCCAAATTTATATACATTCCAATATGCCAACTTCGCTAGTTCCAAATGAATTCTAATAAATGAGAATTGTAAGTTAGCGTATATTCAAATTTTATTTAAGTATTTTTTTGTAAAGAGCAACATTTTTAAGCATTATTAAAAATTTATCGCCAATATTCACATGCAATCCAACTATACTTTTTGTTCTAGTTTTTGTTCACATTACAGGCAATTGTTTGAATTTTATATTTTTAAATTGAATTCTTCTCCAATTCTGTTACCATTTAATTTAATTCTATATTTATTATAAATCTTTTTTTATGCAACAAAGTATGTTATATTCAAATTAGGACTTATCGTGTGTTAAAAATTCTGACATATTTCGTACCAGAGAAACAAAAGACAATTCATTTTAATGTCAATGATTCAGTTGTATATGACTGGTTGGTATATTTATATATATATGTACGACATATGCCTTTACGCTATTTTGTACTATTAATAATTTTGTCGTACTTTTATAATATAAAAATATTACAATGCATGTGCATAATAATTGCATAATAATTACCAGTTACAATGTCATTTTCTATAACAATTTCCACCTGTTTGAAATTTTGGTTTGGTTTCAAAAATTGTTATTCACGATATTGTGTAAAGCATTTAAATTAGAATTAGAGTATTGAGCTAGTCTATATATGCATTTAAAAATTCTTTAAAGTGTTTGTCATATCTATTATCTAATTATTTCACATTAATTAGCTTAAATATACTTCCATGAATTTATAATTTATAATAATGTACATTTTATCTAATATTAAATGGGTTATTAATAAGAAATCAAAAAAATCAATATAACATTATTGTTTCCACACAGATCTGAACAATTTAGTTAACCTTTCTTATAATCTTTTATGATTTTTTTTCTTTTTTTATACACTACTTTTGTATAACCTACTTTTAATCGATCATAAATCAATTTTTTGTTTTAATTTTCAATTATTAAACACAATACATACTTTTAAAATATCGAAATATGGACAATATTGAATCAGGGACATTTTTTGCATATGTGAGGCAAATAAATAAACCTACTATATTTTCAATATATATAAGAACTGTATATCGGAGTTGTACCAGAAAATATAGAACTAGGTACTATAAGTAATTTACAGACATTATGTATATGAGTGAAAGAGTAAATGAACGTTTTATTCAAAATCCATTGTTAAAGTAAATAAGAACTATTCATCATTATAATTTTGTATAAGCACGGGAATCTTATATACGAGTATATAAGATTCCCATATAAGGCATATATGCAAATCGATAACATATTTAAAATTAATTGCATTCCTTTACATATTTATTTAAGCATAGAAGACAAAGGAACTACAAGAAACAATTTTTAAGCATTTTGTTATTGAAAGTCTTATTATTTTCTTCTGTGCTGCATAAATTATTTAATATAGTAAGATTTATAAATTATTATACTTTATTTAAATAAAGACTAAAGAGGCTGTAATTATTTTCTAATAACCAGTAGACATAATTATTATATTTGCACTTATATTGGACGCACAACATGCGGTCATGCATAAGATAATTTATAAATAAAATTTTATTTCTCATAAATAAATTTTTTATCGTAAATTAAATATTTTGTTGGTAATATGTAGAGTAAAAACGTTGTGTTCGTATTTTAATTGAAGAGTAAATTCTTTGAAATCTGTCCTGTTATATAACAAGAGTTATGTAATAAAATAATATTCAGTTTCTCAATTCTAATTTTTTGTATTTGTTTATACTCATACTAACTTAAATTAAATAAATTCGAAGTTTATTATAAATTTACCATTCCGTTTGTAAAATTAAAAAATAAATATTCTTATTCAACATTGAATTCAAAATTTATTTAAACATTTAGCCCGGTGTATAATAATTTTGCATAAAAAACTTTGGCAATGCGGCCGTAATTTCCAATTAATTCAGACATTGTTCCATATGTTAATATCAATTTTAGTGGAAAGCCAATTTAAATTACTGTCCTCAAATTTCACATGAACAAGTTTTTCTAAAAAAAAAAATTGAAGAATTTACAAGAATACTTTTCTAATTTTTTAAACATTTGCACAAATATTAAAAATTTAAGATGATAACCTTTTCTCTTTTTATTCTTACTGAACTTATTGTGTTACCTTAATAATTCAAAGCACTTTATTAAATTTTAAAAAGAAGCGTTTTAAATGAAGCAAAAGACATTTTATTAGATCTAATTAATTATTTAAAAATAATAATAAATTGATATAGGAATATCATGCAAAAGTTAACTAATATCTAAAGAGTTGAGTTAGTCACGATTTTTTATTCAAACAACTTAATATATTTTAATTTTTTTCTTCTCTTATTTCTGTTTTACCTTAATTTTCGTATAGCTGGAAAGTTAGCCAACTAGAATTTCTCATATTACATTATTTAATATTAGTTTAAATTGTTGAATTTGCCTATACGTATGTATGTATGTATATATTTGTATATAGTTTGAGATACACAAAGGCATATACAATATTTTGCATATTATCTTAAGAACATTATTATGTCGCATTTTTTGATACAATAGAAAATCGTTACTATAAACAAAAAAGTCTCTTGGATATCCGTGTGAATACAATCAGAATTTCTTGATATATCGCTAGATATTCGCATCTAATGAAAAAAAAAAAACAAATTTTAAATAATAAATTTTATTTAGTTGAAATTGAATTATTTTTTAACTTTATTCATTCAATAGAGTTTTTGAAAATGTTAATCGTTTTTCTTTTCTTTTTGTTCCCCGTTAAAATATCTAATTTCCTAAATTAAGAGTAAAAATTGTTCTCATTTAAAAGTTGTTCAAAAAATGATTTTAGTGTGATAATAGTAAGCAAGTCCTGAATTCATATATTCATATTTCCTAAAATTAATATCCAAAATAAGATCAACAAAATTTGGAAAAAAAACTTGAAATATTTGCATCGAACCCAGTTTCTATACTCATTGTTGCTAATGCCGTTCATTTTATGTACAACGAATCCAAATTGAACTTTTTTTTTTAACTTTTGGATCATAGGCTGAGTTTAGATGCGAAGCCGGGATCTGAAATCGGAGCAAAAGAATGATTTTGGCTCACTAAAAATGAAGGTTCACAAATTTTAAAAAA
This sequence comes from Condylostylus longicornis, assembly GCF_029603195.1. NCBI lineage: Eukaryota > Metazoa > Arthropoda > Insecta > Diptera > Dolichopodidae > Condylostylus > Condylostylus longicornis. Next base: position 12,636,885 of record NW_026577973.1, on the reverse strand, counting down.
GATTGATTCGGACAAATCCAACAATTTTTTAAAGATTCTACTTACGGAACATTATAATTTTATCCGAGCCTATTTCAAATTTCAGTCCAATTCAAAACGAAACATAATGTATAACCTTTTCTTATAATTACCTCATGGGCCCTATGAATCTCTGTCCTAGGCCTTATGAAAATATATAAGAATATATTTTATATTCTTATAACAAATTATTGTTCTATTTATTTTATTTGCGTTATTTTCTTTTATAACACTTTCTTGACCAGAATAGTTAATTTTCTTCTGCCATTTTTAAACGTACACATAGGTGATATACAAAATGAGAAATCAAATCAAAATAATGTTTATTTTGGAGAAAAATTCCATATTCTAAACAGTTCACCTTTGATAAATCGGAAATTTATTGAACAAGTTTATACGTATTGTCCAAAAGTTTTCGAATGTAAAACAAATAGCAAATTTAATCGAATTCAATCTTAACCTGAATAAAATTGAAAACTATAAAGAAACAAAAGTTAATTGAAGCTGAATTCAATTTTAGAATTTCTTATTACAATTTATTTTATTTCAAAATAACAATAATGCCCTCTACCGCAACAATAACCGTTTTATTCCTTAAATTTTAACACAAACTAAATGTTAAAATATCATTATAAAAACAACTCGTAAATTTTTAAAAAAAATTTATTAGACAACAATAAATTTTCAATTTAATTTATAATTTTACAGAAAAAAAGAAGGAAAAATAATCAAAATGATAAAAATTATTTGAAATTTAACAAATTCTTGAAAAGAAATAGAGTGTTAACCAAATTCAATTTGAATAGATTTTTAGTACAATATGAATTTGCATCTATTAGATCTACATTAGGTACGTGTAATTTTAAATTGGTTATAAAAATTTAAACACTCAAAGAAAACTTAAGAACAAGCCATATACATTTATTTTTTTTTTTCGCATATTATAAAGGGCGCGGTGATAAAATGATATTAATCTATACATTCATATATATACAAAAATACAAGATTTTTTTCCTTTTAAGTTTAATGGTACAATACACTCGCGCATACATATGTTCATTGTATACATATTCATATGAGCACATGATGTATGGTTCAGAAAAATAAAAAATAAAAAAAAAGCACGCGCCAGTCATCGATGGCTGTAATATTTTTTTTTCAGCACATTTCCAACAAAATTGGTTAAAAAAAAATTTCCTTATAAGCTTCAAACTATCAAGTCGTCACTAAGGCTTTTTACAAAACTCTTACACCCTGTAAGATGAAAAAAACCTAGGGTATACGGGTGTCATAAAAATGCTTTGCTTTTTGCGTTTAATTTATTAATATTTTAAATTTTGCAAACGCAGAAAAATAATGGGTTGCTTCTTCTACTGCGAAACAGCACTGTTAAACATACGAGCAATGACAAAATGGCCGTTATTTTTAATACATATTTCCAAATACTTAGCATTGTTTTCCTATTAGACGGCAATTTGTAAAAGTTAAAGGGATAAACAGTTTTGAAATTAATAGCTTATTTATTTTAGTGAAGCAAAATATTTTTTTCTACTCCTTTCAAGTTATATCATCTCGCTAATTAGCAAAACTTCAATATTCGGCTCTTCTTTTTCCAAAGCTACGTCTTCTTTACGGTAGGCTAGTCACCCACCTAGTTGACACATGAAACTGAATCATGAATGTATTGTTAAGTGAAAGACCTAAGTTCCCAAGTTAGTTAAGGAGAAAAAATCTCATATTACTCGTCGGCATCGACCATTACGTTAACGCTGCTTTTAGTTTTTTTTATGGTTCTCCTAAAAGTATGCAATAATTATTTAATACATAATATGCGTTAAAAAAACTATTTTCTCACTAGCTGGAGAGAAATGTGCTACTTTAGAAATATTTTTGTATGATAGGAATTTATCTCTGACACTCTAATTTATCAGATACATATTTGGATTACCAGTTCGCACAAGATGCCGAGAAACAAGTATTCAAATGTATAGTATTCCATTAAATATAATTATTATTTATTCTTTTCTGCAAATCTGTTCATCAGAATATTTTTTAATAACTTCTTCATTTGTTTTACATCAATGTAATGAAGTCATCTATTATGCTTTGTTTTTCTTAAACTTAATTTACTTCTTTATTTTAGCAGCTCCACCAATGAAATTTTTTACAAGACATACAATTTTTGCTATTAAAAATTTATTATGTGCTGACTCTAAAAATAGCAAAGTATAAAATTCTGTTAGCGCGATGCCTATATACTGATAAAAAATTAATCTATCATTTGTTATTGTTACAGTTTGGCAATCCTGAAAGACAAAAATATTAAATTTGCTTACTTATTCGCAAAAATTCCTTTACATTATGAATCTAACTATTTAAGTAAATTTTATTGTTAATTGTACAGTTTGTACATACATAAAAAGTGTAAAATATGCAAATTATTATACTTTAAAATAAGAAAGAGAAAAAAAATTACCTTTTATTATAACTTAAAAAAATTCTTTTTTTTTCTTCTACATGCTGATTTCAATCTACACCTTTTGATTCGGTTAAATAAGCAAGTTTTAAGTAGATTTAAATAATAATTATAAATATTAGAAACCTTCACATGTCAAAATAATATCCACAAGTTTTTTTTTTTAAATTAATTGAACATTTTTTTTTCTCTTTATTATTAGAAATTAATTTAAATACCATTCCGGAAGCGGTATATGATGCTAAGAAGAATTCTTTTGATTTTTTCATTTTGTTTTTTTTTCCATTATCACCTTTTGAATAGAACTTAATCTCTTGTATCTAAGACAACTAGTAAGTAATATTGAATTTTCTTATTTCGATCTCAAGTCAAGTATAAAATTAATAGTTTTAATGATTACTCGTGTTTTTTGTTTCTTCCCTCCAAAAATATGTTTATACAGTGTTTCAGATAAGTGAAATTCATATTATGTGAAAAGTGTTTATTAAAATCTTTTTAACTTTCGTATTATCATCAATATTTTAGTTCTTGTTTTTTATTTTTGATTAATTTTTTTCGTTATTATTTTTTATAACTAGCTGTGTGTGGAGTGTGTAAAATTTAATAAATAAAAGTTACCGGTAGCGAGAAATTATTCATATAGTAGAAAGTAGTGAGATCTAAATGTAATTTTCAAATTATTGAGCTTATTTTATTGTGAAATAATTTAAATAGAATTAAGATCTGAATAGATTTTTAGGACATTTTTATAATTCCATAATAATTTTAAGACTTTCTTTAATGTTTTAGACATGTGGAGTATAAGATACAGAACCGGAACGTTGGTCATTTCTTTTACTTTCATTATCATTGAGCGTAATAATGATATATCGTCAATCAATGACAAAATGTAAATAAGTATTTCTATTTAAATATTCTCGATCGTTTTAAAGGTGAGTTCAATATTTAAATTTAGAACTTTCTCGCATAAACAGTAAAAATTTATAATTATAATGCAAATTCTATTGTAATAGAATATAAATACGAAATGACGGTGTTAATGTTTCACAATTTTTTCACACGAAATAAGGTCAGATCGGGTTCCGTAATTTCTACACAAACTGGTGTAATTATTTTAGAAACTATTGGATTTGGACTGAATATATTGTCCTCTTTCTTAATTTTTAATCTTTATACAAGGACCAAAACTCAGGCTTCAATTTCAGTAGAAGGAAAGCTCGTGATTTGTTGACCTTGCTGCAAGGTCTTCTGGTCCATTTGTCTAAAGTTTGGAAATACTTTTTCGGGGAAATAAGGAAATTATGTGAGCTATTGATCTGGTTATAATGTTTCAGTCAGCATCGAATTTACCATATATGCAAAGTAAGCATTTATATATAAGGAACAGGAGCGCCATTGAAAGCTTGGAAAATGGGCAGGAAAATTTTTGAAACTGCATAGGGCTCTGAGGAAGCCAGAACTGGGCCTGGTTTAGTTTAGAAATCGCAACCATTACTGCATTTATGCTTGCGATTTCTAAACTAAACAGTCATTAAAAATCAAAAAACTGATGAAATGGCATGAAGCAAATCGTTTAGCAAATCGCTAAAGATTATTAGCAAGATCAAGTAAAATTAACCATCCAAATAACTCTCATATTGAATGATATGAATGATATGAAATGTAAAATTTATCGATCGGTGTTCTCCCAAGTTTAATTTTGTAGTTTGTATAGCTGTACTTCCACAATTGTTTAGCGTCATCATATCGTGTAATTCTATAGAAAAGTCTGATGATAATTTCGCTAAACTCTTTTTTCCGTTTTTATATCGGAAAACCCGCCCTGAAATTTTTTGCTCCAGTGATTTATTGTTCCACCTATTAAATTATCTATCCAAATCTAAATCATAAATATTCAAGTAATATTTTTCAAATCGTACTAATTCTTATTCCTGTTAGACATTTTTAAACACCTTAATTTTTATTTTATGTGTACAAAGCTAAATACATAAAAATCATTTATGATAAACCTTAAATTATCTATCCATGTCTGTCTATTTATATAGCGAGTACAAAGCATAAGATGATTATTTAATTTAACTAAATTTAAATTACCTTAAAGTTAATTTCGTCAGCAAAAAATAAATTTGCTTTTCTATAAAAATTCGATAGAGAAATAAAAAATCGTGTCGTTTTTCTTCAAATTCTTAAATTTATCATTAAAAGGCGCAAATAATCGTTTCGTAAATTACCTAAATTAATAAAAATATAAACACAATGTAATATAATTGTATAACTATATGTATGTATGTAACAAATTTACAATATACAACTGTATGTATTTATTGAGTTATAAATGTAAAGATTTACGCATTTAATACAGTTTAGTTAATTATTAATAAACGAAAAATAAAATGAAAGAAACAAAATGAAAAATTTTATAAGAAACAACAAAAAAATATTAATAAAATCGCGGAAGATTTTTGCACGTTTATACAATTATGAAAAAAAAAAGTTGAAGGTGAATGGAAAAAGAGTTCATTACACTCTAAAGAATCGTTTAATTTTTTTTTTGTTTTTTGGATTTTTTCTGTTTTTTTTTTTTGTCTAAAATTTCATTTCAATAGGAAAATAAATTTTCAAATTACATGCAAAGCTTTTGATTATTTTTCCGAATTTAAAAATTTATGTATTTTTCTTCGATCTATCTACATAAATCTACATATATCTGGTTTGTCTGCCATAATATTTCGATATTAAAATATGGAATTGTTGTTCACATAAAAGTCATGTTTTGATGTTTTCTTGTTACTTTTTTATAAAACATGTATGCATATGGATCAAAAGATATTTTGATTATGTCTTACTTAACCTACATTACTTATAAATTTCCTATAAATTTACTATGGAAGTAAATGTGAAAGCTGCTCTGACTAATTTCATTAGATGTAAGTTGTCCTTTATTTTGTATTTAAGATTAGTATTATATTCAGTTATTGTCATTTTTGGAAAATCTATTTAGGTTCGTTCAAGAGATTTTATTAATTAATCTTGCTTTTAATAAATAATATGTACTGCTGTTTGTTTGCTTGATAATTTAGAAAGTACAAATAACTTTCTATAACCATTGACCAAATAACCAAAAATATTAATAAAATCATCACAGAATAAACCGAGGACTTACTCAGAACGTCTGCCAAGAAAGAGGCAAATTGATCATTAGTTTGAGTTTAAGGAAACAAAAATATTTTCTTCCTAAATTCGTTTCCCCATGACATTCATCAGATTGTTTAAAAATTTTGCAACTATTAAAATTTTTCAAGTTTCATACCATAAGAACTTATATTAAGTACACTTACTGTACAGATTCCAACACCATTCGTGTGAACTATTTCAAATTTTACTGATTTCAATTTTTAACACAATGACTAAGATTCTTTGATATACACATACATCTAAGAATGTAAATTTCGTTCTTGGTAGGGATTAATTTTCCAAAATCTATAATAACTTGAGCAAATAAAACTTAGATATATATTTTCATTTAAATTAGTTCACTTAAACTAGAGAGTAAAACTCTAGCAATCGTATTTTACTACTATAGACTACTAATGAAATACTATTTTCAAAGTCTTTCGTCAAGAAGAAGTGAATTTTAGCAAAAATCTCGACGATGGAAATTTGGTGCGAGAAATTCATGCAGCAAAAATTCTGTACAGATAACGGCAATTTTGCCATGAATTCAGCAATAATTAGTATGTGAACCTTTAATAAAATATATTACAGAATACCACCAAATTTTAAACAGTCGAACTTTCCTCTAATTTCCTTCCATACTCGTATAATTGTACAATATTCATATTATATAATGATAAAAATCGGCATTGATTTTATAAAAGTTCTACATAATTTCAATGTCAATTTGAGCTTAAGGGGTTAATCTTTTCTTTTGCCTTCAAATGCAAATCAAAAATAAAACTATAATTTTTTTTTCTTATGCAGACTGACAAGTTTTTCTTCATGGTTGTTCTGTTTTTCTTACTTTCGTTTTTTTTGGTATTTGCAACCTCTTAAATATGCAAATTTTACAATATTAATTTTTTTTATAACAAAGATTATTTCCATTATTAAATAATAATTGTGTAGACAAAAACAAAAAATATTTTATCAACATTATAAAGAAAAAAAATTTCATTCAAAAGCTATTAAGTAATATTTTCAAATAAACTATATATAGACATATACATACATACAAATATAAATTATTCTTACATACTTACATTTAAATATCAATAGATCTGCAAATAATGCTCTTAAAACATAAATTTTTTTTTCCATTCCAATTCTTTTATCTAATCCTATAAGTAAAAAAAAGCAAATGAAATTTTTTCCTTCATGTATACATACATACATTTATGTAAATACTAATATATTTAATAAATACTATTATAATGGCTACATATTTGCATTCTAAGGTATATTATGCAGTGACTATAGTATATAGTATGTGTATGATATAAGTATAAAATAAACACTAAATTATAACAGAAGCTGAAATGCTAAACAACAAAAAAAAGTATCCGGTCTTCGAAAAATCCATTAAAATAAAGTACCATTAACCATTATTATAAGTTTCGTTAATCTGGTCTTGGTCTTAATAAAAAAAATTCATATACCTTTATAGAATCAGCGGTTATTGAAAAAATTCATTGGTATCTCAAATTAACTGTGGTACTGTGCTGTATTTATATTTTAACCCAAATATAATAAAAGACAAATCTTATATTATTAGTACATATAATATGTATATTATAAAGATTTTCACTGATTGAGCGAGAAGTGCTTATATTATATGCAATATATGAAAAGGCGAAAATGTCGGTGGAACAATTTGTTACCTATTTATATTCCAATTTTATGACTATGAAGAGATTTTTATCTTTTCAGAGAGTAGAAAAAGTATATGTATGTAAAAAAAACGTAACATGTTTTGTCTTTTACTTCAAAGAGAACAAACAAGTCAAAAAATTAAAATCTAACAAAAATTTAGAAAAAAAAATGTAACCAGATATTTAAAATTTTTTTGAAGTAATTGGCGTCCAAAATTTTTTAATTGATTTTATTTTATTTTTATTTTTTTCTTAATTCCTCGTTATCTTAAATATTCCTTGATAAATATTCGCCTCAATAATATGTATGCATGTCTACTGTGACTTGCGAGTAAAGTTTTATCAATCAGTTGAGAATATTTTCCGTATTTATTAGCGTCCATATAGTGTTGCCGATAGTTCATTTTTTTGACATTTAGACCATTTTTATGACTATTTATAATTATTTTTTAAATACAGATTTTACTTTTGCTTTGCATTTTGGTAAGACACAAAAATCGTATCCCCACAAATGCCAATATTTAAAAAAAAGGAATATGAAATTTTTTCTTTTTGTTCTAAACATTTTCGCTGCTCACATTTTGGTAAACAGTATTAAAATCAATTCTACGTCCTGCAAATTATACGTCAAATTTTTAATTTGATTGATGTGATGCCTGTGTACGCCGTAGTCGGAAACGTAATTGCAAAAAGTAAAAATTTATAATTTTATGAATGAAAGCTTTTTGAATTAAAATTTGCATAATTACGAGCAAAAATACGAACAAGCTCTTCAACTTTCAAGTACATTTGTACTTTTAGAAAATTTTAAAATAGTGAATATGGGTTTTCCCATATTTTTCGTATTTTTAGTGTTTTCCACTAAAAAATCAAAATTTTTTCAAATAATATAATTGTATGTATGACTTCTTCGACTTCTTTAATATGGCAAAATAAAACCAAAATATGACTAGAACATTTTATGACCAGTGCTTTATTAACAGTTTGTTACATTTCTGCATATAATTGGTATAGAATTGAAAATACTTTGTGTATATTTTACACGTTTGTATACAAAACAAAGTTAAAGTCGTTCAAGGTCAATTGAATAAAAAAAAATGTAGCAAAAAATATTTTTTTTAAGCATATTTTGTTATAAATTTCAAAACTATTTTAAATCTGTCACGTATTTATTGAAATCTCATATTGTTGAATAAAAATCTATGTTAAGAATCTATATTCTCTTACAATTGCACATACATACCAATTTCTATTCAATAAAAGTAGGAGGAAAAATTAAGTTGTATAAGTATATTTATGTAAAAAATAGTTTACATGAGTGTGTATAAATTACGAAAAATATCTTAACCGCAAGGAAATAATTAAGAATAAAATTGCGTGAAGTTCATATAAGAATTTTATTTTTTTTTATTTAAAATTTAATTTTAAAATTTATTCTTTTAGAGGGTTTCTTATACATTTAAATTATGTGTATACGTGAGAAATAGATGAGGCCATAATTATGTTGTATATGTATTGATAATGATTTTATGTTATTGATAAAATTAAATATGCGCTCAGGTGTTAAAGGTTGTGTGCATATTGCACAAATACCGGAACTATTTATGGTTCTTAAGAGCATAAAAACACTGAACTATATGACGTACTCGTACTTTTTTTTAATAGAATTTAAATGTTCATATTTTACAAATGTGTTAGAGTGAAAAATATACATGATTTTATGTTGGAAGTAATGTAAAAAATTACTATTAAAAAAAAATAACCAAAAAAGGTCAATGTAATTAATTTTATGAAGTTCAAAGCAACACTTATATAGTATTATTAGCATAACAATATGATAATTACATAGTTCAACAATAGGTGAATTAAAAATAACAATATGAAATTTGGAAAAAAACATAATTTTACATTTCAATAATTTATTTAAAGATATTATACATAGACACAAGTGTTCGAATGTGTTTTAATATAAATACATTGTAAATAAGAAATTTTGCCTAAATTGTTAATTGCTTTATTAAAGAATATTCGTTATAATCGTCAATTGAATGCCATTATTACAGATTTGTATCACTTATTTCTATTATAACTGATTTGTAACATATTATATAATACAGTAAACAAGTGAAATTATGGTAAACAAAGCGAAAAATTTAATAAGTACAGAAATTACCTACTCAAGGAAAAAGGTAAACAAACTTGAAAATTAAGTAAACAACTACCAATTTTCCAATTAATTGTTTATGCTCATTAAATTATCATTAAATTTTTTTTTTGTTTTTTAAAGGAAATATTTTAGAAACACATTATAATAAGTGTTCGATTAAAACAAAAAAAAATTGTGCGGTTTTGTTACGAAAAATTTATGATTCTTTATATAGAAATATTGACGTACACTGTACTGCGAAGGATTACATGGTTGCAGCACAGAACATATGAGAAATATGAGATAATGTTTGCAAGGAATTCACGTTAATTGGTTCTTATTAAAAGCCACACTTTATAGTCTTACAATAATTTTTGTGTGGAACGTATATGGAGCTCATAATGTTTAGACAAAAATTGTAATTTGTTAAAATCATGCTATATATTTTAAATTAATACACTAATTTTATTTAATTCATTTAGTATTTTTTTTTTCCGACAACAATTGACTTTTGATTCATTGTAGGGTTTTTAAAGAGGAGCAGATTTTATGACAAATTTTAAATATAATAATAGCTATCTCTATACCCAATCTCTTTTTTGTCACTGTTGACGGTCAGCAAATACACTCATATGCAGCACAAATGAAAAGATTATCAAATTCCGTTTGACATTTATACAAAATCAGCACTGCGAGACTACAGATTTAAAGAAAATTTCAATAAAAGCCTGAAAAAGTTCTGTTTGGAGATCGGTTATGCCAGACACCGAACCGCATAGAAAATTCTAAGTTATCTAATTATACAATATATCGTCAAAAATGTTTTAAAAGTTTTTCTGAGAAGTTTTTTAACAAACAGTCCCACCCGAAATCATGGAATAAAATCTTCCGACATGTTAAAATTCAATTAATTGAATAAACAGGCATAAGTTGAAAAGCACAAGTGAATAAAAAAACTGTTCGCAAAAATTTTACGAACCATAAATTTGCTCTACAAAGGTTGAATTGACACATATTTTTTAAAAATTTAGGGAGGATACCCATCTATGAATACCGGCATTGTACTAAAAAACCTCGTATCGTAAAAATATATGTAAACTTTCACTTTTAATATCACAAACATTTAAATTTTTAATATATTGTGTGACAATGTCATTAATATAGTACAATATTTCCTATTTATTAATTAGTTTTTAATTAGAAAATTTTAGAAGGAAATATTATTCTAAAATTCTACAACTCAAAATATTTTATGTAAGATCAATAATATGCGAGAGTACGACTGACAAACATATTTTAGAAGAAACATATTTATCTGCTATAAAATAAGATCACCTATTATAGTAATCAAAATAGAAATTCCACAATTTCACTCAACATTTAATTTTTCAACAGAAATCATAATAATAATTTATTTAGAATAATTCAATGCTCTATGAATGTAATATTGCATTAATGTATTTAATTTTTTTCCCGCTATGTATCTTTATATGGAGTTTTTAAAAATAAAGAAAAAAAAAATAACAATTTCTATTCATAACAATTTTCTTATCTATCAAAACAATAAATTTAATTATAAACAAACACACCTGCTAATAATTTTTATTTCAATAGTATTTTAAATTCAAAATATTAATAGTTAACTTCCTATTTTTATTAGTTGACCATAATTTCAGTTTAAAAAGCCTTCAATTTTCAAACAATTTTTTATTAAAGGGGAAAAGTGAATTTATGAAAGGATTTAATCAGTTACATTTTCTTATTCTATTTTTTTTTTCTTCTAATAACCGTTATCACTTTAAACTAATATTTTAATAATTTATATGAAAAACTGGAAAGAAAGATAAATACAAAGAGACAAAGAGAGAGATTGTGGAAATAAAATACAATTTACCTTGAATTTAAAAGAAAAGAAAATTTTTTTTATTTTTCTTATAAGCACTGTGTTTCTGTAAACATTTTAAGAATATGTTTATAAACATAATGACTAATCATTAACTTAAAAATTAAAAAATGTATACAAATATTGTCATTTAAAATTTATATGTGTTTAGCAATTTAATATTATGAATATTGTAGAACATTAATAAAAATCATCATAAGAAAATCCTTTGAGTGAAACAAAAGACTCATGCGAGAAACTTTCAATTTTTTAAAAAATTGAAATCAAAAATTTTATTTTCTCCAAAATAATTTTAAATGTCCGTGATATTAAAATTTGTTTTTAAATACTAATTCTATATTTGTTATTTATATAACTATTTATTAAAATTAAGTTAAAAATATATGATGCAACCAAATATAAGGTCATCATATAACTATAAAACTCTCTATAAAGAATTTTAAAGAAAAATTTTAATTTAATTAACTTAATTTTAAATTTTTCTGAACATTAGTTTTTTTTAAATATTTATAGTACATAATGGATCCATTTAAAATCAATTTCGTTATCTTACCAATTAAAACAATAATTTTATTTACCTCAATTCTTATGGCATCATGATATTTTCGTAAGACTAAAAATCACTGTATACAAACTTTATCAATATCATTATTACTACTACTAGCAACATTTTCTTGCAATATTATTAAAAATGTTGCTTTAAATTTTCTTCTTTTGTTTAACATGAATTTTCTTTGAAATTAATTGAGAGAAAAAAAAATTTTTTTCTCAACAAAATTAGTTTACATTGCAGCAACAACAGAGATATATTTTATGATTTAAAAATCCTCGAAAAGAGAGAAGAAACAGAGAATAAATATTTTTATTGAGAATTTTAAATCCCGAGTAAAATTAACGGTATATAGTGTAAATTGCAAATTTGTTACTATGCAAAATAATTTCCTTTATATTTTAAAACTTATTCTGTTCTATACAAGTATTTTATACATAAAAATTGTTCTCTAGCTTATGCTCTATGTTGCTTTATTAAATTGAGCTAATCTAAAAGAGATTTCTGTTATTATATAAAAGTTTAATATTCTTTTCATTTTGTTATTATTTTTTTTTACATGGTTGAATCATATCACGACTTATGAGTAAATAATAATACTTTTTGTGTATCGTTGTTAAAATAAAATATAAAAAAATTGTTGCCTGTTATTTAATATTGTTGCTAGACATTATTTTTTCGTTTTTTTTTTTTGATTTGTTTTGTTTTTTTTAGGAATTAATGAAAACGAAAATGGCATATAAAATAAACAAACCAAAAGCAATGGAAGTCATTTAAGCTTTAACTTTTCACAATATACACTAGGTATAACTCGATGGAAAATCATAAAAAATAATATTGAAAAATATTATAAGAAAAAAAAAAAAAACAACAACAAAAAAAATCGTTTCTTCATAACTTATAACCTTTTTTTTTGTTTTCTTAATTTATTTTGCAACCGTCTATTTTTTTTTATAACTTAATTATTAATTTATAATTAATTATTTATAAAATAATATCGTAAAGAGAATTATTAAAAATCTTAATTGTAAATTCTTTAAGTGCAAAAAATTAAAAAAGAAAATTATTTTTTTTTTTTTAGTGCTTTAGATAATTATTATAATCGATAGTTCAAAATAATTTTTTTTAAGTTTAATAATTTAAATTTGTTATTAATTAAATTTTTTAACAAAATAATTAAATATTTTAATTATAAATTTATTTTGTGATTTTAAAATTAATTACAAAAAATCAGAAGCAAAATATATTTATTGCAATTGAATAAGTGAACAAGTTCCGTTAATTATAAAAATTTAATTAAAAAATTTTTATATTTATACATAATTTTATAAAAGGAAAAGGAAATAAAAATTTAAAAAAAAAATCTTCAAAATGAAATACGTAAGTTAATAATTAATAGTTTTTTATTAATTTTAAATAAATTTTGTAAAATTAAAAAATTTTACAATTTTTAATAATTTTGGTAAATTGCTGCATTTTCGTCAAATTAAAATTTGTTGATTTCTTCAATTTTTATTCGTAAATGAAAATTGAGAATAATTTTTAAGAAATTGTTCTTGGCCCGTAGAATAATTAAGTTAATAGTTTGGGAATTACTTAATAGTAAAAATTATAGGAAAATTTGTTAAATTAAATATTAACAAATAATTATAGAATAAAAAATTTTGGAATTTCTTTATCCAAATTAATTCGAGCCAAATTGAGATTTTAAAAATTGCATTAATTTATTTCTCTTCTGTTTATTAATTCTCGTATTAATTTCAAAATTAAGAGATCGTGATTTTCATTTATTTTCATTTATTTTTTTTTTGTTAAAAATTATTTTGAAATCTCATTTACTTCTCTATTTCTTTTTTTTGTTTGCAAATATTTGATTAATATCACATTCTTTTTAGTACGCTGTTCAATAAACCAGGTATTATTTTTTTACAATTTTAATAGTCTTGCGAAAAATTCACAATAGACATAATATACTAAATAAAAAATGCTACCCATAATTATAGAAATAAAGCAAATAAGAAATAGGTGACATATTTTTCTTATGATTATTATTTCAAAAATTTTTATTAAAGGATATTTTTATATGTGTTCATCTTGATTTAAAAACATTTTACAATTAAATAATTGGAATGATTTCTGTTCTTTGATAAAATACATTTTAAAAATATTTTATTCGAAAAACACAAGAAAACAAACACAAACAAAAATAAAAATAGAGTGAAACACTAATATTAAAGAGGAAAATAGTTAAAAAAAAATAATTTATGCTTATATAATAAAAGGGAAATCAAAATGTGTAAAAGAAAACAAAAACTAGTTTCAAAAGTATTAATTAATTAAGTATGTGCATGTTAGTAAATTCAATCAAATTAAGTAATTAATTAAATTAATTAATTGAAGTAATTTTTTTAAAATATTTATTTGATTTTTTTTTTTTTAACAATATCAATTATTATTGATTTTCATTCAATTTGTTTTGATTTTTTAATAAATTAATTGAATATTTGAATTGTATATAATTATACGGATAATTATGGTATTTGATTAAATAAGTGTGTAAATAAAGGATGATTTTGTAGATTGAAAGTTGAATGATTTTAATGTTTGTTATTTACTGATTTTTTTTTTTGAAAAGAAAGTAATATGTATTTTAAGATGAAGGTATTATAAAAGTAGACGAGTATTATAAAAGTAGAATGTATTATAAAAATATTATAATATTATAAAAATATAATGATATTCAGCATTTCAGGCAGAAAGAATTTGATAAAAATTTATTATTTTATTGCAAATTGAATTTCGTATTTCGGATTTACTGACACTGTTATTTAACTTAGTAAAAAAAGTACACATTATTTTCCATATACAGGAGGAAGGAAAAAATTTTTATCAAACTCAACTCAAAATAGGAAAACATAATAAAGAAACGAAGTGCTTTAAAGGAAGTTTTTTAAAGAAATATTCAGAGGACGGTTATAAATAAATTTCATATACATTGCTTTAATAGTTTAAGCTATGTTCAAAATTTTTAATATGAAATCAAAGTAAAATATGACTTTAAAAAAAATTAATTATAAATATAACAGAATAATAATTCTGTAGCGTAAATTATATCCTTAAAATAGCCTAAAACCAGGAAAATAAAATAGTAAATATCAATAACGTTAAATATTTAATATAAAACTACGGTAGGCTCGTCACCTACCTAGTAAACTCAATGACGTAAGAAACTGGTGTTCACGGTTATCTACAATATCGTGTATCAGCTTTATGCTCCTCCCAGGAGCGAAGTAGGAATAATAAAAAAAACAAAAAATCCCCTTATATGAACAATATGAAATTTCATTTTCGAGATTCCAATTTACGGGTAATTCTTGACTATCAGAATCGAATATAACAACCTAAATAACTAACAATAATGAATAGAGTTTTAATTTTTCTGCATTAATATATGCTTACTTTTACAGTACTTCTCCCATATCCGTGTGTACAATTCATGAATAAATAAATAGGCCACAATTTTTATAATTTTATTGACATTATAATACATACAACATTTTCTTTTTCATTAAATATTGAGTAGGACTAATACAATTTGATATAATAAGGCTCAATATAATTTTAAGATTCATGGATTTCTTACTAATTATTCGCGAGTTGAACTTGAGGTAGCAAGAAATGTTTAAATTGATTATTGAAATATTAAAATTAATCAAATCGAGTTTTAGTCTTTTTTTATAATAAATAGGTTCGACTCTTAGGATTTTAATTTAATTAAAACTTTATTATGTTATTTTATAACAAAATAATATTTAATGTGTAGGTAATTAAAAAAATTCTATATTATTAAAGCATGTATGTTATAAAACTATTGGACACAAACAACATGCAGAATGTGAAGGCATATATGAATTTTTTTTTTGTTAAAATGTAGAGAAAATCGTATTAATTATAAAAATAATTTTAAATTTTGAATTATTAATTAATAGAGGATATTACATTATTACTACTATATATTTACATAAATCAAAAAATTATTGAAGCATATTAAATTAGTGAATTGGAACTTTAACTTATACACATGTTTTGTCCTCAAATTCATATTTTTTTAATTATTCTTATAATATACGCGGTTATCATAAATCATATTGAACAAATTAAATTTCAATAATAAATTGCAATTTTTTGGTCTATAATAATACAGGGTTGGCTTATTTATTTCAAAATATATATGAATATTTTTAATACATATACATACATTTTAGTATTTTATATATATACATAACATATACACATAACATTGATAGTATTTATTAAAAAAAAAACTTATCCTTGAATTGTTTCTTGATTTATATAAAGAAAAAAAACAAAATAGGATAGGAAGTCAAATTCAATCAATTTATGTAAAATATGTGGGAGGTTTCTAATAAAGTTCTTAATATATGTGAATATATATTATGTGATTTAAATATATATTTATAGATTATAGATATAGGTAAATGTTATTAAATGCTAATTAGAAGTTGTCTCTAAAACATTCCATATGATTTTTTTTTCAAATTCCTGAAGTATATTGCATAATGAATTAGTCATTTTATTTAGTTCTCTTAGATTTATATATATACATATAAATCACATGAAATACTCTTTTATTTAGTTATTGAATACTTGGAATTTTAAAGTAATTTGAACTCATTCGATTTTTTTGAGATTTTTATTACAAAATTTAATTTATGTAGCAGACCTTTTACACGTCTGCGTACTAGTTGAAATTCAAATAGTTTATTTTAAAAATTTGTTATTATAAAAAGTATGTATTGCAATACAACTCACCATATAGGTATAGGTAAAAAATATTAGCAATATCCCAAATCTAGAGGAATTTCAATCAGAAAATCGCCTGAAACAGAAATAATAGTTTCGAATGGCTCAAATTTCAAGATTTAAAATCATTTTAAGAAAAATTTTAAGATCTCTAATTAACATTTGAACAGTATTGAACCATATTTGTTTGAATACGAACTACAATGCAAGAGATTCAAATACACCTATATTTCAATTTTATTGACAATATTGTATTGGATAGTTTTTCCTTTTGTTACCACAAAAATTATTACTCTAAATCCAATTGAATCTAAGATTTTTTAATACATGTTTGATTTGTTACTTTAATTTTTTAAACAATTTATAAATTTGATATTTCTGTTTCAGTATTTATCCAACTTTCTTTATTTTAAAATCTTAAGTAACTATATTTAATTTTATTAATTTAGGTAACATTTATTATGTATTATGTACTTTGTTTTCTATAAAAAGTGACAATTGTGAAAATTAACGTGATCTACAAAATAATAAAAAAAAAAAAAAAACAAAATGAAAGGGAAAAAATATAATTTTTTCCATTATGTTTTACAGAATCTTAAAATTTAGAAATCATTTTATTATTTTCCCAATTTAAAATGTTACATAAAAAGGTGTGTAGTTTTTCAAAAATTTTTTCAAAAATTTTCAAATATAAATATGATTTTATAATAAGTAAGCGAGTAGAAAATGAAAATTTAAATATACAAACATAGTACATATATGCCACATATACTCATATATAAATACATGTAAATATATTTTAAAAATCTGTTTGCAATTTTCTCAACATTATTTTTTTTTTTGTACAAATTATAAGATTGGACATATTTATAATTTCAATACAACTTCCTATTGTGAAATTACAGTAATAAAACTATTATAAAATCTCATATTAAACTTATAATACTATTTATATTCTGTTATATTGTGTTAGCCTTTTGTCAAATTATTAATATACGTTTAAAGACAATTTTTGTTTTTAATTTAAACTTTAGACCGCACCAAATTACTATTATGTCGTACCAATTATCTACAGTATGTACATTCCATTATAATTTTAAAAATTTATTTCAATAAATTTATTAAACAATTTACTATACAAGAGTTAAAATTAAATCATATGCCATAGTATGGCATATTACATGTACGCAACGGTTTAAAAAAAAACTCGAAATAAATGAAACACAAACATACCGTATATTATTTAATAAGTGACTTTTCATTCATGATTTCTAATTCTCTTTTCTCAGTGTGCTATATACATACATACTTATTTTAGCAAAGCTACTTTTTTGTCATAATTCATATTAGTCATAAAAATATGGTAAAAGTGTTAGTATTATGAGAAAGAAATTTTGTATCAAAAATTTTTTAACAGGAAATTTGGGAAAATCAATTTAAAAATAAACGTGATAGGCTTGAATTTAACAATTAGTGAATATTATTGTCACTTGATAAGTAAAGAAATAATAAGATCCCCAAGGAATTTTGCGTGATCTGAATATGAAAAATTTGTTTAAAATCTACGTTTATAAAAAACTCAAAAACTTCTACACTTGACGTATGCAATTTTCAACTGTAATTTTGAATTCAATTCTGTGAATTTCTTTCTCAATATATTCAATATTTTCTACATATTTTCCAAAATATTGTTATATTACATGATATACTGTTATATTTTCGTATATACAAATTAAGATTTGTATATCTAGTACAATTCTTGTAATATGAGAAGTACTACTTAAATTTAACTGAAGCGGCAACTCTAAATTTGTATTATAAATTTTAATATCAAAATATTTTTAAATATAATTCATAATACTTATGTATATTAGCAACAAAAAGTATTAGCTTTAAAAAAAAAAAATTACTTTAATTTACTGTTAACTGTTATACATATTATATAGTACATATACATATAATATTGCATAAAATTAATCTAACTAAATCAATAAAATATTTTTAGTTAAGCCTTAATTTATGGTTTTTAAATGATTGCTATGCGTATTGGCAATCATTACACACTTCCCAGCTAGAAAAAAAGAAACAGCAAAAATAAAAATAATTGAATCTTTTTAGCAATAAAAGTGAGGTTTTGAGGTTAAGTTTCTTTTTTTTTTGTGCGAAATCAATTTTTAAAATTCAAGTTCAAAGTCAAAACAAGATTATGCGGTATTTCAAGAAAAAATTTTAAGAATTTTTTAATTTCACGTTTATTAAAAGATTATTGTTGCTATTCCTAAGTGGATTAATCTATAAAAGAAAATTTTAATGATTACATACATACATAGCAAAAGATTAGATTACGTAAATTTATCAATAATTTAAAATAATTATTGCTACAAACTTAACCTTTTATCATATACAATTAAAACGAATTATAATATAGAAACTAATAGTCTTATTTATGTTAAGGAAATCTATGGTTTTTTTCTTAAATAATTAAGTATAAAATGAGTAATTAAAAATGTTCCCTTTGATAATTAAAGTAATTATAAATTGCAACTATGAAATTAAATTTAAATTAAATTTATTAAAATAAATTGTGATTTGCAACCAGGCCATGTAAAGTAATTTGACAATGAACACTTGAAATAATCATAGTTCAAAAATATTTTTTTTTTCATATTCTTTCTATAATAATACTCGCATGTGGCACAAAAATTTATCCAAGGTATTTTAAAAATCCCTTAAACTTTATTGGTTTCTTGAAAATTTCGCATTTACTTTGCCATTATAACTTGCGTTTATTAAAATAAATCAATTGTTTACTATAAAAAATTTAAATTTAAAGGGCCTGATCATCAAAATAAATTTTTAAAACAAAAAAAATAAAAATATTTGAAATGCGAACTTATTCCGCAAAACTTTGAGACATCAAATTAACTTTTTGGGAATAAATTATATTTAAATTAAATTTAAAAATATAAACAATTATTTTTAAACTTAATTTCGGCTCGGAATTATTTAAGTGAGCCAGTATTTAAATTACTTCTCTTATTGTATAACAGTATGTATTCAATGAAAATAATTTTAGTTATTCAATTTCTTTATCAAAATGTCCTCAGTTTTAAATATAAAACTCAAAATTTCCTATACTTATTTTCCTATACAATCACAAACTAATTTATTACTTACTAAAACAATTTCAAAGATCAATTTCAAAAAAATTTTTGTCAACTTCAAATTTACTAAATATCCGTTTATGTATACTCAAACATCTACTTACATATAAATAAATCAATTAATTTTAAATTCTACTATACTTACCAACATATTTTCAATTACATTATTTTATTTTATATTTATTTTACTAATTTAATCAATTTTTAATCTAACTATAATTCTTTCAAACACAAACTATAATATAATATATCTTGTATAACTAATAGGATAATAAGTAACTTGTCAATTTTTTTTAACAAATTTATTAAAGCATAGTTATTAAATTAAAGTTTTATATTGTATTATTGAAAAAGGTTTTGAACTCAATTTAGTGACGCCACACCGCCTTTAGCAATTTAATTTAACTTGATATGTCAGATTGCGCTGAAGAGTTAATGATAGTATATGCCATACATACAATAAGGAAAACATATATAAAATGTGTTTAAAGTAAACATGTAAACAAATTGAAAGTGTGCAAGCAATAAATTATACTTAAATAAAATATTAAACCGTGAAATAAAATCACTTTAAAAATAATTTTTTTTTTGTATTATAGAATTATAATTTTGTGTATTTTTACAATAATATTTTGAAAATAAAATAAATTTTTATTTCAAATAATTAGATTAAATTATATACTATCATAATATTCAGAAATATAAGAGTATAATCGGTTTTCTTTTCTGTGTATAATAGTAATACTACTGTAATTAAGTAATTTAGAATTAGTAGATTTTGAAATGTGTAAATAGATAATAATAATAAAAATATGAGAAAATAAACATTTCAATTAATAATCTTATGTTCTTAGATCAAGAGATTTTGAGAATAAATTTGTTTTCTTTTTGCTTCCGACTTCTGAAGGTCATAATTTATTACAATATTTCTCATAATTTTTTTATTCATAAATTTTTGCATAATATTATGTTAATTAATGCCACGAAATGTAAACTAATAGTTTTTGTATATACAAAAACTACTAACATGTGTGGGTATAAAAATACAGTTATTATTGTTCTCTCTGCTATTCACTCTTAAAGATATGTACATAAACAAATAAACTTGCAATTTTGTGAACAAATGCTCATGAATTCTCCTCAATATCAAATTGTAACTTTTCTAGTTCGAGCAAATATTTAGATATGACAAATTACTGAAATGAGAAGTCCAATCAATTTTTTTACCTTAAATATTAACTGTTATACGAGTTTTAAATTTTGGTAATTAAAATTTGTTTGTACCTCTTCATCCTTCCAAGTTATTATTCCTGAATATTTAACAAAATATATAAATTGTCAGTATTCTATCTCGTCTAATGAACTGCTATAAAAGCAAGAATGTAACGGTAATCGTCATTGCACCCAAATAACTACCCTCACATGGAATAACTACTAAAAAATTAAAAAATCTGTAGTAACTCATTCTAGTTGTATAGTAAAAATTGAAATTGACAGAAAAAAATGAGAGCAAATTAAACAAATAAAATTACAAAAATCTTTATAACTGTTGCTCAATTGAGTAAATTTTTAATTCAGTTTTGTTTAATGCTCCGTTTTCCTACTAATAATGCTAATTGTTTTATCTGAAAGGTGTTATATTATGAAGGTGTGTTGCATTATATTATATATGAATTAAAATTAAAGTACATACCCTAATTTAATATGAACAAAATAAAAACATTCAAGGTTCATTAAAAATTACACTAGAGCGCCTTACATATTGCACCCCAATTAAACATTAAGAGATTGAGAGAAAAAAAATATTATTTTAATTTTTTAAAAAATTTGGTTTTATTTCGACTTTTATGCTCTTAATAAATTTTATAGAATGTATGTAGATACATACGAGTATGTATTGCATTGCAATTATTCATAAAAATTTAAAAATTTTTACAGATACTCGTAATATGAAAAACGTAAATTAATATATGTGTGCATGTATGTATGTATTTATGTAAAATAATTGCTCATAAAATTATGTTAAATGTTCCGCGGAATATAAAAGTATAATATGGTTTAATTAAAGAACAAAAAATTTTCTTATATACGAGTGTACATATATAACGCAAAATATAATATGAGTAAAGTATGCATATGTATGCGGTATGCAAATTTATGAGTATAATTATGCAAATGCCTCTATTACTTCATTTTCTTCTTTTAATTATAGCGTGATATTTAAAATTCTATAGAAAAAGAGCCGAATTTTTTTTAGTTAAAAACTTTTGGGCTTATGAGGAGTAGAATTTCTTGAATGGAGGAAAAGGTGCATATATAGCGTCAAATACAAATTAGGGATTACCCCCTAGTTGGAAAACTACTTCACTAAACTTAATGGCATATATTTTTGGACTGCGAAAAATGTGCAGCTGTTGATTACAATATCAAACGACAATTAAATGGCTGGTTACAATCTATATTTAAATTTAAAAATATGGCATCGGTCGTGAAAGTGTGAGTTGAAAGTGTAATTAATTTTAAAATTCAAGTGATTAAAGTATTAATCTAAAGACAGACTCAAGAGATCGTCATTTGTTAAAATCATTTGATTGTCATGCGATTTGTAAAATAATTTGTAAATAAATTGTACTTTTTTATATTTTTTGAATCAAGCATATATGTATGTAAATATAAATTTGTGTCCGAAATTTCTTGAGCAAAAATGACATGATCAATTTTTCTTGAAACCCTTGGCTTCGCAGTTTGTTTAGCAGGTTAGTACTTAAATTCGGCACTGCATCCGGCAAACATAAATAATACAAATTTTACAATGTATTTGTTCCGCATTTAATGTTCAAATTTTGATTGAATAGTACTGACATTACAATCGCACTTAAGCTATTATTTATACGGATTATTATTTACACTTTATGCATATGATGCTATTAAAATAACAATATAATAATATTATATTTCATTTAAATGTAATATTTAAGTATATATTATATTTGTTTACAATGCAACAAGCAACTCTTATACGTGTATTGTTATATTTTTTTTTACATATATTGTAATACAATTTTTTTTTTATTGTTACAAAAATTGTAATTTCTTGGCATGACCTTTGCCTTAATACTAAATTGAGCGTTAAATAATTAAATAATAATAATGATTTGCCGCATTATGTTTAGAAAAAATAGTTATTTTATCTTCCGATATATAAAAAAAAAATATTTATACTTAGATTTTTGTTTTTTACAACTTGCATAAAAACTTAAGTACCCATTTATTGTGTTGTGTGATTGTGAATATTAAATGTGCATGAAAATTTTTGTAATTATTTAAAATATTGTTTATAATTTCTGTATAAATATTTTCAAATTGTTATTATAAGTAAAGTTTATGTTCTCTTTAAAGAATTTTTATATATATATATATATTTATAATAATAGCCGGATATGACATTGAATACTAAAATTCAATAGCAAATTAATGACCTATATTTAAATATATACTCGTAATATAGAAATATATTATTTATGTATATACATCGATTTATTAATAAATTCAAATAGATTTTTTAAAAAATACTTTATCTTTTTATGATAAATGAACTATAAAAATTTAAAGTATATTTATGTTCTCGTATTTAGTGTTCTTAAAAGTTTGAATATATTTTATTTATGTCGAGCTATAATGGTACTAAAAATACCTTAGATAAATTGCCTTAGAATGAATTATGAGTAGGTATACATTTAAAACTATAATAAATTGAATTGAATTAATTGGAATGGAATTATGCTTGTATGTAATCGCTTCTTTTATTATTCTAAATTAATGTCATTGAAATTCCTATACAGAATACCATAGTATGGAATAATAGGTATAATCAATTTTTAATATAGAATCAAATCGAATCGAAAGTGATTAACAATTGCATTCAGTCTTTAAATATAATTTTAAATTCAATTTGAATAATAATGTAATTTCATCTAAATGAATTAGTATACTTGAATGTTAATTTAAAATTTAACCTATTCCTAAGTACATTATACAGTACGTAACTTGCTCTAATAAGTATAATCATTTGACATCATCCATGATGCGGATTCATATACATACATAAAATCGAAATTATTACAAATATGTAGGTTAAAATCAAGAGGAAATAACTTCGTTTTTGAGTAATTTTTATTGTAAATAAGAAAAAACATTCAAAATGTTTGTGGAAACGCATCGAAATGGAAGCAAATTCCGGGCAACTATACATCTGTAAGAGAACCATACGAAATTTTCCCCTCCTACCAAAATAAAAAATCAATTTGACGTTCTGAATTTTGGTACAATCTGAATTTTTAACGAAAGTAAGAATGTACCAAAATCACTTTGTACCATTATGTCAAAATCAAGCGAAATTGACGTCAACTTGACTTATTTTTGCAGACTAAAATTTCAATATGCATTGAAAGAGAAACTTTATAAGTGGAATTTTTTTTTGTAATTAAAGATATACAGCTGACTAAAGTAGAATAACCAGTCTACATTATATTTTTGATTACCAAAATGTTTAACAAGAAATAGATTGCGTATTTTGCTTAAAAATTTGCAGTTTTGGTAAACGCCCTTTCTCTTACTTTTTAGCCCATTTTCACCTTTAAAATTTGAAAAACTTTTGCTTTAAAAATTCACTTTCTAAGAGCCAATTTCAATAAATTTTTTTATTGGGAAAATATTATTCTTGGTAATAGGTGTTATATAGTACGAGTATGTTTTAAATTCTCACTTAAAATTCTATGTTATTGTTTATTCAAAATTCCAAAAATAACTATTTATTACTCTTCTTATTGTTAACATAAAAATATTTTCAACAAAATCTTCTTGTTTAATATTCAAGTTGTCGATTTTAATTGAAAACAAAAAAAAAGTATTGATTTACAGACGGTCGTGTTAAAAATTTACACAATCCTAAATTACATTTACAATAAATTTCAAACCAATACGATTCATCTGTTGTTGAAAATGTTAAAATGAAAAACTCTTGTATAAAAATATGTAATCATTAATTTTCTTATAAGACTAACACTTTATTGTTACAAAAATTGCAAAAATACTAATCCTTAAATAGGTTGACTTAAATATTTTTTAACTTATTTCAACATTATTTTGTAACATTTTTAATATTCACTTGACTTTGATGCAAAGCTCAATGCTGTCTATATATTCAATTTTCAATTAATTCAAAATCTATAAGTATAAAAATAAAAAAAAAGAAAGAATTTATTCTTTTCTCATAACACTCTTAACAGTTTTTTCATTTTTATTTTTTGGAGTCTTAGATCATATACTCGTCGTACAAAATGGTATATTAATAAAACTAACTTAAGAGCTCTATATACAATAAAGAATTTTATTGAAAAACGCAACATTCAAAAAAATTTTAATTTATTTTATACATCATTCTGTATCCAGCTATTATACAAATTTGGTTGGGATTTACAAAATATAACAAAGAAAACAAAAATACGTACAATATTTGTACAAATGGTTCATAGGTACTTGTACTTGTAATTTAACTTGTTAAATTCAAAATCTTTGTTTGAAAATTTTTATATTTCATATATATAACAGTAATAGTTATATTTCTTTTTCTGTTTTCTCAGAAGCTAATAATATATATAAATATATAATTATATAAAATAAAATATATAATATTGTATACATTGTTGAATTTATTGTAATATTTGGCTCACATCATCCTCCATACTGACATTAGCATATCATACTATTAAATTATATAAAAAAAAGAAAAAAAATTCAAATAGTAACAACTGTTGCTAAACGGAATTCACCATTCAAAATGATTTATGCATTTGAATAACGATGAAATAAAAAAGCGAAAATGGTATAGTTTCTATTTTTATATTCTTGTAAACTTGCAATTCAAACCATAATAATATTCATTCGTTACGAATTATAACAGATTTTTTAATAAATAACAATAATTCCAATACATGTATAGTAGAAATGTATGGAAGTATGTTAGGGTGACCATTATCATACAAGCAGAAAATATTATAACAAAAAAATATCAAACAAATCCGAACAAACCAACAAACAAATAATTCCTTATATAAAATCGGAAAAGTAATCTGTATAATAAAAATCATAAATCATAACATCATAATATTGATAAAGTTAAATTAATTTGTTGAACACCTGTTAACACATACGACGAAATCTAAAATTTAATCTGAGTCCGGTGAAAATCGTGTACTTAAGCATTGCTTGATATCAGACTTTGTCTGATTTCAAGTCTTGTTTGTCTGAAATTCTAACCTTTGTCAGATAATTCCAGTCTGTCATGTAAACATTTATAGGACTTTATTGTAGATTTATTCACAGATTTTGTCGTATATGTATAAACAATACCTTATATACCTACTTATAGATCTTGCTAAACAATTATTTTATTTACATTCGTGTATTACCACGGATTCTCTACAAACTTTTTGTACGTTAAAAGTATAAAGTTAAGCATCAAGTAAGCAAAGTGTTTTAGATATGAATAAAGTTGGGTCAAACCAATGGTTTGTATTGTAGCACTTTTCCCTTCAACAAGTGAAAATTCTGCTTTTAAATACAGTCTATGTATACCTATCACACTATTAAAATTATTTTCATTCATATACAAAACTATTTCTAGGATTGTATATATTTAGGATGATGCATACATGCAGTCTTTGAAATAAAGCAAAAATTAATATAAAAAGGGGTTAACATAATGTTCGATTTTAAGGTTTAATTGTGTGAGTTAAGAAAAATAATTATATTTTTTAATGTAATGGAATTTACCGTTAGCTTTTTGCGTTTATAGAAATGTTAAAGTATTGGCTGTCAAAAATTCAAATTTTGCAAATTTCAAGAGGCGATAACTTGAGAGGGGGTGAAGATGAAGATGAAGATTAATTATTTGTTAATGTCTAAAAGCCCCTAAAATTTCAAGCTTCTACAGGCTGGGGTCTAGAAGAAAAACGAAATCAAAAATTTGGAAAAAAAAATACTTTAGATAACGGTAAATTTGAACGGCCATTTTGTTTTTCTAAAGTTTAACTGTAGTATACCGCGCTAGGGGAAGCAAGCCGCTGCCTCCAAAAATGCTTATGGTTTAACTGCAACAAATAGTTAAAAAAGACCATTTTTAAGGTTTTGGGGGGAAAAAATTTTGTTCTACAGAAACAAGTTTCTAGTGAAGATCTATGTACATACCAAATTTCAGCTTTCTATCTTCAAGGGTGTAGAAGTTTTATAAACAGACACACGGACAGACGGATGGACAGAGTGAAACTAATAAGCACTTTTTTCAAAAATTTTTTGGGAAAGTGCTAAAAATGATACAATGAAAAAAGAGTTTACAATATATTAAAAAAAAAGATGTTACTGAT
This sequence comes from Condylostylus longicornis, assembly GCF_029603195.1. Taxonomy (NCBI): domain Eukaryota; kingdom Metazoa; phylum Arthropoda; class Insecta; order Diptera; family Dolichopodidae; genus Condylostylus; species Condylostylus longicornis. The sequence continues at coordinate 12,609,512 of NW_026577973.1, read as the reverse complement.
AAACAGCGAACTGATGGTCACCCTAATATAAATATAACAAATATAAGATCATTTCTAGCGATAATGATTTTTACTTTTTATTCCTATATACTTACAATATTGCATATGAAATGTGTGCAATTTGATTCAAACTCATAAAATCCTAATAAAATTTCATTGGGATTTGAAATCAGATAAGGAAATCTTTAAAATCTTATATGCTTTTTTTATTTTCTTTAAATATTTTAACAATTTTAAACATTAACTATAATATAAATAATGTAAATCATATACAAGAAAAAATTTTACAAAAAAAAAAACAGAAAATATTAAGAAATTTTTATTGTAATATACTCAATAAGCTCTTGTTAATTCTAAATCTTTGATCTCTGACTCATTTCATTTAAAATTTAATTAAAAAAATATTCTATTTCTATTAATTCACAACGTCAGTCTATATTTATTCAATTAGTAATTTTCTTATTGAATAAAACATTTCTTTTTTTTAAGTGTTAACATTTCTTTTTTTTAAGTTTTGAACTTTTAAAAAATAAAAGACGTGGTTGGTTTTAATGAATTTCTATATGTTTAATTTGGAAATTTTGAAGATAGCTCTAAACAACTTAATTTTTAATATAAGCTCTAAACAACTTAATTTTTAATTATTTATCACAAAAATTGCTAAACTGGTGTTAAATTACAGTTTTAGATATTTTTTAAAAAGTTCAAATATTTTACAATTTTGCCTCCGAAATTAATTTCAATAAAATGATCAAATGCTTGTGTAGAATACTGAATAAATCATTTGAAGAGCCCGAATTTTTCAAATTTAAACTAAAAACTACAAAACTTGTCTCAGGCAGTTTGCGTTTGTGACCACAGACTCTATGTTTTAAAGCAAAATTAAGTAAATCAAAAAAGAGAAAAATTATGTTGAGTGTAATTGTCTAAGTTAATTAAACAAGAAAACTTTTTTAATTTTTGAATTTTCTTTGTACTGTCATTTAACATTTTAAAATAATAACTTGCCTTAAACGCAATTTATTTTTGATTAGGGCGCATATATACACATATACATGTTAATTGTAAATGAATTACTAAATTTATATCCAATAATTTTCAGTTGTACCTTCAGCAATAAGCAACTTTTTTTTTTTTATTAAAAATCATTTAATTTTTAATTGAAAAATCTATGTATTTTAATTCAAAGTAAATTATTCAAAGGTATGCAATTTGCTTAACTATATTGCAATTTTCCTTTAATACTTATATATATATTTTTTTATTATATATTAAATAATTAAATTATATCATATATGTTAACTCAACAGGTCAATTGTTTTAATTTGTTGATGGCTGTTTTTAATTGAGTTTATTGTAAAAATACCATTTAGAATTTTTTTTTTTAGTTTATATGGAAAATTATTTTTTTTATAATATAAAATAGTCTACATAGTTGTAATTGATTTTCAATCGATAATTTACTTGTACATTTTTTGTAATTTAATTTATCATGGTATAATTTTACTTTAATTTAAATTATACATGTGTATATGGTATAATACGAGTATAGCCTTAACAAATCGTTAAATAGAGAAAACAAAAACTAAAACGTTTAACAAAAATATGCTTCCTTCTATACAAAAACAAAAAAAATTGAATTTTCTTGAAATTTTTTTAATGTGATTTTCTAAAAGAAAATTAAAAAAAAAAAATTAAATTCATTCTAATCATTGTTTTTAGATTTTAAATAAAATTACAAAAGCCGATTTATTTTTCTATTTTTAACAAGACAAAAAAAATTTGCTTTTAAATTTCTCAAATTAAAAAAAAAATGTATGATTTGCAAAATTTTTAAGTAATTTTATTTCGTTAAAGTCATGTTGTATATGGTTAATATGGACTGTAGAGTTAAAAAAATATTAATGTATGTAATGTATGAAAAAAGATCTGTGGCATTAAGGAAAAATCAACTTGAAAATTTGTAGAATTTGTGTAAATAATTTCAAAATAAAATACAAATTTCGAATTCCTAATGTAATTTTTCCAAAACATAATTTATAAAGAAATCTTTAGAATTCTATTTAACTTACTTCTAATTTGAATATTTTAAAATAGTCCTAATTGAATCAAATATTATTGGATTTTAGATTTGAATAAAGGTTATTAAAATATATGTATATATACATTGCACTATCTTGACTTTGTTTTAACTTACACAGTTTCGCCATATCACCATAGACAAATGCATCATGCACTAATACGAGTATTCAATGGATAATTAAGATTTTAAATTTTATACTGAAATTCACTCCGAATGTTACATTTTATAATAATATCTACAATTTTATAGATCAAAGAAAAATAATTAGTAGAAAATGTTCAATGTAGGTATGTGAATATGATTTTTTTTGTCTTTAAAATTTAAATTAAAAAAAAATGTCAATATTACAGACATATTCTTTACTAAATAAGAGAAAATATTAATTGACTGAATAGCTTTAACAATTTAAATATGCCACTATTAAGAATTGCTATTTTAATATTTGTAGAAAGAGGATTTACGCAGCAATAAAATGAAGATTGTAAAATTTCGGTATATTTTTTGAAAATCTCTTCAATTTCATGTTCAAGTATATTTTTAAAGAATTTCGTTGGTTTTTCTGCTGACTGGAGAAGCTTTTCTAACATTTTACAATACATATACTTCTTTTATAGTTCACGCTGTGCTTAATTATCGAAGATACTGCAACTATCATATGTCGCTTACTACTTTTGAGTATTGTATTGTGTATCAAAAAATATTTAAAAGGAAATGTTTAAATGCACTAAAAGGTGCGAGCAAATTAATTCTAATAAAATTGCTTAAATTTTGTTTTTTCCTTACATTTTATATAACAAAAGCATTATCGAAAACTATAAAAAATTATTTGTTGACTCAAGGTTAAAATTTTTAAAAGATTCATTTCAATTTTAAATTGTAAAGCAAATAATATTTTAATAATGGTAAATTTAATCTCATATAGTGCATATAATAAAATTAGAAATCTGAAATACGAGTAATAAATGAAAAACAATAGTTTTTTTTTAAATGTCGATTAACCAATTTGATATTAATTTTCGTTGGAACAAATTGAATATTTAATAAGTAGGAAGCCTGTGGCCAATATTTTTTTCAAAGCAATTGATGTAAAAGCAAAATACTTCTTATAGGATTTTAATATTTGTGCATACATATGTTAATAATATTAAAAATGTTATGAAAATAATAACAATACAGGTTATAATACGAACTCTGAAGTAAATCCGCTTAATTTTCCATGAAATTCCCAGTGGCCAGATTAGTTCCTTAATAATAAGTACCTAAAAAATGTACCTGAGTAATACCAATTTTTAGTAAAAAATGTCAGGTCAGTTTGAATTCGATTTGAATGTATTACATAGAATTTCATTAAAACTAAATTAAATCAAAAAATTTTTGCAAAATATTCCAGTTAATCTCGAAAATTCCGATACATTTCAATCTGCGTATTTTGCTAAATTTATTTGATAACCTTTTATTAACTCTCTTTATAAAATTTACCGAAAATTGAAAAATTTGTTTTAATTTCAACAACAAATTGTTTTATATTATGTAATTTGTGGCCCCAAATTTTATGCAAAAGAAACTTTAGAAAAATAAGAACATTTTAAAACTTTAATATTTTATCTGTGCGAAAAATTCAAGCCTTAGAACATAAATATGTGTAAGTTCATATTTATCATTGTATATTATATCTAACAAATTATCCACTCCTTATATAACAAAATGCAATAAAATAAAAAATGAACTTGAAATAAGAGGAAATATAAAAATCCTAAATATTTCACCAATTCTTTTTTTCAATTTGATCATACAAATATTTTATACATTCATACATACATATTATTATTTAAATTTTTTTTTTTTTTTTTTATCCTTTTCAAACTCCAGTTGAGGAGCATAGGGCTTCGATTAAACCTCTCCATCTCTCTCTATTTTGGGCGATAGATCTTATTTGTGCCCAAGTTTTCCCCACTGCTGTTATTTCTTTATCTATCGTTCTACGCCACGTGTTCTTAGGCCTACCGATGCTTCGCCTACCCTGGGGATTCCATTCCAATGCTTGTTTGGCTATGGACTGCTCTGGCCTCCTCAATATGTGGCCTATCCATCTATATTTCTTTTTTCTGACTTCTATTTCTATCGGGTTCTGCTTGCACAGGTCCCATAGGTCACTATTTCTAATTCTATTGGGCCAGAATATTCGACAGATGATGCGGAGGCACTTATTTGTGAAAACCTGCATTTTATTTATGTCTTTCTTGTTAGTGAGCCAGGTTTCACTGCCGTATAGCATTACTGATTTGACGCAAGCGTTGAAGATCCTCAGTTTAACATTCCTGGAAAGTTGCGTGGACTTCCAGATCTTCCATAGTCTAGCAAATGCCGCCCTAGCTTTCTTGAGCTTGTCTTCAATGTCAGCGCCTGCCCCGCCATCTGAACTTATAATGCTCCCCAGGTATGTCACGGAACCCACATCTTCTATTATTTCGCCATCAATTTCAAATTCTTGATGATTTGTTGTATTTATTCTGATGGTCTTTGTTTTCCGCGTGTTTATGTGTAGGCCGACTTCCATTGCGCACTCTTTCAGTTTGTTTAGTTTTTGCTTCATGTTTTCGTATGTGTGTGCAAGTAGGCATACATCATCCGCATACTCCAAATCATCCAGGGTGTTGAAGATGTTCCAGCCGATTCCATTTCTTATAACATTCGTTTTCCTCATGATTTCGTCTATCACTATATTGAAGAGGACTGGCGACAGGGGACAGCCTTGCCTAACTCCCCTCGTTGTTGTTATTGGTTCACTTAGCCTTCCCTTGTGGAGGATCTGGGCCTCTGCGTTTTCATACATTGCTTTGATAACTTTGATTATCTTGTTAGGGATTCCCCTCAGCTCCAGAGCTCTCCATATGGCGCTTCTATTTATGGCGTCGAAAGCTGTCTTGAAGTCCACGAATGCCATATAGAGTGGCGAGTTGAATTCTTTAGATTGTTCCACAATTATTCTTATTGTGTTAATGTGCTCAGTACAACTTCTTCCTTCTCTGAAGCCTGCCTGTTCTTTTCTTAGTCGTTTTTCTATGTGATCTTTAATTCTTGAATGTAGGATGATGGCGAGTATCTTAATAACGGCATTGAGTAGTGTAATGCCTCTCCAGTTGCTACAGTTGGTCAGATCACCCTTTTTCGGAAGCTTCACAATGATGCCTCTCTTCCATTCTTTACATATGTTTTCAGTTTCCCAAATTCTCCCTATTATGGGCTGTAGTGCTCTAGCACATTGTAAGGGGTCTGCCTTCATTAATTCAGCTCTTATGCCATCAGTTCCTTCAGCCCTATTGTTCTTCAGTTGGGCTATGGCCTCACAAATTTCTCTGGATGAGGGTGGACTAGTGTTTATATTGCAGCGTTCTTCATTTCGACTTGCCCAGATTTCTGGCTGGAATTCCGGAAGTTGTGTGTTGGATGCTTCATTGAAGTATTCGACCCATCTTTCAATTTGTCTTTGCGTTTCAGTTAATATGTTACCATTTTTGTCTCTGATAGGATGTTCTTTATTTAAATTAATTGCAATAAAAAATAAATCTGATAATTGTTGTATAAAAATAATCAAATTGAATTGTAAAATCGGTAACATGCCGTGCCATAATAATGCCACTATTGTGAATAAAAAAAAATTAAAATATATGTAATAAAAAGGAAACAAAAAGACATAATTAAATTAGACGCTAACAATATTGTTGTATTACATAAGCGTTTGCAATAGAACTATAATGATGCAGAATGCATTCATTATTTGCAACCGTTTATTTCAGCAAATTAAAATATTTTTTAAAAGAATACCAATATTTTTTTAATGCATTTTTTTAATTGAATTTTCTTAATTCCTATTCTACTTAATTAAATTTTAGGGCTACCAATAAAATTAATCCATTATGGGGAATAAATTTTAATTGGAACTGACAACTGTAATTATATTTAAGCAATAAAATTTATATTATTATTTTATTTCTAAAAATTATAGAAATTTCGTGCTAATGAACTGAACTTATTAAATAAAAATTTATAAAATATTTTTATTTTTTTCCATATAAAACTCTAGGAACTCTGCTATTCCTTAAATGTTCTTTGACAAATTATAAAATACGAGTCGTAATTCACAAAAACTCTTTTTCATTTTGTATTAAAATTGATTGAGAATATTTATTAAAAATATTAAATAAAAGAGGGTTGAATTCATATCGGCAGATCTTACTTTAGTCTGAAATTGTAATGGGTTTTGTGACAACACTGCAAAAAGCAGATCGTTTTTGTGTAAAAAAAACTTGGCAAGATCTTCTCTCAAATTGTCAGCATGAAAATTAATACTGCCAATAATCAGAAAATGACATAATCTAAAAATACAATTGAAAAGCTATAATTATAAAGTGAATATGAAGGAATCAATGTCAGTCAATAAATTTCAAAGGCTTTATTTAATATTAAAAAATTTATTGTCATTTGTGCTATCAACTGTTAGTAGAGCTGATTTCTTCAGTTTTTAAATTCTCTGCTTTGTAATACCGCTGATAGAAGTAGAATTAAGTTTTAAGATTTGCCAACAACACCATCTGTTTAAATTATATAAAGGTAAAAATTGACTAACTTACAATTCCGAATTTTACTGGATCATTTACTTAAATGCAAAAATTTCAAATACTAAATTGCATTACGTACTAGTAAATTAAGAGTTTTTGCCTTGTTGCTATATAGCTCTATGCTTCAACCTTAATTTAATATAGATAATTCATTACAAGATGAGAAATAAATTTACACATACTCCTAGAGCGTTCACATAAAATAACAAGTACATATATGTATATTGTAAATTAAATTTTATTATGTTTCGATTCCCTGAAGTTTTTCAATTATAAAAATATTAATAAATTTTAAGGTGTTGAGTAAAATACGGTCTAAAAATTTTTCACACATTTTTTTTTGAATAGAATTTTAAATTTTTTATCGATTTCTAATATGCACATAAAATTTATATATTTTTCTATAAGAAAAATTAAAACCAATTTGTATAACAATTCTAGTTTTTTTTACCTTGAAAATTTTTTAAAAGCATTATCGCTGTTTTTTATTCTTAGTAATGAAAAACAATTTGAGTTTTACAACATCGCTCTTGCATATTTATCAATAAAACTTCCCGTGAATCTATTTTCTGGTTTAAATTTGATAATGCGAAAATTCATTTTAACAATTTGTTCCACTGATACCTTTTTATAAATTGTTTGCAGAATTCATAACAAATGTTGAAATTTATCAAATTTTTCAAAAATAATTTATAATTATTCTATGTTTTTTCATTATTTGTTGTTTTGATATCAAATCCAAATAAAAATCCAACATTTTTTTTATTTTAACCAAATTGGAAGATAGATTTTAATTAAAAAATCATAAATTCTTTAATAATGTTAAGAATCTCCACTCCAAAATCGTAAGCCAGCGGTGACGAATATCTACCATGAGCACAAATTTGATATCAACTTCTGTGGTCTTGTCGAGAAAAATATATATTTGGCGCATTATGAAAATTTGCCAAATAGATAGTCTATTTTATAATTTTAATGGATAAATGGAGACAAAGTGAAAATAAGTTTTAAAAATTTTTAAAAAGTTTTAACAATAGAAAAGCAATAAAAAAACCAATTTATCTTGTAAACATTCATAATTGTTTCATTTCTTCCTATGAGCTTATTTTGATCATAACTTTCATAGAAGAAAGTACTCATTACTTTTGTCAATTGAAATTAATAAGTTCATTAATTTCAATTGACATCCATAACTAGGATTTACTAAATTTTTAAAAAATCTGATTAAAATTGAACACTACGCATTATAAACTTTAAAACAGAAAATATAAATTACCAAATCAAGAATAATTTTAAAATAAGTTGAATAAAGCTATCAAATCAAAATTACCTAAAAATAGTATAGTATACGTGTTTATGATGTAACTACTTTAAACGTATAACAGAATTCGCTTTAAAATTAAAATAAAATTATCATACAGAGCATAAGAATGAATTTCCAGATTTGATTCAATTGATTGAATGAGAGTACCTACATTATTTTAATTATATCTTTTATTATTGTTATAAACATACTTGCATATATATACAAATTAAATATAGACTAAATTTTATAACAATAATCTAGTATGGATTATAGTAAAAAAATGGATTAGTACCACCTTATCCAATTTAATAGACGAATGTCTTTTAAACTATAAAATGTAATAAATTAATCAAACAAAGGAAAACGTTTCAATTATCTATATGCATACTTGTCTTTTATTTGATTTTATTAAAATTTTAAAATAAATCTATTTACATACATAATATACTAATCGTTTTCATTCAATTGTATTTCAGGCATTGTATAAAACAAAAAAATAATCACAGAACATATTTAAATTGGTTTCTGTTTTAATTAAAATTATAAGAATCTAACCTTTCAATTTACATGAAGAACCTTAAACATGGTACATGAAATCTGTTGTTATACATAAAATACAAGAGCTAAACCTTATAGTTGAAATTGCAATTAGCGTATAACATGAGAGTAACGTCATTTGTCATTCATTCTATACAATTATTTCATTTTAAATTGAATAAATATAATAAATTAGAGCAATCAATAATGAATTTGTATATTTATTAATGGTTTAGTAATTAAAATCAATATCAGTATCACAAAATGGTTTTTACATATGCATGTATGTACTTGGTAATATTAATGTAATTAATCTAAGAGGATATTTTTTATTAAATCAGTTCTCTTTTCGTAATGATTCAATAGATTCTAGAATTAGAGCATATTGTCTAATAATATATGTAATTGAAAATATTCCAACAAAGAATAACAAGTAATGGTAAAATATTAATTTCAATACTGACCAATCAACAGAAATGATTTTGTTCCCCAATGTAAATTACAAATATATAAATTAATATTCCTTTCTCATTATTGGTCTTTATTTTAATAATTTAAATGTGTCTAAGACTGACCTCCTTTCAGAACACTGATGGTTTATTTCACAGTTTTTAAATGAAAGAACCCTCAATTTTTTATTCTGAACTTTCTTCATTAATTACAGCTTTTTTATATGAAAAATATTTAATACTATAAGCAATTTCAAATAACAAATTAAAATATCTTGTGTTTCTAAATTTAATAAAAAAACACTCAATACTTACTGCACTTAATGCTTTAAATTTTCTAAAAAAAAAATATTTCAATTTAATAAAAAATTGGAAGAATTGCTTCTTCCAATTCGTATTCTAATCGTAAAAAAATAGTTGATGTTAGGTGCATGCGTTAAAAAGAATGTTACTGCTGAATGTTATTATACTGAACTCAAATTAAAGTAACTACCTATCTTCATAACTCCAACTGATTACCTCAATGTAATTACTTTAAAATATTATTCCCTTATGTTTATATGCAATTAAATTATTACATAAATTGTTCATCAATAGTATTTTGTTGCCATTCAGGTCACGATCTTTCCCTCAAATATACAATATACATATTGCATATCCTTCACTCATAAATAAGAATTATTAAAAATTTAATTCGCCAATAAATGATTTTCTTTTTAAAAATTCTGTAATAATTAATTAATTAGTTTCATTATTTTATTAATTTTGATATTTTATGGAATTTTATTACAACTATCTATACATTTAACAAAAAAACTCGTATGGCAGTGACATCTATAATTTTGCTCAATGAATTAAATTTGACATTAATATTATTGTGCATTTAGGAACACATTAATTATAATTAATATAGCACATAACCTTATTATTAATAGTGCATAATATTACCGCGTTATGAAAAAAATTCAAATCAATAATTTATTAAATAAAAAAATTAATATAATTTTTATACATAATGTACTTAATTATATCAGGTGTTGTCTTTTTTCTTTACCTAATTACAAATTATTGTTTTTTTTTTGTACTTAATGAAAGAAGAGAGAAATAAAAAACCACAACATTTAATGAACAAAACTGCAAATATTTAATTTATAAGAACAATAAAATTTTATAATTAATTATTTTACATAAATGTAGGTACATATGTATATGTACGTATATATTATTCATGTATATAGTATATAATATTATTTGGTATGCTAAATGAACAAAAAAATAATGTCTCATTATTTTAAATTCATTGAGCAAAATCATATATATAGATGTCACTGCCAAGCGAGCTGTTATAATATATATATTTGTAATGTAATGTTATGTAATAAAAGCTATATATATATATATGTAAGAATATGTACATGTAAGAATACGTGTATAAATAAAATTTTTAATTTATATATAAACAAAAGATTGCATTATTGGGATTGCATGTCTGAAGGTTCCAATTTTACACATAACTATATACGAATTCAAATAATTCAATTATATTGCATTGTATATTATTATTATAATTTAATACGAGTACTAAAAAATATATAAACTACTTATGTATTAGCAATATTAAAAATGAAATAATTAATAAAAACAAAATTTTTTTATCTGTTACCTATATAACAGACTTGTAAACTTACAAACATTGCAAGAATGCATTTTATATACAGAGGTTAGGAAATAATAAGGTCATTATCAAAAGTTTTAATTTATTTTTCTCGCTTTTTATTTATTATTATTTTTTGTACTTTTTATACCAAATGATCACGTTCGCTAGTAAATTTTTTAGCTTTTACTTTTATTTTTTTATATTTTATTATTTCGCAAAAGAATGAAAAATATGATTTTTTTTTTGTAAATTGTTTTATGATTTTATACACAAACGTATATGTAGAGGTGAATTTATATATTATGTTACACTATGTATAAGGAATTTTCGTTACAGAGAATATAATTTTTCCCTCCTGTTTTTTTAACATTTTAAAGATTCAAATTAAATGAAGTAAATTAGGAAGACAAAATTTAGTTCAACGTTCAATTTTTAAGTTTCTTTCTTGCTTATATAATTCATAGCAAATGTATGTACATACATAAATTTGTATGTGTGTACGAAATTATATATCTAACATGTTATAATTTTCTCACTTGTATCATAGGAAAAAAAATAAAATACAATGGTTTTACATAATTTGAAATTATTTGCAATAAAATTTATAATTACATTATTTCCATTTTGTTTAGTTGATAAACTTGCTACATTTATGTTATACCATGACATTATTATTCATTTTACATATTATAAATATATAGAGGAAAATTAATTGTAAATTAAAATACATGGCATATGTTTTAGTATATAATATAAATGTAAAGTAAAAACAAAAATTCATAAAATGCGAGAATCTCTCATAAGATAAAAAAAAAAATAATCTCATGCACACAGCTGTGTTTGTGTTGTAAAACAGCAAAAACAATAATAATGTGGAAAAAATGAGAGTATGTATGTATACATTTAATATTTACATTGTAATAACGTAATGTTTCGCTTCATGTAAATTATTATTGTTTAGATTTTGTTTGTTGAATTCAGGCTTTCACAGACTCATTTGTTATTTTTTTGTAACAATTGTAACAATTTTGACGAATCTAGATTTTGTAAATTTATGCACAAAAATTTTTAAATGTAACAATACACAACGTTTCATACGAATATGTATGTTTGAGTATGCCTAGGTTCATAAACAACTCAGGTGTTAAAAATAATTTAAATACATTTTTGTATACATAGTACATTTTACACTGAGCATTTAATTTTCATTCATGAGCAAATATTGCATAATTTTTATTTTTATTTTTTTTTTGTAAGTTTTTTGAGCTGTAATTTTGTTTTACTTAAATGTTTAAAATTTTTTTTTTTGATGTTTAATTTATTATGGAAATAATGTTTATTATTTTTTAATATTAAAGTTAAAAAGTGTTGAAACTATAAAATTAAAATTTATAAGGCATATTAAACTTGTAAATATATTAGTACATATGTAAATGTAGTATACATCATAGCATGAAGGGGCTGATAACAGTGTTGTGTGTTAATACAATGGGATTTCTTACAATTTTTTTAAGAGTTGAAAGAAAGAGATGCTAACGAGTTTCCTTACTTAAATAAATTATTTTTATACATTATTCGATTCTAAGAGTATTGTGTATATTTACCATTTTACACTTGACCAGCCTGAATATTTTGTGAAAACTACCGAGTTCAGTTATTGCTGCGTATAGTTTTACTAGACAATGGAGGTTGACTGCTTCAACATTTTATGAACAGATAGAATGTGTTAAAGTTGAATTCTTTGTTTTTTTTTTCAAAGATTTGTCTTAACATAAATATTTCGTTTATAGTTTATCTTGTGGAGAAGATAATATCTTGATAATTTCCAATTAAAGTTTAAGTGTACTTTCTCAGTCACTCATATAAAAAGCATTGAAAGAATTTTGTAGCACATATTTAGGAAAATAATTGCTCTCTGCAGTTTTCACAGATTGTTGTATTGTTACACATAATTACATTCTATAATTTACCCTAAAATTGAATTAAAATCAATTATGCATTGTAATTTTTCAAAATATTTATAAAGATAAAATTTTAAATTTAGGTTTTGATAATATTTTATTTTATTTTTAAGTAATAATTTTAATAATAAAAATTTTTTTTTGTATATTTTTAGTTACAAATAGCATTTGCGTTATTCTTATCGATCTCATTAGTAACCGGCCAGTATTTTGGATCACATTACTCTAATTTTGGTGGTCATAATAGTTTTGGATTACATTCATTAGTACCAGATTATAATAGTGCATCATCATATTCTGGTAGTAATTATCAAGCACCAATAAGAGATTCAAGACAAGATAGAGGTATTTATAAAACCACACATGTGGTATATTAAATTACTCTACTATTATTTTCAAAATCTTCCATGTAAAATTTAATTGTATATAAAAACTATTTCAAAAATACTTGATTTTAAATTATGCTTACATCATATTTTCACAACGACGTAAGCATAATTTTTTTTCCACTTTTCCTATTAAATTTACATAATATCAAATAAATTTCTTTCCATGTACTTTAAATGAATTAATTTATAAATGTTTTTTTTTTTCTCTTTTTATTTATTTTTTTTTTTAAATTAAAGGTCCAGTAGTTTTTCCACCACCACCCGGTGATGCACCAGAAGAAAGTAGCGGTGTAATTATTGGTGCATCTGGTTATGGTTTTGTACCACCAAATAGTCCACAATATAGAAGTAAATAATAATTGTTTTGTTTTTTTTTTTTTATTTCTATTTTAATACTTAATATAATTTATATAATTATTTATGTATTTTAAACATACGAGTATATATATATATACGAGTACATATATGAAGTAAATTAATTTTTGAAATTATATTTGCCGGCAATGTGAATGATAAAAACCATTAAATAATTAATAATAAACAAAATACAAATTAAGTTTAATTAAGTTATTTAGTTTTAAGAAGAACAAATCAAAATTAATAAATTAAATTTAAAATAATTAGTCGATTGAATGTGCCTTAAAGGACATTATAATAATTTATGTAATATTTTTCAGAAAAATCCGTTTATGTATAAATTTTTGCATGAAAATTACTCTTGTATAATAAATTTTTCCAAAACTAACATAAAACTAACTACTAATTAATTAATTTAAACTAATAATTTAAATGAAATTAAAAAAATTTTTTTTATTTAATAATTTGTACAAAAATATTTATTAAAAAACTTCCATAATTTAATAATTTATATCAAAAAGCATTTATATTTAACTATATGATAAAATGGGAATTCAAATAATTCTAATCATAATATTAATAAATTAATAACCATTGTTATACAATTGTATATTTTTATATAATCATACACGTGTTGTACAAAAAACGCATGCGTTTGGGAATATTCGCTAATTCAAAGATGCACAGAAAGTTCTAAATTAAATCTTCAAAGTCTTTCGAAACATACTAACAAAATTTCAGAAATTAAATACTTTACTTTTGCAGATTTGTAACAGACTCAAGTAATTCTTAAATATTCAATATTTATCTGTTATACTCCTCCCTCTTTAAATTTGTAATATTATTTTTGCAGTAGTTATAAAATAAAATTTAAAAATTTCTTTGGAACTTTAACCTAAATTGTCATTTTCGAAAATGTTATTTCTGCAGATTTTGCAGTGTAGATTTATCGAACATGCTTTATATTAAGACCTAGATTAGAACAGAATTATCGAAAATCCCCTTTTTGTACTTTTGGGTATACTTAAGCTTTATTTTTAATTTTCGTTTTCAAAACTGCAAATTATTAATTACACCCTTATAACATGAAAGTTCACAATGTTCTTTCTCTCACAATCATAAAATTTAAAAAATTCATATTTTTAAAATTGAGGCAAATATTTATATAACTTGTATACATATTTTATAATTTTCAAATTCCTTTCAACATTAAAAATAATAATTATTTTTATAAATATTATTTAAGTGCGATTATTACGAAGAGCCTCAATAGTTTTAATACAAATTTAAAATTTGTTATTTGCGAACCGTATAACAATGCAAAAGTTTTCTAAATTTGGATTCAGTCGTCGTCTTTCCAAATTGTTTTCAAATTTAAAGTTCCATTTCAAATTTTTATTTTATTAAATAATATTTATTAAATAATACTGAACAAATCTAACAAAATTTTAACTAACCTATACAAATAATTGTAAATGTTCAATAAAATATTTTTTTTTATTTTTAAATTATGATTTTTCTTTTAAATTATTATTTTTAATTTTAATTTAAAATTTTAATTTTGTAAATATATTTTTAATAACAACATTTTTTATTTTATTTTATTTTTGTATTAATTTTTCTATTTTTTATTATTTGTAAATTTTTATTTTTATTTTAATTTATGTTCTTTCAAAATTACATAATGTTATAAAAATTTTTTAGGAATTTTTAATTTTAAGTTCAAATTTTATATTTATATTTTTTTTTGTTTAAAAATTCATTTATAATAAATTTATAATTTAATTAATAATTTATTTTTTAATTTTTATTTTTTAATTTAATTTTTAGAAATATAATATTGCTCTATATATATATATATGTATATATTTAGGCAATAGTTTATTGGGTTTGGAAGGATTATGGTTATTATTTTAATTATAAATAATATCTTGTCTTTTGGTTTTCCTTTTTAAATATTACCTATAACAATTATATATTTTGATATTTTTAATCCTGTCTTAAATTTTTTTAATGGTGGTTACTTTCTTTCAATGAAAATATAATAATATCTATATATACATATGTATTTATATTCCCCCAAATTTAATTGAAAATAAAAGTAAGAGGCAAAAAAATAAATATATTTATAATAACAGTTATATTTATGATTGGAGCAAGAATGCCTAAGATATTAATAAGAAGCTAGAATGCCTATAAACTAATTTCAATTTATTATATCACCAACACCAAATATGTATTTTCAAAGAGTATATTATAGGCCTACATTTTCATTTGAAACGCAAATAAATAGTAATCTGAGCCATAAACATTCTCTATTTTTACACTATTGATTTCTAAATTGATGAACCAATGTCTGTGCCTGTATCTAAGAAAATAAACTTGATAATACAATAATTATAATTACGTCCGGTAAATTTTGAAAAAAAGCACAAACGAATTCTTTGTAATTTGGACTTAATTTCGGTAGACGATCAAGTATACGTTAACAACAGTTTCATAATAATTTGGAAAATATTAGAGATTAGCATACATGTTTTATATCCCCATGTTATATTTATACACATAAACCAGTTTGGTAATAGGACCTCTATTTTAGTAAAATTTTTGAGAAACCGCACAAGTTCACAAATAATATAATAATATATATCTCCAGATCTGCTCAGATTAAAATGCTCAAATTCAAAATAGAAAATCTAAGTAACCTGTATTAATGTATAGACCTAAAAATTTTTCGATTTTATTTCTTTACTGAAAAAAAGAATAAACGTACAAGACTACATTATTTAGATAATATATATGAATCTATGTATAATCTTAATCTTGCTATAAATAAACAAATAAAGCAATATTACCGTAATTACATACATTTATTGCTTTCAAATTAAAATATCTTTTTTTCCTTTTCTTTAAAAAAATACCCAAAAACTTAGTGATAATGATAATAAAATTTTTCTACCAATCCATAAGCTGTGCTTTTAACAATAATTTTACATTACTGAAGAGTTTAATTAATATTATGGATTGTATGTTACATAACATTAACATTATTGTTCGTTGTGTTTCGTTTTTTGTTTTCTGTGTTTAAAGGGCCAATTTGCTTTTGTTATCTCACACAACTGCTAAAATTTTTCGTACCAATGTAATACCTAATGCATTTATGATAATTTTCATTTACTATGTTAGGTGAGAAAAGTAAATGTTGTGTCTTAAAGCTAAAATTTTTTAGTAAAAAGAAAAAACTATAAAAAAAACTTGAATTCAAATAAAATGGTAAATTTAAACAAATTAAATAAGAAATTAAATTAAAGCTCAATACAAAAATTTAATCATTAATCAAAAAATTGCTGTAAGTGTGAAAATAAAGAAATATTATTTCCGTCAAACAAAAAAAAAGAGCTATTTTAAAAAAAGTAAAAAATATGTAAAATCAGATAAATTTTTACTAAATAGTAATTTTCCTTAAAAAAGTATTGAATTTCTGAAGTTTTTCTCTAGTACAAATTACATACATACATACGTATATAAAAAATTTAAATTTTCTATTACATATGTATGTATATACATACATATTAAGCGCATGTATTACATTAAGGCACCTGTATATTTTGAGGACTGCTGGCATTTATATTACTTTTACTATTATGTACTTTGCAGGCTATAGAAAATAAAAGAGGAAAATATTTGATTGAAATATGATTTTTCAATCAATATGTTGGCACATAATATATACATATGTATGTACATATAATATGCATAATTTAGAGGTATTTTAATTTCGGGCATTATGGAAATTCATACATATAAAAAATTATTCCAAAATTTTTACTTATTTATAAAAGAAAATTTGCTTACTAATTCTTCCTAATTTCTGACTTGATAACAAAAATAAAAACAAATAAGTATTACTGAAATTCCCGCGTACCAGCGAATTTGGAACATTATGTGGTCTAGAAAATTGTTTATAACCTAATACTCGTATATTGATCAGATTGTTTATAAAATATGCATAAATAAACATACATGTACATGTACTTATTGCATGCTATTAAATGAGCAACAATGAGAAAATATTTTCTTTACATTTTCGCAATATTTTTGTCAAAAATATGGCCATTGTCATATAAACGTAGCGATGGAGCTTTTCCATCTTTTTACAAAATTTACCGAAAATAGAAATAGAAAAATGGTAAATAAATCTTGAGATAAAGATTTAATGAACATTTTCCATATATTCATATATCCGCCCGTCCTAGGTCACAAACCACTCGCGGCAAATGATGCCGTATTACGAGCCAATTGGAATGTATCCAAGTTTCTTTCTTTGCTTCATGCAACTGATACCTCCGTACACTTTAGTCTAGCGGGGGGTTATCTGAGACAAGATACAGCGAACATGTTGGACAGTCACACTGTTTGGAGCGTTGATTTCATACTAAGTGAACTCTAAAACAGTGTGCAGTTGTCTTGATAGACTTTTTTGCATTGGACGACAAAATCTGTAAGAATTAGAAGTTACACTGTACTGGGTGTCGGTAATAATGGGCAATGAGCATAATAACGTGCTTGCAAGGAAGAGGGAAAACACATCCTTTCTGGTGCCGGAGTTCTTTTTTTTTAAGATTAGGATGCAGTGGAACCATCCTGGGCTGAAACAGATGTATCTTCTGGGGGTCTGTAAAGAAGCACTTAAATTAATTATTGGAATCTGATTACAACACAGCAATTTTGTTATTGTTCATACATCTCCTTTTAACTCTCATAATATAAAAACCACTCTTAGAAAACCGCCTTAGAAAACCGCATTTCTTTCTCAATAATATTATTCAAATAAACTTTGATCAAACTCCAGATTAATAATTAAAAACAACATTGACATGAAGCAACATTTAAACACAAATCCATGTATCAACATATTTTTTTTTTAAATTCTCACTTGTACATATGTATATAGTTCCTTTTTGCGTTTCATTGATATGTTAATAATGGACAAATACCATACTTTTACAAAATTATGCTTCTTTCCAACATTTAAGCCAAGTAACACATTCTAAATAACACATGTACTTCGGGATTTGCGTAAATTTTTAAACATGAATTTTACGAAACTCCGAAATATATTATTAATCTTCAGATTACGTTTACCAAGTTTTTGTTCAATTTTTCTATATATGTATGTAGTCTATATGAAGTTTATTCTGCAAACTATGTAGCTTATTATCAAAATTTGAAAATTCGTTATTCATCACTTGTTGAATATAGATACATATATATAGATACTAATTTTTTATTGCTTTTTTAGGTCGACCAGTTAACACATTTTCCAATCAACCATCTACCTTATTTGATGAAGATAACGAAATTCGACCTGCTTTTGATTCATTTGATTCAACAAGAGGAACTTATGGAACACGATTTAATCGTTATAGCAGTCGATATTTAAGAAAACCAGTTCCATTTTTCTGAATTAAGTTCTGAGGCTATTTACATCATGTAAATATTTTGAATTTGTATCCTAAGTCAATTTTTATAATGATTAAAGTAAAATAAAGTTAAAATGTGTACATAGTTTTAAAATTTTGTAAATATACTTTGTTAACTTAATTTAATTTAAAATTTAAATAAATTAGAAAATACATATTAACATCGATTTAACAAACCATCTAATTAAATTTTTTAGTAAAAAAGCTAAAACACTTACCGTTATTTCTTTATGGATGGATGCGTCAATACAAATTTATGGATGTACGAATCAAGCTGTTCACTTTTCAAAAACAATCTCCACTTTATAAATAGCGTCCACTTTTCAAAAACAATGTCCACTTTTTAAAAATAATGAGTTATTCCTTATTTTACTTAAGCCAAAACCTGCTTCTTAACTTCATATTTTCAGAGTTGAAAAAATGGGCTATTAATTTTCATTTCAATGTACAATATTGGTAATATTTTAACAACTTTCAAAAAAATCTCATGAAAAAGTATTTTTTATTTATTTAATAAAAAATTTAAGATGCCGAACTCAACACATCGCGCGCTGTTTAATTTTAAATTAGTTTTTAGTAGGGTTAGCCTGGGCCTATATATATCGATATATCGAACATCGAAATAAATCGAATATAAATTTTTAGGAAAAGATCGATGCATTTTAACATTTGTTTTACACCATTTATCAAGTATTTCATGCTTTTTGACAACAACTGCGAAATTCGATATTTAAAATAATTTGCGTCAGTCTAGTTTGCACGTACATTAAAAAACGTAATTTAAATAAAGTTGGGTCAAACCAATAAACGTTTGTATTGTAGCACTTTTCCCTTCAACAAGTGAAAATTCTGCTTTTAAATACAGTCTATGTATACCTATTACACTATTAAAATTATTTTCATTCATATACAAAACTATTTTTAGGATTGCATATATTTAGGATGATGCATACATGCAGTCTTTGAAATAAAGCAAAAATTAATATAAAGAGGGGTTAACATAATGCTCGATTTTAAGGTTTAATTGTGTGAGTTAAGAAAAATAATTGTATTTTTTAATGTCATGGAATTTACCGTTAACTTTTTGTGTTTATAGAAATTTGAAAAAGCTTGCGGTTTCGGAAATATAGAGGGGATAACTTGAGAGGGGGTGGAAATGAAAAATTTTAAGCTTCTACGGGCTGAGATATAGAAGAAAAACGACATCAAACATTTGGAAAAAAAGGACTTTAGATAACGGTAAATTTGAACGGCCATTTCGTTTTTCTAAAGTTAACCTATAGTATACCGCGCTAGGGAAAGCAAGCCGCTGCCTTTTTGAGTTTGCAAAATTTTAAAAATACTTATGGTTTCATTGCAACAAATAGTTAAAATAGGCCATTTTTAAGGTTTTGGGGGGATATAACTTCTAGAGGGGGGAGATAGGTAAAAATTTTGTTCTACGCAAGTAAGTGTCTAGTAAAGATCTATGTACATATATAATTTCAGCTTTCTATCTTCAAATATGGACGGACGGACGGACTAATAAGCACTTTTTTTCAAAAAAATTTTTGGAAAAGTGCTAAAAAGCACTGAGCTTAAATACATTACGTATAGAGATTTGAGCTGCGATTAGGTTGCAAATTACAATCAGAATGTAAAGTTAGAATTGTGAAAATGTATGGTTTTACAAGATTATGTAGGGTTGTCAAAACTTTCAAAAAGTAAGGTCATGTTGGGTTTTCAAAACTTTAAAAATATAAGGTTATCTATGACTATCAAAACCTGCTAAATCTGGAATAACATTAGATTGCCAAAAAATATAATATGTAGTATATTTAAAAGTTCTTACTTATTTGTTCAAAATATTTGTTACTTATTTATCGTGAATGATTTGAATGTGTTGGTATGAAACGGCTTGCACCTATTTTCATTTGATACATCGAATATTTTGAATAATGTTTCTGTATTTTGAAGGTTTTGACAACTTTAATTGAATAACTTCACCTTTTTAAAGTATTGATAAATTGACATATAACCTCATAAAACCTTACATTTAAACAATTATTGTAACCTCACATTGATTGAAAGCCAATCGCGTCCCTGGCGAATTCTGCAGAACGAATATATAAGTTCCTAGTTGTATTGACGAACACGCACAAATATATGTACTTATAAATACGAATAAATGATGCAAAGTTTGTCATATGATATATGGAAACTCTGCCTCATTTATATCTTGTCATTTACTTGAAGGACACCAGGATCCGCATGAATGTCACTATTGTGCACATACTAAGAAGCATCGAACTTTGAATTTGTTTGATTACTTGGCACAACCCCATATCTGCAAACCATACTGGCTTTATCATTTGGTTATATATCGACACCTTATTGTATGTTTCCAATCTAGACCTGCGACCTAACAGTTAATAATTTCCTCTATATTTGTTTTCTTATTCTATTCCTTTGTCCTTTACGTGTTCTTTCCATCTGAGCCTGACATTCAAAGTCATACCTAGGTATTACGCTGCGTTTCGGATTGATGCTTTGACACTATTCAAATTCAATTGTGGGTTTACTAAATTTTTGTTTCTGAAATTTACACGTTCCGATTTACTTTTATTTAGTTTTATTTTTCATGTATTTGTCCATCTACTTAAATTTTTAGTTGCTTACTGTATATTTTTTGTCGATTCTTCAACGATAGATCCTACTACCAATATTGCCGTCTCGTCGGCAAATGTAGATACAGTAACACCCTCTCAATCTGGCAAATCGCTTGTATAAAGCACGTATAATATAAGACCCAGAATACTGCCTTCAGGCACACTAGCTCTAATTTCTCTATGCCAGGAGTATTCAAAATTTTAACTTCTAACTTGAAAATTATATAAGAATTAATATCACATTAATGTATAAAATATGATAATTAATTCAACGGTACCAACACTAATTTTTGACACCTGCTAGACAATCTATATATAGTTTGAGAACCGATGTTTATGGAACTAATTTGAAATTTCATTTTCATTTGATATTTTGAACGCTGACACACTATCTTTCACATTGTTATTAGTCTAAATAAATCTAAAAATTATTTGGGTCGAATATTTAAATTAAAATAAATAAAATAAAAAACTGTTACTTAGCAATTTTTTTAATATTATTTGGATTAAGGTTTAAATTAAAAAATGTTGCAGTGTTATAACAGGGGATGCGGTAAAAAATTTAATGCAGATGAAAATACGGATGGTATGTAGGTTAAGATAAAATGTTTGGAATTTATAACAAAATGTATTTATTTTCTGGAAGAATCTTGTTGTCATCACCCGGGTGAACCATTTTTTCATGATGTATATAAAGGATGGTTGTGTTGCAATAAAAAAACTATTGATTTTACTGAGTTTTTAAATATTAAAGGATGTACACTATCAAAACACTCGAACATAAAACCTCCTGAGCCAGTGAAAGAGGAAAAAAATATCGAAATTGTTACAGAAGTACCTAAGGTAGAACGCCTCCCGATCAAATCGACCATGGAAAGACCACCATTTAATGAAACACTTACTAAAGTTCACCCAGTTGTACTACCAGCACTCAAAGAAGCAATTGATTCATTGATTCCTAAATTAAAAGAAAGTTCATTAAGTAATCGAGTAGAAACGTAATAACTTAAAACCTAAGTAATTATTTTTATTTACGCTATATTATTTTAGGGATATTAAAATAGGTACTAGTTGTAAACGATCAGGTTGTACTGCCGTGTATTCTACAGAGACAATTGATTCTGAATGCCAATACCATTCAGGCTATCCAGTTTTCCATGAAGGCATGAAATATTGGACATGTTGCCAAAAAAAAACATCAGATTTCACTGCATTTATGAATCAGAAAGGATGTTCTTATTCAAAACATAAGTGGTTTAGTGATGTAAGTGCAACAAACTGTTTATTAATAATTTTCTATCATTCATTAATCAACATTTTCTAAATTATTAGCATGTTTGTTACAAGAGGAATTTTCTGTTTCATTTTTAGGTTGGTTTGTATTACTTTCCTTATTTTTTTGTTCAATTATCTTAGTTTGAATTTCTTTTTGAGATTCACGCTTTGGTGTTTTAAAATCAAATTTTGTAAAAGATATTTTTATACTACCGTTTCGGCGAATTTGCTTTTGATTTTCTATTTTTTGTAATATAACATTGGCTTCTTCTTTACCGATTTTAGGTCCACAATAGTCATCTCGTAATTTTTGTTTTTCTAATTTAATTTCGCTTTGGTTTTCTAGCTCTTCTATATTTTCTAATTCTGAGCTTGCTGGCTTACTAACTGCGTTGATTTTTGAACATTGTTGCTTTTTTAATCTTTGTCTTCCCTCCCTTTCCTTAATCTTTTTTGTATCTTCTGGTGTTACTCCCAGTTCGTTTTTTAGGACTTGTTCATTAGCCACTTCAAATTTTTCACGTAATTTTGATTCACGTTTCATTTCTCGTACAATTTCTGCTTTTTTCTTGATATCGTATTTTTTTATAGCCTCTTCTTCAATTTCAACATTCTTCTTTTGCAATTGCTCAACCATCGCCTTACGTTTTTCCAAAGCTGCAGCTTTACTTTCTGGTACTTCGAAAATTTGTTCCCATAATCCT
Source organism: Condylostylus longicornis (assembly GCF_029603195.1). Lineage (NCBI taxonomy): Eukaryota > Metazoa > Arthropoda > Insecta > Diptera > Dolichopodidae > Condylostylus > Condylostylus longicornis. Next base: position 12,586,044 of record NW_026577973.1, on the reverse strand, counting down.
TTGTTTACTTTCTTTAATATTATTCTAGCTTCTCTTTTAAACAGCTTACAAGTACTTTTCTCTTCGTCAATGTCATCCGTCAAATGAGCTTCAAAAAACGTTGGAGGACAATTGAATTTCACATACCTTTTCAATAAAACTATACCAGGGCGATGAGATGCAATATTAATTAGTTTAATTACAATTTTAATTTCGTCTTCAGTTTGACATATTTCAACCATTTTTTATTTAACAAGAAAATATTTATAACATACGAGATTAAAATTTCTATACAATTTTAATTTATTGACTAAACTTGAAATATTGCTTAGTAACGATTACAAATTATGTTTTGTATGAGCGCATATATTACATACACAAACATGCATATATAAAAGTTGTTGATTCATAACTTTTTCTTTTAGGATCAAAATTCGGAAGTTGTAAATTGTCGTTACGATTGGCATCAAACAGGGAAAGATGTAATAGTTGCAATATATGCAAAATTGTATCACTACGAAAATAGTTCTATAGAAATTAATCCTATACGTTTAAAAGTCAGTTTGTGCTTCCCAGAACAAAATAATGCAAAATTTGAATTGGATTTAGAATTGCGAGGAGTACTCAACTTTTTTTTTTAAATATTTTTTTTTAATGAAAAGTTTCTCCATAGATAATTGATGTAAAGAAAACAACAGCAAAAATGTATGGAACAAAAGTTGAAATTATTATGCCAAAAGCTGAACCTGGTTCTTGGGCTAAATTAGATTTTCCTAGATCAAAACAAGTAAGTGAAACTGTACAGAATGATGTCGATAATAAAGGAAAACAAAGTGATTCTGAAAATTCTGATGTGGATTTAGATGACTTAGATCCAGTTGGAATGGGTCCTAAAATACTAAATCTTTCATAAATCTATCAAAGTTTTGTTTGTATATTCATTTTTAGAAAAATAAATTTTGTGCAAAAGTTTTATTTTATTATTTTAAGATTTCAGTTTTAATTTTTTGGCTCGCCAATCTGTCAGGTTGTCGAGATTTACATCTTCGTCATCAGAATCATTTAGCTTTTCATCTAAATCCATGCAGTTTGAACGCATTTCTTGTTTTTTTGAAAGAATACTTTCAGTTTTTTTCTCCATATTTAGAACTCTGGACCAGTTTTGAATTTGTTCATCAATTTCTTCAATTTGTCTTTCTGCTATTGCTTCTTCATGTTCTCCTGCAATTATCTCAACAGAGTGTGTAGTCTCTTCTTTAATTTCACGTTGAAATTTTTCCCACTCTTCTTCTTGAGGGTCTTTGTATTCCGTATTTCGGATTTTTGCATCTTTAACTGGATCATCAAAAAATCCTTCAGGTAATTTATCGTCGTCAATCGTTTCTTCAACCTCCATTTTGGTTTCTTCATTTGAGTTTCTTTTAATATTGACCAAATCTTTCTTAATACTAGTTTTGTTAAGTGTCACAGAAAAAAAAGTACTTTTCTCATCAAAAAAATCACTTGGAATAGAACATTTAGTGTCTTTGATATCTTCAGAGTTTTGATATGACACATCAGTTTTTGCTATTTTTGCCGGAATTTCAGGCTTTACAAACAAAGCTTCATCTTTATTTGTCCTTTTTCGATTTTCATTTGCTGTACCTGCACTAATTAAATGATCCTTCAATTCTTTTGCTGCAGCAACCTTTTCTCTATGGCTCTTTGAATTTATGTGAACTTTCCAAACAGTTTCAGATCGTACGACACTTTTACATAAAATACAAGTAAGTTTACCATTTTCATATTTCGCTAATGGGGAATCAATTTTCTCAATATTATTTGAATTTATTCCTGCAGCTTTAGAAACTTTAAGTTTTTGTTCTTGCATTAAACGCCTTAAATCATTTTGCGTATATTTTTTTTTAGACATTTTGAGTTCTTTTTAATATTTGAAAAAAAAAAACAATCCGCAAATTTAACTAAAATATCAACAAACATCAGCTGCTCAATTTCGGATAAATTTGTTCGACAGTTCGAAAGTTCGAAATATATAGCTATTCACAATCTATTTTTTTACTGCGTGATTTTTTTTTATACCTTATAAACTTGAATTGACGTTGTATACGGCGATGCGGTGGTTAAAAATACCGTAATGATATAGCAAGATAACGTTAGTTTGTTGTTATAAAATTGGAATTTTCTAATTAGAAATACTGTTCTAATTCTGCATAGATCTTGGAACTGGAAATCCGAAACCGTTGCGGTGCGGTAATTTCCGTAGTGTACATATAAGTACAAAGCATTTTTTTCTATTTTTGTCGTATTTTGACTTTTATGGCATCTACAATAAAATATTCACAATAGAGTACTGTGAATTGGTAATTTACAGTGCTGTCAAAACTCGCAGTCTCGTGTAGTTGAATTTCACTTTAATTACATTATCCCTAAATATAAAACAAAATATTTTTCTTTGTTGTGCCAGTATATTGATAAATTATTTTAAATTCCTGCTCAATTTTCAAGTTAAAATATTATAAAACATAATGACTAGAAGAGCAACACACGCAGGCAGTTGGTATTCAGATTACGGTACGAATTAATTTTTATGTGATTTATTTTGGTTTGTAACCTACTTATTGAAAGGTATTCTGCACTTATGTATTTTAAATTTTTTTTAAAAAACCCATACAAAACAAAAAAAAAGATTTTAGTATAAATTTTTTTTTATTTAAAACTTTAAAAATAGAGTTGAATTGTGTGAGTATATAAGGAAATGTTTGGGTATAAGTTGTGAAATTGTGCTAGATGGATAAATGAAAATAATTGCGGAAGTAATAAAAGTTATGCTCGCAGATTTAAGCTGAAACGCTTTTAATTTTTTTTTAATTTAGGTAACAGATTTTGGATGTCTTTGGAACGATTCTCAGACACATTTGTAGCCCAAAGTATTCGTTTTTCGAGACTATCCAAGTTTTCTTTCTTTTTATCTAAGTCATCTAAGCCTCGTTGAAGTTGAGTGCACAACTTAAAGAATGAACTCACTTCGGGGATATCTGCAAATTCACCTGGATGATCTTTAAATTTTTCACCAATTACTTTTGTCAATATTTCAACATCATGTTTCTTATTTCGCTCTAAATCACGTAAAACATCGTTCAACTCACGAGTATTCGGATATAAATGTAGATCTTTAATACGATGCTTTATATTTTCCAAATTTATTAATTCTAATGAATCGCGTGCTGATGAAAAAAATTCTTGGCTTTGTTTTAGAGCTAGTTTCATTTGCTTTATATCCTTTTCAATTTTCTTTGATTCGGACACATTTAGAAAATTATAATTTTTTGAGTTTTCAGAATCAAAATCATATATCGGAGTTGTGTTGCACTCTCTGGGTTCCACTGAAAGTTCATCTGCTGGATCTGTTTCATCTCTAAAAATAAAATAAATTTTTTTAATTAAAATCATCATATACTTATTCCTTTTTTAAATTAATAATACTTTTCAAAGGCAGTATTGTCTAGAAGTTCTTCTCGGATACTCTTGAGAAGATTGTTAAAAGCTTCATCATCATTTTTAGATGTTAAATCCATGTCTTTCACTATATTTTAATAATTTTTTTAAAAATTTAATTTTTGAGTAAAAATTTAGAAAACAAATTGTTTAAACATTATAAACATTTTGAATAAACGTATCTATAGCAATTCCAAGTTTGATGTTGTTAATTTAATGTGTAAAGTAAATATATGTACATATCTACCTACTATTGTAAATAACTAGATAATGTTATTAGTTTTCTAATATTTAATTTCAGGAAGAGAATTGTCTGAACAACTTAATGATTGGTTGGTTAGTGCAGATTTATCTCATGGTCCTGCTAGGGCAATTATAGCCCCGTAAGTATTCGAAATATCTAAAGATATATTGAATTAAAAGTATAAATATTTTTAGTCATGCTGGTTATACGTACTGTGGTGCTTGCGGAGGTTTCGCTTATAGACAAGTTAGCCCTGCTGTTGTGTGAGTATTAATTTATAGCATACAAAAATATTAAAATTATATTTTTATAAACTTGGGCAGAAAACGAATTTTCATATTAGGTCCATCACATCATGTTCGATTAAGAGGCTGTGCTTTATCAATTGCTAGTAAATACAAAACACCTTTATATAATCTTAAAATAGATACGGAGAGTAAGACTTAAATTTTTTTAAGTGAATTATGATTATATTGCATTTATTTTTTTTAGTTAATTCGCAGCTTGAAAAAACTGGCCAATTTTCTTGGATGGATATGAAAACAGATGAAGATGAACATAGTATCGAAATGCATTTACCTTATATTGCCAAAGTAATGGAAGAGTAAGTTGAATTAATAACTAATATAAATGAAATATAAAAAAGGTAATGATTTGTTAATAAATCTAATTTGATTTTAGTTATAAAGAACAGTTTACAATAGTACCAATTTTAGTTGGTTCACTTTCTCCTGAACAGGAGTCTATGTATGGTGAACTTCTTTCACAGTATTTTACTGATCCACAAAATTTATTTGTGATATCGTCCGATTTCTGTCATTGGGGTCAAAGATTTCGTTATACATATTATGATAAATCATGTGGACCTATTTATAAATCTATTGAAAAATTAGATAAAGAGGTAAACTTCTTAATTTTTTCAAATTAAAAAAAGACCTGCTATGGATTGAAGAAATATTTCAGGGAATGGATATTATCGAAACTTTGAATTTGAGTGCATTTACCGATTATTTAAGAAAATATAATAATACGATATGTGGGCGTCATCCAATTGGAGTTATGCTCGGCGCTGCTAAAGTTCTTAGAGATAAAATGGGATATAAATTGAGCTTTAAATTTCTGAAATATGCACAAAGCAGTCAGTGTCACAATATGAATGACTCGAGCGTTAGCTATGCATCTGGATCTCTTGTTTTCGAAAACTAAATAAAAGAATTTAATGAGTTTTAATTTGAAAGAATTCTTCTCAATAAGAGAAAATATACGAATAGCATTAATTTTTAAAATCATATTAATTATTTAAATCAAATAAGTTTCTCATTTTGTATATGTACCTAAAACTTACTAAAAATAGAGATGAAAGGTTTTAAAAATAAGTTTCTTCTTTTATTTCAAACCCTAATCAGTTTTCGAAAAATTATATATTTGTATGCGAAGTTGTGATAAAGATGAAATTCCATAATTTTACATTTTAACATTTTTACAATTTAATATTTTAGCGAGTTTTTGAAATTTTAAGTTTTGAAAATTTAATAATTAAAGTTTTCTCTTGTTCACCAAAAAATTGCTTGATTGCAAATATAATTTAACATTAAATTTCAATATATCACGAAAATTTTCAGAAATGATACAAAATTTTCATAATTGAATAATTTTATATTATAAAATGCCAAGGTTTATTCAAATATAATCCATTAAATAATTTCTAGATTCAATTTATATAAATTTATATAAATGAACAAAATTTAGCTATCTTTGCCCGGAACGTAATCTTCATCATCTTCATCCTCTGATTCGAATTCTAAATCTTCAATATTTTGAAACAACGATTCATCAATTCTAACATTCTCTATACTATCACCAGCTTCTAATAAGAATTTGATATCGGATTCATTAAGAGTATTGTCTCTAAGGAAAAGCTCTTTGCCCGTTAATTTTTTGGCATCTGAATTGGCTTTTTCTCTTTTCAAAGATATACCCATTTCCTCTTCAAAATTTAATTTCCATTTCATAAAAGACTCAACAGTTACACGTGTTCCTTCAAACTTTTTCCTCTCTAATTCTTCCTGTTCCTGCACTTTTCTTTGCCTTTCCATGTCTTCTTCCTTTTTTAATTCATCCCAACGAACATTTATCCACTCTTGAGCTGTACTAACTAAAGTGAATATCATTTCCATACCTATATTTTCCTTAATAGTATCTGATATATTATTCAGCAATTTTTGATGTGATTCTTCTTCTAAATTAATAGAATCATCAATATCTACATCTGGAGCTTCATCTGGATACTTTTCGGTAAAGGTAAATATTAAGTGTACTTTAATACCATTTTGTTCTTCATCGCTGTATCCTTCTGTCGCAATAGGTATTTTGAATTGATGAAATGGTTCTGTTGTGACAACTAAATGGAAAAAGTTATATGTATTTTGAAAATATGTGCATATTACAAAAAGTACATACGTAAATTTGGAAATATTGAATTTCAATATTTCAATTATAAGTATGTACTTGTTTTAGAAAAGTTATTACTTTCCATATCACCACAATAAATTGAATCTAGAGCTTCGATTTCATTTTGCTGGTCTTCTTTGTAATTTCTTTCCATTATAGGAATTCTGTTTATTAAAAAAAATAAATTTATTTTTTTGTTTTGTTTGGAGTTCAATCTAAAAAATCAAATAAATAAAATCTGATACTAAGGTTGAAAATTCGCGTTAAAAAAAAATAAATACGAGACATGTGTCAATCTGTCAAAGGTTATTCAAACTGTCAACGTAATTCATTTACAATTGAGCATAAAGGCCGCTTTGCATAAAAACATAAAATTTATCCGCTCTCTGCAAAGGTGGGAGATCTTTTTCATTTTATTTTTTCAGAGTATTTTTATTATTTCGCTCCTATTAGAAACAAAATAACTATTTACGGAATTTTGAATAGCTATGAATATTTTTATTTCATCAAAATTGGTGATATTACTAGACAAGCTCAAATTAACTAGATGAAACTAAAAACAAATATTATTTAAAATTTTTTGATTGCAATAAAAATATTGAAAAATTATTAATAAATTTACATTATAATAAAAATATTATTAAAAAATTGGAAAACATTACTGTACAGTGAAATTCGTAGACTTTGGTTATTTACATGATGAAACGTGTAAATTTAGTAAAAATCTTGCTCTGCAAAATTATTTGACAGCTTAAAGAACATAACCTCTTGATAATTTCATTTGCACACACATTTATTTACAGAGTTGCTTTATTTATTATTTTTATTTTTAAAAAATTTAAAATAATAATTATTGTTACTGGACAAATTGATATATTCTTTAATTAAAACGAATCAATTGATTAAAAAACGGTTTAAATAAATATAAGATTATGACGGAGGTGCATGAAATTAATGGAACCGACGAGGTTCAAGACAAAAAACAAAAGAAGGCAACAAAACATGATGGTGGTGCTGCAGATTTGGAAAGAGTAACTGGTTAGTAAGATATGATTGAATTAAAATTTTATTTATTATTATAATTATTATTTTAGATTATGCGGAAGAGAAGGAAATATCATCTGCGGACATGTCAAGTGTAAGTTTATGTTACATGTGCTATGTAGATACATATGTATATTGTATACTGAATGCATAAGAATTTTCTTCCAAATCTGAGACAAGTTTTAAAAAAGGTTCTAAAAACTTTTTTTTGTATTACATATTTTGACCTTATTCAATGATTATGTTATATTAGAAAATTATTACATATTTAGGACTTGTTTGTTCCAAAAATTAAATCATTATACAATTTCCTATTTGCAACTGAACCTATTGCAACTCAGAATAAGATGTTATATATGCGAAGATATACGAAAATATAATTTCAACGAAATTTCTTAATTATATAGTGCAGAGATATGAGGTTTAGTTAGAAACAGATTTCTTCAAAATATTTTGGTTCATATAAATTGCATATTGAACATTTGTTCTTGTGAAAATTCGATGCATTTAATTTTGAATATAAAAATTAATATTGCATTAAAAAAAGCGTAATGTTCTAATCGCAAAACTTTTTCATATTTATTATAGGCAGTTGAACAGTTTGGTGATAAAAGGATAAAAGAAGATCAAGAAAAATTAGCCAAAGAACGTGAACTACAAAAAATTCATGTTAAGAAAGAAGATATAGAACTAATTGTGAGTAATCATACATGTATTATCATAGATAATATCCTAACTGGTTATAAAGTGCAATGAAATTAATATTATATTATAAATTTTAGATGAATGAAATGTTAATATCTAGGACACAAGCTGAAAAGGTTTTGCGAGAGCAACGTGGGGACGTAGTTGCTGCTTTGGAAGTTCTTACTAATTAAAAAGTATACTAGATTTTTTTTAAATTTAATGCGAAATTTATATCATTATAAAATTTGCTTAAAACGCGAGAGTTCTATCAACGTATTTTGAATCCTTTTAGTTAATTGTATATTTTCAAATAAAATTACAATACATTTATAAAATATAGGCCGACTGAAATTAAAAATAGAATTTGATAAAAATGCAATAAATCAGATTTTAAATAAAACGAATATTTTGTTATTTACCAGGTTTTTTATTAATTAAAAATACGTTTATATATATAAGTCCAGATTGCTATTAATTTAGGCGATTATATTCAAATATGTAATTTTAGTTTAATCGTTTTTGGAAATTATTTTGCATTGTTTAACAAAAAATGACTTATAAAAACTAAAAGTACATAATATGATGTAAAAATACAGTATGTTGTGGTTGTATTGGATATTTTAACATTCTGGGTCCTATTGATTAGAATGTAGGTAAATTATGAGTTGTGAGTTCCGTAATATTATGTTAGTAAAATTTGACATATAGACTTCAAAAAAAGGTGTTCCAAAGAACTACATGATATGTATGTATATAAAATCGTGTAAAAATAATAGGTCAAAAATTTACTTCTCATATTTTCGCACTGATTTTGGTTCAAAATGTATATATTAAGCTTTAAGTAAAAACCAATATAAATTATGTGGGTTGTTTTCCAAATCTGAACTTGCAAACCCAATAATTGGAAACGTCTAGCTCTATAGTGCAGAAAGTTTATTTGTTTTTTATTTTTTTCATCTTTATATAAGACATCATATTATTACGATATTATGTAATTTGTTTTTTTTTTTAGATCTGAAGATAAAATATGTATATGTTTATGTGTAAACTTTTAAAATTTTCTTAAAAACGTGTTAACATGAATTGATCTGGTGTGATAATTACATATGTATGTGTTCTTGTTAACAACTAAAACTATTTTTATGTACATGAAGCTTTCATTTACTCTAATATCGTTCCACTAGTTTTTGAATTGATACTAGTGCAAAATTATTGCTTATTAGGAAATTCAAGTACTAAGCCCTATGATAAAATCTATTCTATCTCCTAAATACATAAAGTACCTACCTATATCAATATACTGAAACTTAATGAAAACTCTTGTACGCAGAAGAGCGAGTGTATGATAAGTTAATCAATTAAAAGAAAAAGCCAAATATTAAAATCTTTAAATGATAAAAAAATGATAAGAATAATGCTATCAGTTTTTATGGTACTCTCATATTTGTTTGTGAATATATGTGTAAGTATTTAGAAGATTATTTTATCATTGCGATAATTATTGAAGCTTTTGAAAAATACATACATATGTATATATGTATTATGTATTATGCGAGTAGAGTTATAATTACTTTACTTTGTTGAATGCACGAACGTATGGTAAGTAAGCATATTATAATAATACAAAGTTTTTGAATAGGGTATCCAGTATAACAGATATTTTAATAGCAGAAAAGAATCAGTCTATAAATCAAGCTAGAGGATAGTGTAAATATTCATATAAAACCATATTATGTTTGTACTCATTGTATGAATATCCACTGCACTTCAGTTTCAACGAATTTAAAATAAATTTAATTTTAAATTTGATTAAAAAAGGTATTTAATTTGAATAAATTTTATAACCTACTATAACGATATAAACCTACCGACGATAAAAATTCGTGTAACATGTAAAAAAAAAGAATTAAATAATTTCTGAAATATATTCAAAATATCAGTAGGTTTAAATTAGTTATTTATAGCGTGCCGCATTCAAAGTACACCGATTTTAAAATTCTTTAGAAGAACCTTCATATTGTTATAAAATATTAACATGAATATAGATGTGTGTGTGTATAATTATATATCGTATTTTACCACGTGTAAAATTCATTACTAAAATTTCAAATACAAATTTGTGTCCAATAATAGACCGTATACAAGGACATATTACTAGAAAGAAATTAATACATTTGGTTACCCTTATATTTAATCGCCTACCCCAACTCTATATGAATAAATATGTGTGACCGTATGCAGTGTAAACCTTATAAAGTACAATGTAAAAAAAGTTTAGTTTCGAAAGCACTTGTTCAACTATATTTAGACTGTTGTGCTTTATTATTATTTTTTTTTTTTTTACATTTCGATAAATTAGCGATAAGAAAAACATACAATTGCTTTTATTTTCATTTTGTTGTTGCCGCTGTGTTTTTTTGTTTTTTTTTTTGCTGATTAGCTTGGAAAAGAAAGGAAAGTTGTACTTTGTGTGTATGTTAAAGAAAACAAAAAAAAAAGTAAAAACTCCTTTACAATGTTTTAGTATTAGTTTGGAATTGTCACGAAACAAGACGTTACGAGGAAAACCGGTATTTTCAAATAGGAAAATTTTTTTTTTTAGAATCGTGAATTTATAGAACTTACTGTTATATTGTTTTTATTGTTCTTACAATAAATTTTTTCTGTTTTTAAATTTTTATTTTAATTAAATTAGCTTTGGAATAAGTTTTAAAATAATAAACAAAAATAAGAAAATGTTTGGTACAACAGGATTATATGCAACATCAAAACAGGATATTTTCAATGTTGATTTCAAATCGGATTATATTTATAATGATCGATGTAATGAATCAAGTGAATGTAAAAATTTCGAATACTGTGATTTACAAACTCGATTTTGTGAATGTTTCCCACATTACCAAAGAGACTACAATACTGGACTATGTGAAATTTGTCCTTGTAAGTTTTATAAAGTTTTTTTTTTTGAAATTTAATTTTTCATTTAGTTTGATTCTTGTATTCATTATGTATTTAATAATGAAATGGTTTTAACATTGTAGATATACATACATACATAAATACTTTGTAAATAAATATTTTAACACATTATGAGCGGGTCGGGTAGTACCCGCTTGTGTGGATTGTCACTTATAATCCTATTATAGACAATATGGATGTAGAAACTTATTCTAGACATTTTTTTATTCTTATATTTTTTTTTTTCAAAAACTTGTTATTTTTTGAGTAATAGGGCCCTCAAACTTTTTATGTATCCGGATGTATGCATTGTATACACGCCCGCTACGCAACATTGCTGTTCATGCTAGGCCACCCGCTCATAATGTGTTAATAAGTATAAAACGCCAAGACTTATGCAAAGCTTTAATACAATATTGGTGTACGTAATTAATGGTGTGCGTAATTTACGATATTTTTTCTTTAATTCTTAAAAGTAATAGTATTTTTTTTACGTTTTTAATTATGCAAATTATGGAACAAATGAAAAGAAATCAGTTAATATTTATTATTAGTTAAAGGTAGTTAAAAGTGCATAAATTTTCATTCAAGCATCCCTCTAATTGAGTGCTATAAGGCAATTTTACATATAGGCGGATGAGTTCTGAAAGCGACCATTTTACGCCATTTTGTTTTTTTTTTGTGATTATAATTAAATTCTTAGATTTTTACAAATTATATTATCTTACCTCATATCTAATTCAAAACTATTACTTTTATGCCTCTCTCTCTCTTGGAGATATTCGGTACAAAATTATTATGCATATCCCTTTTTTAAGTTTACAAAATAAAGGATATTAGCCATTATTACAAGTGCATTGATAAAAACAAATTGCTTTTAAAAGGCACATATTTTAATAATTTCTAAATTAGAAGAATTTGATTTTCTGAAGTTAAAAATACTAAATTCGTATTAGCTAATTATGAATTAAGGTAATTAAAACCCATCGGGTAGATTTTTTTTAAACTGAGCTCGCACTTAAAATTATTGCAAATTTTTGTTTTACAATTCCTTTTGGTTTATGGTTCCAAAGCTCACCCGACAACTTAAAAATGTGAGTACGATTATGCATTTTACATACCTCGATATTTTTCTTTAAACTGACAAGCAATTAAAATTAAATTTATTCAAGTGCATTATTGAAAAAAAATTCTATGCATGAAAACTTGTTCCATTTTTTATTGAATTTTAACAACATTTTTTTTTTTATTCTCATATCAAAATTTCAGAATATTTTCGACTTTGTTTTAATAATATTTTTAATGGAGTTAAATTTTTATTTAACAATCCTATATTCAGTAAAAACCCCTATTACCGCTAACAAATTTATTTCTCAATAATTGTTTTAGTTTTAAAGACTCTTTTTATTAAAAAAAATTTTCATTGTTACTTACAAACGAAACTAATGAAATCTTGAACGTTCGTTCTATTGAAATTCCAAAATTATAATGTAATTTTAACAAAATTTTTGTAATTACAACCTTATATGTCAAATATTTAATCACCTGTTAATCAAATTAACAAAAAAAACAAGGCTAAATGATGTTAATTTTATTTTAAATATGTTATTATTTACTTAAAATTTATATAAGGTTAAACAAATGATTAGATAAGCTTTATTGTAAAAATTTTCGTTGATTACGACATTTTGTTATACCAAATAGCAAACTACTAAGAGGAATGTTGTAAAATTGCATTATGCAAGAGGTTTGCAGTAATAATAATATTGTGTAAGTTATATGTATAAGAATTTTTTTCTGTTTCTTAAAATTTGTTAAGAACTTTTCAAAAATTTGCCTATATCTTACTCCATTTTTTGTATGGTAAACACTTAATTTTAAATTTATAACTAAGAGTACAATTATAAGTTGTTCATATTCCAGAGTAATCCATAGCTAATCCCAAGTTTTAATATTTTGTTAATTGATTTTTTGAGTGTATTTCTATTATCAATCCTATATTTAGAACCATGTATGTAAGTATAATATAACTGTAAACGGTAACAATAATTTTAAAGGCTTTAAATTCCAATTGTGTTGTATCGCGTTCTTTCTCAAGATTATTATGAAATTTATTTCAAGTATTCTTAAAATATTAAAAAAGAAAATAAGTACTCAATTTGGCTTTTTTTATAAATATTATTAAAATATCGAAAATTTAAGGTCTTGGCTTCTAATATTCATCACTATTTATATCAATTCAAAATAAGTCGCTTGGGTAGCCCCTAGTTTCCCCAGTGTTTCACATAATAAACGTACATTTCAATATTTTTAATATTATAAAACAAATTATTTTAATAAAATTTTCTATCACCAATTGAAATAGTTTTAATATTCAAATTAATTATAATTTATGATGAAAAAAAAATAAAAAATGGAGAGCTTGGTTACATACGTAATTCATAATTCTTATTAAATATTTTTTTTTTCAAAATATTATTTTTCTATTTAATTAACTTCATATTTCAATTAATTTTTATCATAATAATAATTATTTGTTTTTGCATATTAATTGACTTGACTTCATTCATTTTATTTTTATTATGTTTGTAAATCTTATTTGATTGTACCTTTAATATACCTTTTATATACCTTCAATAAAATACAATATTATTAATAAAATTTTTTTTTTGTATTATAGTTGTATAAATATAGATATCAAAGTCCATCTGTACTGTGAAATATTATAATATTTAATATGAAATTAAAATTATTAAATGTACGGGATAAAAAATATACAAGGTGATTCAGAAAAGTACACAATGCTCTAAAAAGATAGAAACTTCAAATTTACAGTTTTGTATAACAAGGGCTTATAAATGACCTGATAATAATATACCGCATTATTTTGTTGTTGTAGTTTTGTTGTAGTTTTGGAAATACAAGAATTCGAACTTTAAAAAATTTTCAATTTTTCCCGATTTTTTTACTTTTTTTATCTTGAAAATTTCTTATAAAATTTTTTGAAACTTCGAAAAAAATTTTTCATAAAAACTTTTCCCGTTGCTTAAACATTAATCTAAGCTATCAAAAATTTAAAAATATTTTATGGTCGAGGAGATATAGCGAAAAGAACACCATTTAAATTTCAAGATTTTAAAAGGCTGTAATAAAAAGTATAGAAAGTATATTAAAAATTTTCGATTCAAATGGCTGTTATGAAAAGCAGTAGGTATTTCCAGAATTGTATTTTGATAAAAAAAAATAAATTTTAAGAAATTATTCTTTTATTTAAGAACGTCATAACAAAAACGCTATTACCGGATTTATCTTTTCAGAAAGCTAATCTCTTTGTCAACAAGAACAAAACATCTCTTTGTGGACAAAAGGGTTAACATATATTTGCATTGTGACACATTTTTTCATTAACAAAATGCAAAACTATTAATTTTTTTGTTACTTATCTCCTACGTCTACTGTCAATCTCGTCTTCTATTAAGTTTCTATCTATAAGAGTAATCACAGTTGAAAATACATGGAGTTTAATGATATTCCATCCGAAAAGCTCGATTTTCGTCAAAATGTTTGTTAACCCTTTTGTTCACTTACCTCTTTAATAATAAAGTATACCTTTTTGGATGGAATACCCTGTAAATTGAATTAAAACTGAGTTGTAGAATTGAATTTTCATGAAAATGGAAAATAGCTATTTCTGTGAAAACATAGATATTTAATTTTTGCTTGTCACCTGTTTTCATTAGTCTTACATACAAAAATAATTAATTATAAATTTATTTATTTGAATTAATATATAAAAATCGCTATTATTATAATTTTTTTTAATTCTATTAAAGAATGAAGTTCAGACATTATAAGCATAATTGTTGACATATTTATAAACAAGTGCTTACTTTACAAATATGCAAAATGTATATTTAAAGAAAATTTTCAATAAATGAATAAAATTATAAAATCATAGATTAGTGTTGCCGTGCTAATTAATAGTTTGATTTTTCATAATTTAATCATTTTTCAAAATTTGAAATTTTTTGAGAGTCGCTATATTAAATACGTATTAAAAAGCTAACTTATCAAAAATTCCAAATTACAAATGAGGCGCTCAAAATATTAGTGGCCTATCATTCTTGCAAAAATGAGTTATTATCTTCAATAGAGCAGTAATGGCCTAAAGAATTATTCTATATTTTCAAAATACTTAGTTTATTCCTCTTTAAATTCTCTACTCCTCTATTCAATTTTTAAATTGTTTCTTTAAACTTAAATATTTAAATATTTAGAACGCAGTTTACTAGAAATGTCATTTTTGCAAGTAGGCCACTAATAAGCTGAACTCTTCAAATTATACACAAAAGCACAATATCAACTATTGGTTCGTGCAGTTTTCCATGAGCTACTTTTTTTAACTTGGACGGAAATTAAATATCTTATACAATGTTGCAATTTGTCTTTTATATATTTTTTTTGCAGTAATTTAGAAGGCATTTTGAGACACATACAGAAAATTTACCAATATTAACAGGGAACTATACGGGTAAATTTTACGAGAGTCACAAATCCTTTTTCCAAAAGTTTCATGTAGTTTCCGAGTAGGACTTTGTCCGCTATTTTTATGCATTTTTAATATTTATAATATTAAATTATTTATATTTATTTTATATACATTTTAATTTATTTACTTACATTTGTTAGTTATCACAATTTTTATCCGTATGTATTAAAGTTGAATGTACGAAAGAATAGTAAAATTTTTATGATAAAATATAGTAAATAGTTAATAACTAGCTACATTTTCATATTATTTTTAATAAAATCGATATTTAAAGAAAAACGTGATAAGCGTAGAATTACAATATATATAATATAAAACAGTAGTGTGTAAATTGTGTTTATATAATGTTTAAGACCGTGCACGGTAAACGAAGGCAATTACCAAATTTTTACAATATATTATATACCCACATTAAATATGTATGAATATGTATTTAAAATGCGGTGGTACATTGAACTTTATGTAATAAATTTTCTATTTTAATAAATTTTTAGATTTTTTACTAAAAACTAATTTGATATTTCGCTTAAATATCAAATTTAAAGTCTTGAAAGAAGTCTTTAAAAGACCTTGTGTAGCTTTGTAGTAGCTTTCGAGAATAAATAAGAAACTGTCATGTTTTAAATGAAAGTATTAAAAATCCTAATATAAATTGGATAATATTGCTCTATTATATACCATATAAATTTTACATACCTTTGTTTTTACAATTTGAAAACTCGTGTTTGAAATTCAAGAAAATTTATTAAAACCTATTATTGAAGTTTTAATGTAGTTGAATATTTTGCATACTTTTAGGGGCAGTTAGTGTTTTATCACACATTATAATTATTGAAAATTCATTGATCATGAATCGAATATATCAGTCTATTCGACTAATCTAATAGTTATTAACTATGCAACATCTAATAGATTACATACATATGTACAGTTGTTTTCAGATTGCCAATTGATTTCAAAATAATTTCACGTAGAGTTATTAAAAATCTTATCTTTGTATAAATTTTATCCACATTACATAAACTACTTATGCATGTATTTTTTAATTTACTTATTGAATGATAACAACACGTATACATATATTTCATTAAATATGCGCATTTATAGGTCACAATATTAAGTAACTTAAAAATTTTACAACAATATAACGTCGGTTAAAAAGCAGAAAGCACTAAGTGCATTTTTTGAGAATTCGGATTTCATAGATGAATTAAATCAGAATAATATAATCTTTGTTGTATGGCAAAAAATCATGCAAATCCAGAATATAGTTTATAAATCTAGAAATTAAAGAGACCAATCTAATTGCACTAATTGATTAGTTTTACAATTTTACGATTTTTTCAAATTGAATTTACTCAAAACACAGTTTCTTGACTTAATGCTTTCTGATTCTTAACCGACGATATTACGTATATATATATACAATATAATTGCAGTACTTATCTATGTTATAACTATATAAGCTTTATCGATAATAATTGTGCATTTGTTGTGATAAAAAGCGTATTTATTGACATTAGAAGCGCGTTGGCATTACAATAAAGACCCAGTTATCATGTTAGTGATTATCAAAAATTAAAAATAAAAACTAATTTTGTAGCAAATTTTCGATATCATTTTTGTCACTTTGGAGTTTTTATACGAAATTCAATATACTTGATAGTAGTCGTTAGATTAGAAAATTTCTGAGCAAGTTAGTTAGACACAAATATGTGGGTACAGTTTATATACACGTTATAAATTAATAAATTATTAAGTAATAATATTTTTTTTTTAATTTTTTATATATTCTATATTCTAAGATATAGAAATAAGTGCATGTTTTTGATCAGCGTCGAACTCTGAGCCGTCTTAACCATATCTGTTTGTCTGTCCATCAGTTTGTGTGCCCAGTGATAACTTAAAAACTAATTGAGTTAAGATTACCAAATTTTCACTCTATATGATTTATTATAGTAAATGCCTAAAACCTATTTAAATTGGGCATGATCGAGGCAGTAATTCGGGTAGATACCCTTCAACTTCAAAAGTTATTTGACCTTAACTCAGAAATTATTGAAGCTATAATATTCGAAATTTCGTATACAAGCAAATGTTTTATTAGGGCTGTAAAGTTTGACAAAAATCATTAAAATTTGTTCATTTCCTTGTGATAGCTGCCATACAACTTCAATACTATTGTAACCATTGTTTTAATATACTTAGAAACTATTGAAAAAACAGTACAGTACTGGAATTTTGTAAAAATTAATATGGTAATAAGGCAACTTAATATTTGTTCGTCCATTGGATAACAAATTCGTATGGATATCACAGAGTTGACAAGTTCAACTATTTTTTTTTTCGTTATTATCAGAATTTTATTAGCAATTTTTTATTTAACAGAGAAGTCATTTTCAAAGTAAAAATTTAATTAAAAGAATTAAATTTAATGAATTTCATAGATTTTGAAAAAGACTGATTGTCTTTTAGTTTTAAATTTAATTATTTTTTAATTATTAAATTGATATCTTTAAGTATTAAAACATTGATTTTGAAAAAATATTCTTATCTATAATAGCAAAAATATTTTTAAATTATTTAAATGAGAAATAAACTATTCGTAGCTCATAATTGTTAACTTATCAAATTGTAATATTACACTTGAAGAATTATAATATTCACATAAATTTTCAATCACGTAGATTTTGCCTACTCCGTTCGCAATGCTAAGAAATAGACGTTCAAGATTCAAACACAACCGACGTATATGTTTTTGTTTAGCTGAGCCAAGTTCTGAGTGGATTAAGCTATACATATATCTGTTTATCTGCTTGTCCGAGAAAAAACTTCACTTAATTTATGTTTAGTTGAAGTATTGGTTCGAGTAGCTCCTGTTAAATTTAAAAATTAATTCTAGTATTACAATGAAACCCTAAAGCTTAGATTTACTAAATTTTCCTAAGTGTTCCTAAACAGTTCCTGAAATAAATGCCATACAATTTTTAAAATAATTTGGTCATTTATTGGAAATTAAAGGCGGCAATAAATTCACTAATAGCTTGCAGTGTGACATAAGTTTTATTATATAGCTATGTAATATCTGCAAATGCTACAAAACAAGTTGAAAAACTGGATTTACATTTTACTAAAATGCTAAAATGAATTGTAGAAAACATTCGTACAAGTATCCTTTCATGTACATTTTATCTGGTTAAATTTACAATAAATTTTCGAAAATTTTCGTAATTAAAAATTTTATTTTCAAAATTTTTAAAAAGGGAACCACCTCATTCAATTTTCACTCATTCCTCTTCTTTCCGGTTTTTCTTGTTTTTTCCTAAACAAAAATCAAATTTTTTATTACCTTCCTATAGTTAAATATGGCTACATAATAGTTATGTAACTCATATTTTCAAAAAAATTAGAAATTGAGTTGGGATAATTACTAACATTTATAATTTTAGTCGAAACATATACGTACATACGAAGCTCAATTTGTTAGTCGAATTTTGATCACTCTAATTTTGTTCACGGCCGATGACTAAAAGAAGTTAGATTTTATTAGAATTTAATTCTATTTATGGTTTAGAACAAATTTGAAATAGAAAATATTGTTTTCAAAAATTTTTCACTTGTCAACCATCATATTACTTAGTACTCGTATGTATACGAGTTGTATAGTAAAACTATAGGCTATCATTAATGAAAAGTTTAAAAAATTAAAAGCTTTTTTTTTGTATATACAAAATATGTTAAAATTGTTATTTTTTATAAGTCTATGCACCTGCACATATATAATATACCACAATAAAAAAAATCTCCAAGGACCTGACAAATGCCCCACGAATGATTTGTATAATGTCATTTTATTATTATTTTTTTTTTAGCATTGTGACACAATACAAGTTGTTTAAGCTTTATAATGTTCTTGTGTACTTGATGTACCTACATATATATACCTTTTTAGAACCTATGTTATTTGATATTAATTTCAACATGAAATATCAGTTAAAATATCGGTAAACCTTATCAGAAGTGGTTAAAAATTGTTCACAAATAGATAATATTTAAATTGTTTTAAAAGCGTTATGCACTCCAAAAAAAAAAAAATGTTGGAAATTTGATTTTGATTTGAATTCTTTGGGTAATTAACAAAATTTAAGATAAGATTACACACGAGTTTGTAAACTGTTTAGTAAACAATTAAAAATTTTGATTTATTTTGGAAAGAAATAATTAAATTTGAGAGAATGATTGTAAAAATAGTGTTCGAGCGTTTTTTTGTTTGCGGGAATTTAGAAAACTTTCCTTTATTGATTGAAAGTTCAAACCAAATTACAAGGCTTGAATTTTCATAAATAAACATTCTATTTGCAATAATTCGGAAAAGAGGAAAAAATCTAGAAAAAGAACCCATTTCGTCTGGTATTGTTAATTCTATGCTTATTAATTTCACTCTGTCCGTCCTCCATTCGTCTATCAAATTTTTAATATAATTTTTCTTCTACACCGCACATTGTAGAAGTCTGCAATTTCACAGTTTTCAGTCACTAATAAGTAGTTCATTTCGTTAGAAGAAAACTGTTTTCCACCTCCACCCTCTCTCAAGTTGAAGCCTGTCGAAATTTGTAAAATTTGAATTTATGAAACCTAACATTTCCTAAGCGGTAAATTCCATGCTATTAAAAAATATAATTGTTATTCTTAACCATTATATTATATAATTCGAGTATTATATTAACGTCTTTCTAAATTTTTTTTTGTTTTACTTCAAACATTGTGTACATTGCTCATCCTAAGTATATGCAATCTTTGAAATATATTCGTGTGTTTCATTCGTATAACAGTACTTTCACTTTTTACTTTCAGTAGAGTAAATTGCTACATTACAAACCATTGGTGTGACCCAACTTTATTTCTTATAAATAGCAAACATTTTTACCAACCGTATGCGATATGGTATATATTTTAATATAATGTATGCGATATGGTAGGTCATATGATGGCAACAAATTTTACATATCGACTTTTCGGTGGGAACGAACTTCTCAATCTTCAATTTTTAGCAATCTTCGAACGAACTTCAATTTTTAGCAATCTGACGGTCTGTCGGTCTGCCGGTCTGTGGGTGCACATGCGTGATGCGTCGCACATTCATCAACTTTTGGGATTATCAGACCTCGGGAACTGAACATTTTAGCGGGCCTGCTTTACATTTTTGATTACAAAGTTAAAGTTATAGACCTATTTTCTGTAAAGACAGCCAAAAAAAATAATTTTTGTTTCTCTTAAAGAGCATGCAATTTTTTTTGTCTTAAAGGTCTCCTAAAACATATTATGAAACAATTTGCTTTCTTACTGCAACGAAGATGTTCATGTTCCAATATATGTCAATGGACCACTATACGGAATGCACTGTTTTTTACTGGTCATTCTATTAAATTTGTATTTTCTTTTATTATTTTTTTTTATTTTTTCAATAATGTTAATGTGCTTTTTTTGTTAAGTTAAGAACAATGTTGTAATACTAAGTTTATTTTAAAAATAGACATAGTTATGTATTTATATAGTAAATAATTTTAATGTATAATTTTTGGTCTTATATACATATTTATATTTTTGGAGTCATAATGTAGAATCTAATTTTGCGGGAAATTATTTTTTCACTTTCAATATTATTTCTAATATGATATATATAAAATATGTACATACATACATATAATAGTTTGAAGGGCTTTTGGACTGTATGATGACGACATTCATAGTATTTTAGTAAAGGAAATTAAATAAACACATGCAATGTTTGAATAGAAAAAAAATGTAAATTATTTTTACAGAATTTTTTTTTTTTTGTTAACACGCTTTTGTATTGTTTAGGTTCCTACATGACTTCAAATTAAATAATTATTATATACCAGTGGGTATTCGTCATATATTTCATATTAACATATACAAAGTACGAGTATGATTAAGGACATGTCATTTAAGTATATTAAAAATAAAATGTAATAAATAATGTAGAATTTGTTTTTCTTTAGAATTTGTTTCTAGTACGAGTATAACTTGTTTATTTTATCTTTAGGTTTGTAATTTTAACCAAATTACATTTTAAATGAATAATTTTTAATTACAGAATTTTTGGTATAAATATTCGTTTTGAGTGTAGCAATATTTTAAAAGTTGTGTTAAAATTCTTAAGAATATTTTGAATATGACGAAGGGGTAGCTCAACTTATAATAATGAAAAAACTTGATTTATTCAAGTTGTTTAATTTTAATTTTCTTTTATTAGTCACATACTATGTCGGCAAATTTCATATTTATTGTACCTTTTGAAAACACCAATCAATGGCAATCAATCATTTAAGAATTCTGTTATATATCTTATAAATCATATCTATGAAAAATTATAAGTTTGGGTAGACAATAAGGTGTTATCAAATTTTAGATTTTCGCATGTATCGATTTATCAAATTAGAGCTCATTTCAGAGAGGTTTATTATATATAATTTAGTTCACCAAAGGATTCAGTAAGGTAAAGAGACACATTATAACATTTTGATATTTTGTATATAGATTTCTATTTAGTACTGTAGAAAAAAATATTAAATAATGCCACTATAATATTTATAAGGACATCAAGCTTAAGAGTAAATCGAAAATAATTTCCAAATTTGTATGAAAATTATAAGAGTTGTCGGAAATTATTTGCCAGAAGGAAATAAACTAATATATTTAACTATGCTGAATATACATATTATTCGAACGTTCAAAATTAAAAAAAAACTTATTTAGCAAATTCGCTGTATAAAAGATGAATTCATTGGTACGTCCCATTAAGACGATCTATTTTTAAAGAAGCTCTCATTTTTGTTATGAAGGTTCATCGCCTAGTCTGAAAGCGTTGAATTTATTACCGACCGTATTGTGTAAACAATAGGTAGGTTATGTGATGGCAACAAATTTTGCATATCGAGTTTTCGGTGGGAATGCACTTCTCCATAGTAGGGAAGTGTAACTAAACTATTTTTAGCAACCTGTCGGTCCGTCGGTCTGTCGGTCTGTCGGTCTGTCGGTCTGTCGATCTGTCGGTCTGTCGGTCTGTCGGTCTGTCGGTCTGTCGGTCTGTCGGGCTGTCGGTCTGTCGGTCTGTGTGTGCAAGTTCTGCTGAACCGATTTTGATGAAATTTTATATGTAAGTTTATTTCCACCATGGCACGGATTGATCAACTTTTGGGATATATCAGGCCTCGGGAACTGCACTTTTTAGCGGGCCTGTTTTACATATTTGAACATTTTGAAGAAAGTATTCAACCGATTTACTTGAAATTTCATATATAAGCTTTTCTCGACCGTCCGCAAAAATTCCTAACTTTTGGAAAAATCAGGCATCAGCAACTGGACGTTTACTATACGGGCCAAATATACATTTTTGCGTATATAAAAAGAAATAATTGACCGATTCCATTGAAATTTAATATATGAATTCCTCGTATTAAAAGAATGAACATATAAATTTTTTGGACAGATCAGGGCTCGAGAACTGATTTGCGGGCCGATTTTACACTTTTCCCCATATCTGCGGAACGAATTGATGGAATTTCTTGAAATTTAATATTTGAGTTCTGGTTAACTGGCGAGCATTTCTGGGAATTCGGGTAGCACAAAGCGAAACTCTACTAAGAACCAAATTTACATTTTTCTAGGTATGTTAACTATAAGCTTACTAATGTCCTAAAAATTGGAAAGAAGTATTTGAAAGATATTTTTATAATATTCTGCAACCCTTTCACTTAACTAGACAATATACAATGCGGTCGGTTATATGCTGACCACATCAGATTTTTTTTTATATTACTTCATTCCATTTCAAAATTTTGATGAAATTTTACGTCACATTTTTGAAGTATAAAATCACATTTTCAGAAATCTCCGTACTAAAGTTGAAGTTGATTTAACGTTGAGTTGATTTGATAGTGGTCATATTTGTTATATAAAGAAGATCTTTTAAATTAATTTTAAATTTTTTATGAATTCTCGGTTGAGTAATGCGTATAAATAAAATTGTTAGTTAAAAAGCAAATTTAAAGTCTATTTATTTAATTAATTTCTAAATATAATATGTATGTATATATAAATCTATTAAATATGTAAATTAAAGGTTAAAATACAATAAATCTTAACCGACAGTAATCACGCAATGATTAACGAATGTGTTTTTGATACACATTTGCGTATTTTGCTACAAAACAGCCTTACATAGTACTCAAGCAAACTGGATACTATGAAAATATATGTACATAAGGATACAATTAAAACTCAGGGCAGTATCGGGTGACACAGAAAAAAATACGGAGCTATAAAAGATTTTGTAAGAATAATTGAACTTTAATAAAAAATTCCTTGCAAATCGGAAGCATTTCCCAGATTATATACAAAGATTTTTAGAAAACTTTGCAAAATTCTTATTTGTTCACAATTGAGGAGTTAAGTGGACAAAGGGGTTAACTAACATTTTGACGAAAATAGAGCTTTTCGGATAGAACATCATTAAATTTCATATATTTTCAACTGTGATTACTTTTATAACTAGAAATTTAATAGAAGACGAGATTGACGGTGCATATCGGAGTTAAGTAACAAAACAAAATTAATAGTTTTGCAATTTGTTAATGAAAAAATGTGTCAAGATGCAAATGTAAGTTAACCCCTTTGTCCGCTTACCCCTTCAATAGTTTACTCATACAACTGCCTTATAATAAAAGTATAAGTGTTTCCCTCAAGAAATTTTAGGTTGGACTAATTAAGATCATGGATACTGAGGTATTATGTCATTTTCTTGTAGAAAATATTTATTAAATATTTTGAAATGATTAAGTGGGTTAGATGTCAACAATGAATGTTGATTGAAAGGAAAACTCCCACTAACTTAAAATAATTAGTTTTTTTTTTAACAAAGTATCGAACTTTTACATACAATTGTACACAATTAGTTTGTAGTTTATTGCAGAAATTATATTTACATATTATGTATATACATATGAATAGATAGATCTATTAATAATATATTTTTCAATAGAAATATTCAACATGTAGACTTTATGATATTATGGCGTATACCAATTAAATGCATATTCCATTAAGAATTAGGTGTACGTAGTTTTTATACATACTACTTTTTTTTACAGCACATTTCAGAATTTAGGTTACAAAACTTGAAATTTATATGTTGAAGAAATTGATTTCGTAATTTAATGATATATGATTATTGATCGTAATATGCGTATTAGTTTTTACAATGTCTAGTGCCCACTGTTGATTTTACTCACAACCCTTAGTTATATTTACATAATACATTGGTAAATGTAAGGTAATAATTGTTATGGCCATGGTTTAAATTTAAATAACTTTATTTCATTATATATAAGTGTACATAAATATGTAACTACATATAATTTGCTATGCTGTTTATACAATTTATTCTACTTTAGGAGTTATGAGAGGTTTGAAATACTATCAAAGTATTGTACATAGACTTGTAATATATAAAAGGTATGAGTACGCATCGGTTTTGATCTAGAAAAATTTATTTTAAATACGAGAACATAATTTTAGCTATTCCAATTGAAAAAATTAGGATTCAAATTGAAATTCTTGATCGAGTGAAGCTTATATATGAAATTTTAACCAAATCCGTTGAGTATTTTCTTCAAAATGGTCAAAAATATAAAACAGACCCGCTAAAAAGTCCAGTTCTAAAAGTGTAGGCCTGACATATCCCAAAAGTTGTTCAACCCGAGCCATTGTCGAAATAAACTTACATTTAAAATTTCATCAAAATCGGTTTAGCCGAACTTGAGATACACGCGTGCACACACAGACCGACAGAACCGAAAAGGTTGCTAAAAATAGTTTATTTACACTTCCCTACCATGGAGGGAAGGCATTTCCACCCAAAATTGTTATACCAGTAGAAATGTATGAAATCTCATATCAACCATTTAATTACTTTAACGGACCTTTGGAGCTCATATGGCTTGTAGTTTACTGCATTTAATAATCTCTAGGATTGCGAAATTAGAAGTGAACTATAGTTGTTTATAAACATATATACATATATATTTTGGAGTGTTCAATTGCATAATTCATTAATCACTTTGCATCATTAATCACCTACTTATGTAGATTTTATATAAGATTATAAATTTTTTTTATTATCCAAAAATTGTATATATGTGCAATAAAGATAACAAGTGTTTATTGTTACTATATATTTCCATTTGTGTATTTGTAAAATATACACATGTTAAAAAATTCCATTTTGTAAAACCAAAAAAAAAAAACCCGCTTCATTCTATTCAAATTGATTTAACTGATAATAGCAATGCGTAATCTGGTAAATATTAGCATTAATTAAATTTGTTTTATGAGCCATACAGACGTTTGCATAAGATCATAATATAAGACATTTTGAAAAGAGTTTACTCAAGCTTGTGACGAAATATTATAAAAAAGAAAAGAGAGTGTCGTTTTGTTCTTAGGAACAAATTGCTAATTTTCTTATCTTTTCAATATTACGTAGATTATTGTGATTAAAATTTTAATAATAATAATCAGAAATTAATTTAGGCATACACGAGTATATGCGAGATTGATAAAAAAATCATATGATTAAAAAATTAAGGTTAATTGTAGAGCGTTCTATTTTTAGAAAACGTTTTATAAAATTTAGTCTAAATTTAAATTTTGTTGATTTTTTGATAGTCAGATTTCTTTTAATATGTAAGAGAAATCATAATGTAAATAAAACAATTAAGTGTACGTTGTGCAATGCTATGTAAAAATACCAAAAATAAAATTTATGTTGATAAACTCATGAGTGATAGCCTTAAAATTTCCAAGCATTTTAATCTTATTTCTGCGTATATACGTAAAATTTACTTAAAATAATAATGGTTTTGTTCCATTTGTGAGAGTATGTAATACTTCAATAAAGTTATATAAAGGTTTCTAGGTGTATAATAATCCCTCACCTCCTATAAATTAGTAGATGAGAGGAGGGATTACACAGAGAATTATTGCTTTCGATAGATTTGCATTTAAGTGAGAAGTAGAATAACAAAATCTTTATATTTAAATTTATATAATATATAAAAAAAACAATAGATCTATGTATATCTACTACACTATTAAAGTTACTTTCATTCATAAACGAAACTATTTCACGGATTGCATATATTTAGGATGATTAGGATTTATAAAATTTTTGAAATAAAACAAAAAAAATTAAAGAGACGTAAACGTAAAGATCAAACTTAAGGGTGAATTGCCTAAGTTAAAAAAAATAATTGTTTTTCAATGGTATGGAATTTAACATTAGCTTTCTGCATTTATAGAAATTTGAAAAACCTTGCAGTTTCGGGAATATAACGTGCCAAAAATTCAAATTTTACAAATTCCAAGAAGTGATAAATTGAGAGGGTCTGGAGGTAGAAAAAAATGTTCTTCTTACGAAATGAACTATTTATTAATATTTAAAAGCTGCTAAAATTTTAGACTCCTGTGACCTGAGGTCTAGAAGAAAAACGACATAAAAATTTTGGAAAAAACGGATTTTAATTTTTTTAATATTTGAATATAATATGCCGTTGTAGAAAAAGGCTGACATTATTTTCCTGCGTTTACAGAGTTTGAAAAATGTATTTGTAGGCCTTTGAGAAGCTGTAACTTTTAGAGTGGGGGAGATAGGCAAACATTTTCTTCTACGGAAATCATTTTCTTGTATTTCTATTTATGTATGAAATTTTAGCTTTCTATCTCCAATTTCAAAATGTTTACATAGCGGAAACCATTAATTCCGATAATTGGTAGCAAAAAACACAAATTCCACTTTTTAAATTCGAAATAATTCAGAAGCTATTAGTAATATATGTAACAGATTTTGCTTTCTCAAAATAAAGTTTAATAAACAAAAATTCATACTAAGGTCATGATTAATAAAACAGTTAGGAGTTTTTTCTAATTTACTCAAAATGACTCACTATGACAATGCTGGGTTTTTGAAACTAATAGGCATACGTATATGCTAAGTCAAGTTTTAGTCCAGCAGTATAAAAAGTTACATGTAAAATGGAACGCAAGAAATAGAAATGAAAGCTTATAAAAGTATTACATTTTATTTTTGTTTCAACAACTTGACATTTTATTAATAATTTCGTATACTTAATATTTTAAGTTTTCTTATAGTATTCCTATATAACATTAGGGATTATTGTTAAATCCCTAAGAAATATTATTAGCTGTAATGCGTAAAATTAAATTATTTATGCGCTTTTCGTTATAAATAAAACTTACAAAAAATGTTTATTAGTTTCACTCTGCTCATCCGGCTCGTTTGTCTGTCCGTGTGTCTGTTTTCAAAACTTTTACATCCTTCAATGTAAAGGGCCGTCGAATTGAACTGTTATTTGAAACCAATTTTTCAAATTCCTGATATATGTAGGTTTTTTTAGACGAAAAGTTGCAAGGGTCTGAAATTATAGCAGCTTATAGACGTAATTTGCTTATTTCACTAGAAGTAAATTTTAATCACGACCTTTCCCAAGATATCTCCCTTCAAAATTCGGAAACTTGGAGTTTTCAACGGCTTTTCTAAATTTCTAAAAAAATAACGAGAAATTCCATTCTATCAAAATGTATACATAATTCTTTACCTTAACTTATATAGGTACATATATATTTCTGGTTAATTTGCAAAAAATATAGTGGGATTTTACTATTATTACAACATTAGGCAATCAGAATCAATAAGAAATTTTAATTCTTGGAAAAAAGCAATTACATACATAAATTCTTTGCAAATGTTAGAGTACATAGAATACATAATCACAATGGTTTTTATGGATCTACATAATATTTAACATATATGTATGTATGTATATTTAAATAAAAAAATTCCCAGAAATAAGTTTTTTTATAAAAATTGTAATTTTTAAACTACTTTTAAATCGAATTTTTTTTCCGTAAAAAGAGGCTTTGGTGTAATTTTTGAATTCCGTAAAGCCGAAATTCTGTACAAAGAGCTTCCGTTAAGCGAGGGATGAGTGTGATAATATTGACTCTTTACTTAATTATCCTGTATATGTACTGTGCGGATGTATTGTAACTTATGGATAGTATTTTATAAAATGACGAACTATTCAAAAAACTTTTAGTAATAACATTTTCGAATTTACTATTTCGCATAAAAATATTAAATTAATTTTAATTTATTTTACTTTTAGCACTAGGGGAAGCATGTGGCAACTGTTGTAAAAGTGTTGAATTAGTATGTATCGAAGGAATTTGCGAATGTGGTTTTGATTATTCAACGTGCAGGTAAACAAAATTTTTTACTTTTTTGGTTTTTAAGTTACGTAAAATAATTTTTTTTCTGAAGGGGATTTTAGATTTTTTGAGCTTTAACTTTTTGTTGTATCTGGAATTAGTACTCCCAAAATGAGGGTTCAAAAATTTGTTTTTTTAAAAATCTTTAGTGCTTTCTATAAGTTTTAGTGCTTTTTGTAATATTTTTTTTAATAATAAGTTGTTTTTTGCAAATTTCTTAATTTGATTTGAACAGTCATTTTTTTTTCTAAGAAATCCTCGTATTTATTTTAAGTAATGGAAGGTTTTTTTTTTCGAGTCGCAAAATTAAGTGAAAATAAATAATTATCTTGATAACAAAAGGTAATTTTTTTCTATTTAATTATTAATGATAACCGATAACAAGGCGAGGTTATAAATATTTCTTGAAAAATGGATCAAGTATTACTTTGTAATAAACAGTGATTACAACGTTATTTCTGAAAATTTCTTTTGTTTCGCTGAACCTGTGATATCTGCCTTTTTGTTAAAATATAAAAGGAAGGCTTTTACACAAATTTTATGTTTTAATGTGAATAGTTTGACTTTGTTCTTTTTGTCTTAACTCCATTGGCTTGTTTTTTGTATTACTATTAGCCAGATCTATAATAATACTTTTAGCTTGTCCAGAATACCTGAAAAATCTTCCTTTTTCTAAATATATAAATTCAGCCTTTAATTCCATGCTTAATTCTTCAAATTCTTTTTTTGGAGATTTAATTTTATTTTCAATTTTATTTCAATTTGTCTGAAATTTCAATGATCTCGATTATGCTTGCATACTTCTTTCGTTTTAATTTTAAAATTTCAACATTTGTTTTTTGATTTTTTTTTGTATCTAAAGAGTCGTTTTCATTCCTTAAATTAATATTTTTATCATCAAGGGTATTTACGATTTTGTTGGTTTAGTTTACTCATTTTGTATTTTTTGAATATTTCTCTAAAGTGTCTATCAAAATTTTGTAATATTTATTTTACAAAATTTTCATTATTTTCCAAGTTTTGCCCGAAGTCTATCCACCACGTCAATATGCAGTTTTACGGGTTTGCAAGGGGTTATAGAAAGCAAAACTAGAAAATATCATTGTTCTAAATATTTTTCTTGCAGTTAAGTTCTTGTAAAACCAATTTTGTACTATTTCTATCCCATTGCACTAATTTTGTTTATCATATCCTTTTTTACAGATGTGCTGTAATTTATTGCTCCTTACAATTGCATTAATTTTGATTTTTACTTGAACAACATTAAAGTTTATTTATTTTAGTAATATGCAACCAAATTTGAATGTCTATTAAATGTTAAATTAAATTAGTTTCGTTTTAAATTTTCGTTTTAAATATTTCATATAGAATATCTATAAGGTAAAGTTACTTCATATACACTTATTGCTCTATTGTTTGTAAACAAAGCCTCAACTCACTGTAATGAATGATCTGCTTATTTTATTTTGAAAACGTAGTAAAGAAAATTGAGTTTAAAGTTAATTTTATTGCTACAATTAAAATTAAATATTCTATTATTAAAAACAATTTCGTTTTTGATAACTAGAGCAATAAATAAAAGTTTTTAATGAACTATTTAGACATATGTACATGTAGACATAAATATACCTACTCAAAACAAAATCTTAATATATTTTTAACATGCCGTTCAATAAACTTTCCATCTCATATAGCATTGACTTTAAACGGAATTAACTACAAGTTGAAAAAAATCTTTCGAGTAAATTCAGCATATAAAGTTGATAGTCGATTCGTTGAACGAAACTGTAATTCTCTAGAGGTTACACTAGAGATAAATAATTAAATAATTATGATCTTCTCAACTGAACTTGAATGTCTTTAGTTTGGAACGACAAATTACCTTAAAATAAATTTTCCAAATACAAGTATGTTAACATGTTGGTAAACTCTATCATTTATTGTAGTAAGTAATAATTTATTGTAGTAAGTACCAGAACCCTATTTAAATTGGACATGATCGGGGTACCGGTTCGGGTAGCTGCCATACAACTTCAAAATTTATTTGGCTATATCTCAGAAACTATAAAAGCTATGGTGTTGAAATTTCACACAAGCAAATATATTAGTAGAGCCAATGTGTTTGATAAAAGTCGTTGAAATTGCTTGACTCTTTCTGGTAGCTGCTATACAACTTCAATAGTAGTTTGACACACACAGTACTGAGATTTTGCATAAATTAATATGGTAATACGGCAACTTAAATTCATATTCTGTCCCATAGTCTGTTACGGAATATTTATTCGCACATAGGATAACAAATTCGTATGGATATAACAGAGTTGACAAGGTCATCTCTATTTTTTCTCGTTTTTAATTATAGTTAAGAGTACACTTTGAAGTTGTATTATATCTTTGTGAATACTCGATTTTATATTTATTTATTAAAATTTTTAATAATTATAATTAATCAATTCATACGGCACTTCCGGTCTTACCTAAGCTGTAGACGCTATAGTGATAGTGAGTTTTATTATAACGACCATTACAGTTTTCGTATGGTATAGTTGATTGTGTTTGTAAAAATTGATTTATCATTTTTCAGAAAATAATTTTCGGAACAAATGCGAGCAGGTATCTAATACACTATATTGTATGCCTTCAAAAATTAAAACAAAATTAAATTGAGTATATGCTTTCTTCAATGATTTTGTAAGACTGTACCAGATATAATTGGTAGCTACTATATGAAGATGGTGATCAAAATAAATTTAATTGAAAATCGGTATGAGTTTTGGGAGTGGTATAAAAACTTTTTTTTTTAATATTTCAAGAAATGGGAATGATGGCAATTCTGTCATATCATAACCTATATACATTTAATGTATATGAGATAAAATTCTTATCTTTATGTTATTATTTGTGTAAAAAATAAGTTTTTTGATAACGCAGCTATATAACTTTTAAATGACAAAAATTTATTCAAAAAAATAATTCAATAACGACATTTTGAAAATTGAACACTTAAAATTCTAATTATATATTCGAAAATAAAATTTGTTATACATCAACAAAAAAACTATGAGCTATACAGGCAAGTCTAATATAATGACATTTTATCCATTTTATTATAGTTCTGCTAACGGTGGATATTTGGTAACAGCATCACAAATAGCATTATCAGCTGCTTTAATAATGGGTATTGCCGCACTAGCAATGGTTGTTTACCGTTTATGTACCAGGCCAAAATATTTGTCGTAAGTTTGAATCCTATTATTAAATTATCTGTTATACTAAATATAATATTTTATTATACATGATTTTCTTGCAATTGTATTGCGATCTTACTAAATTATATCTATAACATTTATTTAAATGCAAGTCATTTATTTGAATTTTAATTTCATGAACTATAAAATATAATCTTTTTAATAATGCAAATCTTTCAATAAATATTTTGATTGTAATTATTTAATAAAAATATTAAATATGTCAGTTAAATAATTAATTAAAAATTCTATTTAAGTTGAATAATTAAAGTAATTAAAATAATTTTTGTTTTTAAGAGCGCGTCATAGAGCTGCATTGGCTAGAGCACGAGGAAATCAAAATGATAATGATCCTGCTAATAATTATCCAAGTGATGCTCGAACATCATTGACATCAATGCAAATTCGTGTTATAAATAGATTAAGAGATCGTCCACCCACATATGATGGTATTAATAATTCTAATGTACGTGATAGAAATTCTAATGGATTAACATCTGCACCAAATATAATAACAGCAACAAATATTAATTCATCAAATAATATTAATAACAATGGTATAACAGTTCAAAGAAATATTGATGCACCACCACCATATCTAAATTCTGACAATCAATTAGAACTGGTAAATTTTTATTATATTAAATTAAAATTTTTGAAGAAACGTTGTTAATTGTAATTTTTATTTTTAGGAATTACATCGACCACCTCCATATACTGAAGTAATTCTATGTCCTGCCGGTTATTTAAATGAATCATATACAAATACAGAGAATTTATCAAATAGTGATGGAACAACTAGAAATAATAATGATAATAATAATAACAATAATAATAATAATAATATTATAAATGGAAATGTTGAAAATAATTCAAATGTTACAATTAATATTTCTAATAACAGCTTAACTATTCAAAAAGATTGTAATGGAAACGAACTTATTAATAGTGATGATAATATTGGGGATTTGAAAAATAAAGATTCTAACACAAATAAAAGTAGTAAAAAAGATGACAAGAGTAGTAATAATAATTGATAGTATGTATGTATATATAGTGTATAGTGTTGGCAAATTGTACTGAAATTGATCAAAAATTAAAACCAAAAGTTGTATATAGTTTTGTATGTTTGTAAAGCAGTTAGTTAGATATATTTTAAGTGACTTGTATTTTATTATTTTTTTTTTCATTTAATTATTTTATTTCTATAATTTAAGCAATATAAATTAAGAAATTGTTATTGAAATTAAAATAAATATATTGAAACTACGAGTATATCAATAATTTTGTACATATGTATATAATATAGAAATATAAGAGTTTAAATTAATTTTAAGAGGATTTAAGTTTTTTCTTTTATTTTGCAATTGTATACTTATTAGATTTATTAAAATTAGTATGTAAAATGCTCGTATGTATGTGCAGCTTTGCAATATTTTTTATACCCGAACAAACGTACGACAAGTTAATTTTGCCATTTTGTTCGTGACTTTAAGACACAATGGTCTTAAGTATAGATATAAGTATATGTTTTTGATAGGCGTCGAATTCTGAAACGATTTAGCAATATTTGTTCGTTTTTCCAGACGTTCGTTCTTCTAAGCTCAAAAACTAATCAGGTATGCATACAACTTCAAAAGTTATTTATGTATATCTTAGAACTTATATTTCACCTAAAGACTGAAATTTTTCGCAAACGAAAATGTTAATAATGCAGTAATTTTATGTAAAATTAGATGAGATTTTATGGCTTAAGTACAGCTGTAATAGCATTAAATAGCAATATTATACAACTCTTAAATTTATTTATTCGTGATGTTATCACACAGAGTTGGCACGTTCAGCTTTACCTAGCCTTGTTAAAAGTAATAAATTTTTTTCAATTTTGTCATTTACATAAAAATTTTTGTAATAAAATTTTTATTAACATCTTGTTATACTGAAGATTCTGTTGGCAGACTCTGTTAATAGAAATAGCAGAACAGAAATAATTTTTTATTTAATGCAATTAATAATTTAATTTTTACTGTTATTAACAAAATTAAATGTATTTCGTGTTCATATTACAAAATTCATCATTCTTTACCATTTGGGATTATTTGAAAAATAATTAGTTTCACATTCATCCTAAATGTATGCAAAATTGTATGTGGCAATTAGAGAATAATTTCAATAGAACGTTTTCATTATTATTAGATCCAAAGTGTTATAAATAAAAATTTTAGAATTTCTAAGAAAATGTACTACTTTCGAATGTTACTGACGCACAGGTTTGATCAACTACTTTCCTTTCTTTTTTGTAAAATCTTGCAAATATTTTAAGAGAAAATTTTTTATTTGAACATAATAAAGCTGTTATACATTGTTTTCAAACACATATAATTATTATGTGTTTTTTAATTTGGGTGTATAACAAGTAAAGTTTGCAACATAATACTTTTAATTTTTTCAGTTTTTTGCTCTTTGGAATATTTTAATTTACCCAAATGTCTTATGTCTATTTGGTTGTTGTCATCATATTCGGCAGTATGAGTATTTCTAAAAACAAAGGTCTCCTTTTAATATTCCTCGTATTTACGTTTGTACGTATATGACATAATTACTTACATATAATTTATTATGTCGTTTTGAATAACATTTTTTAGCTGTCTTTACTTTTACTTTTTACACATATATAGCATAAAATTTTGTATATGAGAAAAAAAGGAAAACTTTTTTTATAATGAAACAATCTTAATTTTTTGATGAAATGAAAAACTTTTGAGCTTTTAAAGATTATTGTGTTAAAAATTATAAAGTATATCACATAATTACAAAGTCATTCTTGCAACATATTCTTACTATATTGTAAATGAAAAATGGTTCCTAACTTTGTTCTTTTACAAAAATGGCACAAAATTTTTTAATGTTCATAATTAAATTGTAGATTTTTGTTGCTGTAAAACGTTATGATAGAAAGAATTTTAATTAACTGCATTAGAGGTGATAGGTGATTTAAAATTTTGGAGTAAAATAATATTCTGAAAAATTATAATTGGATTAAGAGCATAATAAATGAGAGTTTGCGTTCGTAAAATAACATTGTGAATTGAATTTAGCAAAAATACATTGCAGAATTTGCCCAAAGTTAGTAATTTATGATGGAAAATTATAGAGGATATGTTTTATGTATATATAATACATGAAAGCATATCGATGTATCACGTATCGCATTAGGAACATTTTGAAAATTAGTTTTTTCTTTTATTGCATTTTAGATTGAAATTTAAAAATGAGATCAAAACATAAAGAATGTTGGGTATTTTAAAATGCAGCGTAAAGGAATGAAGTTTTTGAACAATTTAAGTTAGTATTGTAATTTTATAAATAACTTGTAAGGCTAATATATTAGATAAAATACTAAATTTTTACAGCTATTAAAAGCTCTTAAGATAACACTCCCGAATTCACTACAATATTCTATTTCGTATAATACAATTTCTAATAATTCTTATTGTTCTTAATATTAAATCTTTTAAATAAATTAGGCTAATGAATGACTGGTAATCCAATATGATGAATATGGTCAATATGATCAATGATGAAGTATCTATTTTTTGATAATTGTTGTTGTTTATTAAACCTTTTGGTCCAATATTACTTTATTAAAATTTAAAAATTCTGTTCAATAATTTTGAATTTTATCATGATAAACAGGGCCATCGGTTAAGCGAATCAAATGAAGTTGACGAATTCAGCAAAATTTCATACGCCACATCCAAAATGTTGCTACTTTAACACATCAAAAATAACATGTTTACAGAGTTGCAAAATAGTTTATTTTATTCTTAGCTACTTGTGATTTGGTTTTCATTATTAACCGTGTTACATACATAGTTTTCATTCGACTGTTTTGACACCTCATTCGCTAAAAACTTAGACGAATTCGCTGACTAAAGGTAGCAAAAATTAAGATTACCCAAAAATGTTATTTGTTATCATGAAAACGAGGGTGCAATATTCCTTTAAGAAAAAAAATAAAGAAAATATGTTTTAAGAAATATTCGTATTGGAAAATATCCAATAGGAGATAATGGTTATAATTGAAATAATTTTCAGTTTTTTGTTTAGATATAGTTACAGAAATCCATTTAAAAACCATAAAAAATAATACGAATATTTCTATGTGCCTTTTATTCATAAAACACTTACTAAAATTTAAATTAAGAATTTGGTGACGATTTTACTCAATTCATTGCTGAAAGTGATGCTTTAAAATTAAAATAAAAACTAGTTCTCGAAATTCATTTTCACTATAATTGTCAAACAAAAAATATAGGGAGTTGAAAACTTTAGATCTCATATAGGTATGAGATGGTAGTGGCCACAATAGTTTATCGCAAATATGTAAAATTTAATTAATAAAATTTTTAAAAATACATAAAAATTTATTTTTCTGTTAAAAGGAGCAATTGTGACGTGGAAATATGCAGTTTGCAGACTACATAACTAATGAAAAGCTTTTTTTAATGAAAATATTTTTTGAAACCAAAATTTTTAGTTCATTTCGTACTTTATTTTCTATGCTAAATAAAAATGTTTAAGTTTTGCTATTCATTTCGCTATATAAACAAAATATTGCTAATGCACAATGCTTTTTATATAACTTCATTAATAGTGGGTATATTTTATAATATCAACATAGAGACGGACGTATTCACAATATTATCTAAGTTAATGAATGTAGAGGAAGATTGAGAAATTACTATGAAAGCATAGTGTGTTTAATAAATATTTCATTGAAGTGCAACATTTTTATTACATTTCTATTCTGAAATAAAAAAAAAGGCTCTACAATGAGTCTGAGTTAGCAAGTATTTGTAGACTTATTCAATTCAATATTTTTTTATAAAACTAACTCTCTAACAGAATTTACTTTAAAATGAATAAAGTCTCGAGTATTGTGTATAATATTAAGTATGCAAACACTGCGTTAATCAATTGAAATTATGAAGTCTATAGGTATTATAGGTTTCACGTTATGTTTTTCTTGTATATTCTCATATATTCAGGATCCTTTTTGAATTTTGTTATGGTATTGATATAAAATATGAAAATTTGTGTTTTGTATATAGTTTTTCCTTTTAATTATAATTTCGATGGGAAAAGAAAACAGCCATTGAACTCAAAATAATAACACATAATTTATTTTAGTTTATAAATAATAATTAAAATTTATTATTATAAAAGATATTGGAATTTGACAAATTCATAGGAAATATCATTTCTTATATAAATGATGAATATATGGTGATAGTTTTTCAATTATTAATAAAATATTTATTACAAAAATAAATTGTGCATATTTACGAAATTTCCTCGAAACTAATTTTCACAGTAATTGTCAGACAGAAAAAATATAAAAACTTTTCATTGAACATGATAAAGACAAAAGATAAATGAAAAAAAAAAACAAAACAAGATCCAGGAAGGGCGAAGATTTTTAGAGTGTAAAGGGAAAATTTAGAATATATGAGAAAGAAATAACAAGACTAATCATTCCCGTTAATGAAAACTGAATTGGTTAATTATTATACTATATGGACATTAATTTTCTTGAAAGAAAATCGATAAATTTTTTTTTTTGTTATTGTTTAGAATGATTAGTACAAAAACTATATTAATTCTTACGTGTGCTAGGTAAGTGTGGAAATATTTAAGGAAAATGTGTATACAGGATTCTTTTGTTACTTTATTTTATAATTAAAATTATATTGTGATTGTGATTAATGACGGTAATATATTTATATAAGATAGTTTTTTTTTTTGATGAGAAAATAATTTTCTCTAGATCGTGATATGAGAAAAGTTTTTTATAACATTGGGTTTTTTTTCTTTTGGTTTATGTAATATTATGTATAAGATATTTGCAGCTTATATAATATAAAATAGTTTGTACACATATTATACTTGTAGAAATTTAATTTATTCATATAAGGAGTACACCCTGCAGTTATGTATTGGCACATGTACCAATGGATACAATCTTCTTTAGTAAAGAAAGAAATTGTTCAGCAATGTGTCACTATCTTAACAAGTTTAAGAGATAGGCTAAATTGAAAACTAATGATTTAGAATGGCTCTTAAATGAAATTTGGGTATAACTTTGGCTGTACGAGGTATGACGGTGCTTTTAGATATTCGGCAGAAAGGTGACAAATTTCTTTTTAAAAATCCATACAATAAACTTCATAGCGCTTTTGGTTCGGATACCACAATATTTAGTAAATTAATTAGAAAAATTAATTTTTCCCGTAAACAACTTGCTGACTTAACACAGCAGTCAAATGCGTCCTTTAATTTTTGTAATAATACTTTTTGTTGCAATTGTAACGATTTGCGAAATAATAGCAATAAGGGCGTATGTAGCACAATTTATTTTCTATACGAATATATACTTGCTATCATATGTTGATGCATCTCTAAAGGCGGCACCCTGTGTATAATAGGTTTTTGCGTAAATATACGAGTATTTATTGATATTTTTATTGTTACCTTATAAATAATTTATTTGATTGATTATTGTTTTTCTTATATCATATAAAAATATTCCCATCTGAGCTATAGCTGGATGGAAACTTAATCTTAAAAACTTTTTGCAGAACGTGTACAATGAAAATGAGGAAAAATTTTTGTTTCGAGAATGTTTACATGATTTTTTAAGTGTTGAAAAATTTTTTGATTTATTTTTGATAAGTTTCAAGAAACTGTTTCACAAATTTCTATGTTTTCTTTTATTTCAAAAATTTATTTATTTAGAATTTTTTAAACTATTCGACAAAATTTTCGGAAGTAAAAGAAAATTGATATTGAAAAATTAATTTGCTATTTTTATTTGATTGGCTCTAAAGAAATTTTACTTTTTATGTTACTGAACCAATGGGCCTATTTTTAAGAGTTATTGGGGGATTCAGTACTTTTGGCTCTTGTTGGCAGGAGATTCAACGGCAAAACAAAATTAAGAAATGATTCCAAAAACACATATTCCTTTAACTAGTTCTTTTGGTTTAAATTTACTTACCCTATTACACAAGTAAATAGATTTTTGTCCCACAAAAAGATGATCCTGTAATGATAAACTGCAAATTTGGAATCAATATAGGTAAACTTTTCCTACAAGGCTTTACCTCAAAAATACGTAAAAAAATTCTTAAATGCTTTTCATATAGAGGCATAGTAGAATAAAGAATTGATGCTCAATCAAAGTGTGATGGTGAATTTCACTTATTTTTTAATAAGAGTTGATTTAAGCAATAGAAAAGCAATAAGATTTTCATTAAATAAACAACTTTATTAAAATTGCAAAAATTTTTCTTTAGGCCTGTGAGGTAACTAGCGCCACTATGATTAATTATTAAATAAATTTAATAATTTTTTATTAGCTATAGATTTCGGTTTGTAGCATTTTCATACTGGTTGTGTTTTGCCCTTTGAAAGTAAATTGTTAGTTAATAAATTTATACTTTGTTTTAGTGAGAATATAACATGTGCAGTAATTTTGTGAGAATATAACATATGCAGTATAACATATGCAGTAGAATCTCAGATTTTCAACATTTTGAAATTAAAACTTTTCAAATAGAAACTTATATAATGAGTCACGTTAATTTAAGTGTTTCAATAATACAATTTTAATTTATATATTAAAAACAAGATCATTAATAATATTGATCATTATCTTAAAATAATTTTTTTTAAATTATTTAAGCTCTCTTATTAATGTACTTCCTATACATTATTTCAATAAAAATTTAAATTTCTTAATACACTGAACAAATTGCTAAACTCGTAATTTGAGCTTTAATAAAATTTAAAGCTTTTAAGAAGATTTGATCAACTTTTAAATATGTAATAAATTTTTGAGCATAACATGCTTAAGTATATCACCGATAAAAGTGTTATACGCCATATCTATAAATTTTTCAAAAATCAATTTTTTTTTTATATTCGGAAAGTAAAATTCAAAATACATTGAAAAATTTAGTTTAAACTAAAATTGAAATGAATTAACATCTTTAAATTTGTGTAGCTTCTTATGTTATTTAAAAAAAGTATATGACATGTGCTGCCACGCATAACGTAGTTACAAGTTTTGCACAGCTTAGTTATCGAAACAAAATTGATAGTGGAAATATAGGGAATTCTATATACTAAAATGGAAACATATTCCTTTCATTCTACTACAGAAACCAAAAAAATTAACCAAATTTACTGACTAAATAATTATTTCAAGTATACTAAACCTATAATCAAAATTAATTTTAATAGCGTAACAAAGTTTTATAAAATTTTTACTGAAATTTCAGCAACAACAACATTGATGATGGCATTAGACTAACTCAAAACTTTAATGCAAAATTTAATCATATAAAAATAATTAAATTTAATATGATCATTAAACAGAATATTTCACTAAGAAATCGAAAGATTTGCCTTGCGGAAGCGTGGAAAGAAACCCGTAAAAGCAATAAAAATTTTGTACAATTCGAAAAGAACGATTAAGGATTATTGGCATTAAATGCAATTATGTTTTTGCATTAAGTACCAGCAACTTTTATAAGTAACATAATACCCAAAATTGACCATATTAACACTTAAAGAAAATTACTAAAATCATTTTGAAATTTTCACGTAATTTACAATTAACGTAAATTCAATTTTTCGATTCTCCTGAATATTTTGTAAATTGTTACTTACGAGGTATCACTATTTTGTCGACATTATTACTTTAATGAAATAAGTGCTTTGATATGTGTAAAATAATAATAAATTTAAGGTGTATGACTTCGCTTTTAATTATTTTTGGCGGTAACTACATTGATTCCTCGCAACTGTTATATGGAAAAATCATTTAATTTATTAGTTTGTATAAATTAACAACTTATAACTTTCTAATAATTAAAATATTTGAAATGGAAATTGTAGATATATGTATATGAGTATCGTACACAATATGTATGTACATATCATACGAATGCAGTGAAGTTGCTAGTTGATTATTTATTTCTCGCACGACGTTAATTATAAATGTTTTCTCTTCTTCCAGCCATTAGGTCATTATCTAAGCTATATAGTATATATACGTAATGTATTTATGAATTATATTGAATTCATAATTTACATTTCGTAATTTAAGTAAATATTCTGAATAAATTACAAAAATTAGTAAATGGTTTAAATTTGTATTCATATTAAATGTAAAATTTATAAAATATTTCTAAAAACGTAAGTGGTTTGTGCAATAGGGGTCAGGGACATTATACGTGAATAATAAATTTAAGCCTAAATAGCTCTAACTTATACATTATGAGCACATAATTTTTTAAAAATTATTAAAATTATTAAGAGGATTATTATTTATGTATTATACTCCTTTTTGAGTTTTCCACTTGAAATTTATTAAAAATAATGTGGAAACATTCATTAATTGAATATTTTTAAGGTTTATTCATAAATTATATTGAAATATTCAAATTATGTTGTTGTTCTTGTAAAATAATGTTATTTGATAAGGAAACTTTTTATTAATTGCTACATTTTTTCTCCATGTTTTTGAAGTTTTAATTATATTTAATGTTTCTCTGTTGGCTCATAGGAGAAAATTTTGAGAGGACAAAATAAGAAGGGAAGGAAAAAAAAGTTTGTAACATTATTATTAATTCGACATCATAATTACCATAAAAATAATTAATTGTAAAACTTTTAATTTAATTGAAATTTGAAACGGACATGAGGTTACGTCGTATGTTACTGTATGAATTTTAATGAATATCGAATATAATATTTTCGGGAGGCGCATTTTTTTTTTAATTTTGTGTATATTTAGAAATGGTATATTTCCATTTATATGGTTTGGGTTATTACTTGTTGAACAAATAAGTTGAAGATATAGGTTTTCAAACACACAAATTCTCATTTATTGAGACAAAATTGTATTTGTTATAATTGAGCATATATGCCATTCATTAATTAATTAGCGGCTAAAATATTACTTTTAAATTTAAATTATTTACACCAATATAAAATTCAATTTCAGAACACTTTACAAAGGAAATAATTATGGAATTGGTATTGGGGGTAATTTAAGATCTGGAGATAATCTGATGTAAAAGCATATCTGATAAATCAGTCAAAAGTGAATTCATACAAACAAATTATAAGATAGAGATCCTTATAAGATCTTAGTAACAGCTGATCACAAATAAATAATAAAAATCGAAATTTGGAAAAATTTGGATTCCATATCAATTGTAAAAATTCATTATACTAATAATATCATGAAAATTCTATGAGGCTCCATCTCGAGATTTATTCTATGCTCGCTCCATCTATCGAGAAAAATGGTTTTAATTATTAACGAATTAATTGTTTCTACATTTCATCACTCAGATTAATTAAATTTTCTTCCATTTTATAATTTGTATTTGAAATTTTTTTAAGTTCTCTAACAATATTGTTAATTTAATAAAATTTTTTGACTTATAATTCTAATTTTGATTGACAGCATTTTATAATATCTAAAATTTTTTTACAAATTCTTAAAATGAAAATGGTTTATAATTATAGCGCCTACTATTTACAGGTAAAGCATTGCCCTAGTAGCTCAGCTTTATGTTTAGATCTGCCAAAATAGGATGTTTGGATAAAAAAAAATACGTTACAAAATCGTAGCATGTCTAAATATCTAAAACATTGTTAAAATTTTGTTTATATGCTACAAAATTATTCCAAGTTTTAAAAAAACCATAATTTGTTGCTCCTGGTTACATTTTTGTATACATGTACATATAACTAATATCATATAATCAAGAAATCTACAAAGGTAAAATTTTTAATTATTAAAGATCGTCTATAATTATGCAAAGAATTATTTTTAAGATTTTAGTTATAGAAGGGCCTAAAAAGCAGCAATTAAATGCCTTTAATTGTTCATTTTTCTTATATAATATACGAAAATAAAAAAAAAATATTAAGGAAATGAAAAGGAACTACTTCTTCAATAGTTTTATTCAAACTAAAAAATAATTTCAATTGAAAAATAAATTGAGGAAAAACATACGAATTATATCGAAGTTGGGTCGATTGAAGCGGTTCGAAAATTTTTTTAATGCGGTACCCTTATATTTACCCGAGCAGTGTTTAATATATTAAAATTTTGTTAAAAGGATATTACAAATTTCATAAAGAATTTTAATTTTTTAAATTTATTTATTTGTAAATAATTTCTACTATAGAACTTGAAGTAAATATTATTATTTAAAATATATCAATGTGCAAACACACTTTATTATTATACAAATATAATTAATTACATTATGATTATAAATTTAATTTTCTTAAGGAATAATTATCATCAAATCGAAATTTAAAAATATGCAATTATAATAAATAACAGACATACGATTTTTGATTCATATTAAAATTTTCCTAAAAGTATGCAATTTTTTTGAATTATAGAATGTTTGAGTTATAGAATGTAATCTCAAGGTTTTTGATTATCAAAATTATTCTGTTTTTGATTATCAAAATGTTTATAATCAAATTTAATTAATAAATTTATTAATGAGTAGATGTATAAATTGTTATATATATAAGTAGTAGGACTATAAGAAATAAATAAATACATATCTAAATCTGAATCATACGCATCTATGTAGTATTTTTAAGAATATAATATTACATTATGTAAATATGAACCTATATACAGTAAGTATTCGATTTGTAATATTTTATAATATAACACTTACTTCAGTTACAAAATGAAATAAAAAAAGTTTAAATAATTTTTATTTTGTTCTTTAAAAATATTTTAAATTTATTGCAGAAATTATTGCAGTAATCAGAAATCTTGCAGTATTCTGAATTTTTACTCAAAATGTTGAAGTGCATGAAAAACAGTATTCATTAAAAATGACAATAAAAATAGTGTTGAAATAGTTCAACTTTATTTTCATTCTCATACAAACTTTTTCCTTTCAAACCCACTTTTTTGAATCTAAAAATTTCATATCACGCGATATTACTGTGTTACATAAAGTCAAGTAACTTTTGTTATTAATTAATTAATATTTTTCTAAGTTAAAAGTATGAACGATAAGTTTGATGACCGTTAATATGACATTATGTTTGTTTTGTAATTCTTATATTTAACAATAAGAATAACAAAAAAAATATTTGAAAAATCAAAATTAATGCTAATTGATTTTGTCAAAAATTTCATGGTTAATTATTTAATTAAAATGAAATTTGCAATGCTTTAATATTTGTAGATTCTTTGTCAGAATTGTCATATTATTGTGACACATAAAATGCGATTTTTGCAAATTTTTCCGTTCGTAATATGAAAAAAAAAATATGTTTTTTTAACACAAAAGTATTAGAAATTTTTGAAATGGAAAATTTTATTCAATCATGCCACCTTCTTTTAAAATAATATTCTTATAGCTATACCACTTTTTTTTTTTTGAAAACGGAATAAAGGTACAAATTGAAACGTTAATTATATTATTATTATTTTTAATTGTTTTTTTTTTTTATTGTTAATTAATAAATTGAAAATAACATAATTTTAAGAAAAATATTTGTTAAATAAATTATAAAATTTTATAATATAGAGAGAAAAAAAAAATTTCATTCTTAATAAAAT
Source organism: Condylostylus longicornis (assembly GCF_029603195.1). Lineage (NCBI taxonomy): Eukaryota > Metazoa > Arthropoda > Insecta > Diptera > Dolichopodidae > Condylostylus > Condylostylus longicornis. The sequence continues at coordinate 12,541,333 of NW_026577973.1, read as the reverse complement.
TCTAATTTTACAGTGAAATAAAAAACCTGATTTCAAATTGACGTATTAAAAATTATTGTGCTATATTTTTGGAAAATAAAATAATATGCGAGATATACAGTCAGACCTGTCGAAATAAGCACAAAATAAAATTAAATAATTTTCGTTGTTCATATCTGATTGCTCTTGTAAGTCTATATATAAGCATATGCAAGTATATAACATAGTTTCAAAGCGAATTTTCAATTAATGTGATTTAGCAATAAATTAGGAGCCATATACGAGTAACATGTGGTAGAGGGTCAAAAATGAGTAAAATTTTTATTCGGAATTAAAAATAGTGACAATTTATTAATTTTTCAAATTTTATTAGATCCTTTAAAAAGTTGACATAGGAATGGTTTTCTTGCCATACCATAAAAGATGTTTAATGACTTAAGCTTAAGCAGCTGTGTAAAAAGGTGTATATTCAGATTTTGTAAAGAGCATTTTGAAATATTCAAAAAATTTTACGAGAAATTATTGGGACAAAAGAAAACCAAAAAAATTAAAATGACTGTAACAAAAACTTAGATATGTTAAAATTTCGCCCAATTTTCTCAAAATTCCTGTAGCTCGAAATCGGCTGCGATTTGACACTAGGTTCCGAACAAAAACTTTACTCATTTTTGAACCCTAACCATTACCAATGATATATGGCTCCTAACTTGTTGCTGAATCACCGTGTATATAGATATAAATTCCGAAAGGGAATTATATATATGTAATTGAACTCATTTCTACAGTAATGTTTGAAATGAGTTGTTATTCAAAAAGAACGCCGTGTAATGAGATATGAGTAAATAGTATAAATAAGTATACAAAGTAAGAATAACGAAACATTGTTTTTAGGGAAAATGAAAAAATTATGATTTTGGCGAATTTATGAATAAAAATCTCAAAAAATGAATGAAATCAATTTTTTTGTCCCAATGTATGCGTTGCATTTACTTGTTATGAATAGTTATTCATAAGTAACTAAAACTGAGTACATCGACATTATTTCGAACAAATGCATAGATGATCTGTGCAGTTATGTTAATTTTTTCCGGAAAATAATATTTACAATGATTTACAACAGATGGATCGTGCTTTTTCAGAGTTATTAATTTTATTATTTGAAATATCTTTTTTTTAAAATGACATTTGAACAACAAAAATTTATAATTTAACAAATTTTAAATTTTTTTTGGTAGGCTACTAAACCAATAAGAAACTGGCAGTGCCAATAATCTAAAGCACTAACAAGATGTTTTAAAAACCAAAAAGATACGAATATTTTTGAACGATTCAACGCCATTGCATTTGTTAATAATTTTCAAATAATTTTGTATTCTGAGGCATTTAGAATTTTCTTTAATATCTGTATTTGATGTCAAAGATGAGTTTGATGTTGAATCAAACTTATAGAAGCAAACTTTCAAAAGCTTTTTAATTAAAAATCTAGAATTTTTGAAAATTTTATTTTACTTACATTTCAAAATATACGAAAAACAATAAATGCTAAATGTCCCATTATTTGCCTACTTCAGTTACTTCCATTTGTCAGCAACTAGTTTTATTTATCTATATTTTGTTAACTAAAATAAAGTTTTATTAATGTTTTGTAAAATAAATTTAATTTTTGCATTGTAAACTAAAATCCTAAGCATCTGTTGTTAGTACTTATATACAGAAGCAGACCGTTCCATTTACAAACTACTTTAATATAGGCTTGTAAGTAGTTTGAACATCTAAATGGAAGGTATAGTTGTTGTACTACGGATTTGCATATGTCTGAATGTTACTGTGTATTATGACTGTATTTTTAAGGGAAAAGAATAAAATTTTAGGAGATCATAACAAATCTATATAAAATACTGAAATAATTAAACAAAATATTGCATTGATATAGATACATAAAAGATAAAAATTTATAAAATTAATAGAAATTATTAATTTGTGAGAAAAATACCAAATAATAGTCGACAAAATTCTCTAAAATTTTATTAATAAGTGATTACTGGCAGTACTCAATGTCATCTTCCAAATTTCAAGTTTGTTTATTTTGTTTCCAAATTTTTTAAATTCGTGTTATGATAAGAAAATTCTAAGCTTTAATTATATTATCTCTTTTCAGTTATAGTCTGAATAAAATTGATTATTTGGTAAAATTTAAAGATGCGAATCCAACTTAATTTTATATGATTTAATATACATACATATGTACATAGACAATGTTAAACATTTTTGATAAAGTTTTGTAGTAAATTCTGTGGAAATTAGCCAAATGCCGATATTAGGAAATTTTGTAAATCGCATTAAGGTAAATATCGGACTTTGCAGCTTCGTAAAATTCATTTGTTAGGTTAATCTGCTTTTTTAAATTAGCTTATGTTTATCTCTAACTCAAGTTGGCCAAAAAATGGGCTATCGGGTTTTGGAAAATTTCCACAGAATTATTAATATAAAATTTGAAATTAATTTCTTTTATATTACTAGATTCCAATTGTTTTCGGAGTACATGATTTAAAATTTACGAGTTTTCTCCAAGTCTTTAAAAATCAAGAAAAAAAATGTTCTGACGGTACTTTTAAAATTTTAATAAGATTTGATTTTCATTCCGTCAATTGTAGATTATAGTTCCATGTACTAATTTAAGTACCAAAAATTTTTTTCGTGATTTAAATAATTTGTGAATTAGTTTGCATCTCTAATATCTACTATACGCTCAAGTTTAATAAGTTTTATTAAAAATATTGTATCATTTCATTCATTTAGTAAATTGAGAAGCTTGGTGATTTGTGGTCAAAATAAATAATTAAATTAATCCTGTAATTAAAATATATTTAATATTTCGTCATTTGAAATTTGAAATCAATAATGATTGGGAATGGTTTACTTAGAACTATAATATTTCAGTTAATATTTTTGATTTTTTTTGGCATTTTGATATGTGCTTTTCCAAATCCAGAAAATATTTCAGAAGTTTTAATTCAAAATAATATTAAAAATAATGAAATAATTGAAGATAACATCAAAAATAAGGATGATGATTCAAAATTTGAACGTGTTCGCTCATCAAATTTAAGCTCTATTGTGAAAGAACATATTGAAAATATTAATAAATATTTGAATAAATCAGCTGATCCATGTGAAGATTTTCATGAATATGCCTGTGGAAATTGGCAAAAATATCATAAAATTCCTCCAGATCATGCATCATACGATTTATTTCATAAATTAAATGATAAATTACGACAATCCTTGCACGATATTTTAACAATACAAACCAATTTAATTAAATCAGATTCTGAAGAAACAAGTATAGAAAAAGTTGGAATATTTTTTGAATCATGTGTTGATACTGATAAAATAAATGAAAGAAAATCGGAACCATTATTAGAATTTTTAAAGAAACTTGGTGGATTTCCATTGTTAGATGAAAATTGGTCGGAAAATACTTTTAATATAGAAAAAATATTAATAGAAATGTCACTTTATGATATGCAAACATTTTTTGCAGTCTCTATATTTCCAGATTTAAGAAATTCTGTTGATTCTGGCAAATATTTAATTTATGTATGGGATATTGATTTAGGATTACCATATAGTTCAGATTATTTAGATTCAGATTATGAGGAACGTTTAACTGCATATCGCATTTATATGACGGAAACATTAAAAGTTTTAAATGCTAATGATAAAAAAATAGAAAAAGTTGTTAAAGAAATTATTGATTTAGAAACAAGAATAATAAATGAGACGAATACAAGAGGATTATCAGTTGAAGAACAATTTATTCCAAAGACAATTGGTATTTTAAATAAAGATTATCCAAAATTCAATTGGTCTTTTTATTTTAACACGCTTTTCAATCGAAATTTTACTGAGGACACAAAAATTATTTTCTTTACTGGACCAAATATACAGGAAACTTATGACATTTTATTTGAAACGGAGAAAAGGATAATGGCTAATTATTTTAATTGGGTAGCCATTAATAAACTTTCGAAATATTTAGGTAAGAAATTCAATACTTTTCGCAACTAAAATTAATGAACTTACGGTTTTTAAAGTTACTTTAACTATAGTTTGTCAATTTTTTGAATGAATTTTTATGAATTGATTAAAATATGACCCCTTGTTTAGACGATCGATTTAAACCAGCAATTAAGCAGTTTGGCAAAGCAATCAGTGGAGCACAACCATTTTCAGAGAATGCTAGGCTTTCATGCGCAACGACAACAAACAAAAATTTAGGAATGGCTGTTAGTGCAATTTATATTAAAGAACATTTTCATGAATCAGCCAAGACAGAAATCGGTGATATTGTTAAATCAATGATTGAAGCTTTTCGACAGAATTTAGATAATACTGTTTGGTTAGACGAGGAAACAAAACTCAAAGCGGAAGAAAAAATTAATAAAACAAGATTTGCATTAGGATATCCGGATTTCTTATTGAATAAAACTGCACTAAATGAATATTATGGGGATTTAGTTATAGAATCTGGAAAATATTTCGAAAACATTTTAAATGTTCGAAAATTTCAAATTACAAAAGGTTTTAAGAAATTAAATAATGATGAAAGTATTTATGAAGATGATTGGTTTGAACCGCCAACAGTTGTTAATGCGTATTTTGAAAATGATAAAAACAGAATTTTACTGCCAGCAAGTTTTTTGCAACCACCAATTTATCATAAAGATTTTCCTAATGCCATAAAGTATGGTGCAATTGGTGCATTCATTGGGCATGAAGTAACACACGGATTCGATTCGAATGGTCGAAGTTTTAATAAAAAAGGAAAATTTGAAAGTTGGTGGACAAATAGCTCTCTGGAATCATTTACAGAAAGGGAACAATGCTTTATTGATCAGTATGATCAATTTTCGCTTTATAATGAATCTATTAGTGGTGATATAAGTAAAGGAGAAAATATAGCTGATAATGCAGGAATTCAGTTAGCATTTAAAGTTTATAATCAATGGTTAAAAACAAGAACAAATATTGAAAAAGAAGCTGAAATGTTACCTGGTTTAGAGTTTCTATCATTAACACAATTATTCTTTTTAAGTTATGCTCAATCATGGTGTGATTATGTTAGACCTGAAGCAGCTATTGCTAAATCATCTGATGAACATCCACCAGGTTCAGTGAGAATTCTGGGAACACTTCAAAATTTTGATGAATTCTCAAAAGCTTTTCAATGTTCGGAAAATTCGAAAATGAATCCTTCTAAAAGATGCAAGTTATGGTAAACATTGAATTTTGTTTTAATATGAACAAAAATTTGAAATTTGTTATAATTTAAAGTGCATTTTGAAGTTAATAATAGAAAATGGAAGTAAATAATATTTTTATAAAATCTAATTCTAAATTTTATTCTGGTTTATTCCTTTTAGATTTATTTTAGTATTTTTCTTTAAAAAATTGAAATAGCCTAAGTTTTCATTTAAGAAATAATAGATTACTGAATAAGTTATTGAACAGCTTATGTATACGTAAAGTAATAAAAGTAAGGGAAATAAAATGGAGTATAGGATTTATTAATTTTTTCATAAAAATTACAACAATTACACGAAATGTTAAATTTTATATTTCGAGATAAAATGAAAAGAAGACTTAATTGAATCTCTAAACAATTATTTTGTAGATGAATTTTCAAACTGTTGTCCCATTTCGAATAAAGACTATCTGAATAAAATACCCTCGTGTCCTTTTACAAAAATAAATATAAAACATACATTGCAAAGAACTTTTAACGAAGGGTCTGGAATGTAAGTCGTGGTCTGGTCACTATAAAAATCATCCTTAATAGTGTACAACTTAATGTACAATGTTTATTATACGATAAAATGTTAAAATATAAAAGGAATAACTCCTATACACAGAAAAAAAAGAGTAGAAAATTTACCTAAAACAATAGTATAAATCACCTAATGAAATGCTTGATTTTCAGCCTCCTAAACTATTTAGCTACATTGCCTAATTTAAATTAGCTGAATTTACTTTTTAATAATTAGGAAAATTAACCAAATAAATTAGCTAATTTATCTACAATACTAGCTAAAACACCTAAACATTTGTCTGGATTTCAACTAAGCAAATAGTTGGTTCACCTAATCTTTTAGTTGAATTATTTTAAAATCTTTTTGGAATTCAATTAAAGAAATTGGAATTTCACCTAAATAAGTAGCTGAAAAATATTCCCTACAATAGATAATATGCCTAATTATTTAGTTATAAGAATCGAAAATATAACTATTTAATTAGATAAGTAAAATAGAGTTTTTACCTATTATATTAGAAAAAGTACCTAAATAAATTCGGCTCTCTTCTAAATTTATTTAGGCTTAATCCTGAAAATAAGAGGATGTTATAAATTAAAAATTAAGTTATGTTTCATTTAATTTTATTCACAACAAAAGAAAAATGTATTATTTTTAAAACATATATAGGTAATCAAAAAAAAACTTATTGGTTTTCAAATCACTAAAAATAATTACGTCATTAATTTGGTATAAAGTATTGTGGACATATAATTTATTTGTGCAACTTAGTTTTTCAAATTTCAAATTTTTCAGGCTCCAAATGTAATGATTGACTTTCTGAAAGTTTTTAACACTCCTGCGTTTTGGTATTTTTTAGATAAACTGTAATACTTTTCTAGTAATTTACCTCGTTGACCTTTAGCTCCAAAGTAAATTTACTAAAAGTAAAACTATATCAAGAATCCAAGTAATTACATTAACGTATAAACAATAAAAAAACAACTACTAACCAAATCGAAAGTTTCGCTTATGCTACTACCTTGCTGCAACGTAGACGTACTCTGTGTATTTGAAAGCCAATTTCCGACTGTATTAGATGTAGATAATGTATCAGAACCTTGTTTTATTTTTTAAATTTTTTAAAATTAATTTCAATCACTAAAAATTTACTTTACAAAAACAAAACTATGCTTCTTAACTATATCAATATTCACCATGTACTAGCTTCTATTCAAATACTTTAAAAATTAGAATACAAAAAAAACTAGCGGTACTTTGAATTTTCTCTTGATAAAACGAGTGTTTTTATGTGAATTCAGCTAATGTTTTCGATATTTCGACTAATGTTTTAGTTAATTTTTTTTTTGGAGCAAAATAAAGTGGCTGAATCACCTAAAGTTATAGTTAAGATATCTAGAAAAGTAGTCATTGAAGAAGAAAAGTAGCGGTACTTTGGTTTTTTTTCTAAATAAAACATTTTGATCTTTTCATAACTCAACTAATGTTTTCGGTAGTTCAGCTAATGTTTTAGTCAATCTTTTGATATAAAATGAAATAGCTGAATCAACTACTGTTGTAGTCAAAATATTTAAAAATGTAGTCATTGATTAGGAATTTATATAAAAACTGTAAATTTATTTTTTGTTTTCTTTTCTAAAATAACCAAATGTTTAGGTGAAATGTCTATTAAAATTAGTTGAATATTTTCAACTACTTATTTTAGATAATACACCTAAAGGATTAGACATATCACCTATTTTTTTTAATATTGCATTCAACTTATTCTAAATAGTTGAGCCAGCTAATAATGAATTTTAAAACAGCTAAAGAAGTTGTCAATACTTCTAATTGTTTATAAAAAACACCTAATTTGTGATCAGCTAATTACGATTAGTTGAAAAATCTAATTCATTTTTTTCTGTGTATCCATAATATTCGATATTAAGAAAAACAAGCTGTAAATATCAGTACCACAGCAAATTTACAACCGCCTAATTAATTCAATAACTTGTGAAATCAATTGGAGTAAGGCTGAAAAATAAAACACACACAGGGTGTTTCTTAACATAAAATTGCTTCCGCTGCTTTGAGCGACTATTCTTATTCAATTAAAACTAGTTATTAAAATAATCCACTACAATTGAATGTCCGTGAAATATTTTGACTTAATTGTTAAAATGTTACTGCAATGCTTACAATTTAGGCCTTTATTCATAATTTTTCTCTCTTATAAAAAATGCTGACCTATAGTATACAGGATAATTTTCAAAAATAATTCAAAACACAAAACTTTTTTAGTTGAATTACTCGTAGTATAACTTCGTGACACTAAAATAAGATTTATTACTTTCTCTTCTTTGACTTTGGTTTTTTCTTATAAAATATGAAATTACGTTCGCCTAATTTTGTCCTTTTTAGACTATTTCTGAAGAATATAAATTATAATTTATTTTCGACTTTCATCTGTTGCAAAGATTAATTAAGTTTTTGTATTTTACCAAAGATTTATTTTTAACGTTATCTCATTTGTAAGAAAATTTTTGCTCTTATTAAAGAGTAAAAGACTTAAGAAATAGTAAAGCGATAAAAAAAATTAAAATTTTGTGCTTGGTGATATTTTTTATGATATTGTGGTACTAGTATAATGTCAGCACTGTGTGCCTTAATTTTGATTTTTATGTTATAAATTATTTATAATTGCAATTACTTGAAAAATTTGTAAGAGTAAAATCGGAGTACTATATAAAATTAGAATAAATTAGATGTTTTACTTTTTAGAATATCTGCTCACTTTATATTCAAGGTGTTGTTGAATGAAATTTTGGCTTATTTCTTGTTTGATTGTGTTACTTTAATTTTACTTCTGTGGTTAGTCTTGTGTTGAAATATAGTTGAGATATATCCAGAAGTTTTTGTGAAACAGAGCGAAAAATTCTTGCAGCAGCTACCAAATACAATTCATAATTTTAGTGAGATTGTCATGGTGTAGGTAGGGTATAATTCAGCCGGCTTGTATGAATTGAATATGTATGATCTCATGTATAAAATGTAACTGGAAAAAGGGTTAATAAGGGTCAATGCTAAACAATACCTAAAAAATTATTAAAACTGCAAAGTAATAAGTTTTTTCTTTTGTTTTTATTTAACCGTATTCTACCATAATTTACATTTTTTCGAAGGATTCATAGGACTATTCAGTGGACATTGAAATGCTTTCGCAAATTCATCAAAATTTTGTAAGGTACCTAGAACTCTAAAAGCACCTGGTGGGTGTACGTCTGCTAATTTTGTTTCTACAGCTTCGGGTCTTATAAAATCGCACCAGGATTGTGCAAAACTCAAAAAGAATAATTGTTCTGGCGCTAAAAATTCCAAGCCTGGTAAAATTTCATTTTGTTTTTCTTCTTCGTTCATAGAATTTAACCATTTCCGATATACTTTAAAAGATAATTGTAAACCACCATTATCTGCTATATTTTCTCGTCTTGTTAGATGACCATTTAAAGAATGATTATATAATAAAAATTTATCATATTGATCAACAAAACATTGTTCTTTTTCCATAAAAAATTCAAGTGATTTATTTGTCCACCAATTACCAATATTACCATCTTTATCAAATGATCTTCCATCAGAATCAAAACCATGTGTTAATTCATGTCCTATAAATGCACCAATTGCACCATAATTCATTGATTTTGGAAAATTTTTATTATAAATTGGTGGTTGTAGAAAGCTAGCTGGCATAATAATACGATTTTTTGGATTTTCAAAATATGCATTCACTACAGTTGGATTTACTGACCATTCATCTTCTGCAACATAATTTTTATCTAATTTACGAAAATCTCTTGCAACTGTAAATTTTCTAATATTTAAAATATTTTCAAAATATTTTCCATTTTGTAATTCCAAATCCTTATAATATTTATTTAGTGCTGTTTCATTTAATAAAAAATTTGGAAATCCTAAATCTAATCCAGTTTTATTAACTTTTATTTCAGCTAAATGCCTTGTTTCATCGTCAAGCCATTCAGAATCATAAAGATTTTCTCGAAAAATATTTTTTATTTCTTGTCCAATTTTAAAAACTTCTGCTTTGGCATTCTCATCAAAATATTTTCTAATATAAATTGCGCTAACAGCTGTACCCAATCTAATATTTGTTGTAGTTGCACAAGAAAGGCCACGATTTTGTGTATCCGATTCAGATCCACTAATTGCCTTACTTAAATTATCTATTGGCACTTTAAATTCATCATCTAAAATGAAATAAACATTAATGAATTAATTAAAATTTAATTTTAAATTTATTGAACATATTCAAATATGGTTGAAATGGTGGTAAAATGATAAATAAAATTTCTAAATTTTGACCAAGTGTACGATTCAAAATTCTTATCCAATAATTTTGAATCGTACAGCATATTGCGCTAGTTTGTTCGTTCTTATTAGAAATCTCGATGAATGTAAACTAACCTTTAAGTTTTCTTTGAAATAATATTGTTCATTCAACTTGTTTTGATTCAAAATATTTGGGATTATTTGTATAAAAAATTTATTACTTGTTGACCAGTTAATCAGTGATTAATAATCAGTGATCAGTGAAAATAATGATCAATTTATCAAATCGAGAAAAAAACCATAAAAATCTCATTAATTCTATTATTAATATGTAATTTAATTACAAATTTGACAAAAAAACAAAACAACTTTTGCGTTGTATAAATTTAAGAGACGCCACCATAACTTACCCAGTAATGGAAAAGTTAAGCTCTGAAAATTCTTTTTGTGCTTTCTGTACCTACATATTTAAAACAGGTTGAAATCGTTAAAATTAAATTAAATTGCTGCTCATTAATAATTCGAACAGTTTATTATTACTATAATACATAAGAACGTTTCAAATGTCTTAAGATAAACGAATACTGTTTTGAATCATAAACATTAAGAATTTTCGATTTCACTTCGTTAATTTCTAAATGACAAAAGTGTCGAAAGAATATGTATGTTGTGATAAATCCTAATTTAAATTAAATATTACTGAACAAAGTGGTTAAAAGAATAAAAGATCGAAGCATGTTCGTAATCTTGTTGGACTAATAAAGCTTTAAGCAGATTTACTAAATTTATTTATTTTTTTAAAGTAACAATGATGGGGGATTGGTATTCTGATATAAATATTTAAATTTTCAGGTGGCACCTTTTTCATTGACTTGTTTAATTTATTAAGGAAGAAGAAATTAAAAAGAAACCACTATGTACTTGAATTTTTATTTTATTTTTGAAATTAAAATTCAGTCAGCGTTTTTATTACGGGTAGATAGATCTTTGTATGATTACAATATTAAAGTAACTTCAAAATAATTTCCCATTTTATTGGAATATTTATTTTTCATTTGCACTGCAAAGCAGTGTTTATTATCTGTATACATGTTATTCACATACATGTATGTGCGGTTATATGTAAATTACTCATTAATTACGTCTGAATATTAAGTGCCAAAATTTTATTCATAAACTATTAATTCAAATAAAATATTTCTATTCTAATCTCATTTTGAAATCTTTTTATTTTAAAATAATCGCATTTATATTTAGAATTTTAATAAATTGAATATTGTGCGGTACACTCAAAAAAACACAATTATGTTGAAGTTCAATTCAAATTTACTCAAATTCTGTGAAAAATAAAAAATTTGTTTTATAATTTTTTGGTACTTAGTTTATGTTAAATATAATATTATTTAACAAGTGTTATATAGTTCATACAACAAATTATCTACATAACAAACTTCTCTAATTATTGATCAATTATAGTGACGGTAGAAGAACTTAATGTTCAATTTAATTTTATGCTTAGCGAATGTTACATTTTTCGCAATTTCTATTCCATAATTTGGAAAACACATATCACACTGCATATTTTTGTTATATTTTAGTTTGTTAGATATATATTGATCAGAACTTAATATTGATCAATTTTATAAGAGCAACTTTTCATACAAGTTTAAAAAACAAAAAACGCTAAAAAAAAGCTTTTAGTTTGTGAAATTTAAATATGTTGAATAAAAGAAAAAAAACTAATTAAATTCAAATTATTTTTCGCTCCAGGAAAAATGATTAAAATTAACAAAAATAGGTGTGTGTTTTCAGTGAAATTCTTGTAAAAATATTAAAAATTTTCCTGAGTGTGTAATCACAATATATACTCAACATTAAAATTTATGGTTTTTACGTTTATTTTAATATAATTTATAAATTAAAATATATTTGAACTTTATTATCAGAAAAGTAATTTTATAAATAGCTAATAAAAAATAAAAACAAAAACTAAAAAAGTTTCCCGCAATTTGATTTAATTGTAATCATATTTAACATTGTATATAATTATATAAAAAATAATAATTATATACTTATGTACTTATCAAATAATTTAATGAATGAATGAATAAAATTAAATATAAAATTAAATATATATATATATATATTTGATTTTCTCACCTAAATATTTAACCAAACGATCAATAGCAATCCAATTAAGATAATTTGCCATAATTCTTTTATCTGTATTAATAACGATATCATAAATTAATTTCAATTTAGGACCAGTAAAAAAACCAATTTTTGTATCATCATTAAAATTGCTATTGAAACTTTTATTTAAATAATATTTCCAATTAAATTTTGGATAATTTTTCATTAAATCACCAATTGTTTCCGATTTATATAATTCTATTAATGTTAATTCTTTAATATCAGTTACATTTGCTAATTTTATTTCTAAATCAATAATTTCATCAGCAACATTTTCAACTTCATATTCATTTGCATTTAAAATTTTTAATATATCAATTATATAAGTACGATATGCATTTAAATGTAAATTATTATCTGATTCTAAATAATCACCTTCATTATCCAATCCTAATGATGGATTTAATATATATATTATAAATTTTTTAGTATTTTCTAAATCAGTATCAACAGCAAAATGAAATATATTTTCCATATCATATAATGATAATTGTATTAAAATTTCTTCTAAATTAAATTCATTTTCATTCCAATTCTTATCTAATAATGGAAAACCATTTAATTTTTTTAAAAATTCTAATAATGGTTGTGATTTTCTATCATTTATTGTATTCATATCAATACATGAATTAAATAATATTCTAGCTAATTCTGTTGTTTTCACAATACTATCATCTGATTTAACTGAATTAATTTCTGTTGTTAAAATATCATATATTGAATCTCTTAATTGATCATTTAATTTATCAAATAAATTATATGAATCATGATCATTTGGTATTTGATGATATCTTATCCAATTACCGCATGTATATTTATAAAAATCTTTACATGGATCAATTGTTGGATCTATATATTTTAATATATTATTAACATGTTCTTTAATATTATCATATGAATTTATTAAATTAGTAGAGGGCATATCGGCAATATCATTATTTACAATAATATAATTACTATTTGGTAAACTATTTATATGAACAATTTTTAATGTTAATTGCATTAAAAATAATTTTATTAATAAATAATTTTTAAACATTTTGTTTTAATATTATTTGTTAACATTAATTATTTAATAAATTTTTAATTTATTATAAATATATTAAATATATTGAGATTATAATTTAGTTATAAATTCTTTATTTGTTTTTTAAAATAAAATTTTATTAAATTTTATAGTTATAATCGATTTTAATTTATTTTGATTTTGTTTCAATAATTTTTATATCACAATTTGAATTTGTATTTTTTTTTAGTTTTTTTAAAACTTTTTAGTTTGCGGACTAAAATAAGACTGTAAGATTATGTACGATTAGAGTAAGATTATAAATGTAAAATTTAAAATCTTTAGAGAACTTTTTGTTTTTTCTGTTTTTGGTTTTGTTTTTTTTTTTTTACATGGTGATAAAACGAGAAAATGAAGCTTTTGCTTGACCATCTGAACTTGAACACTAAAATATTAATAATATGATGTTAAAATTCAAAGCGAGTAATCATTAAATAACAATAAAAAAAAATTAATTTTGTTTTTCTCATTTTTTCTTTTTTTTTTTGTTAATTTTAATGTACAACTGGTTTTGAGAATTTAAAAAAAAAAATAAAAACAAAAGCCATTATTGAGAGGAAAGAGTAAAAAATTTTATTATAAAAATTGTTAAGAACATCAGGCATATTGTAGGCATGCCATAACCCCATATACTCTGTGCTATATTATTTCGAAATTCCAGTTATCAAATTCAGCTTGTGTTTTTTAAAGGGAACTCTTATTCAATAATATCGATGGTCCATAGAGAAATTCTTTAAATATTTTCTTAAAATGTATATTAATTGAAGCTTACAAAATCGAAATTCATTTTTCCAATAAGTTTGTACTCGTATGTGCGACAATTTTATGAGCTTTTATTTGTACATTGTGTGTGAAAAATGCCCTTTACAAATTTATCATTAATTACAATAAAAAAAACGAAATTGTATGATTAATTTAAATAGTATAAATAAATTGATTTAAGAAATAAATTTGGATCAAACCTAACAATAGGCTTCTTGAATAAGTGAAAATATTTTTATTTTTTTTTAAACGATCTAATATACTAGCTATAATAGCAATTCAAATGATACAAATTTTACAATAAAAATTTACTTTTAACAAAAAAAAAAATTTAATCATGTTATAAATTGGAAAATATGGTCGAAAATTAGTAAACAAGAAGTTAGTATTGTATAAAAAATAAAAGATTTACCTGTAACCAAAATTTCAGTGTCTAACTTAAAGGACACGGAATTTTTGTAAGCAGACACAACAGCAGACAGATTTTTGTAACAATTATTGAATTCGCAGCACTTCGTTATCAAATACATTGAATGCCATTGAAGTTATGTAAAGCTCGACACAAAATTTAATGTTATTTTGGAAATGTTCTGAAAAATTTAAAAGTGTATTTAACATTTTCAACTAATAACAAAGATTAACCATCTTTGATTTTTGGTCTAAATGGTCATTTACTCTTGGTCTATGATTCTTGTTCTAACTTTAATTTTGAAATATATAAAATTTTCATTAATAAACTAGCTGCCCTCTACATATTTTAGGTATTCATACTATGATTCTAGAAATTAGAAGTGGATTTGTAAAGGTTCTTCATCTAATTAGTTTTTTTTTTCTTCTTTTAAGTAATTGATTTTTTTTTTTAATTTACAATTAAACAATTAATCATTTATCCATTTAAAATATTATGTATATATGGTGTATGTATGACTACATTTATCTATGAAATATTACGTAGCTATTTTATTAAAGCTTCTTAATTACGTTGTAATTACACGAGCGTTAATAATTTTTTAAAAATTAAGATTTAAAGTTAATGTCTCACAATGGATTTTTTTTTAACATGAAATGGGAGTTTTCTTTTCAATTTACGCTTTGAACTTTTGTGTTCTTAAAACGTGCGTTGAATCATCATTTGGCATACTTTTTTTTTCCTATATGAAACAGGTTAGCGAAAGTTGGAAAGAAAAGCAAAGGAAATATTTTTTTTTTTTGTAAATTTTTATGGATTTTAGGAAATAAGGCTTGTTTTGTGATTTTTTATGTATTACAATAAAATTATTGAATTTTTCACTAAAGAGTTTTTAAATTGCTTGTTTGAATGAAGCGGTGAAACGAGATTTTTAAAATTATCTTATGTGCAAATTTAGAATTTAAACTAAAGACATCCTAATTTTTTTTTACAGAACGATACTAGCGAAATATATACATATGCCTTGGTGGATTAAAATAATATTTAAATATTATCGATCAGAGTTTTCGACTGGAAACGCCAGACCCCACACTTTAATATAAAAACTTTAACCACAAAGTTTAATATGGAAACTTTGATTTTATATAATAAACCAAATAACAAGAATCTTGGGAGCTCGGTTTAAGTATATTAGGACGCCCATAGAAACTCTAGAAATTTCTTTTTTTTTTTTTTTTTTTTATAAATATCGATTTACATCTTCAATTTTAAAACTAACATATAGACTTACCATATAGCAACATACTACTAAAAATTTACAAACTTTTATAACATAGTTACAGTATATCACAGTTACGACAATTTTTGCTAATTATTATTTTAAAAAATTAAATTTTAGATTTAGTTAGAGACTTAATAGAATCATTCCCCAATAGACTTCGGAAAATTATATAGACGCCCAAACCGAAAACATGTTATTAGATATTACAATTACTTTGATTTAAAGTATAATATTAAATTTATTTCCCTTTATACCGTTCTTAAAGGGCATATTAGTTTCAATCTGTCCATCCGTCCGTCCGTCCGTCCGTGGACATGTTTACAAAACTTTTACACCCTTGAAGGTGAAAAGCTGACATTTCATGTGTACATAGATGTTTACTAGAAACTTATTTTTGTAGAAGAAAATTTTTACCTATCTCCCCCCTCTAGAAGTTATACCCCCCCCCCCCCCCCCCCCCCCTCCCCAAAACCCTAAAAATGTCATTTTTCAACTATTTATTGCAACGAAACCATAACCATTTTTTAAATTTTGCAAACGCAGAAAGTAGTAGTTAGCATATCATCTACCGCGGCATACTATGTTTTCCAAATTTTTGATATCGTTATTCTTCAGACCCAAGCTCGTAGGAGTCTGAAATTTTAGCAGTTTTTAGTTTTTTTTTTTTAATTTTACAAAATTGCAGCCGACATTTACATATTCATTATACAATTATATTTTATAGAGTGAAATGTAATCATGAAAATAATAATGTGAAAATTCTGAAACAACCGAACATTCTGAACTGAATAAACTTCTGAGAAATTATTCTTTATTTCATACAGAAATTGAGAAGGGATTCCTTAATTTCTTTTTAGTTGCGTTAATATGCACTTGAAGAGAAAGAAAAGTTTATTTTTCTTTTATTATTATTAATTTTGCAATAATTGTATTCTATCCACGCCAATACGATAAGGCGATATTGTATTATTGATACTAGCCATTGTAATATTACAAGGACGCCAAAAACAATCATCACGAAAATATTTTATCCTGGAAAATGAAACTTGTAAATAGAAAACGGATATTTTTATACTACAACGTATATGTGTGTACGTATCAATATAAACACTCAACTTTATAGAAGTGTGTGAAGTTGTTTTTATGTGTGTATATTGAAATATATACATAATATTTCTGTACTTATTCCAACAGTCAATTTTTATGCATCATGTACTCCTACAGTAAATATTTAAATTAAAAATAAAATTGCAAATTTTATATTAATGCTTATTCGATGAATATGACAATTGCCGTATTAAAAAATGACATAAGAAATTTATGATTTTTTAAGCATGAATATTTTTTTAGAGGGTGTAAAAAATGAAAAAAAAATTTATTAAATAACAACAATTTTTAAATTTATTATATAAATATTATATAATATGATTTATCGTTTTCAAACGTAATTATTTCCCCCATCCTGTTTTGTATAACACCTTCGATTTAGCAGAATCAATAATATGTTGGCGTGCCATTTCAAATTTATATTAGTATAAAAGTAAATACACATATATGTACATACACCAATATGTATTTTTATAAACATAAATCAAAGGTTGATTGAAAGATAATAATCGCGTTTTTTAAATATTTATGTACATTTGTATGTAAAAAAGGAAAACAATTATATTAACAATTCTATGAAATTACATTACACTTTAATTGTGAACTTATGTATTTGGATTTATAATTTATGAGAAATACCCATATGAATTGTAGGGAATCAAAATTAAATCCAACAAAAAAAATTTCAAGTTCTACTACGGTAATATAAATCTTTCATATAAGGGAAGTAGTGATGCATGTATCTGTGAATATTATTTACACTTCACATCACAGACCCAACATAGTTTTATACATAGTTTCGTGATAAAAAAATCAGGTTATATAATCAAAATAATTGAATTATACTATATATACACGAAACGCGCTATATTTAAACAACGAGTCAAAGCAATAATACTCTGATATACTCAGATTTAAGTACTCTGTATATGTTATAATGTCTATAGATATTGGGAATTGAAATAAATATTTGCATTATAATTGAACTTAAAGCGTTTGTGCTTTGATTTTTTCCAATTAAGTGTTGTTTGCTTTTAATTTACTTATTTTTTCGATATTTAATAAGTTGTGTTTGGATAAAAGTTACCTTCAACATAAATTCCTGTTCTTTATATACACGAAAATTGAATTGTAAATGGGTAAGAGCATGATTATGGGAGAGCATTTTAGATAATTATATCGCGGTTTTTTGTTCTACTTATCAAATATAAGATAATAAAATAGAACGCAAGTGAAATGAAATTTAATATTACAATTTATGCCACCGTGTTTTAAATGCTCACATAACTCTTATATAATTTTGAAATTGTGTGAGAGAATTTCAAAAATCATAAAATTTTAAAATGTTAATTCAGATGTTAAACCTTTACATTCAGATTGTATATAGATCACATTTAAATCATGTATATATATATGAACGGCAGAATACTTCTATAAATTTCATATTATACTTTTGTATAATACTGTAATCTATACATGTACATTGTAAACTCTATTTTTTAACTGCTGATCTATTTATTAACTTAATATGACGCATATGATACGTATACGTATAAACGAAAAGAAAACATGTGAGAAAAAAAATATTATTCATTCATTCAAATAATTTCGTTATACTCGTACACATAATATAACAGATACGGTTTATGGAAAATCTGAATTTGTTTAAATACGAGTAAAAAATTGTAAATACAAAATTTTACATATACAAGTATATTTGTGAATACATAAAATATATTTTTCTGTTATGTAAATATTGAATAAATAAATTATTGAATAAGCTTTGTTGACATTATAATAATAAGAAAAATATTGTAACAGATGTATTACAGTGATTTAATCACGCCATTGTCCAAGTCGTGTATAAAACAATAAAAATTTTTATGAATCTATAATTTTTATTTATGTTATAAATGAATATCCTTTTGATATAATAAATAAAAAATGTGGTATAGTCAGCAGATAACCGACTGCACAGTGTATTTTCTCGTTTGGAGAAAGTGTTGCACAACTTTATGAAAATAGAAATTTAGCTCTTAGATGGTTCTGTTATCATTTATGGTTATGGAACATAATTCTTTTTTCATAAACAAATTAAACTCAGATATGAATTTTCATGAAAATGTAGTTCAGCCATAACTGAGATACACGCGAGCACACACAAAAGTAAATTCATTAAAAATAATTTATTTATATTTCCTGCCACGGGGAAATGTAATTTTGTTGAGAACTCGACATTTGGTGCTATCACTGCTATCATGTAACCTCCCTGGTATTGTGTACTATATGCTATGCGCTCGATTAAAAAAATATATTATACTTACATAAAATTAAGTTATAAAATTGTAGTGCTAAAATAATGTGCAAAGAATTACTAAAATAAGTAAAAAGTATGTGGCTATACCCTTGTTATGTATTATTAAAAATTACGATATTAAAATAAAGGAAAATTAAATGAATTTCAAAAATTTCAAGAATTAATCAAGAATAATGATTAAAATTTTAGAACGAGAATAATATGGGAATGCAAAGTGATATAAATTTTAATTGCGGTGAGTATTTTATTTTGTCGTTAAGAATATTTCAAATGAAAATTATAGGAGATTTTAGGAACTGAAGAATAATATTTCTAGAAACGAGCAGTGAAAATAAAAATAATAGTGAATCTCCTATTTAAATCTATTAGAAATTTCATCTAGTTAAGAAATTTCTACTAATGATGAAAATGTTCTTCTAAAATTTATTTCAAATTTTAAGTTAACCTAATAACCTTGATTGTTATTAGTTAATTTATCTACATACAAATATGCCAATTTAATTCTTAGTACAGATTTACTTTCTTTTCAATTCGATTTACAATTATATTTTAAATTTTAGGAAATTCCAAAAAATATTTTTAGCTAAGCACGTGTAAAATTGGGTTCTATTGAAAAAAATTTTTGGTATATTGATGCAACAATCAGTGACGAAATGTAAAATTCCGAGAAAACTCGTTATTTCCTGGTACATTGACAATAATGTATTTTAGTACTGAAAGTTCAGTAGTAACTAGTAGACACTCCATTATATTGTCCGATTGAGCTCAAATATAAAATCAAGAGAATACGGCATTTTTTCCTTAAAAATAATAGTATTAAAGTTCCAATTGCTGAAGCATAACCCACTCCAAAAGTTAATCAAATCGCAACATGTAAAACCGATATACAAATTTTCATTCAAATTAGAAGTACATAGACGGACGGAGAAATCTTTTTAAAAACAGTTTACTGAAGTTTTTCTTTAACGAATAAACGTCCTCTCGTAAAAAATTCAAGATGGGAAATTTGGTGCTATCACATAAGCGTTTTGATTATGTGCAAAGCGATACGTCCATAGGACGTTGTGGCCTAAAAATATGCAATTTTTAGCATCGCCAAAAAATTCATCAAATTACATAGTATCAATAAAATACTAAGAATTTGCTATAGTACACTGATGAAATTAAATGCGTTTCAGCTAGGTTACAATATAAAAATTTTTCAGCAAACAATTTGTTCAATTTTAATTTAAATGGCTATGATTTTCTATTGATTTTTATTTCTTTATTGTTTTAAGTAGTTTTTATTCTATAAAGAGTCTCTTCAAAAATATTAAGAAATTTAATATTTCTCTTACATATGTAAATATTGAAGATTATATTAGTAGTAATAAATTTTCATAAAAGTAGAGAAACTGTTGAATCCTAAGGCCGATTCAATCGTAAATTAAACAAAGTCAGGCATAGGGTTGAAATTACTATAATGTAATTTTCGTTTACAAAAGATTAATTAAGAATTGTTAATCTTGTAAATTTATAATTAATGTCTGGCATTGTAATTTTTCTGATTATTCAATACTTTCGTATTCAGTAGAAATTTTACAGAATTTTAATTGCTTTTGAGTTCGGATTTATTTATTTTAAGTACATAAATTTTAGTGTAAAGATAGTAGATAAGTTTTAGTGAATTTTTTTATGTAAAAGTTATTTCTTTTGCATATATGCATGTTAAGACAAAATTAATGTATTCTAAAGGAATATGCTATAAAATACTAGTAGAAATAAAATTATTTTCATTTTTAATATTACAACATTAATTCGTTAATATACACACGTACATTGGCATTCTTTTATGGTCATACATAAAATTTAAACGTTAATGCACTAAGTTTAAGAATCAATCAGCCATTTACCAGATCTTGATTTAACAAACAAATAAACTTATGTGTTTAGTGACAAGTTATGTGTATTCGTGTTTCCACTATATCTGCTGACAGCATTACATATAATATTAAGATAGGTATTGGAATCACATCAAATTTCAGGAGGTGTGTTGTTATTAGCGAAATATCGGTACACTCTTAAGTTATGCTCTGCCAGTTGTGCACACTTGTTAGTCAGTATGACTGAGTCGATTTTTATGAAAGTTCATTTTCCACATTTGTAAGTTGAGGTGGATAAAATAACCAGAACTAATATAATAAAGGCTCATTCAAAATTTTTGATCATATTTCAGACAAAAATGTAGAATTTATCAGCAGTTTTTGCTATTTTAATAGCATCATAACATTTAATGAAAAGTTTGAAGAAAGCGTAAAACACATGCTCAAGAAGGCAAGAGCAGCATTCGGTATGTAGAACGATAAAACTTAGAATAGTTTTGGCTTTGTTAAATTAGTTCTAAAATACGGTATTCATATTTTGCTGTAATTAACTTGGAAGTATTCATCAATAGAAAAAAAAATAAAAACAAATGTAAGGAACTCTGAATACTACTAGGAAAGAACTCGCAATTAGTATGTCTTTACAAAGAATCGAACGACTTAGAAATGCTTTGCTTATATCCGTTATTTGGCGAATTAATTAAAGAACTTGGTTTTTCTTACCGGATCACTCAGACAAATATCCAATAATGGAACAAGATTAAGATGTTAGGTGAGATAAATTTACTAGTGAGTGCAAATAAAAATATGCTTGGTCGTCGATATTGCACTGTACATATCAAGCTTTTATTTTTATCTGAAAAACGTGATAAGATTGTAAATAAGAAAACTTGTCAAGAATATTTGCAGTTTATTAAACTCTTTTAGTTTTTTACATTTATTTTTGGGTTTTTACAATTATTTTATGGGCACGCAAAGATTATTTTTATAGTTTTATAATATGGTTTATTGAATGCGTATGTATGAAGACAAAATATAAATTTTTTTATGACACATACGACTTGCAAATTTAAAAAAGTTCTTTTATATACTGCGAACCAAACTGAAATTACAATATAAATGTTTGCTTGTTTGTGAAAATTGAACAAAATTGGTTTAGGAGAAATTCAGTTGATAAACTTATAATTTGATTGTTCTTGATAAATTTTCCATCAATAGTCATTGTATTCATTTTAATTACTGACAATTTGGCTATTTTAGTATTAACTGAAATTTTTAGTACGATGACTCCAATTTTTTCTTGTTGTTGATTCAATCTTAAGATCATTTTCATAAAAATTGTCTTATGGATAATGGATTGTAAAGGTTGGATAATGGATTTTTTGTTGTGGTGCATTGTTTTCAGCGTTTATACAAATGTTTTTGTAACATGCTTTTGGATGAATTCAAGTGATAAATATTTAAGAAAGCTCAAAGTTTAACTAAAAGAAAAAATCCAGATTTCCAGATAAGTAAGAAAATTGTACTTTTGCTTCTGATAAAATTCTAAGCTCTAGTTTGGTTTAATAGATTTAAGGAATTTACCGCATAAACTCAATTTAGATATTATTATTGTACGGTTTTAACTAAAAAATTATTTAATTCCTTAATAGCTTAACAATATTGAACTAATGAAAATTTTGACAATATGAAAAATAAAAGAATTTTTCTTATCCTTTTCGTTATACATATGTATGTGTTGCTATAGTTGTTTTTCATTAAAAGAAGCTTAAAACAAATAACAATAGAAATTTAATTTGAGATAAAATTTAAGGGATTCCACGCACTCGAATACAAAATAAATGTTAAAGATTAGTCTTAAGTTTTACAAATGATTCCAATATAAAAAATAAATAGAAGCGATAAATTTCTTTCAATATTGTCACTGATAAAAATCTGAAAAAGATGCTTCAGGAAGAAAAACAGTTTTCATATTATCAGGTTTTCCTTTTTCGAAAACGTGACAAAAAATACGCGTTTATCACTTTTTTTTCCAATGCCATCATTTTACTTATGTTTTCGTTAATATTTGTTTCGTGTGTATTATAAAATAGTTTTAACATTTATGAGAGCAGAGTTATTTTTTAATTCTATTTTGAGAAAGCGTATAGTATAAAATCTGAGTTGTTATTACAATTTTGAAGAAGAGAGTCGATGCATGCTTTTATTAAGACAGAAAATTTTAAAGGTATCTTCAAATTGGGTATATTTTAAGAAATAATTACAATTGTAATCTCGATTAAGTCAAGACCAAGGTGAGAAACAAAATTTTTTAATAATTTGGCGAATAAAATTTTTATTAGAAATTCAGTCATCTACTTCACATTTATTTTCAATTGTTTTTCTGAGACACTTCTTTGTTATACGAACTAATAAAGAAGCACCGCTGCATCAACCGCCGAGAAGAAATCAAGGATATTTAAAGAAACGTTAAAAAATTCATGAAAAAGTTTTTGTAAAATCAAATTGTAGAAATTCTAACTTAGAGTTTTAGGCAACAAACAGCAAGTTTTTTTCTTTTTTTGTTCTATTTTAAAGGTATTGCCTTATATTACTGGAATGTTTTTTTGGATTTAAAAAAAATGTTATTTAAAGTTTTGGAAATCTTTTTGTTTGATTTCTTCTTCAAACATTGGTGTCCTTGAAGATAATCCTGAAAAAGCCGCAAATAATATTATATTCATATATATATATATACTTGTAATGTTACAAATTATATATTAATTTACGAATTTATGTATGTATATATTATATGTGGGAAACGTGCCTACAAATTTTTTTATAAGTAGGCGGAAAATTCACGTATATATATATAAAATAAATTAAAAATAAAATATGTTCTTGACTTGAATGTATAGAGATATGCGAGAATACATAAACATCATATAACTCTTAATAATTCCCATCTATACTCACATATGGATGTACTTATAAGAAAACTTTATAAATATTTTTATATAAAATATTTTTGTATAAATCTGCAGAGTGTTAAGGCTGTTTTTAAATTTGAGCATGTGCGAATTAATCTATTAATTTCGGATTTTCGTTTATTCAAGGTCAGAAAATTTTCATATATTTTGGAATTTTTATGAATGAAATAAATATCACGCGTTTATATAAATATTATGTACATTATTATGTATGAATTTTTATGAAACCCTAAGATCTAATTCAAAACAAATTAACTCTAATCATTTATTTTAATTTTAAATTCACTATTCAAATCTCAATTTTGTAATACAAAATATTAAAATTTCTTGGAATTTTTAAAAGTAAAAGCAAGGCTATGCGTAACTTATTCTTTATAGAGACTGATAAAGAATTCTAATGCATGAACAAGTAAATGTTTGAATTAAATTGAAAGTCAAATGATAAAATTAATATGCAAGAAGAAAACTTATAATTCCTATAACATTTTTTCCATAAAAAGAAAACCAAAGTATTCTTGCATATCATTCCATTTCACTTTCATGAATAATTTATGACATTTTTTTTACATGGTCTGCTTTTTTTTGGATAAGTTTTTTTTTTCGAATTTTAAATTTCTTTTGAAATAATCCTCTTTAAATATTATGTGAAACAATTGCAATATATTTCTTGCTAATTCAAGTCTACAGTTGTTGTTACAGAAAAAAACTTGAAATCAGAAATATTTAAGACGAATCAAACCAACAATTTGTAAAGTAGCACTTTTCCCTTCAACATTCACATTCTAAAACATGTATGTTAAATTATTGCATACCTTTAATATTATAATGGTCCAATTTGACGGTTAAATAAGTGAGTTAAATGCGTTTTCTGGGTAAATTAAGAGAGATAGAGTGATTTTCAAGTGTTTTACGCGGTCACTGGGAAATCATAGAATTCACTAATAAATGATAATAAGCTGTACCAAAAATATTTTTTGCGTTTTTTGACCACACCACAACCTTGTCAAAATTATGTGTTCATTGTTTTAATACGAGGAATTCATATATTAAATTTCAATGAATCGATTATTTCTCTTTATATACACATATAAATGTATAAAATGTATATTTGGCCCGTAGTAAACGTCCAGTTGCTTATCCAAAGCTTATATATGAAATTTCAAGTAAATCGGTTGAATATTTTCTTCAAAATGGTCAAAAATGTAAAATAGGCCCGCTAAAAAGTGCAGTTTCCGAGGCCTGTTGATCAATCCGAAAAGTTATCAATCCGTGCCATGGTTGAAATAAAGTTGCATATAAAATTTCATTAAAATCGGTTAAGCCGAACTTGAGATACACGCATGCACACATAGACCGACAGACCGACAGGTTGCTAAAAATAGTTTACTTACACTTCCCTACTATGGATAAGTGCATTCCCACCGAAAACTCGATATGCAAAATTTGTTGCCATCACATAACCTACCTATTGTATACACAATACGG
The DNA here is from genome assembly GCF_029603195.1 of Condylostylus longicornis. Taxonomy (NCBI): domain Eukaryota; kingdom Metazoa; phylum Arthropoda; class Insecta; order Diptera; family Dolichopodidae; genus Condylostylus; species Condylostylus longicornis. The sequence continues at coordinate 12,515,763 of NW_026577973.1, read as the reverse complement.
TCGGTAAAAAGGGTTTCTGACCGTACTCCGACCTTATCAAAAAAGGGTTTCTGAACTTACCTCAACATTAAAATCGCTCTATCTCTTTTGGTTTAATCAGAAAACGCATTTAAAATTTACTATGGCATACTAAGTTGGCGGAATCTGTGATTTCTTAGTGGTCACGAAAAACACATGGAATCGCTCTTTCTCTTCTAGTTTAACCAGAAAAAGCATTTAAGATTTTTAAAAAAATTTTTTAAATGTTTCCAGAAATATTTTTACTGCAATTTATTTCCATATATTGGCGGAATCTATGGGTTCCCAATGAACAAATGTACGAATCGCTCTGTGTTAATAAAAATTAAATTTCAATGTGAATTACTTCAACCTCCAAATACTTGTAAAACAAAATTAAACGCTGTTACTTAACTTTTGCTCTATTACTATTTTAATTAATAAATCAAAATGCTTAAATACAAGATGCACACCCATATTATTCTAATATAAATATATTCGCAATACATGAATGTTGTGTGTGTATTCCTAAAGTATATTAATTTTTTTCTATATTAAACAATCAATAGTACTACTATAACTAGACACTATACAAAACTGGACGAACAATAAGAATGGCGGAATAGAAAACAAATCCAATGCAAACTCCTTCCTGTTTCAGAAAGGATGAAAAATTGATAAAAAAAATTCCCAGTATACAAAATAAAAAAAAAGATCTGATTGAGCTCAGATGTTTTTAATGTTTTCTCATAAAACGGCTGCAATGCGGTAAAGTTTTCTCGTGTATTATTGGTCTTCATCATTTTCTTCATTAGTTCATATTTCATGAAATTAACAGAAAAAAAGTAAAAATAAAAGAAAAAAAAAACCCAAACTATATCAAGGCAAAATTAATAATAAAAGAAAATTTATTATAAGATCATAGTATATAGGTATACCAATACAGGTGAGTAATAATATAATTTTTACTTAAAATTCTTGATATCGTTATTATTTATACATACTCGTAATACCATATTCCATAGAATTGAATTCATATTTCGTAAAATGTAAGGATACAGATGCTTATAGAGAGAAATTCATTTTATAAAATTTAATTTATTTCTAATATTCTTTAATTGAAAATTTCTGCTTCATTTTGGGTGCTCTTTAAAAACTGCAGGTTATATTTTTAAATTTTTTTTTAACTTGTTCATTGGAAAATATTTCTCGTTATTATTTCATTCTGAATGATCAATTTATTAAAAATATATTATATAATATTTGAGGTTTATTTATTAGAAAACTCTCTTAAAAAAATTTATTATAATTAATAAAAGAAATTTTTTATATTTATTAAAGGAGTAAAATCCTTTTCAACATTTAATTAATTTTTTCTCATAAATGTAATTAAAAATAAAGTGTATGAGAAGAAAACTGTAAGTATATATGATTTTTAATAAAATGTTATAGGTCATATCTTTGTATATGTGGTTTGTACTTTATGATTATAATTTGGTTTGAAAAATAATTCAGGAAAAGATTTGGAATTGAATAGTTCGTTTATTCTAAATTGAATAGGATTGCAATGAGGAAAGAAAATCCATTATTTTGATTTTTATAAAAAAATTTAAAATTACCAATTACGCAAGGACATAATTGTCAATTTTATTGTTGTCTTATTTAATTTAATTTCTTCAAAACAGAAAGACATTCCTTTAACACTCACATTATGCCTATTTACTTGTATATATGATTTTTATTTTATAAATCGATTTTAGCATATAAGTGAAAGTGTTTGTGTGTATTAACTAATTAAAATATTGAGCTCGTAATGTGCATAACTACGAATTCTCTTGACAATAAACATATTATGTTGTCCAATAAAGTAAGTATATTATATAATATAATATGGAGATCAATGTGAAATAATAAACTATATTGGATTAATAATGACATACTTATGCTCACGTTTAAGGAGGGTAATTTGCCATTACAGTAGAACTGCCAAATTATGCTTAAATAAAATTTAATGTGAATATGCCAGTAAAATTGTGGTTTGACATAGAAATATAATAAGTTTGATTACTTCGCAAAAAATAAAAAAATATACAATTTCTAATGAATTTTAAATTAATTAATTTTCGTTAAATATTTAAGGATATCAGTGAAATACTACAATACTAAATAATAATTGAGAATAAAAAAAAATTCTTTAAATTCTTTTAATTCTTTATTTTATTCATAATTTTATGGAAAACTTAGAAACTTTACTTTTCCATATATGATCAATGACCAACATTATAGAGAATGAAAAAGAAGAAATAAGTTAACGAAATGTCGTAAAAAATTAGACTAAATGATATCCTAAAGAAAATCAACATTAAAATATACTACAGGGAAATTAATAGCAACATATTCACAAAATCCATAGGCACATATAACAAAAAAGGATAAGTATAAAAGCATTACTGTGTTTCCTATACATATTTCATTGGATCATTGATTTTCTAGAGGCACTTATGTGATTAATGAAAATTTATTCATGATGATAGCTAATTATTATTTAGTTTTCCCAGATTTTTCTCTATATATATATATAAGCATTTATGATTGTCATATAAGTACAATTAATAAAATTTCAATATAAAAATATTGCTAATTAAAAAAATTCTTGGTGAGAATTTTTATTAATTCAATATGATAATTTTACAAGGGTATACTTTTTATTCATTTTTGCATACATACATACATATATATGTTCATAATTTATATAATGTATTTATATATGAAAAAATTCCTATATATAATGTATATTTAATCAGCTATAGATAATTAATTCATGTGTAAATTGCAAATATATTTGATAATTATTACAAATTCGATAATATCGTAAATTTCATTTTATGAAATTATAATATTATCGAATAAATATAAATTTATCTAGAGTGTTAGTTGAAATATGCATAAGTGTGTACACTTACGTTTTCATTTAAATATATATTCATTTTTCATCAATTTGAGAAATCGTTTTGATAAAGAAAGAAAACTAAACTTTAACTAGAGAATGAAAAATCATGATCCCTTTAAATTTTAAATTTTGTTATACGTTTTAAATTTTAATGAATTTGTCGAAACAATGTAGTAATGATCCCGATGACTACTGCTTATAAATGTTTTGTACAGCTGTTTTATGGTACTTACTGTAATTTTGACATGTGAATGCGAATGGAATGCGAATTTTTTAATTTCGGAATAACAAAATTTTTAATTCCAAATAGCTCCTTTATTTATTTATACTTAATATGGGAACAAAATTTTATTTATACTTAATATGGGAACATAAATATATGGGAACAAATTATTCTCAATTATTTTTACATATAACATTGAATTATTACTAAAATTTAATTTGATGTAAATTTTATGTCTAAAGTTTTGAAATATTTGAAGTACATATAATAATATACAAATTTTAAATAAAATAGCACAACTATTAAATTAATTATTGTATTGATTAAAAAATCTTATATTTCTGGGATTCATCTCGAATATGGGTTGCTCTAGGCTAGACACTGGTTGCTGGGGCTTGGGAGTGGGCACAAAAGATCTTTTTTTCGTCCCATTTCTGCAATCTATAATCTATGTTTAAAATAAATAATAATATAAAAATTTCAGTTTCAATAGATTATTGTTGTTGCTTATAGAAACTGTAATTATTATAATGTCTGAATATTTATTAATAAGATAGTCTATTAATTTTAAATTAATTTTTTAAGTAAAATTCATAAGAAAATTTGAAAATTGAAAGAAGTTTGCCTACAGTCACTCAGGTGGTCATGTATATCTTTGTATATGACAAAATTTTTGTATTATTATAGCTAGGATCTAGATGAACTTATCATTATGTTTTGATTTTAAAATATTTAAAAAACATGAAATTAGACTACTTCTAAAATTTCAGCCAAAAAATTAATTTTTTCACTTACGTTATGTATGTATACTTAATTATTTTTACAAAATATTAACGGAAATCATCCGGGTGATCGTCTTTGTCTATACGAAGGTTAATGTCATTAAATTTCAATAAGTTTTGTAGATTATCTATGACCATAGATAATCCGTAAACTTCCTATAATCCGTAAACTATTCCGTAAAATATTAACGGAAATCATCCGGGTGATCGTCTTTGTCTATACGAAGGTTAATGTCATTAAATTTCAATAAGTTTTGTAGATTATCTATGGTCATAGGAATAATATTTAATTTCTATAGTTTATTTTTATACTAAGGTATTAGTATTCCTTAAGAACAAATAACGTAACCAAGATCCACTTTTCAGTACACACCTTAATACATTTTGTTAAACTAAAATTATTCGAATTGCCATTGTGTTACTATACGTTCAATTTATTTCTAAACACCTAATAATTTAAATATTATGTAATCAAAGCCTGATGCCTTAAATTACAATTACTTTTATATTATAAATTCTTTCAATTTTTTTTATTAATTTCTTTCTCAGACCGCGTTAATGTTTAACTATAATTTATGTATATAAAGAAAGTACTTATCCGGTTGATGGCCTACATTTTCGCAATAATATTACATGGGTATAGATCCTTTATATAATTTGTATATATATATATATAAAAGTTAACTGAAATTTACAAACGAAATTAAACAGGTTATACGAAAATGAGTGAAATTTAACAATTTCTTTGACATTTTTAAACTTTTCATCTTAATTTTTATAATTTTGTTTTTTATTTTTTGAGAAGTAGTTGAGTCTACAGTAAATATGTTTGTATGTATAAATAAAAAGAAACCAAGCAAATATTAAGAAAAACCAAAAAAAAAAAGAAATGTTTTTTTACCCTACTTTATAGTTTTTGATTTAAAAACGACAAACAGGCATGAAATGTTTCTCTCTTATATAAGATTCTTTGTAATTCAAAATTTCTTTGATCTTAAAACTTTTACTGAAAAAAAAGTTGTTGACTCTAATAGAAAGTTACATTAAACAAAGCGAAAAATGTGAAGAGGAAAGGAAAAAAAGAAAATGAAAAATTCGAAAAAGTTGTAAAAGTTTTACACATTTTTCAGTGATTTTTTTTTTTTGCAGAGTGTTTTGTTCTGTATTACACACATTAATGCAGAGTAAAAAAATTTTGCAACTTAAAAAATGTTACGGAAAATAATCGGAAACAAATAAACACCTCTTGTAATTAAAGTTCAAATTTTATAATTAAAATTTTCAATTAAAGAAGATCGAACGAAATTACATACAAAAAAACTTATTGGAGGGGGAATCGAAAGGGACTGAAAGTTTTTTCGGCCACAAAATCACTTAGATGGGTTTTGTTAAATTAAAACTAAAATTTTTCTAAATATTCCGGCTTTTACACTATTCATACTTTACTTCGTGACATAATAAATTTAAATAGCAATGAGCTAATAAATACTTATATGTTAATGGCTAGTGTACATACTTACATATTAATTAGCTAGATTCAAAATATAACTTTATAGCTAGTTTTGAAAATTGTTCTAAATTTTGTACAGAATTTTTATGACTTCCAGTGTTTGAAAATTTTTCAGTGATAGAAATGACAGGTTTAACATCCCACAGTGTCCATCTTTAAAAGGTTTTACTATTATATAAAAATATGAAATTTTTCATGTTTTGTAGTTTACATATATATGTATGTTTGTATGTATGTATATGCAAAAATATTATTAATGTGCAATAATTGCTCATTTTGGCGCAAATTTATTCAATATAATAGAAATCAATTTATGAGTAGTTTCGATTTAGTTAAGTCTTGCCATTCTATTAAGACGTAATAAAAGGAGAAATGTGAATTTAATCGCTATAAGCAAAATCAATATTACGGAATCAAAATTTGTGATAAAGACTACGTTTTGCCTAGTACTATGCAAAAAAAAAATAAAATATTTTTAAGGTCACTCATTTGTGATAGCACAATCTGTGGCCAAGAAAGACCTACTCAAATTTACCTATATTTCAGTTTGAATCAGTATTGAGTTCTAAAGAGAACAAAGTGAAATAATGATGAACTTTATGCCATTTTTTTGGAACAAATTTCATTATGTTGTTTTCATTAACAAAAAACCCACTTTAAGTTTTAGAAATAATTAGAAAACTCCGTATTTAAAAGGAAGATTATTCTAATCTTAAATCATATTAGACGTTATTTTATTTGTAACATTCCCAAGACGTTGGAATGACGTCATCGATTGACCTATGACTTAGCACAAACATTTGTTAAACATTGTTATATTCACATCAAAAATTGTTATACTTTCAGTATACTTTACTCAACAATTTATAAAAAATGCTCAAAAAACTCTTTAAACGCTTCAAGCAAAAAAAAAAAATACAATTTTTTTTTTTAACCTTTAAGTTATAAAATAGGAAAAAAAGCGTGCAAACATAATTTGTGCATCGGTTAAAAAATGCTATACGCTTAATAAAAGTATACAAGCTTTTAATCTGTATAAAGGGTTTTCTTATGGAAGCCTTGAGGTGAAAATTAAAACATGTAAATATAAACATAACCGTATATGAGAAAAAAGAAATTAAAAGTAACGGTTGAAATTATTCGTTAGTTAATGACATTCGTGAGGTTTTTTTTTTAATTTTAATTTTACGAATCCTTTTACGTTTTTTGTATGTTCGTATATTTTTTTCCACTTAAAGCATTTTGTGATAATTTGCTTGGATTGCGTTTGCGAAAACGTTATTATTTTTAGGCTGGTGTACCTATAGTAAATATGTTTATTTAAATTTGTGTATTTATGTGTGCATGTGATAAGAAATTCCAACAAATTGTTTTTGTTTTTGTATGAGAAAGAGTGTTGTATTGAAATTTCTTCAATAATTTTTCAAACACTTCGTGAAAACTAATTATAAAATAGCCAATGGTCAGTGTATAATGAAATTTAAGTTTGCATTTCTGTACATAAGCAGAATGAATTTATTTTAAAATGTTATTACAAAAATAATTAAAATCCTCACTATAATATCAATGTGTGTATAGTTTATAGTGATGTAAAGAAGACAATATTTTTAAATATAAGTCATAAGGGAGGAATATAAGTTGGAATATTTGAAAATATAAGTCATAAGAAAGGAAATAGGAATATAAATTGTTATACCTTGTTTAGATCATCAAAGTTCTAGATAACCTATAGATTTAGAACAACGGACGTTCGATAGAGCTGAGTGAAGAGGGCTACAAAGAATTTTGGAATTACTACTTTTGATGTTCTAAATAACTCTTTCAAGCTGTTTTGGTCATAAGCGAAGATTTTCGGATATGATTGTATGCGTTATTTAGAGAAATATTTTGAAGAGGTCAACGATTTTCATGCTGTAGCGTTTTTGAAAATTTATTCTACAACCGGCCTCTAAAAGGATTCCGAGAAGTGTCTTAGAAAAATAAAGCAAATTGAGTTATGATGATGATAAACTTGATGATAAACTCTAAATTTTTATTTTAAAAATTGTTCGAAAGTTGGATTTGTGCTGAGATCTGGTTAATGATTTTAAAATTAATAGTGTAAAAGTTCTTTGTTTTTCATATATTAGTTCGGTTTAGAATACTTGAAATCCAAAATCTTTGAAATTTAATGGCTTATATTTTACCGTCTTTTCAATTAATTGTCTGCTTTAATTGCATTTCAACATTTTATTTGTAATTTGGTTTTCTACCAATATTTTCAACAATTTTAACTATTATATTGCATACATTATATTAGATTTCAGTATTTTACTACAACGTAGTCATATTTGATTTTCAATTTAGAGATTTTCAATTTTCAAATCGTCTATCAAATCACCTGAAAATCATCTTTCTTTAAATTTTGTTTTATATGTAGTATATTGGTATTTAACTTTAATAGTTAAATAATTTGAAGACTGTTCCATATAGTTCATTGCATTGAAAAAATTTACTTAACTTCATTTGCACTATATAACTGAGTAATAAACCTTATATTCGTAATAATTTTAACTTTCGAAAAATTTATCAAGTTCAAATTTCCAAACCAATGTCTATATGTGTGTGTTATACATATTATCTGAACATATATTATTAAGACATCTAAACATTCACATTATGTAATTAATTAATAAAAATATTGTAAATATTGTTATGACATTTCAACCCGTTTTCACATACCTTCCACATACAGCAACAAAACATGAAGTTTTTCACAATTAAATAAAAACAAAAATTGTTAAAATAAAAATAAAAATTGTTAAAATAAAAAAACATAGAGTAAATACAAGTTATACGTATATTGTGATAAAATTTTTATATTTGAAAAGTTTTTATTGCATACATTTGGGTGTTTCTTGGTATATTTTTCATTTCTAATGGGAAGAAATTTTTAAAAAAACGTGTTTGTTTTAATGTTCCACTCTTCTTTAAAATTTTTTCTTTTTTATTTTTAGAATTTTTTCTTTGTGTGGTTTTTTTGTGAAAAAGTTTCGTATTGAATTGAAAAAGTTGGTAAAAAGTTGAAATGTTATTGACATTAAAAATGTTTATACAATTTAAAAGGTTTTTGTTTGACTTAAAATTGTATTTTAGTTTTAAAATTTGTTCAATATAATTACAATTCACACCGATTTTAAAGCCACATGAGGTTTGTAGTTTTTAAAATAAATTCGATTGCAGTGGAAACAGAAAGTAAAAGTCGTTTTTAATTTAATTTTATTATAAATGATACAAAAATTCTGAGAAATCTATTATAAAATTTAAAAGGATATTAAGGACGTAAAATTTTTTAGGAGATTTAATGTCATAGTTCAATTGTAATTAGATTTTTATGATATAGAATTTATATTTATTACAGTAGTTGATAAATTTTTTTAAACTAAGACCAGCAATTTGTTTGGCTCTTTCAGGCCTTAAGTCTTGATTTCTGTATATTACTTTATAATAGTTTTACTTTTAAGATTAACTAATTTACTTTTAAGATTAAGTATAATATTGTTATTACAAAGTATTTTACAGCATATTATTAGACGATCGGTTCCAAAATCAATTGTCAGTTTGTTGGGCTTGTTCAATGGTAGAATATATTTCCATATTTTTCATTGAGATTTAAGAATTTCCATATTTTTAACAATGTAATGCACGAAGAAGTACTCATTCATAAAAATTTTCACAGTGACCAACTCTGAATATTTTTTTTCCCTTTTAAAATTTTTTTAAAATACAGGAACAAATGAATTAAGTATTATTGTAAAATCTGTTGTGGTTACCATCTGTTCAGGTCTGGTCACATGACGTTAAAGTTTTAGAAATTTAAAGTTTTAATTTCCCGTGTTGGAAAACGTTAATTTCTTAGGTGACATATCTTTGCAGCTTCTAACTTTAGCGCAACCCTGTTAAATCAGCTTTAGTTTGGTGTATTAGCCATCTTCATTCCTGTTATGGTTAAAGAGGAAAACAAAATTCTGCAAATATTTTTTATACCAAATTTTTTGTTCAATGACTTAAAAAATGTACAATAACCATTCAGAATTGTATCTCTCTTTTCTATTATGTAAATTTTCTCAATTTATCAACCAAGTCAGAATCTGACTTGGTTGATAAATTGAGATTTGCCAGATTCCTGTTACTCAATTATTTGAACTGTGAACATTGTCATACAAAAGTTTTATTTGCTTAAGAGGATCTACTATTACTGTGGCATATAGCAGTGCACTTAGATATGAGACACCCCGTGTATATAAAAATATAATAAATTAGTTAAAACAATAAAAGCGACACAGATAGATGGAGTATATTTTTAAAAATTGACAAAAGTTTTAGAATATTTCTTTAAAATATTGAAATTTCTTCTGTTTTTTTCTTCATGATATTTTATTTGCAATCGCATAACATTACTGGACTAGAAAACTATTTAAACATCATCAAATTCGCACAGTAGTCAAGTCTGTTATTAATAAAATTTTTAAATTGCTTTCAAATTTTCATAAGCATTGCAGCTTTTAAATGTGTTTAGGTACATTAATATGTCGATTTAGTAATTTATCTGACAGATATTCATAGATTTTAAAGTAATTCGGTTCATTTAATCTTCTTTTGTCCTGGGTGTAAATCTGTAAAAATTATACATACCCAGAATAGAACATTAAATAGCAGTACCTTAGAGGTACAAAAAATTTATGCCGAAGTCTTAATGTCATTATTTTAGGTAGGGCTTATTAACTTGGTTATGGTAATCCACATTAATAAAATAGTGCTTGCAATATTACAAAAAAATTTAACGTGTGTTTAGGGTAAGTTTTTGTTTTAATTTGAAAATTTATATTTTTGCCTTAAATATATTTTGAATTCTAGGAGGAAGAGAGAAAATTGCACTGACCATTTTGAGATTCGCTTATTATTCGAAGAAATTTATAATGTTAAATTTATAATGTAAAAATCAAAAACTTTTAAAGACAATCACACAATATCTTTCTCCTTTATTCTTAGGAAATTTTGTATAGTTTATAGACTCATATTTTTATAAGAATTAAAAATTAAAATTTAATTTACATTTTTCTTATACAGTTTTTAAGTACAAAAGGAAACAATTAAATTGTGTTACAATTTCATTTTATGGTTATTTCACTCCCAAAATGCATTTAACCTTAGGATGTAAATAGAAAAACTACAAGATGAATTTTAACTTACATATACATTATGTACATAATAATATATGTATGTATATATAAAACTCAAAAAACAAAAGGATAATTTACCTCGTAAACAATACAAAAAATAAAATTTAAGAAATACTTTTATATCACATACGTTACTAAAAGTTTCCGACTAAATTAATGATTCAAAACAACCATTTGTTATTTTAAGAGTACACATAGTTTAGTTAAAAATATTAGAACGGAAACTTACAAGTGATTCAGTTATGTAATCTATATATATATATAAAGGCAATTAAAATTTATGTGATATTGTCGCTCGCGGTCCTAAGTTTTTTTGTATTTATATTGCATTGTCTAAATTTTAACGTAAATTTATTTTCAAAAGTTTAGATTAGATACTTTTGAAAAGTTTTGCAATAATGTTAAAAAAGTTTGTGCCAAATATGTACAAGAATTAAATTAATGATGCATTTTGCCTCTGCAATGTACATTCAAATATACATATATGGAAAAATATTGTATATTTTAGATAGATATATACGTATTAGAGTTTAGAAATAAAATATCAAGGTAGTTTATATACTTTGAATGAGAATTTTAGTGAATTGTTAAGCTTGATTGCATCAATTTAGAAAATTAAGTTATGTGAATCTATACTGAATTTGTACGAGAAATTAGTAAGACAATGACGCCTGAATTTGATCTTTTAATACGTCTTAATTCAATTTATTTTAATATTGAATTTGAGTTTGATATACTGCAGATATTTTGTAATTATTATAAGTTTTCAAGTTTAATAATTAATTTATAGGTTTCATGCTGCTATATAATTATTTGAAAAGTATGTATGGTAATGCCTGTTTAGCAGCTTTCTGCAAGACTGCGTTTTACATTTAAGTACGGAAACTTCTTTAGAACTATTACCCACAATTTTAATAATATGGTAGTGGCGCTCTTATAACTGCGCAAATCGACTAATTTTTTAGACCATTCGATATATATATTTAATTACGGCATGATACCATCTATTTGAATTTTCATTGCATGACATTATACAACAATTTTTCTATATTTATTTACAGGAATAATTTTGAGTCGAACTGAAGCGCGTATTACTGTAGTTAGTTTGTGTTACTAAAATATTTAGTCTCAATTTATTGAAATTCAATTTTGAGTATTTTCTAATTGTTATTTGTATGCATGTGTTCAATTTTTTGAATTTGTCAATTCAAACTTGTAACTATGAAAAGCTGGATTGTTAATAAGATTATTTTCATATTAATTGTGTTCAGATAATAAACTAAATTATTCAACATTTAAATTTATTTTTAAATTAATTCTATAATAATTTCGAAATCTTTTATATTAAAGTTAATAGATATACGCGTTTTTTCTAAATTACACAGACACAGAGTTGAAAAAAAAATTATCACTTCTTTTTACTTTACATTTCTATTATAAGAATCATTAGAAATAAGAAAATTTTCTGCTATTAATAGATACTGTCTGCAGGATTCTTTTATTAAACTAATGCTCTACCTTTTTTTTTTATTTTATGAAATTAAACGCTTGTATATTGACCTAAATATTCTATTATGTAAGAGAATGTGTTTCTATAGGTAATTTTTTATAAGCTTTAATCTTAAAGCTTACGACAGTTCCTGTGAAGTATAGGGAAATAGTTAGATTGCCTGTATTAAGATATTAGTATCTGAAATGAATTCCTAAGAATGTGAATTGTTTGATTGTCAGTGAATAAATTCTTTGAAAATGGTTATTTTAAAAATTCACCAATCATCTTACAGGAGGATAATAATTTGTAGTTTTCATCTAAGTAAAGCATATTTTCACTATTTTACTCGCTCCCTGGAACCGTTTATGTTAATAATTAGGATAATGATTTCTTTAAACATTTCAATTTTAAGTAATATAAACCTAAAATGAAATTTATTATATTCATTACATTGAATCATATTTACAAAAAATCATCACACGTAACTTAGCTACACTTTGATATCAAATTCACTAGGAAACTGTTGAAAAATGCCCTATAATTTATAACTATAATGTTATGCTATTATTAAAGAAATAGTTTTTATTTTTTTTTCTTATTTATTATTTGTATTCATTCATTTCTATCATTATTTTATATTGAGTATCCTGTAGATAAACACTAAAATCTTGATTTATATCTAGATATAGAATAAATTTTATATACAAATTGTTTTTCTTCTTTTGAAACTGAAAGGTCCTTAAATTAGTAGAATTCATTCTAAGAAATTGTTTAGATAATTATGAAAATAAATCAATGGTTGATGAGATAGATAAAACACTATATTAGAAAAATATCAATAATTCTGTTTTCGATACAAATATTTTATGCCAAAATAATAAAAATATATAAGAGTGATAAGGATAACAGAGTGATTTTCATATTAAATTAAAATTTCTTCTATGTATAAATTTTTGATCAAAATTAAATATGAAATAATTTATTTTGTTTAATATTTTAAATTTTTGTATAGTAAATAATTTTTCAAAAAATTTAGCAAATATGTTAGAATTTGTGATACCAAAATTTGCTTCTGGTATTTAAACATCAAGATTCAAAGATGCAAATTTTGTTGATTCTGCAAAGTATATGTGTGTGAGCTCCGAAATAATTTTATTTAAACAGCAAATTTTGTATTGTGTTATAGTCTACATTTATTTGATTGCCAATCAAATGACGAAATAAATAAAGTTGGTCAAATTAATGCTTTGTAAAAAAGTATTTTTCTCTTCAACAATTGAAAATGCTGCTGTTAAAATCAATCTAGTTATGAACTACGTTATTAAAATTACTTTTATTCATAAACAAAATTATGTAAAAAATTGCTTACTTTTAGGATGTACGTTGTATGCAATAAAACAAAAAAAAATTTGAAGTGCCGTTAACATTGAAATTTGAAAAAGCATGCTTATTCGAAAGTATAAGTTGCCAAAAATCCAAATGTCAGAAATTTTAGAACTTGAGACGTGGTGGAAAATAATTTTCTTCTAACAAAATGAACTATTTAATAAAAATGTGCTGTTACAACCCGAGTTCTAGAAGAAAAACGATATCAAAATTTTGGAAAAAACAGATTTTAGATAACGGTTAATTTTAATTTGCCATTTTTTTTTTGTGAAGTTCAAGTGTAATATGCCGTGGTTGAAGAAGTCAGTCATTACATTTCTGCATTCGCAGAATTTAAAATAAGTTTGAAGAGCTATAACTTTTAGGGGAGGGGGAGGGAGATAGGTAAAAACTTTCTTTTACGTTAAACTTTCTTCCTAAAAATAAGTTTCTAGTAAAGATCTATGTACATATGAAATTTTAGCTTTCTATCTTCAAAGGTCTACACTATTGTAAACCGGTGCAAGAAAGGACGAACAAATTGAAACTAATAAGCCCTTTTTTTCAAATTTGTTTGTAAAAGTACTTAAAAAATTTCGAGTGCTGTCTAATTTTCAACATTTTTTAAGTTTGGAGAGACAAATGTAGTAAAATTTAAATATAATTGTGAACATTCCTATTATTCCACAATATCCTCTACTTTTTGAAATCTTATACAATTTTATTCATTTCAAAATTACATTCCAAATTCATTATTTTCTATAACGTTATAATATATGATATAGGACTAAAAATATTTAATGAAATTTAAATTCCTAATACGAACTCAATTCTTTCCTATTTTTCTATTTAAGTTTCATAGTTTTAAAAATTCTTATATACAGAAAGAAAATTCTTCTTGAAAATTAAAAGTACTTATTCTAAATAGCTAGATGAATTATAATGAAATTTTAAATTAAAAGAGATTTGAATATAAATGCATAATATTATTTATGTATGTATATGTGTAACGAATAATTAATGACATAAGTCTATGCACATAAATATGTCCAAGTTAATATTTGAATTGAAGTGAACTGTTTGGAAAATTACCTTTCTATTATATTTTTTTTATGGTAATTTTTTTTACCTTTTGCACTCTTTTAGAAAACATGTACAAATAAGAAACAATAATAAAAATAACTATTTTTGAAATTCTTGTTTACCTACATGCATACATTTAATTTTTTTTTTTATCTTAAAGGCATTATAACTATTTTGAAATAAAAATATATACTGAACAAGAAAAGGATATTAAAGGAGTTTATGAGAAAAACATTAATCAACACAAAGGCAAAGAAGGATAAAATTACATAAGAAAAAGTAAAAAGGAAAAAAAAGGGTTAAAAAAAGGAAAATAGAATTCATTCAATCGTATATTCGTTTGAATTTTCTTTTTTCTTTACTACGAGTATTAAAAGGACAGAAACAGTTCATTTGATTTTGCAGTAGCGGACGATATTTTAAATAGGAGTAAAGAATTTAAATATTGAAATTTTCACGGTCATCCACCCTAAGCATTTCAAAGATATTGATTTTGGATTTATTTGTTTCCTCTTAAACTTTCGTAGTTTAACAGTTGAACGTGTTTATGATACTTTAATAAAAATTGCATACTTCGAGGATAAAAATTTTGTATTGTTAAAATTTGGGCCGTATTGCTCCGACTACTTTTTTTTTTCGATTAATCAAAAAACTTGCAAACTTTCTGATGTGTTGGAAGTCAAAACACTAATAAATTACACAAATAAAAAAATTAAATTGAAAAAGTTAGAATGGAAAGCAAAGGTAAAATTGATTAGTGAAATTTGGCCCTAATGTAAATAAAATTGTTAACAATATGACCAGTAAAAGCAAAGTATTAATTTTTCCGAAGAATTTTTGGTCAGTCATTATAGATCTAGAGCGTTTCATATAGATATTAAATCTATGGGCAAACAATACTAAAACTTTTTAAAATACAATGGTTGTGTTTGCAAGTTATTGATAAAATTTTTGGCCAATCATTTGGTCGTTAGTATTATGCATTTCGACAATAGTTATGGTTTATTTTCTTTGAAGAATACATATGAAATACATATTATGGTCTGAACAGCATCTATATGCAATTAAAAAAAATATTCAAATTTGAAATCTACTGAGCGTTTACAGAGGCAAACTATTAGCAAGAAAATTGCAATAAATACAAAAATTTTTCTAAAGCACTGAATGTTCGGTTTACTGTTATGCTCAATTGGTAAGAATATTATTTATACTATCAGTAATTTAAGTAAGTAATTTGAAATTTTCAGCAAAATTAAAAAAAAATAATTTTGTTGAAAGGTCAAAGCAGTCCTTTCCGTAAGTTTTTTGAACAATGAAGGGGCCTAGCCAGTAATTTAGAATTTTGAATAACTAATTGACAATTAATAACCTTTTTAGTAATAACGAACCGTTTTGCTAATAACTTGCATGTGTGTTCGCTTAAATTCGCCTTCTAATTTGCATATTGTGCTTCAGTAAACGTTTTCAGCTAGTTATATTCTGACGATGACAGTAAATTTTAGTACTTTTCAATGCTAAAGCATAGTACCAAACTGAAAAGACTCAACCATCAAATTATTCATATTCAAAAAATGAATTTGTATTCATTTTTTGAAAAAGTATTTGATTTCTAATTTAAAAAGAAATTTAAGAACTACAAATTGCTTTAAGACAGCAATATTTCACTGTGACTATTGCGATCTGAAAAGGAATTCAAAATTATACTGAATATTTTCTCGATGACTGAGTACTATGTGGTTTCAGAAAAACAAAATATATTTTTTTCCTGAAGCAATTCTTAAGAAAAATAAAAATTTTTTCGAATCCCTTAAGACGGCACTGATCATTTTTAAATAATTTTTTTTTTCTTTTATATTTTTGTTTTGATCCAAATTTTCTTCTATGTTTTTTTTTTGTTTTTTTTTTGTTGCTGTATTATTTGAGGGCATCAATAAAAAGATTCGCATTAAAATTTTATGTATGAAAATTAATTTTTTTTTTTTAAAGAATCGGTAGACCTTTTCATGTGATGTTTTGACTATAACCCGGTCGAATATTGTAAAATTCAGACGGCAAACCTATAAAAAATATTTTCAGCCATTCAACTTACTTTTTATTTGTTATACCTTTTTTAAAGCTTTAAACAAAATTAGCATTTGTACAAACACGTGACTATACCAAATTTTGAGTGAATTTAAAAATGAAATGGAAACCATACATAAATTTCTTTTGATTACCTTAAAATTTTCTTTAATATTTTAAAAATATTTTTGAGTTTTTATAGTTTTAAAAATAAAAAAAAATAAATTCTCTTACATATTTAGTGTTTTTTTTGGGAATTATAGCAAAAAGTGGTCCTTTTTCTCTTGGTTAATTTTCCGTGACATCAAGGTCAAATAATAGTTTTAAAGCTTTAAGTAAAATGCGAGAAATTTTCTATTTTTGTTTACTGTTATTGATATTGTTAATTTGTTAAAGTATAAACATTTATTTTTGAGAGTCACAGTATAGATTTTTGAATAGGCTGATTAATTGAAGATATCGTAATTTAACTTTAAAAACCCTTCTTCAACATTTTTTGATGGGTTTATGCTATTTTAAAGGATTTGTAGCCTATCTAATCATATTTAAATTAATCCCATCTCGTTTTTAAAAATCCACTTTATGAACTCTTATATTCCAACCATATTCGTTCAGGTATTAATTGTATCGAATTTTTTGTATTTTAATCGTTCCATAATGTTGTTTAAGGGCCAAAATATAAATAACGAGGAGTAGCTATAAATGTTTACTTCAAAATTCTGTATACGCTTACAAAAATATTTTATTTGCATTACTTTAAACACTCAAAATAAAATTTTTCTCAATCGCGACTTCAATAAACATGAGGTAACGGTGTTTGGACTTTTTGCCAAAAAAAAGTTAATAATAAAAAAAAATACAATGAATTAATTCAAAAGTACTTTATAGATTAGATTCTAGAACAAGTGTCCGAAAGTTTCTTATTTATAAAAAATTAGAATTTAAATAGGTTTTGTTCATAAATTAAAAAAGAATAAAGTTTTTAATTCATATAAAAGTTTTGTTTTGAAAAATTGCAGTTTTGGTTAATTTTTGTGATCAAAATAGATTAGAAAAGGAAAATTTTTGAAAATAAAATTTTCCCTTATTGAATTTAAATGCACCTAGGATTTAAATGTAGTTGTAAAATTATAAATTTATTATTTTTCTGGTAGTTTTGAGAAATCGGGTAAAAATTCAGTATATGCATTTTTGGCATAAAAATTAGATAAATTTATTGTCTATAATTTTGTAATAACACAACGCACCGGCGACTCGGTGATATTTCTGTAGCAGGGTGACAAAATACTCCCATACGAACGAAAATTACGTTTTCTTTTTTGGGACCTTCTTCTTGAGTTATGAGGTCTAAAAGTTGATTTTTTTGGAAACAGTCCAATTTTTATATTTTTATATATAACTAATTTCATATAAAAATTTTCAGGGAAATCTTGTGCTTTTTAAAAAATTTTGAAAAATAAATCCAAAACTCCCATTTTGGGTGGTTTTTCTTCAAAAAATTAAAGGCTTGATATAATTATTTGTAAAAACAAAAATAAAGATCAATTATTTATTTTTAAAAAAAGAGTCTAAGGAATGCTCTATGTTGCACGACGGTACTCACACAATTTTTTGCTGTAAATTGTATAAAGAATCATCTCGTTAGTTATTTGAAATGGTATGAGACACACTCTGTATAAAATATTTGGCTTTTATAGGCGAGACGAATTTTCAAAGTTTCAAATTTAATTTGATGTTATTTATTTTGAAGCGAGATTTAAAGTCAAAAATTTTTTCAAATTATTATTAAATTTTCATATCTAGTCTGAAAATGCTAGATTTAATGCTAGATGGCCTGCCAATCTGAAAAAATTCCATTTAGTAAACAATAATATTCATTTTTTATAAAACGAACCAAGATTAAGATTAATTCAATTTAAAATTTTAAAAACACAAATTTTTAATTCCTAGTAGCATAAATATTTCAAAATCTAAAACACATTAATTAAATTATAGAAATGCAGGCATTATTGTACAAAAGGTCTTACAAAATAAATACAGATAGAGTTGAAGATTTGAAATTTGAAAAATTTGAAAATTAAATTTCACAAGAGAAATGAAATTCATTTTTTGAAAAGAAAAGAATAAATTTGACCACATTTCGTATTTCTTTTTTTTTATAATTTCATTAAAGTATGCAGAAAGAAATATTTTTATTTTCTTCCAGAATTATTTTCAGTAGAAGCTGTCCTGGAATTTGTAGACCCTTTTTTTCTCTTCCAGTTTCTATACTTGAATGAAATAGTTTTTGAAATTTATTGGGTCATAATATTTATTGCAGCTGTGTTAGACAATTTTTTAATATGTAAATGAGTTCTAAAAGAACTATTCATTCATCTTCTTTCTTACATTAAGCAAAAAGAATCAAAAATTCAAAATTATAAATGTAAATTCAGGGAAAATTAAAAAAAAAGAATTTCCTTCATAAAATTGAAATCCAATACTCTGAATTATAGTTTTTGTTGGTCATGTACTAATTATGTGAATGTATGTTTGTATTAAAAACTTATATGTGACAAGAAGAATAATTTTATATTCAACTAATAAATTTAATATAGCATCAATATATAGTTGGTAAAAATTTCATATTTTCATTTTATTGGACCTTAAAATCACCATGAATCTTGTTAATGAAATATCAAATTAAGCTATTAATAGTGACAGATTTACAGATTAATAAGGACTCATTTCCTCTTTAAATAGAAGGATATCGATAAGTTTTCCTTCATGATTGTTATTTGTAGAAATAAGCGCAGTATAGAGGTTGATCTACTAATTAATAAAACTGATTTTAAATCAAAAATAATTAAAATTAATAAAGAATTAATATTGAAATTGGTATATGCCTGTTGAGGAAATAACAGAAACATTGCTTGGAAAGTATTTATTCATAATACCTAAATTGAAAATTTGATTTCATTTTAATTTTGTGTTTGACTTTCATGGCCATTATCATTGTTGAAATTATGTTTTTTGTCACTCAAGAAACAGAATTAATTTTTAGCAATTTTCCAAAAAAAGAAATGTTTATTAGTTCCTTTCTATACGTTCGCTGTCCATGTGTCTATAGAACAAAATATTTACCTATCTGCGTCTTAGATTTCCGAAACTCGAAACATCTCCAAATTTCTGTGAGAGTAAAAAGAAGTAATTTTTCTGTGTAATAAAAATGCAATTATTTGTCATGACTCACTTATTTAACTGACAAATTCAATAATTTCATGTTATTTTACTTCATCCTAAATATATGCAATATTTTGTAGCATTCCACTAATTTAATGAAAGTAATTTTTACAGCTAGTAGAATGTTTTAAATAAAATGCAGTATTTTCACTTGTTCAAGAGAAAATTATTACTTTGCAAACCATTGGTGTCATTTGAATTAATTTTCTTAATTATGTATACAATTTTATTCGCCACAGTATTTTTAAGAAATCACGTTTTCCATTATTACTCACATTTTTAGTTCTCTTAGTTTCTTTACGTCTTGCAGAATAAAGTATTTATACCCGTACGAACGTATGTTCGAAGAGTATACTAAATTTGCCTTACCGTTTGTAACGCTAAGAAGTAACGGTCTTAGATATAGACTCAAGTGTATGTTTTTCATCAGCGTCGAATTCTGAGTTGATTTAGATTTGTCTGTCCGTCCGTCCTTCCGTCCCAACGATAACTCAAAAACTAATTAAGTTAAGTTCACCAAATTTTCACAAATAATTTATTGTAGTAAGTGCCAGAACCCTATATTTAAATTGGACATGATCGGGGCACTGATTCGGGTAGCTGCCATACAATTCCAAAATTTATTTAGTAATATCTCAGAAACTATAAATGCTGTGGTACTGAAATTTCACACAAACGAATATATTAGTAGGGCCAATGTGTTTGATAAAAGTCGTTGAAATTGCTTAGCTCCTTCTGTTACCTGCCATACAACTTCAAAAGTTATTTGACTATATCTCCGAAACTATAAAAGCTATGGTATTGAAATTTCACATAAACAAATATATTAATAGGGCCAATGTGTTTTATAAAAGTCGTTGAAATTACTTGGCTCCTTCTGGTACCTGCCATACAATTTCAATAGTAGTTTGGCACACACAGTATTTTGAAAAACTCAATACTGAAATTTTCCATAAATTAATATGGTAGTACGGCAACTTAAAGTCATAGTCTGTCCCATAAATATAGCTATGGTTTCTTTATTCGCACATTCGTACGGGTATCATAGAGTTGCCAAGGTCGACACTTTTTTTTCTCGTTTCGATATAGAAATGCTTAAAAAATTTCTTTTATTTCTTTATTTAATTTAAATTTTATTTAAATTTTTTATTTACACAAAATTTAAGAATTTTTATCTTATTTTTTTTTTATTGTACCATAATATTTTTTTTATTTTAAAATTTTCTAGCAGGGATTAATAAATAAAAATTATAACAGAATTATCCATTAAAAATTCACTTTTATATTTGGAGATAAAACTAAATTAAAATTCCAATCCTCATACTTGTTTGTACAAAATTTTTTGAATTCGTAAACTTTATTTAAAATTTATTAAATGAAATAAGCAAAAACATGAAAAAATAATCAAAATAAAAAGCAACAAAAATTTATGGTACATTCCAGAATGAAATAAACTTGTGGTTTTTATTCTGAAAAATATTAAAAAAAAATTCTAAAAATAAAAAAAGAAAAAATTAAGAACAAGAAAATTATTTATGAATAATAAATTTTTTTTTTGCAGGTTTTTATGGTCCAATACAAAAATTTCAATAAGCAAGTTGAGAAAATCTTAGCCAATAGATTCATATGAATGTTTTTTTTTTAAAAACAGTTAACAATGATTAAAGGAAAATATTAATTTAAATCCAATGGTATTCCAAGAATAGGAAAGAAATCTTTTCAAAATATTTCTAAAGAGATTTTTAGCACATTTTCAAGAAAAATTTGAAGAATATTTTTTATTATTTTATGCAGTGTTCACAAGCCCGTTCGTTCGGTGTCCGTTTTCTAGAAAACTCCTAAATCTTTTGCAGATAAATATAAATTTACTGAGATAATCTGCTCCTTTATTCTAAAATTTTAAACTAAAAGTTTCAGCACTTAGAAAACGTTAAATTATTAAAATATTTAATGACTTGCCTTAAAGGAATTAATAGTATAAACGTAGTTTAATATTTTTTTTACCAATTTATTGTTGAAAACCAGATTTTCTTTGTAGTCCATCTAATGCCATATGTCAGGTCACCAAACTGAAGTTATTTTCCGAAATCTTATTGCAATTGGTGAATATTTCTTAATTATTTATGTTTTTGAAGTGTTCCAATAGAATTATTTTTTTTTTTATAAAATTTTTGAGTATTTCTTGTGGTGACTCTCATTTTATTTAGTATGGTTTTAAAAGCGATCTAGATTGTGATAATTTTTTTTTGCTTTTCTTTCAATTTTCTTCCAAAATTTTACTCTTTAATTCAGTCAATACCCTATCCATCCATTTGGAAGACATGAAAGGGTTGCTTTAAGGCATTTTTCAGACGGAATTTACCAACCGATTTTATTAAAATTTAAATTTTAAATTAAAAAAGATATGTAGAATCAGTAGAGTAAATATTAATCAATTTCCTACATCTTTTTCATTTAAACTTTATAAAAATTTGAAATTTATTTTTGATTTATTCTCTGAGCTTGTTGGGGTCAGATCTTGTATATTGGCATTAGTCCATCCTAGCTATATTCAATATAAAAATTTTTTTTTGTTCTTAAAATTTTAAAAAATCTTTAAAAAAGAAATAAAATTTAATGAAGTTAAACTGAAATGGAATTTTTATTAAACACTTGATTTGCACCAAATTTTCTTTTCTTTTTGAAGTTGTCATTATATGGAATGCCGTCGAGAAGACTTAACTACATTTTTCTATAGCATATTATGAGAGCATAATATACAAAGACATAAAACTTAAATTACACATTAAATACAAGTAATTATCAAAAGGTTAAGATACTGATTCAAGTCCAGTTCGAGGAAGAAAATCCCATTATCCTGCTTTTAGTTGTTTCTGTGATTACGTCAATCACTTGTTTTAGTTACTATATTGCTATACGAGTACAACACAGTATAAGTTATTTCATTATTTTATAAGTCTTGTAATTTTTAATAAAGGAGCAAAAATAACTTAAATATTGATTTAAAATAAAATTTATTTTTAATTTTAATACACACGTACAAACGCCATAATTTTTTAAATTTTCTATTAGAATTTTGAAAAATTTCCTAATATACGATTACAATTTCGAAGAACTTTCTATTTTCGCTTGTTCTTTCTTTTTTTTTTTTTGTAAAAAACCCAACAAAGTAAAAAATAGATAGCATAAAAAGTACAACTAATGATGTTAATCTATTTTGTTCAACAAAAAATTTTATATTTAAATCTACAAGCGAATAAAACTTTTTCACAATATTCTTTTCTATATACAATTTTCAACTTCGCATATTTAAGTACAAGAATCGCATTTTATTTCACTGTTCTCTACAATATATGAAAAACAAAATTACAAAAATTCTCATATAAAATTTTACAAATTGTCACAACTTGTCACCTTGTGTTTCTATTGTGGGAAAAAAAGTGTAAAAAGTTAAATAAATAAATGGTATCTTGGTGAGGTAAACGGTTTACTGAAATCATTGAAACAATAACAAAACGATAATCTGAATTTTCTTTGGTGAATACTCGGTGTGAAATACACGGTGAGTTAGAAAATTTATCAGAGTTTTCTTGATTGTTTTATTTAAATAAGAAAAATTCTACAAATTTTTTTAGATAAGAAAATTTTTGTTTTTGTAAAGGTTGAAAAATCATATGAAAATTTTATATTTAGTAAAGGCAAACGTAACATTTTGAATTCATTTGATATTTCGGAAAGTTCCGTTCCTTAATCTTTTAAAAAAAATTAATATAAAATCTAAAAATTTGGTTATAAGTATTTTGATTTTATAGAAATTTTCGAATTTGATGTGCGGCTTAAATAATGTAGTTACCATCAATTTTCACTTTCTCATTTTGTTTTTTACAAAAATGTTGTACTTTCAAGACTCTACATTTTGCTATATAAAGTGTCGTTAAATTTAAATTAGATGCCGGTCAATTTCGCTTCAAAAATCGCCAGTTCGTGAAAAAACGTTGTGTCGTTTGGTCGTTATGGAGGAAAGTATGGAAAGTGGCGTGCTGAAGAAGCTAAACAGAGACAAAGAAGAAGTTCAAACGTTTCCGAATGGAAAGATATCAAAAGTAAGAAATTAAAGAATGCAGAAAAGTCTTATAAAACTAGAAAAAATAAAATTGTTCCTGAGAAAAAGAGCTCCAGAAATGGTTCGTGGAATAACGTTATGTAATTTCAAATATAAAGATTTTTCAACAAAAGTAATGAAGTTGTAATTTGATAAATTTTGCAAAGTGAGTTATTTGTGCAAGATTGAATGCCCAGACTCTTCTGTTAACATACGAACATATCGAGAAGTGTTTAATAAACAATTTAATTTGAGGGTTTAATACAATACTTGACTTAATTTAAATTTGCAAGTATTTTGTTAGGGGAAAAAGTTGTGGATGGCAACAAAAGTATTAGTTAAACAAACATGGAACAATGTTATATACGCATTATTTACAACGTTTTTCCACGCAAAAATTTTTATTTTTGCGATTTCAACCCCTTATATTAATTATGTACGAAAATTTTTGGAATGAAAGGGTAAAATTATGAAATAAACCAGAATAAGCCAACAAAAATTTATATATAATTCAAAAACGGCACTTGCAAACAGTTTTTTTTTTGAGCTCTGACAAGTTGTTAGTTTGCTGATTACAATGTGATTTGCGCCGCACATTCATTTTATTAAATTTTGTATTAAGCAAATATGTTATTCCATGCCGCCGCACAGAAGATTTTACAAATTTCTGTAAAATCTTCCATAGTTAGCCATTTCGTTATGAGCCAATTAGTTAAATTTATAATTAATTATTTATAATATTCATGTTAAAAAATTGTCCACCTGAAATCATCGAGGTTACCATGAGAAGTTCTGATTCAAATTAATAAAATTAAAAATTTGTCATAGCCACATTGTACAAAAAAAAATATATGCAAACAAACACGGAGAAATTTTTAACATTTCCAATGTTTCATCATAATTTTGTTTTCTATTTTTTTCACATGGCAAATATTTTTCTAAAGGTTTTCTCTTACGGTTTTACTTTTATGGTTTTATTATGCGGTCTTTATCGAAAAAAATTTCACACAATACATTTTTTAAAAATATTTCTAACTTATTTTTTGTTTTTGTTTCACTTAAAACGAAAGCAGCTGTGACATTTAATTTTTCAATTTTAAAGAATATAAGAAAAAAAAATATAAAAATAAAATAAAAGTAAACAAAACTTTATCATTTTGTTTAAAAACGGTTAAGAAAAAAATTACATTGAAAAAAGAAAAACTAACTTGTCGCTTATTGTTCAACACGGCATCAAGGTGAATATTTCCCGGAAGGTGTTTGAAAAATTTAAACTGTTCCGTTCTAAACAAAAAATAAAAAAAATGTCATTGATGAAAACCTTGAATTTAGCATACAAATGCATATTTTTCTTATTTCTTGATCACATTACTTAGGAAGTCATAATATTGTTAGAAGCAAACATTTTTAGTGGTCCCTTAAATATTTTTGAATTCTTAAATAAGTATGTTAAATTAAAATTATAAGTTTAGTTATAGTTTAGCGTTGCAAGGAGATTATACTGTTATTGTTTTTACAACATAATTAATTTAGTAAAATCTCCAGAAATCCAAAACTTAGAAATAAAATAGGTAAAAGATGGAAGAGCTCAATAGACTATTTACGAGAAGAGAGTCACATTTAAAAAAATGCAACTTTGGTGAAAATTATCTTAAGAATTTCTCAAATACTATGAGAAAAGGAACAAAATGTCTATTACAAAACGTAGGAAGATAGGTCGTTTAATGTCATTATGGATGAGTGCGCTAAAGCCAAAGGATAGAAACTTTTCGGTTTTCATTAAAAAAATTTTTTTTAATTGGTAAATTCAGTTACCACAAAGTAAAATTATGCAAGTACGATCAAGGTAGTTTAATCACGTTTTTATAAAAGTGGCATGCGATTGATTAAAGAAAAGTATATTTTACGTTTAGTATTTAAGAAATTTTAATATCATTGTTAATTACTAGCCCAGCAACATTATATGTAAGTCTATAATGAGATCATTTAATGTAAATGGTATATTTTACTAAACGTAAATTAATTGACTATTACGCGAAGTTTCGTATACCATTCCCAGTTTTTTACTCATTTACCATTACACTTTCTTTTATATTACTTAGTTTCTTTTAGGTTCGAAATGCAAATCATCAAAGTTTCATTTGTACAAATCTATTCATTTAAAATATGCTCAAGGTTGTCTGTGCCCCGACTGGAAAATCGATATATATGTACATAATTGAATTTTTGATCTGGTAATTTAAGCATTCTCTAAAATATCCTGTAAAAGACGAACCTCGATCATGTTCGAACTAAACGTATTTTAACCGTTATATCACCAATGTACCAATTACATGGATTGCTATAACTTGAATAAGATGTTTAAAGTTATGGTCGATACTGGTCAAGAGTAATGAACCGCAGTTAAATTTCCGCCTGTGTTTATAAATTTCTATAGAATCCTTATCTATAGAATCCTTATCAAACTTAAACCGAAATCTTAACTAAAATACGAATTTTAAATACTAAATATCTCGTAGGAAGCGAAAGAAGAGCTTTTATAAGTTTAACATTTTTGTAGGTTGCGCATCGCTTCCAATTAATAAAGATAATTTTGTTTTTCTTACAGGTCTTCATTCCTAGAAAAGATTGATATTTTTTTAAATGAAAAAAAACAAACATTTTGCTTTAATCTTGAAAAGCAGATAATTTTTATTTGATTTTTTTTTCAAATATTTTTTTTGAGTAAAGAAAATAATCGGTTCTATTTTTAATAACTCTTGGGAATTATTTCAGAAGATTTTATTTCACTCAACTTTTACGACTTATTGTTTGTTTTTATGTATTTTTTTCTTTTTGTTTTTTAACATAAACAAGTTGTGTTACATAATAATAAATAAGTTATATCAAGAGTATCTAATACGAAAATATTTAAAGGGTATACCTACATGGGAACACACATACACATACACATACACGATTAAGTTATGAAAAAGTTTTGCTACGCTAAAATAAAAGAAAAATAAAACAAAAATGATGGCAATGTTGTAACTAAAATGTATAAAAACAGTTAAAATATGAGTGGGAGTTTGAAATAAATTTCAGTTTTTCCACATTTTTCTACTGGTTTTAGTGAAAAATTAAATCAATTTTTATTTATATACATAGAAGAACAAAAAAACAAGAAAATAAGTAACTGATTTTATCTCTATGGAAAGCGATAGCAAGTAGAAAATATAAGCGATTTTTTAGAGATTTTTGAAAAATTTATCTTATAATATGTGTGTGTGTGATATTTTTTATTCAAAAAATTGTGATATGATGTTTTCCTTTTCACACTATTTAGTACAAAGAATATGAATTTTATCTCTATCGTATATCCTTATATCATAAATTATTAATCGTACTTTAGTGATTTTGTTTTCCAACTATAAAAGGAGAGAAAAATCTCCCCCTATCCGAAAAAAATGAATTTTCTATATAACTGACCTCAATAGCCGTGTAATATGATTGTCATTTTAATAATTCTCTTAATTTTTCTTCTTCCCCTATAACTATGCAATAATAGGATAGTAAAATAGTTTAAGAGGATAATTTAAACAAAATCTTGTTTTATTTAAAAAAATGTCCTTAAATAACTTAAAATTAAAAAAAAAATGTGATCTTTTGTAAAACACTTTCAGGATTTATTCAAGTTGTTTACTTTGGTGTTGATTTCTACATGAGCAACATTTCAAAATGATAATTTTTTTTTGATATTTTCAGCAGGTGTGGTACCTCTATTTAATGCAAAGGGTCGAAAGAAATCAATTAAATAATTGAGCAATCAAATAAAAACAATTCAAAGTTCTATACTTTGATGTATTCGAGCTACTTGTTTATTTTTTTTATATTTTTATTTTTATTATTAAATTTTTTTTTTTTAAAAATTAATTTCAAATTTCAAGTTCTTCCAAGAATAATAAAAACAGTCACCCCTATCCTTTATTAAGGAAGAGAATCTTAAGAACAAAACTCTGTTTAGTTTGTGTATTGGTATAGTATTCTCTTTCTTATTGTTATTATTTTGTCCGTTTTTTTTTATTTTTTTGTTGAACAAAAGGATAATTGTTTTTTTGTGTGTTCTGTCGTTGTCTGTGACATTTATTGAATCGTTGAAATATTTTTATTTTCTCTCGGGTTCTAAAATGCTATTAATTCAATATTTATTTTTAAAAGGATTTTTTTTCTTGTCCTATGGCATATATTTTTTGTCTTATTGTTTGTTGAGCTCCTATATATGAGAATAATATTTTATTTTTAAATGAAATAATAAATACGGAATTTGATTTATAATATTTGAAACAAAAATTTAAATTTATTGTATTTTGTATCAGTTAATTATAGAGTTGAAGATAATTGTTATATTTCTTTGGGTACAAGTTACCTTATACTTCAAGATCTTATTCTTCAAGGTATAAGTAACCTTATAATTCATAAAATAGCCATGGTTCAGGCAAAGTATTTGAACAAAGTTTTTAAATATATTTGAATCCGAATGTAGTTCTAATTATGAAATTATTTAAGAATCCAGTTCCATTAATGACATTATTTTCCTATATCCTTGAATTTCTCAAAAATTCAATTGAATTTATTCAATTTTATTGCATAATTTCATTTTTTACTAAAATTAAAAAAAAGGTCTACCATAAATTTACGGCTACATTTTTGAGTCTAAGACGAGTGTTTTTCTCTGTCAAAGAACAATACAGTTCATTTGTTTTTCAGTCTGCTCTCCATTACTAACAATAATATCGTGATCCTTTCGAATTCGTTTTGTTCAAATTCAGTGTTATCTCAGAAATTTACTTTTCTCATAGAAAATGTTTTCATATGATTTAAATTATATAAACTCCACTAACATAGAGACGGACCTTATAGTTGGTCAACTGAAAAGTATGTTCCTCTCTTATTAAAAAAAAAAAACAAAATTGGAACAAAGAAAGTTTTTATTCCGATTTTGATGTAGATAATAATCAATCATAAGACTTTGTTGACAACAGGGGAGTGATAAAAAGGACTTAGAAAATAAGGGAAATAATCGAAAATAAATAAAATAACAGGAATATAAAATATAATTCAATAAAATAACAATAAAATTTTGTTTTCTCCAATATATTTTGAATTAAAAACTATGTATATATTTTTTTCAATATAACACACATACAAACTGATATAGAATTTTCAAAAGTGTTTTGTTTTGGAAAAACTTATTAAAAATTAGTGCCCATGACCTATATACTGAATTTTATTATACATATTTTTGTAAGTATGTATATAAAGATGAATACTATATTGTTCGGTATAAAGGTAAAATATTAAAGAGCTTTAAGTTAAGATTTAATCATACTCCAGCAGCAGTTTGCATTTAGTAAGGCTGTGATTGGCTAATGGATTAGTATTTTAGCCTTACTAAAGGCTGTATTTACATAAGTAATTTTATAAGGTTTAATCTTGTACGAATAAGTAATTTTATAAGGTTTAATCTTCTATTCACGATCCTCTTTAGAAATAATAACAGCGAAGAGATTCTCTAAAATCTTCTGAACTTTTATGATTAGAAAATAAGATAAGAATTCAGGGATTAATCTTTTATTTTCAAAAAAATAAGCAGAAATCGTTTTCTCAGTAAGTAAAGAAGAAACTTTTTAAAGCAACTCTGAAATATAGTTCATGAGAAAGAAACTATGTTAAAAATTATTAAAGCTAGAAAATATTTTATAGTATGAAAAATAATTTTTTTATCTAGGCATATATCGAATCCAGGCATCTATAGAATAAAATTGCGCGACTCGAAATATTATTAAAAATTAAGTATCAAGTAAGTGAGTATAACCAATACGCTTTTTTATCTAATATATTTTTAGCAAGTGATACTAATTTTACTGTAATATTTTTGAGTTTTTTAAAATAATTTGTGCAACTAGATTCTTCTGTGGAATTTCCGAAACTCTTAGTTTTACCGAAAATTAATTATAATTCAAGCCATACACTAATTTCAATTTAGTCTACATTAAAACATGGTACAATAAATCGAATTAGCCCTAAATATAAGAGCTTTCTATAATATCGTAAAAATATTGTTAAAATTTAGCTTTAAAATTGTGTTACAAAATATACAAAGTTATATTATATAGCTACGCAATATTTACATAAGATATATAAGATACTTACATATTTATATAAGATATATATGATACTTACATATTTACGCAAGGTATATAAGGTAATCTATCTATTTATAGAGAATATTTGTAAATAAATTCAAATATACTAGAAAAAAATTGAGAAAATATTTTTGTTACTCTACTAAAGGATTAAGGTACTTTTTTTATTATTCTTTTTTCCTTCATCTGCTTAAGGAAATCAAAAAAGCTAAGATGATATGTAAGTATCTTATTTACATAGCATAAAATATACGATATAAAAAATATAAGTATGTAGAAAATCCTTTAATATAATAAGAAACCGGAAAAAGAACAACGAAGAAAACAAAATAATTTTCTTTCTTTTTTTGGATAATGATGTGTTAACGGTTCAATAATTTAACAAGCTAATATCCTTGAATTTTGGCAAAATAAAATTTTTAATACACAATATCTAAGTATAGCTAATTTATTTATAGGTATATGAAAAGAGAAAGTGAAACAGAGAATATTCTATTTTTATTTCGAAAAAATGAGAACATTTAAGAAAATTTCTACGATTGAATTTGAAAACTTTAAAAAAATTCTAGAATTTTTTAAAATTTTATGAAAATTAAATTTACAACACAAAAATAAATATATGTATAAAAGTTAGCAGAATATAAAACTTTCAAGCTCACCAAATTATTCCGCTAATTTCACGTTAAGTGTGCTAATGTTTGTTCCGAGTATGAAAAATTTGTACTCAAGAATTTTTTATAATGGTTTCTTTATTTATAATAAACTTTTAGAGCAAAAATTCTATACAAAATTCTGATGCTAAGTATAATTTTATTTTGGAATTAAAATTAAATAAATTAATGCCATATATGTACATATGCATATGTACATATTATTATCTATATCAGGCTACCAAAAAAAACTATTTTTCGTAAGTATATTTTATATTTCGAAATAATTTTATTCAATTTTTGAGCATACTCGTTATACCCTTTGTATATCCCTATTTTTTGAATATGATCGAGGGAGTGTTTTGGACAGCTGCCTACGACTTTAATTTTCCAAATTTCGTACAAGCAAATTTATTATTGAGGCTGTTATGTGTCATAACTGAGATTTTGTTGAAGCTACGGCACTTGAATTTTGCAAAACCAAATATTTTAAAACGACCATTATTTACAGTAAAGGCTGTTAAAATATCATAAGCGCTTATAATAGCAGTCATACGATTAAAAAATGTTACTTGGCTAGATTTCAGAAATTGGAGGACCTTAAATATTGAAATTTCACACAAATATTTTATCAATGATGACTCTTTGACTTGTGATGAGACTGCCATACAACTATGAAAGCCATTTAGTCATTTATTATGGAGAGGATTGAAATTACAATGCTGAAATTTTGCATAACACTTAAAATTTTTCATTCGTACGGGTATAATCAAAGTCGACACGATCAACTCTACCTATTCTTGTTATATTTATTATTTATGTTTTCGAAAGCCGTATAAACACTATTACTGACTATTAAGCGTTAAATATTCAAAAAATTTGTAAAATCAGCAAAGGTAAAAATGTAGTCAATTTCCTCAACACAAATAATTTCTGACATGACTAATAATTTTTATATAAAATTAGAAATTATTTTTGATTTGGTTCTGAGTTTGGCTCTAAAGTATGGCTTAATAAAAATAATATGCGGCATTTAATAAATTTAATAATTTCTAAAATTATGTCAAGACTATAATTTTCTAATTAGCATATAAAATCAACAAATTGAGTAATTTTTTTTGTTTTTCTTGCTACTAACAGAGACTTTAGATTCAAAAGTGAATTGATAATAATTTAGAATATCACCCTATATCAGCTATTGAAAAGTAATTCCGGAATAATAATAAATTTCGAGAAGCACCACCTCACCTTAATATTCTTTATACTGAAGATTAAAGTTTACTTATTATTTTTGATCAAAGCTGTTATTCTAAAAAGTATGGTCTACATTTTAAGGAACCATTATTTAAAATTACTCTAATTTTCAAATATTCATTGAAAAATAACAAAATTTTTGTGAAAAATTCTTATTGTTCTATTTTTTGTTTTACAAATTTAAGGGTACTTTTCAGGGGTATTAGGAGCAAAATTGATTCGTCAGAGTATGCAAATAATCAAACAGTTTTCAAACTCTTTTTCCATTTTGGGGGTTCAAGCTGTTATTCAGCAGGATCCATATTTTTATAACCGTTCAGCTTATTTTGGTTTCTTTATTCAAAAATTTTTAATTTGAAAAATTTAAAAAATTTTTTGGTACCATTAATATTTACCGACCGTATTGTGTATACAATAGGTAGGTTATGTGATGGCAACAAATTTTGCATATCGAGTTTTCGGTGGGAATGCACTTCTCCATAGTAGGGAAGTGTAAGTAAACTATTTTTAGCAACCTGTCGGTCCGTCGGTCTGTCGGTCTGTGTGTGCACGCGTGTATCTCAAGTTCCGATTTTGATGAAATTTTATATGTAAGTTTATTTCCACCATGGCACGGATTGATCAACTTTTGGTATATATCAGGCCTCGGGAACTGCACTTTTTACCGGGCCTGTTTTACATTTTTGAACATTTTGAAGAAAGTATTTAACCGATTTACTTGAAATTTCATATATAAGCTTTTCTCAACCGTCCGCAAAAATTCCTAACTTTTGGAAGAAATCAGGCAACAGCAACTGGACGTTTACTACGGGCCAAATATACATTTTTGCGTATATAAAGGGATATAGTTGATCAATCTCATTGAAATTTAATATATGAATTTCTCGTATTAAAACAATGAACATATAAATTTTTTGGAAAGATCAGGGCTCGAAAACTGATCTGCGGGCCGATTTTATATTTTTCACCATATCTACGGAACGAATTGATGGAATTTCTTGAAATTTCTTGAAAGTGTCGTATTTCAGTTCTGGTTGTTACCGAAACTAACTGGAAATTCGGGTAGCACAAAGCGAAACTCTACTAAGAACCAAATTTACATTTTTCTAGGTATGTTAATTATAAGCTTACTAATGTCCTAAAAATTGGAAAGAAGTATTTAACAGACATTTTTATAATATTCTGTAAAAGTTTCACTTAACTAGACAATACACATTGCGGTCGGTTATGTGCTGACCACATCAGATTTTTTTGTTTTAAATTAATGTTTTTTTGGTAGTTCCTACTATTTATGGTGTCGTAACATTCAAAAAAATCTATGTACTTATATAATGTATATGTATACAAAAATTAAATAAGTGTTTTGTTAATAAAGGTATACGACACTTTTATTATTTCACGATTGTAAAATAATTTTTAAATACACTACTCCGAAATTTCTTTTTTCTAGTCTAAAACCAAAATCTTCAGTAAGTTTCTTTTTTCTTAAATTTCTATAAATACAAACAAACATTCTTATATTTATTATAATATGTAGTATATAATTATAATATAATTTTATTTAAAAATATTTCTTTTAAAAATAAAACAATAATAATCATAAAATCCGGGAATACTTATATAACATTATAATGTCCCGGATTATATAATTATAGTTGCTAATTCATGACTATAATAACAATATTATAAAGCATACAATATAAGTATATGTATTGTATTTTCTGTGTTTCATTTAATTCTCTTGCGTTATAAATTAATTCTAAAACTTTTATACAAATATCATTATAAGATTCTATATTATAACAAATAGTATATATATATATATATATAGGTATTATACATGTATATATATGAATTTAATTAAAAATTGATCAAAATAAATAAATTTTATCCTTTAATCCTTTATACTTCTTACTTTCGTTACTTTAATTTTCTCTCATAAATTCTTCTTTAATAATTTCACCTAGAACACTCCAATAGGATACCTATTACTTTGTTGTGTTGCAGTAAATATGTATATATGTATGTAGAATAACTAACAGGTGTAGGGTACGTACAATTTTATTTACACTCAACTAAGTGCTTTATATCTTTACATATTTTATTGTATAGAAATTTATTCATTCTAATATATATACATATGTATATAATATGTACATAAAATATATATTAAAGCAGTATAATAAGGATTTTAGTTGAATTTCCGGAAAATCTAAAAATCATTGTAAATCTATTAACCTTTTCTTATACAAGTTAAGAAGAAAAGAGTAAAGAAATGTTATAAGTATATAAGGGGCTAAAGATAACAAAAAAAATGAAACAGAAAATGAGAATGAAAATTCATCTCTTTAAAAATGTTACTGTTTTTTTTTTTACTTTTTTTTGGGAAAATCTCAATTTCTATTATAAAATGTATGTGTGTATAACGTAGTATACTTGTCAGCAAATTTTTGTTAACTAAAAATAAAATGTATGTGTGTATAGTTTCAAGAGCTTTTTCTTATATATCTATTGAATGTTTAAATTTTATCTCAAGCAAGAGAACGTACGTATATAAAAATTTTGGAATTATATATTTACATGACTATAACACTTAATCCAAACTACATTCAAAAATCTGAAATGAGTACAATAATAAGAGTTTTTTTAAAATAATAAAGTAATTTTTAAAAATTTTTATGGTCATCCATTAATTCAACAACATATTTGAATGGTGAGTGTCGACATAGTATACCTAATGTTTAAGTTGCATGTTAATAGTAATTAATGTTAAATGTTAAAACACCTTCAACTATGTTTGCATATATACAGAGTGATTCAGAAAGCTATAAAAGAACATATACCGTTGGTTAGAAGATCGAAATTGGGTAAAACTTTTGTTCCGGACTTGGTGCCAGATCTCAAGGATTTTCGAATTACAGGAGTTTTAAGGAATCTTCACGAAATTTTTACTTATCCAAGTTTTTTGGATTATAACTTCCATTCTAAACAAGATAGGAACTTCAAAAAAACAGTTTCTGAAAGAAACTGTTTTTAGTAAAGGGCTTAGAATAAACATGTTGCTTGATTTTGTATTTTATGTACCTTCGGAATACCAAGCATTCGAATTTTAGGAAAAATCGAATTTTCCCCTTGATTTTTTCAGTTTTTTCTAAATAGATAATTTCGTAAGAAATTTTTTAAAGCCTTGAAATTTTTTATAGAATTTTTTCCAGCTATTTAAGCTTTAACTTAAGTCCTCAAATATGGAAAAATTTTTTATGGTACCAAAGATGTATCACAAAAACCATTTCAATGTCAAGATTTTAAAGGCCCTTAAAGGCGAGAATTTTAAGCACTCCAATTATCAAGTATCATTAATTTTTAATGCCAAGAGTCACTTGAAAAAACAGTTGACATTTTTAAGAGCCGTTATTTTGATAAAAAATCTGAATTTTAATGTTTTTTTTGTTATGTAACAAATAATAACAAAATTAAAACGAAATTTTATACAAACTTTTTAATTGAAAAACAAAAAATTGATTTAAAAAAAATTGAAATTTTTGAAAAGAAAAACTAGAATTTTGTATTACGAAAAATAAAAAAATCTAGTAATCAAAAATTATTTTTCGAAACTTTTCTTGGTAAGAAAATTTATAGTTTTTTAATTTTTGCCAGTTTTTATAAGAAATGGTACCTATATGGTTAGAAATTTTTAAATGCATTTTTCTCACAATGAGTGCAATTTAAAAATTTGAAAAAAATATTTTCGAAATCTAGATAACATTTGACATCTGTAGTTATTAAAATTATCCAGTTGGAGTGAATTTTCAAAGACATGCCATATAAATTTTGACATTTATTTTAATAGAAAAAAATTTTTTTTTAATAGGAAAATTTAATTTTTTTGTACAAAATGGAGTATATAAGTAATGGTATTAACATTATGAACTTAATAAATAATTAATAAATAATTTAATAAATACTCGTATCAAAAATATTCTTACAAAATCTAGAATTGGCGTTAGGTTGATGCAACTAGAAAGGTATTCCATAAGGCAATTAATTTAAAATATGCGATTGAATAAATATAGATTGAAAAGAAGAAAAACATAAATTTTTTCCGAATTAGGTGAATTTCATAGGAGAATTTGGTGTTTGTGAGAAATTTGTAAATTTTTGATAAAGGAATATTATTTTGAATTTAATTTTAGTTTAATCAACATCTGGTTTGATTTTGATTGAATTTCCGGCTAACAAAATTTAGTTTTTGTACTATATCTTATGTACCATAAAAATTTTTTAATATTCGAGGGCTTAAATTAAAGTTTAAGCAGCTGGGAAAAATTCTATAAAGAAAATTTCAAGGTTTTAAAAAATTTTCTTACGAAATTATCCAGTTAGAAAAAGCTGAAAAAATAAAGCAAGGGAAAAATTTGATTTCCCTAAAGTTCGAATGCTTGGTATTCCGAGGGTACATAAAATACAGAACCAAACAGCATTTTTATTTCAAGTCGTTTACTAGGCCTTTTAGAAAATATTTTTTGAAATTCCTATCTTTTTCAGAATGGAAGTAATAATCAAAAAAACTTGGATAAGTAAAAATTTCGTAAAAATTCGTCAAAATCACTGGAACTCGAAAATTCTCGAGATCTGGCATCCAGTCCAGAACAAAAGTTTTACCAATGGTATATGTTGTTTTATTTAGCTTTTTGAATCTCCCAGTATATGAATAAATTATTAATTTGAAATTTTTGTATGTCTTGTAATTTTTACAGTGTTGTTAATGCACTCAAAATAATATATATACCTATGTATAATTGCTTTTTGCAGTTACTTATGAAATATGCGACTATTTAGTTTTCTGCATTATGATAATAAAGTAGACACTTTAAAAGCTAAGTGGAATTGAAAAACTTTTCATAACAAAAAGGAAAAGAAATGGGAGAAAAACAAAAATATGAAAAATATTTGAAATCAGTGAAAGTAGTTTTCATCTAAGCATATATTTTTTTTCTATACAGATTTTTATAATATTATTTTATGAATTTGCAGTATAAAATCATAATTTTTGTTCTGTAAAATTTGAAAAAGCTTTTTACGTACATGAACACATATACGGTAATTAATTAGAAAATTTGATTTTTTTTGCTAATTTTTAAAAGTTGGTCATACGAGTATGTTAGGAGTTTTTTTTTTATGACTCTCTTTTATAGTTATAATTATCGTTTCTCTTTTTTGTAGTATCATCATTTATAATGTTAATTTATCTTGTAATTAATGCAAAATTAAATGAAATTAAATTAATTGTAGAATTAAATTGTATATAGAAATTAGGGATAATTTTTATATTTAACACGCTTTCAACAATTGAAAAAAGAAATTTGAATATTGCGTTTATGATTGACTAATTCCAATATTCAGTAGAGTAATAATTACTTATACTTAATTAATTTGCAATGCTGTCCTAATATATTATAACAATTCACTGATTATCGTATTTATATTGATATTACCAATGGAATATTATAATGGAATTAATAATGGAAATTTCTTAATTGAATGTGTCAGCACAAATCCAGTGGATTCTAAATGATTAATACTATTATTATTACTGGTCTGAATTTTAGGGTTTTATCGAACAAAGTATAGCTTTTAAATTTAAAAGTTACAAATATTGGAGGTATTACTAAGACATTGGCATTATCAAGCGCAGAAAAAAATCTTTACACTTAATATTTGTTTTCAATCCTTCATTATATTTATTTTCACCCTCTAAACACCCTCTAATCTAAAATTTTAGGATTTAATTTGGACCTGATGGATTTTTCACAGTCACAGTTGTCACCATTATAAGATATTGCATTCGTATACCATTATTTCTTGAAGGCATATACTGCGTGAACGCTGAGGTGTATTTAAAAGTTATTATAACTTTAAAATAATTTCTAAAGAAGGTACAGAACGACTCTTTTTTCCACGTTTAATGTAAATATTTAAAAGAAAAATAGTTAAAGCGACAAAGAATTTATTAAGATTAATTTTTAATTGCCTTCATTTTTAAATTTGTTCTATTATTTTTATCATTCAATTTCTAAAATTTCTGTTTACGGAAAATTTCAATTTCTGTTTACGGAAAAATTAGCTTTTTTTCCTATTTATTAGGTTTTCACTTGAAATCCTTCTTATATGTGTTAATGGAATATGACTAATATGCCTATTTAATTTTCTATCATGTACGCATATATCAAATAATATTGTTATTACTTAAATCTTCAGTATTATATACGGAACCAAATTAGGTTAGATAAATAGAAAATTAAATAATTATCTTTTAACTTTAGAGTTTTAATAGCAGTTAAATATGAAATAAGATTTGTTTGACTTGATTTGACAAATTAATAGATTTCAAATAGTCGAAAATATTATACTTTTAAAATTCATGTTAATATCTAGAATATTTTGTATAAATTTTTAATTTTTGGTGAAATAAATGAAAGCAGTGATTCCCAGTGTTGTCTATATAGATCCTGAGGGGTCCATGAATATCTGCTAGGAATCTACAAAAAAATATGAATTTAATTAAATTTGTTTTTTATTTAACTTTCTCACATCATAGGTGCACCTTGCTACTTTTAGAAATTTTGAAAGAAAGTAACAGGTGGTCTATTAAAAATTGAAAAACACGACAAGGGATCTACGAGAGAAAAAGTTTTGGAACCTCTGAATAAAAGGAAACTAAGGGTGTTCTTTGAAGTGTAGAGAACTATGAACCAAAATAATAATTTTAAATTCAAATCTATTTTACTTTTATTTCAATTTTTCTTATGCTTTCTTAATTCTGTCAATATCTAAATACATAACATATGCACACATATATACTTTGTATACTATATAATTTTCGAAAACAGAATAAAAAAGTAGTAAAAGCTTTTGACAATAATTTCATTCGAAACTTATGTCCTTGAAAATGAAAAACCAGAACTTCAAAATCAAATCAAGAAAGAAAACATAAAGAAAGAGAAAATTTATTTGTGTATATATGTATGTACATTTATGTTTTATCCTGTATTTCTCACGTTTTCGGAACATCTTTATGATAATATGGATTTGAACCATTCTGCAAAATATTCCTACATATTTATGTATACGTTAATATAATTAAAAATTATATGAATGTGTATGTATGCATATTTTACTTGTGTATGTGTACTTATGTAAATGCATAATATATAATCATCCTTATTGAAATTAAATTTTTGACACGTGTATACATATATTAAAAGTTCTTCAATTTTATGGTACTATCATAAATGTTATATACATTATAGTATGTAAGTGTATATGGAATTGCTATCGCGGCGGCATGTATTTAGGCATTAAAACAGAACTGAAATTAAGGTAATATTTTTCCATTTGATTCCATTTGATCATGGCAATTTGTACTTTTTATTCCCGTACGAACGTATGTTCGAAGGGTATACTAAATTTGCCTTACCGTTTGTAAAGCTAAGATATAACGGTCTGAGATATATAGACACAAGTGTATGTTTTTTATCAGCGTCGATTTCTGAGTTGATTTAGCTTTGTCTGTCCGTCCGTCCGTCCCAGCGATAACTCAAAACTAATTGAGCTAAGTTCAACAAATTTTCACAAATGATTTATTGTAGTAAGTACCAAACTGATGACAGGTTCGGGTAGCTGCCATATAACTTCAAAAATTATTTGGCTATATCTCAGAAAATATAAAAGCTATGATATTAAAATTTTACGCAAACGAATATACTGGTAGGCTCCTTCTGGTAGCTGTCATACAACTTTAACAATAGTTTGGGTATATCGTATATCTAAGAAAATATTAAAAACGCAGTACTGAATTTTTGCATAAATTAATATAATACGCAACTTAAGTTATAGTCTGTCACATAGTCAGGTATGACATATTTATTCGTATATAGGATAACAAATTCGTACGGGTATCACAGAGTTGACTCGGTCAACTCTATTTTTTCTCGTTTTTTTTTAAATTTTTTAATGTAAATCTTTTAATCTTACCGCAATAGAAATTTTGTTGGTAGTTATAATTATTGAGAAAATTATTCTTGAATTTTTGAAGGCAATGTTAAAAAATTTGAGAGAAAAAGAACTGAGAAATTTAAAGGTAAATAAAATAATAATAAAATGCCCAAAATAATGGCTATTGGAACTGAGGTAATATCCTTAAATGGTGATTGAATCGAATAGTAAACGAAATATTTAGTAATATAGCAAAATATTGAGAACGTTAACATTTTATTGAAAATAGGAATAAAATAAAAATTGATACTCTATTTTAGGTCCACATTAATTTCAAATGCCAGTTTAAAATCTCATTGTTGTTAAGGTTCAAGTACATATTACAGCTTTCCTTTTGAAGTAAATCCATAGTATTTGGAATATAAATTTTTCTATTTAATCATAAACCCATTTTTTGTTTTTACTTAATTAATAATTTTTCCAATATTTCACAAAATATAATAAAAAATCTTCTCCATCAGGGACACATCGTCCATTTTCGTTAGTTTTAAATAAAATACAAAATATATGTATAAAAAATTCCAAATATTAATTAAAAAAAAATATATTAAAGGCATAATTAAAAAATAGACTCAAGTGCTATTATTGAAAACTTTTCAAAAGTTTAATCTGAAATATTTAAAGTTATGACTTTTTTTTTTTAAATAAAAATTTACCTTTTATGAAAAAATTTTTTTTTTTTTTAGAAATCAGCTTTAAATATTCTAAATATGTTTTTTAAGGTATGGAATAGCAAATATCCTTTTTCACTTTAAAGACTTTGTTTTTTTTTTAGATATAAAAATTTATTTCGTATACAACTTGCTTTTTATTTGGTATAAGAGAAAACGAGTAGAATGCCTTAACGATAAAATGAATGAAATTTTCCGATTTCTAATTTTTATTTTTCAAGGATAACCTTTTTTTTTTGTTCTTTTTTTATGTATTGCCATTTTCGTGTAAAATTTATTTTTGTTTATTGGTTACAAAAAAGGATTTTATTTTAGCATCAATTGATTTTTGAAATTCTAAAGTGGAAATTAAATTTGTTTTCAATTTGAAAAAAATGTGAAAAGAAAAAAAAAAAAGGAATTTTTTTTAAGGGCTTTTATTTTCACATGAATAATTTGAATTGAAAATATTAATATAAATACTTGTGTATATGTATGTATGTTTCTAAAAAGAATTAAAGTAAAAAATTCAAGGTCAATTAATAAAATTTTTCAATTATTTGAAGAGTTAATTTTAGACTAATTCCATCCTGTGGGGGTGTGGATGGTTAGGAAAGAAGGAATATGAAGCAAGAAAATTAAATTTCTTTTATTCGAATTTTTTTCATTTGCCTACTTTAAAATATTTTTTTAAATAAATATTTGTATTGGAAATTTTTTTGCTGATTAATTTTATTTTAAAGGTTAATAATTTTCAAGTATTATGCTTAAGTTTTGAATATTTGATTTAAATTACTGATCCATGGCATTAAGCAATGAGAATATTATTATAATACAATTGGAGGATCTCAAATTGCGTTACAAATATTTTAAATTCTGTTACTAAGTTAAAAATATTGCTTAAAGTCATCTTGTCCTTTAAAATAAATTTGGTACTTAAACAAAAATAATCACCCATATTTTGCTAATCGGATCATATGAGGTGATGGGATATTATTGAAAAGAATTTTGTTTTTCTGTATAGAATTTCGCATTTTGGAATTTTTTTTAATCAAAAAATTACAAGATTTTTCAAGAACAACTCATCACGCCAAATGATGCGACTAACAGAATATGGTTGAATGATTAGAAAAGTAAGTTTTTCACTAAAGAAACACAAAATCCTTTATAAAATTTTATACGAAACCAAAAGAAAATACTCTTGATTGCTTAATATTTTCATTATGATTATTGGCTTACATTAAATTTCAGGGAACTCGGTGCCACTTTTATTCCAATACTGTTTCAGTAACTTCTTAACTTTTCAACACTTTTTAGATTATATGAAAATTTCGAATTTTTTAAACTGATAATTACTAATTATGCATTAATCCAGGTAGATTTAACCATTTGTATATAGCGGAGCCCTCACGCGCTTGAAAAGGGAGGTACTGTGAAACTACGTGCTCACTCCGGCTGCTGTGATCTGTGTTCTGCCGAACCTTCAAAGTTACTCGAAATTGATCAGGAGAGTGAGTCTCAAGGGGGTGTTGTAGGGCTTTGTTCCACACCTAGTTAGGGGAGACAATAGATCTACATATTTTCTGGTCGCGGTGTACTGTTATCCTTCTTTGCAATCTACAACCATTTGTATATGTAATATTGTAATGTATAACCCATTTTGTACATGTATATATATATATTTTTTTATAAAATCGTATTGTAATAATAGTTCTTCATAAAAAAATATCCGAGTCAAAAATAATACTCGTAATTAATTAAGTAGGTTGTCGTCACATAAAGCTATAGTAAATTTAAAGTTTCATTATGATTTTCACATTTTTCATATTTGACTTGCATATAACTCAAAATATATATTATTATTTTTGAAAATAATGCAAGTATATGGTGTTTAGACAGGATATAAAATTTTTCTATAGTTAGTTAAAATTTTATATATTGTGTATATTTATAAGGAATACTACTGGACTTGCATTATTAAAAAATGAGAAAATCAGTAAAACGACGTTAAAAAAAAAGTATGGCTATTATATGAAAAGAAAACCTGAAAAATGAATTTTTCAGTATGGCTCAGCTGTTTTTCATATTTTTACTGCAATGCAGTCTATATGGATTCCTTGTTTTGTTCTTTTTAATATTTTATTAATTTATGAAAAAAGACAAAAAGAAATATAAAAACGAACGGAATATTCAGGAGGAAAGGAAAAAAAAACAAGGAGGACTAAGGAAAAGGATAATATTCCAAAAATAATATAATGGCTAGTTTTTATAGTTAAAAAAAATTTTGTTTTTTTTTTCTCATTATTCTGGTTAGGTTTTTTTCATTTAAACTTTTAGAATGGGCGAAATTTGTTTTTTTTTAGTTAAAAAATATTTTCCTTTAATTAAGAATTTCAATTAGATTTTTTTTCTTATTTAGTTTTGTTTCTGTTTTTTGCTTTTGTACTAAATATTTAATTGAAAATAAATTCTGAAGATCCCTTATTTATAGAGCTGTGTTGCAAGTTAATCGTTTTAAAGCCTATATGAATTAAAATTATAAAATTTAAAAAAAAAATATTTGGTTGGTTTAGTTTTAAACGAAATTATGATTTTTAATTATGGAAAATCAATTTTTAATTATTATTATTAAATTTTAGTGAATATTTTAGATTTTGAATAATTAAGACAGGAAGCAGATAAACCTGGGTTGTATTAAAAATGATTTTAATAATTAAGTTGAAATAGAAAATCAATTTTGAATGTGGTAAGTTCGAATGTTAAAGAGAAGTTTCAATGAGAAAATTGGAGAAATTTAAAGTTCGAAAGAACTTTGAATTCTCTAAGTGTATAGACTATTCTTCTGTCAAAATAAATAATTTTTCTTAACTTAATTTCGATAATTAATTAAAATATTTGAAAATATCTTAATAATGAATTTATGCTTATTATAATAAAGGATATAACAAATTTTTTTAGTTGCTGATCGTTATAACCACATTATTAATAATATTTGTGAACACTATACACAATTTTGGCTTAAAAATATTGGTCTTGTGTACATTTAGTGGCCAAATTTCTTTATTGCAATGCTCAAAGAGAAATTTATTCAAAACCTATTCGCATTGTTATTGTGCAGTTTCACGAATTTGTTTTCAATGATGATAACACTTTTAACTTTGAGTTTAATAAAATTACACTCAGTCTATTTTGTCACTATATTTTGTTTAGTTCACTTTATGGGAATTAGATTGTTCCTCTACCTCTTTTTATGTTTTTACTCGAAAAATACAAAAGTTTACTCAAATTTAAAATTTTCTTCTTTGAATTTCCTTCCTCCAAAAATTATTTTTTTTGACATTAATTCATATTATTATGTTTTTCAGGTTTTGTGTTTTCTTGGTTCCTACTTTCATAAAATTGTAACTTCATAAAA
The DNA here is from genome assembly GCF_029603195.1 of Condylostylus longicornis. Classification (NCBI taxonomy): domain Eukaryota; kingdom Metazoa; phylum Arthropoda; class Insecta; order Diptera; family Dolichopodidae; genus Condylostylus; species Condylostylus longicornis. The sequence goes on along the minus strand of NW_026577973.1, from coordinate 12,471,545 downwards.
GAAACTTGTTTTATCCTATCCTATTGAGCACATTTTTGAATATGAAAAGCAAAATTAGCTAGAGTATAGTTATTGGATTTTATATTTATAAAAATTTTAATAAGATTTTTTTCTGAAATAATTTTGTTACCACATTATGTTCCTTAATTAAATACTGTGAGAAAAAATTTGATTTTATTTCGAACTTTTTAAAATAATATTTGATTTTGAAATATGAATATTGTTATTGCGAGTGCATAAAAGAATGTATATATTTTTTTATTAATTAACATTTATTTACCTAGATTTTGTGGAGTTATCTATAAGGTATTCGAGCTCTTTAATATATAATTAAGAATCCAATCTGAATGAATATGGAATTCAAACTGATTGGTATGAATTCAAGTAAGTTTCAACTTATTTTATCTAATGTTCAACCACTAAATCATGTATTCTATTAAGAATGCTAGATTTCATGACTGAATATAGTACAATTGGTAAATTTTAACAAATTTCTTATACCATAGAAAGCCGAAAATGTTTGCGTGCCATGTATACTTTCCATGCATACTACTAGTTCTTTAAATTTCAAAATAATATATACAATGGAAAACAACAGCTTTAAAAAATAGGAGGTAGCAGCAACAGAAAAAAATCTGATGTGGTCAGCACATAACCGACCGCATTGTGTATTGTCTAGTTAAATGAAAGTGTTACAGAATATTATAAAAATATCTGTTAAGTACTTCTTTCCAATTTTTAGGACATTAGTACGCTTATAGTTAACATACCCAGAAAAATGTAAATTTGGCTCTTAGTAGAGTTTCGCTTTGTGCTACTCGAATTCCCTGAAATGCTCCCCAGTTATTTTCGGTAACAACCAGAACTCAAATATCAAATTTCAAGAAATTCCATGAATTCGTTCCGTAGATATGGTGAAAAATGTAAAATCGGCCCGCAAATCAGTTTTCGAGCCCAGATATTTCCAAAATATTCACACATTAAATTTCAATGAAATCGGTTGATTATATTTCTTTATATACTTCTTTATACTTCTTTATATACTATTATTTAATTTCTTTATTTTTTTCAGTTGCTGACACCTGATTTCTTCCAAAAGTTAGGAGGTTTCGCCGGTAGAGCGAAACATATATATGAAGTTTCAAGTAAATCGGTTGAATATTTTCTTCAAAATGTTCAAAAATGGAAAACAGGCCCGCTAAAAAGTGCAGTTCCCGAGGCCTGATATATCCCAAAAGTTGATCAATCCGTGCCATGGTGGAAATAAACTGACATATAAAATTTCATCAAAATCGGTTCAGCCGAACTTGAGATACACGCGTACACACACAGACCGACAGACCGACAGATCGGCAGACCGACAGACCGACAGACCGACAAACTGACAGACCGACGGACCGACAGGTTGCTAAAAATAGTTTACTTACACTTCCCTATGGAGAAGTGCATTCCCACCGAAAACTCGATATGCAAAATTTGTTGCCATCACATAACCTACCTATTTTATACACAATAAGGTCGGTAAAAAGACGTACAAATCACAAAAGGATTTTTTTTTTCGCTTTTCCTATATTTTTTTTTTCGCAATAAAATTTAAAAAAAATAAAATAAATTCAAGAACAGGATAATGTTGTACAAAATACTGCTACGATAATAAAAGTTCTGTATAAATTTTATATGTTGAATTGTATGCGATAGTATAGTAGTGATTGCAATATACTGTTATGCTTATATTTTATTGCACACTGCATGTATATTGCATTTCTTATACGTTTTTGTTTCTCACTTATTTGTATTTTTTGTTTTTCCAAAAATTAGATCTGTTTTATTCTCTATATAGTCTAGATGATATTGTTGATTCTTTATCAGGATGTATAGGAAACTGAATTTTATATTTAATCTCGTAAGAGAAACGATACGTTGGTGTGTACTGAAATAAGTAATAGAAAATTATATTGCATGTGCTGTATAACAGCAGTAGAGATTGTAATACATTTTATACTATATGGATGTAGAATATAATCGTGTTAAAAAAAGTGTAAATGTTTCATAATTTTTATGAGAAATTTATATTCTCCAAATACTAATGATAATTTAAACTTTTATATTAATATATCAATGGTAAAATGTGCCCCATTAGATTTAAAACATTTTTTGGGAATATTTCTTTTTTATTTTCTTAAAATAACAAATATGGGAATGAGGGAGTAGATTTGTTATGGTATAAACGCGTTTGATTTGATGCTACACAAAGTTATAATTCAATGACTAGATTGAATAAATTTAGGATGAACTACGGATATGGTAATTAATAAGTAGGTAGTTTTGTTTATTTGAAACTCATTCAAGTCAACCTATTATTTTGGAATTTCATAAAAAACTTGAAAAGATTATCTTATATTCATTCTGTTTAAATTTTTTTGTGTTGATTAAGTATTATTCAAAATTGATTTTGTATAAAAAATACGATTAAAACGACTATAGTCTTTGGCTTTATTATTCACTCAAATATTATACTCTATAAAATTTTGTAACAAATATTCCAAAATTCTGTTTAGTTTGCTATTAATTTTATTGCCAAAACCGTATCCAGTGTGGGGTGCAATATTACTATATCTCAATATTATTGAAAAATGGCAATAAAATGTTATCACTGTAATTGTCTTGCACTTCTAACCTATGTTGTCGGCAAGATTGAAAGTTAACGAGTTAGTTTCATATGAATAACAAATTAGCTATGTTTAATAATATTACAATAACAATTTTGTATATATAATGTATAATAATTTTCTGTTGGGAAAAATGGAAAACGTCTCATAAAATTTAGAAAATTTTGTAATATAATATTAAGTAGACCAAATACAGAAACTAAAATTATGTATACAAACAAATTAAATTGCAAACTCCATTGCAAGTCATTGTATTCTTTAATAAAAGATTAAAAATGCCAAAATATTAACTAAAATAGAAGAATATTTATTCAATTAAAATTAGTTTGCCAATTTGTTTTTTCCGCCGAAAAATAAAAAAAAAAGTCTGGAAATGTCACGCAATGAAAAAACTTCTTTATTATAAAGACATTTTAACTTTGATGACCTGATATTTTTCTGGGTCCCTTTACATAAATAAATAAATAAAAATAATGCCAACTCATTTGAAAAAATTTGAATTAATTTATTAAAATAATTCATTTTCAGAAGGATACAACAATAGAACAAATAATATTAAAAAAGTAATTACTATTGTCTTAAGTGTCTTTTTTCTGTTTCCCTGAAAACAAACATAACCAAGGAGTTGTCAACCTATATCGTAACTATAATTTTTACCGACCAATAAGGATAGTTAATGGCAACAAATTTTGCCTATCGAGTTTTCGGTGGGAATGCACTTCTCCATAATAGGAAAGCGTTAATAAACTGTTTTTAGAGAGATGTCGGTCTGTCTGTTTGTCGGTCTGTGTGGACGTGTGTATCTCAAGATCGGCTGAAACGATTTTAATGATTGACTCAGATTAATAAAGTTTTGGGATATATCAGACCTTGGAAACTGGACCATTGTGCGTGCCGAAAAAAGGGCCGTTCACTTCTCCATGCGCGTCCCTCTGCCTTTAGTAAGGAGGTATAAACAAATTATTTTAAGAAAAATGTATTTCAAGTTCGTCTGAACGGCTTTGAACAAAAATTTTTATTTCTGGGTTTGCTTAAAGCAAGTGATGAATTTATGAACTTTTGGGCCGTGTCGTATCTCAGTAACTCGAACTTTACTAGGGCTCAATTTTAAATTTTTGAATATTTCTATAAGAAAATAATTAATAGATTTTCTTAAATTTTTTATATAAAATCCGTCTAGTAAAAAGACGAACCACCTTAAAAGTTTTACCTCGGTCTATTTTACATTCTTTATTGTTTGTTCAAGGAATTTTATAGGTGTTTTTAATATTTAAATGAAATTCATTTAAAAATCTCTTTAATCACTTTATGAAATTGTAAAAAATTAAACGTCACTAAACTAATTTAGAAAAAAGAAACATACAAAGATTTTTCTATCGATTTAATAATTTTTTTGTATTCTCCTGTTAATTTGTTAAGTTTAGTTTTAATTTGAAACAATGGAAAGAAGTTTTGTAAATATTTACAAAAATGGAAAAAGTTTTATTTATTTTATTTATTATTATTTTTTATCCTTTTCCTTTTTGTTTTTGTTCTTATTATTAGTCATAATACATAAATTGTGTTATCATTGCATTGTGGTGAAACCAAATAGGGGGAACATTATTTTATTATTAATGTCAATAGGTACCAATACTTATACATTATATGAGAGAAGGGTGCTAGTTTGTGTACTTTATAGATTTACTTATGGTAGATTCGGTTTTATAGTGAAAAAGTGATGACACTATTCCAATTTTTTTTATTTTAATGAAAATAGGCGAAGAATTAGGGAAACAAAAATATACAGGCGGTATGAGTTTCGATGAGAACTTTTCTTTGGTTTGTTTTAAAATTTGCCGCGATTTTAATATTTTCACTTATAATTTTAAATGCATGACAAGTTGCGATCATCTTTTTGTAAATTATTACAAGGAAAAAGAAAAAAAAATTAAGAAAGTCAGGTGTGTATTTGAGGTGTGTGATCTCTCTTTTAGTGGAAGCGCGCTAACAATGTGACGCACCAGCAAAACATGGTCAGAAATCAAGCAACTGGCAGAAAACAAAGATAATTGGGGAGAACAGAGACATATTTTCTTCAGAGAAACAAAAAAGGAAAATTTATGTATGAGTAAGTTTTTTACTAGTATAAAGCGATCAGAAAAAATTCTATTCACACATCAAAATGTTATTAAAATGGACCCTATAGGTAATCTTAAATGTATTTTTGATCATAAGGTAACTTTCAAAGTGCAAAAGAAGCTGGATTCAACTATTTTATTCTTTTCATATTAAAGAGCCGTAACCGATAAGTAGCTTACAAGTAACTGATGTAGCTCACTATTATTAATTATTAAGTACAAAGTCAAAATTTTTATAAAAGTATTTCAAAGATTTTATAAACAGTATTTCTGTTATTCACTAAAATTGTGCAAAAATATTATATGTCCGATTTGTAACCAGTTACGATTTCATGAAACTTAAACTCTGCTCCTCCATTCTTTATTATTTCACATATTATACAGAAAATTTCCAAAAACTTTAGAAATAACAAATGCATAGCGCGAAAATCAAGAAAAAATGTTTCGAAATAATAACTGCTCGCCATGTACAATTACGATATAAAGAACTCTTTGTTAGGAACGGATTTTCGATTGAATTAAAATGTAAAATAATATTTAAAATAAAAAAGTTTTTTGCAGTTTAAGATATCAAAAAGCATAAATATTTATGCACTTTATTTAAGAAGAAAAAAAAATAGAAAAAATCTTATAAATTTTATTGTAAAACTTATGTATGAATAGGGTATACCACATATACTTATTTGAATTTTAAAATTTGCACTGTACATACACTTATACATACATAGTAGCAACATAAATACCATTTTGTATATATACATACATAATAAAAGGTATATGAATTTAATGAATTATATTTAAAGGAATTTATACGTAAAATTGCTATAAAAAAGAACTTTTAATAGTTGAACAGCGTCCTTCTCATATAATTTATGTGCATGTTCAATTTATATTCCTCTTGAATATTATTTACAAAAATTAAATTCCATAGATTTGTGTGTAACTTTGTATATTGTGTAAAATATAAATATATATACAATTTATAATAAAATGTCTAAAACTTAAACTGTCGAGTTTATTATTATTATTATTCTTGTACATTGTATTATTACAATATACATATACATACTTTAACTACAATATAAGGAGTTTAAGACGACGTGGTTTTTTTTGTTTTTTTCCCACTATATTATTATAGTAGTGCTTATAGTTCTTCAAGAGCACTTTTAAATAATTGCAAGTGAATATTCATAAATTTTCTTAATAGAATTTAATATTTATTCTTATACAATACACACACCATTTTATACTTATATAAAATAACAATTTATAATATGTATGTAAATATGTATACTAAAGTAGATTCATACATATATTATGTATCTATGCATGCATGTAATATTTTTGAAAATTATCCTGTACTTGACTTATTTTCGCTATACATACCATATAAGTGTAGTAGATTTTTGTTTGCCAGGACAATGCTATTGTATTGTTACTCTAGAACTAGATGTTTTAATGTTATATATTCAAAGTTAAGTTTATTATAAGATTTTTCCTCGGTTTTAATACATACACATACATACATTTTATTCGGGAAATTGTAATACCATAAAGCAAATAATTAAAAGTTTCATTTTAAATATAAGGATTTTTATAGTTTTGTCCTTTTGTTTTGTTCAATGCATATATTTAGAAATTCGGTAAAATTTGCTTGTTTTAGAAAACCAATTGTGAATAAGTCATTTTTTTAAGTTAAATAATTTTTGTGATTTTAATTTTTTTTTTAATATTCATTGAGTAATTGCTTCCTTAATTTTAAAAATATGAAATTTTATTTAATTTCGTATTGCATAATATTTAAAATTTAATAAGAACAAAATTTTTTCGGAATATTTCAGTGGCCTCAAACACAAACCGCCTAACTCGAGTTAAGACAAAAATGAGATATGTTTACCAGCGAATTCTCCGCTTTGAGTTTCATATGCTCACAAAATTTGGTGGTTCTACGACTGTTGTAGCCGGAGTTATTGTCGAATTCACACATGACCTAACTCGAAATGGTAGCTATGTGCACTTGCACTAACAGCCTATTTCGAGTTAGGAGCAGAAAACATCTTTTTTATGTTTTTGACAAACCACTTATTTCGAGATAGGCTATTGTTGCAAATCAAAATTAGTGACATTTTTTTTTATTTGTATGAATTTTTACAACCGCTTATCTCGAGTTAGGCTTTTGTTGCAAAATTAATTTTGATTTTTTTTAAATACTAACTCGACATAAGCGATTTGTGTAAAATAAAAATTGGTAGTTTTTTAAACTTATCTCGAGTTAGGCGATTGTTGCAAATACAATTATATTCCAAAAGGCTTCTTATGTTGAGTTAGGTTTTTATAACGCGTGCAAATAAGAACAATAAACCAAAATTAAGCGTTTAGTGTTCGAAATAATACATGATCAGTATGGAATATTTTTTAGTTTTTTATAATAAAAAATATTTTATAACGCTTAACATATTATTTTATGTGATATATAGTGTAGGTACTTTATATTCATGATTTACATTAAGCGACAAGTAAAATTGTTGTATTTTTTAACACAAAATATAAAACATCTGCACAAGTTACCTGCATTATTAATGCTCTAATTACCCAAATATCCCATGTTTAAGATTTGAATTTTTTTATTTAACAAATAATCTTGTAGGTCATTTCGTGATTTACCTGCGACAAATGTTTTTTTCAATTGACGGAGTTCCCATGTTAAAATGACACGTGGCTAGGCTACCTGATGGTAGATTGTTTTGCCTTTGTGGTCCAATTGTATTATTAAACAAAGTGTTGTTTTATTATGCCCTTGTAAAACAAATGTTATTAGGAAGAACAAATTTTTGTGTTTGACAAGAGTTTTTATTCTAATTATTGTATTACAAAGCAACACTTTTATTATACATTAGTAAAACACATTTTGTTAGGATATTCAAATTATTATAATTTGCAAGGGTTTTCAATAAATAAAATTGGTGCATCTGGGAATAACAATATTTTGTTATACTTTTTATTACTCATTTCCGTGAGATCAAATTTCTTCGATTTTCAAATATTTATTATATTTTTGTTATTTCGAAGGAAGTATTTTTTACAAAGACAGTTATTTATTATTGTTTTTAAATGTGCTGATGTTGGAAATTGTTAAATAATGCAAAAATTATCCAATATAAACTTTATTCACGCTTAATAAATGTACGTTAAAAATTTTGGAACTTGCTAGGAGAGCTGAGATGATTGTGGCGGATGTTAGAGGTATTGCAATATATTTGAAACTAACATAACGGATTCAAAGTGTTTTAAAGCATAGAAATTAGCGAAACTGGTCCTATAGTAAATAAACAAGTATTTACACAACAGATCTTACTTTGAAAACCGAAGTTAATACAGTTTTGAAAACCGCAATTGACTTTGGTCGTGGTGACTGTATTAATGATCCTGATTTTAAAATTGACAACATTCAAAAGCAAGTTTTCGGGTCCTATTGGGCATGTGAACATATCTGTAGAGATAAAAAAATATGAAAGGCTTTCTACTTTTATTCTTTTAAGAAAAATCCTTTTACAATTTGCCGAACGGTTAGAAAAATTCGCTTAATCTCAAGTAAATGAACGCTCGAAACTGACTCGTGGTCAATTTGTACGGAGTCTTAATTTAAAAGTAAATGCTGACAGCTAAAATAAAAATGTCGTGCAAACTTACAATATTCTTTAATTATTTGAAAATCAAATACTTATATACTTTATGATATTAGAGCAAATTCCGAACCAATTTACTTTGCCACAACTTTTTACGGAGATCTATATACTTTTTACGGCAGAACTTAGAGAAAAACTGACTCACAAACCATTCTCTATATGTAATTAATAATACGTCTCCAAGATTTAATTTTCACAAGTATCGAATTATATATTTTCGAAATGTATATTTTCTATACGAGTTCGAGTTCACTATCAAATTTGACTTTTCATTACAGTAGTTGTAATGACTTACACTCGATTTCAGTTTGCTTTCGATTTAAAAATTTTAATTAATTCTCATTTAGTATCATTATGAACAAGTAAGAAAGTCATATGGACTATAGTACATAAATAAAATAACAAACACAAAACTCATAAACTCATTTTAGAGATTACTTTATGTGCTCATTTTTACAATAATGTAACAACTTTGTCAGATCCGTTGCACAATGAAGCCTTTTTGTAATTGAATTACCTTTTGAAATTCTCTTAAGTGGAAAGAGTCGCACCACAGATTTCAAAAAATTGACTTCCAAAAATATTTTACAAGAACAGTTTATACAAAGATTTTATATTTTAAGACGAAGTGTTAACTAGTTAGATTTTCAAGACATGCGCCAAATTGAAGAAGAAGAGAAAATTAGTCCCAAAAAAGAAAAACTTAGAGTACTTGATGCAATTTTTTAATCTGTTGTTTACAAATTTTACAAAACGATTAAGACTGGAGATTTAGCAGATACCCATCCATATTTAATCGGAGAATCCGAGAGAGAATAAAAGATACTGTCACCTTTCTTAAATTTAATGAAAAAATTATTTTTAAACTTTTAGAAATAATTTTTACTTGAAGTTTATTCATTTTTTACCTCAATTTATGTTTTTAATGACAATGATTTGAAAAAAGAGTGAAAAATCAAATAACGTAAAAATAATATATATATTTCTTCCCTTTTTAGTATAACTTAAGTCACCTAAAACCATATCTTCAGTTTTGCAACAACAGCTTAAGTCGACTTAAATTTGACGAAAATGCAAAAGTAATTTTTCACAAACCGCCTAAGTCGAGTTATGCTTTGCAAAGTGCTTTTTATAAATTTTGTATAACCGCCTATCTCACTTTTTTCATAATTATGAGAGTACTATTAGTTGTTTTACTTCAGATTGTGAGTTAATCGCTTCCTTTTTTAATTATCTTTCAATCAAAAAAAAAATTGGTTCAAAAAACTTCACAACTTTTTTCAAAATTTAATTTAAAGTTTAAAATGCATTTATCTCGAAATCACTAAAACAGACTTAAGTCGTTTGTGCTTGAAGCCACTGATTTGTGAATTTTTAAAAAGAGCTGTTATTTATAGATAGATAAAGTTAAAATAAAGCTGTTATAGTTGGGTGATACTTGATTCGAAAAATAATAAACGATTGCGGTTTTCTAAAACTGCCGGTTCGCAAACCCTTCGTTATATTAATAAAGCGAAATTGCTAATAATATTAAGTATAATATGTTTCTAAAATATACGTAAGAATTAAAATTTGGTAGTATATAACAATTTGCCAACACATAAGTTTTTTAGAAGTTAATTCAATTTTAACTGCATTCACTTTCAAATTTTCGCCCACCTTCCTTTGTGGCACGTTCCTGAGAAACGCTCCCAAAACGGTCCCTTCTAAATACTAAAAAAGCTGGACTAGACAACTTTAGGTTCACTTTCAATTAATAGAAAGAGTCAACCATGTTTCCGTCAGAGCAAAAACGTCACAGTCTATTGTCGAAGAATTGAGTAACACAGCACTAGTTTCAATCCTAAGATCCTGAACATTTTGATAATAAATTGAAATATTATACAAAGCTATTGGTATGTTTTCAACCGAAATCAAATTATTTCGAAATCACTTTACAGGTTTACGAACATTTTGAACAAGAGGGAGTTGAGGGACGAAAAAATTGTAGATGGTCACGAAAAGTCTCCAGATCCCTCTCAACCTCCTGGGACGATAATATATTCAACGTTTCATGATATATCTTTTAAAAATATCCATCAACTGTAAGTAATCCGCAGGAAGAGCATTATCCTCTATAAAAACTTTTAGGCTAAGTCTCGTCTTACTATCACGCTGTACATGGTCAGCCGTCATGTTCTTTTTTATTTTAAAAATTTTTGGTCATGTTCTTTTTTATTTTAAAAATTTTGTTTTACTTTTTTTTAAAGATCCGTTTCAAAGTTTACTGAAAAAATTTAAGAAACAAAAAAAAAATCTAAGAAAAGGAAAAGGATAAATATTTTTTACATTAAGAACATTTTTTAAGGGACATTTTAATAAGGAATATTAAGTAGATTCTTAATTTAAACTCTAAGTTAATATATAATCTTATACATGACATAATATTCTATACTTGTGTAAGTTTGTAACTTCTTTATAATTTTGTGGAATAGAATTTCTGTTTAAAGAATTGCTGTTTAAATTGTAAATTGAAAAGTTGAAATGATTTCGTTTGTATGCCTTGAAATATTTCATTGACTCCAGTTTGCTTTGTCACATTCTGAAACATTCTGAACTAGTCGAGTTGCCTCTATATTGAATACATATTTATTTTTTAGTGATATACATAGCTGATTTGTGACTTATAAAATGTAGCTAGATTCTATGACTTTCAATTAGCCTTGTGATATTCTTCAATTGTATATGCCGAATAAAACATTTCTGAAATTCCTGCGTAACATTGAAGATTTAGTTAAATATTATGACTGTTTCTATAACAGAATTTATTCACTTACAACTCTCACTAGAATATTTTTTGCTTGTGCTGTAATAAAACATTCTTGTAATAGCTTAAATATAATGTGCTGACAAATTGGCCAATTCATATAGCCGTCTTTTTCTATATAGAAAATCTGGATAGAGAATGCAGTCAAATTACATAGTCTTGACTGAAATAAATAAGTGCGAAAACAATAAAATTTTAATCGGCATCGACAATAATATGGCCTTGAATAATGAAGTTCAATAAAACCTGATAGAAAAAAATTATTTTTTCGCACTTTCCCAATTGATACTAGTTTTTGTCACTCTAGGATTATGCAAAACTATGGCAGATGCAGTAATATTTTTTTTTTTCAGTGCAGTTTTATTTTGCAATAAGTTTAGTCACAAACTAATTCTAGATGCGAAATGCGGTTAATTTTGTTGAAAATGTTACGCTTTTCATATTTCAAAATCAATTATTATACTTACTAGGATTTTCTATATTCTTTATTTATTTATTTTCGTTCTTATTCAAAAACCATCGTATTTAAATTCACTTGGACTTACATGCAGATATTTTGAATATTACCTTTAAATATAATTTCGACTGTAAATACATATTTCAAAGCCCCCAATTTTGGAGAATGCTGTCATTTTCAGCTTTTAAAATAATAGTATAATTTTTGACGCTTCATTCATCAATACTCCTGACCATCTATTTCCTGGAAATTAATTTTCAAGTTTTTCTACTTTTAACAATTAATTTTTTTTCTTGGCTTTGATTTATATGCATCCTTAATTCAATTTAAAATATTTTAAAATTATTTTAAAGAATAAGAAATTACTTATAGCTTTTAGAAGAATTTTGGTGAATTTCCAAATTAAATTTCGCTAAATTACTTAATAATTTCCTAAAAAGAAATTTCATAGTGCTTTTACTCTTTGTTCTCTACCACTTGTGTTTTCCTTTTGTAGAGAGGTTTCCTTTAAAAAACCTTTCTTTTCTCACAAAGAAAAGGTTAAAGATAAAAGTAATGTTAAGTTTCAAAGAGAAAAAGAGAAAAATGAATTTTTATTTAATGCAAGTTATTTGACAACCATATTTTGCTTGATAATTTCATTTATTTGTTGTAGTAGAAATAGGAGAAGTTAGAATATAAACTCATATAAACTTCAGTGTAAGGCCCATGGGGGTAAATAAACCCAATAAGAGTAAATAAACTCAGTGAGATTCAAATACGCCTATTTTTTCTAAAAATTATTAATTGATTTTTATATGTTCGAATTTTCTGGCAGCGTTCTTTTAATTCCGTTTTGTAATTTTATTCCGGTCCATTCGTTTTTAGGTACTTTTGTCGAAATTTGGTCGAAATCTATATTTGGCCATATAGAAAATTAAAAAGATCATGAATAACAAACAAAAATTTTTTTTTTATAAAAGAGAAGAGGTAAATTTGATCTTGTCAACTCTGTATCACCTGTATGAATAAAAGCAAGTAAAATTATCTGATAGTTAATAAATCTACTTAAGATTATGTTTTTGAATGTAATGAAGTTTGTTATTCACATATTTCGTGACCAACAGTAGCACTGTATAATATCATGAATAGTTGTTTTAAATCATTTAAAGCTTTTGAAGTTGTATGACAGTTATCATAAGTACACATAATAGTCTGAACGAGGATTGATTACGATGTTAATCAGCACAAATTCCGATACTATGGCTTTAGTAGTTGTTGATCTATAACTAAAACATTTTTATGGCAGTTGTATAACACCTACATCAACCAAATTCTCAATTGCGTCCAAATTTTATAAGACTTTGGTATCTGCTGTCACAAATTTATTTCTAAAAATTTGATAAACTTAGATCAAATAATCTTTGAGTTATCGCTAGGACAGACAGACCTGATTTAATTGACTCCATATTCGATGCTGAGCAAGGATATATGTATATATATAAATCTATATAACTCTCAACGTTTCAATCGAAAAGATAAATTTGTAATAACCTTGGAACATACCTTCGTACGAATGTGAAAATAGAAAATGTTAATTGAAATTTTTGCCGATTTTTCTGCTATCTTTCCTTAACAGCACCATGGAAAACTTTAAACAATTTATTTTCTTGTCTATTCCATTTTGCTTTCTCATTTATTTCTTTTACAAAATATTTTTGCATCGTCGTTTTTTTTTATGAAAATTTATAGTATGATGGCACTAAATTATCCAACAGAGATTATAACAATCTAAAATACATTTTACATAATTTTTCTAGAGTTTTGTAGAGGCTCATAAAACTCTTTATATTTTTCTTCTTCTTGTATTTTAATAGTCATGTAATAGATATGCATAAAGTAGAATCGAATTGTTTAAAAAGCTTTAAGATGGTTAAGATACACGCAATTTGTTAACAGTTTTTCTTTTATGGAAGAAAAGAAAAGTTTTTTACATTTTTCTTTTACATTAAAAGTATAGAATAATTCTTTTTTAAAGTGCGAATTTTTTACCAAGATATTGAAATATTTGTTTTTGTTTTCCTAGTCCGAGGAGAAATAAATGAAATTTATTAAAAATAAAAATACTTAAAAAAAAATAGAGAAAGTTTCAAGGGAATTAAATTTTATGGTTGTTTACTTATTTGTTATTTTAGCTCATTTAATTCATTTATAAGAGTCTAAATTATTATTGAAATATGTACATAAATATTATTATTTGTTCCATTCCTTCTAGGATACGGCTGGGACAAAATAAAATATATTTTAGCAACTTACTGTAAATAAACAATGATTTTTATATAAAAAATATTACTTTATCCTTAAATATCCTTTTTTGTTTTCATTTTTTGTTTGTTTCTCTTCGATTTCATATTGTGAGCTTAAAATTGTACATACATATATGAATTTTACTTAAAAGGATAACAAATGAAAAATAATTTTTAAAATGGGAATAAAAAATTTATTTTTATTATATTTCAAGCTTGGGGTAATGATTTTTCGATCGACCAATTTTTGAATATTATACGAAAATATTTATGTACAAATGTATGTAGAAACATATTACATATTTGTATACACATATTATGCAGATATAAAATGAAGAGTTAATAGTAGTAAATTATGATTCTATTTCAATTTTAGGACATAATTTTTAAAATTCAAAAATATTTTTTTTTATAAATTATTATTATTGAAAAAAATAGGAAAGGAAAAGATAATCAATTTTCCTTTTGAAAAGGATAACGAAAAGAATTGATGAGAAGGTCAGTTTTATTGCCTGTTGTATCCTTTTTATTAAATATAGATTTTGATTTAATAAAAGAAATTTAAATTTTACAGTTAATAAAATATATTATAAATAATATCATTTAATAAAATATTTTTAGAAAAAATTTATTGTTTAGTTGCCAGACAGGCATTTACATACATTTCGTTTTTGGGATATAATTCTAATTGTCAGGCACTTCTGAATAATTTATAAAGAAGATGGAAATCATTTTATTTATAGGTAAAAGAACATTATTATCCCGCAATCAATTAATTTCCATCTGAAAATTAGATTGAAAATAATTTTAGCAATAATTTTCATTATGTAAGTTGTGTGATATTGAAGTAGTGATGAGAAAAACCACATTCTTAATATTATTTAAATAAACTTGAAATATTTACTGTTAAGTGCTATGGTTGCCAAAAGCTAGCAGGCCAAATCCTGCAACAGATTATTGATATAATTCTGTGAAGTATTTTAGTTCTTGTATACCATTACGTATACCATTATTAAAATGGATGCAAAAACGTATACGGATAAACGGATAATAATTTACTTTACCGCTTTTTTCTTAGGAGACATTAAAAAACCGAAAGGATACTTCAAGGAAAATGGTGCTTCTGAAAAAGCAGTAAATTCAGGATTATTTCACTTGGTCTGTTACCTTTTCTACCTCTTATTCGTAATACTGCCAATTCTTGTTCAATTAACTTGGTATTGTGGCATATTTTTAACTCTATTCAATAATTCCATTCAACATAAATGAAATTTGATCAACCCATGGGCTTGAAAAGTAGCACTTTACTTTGAGCAACTGAAAATACTATTTTTATGTATACTATCAACTATACCCACATTATTTATATTACTTTGTTTTATTCATGAACAATAATATAATAAATTGCAAACAATTAGGATGAACAAAAAAAAATTATTATTTATAAAAAAAATAATTAAAAAAAATATGACATTTATATATATGACATATATTCATGAAATATATCAGTGGCCTCAAACACAAACTGCCTAACTCGAGTTAAGACAAAAATGAGATATGTTTACCAGCGAATTCTCCGTTTTGAGTTTCATATGCTCACAAAATTTGGTGGTTCTACGACTGTTGTAGCCGGAGTTATTGTCGAATTCACACATGACCTAACTCGAAATGGTAGCTATGTGCACTTGCACTAACGGCCTATATCGAGTTAGGAGCAGAAAACATCTTTTTTATGTTTTTGACAAACCACTTATTTCGAGATAGGCTATTGTTGCAAATCAAAATTAGTGACATTTTTTTTTATTTGTATGAATTTTTACAACCGCTTATCTCGAGTTAGGCTTTTGTTGCAAAATTAATTTTGAGTTTTTTTAAATACTAACTCGACATAAGCGATTTGTGTAAAATAAAAATTGGTGATTTTTTAAACTTATCTCGAGTTAGGCTATTATTGCAAATGCAATTATATTCCAAAAGGCTTCTTAGGTTGAGTTAGGTTTTTATAACGTGTGCAAATAAGAACCAAAAACCAAAGTTAAGCGTTTAGTGTTCGAAATAATACATGATCAGTATAGAATATTTTTTAGTTTTTTATAATAAAAAATATTTTATAACGCTTAACATATTATTTTATGTGATATATAGTGTAGGTACTTCATGTCCATGGTTTAAAACATGTTCACTATAGTTAAAATTAAATCTTACATTCAGCGACAAGTAAGATAGTTGTATTTTTTAACCCAAAATATAAAACATCTGCCAATTTACCCAAATATCCCATGTTTAAGATTTGAATTTTTTTATTTAACAAATAATATTGTAGGTCATTTCGTGATTTACCTGCGGCAAATGTTTTTTTCAATTGACGGAGTTCCCATGTTAAAATGACACGTGGCTAGCTACCTGATGGTAGATTGTTTTGCCTTTGTGGTCTAATTGTATTATTAAACAAAGTGTTGTTTTATTACGCCCTTGTAAAACACATATTGAATATTATTCAAAAGCATTTGAATATATGTCGTGTCAAAATCAATTCGAAAAGTATGTAAACTTGGAAAATTTAAATTTTACAAATTTCGAGGGATGTGAAACGAGAAATTTTCAGAGCTTGAGAGAGAAAGAGAATGGAGAAACAAATAATTTGCTAACGAAATTAACTAATTATTGGTGTCCAAAAATTGATAAAATTTCAGATTGTGTAACTTACTGTCTAGAATCTTGAATCATAACCAAAACATAAATTTAGCGAACCTTAACGGACAAGCGGATGGATGGACGGACAGAGTGATACCAAAATGCATATTTTTTTCAATTTTTTGTGGGAAAGTTCAAAAAGAAATTCGGAACATTCATTTATTGAAAATATTCAATAAATGAATGCTCCGAATTCGAATGAATTTCAGGCTTTAACTGTTTTATAACAGGTTGCCACTTACTTGTAAATGATTTTACTTTTGTTTCTTGAACGTTTGAATTTGATTTTCTCTTCAGCACAACAAAATATCAATACAAAGAAAAGAGGAGAAAAGTTCATGTTAGCCGATATTTTTATGTACTCTGATTTATCCAAATAAACAAGTAAGAGAAAGTAAAATTACAGAAAGTAAAATAGGGTAGGATAACAATAAAAACATCAGGAATTGAGGAACACCTAAAGTGTTCTTAAGCAGTTTCTTATGTCTGAACTAGAAAGAATAAAATATTTCATATTATACTAAGAGAACAAAAGTCTAGTATTTGTACAGATTTATAAAGTGCTTTCTGCAAAAAACATTTTTTCTCTGTAAAATAAAATTTTCACTATGAATTTAATTTCTCTTAATTTTCTTTTCAAAAATACCACACAGAGTGGAAAATGCGCATTTCATTTTATTTTTCGCGTAAACTGTAAAAAGAAACAAAAGCTTTTCGTTTATTTTTATACGTATAAAATAGAAAAAAGTTTTCAGATTGGCTGCAAAATAGAAACAACATAAAATTCTGCTATCTGCTTAAATTAAAGAAATCCTTTTGAATTGAAAACTTTGTATTTTATACCAGTTCATGTGATATCAAACGTCGATTCACATCAAAAATAATTCTCGTATAGAATTTCTTTTTGATTTTAATCAAAATGAAGACGTAAAACATACGTGCGGAGATAAAAACATATGATAAGCATTTGAATGAATTTAAAATAAAGCTTCAATATTTTTTAAGGACAAGGTTTCGGATCAATGTGATATTCAATGAGTTTATATTTTCGACTTAAATATGATAATAACGTAGTAAGAAAGATATTTGGAATTTAAAAATGAATATTTATTTTATTATAAGGTATGTAAAATACAAAAATTCAATGTGAATTTAGATCTGCACTTAATCTTGGTCATTGAAGAAGCAAATGTGTGTGGTTTATTTTAGTTTTTTTTTAAAGTGTGTGAAAATTTTAAGTTGCTCATGTAGAGACATAATTTTTTTATTTAAAACGGAGTCGTGAGTTTCTTATTACTTATGGTAACATGATAAAATTTTGTTATAAAAAAGGATATTAATATGTTAAATTCTGGAATTTTGGATTACTATCCTGATTAAGGCAATTGAATTTTGGGGATATTTGAAAAACTGTTTTTAAACGAATTTTATTCTAGCAACATTAATGAATACGTCACAGTTATTTAAAGTATAGCAGTGAGGAAGATTTCGCAATAGTTAGCAGGACGGGCTTGCTTTTTACTTACTGTAATATTAAATTAAATTATATTTTGATTGTAGTAAGAACAAAAATTATTTCATTCTAGAAGTAACTATTTTAAAAATGAGATTTGTACCCAGATGTGAATGTGTCGTAAATAAAAAAATAAAGTTGGATTAAACAAATGGTTTATAAAGAAGCACTTATTGATATTTCAGAAACGTGCCTTAATGCAAATGCAAATTTTCTTATAATACTGAGTGAACAGTCACAAATATTCAAATATAAGCAAACCACATAATTTATTTTATGATCATAAATTATAATTACTTTTTATTTCATTAATTAATTTTAACCTTTAAATAACATTTAATTATTAAATTCATTAAAAATTTTTAATTTCGCATTACTAGTAGTAATTTTAGTTGTAATTTTTTAGTTCCTTATTTTTGGAATAATTCACGCATACTATTGTACTTTTCAATATGTACATTACATATGTTAACATTTAATATTGTGAGTTTGTTAAAATGTCAATCAACATTATGATTGGTATACATCCATCACATTATGACAGTGATTTACCATTTTACCAATGTTGTAACTGCATCACACTTTTCTCTTGAACATAATTGCATACATTTAGGACAAAAACATTCTTACAGATTACAGGATTATAGGGGATGATTTAAAAACAAATTATTGCAGCCTTAAATATTTACTATCCTTATGTAATTATAAATCTGTATAAGCACCACTTTCCGCATGTTTGAAGATGTTACCACATATCCTCCAAGGTGAATTCATCACTTAATTGCAAACTCTGAATAAAAGCAGAAAATATGCTCAACTGGCTTATTTTCGTTATGGTAAAATGACGAAATTGGTTTCGTTCCAATTTGTGCAATTGATAACCTATAGTCTGCAGTATTTAGTGAGAAAACTGACAACCAACCTGCTTTATTTTCTATTGGACATCAACAATCCACTGTATCTTGTAGAAGACAACCCCGAAATGAAGAGCTTTTGATCCTCCCATACAGTAAAGCCACTCTGGGTGGTGCTTCTGCATTCGATCAGGCTGATGACCCTTCTTTTGCACCTAGGCAGACAATACAAAGGGTCAGATACAGCAAATCACATCGTTGTTACAGATGCAGGAGCATCCATCTTCACAAATTGTGTTAAACCTACATATTATGTGTCTCAAGAATAATTTATTAAAATATTCAACATCTAATTAATAAATATTAATGTTTAATAACAAAAAATATGTTTAAAAGGTGTGGGATTTCCAAGTTAATTAAAATATAATTTTTTATATACCACAATATACTTCTTTGAGCACATTATGTTGCCAATAATTTTCAATGAGATTTTGTTAGAATTTTTAAAAAGAAAACTTCACTCAAATTTCTAAACCCTTAAGGTATTAAGGTATTGAGAAAAAATTCCAAAACAAATATAATGAGAATCGCGTGATGTCATTCGATAAAAGATGTGAAAATTGCTTGCATATTTAAATTTCATAACATGTCAACTACGCTCAATTATTAAATTATCATTTTACAAAATTTCAAAAATTATACAAAAAATTAATTTATTTTGCATTTTCGAAATTAATCCTGTTTTCATAAACCTTATTGCATACAATATAAGACATACGCAATTGTTCTAATAAAAAGTCAGACTGAGTTTTCTCCGAGTTTCAGGCATGTATTGAGATTTGTGAAATAACAATTTTTGAAATTATATTCATAATTATTTGTAGGACGTTAACCTGTTTGTATTCTTATGTCCCAGTTTCTTACTTGAGGCAGTTTAATAGAAAATTACATTAGGTTTTCAATAATGAGCACATCCCTCCTGCATTGAACAATTTTGTTAAGATTCTTTCTAGGTCATATTTTCATATTTTTAATCTGCTAGGCATTAATTTACGTGATTTATGTGGGTTTTTAAATTTAAAAAAAATTGTACAACTTCATATTTTACTGAAAACCAGTAAGCTATTATTCAAAATTTTTATGCCAAACGATATTTTTTACTCTCCTTGTTTATTTCAGAAAACCTTCCTAGTGTATTGCACAAAATAAAATTCCATTTAACATTCTTCCATTATTATTTGAACATTTTTCAAATTGAAATCCAAATAATACCTTGTGCATCCACGTTAAATATAATATAAGGAATTTTTGTTTTATTTTAATCACATAGAATCAATTTGCATATATATAGGTGCCGCTCGCCTACTTATTGTACATTTTAACAAAATATTTAACAATAATTTCATATTCAATTAAATATTATGAATAAAATACATAATATGTATATAAAATAAAAGAAGACAGATAATTAATAATTAAAAACAATATTTATATCAGAAAAATTAATTTAAAAAATTTTTTGGAAAGAAAAAAACACTTTTATTATAAATAAAATATGCAATTAATGGAGGAAAATTAATTTTCAAAAATTAATGAAATCATGAACAGCTTATTTTATATTTTAAAGCTAATGAGGTTAACTGAAATTCAAATATAATTAAATTATATATATATATATTTTATTTATATTGTATGAATTAATTCTATAGAAATTATTGAAAATCAATAAAATATGAGTGGCAGTAAAATATTATACGAGTATAGGCAATTTTACAATGAAAGAGCAATTCAAGCAATTTTTTTAAAATATTAAATGATTACGATGAATTTTTTAAGTATTATTATTTTGATTTTAAATGCAATAAATGAGGAAAACTCATTTAAATAAGATTATTAACAAAATTCAATTAATATTATTTTAATGGAATATTTAAATTTTGTAACATGATCGTTACAGGATCTTTTGGAATAGCTTAAAAATTTTTTTTCTTTTTACAATATTCTTAATTTAGAATTTACAGAATTTGTAGAGTTTTTGGTGGATATCATACAATATAAAACTGGGTTCCGGTGAAACTTCAGTTTATTAGCCTTGATCTCAGATTTTTCTCTATAGTTCACTCGTTTAATTACCGAAACAAAATTTGTTCATATTTAATTGAATTGGTCCTTATTAAAGGTATTGCTTACATCTGATTTTTTGATAATCTTTCAGAATCATCACATTGTCAGACGAAGCTTTACAGAAAATTTATAGTAATAAAAATTTACACAAAAATCAGTTCATCTTAAATTGAGATATACAACAATGTTTAGGCAAACAGACCGATATTTCTTCAACAATATCATTATTCAAATTTTTCTATCATGATTAAGAAATGCATTCCAGTTGTCATGTCAATACCATTCATTATTTAGACCAAAAATTACAATGATAGTAAATTATATAATGTGCCGATTTCGATAAAAAAACTGTTATACGAAAAAACAAATTCAAAGCTATCTGCGTAGAATTTATGAAACTTTCATAATATCCATGAAAAAATGAAGCCCAGGTATGTAAAGGTATATGAGAAAAAAACATACATACTTTATGATTATAAAATGACCACACAATTTTATAATTTCCGGCAAAAATTTAATTTTCTGATAATATTCTCATCCAATATATTAAATAATTTATTGTTTTAATCATATGTAGAAGACTACGGAAATAATTAAAATATCTGGTAATGCTTGAACTTGAATATATACACATTCAGAGAGACCGTATAGGAATTTTAATAACGCAATTTAAATTAATATTAAAAATATTGCGAGTATGTTGAAATAAAATATTTTTCTTTGAAAACTTCAAGGCTATAGAAATATTTTTAATTACAAATGTTGTAACCTTCACCCATAACATGTACATATCGTGTGTATTAATGCTAAACATCCTTATATATAGATTCCGCGAAAAGGTACGTAATTATAACATACCATAAATACATTTAATATTATTTTTTTTCAAAATTTGTTGTAAATAATATTTTTGTTTTACAAAAGTTTCTTTCACATACGCAGCTACATAGTATTTCCACCAACAAAAATTAATTAAAATTTATAAATTTTAAATTTTGTAACCTCAGTAATTCTAATTATTATTTTTCAAAATTTTTTAGTAAATATTATTTGGACTGAAATTAAATAACAAAAAAATATTAAATGAAAAAAGAAAATTATGCATACACATTGTATTTATTTAAAAAATAAAGGTGACTCAAGTTTATTTGCAACTCCAGAACTCTTTTATTTCAAAAACAATGATTATATCAATAGTTGAATTTGAAATTTATGTAGTTGGACAGGATAATAAACAAGCAAAGCAAAGAACCACACAACCGAATTTTACAGTAACTTTAAACCCCAAAAAAAATCAAATTTATTTATTGTATTTTTATAACCGTACGAACGTATGTTCGAAGGGTATACTAAATTTGCCTTACCGTTTGTAACGCTAAGAAATAACGGTCTTAGATATAGACTCAAGTGTATGTTTCTGATCAGCGTCAAATTGTGAGTTGATTTAGCTTTGTCTGTCCGTCCGTCCGTCGGTCCGTCCCAGCGATAACTGAAAAACTAATTGAGCTAAGTTCACCAAATTTTCACAAATGATTTATTGTAGTAAGTGCCAGACCCCAATTTAAATTGGACATAATCGGGGGTACCGGTTCGGGTAGCTGCCATACAACTTCAAAATTTATTTGGCTATATCTCAGAAACAATAAAAGCTGCGGTATCGAAATTTCACACAAGCAGATCGCACATATTAATAGGGCCGATGTGCTTGATGAAATTCGTTAAAATTTCTTGGCTCTTTCTGGTAGCTGCCATACAACTTCAATAGTAGTTTGGCATACACAGTATTTTGAAAAAAAAACAGTACTGAAATTTTGCATAAATAAATATGGTAACTTAACGATAGTCTGTCCCATAGTCAGTTATGACATCTTTATTCTTACATAGGATAATAAATTCGTACGGGTATCACAGAGTTGACAAGGTCAACTCTATTTTTTTTCTCGTTTTTCTTTAAAATGGATTAAGGTCACATTCAAAATAAACGTCAGCGGCTCAAGTCAACGGCAAAGTCATTTCACTCAACGAAAACGTCAATTCAAACTATGAAAAAATTCTTCAAAACGAATGAGAAAATGTTGATAATTTCAAAGGATTATGCAGATTTTACAGAATAGAAAAATGATCCGGGATTTTATATAAAAGAATACGCACTTCAAGCAGAACATCCAAATTTTACCACTCTGTTTGTATAACGGAGGGAGATTTTGTTTTTTTTGAGAGATATTTGACTTAAACATACAAGAATATGATTTTGTATATGAATAAAGAATCCTTTTTAATTTGGCTCTAATCAAAGTTGTGGTTAGTGTAAATGCCATACAACTCACAAAAAAATTTTATTGTATTATTAGACACTGTAAATCGTAAAATTTATGTATAAACAAGTTGGGTAAAAGAGTCAATAACTCTATGAATTTTATTTTGATTGTTTAAGTTCTGAATAGCTGCTTACAACTTAAATATTTGACGACATCTTGGAATCCTTAGTAATAAACTGAAGTATTCAAATTTTACATTAAGAATTTCAGTAATGTGATTACTACCATGATAAAATTTTGATCATCGTTAATCACAAAAAGCCTTACAATAGCTGCCATAGAACTCTCAATGTCAGCAGATCTTGTCTGTGTCTCTTGAAAACATATGTCTAACATTAACTCGTCTATGTAACATATGTCTAACGTTATATTAATATTTTGCTTTAAAGAGTTTAGCACAATTGTATAATAATTTCGATGAAATTGGCATGCGATTGCATCGATACTTATTTTAAAATATACTTATGTTAAAAAATTTCAAAGGTGTATAATGTTCAAATTTCAGTAGAACAAGCTTAGCAACAAAGCCAACATTCCATTTAAATGTTAACATGAACTATGCAAGAATTACTCTTGTTCATTTCGTAAGTTGAAAAATTTTTCATTTAAAGTATTTTTGCAGTACAATGATACTTTAAATTAAAATTTGAATATATATATATATTATATTTGTATACATAATTGCTATTTAATTAATTTATTTAAATAATACGAGTATTTTTCGAAATTATTTGGCACATACATACAAATATTGCTTTCATCATCAACGCAACTACAATGCTTAATAATAATGTGATAGTTTTGACATTTAATTGAAGCAAAATGTTATGAAAATTGAAAATTTTATGTGTGTACACATTTTAACGTAAACATAAATTTTACATATACATAAAAACTATCATAGTATATATGAAACTTTGTATATGAATGCATTTTCTCGGGAAACTTTTCTAGTATTGCAATTTAGGTCGATATACTCAATTTGATTCTACTAATTTGTATTTTATGAAATATAGTTGAGTGTTTTCATATTAGCACAAATAGAGCATTCTGTGTTAACCTGAAAAAGAGAATGAGTTTTTAATTAGTTCATGTTTGTATAGTAAATATAAATAAGAGGCTTGTAATGAATAAGATGTCTGGAGCTTGTTATCTATGTTACGAGGAAAAAAATTTAGCTTTTAAGATAATTTGTTATTGAAGGCATTTGTTACCATTGATAGTTCCATAGTATTCATATTATTTTCAAATATCTAGAATTGGTAGATTTATTTCACACAGAAAAACTTCAAAATCAAATATTTGAGTTTTATCGTAAATTGTAATGCATAATGTGCTAAAATTGCATTACATTATAAAAATTTGAGTTCAAATAAGTTTCAATTTTAAATTTTTAGATATACCCCCAATAATTTTTCATTTTCCAGAACTTTCACTTGAATACACAAAGAGACCATAGTTATATAATATTAATTTTTTATTATGGTAATAAAATTCTCTGTAGTAGTTTTTAATATATAGTAGTTTCTAGTATATTAGTAGTTTTTAATTTCAATTAGCAATTACCGATAATTGCACATTTCTTGAATTAGTACCAATTTTAGAAGAACTCCAAACCATTAGATTTTCCAAATTCAAATCAAATTAATGAACATAAACCTTGAATTGCAATGCTTATATTGAAATTTATGTTTTGCATAAAATGGGTAACATGTATTTGTTAAATGGGTAACCCTCAGAATATCAATTGTCAATACTCTGCACGGAGTATGCATTGCCCTGCAATTTAATTATATACTTGATTTAAATTTGTTTAAACTTGTTTCTTAAAATTTTTTTTTTTTTGTTAATTTTAGTTATTATAGCAAACAACTTCATAGAACTCAAATTTTTGGCATCTTAGAATCGTGTAACACAAATGATGACAAATGTTCTAAATGATTAACTTCTAACTATAGGATTTTATTTTTTCATCAACATTTTTAGAAAAGTAGATTAAAAATATTTAATCCCGGTTTATACGTTCTTCTTTTATTTATGTTGGATGTGGTTAACTTTCAGAATATAGAAATTTTCTTTGAAGGATTTGATAAGAGCCTTTAAAATTAAATAATATAGTAAATATATTATCAAAATGTACAAGATGTTCCCTATGGTCCCTATAAGAGATCCTAAATTACACAAAAAATTATAAAAAATGCATTATTTTCTAAAATATTATTGTCACTTTAATTATTTTTCAAGGATTCATTCTCATTTATTTTGCCGACTGTAACAGGTATGCCAAAACTTTGACGAAAATAAAGGTTCAAAACTAGTGGCTGACATCAAATTTGTCGATAAGTCAGATTTTCTTCCGTACTGTCAAACGGAACTTATATATAAAATTTCAAGTTTATTTGCTAAATACTTATATAAAATGATCCAAATTTTAAACTGGCCCGTAAAATCATCTACTTCTAGAGGCCTGATCAAAAGTGAACAATCTGTTATATAA
This sequence comes from Condylostylus longicornis, assembly GCF_029603195.1. Taxonomy (NCBI): domain Eukaryota; kingdom Metazoa; phylum Arthropoda; class Insecta; order Diptera; family Dolichopodidae; genus Condylostylus; species Condylostylus longicornis. The sequence goes on along the minus strand of NW_026577973.1, from coordinate 12,445,522 downwards.
CCAAAGTAAACTCATATATATAAAATTTCATCAAAACCGGTTGAGCTCTAACACAGTAGATATTATACGAGATAGTACACAGATATTACGAAAACTTATTAAAAATAATTTATTTACGCTCCCTTACCGTCGAGAAGTGCATTTCCACGGTAAACTCAACATACGAAATTTGTTGCCACCACATAATATGCCTTATTGTATACCATGCGGTCCGCAGAAACTAAAAATTTTCAAAAATTCATTTTTGAAAATTTTATTTGTTGTGGTACCTATAGTAAAAGTAGTAAAAAGTTAATTGTTTATTTGTCAAATAGCCTATAGTTTCACTTTTCTAGAGTATATCTAAAAGTACCATTATATGTAATACAATTTGTACGGCACAATATAACTTGTGCACAATTTCAACAGAGACAAAAATAAATTTTGTCTATTTCACTGGTCTATTTTGTAACAGAAATTATTTTGTAAGGAATTCTGGAATTCCTTTAAAATTTCCTATGACTTAAATGATCGTATGAAAATTTCTTTAATTTCAAACACTCAATTCAAATTGATAAGGTAAATTTATTTTAATTAAATTATTGTGCATAGCCTCTTTGCTTATATTCATATATATGTATGTTTATATTATGTATGTAGTATAATATTTTATATCTCCATTTTCCTAAAGGTTAAACATTTCATTTCAATTAGGAAGTTAAATTGATGTTAAACCTATAAAAATAATACAAGAAAAGTCAAATGAATGTGTATATATATATATGCACGTATGTATGTATATGTATGAAGAAAGTTGTATATATAGTTGTAGAAAAATATAATGAAATAAAAAAGAGGAAACAGAAAACCAAATCATTTCCTTACCACATTTTTCTCTTTTACCCTGTTTTTAAAAGTTTATACTTATACTTAACTTCACCTTTATGGTGTTATACAAGTATATCCTTTTCGCTGTTGAATTAATTAAAAAATTTTTATTCATTCATTTTTCCACCTTACCCATTTCAATCATTCATTTAGTTTTGCTTTGTTGTTTGAAGGTTTGTGTTTTTTTTTTTGTTTTTGTTTTTAGTCTTATAATGAATTCAAAATTCAATTTACTAAATTCTCCTCTTTTATATTATTGTATACAAAAAAAAAAAAAAACTTTAATGGCTTAGTGTATGCTTCTATATATATGTGTGTATAGTGTGTTCTTTGCATATGAATTTTAAATAAATAATCATTATTATTTTTTCTTTTTATACCTTTTTTAAGGTGAATTGTTATAGGTAAGTGAAAATAATATGAAATATACGAGAAAGAAAAATATCTACATATGCGGCGTTAAAAGTTAACCATTATAGAAAGGATCTTTAATATTTTATTTTGGCCCAGTTTCATTTTATATGCATCAGGAAAAATTTTAAGCATGACGAATTTTAATTTTAAGCCTAAGCATTTATGGTTTTTATAAAATTAATTTCACAGTTAAGTGTAATTTTAGAATTTATGATTTTTAACGAGAAAACGATTATGGGTGCTTACATTGTTTTAGGAAATTTTTCAAAATAAAATTTCAATTTATTGATGATTTTGATTGTAATAAATTTAGTTATTTAACTGTGGTGTACATATAGGAATTTTAGTAATTGAAAAAACAAATATCCTTTTAAAGGTTTCTGTTAAGTTATTTGTAAAATTTTGTTGTACACATGATATTTTAATAATTTAAAATTTAATATCAGATGGTATTAATTGTTATAATCAGATGGTAATTAAAATTACAGGTTATTTCTTAATATAGTAAAAAAAGGCATAGGCAGCAGAACAATTTTTTTTTGAAGCTTTTGTTCTCTTAACATTCAATAACACAACCCATTTATTTTTACGTTATAGGTGACGCAAATTTTACCCAAATTTTTTCTTTAATTTTGCAGAAGTTGCCATACTTTAGTTCTATTAAAAACTTTTTTGAAAAATAATTAAAATTTCAAACCTAAACTAATAAGTTTAGGTTTGAAATTTTAATTATTTAAGTTTTTTCTAATATTTAATGCAACAATGAATGTACAACACTTTACGGTTTATTCTGCCAGGGAAAATTTAATTACAAATTTGTTTTCCATTTACAACGACCAGTATTAAAAAGAAATACTATTAAATGCTTTAGCTATAAAGTTCTCAAGGAATAAATTTTAATAACCCTAATAATGAAGAAATCCATTTCCATGCGAGAAACGATATAAAACGTTCCTCTATGAGCGTTAAACTATGGTAATAAACTTTAAAACTATATTTTCTACAAACTTATTCTTGATTATAAACCACAACTAGTCATTAAATTTCGAAATTGTCAATTTTTGTGATAAGCCAACAGCTCTTGTATGATACTTACTTGAAACCTTTTGTACGTAACCTATTTTGAATTACCACAAGAAATATTGTCTAAATTATCGGCGTAGCACAATACAGAAAACTCAATACACATAATATATATATGTACATATACATATATTCAATTGTTATAGAAAAAAATTAACCATAAAATATTTAAAAAACTTTTTCCACGAATGAAAAAAAATAATTTTTATTCCCATTATTTCATTTGTGTGAGTGTATAAAAATTTTTAATTTTATGTGTTGTATTTATATTGCAATAAATATTTTTATTGAATTATTATGTCCTTGACAAAATAAAATCGCAATATTTATGTTTACATATTTAATTGATCATATTGCTATTAGCCTTTAAAATTTTAACAACCCATACACATATAAGTATTTAATTGCATTGCAATATCTGATAACTTGATTTTTAAATAATGTACATATACTGACAAAAATCAGGATATCAGATAAAAAATAATAATTCAATCATAAAAATTCGTTTTTTTTTATTCGAGCAATTGAGAATTTTATTTTCAATTTTAATTTTTGTATTTTTTTTTTTTATTTTAAAAATTTAAATATTGAAATTCGATATCGTTGCATTTAATTGTTAAAGTATCAGATAGATCGTTTGTCCAAAAACAAAAATGTGTGTGTGGCTTTTATATGTTGAAGTTTTCATAGCAATAATTAAGTACATAGTATGCTGTGTATAAAAACTTCTGTAATTTGCATTACTTAGGTCTTGATGTTTCTGGAAATTTTTTTGAATTTGTGCTCTAGAATAATTTCAAATTGTAGAATTATTTAAAGCTTAATTATAATCATTTTATGTCTAATTTTCACCGTTAGATAGTTTTTAAAATTTGTTTAATTAAATTAAAATTAATTGCATCTGCGTCTCATTCCAATATAACCAGGATGAAATGCATTTTTTTTTTGCCCCGCGAGGTATGCAAATTATTTTATTTTATTTTCCGATTTAGAACTCAATTGCGAGAAATTATGCTAGCATTTTAAGAATTTCTTTAAAATTTTTTTTAAAAATTGTTTTTTTTTTAGCGAATGAGAGCTAAAGTTTTCGCGTTTTGTAAAATTTTAACCAATATTACTTCATGTATGTCATGAAATTTTCCTTATTATCATTGTGTACAAAATTTAAATAGTAGTTTGTTAGTGGCATAAAACAAGTTTCATAAAATATAAAATTATTAAATCAAGATGAAGAATGAAAAAGCTTCATATGCACATCATGATTTTTTCGTCAGAAAAATATATTTTTGAAGATTCTATCTAGTAACAATATTATTTACTATTAAAATCTGGTTTAGTCTTGAAGTCTTAAAATCTTTAAGACTAAATCTAATTTAGTCCTAAAAGTAATAGAATTACATTTATTTATTGAAATACTTTTTAAATGAGAACTGTGATTCAGATCTTAAATTAACATATTAAAAAAAATATAGACACATAAAATTCTTCAATGAACCATTTCATGGTTTAATAAGTTTAAAAAGCATTTTTTTCATCCTGTATAGTAAAATTTTGTTTTTTTCAATTTAATTTTACAAAGTTCGAGTCTTCAAAATTGAATAAAATTTTGCTAGATTTAAATATGAACAGGAAAAATATAGTTAGACTCCGATTTTATGCTAAATCGAATTTATATTACTTTGACTTGTTACCACAGAAATAATATATTAACGTAATAATGATGACAATAACAATATTATAATTATTTATATTAATTTTGTGTTAAAAAAATATTTTTATTATTATAAAAATTAATGTAATACGAAATCCTTATGGCATATTGAAATAATTGAAATTTATCTGTATATGAAAACAAGAAAATTTTCAATTTTAAAATACTTAATGAAGCAATAAAATAGCGCTAAAAATAAACAAAATTATTAAATTTTTCAGTTAAGTTGATATTTAAATATAAATTTCTGATATTATTTTAGTAAAGCACAACATGGCAAAAAAAAGGAACTTATATGCAATTTTAAACCAAATTTTAAATATAATTTTCAGCACCTAAAGTAAAACAGGTGTGTAATTGTTAAATTTTAATTTTTAAAATTGCCTATACTATTATAATATCATATGTAGTCGTGTTACATATTTGATTACGTGGGTACCAAAATAATATTGGCGTAAAATTGTATAATTGAGTTTTATATAACCTTTTCCAAATAATATTTCGTATAACATTTTACCATACTATGTCCATTTTGAATAAAATATTCTTTATATTTTTAATTAACCGTAAAAATTATTCATGTTGAAATTTCAGTATAGCTACATATACATATATAGCCACATTTGTATAAAATGCGTAGGCTAAAATTATTTTAAGTGAAATCCTTTCAAATTATTTTTACATATTTATGTTAAAATATAAATTTTATTAAATATATATACATACTTGAATATGATATCAGAGGAATGTTTGCTTCAAAATATTACCCAATTTACATTTATATAAATTGGGTAATTTATAGCTATATATATAAATTGGGTATACCTTGTGCATATTTCATATTTAATAATAAAGTAAAATAATATTATTAATGTAAAAAATTTGTTATTTATAAATTAAATCTGGTTTTATTATTCCTGCAAAATTTATATTTACAATAAATTTCAGGATAGTTTCCAAAGTATACTTGAAATTTAATTTTTCATAAAATTGCATATAAATATATTTAAGAGATAAAAGTAATTTTTTCTGTTTCTATAGGAATTTCCCGACCTATGTACATTTTGGGTAATATATATACGAATATAATGTATATAAAATTTACGAATGTGTATGAAATGTGGTGACGCACTTTATGCATCTGCATATTATATATTCTTTTAATTAATTTATATAAAATTTAGTGCAAAATTATTTCAGAACATTTTTTATAGGTTCTTTAAAAATATCTACATTTTTACAATTAAATGATGTCATTTATATAAGTAAATTTGTATGAAAAATAAATTTTTTAAATCGTCATGATAAGGTGTTGTCTATGTCCTTGTAAACATTTTTCATTAATTTTAAAATATTTTATTAATTTTACATGTAACATATGCTGTTTTACAGCATTATAAATGTGAAAAAAATATATATATATATATATTGTTTTTTGCAATATATTGTCAAAAATTTGAATAAATTTTTAATGGAATTTTGTGGTACGGGTATTATAAATTTAATTCTTGTTTATATCTCATCGATTTCATAAATCTAGTATGCAAGTAAAAACGGAGACTTTTATTAGAGGCCTAGCTATTCCTATTTTTAAATAAATTTGAAAAAAGCCAATTCCCTTGCAAAATAGCACTTTCAATTTGAACTTGTTACAATACTTGTTTTAAAAAAGTAATCTGCATCTTAAGTTACTTTCAGTAGTATAAAAAAATTTCTTTTTAACTCAAAAAATATTGCATACTTTTAGGTGTGGCAAAAAATTTTTGTTCCACTGTTTTTGGAAATAACCAAAAGTTTGTGTTTTCGTTACAATAAGAAATAAAAAGTACAAAAAATGCTACTTTTAGAGCTATGATACTCCGTAATGTTGAAAATGGAGGAAGATTGGAGGTGGGTAAAATTTTTGTTCTATTAATAAAATAAATTTCTGGTAAAGATCTGTTTGCATATAAAACTTCATATTTTTATCTAAAAGAATGTAGAAGTTTTGTAAACAGATACACAGACCAAAAGATAGACAGATAGATAAATTGAAACTAATAAGAATTTTGTTTTTCTAATTTTGTTGGAGGAGTGCTAAAAAGAGCAGTAATGTATGTATAATAAACATAACGAAAGAAAGGCCAAAATTTCCTAAAATTACTTGCTAAAACCATATTAATTATTAAAATGAGAACAATTCGTTCTTTATTGAAGCGATAAAATGACATAAAACAAAAAGTTTTAGTGGTGTATTCGAAATTAGTATAGTCCAGAGCAAACAGTTCCCAAAATTTATATTGATACATGCATTTTATATGTAACCACCTTGTGGTTGGTTATGTGTTAACCAATTAAAATTTTAATAATTTAAAACATTAGAATACAAACCAAGGCAGTGAGTGGTAGCATAATTAAAAATTTTTATCTTAAACCCAAATTTTTAACCTTCCTTCTTTTCTTCTAAAAAAAAATAAAACGTACCTATAGGTCTTGGTTCAAACATTCGTTTAGCCTATGATATTTTTATTGGTTTTAATTTTTTTTTTTATAAATTTAAAATATAATATTAATTTTTTTTTCACAAAAAAAAATAACATAAAGGAGAGTAGTTGCAAAAAGTATGGTAGTTAAATATCATGAAAAATATTTATTTTATCACGGTTTAAATAAAAATTATATCTTTGCTTCATTATAATTGGCATTGTAAATGACAAATCACTTTAAAATCACTTTAAATTGTAATTATACTAACATATTAAACATAATAAATCAACTAGCCATTGTAAAGAATCACTCAACTCTTCCAAGTTGAATATTTAATAATCTTCTAATCGCTTCCTGCCTCATTGATCAAATTCAATTGAAAAAATAAAATTAAATTGGAAGCTCCGAAAACGTTTTGATGCTTCAATCAATATTTTATTCTATTCCTCCTTTAAAAAAATGGTTGGAATCATTTTGTATGCAAAAAGAGCTTTTGTATATATAAAACAATAATTCCTACCAATTATTTTAATAAATATCTGCTTTTTATATTTTATTAAAAGTTTGTTAAGAACGTTTAAGTTTAAAGTAAAAGGCAATCAATTTCATACAAAATATCAAAATGGCTACTTGAATTAATTTTAAAAAATTAAATAGATATTATAAATATCCCCAGCCCTTTCATGAAGTCTCATAAAAATTGAACGAGTACTTTATACTTTCAAAGAAAAAAATCCAATCCATTTTAATAAATTTTCCTCATATTTTACTGACATTTGCATATTTTTAACATTAATTGAATCAATTTATGAAAGATAAAAAAAAAAATGTAAAAGAAAATTTATTCAAAGTGCAGAGCAAAAAAAAAAAAGTTAATTAAAATATTTAATTTTATATGATATCAAAAACAACAAAAAAAAAAAGAAAAGAAAATATAGGAAAATTTATTTTCATTTGCAAAAAGTTTTTCCTCTATGCTTTTTTGTGAATAAAATTTTATGCTTTTCATATTTAGTTTCAAAAACAGGAAAATATTTTGTATTCGTACTTATTAAATATTTTTGTAATGATTATTGTGCATATTATGCCTTATGAAACTTTGTTTTTGGAATTTCTGATCAATTAAAGAGGATCTTCTAACCGATTAATTTTGGATTCCAATTAGCATTTCTTGTCGCTCAATTTTGCAAATTATTGAAAAGAACATAATTACATTTACTACTCAAGTAATGACTGCCATAAAACTTGAAATACTGCTCTATTCCGATGACATTAAAACTTGAAATTTTTATGATGTACAGTTACACATGAAGTCAAATATATACATATAAGTCATTTACTCTTGAATTATTAAACAAAGAGTTGGTTAATAATAAAAAACCTATGATATTTTGTCCTAGGGGTCGCATTGTGTTTCAATTCGTAAAAGATAATGCAGACGAATATATTTAACACAGATATCTTGAAAAAAATGTGCTGTTAATTGAAGTATGACATCGTTGAAAAAAATATATAGCACCTATAAAAATACGAAGCCACATTTACATCCTAAGACTCCTTTCAAATCATTAAAAATTTTAATTTTATATAATTGGATAATGTTAATGTGTATTGGTCAACAAGTATAATAATATATCGATAAAATCAACATAAAAACATCATTTAAACCGAATGGCTTTGCACGCGCCCAATGTACAAATGTAATTTTCTCCACCAAATGAAAATTCCGCCCCCGTTAAAAGAAAATTTCAGAATTTCGATTTGCATTTATTTAAAATTTATATTTCTTACCCTTGCCTTATGTCTATGAAGGTCAAACTTTTTATAAATTTTTAAAAATATTCGCACTTTTTAATTTATGAATATCGTTATAAATTTTTAAACGTGGTTGGGTTTTCAACCATCCAATACTATTTTTGTTAAAAATTTTTATAAATTTTATGGTTAATTTTTGATGTTCAATTCAAAAAATGTTTAATGGGAATAAATGGATAAAATTGATTTTCTTTTTATTATAAATAAATATTTTAATATTAATCAATATGAAAAAAAAAAATGTTTAATGAATTTATTGATTATTTCAACCTCAATTAGATTCGATATTGAGAAAACATGAATGCTTAAACCCCAGAAAAACTTTTACAAGTTAAAAAGTATATGTATTTTAAATTGTACACATACACGCACATACATAGGTATAATTTGATAATGATTTTTTACCGACCGCATTCGATGCAATAACGGAGGTTAAGTGATAGCATCAAATTCCACTTGTCGAGGTATTGGCGAAAATCTTCATGAGTGATTCTTCTTGTTTCTCCATGAGAGAGAAGCTTAATTAAACTATCTTTAAAGAGATGTATGTTGATCTGCCTGTCACTCTGTCAGTGCAGATCAGTAGCTCAAATTCGGGTGGATCTGTTTTCATGGAAATTTATATCTGAACTTTTATCGAGAATGAGACGGTTTGATCAATTTTTATTTATTTAATACAAGGTATATTTAATCTCTGGAACAAAATTTTTACTATTCTAAGCTTTGATTATATCTAAAAATATAATCAGCATATATTTCTGAAATTTTATATATAAGGTTAGTCTGACAGTACTAATGTAAAACTACTTAATTTTTGGAAGAAATCAGGTGCCTGCAACTTGATCTTTACTACGGTCTAAATTTATAGTTTTGCATATGATTACGATTTCCTCGAAAGTTAATATATGAATACAGGGTGCTAATGTAATAAAGCTGCAAAATTTTTGGAAATATTTAGGCTAGGAAAATGAATTAATGGCCAATTTTAAATTTGTCATCATGTCTAAGCAATTAACTGCTAAAATTTGTTGAAATTTAATATTTGAGTTTTATTTTTGCTACCGAAAGTAACTGAAAAATTTTTTATTCGGATATCACAAAGTACTCTACTAAAAGCTAAATTCACTTTGTTCTAGGCATATTAACTGGAAGTTTACTATAGGGTCTTCAAAATAATTGAATAATGTCATTTGAAATAAGGGCATTTAAAGGACATTTTCATAATCTTATAAAGCATTTCCGCTAAATTAGACAACCACCGTCAGTTATGTGCTAATCACATCAGTTTTTTTTTTTTATTAATTTCACATAAATATTTTTAATTTATTACAGTGGAATTATATTTTTAAACGTTTGGAATTGAATTACTCGAGAACAATTTCTATATTTTATGTATGTTAAAAAGTTTTTAAAAAAAAGGTATAAAAAATTCATAAAATAAAATTGAAAAATGGTGTGAAAATTATTTAAAAGCCTTTAAAGTATGATTGACGATGAATTTGGTTTTAAAGACTAATCATAGCAATATTAATGTTGATTTTGAATAGCAAGGAATGGAAACGTTTTATGGTCAAATTCAATAACGAAAGTATTTTTCAATTAAATTATTTAAACCCTCTTCAACAGGCGTCAATTTATATTAAAGTTACGCATTCCATTAAAAAAATTTCTTAAATTTGAAAAATCTCATGAATAATTTTCAAAAAAAAAAAAACAAATCGAAACTTTCAATGTTTTTCATGAAATCGCATTTAACGCTTACATTGATTTTTTGCAAATCTTCATTGGTGCGGGGTTTCATACGTTAATGAAAAATAAGATTAGAAAGTGGTAGCAAAATAAGGGGTTTTTCAAGCTCTATCAATAATTTATGCAAAAATTTTGCGAATTTTACTAATTTCGTAATTATTCTCGGAGGATTTTAATTCAATTTGTTGTGTGCTTTAAAAAGATGTTACAATTATTTTCTTTAAGAAAATTGACACGTTTCAAGTTCAACGGATTAAAATTCATTCAAAAAATCTTCGTTTCAACCCAGGAATATTTTAGAATTGCATAAATTGATTTTATTTTTCAATAAATTAGGTTCAGATAGGTATGCAACACCATACACAATTGGTTGGAGGGTCGAAAAAGAGCTTAAAGAGAGTTTTTTAAGTTTGAATGCTTGGTATTTCGAAAGTATATAAAATACATAACCAAGTAACTTGTTGATTTTAAAAATTGTTTGTTTGAATCCTCTATCTCTTTCGGAACAGAAAAAAGAAATTTCATGAGAATTCGTTTAAATTCCTGTAATTCGGAGACCTTTGAGATTTGACACATAGTTTCGAACAAAAATTTTATTCATTTATGACCCTCTAACCAATGTTATATATTATTTTTTATCTTTCTGAATCCCCCTGTATAATATTTTGTAATGTATCTATTATATTGAAAATTTAAATCACATAATTTACAAACTTTTACATGCATATTTCATGTACGTTGTATATGTAAGTAGAATCTTTACTGAATATTTTAATAATCCTGTAGATCCTGTATGTAAATTTAATTGCTTTATTTATTGAAATTATTTATGAAAAAAAAAATTCATTTCTTATAACAAAAACATAATAGATATGTAAAAGATGCACAATATTTTTTGTATAACATTATTGTCTTGTATATTAAATACTATATATAAAGTAAACATATTTCCACATATAAATGTATTATAATTTTTGTATAGAAAAATAAATGAAGTGAAAAAATATTATATGACAGTTAAGAGGATCTTTTGTACTCCTAAAAGATTGATGATTTAAACAGACAGGTATATGTTTAAATGTATTACATCATTCATAATAAATGGGACAGAAAGAGAAGAGAAAATACATAATACAAAAAAAAAGAAGAAAAATGTAGAAAATTCTTGGATTTGGCACACAGTCATGCAGGTATATGTGTTATACTATATACATATTGTGTTATACTATTTTATTAATACTATAATGAAATTCAGTTATGTATACAATAAAAACGATTGGAATAACTGAAATAAACTGAAAGAATGTTATCTGACATTTGTTTTTGCATATACATATACTAAAAATTAAATAGTGAGAGAAATATATTTAATATAACTAAGTAGAAAAAAATTAGAGTAGATGACCTGAATGATTTGATGAAAAGTTTGTATTAAACAGAAATTAAACAGAAATACAGTATTACATGTAAAAATTTGGTCGCCATGTATTCAGAACAGTTTTACGAAAGGTAATTCTCAGATTGTAATAACAAATAAAATATTCTCATGAACATCTTAAAGACTGGACCTGTTGAATTTATAATGTAATTGAATTCACAATGCAATTATGAAGTTATTCGACTTGATTTCAAAAATTCTGCTGTTATCCGCTATAAGCATTATTATAAAACTAGCATAACTGCAATAGTTTTTGCTTGTTTTTTACAATTATCCGGGTCCGTCTGTAAACTAATTGAGAAATTGATTTTATACGTAAGGATCATTTTAAAGTCATAGTATATTATAAAATTTACTATATTGGAAACGAATTAGCTATTATTGTAGGCACAAGAAATTCGCCATTGTTCCCCACAATGAGGCAAATGAAACTATGGCAAAATAGAGAAAATTTTTTCAAAATGAATTTAAATATTTGCAACTTGAAAAATTTCTAAAGGATACTATGAAAAACGGCTGTTCGGCTTCAGATTTATTAACATCTACATATTACAAGGATTTTAAGACTAAAATATACTGGCAAAATATGCTCTTCCATTATCCTTTGCTCATAAAATTAATGTATTTAAGTTAAAAGGATAACAAAAGAAAATGCATTTGATTTTGCAAAAAAAATTTTGGAATCCCATAGGAACCATTTCCTCTCTTTGTATTTTTAGCATGTTTCCAAAAACAAAAATCTTGTATTTTTTTTTCGCTATCTACGTCATCTAATATACATCCATGAATATGAGTATTACCACAGTGGTTAGGAATCAATTTCTAAAAAATCATAGATAGTTTTATGAAAAGATAATCATAATGTTCAAAATGGAAATTTTTGAAGTCCGACCTGATGAACCTGATTGTATTGTATACCCATATTCCAAATTATACGATTGTTATAATTACTTTATTTTGTGATTCATCTCTTCATTTGGGTGTACAATTTGACGAATAATTTCAGATTTTCTCCTCACAACTTTTTGTATTTATACATTCAAAGAACTAGTAAATTACGGCACTTTTTCTGATAAAATTCAAATTTAAATTTTAGGCAAATAGAAACACTCTTAGTCTCATTTAATTGCATTCAATTTGATTGAACCCTGAATGACTAACAAATTTCAAATGGAAATATGATTCTTTCTAAACCTTAAGTCTTAGATCTTAAATCCTTTTAAGTCTTAGTCTTTTTTTATTGTTTTGGTCTAACTCCAAAATGCCCATGTAATTGTATTCTTTATATAACTGTAATTTGTATGTACATGCTAGTTAGTTTATTAACCCTCTTTAAATTTCAAATACATATTTTTAGATTTTACTTGTGCATAATTTGGTGTTCATTTTTTAGTTTTACACCGAACATTGAAAAATTGAATTTCCAAATTTATTGAACTTGTCAACAAGAAATTAAATTGTTTTTTTGAAAATTTCTTCCTTTTTGGTTTCAATTTCTGTCGAAAAAAAATATTGGGAAAAAATCCAATATTAAATGAAAAATTTTAATAAAAAAATTTCTTCTATTCAAATACAAAATTAGTTTTTACAGAAATTTTGGTGTTTGTTACAGAAATTTTTGATTCAAAATCCTTTTGTATCTCTTACTTCTATCTTCAGAACTCAACCAACTAAAATTCTAGTTCTTTTTGTAATTTGCTTAACAATTTTTACTTTTGTTTCAATTACTTTTCTATATAGTTAACGTAAACTTACTTTGTGTAGTCAGCCATTCTTTAAGTACGCATACAATATTGGACCACAATATTTTTAAAATAATAAAAGCTAGAGAAAGCTAGAAAATAACCATATTTTTGATTTTATTTTTTATACCCGAATATTTCAAATTATCATAAAGTAATATTCAGAAAAATTCAAAAGATTTGAAAAGTTAAAAGGATAAAAGGATATGAGTGGTAAGTAATTGCAATTTTGTTTTTGTTAAATAAAAAGACAAATAAATGAAAAGATACTGGACAAATATACACAATTTTAAGAAAAATCAAAAAAAAAAAGTTTCAGTGTGTATAATAAACATTGAAAATAAAAGAAAGAGGCCAATTAGGGTAAAAGAAATTTTAAAATTCACCCTTATATTTTATAAGTGTACAATATAAGCTTTTTTATATTGCTATTATGCCAAGGATCTGTACATATAAAGTATGCCGAAATAATGACTTTGAATAATATGATTTTTTCTCTGTTATTTTTTCGTAAAAGATCAACAAAACATTTCTTTTTTAAATTTTTAACAATGTTTCATACAAAATGTATTGTATTTGAGAGCAATGTATAAATTTAATATTTTAAAATAGTACGCTTTAATATTATACTGAATTTTACAAAATTAAGTTAGAAATCTTATCAAGTTTTCAAAGTCCTGTAGTCAAATCGTATATAGTGTAATATTTAGAGTGAGTAAATAAACCACAACTTACTGATGTAAGAGTTATACAATGCAATACTCGTATTATTAAAACATGGAAAACCAAATTAATCAATTAAACTAAAATAACTGAAGTGTGCTACAATTTTAAGAACCACTTAATGTTAGTATGTTAATTACTTTATTAAAAATAATGTATATAATATAGGGTAAACGTTGAGCAATATAAAAATCCTCATTTCTGTGGTAAATCAAAGTTTCTTACATATTTCTTAGTTGCATTTTAATTACACCCTTTTTACAGCAAACAAATATTTTTTAACTTATGATGCTCTAGAAATGTAAAGCTTTGAAGACGTTGTATAATTGTAGGCTATTATTGTGTGCATTCATTTATAATTATGGTACAAAGGTTAGAAATTTTAAATTTGTTACTAGTTTTCCCGTAGTTATTTTGATTTCCGTTGTATTATAATATAAAGTATTTATACAGGGTGGCTCGTATCAAAGTGTATTGTATGAGTGGACAAAACTTCTGCATTATTAAATATGATTTGGAAATTTTAGAATAAGCACTTTCTCATGAACAATACTACACTATTTATAATCTATACAGATTTCGAAATCACATGACTTCAAAGTTCGAAAAATTTGAAATTTGAAATTTAAATTTTTAAAAAATAATTTTTTAATTATTTTCTACGTGACGGAATATTAGAGCTTTCTTCAATTTTAGTACAGCTGGTAATATTGTCAACTGAGCTTTAATTTTGTATATAAGTCATAATACTTCCTAATCAAGTTTAGGAAATATTGAGATAAATAAAGTCCTGCAAATACCAAATTTTTTCTTCAATGATTTAGAAAAATTGTCAACAGTGCTGCTCAAAATAGCGTTTCTATTCTGTTATGAAGATCTTCAACTTAACACTCGAATTTCCCTAACATTTTTGTAAAAACTAATGTCCATAGTTTTGACAACAACAATATTTTTTCATAAAAATTTTATTTGAGAACATCCATATTCATAAATACATATATGGAGTAGTTTCTGTCCTACTGCTAAAATAAATAGCTGTATAATTCAATGGTATTCAGTTAACAATTATGTGAAATAATTTCAAGATTAACATGATGACATTGTGATGAAAACGATTACATTTATTTTTCAATTTGTTAAAACCAACATTTACTCTATATTGCTTAATCTATCGAAAAATTTTGAATAGAATTTGTATGAAAAAAATTATGAAAGACGTTGTATAAAGAGGGTTGAAATAAGCTCTTAATTAATTACCTTATAAGGAAGATTTCAATATTTTGTATAAGGCTTCCGTCAATTTTCCTTTAAAGTAATCCAAACAAATTAGTAATATGTTACTAAAGATTCTGAATTTAACGCTTAGCGCCTATTTATTTTTTTCTTACAAAAAATAAGCAGCTTTATATTCTTCGTATTTCATATAAAGTTGGTTAATCCACAAGTATGAGCCATATAATTTTGCTTATAATTAATTTTTCTTATTTATTCAGTATATAGAATCCTTAAAAACTATAAAGACATTACTATAACAATAAAGGTTAAACCCATAATTCCTCATGAATATAAGTGTTTTTATATTTAAACAATTTTAGAATATTGTTACATTGTAAATTTTAACTACTTTGTTTGTAATTATTTTTTAAAGAGTAAAAAAAAGAATTTATTCACCATAACATTATTATATATGCATCTTAAATTTTAAGTACAAGGAACATATGCCTTAAACTTTAATTAGATACTTAATATCCTTAACTCATATTCAACATCCTGTATAATATATTGCAAAAAATATATCTTAAATGTTAAAATAGTAACTTAAATTGGGGAGAATATGTTACTAAAATAAAAAAAAAAACAATAAGTAATAAGATATTCGCTTTTTCATTGAAACATATGATGCTTATATTGCAAAAACTAAATATAGACTTTCAAGAAAATAATTTATTTTATTCTTATACAATATTGAAGTTAAAAGAATCCTTTGTATATAAAAAAAAAGTTTTAAATTATACTTTTCAGTTCTTTTAACTATAATAATATATTTATGTCCTGCTACAATAAGAATTTTATAATATTATGTTTATACATCATATGCAATATATGAAAATAAGAGGATGTGCATATTTCATGTACATTACTTATTTGCATACAAAATGAAATAGGGTGACCCCCAAAAGACAATGGGATTTCAATTTAAGATGAATGAAAATTTGTATTGTATAATTATATTTTTACTGTGTAATAGTAGAAGTAATTATGTGCTATATTAAATATCGGAAATTTCGTATATTGACAAAGATGTAGCCTGGAACTATGAATCCTTGATTAATTTAAATTATTCATAAATTGTAATGAAAAAATTTTCAAATTTATATTTTATTCAGCTACATTTTCATTTGAGATTTTAAATGAAAGAATGAACAAGGATAACAAACCAAAGGGTAAAATACTATGCAACTAAAATTTATTTCTAGAAATATTCGATTGTTTTGAGAGCTATGAGGGTTTATAATTGCTGGAAATTCTTATTTTTTTTCACAAAAAATTCATATATACAAGGGCAAATACTAATTAAAAGTCAATTTTCCGTTAAATATGAATAATAAAAAGCTTAAAATTTATAATATAATGGTCTTGGTGACAATAATTTTACTTTACTCGAAAATTACGTACATATAAAGTACAATCTCCAAGTAATATCAAAAATAATATTAAGTTAGTAATTTTACTCTCTATAATTTTACTGAAACTGAAATTATTGTAAATTGATTTTCAGGAAAAACTTGATTTTCAGTGATTTTTCCATGCTAAAATTTACTTTTTTAAAATTTAGCTATATTTTTAAAGTTTTATAACGTGAAAGATAAAAAAAAATTGCATATATTGCGGGGCATGATTTACAAGTAAAGAAATTCTTGTCGCTAATAGCTAGGCTATTTGCTATTGAAATTTTCAAATTTTCTCAATAAGGAAAATTCATTTCAAACTTGGGTAATTTGAACGAATATTTTTTTCATATTTCAAAATTTTATAGTTTCTTACGAATTTTGTATTTGCGTATATTTTTTCTATAGTTGCAATTGCTAATTTTTTTTTTTATACCCAGCACCTTTTAGGAAAAGTATATAATAACTTTAGTATGGAACTTTTAACCACTTGAAGAAGTCGTCTGGGATATGGACATATATATATATATTCTTGCTCTGCGTAAAATTCGGTGTTGATTTAGATATGTCTGTCCGTCCGGGCACACGATAACTCAAAAACGAACAACGCAATATACAGCGAACTGTTACAAGTTTTTTTCTTTTCTGTCAAGGTCGGCTGATATTGTAATTGGAGAAATTTAGATTAAGATTCCGGGTAACTGCCTGTATGGAGTTCAAAGAGGTTATTTTAAATATTTCAAAAATAAGAAAAGATATTAATTTTTAAGGGCGTATCCAAGTACATTCTACATTATTATATTCTACATACATTCTACATATATTCTACAATTTCAATGGAATCGCTGGACTGGTTCGACTAGCTGACACACAACTCCAAAATTTAATTTGAAATGTCTGGAAAATATCAATAATTTTTTTATTTAAAAATAAACATTAACAAGCTTCTTTAGAATAGTTTTACAGGTTCGAGTAATTGTTATAGAACAATGAAAGGTACGGGGTATAATTCAATCGGTTTATTTTGACTGAAACGTTTCTACTTGTTAAAGTTTCAATCCAGGGAAATACATTGTTAAAATGTATTTGTAAAAAAATTGCATATATAACGGGGATGCAATTTACTACTAGAATAATGTTTACTACTATAGCAAGTTGGCCAGCTATTTTCTAATTGAATTTTTCAAATTTCCTCAATAAAGCAAATAAATTTTAATCTTTGAAAATTTGAAAGAATATTTTTTTCATATTTGGAATGCAAAGCGTTTTTGTTTTGTATTTTAATTGTAAGTGGGCAGTTTAGTTTCTTCGATTTCCCTTAAAAAAAATCAAATTAAATTGATTGCTTTTGCTACCATTAATTTAATTTGTTCATACTTTTGACCATTAACTAAAATGTATTTGATTAAAAAATAATAGAATTTCTTATATATGGGAGCACCTTTCATAAAGATATGTGAAAGTAATTTCATTAAGTTGATGCATTTTTGTATTTTTAATACAATTGTATGCATAAAATAGAAAAAAATTTTGAAAAATTTTGTTATTTCATGTTAACAGAAAAAAGAACGAAATTAAAAATGGGAAGAAAATCTATCCATGTTTTTATATGCAAAAAAGTTACATTGGCTTTCTCGAAACTAAAAATTTTCATCTACTTAATTTATCAAATATCTATACATAACCATACACAATATATAAACTTACGTTGTTACGATATATGAGAACATGTACATTAAAAAAAAATTTTTTTTTTTCGTTTTTTCTGTAAAAATTGTTGTATTTTTTGAAAAATTTTGTTATAAGATAGGAAAAGTTTTCAACTTAGAATGTCCTTAATGTTTAAAGTATTGAAATAAAAAAAAAAAGTACTAAAAAGTTTATGGTTATTTTTATAATACTTGCTTTGCTTTGTAGTATACAATATAATATATACTGTTATACATATAATATTATGTATATTGTAGTTTTTTTTTTCCACTCTATTTTTATAAAAAGAAAATTTTCTAAAATAGGACGTTTTGACCTAAATATTCACCTAGTTATAAAGGTATACATGCGATTATGTTTTTTGTAATTTTTAATAAATTTTGTATATAGATGTATATACATGTATGTAAATATATGCAACATATAGAGATGACTTTATATCTTAAAATACAAGTGTATTATAATTTATATACTTGGATATATATATGTGGTTAATAAAATCCATTTTAAGGAAGGTATATTATGTATAGAAGGTGAATGTTACTTAAAATATAATTATATAAAAGGAACTGTTGTATAATGTTATGAAGGTGGACAAATTTTTGAAAAATTTAGTTATTTTTAAAAAAGTGAACAATAAAATTTCTGGTACAAAGAGAAGAATATAAAAGATTAGGTCCTTTCATGAGATCAGGTTACTAAAAAGTGGATTAAATTTTACTGAAAAACAGGAAAAATATATATATGTATATATATAAATTAAGAGTGAAAAGCTTTAATTTAGAGACTTTAATATTTTAATAATGACTTTAGTCGAACTGTTTTGTCATTATAATTTTGTTGTAAGTAAAAATAAAAAAATTCTTTTAACATAAAGAGTCTTAAGAATTTTAATTTCTTAATTCTATAATAAAATTACTTAATATTGTAAATTGAAATTAATAGAGGATGTTTCTTAATTTACAGTGTACAATGTTTTTTTACATTTACTTAATACTCGTAATTCTAATCGAAATTAATTAAATATTACTTGAAATTAATTGTTTCATCTTTTCGTTACTCATGTTCTCCATAGGAAATAGATTTCAGATTTGCATTCTAACTTACTTATAAAACACATCAAAGATATAGGATCAAAATCAGGGAACTACGTCAAATACATGGTTGATAATTTAATCAAAAGAAAAACCGTTTTAGTATCCAAATATTAATGAAAGAGCCTATGTTTAATGAGTAGATGACCCGAAAAATTTTGAATTTCATGATTTAGTAATTTAATGGAGAAAATTTGAAACTTAAAAGGCATAATAAATTGGTCGTTTTAAATCATTAATTATAATGAGAACTGCATATAAAATTACAAGAAAAATTTTACGTATTCGTTGTTATTGATGGCATTTTGCAGGACTATCGTAAAATATCAGTTGTAATAAGCATATTGGAAAATAACAATAAACCAGTTTTTGTATGTTAGCAATTTTTTTTTGGTAAAAAGAATTTTTAAGAAGCCGTGCCGAAACTTCATGTTTAAAATTATGTATAAATTATTTGTGTTCAGGCATCTGAAAAATTTCTGCAAAAATTGTGTTTGTGTGTCATATAACAGAAATTATTTTAAACAAATTATGGGTGTACTTAATTTTTATAAAAATAAATTTATGGCAAGTAAATTTTTCCAATTTTCCTTTATTTTTTTTTCTATTTTTTTATAGGTAAAATTTTAATCAATTCTATTTAATGCTTTTTTTTTCGTTACAGCATAAATGTGAAGCTCAACTCTAGACACGTAAGTGAATGGTTTTTGGATTATAAAAAAAAAATAAATTTTTTTTTTCATCAAATATAATTAATTTTTTTCTCTAAATTTATTGAAATGTATAAAAAATTGATGGGCGTTAAAATTTCTACCTATAATATTTACCATCAATTTGGAATTAAATATGAAATTTATGTCATACAGGCTTGCATCCTTAATAAGGAGCAAGAAAATTTTTAATCAATAATTTTTTTTTTTGGTATTGAATTAAAACTCTTAAAATAAAAGTTGAATTTTAAGGTCAAAGAACTGGAAAATTTTGATAAATTTTTTAATATCAAGCAAATATTATGCAACTTAGTTGTACTCGTAGATATTTTAAGTTTAATTTTGTCCTACTTTCTAATTGTGAAAAATAAAATTTACTGTTACGTGAGTCTAATACAAATTTGTGTAGGTTTACGTGTGCCTACATATTATGTGATTTAATAATTTTTTAATGTTTATTTTTTCTATAATTAAAAATTTTCAAAATTGAATGAAAATTTTTAAATTTAGTCAACATAATTTTTAGGGTAACATTTATCGAGAATTTCACTAAATTTCCTAGTATTATATTGAAACTAATGCTTTTTATATTATGAGAATATGGCTTAGAACTATAAGATTTGCTATGAAATATGTTTAAAAAATTGATAAGAATGATTAGAAGTGTGACTAAATTGTATTAACCGAATGAAACGTTTTTATCTCACCCACACACCGGGAGAATTTGATAATGAAATCTAGAATGAAAAGAATTTTGAAATACATATTTAAAATTAGCTCCTAATGTTGTGTGGAAATTATCGAGTTATTCCAGTAAAACTTTTATAATTTAATTCATCATAATATTCAATAAGGGGCAAGGAACAAAAACATCCTCTTTAAGTTATTTTTTTTATGAACACTAATAAATTAATTAGGATTTAAAATTTTAAATTGTTTATAGAGGTTTGTGTTATGGATTTTTTACAAAAAAAAAATTGATGTGGTCAGCAAATAACTACTACCCCATTTAGCGGAAGTGTTGCACAAAATTATGAAAATTACATTTAAACACTTCTTTCAAATTTCAAGCGCTAGCAATCTTTTAGTAACCATACCTAGAAAAACTTAAATTTATTATTAGTGGGGGTTTACTTTAAGCCAATTCCCTGATAATTTTTTCCGAATTCCCAGAAAATTTCATTAGTTAGTTTAGGTCTCAAGAAAATTTTTTTTTAAATATTTTGAGCAATTAAAGCTCTGACTGGACCACTGTAAAGCCATGGCTGGAACTTTATCTGTAAATTTCCTGCATTGTAAATATTCAAGAGGAAGTAGCTTTCTTAAAAAGAAAATAGTTAATGTGGTTGATAGCAAAAGCAAATGATCAATAACACTCATTTTAGTGTAAATACCTGGCTATAGTTTATTATCCCCAATACTAGATCTAGCATAATATGTGGGGTTTTTTTTCTTATTTCCTTATCATTGAATTGAAATCTTCGCATTTATTATAATTAAAAAATATTTCTGTATATACAAAAACTTTTCATAAGTACTAAAATTTTACAGAATTTTAAGATTTTTGGAATTAGTAGAAATATCAAATTGATCTCTTTATATTTTGACCTTATCTGCAATTATGGGGAAAGAAAATAAATATAAAATAAAAAATTAAAATTTGTTATACAATATAAAAAGTGATCTCTTAATTTTATACTCTTCTTAATATTGCCAACATTATTATGAGTTTATTTTTCAACATCCTTTCCAAGTATAATTTCAAATATGTTTATAAAGCCTGTATCCTTTTTTAATATTAGCAGAAAAGTTAGTTAATTTTTATATTCTCTTCACAAACATATTTTATTAATTCCATTCTCAGTTATTTACCCAAAGGCCCCATAATTTTCATTTTTGCTCCTCTTTTTGTTTTTGTTTTTCTGTTTATCATCATGAAATTTTTGTTTTTGTAGTTAATCTCTTAAAGTAATCTTATTCTTTTTTTATCTGTTACTGGTCCCATTACCTTTTTTTTTCATTTAAGCACACTAACACACACACATTCAATGTTTTACTTTCTATAAATGACAAGTCTTTTACGTTATATTCTTACATTATTTTTGATGTACCTATGTAAGATGAATTCATCTTACCATATAATAAAATAAAATCAAAGAAATTCTTTACAGGTATTAAAGATGACAGCTTGACAATGTAGAAAGAGCGTATATCTATATAATTCTGGCTATGTATGTATGTGTGTGCAAAGATTATTCTTTTAAATTTCTGTGTATATTTGTAAGTATATGAGTAATATGAAAAAAAAAGAGATTGAGATAATTTTGAAGGAAATGTTGGTGAGGGCAGGTGATAAATTAATTTAACTACATAAATAAAAATCTATTGCAAGTATTTTAAAGGAGTCGTGTAATTTCTAACCGACATAATTTTATTTTTAATTTTCTAGAAAACCGTGACGAAAATTTTCGTGTTGATATTTTTCACTTAATCGCCATTCTCCTCATGTCGTGCGTGTTAATTTTTTTTTGTTGTTTTAAAAGGTTGACTTAGATAATTTCCAAAGAAAATATATAAAAAGGAATGAGAAATTCGGCTGCTCGTCGCTTATTTCAATTTATTCCAAATATTGTTCTGATTGTTGAAAAATTTTGGACTGACAAGTTGAATTTCTACCAAACAATTTGATCAAGAATTTTCGGAAATGCTGATTTGGACTGTATTCACAGAAATGTTGTCATTTTATTTACAAAAAATTGTTTTCTTCAAAAAATCGGGTTTTTAACTGTCATAACGATTAATTTATTAGGCTAAACCAATAGCTGTTTACGATATTTTGAATGTTTTATTTAAATATCGAATGTTTTTTTGTAGTAGGAACATTAAACAGAATGCATTCCTAACTAAATTTCCATTTCTTAGAAATTTGTTTTAAGGTTCTTTTGGATTAATTGAATAACTCTATTTGTACTGAACTTGTGCTTGTAACAATTAGGAACAAGTATGTTATTATAAAAATATTTTAGTTAATTATACATATTAATATAAAGGGTAACATTCAATTGGTGGTTGTCGTGTGCTGAATCCTTTCGAACACCTAATAACAAAATTATCGAAAATAAAACATTTATTCACACATTATGCACATAATAATTGAGAGACTCAGAAGCAGAGTGGCGTAATGTGGGTTATGCCACTTTGCTTTTGAAAAATCAGAAAATTTTTACAAAAGCAAAAATATTTTTGTGAAAAATAAATAGGAAAAAAACTATTTCGAAATTGGAAACTAATATCACTGATTCTAGAAGATGTACATAACCGATTGCAGCAAAAAAAAAAATTTTTTTTATTTGTGGCTGACGCCACTCTGCTTCTAAGACCCTCAATTAAAAATTCTACTTATTGTTGCAGTTTAACACTCTCACTGCCCCGATATTTAAAACTATTATTGAATAAATTTCGTCAGTCGAAATTTTTGCCTGACAAAAATAAACTGCAAGGGTTGTTCGAAAATTGGCCCGCCATGTTACTCTTGGAATATATTTTTATTATTTTGAGAGGTTTACGGTATCTATATAATAAATTATGAAAAATTTTGACGCGGAAGTGGTATTTCTAAATATTTTATTGTACCAAATAGGTACCTAGAATAAATCGTTTTTGTAGCGGAAACTATTTTGATAATTTTCTTTGTGGCCGTTGTTAATAGTAATGTGTCAGACTATTTTGACTGATCTGGCTTTGAGAATGTCCAGTAAAATTTATATTTTTTATTTTTTGTTTATCTTAATAATTTGCCGCATTATAGATGGACGACAAAAATAATAAAATGTGAACTTTTCAAATTGATTTGTGAAAGAAATAATGAATATATTGGGAAAAATAAGTATATGTTTTCATAAACTAAACTCGACTAGACAACGACCAAACTCTTATTTTAAACATTAGTGCAATTTTACAAGTGTATTGCTTAAAAATCCAATTTTCCATATCAATTTAATTAAAGGAAGAAATTTAAAAAAAAACTGAATATTTTTAATAAAGTGCAACAAGAGTGAAATACTCTAGTTCTGTATACAAGACAATTGCGTTTAGTTGATCATAAAAGAAGTGTTATATTTAAATATTTTGCGCAAAGATATTGTGATATCCAGAAGTTTTAAGGGTATCTTTTTCTTACTAAATTTACTCTTAATATTCATTCAAAATTGACTTCAAAAGTTGACTTATATTACTTTCAAAAAAAGCATCTTAATTTAAACTTTTTATCGTCATTGAAATGTTGCTATAAAATTGAATATAATTAATGTGTATATATACCTACATTGTATGTATGTTTATTTAATACGCCCCTGGAAAACTTTAACAGCTATTCTTTTGAAAATTTTCTTATACACCAAAAATGTATTCAATTTCTTGTGTATAAATACAAATGCCCATATAAAACAAGTGTATAACATAATATATATATATATATTGGCATATTATGTATATAAATTTTATAATTATTTAGTTAAAAATAAATAATAAGAAAAAAAAATAAAATCCAATTAAAAATTAATCAAAACAAATAACTAAATACCATTCCTTATTATTTCAATATCCTTTTTACTTCATTGTACACAATACATAAATTAAGATATTGTTGTAAATATATTTTTTAATACATAAATACTTATGTACTTATAGATATTTATTTACATCTTTTATTTATTTCATTATTTTGTTTTTGTTTTTAAATTTTATTCAAGTATAAGAATCTTAGAACATTATAAGGCAAACGCTTTCATATTATACCATTATGTTTAAATTTCCGGAGAAAATTTCCTCATCATTTTAAATCCTTTAATTCTACATGATGTTAAATAAAATAAAATAATATTGAATTTCTATTTCGAAATTTATATACTCGTATATTATAATATATCAGTTATATATATTTTTGCTTAAAACTTAATATTCAAATACTTACATTACACTTATACAAACAATATTGTATAATGTATATGCGTATTTTATGTACTTGTATAAATTATTGTTCAAGTACATTTATCTATATACTTTTTAAGAAATTTACTATAATTTTGAAAGAAAAAATTTATTGTTTTCCCTTACCATTTTATCGTAGAACTATAAAAATCTTAAAATTTAAGGTGTTGTTTGTGTGTGTTTATGCTACAAACCAATATGAGATGGTTGATTTTATGTGAAGAAATATAGAATTTATTTTTACACAGTCAAACTACATAGATCTATAGAAGATCTACACAAGAGAACTACACAGATCTATAGAAGAAAAAAAAAAATAAAATTGAAATTTTAAGAATTTTATTTTATAGGAAAAACTCGAAAAAAGAAAATTGTATTTATTTTGAAATATGTTTGGGAGGGCGGTGTGGGGTAGGGAGTAAGAATCTATAAAAATTTATAAAACTTTTATCCAAGGTCGTTCAAAATATTTTGTGTATTTTAAAACTTTCTTTTAAAATTCCTGCTTTAAAGAATGAATTTGTTTTAATTTTTTTTGTTTCACTTAAGAAGAGCATAAACTTTTCATTTTTGCAACTTTAAAGAAAACTTTTTTTTTTTGTAACTTAACGAAGTTATGAAAATTTTGGAAAAATTTATCTAAGTAAATCGAATGCAACTTTTTAAATTATGACAAGCTTAATATAATTTTTTTGCAATATATTCGAAATTTTTCGATTCAATAACACTGTTTTACGATATGGAAGATTGGGATTTAATAAATTTTTTTTTTATTTTGCATATTTCTACGCAGTTGACTTTTCTAGATTTTTAAAGATTTCTATAATGGCAAAAAATTGGAAACATCTTATTTGTAAAATGAAACATGAGCTCGAATAACAAATTGTTGACATTGACATAACCATGAATATGATGAATTTTTTAGGATCAATATATTCAGCGCCTTAGGAGCGTAGAAGTGTGCAATATATTCATTGACATTTGGTGGATTCTGTCTAAGAATATTTTAGCTTAGATTACTGCTAAAAATAACATAATTTGAAAAAAATTGTTAAATTAAATAGCAAAAATAATTTTGATTAAAAATCTAGAATTAAATCGCTTCCTAGTTTTTACTTAGCTAAGTACTAAATTTTTAGCTATAGTTTTAACATTATAAAGACTTTCTAAGAATTAGTTGTTTATAAAAAAATATACACGTGCCATTGGAAAATTGCCAGCTATTCAAAAATGAATACTAATTTTTTTCTCACTTGATCTTTTTTTTTTGTAAAATTTTTTATTGAAGTTGCTTTAAAAATTTACAATGTCCTTTATAATTTAGATAGTTAAATTGTTGTTTTGGTTGAAAACATAATGTTTTATTTAAAATTTGACAATTTAAGATCTTATTTTAATTGAAATGTAAAAAAAAGCATAAAGAGTGTTGTGCAAATATTATAGTAAACAATAACAAAATTGATGTGGTTAGCACATAATTAATCGTAATTGCATGTTATCTCCTATGATGAAAATATTGCACATAGTGTTAGGAAAATGTTCTTTAAAGGTTTCATTCAAACTTTAAAGAGGCAATTAATAGACCTAGAGATGTATAAAATTGGGTCTTGGTAGAAATTCACTTTACGTGGTCCTATGATGTGTGTGGAAAAAAATTAATATTCTGCCAAATAGAAAAATTCCATTTCGTGTTACCTAACAAGTTAAATATTCATAATAATTGGCTCAACTGAAATTGGGAAATTTAAATTCACACACAGACTGGAATTCTTGTTGAAAAATTTGGTGGCTATTCTAATATGCAAATTTGGTGGCTTTTTATAATCTTCGCTACTGAATGCATTGCGGTACATAAAAATGGTTACGTAGTAAAAGAAAATTTAAGTTCCGTTTGAATACGGTTTGCATGTTATGAAAGCTTTGACATGTTCTTTTATAAGCAAAATCTTTTATTTCTAACTACAACCAGATGTTTATTGAGCTATTATGTCTTGTTAAAGTGAGGCACTTAGAATATGTTTTTGCATATAAATTTTGCAACATTAAAAATTTGAGAAGTAAGACCCTTTTCGAACTAATCCAGATTACATAATACCATTATGTATATGTGAAATTTAATTGCATTTAAGGTGATTGAATCATATACAAATTGGATACATTGTACAAGTTATGTTACAATTTAAATAACTTCCATCGCGGCAATCAATATAATTTCCAATATTATGTTGCCAATTTTAATTTCAATCTAATTAACTTTAATTTCCCAAATTTTTCGAATAAATGGTAAAATTTGCACTTTTTATTTTCAAAAGGAAATCAAAAAATTTATTTGAATCATGACAATAATTTTCTTTTTAATTTTTTTTTAAATATTAATAATTATTTTTGATTTTATGCTCTACATACATAAGTACATGTATTTAAAAATTCCTTTTGAATAATTGATCAATAAAGAAGATTTAAACTCTGTGAAAGTTTCCCTTTAATACTTTTATTATATGCTATTAAATGTCAGCATTTTTATATTTATTTTTGCACATAAACAAGAATTAAAAATAAAATCTCTTTTCCCCTCACTAGTTTTTTTTTTTATAAAACTTTGGAAATTTCCTGCTCCGGTTTTTAAAATTATAGGTGCAAGCCTGGAAAAGAATTTATAATAAATGTAAAGAATAATTATAAAATTTTAAGGTGAAATCGAAAAAGTGGGAGAAAAGCTCATGTTATAAAATTTTTATTTACAACAATTTCGGGAATCGTAGAATTGAAATAGATTTTTGTTGTTTTAATTATGGAATTATTTTCCATAATTATGTATGTATTTTCAATTAAAATATAGTTAATTTCATTGGGTTTCGTTAATCAAAGAGAAAAAAAAAGAGAGCTCTTTAAATGTGTAAGAACGCAAACGGCCAGTTTTTGTATTGTAGAACGTTTATCACTAACTGTCATGCAAAATTTGGGGTTTTAATGAAAATTATTTTATTAAACTCCCACAAGCTAGTGACATAAAATGAGAATCAGATAGTTTTATTTTTAGGTATTCAATTGAAAATAAATGAAACTATTATTATTGGACCAAGTTTTACTTAGAAATACTTCAGAAAAAAATTTCCTATTAAAATTAATTATTGTCAAATATTATGGAATATAGTTATGCAGTGCTGTAGCACCTTATAGAATGCAGATTTAATGAAATTTTGAGATTATTAAACCAATTCGATGCATGAATTGCTACCATTTTATGTAACCATATTTACCTATATGAACACCATGACGGGGAAACTCATTTCAGATGAAAATATTGGTGTCCTGCTAATGCAATGTTTAACAAAATAATATGGGTAAATTCATCACAGATATTAATGATTAAATTATTTAATATTGCGGTCTTAAATTCTTAAATTTTATAAAAACTTGCGATAATTTATTTAAATTAAATAACAATTTATTTGCAATCAAAATTAATATTAAAATACCACAAATTTGCAACAAAGTAATAGTAATTGAAATCTGTATAAAACAATTCTACCTTTAATTTCATTTATACCTTATAAAGTAAGTTTACAGCATTGTATACTTAATATATGTGATTCAAATTTCTTTTGATATTTTAAATACATACATAAATATTCAAAATACATACGTATATATGTATTTACGTAAATTTATGTGTATTTTAATGCATTTTATTATAATATTATGCACATTATACTTTGTATCACTTCATTAAATCTTATAATGATGCAATGACAGCATACATACAATATAGTAGAATATGGCTTCAAAGATAATTTTTAAGTGCTTTAAAATAAAAAAAAAAATAAAACCAAATCTTTTCCTTTCTACACATACCTACATACATACATTAATGTTATATGCTAGTTCAAATATTGCGGTAGACATTGATCAATTTTTGTTTTTTATTTTTCCTCTGCACCATCTTTTGTCGTGACAAACTATTGAAGTCATTAAAAGAATGAAAATGAATCAGAAAACTGTAAAATATTGATAGAATTTTTCATTTTTGTTTTTTCAAAGGATATTGCTCCGGATAAAGGATATTTAATATTATGATGTGAGTATGTATGTATGTGTAAAAAAATAATATTTGCTGTACGTATAGACAGAATTTTTTAAATTTTTTAAAACAAAAGTCATTAAGAGTTTAACTGCCATGGTTGTATAAATGTTAAAAATTGTAAAAACAAAATAAAAATATTTCGTACCATGACTTTTTCTTCCTTTCTTTTACAATATTCTTATATGATTAGAGCATTCGATAGGATAATGAATGAAAATAAATGAGTACTCGTACCTTTACAAAATAAAACTTGAAAACTTTTTAATTATCTGTTTAAATTTGAAAATATTTTTGAACTTTTTGTAGTTACTATTTTGATTAATAATAATAATAGTGTTATGAAATGGGATAAGGTTCGAAAATTAAAATTTTTATAATATGGCAGTAAAATTTTTTAATTTCGAATGTAAGAGAGAAAATTGTAATTTTTCAATAAATTATGTGTTTAATAAATTTTAAATGTTAGCGACACCATTTTGTATAAGCTCATAATTTTTGCATTCAAAGATCTATGAAGTTTTAATTATAAAATTTTTTTGCAGTCAAATTAAGCGCTTTAATAATGATAATTGTTCATTAAGATACCTTGTGTTAAATGAAGTTTTGGGTGATAATATAAGTTATGCTTCCTGTTAGATGAAAATCAATGCCAAGTTATAGCTATAATACAGGTGTCTCAAAGATTATTAATCATCGTAATTTAGAGCAAATGATTCGTACAATATATTAAGGTATGACCTTCAATTTGTATTTAAATGCGAAACTAAATACAATAAATTATGACACTGCATTGTCTACAAGCAACTTCAAAATTTCTTTTTTCAAACGATTTAGTATCCAAATTTTGATATTTTGAAGCTGATATTTTTTTTAATTGTATTATTATTACAGTTCTTCCTCAAATAAGCATCCAATTGCAATTTTAATTTTGTACACCGAAATTTAACGAGTTAAGCCAAAACTCAGAATTATGTCAATTTAAATATTAACTAACGCGTATTGGATCGATAATTATTTCCAAAATTATACCAAAAGAATATAGAATTTTTGGGATGCAAGATTTACTCTTCTTTGTGTTTTAAAACGTATTTAATATAATCTGGGATGTGTAAAATTAAAATTTTTTTTTAAATATAATACCGAACGCGTTAATACCTTCAAAGTATATTCATTTTTACAATACAATATACTGCCATTTTCACATGCTATTTGAATATTCGATAACTGTTAAAACTATTGAGCCAGTCTCATATTAGGAACTTTTAGCTATAGCCCTCCAGAAATTTTTTTAATATTGAAGTTTTTCTCATTACAAATTGCAATGCAAATAAAAAATATTTTATCTTTGTCTTAAATACACATTTTATGTATTCGCCCATAATTTTCAAAATAAATTTGATAAATTAACAGGTTTATTTATTAACAGGTAAATATAGGTTAAATTATGGAAAGGTTCAATTCTGAATAAAATCAAGGGCATGAAAGCACAATTTAAGCAGTTTTTTCTGTTTGTAATCAAAAATTTCATTTGATCAATTTTCTTGGAACCTCAATATTGTAAATGTAGAGCGTTGGAATTACAATTACTGCTCTAGCAAATATTTACTTACTTAATTAATTTTTTTCTAAAATAAGGGTATCATCAATGCTACTCTTGCATTGCGCTATCATCTTACTCTGTTGTAATGCGGATATTGAATTTAAGAAGGTAAAAAACAAAATTTATTAAAAATGTTTTAGACATCATAGTAAAAGTTTTGATAAATGAAAAATTTTAGTTTTCCTTTAAACATTGTAGTTGTCAATGAGAAATAAAAAAAAAATTTAATTTTTTTTATTCTTATTTTAATTTGATTATTTGTACTTTTTAATAATTTCTTTGAATTTTGAATTTAATATTTATTTTTAAAAGAAGTACAAGAGTTTTGTACTTAGATACACAAAAAATAACCTCTTAAGCTGTTTTTCGAAAAAAATTTTAATATTTTTCTTTAAAACTTCATTTTTGTACCAGTCATTTTTTGTATCTGATTGTGATTTTCTGAAATGATTTTTTTTGTTTTTGTGATCTGAAACGAAATGAACTCTAGTTAAAAATTAAACTTTAATAATTAAGAAAGTTTTGAGTTTTTGTTTTGTGTATAACGAGTGTAATTTTTAAAATAGGGAAATTTTTTTTTTTTTGTTATAAAAATTCTTAAGTATCATTTATTTTTCTTTTGGAAATTTGGTACGTATTGAATAAATTTTCGTGATAATTTTATAAAATCCTACATAAAATCAAGTATAATAAAAAGGTAATAATAATAATTTTGAAATTTTTTAGATTTGGAGGAAAAATTCCAATTTAATAATAAAGTATTTTAAATAAACGCGATAGAAAGTTAAACTTTTATTTCTGAAAAATGAGTTGGTGAGAGTTATTTTTGGAGTGGGTAAGTATAGTCCCCCTTCAGTATATGATAAACTAATAATATTTTCCCTAATGATCTGTGTCGAAAATTAAAATTAACTTCCGTCTATCTTTAACTCTTTAAAATATTCATAATGGCTTGCCAGTGTTGAAATTTTTTGCAAATTTAAAAATTTTATAAATCATAAATTACTTATGTGTAAAAAATCGCGATTAAAAATAAATTAAGTTTTCCGTATAAAATTGTGTAAAAGATTTAAAATTAAAAATGTCCCTAAGGATATTTTTTTTTTTTGCTTTACTTTCTGTATAAGTTAATTCTTACCTACTTAATTATAAATTTATTCAACTCATACGTAAGCATGTTACAGTAGTTTAGCTTTTGTTATCTTAAAATTTTCATTCGGTCAATGCCATTATGTACTCTTTGTGATTCCGTTTTGGTGTGAGATTTTCATTTTTTTCTTCAGCTTAATAAAATGAATGCTAATCGAAGCAATGGTTTTTAAAGTAGCACTTTTCCATTGAATTAGTGAAAATATTTCTTCTAAAAAGCAATTTATTACTTATATAAATTATTTTCATTAAAATATAAAACTATTTAAATTTGTTGCATACATTTAGGATGAAGGAAAAAAAAACTGTTGAAAGAAGTGTTATTGACAGATTTTGATGGTTAGATAAAAAGTTTCCTTTTAGCAAAAAATTATTTTATTGATGTGTAAATGGCATCCAAAAATCTGAAAGGTTTCTGCAGCTTATACAAAGAAAAATATTATAAAAATTTGAAAAAGGGAAACGTGCTTGAGATAAGGATTAATTTTATTTGCCTTTTTCTCTTTAAAACTCCAACTACGCTTGCCCTAGAAGAACTATGTTACCATCTTTTTGCATTTACGAAATTTATGAGATGTTTGGGGATTCCGAGTGACTACAACTTTTAAAAGGCAAGGGCGTAGGGGAAAATTTTCTTTTACAAAAATAAGTTTCTAATGAAGCTCTAATTGTGCATAAAATTTCAGCTTTTTACCTTAATGAGCGTATCAAAAAGTTTTGTATACACACATACGAACGGTGAGTTGGACGGACGAATGGACAGACAGAGTGGAGCTGATTCATTTTTTTTTCTTTGAAAAAGTGCTTAAAAGAGAAAAAAATTTTCCTCACCATATTTAATTTTTTTTTCTTTATAAAATTTGTTTAAGAGAAAAATTTCCCATTTTCATTGTCGAAAAATTTTCCGGTCGTCAAATAAAATATTCATCGATTTAAATTTAAAGTAACAATTCACATAAAAAAAGAATCAAAAAGAAAAACAGAAAAAGAAAAGTTTTTATTGCATTTCTTTAGGCATTCTTTTTGGTACAAAAAAAAAGTTTTTCTTTTTCTTTTATTTTGTAAATAAAAATTGAATTTCGTTTCAAGTTGTGTTGATTTTCACCAGGTGCTTTGAATGAAATGTTAAAAATCTTTATTTGTACCTATAAACACTATAGTATATTAAAGTATGTATGTAAGACTGCTTGTACCTTAATCGGAATGAGATTTTTTTATTTTATTTTGTCATGTCTATTTTATTTCCGTTTTATTTTATTCTTAAATTATTTATTTTTAGTAAATTTTCTCACCTTAAATTTCACTTCATATACAGTAAAAATTTTCTTTGTACCTATGTGTATACGTATTATTATAAAATATAATTGTATATATTCTTAGTTTTATAATGTTGAGGATTTTTATTATTTTTTAAATGAATAACGGATTTGATATGTTTCTGAATATACTGTCACTGTGTATAATACAAAATATTTTGAAAAATTTGAGAAGGTGTTATGTTAGATGCAGATGTCATAAAATATTTCTTATTTAAAAATTTTTTTCTTATAGGACACAAATATTGTGAACAATAGCTAGAAATGTTGTAAGATTTTTAATTTGTACAATCTGCTTTTGTAATATTTTGCTTTGATTTTGGTGTTAAAAATCATAAGACATAGTTAATAATCGTAAATTCATGGATAGTAAAAAATATTTATATTGTCCCTAAATGTAGGCAATCTGTTATAAAAAATGCATCTAATATTTACAGTTCAAGTTCTTTAAAATTTATTAGTTTTAGCGCTCGAATTGTATATAATAACGGAGGTTATGCGTTGACACTAAATTTTGTATGCTAAGCGTTCAGCGGAAATCCGTTTATCTTCCATACTTCATTTCATCTCCTATTCCATGGAACATTTAAATCAACTACATTTAGAGAGACTTTCCCTTTTAGATTTTCTCTACACTCTTGAATCTTCAGCCAAATTTATTTTTAACATGTCTAAAGAATTAAATTGATTAAATTTCTTGATAATTAATATTTGAGTTATAATTAATGACTAAATAAACACGATAATCTTACGAGAAAATCGAACCTAAAAATGAATGTCTAGTAAGAACTAAAATTTACACCTTTCTAGGCACAATATTAGATTCTTAAATGATTGTTTTAAATGAGCATTGTCTTCCATTTCCCTACTTTCCTTTATATATTAAAAATTTTGAAACAAATTTAGAAAATAATTAAAATTCAAAAAATTTTATGACTTCCGTTTGGGTACTAATTTAGCTTCCAAATATTTTATAGTTGTTAATCATCGGCATGCATAATTTTCAAAATATATGAAGTTACAAGTGCCTTAAAATTTATTTTACCAATATTCTTGTTGTATGTAACCCAAAACACACAGTATTTTCTATAGTATTTCCATAATTTCTAGTGACTATTCTCTACTATTTCATATTGTTTAAATTTATCCATAACTAATTATAACTTCTAATTCTAATAGTTAACTTTCATTTTATTACATTTAACCATTTCTATATTATATAAAAATCTTTTATATTTCAAATTACATATACAAATTGGAATGTGGCATATTAACGTATATAATTGTTATACACATTATTTTAATGTTTCTTTAAGGGACACAAGAACTATTAAATAATGTGTTACCAAAAAAAAGAAAATTATTTTATACAAATCCAAAACTTATTCAATTTAAATATTCTATAATGGAGAAAAAGGCTAAAGAAACAGGATATGTTTTCAATATATAAAACGAGTTCTTTACAAATTTGTAAAAATATTTAATTCTATTTTGTTTCTTTGAAGGGTGAAATTAAATTAATTTTGTAGTTATACACCTTTTTTGTCCTCTTGTTTCTTGTTACAAAAAAGAAGAAGTAATATAAATCCATTAAAAAAAAATCTGATGTGGTCAGCACATAACCGACCGCATTGTGTATTGTCTAGCTAAAAGAAAGTGTTACAGAATATTATAAAATGTCTGTTAAATACTTCTTTCCAATTTTTAGGACATTAGTAAGCTTACAGTTAACATACTTAGAAAAATGTAAATTTGGCTCTTAGTAGAGTTTCGCTTTGTGTTACCCGAATTCCCTGAAATGCTCGCCAGTTAGTTTCGGTAACAACCAGAACCCAAATATCAAATTTCAAGAAATTCCATCAATTTGTTCTGTGGATATGGTGAAAAATGTAAAATCGGCCCGCAAATCAGTTTTCGAGCCCTGATCTTTCCAAAAAAGTTGTATGTTCATTGCTTTAATATGAGGAATTCATATATTAAATTTCAATGAAATCGGTTGATTATTTCTCTTTATATACACAAAAGTGTATGTTTGGCCCGTAGTAAACGTCTAGTTGCCGATGCCTGATCTTTCCAAAAAATTTACATGTTCATTGTTTTAATACGGGGAATTCATATATTAAATTTCAATGAAATCGGTTGATTATTTCTCTTTATATACACAAAAATGTATATTTGGCCCGTAGTAAACGTCTAGTTGCCGATGCCTGATTTCTTCCAAAACACACGAATTTTTGCGGACGGTCGAGCTGAGCTTATATATGAAATTTCAAGTAAATCGGTTGAATATTTTCTTCAAAATGTTCAAAAATGTAAAACAGGCCCGCTAAAAAGTGCAGTTCCAGAGGCCTGATATATACCAAAAGTTGATCGATCCGTGCCATGGTGGAAACAAACTTACATATAAAATTTCATCAAAATCGGTTCAGCCGAACTTGAGATACACGCGTGCACACACAGACCGACAGACGGACAGACCGACAGACCGACAGACCGACAGACCGACAGACCGACAGACCGACAGACCGACAGGTTGCTAAAAATAGTTTATTTACACTTCCCTACTATGGAGAAGTACGTTCCCACCGAAAACTCGATATGCAAAATTTGTTGCCATCACATAACCTACCTATTGTTTACACAATACGGTCGGTAATAATAAAACATGATAAGGATATATGAATTCACATTATATAGACCTATTTACATCTTATATACTTATAATATATAAAAGAATTTTGTCGGTAAAATAAAAGTAAAACAAAAAAAATATTCACACTTTAAATACCTTTCATTATTGAAATCATTGAAATTTTATTAATACTAGCTCATAGACCTTTAATATTAAACTTATAAGGCAGTCACATTTATATTATTGTATGTATATACAAAATGGTTTTGTTAAAAAAAGGGACCTTTTATATTGAGAATAAGGTGCGATAAGGTAATATGAAAAATGTTTTCTACTAATTATTAGTTAATTTCATTAAAGGGAGAAAAAAATAATTTTGATTTTTTTTTGTGTCTGGTACGCAAATGTAATGTGTGAGAGAAGCATTATGTTTTTTTCTTTCTCTTTCAAAATCTATCAGGAATCAGGATTAACTATAGCTGCTCTTATTTGAGTGAAACTATAAGTTTTAACTCTTCATCATGTTGGAAGAATAATAATTGTTATTGCATTGGAGGGTTCAAAGAATAATTTAGAATTATTTTGTGTAAGCCGGTCTATTTAGCAAATAAGAGTTTAAGTGAGGATTAAATTTTAAATCGAAATTCTGAATTAATGTCTTAAAAAATTGTAATAATCAAAAAATTTTACTTCGATTTATAATGTGTGTTTTTAATAAATTTGAAGCGGCTTTGTTAATTCTTTCTCTTGTAAAATATGATAAGCCTGGTATAAAATAAAACATTAAAATTTTATTGAAATTAGAAGAGATGATTAAAAAGCAAAATTTGTTCTTCTAATCGTATAATAGTCGAATCGGCTACGAAAAATATCCCAATTACAAATACACTGATAAAAATTGAAAAAAATGAATTTTTTATGTTAATATTTTTGAAATTCAACAAGGATCATTGAATCTTTGTTGAATTTCCAAAGTATTAATTTTACATTGAACTCCACAAATTTTGTATAAAAGGTTATGCGTAAATAGTTTGTTTTTTAAATTCTAGTTCCTATCATTTAACATTAATAATATTAGAAAGTCCAACCGCAAATTCATTCTATTGACCTACCATAATTTTTTTCTTTTCTTCTGTCTAAATTTAGATAATCTATAAATATAAAAATAAATATAAGAAAAAATATCTATTATACCAGTACAAAAATTATGTCAGGTGAAAAAAGAGGATGTCTAAATCTATTAGATTTACTAAAATAGGATTTCTTTTACTTTATCCACTTTCTTCGTTGAATTTTGTTTTTTTTTTCGGTTTTATTTTTTAAGCGGTCGTATAAAAAGTTTTTTTTTTCTTCATTTTTTCCTTTTATTTTTATTGCTTTTTAAGCTTTTTAGAATCGAGCACAATCTTGAAGGACTTTATGTCTAAAAAGGATCTTCTCTCTTTTTATTTGTTTTTTCAAAATTTATTTTTCTAAAAATTTTTAAGTCGAACAATGATGATTTTATTTTCAGATTCGAATGTTGTGTTGTAAGGGTCTCTTATACTTAGTTAAAGATCTCGCAGATTGTAATGAGGAGAGTAGAAGGCAGCATAGCTTATTTCAGATTCCCTAGTTCTTATATTCTTTATAAATTTATAATTCAAGTTTTCTTGGGACAGCAGAAGGAATAATATAATATTGAATAATTTTTAGAAATTGTAACGATCAGATGAACGCATGATGCAAGGGAATAATGCAATTCAAGTTGAGAATTTCTTGAAAGAAAGCAATGAATTAGAGTTAATTACATTAATTTTACTTAATCGAAAATATTGCCGGTATGATTTTTAAAAAATCACTTCTTTGTGATCTGCATGTAGTGCATAAACTGTTTCCTACAGTTGCTATTTGTAAGTTTAAGTTGGCAAAAAATAACTTTTTTTTCTATTTATAGCTTCACGATTACTTCATTTCATCTCCTATTCCATTATATGAGAAAAGGAATCTCTTCTTTTTTCGTTTTCTCTTTGTTTCAGATGCTATTAGAGGTTTGCAAATTCACTTTTTATTTTGGTACGAGTGGTTTTTTATTTGTAAAATATAAAAGAATATTAATGTATACATATATAATATATATATATGAAATGTATATATATACTGTAAGTTCTTTATTAACCCTAACTCATTTTTGAAAGAGGATAGAAAATAATATAAGTAAAAGCCGTCAAAGAATAAAAGAAAACCAAAAGAGAAAAAAAAAAGGATCTACATAAATAGGAATCAAAAAATTAAAGAAAAAGAAAATCAATTTTTGCCTTTTTCTAGGTTAATATTAAAATTTAAGTAAAGGAAAAGTTTGCTATGGTAAACGAGGTATTCAAATTCAAAGTTGAATCCTTCTGTATGATAAGTTTACTTGCAAAATATTTTTGGGATTTAAAGTCATGATTGTTTTGTCTGCTTTTTGGAAGGAATAAGGAACTAGAAAATGAACAAGAAAATTTAATATAAAGCTAAAAAGTAAATGATTTCTGATTTCTTGTAAAGTTTATTGTAAGAACATTCTTCTTTTAAGTTTTTAAGATTCTTATTTATTAGGAAAAATTCTAGAAACGTACAATAGACGAAAAATTGGATATTCGTTGCTAATTGTCGTACCTGTGGCTATACAGGTTTTATGTTCCAAAATTTTAATTAATTATATTACATTTTACTATTCTTACAATACAATTATATTTGAGATTATAAAACAATTATAGCTCAGATTATATACTAGAAGTTTTAGTAGCATTACTTAATATTCAATTGGGGTAGCTGTAAAACAATCCCAAAAGCCATATTTGGAAATATCAAAGAAATTCGGTAAGAAAAAATAGAATTGTGGAATGAATATAAACGCCTCAAAAATTTTGGTGAATGACCCCTAACAAATTAATTTAATTTTCTGTTATATGAATATGTTAATATGGAATAGTTTTGATTTTAAAATTTATCTTTAATATTCAGAAGATTAAAGCTATATTATACAGGATAATTATGATATATGCAAATATAATTATTTTGTGTTACAATAACATAGCATGGGTATCCACATTTTAAATATCCTACATTATTTCATCATCTTATATTTAATTTCCAGCCGCATAATTCAAAACTATTTTAACGAAAACCAAAATAATAATACTTTTCGAATACATGTTTAATGTGCATATTTTATATTATATATACAAATACCATTAATACCAAAGTCTTGTCTGTATACGATTACATTATTATTTTGGTTTGTGCCCTGTGGTGTTTTTTTTACGATTTCCTAATTTTAACCAATTTTATTGTGATTGTGGAAAAATTTTGTTATAATTTAATTAGTAATGATTATATTTCAGTTTGTATAAAACTTTAATAAGATATGTATGTAAGTATATCTATAGGAAAGTATATAATATATATACATAAGTGTGTATATATAATACAAATATGCCTGTGAGTGTTGTTTTATTCCCATTATTTTAAAAATTTTTCCTTTCTTCGATATTAATTAATAATCTCTGTTTTATTTTTATAAATAACTTAAGGGCATATATTTTGTTATTGTTACGAATTCGGATTTATTGGCAAACTATTTAAAATTAAACTAAAATTTGACTGTATACATATATATAATTATAATTTAATAGATGCAGTGATATTATACAGGGTGAGTTAGTAATAAGTACAATATTATATGCTACCGTTTAGGTAGTCAAGAATAGGTAATAATTTTGTTAAAAAGTTTTCGAAATAAAAAATATTAAGAATATTTGATTAAATTTCTACTTTGCTGGTATTGCTATTTTGGTTATAATATCCATAGCAAAGCTGTTTTTTCAAAAGCTTTCCACTAATTTTCTGTACTATAAATATTAATTATTATTAACTCTAGATAAACATAACCATGCCAAAAAAGAGGTTGACAATTTTGGGAAACTAAATTTTAATAAAAAAATTTTTTTTTAAATTCGATAAATTTTAGAGAAAGTATTGTCGAAAGTACAAGAAATACAAAATTTAAGTAACTTATTAATGAAGAAGAGTCCTCCAATTAGTGCTATAAGAATTCGTTGCTTCTACCTACTTTTAAGGTTAACAACGCAAGTAATATTAAGGAATAACGGGTAACAAAGTCAAAATTAGGCTACATATTCTTAAAATCCATGTATTTCGAAAGTCATCGAACTTTGATATCACATTCTATAGAAGAGAAAAATCAGATCAGATAAAGAAGAGCTTTACCTATTCTTGATTCTCTAAATGCTTGCATAATAATTTTGTACCGTATATATTAACAATTGTTACTTTTTATGCTTATGTGATTTTGATATCGAATGTGATTTTTAATCGTAAATGCCTCAGATAGCCGTAATTTTTTTAAAAACTAAAAAATATAAAACTATGGAAATGAATTTGAAAGTGCATACTTCATAATTAAGTTTTTATTAGGTTATCTGCCCCTTTAAAGTAAACAAAAAGAAAAATATTTACACACTACGAATGACATGGTGTTTTATTGTTATAACCTCGAATTATTCAAAAGTCGAGTAATTTAGATTACCTTTTTTCCGGAAAATTTTACATTTTCCTTTAAGAAACCTCTGAACTTCTCCAGTTGCTTTTAAAATTTTTGCTATTTTA
The DNA here is from genome assembly GCF_029603195.1 of Condylostylus longicornis. Taxonomy (NCBI): domain Eukaryota; kingdom Metazoa; phylum Arthropoda; class Insecta; order Diptera; family Dolichopodidae; genus Condylostylus; species Condylostylus longicornis. Next base: position 12,404,908 of record NW_026577973.1, on the reverse strand, counting down.
TACATTCAAGTCATTAAACTGTTAATTTATCACTTAATCCTAGGTAAAATCTGGTATAATCTTGTGTTATTATTTTCAAAATTTTAAACATATTCTGGTATAACATAGCTTATAAAAGTTTATGCTATATTTACTACTACCCATTTAAAAAATAATATTAAAATAAAATTATAAATTAATAGAAAATTTTTATATAAAATTTATTTAAAAACTAATTCGAGTTCATTATAATAAAAATCAAAACAATAAAAAAAAAACCTCAATAAATATACGGAAATTTACATATTGTATGTATGTACATAATATGATGCGGATATACATATGTATGTATGTATATAAGAAAAATATTATAAAATATTTAACATGACAAATGAGGATAATAAGGTGGTAAATAATTCACATTTAAATTGTGTAAAATTGTGGCATGTCTTCAGTAATAATAGCATGACAACAACATACATACACACTTTTTTTTTTGCTCAATGTATAGACGTGGTGTGCATATTTAAAAGTTTTTAATTAGGACATTATCCTTTTATGAAAAGTTATGCAACATTATTTTTAGAAAATTTGCATTTCCATTCGGTTTTTTTTGTTTTTCCTTTATAAATATGTAGGTATATAGGAGAACACATTAATTTTTGAATTGTATGTATAGAGAGAAGGCACATTATATTATATATATATTATATATATATTATATATATATATATATATATATATATATATATGAGAAGAAAGGAAATATTTAAAAATGCATCAAATTCTATACTGCATTTCGAGAAATATAATGAAAGTAGGTTGGATTTTTCATAAAAGACATTAAATATTATGTTTGTAGTATTGTACAAAGCATATATACATATTAAATATTATGTATAAGGTATTATGGAAGGACAAAAATTAAATTGAGTCAATATAGATTTTATAAGAGAATATTAGTTAGCTACATATATTAATAACGTCGGGTATTCAATAAACGAAATTGAAAAGCGCTATAAAATGAATAGATCATATTAAAAATTTTATTTTTATTTGTGCTGAATGAATGATTAATATAGGAAATTGGTCATCCTTTTATATTTTGAAAGGATTGTTGAAAACTCTTTTGATGGCGGTTTTCTATTAGATTTTCTCGTATGTTCTTATTGATATAATTTGTTTTCACATTTTAAACCACAATATGTTTTTAAGGAAGAAGAGAAAAGAATACTGTGTATAATGACAATATAGCCACAGTATGAGTATATCGAAAGTTGCAGTAAAATAAGATGTCATAAATGATAAAACAATTGGTTTTTCTATGGTTCAACAAAATGAATTATTTTCAAATGGCATTTTTTTAATTTCTAATAACACAATTTACATCTGACAATAATAATTACATTTTCATTATGTGTATTGTATGAGCATTGTATTGATATAATTATGTTTTTGATGCGGTTACATAAACACGTACAAATTATTATCCCATTAAGTATAATTGTAATTGAACACTGAAATTATAATATTGCATTTTCGCGGTTTCTACTCTATTGTAATAATAATCATTATTATAAGATTAAATTAACAATAAAACACAACACAATATGGAATATTTCTGTACTAAAGACTGTAATTGAAGACAATAAATAAATTAAATCATAGGTACAAACTAGAATTGTATAGAGAATATAGAGATTTGTTTTATGAAAAATTACCATTGATTCCAAGTGATATTTTAAGTCAAGATTAGATTTAGTTTTTTTTTTACCAACCGCATTGCATACAGTAAAGGAGGCTATGTGATGGCACCAAATTTCACATGTGGGATTTTCGGCGGAAATGTGTTTCTTTATGCTAGGGAAGCATAAATAAACTCTTTTTAGAGAGATATCTATCTGTTTGTCGATCTGTCTGCCAGGCTGTCTGTGAAAATCAGTATCTCTGGTTCCGCTGAACCGGTTTTGATAAAATTTTATATATTTTTACTTTGAGGGTGAAATGATTGATCTATACTTTTGAGATATGTCAGGTTTAGGCAATTGGATTTTTACTACGGGTCGATTTTGCATTTCTGACTATATTTATAAGAAGATAATTAACCGATTGACTTCAACATAAATTCGCTTTACAGTACAGAAAACCACATAACTTTTGGAACAAATCAGGGGTTTGTTCTAGAACTGGACTTTTACTACAGGCCAAATTTACATTTTTGAGCATATAACGAGAAATAATTATAAACCAATTTTTTTAAAATTTAAAATTTAAGTTCAGTATGTGACAACAATAAACTTGTAATTTTTTTGGGAATGTCAGGGCTCGGAAAAGAAATTTTTCCTATTCTAAGAATTGTTTGGTATTTGAAAAGTAGCTGATTGAAAACTTCAAGGAATTCAGATAGCACAAAACGAAACTCTACAAATTTTACAAAAAGCCAAATTTGACATTATTTTTTAGGTATATCAACTAAAAACTTACTAGGGTTCTTAACATTTAAAAGAATTGGATAAAAAGCATTTTCAAAATATTTTTTGCTAAGCATAACGACATATTTTGTGGTCGGTTATTTGCTGTCCACGTTAATGCATTTTTGACTTTAGAATTAAAACTTAATATCTATAATAAACTAAGAAATAAGGCTAATTAAATTTTTTTTTAAATATGTGACATTTTATGGGAAAATTACACAAAATTAAAATAGTTAAAAATCTGATTCCTCAGTAATCCTTTTCAGTTTTTTCTATAATTATTATCCTTACATTTTGCGTGCCTTTTTTCTTTTACAACTTAAATTCTTAAGATGAAGCATTATTTTTAAAGCTTTATATATTATGCTTAATAAAAAATCAATTTGCTTTAAAGACTTTTCATAAATTCAAAGCATAAAAAATAAGGCAAAAAAATATAGAGTTATAGCGGAACCATTCCTTTATATTAAATCTATTTTTTTTTGTTAATGAATAATTAAAGGTTTATAGACTATTATAGTCTGTGAGTCGACTGCCTTTTATAAATATTGAAAATTTTCATTTATAATATTCAGAATTATACTTTGTCTATTCAAATATACAATATGTATATACTAAGTATCTGGTATATAATAAAGTTTAATGTTAAAACATAATATTAAAATTAATATTCAATATATTCTATGAAAAAATAAATAGACTGGAAAGCTGCTTTACTTATTAAAAAAACACAAAAATATTTTTCAATTATTTTGTACTAAAATTAGAAATGATGAAAATTTATATTAAAAGCATTGAACTGTTATACAAAAAAAAAAAAAACATTTTATTAATAAAGAAGTTTTTTGTTATACTTCGTAAGCATTCACAGCATAGAAAATTATTTAAAATATTAAGAATATTGGAAATTATTCAAAAATAAGATCTGACTAAGGCCTATAGTAAAATAGATACATAGTATTAAATACTTAATTATTTAATACTTAATAAAAGATAGCTACCTAGTATTAGATTTGATTTAATTTTAATTTCAATTAAACAAGGAATAATTTGGGATACAATGTCCAATTTGCATAATTTGCGGGGCAAAACAAATAATATTATCATCATATTGAATTCTTTCAATATTCTACTAGGTGTTGTTAGAATAGAATTTGCTGTACCATTCATGCTAATTATTGAATTTGTTTTTTAACGATTTTAATAAATGATTAGCATAATATGAGTTGTAAATGAAAGTAGCAATGTAAGATTTGTATTGCGAGGTTGGCAAAATAAATTGTTTCGACTTTAGGAACACTGACTAATTAAAACTTTCTAATTAAAATTTAAATAATTTTGCTACTTTAGAATTATAAATGTAAACTAGTATTATATTCATAAAATCAAGTAATCCTTTTACAATAACAATATTTGAAAATACCGCTAAATTTATTGTTTGCTTTTCTGTTTATTTTACTAGTTTTTGTGCCAAGAGAAATTTTATATTTTCTGCGTGATTTATATTTAGAAAAGGCTATTCAATGAAGTTAGGAGTCTTTAAGAAGATTAATCTCTTGGTCAACAAGAATTGCACAGTAAATGCTTATTTTAAACAAAAGTTTGAGTTACGAGAAAATGTTCCAAAACAAATTTTTTTTAAGTTTTGATTTTTATTGGAAAAATTTTATGGTTTCAAAATTTAGAATGATTGATGTTCTAAAAGTGCATAATACAAACTTTTTGCTTAATGTTCTTGCCAGCTTTATAATGAAAGTTATAAGCAAAAACACATGAGCAAGTGAAAATTTAATCAAATTTCTTTGAGATCCAAGGATCTTTACTATGAGCCGATTTTACCTTTTTTGGAAATTTTTAAGGGAACAAGAAAACTTTTTTATATAAGATAATGCAACAATTCACATATTTTTCTGAGAAAGTCAGGTTTTAGAAAGTGGACTTTTACTACAGACCAAATCATCATTTTTGGTAATATACAGAGAAATAATTAACCAATATATTTAAAATTTCATATTTAAAATCTTGTTTTTGTGAATATCGGGGCTGGGAAATATAGTTTTTTAAATAAGTGTCTGTCTTACCTACCTCACAATATCCCAGGAATTAATTGATGCAATTTCTTTATAATTAATATTTGTGCTCTGGTTGCTAACGAAAATAACTGCGAAATTTTAGAGGGATATTGGATTATGGAAAACTAATCTCTACTTAGCATCAAATTTATATGCTCTTTTATTTTTAATGCATTTCGCCGTCATTAGAGCATTTTTGAATGTCCACGTATTTGTTTAGTTCACATTACCCTATTTTACTCACTATCATGTTGCATATCATTTTCTACTTCTTATAGTATCTGCTCTCTCATCGTGTAATTTGTACTAATATATTAACATATCATAAAATTTTAATAATAACAGAGTTTGTAGACGTAAATATTGTCGCTCATAGTATGAAAGTGAATGAAAATTAAATAATAAAATTGTTAAAAGTTTCCCAAAGCATAATTAATCGTTTTGATGTTTCTCATATTTTTTCTGGTTTCCAATATCGTTGCAGGAATTTATTTAAATGCGTATTTAATTAAATAACCTTGGGCATGTGCATGTATCAAATCATATTTCGTGGATATATTCGCGTTTTTAATTTGGATTTTCGCAAGTGTTTCCATATTGTTATACTGAAATTTAAGAATTAAAATCTCATTTTGAATTTCTAAAATTTCAAAAAATTCAATAATTGTAATTAAATATCACGTCTACTTCACGGACAACTTTTTGAATTTTTCAAAATGTAAAAATCTTTTATTTATTTATAAATTTAAATTTTGAATAAAATTCTGTAATTGAAAATTTGATGCAAGTGCTTTTTTTTCTGAAATTTTCAAATAAAAATAGTTAAGGTTGTTCAAGAAAACTAAAAATGCTTTCATTTCTTTGTTGTAGGTTAATTTTCTGACTTATTATGTTACTCGCATATTCCCATAGCACCAACGTAAAAATTATTTTTAACAAAAAACGAAAAGAAATAAAAAATCTGGAAACGAAAGTTTTTCATTTAATTGAATGTGCAATTTGAAACCAAGAAAATAACTTTTTTTCGGAAAACTTTCATTTTCTTTTGTTATTTTTCATTTAACATCAGAAAAATGAGAACAATATGAGTGTAGAAATATTTAATGAAATACTACAGTTACATTGTAAAATTTACAGTAGTTTTAGTTTTTAAAAATTAAAAGTCTTTGCTTTAAAATGTAGAGAAAAATTAAGGAATGTAGCTGCAATTTTGACGTGATTAAATTAAAAGTTTTTCACACTTAGATCATACTAGAAATTTAATTTAAATTAATATGTTGTTGTAATAGGACCGCCTTACTATAATTATTAATTTTAAAATATTCATTTAAGGTTTCCACGAAAATAAAATTGGATGTTTTCGAAGATTTAATAATTTTAAAAAGGCAATCTCTTTCTTGTTATTGAATTTGGTGTAAAAAAGGGGCGATTTCTGATATAGTTTTTATTCATCAACTTGTGGTGGGTAAGGTATGTTTCCCCGGCTTTAATGTGCCGAATTTCTTACATATGTAGGTAGAATCCTGATAACTTGAAGTCTGTTGAACTTTTCAATGTTCCGCCTCATAGTACAAATCATAGAATGCATGAGCCAATGACTTGTATGTTGAGCGAAACTAACTTGTAACCGCCTGTTGTTTGTACTTAATAGTTAATATTTTTTCCCCCTTTTCTTTTCGTTTCCCTTTTCATTTATATATGATGACGATTTTAGTTAAAGTAACTCAAAGTCATGCTTGTTGGCTTTGTGACTTTTATTTTGCTATACAAAATGGTTGTACTAAGCAATCGTCTGGCATAATAAAATTCTTCATTTTGTCAATTATTCACAATTCAGTTTTGGCTCGGCTCTTGCCAATATAAAAAATATTTTTATAATTGGCAGAGGTCTTCCAGAAATTCCACAAATTTTGTAATAGGTTATAATAAAATATAATGTATAAAATAAAATATATATTTTAAAATATAATAAGAAAATTTATTTTTTTATCATATTCCTTTAGCCCAAGAGCCTTAATCTAAAAGTAAAAATTATCATTTTTTAAAATTTTGAAATATGCGACTCTTTAGTCTATTTATTTTGAAATATGACTCTCAAAATTCTATAAATTTCGTCATTAATCATAATTAAACGAAAGCATATTTTTTGTGGTTTTTTGCCAAAATAACGAAAAACGAAGGCAGTATGGAGATGTGTTAAATCGGGAATTATCTTTTTAACTTGTCACTGTTAGTTTGCCGAAGTGTTATTTTATGATATTAGAACAGCTTTGACTGTATAATTACATTGTATTTCAAAAGTGAAATATTGACAAGTTCATAGATTTAGAAATTTCATCCAGTTAATGCATTTGTATTCAATTGATTTCCATAAAAGGCTTTCTCAACATAAATTTTCTTTCTTATTTGCATTGAGTTTCGTATTTTTCTATAATATAGAATGAGTATTTTTTATACCCGACGAACGTATGTCCGAATTCTGAGTCGATTTAATTATGTCCGACCATCTGCTTGTTCATCCGTCCACTAAAACTCAAAGTAGAAAGACTAATTGAGCTAAATTCATCAAATTTTCACAATTGATTTTTTGTAGCAAATACTAGAACCATATTTAAATTTAGTGTGATTGAGGTAGTAATTCTGGTAGCTGCCAAAACTAAACAGCTTCAAAAACTATTAGGCTAAATTGTTTAATTAACTATAATATTGAAATTTCACACAAGCAAGTATATAATTGGGGCTGTTATGTGTAATAAAAATCGTTGAAATATTTAGACTTCTTATGGTAGCTTTTATACAAATAACAATAGTTATTTTATACTATATTATAAGGTTCAGTAATGAAATTTTGTACAAACAAATATGATAACGCGACCCCCACTTTAGATAAAAGTAGTTAAGATATCAAGAGTGCTTATGGTAGCTATCATACAACTTTCAAAGGTATTTGGCTAGATCTCAGAAATTATAGAACCTACAGTATTGAAATTTCGAAAAAGCAAAAATATTTTAATAGAGCTCTTATATTTAATAAAATTAGTTGAAATTTCTTGATTTGTGATGGTAACCGCCATACATGAAAGTCATTAAGGCTCGTATATTTTGGAAACTATTGAAATTACTGAAGGGAAATTCTATACAAACGAGTATAGTAATATTCTTTGAGAAAGCATAAATGCATGTGACAATAGATAGATACAAAAAAACAGGAGTGTATGTGATACAGTATGGCAATTGACATATAGCATTTTAAATAATTCATTCGTATTTGTATCACAAGAGTTGACACGGCCAATTCTCGTTTTTAATTTAAATTATTAAAGTTCTGAAATAAGTTTTTTTTATTCTTTTAATAAATTTTAAATAATTTCTAGATGAACATAAGAAATGTACCTAAATTAATTATTAAATTCTCTCATTTGTAATGTTTTTTCACTAAAATTACATTTAAAAAAGAAAATTAATTCCAACCAGATTGAATATGTTAAAGATAGCGTGATATTCATGAATATTGACATTAAAACAATTGCATGATTGTTCCATTTAAGCATAGACTAACTAGTATAACAAAAAAAAAATAACTATCTTTTTCTGATTTAATATTATTATTTATTATTTTCATATTATTATTGTTTTAATAAAAATTTTTCATATTGTAAACTGCAGGATCTTGTCCTCAATATGAAAGTTTTAACAATTTATATTTACTTTTTAAACTATATCACTATCATAATGCAGAACTTCAGTTTTTTTCTTATATTTCATTTCAAAATGGAATTGCATAATTTATAATTTTTCATTTTAAAATGAAAAGCAAAAAAATGAACATTTTTATCATTTTTTTTTCGTAATGGGAACAAAAAATGTAAGGGAAATGAAAAACATTTACTTATTAACAGTATCGTATTTGCATAAACAATTAAATGTAAATTGCATAGAATACACTGTTCATTATGTACAAGTAGTTTTAAATTTTAAAAATATGAATTTTAATATTGAGACCTAATTTTCTACAAGATAATTAATGTAGAATTGAGTTCATTATAGAAAGTGAATATATGGTAATAAGGTTAAAATGCTAGTGTTATTGATATAAGTGAAAGTTGTAAATGGCTTACAATATTAGAGTTATTTTTGATAAGGGAGACGTGAGTAAGAGAGAATTGATTTTAATGTAAAATAATTAATTCAAATTAATTGTTACTGTTAAGGTTATTATTTTCAATTTTATTAATTTCTTTGTCACAAAAAATTTGAAATCTTCTAATTTAATAATATTGCATTTTCTTTTTTACTCCTGTTATGCTTGTGTACAAATGCCTACAAAATTAAATATTCTTTTTTGATCTTGAAGATCATATTAAATATAGGCTTAGAATATAAATTTGTTAAAACCAAGCAAACCAAAAACTTTTTCTCTGTATACCTACACTATAAAATTGTTATCTTTGCCACAGAATTTAATTATCAATGCACAAATACCATAGAAAAAACCAAATTGTTTTACTTGTAGTTGAATTGATTCTTTTGGTCGCGATGTTTTTCAAGAGGATGGTTGATGTTTTAATTTTGTGACTTCTCTTAAATTTACTTAAATTTTGGACAAATATTAATGGTTTATTAAGTTTCATATATCTATATTCAAGTTACTTTAACTCAGTTCTCTTCTTTTATAGTAAAAGAAAATTAGTAAGAATCTAATGTTTTTTGGAGTAGCACTTTTTACGGAGCTACTGAAAATATTTTGTTTTCAAAAAAATAATCTTCTAACACTAGTTAGCTAGCTAATTAAATTATTTGCATAAATACATACAAATTTTATGCAATACAAAATTATTGCATACTTTTAGGGGAAAAGGTAAAAATCAGTGGCTTCAAGCACAAACGACTTAAGTCTGTTTTAGTGATTTCGAGATAAATGCATTTTAAACTTTAAATTAAATTTTGAAAAAAGTTGTGAAGTTTTTTGAACCAATTTTTTTTTTTATTGAAAGATAATTAAAAAAGGAAGCGATTAACTCACAAACTGAAGTAAAACAACTAATAGTATTCTCATAATTATGAAAAAAGTGAGATAGGCGGTTATACAAAATTTATAAAAAGCACATTGCAAAGCATAACTCGACTTAGGCGATTTGTGAAAAATTACTTTTGTATTTTCGTCAAACTTAAGTCGACTTAAGCTGTTGTTGCAAAACTGAAGATATGGTTTTAGGTGACTTAAGTTATACTAAAAAGGGAAGAAATATATATATTATTTTTACATTATTTGATTTTTCACTTTTTTTTCAAATCATTGTCATAAAAAACATAAATTGAGGTAAAAAATGAATAAACTTCAAGTAAAAATTATTTCTAAAAGTTTAAAAATAATTTTTTCATTAAATTTAAGAAAGGTGACAGTATCTTTTATTCTCTCTCGGATTCTCCAGCTAAATATGGATGAGTATCTGCTAAATCTCCAGTCTTAATCTTTTTGTAAAATTTGTGAACCAAGTACTCTAAGTTTTTCTTTTTTTGGACTAATTTTCTCTTCTTCTTCAATTCGAAGTATATCTTGAAAATCTAACTAATTAACACCTCGTCTTAAAATATAAAAAATCTTTGTATAAACTGTTCTTGTAAAATATTTTTGGAAGTCAATTTTTTGAAATCTGTGGTGCGACTCTTTCCACTTAAGAGAATTTCAAAAGGTAATTCAATTACAAAAAGGCTTCATTGTGCAACGGATCTGACAAAGTTGTTACATTATTGTAAAAAAAATACACATAAGGTAATCTCTAAAATGAGTTTATGAGTTTTGTGTTTGTTATTTTATTTATGCACTATGGTCCATATGACCTTCTTACTTGTTCATAATGATACTAAATGCGAATTAATTAAAATTTTTAAATCGAAAGCAAACTGAAATCGAGTGTGAGTCATTACAACTACTGTAATGAAAAGTCAAATTTGATAGTGAACTCGAACTCGTATAGAAAATAATAATTCGATACTTGTGATAATTAAATCTTGGAGACGTATTATTAATTACATATAGAGAATGGTTTGTGAGTCAGTTTTTCTCTAAGTTCTGCCGTAAAAAGTATATAGATCTCCGTAAAAAGTTGTGGCAAAGTAAATTGGTTCGGAATTTGCTCTCCTATCATAGAGTATATAAGTATTTGATTATCAAATAAACAAAGAATATTGTAAGTTTGCTCGACATTTTTATTTTAGCTGTCAGCATTTACTTTTCAATTAAGACTCCATACAAATTGACCACGAGTCAGTTTCGAGCGTTCATGTACTTGAGTGCATTGAGGAAGCCCGGTCGCGAAAGATTAAGCGAATTTTTCTAACCGTTCGGCAAATTGTAAAAGGATTTTTCTTAAAAGAATAAAAGTAGAAAGCCTTTCATATTTTTTTATCTCTACAGATATGTTCACATGCCCAATAGGACTCGAAAACTTGCTTTTGAATGTTGTCAATTTTAAAATCAGGATCATTAATACAGTCACCACGATCAAAGTCAATTGCGGTTTTCAAAACTGTATTAACTTCGGTTTTCAAAGTAAGATCTGTTGATACTTGTTTATTTACTATAGAACCAGTTTCTCTAATTTCTATGCTTAAAAACACTTTGAATCCGTTATGTTAATTTCAAATATATTGCAATTCATCTAATATCCACCACAATCATTTCAGCTCGCCTAGCAAGTTCCAAAATTTTTAACGTACATTGATTAAGCGTGGATAAAGTTTATATTGGATAATTTTTATATTATTTAACAATTTCCAACATAAGCACATTTAAAAACAATAATAAATAACTGTCTTTGTAAAAAATACTTCCTAAAAAATATCATAAATATTTATAAAATATCATACAAAAATATCATAAATATTTGAAAATCGAAGAAATTTGAACTCACGGAAATGAGTAATAAAAAGTATAACAAAATATTGTTATTCCCAGATGTACCAGTTTTATTTATTGAAAAAAAACGCTTGCAAATTATAATAATTTGAATTTCCTAACAAAATGTGTTTTACTAGTGTATAATAAAAGTGTTGCTTTGTAATACAATAATTAGAATAAAACCTCTTGTCAAACACAAAAATTTGTTCTTCCTAATAACATTTGTTTTACAAGGGCATAATAAAACAACACTTTGTTTAATAATACAATTAGACCACAAAGGCAAAACAATCTACCATCAGGTAGCTAGCCACGTGTCATTTTAACATGGGAACTCCGTCAATTGAAAAAAACCTTTGTCGCAGGTAAATCACGAAATGACCTTCAAGATTATTTGTTAAATAAAAAAATTCAAATCTTAAACATGGGATATTTGGGTAATTAGAGCATTAATAATGCAGGTAACTTGTGCAGATGTTTTATATTTTGGGTTAAAAAATACAACTATCTTACTTGTCGCTGAATGTAAGATTTAATTTTAACTATAGTGAACAAGTTTTAAACCATGGACATAAAGTACCTACACTATATATCACATAAAATAATATGTTAAGCGTTATAAAATATTTTTTATTATAAAAAACTAAAAAATATTCTATACTGATCATGTATTATTTCGAACACTAAACGCTTAACTTCGATGTATTGTTCTTATTTGCACGCGTTATAAAAACCTAACTCGACATAAGAAGCCTTTTGGAATATAATTGCATTTGCAATAATCGCCTAACTCGAGATGAGTTTAAAAAACCACCAATTTTTATTTTACACAAATCGCTTATGTCGAGTTAGTATTTAAAAAAATTCAAAATTAATTTTGCAACAAAAGCCTAACTCGAGATAAGCGGTTGTAAAAATTCATACAAATAAAAAAAAATGTCACTAATTTTGATTTGCAACAACAGCCTATCTCGAAATAAGTGGTTTGTCAAAAACATAAAAAAGATGTTTTCTGCTCCTAACTCGAAATAGGCGGTTAGTGCAAGTGCACATAGCTACCATTTCGAGTTAGGTCATGTGTGAATTCGACAATAACTCCGGCTACAACAGTCGTAGAACCACCAAATTTTGTGAGCATATGAAACTCAAAGCGGAGAATTCGCTGGTAAACATATCTCATTTTTGTCTTAACTCGAGTTAGGCGGTTTGTGTTTGAGGCCACTGAAATTAGAAAAAAATATTAATAAAATGGTTAAATAAATTTAAGTAAGTGAATTAAAATTAACATCTATTGCTGTTATATAAATTTGGAAAAACTTGCAGTTTTAAAAATAGAAGACGCCAAAAACTTAAATTCTAGTAATTTGGAGCGGCGATAATTATGAAGGGAGGCAGATAGAAAAAATTTTTCCTCGGAAAATTGAAAAAGCCAAAGGAACTATATTTGCTAAAATTTCAGATTCATTCTGCTTACAGTATAGAAAGTAAACGATGTCAAATATTGGAAAAATTAAAATTTATATAAAATATAAAAATTAACTGGTAATTTTGTCATTTGAATGCTCAACTATGTTGTTTCGTAATAAAAAAAGCACGTTGATATTTTTGCATTTACGAATTTACGGAAAGTTTTTGGTTTCCCTATAATAATTACTCAAAAAAATATCATATTTATAATAAACAATAATTTATTACTGCATAAAATTTCAGCATTTTATTTTCAAGAATGTAGAAGTTTTGTAAACAGAAACGCTAATGAACGAACGGACAGTGTGAGACTAGTAAGCACTTTTCAAAATTTTCTCAAATAAGTTCTAAGAATCTTTTAATTAAAGTTATACTAACTATGTAATATAATATGATGTAATATGTATGTAGCACATATTTTACATTTTGAATGAATTTCCTTGTTATTTACTTTCCTGCTTTTTAATTTGTATATTATGTGAAAACATTTCAAAAGAAAATTACCTAATTTTTATACTTATACAAAATATTACATAACTATTGTATAACTATACACATTTATGTTAATAAAATATACCTATGTATATCAAAGGATATTCAAGAATGAATTCTATAATTGTATTTGTAAATTAATTTTTCCAACTTTAAGATGGTTTCGGTTAAGTTTTTATGATATTAAAACATTCTTATGAATAATGTTATACAAAATATCAAAGGCATATTTTTTCAAAATTAAAGTCATATGTCTACATAATATGTGTGTACATATTTCCACATATATCAATATAAAATGTAGGTACATTTACATACTTAAGTATAAGATGGGTACAACCAATATTGTGTAAGAATTTTCTATAGTCATGAAGCAAAAAATATAATCTTTGAGTTTGGTATTAATAATTTGGCCATTTAATGTAATATTTTATTCCATATTCAAAATTTATAATTATATTTAGTCGTGGCATGTTATAAATTTGCATTCGCCTTAAAATATTCAAACCTACATTGTATAATCTGCTCGTTTCAATATAAACTGAAAGAACTTAAAAAATTCTCGTGCATCAAATGAATGTTAATCATTGGCATAATTTGTATTATTATAGTAAAAGAAATATTTTTATAATTTAGTTGCTTTCTTACTAAATTCCCTCAAATGGTACTAGTTTTTCCATTAACTATATAGAATTTCTTACAATATTAAAATAAAAGACTTTTAAGGAAGTGGTTTAGAAAGAAAAATCACACAATTTTTCTAAAGTGTAATTTTATATTCTTAACGATTACAACGAATACGACGCTTTAAAATTATAACACTTTTATATGGTAAAACTCAAATTATTGTAAAATGTTGTTACAGTTATAAAAATTATGAATTAAAGTGAGTGTTTTTGAAATATATAATTTAGAAATTGTGCAATTAATATTACCTTAATTTCAAAGTTTAAGTATTTTAAAGGTTGAACCGAATATGACTTAAAAAATAATTGTTTAAATTTTTTCAAATTATTTTTTTAAATTTTTAATAATTCGCTTTGGTTTTGAATTGGGAATTAGAACACTAATAAGTGATTTTTTATTAAATTATATATGACAACGGTAAATTTAACATTTTATGATTTGTTTAATGGATTAATGGAATACTTGAAATTGAAAAATTCATACACTAAGTACGTCACTACTGACACAAAATGAAAATCTAATTGAAAATATTATAAAATATTTATGAATTGTATTTCATTATTCTAGAGTGAAATAAGTTTAGTAAATATTCCGTATTCAATTCTTTTAAATAAATTGAAAATTTAATTGATTTTCTGTTTTTTAAATAATTATGAAAACATAAAGAGTAGCAAGCTGAATGCTATGAAGAACTTATATACAAGACTGAACTAAAAATTTACATAAAAGTCCAAAACTACTGGATTATCTCTATCATAAATTAATTTTGATAGAATATTGAAATATAATATTATTTATATAATTATTTTGTTCATATTTAATTTTAATTTAGCCTTGCACAAGTAATTTTTAAATGGTTTAGAAGTAGTAAAATATTCGGGGTAAAACATAAATTTTCATACTATTTACAAGAAAAGTTATAATATAATTAATGATATTCTTTTAAATATCATAGCATCAAATGTTCTCTACAGTCTAAACATTAGGAAACCTTTAAGGTTTTGAGGAAACTATTGAAAATTTTTTCTCAACGAGAAGCATTTAAATTAAAGGAACGACTTTTTCAAGGTGTGTCATATCTAAGCGCACCGCTATATACCATTGTATAGGGTCTCATGAGTAGACAATTTGAAATTTTTGAAAACAAAAATTTGAAATTTCATTTTTGAAAAACAATTAGTTTTCTGGGTGACGTTTTATTGAAACATTCATCAATTTTAGCACAGCTGACAACTTTGTCAACTGAGCTTTAATTTAGTACATGAGTCATCATGCTACTTTATCTGGTTTGCAATTTATATAGTAAAATAGAGTATTGCAAATGTTATTTTTTAAATGCAAAAGTTTTTTTTACAATAATTTAGAAAAATGTACAATAACCGTTTAAAATGTTGTCTCTAAATTCTGTTAGGCAAACGTTCAAATTAATAACCGAGTTCGCCTGACAATTGCAAAAATTAATGGCCTCGAGAATATCGTGTTATGGTGCCTTTCATTAATACAATCATGTAAGTCAGTTTGGATTTCAATATTTTTTTCATAAACAAAGATTTTTCATTGGCCCTCAAAAATTTTTAATTGGTTAAAACATATGAGAAGAAACGATAACCCAAAATGCTGGTTATCTGTTATTTTGCACGATACGATTTTAGTAGGAAACAGTTTCTATTTGTTTTGTAAAATTGCTTTAATATTAATTGTATAATAATATTTTTAAAGCCTATGGATTGAACGAATATCAAAAACTTCCAATCACTCAGAAGAATCGACTTTCGATTCCTCGTTCCTCCGAGCTCTGAGTTTTATTAATTCTACAGTTGAAAAAATTCATTTATCAAAATATTGTATAATACGAGACACTCTACATAAACATAAAACTTTTGAAGTCAGCCAGTAATTTAATGATCTCAAACATTATGTACATAACAATATCTTCAAAGTGACGTCATTTTGTGATACAAAAGTTTTTATCACGAGAAAGTTGTCATGAATCTAAATTAACCAAAAATTTTTAGTTTTTGTTTCAAAATTTTCGACATACCTTTTATGACTAGCAAATAATAATTATTTACAATAATTCTATAAATAGTAAAATCTTTATCATTTTTAATATACTTATAATTTTATCATTCTTAAAGAGCATGTAATCTCAAATAATTTCAACAAGCTCTTCATTTCTAATTATTTCTTACAAGTAATATAAGCATTATTATACAATCACATATGTATATAAGTCAAATTGTTGATTCTACTGACATAGAAAACTTTTTAATAGAATTTTTAATAAAGTTTTCTAAAGTATAAAAATAATTACTAGCTTGCTATTATATAATTTATTTAAATAAATTCAGGAGTTACTTTTAATAAATTTTTGAAAAGTTTTTAAGTTCTTGTTTTCTCTTGAGGAAACACACTTTTTCTGTTAATGGTTTTAATAGAAATTCTTAATTTTCAAAACACAAGGTAGACGATCCTTATGCAGAAAATAAAAACAGAATTATAACAAAAAACTAAAACAAAGTTTGAAATCTTGAATAAAATTTTGTGAACTGAAAAACGTTTGAATTGGTTAAAAAGTATAACAACTGATAGTATAAATGTAATTTTGCCTTTAGATGTAAATTTAATTAGCGCAGGTGTTCAATATTAACGTATATATTCCTCGATATTGGTATTGTTGTACTAACTCTTCGTTTAGTTACTAAAAAATCAATAATTTTTAGATTTTGTTACACTAAAATGCTTGTCTATGAGATTATTGCCATATGGTGACGTTTGAACTACATTTTGTTTCAAAATATTGAATTTAAGGCTATTTAATTGAAAGAACTCAGTCAGCTATGTTAAAAATAAAGAGTAATAAAGTTGGGTCAAATAAATGGTTTGTCATGTAGCACTTTTCCCTCCAGTAAGTGAAAATATTGGTTTTAAAAACAATCTACTACATTATTAAAATTGCTTTTATTCATATAAAAAAATATTTCAAAGATTGCATACATTTAGGATGATCAATGTATACAATTTTTGAAATAAAGCAAAAAAAATTTTTAAAGAGGCGTTACCATAACGCTTGAATGGGTTAATTGCGTGAGTTAAGAAAAATAATTATATTTGATGGAATAGCATTTACCGTAATTTTGCAGCATTTATAGAAATTTAAAAAAGCTTACAGTCTAAAAGCTAAGGAGATGGAGATGAAAGAAAATTTTCTTCTAACGAAATGATTTATTTATTAGTGTTTAAGAGTTTATAAAATTTCAGGCTTCTAAAACCGAGATCTAGAAGAAAAATGATATCAACAATTTGGAAAAAAACAGATTTTAGATAACGGTAAATTTTAACAGACTCTTAAAATTTGTTCTCTTAAAATTTAAATTTGCATTGCCGGGGTAAAAGAATTCAATCAAAAATTGCTTGTGATTTCACAGTAATAAATAATTTAAAAGGCATTTTTAGGTTTTTGAGAAGCTATAGCTCTTAGAGGGGTGGGGGGGTTAAATAAAAATTTTCTTCTACGGAAATATGTTTCTAGTAAAGATCTATATACGTGTGAAATTTCAGCTTTTATCTTCAAGGATGCAGAAGTTTCGTAAACATGTGTACGAACAGACGAACGGACGGACATAATGAAACTAATAAGCACTTTTTTTTCAAACAGTTTTTGGAAAAGTTCTAAAATTCAAATTTTCATAATGAATTAAAACTCAAATTATTATTCATATGTGCCCCATATTATCCTTCTTCCTGTGTCATTTTTAATAGCATTTGTTTTGTGAAAATGCATTTTGAATTCGAGTGAATCTCTATTTTGTGTTTTTGTATAACACAAAAAATATTAGAATTTCGTTCGCGAAATCTTTGTTCTGAATAATTTTTTTTTTTTTGGAATATTTTGTATTTTTCAGCTGAAGCTTAAATTTATAATTTTATTTTATTATTTAATATTGTAAAACACAAACTTTTACGCTATCTTTGAAGTGTTATTTAAAATTGTTTTAGTAAGTGTTTTCATTTTCTTTATTATTATTTTATTCTAACATTTTATTTATCTCTTTCGGTTTCATCGTGGCATTAACATAAAGAAATAAAACCAAACCGCGTATTTTTTATATTTTATCACTTTTTGTTTTACATAGAAAATTATTCTACCTTATATTTTTTAAAATTTACATATCCTTGGGTGTATACAGCTATTTAAATGAATGTTATATTAATATACTCAAGTAGATATAAGAACACTTTATATAGTGTTCCACTATTTTTAATAAAATAAACTTTATCATATAATATAATAGCGATTTCTTTTGAGAATAGGTCATGCATCAACTTATGATGGTTTAGTTTTGTAAGGAAATTTCATTTAGTATGTACAAGATTTTGCAAGGTAAATATTTATTTTGTATCTGTATACAATTATTATTGTACGTAATACTGTTATGTGCGTTTTACTTATGACTGTTTACTTGGGTTGAAGTTAAAAAAATAGTTTGCAAATTTTTGTTTTTTTAAAAGCAGCCTTAAATTTCAAATTTAGAACATAACCTCATTGTATATTTTAATAAATATTGAGTCGAAAAGAGAGTTGGTTTCAAGGTTTAAATTTCGTACTGAGCTTTTCATTTTTCAAATGCCTTATATAAAAACACTGTTTGCGAATATTGTTTTCATATTTCGCTCTGGGAATTACCCTCGTTAAACACTTTTGTTCACTAATGTTAACTTAAATTTTTTACCATTTCAATAACTGAGTTTTGATTGAGAAATAAACAAAGACAATGTCTTTATATAACTGCAGGTGAAGATGAAGATATGTCCAAAGGAACGCAAATTAAAAAATTTCTTCCCAGAATTTGGACTCGAACCAGTGATCTATAATACTTTCTAGACGAACGCTATATCAACTTGAGCTGCAATATATTTTGAATTTTAATTTATTTTATTACAAAGTTTACGAGTGCACGAATAAATCACATGTTATTAACCGATTTTCTATTCTTGTAAAGTTATTTTGAAACCATTCTCAAAACTTACCTAAGAATATAATTTACCCCAAAATCGTCTATAAGATTTTAATATAAAATTTGAGAATTATGTCGTCACTTACGTGCTTACTATTAATGAAATCTAAAAGTTTTATAATATTTTAATGAAACAAAACCAAACCATTATAATCAAACCAACTAATGTTTTACAAAATAGTCATAACTTATGCCTTATTTAGGTTCCACATAAATTTACTTCTCAAAAAAAAAAATCATTATTTCTTGGCTTCCTTAAAGGATATTTTAATAATTGAATTGTTTACACAGAAGTTGCGTATGTTTCCTGACACAATTTCTCTTTTCAATTGCGTACTATTTAATTTCTCATGTGACTTTTTTGATTTAACTTGATTTATTTTTTTGTTTTTTTTATATCATTAAGGTAAATATTAAATAAAGTAAAGGTGAGTAAATAGCGTTGTTTTAATATAACAAGTATGCATGTATTTGAATGTATGTTTGTATGTTTATTTTAATCCTTAAGATATCACGCATTACTGAAATGTTAATTCATAAATTTCAAATTTTTTTAACCATAAAAAAATTTAAAAAAATAAAAAATGTAAAAAAAATGTGTTTTAATATTTACAATAATGCAGTATTAAAATGGAACAAGGGGAAAAACTATGACATACGAGTATATCATTGAAATCATGAGCAATATTGGAAACTTGTATTCTATTTATGTATTTAGGGTAGAATTGGTTGCTATTCTATTTATTTATGAAAAAAATTTGCGTTTTTTACTAAATTAAATTGAAAACTGAACTTTTCGCACACGGTGCTAGAAAGTATTCAAGATTTTCAAACAACCGAAATTACAAATTAAGTGTTTAGGGTTGTTTAAGGTCTATGTATAGGCTACTTAAATATTTAGGGTTTTGCTTGAATTTTTTTCGAATTCGTGGTGATTTCCATAAAAATAATGTAAGACTTTTACATTATTTTTACATTATTTCGAAAAAAAATTCGGAATATTCAGTATATCCAACAATAGTAAGTTTCGAAATTCTAGACAATTAATACATTCGTATAAGAAACAATATTTTTGCCTACACCCTTCTTTTGTACAAGGTACAGTAGTAAAAAGTCTTGAAGATGCTGATTTTGGATAATGAACTGTGTAGAAATTGTCACTCTCGCAAAATTACGAATTATTTTGAATTCATTTTCAATTTTTTTAAATAATTTTTATCTTAAGATGGAACAGCTTACTTTTTCAGGTATATTGCCTCTGAATCTTGAAAAAACTTCCATTTAAAGGAAACTTATTCCTCCAAAACTACTGACTGTTTCAAACTGTATCAAACTTATTCTGTTGTATTGATGCGGCTTCTGTGTGTATTGATGCGGCTTTAAAGTGTAAATAAATAAACCTGATAATTTTACTGCTGTTTTTTAGTATAACAATAAATATAATTTATTTGCAAATAATGGAAAATAATTTGGTGTAAGCAGAATATAACAATTTTACGAGTTCTTCAAAATTTATTTAATTTCTAACAAGAAGTTAATAACATTCTTGTATAGTTAAAGTGCTGAATTTAAAAAAAAGGAACAAAACAATGTTATCTTCCCCTATTTAAATATGATTTCATTGAAAAACTTATGTTTTTGTATAATGTAGAATGATTACAATAATAACAACCATCATGTACTTATAAATTGTTATATAAAAAGTAATTCATTGTTTGTACTTACAATTTAACAGAAATTTAAGTGCACTTTTCCCCATATTATTTATGTTTTCTTCATTGTTAAAGGTACTGTGTATATTTTGTATTTGTTTGTGTACGTATTGTAACTACACTTATGTGGTATTATAACAATTCATGTGTAGTTACGTATAAGTGCACCTGAATAAATTCATTATCCTGTCAAATTGCTAAAAATGTATTAATGATATTTATTTTATATTGTTTTAAAAAAAAAAATAGATTTAAACAGGTTTAGATTGCATTTAAAATTTAATATAAATATGTTGGTAAATGAAAAAATTAATAAGGTTGTAGAATAAAACTAAATATTGGAAAAATGTTGCAAACTGTGCTTATTACACTCATTACTAACAATTCAGTTCATGGTAAATATGTCTGTATAATTTCACTATAATATAATTTACTCATTTATCACATATAACAAAAAATTGCATACCTTACGGCGAAGTTTGTATTATTAGTGCAATTTACCACTTTTTTATGAATTTTCTATAAAACCTTTTAAAAGCTTTTAATTATGAATTATTCATATTAGAGGTTCAAACTATTTTAGTTAAATTCCAAAGTAGTTCAGATATTTTTAACATTAGAATATTCCAATAACTTGTTATCCATCCAATTTATAAAAAATAATATGATTTATATGAAGGTACATCCACTTATTTATTTTTATCTATAAACTAAAATAACTCGTAAAGGACGGTTCTCTCAAAGTTATTGATATTATTGAAAATATTTAAGACAAAAAAAAGTTGATTTTTGGCTGTGGTCTGCTATGGATCTGTTTTTATTTTATATTGTTACAAGGACTATACTTGAAAATCATAATGAACCCTAGAAATTTAATATGAGAGTTGGCATAAATGTATATTTATTGTTGGCATAAATGTTTTTTATTCCTTACTCTACTTGGGAGCATTATGACCTTCTAACTGACTTTGGAGTCAAGTATCTGTTTCACAAGCCACTAAGTTTCACTAATACTATAGCTAGTGACCAGCCTATAGTATAGTTTAGTATTCAACATCGAATATTATTAAGTTAATAAATGTCGAAAGTCAGACCGGTGCTTTAACCACTGGATCATTAGTCATATTAGACGTGTATATATACGCAGTTTTCAAACTGTAACGAATACTATTTATGTTTAAGCTTAAACTTTTCTGTACTGTAAAAAAGTTATTTCTGTACTGTCCTTAACATAAACTCTCATTGAAATTTATATTTAACACTCGCAATTTTATAATTTATTTGTTAATTTCAATTACTTTTTCTAAGCAAATCAAATTTTTTAAAAAAATACTTAAAAATTTTTTTTTTTAAATCTTCTATCAATTAGTACCTTCTCTCGGATTTAAAATAATAATAATTATAATATGTTCCTTAAATTGTAGGAAAATCTTAATTACTTTTTCAAACATAATGAAAAAATCCATGAACATTTTGACACAATATTAACTACATAAATATAAATCTATTCGTAATTTTTCATACATAATTTTTAAGTAACAACACGAATAAGGACCAGGACAAAATCATAATTAAAAAAAAAGAAAGAAATGATTTTGGTAAATTTAAAAACGTTTCTGCTTATTTGATTTATTTAATTTTTGCGTGCCGAAGTTCTTAAATAAAAAAAAAATTTTTAAAGGCGAAATTCATTCCGTCCCTGGAATAATATTTTAATTTTCGTTTTTTTTTTTTTTAATGCCATTTTCGAGTTATATGCGCTCATCAGAGTTATAGAATGTATTTAAATACCAGTAAGAACCACTTATTTTTAATAAAATTTTTTAAAATATTTTCTACACGTTTTGAGAATAGATTTTCAGTGAAAATTGTCATTTTTCTCTTGTATGTCAAACAAGAATATGACGGTTTTATATTTGGATCCCTGCTATTAAAATATTAAGCCTGTATTGGATTTGAAATAACTTTTGGGATTGGAATAATTCATATAATATATGTATGTGTTTATTATTGCATTAAGGTTTTGAATGAAAGTTAATACTTTTTTAATTAATACCAATTTAATTTGTGTGCATGTAAATATGATATTGGTGATCTAAGACTAGACTGAATGTAGATCCGGTGCATTATTATTTAAAATGAATCAGATATTTCAAATTTCTAGTTCTCAATAAGAGTTGACGACATTTGACTTCGACTTTAAAGAAGTATTTTCAAGAAAGTAGTACAACTCTAAATTAATAGTTTCAAATATTTATACAATATGTACAAAAAATATTTTTCATTTACGAATTAAATAATTTTTAAATAACATTTATTAGCATTTACTCTTTGTAATTTAACAACAAAGTAACAAAATGTTAAATTACTTTTATTAAAAATCTAAGTGTTACTAAATTTATTACAATAAAATATGTTGAAAAACCAAATGAATGTTTTCTTAAATTCTTTAAAAATTCTCTTCACATACACACAATTTATATGTATATATACATATATTTATTTATATTTTAAGAAATTTTTACATAACGCATGCTAGCATAAACGCAAAGACACAATCTCCTTTTTATTTTATTCTTTTACAAATTTCCATTTTTTCTCTTTCCAAAGTATGACATTAAAAATAAGTGGTAGTTGGAGAGTAAAAAAAAAATGAAAAAAAAAAAATTATAAATAAAGCATAAGAAAGGTCTTAAGTAAATATTTAAAATTTGTACTAAAAAAAAAAAAATTAATTCCATAACTTTGTAATACACAACATTCACATATACCTACATAATTATTTTCGCGCTTTTTATATACAAAAGAAATTCTTTAAAGTCATGCGATAGTTTTATTCATCATTTATTGTATGCGTATGTATGTATGTATAAATAAAATAATATTAAAGATTGTTCAATAAATTGTTTTGCCAAAGTAAGTTTGCGCCTTGAAAATGACTGTCGTATCAATTAATATCAGCAAAGTATTCAAGAAAGTTATCAAGCTTCCACATTTGGTTTAATCCAAATCTGCTTTGGATAAGATCAAAATTATTTGGTACTAGAGAATGAATAAGGGAATCCAAATCCGGATTTCGGAATTTCGAATTTAAAATTTTGGAAAATGTTTAAAATAATTTGTTGTGCATTCCTCCACGTGTTTAAGCAAGAGTTTTTCTGCTTCTAGAATATTTTAAACAAGAATCATTTAAGCCTTAATGATATACCGACATTAAGGCCAAATTGATATACTGCAACTAATACTCTTAAACTATAAAATAATATTAATATTGACGCTTTGGTTTCCAAAATTTTTAATATTATTTTTAGAAAATAGATTTACCACTGCAATTTTTTTTTTCATTAATTTCGAGTACTTCGCTTTTAAGTTTTTTTCCCATAACTTTTGACTGATTGCGTTAGTTTCCACACATTTTCTCATTCTAAACTCTATAAAAGTTTCAGGTCTGCTTCTACGTTTAATTTGTGTTTATTCCCTAATAACCTTCAATATTTGGTGCCGTTTCATTTGGTTTTCAAACTTACTTGTAATATTTCCAAATTTTCACTGAAAACAATAATAAATTTTTAAAATAATTTAAAACCAAAATTGCTAGGAAATATGCTTGAGTCTTTGAAAAGTTATGAATTTTATTTAAACAAAAAACTACATTTTGTTCTTTTGCGGATTTAACTCCACCTGACCTTTTTTATGTCTTATTTTTATTATTCTTGTTTTTTTTTTTCTGTAATTTCTTTTTAGTTTATTTTTTTTTTAAATAGAACTATGTACATATGTTTTTAGTTGCTTCTTTATGTCATGTACATGATGTAATATTATATAGTTACATAATATACATAATATAGAAAATGTTACTTTAATAGTTATACTTCAATTATAAGGCATGTAAAAGAAAATTATTTTATATATGTACGTATATGATAAAGTATAAGAGGGTAGTCACCTTTATAATCTTAAGTGGTCCTTCTTGTTACTTATTCTGTATATATGGTTATGATGTTTTACTTAATATTTTTATACAAATTAGAGCAGCACATAACAATAGGTTTACATGTACTTTACGTGTAAGTCTGTCTCTTCTATTCTTTCATATGCATTGATATGGATATACGTGCCTAAATGTATATCATAATAGTGTAATAGTGAATGTGTATATGTAAGTTTTAAATTGTTTGTATTACAATAATTTTGTTTCATTGTATTTTAGCCTATATTCAGTTTGACATGCTCTATATAATAATTATGAAAGTATAACAGTGTATATGATAGTAACACAATATTATTTCAAGGATAAATTCTTTTCTATATGGCTACATATATATGTATTTTATTTTTATATCTCTTATATTATAAATACCTCTTTCTTTTTATATTTTGTTTGAAGATTGACTTTTAATATACTCTTATACTGTTACACGTATGTACATATAATATTATATTAGTAAATGTATATAAGCATATGTAAGTGTATATGTAATATAAAGTGGACAAAGTATTTAGAAATTCCTTTTTTATTCTCTTAAATTATCCTTACAGTTAAGTACTTTTTTTTTTTATTTATGTTTGTGCTTTCGATTTGACATTATTATATGGGTGTGTCGGCATTAAGGTGAACTTAAAAGAAAATAGTTTTGGTAATATTTCTGTTTTTTTTTTTTGTATTTTATACGGCTTTGCTTTCGGAAACGAGAAGAACATTGTTTTTTTTTAGAAAGAGATTTTGTACAATCTTATATATTTTAGTCTGATCTTTTATATTTATTTGCATTGGGTGTTACATATATTAATCAGGGTACTGGAACTAGATTTTTATTATTAGTGTTGGTATTTCTTTACTAAAATTTTGTCTTACCTTATTTTTATTCAAATAATGTAATAAATTAGACAGCTTGTGTACGATGGATCGTATGATGCGTTTAATTATAAAATTTTAGGTACTGCTTACATATGTATGACAAAATCTGAGTTTTGTAAAGTTCTCCTTTGTAATTATTAATTACTTGACTAGACTAGTAAAAATTGCTTTATTCTTATAAAACTTTTCAGCTCTTTTCCTTATTACCGTCAGGTATTTTAAAAATAAACAATTATTTTTTTTGTTTGGAAGTTTTTAACAGCGATCAACTGATGTTTTTCACAACAAAATTAATATTAATTTAACCGTAAAGTCTGAGGTCTACCAGATATTTTTAATCTGATATGTTAGATTTTGGTTATATACGAGTAGATCTAATCTATAAGTTTTATCATATATGTAAACGAAATCTCAACCTATTCAAAGAAATTTGCATTAGCTTTAGAGTAAAGCTGGTATTTTATATCAAAAAGGGGGAAAGAAATATCTGTTAGGTGGGAAGGCTGAAAGATGCCATTTGTAATTTCAGAAAGTTTGAGAAGTGATTTAGTATAAACAAATTCAACATTTCAATCTAAAAAAAATTCAATAAGGTACAACCAAACAAATAATTCTCATGGCTTATTTTTTCATTAGAGTATTATAGAATTCTTGTCTAATATTAGGGAAAAAAGGAGTTGCTGCAGTTTTATATATAGACTTACCTACAGTGTAGCACCTTGATTTTTGTAAATTTTATAATTTTGACTAAAATCTTTTCATTTTTTTGTACATTCTATGATTACTTGACTTACAATTATAAATTAATTAATGCTTTTTCATTACAAAGTAGATATATTTTAAAATTCCTATAATAAGTTCTAACTTTCAAGTTTAGACTAATGAATTATAAATATGAATTACTAAACAAAAGAGTAACATAATGATGTTAAGTAAAGTACCACTGACATTTACCTTCTAACGAGAAAACTTTTTTATTTTTATTTGCTTTGACATCATTTTCAGTTATCAAAGAACAAAAAAATAAAAGTTAAAATACCGACAGTGCACAATTATTATGTTGAAAAGTAAAATCAGGTTGAAAACTTCAGAGTTTCTATAATATTCATGTGTGTATGTGTGTGCACAAAGTAATGATACTTTTGGTGTGTTCTAATTTTTGAATTTTACTTCAGAAATATATTTTAACATTTGAGAAATTATTCTCTTTGTGAATTCTGTTAATTAATTAAAATAATATAATTATGTATTACATTTATATACACATACAAAGGTATATGGGACTTTAGGTAATTCTTTAATTTGTATAAAATATATTTTGTTCATCATGCTTGTATAAGGGTGAATAACTATATACGATCGTATTTAAAACAAAATGTAAACACATGCTCATTTTGAGTTCTTTAAGTTGTATGGCATTAAACATTTTATTTTAGGTTTTTAGGTAATCACGGTAACACAACAGTGAAAAATGTTTTATCATTTCAAAATTTCTGAATTATGAAAATTAAATTTCTTCATTTGAGAACAAAAATTCTGCTCCATTTCATAATGAGTTTAAAAATTTTTCATCGAAAAGGAGAACGAATACTAGCAGAACCGGCTCTTGCTTGTTCAGTGCCTTATGCAGTTTTCAAAATTGTAACCCTCTCGCATGTGTTTTCTTTGCATATAAGGTAGATCCAGCGCTGCATACTAGATGAATTTGAGGGAACATATTATTTTTTTCTGTACACAATGTCTCTTCATTCCACTTATTGTTAAAATATATGCCTCCAAATTTTTAGACTTGGCTTTCTAAAATTTAAAAAAAATGATATACGAGAAAACAATTCTGATGTGACAATACGTAGAAATTGGAATATTATACGTTATTCATGTTTATCATAAAAATTATGTTCAAGGTAACGAACGACTCATTGAGGAGGTTTCGGGTGCGAAGCTGAATACTTTAATTTTATTTTGACTTAATAGAAATTTTCTCAAGAATTAAGTGACTCGGACTCTCCACAAAATTTTATAGTAAGAACTTATAAGACACCATGTATGCCTTTGAATCCTTGTAAGCATATTTCAATCAATTAATTTACTACTAACCGAAACAAAATAATATTCTTGATTAATTTTGATTTAAAAACATGGAAACGTTCTATTTTAAATTTGTAGGAAATTTCCAGTTAAATCCTGTTATATATCGCCTTAAGTTTGCTGTAGTTCAAGATTTTAAATACTATCTTGTTCAACCTGTGCAATTAAAACTTCAATCACAGAAAGTTCTTAAAGTTATTCTGTTTTTAATTGCCAATATTTTGAACCGGAAATCATTTTTATTTCTATCTTTTGAAATCATGAAGTTTTTGCAAGCACAATATGATTTATAAAGTGCGATTTGTAAATGTTTTAGCTGAAGAAATCCTTAAACAAATAAACGATTCAAAATACATACTACATAAATTTTTAATAACACTTGCATGTACAAAAATGTTTTGCTACCATATGATACTGAATTGTTGGAAGCAACGATCTTTTTAAATGACTTCTGTTTGCAAATTTTTCTATTATAAATAGAATGCCTTAATTATTTCAATAAAAGAACAAAAGAACGTACTATTTAAATTTTAATCTTGAGGAAATAATATTCTTGCTTACCTTTAAAATATTTAACTAAAAAAAATATGAGATGAAAACAAAAGGAAAAATCGTAACAAAAGAGTTGATGTAAAAAAACATTAATCAAAATAAAAGTAAAAAGGATTCATCATTCATCCTTTATTTATTTAGATCTTCTTTTATAGATTACCAACTCCCAGTGACGGTCAATGTATGTTGATACAAAGTTCTAAGTTGTTTTAGTTTCGACATGGAACATTTGATCTCATGTGTAAAGGATCAAAGGCAAAAAACGATTCCAAATCTAGCCGGAGAAAAATTTTTTTTGTTGTATTTTGAATTTATGATTTCTTTAATTATGGCTATTTTCTGATATTAAGGAAAGCTCGTCTTTCTATATTTTGTATGACCTTAATTTGTTCCTTTAAATTATAGAAGCTAACAAATCTGAAAAAAAATATTTTCATTTCTTACAATACCAGTATCCCTTCCTATTTTTTCCTAAAATTCCAAATTTTCGCTCATTAGCCTTGATTTGCAATCGTTAGCTCATGAGAAGTACCAAGGTCAGTATAATAATGTTATTGTCGTATAGATGGTAAATTTTTTGTGAAAAACTTTAAAATTTAATATCTCACATTTGTCATTTTGGAGATAAAGTCGTGTTATGAGAGGAACAGCCCAACGATAATAAATTTATGTTTCATGGTACTTTTATTAATCTCTTTTTCGCTCATATATCTCATATTATCAATCTTCATTACCACTATATTCCTGCATAGGGCGTAATTAAATACAATCTTTAGGCATTCATTTTATTCTTAAATTGTAAAAGTTTTTCCTTGCAAATTTTTATACCGAGAAAATCATTAAAAAAATAAAAACAAAAAAAAAATAAAAATTCAAACTCGAGATATTTTATAACCTTTTCATAATGAAAAGGACATAAAATATTATATAACATTCCATGGACAATATAACATTCATAAATGTTCTCTTTTATTTTCAAAGTTTAAAGATAAAAGTTAATAAAAAATTAAATGTTAGAGGAGTAAAATTTTTTTTATAATTTAGGAGATTTTACCAAGAATTATGGTTAATTGTGATAAAAATTTTTAAATTTTGTATTAACTGTGTAATATGAAATAAATTTGGTTCAAACCAATTGCTTGTAAGGGTCGCATTTTTTCCTTGAACTGATCAAAATAATTTTCTAAATATAAACTTCTACATGAGTAGCTATACCAAAATCTAAAAAAAAATTGCACACTTTTAGGGGAGAATATTAAAAGCAGCGCTAGTTGAGTTAAAATTAGTAGTAATTATATTGATCGTAAGACATTTAAAGTTAGCTTTTTGATTTCACAGAAATTTGCGAAAAGCTGGCAGTTTTAGATAGTGTTTTTTTCTAAATTTTGTTCTAACAGAGTAAATATTATATTATTAATTTATAGAAGACTGGAAAATTTTAGACTTTCGAATTTAATAATTTTCAATACCAAATTTTCCATAACAGATCTTAGTTTCGAAGTGAGTTTTTTAGAAATTATGAGTTTTTTAGAAACTATTAATTTACGATATCAGATTATTTCTACTCTCATTTCGTCAGTGTGATATTTCGCTATGCTTCGTAGTAGAAGAGAGAAATTGATAATTTTCTGCATTTGTAGAATATATAGAATGTTGCATTTTTGGGACTTTGAGTTGCTATAACTTTAGATAGTGGAAAGTAGAAAAGAAGTTTTTTTTTCAATAGAGAAATTGAGTTTGTCATCAAAATATAATTTTAAGCTTTTAAAACGTCAAAATGTTTAAAAATAATTACAGAAGTTTTGTAAACATCTTTACAGATTGTACAGACGGATGGAAAGAGTTAAATTAATGAGCACTTTCTTCACAGTTTTTTTCGGAAAATTGCCAGAAATCAATACCACCTTTATTATGAGTGAGAAGTTCTTTTTTACTTTTGTTTGTACGTACGCCTTAGAAATAAAAATGTTTTTGGGATTACGGAAATACCCCCGGGATTCTTATTTAATCGTGACAGAAAACCGTTACCTATGTGTTGATAATTTTAAAAAATTAAGTGATAGAACGAATGCCAAATATTCATTTAGTGAGTAAAGTGGGAATGGAAGATTCAATCTTCAAATTGAGTTAATTTTTAATTCTTGAGCAAGTTAGATTTCTGTTTAATGTTTGTTATTGTAAGACAGAAGTATAGTGAATATTTGGCATTCGTTGTATCACTTAATTTTTAAAAATTATCAACACATAGGTAACGAACGGTAGGAATACTATAAGCTTTTAGAATTTAAAAAAGAAATTTTCAAAAATTTTAAATTTTTGTTTGTATTTCTTATATTTATGAAAATATTTTAAAGAGTGTAAAATTTCAGGAAAATACTTTCAAAATGTATTAGAAATTTTTTGATTAAATATGGTTTTGGATATGAATTTAACAAACGTGATCTATTTGCATAAAGATGTGTTCTTTTACAAAGAAAAATTCATTTGAATAATCACTTTTTTAATTAAAACTAAACAATTTTTTGTTAGTCTTGTTTTTACTACATGTGCATAGATAATTTAAGTAAGACAGAGCACAACTTTGCTATGAAATCTAAAATAATTTTGTAATTGAGACATGCAAAAAATTAAAACAAAAAGAAAAGGATATGTTAGAAAATCGTCCTGGAATACACAATATTTTTCACCATACGTGCACAATTTTTAAGCGTTTAAATTGACCTTCGAAATAAAAAACCTGATATGTGCATAGCTAGTTCTCATTTACTATTTTAAAAAAATTTTCATATTACAATCAAAACTGGGGAAAAAATGAGGATAATTTTTAAATTTGTATAAAAATTTATACAACCATAATGTGTGTATTTTTTGTCTAAAATTTTTATTATATAAATACATAACGGAGCATAAAAGTTTAAAATGCAAATCATTAGTTTTTTTTTTGGTATTTTCAAGGTGAGTCCTTGAAGTTGTACCAATTTCGAAATAAATTTTTTTTGCTTTATGTTTTTCTACAAGTTTTTTAAGCAAATTAAAATTTTTTTTTTAAAAATTCTATTGAAATTCAAGTTTTTTATTTTTTCAGGATTTCGAAATTCTCAAAGATTCCATATAAGAATTTGTGAAGAATATGGATTGATATTTTCGTTTCATTAGTTTTAAATTTAAAATTAAATGCTATAAAAATCATACGTATAGCTAGTGAGAGTTCAAGGAAAAAAAAATTTCCGAATAAAAAAAAAATTTATTTAAATTATTCCCTTAAATAGCTGGCTAACAAGCTATGCCAAAATTTTTTGATAAAAAAAAGCATTGCATAGTTTTAGGGGAATGAACAAATGTATAAAAGAGCGCAAGGTGAGATAGATTTAATAATTATATTGACTATAAGGCATTTATTTTTTGCTTTTATAGATTACTGAAAAAGCTGGCAGTTTTAGAGAATTAAGTTGCCGGAAATGAAAATCTTACTAATTGCGACAGGTGTGCTGCTCATTCCCTGAACAGTTTAAGAATATTGGCATTTTTAATTGATTTTTTTGGAAATTATGCCAACTGCATTTTTTGCACAACGGCGTAAAAAAGAAAAGCTTAATGAGAAGTAAAGAAGAAAGAGATTTGACGTGATT
Source organism: Condylostylus longicornis (assembly GCF_029603195.1). NCBI lineage: Eukaryota > Metazoa > Arthropoda > Insecta > Diptera > Dolichopodidae > Condylostylus > Condylostylus longicornis. The sequence goes on along the minus strand of NW_026577973.1, from coordinate 12,372,979 downwards.
TAAAAGACGCACTTTAAGAGAAAATTTTAAAAAATATAAAAGCTTAAAATAGCTAGTACAATTATTTTTATAAAATTTTAAAAGGTTTTCTTAGAAATTTTAAAATGAAACTCTGAAAAATAAATTTTACTGTGAAATAACAGAAGTATTTAAAATTTTACTGAAAATGTCTGTTAAAGAAAGAAATAAAATTTTCAGTACAAGTAATTCGTCAATCTCCTGCATGATAATTTCATTTTTGCATACATACATGTATCAAGTAAGTACCTTTGAAGTTTCTCTATCACGGGGATTAGATTTATTTATTTTCCACATAATTTTAAATATGTTTGAATATATGCGAGTAATAATTTGAAATTTATTAAAATTATTAGAAAATTTAAAATAGGTTTACTTTTATAAAATTTGGAATTTAGTATATTGGGATCGTTGAGGAAAAATTTTACAAAGCATAGAATATGGCATTAGTTCATTAATATAATATTATAAAATGTTTACATATTAAAAATTACATTCGGGATTTATTCCAAAAAACGTAGGTTGTATTGCCAAAAAAGTTTTTTTGTACATCTTAAGACCGTACTTCTAGGAGAATAATAAAAATCTTTAATAATTTCTAATAATTAATTTAGAAACAACATAATTGTTTCCACTCATTTACCTTTATCGCCTCTTGATAAATAGTTTTTAATAGAAATACTACCGGGATGATTGTTTCTAGTAGATTCATGATTATCATAATATCTCTAGTAATTGAATTTATTTATTGAAAATTTCCTTAAACGTTTTACAAACTTAATTTATAAAAAAGAGAGGAATGTAGTTTTAACATACCAAACCAATTTTGAGATAAAGAAAAAGAACTTTCCAGGAATCGTACAACATTTTGAGAATATTGACAAATGGCTTTTCCTTTCGAACATCATAATTCGCCTATGAAAAATATTTTAAATTTTTTATGGGTTTTATTAATTTTTCTTTCAATAAAATTGAAGGGCAGTACATATTTCTAATGCATATAGAAACTGGTTTTGATTTTTATCCTAGCATTGCACAATATTATGATATTTAAATTTCGAATCCACTATTTAAATTTAAATTTACAAAAGACGAAAAATCATAATATCTATAATACCGCAAATGTTATAATTATAATGAGTATTGACAATAAACACAGTTATATTTGCAATTCCAAGCTATCAATGCCATTTTCTAAACATATACCTACAAAACTACATAATGTGAGTAATTATGTTAATAAAAATTTAATAAAAAATTTCATATACAAGTCAACAAAAAATTAAATTCAACTAGATATAAGAATAAAACGAATGGGATTATAATTGAAAAGGAAAGTGATAATTGAAAATATTTTTTCTATCCGTTTCTCAATCTTCTATAAAATAGATTCAAATGGAAATTTTCAATTTTTATTTTTTTCCTTTATTTTCCTCCTCCTTTCTCTTATTCCTTCTATATTTTTTCTTCCTGCCTTTTCCGTTTGTTTTCATGTTTTTTTTTTTAGAATGAAGGTTTATTACATTACTTATACCTTTAAAAAATTTGAACGAAATTCGACAATAAAAAGTATTTTATTCACTTTTTTTTCGGGTTACATAATGTAATTGAAAAAATATTATCCTGTAAAATGATGAAATAAAATAATTTTTTTTTTGATTAATATAATTTTATTTGTATCATATTTGGAAGCGTTTCTTTTAATATGTATGCATATGTATTTTGGGGGTACATGAACAAGTTATTTTTAGCATATTTACAAAAATATTTGGAATAATCCGATTACTCAGTCTCACTCAGTCCGTCCACTTGCAAAATTTTTTTAAATTTTTTATAGATGTTAGAACTGATAGAAATCTATATGTCTATAAAAATATATAAAACTCCTGTGCCTCCTTCTAAGTATTCTAGAAAAGTCTGATGAGTTGTCTTAAAGTCACAAAAATTCACTTCTTTGACAACAATATAATTGTGTCGAAATAATAAGCATTTCTTAAATTCTACAGAAACAAAACGATCGGAAATTGAGAGTTTTCTGCTGAAAAACAGTTTCTACAAAATTTTTCTCATAAATATTGTAAATTGTGCAAATTTAAAAAGTTAAAGAATGCAAATGGTTTATATAGCTAGAATAAAATATTTTTCTATTCTCTTCTTTTTTTATGCTTCTTGCGAGTTTTGAACTCTAAAAATTAGTAAAATTTCGATTTTTGCCAGATAATTTCCTTGAAAAGAAAAAAACCATAAATATTTTCGTATCAAAAACAACTGTTATTTTTCTTAAGTGATCTAATTAGCGGTTTAACCTTAAGTTACTGTGATACGTTTCATAGACCTACATAAAAAAAATTACTCTCTCTCTTTAATATTTTGTGATTGCGTTTTGAAATTTCATTTAGGTACTTCGTCTTTAGTACTGTGCTGTAACTTTAGCAACATATGTACGTGCACCTTGGTGCATGAATTGTTTTATACTCGTTTTTGATAGTTCTTGGCTTTAAACGCCAAGTTTAAATAGCCTCAAAATATCAAGATTGATATGGATTTTAATAATTATTTTATTTTAATGTTATATTTGCATAATAGTGAATCTTGTGTTGCACAAAAGCTATTTTTAGGAGTATGTGTAATACTTTAGTTGATCGTTATTTTTTTTGTTTGACTACTTTTTTTGAATGTTAATGAATGAATTTTTTGTTTTTAAATGCAATTTTTCTACTTTATTAATTCTATTACGTCTGCTCTATTAATTCTATAACGTCTGCAGAATGTATTACAAGGTTTCGGTAAATTTTTGTTAGCCATAGTGTTTACAGGCTAATTTGATTATAATGTTTAATCTTTTCATTATTTTTCTCATAGCAAAAGTATGCAATAATTATGATGCATAATGATAATAATTTAAATAGGATAAGCTTTTGTTTTTTTTAAAAGATTTCTATCTTGTTCAATGAAACGGTTTACTTTATACATACTATTGATTTGACTCCAATATTCTATAGCAATATTTTATCATAAGTAATTTCTCCTGACTATTATTAACCATTTGCATAGTAATTAAACTAAATGGTAGAAAAAAGATTGTTTCCTAACTATTTTAGTAAATTTGAAGTAAATGTTTCTTGAATTTGTATTTTTAGCATTTTTCCGCATAATATGCATAAGTTTAATCAATTAGGATGGCCGTGGTATTTGTCAATTTTGCAAACCGCATTATATTTTCACTAATAAAGTATTCTTGCATATTTTAGTAATATTATTATCTAACAATTACAAAGCTCTTAATCATTATAATGATAACGCAGAATTACATATTATTAATATAATTTAAATGATGTCCTTTATTGCATCCCATTTTGACAAACAACTTACAATTAAATTCGTATACAATGTTATGCCTAATATAATTGTGTAGAATATGTGGAATAAATTCAATTTCATATACATATATACGAATATATTTTGTTTATGTATGTATTCAAAATTATTATTTTATTGCTAAAATTTTTTTTTATCATTCATCTTGCATTAATTAAAATTTGCTGGAAAATCAAGGTCTTCCTTTTGATATTATTCAAGTATTTTTTTACAATCACAAATAAAGAATAGTAAAATTATAACAAAATTATTATCATTAAAAATTCATTTATTTAAAATAATAAAAAAGAAAAAAAAAAACAAAAGAGCGAAAAATATTTTTGAAATTGAAATTCTAATATTTTTGTTTATACAAAATTTAAAATTCGCATACTTTATTTCATTTTTTTCCCTTATATAGCCTAGCTATAGGCTACAATGTGAACAAAATAGAAAAACTCATTTCGTATTCTATGAAATTTCTAAACACGTTTGAGATTTTTATTATGAAAAAATCATTTGAAATTCTAAAATAAAATTTTAACATTTTTTATGAATACTAAATTTTTGATTTTATGGGCAAATACGATAGCCTAAATATATGCAAACATGTTTTAATCATTCAATTTTATAGTTACCTGTACCTGCCTACAGCTAGCTAGGTTAGCTAGCTATTGTGAAAAATTTCAATATTTCAAAATACAAAAATTGAAATGTAAAAAAAAAATAAATTGAAATCGAATTCATTTCACTTTATTTATTTTGGAATATTTTAATTATTTAGGGGGACTATTGAAGTGTTTTTTGTGATATCTCTGCGAACATGCTATTTTTCTACAGTAGAATTTTTTCTGCATTTTTTAAAGAATTCAAACAGCAGAAATACATAAATTTATTTTATTATTTTCCTTTATCATAGCTATTTAGAAAATAAATCAAACATAAATTTAAATTTTAGTATGTTTGACATTAAAAATGGGAAAGGAATTCGTAGCTATCTTATTTGTTGTTTCATGATGAGCGAAAGAGCTTAAAATGGTTCGGCCAATGTAAAATAATTTACTTTTGAATTGATGATTCTAAATCACTCTGACGCCTAAAATACTTTTTAGTTTATAATACTCAATACTTCATGATAACACTTACCACTTAAATAAATCAATATTCAAAACAAATGAATTCTTTGTTTAATCTTACATTCTTTTATGTAGATTTTGTTTATTGTAATTCTAAAAATTTCTTTATATTCAATTTTCACAAATTTTATTATAAATGGTTTTTAACACTCGAAGGCATTCTCAACACCTAATGTGGGCGAAAATGAGCCTGGGACCAATATTGCGATTCCATAACTCGAAAAAGAGGACATAGAAAAGAAAACGTCCGACAATCTATTTTTTCGTCTAAACCCATTCGGGAATACCATCGAATCTCGAACACCTTGTATAAATTATTGAATTTTTTAAGAAAAACTCTCTTAGTTCATCATAAAATGAATCGGCTACTTCCACCGTGTACTTCTTTCCTTCATTATAATTTATTACTTCTACACTTTTTTGTTACTAGAAGGGTACGAGGTTTCCTACACTGATTACTTCCCTACTTCTTTGTAATAAGATGAGTAATGTGTTACATTCCCCCGGAAGATGTTACCTACATACTTTCACTTTAACTACTTATACATCTGCTATAAAGTTATGTAAAATGTAATCAATTGGCATTCTCTTAGGAGATTATCCACAAAATATAATCTAGGAATTACATTGTGGGTAACTAGAAAAATATAATCAGTAATTGCTTACCAAGAATTAGTTGAATAACTACCTATGTAATGACAAAATTTCCTGCTGGAATGTTTTTCAAATGTTATTCAAAAATCCGAATTTTGGGAGCTTTTTAATATATTATATTGGTGTATTGTTTAAAGTAATAATTTTTCCTCCCAATAAAATTGCAATAATTTGAAATATTATTGTACTTTCGTTAGTGTATAATTTGTTTTGAAGAACTAAAAAAAATACTGACTTTAAATACCCGTCAAAAGATCTCATAATTTTCAAATGCTAAATTTAAATGTTTATTTATTGATCCTTTAAGATAGTTTTTCATTCTCCTTATTTTTATACTGAAAATTTCCCATATCGTACTCGTAAAATACAAGTAGAATTTCTATTATAAAAAAATCATATACTACAAGTATCTATTATTTTTTCATTGAATTCAAATTTCATTAAATTTTCCACAATTTCTTGCTACCTTTATTTGTATATCTACTCGTTTATATTAAATTTTACGCCTATTTAATTAGTTTTAACCCAATCATATATAAAATTCATTTAAAAATTACATACGTATTATATTAGTTCATTCACTTCAAATAGCGTATTCAAGTGGTGTATTCGTTTAATGTTTTAATACAGATACCGAAATTTCTGATAACACATTAAAAAGTTAATTTATTCTGCCCCACATTAAGGAAAAAATTTATTAAAAAAGAATGAAAAAAGTGTGTTTTTTTTTCAACTTTAAAAGATATTTTAATTTGTTTTTCCCTACGACCCATTGAACTGAATTACTTTAAAACTCTATTATGTACTGTTTTTTTTTTAATATTAAAGAAAATACAAAAGTTAAAGCCCCGCATATTCTCTATTTATAGACTTAAAAATGCACATACAACATACATACATACTTGTATACGGCGAGCGTATATATGCAATATAAAATTGATATGCATTTGCACGTAGAATGCATTTACTCTTTACGTGAGAAATAACAGGAATCATAAGTAAATTTCATTTCATTTCCATGTACAAACAAATACATAATATGGAGGAATTGGCGCAAAAATAGACCATTTTCTGAAAGTGAGCATATCACGAATCAATAAAACAATAAAACATTTTTGATTTGCATTTTAATTGTTGTGTATTTCTATTAAAAAAGAACGAAAGGAAAAAAAACTAAAAATAGGCCAGAATATAAAAAATAAGTTCAGTGTATACACTCCGATTAAAAAAAAATATTATTTATGAAGAAGGAGAAACAAAATGAAATTGCACACCTGCATACATGCATATTGTATACATACATATACATAATAATAAAGTATTCATGTATACGCCTGTCTTATTGTACCAATTTAAAGCTCGCCATATTTTTGACGGTGAAATTTCAAATGAAATTGTATAATGATGTAATTGTAATCGGAAATGAGGAAATAACTATATACAGGATCTTTAATTTATGAGCATGATTTAAAGGAGATTTATACTTATGCGGTTCACTACGATTATAATATGAAAATACAATTTTTTTTACTATAGTGAAATTTTTATATATGTAAATATAGTTCTGTATATTTTATATACAATTTTATTTTGATATTTTTTATTGTTTTGTGAATTTATTATGAAAAGCTAATAAAAAGATTTTCACTCTATTTATAACACAATAATCGACTATTCAAAAGTTAATTGACAATTTATGTTTCATATCCTTAATACGAACTTTATATAGATTTGAAATGGCAATTTGAAGCAAATTAAATGTTAGACAATAATTAAATCTGAAAACATAACTTAAGTTCCTTAATTCAATGCGTAAACTGGAATTTTCCTGGATAAAATACTAAAAATATTTTGTGGAATTTAAGTAGGCTTTTTGTGAAATCTATGGGTCAGAGTACAAACTAATGTGATAAGTAGAATGAATAATTTGCAAACATATTAAAATCCAATTTGGGTTTTCTTATTCCCGAATTTCCTTAAAGAAAAATTATTTTATTAAAATTATAAGATTAAGAATTTATGGCACTAGAATTAACATACTTTTAGAATTCTAAAATACTACAAAGCGGTGTATCACTGGTTCGTGTCCATAGTTCGCAGAGAAATTATTTTGAATTTTTCTTTCTTGGATTTGACAAACTGGTTAAGACGTCATCTACATGTTCTCTAAGTTGCATAAAGAAATTGCCTTTGTTTATTTCTTAAATTAAAAACTATTGATTTTCTCTTGTCGTATTCTTAAAAACTTCTGCTTGTTTCAGCATTTTGCTTCATTCTTAATTTATCGAAATAACAATTCATCAACCTTATTTCTCATATTCTAGTCTCAAATGAAAACTAACAACAGAAGATTCTTGTATAAAGGTTTAGCAATTAATATTTCACTTTCTATAGCTGAAAAATTTTTAAAATATTTAAAATTTTTACAAAAATTGGCGAAAACAAGATAAATATTAGTTATGAAAAGCATTAAAAAATTAGAGGCTCTTTGGAGTTGTGGATAAAAATATGAAAAACGTAAAATTGTTCACAAGTACTATAGGATATAAAACATCAGTTGCTTTTGAACATGCATTTAAAAATAAAATTGATTTCTGAAGCTGAATACTATTACCGAAGAAAATGAAAGTCTCGTAAAGAAATTTCAGGCTAATATTACGTAACATTTACCCGCAAACAGTTTTCTTTATGGCAAAAAATTTTACCCATAAAGAAAACATTTACTGACCTTACAATAGACTGGTGGTAGTACGACAGTACAAATAAGTGGTTAATTGAAAATTATTTTGGAAAAACGGAAGGCTAAAATAAATTTGAAAATATTTGAATCCTTTAAACTATGAATGAATGTTGGAAGTCTTTCGCTATTCAATGAAGAAAATTTTCACTCGAAAAAATAATATTGCGGCTAATTTTCAATTATAAGCAAAACGGTTAGAAATGAAATGAAGTAAAAATTATTTTGTAAGAATTAGAACATTCTGCTGAACCATTAAAAAAAATCTTAAAACATTTTAATTGTCTTAATTACATTGTTGTTCTTTGTCAATTTTCCTTAGAGATTTTTATGTTGTTTTTCTTCTCATTATTATCCTTCTTTTTTTATGCTGGACTAAATTACAGTTATTAAAGAACAAACAACTAAAACAATGAATTTTTTTTTAATAATTATAAAAGATTATTTTAAAATTAGGCAAATCAAATTTTGTCTCTTCTATATTTTTCATTTCAGTATTAAATAGAGAGAAGAACAAAAATGAAGATAATTGAAAACAACTGAATAACATGAAGACTACATTAATTTCAATTATTTTAATAATTATTTTGAATGTTTTAAATTGAAAAATACAATTTGTAAGTTGATATCAAGGGGCTCATCGGTAGAAAAGTAAAAATGTATATTTTTAATGGGGTAAATATTATAAGATGAATTAAATTAGATTTAATTCTGAATTTGTTCGTATACAAGAAAATCGTAGAGAAGTATAAATGTGTTAATAGGATTCTGTATAGAAAATTGAAATGGTGGTATAAGATTTAAAAAAATCTGAGCTATTATTTTTGAGCTTATCTACCGGAATTTACTCAATTTAAAATACATTTGAAATTCTAATAAATAAAGTGTAAGAAGCAGAAATTTCTCTTATACCATCAGTTCCTTTCACATACATGGTGTATGTTATTTTCGAAATCAGTTCAGATTTGTATAGCTTCTGAAAAAATTTTATTCACTTGAATGTTGATTGTAATTTCCTTCATTGCACTTCCTTCATATTTAAAATTTCATATAATTTGTTTTGGCAAAATAAGACTCTAGTCACAAATATCTTTATTCTCAGGTGTTTTCTATAGGACTAGACTTCTGCAATGGGTGTAAATGAAAACCTGTGATGCTAATAGAAGAAATTTCGAATTTAAAATACATAAAATCGTAAATAATGGTATTAACTAATGATATTTTTACTACTATAATAGTATAACTAGGGCAGTGTTTAGTAATTTCGTGTCTCTTTAATAAATAAAAGTAGAACCGTATAGAACTATTATTAGACAGAAAAATTATTGTATACATTTTAAAGTAAAAGAATTTATTGAATAAATTTTTGAATTTATAGAGAAGAATAGAAAATAAAATTTAAATACACTTATAGTGTATTTTATATACTCAAGTTTATTTAGTTATTTATACTATAACTAATCATATAAATAGTATTTGTTTAAACACATACAAGTACATTTCATTCAATCTTTAATATTGTGTGTGTATATGGAAAATATAAGGACACGTGTGTGCATATTTTTATTCTCTAGCACATAAATTGACATTATAAATTTGAATTTTATCAGATTTTTTTCTTTTTTAAATATTGGATTTAACTATATAACATATAAGAGTCTCTTGAGAATTTACACAAATAATTTTTTAAAAATTTTTTTATGCAAATATATTATTGAACTCATAAAACACTAGATAGTAAAATATTTATATTAAAGTTATTTTACAGGTAAATATTTTTTGGTATTTCAAAATATCATAAATCAATTTTATCAGAATGTTATACATATTGTATAAGAAAATAACTCTTGAATATCAACAATTACTCAATATAATACAAAAATTTATACAATTTTATTTTTAAATTCTAAACAAATAATTACAATAAAAACAAGTATTTTATGAAAAACTATAAATAATTTTACTGAAATTTAATAACATTTTTTTTTTGGTCATCCCTATGAGGATTAAGCTTTTGTTCAAAACTTGGTATTAGAGTTCGATGGTGTTCGACATTTATTTGGGAAAACACATATGTTTTCTTGTTTTCTTTTCTTCTCATAAACTTGCTTATGTTTTTATTAATTGTTAAGCTGAAATAGGAGCTTTTTTCATTATTAATAAAGGTTTTGGAACATACAATGGACATGCAATAGACTTTAACAAGCCGCCTAAAGGATTAAAAATACGCGGATGGCATTGCTCTGCTGGTCCACACGCATTCCGACATGCAAGCAAAGTTGAATGAGCTGCACATAAAGCTCTGACTGACTACCGACAGTCATAGTCTGAAGAATAATACAAGGAAAATTAAATCACTCTGAATTAATACAGCAAACCCTTCCCATATCGGACAATTTAATTATCTCAGCAGTATAATATAAACAAGCGGGCAGGTATGGTGGCCAAATAAGATAATAATAGGCGAAAAGTAAAGAAAGAAATCCAATACGACATGGGCAGAAGTAAACGAATGACCCTTAACAGAGTTCGTTTAATAAGGTTTGTGGAAGCCCGATGTACCTAAAGGCAGGAACAAAAAAAAAAATAAAGAATTTGGAAATCAGCTTGTTAAGTTCCCATACGATAAAAACTCTTTTTAAGCTTAACTCTCTTAAACTCTTTATTCTAAATGCTTCTAATGCAAAATGGTCATTCTTAGAAGCACTTGACATTTTTAAAAAGCATTATTTACCAAATTTTATAGGAAAATTCCTATAATTTTAGTCATTTTCAACTTTTTATTTTAAAATTTTCGTGTGCTCGTGTTTAAAATAGCAAGTTTCTTTTTTAGAATTATCAATTTTAATTATTTTTGTTAGAAATTTTTAAAATTTTTCAATAGTTTAAAAAGGGAGGAAGATGGACTGACATCTCTACTTCAAGAGTGTTTTTTTATGCTCAGGAACCCTATTCATATGATCAATATATTATTTTATGCGTTAACTACAATTGAGATTCATTTTCTATACAACAATCTTGAATTATCCGAACAGGGACTCCCAATAGGTACTTAATTATTACTAAAATTTTATTGGCAGTTTTCAATGGGCAATGAATCAATGAAATTCTATGATTTTATTATTTTTAGTTCAATAAATACCAAAACTGTTGGATTACAAAAAGTTTCAACTTTTCTTTGACCATTATTCCGTATCCAACTTTTCAAAGTAACCATTATTCGATAATTTTTTATTTTTAGAAATCATTTTATTATTGTAAAATTTTTACAGTTTAGCTTTATTCTTTTAAAAATACTTTATCGTTTATTTTTTTGATATTTTTTAAAAGGATATTGAACCATTTATTTTACTATTCTTTGAAATTTGAATAGATTTTATTTTCATATATGATTTAAAAAACATCTAGACGAGTCATCATTCCTTTACAAATAAAAAAAAGAAACGAAAGCAACCAATAAACAGTAAAACATGTTACATATCTGTAAGCTGTAGGAAAAAATAGTAATGATTTCCATGTGTGTAAAGAAAAATCTATTATCATTATGGCATTGAAAAGCTTGTCACAATATTTTCATACAATATTGAAATATTTTTGTTTGACAATAAAGGATTATTATTATATTTCTTGTATTCACCGACACCCACCCTTTCACCCCCCATCAACACCCTCAACACTCTGTTTTTAATATTCACGGAGACTGAGAATAAAAAACGAAACATGTGCTTCTTATATGCTCACAAATATAGTTATAAAGTTTGTACATGTAGCTGGTATTGTAGTATTAAAAAAATTCAAGGATATTTTGTTAGTTTGGTAAAAGAAAAGAAAAATTCATAAGAACAGAAAAATTTTTGTCGTTAAATAATGATGTGTTAACGGTTCAATAATTTAACAATTTTTTATCCTTAAAATTTCTATATAAAAAAGAACAATGCACAGAGAAAAAAATTATTATTGTACAATATAGCTATAATAATAATAATAGTTACAAAAGATTTTTAAGAAGACTAATAACTTCGGTAAGTTGATTTATTTTAATAGTAAAAATATAATACGTATACATGGAATATATAATAATTATGTAAGTATTTTACTTTAGAGATCATAATATGAGAAACACAATTATTATAAAAGTAATGACGATGGTTTGGAACATTACTTTTAGGGTGAGGCTCAGAAAAAAAGGATAAGTAATATTCAATTTGAAGTATTTTTTATATTTAAAACAACATTGATTATAGCGCACGATTTGCAAAAAGTTGTTCCCAGATGCTGTTTTAAAATAGAATTTATTAATTTTTCGAAATTTTCATAAAAAATGTAGCTCATTAGAGTTATATGTGAAAAATTACATCATTTAAATGTCCTCGGCGAACTCATTTACAACCCAAATCAGACATCATACAAAAATCAATATTTTCAAGTGTTCATTCAAACATTATCGCAATGGAGTGCAGCAATTTTGTTTCGAATGTTGTGTTTCTATATATTCTGTCGAGGTTCGATTTTTTACTACACTACAAATTTAAAAAAAGGAAAGTCTATTTCTTTGAAAAATTCATTCAGATTTTATATATTAAATTTAAACTAAAATTACCACCCCGGAAGCAAAAAAGGTATTTAAATTTTCAATAGAAAGCGTGGAATTACATGCAATTGTTAATTTACTTAAAACTTTAGTTACACGGTGATAATTACCACAACAGTATATTCGTAGAACTGTCGCTCGACTCATGGAATTTTTGATAACTATATACGCTGTATATCGCTATTTAATAAAACATATGTATACTTTGTTTGTTATTCTTCAAGAAAAATATTTCAACAAATTTCCATATATGTACATATGTTTTAGTCATATTTATTAAGAATTTCGTAAAAGTTTAAAGAATTATTTGCCTTAAATATTAAATATTCTACTTCTCCGGATTACAATTCTTTTTAAATATAGATCTCAGTTCATCATTCTCACAAATGGATCTATTTAGCTTTAGCTATGTCAATGATTTAGAACTCAATAATTTTAGAAAATTTAAATTTTGTGAATATCCTATAGTATCACTGCATATTATATTTTATTTAGTGTGCAATTAAAATATTAAATATTAAATCTGAATTAATTCAATTTAAAATATTTATTAATTATTTTAAAAGACCTTGAAAATAATTTTATCAAAAAATCCATATAATAATGTTGCATAGGTAATTAATAATTGTTAAATGTCAAACAGATAATTTAAATATTTAATCAAATTATAAAGATAAATATTTCCCAGCGGTCCAATTTTATAAACCATATATAATAAAAATTCGTTCATGCATAAAGGTACATGTGTGAAATTAAAAATGTAGGAGTATGATTTTCAGATATTCTAATAATATTGCACATAGCTAGCTAGCTATTTTAAAATTAATTGTACTTAACGAAAAATTGTCATCTTTTTTTTCCTATATCAAAATTCAAAAAGTTGTTAGTCACTGACAATAATGTGTAATAGAGATTTCGAACTGTAAAAATAAGTTAATTTTAATTTTGGGATAATTGAATTAATGTTCAAATATCATTGGAAAATGTTATTTATAACAAGCTGATGTTTCAATAATTAAGATTATTAAATTAAGTGACATGGTATAAATGTATATGCATATCATGTAATTAATAGCCTTATTATGAAGCAGAAATTATAGGCTAATTTCAGATTTATGATAAACTTTAAAAATTAATAATTACGATTGCAGTACTTAAAAATATTAGACTGAAAAATGTCTAATATTTAAATGTTCTGTAATATGATTACATATACTCGTACAAAGGAACTCTATATAATATAGAATATAAAAATGACGAATACTTGCTCAATTTTGAGAATAAAGTAAAAAGGATGTCATGCCATTATATATCCAAATTTCGTGATCAATATTCTTCTTAATCTTATGAATGAATAAAAACTTTTCATTTTATTCTATACGATATGTCCATTTTAGTAGCTATGTATAAAAAATTGAGAAAAAAAAAATTACCGCACACAATATATTTTGATTTATTGCATTTTTGCGTGTTAAAAATTTTAGGTAAGGATTCTAAAAAGCAAAAAATTTCAAAAATACAGCAAAATTTCAAATTTTATAAAATGTTTATTAGTTTGCTTGTCCCTCATTGATTTAGGAAATCCTTAATACTCAATTTGAATATTAATAATTTGAAAAATTTCCAGTAAAAATTCGGGCTTCAAATATTGAATTAGCCCATAATTGGCTAATCCTATTCATATTTTAAATTGATTTGTTACTTACTTCCCCCAAAAACTGGAAAATTTTTAAAAATTTCAAACTTGTTTTAACACAGCAATTTAATAATAACAATATTACAATACCTCATAAATATGCAATTTTTGAGAATTATTAAGTGCAGAACTCTATAATGAATGCCAATGAGATTTTGTAATAAATTAGATTTCTATTACCTAAATCAGTTATTAAAACGAAATGTGATTTGTATTTGAAGTTATTAAATTTTTTTAACTTGAATTTTTTGACTTGATTTTTCTAATATTTAAGAAATGAAATAAAAATAAAAAGAGCATTATGAATTTTTTTATCCCAATTTATTCTTAAAGATTTATCTTTAATGTGAAAGGAGATTATGAAACTCATTTTTATAGTTTAGGCTTTAATAGTCTTAAATACTTTATTTTATTGTCTGGACGTGAGTCCTATTTTAAGTCAAATTTAATATAATTTTTTTATATGTGAGGTTCTGAACTCGAAATTTATGAAATTTAAAGAAGCTCTTAATAATTATGTACATCGCATTTACATGCAAACATTTACATATATCGCAAATATATCTATACAGTTATTTATATTTCTTTAAAAAAAATTCAAAAAAAAAACAAAATACGGATTTTGGAGCTTTATCTCAAAAATTATGGCTCAAATGTAATTATTAATTGCAAGACCGAAAATAAAGATTACTCGATTGCCTGTGAAACCAGCTCTGAAAATCTGGTATCTTTATTTTCAACAGGCTGTAGCTCGAAAACGAGTATATCTGCATCCAACCCCACCCATAAAATTTTTCGCCGAAAATTCACCAAAAAATCATCCCTGAAATTATATCCCACTTTGTGCGAAACACCCTGTTTAGAATAATACAAATGTGATAACTATTGTAGAATAACAAGTACGAATAACAACTCGTATGTGTTTATTTGGCTCATTTTGAGAAGCAAGTACCTTTTCATTAGGCTCATTTTATTAAATGTTAGACGAAAGCTTCAATATTTAAAGGCAATAGCGCCTATGTCTTCGTTTATATAGAAAATTATCATTTTGAGAGTTTGTATTTTTTATTGGTCGCTGTCTCGCTTTAATTTTGGAAATTTGTGATATTGCTCTGTTATGATTATGAAATTTAATAAAAATATTTTTGTCGTTTTCATTTGTGTCAGAATCCTTTGAATTTTTCTGAAAAATTTGAAAAAAATTTAAAATAACTTCTCACCCATAGCTGAAATATTTCACTCCACCTTAGCAGAACAAGCATCACTTTCAGGTAGAAAGGTCAAAGTATATGTCTGTACCGATGTAACACAAATAATACAATAATATTTTTATTTACAAATTCAAAACATATTTGATTTGTAAAGGAATAAAAATATATGAGGAAATCAAATAAATAATTCTAAAAATAAATTTAACATTTAAGAGACAAACAAAATTAAAAAAAAAAGTTCAAAAAACTGTTGAAAAGTTTGCGTGTTTGTAATTCTTTCAATATTTTACTTATATGAAAATTCAATTTTGAAAAAGTAATTTAAGAAAAGAGAAAATTTCTTTTTAACAATTTTTTAATTTTTTGGTGTGCTGCACACAAAAAACACGTAATCTTTTTCGTGCAAACGTTTCTCGTATTATACAAAAAAAAAATTTTTTTTATTGTTCAAAGTTTTATGATTCTTAAAATACAATACGGAAAATAATAATATTTTTTTTGTAAAATTGTGTTAATTTATATTTATTAATATTGTTCGTAATTTTACGAAATTATTAAAAATATTTTGGTTTTCTAACAACGAGATCAACTTAAAAAGATATATTAAGTTTACCGTATTATATTTTGTTATGACATGTGGGCAATATTACACCTGATTTGTAGATTCAGAGATTGATAAATTTTTAAAGATGTAATTTTGTTGCATAAATTTTATATCAAAAATGCAAAATGCCACTTATTTTGAGTTTCTACATTATAGTAGAGCCTTTGAAACAATGACATAAAAAAGATTCTTGTGCTACATCTCCGGTACCATAATGGATTTTTTTAACGTTTAATGACTCAAAGTTTCAAAAAATTTCGTACGAAATTCTCTAGTCCGAGAACTAAAAAAAAATTTAAATTTTTAAAGTTCGAATGCTTGGTATTCCGAAGATTTATAAAATAGAAAATCAAGTAACATGCTGATTTTAAGGCCTGTACCAGCGCTTTAAAAAATATATATTTGAAGTCCCTATCTTTTTCGAAAGGGAGGTTATAAGCAAAAAAAGTAGAAATTTGAGCAAGTAGAAATTTCATAAAAATTTTTTAAAATCTTCCCTGAACCTCGGAAACCATTAAAATTTGACACCTAGTTCCACAAAACAAAAATTTTACTCATTTTTTTATACCCCAAATTATGGTATGACTGAATCACTCTGTATAAGCACTTGAGCTAGTATGCAAAAATTACATTTGCATAATTACTTAAGTAGTTGTTAATTCCCAAAAAGGTTCAAAATCTAGGATTGTGAACATAAATTTTATAAAAAATAATTGTGTTGATTGAATCCTTCTACAAATTCTCCGTAATATAAACTCAAATAAGCATTTAATACCTTTGTCATTTTATTGCTTTAAAATTTGAATTTTAATAATTTCCTTTTAGAAAAACCAGCAGATTCCCGAATCTAAAATATTAAATATTCACAAATTTTCCAAAAAAAAAGTATTTAAAACAAAAAAATTGTATTTCGTAGATTGTATAACAGTTTTACTTTATTTCGCATAAAATAAACTTTTAAAACGATAAATTTTAGCTAGCATAAAAGTAAGCACGTTTAGAGAACACAAAAATAATTTTAATCACACGTCAACATGTCTTTTTAATAATTGTATAAAATTTTTTCTTTTAAGCACATTTTCAAATAAATTTTTTCTTTTAATAGTATTATTAAAATTTTATTCAGTCACGCTTCTTAACTAATCAAACTTTTTCCAAAAAAATCAAAAAAAAAATTTATGCAAGTAAAACGCAACTGCGCTTATTTATTATGGCTGGTGCATTGCGGTATTTTAGTATAAAAGAAGCAACATAATATTTTCACATAGTAACTACGAAAAGAAATACACAAAAATTGGAATTGAAAAATCCTAAAAGAAAAAAGGATACAGACACAAAATAATGAAAATTTAACATTATTTCTAAAACAAGTAATAAAGTAAATGTATTTAAAGTAAGTTTTTGCGAGTGTATACAAAACTGTGTGAGATTTTAGTAATTATTAATTAAGACGTATAAAACTATTAAATCTTTAACTGGTTCAAATTTGAATTATTAGATTTATTTGAGAAACTAATAAATTTTGACAAAACGGAGCAATAATTTAGAAATAAAATAATTTTTAAAACAAGAAGAAATTTTAAAATAATTTAGTTTGTCGGAGAAGATCCTGTCAATAGACAAGATTGTACGCAAAGGAAATTTTATTTTATTTGAAGTTGTTGCGGAGGAGTTGTTCAAACAAAATTTGGCAATAGTCTACAATTTGGCAATGTAGACTATTGCCAAATTTTGTTTAAACTGCGAAGAGTAGACAACTTCAAATAAAATAAAATTTCCTTTGCGTACAATCTTGTCAATATTAAGATTTGTAAAAATGTATTAGAAGTATTTTTGCGGAGCACTATCTAGATATCGAAACAAGTTTGGGAAATACATTTCAACATTTGATATTCAATATGGGAAATATGAACGACTCTAATTAGAAATATTTTATGTAGACTTACAATAACAGTTTTTATAATATGACATTTATACGAGTACATACAATAATAAGCATACTGTTGCAGATCGACTTAAGCTAATATCGCACACAATTTGTGTAATTTCTTTTATTGCAATTATAAATACACTAAAAATGTTATTTACTTCGCAGTTGTATTCCAACTTACGGCAATTGCCATTTTTTTGGTAATTAAAAGGAAAAAGTTCTAATTTTAAATTATTTAATTAAAATAAAATAATTAAATTTTAACAGGACCTATTACGAAAATTTTTTCAAAATCTTACTATTTAATTATTTACGATATCTTTATTGATACCAAAATGAGAACCTTTTTGGTTACCTGACAACCTTTGTGTTATACATACAATAGTTGAAATTAACGTAATAGTTGATAGTAGAGAGTTGAACATAAATAGAGCAATCTGCCTTAAATTCAATTAACAATTTCTGAAAGCAAGGTGAACCACAAGAATTAAATCAACTTTTAAGAAGAGTAATATTTCGGAATTGATTCTAATTTAAATGTTTTAAAGCCGATTTACGGTAACATGCAGGTGAAATAAGAATTCGCATATTTGCTTCAAATACCATTGTGTAACAATAACACTCTAGCTCTATGCCATATCCTGATGATTAAAGGATCCTGATCCTGATGATTGAATTAAAGGATTTATGTACATAATTCAATTTTAAAAAATTTTTTAAATTTAAATTCATATTTTGTTTTTATTTTCCTATAACCTTTAAAATTTTTATAATTTTTATATTTTAAAGCTCATAATTTTTCGTTTTAAATGTGATACAATATGAACTTATAAAACAGGAAAAAAAATATTTATGTACCTACATAATTTTACCACATAATATCCATAAAAATGGTAATAAAAAGCAATGTTTGCCTCCATTGTAAACCGATAAAAAATTAAATTACAAAGGAATAATGTAGACTGCTTTTGTTTTTTTTTATTTTGTAAACCAAAATAAAAAACATGAAAATTAAATAAGAAATAAAAAAAAACAGACGCGAAATATTCCTAAATCTCGAAGGTATTCAATAATACAGAATTTTATAAATCTTAATCAAAAAGAGAAAATTTATAGACAGTCAAGTTAACTGTATAGAGAATAATGTATATATACCGAAAATATAAACAATTTAATATAGTCTTGTTAAACATAAATTTAAAATTTGGCCTAAATATTTAGTATTTGTGAAAATTGTAAGGATCATGCGAATTTGTTTTAGTAGATTCAAAAATATTTTGATTCATAAAAATTTAACTGCAGTGGTGTGATTTGTTAATTGTAAATAAAATTGTAAGAATTAGAAAAACGAATCCAAATTTTTTTGAAAAAAGTCTAAATTGAAATTGAAATTTGTAGTAGGGTGAGTTTCCGTACCCAAGGGCGGATTTACTTTTCCACTGAATTAATATATCATAAGATGTATGTAAAAGTCATGATTAAATGCTTTACAATTCCAAAGAGTATTTTTCATTTTTGAAAACACTATTCCATCTGAATATCTACAAAACTAAATAAGATAGCGTAAAACGGATTACATATTCTGAAAAGTCATTCTCGAAAACCTGTGAGAATGTTCTTAATCCAAAAATTACGAAAGTGGCGTATGGATCAAAATTTTTTTTAAGTAGTTTTTGAATTTTTTTGAGACTCTTCCAAGAGCGTTATGTAGTTTAATAACCTATTAGATACATTATAATTATATGCATCCTTTAATTAGAGTCCTTTACTCTTAAAGCAAGAATATTTTGTTTGGGTAATATTTTTTGAAATTATAATTTTATTTACACACCAAACATTATTCCTATGAACACCATGACGTATCTTGTTAATGTGGTTGTATTATATGCATATAATTTTATTGAAAATTAAAACTTGAAAAGATAGTTCATAAAAACAATATGATTCTAATCTTTGTTTTACTTGGTATACCTCTCTTAAAACATGAGACATAGCTTACTCTAAATTAAAAAGAGATTTTACTTGCGAAAAACTTATAATGTAAATAATAGGTCCATAGGTACATGCACCTCCGTCCAAAAGTTTAAGACTTTCATATTTTTAAAACGAACTCAATTATGTTTACTTTCTATCATTTGTGATTTGAACCAATATGAAGAAAATTACATTATCTATAAGAGCTATTAGATTATCTATAGTAACAAAAATTTAAAATATTATGGACCTTGATGAGAGAAATTCTTATTTAATAACAGTTAAAACGAATTTTTTTTTGACCACAAGTAAGCTCACCCCACTTGTTGCTATAAAATGATAAAAAATTAATTAGTTACAATTTGTTATTGTTACTTAAATAGTATGCTTTAACACTACCCTCTGTTTCATTCTTATATTACAAATAAATAGGTTTGAGTCTCTTATCCTACTATAAAAAATTATGCCCTGTACACATACCTACATGCATTTCTATGCTCAAAATTGCAGCTGCCTTGATGAAATTTTTGAAAACACCGGAGGACTAGGTCAACAAAAATATACAAGCATTTTTTCATTGATAAAAGCAATTTTATCGTCAGAAATGCCACGAAATAATGCAACAACAATTTCTTTATTAGAAAAGCGTAAATGTTAAAATTATAAACTCTTCCCGAATTTTAAAAATTTCAGTCACACAAAAAATTTTAACTGTTTAGTTACTGTTAAAGGAATATTAGAAACGTAACAAAACATTACAGATATTTCACTTTATTTACCGTTAGTATACGAAAATATGTTTTTGCTTTTTTTTTTGTTTTGGGTAATAAATTTAAGCGTATACCTTAAAGAAAACATGTTTTCATTCCTAAATAATATCAACTTTATTTAAAGGTATACGCAAGTAAAAGCAGTACCTGCACAAAAATACAAAAAAAAAAAAATAAAAAACAGAAAAACTCTAAACAATAAGAAAAACAGGAGTACAAATAAAAATTAATAAAAAAGAAAAAAAAATTTGAAACATTTTCTTGATTTATAATAATTTTGCGTGTCGGAAGTTTTTATGAACAAAGTTGGAAAGAAAATCTTTAAAAGTGGAATATTCCTTCCTAATACAGTCTATTTTTTTTTTCTTTTGCATTTTTTGTTTAGTGTCTATCTATTTTTACTCAAACATATTAATATAAATAATAAATACGGAATAGAAAAATATTTAGAATTGTGTGAATGTCTAAAGGTACACAGTAGAATTGATTTTTATTACCAGTATACAATAATGTTGAATACCTTTTTTGAGTGGATTTTCTTTACAAAATATTCTGAATTTCTGTTCCAATATGATAAATTTTCAATATAAGGAAGAAAAAAATTGCAAATATTTTCTACAATTTTAATTTATTAGCAACAAATTCAGGTTGCAGCTACCTCGTTAGATTTTAATCTAATAATATTGACTTGATTTGAATTTCTTAAAAAATTGCCTATATTTAAGCGACTCTTAAGAAAAATCAATTGTAATTGTTTTGGTTTTATAATGTTGCTTCTTTAATTTTTTGTTTTAAGGAACTTAATGTTCCGGAAATATTGTCCGTAAATCGAAATTTAGTATAACGAGCTTCCGTTAAGCGCGGGATGAGTGTATTTCGAAATCTGACATTTTGTAATTTTTGCAATATTTTTAAATTCATTCTATTTCGCAGGGTTTTTTGTACGTTTTACAGTAGCACAATTTTATACAAAGCAAATATTATTTGAAATTTTATTTACATTATTTAGAAAAGAAGCTTTTCTAGCATGTAATAAATATTAAAAACAGTTGCTGTTTGAAATTGAGAACATCTCAAATTTTTGATATGTTCGTACCCGATTTCATGGGATCACTAATAATTTCAAATATTTAAATTTAAAAAATACTTAAGAATATTTAAATTTAAATTAATACTTATTCAGGCTTTATAACTTTAATTCTATATGAAACTTATATAACAAGGCAAATGTCACATACATTATGTGCGTTTAAATAAAAAATTAAAAAGTTTAAAATTTTTTTATTGTAGAATAAGATTTAAAATTGTTTACTCTCCCTACTAGAAAAAGGGTCTCTTAATTTCAATTGATTGATCAAACGTAAATGGTTTTAATTCTAGAGAAAGAGTAATAGCGTTAAAATTTTCATAAGATATCAGGATAGATTTCAAAATTCTTTTAATTTTATTCGGCCATTTTCGAACGATCAGAGTATTCGTGAGAAATTTTAGCTATTTTTGGCCCAAATATAAAAAAATTACAAAAAATTTGACACAATTATTTTTTTTAACTTTCATTATTTTTGTCTAGCATCCTTAATTTTTCAGATTTCTCTAAGTAAACCAAATGTATAATAAAATGAAAATTTTTGTTATTTTGATTTTTTAAAAATTGCAAAAAAAAATTAAAGAAAACAAAACTGCTGCTGAAATTCTCACGAAAAATAAAACAAAAGGTAGGAATGTTTTTTTTATACTTTCTATCTAGAGTGAAATTTTACTATTTAATTTAATAATGCTATGTAATTATTCTATGGAAATATATTTTGTTGCAATGTGTTTCTATAAATATTGTAAAAAATATCATAAAAAGCAACATCTTTAAATTTCAAATTTGTTCAAAATCGTCCGATCGCACTCAAAGATAAATAAGGCAAATACTACTAAACCTGCACAAACTTTTTTCTTTTCTGCCAAGGGCGGTTTGTATTGTAATTGGACCAATTCGAACTACGGATTCAGGTAGCTGCCTTACAACCCAAAAACCAATTTCATATATTCAGAAAAATAATAAAGTCAGATTCATGAAACTTGGCAGTGGTGTTTCCAATTATAGATCAGACAAATAAAGTAGTTTCACAGATTCGAGTAATTGCTATACAACAATGAAAGGTTAAAGGTATAATTCAATCGGTGTATACCGAATTAAACGCATTAACTTGCTATTTTTATTTAAAAATTTTTTTGATAATTAAAGGTATAACAATGCCCTCAGTTTTCAAAAAAAAAAAAATTATGAAAAAAAATTTAAATTTTTATTTGGCTAACATTTTCAAAAATAAATATTTGGGTTCAAAAGTTTCTTTTTTTTTGTTTTTTGCTCATTCATTTGAAGTAATTAAATCTCTCGTTCTTTGACAAGGATTTGCACTTTTCAACTTTTTTTTGCTTTTGTTTTTTCATTCACATTAAAAAATAACAAAATTAAAAATTACTTACTTTATTATTCAAATTTTAAATAAAAAATTCAGCTAAATGGTAAAAATGTTACGAAACGTATAATTATTTTTTAATGTATACACTATCAAAAATGGCTAACAATGTGATTTTCAAAATTATAAACTTCAAATTGTACGCTTATTATGGTAACATAGTAACAATATTCATGGCTGTATAATTGCATTTTACAATGAAAATAATTGTTATGTAATTATGTAGTTATACAAGTCTTGTGTATAACAAAAAATGTTTTTAAGTGGGATTTTTGAGTAAATCACTGTTTCTAAAATGTAAATATTGTGGGATGACGAGGGAAGCTATTTTTCTCTTAGAGTGCAATTTGAAAATTGATTAACATACATTTATAATTTATAGCTATTTTGTACTCATTTAAAAAGTTATATTATAAATTTAAGTTACTTTCGGATAAAATGAAATTAAATAAAACTTATAAGTTGCAGTTAAGGAATTTTGTCACATTGAATGTCATATAAATAAATAAAAATTTAAATTGGCCAAAAGACAGGGCAAGGCCTGAGGTGTCCAAACATATTTTCGATAAAACTGTTCCACATTGCCATAACCATTGTCATAAACATTTTTTGGAAATAATAATGTATTTAAAGGCGATCCACATTGAAAATAATAATGTATTTAAAGGCGATCAAAAAACCTAATAAGAATTGGATTTTTGCAAAAATATTGAATATTCTATATCCGTATAATGAACAATATTTTAGATTATATTTTGAAAGTACATTTGTGGATCCGGTGGTATCACAACGGGTCTTACTCGGATCCATGTATCTTGCGGTAGCCGCGTCGACTTTACATTTAAGTGAATTGCCAATGATATACAAGAAGCCTTCAGTCAATTTTAATTCGGTAAAGGAATCGGGTTGGTGATAAAACTATAACCATAGATGAGAAAGCTATTCATGGCATAATATGAAATTTATATTTTTAAAAGATAAATTTCTGTTGAATTCTTAATACATAAGCGCTATAATAATTGTTTTTTGTAACATCATTTTCCATATTTAATTTTCAAATCATCCTCCAAACGTATTTAAATATTAATTTACTATTGATTATCTTTTCCCCAAGACAAATCATAAAATTATACCAAATCAAATTCATAACACCTTATAAAATTTATGATTTATGTTGGGGGAAAAAAAAAACAATTAGATTTTATCAACATACAATTTGATGATATTTAACAAATAAAACACTGGAGCGTGCTTAACATATTGCAAATTCATTCCATACTACCGTTTTTGTGACACTTTTATACACGCACATCTATTAAAAAACATAATTTGTGTTTTACGTGAACTATTCGAAAAATTTAAGTATAGAGAAATTGAGGTGAAATTAAAATTCACAAAAAAAAGGAACAAAAAATCATAATTGCGTTCTTGTAGAACAAATAAAAGCAAATAAAGTTGGGACAAAACTATTTAATCGCTTACATAAGAAAAAAACAAAAAAATTTTTCCCATTTTCCCATTTTCAATTATGAGCTTTTAAATAAACATAAAGGTAACTAGAAATAGAGCGCTTAATGAAAATACAAGAGACAAAACGAATAAATTTTGTTTTAAGGGAAAATTTAATTTGAAATTGTAAGCAATTTGTTTTGTTGTTGTTTACGTGTGCCACTCATTCTACATCCTACATATTTTTTGTTTAAGTAGAAAAATTTGATTACGTCACGCAAAGAAAAAGTAAAAAAAAAAGTTGAGTTTCCTTAAGACATTTTTATTGTCGTGGCATTTTTATTTAGCAAATATTATAATTTATGCCAATTCATTGAAAGGAATTCAAGGTAATTTGTTTCGTCCTGTAATTTTCCCTTTTCAATTTAAATACCTATAGAGATTTTTATTTATTTTAAAGTGTAAGATCATGGTTAATAGATTAAATTACTATTTTGTGTATAATAATTGCTTATAATTTTGAAAATATTACAAATAATAGACTTTTTAATTTAATTTGCTTTTCCAAATCACCTAGTATTTTTCTCAAAGAATTTTCCTAGAAAATTATGAACAGTTCTACCGAATTATTCAGAAATTCTACTAACTTCAATTAAAAAAACTTATTTCTTAAATCACTATAAATAATGTATATATTTCTTTTTTTTTCAAATTCAGTTCTAAATTTAAGAATATAAAGCATTGCACTACCTAAATGTCTATTTTTGGCTGCTGAAATTAATAGACGATTTAAAATTTATAATTGCGAATTTGACCTTTCTATTTATTTTCTTTTATTATGTTTTTTTTTTTTAAAGAAAATATAATCAATTATGCAAGGTGTTTTGCATAAGATAGAAAATATTTTCAGAAATGATTCTTTGATTAATTTCTTGCAAAAAATTGTATGCCCGGGGGCGATGTAGATGTACTCGTTTTTAAACAGCTTGCTGGAAAAAAAAGTTACCAAATTTTTCCTGTAAATAAATAAAGGCTTATAATTCCAGAACCACGCGATATAGAGTAGAGTAACCATTTGGGGCTTCTTTTACAGATAATTGATTACTCTTTATTATTGCTCTTACAATCAAATGTATGCCGCAGTTTTCCAGATTTAAATGTGTTAGATATGTTTAAAAAACGTGTTATACATACATTGTTTGTGAAAAACCGCATGTTTTTAAACACATTTAAAACATTTTATTGGAAAAACTAAGAAAGATAGTGGAAAATGTTATATAAGTTAACATTTAGCTCTCTTTATAGCGCATCGAAAAAACAAAACAAAAAAATTACACAAATTTTCCAGAAATTTCGAATTCTTTAAAATTGAAAAAAAAACAAAATTTCTGACTTGGACGAGCTTTGTCACGAAAACTGTGGCTCAAATATAATTAAATCTAACACCAAAAATAAAGAATAATCTATTTTTCGTAAAACTAGCAATGGTTATTTTATTACGTATGGTTCAAAAGTTATAAACATTTATTTATATGTACGAAACCTCTGGCACCTTTTTTTTCAACAGGCTGCAACTCGAAAATGAGTGTACCTACACCGTTCTTCCCAAAAGTTCTTAGTTGAAATTAATAAAAAAATCATATGTTATGCGAAACACCCTGTATAGCTACTTTTGTATAAAGATTTGTAAAAATTCAAAAAGATCATGTACAATGCGCTTATGCCAAATGCGAATTTATGTCAAAGAAATTTACAAAGTTGTTCATGACCATTTTCATTTAATTCCAAAAAAAAGTTATTGGTTAAGTCTTTTAATTTGTTACACAATCCATGACCTCAACAATAACATTCGTTGTAATGTAATGTCATTTATGAATCTCTTAATATCTATAGTAAATTTGAAAGAGTCTATACTTTTCTTAAACTTAGAGCCTATTTTTTAGCGGTTTCATTTATTTTACACGCTAACTGTATACCATTGCGTCAGAGTACAAATGCATTATATTAACAACATCAGTCTAAAATCTTAGCTACAGACGCCAAAATCTCAGTTCCATTACAAAATAAAGAATTTTTAACATAAATTTCAGTAAAAAAAAATATTTTTTTTACAGCAATGCAGTAATTTAAAACTCCAAGAATCTTATGTTCTTAAAACTTCAAAAATATGAGAAAAATTGAACCAATACCATTAATCAATACAAATATGAATTTATTTTATCCTAGCTAGGAATTTCAAAAAAGCAAGAGCCTATCTATATTATTTTCCCTAAGGTAGATTTGTTTGTTTTGACGACCTTGTGTTAAAAACCATAAAATTGACAATTTCATATATATGTTTTTTTTTCTGTCATAAATTTTAATAAAAAATGTCCTTACGAAAAGTATTATTAGTAATACAAATTACAATTTCTATTGTTTTTTTTTTGTTGTAACAACACAATTATACCAAAATTATTATTTCACTGTTATATTGACCTTGATTTTTTCATATTATATACCCATATAACACATAATGTTATATCATAATATATAGAAAACCGCAAAATATTATACAATACATAGGAGGAAAAAAAGCTGGAAAACATTAATATTTATTTGAAATGAGGACGAACGAGAAAAAAAAAATACCAAAAATAGAGAAGGATAAAAAATCGATACGTTTATTGTTGCACACTGCATGCAAATCTTTTTATGATATCATATTGCATGCAGTTTAATATCCAAAAAAATAAAAATAAATGAGAAGAGAAAAAAGATTAAAAGATTTGAATCTGAAATATACAAGGATTTTTTTCTTGTTTTTTTTTTCTTTCAGTACAATACTTAAAATTTCAAATGTGTTCTATGGTATGTTACTTTTGAATGCTTTTATATATTATTATTATTCTTTGTCACAAAGAGGATGATATTTCTTTGTATTTAAAATTGTTTTCTATCTTTTATATTATGTAGTGTTTGTTTATTTGTTTGTTTTTTTTGTAATGAGAAAACATATACGTTTTTTGAGAAAACAAAGATAAGTATGCAATTAAGCGGAAATTACGCTATATGAATGCGGGTTATGTTAAAATATAAAATGCAATTGAAATACACATTATGATGATTACGAACGTGGACTTTAATGCCTAATAATACTATTGTACTAACGAATCTTAAAGTAGCTTATACTTTTGAATTTATTTGTTAAAACGCAATGCAGTTTTGATATTATTTTGAAAATAATTTAAATTGTTCCTCGCATATTGTGTTAGGTGCCATGTAGAATTTTTGGATTAACTATGAATTTGGTACTGTCAAATATAACAATCGTCTATTATTATTTCTCTATTAAAACTGCAAAATGCCTTTTTCATATAATAAAATTTATTATTTTAAAAGTGGAATATGTGGTGTTGCATATTTTATACTTGTACCACAAATTTTGTGTTTGATATAGCAACATCACCCATCCGATTTACATTATTAATTATACTAGGTTCAATTATTAATTTCAAAATACCAAGTTTATTGGCGTCAATCTACATAATATTTTATCAACAATTTAGTAGAATTACTTTAAATAAGTGAAATTTTAGAAATATTTGCGACGGTGTAATGAGAATTCAAGTAAATATTACGGAGGTTTTGTGTTTAAATTAAGGTCTATTAAAAAGAAAATTTAAACTACTTTCAATTGACTCAAAAAAATTTTTGAAGAAGTATATTTTTCCTCTTTTACTGCTCTCAACAATTTTTTCAAATTTTGTAGGGAAGTTGTAGCGTAGTATGAACAGACTATACCCTTTCCCGGAAAACATTTATGTTGTTTCAGTTGATTGTTTGATTTAATATAATATAGAAGTGAAATATACAAGAGAGTATATGTTGGTCACCATTATATAGTATATAATGGTGACCAACATATTCTGGTCTTAATTTCGATTTTGTTAACCATTTAAGTATATTGCTCTGATATTGCAATATTAATATTGAACTTCCATTAAATTAATTATTATATAACTATTTGCTAAGTTTTTGTTCACACGCTCAATCGTTCACACATTGACTTGGTAAATAATGGTCCAAATGTCATGAAACTCAGATATCGTTTGAAAATTGGTAATTTCTAAAAACCTTACAGATTCGGTATTTGCCATCTATTTTTCATCCTATGGATTTATTGATCGCTCAATATCGCGTTAAAATAACCAAAATCTTCAGCAACTTTTAAAGTTTCAATTTGATAAAATGGAATTTGGTTTTAAAAAAATTGCTTTAATACTCAAATCTTAATGCTCAGGCAGACATGTTTGATGGCAAAATTGTTGGGCGGACTAAAAATTGCAACTAGTTCGTAAAAAATTACGATGTGATGCGATCATACAGTTGTAGGTGTGGGAGCTTGCACCAAAATCTATGGAATGCAAATAAGCAATTAAACAGTTGCAAAACTAAAAATTTTATGACTGCCTGAGCACTTGTGAATCAAAATGCCTTTCAAAAAAAATTTAAATTGTTTAACCGCTACTTGTTCAAGAAACAAAAACTATCAAAAAAATTTCATATTTTCAGTTCTTTAAAAAATTGCAACCATTTTCTTTTTTTTTTACAAAAATTTTAATATCTCTTAAACTTTTTATACCCTGCACTTCGTGAAGGGTATATTAACTTTGGTATGGAGTTTGTAACTACTTGAAGGAGTCATCTGCGGTATGGACATATATATATATTCTTGCTCAGCGTAAAATTCTGCGTCGATTTAGACATGTCCGTCCGTCCGTCCGTCCGTCCGTCCGTCCGTCCGTCCGTCCGTCCGTCCGTCCGTCCGTCCGTCCGTCCGTCCGTCCGTCCGTCCGTCCGATCGCACGATAACTCAAAAACGAATAATGCAATCGACACCAAACTTTCACAAGTTTTTTCTTTTGTGCCAAGGACGAGCCCTATTGTTATTGGATTAATTCGGACAACGGGTTCGGGTAGCTGCCATACAACTCAAAGAGTTTATTTTAAATATTTCAAAAATTAAAAAAGCTATAAATATAAAATTTTGTATACATGTGTCCAATTATATTCTACACATGCTCTAGAAATTATAATGGGATAGCTGCACCGGTTCGGGTGGCTGCCATACAACTCCAACAGCAAATTTTTTATATTTGGCAAAATAATAAAGTCAGATTCATGAAACTTGGCAGTCATGTGTCCAATTATAGGTCAAATATACTTCTGAAGTTTTAGAGGAATTGCTTTACAGGTTCGGGTACCTGCCATACAACTCCAGAAGCTAATTTTAAATATTTGGGAAGATAATAAAGTCAGATTCATGAAACTTGGCAGTTGGATGTCCGATTATAGATCAGATATATATGTGAAGTTTTAGAGGAATTGCTTGACAGGTTCGGGTACCTGCCATACAACTCCAGAAGCTAATTTTAAATATTTGGAAAAATAATAAAGTCAGATTCATGAAACTTGGCAGTTTTGTGTCGAGTTATAGGTCAGATATATTTCTGAAGTTTTAGCGGAATTGCTTGACAGGTTCGAGTAGCTCCCATACAAGTCTAAAAGCTTATTTTAAAAATTTGGAAAAATAATAAAGTCAGATTCATGAGACTTGGCAGTCGTGTGTCCAATTATAGGTCAGACATATTTCTAAAGTTTTAATAGGATTGCTTGACAGGTTCGAGTAGCTCCCATGCAAGTCTTAAAGCTTATTCTTAATATTTGGAAAAATAATAAAGTCAGATCCATGAAACTTGGCAGTTGTGTGTCCGATTATAGATCAGATATATTTGTGAAGTTTTGATGGAATTGTTTGACAGGTTCAGGTACTTTCCATACAACTCCAAAAGCTAATTTTAAATATTTGGAAAAATTTTAAAGTCAGATTCATGAAACTTGGCAGTCGGATGTCCAATTATAGGTCAGACATATCCGTGAAGTTTCTATAGAATGATATCACAGGTTCGAGTAATTGCTACACAATAACGAAAGGTGCAGGGTATAATTCAATCGGTTTATACCGACTGAAACGTTTTTACTTGTTTTCTTTTTTTTTTGTTTCTCTCTCTCTCTCTCTTTCTCTCTTTTATTATAATATTTATTACCAAAACGTAAATATTTATTCTTTGCTATTTTAAAATTTTTTTCTTTCTTTTTTTCATACTTCATCTTATTTTTTTTTTTTTTTTAGTTTACAAAATAGAAGAGCAAAACAAATATACTTGAGTTGAATCTCAAAACCGGATTTATTTAAAAAAAAAAAAGTGAATAAAAAATGGCTGTTGAAAATTTGCATAATGTTAAAAAAATGTTCAAATCATTTTGAATTTCATCCAACAAAATCGAAATTTTACCAAAAAAAAAAAATAAAAAAAATGACAAATAAACAAAAAAAACTTTAATCACAATCGGTATATTATAAAAAAAAAAGAAAAACAAAATAAAATAATAACGGAGAAAAATGTACAAGGATTTAAAAAAGGATTTTATGACAATGCAACTTGGAAAATTTCATAGTAACAATATTTTCCTGGCAGCATCTACTCAGAATAATATTATTTCAAAATATTTGTGGAAATTATCCTTGTTTTATACACTTATATTAATGTAATAATGTAAACAACTTAAGAACAAGTGCACTTCTTATGCATTTTGATCTTCTCTGTTAACCGGATTTCAAGTTTTATTGACAAGCAAACTGGAAAAAAAATCATTGAATAATTTAAGAAGATTAATAAATTTAGTAAAATCTTGAAAATATAATCTCTTTAATATCCTTTTTGTTTTTTGCTTTCTGGTACGCATCTGATAATAAGAGAAAATAAATTATAAAACACCAAAATTCTTGAGAAATTTTAATAGATAAACTGAGTAATTAGTGGAAATTTTCTATCACAATATGATTAAAAACTACAGATATTATTACAATTATATAAATTTAAACTGAGTTAAATTAAATTAGTATTTGGAAGAATATGTATAAAATATAAAATTTAATTACAGATTTGGTAATTAAGATCTGTTTAAGTACGAGCACAAATTTACTAATGAGTTCTACAAAATAAATGAATCCTTACCATAGTGTTATTTTTAATGAAATTATTTTTGTTAGGGGCCCTCTTTCGTTTAAGGAAATAATTACAAAAATACTGGCAGACTTTTATACATATATGTATAAATAAATATATTTCTATATAAAGTTCTACAATTCGATATGAAGTCTTACTAACAATATAGAATGTAAGAAAAAAATTTTTATAAAAACTTTTTATTTTAAAATTTCAGAATTTTAGAAAGAAAAACACAAGGGTATGAAAGCATTACAGTGAACTTCTTTTATTACGTATTGAATTACTTATAAAATTTAAAAATTTTATGTCTTTCAAGTTCGATGTCATAGTTTCTTAAGAAATTTAATTTTAATATACTTATAAAATTACACTTGTTACGTTAAATAGGTAAAGCAATATTTAATATAATTTTTTTGTTTCTTTTAAGGGTACGAAACCTGATTTGGATTCCGAAACTGGGCAGAACGGAAACGAACTGCATAGTTGAAGAGTTTTCGAGATATGGGACAACTCTTAAGATTTTCCTTAAAAAGGAATTTTTCTGTGTAAGTATAAGCTATTGCTATGCAATTTGGAAAAGCGAAAACCGACCGTAAATCATCGCCTGGTAGTCATTTTGATCCTTAGATAGAATCATCGTGATTTTTGAAATAAAAACATTTTCACGGGTATTAGATGATGATCATTCAGATAATCCTATCTTAGAATTTTGAAATAAAATGTTATTGTTATTTCAAAGTTAAAATGTTTAAATTTGAAACGGGATTCTTGCGATTCAAAAAATATATTGTATGGATTACAGATTTTTCTTTGACCACAAAAAATTGTGGATTTGTTTCAATTAAAATCGATCTTAATCAACTTAAGCATTTGTTAGAATGTTCATAACATAAACCGCTTATAACCTTTATAGATATTAGCAAACTAAACCAGAGAAAACGCAAATATTAAAGTTAGTAAAAGAAAAATCTCTCTACACTTAGTTAGTATCGAATTCGAGCGTCATTTAAATTTATGCGCAAGTAATGTAAGATTTTTAAGCATTAAGTTTAAAGTTTCTTTTGCTGTTATCACAAATCCACTATATTTATAGGTAAGGACAACTTTTAAAGAATATTTCCACTTAATGATATTGCAAAAGATTTACTTTGATTATCTAAATAATTACTCTTTGTATGTTGATGACCTTTCTGAACATTTATCATTAAAAAGCTCATTTTCTTGCAGATATACCGTATTCATACCTAAAGTAGATATGCTAACCTAACCTACAGGTATTCATTATTAATTATTTTAATAGCCATTTTTTCAGTTCTTCCATTTCTGAATGCACATACACAATAATAAATGTGAACCTGTAAATTATTCAGTTTTTTTATAAAACATGTTTACGTTCGTCTTTCTTTTCAAAAGGTTTATATTTAAAGAAAAAACTCAAATTTCAAACAAATTTCATAAAATTGAAATGGAAAATGCAAAAATATTCTTTTTTTTATATTTATTCAAAAGTGTATGGTTACTTTTTGATTTGTTTTTATGATTGTTCCTTCATATTTACCTTTTATGTTATATTTTGTGGGTTTCTGTTAGGTATCTACGAGTATCCCATTAAATAGAATTTCGTTTTATAAAACATATCCTTATTCTTATTTTTACCGACCGTATTGTGTAAACAATAGGTAGGTTATGTGATGGCAACAAATTTTGCATATCGAGTTTTCGGTGGGAACGTACTTCTCCATAGTAGGGAAGTGTAAATAAACTATTTTTAGCAACCTTTCGGTCTGTCGGTCTGTGTGTGCATGCGTGTATCTCAAGTTCGGCTGAACCGATTTTAATGAAATTTTATATGTAAGTTTGCTTCCACGATGGCACAGATCGATGAACTTTTGGTATATATCAGGCCTCGGGAACTGCACTTTTTAGCGGGCCTGTTTTACATTTTTGAACATTTTGAAGAAAATATTCAACCGATTTACTTGAAATTTTATATATAAGCTCAGCTCGACCGTCCGCAAAAATTCCTATGCTTTGGAAGAAATCAGGCATCGGCAGCTAGACGTTTACTACGGGCCAAATATACATTTTTGTGTACATAAAGAGAAATAATCAACCGATTTCATTGAAATTTAATATATGAACTCCTCGTATTAAAACAATGAACATATAAATTTTTTGGAAAGATCAGGGCTCGAGAACTGATTTGCGGGCCGATTTTACATTTTTGACCATATCCACAGAACAAATTGATGGAATTTCTTGAAATTTGATATTTGAGTTCTGGTTGTTACCGAAACTAATTGGCGAGCATTTCAGGGAATTCGGGTAGCACAAAGCGAAACTCTACTGAGAGCCAAATTTACATTTTTCTAAGTATGTTAACTATAAGCTTACTAATGTCCTAAAAATTGGAAAGAAGTATTTAACAGACATTTTTATAATATTCTGTAACACCTTCATTTAACTAGACAATACACAATGCGGTCGGTTGTGCTGACCACATCAGATTTTTTTCTATAAAGTTCTAAATGGATAGTTTACAACTTTTTGGGGTTTCCGCTGACGCAATATTTTTTAAATCTTATATTATGTAAAGGCAGTTTATGATTGAATAAACTGAAATGCTTTTTTTAATCTAGGATTCTTAATATAATATATCTTAAATAATTTAAACAGAGACAGAAAAATAAATTAGTAAAAACTTTCATGATCCTCATCAGTAAAACTATTAAATAAAATAGTGAGGTCAATTGTTTTTAAAGTAGCACTTTTCTCTTCAACAAGTGATAATCTCGCTTTTAAAAAGAATCTATTGCAACATTATTAAAATTGCAACATTATTAAAATATCCTCTGAACGTTGCTGATTAATCTCACGTTTAAGGAAGCACGGAGCGCCGGCCACCACATTAGAACTCTGTACACCAGGACCCGTCTCACCACCGCGGTGCACAACCAATAAACCATGCTTGGTTTCAGGCCCCACCTTTTCCCGATGGCCCTCTTGAACGAGTAAATCGCAATAGTTGCTTTCTTTACCCTCTCCATGCTGTTGGGCCTCCAGTTCAGCTTTGAATCCAGAACCAGCCCCAGGAATCTAGTCTCCTTGCTAAAGGAAAGGATTCCGCCAAGTTTCGGAGGAGCTACACCCGGAATCTTATCGTCGACCGACAATCTTATTGTCGGTCGCATACGCCAAGCACTTTTACTTTTAGTACTTTTATTTTTAGTTTTATTTTAAAATTTCAGTTTGCGGACTCTTATGGTTCTTGAAATATTGCAACTTTTGTAAGACCAGTCGTTTTGGCCTTTGATGCATATTCCATGATCTTGTGCAAATTTGAAATTTTATTTATATTGTTGCGTTATATTTTTAAGGGAAAACTATATTACTATGAAGCAAACAAAAATTTTCAAAAAATTATCAAATTAACTAAGGGAATGTATGAAGTGGAGCAAAAAAGAAATTAAATTAACATGCAAAACAACAACAAATTTATTATTAAATATTAAAAAAAAAATTTTAAGCATTTAATACTGAAATATATAAAGTAAAACAAGTTATTTAAGTAATGTTTTTAAAAATTTTTATTGAAATTATTAAATTCCGAAAATTTCATAACAAA
This sequence comes from Condylostylus longicornis, assembly GCF_029603195.1. Taxonomy (NCBI): domain Eukaryota; kingdom Metazoa; phylum Arthropoda; class Insecta; order Diptera; family Dolichopodidae; genus Condylostylus; species Condylostylus longicornis. The sequence continues at coordinate 12,337,701 of NW_026577973.1, read as the reverse complement.
AATAATAAGAGCATACTACCATGATGAAAAAAAGTATAACAACTCAAACAAAACTATTAGCCTCTGCATTTACAAAATGATTTATTGTACTTTGTTTATATTTTCAATACTATAATATAAAAATATTTAAATTCTTCTTATAATCTATACAGGAATTGTTTTCAAAATAAAAAATTAATAACTTCTTACAAAAAATTAACAGCCTTTTCGAAGCTTAAGTTTTAGGAATTAATTATTGTACTTTGTTTCATTTTTAAATGCTATAATATAAAATATTGAAATTCCTATAATCTAACAGTAAATCATTTTAAAATAAAAATTAATTACTTAAAAAAACAATAACAGCCTCTTCTTAGCTTTATACATTTTTAAATACTATACTATAACAGAACGTTAATACATTTGTTTTTTTTTGTTTTAATTTAATTTAGTAATATAAATTTTTCAATTAAGTTTCAGTAAAGCTTTAAAATACTCTTGATCGACTTTAGGTAAATATGGCAATATAGATTTTATATCACCTTTCTTTTCATTTTTCACATAAGGGCGATCTCCCATATTTTTAACATTGCTCTCAAATAGATTTTTAGGTGTTGCAAACGTTTTTTTTGTCCCTTTTTTATAAATGGAAATCACCTTGAATTCTAGGTCTGAGAAAGAAGTTTTATATTTTAAATTAAATGGTTGATATTTTGCTTTTGTAAATGGTATAGCCGAGTAATTTAATTGGGATGCCATTGCTGAGTAGTTTTAAAGTCGGTATCTAACATTTGAATTACATCGAGCTTGACTTTAGGCATTTGCATGTTTTTTAATAATTTTATTAAGTGCAGAGGGCTATATATCTCCAAATTTTTCCAGTACTTTTCAATAACTGAATGAACACAGTCAACTTCCTGAATTTCGGAATGCCCTGGTTCAGAATATTTATGTAAAATTTCTTTGATATTTAAAGATGAATTTATAAAATACTTTATACATGTTGCATTAATTTTATTTTTGTTCTCACACAAAAAAATTTTATGGTTAAGTTAACCATAATTTTAAAGAACCATACTATGATTAAGTTTCAACCATAAATTATGGTTGCTGTTATATACTTTTCGATGAAAATTAATTATATTATGGTTGTTTCAACCATAAATTATTAAATTTACCATATTTTCATATGGTTATATTATAGTTAAATTTAACCATAATATGGTTGTATTTAACTATATTATGGTTGCATTTAACCATATATTATGGTTGCTGTTATATACAAATTTCAACCATTATATAGTTAAATACAACCATAATATGGTTGTTGCAAAAATAAAAATAATTGAGTTTCAACCATATTAAGGTTGATACAAACATAAAAATATTTAAATTTTAACCATATTATGGTTAACTTAACTAACAGATATGGTTAAGTTAACCAAATAGAGAGAATGTTTTTAAACATAATATGGTTAAAACAACTATGCAACATAATTGTTGCAACCTTATTAATGCTGCATTTTTCAACCATAGTATGGTTAAAACAACCATGCTACATAATTGTCGCAACCTTATTGAAGTTTCATTTTGTAACCATAGTATGGTTAAAATAACTATGTAATATTAAAATTGTAACCCACTTAACAGGTACAGTATACAGCATTATTGAAAAGCCTATTCTCCTACTTTCATTGTCATGCTGTGTAACAATAGCACCTTGCTTATTATTCCCCGAAACAAAAATTAATAAATTTTAGTGGGTTAAGTAAATTTCTTTTCACAAATTCTCCTCAAAAACTTTAAAATTATCAAGAACTCCAAAACTGTCTCACTTTTCTTTAAAAGTTATTTTCAAACTTTACCAAGAGTTTTTTACATACTTAAATCAATTATGATTAATCTAATGCCATATATCTCGAAATCTATTCTTTTTAAAAAAAAAATTGTATTAAAAAGTAAAAATTGTTAATAATAACACAAAAAAATTTAGCTTCAAAATTTTATTACACAGAAAAAAAATTTTTATAATATTCGCACAGTATTTAAGACAAATAATTACGTATTACATAATGAATTTTTATGTTTTAACTACAAATTGTACATTGTCAAAATTTGAAATACACCAATAGCTTTTAAAATTCATTTAAAAAATTATAAAAGCTATGTAGTTATATTTACTCATTTAAATTTCTTTAAACTTATTGAAATAAAATTTAAGTTTAATAGATTCAATAGCAATTGTATGTATTATAAAATTTCCACACGTACCTACACATTCTTTTTTATTCTTAAGATTTTAATTTTTATTTTGTTGCAGAAATTATAAATCTAGAGCTAAGGTCTTCAGTACAGCGTCTTCTTTGTCACATTTAGTAATAATTTTGTAAATGTAATTTTGAATAAAATAGCCGATTCTCTTGCATTCGGGTAGATATTGAATATTAAAATGCCCATGTAAACATACAGTAACTGCTTCCAACAGATTTTTAAAAGAACATTTGATTTGTGACCAACGTCAAATCGATATTTTCTCCTATTAAAACCTGGATGTTAATTTTAAGTTTTCTACATTGATTGATATACCGCCCCACTGCGTGATCTGCTTCTGGTATACTCTGAAATATATACATATTTGTTTTAAATATTAACAATTGATTAGAGACGCAAAATCTGGACATCTCCGCCCATAACTTTAGAATTTAAAAAACTTTTCATATGTTTTGCACAGAAATCATATGCAAATTTTTAAATGGTTAAAATTTTCATTTACCTTATAATACGCTATGAAGGCTTCTTAAGCTTCCATTTTTGAAGGCCTTTACATTTTTACCGACAACTTCTGCTTAATATTTGAAATGGGTATTACATGTCGTAAAATCAGAAGAGCCTAACATTTTCTTTTATTATCTGTAACAAAAAGTAAAATGACTCTCAAAATGTATGATTATAAAATATAAATTTTCATATGTAGATGTAGGTAAAAATCTAATTTTATGAAGATATGTATATTAGATAAAACCTTTCTTATACACATTCACATCTTCGATATAGTATTTATACAATGTATGTAAAACAGAAAACTAATTCACAAAAATAAGTACAGTTATCCCTAAATTTACGTTGGTCTTTAATACGTGGTTTGAATATACGCTAAAATTTGAAATATGCAGCAAATTTTTAATTTTATTTTTTGGTTAATTTTACAAAAAAAATTTACTTAACAGTTTTTTGTATTTAAAATAGAAGGAATTGAAGACATCGTAAATCTAACGATTACTGTATTTTCTTCAATATTGCTTCATAACACTTACCGCTATGTCCTCCATAATGAAATTTTTATTTTCAGTAATTTTTATTTACTTTAAATAATTACAGTGGAATCCGCTTATAGTCACTAGTGTTTATAGTCATAATTCGGTTACAGTCAACAATTTCGTTGTTAACATCTTTTTTATTATATTTTCATGCATTTCATTGTTTATAGTCACAAACGTTTATAGTCACATACGGTTATTGGATCGTATTTTTTGTGAACCATATTGCTTAATTCATATGTTTGACGTCGCTTATAGTCACATACTCTGAACGCCTTTTTTTTTAAAGCGGTAAGTAGTTTTACTGCCTACTTTACGGCAAATATTTTAATTACAATATTTGTTGTCGAATTTGTAGCGGCAAATATTGTAACTTAAATATTTTTTTCCGTCGCTTTTGTGTATGTACATACATAGGTACATTATTTCCTATTTGTCATTACTTTAATTTGTAATTCAAAAATTTAAAATAGTGTTTGAAATATGTACATAGAAAGGTAATAAATTTTATTTTTTATTCTGTGTAAAATTTTGTAAATCTTATTTTAAGGTACATATAAGAAGAAAAAATAATGAGCAAGAGAAAAACTTTAACAGTAAAGCAAAAAATCGAGCTATTGGAAAAAGCTAAGAAAGGCCAAAAAAGAAAATTACTGGCAGCTGAATACGGATGTGATATTTCAACGATTTCGAAAATCATAGGCATGGAAAACAAATTAAAAAAATTAGATCTACAAAACAAAAATATTTTAAGAAAAAAAATAAGATCTGGAAAAAATGAAGAAATTGATAAGGCACTAATGCTGTGGTTCGAACAGATGAAAAATAAAAATGCATTTATAAGTGGGCCGCTTATTATGAAACAGGCTAAAAAGTTTGCAGTAAAATTAAATATAGACTTCGATCCAAATACAGGCTGGCTAAGCCGATGGAAAAAGCGGAACAATATAATATTCAAAAAAGGACACGGTGAAAAAAGTGCTGCAGACGTAGATTCTGCAAATTATTTTCTGTCGACGAGTATTGCTCAAATTTTAAATCAGTATGAAACTGAAAACATTTTTAACGCAGACGAAACAGCTTTGTTTTACAAAGCCATTCCTTCTGGAGGTACGTCCTTTAAAAAGGATTGTATTTATGGAGGTAAGAATCAAAAAAATCGTCTTACACTATTGTTTATTGTTAACATGAGTGGTTCAGAGAAATATTTATTTGTTATTGGGAAATCCAATAAGCCTCGGTGTCTACGAGGGAAAAAAATTCCTCTGCCGTATTATGCAAATAATAAAGCTTGGATGACAAGCAAGATATGGACATGTATATTAAAAGAACTAGACGACAACATGGAAAACCAAAAACGTAAAATTTGTTTGATTGTGGATAATGCAGCCTGCCATAAAATTATTGATAACGTGCAATTCAAAAATATTAAAATAATTTTTCTGCCAGCTAATACAACCAGTTTAATTCAGCCACTTGATGCTGGAATTATTAGATCTTTTAAAGCATATTACAGGCAGGATATATTGAGAAAGCAGCTAGCAGCTGTAGAAAAAAATCAATCATTGGAAGAATTTTAAAAATCAATAAATATTTTGAAAGCATTACACTGGATTAAAAAGGCATGGTGGTTGGTAAAACCAGCTGTCATAGCGAATTGTTTTAAAAAATGTGGTTTCCAACCAGATATTATAATAAAACAAGAGGTAGAGCAAAATATTGTTATCAATGTTCCTGTTGATGTAACCGAAACTGATTTTGAATTTTTTATTGATTTCGATAAAAATGAGCAATGTTTTGGAGAAATGAATGATGATGAAATTTTAAATGAAATTGCTCTAAGGGAGCAAAATGATAACTCAAAAGAGGAAGTAGAAAAAGAAAAACCAGTTCGTAATGTGACTAAAAAGGAAGACCTTGTCGCTTTGGATACAATACAACTCTATTTCGAGCAGCACGGTGAAAGTACAAATTTAATTGATGATGTAGAAAACAAACTTTTAGATCTTTTAATTGAAACAAAGCAAACCAAAATAATGGACTTTTTCAATTGAGAAACTTAATAAAATTATGTGTGATGTTATGTGATATGTACATGTAGACGTTAGATTTGATTCCAAAGAATTTTTTGAATATTGTTTTGTTTTAATATACGTACTACATATGTAAGTATGTATGTATATGAATTTTTGTTTTTGTTTTTCTTTGCGTAAAGCAAATGGGTTTTTTATTTATGTACATTATAATATAAGTATGTACTTAATTTAAAATTAAATTTAAAAAAAAAATAAAGTTTTGAGTTTTATTTATAAATTTTTTTTTCTACTGACGCTTATAGTCACACATTTTTATGAAATTTTTTGTGTGACTATAAGCGGACTCCACTGTACAAACTTTAAGGTATTTTTTGGATTTTTAACGAAGTTTGTTTATTTAAAGCTATTTACACAAATATAATTATTTGAGCACACAAATACGTCAAACTTGCAAATAAATTAACTTCATTTCATGACTCAATTTATTTCTTTATTTAATTTCTTTAATTAAATTTTATTTTATTGAGAACTGCACTCAAATTTTTAATAATATGCAATATATTATTTAAAATAAGTTGTTTTAAACAATTTTTCACTTTACAGAACTTTTTAAAATTTTTACAAAAAATTAAAAAAAAAATTAAATTAACTTTTTAAATTTTTTAAACTCGTATAAAATAACCCGTATAATAGAGTGTTATAAAGAGTAAATAGAAAATGGACAAATATAAGAAACAATAAAAAAAATGAAAATTTCTTTTTTTCTTAATGTTAATTATAAATTACAGATAACAGGCATGAATTGTTGGTAGGTATGAAACTTTTTACCCTCTATAGTATAATTATAACAATAAACATATTTTAAGGGATTAGAAGAAGAAGGAGTTAAGTAACATTTTCAATATTTTGAGAAAAACGCATTTTTATATTCTGATTTTAATACTTTCAAATTTTTGAGAATGTTACGGCAAAATTGGAATCCCTTCTTACACCAATAAAATTTAAAAAAAACAAACTATTGAATAATTAAAAAGCGTTAATTGAATTTTTGTTTCATTTTTAACAGAATTTTTATTTTATTTTTTTGTATTATTCTTTCAACTATTAAAAAAATAAAAAACAAAATTTAATTTAGAAAATAATAACAAAAAAAGTTTGTCATATTTGTTCATAATAAAAGTAACAAACTTATGTAATTTTATTTTAAATTAATTTAAAAAGATAAAAGTAATACAGGTTTTCAAATACTCTATATTCATTTATACTAGGTATTAAAATATTAAATATGTATAATATCAATACATAATATTTGTTAAATTACTAAATAATATCTACCTGGGCATGTGGGTACTGAAATTAATAAACAAAAACAAAAATATGAAATAATTTTCTGTTAATTCGTTAATATCATCAAATATCCCAATAGTATTGTTTCTGAATGAAAGTGAGATCATTTTATTTGAAAAAATTTATATTGTACGAGTATTTTAAGTGATCTTAACGCATTCATTTAATAAGCAAAATATTAAAATGTGTACTTAACTATTTTTTTTATTGTCTAAATACCGTAAAACTTGATATTTCGAAAAACGGACTTGTGTAAAAGATGCGTAATTTTTTAAAAAGACTAAAGCTGCCAAAAAACTATTTTTAAGAAAAATGTCACTTAACTCCTTATTTTTCTAACCCCTTAATTTATTTTTAACATATTTTATAACTTTTTAACTTTTAAAGAATATTTCATTTATGCTTTCAAATTAATGAATTTATAACTGAATTTGTAACTCATTCGTACATATCATGACTCTATATGAATGACTCTATACCATATACTGATGAATTTTTTTTGAACTTTATTAATTAAGCAACCCTATTACTCCTTCCTTATGTAACCATAACAACAAAATAACAACCATTTAAAGCTTTGCTTAAAAAGTTTCAAATTGTGTGTTGCAAAAGTAAAAAAGTTAGTGATTTTTTAATCAAAATAATTAAATTAAAAATTTGTAAATTAAAATTAAAAATAATAATAATAACAACTTGAAGTTAAAAATAAATAATATAAAAAATATAAGTGAATTTTGTGCTGTTAATAAAAAAACAGAAAAATTTTCAAAACGAATTGAGGAACATTTCAAGAAACAAAAAACATCTATAAAGTAAGTAATACTTTAAATTATACTAATTTAATTAAAATAAAGTAAAATTTAATTTTAAAAATATTAAATTTTAGAAATAAAAAAAAAAAAAATAATTTCTAATTACTCTCCATATTTAAATTTAATGATCTACAGGTAAATAATATAAAAAATATAAGTGAATTTTGTGCTGTTAATAAAAAAACAGAAAAATTTTCAAAACGAATTGAGGAACATTTCAAGAAACAAAAAACATCTATAAAGTAAGTAATACTTTAAATTATACTAATTTAATTAAAATAAAGTAAAATTTAATTTTAAAAATATTAAATTTTACAAATAAAAAAAAAAAAATAATTTCTAATTACTCTCCATATTTAAATTTAATGATCTACAGGTGTATACTCTAGGAAATGTATGAGTATAAAATTTATATTCACGCAATATTCCTTATTTATACAGATCATTGAGTAGATCATTATAGGATTAAATAGAGTAATTATAATACATATTATACATACTGATAACATCAATCATATAAATATACACATATTAATTATTGACTTCGACATACATACATACATGCCAATACATAATTCTTTCTTTCCTTTACCAAACTCAAATCGCACATTTGCAAAAACAATAACATAATATACACTCGAGTATACATACTCATTAATATATAAAGCTTCTCTGTAACAAAATAATACAGAAAATTATGCCGTTATTTTTCCCAATGTGCGATATTTTTATTTTTCTTTTCAACTTTTTATTAAAAAGAAACAACAATTTTCAAATTGTAAAAATTATTCAAAAATTTGTTAGCATATTAATACAGCTTTCCAAAAAAGCACATTTCACCTATCTTTATATAATCTCATCTAATTATGTACATTTATTTCTTTCAGAATGAGTAAACTCCAAGAAAGTGATGTAAGTATTTCTTACATTATAAATTTTAATTTATTTAACATTTATTTTTTTTAATTTATTTATTTTATTTTTAGAGTAAACAATTGACGACCAAAGGGAGTAATATAATTAAATTTAATGGGTATGAATACATACTCAAAAGGTATTATTTTTAATATTATTTGCGGTATTTAGATAATTAAAACTTAATTTTTTAGTAAAAATTTATATTATGATACCTACAAATGTAGAGTTAGCTGTAAACAAAAATGCTCTGCATGCATACATATATTTAAGACTGGGGAAATTAAAAAAACGGGTTGTGAAATAGTACACACGCACGAGAGGCCGGACATAGAAAACGGTGTGGTCGAATCAGCTATATTAAAAATGAAAGAAGCTATTTTACTTTCGACGACCACACCAAGATCTGTAAGTTATGTTAAATAACATACTAATACAAAAGTATTAAAAAAATTTTTTTTTCTTATTTCCAGGTAATTTCGGATGTGACATTTAAAATGTCCGTAGAATCTAAGTCCCTTCTGCCATCTGAAAAAAATTTGAAAGCGACTCTAAGGCGTCATTATAATAAATATTATAAGAAAAATACTTCCGACATACCTGAAGATCTCATGCAACATATGTTGTATGACTCAGGTATGTCGGAAGGAAATAGACTTATAATATTTTGTATTAGAGAAATGGCTGCCGCCTTAGAGTCAGCTGATATTTGGATGGCAGATGGGACTTTTGACATAGTATGTAGACCGTTTTACCAGTTGTATGTGCTGCACTTTGTGAAGCATGGTGCAGCACATGCTGCAATTTTTGCCCTACTATGTGGTAAAACTGAAAAAATTTACTTTAATACATTAGGAATTATAAAAAAAAAATTAAATTTAAGCAATAGAAAACGTACTATATTAATAGATTTCGAGAGCGCGGCAATTAAATCATTTCAAAATTTTTTCCCAGAAAGCCTAACACTGGGTTGCTTTTTCCATTTTAAACAGGCAAATATAAGGTGTCTTCAAAAATTAGGTTTGAAGACAAAATATGAAAATGACCCCGAATTTCGCAAGAACATTAAAATGTTCTTTGCATTATCAATGTTGCCTCTAAATGACGTCGAAAAGGGATATGAGGCAGTTTCTCAACTGTTTGCAGGGCAATTTGCCTGCAAAAGGTACGTAGAGTATTTCCACCGGACTTATATGTTTAATGGTCTTTTTCCTCCAAGTTTTTGGAATCACAGGCAATCAATATTGCAAGGAATTCCAAAGACTACAAATTTCATTGAAGGATGGCATAATGGATTAACATACTCGTTTGGTTTGCGAAAGCTGCCTTTTTTCCAATTTCTAGTGAACCTGCACAAAGAAATGGAGTATCAGCGAACAAAATTCCATAATCCATTACCACCTTCAAATAATAAGTACTCCATCTTGGCAAAGAAGCTAAGAAAATTGATCGAAATATATGATCCTGAAACTTCCAATACAACGTCTTTTCTTAAAGCTGTCTCCTACGTTGTCTAATTCATCCCTTTTCACAAAATTTCCATTGCCTGTAATTCGCTTAATTCCCATTTTCAGTTCAGCCTAGTAAACGGACCGGTGATCTCGAAATTTATTAATATAGTTCAACATATATAATTATTCATATATATAAGTATATAGAAAATATAATAACGTTTTAATAAATTGTATATAAATTATCAATTAATTTTTGTTTCTATAAATCTAATTTGTCTATTAATATGTATGTAATTGTAAATTAGTTAGCTATGTACATACTCATATGTTTGTAGTATATAATTTTTTTTGAAACTCTTCATTCATTAGTCATACTTTAAGTTTGTGTTATGAAATAAAACATTTTTTTAAATTAAAAATTTTTTTTTTAATTATTTTTTATATTTTTAAGAAATCTAAAAAATTTTATAAATAATTTATTTAAGAAAATAATTTTTTTTTAAATTTAAAATATTCTTTACACATGTAGTCCCTAAAAATAAAAAAAAAATTAAATTATTGTAATGTAAATATTTTATTATTCAAATTATATTATTCAAAAATTAATCACCTAATTTATTATTATTCAATTTCTGCAATTTGTTTCAAAATTGAACATATTAATTTTATTTGTTTTGCCTCAGGTATCTGCAAAACGAATTATATTGAATTAATTTTTTTTTTCTAAAATAATATTTACATTATAGTGTACTTACATCTTTCGCAATCATTGTCTCGACCATGTACTCTCCGAATTTTTTGATTCTTAATATTTTATCCTCTTTACTTCGTGAGCTTTCAATCGATATTGGCGCTAAGGAGTGGACTTGCCTCTTTTCATATTGTTGTGGGAGTTGTTCTGGCGTTTGTGGCACTGGAACAATCTGTGCCACTTTTGGTGAGGGAGTCTTACTTAAGTTTATTTTTCGTGGCATTTCAGGAGTATTTGGGTAATGGGGTCTTAAGCGGTATACAAATTTATAAAATTATTTAATTTGTTTTTAAAATATTCAAAAAAATTGAGAACTTACGAAAGAGTTGGAGAATTAAGAAGCACATTGGCAAATTCGCCCAAATCTTCTTCGATTGTGTCGTTAAATGTGGAGGCATCAACAACATTTAAATTAATATTATGTGCTGTTAGCAAATGTTTTTTGAGGCAACAGTTCCTGTTACCACTTTTTCTCCAGCATTTTTTCTTGTTTTCTCTTACGCACAGCAAGCAAAAATATATATCTTCCATGGGGTCACCTTTCTTTTGCCCCACATACTTCCACATTAAGGATCTTTTGTTTTTTTTTATGTATAAATCACAAAACTGAAAGTAAATGTTAAATAAATTAAAATTTATAATTTAAGAAATACTTACATCACTTTCTTGGAGTTTACTCATTCTGAAAGAATTTCTTTTCTTTTCTTTTTAATAAAAAGTTGAAAAGAAAAATAAAAATATCGCACATTGGGAAAAATAACGGCATAATTTTCTGTATTATTTTGTTACAGAGAAGCTTTATATATTAATGAGTATGTATACTCGAGTGTATATTATGTTATTGTTTTTGCAAATGTGCGATTTGAGTACTGAATTTTACTTAATTTGAGGTACATTTTCAAAACTATAATTTTCATTATTTAAATTTTACTTTCTTATGCTTTTGGTTTTTATAAAGAATATTGCTTTTTGTTCATTTATGCTGAAACTGATATTAGTAGTATTTCGCCCTAGTTTTAGAAACGCTTTTTTTAGTATTTGTACTCTTTTGGCTCTTATATCTATACCGTTTGCATATGCATATATTTGTACTGATTTGGTAAAAATTGTTTTGTCAGTATCAATATCTTTGAGAGCATAATGTAACATCAAGTTACACCAATACCAATGATGAAAATGCGTACCCTTGTTTTACACCGAATTCTATGCGGAAAGGGGATGTTAAGAACGAGCAGAACTTAAAAATAATAATATCAAAAAACCGTAAGAACTAACAAAAAAACCTACAACCAGGCAATGTAATAGTTAATATGGATAGTAAGATAAATAAAGACGAGAGAAAAAGACAAGAACAACATGAAACACAAATATTACTATAAATTTTAATTAGACAAAAGTCTAGATCTAAGAGTATCCTTCCTAATAGCAGGTGTAAAAAAGGACCGATACGAGCAATTACCAAGGAATTATAATTAACAGAACGCAACATTCTGGTGACCGTCTTATTCCCGCCATAATCAGTACAACTAAACAGACCTCATATTCCTTACGTTATCCCTAATAGCAACCAAACAAAGAAGGAGCCACATGTCCCCCGTACGAACTGATGGATAAGCACTATGCCAGCAAAAACCCTACGTGCCCTCAAGAACTGCAAATCGATCAACATCAACCTAGCCTCATACGACGGCAATTTAAAAGGATCTGGCCAGTCTTGTCTGAACAGATAAGACTTTAAGACTTCTGATGTTCTGAACAGATTCAGAACGAGAAACATCCACAACACGAAAGGGCACCCAAATCTGACAAGCATATTGAAGAATTGGTCTAACAAAGGACACATACAAATGGTCCGCAACACACGGATCAATAAACTCTCTTTGCCCACCTCATTACGAAACCCAGCTTCGAATTAGCCCTACCAAGGATCATATTCAAATGAGCACCAAAATCCAGCCTACAATGAAGCATAACCTCAAGATAACAAAAATTGCACCCCAATACCGCCCAGCTAAGTCAATAATCATGGCGGATAACAGAAGACTCTCTTCTCAGAGAAAAACTCATGACCCGACACATACTAATGTTAAGTTCAAAGCCAATAACCCGACACCATACCCAAAAACTATCCAAAGAAACCTGATAAAATCTGCAAAGACAAATAGGAGTAAGCCCCTATCGAGTTACGAAAAAAGAGAAAAACTCACGCCAGCCAACTTTCTCAGTATAACCTGAAAATCATGCTGGCCGGGGCGAATAAAAGGACTACAAAAAGAGTAGAAGTAATCAACCAAAATACTTTCAAAAAGCTTCGGAATAGCTAACATTTTAACAATAGGCCAATAATTACTAACCGAAGAACGTAAACCCTTCTTATGAACCGGAACAACGGTTAACGTTAAAAGGTTATAATTAAATAACCTTAAAAATTAACAAAATAAAACGATAAAAAACCCAACACTATAGGAAAAAAAAATTGTTGTTTTTATTAATATTACTAAATAAAAACTCGAAAAAATACGAAATAAGAGCAACCAAAAAAGGTCTACAACTTATCACTACGAAATTCAAAAAAAGACTTAAGAGAAATATTCGACGATAGTTTCTAAACTCTTTTTTATCTCCTTTCTTATACATGGGAAATATTAACTTGATATTCCAAAAATATCTTCATTCCTATATATTAAAATTATCAATTCACGCATTTTTTGAATACTTCATCACCGCCGTACTTGATCAACTCTTTTGTTTTTGAATCCTCGCCACTAGCTTTGTTGCTCTTTAGTTTATGGATTGCGTTTTTTGTCTCGTCAATACAAGGTTCCGCCACTCTGCTTTCAGCGCTATTTATGGATACCAAATTTTCGTTCAATTCATTTTCATAATCGGTCATTTAAACAAATCAGTGAAGTATTCCTCCAACCTATGCAAAATCCTCTCTTCCTCGATTATTATTTCATTGGAACTATCCTTACAAATGTTCAATCGAGTCCAAGGCTGTCGTTTTGATTCAATTCAATTTCATCGAAAATTTCAAATCGAAAGATCAGGGCTCGAAAACTGATATATCACTATATCTACGGAACGAATTGATGGAGTTTCTTGAAATTTTATTTTTGAGGTCTGGTTGTTAGCGAAACTAACTGGCGAGCATTTCACGGAATTCGGGTAGCACAAAACAAAACTCTACTATGAGCCAAATTTACATTTTTGTAGATAGGTTAACTATAAGCTTACTAATGTCCTAAAAATTGGAAAGAAGTATTTAACAGACATTTTTATAATATTCTGCAACACTTTCACTTAACTAGACAATACACTTTGCGGTCGGTTATGTGCTGATCACATCAGATTTTTGTGATATTTTTTAATTTGTATTTACTTATTTTTTTGTTTATAATTTTTGTTGGAAGTTTTTGTTTTTCTTTTTTTTGTTTTTTACATTTTTATGTTAATAAATTGTTTTTATGTGAAGCAAACAAATTGGTTCCACGTTTTTGAAAATCGCTCTTATTTTTTAATTGTAGGGCTCTCCATCGAAAAAATCAAATGACAGCACTGATCGGGGCTGGTATGGAGTAGTTTGGTTTTTAATGCTTCGTATAGTTTTTATAGTTTGTCAATATTTAAATGAGGTGATAAATATTTCCTATTCGCATTAGAATTTCTACTATACAGTGGGATTGATATGAAGAAATTTTCTTGATAAAATCGATAACTTTTTCTATTTTTCCATTAGATTTTTTATTTTTTGGTGGATGTTTTCCTCTTTTATTAACAGGTACTACAGTTCCTCCGTCAATTTGCTTATGGCACACGCAATTCTTCCGTCACTTACTTCTAAATTAAGCTTGAAAAATTTCTGGATTACCTTAACATCAGTTCCATTCTTTTAAAAATAATTTCTAGTAAACTTTCTTATTATTTATTATAATTAGAATATTATATTAGAATTTCTATTATTTGATCTGATGTTTCTTATTCAGTCTGGATAAGAAACATATCTTTCTTTTTCTTTCCCTTGTTTTCTCTTGCTGTACATTTTTCCTATCAGTTGACAAGGATACAGAGCTTCCTAAATCATACTAATTCTAGTAAAAAAGTTTTTATTATAACCTTTGGACAAATTTACCATTAGTTCTAACTACTAATGATGGAAGAGACTGATAGTGATATTGAAATAAGGAAATTTCCGATTGTACATATCAATAAAGTCCAGATTCCAAAAAAGTATCTTAATTAAAAATTGTTGGAATTGTAGAGATTTCCAAATTTTAAAAAATGCATTAAAAAAAACAAAAACAAACCTAAAGAGCTCATTTTTAACACTTTTCACTCAAAATATTGCGCACTTTGAAATTAAACTCTATGCTAAATTTTTTACTTTGAAACTACAATAATTATGTTTAAATTATTGAAGCGGACTACCCGACTGAAAGAAAGACATTAAATATACAATTTTTAATAAATTTTTTAATTGTTGATAGCCTCGTTAATATTTTAAATTTCACTTACTTCTTCTGGGTATTAAAATTTGTTGATCAGGTTAAAATTATTTAAAAATGTTAACATGTAGTAATAAAGTTGGGCCAAAAAAATGGTTTGTAATGCAGCACTTTTCAAATCAACAAGTGAAAATTCTTCTTTTAAGCACAATCTAGTTATGTAATGCATTATTAAAATCGAATTTCAAAACCACAATATTAAACATTAAAATGAAACCCTAAGAAATTAATTACATAGTCATTGTCTAATTTTAAGAGTGTGGAAGTTTTCTAAACATATAAATAGACGGACGGACAGAGTCAAACTAATAAGCACCTTTTCTAAAAATTTTTTTGTGAAAGTGCTTTAAAGTTTATATATCCTCTTCACTCACTGCCATTTTGTTCTTAATTTAATACCAATCATGTGATTTGTGAAATACAATTTTATTATTAGAACTAATTTACATATGCTTTTTTCCAAATGAAAAAGTAAATATAATTTTCAATTCCTGATTAGTCAATGTTTTTTGTTTTGTTAGTTTAAAAATTAACAATTCAATCATAGTAATTATTGATTTATTCGCCTCTTTTTTCAGGTTATCTCAGGATCTTTTAGGAGCAAAAGATAATATGATTTCTTTCTTATAATAATTATTGACCAGTTCGATTTAAATTCTTTGAAAGGGTTTATAAATAAAGTCTTCTACTTTAAATAAATACATAATCAACATAATGTACATATTCATTTATGCTTAATTACGTATACTATATAGTGTTATAGTGCTAAGCTATGTATTCATGTACCTGTATAACCAAATGTATAACCAAATGAATATTTATTTTGGCTTTTATAGTTTACAGAAAAATTTTAAAATCGTGTCAAGTACTAATATTAAGATAATTATTATTAGTCACTTAATTTCAATGAAATGATAAACTTCTTAATCTAAACATATTTTCAAATATAATATATAGACATAAGATTTTCATTAAACTACAAGAATAAATATTATGTGCACTTATATCTATACAAGCACTACAGTTATTTGTTTAAGTGAACGCTATTCTAATTCATCAACATTGATAAACTTACAATTGCAGTTTATTTATATTTATACATAAAGGGTTTAAACATAAATATGAGTATACTTCTATATAGTATGGTCTATTCTATAGTTTTAATTAGATTAATAGATAAATTTATTTGTGTGGTTTATCAAGCAGCACGCTGAATATTATTTTAATTTATAAATCAAAGAAAGACATAGGTTCTGGCTATATTATACAAAACGAATTTGATTTTGGAATATGTAGTAAAGTTTTTATGAATATTTGTTGTATTTGTGTTTTATTTAACTATCACAGGATAATATTTATTTAAATTTTATTCAAATAAGTTAAATACTATACAATAAACACTATTTAGAACTTAACTACTATATATTTAGGTGAAATAACACTTACTTTCCATTAAAAACGCGAACCACTAAAATTGTGCTCTAACAGAATCCATTTCAAGGTGGGTTTTTCACCCAAAAATTTTGAGCACACCGAGACGATATTTCACTTCACCATATTTACAAACTCTTAATTTTTACTTCTTAGGACTTCTTATTTTAAGGCCGGAACCCCAGTCAAATCGCTTTTTAGGGGGAGTCCACACACAAAATTTGTAGATTATGCCGATACCTTTTCAACAAGCCTTTTCCCATCTAGGTGAATCACTTGAGAGCTGAGTTATTATAGCTTAAAAATATCTTCAAAACCCAATTATATCTAGTTTCCGGACAAACAAATAAGAAACGAAGTTAATAACATGTAATATTTTTAGCAAATTATGTACGATTTCTTTAAACAAGTCATCCAATACTACAATTGGATTTTTAGCAAAAATAAATAAATTCAATTAAACCTATATTAAAATTTTACACATCAAATTTAAGCCGCTGGTTATGACAACATTCTAACAAACATAATTTGTCACAGAATTTGTACTATTCTTTCAAATAATATGATTTTTTTCTAATAGGTAAGTGCATTTCAATAATTTTTAATATTGATAAAAATAATTTCAGCATGATATATTTTTTACACTTAATTAAGCTAAAATATGCAAAAATCCTAAAATTTATTTTGAATACAGTTGACCAAATCATTTATTGATGCATAAAAATTGTATTTTTTTTTATAAAAATTAAACTTAGTCTATTCAAAAATAATAAATTTTTTAGTTACCGTAATAATTCAAATTTATAATACATATGTACATACGAGTATAATATTATGGTAATTTTATATTATTTTATAATTTTTAAAAAATTTTTAAAAGTTTATTTTAAGTTTTGGGAAAAAAAATTGTTTTGCTTTTGAATACTAAATGTTAGAAAAATAAAATACCTACCTAGTTATAGCTAAAATATAACATAAAACAATAAACTTACTTATGAAGTGTACAAACAAAATATTTTCAATAGAATTTCTAATTGAATGTGATTATATAAAAAGAAAAAACAAAAATTGATGTGGCCAGCATATAACTGCCCGAAAAGTAAATTTTGTAGTTTATTGAAAGTATTTTCACAAAATTATGAAAATTTTCTGGAAACACTTATTTAGAATTGTATTAAAAGCATTGGTAATCTCTTGGTTAAAAATACAAATTTGGTTCTAAGTCCACTTTTCAAGATCGTATTTTCCTGGAAATATACGTCAACTAGCTTAGTTGACAAAGAGAACTTGAATATTAAGTTTAAATAAATTCCGTTAATTAGTTTTTTAAATATAATATCGTTCCCTTACGAAAATTCGGATTTCGGCCCTTATATTCCGAATTAGTTTATTTGTTCATTATTTTAATAACAAACTTAACAAAAAATTTTAAGAAAATCTATTGGGCTTTCGTTTGCAATTTGACATGTTGAAATTTAATGCGATCACATAACCTCCCATTATTATTATATGTAATGCGGTTGGTAAATAAAATGGGCGTTTTAAAACTAAAATAAATGAAGCTTTTCAATATCTCTTAATGAATAATCAAGTAAAGATGAAAAATTTGTAGGAGTTTTCATAATTGACCATTATTTTAAAGTAGTAGTTTAGGGAACAGTTTTGTAGTACTTTATTTAAACTAAAAATAACTTGCAAATAACAAAATTTATTCTCTTACATAATTATGATCGAAAATATTGTAATTTATTTCCTTATTAATTTTTTTAATAACCGAACTAAGACCAATGTTTTACAATTATTGTTACTTGGCATTTTTGTAGTTATAAAGTTTCAAAAAACTACTATCAATTAAAAGGTTATAATTTTTTAAGCGCTAGAGGTAAGTTTCCACTTCTTCAGGCTGAAGCACACAAAATTAGAACTTGAATCGCGAAAACTCATAAATTGAATTTTGTTTCAATAAAATTATTTTGTCTTATAAATGTTCAAAGTCTTCAGAAGCGTTTCTTCGGTAAATCCATTATAAATTGCATAGAATTGTTTCTATATGATAAGCGACAAACCTCCAATAATTTATTATAATTATTTCTTGGAGAGTTATAAAAATTTTATATAATTCAATTCAATTACATTTTCTTTATCACACAGTTTTATTCAAAACGTAGGTACTATTTAAATTTTACTCTAAAGGATTCCATTGACAACAGTATTCTACGAAGTATTTAAACAAATATTTAAAAAAATATAAGAAAGAATGAGAAAAAATAGAATTGACCTTGTCAACTCTGTGAAACCCGTACGAATTGTCCTATGTGCGAATAAACATGCCATAACTGACTACGGGACAGACTATGACTTTAAATTGCAATATTACCATTTTAATTTATGCAAAATTTCAGTACAGTGTTTTTTCAAAATACTGTGTGACTACTATTGAAGTTGTATAGCAGCTACCAGAAAGGGCCAAGAAATTTTAACGAATTCTATCAAACACATCGACTTTATTAATATATTTGTATATGTGAAATTTCAATACCATAGCTTTTATAGTTTTCTCAGATATAGCCAAATAAATTTTACGGCAGCTACTCCAACCGGTACCTCGATCATGTCCAATTTAAATAGTGTTCTGGAGCTTACTACAATAAATCATTTGCAAAAATTTGGTTAACTTAGCTTAATTAGATTTTGACTGGACGGACGGACGATGCTGATCAAAAACATACTCTATAGTGAATCTATATCTCACTACTTATCTCAGACCATTATTTTTTAGCGTTACAAACGGTAAGGCAAATTTAGTATACCCTTCGAACATACGTTCGTACGGGTATAATAATAGACAAAATAAAATAATTGTGTACACATATATTATAATGTTCGTATACATACATAATGTACTTGAATTCAAATCAGAATTTTATTTCCAAAAATCAAAGAATCATGAATCTTTACTTTGCTTTTACTTGAAATGAAATGTGCGGTAGCTCTTCACACAATTTATTCAACAGCAATATAACATTGATTGAAAGTACATACATATTTGTATTCGTAATAAATTAGTACATGTTTTCTTTTATATACAAGAACGCGGTAGACGGCAATAAAAATTATTATATACATACGAAGTAGAATTTTTATTATATATGTATGTACATCGATACATTTGTGTATTTATATATACAAATATATTATTCTTGAAATTTAAATTTATATTATAAATGTTATACATTACCTATACTTGTACATAATAAATATACTTACATAATATGTGAATACTTATATGATGTTTATGTATGCATGTATCTACAAAATATAAGGAAAAATAAATAATTGAAAAAGGAAAAAACATAATTGAAAATTTGTTATTCCCTTTTATTTTTTTTTGTTTCCCTTGTTTTCCTCTCTATAGAATCTAAACTCTCTACATTGAACTTTCAACAAATTTTTCTTGTCTATTTCAGTTTTTTTACTCATTTATTTGTTTTTTTTTATTTTCTACTATTATTATTGTTTTTATTTTTTTTTATTTTTTATTCTCTTGTTTTGTATCGCTCATTTTATGAAAATTTATAGAATGATGGTATTAAATTATCCAAGAGAGATTATAACGATCAAGAGTACATTTTGTATATTTTTGTATTACGAGCAGAGTTGCCAGAAATACAAAATATAAAATTACTTAAAAAAAATTTAAATAACCAATTATCTAGAATCTAAATTTTCATATTTTTATTATGAGATTACTTACAGACTTAATTAATACAGCCTTTCTGTTAGCAAAATTTGCTTTTGAAAAAGTTTTCAATTTCTAATATTGAAAGTTTTAGATTTTCTATGATTAATCGTAAATTTTTAAATTTTTGAATATTAATTCGTGTTTGAAAAATGAAAATAAATAAGCTTAATATAGGTCACTTTTTCTGTGATTTAAGTTACATGTTATCTATTATGTATTGCAAAATTTAAATTGCCCCAAATTGTCTATAATAAAAATTACTAAGGATTTTATTCAATAACTTCGAAAATGCTACAATTTTATGTAAATTACCTCTGGTATGGCAACCCTGATTATGACTATATAAATTTATAGATTTTCATAAAGCACCGTGAGATACTTATACACCCATTTTTAATATTATAGTAAATAATATAGAAAAAAGAATACTTTAAGAACAGCAATGGAATGAGATTGTCTAAAAATGAAAAATAGATGTATATTTAGTTTAAGAAATGTATGAGAACGTTTAAGAAAGAGAAGGAATTCTTTAAGAGTTTTAATATTTCTTTTATACAAGAATATAAAAATTATTATGGTGAAAATATTCAAAGAATTCTATACCATCTATGCGATTGAAAAGAGAAAGTATACACAGTATATTGAACAGAAAAATTTATTCTTCTTATTATCTACATATTGTATATATATATATAATTTACGTTTTATGTATAATGCACCTATTGTTTATACATAATAAATTTATAAATTTTTTTTTACTAATTTATTGGTTTGGGTCGATTTATAAGAGAGGGTATCCATGTATATCATTATTATAGTAAATTTTACATTCTTTTTTTTTATAGAATTTCAGAAGTACCTATACATAGTATTGTATAAAAAATTTTCTATTTAAAGTAATTATCTTACCATCTTTCTTTTCAAAATAACTTCATTTTATTTATACCATCGTATTTTATCTATGGCACTTATAAGAAAAATCTGATGAATATTTCTAAAAGAATAAAAAACATAATAAATAAAATTTTCATAAATTACAAAATTTTCTTTTTTGAATAGACTTTCATGAAAATTATGTTAAAGGTCAAAGTTCTTTCCTATTTATAAATAATAATATCTTGCCTTTCATAAACAAAAATTATGAGGATTTTTAATTATTGTTTTTAAGCATATATACGTAAATTTACGGAAATTCAAATCAATAAATCAATGTATAGACTAGTTAACATTTTTGGGATTAGAATTTTAATAGTGTGTTCTTCCTTTCCTGGCTGCCATTGCCTATATGCATATTTTTTATTTTGTTAGAGCGCAAATGGTTTACGTCATTACCAAGTTTATGCAAAGGCAGGTCTGCCTACAGAATAATATTATTAAATAAGCACTGAGCGGTAAATGCACATTTTTAGTCACTACTATGTTAAATGCATTTTTACATTTGACACAACTGAATTTCACATTTTACTTTTTTGTAGAAAACATTGAATTTTTTTCTAATACCGTTACGGTTTTATGGACGAAGTATGTATTTGGGTCCATAAAACCGTAACGTAAAAAAGCATTATTTGAGTATATAGAAAAGTTTAAAAGCTGGTTATAATTGGACGTTTTTTGTAGTTTGTATATAAGCACGAGTATGAAAAAAGATTGAGGATTCTTATAATTGAAATTTAGGTAGTATCTTATTTTACAAGACACACACACATATTTTTTGAAGCACTTCTTATTTAAGCGGAGGTTTGTACAATCGGCAACGAAAGTTCTACTTTAACATTTTTATTTGTAAGCCGAAGTGTTAAACAGTACGCAAAAATTTATAAGCAATAGAATTGGTAACCAGCTGAAGAGCTTGAAAGGGGTGTGTAAAAAAATAATCGATTTTTTCGATTCGATATCCTCACACTGTTGATACACAAACTTGTATAAAAAGGCAATATCAACTCGACTTCGCAAGCTACTGAACGTTGAGAATTGTATTTTTCTTTGAAACAGTATGTTGATTAATGTTCTGAAAACTATGCAAACAAGTGCATCCAGAATTAAGTAGTATAGCTAAAGAGTATTTGGAGAAAATTGATAAGTTTGTGCCATCTGAAAAATTATTTTCAAAAGCGGGTTCTATAATGGAAGATGAAGAAGTAGACTGTTATCGGAACATTTGAAGTTTTTATTATTTTTGAACTGTTTGAGTTTGAGCGAGGAGTATATGAGTTTGAAAACTTTGAATATCATTTGAATTTGTTTTTACTTTATTTTGTTTTGGTTTTCGATTTTATTTTTGAAGAAAATTAATTTATTTTAATTAACTTATTTATGTTATCAATATGAACTATTTTCTTCACTATTACAAAGTAAAACACTTATTTTCTGTTCAGTCCTAATGTGAAAGTTTTATTTTTCAAAAAGAATAAAGGTAGATAAATCATTAGAACTGAACAATAGGTATGTTTTCTGCCTAATATGTAGATTTGTTAATTATTCTGTGATTTTTAACTAATAAGAATAATTATCACCGAATATCCAACAGGTTCAAGGTTTCAAAGTATACTGCATATAAAATTGTAAAACAAATCTGTAGAATATTAACATTCCTGAGTAAAAAATATATGTGTTGCCCGATATGAATAAACTAGAAGATATCGTTAAAGAATACAATAATAAGCAAATATTACCAAATGTTACTGGAACGGTTGATGGCAAGCACATAAAAATTAATGCATCAAAAAATTATCCAGCACCACCCAATGATAAAACAAAAGTTTCCACTAAGCTCTAAGCCGTATAAACTTATGCTAACGTCATATTCTTAGATGAATCAAAATTTAATTTGATGGGGCCGGATGAAGCACTAAAAGTTAGGCGTAAAATGGTTAACAATAAAACGCAAACTCTGTACAGTATTGACATACAATTTTTCTTAGTGTTACAAACGCAGTGATAAATTTATAATACACTCCAAACATATGAATGGTGCAAAAGACATTTGTGGCATTATTTTCGCATGGAAAATTTTAAACCCTTCGCAAAATAATGTACGTGCATATGCAAAATGAAAACATTTCAAGAATGTTGGATTTGGAATTTTTACAAGAACTTTCTTTCGAAAATTTCCTTCAAAAATAAAATAGTATTTTTTGCAAATAAGGAAACATGAATTTTGTATGCACTTAAATTTGCTAGAATATTTCATTGCTGCAAAATGGAATTTTTGAAAACATCAAAAGCGCAAAAGGATATACGTATAGATTATATGTAAATACGTAATGATAAAATAATAAAATTTTATAAATCATTACAATGGCGCCACAAGTGTGAATTATTTACACATAATGAGAAGACACTTTCCTAATTTTGTTATTACTTTGTTATTTTTACGATTTTTCTCTAGCAATAAGAAGATATTAACCCTCTTTTAATGTAAATGTTATTAAACTTTTATTGAAGAGAATTTTTTTCGTTTATATTTATATTGGGTGATGCGACATCGATTGCCAATATATATCTTGTTAAAATCTGTAAATAAAAAAATTACCGTAAAATTGAAATGAAATTACGAGCTTATTGATTGATTCGATATGTAATAATTATTGAACCGAAGGGCATTTGCTTTTGCTCAGCACGAAGTTCAATAAAATAAATTAACATTCTGTTTTTAGGTTTCAGAAGAGTGAGGGAAAATAGCGATAATATTGTTTTGTTTTTCTTTTATCGTATTTGTTTTGGGATTTATGACACCTCATATTACATACGTATAAATGTATATACATATACATATGTGTATATTATGAATTTGGAACTTTTATACTCGTCTCCTAAATTGTTATAATATCATTGTGTGTACAAAAAATTTAACGTAAAAATTTAATATGCATTATTCTTTAGGTCGTAAACCAAAAGATATTTTTCATTATGTATGTATGTGTGAGTATATTAATTTGTATATGATTTGTACGAATGAATGTTCTAAGGGTATTATAATTTTACCACTTCGCTTGTAATCCTAAGAAATAGACTAAGATATGGACATAAGTTATGTCTGTAGTTTGTCCGATATACATGATAACATGGATTATTTTACCATGTAAAAATATATGCGAAACAATACTACGAAGTTGTATCAAGACCTGTACTGAGATGGAAGAACAATAATTACATTATTACGAAATTCCATGTAACTACTTTTATTTCTATAATCGGTAGTAGATTAATTTCAATTAATTTTTGAAAAATTAAAGTTAAAATATAACAACATATGGTTCAATATTGTGTTCCCATAGAGGGAAATTGGTTGTCTAAGGCATGGTTAAACTATGCTCCGATATATTTCTGCATTAACAAAAAAAAAGAAATTTGAATTTACGCACTTTCTGTGTATTTTTGTGATTAATATATTTTTCCTTTCATTGAAACAAAATTGCACTACAATTGCTTTGCAACAAAAACTTGAAATTTATTTGAATTGTGTTAAAATGTTTATAATGAATATGTGTGTATCATATTTTGAAGCTCTTACAGTTTCAGAGAAATCAGATACCGAAAATCGAAACTCTATTAATTTAGAAATGTTATAAAGCTTGAAACACTAAGGGAAGAAAAAATGAAATGGATTAGTTACTGTAGTCTAGAATCGGCCCTTTTTGTGTATTTGCGAAATTTGGAAAATGACACAAAGAAAAAGTAAACAACGAGCATATTTGTTTTCTAAATTTTACTGGAAATGGTCTTAAAGGTGCTATTGGAAAGTGAAAGACTCCTATATACACTATTGAAAATGTTTAAGTAGCATACATGAAACTTGGATTCACTTTTACAAAAAGTACATATGCGTTACTGTTACACAGGGGCCCAAAACCGTACTGTCACCTCCTAGTGGTGGGCCCCGGTAATGGCGGAGGATAAAGGGGTGATTGAAACGATCAAAGTTACGTTCGTGTCGTGGTCATGTCTCGCGGCGAGCCTCTTGCTTTGTGAGTTTCAGCCCTATATCTATACGTCAGCTGACGACAGGCGTCCCAAGTCAAGGTGGAACAGCATATGCCGATGACTGCGTGGCTAAGGGGGAGCTTAGTCGTTAGTATGCGGACTCTGGATACCAGGCGCCCTCCAGTTTAAATAAGCCTTCCCATGGTATGCCGGGCTCTGCCATGGGTGACTTTACTTTCCCGCGCTACTCGTGGGACAGAAATGGAAAACAACAACAACAACAACAAGACAAATAACAACAGTGACAACAACAACAACGACACTAAGGACAACATACCACTTAGTGCTCAAGGGTCTTCGGAACCAGAGCTTCTCTCAACTGACGCAGAGGAGGAACTCCTTCTCACGCCAGTGGAGGAAAAGGCGTCGCCTCCGATGGAGACGGATAATCAGGATCCTCTTGGACCTATTATCCAAAAAACTGAGGAGGACCTGAAAAGGTTGGACATCAGGGGAAAAAAACAATATTTCTCTGGTGCATCCAAGCGGCGTATCGCGGCTTATATCAGGGATGGCATGTCCCCAGAGGAAGCTCGCAGATACGAGAAGGAAAGGCTGGAAAAGCTGAAGGCCTGCGGATCGGTTGTTGTGGCCGACCATCCCCAAAAGAGGGAAAGGTCGGAAAGCAACACCCCTGATGCAGGGCCCTCAAAGAAGAGGTCGATGAAGGGCAATGTTGAGGAAAAGGTCCCTGGGAACATTCCTCAACAAAACCCGAAAATGACTTCTTATCGGGATGCAGTAGCACAGGTCAAGGTGGCCATCACTCATAGACTGCATCCAGAGGAAAGGCTATCCGAAGTCCAGATGGGGAAAATCAAAGTAGCCATCATGGATGAAATGGATAGGGTTGTGGACTCTCATCCACAATTCACTGCAGCGTTGCAAAGGGACGGATGGATATCCGTAACATGCAACAATCAAGACACCAGGGAGTGGATAACCAGTGTCTGCAGGAAGATAAAGCCTTGGGACGGTTGCGATGTCGTGGTACTGGATGGCGACAGCATGCCCAAACAGCATGTCTGCGTCACCTACGTACCAAAGGACGAGACAACCGTCAGTCTCTCCAGGGACAAATTTCTAAGTAGGATAGGGAAGCAAAATCCCAGCCTCAAGATAAGTTCCTGGAGGGTGCTGAGGATGGATAAGGAAAAGGACGGGGGCTGCTCCATCACCTTTTCCGTGGATGATTCCGGATTGGAAGATCTACGGAAAGCGGAGTTCCGACTTTTCCTGAATTTCTTCCGTGTTACCGTTCGGGTTAAAGGAAGAAAATCCTCTCAAGGTGCTGGCGGCAGGGCAGGACAAAATAAAAAACCAGTGCCCACCGCGACAACGACAACGACGAGCACTTCAGGCCAAACAAAAGAGCCAAAACTCATTGGAAAGTCTGAAGTCGCTCCGAAAATGGCGGCAAGGGAAACGGAAGGACCATCGACCAGCACGCCAAATACAAGCGTCCCGGGGGAACCAAAAGGGCTCAAGCCCATTGGGAAGCCCGGAAATGCTTCGGTATTTGCTGTTGGAGGGGCTAGCGTGGCACCTGGGGCGGCAAAAGAGGCTGTGGCAGGGCAGGCGCCCACCAAGATGTGTAAAAAGGCGAAAATGGGAGGTAAGGCTCATGTAAAGCCTTTGTCTAAAGGGCCAAAGCCCATAGACAAGAGCCTGAGGAAATAATATGGCTGTGAGGTGCATCCAAATAAATCTACAGCATGCTAGGGCATCTACTGATGTTCTGGCTCATAGATTTATGAAGGATCACCTCGATATCGCCCTTATCCAAGAGCCTTACATAGTGAAGGATCAGGTTAAGGGCCTAACAGGTGAGCTATTGTATGGTAATACAACTGGGGGCAGGCCTAGGGCTTGCATCTTATTTAGTAAAAAGCTAACGTATTTTCCCATTCCAGATTACTGTTCTAAGGATCAGGTAGCTGCGTTGGTGAAGGTGAAGTCCTGCGGGGGCTGGACAGAGTTCATTGTGTGCTCATCCTACCTCCCGGGGGACTGTGCCCACCCGGACGAGCAACTGAAGGATCTAGTGGACTTTTGTGGAAGGAGGAACTTCCAACTTATAATAGGAAGTGATGCCAATGCCCACCACACCGTCTGGGGAAGCAGCAATATAAACAAAAGAGGTGAGTGCCTACTTGAATTTATATATAGCAATAAATTAATGATTATGAATGAAGGCAATAGGCCGACATTCATAAATGCAATTAGGGAAGAGGTCCTTGACATCACCCTTTGCACTGAATTTATCGGCAGTAGGGTTGGTGGATGGCATGTCTCAAATGAGACATCCATGTCCGATCATAGGCAGATTAGGTTTGATATCATGGTCTCCGGGGGCCTGGCAGAAGAAATATATCGGGTGCCCCAATCCACAGATTGGAGTCAATTCGAAACGCTCCTCATGGATGGGATTAGATCCGTTCCTGCTTCTGTCAGAACGGTGATGGATATCGAACTGGCCAGCGAGGCCCTGACGGCGGCTATTACTAATGCCTATCACGGGAGCTGCCGTGCTAAGCCGAGGCGGAGCAATAGGAAGTGCCCGTGGTGGAATGAGGAGCTTTCAAGGCTTAGACTAAAGACCAGGAAGCTATTCAATAGGGCCAAAGCGTCAGGTTCGTGGGAAGAGTATAAGGACTCACTCACAAAATACAATAAAGAAATTAGGAAAGCGAAGAGAATCTCGTGGAGGGCGTTCTGCAAGGGCATTGATGAACTCCCCAGCAGTGCGCGTCTTCACAGGGTGCTTTCCAAAAAGTATGCTAGTAGGTTGGGCCTAATGGAACGTCCTGATGGCTCCATGACTGAGAACGGAAGGCAGACGTTGGAGCTTATGGCGTCAACGCACTTTCCTGACTCGGAGATTCTTCGGAATCACTCAAATGCAGTCATCGAACCGGGGGCACCCTGGCCCAGGAGGGATGACTGGCAACGATACCGTCTAGTCTTCACGATGGGCAGGATTAGATGGGCTGTTTTCTCTTTCAGGCCCTTCAAATCTCCAGGTGATGACGGGATATATCCTGCATTTTTGCAGAGGGGTTTCCAACATATCGCTAGAGCACTGTTGGGAATTTTTCGCGCCAGCTATGCGTGGGGTTACATCCCTCAGGCATGGAGGGTGGCTAAAGTGACGTATATTCCGAAGGTGGGTAAGCGACCAAGCAACCACCCAAGGTCTTTCCGTCCAATCAGCCTTACTTCTTTTCTATTGAAAGCAATGGAAAAAGTGATTGATAGGTTTATACGGGACGGTGCACTGGGAAGCAATCCCTTGCATGAATCTCAATACGCCTATCAGTCGGGAAGGTCTACTGTACTCGCTCTGCAGAGTCTGGTGGGGGTCCTTGAAAACTCACTGGAAGTGCGGGAGGTAGCAGTTGGCTGCTTCCTTGATATAGAGGGAGCTTTTGACAACACCCCATATCATGTCATCTGTGAGTCGTTGCACAAACGAGGGATTGATGCGACGACTAGCAGATGGGTCAATCGGATGCTACAGGATAGGATTATTAAGTCCACCATAGCTGACGATATACTCTTCATCTCCGCTGCAAAAGGATGTCCGCAGGGCGGGGTTCTTTCGCCCCTCCTGTGGTCCATTGTAGTGGATGATCTAATAGCTGCTCTCAGGGGCTCCGGGGCGCGTGTCTGGGGATACGCTGACGATGTGGCCTTCGTCGTGCGGGGAAAATTTGAGAGCACTATTTCTGATCTTCTACAGCAAAATTTACGTGTTGTGGAAAGGTGGTGCAAAGGCGTTAAGTTAAATATAAATCCAAGCAAAAGCACTTTGGTCGCCTTCACCAGACGCAGAAGCAGGGACAGATTAACGAGCCCAATTCTGTTTGGTGAACGTATTAATTACTCGAGGGAGGTGAAGTATCTGGGGGTAACCCTGGATGATCGTCTCTCTTGGAATACCCATATCGATAGAGTTATCGGGAGAGCTACGGCGGCCTTGTGGACGTGTAGGAGCTTCATCGGGGGGACCTGGGGAATTAGTCCCAGAATAGCACTGTGGCTATATACGGCCCTTGCTAGGCCCATCGTCACCTATGCGTCGATTGTGTGGTGCCGTAAGGCTCAGCAGGCGGGTGTGCGGGCCAAGCTGGAAAAGCTACAGAGGCTGGCCTGCCTGGGAGTGACCGGGGCGATGCGGACGGCTCCCACCGCTGCATTGGAGGTGATGATCGGATTGCCGCCACTGCACCTCCATATATTGAAGGAAGCTCGG
Source organism: Condylostylus longicornis (assembly GCF_029603195.1). Classification (NCBI taxonomy): domain Eukaryota; kingdom Metazoa; phylum Arthropoda; class Insecta; order Diptera; family Dolichopodidae; genus Condylostylus; species Condylostylus longicornis. Next base: position 12,308,174 of record NW_026577973.1, on the reverse strand, counting down.
CTGGTGACTTACCGACTTCTCTCTGGCGAGGACGGGGCAGGGCTAAAGTTGGCCCACAGAACTCACAGAGACTTCATTGAGGGCGATCCGATTCTAAGGATAACCATGTCAGATACCTGTCTGCCGCGGTACAACTTCGACCACAAGTACAGGGTTCTGTTTCCTGATCGATGGACGTGGGATCGGGGTGGTCCGGTACTTAGGTCGGGTTCGAGCGTGTGGTATGCGGACGGATCCAAAACGGAGTCGGGTGTGGGCTCGGGCGTATACGGTGTCCGCCCGGACACGCGTGTATATGCAACCCTTGACCCGTATTGCACAGTGTTCCAGGCCGAAATACATGCAATAGAGATCTGTCTGAGAATCAATTTGGAAAGGGGGTATAGAAACCGCACCATCTATGTGTTCTCAGACAGCAGGGCTGCACTGCTGGCGCTCCGTTCAGCTCAGGTTACATCCAAGCTGGTCTGGAGCTGCCTTGCTGCACTTATGGAATTGGCATCGGAAAACAGAGTGATGCTCATTTGGGTGCCGGGCCATAGTGGCCATGCGGGCAACGAAGTTGCCGATGAGTTGGCGCGGAGGGGATCTGGGGCTGCCTTTGTGCAGCCGCTGCCTTTCTGTGGTCTGCCTTCTTCCGCCGTGGGGGCCAGGCTTGCCTGCCTACTCGCGGCGGAATGCAGTCGTCACTGGCGGGACACGAAAGGGTGCCGTCATGCGAAGGTGTTTGTTCCGGCGTGCTCCGGCGGATTCGCTGCGGAGTTGCTGGGGATGAGCAGGAGCCGGGTTCGCACTATTGCGAATTTCTTCACGGGGCACTGCCCGGTGAAATACCACCTGCACAGGCTGGGGAAGTCGGGCTCCCCCCTGTGCAGATTTTGTGGGGGTGGCGATGAGACCGCCGTGCACATTCTCTGCGACTGTCCGGCACTGGCTGTTCGGCGCCGCAATTGTCTTGGACGTGGGTCCCTAAGTGTTCGGGAACTATTGTCCAACTCCCTTAGGGATATCTCCGGCTTTGTGATTGGGACGGGGATATTATAGACGGGAGGGTGGGGTGGCTACAATAAGTCAGAAATGGCTGCGGTGGCTTGGGGGGATGCTCCTGTCCCCACTCAGTTCCCTTAGGATCTACCATCTACCATCTACTGTTTACATATAGACATTACATAAAAAAATAATTAGAACAGTATTACGTAATTACGTAAAATTATGTTTTACAAATTATTACGTAATTTAATGAGGTTATTCTAAATAATAATAAATTACAATAATACTTATAATAAACCTCATACTAAACAAAATATTATAAAGTGAATTGTGAAAAATATTAAAAACAATGCTTAACACTAAAAAAATCTCAAAACAAAAAGCAAAAAAAAAGTGTGAAGTTCACTCCTTCAACATAATATCATCATATGACATATACGCATCATATAACAAAAAAAAAGTTCAAAGGATACGTATTTTGTGCATCAAATATGTACACATACCCTTATAAAATATAACACTTCATACATAGGCATAAAACCTACAGAAAAGAAAAAATTATTTTATAACACCCACTCACTTCGCACTTAATTATAAGCATTTTCATAATATAAAGGACATCAACATAAGTGTGAGGATTTTAAGTTAATTAAAACAACATAAACACATTAGAGAGCCCACAATGGTAACAAATATAAAGGATAAAAAGAAATATGTAATTGAGAAAAAAAGAATAATATTCAAAAATAGAAACCCCATTTCAGGTATTTTTATTTATATTATTATTTTAGGGTACAAAAAGCAAAAATTTGGAACGAAAACTTGATATAAAAATAAAATTGCAAATTGTATTTGTAATTATACTTTATAAATATTTTTATTTATAAAAATTTACACATAATATAAATAGCAAATAAATAAAATGAAATAAAAGCTATTTTTAGTAGATAAGAGAAAATTTAATTAGAGTGATGAAACCCGAACAAATTTTCTAAATAATCCTGGATTTTGAAAATAATTAGTTACGGTTTGGTTTTTAAACTTCATGAAATAGGTTTTGAAATGAAATGAAAGTAGAACTATTAAATATAAGTGTTTGTTGAGGATTTTGGATATATAAAAATTTGAGATCCTGATGATTCAAAGCACGAATATAAAAATCTGGCTTCTGATGATATCAAAAAGCTTCAGCACTTTCGTTGATTTATTCTGGTAAAGCTTCCCTAATCCACATAAACTGCAGCACCAAATTTTGAAAGTTCAATTTTATTAAGGGTAAGTTCAAATACATGTGTCGATTAATTTTTGTATGTCAATAATTTGACGTAAAAAATATTGTCTTCAATTATTAATATTTATGCCGTAATTTTGAGTTACAAAAGTTCAAAAGTACCTATGCAATTGTTCCTGTGATAATGAAGGTATCGATTAATTTTTTTTTTCGAATATTTTTAATTTAAGTATAGCTATTAAATAAAAAATACATCAATGTCAATATAAAATTTTACTGTTCTTCTTGATGATTAAATAAAAATGAAATAAAGTTAGGTCAAACCAATGGTTTTCAATGTAGCACTTTTTGTTTCAACAAGTGAAAATACTGCTTTTAATACAATCTACTATTACGCATCATTAAAATTACTTTCATTTATGTAACGAAATTTTTTAAAAATTGCATACATTTAGGATGAGACAAAAAAAATGGACAGGCGCTTTAATATAATGCTCGAATTAAGGATTCATTGTCTGAGTTAATAAAAATAATTACATTTTTTAATGGCATAACATTTACCATTAGCTTTCTGCATTTATAGAAATTTTGAAAATCTGTCACTTTCAAGAGGCGGTTACTCAATAGGAACGGATTTTAGATAACGGTAAATTTTAACGACCATTTTGATTTTTTAAAGTTTAATGTCGCGGTAGAAGAAGTCAGTCTACTATTCTCGGTTTGCAAAATTTGAAAAATGCATGTAGTTGCCTACAATAAATAGTTAAATAAAGTTGGGTCAAACCAATGGTTTGTATTGTAGCACTTTTCCCTTAAACAAGTGAAAATACTGCTTTTAAAAACAGTCTATGTATATCCACCACACTATTAAAATTATTTTCATTTATAAACGAAACTATTTCTAGGATTGCATATATTTAGGATGAACCATTTATGCAGTCTTTGAAATAAAGCAAAATTTAATATAAACAGGGGTTAACATAATGCTCGATTTTAAGGGTTAATTGTGTGAGTTAAGAAAAATAATTATATTTTTTAATTTCATGGAATTTACTGTTAACTTTTTGCGTTTATAGAAATTTGAAAACACTTGCGGTTTCAGAAATATAAGGTGTCAAAAATGCATATTTCACAAATTTCAAGAGGCCATAACTTGAGAGGGGGTGGAGATGGAAAAAAATTTTCTTCTAACGAAATGAACTACTTGTTAATGTCTAAAAGCTCCTAAAATTTCAAGCTTCCACAGGCTGGGGTCTAGAAGAAAAACGACATGAAAAATTTGGAAAAAAAGGACTTTAGATAACGGTAAATTTGAACGGCCATTTTGTTTTTCTAAAGTTTAACTATAGTATACCGCGGTAGGGGAAGCAAGTCACTGCCCTTCTGCGTTTGCAAAATTTCAAAAATGCTTATGGTTTCATTGCAACAAATAGTTAAAAAGGGCCATTTTTAGGGTTTTGGGGGGGTATAACTTCTAGAGGGGGGGAGATAGGTAAAAATTTTGTTCTACGAAAATAAGTTTCTAGTAAAGATCTATGTACGTATTAAATTTCAGCTTCCTATCTTTAAGAATGTAGAAGTTTTGTAAACAGACACACGGACAGACGGACGGACGGACGGACGGACGGACGGACAGACGGACGGACGGACGGACGGACGGACGGACGGACAGAGTGAAACTAATAAGCACTTTTTTCAAAAAATTTTTGGAAAAGTGCTAAAAATGGCATTTTTAGGTTGTTTGGGTACTATATTTTAGAAGGGGGGTTGGACGAGGAGAGGAAAAAGTGTTCTTCTACGGAAATAAGTTTCTATTAAAGACCTACGTACATACGAAAACGTACCTTCTATTTTCAAGGGTATAGAAGATTTGTTAACATATCCAAGGACGAACAGAGGGAAACTAATAAGCATATTTTTAGAAAATTTTCTTTGTAAAAGTGCTGAAAATTAATCAAGTAAATAGTATAAATTTTATGACGTCTATTAATCGATTAACAATATTAATTGCCAACATTTTGTATTTGCAATCTAATTTTACTTTGCCATGTGTTTAAAATATTTTGTTCTTTTTTGTAGGTTTTATTATTTACGATGACGTTTTCCATAAAATTTTCTTACGTCACTATAAAGGTGACCTTTTTGACTTAAAATTGTTTGAAAAAAGTATGAGAATCACGCAATGTAAGGAAGTGTGTACCAATTTATTTTTTCATGTATATATTCTAAATTATTCAGGATATAAGTAGGCCTATATAAATTGTTGTCGGGTTATAAAATTGAAATCAATCAAATGCAAAAAAAAATACATTTGGCTTAAAACCCATTTAAAGTTTTTTAATTGTTTGTTATTTTTCTGTGTAATTTCACTGCTTCATTTCCTAAAAATTTTCACAACTTAGTTTGGCGATTTTTTGCAAAACAATCTTTTCAATTCTTTTTTAAAAAATTTTGAGTTTTTGTTAATTTCTAATTAATAACAGTAACAATATTAAAATAATGCTTTTTTCTTCCACAACTTGCCAATATTTCTGGTATTTTTCATATCTGTCATCGTTAACGATATTATTGAGTTTCTTTCTTTTAAATATTTAAATAGTACACTTAGTTCCTGCCAATCAATTTTATAATACTTGTGGAAAATAGTAGTCCGTTTGATAATTCCGATTCCAAACTGACAGACGCGAATTTGGCCAATTTTTATCGTTTATTCACGATTATATATTACTTTAGCATTAAAATAAGAGAAAAATGGAATTATTGATCTTGAATATTATTGCCGAAAACCATAATATTCTGTATGAATTATTTAGTTACAATTTTTTTACGTATAGTATATAATAACATTTTCCTTTTTGATTCTTCTTCTTTGATTTTTCTTCTTGGACAAAATATTCTGCATATGATTTTCACGCATTTGTTAACGAAGACAAATCCCGCTTCCGTAAAGAAGCACCGACTTAACAACTGCGTTAAATATCCTAATTTTGGTGTTGCATGATATGTGAGCCAAATGCACACCTAGCCTTAGCAACCCTATTCTCTATGTCTTCAGAAACTCCCCCATCCGCTGTTATTTCGTTCCCAGATATTTAAGTTCTGGTATTTACTCAATCTGATTACCTTGTATTTAGAGGGGAACTTCACTAGCGTTGTTAATTCTCATCAGCTTGGTTTTTTCTATGTTTATTTTGAGACCGATTTTTTCTGTTTTGTTTTTTCTGATTTATAATGAGCTGCATGTCTTCGGCCGAATGAGCCAGAAGTACGACGTCATCGGCATTTCACAGGATTTATCTAACACCATGATGAACAACAACAGGGACAGCGGGCATCTTTTTCTGACTCACTTGTAGGCACGAACTTTGATAATATTAAAAATAAATTTAGAATTATGGCAAAAACATTTAATTTGAGTTTTATGTAATAATTTTTTGATATATAATATAGAAAAAGTGACTCACCTAAAAAATATAAAAAGTTTAAAAAATGAGGTTATTTTTTAAAATTCTCATTTAACCTATTAGGGTTTAAAAATAGCAAAATTGACACTTTGTGAAATCCTCTAATGTAAGAGAATAAATATTTATGTAAGAGAATGTGGATTTTTTCTGAATCCACATAAATTTGAGTTTTCATACTTCATTCAAATTATTTTCTGAAAACGAAAATTTTAAACTCACTGTTTGCTTCCTTTATCATAATATAACATAAAGAATATTTTCTTTAGCTAAAGAAATAGAATTATTACTAGAAAGTGTTTACAAGTTAAATATGATTAGAAATTTAGCTCACAGGAGAAAGTTGTACCGCACATAGTTAAAAATAAATAAAAGAACATTTTTATCCATTTATCTTTTGAACGTGATTGTTGTAACTTCGGATTAAATCATCATCATTAGTATACTAATAGTTTTTAGGTTGTATACTAACATAAATAATCTATGATGTCATAACAACATATGGTTTTAATGTAATGCCATATTAACAGTTTTGTGTGCATAAATATACAAGTATAAATAATACTTATGTACATACCTACTTAGAATTTATGTGTTTCACAAAAAGGGCCCGCAATTTATAACTAAACTATGTAATATTATGTAACGATAATTTTACTATAATATATTTACTAAATGATTTACTAAGTAAATATTATGTAATATTATTAATAATTAAGGATATAAGTACATTTGTAATATATAAGTATGTACAAGTATACATATTTTATTTTGGAACGTTTAATATTATGTACATGAATAACTGATTTTGAACATTTCACAAAAACAAAAATTAAGATAAAATATAAAATCAAGGGAATAAAATAGTGCTAAAGAAATTCATATAGATATATTTGTGTAACTCTTGATCCAACCACAAAAACTGATAAGATATACGAATGTTAAATTATTTTAAGTTATCTTTTAAGAATATGGTCGTCATCTTTTGAAAATAAACTGATTTTATGTGTACCTTATAGTTATCATTCCTAAAAGATATTCCATTGAAATGTACTTGAAGTTATTTTTTGTCCTGTATTTCATGTCTTGTAGCAAAATATAGCAATTTATGCTGGGTGTTTAATAAGCCTGTCTTTATTTTTCATACCAAGAACATGTTGAATATACATACATTGAAAAAATAACAAATAAATTGCCATATTATAAACGTTATTAAAATAATATTCAATACTATTAAGAATTTGAGGGAAATTTGCTTCTTTATAAACCTTGGAAAATATTACTAATTCGTTCGGTTTTTTTATTTTCTCTTATTTTCTTGTTGGTTAAAACGTGATAGAATTACAAATGATAAAAGCTCATCGGGATTATTTGTGGTTTAGATTTCTCATTTTCTTGTTTCTATATACTGCATACTTATACATAATATAGTAGAGTGGAAATTATAGAATTTTTTTCCTGTGAACATTTATCTTACGTATATATGATTATTGTAATATATACAAGTATATAATATAGCATAGATCCATAGAATATATTACAAGAGGATGTGAATATGTGCGTATAAAATTTCAAAGGCATACTTGCACTTGAACTGAATATAAAACATATAGCATTAAATCATTACTATTTCATAGTCAAAAACTAATTCTATATTATATATAGAATTAGTTTTTATATTATAACTATGAATAGAATCTAGAATATATTATGTACTCGTACCTTGAAGTCTTAACTACATTCTACAATACAAAAAAAATTGCAATCAATTGAAATGCTAAAGATGAACTGTTAATTAATATTAAGCTCATTTGGTTTCCAATTTCATGAAACTTTTTGTCACTATAAAAAGAAACTACGTAAATAGAAGATATTGAAAAATTTAATTGTTCTGTATGATTTGTGCTTTGTGATTACTACAGTGATATAGATCAATCGTTTAGCTAAAATTTCAAAGATATTCTAATGAAAACTTAAATCGTATAACAAAAACTTAAATCGGAAAAATAATATCTGACCATATAATTAGAAAATAATATTCTACACTAATTCTATAATATTTTATTTGGATTATATTTTTCATAAGTTATTGGGGAATGTTAAATGACTGTTGTTTAACAATAAGGAAAAATATTAACAAAAAACTTTTTATATGGATTTCATAAATTTAAGGATTAAAGTTTCGTATGACATTAAAAAAAGATTTTATTTCGGATTAGTAAAATTTTTTTTTGCAAATAAAATAATCCAACTATAATTCTGATATCTCATTTAATATCTTTCTTAATATTCTTGATCATTAGTTTCTAATGTAAGGACATTTAAAAGACATTTTTATGTTAGAGAATTATAAAATATAACACTTATAATATTTTTCTAAAATATTGTTTTTATTTGAGTAAACTACCAATTAGAATCTGTGTAACTTTTGATATTAAATAATATTATTGTTGAACAAATTAAAAAACTACCATTCTTTTTTCCTCGAGAAATAATAATAAAAGATTTGCTTAAAGTTTATGTTCACTTTTAATTGATGTGTTTCAGAAAATTTGCATGTGTGCAAATGAAATGCAAACAAAATGTTTTTAAACAAAAAACCATAATGACAATTCATGCAATTTATTGCTGAAAAATTTTTGCCTCTTGTGCACATCTTGCTAAATATATTAGCAATTAAATTTTTGGTTAAATAGTATACGAGAATACAATAACAATATACAACAAAAAATTGAATGAGAAAAGACTAAAAATTAAAATTTGGCGGCCTGATAGGATTTTTATCTCATTCATCTTTTTGAAGAACCTTATTCTGAGTAGTTCCTAACATTGAAATCATCTTAATTAAAATTCCAGAGTTCTGTACTTTTATCTTATTTAATATTTTTTTACGATTAAAAATCTTATAATTGAATGATTCATTGAATGATTCAAATACAGGAGGATTCTTATTTTATAAAAATATCTTCTTTATAATTCTTATTCTAGATATTTCAATTGCTTAAAATCTAGTTATTACTATTTTTTAATAACGTAACGGCGTTACATTCTTGTGTAAGAAATCTTTTAAAAGATATTCTTTTGAAAGGCATAATTATCCCATTTAAGATGGTTTTGAAAGGATTTTAACGTAAAGTCTTTGAAAATAGTTTTTATCTTGAATATTCGGATTGATAGCAGAAATAATATAACTTAATAATTATATAATTCCAATAAGAACCTTAATATACTTGATACTGTCCCCTATATAATACTGAAGTCGGTCAAGTTAACTTTCGGCAATAGGTTTTCATGTTTTTTATAGCGCATGCAGGAATAACACATATGTAAATATTCATGTTGAGTATACAAGTATTTTTTATACAGGTATTTTAAATTCCCTCCACCTATGCATAATTTTAATGAATCTACACATTATACATGCATGAACAATTGTTTTTTGCCATTTTATTAAATTTTTTGTGTCACACTTTTTACACATGTACATAAACAAAGTATGTACTCGTATACATGTACATAGCAAAGAGAAATACTGAAGGTTTTTTATATATTTGTATATATTATTATGCACATTATACACAATATGCATACATGCTTACATTTTATATCAAATCATATTTAATATTCATAATTATAATAAAAATATAAAAAAAAATTTATTAAACAAATTTAAATTATACAAAGCAAAAAAAAATCATTGTTATGAAAAATGAAGGTTGTATTAATTGTGTTTAAACACATTATATCTATATAAGTACCTACACATACCTATATAATACAAACATAAATGAAAGTTAAGATCTTAACTTAATTAGAAATCCTTTTTGTATAGTAATTAGAATACAAAAATACAAGTATGGAGAATGAACAATAAACAAGAGAACAATAATAAAAATGAAAAGTTTTTATGATAAAACAATACCATAAAAACCAGACATGGCTCTGAGCTGATTGGCGTCCTAAGCACTTTTCTAAAAGTGCACTCCTACTATCCTCACCACCGCTTTCGAAGCATTGAACAAGATTCAATAAACATTGTACATTGCGAATAATAATTCACTTTCTTGTAACTTTATTAGGCTGAATGAAGACTAGTCATAGAATTAAAGTCTGAAATTAAAATTTGAGCTTATTGTTTTCCAATATGTCCATGTATAGGTACAATTTTGCTGTAACTAGAAAAGAAAACATTTTTGGAAAATACATAATTGAAGAAGTTGGAAAAAATTTTTATTTTTCAAAATTTATTTTTTTTCCTTAATTTTCAATGGTGCCTCAGTTTTTCGGCACTTATTTCAAATGCTTATTTTGCATATATGTTGGATCCGGCGCTGATACGACCACATACTATACGTAAGTATGGGTAAATTAATATTCATTTTAGGACATGTTCTACTTTTTTAAGAATTTTTATTACCCTTTTTAAAATTAAACAAGAAAAAAGAAAAACGAAAAGATTTAAAATTTTTTCCTGTACAATGCCTTAAGCTAAGTAATAGCAACGCTAATATAATTAAATACGGCTTGAATTAAAAAAGAACAATTTCCTAGCTAATTAAAGAATAAAGAGTTTAACACCTATTATGCGTAAAATTTTGAAGCCCCAGTTTTCTTAAGTATAAAAATGAGAAATTAAAAAAAAAGTTACAGCAACTTTTCCACTTCATGTTATCTATTGAAGAAGTTTTCGAGTTAGTCCCCAAATTTTTTCTTTGACTCGAATCATATTCTCTGTGATGTGCCGTTTTTGTTTTTTCGCATATTAATATTGTTTTCAGATTGTGTCAAAGTTCCTCAACAACAGTAATATTAATTGAAGTAAATAAAATCGTTCAAATAGTTTTCCTACCACAGCTTTACTATGCGCATTTTTCTTTATAATTGCCCGTGAATTTTGAAGAAATAATATATTTTAATCAGCAAGTGGATCCCATTTTATTGCTTTAAATCGAACTGTATGAAATATTTTATGCAGCAATCAATCATGGTCCTATAGCATGATTTAATATTGTATGTAGCATCGCTGGAATCCTACTGTCAATCTGTGTTTGCTATTGTACTTTCCTTTTCTTTCCAGTTTCATCGTTTCTATACTATTGAAAGAGAAGATTTTACATTTAAAATTCCTAGAAAATTACATAAAAACGGAAAGTACATGTAAATTTTTTTTTAATTGAATTAAGGTTAAAAACAACTTTTCACGCGTAGCGTTATTTTTATAAAAGAAATTTCGAAATATTTACAACATCGGAATCTATTTTCGGAAATAATTTTTATATTCAATATTTAAACTCTTAGTATATAGTACGCGAATATATGCTCCATAATAATTTGTAAATGAAAAATATTTGTAATAAAATAAATAATTGTATTTTGTATATAGTGTTGTACCATGTACATCCATTTTTTTCATATATGTCTTTCATCTGTTCATATTTTATTTACATTTACTTTTTAGTTTTTTTTTTTTGATTCAACACAACCGACAGTGAACTTTTTCTGAACTTAATTAACTGGAAGATATATTATTCACGTTGAAATTTTAATTGAATCAATTATATATATATAGAAATGTCCTTGAAAAAAAATGTATGTACCAGCTATTTGTATGAATATATTTTAAATCTATATATAGAGGGTGATTCAGAAAGGTATTCAACAACTAATTCCATTGGTTAGAGGATCGAAAATGGGTTAAATATTTGTTCCGGACTGGGACCCAAATATCAAGGATTTCCGAATTTCAGTGATTTTAACGAGATTTCACGGAATTTTTACTTATTCAAAGTTTTTGGATTATAACTTCCGTTCTTAAAAAGATAGGATCTTTAGACAAACAGTTTCTGAAATGCCTAATAAAGGGCCTAAAATAAACATGTTGCTTGATTCTAAATTTAACATACCTTCGGGATACCTAGCATTCGAACTTTAAGCAAAATCAAATTTTTCTCTTGTTTTATTTTTTTAGTATTTTCTAACTAGTTAATTTCTTAAGAAATTTTTTAAAACCTTGAAAATTTTTTTATAAAGTTTTGCCAAGCTGCAATTTATCAACATTTATCAACATCAAGAAAAAATTTTATGGTATAGAAAATTGAGCAATTTCCATATAAAGATTTTAAAGCCCCTATTTTTCACTGTTGTTGAGTTTTACTTATTTTAAGCGCTGTCAACTATCGTTAATTTTAGAGGAGGAGAGTGTTGTTTTGGATGAACCTCACGTTATTTTGTAAAAAATCTGAATTTTAATGTTTTTGCTGAAATCTAACTGATAATAATAAAATTGAAACGAAATTTTATACAAATTTTGAATTTGAAAAACAAAAATTGATTTTAAAAAAATTTGAAATTTTTGAAAAGAAAAACTAGAATTTTGTTCATTAGGAAAAACAAAAAAAAATCTAGTAATCAAAAATTTTTTTTCGAAACTTTTCTTGTTTAGAAAAATTATAGCTTTTTAATTTTTGCCAATTTTTGTAAGAAAAGGTACCTATATGGTTTGAAATTTTTAAATGCATTTTTCTCGCATTGGGTGCAATATAAAAATTTGAAAAAATAATTTTCGAAATCTAGACACCATTTGGCATCTGAAGTTGTTAAAATTATCCAGCTGGAGTGAATTTTCAAAGACATGCCGTATAAATTTTGACATTTATTTTAACAGAAAAAAATTTTTTTTTAATAGGAAAATTTAATTTTTTTGTACAAAATGGAGTATGTAAGTAATGGTATTAACATTATTAAGCTAATAAATAATTAATAAATAATTTAATGGGATTAATAAATTTCAAACATATTTTTACAAAATCTAGAATTGGCGTACGGTTAATGCAACTAGAGAGGTATTCCATAAGGCAATTAATTTAAAATATGCGATTGAATAAAAATAGATTCAAAAGAAGAAAAACATAAATTTTTTCCGAATTAGGTGAATTTCATAGGAGAATTTGTTGTTTGTGAGAAATTTGTAAATTTTTTGATAAAGGAATATTATTTTGAATTTAATTTTAGTTTTATCAACATCCGGTTTAATTTTAATTGAATTTCCGGCTAACAAAATTTAGTTTTTGTACTATATCTTATGTACCATAAAAATTTTTTTAATGTTTCACGACTCTATTCTAAAAAAATTCTAAAAAAAAATACAAAAATTTAAAAAATTTCTCGCGAAATAATCTAGTTAGAAAAACAGAATAAATAAAACAAGGAAAAATTTGATTTTACCTAAAGTTCGAATGCTTAGTATTCCAAAGGTACATAAAATACAGAATCAAGCAACATGCTTATTTTAAGTTCTTTACTAGGCCTTAAAGAATCTGCTTGTTCCCATCTTTTTCAGAATGGAAGTTATAATCAAGAAAACTTGGATAAGTAAAAATTTCGTGAAAATTTGTTAAAATCACTGGAATTTGGAAACCCTTGTGATTTAGCACTCTGTAGGGAACAAATGTTTAACCCATTTTCGGTCCTCTAACTAATGAATATACGAGTATTATTGTATACTTTTAAGAATCACCCTGTATACAAAACAACGAATAATGTGCACAAACATATCATGTAAATAACTATATATGTATGAAATATCAGTATAACTGTAAAATATATTCACGAGTTTTTATTTTGTAATTAAAAAGAAGGGAAAAATTATGTTCATTAAATATTATACAAGTGCAATGTTTATGTAAATTGAAATGGTGTTCAATATTTGTAATTTAACTTTATTATGCGAACGAAAACACTTTTTTTTTCATTTAGTATGGCCATAAAATATTTTTGCAATTGATACATTAAATGTATTACAAATATATGTTCATAACGTATATGAAAGTTTATTTAATGCACGTAAACACAGTGTGGGTACACTGTAAAAAATTTTAATTGAATTTCATATTACGATATTACGATATCAGCACAGTACAATAGATTTACTTAATTTTTGAGTCGAATTAAATTTTCTTACAAACATTAACTGCTTTATAGAAAGTAAGTTAAAATAAATAAGCAGAGTGAAGGTCGGAAGTTTGTTGTTTTAATTTTTATTTTAAAAATACAAAAAACTAATTACATAGTTTTGTAAAATTTATTGAACGGAATGTTGTGCATTTGATGAAAATGTCATTAGATGACAGAATGTGGTAGTGAAATTCACATTAAATTTCAATACCACTGTAATTTTTTCCTTGCTGTAAAAATTTCCTCTTTCTCAAATTGTTAAAATCGATATTGAAATTTCGATAATTATTGTCTTAAACTTAAATACTCGCAAATTGTTGGGCTTACTTATTTATTTATTTATTTATCAATCATATTTTTTCTCAATTTTCTAAGAAAATAAACTTCACCACACAAAATTTTGAATAATCAATCATTCATAAGAATTTCGAGAAAATTTTCAAGTAATTTTTACAGTGTACTTACACATGCATGATTATAATTTAAATGTTTGTACGAACAGTATAGTTATTAATTAAAATTATAATTTACTAAATATGTACGAGCTAAAAATTTTTATTTTCGAAAGTTTTCTGTAAGGTCAACTACATATGTCAAAATTGCGAAGGTTATAATTACTTGTTACATATTTTTTATTAATTTAATTTGAAAAAATGTTTAAAAATGAATTTAATTTTTTTTGCAAGTGAATGGTTTACAACATTTAGATTTCTTTTGCAATATAATTGTGGAGTTGAGCATAATATTACACGTTGTTTTCATTTCTAATTCAGTTTTTTACCGACTGCATTGCATACATCAAATTTCGCATGTTGAGCTATGTCGTAAATAAACTACTACTTGCTACCGGAAGTAACTGACGTACTTTTTACGAAATTGGGATGGCATAAAATCGAACTATAGTAAGAACCAAATTCACATTTTTCTAGGTATGTTAACGGTTAAAGTGTTTTTTTATTATCTTATGCAATATTTTTGCTAAACTAGATTCCTTAATTATGGTGATAGGATGAATTGATATGAAACAAAAATAAAAACGGTATCTCCTTATCCTTAAATGTCTTAAAACATTTACCGCGTTATCATCTTTTTAATAGTCATGTTTCAATCAAAAAAGGCAATAAATTCTAGCTCTAAATCAACTGTACGAAATAAACTCCTAAATTATTTTCTATTAAAATAAAATTAAAACTTCGTCAAATCAATTTACTTTTAATTTCTTTTTTGTTTAGGGTAACAACATTTAATTTACTTTCATCAACTATAAACCTTTTCTTTAATTACTTTTGTGTCATTGACGTAAAAACAAAACCTCTTATGTATACCTCAAATTTATGGATAAACAACAAATTTTTTACTATAATATTTAAACATACTCGTATTTCTAAGTTCTCTTATAGATAATATAAAACTATGACACATTGTTATATTATATTTATTGGGGTCTTAATGTCTGGTAAGGAAACCACGAACCACCTGAAAAATTAACACTTCACTTTCATTACGAAAATTATTTTTAGGGGTTTCCTTATTATTGTTTTTATTATTCATGGGAAAACAATTTTGATAAGGTAGAACACAAAACAAAAAAAACAGAAAGAAGAAAAGAAAATTGTTTACAAAACAAAAAGAAATAATTTTTTAACCTCAACTTACTCGAAAATGTGTTTGACTTTTTCTATATTTTATTAAATAATAAAGGATCTTCTTATACAAAGTTATATAACATAATTATACACATATATTCAAATAGTAAGTTGTTCATATACAATATATTAATATTATAGTCAAGCACTATGACAATAATATTGAGAGAAGAAAAGGTGGCTGAAACTATAATACCGGAAAATAAAAATAAAATCAAATGTAAATCTACTTATCCGGAAAAAAAGGATAGAAAAATTGTGAAAAAAGAAAAACTAAAGATTAAGGTCGCTCTCTGTTGTAATACTGAAGTCTAAAAAGAATATGAATATAAGGATATATTATAAGGATATTTTAGTTTTTCATATTTAAATATAGTAGTTTTACACGTATACACATGCCTCATTATCTTGTTTTGTTTGTTTTACTAAGTATATTTCGTATAATATAGAAAATATTTCTTATTCAAAAAGAAAAAGCAAAAGAAAAAGGGAAATATGGGATGCTAATTTGTAAATGAGAACATAGTATAAATGTAACAATGTATTACCCCCTCAGATATCTCTTATGTGTACCAGAAGGTTATAATATTTACCTATACTTTTTGTTTATCATATGTTACAATAATATTATAGGGTTATATTTACAGAGTGTGCAGACTATAAAAGGTAACACTTATCATAGAGAGGAATTAATAAAATTTTTTTGTATTAGGATTTATTTTAAGGATATTTTCGAATTATAGAGTAAGGGTTATGTAGTATTTTCAGTTAATTTGTTTTATGTACTTACTTTAGCTTAACCAAAATTTAAATTCAAGAATAGTGACACTTATAAAAGTAGAAATTCATCTCTAGTACAGCCAATTTATCAATGTCCACTTTATATCAAAGAATATTCATCGAGTACTTTTTCAATCACTGTAACCCTCATTACATACATTTATTATATATATAATATAATTTTATTTTATTATATTTTATTCCAAATTAAAATATACATTTTTATAAATAAATGATGTGAAAAAGTATTACATAACATTTAATAGGACTTTTCATATTCTTTTAAGATTGATGATGTATGGTAGACAGGTAATTGGTTAAATTTATTATATTATTTTTCTCACATATTATCCATATGTATATGTATATGTGTATTAATGTTAATGCCGAAAATGATGAGAAAAAATGAATAATTTGAATTTGTTGTATAGCACGAAAACAAAAACAATTTCTATACATTTATAAAATTTATAAAATAAAATAAAATATTATGAGGATTTTGATTGAATAGATATTATTATAAAACTAGGGCAACATCAGATGTTACATTTTCAGAATGTAAAATAAAAAACAAAACAAAAACGAAAAAGAAAAATATATAAATTATGCTGCACGTTTCTCTCCTAATATACACACATGTGTAAAAAAATTTTTTTTTGTACTAACAAGATTAATTTATTATATAAAATTTTTCCCTGAATCACCTTTAAATTTCATCATGACAGAACAAAACACAAATAAAACAGAGCTTCCATATATACACTGGTAAATGGAATCTAGTCCTATGTCTAAATATAGAAAAAAAAGGATCACACTTGTATTATAAATAATTCCACTTCTTGAACCATTGTACTTTTTTTTTGTTTTTTTTTGTAACAAAATCAAAAAGAGAAAGAAAATGTATGAAAATATTAAAATATGTAACAGTGAAAAGCATAAAATGATAAATTTTCGTAAATTTTCAAAAATTGTCACAATTTATCACCTTTTGTTTTTTTGTTACATACGTACGTACGTATTATAAACACAAAAATCATATAACAGAGAAACAGTAAACAAAATATTTTAAAATAATTTCGCTTAACAGAAACGACAAGAGAAACGACAAAAAAAAACGTAAAATAATAATCCGTAAAAGGATAACAATTGTTTTTCATAAAAACTGAAAAGGAAAAAAAAACAAAAATATGAGTATAGTTGTTTTGATTAACATTGAGGTATGCCAAACCCTATATTAGGATGTACAAACGTTATGTAAAGATTTTTATATTCATACAAGATTTTTTATTAATTTGTGCAAATTATGGCCGTAGGCTCTATTGTATCACCCACTACACATTTATTTTACATTTATTTAAATTTTAACTCTTGTTGCAAAATAAAAATTTGCAAATTTTTTGATTTGAAAAATGAATTTAGGACATTCTAAGCTATTTCAAATTACTTTCTTTAAAAGTAATCATTTTGTACTTGAATAAACTATGTTCCTGAAAAATATATGTAAAAATATGAAATGCATCCATATAAAATAATATTAAATATCAAGGAAAATGGTTTCTCTTTCAATATTTGACTAATTAAAATTCAAAGTGCTTTTCGGTCTTGAATATTGAACGATAGTTAATACTTAAGATTCAGTTGTATTTAAAATACGAATATCACAATGGGCAAATTGACAAACTGAAATAATGCCGTACACTTGCTAAATGAACCGTCGTATTCGTTGAGAATTAGGGATTCAATTTATGTAGCGAATTTGTTTCGCACATTTTTATAGGCTTACTGTCTAAATTACTTCCTAAATTAAAATTTTTACTTAGGCGAGCCGCACAGAAACTTTGGTTTGGAATGAAATTTAAGAATTTTTTTTCGATAATTTTGTTAAGTATTTTGTAATTATTTTTATTTTGTACAAATTCTATTCAAAATTTTTTCAACAAAACTATCACCATGTGTTAACATGGTGTACAATGAGTTGTTATTCAAAAATTTTTAAGTTTTTCAGATCATTTGAAATTCCATATTGAAAACGAAAAGACTTTTCGATATTATTGCATAACTTTAAGTGATTGGCCTAAAAGAGTTTTGGTAAATATGATTCAATAATAGAAGAGATTGAAATTTTTAATAGAACATGCACTTTCAATTTTCACGGCTCAGGCAGACGTGCAATTTTCAGTTTTGCAATTGCTGCTTGATTGTAGACTCATTACCCGCAAATTATAACATTAACACTAAACGATTGCGTCAATTTAAATCAAATGTGTTAAATAAAAATTGAAATCAGCTTGTAAAAAAATTACCAAACTGTTTGATTACTTAATTGTTTGCGATCATATTGCTGCATGTGTGCACGCTTGGGAATAATTCTATAGATTAGCAATCAAACAATTGCAAAACTAAAAATTGCATGTCTATCGGAGCTTTAATCTGAACAATCTGAAAAATACTGAAAATCAATACCTAAAATTTGTTATTGAATTAAAAGAAAAAATTTATAAATTATAAAAGTGTGTACGAGGGCTAAATACAAAAAGTGTATTGAAATTCTTTAAAATCAGAAACGGAATAACAAGTTTACAATAACCTTTAAAATCTGTATAGTTACAATAAATATCAAAAAGAAAAAAAAAGAAAAAAAAGAGTGCGGCAAGTTTCAATTGTGCAAAGTTTTAAAATATTTATAAATAAAATAAAATTTATGAAGAATTCACCATTATTGAAATAATGGGCAATTCTTGTTTTATTAGGTCTAGTATGTATTTTTTAGGTTCAATTGCAGTGAGATATAAACGAATTAAAATTTTTGTAGAAATTTTTGAAAATTTTCCGAATTTCGATTATCGTATTTTGTATCACCTTTTAGAAAATTATAAGCTTGAAATCAAAACCATCTTATAAACCTTAAAATGCTTAATATTTTAGTTTACTCAAATATTTTCAAAATTTTAAATATTTGATTTAAGAGTAAAAGAATAATTTTAAAATATGGCAAGAAATAATAGATTTCTTTTACAAATTTTTAATATTAGCAATTTTTCTAAGGTAATACTAGTAATAGAATCAAGACATTTTAGTCATTAAAGATAAGATTGCACTATGAGTACTTTATTTTTTTAAAAAAAAAGAGAAACTTTGAGAAAAAAGTATTTTGTTGAACATTGTAGGCATTATTAATATCAGTTGAATACAACTACGTTCATATTATTCTGAAGAACGAATTTTTCAAGTGAATTAAATGCGATTTCTCATAAAATGCGCCGGAATATATGCAATTTTTTTCTTGTTTTTGTTGAAATTGTGATATGAGTAAGCATGGGGGCCCCCCACCTTATAAAACGATTTATTGTTGAAAATTAAAATGAATTATTGCTGGCCAACGGGGAAAATTCATTCATTAACTAACCGGATTCACACTCTTATTTTTATTGTAGAATTTTTCTCATATTTTTGTACAAATATTTATTTTTAAGATTAATAATATTTAAAGGTAAAGCAAAAAAAAGAATAAAAATTTAACCAAGTTTACCTTCATAAATTCATTTTTGTACCATGTAGCTTTCAATTTGCTTGTTTTTTTGTATGTGTGTATTATGTGTTTTTCTCGTTGTTTTTTTTTTGTAATTTTTGTTGTTCTTTTTATTTTTTTGTACCAGATGTTGAATTGCTTGCTGTGTACCTACTATAACGATATTTATTTAAATGGTCCGTAATAACTTCGCGACTTTTTAAGGAAAATTTAATTATTTTATGTGCTTTTTTTTTCTTCCGTTTATTTTTTGTAATCCAATTAATTTTGCTGTTATTGAATCTTTGTTTTTTTTTTGTTTTATTTTTGCTTATTCATGTTCTTTTTATTTTAACAGTTGTATGTGACATTTAATTTTTCAGCTTTCAAATATTTTGTAAAATACATAAATAAAATTTGTAAAATAAAAACAATGAAATTTTATAAAAATTTCTTTGAAATTTTTTGTACGTAGCTATGCAAATTTTTTTTCATAAATGACGAATTTTAAATACAAATTGTATAGGCGCCCATATTTTGGTTCATAAATTTTTATATGAATTTGGATTTACAAAAAATTTTGAATTTTCATTGAAATATTTACTCGGATTAATGCATTTTTTTTTGCTTCTATAATTTTAGAAATTGAAATTTTATATTTAATAAGAATTTAATAAAATTGAATACATTTGGAGTTGAATATTGTATAATGTGAACTTTTTACACGGTTCATGGTTTGTTTTTCTGTTTTTTCATTTATATTAGTTCTCAACAGGTTCTCCGAGTTGTTTTCGCTATCTTTTTACCTATTTTGATAAAAATTAATTTATTATTTATTTTATATTATTATAATATAATATAGGAACTATATTATAATGGAAAAATAAAGTTCCCGCACTAAAATTCTTCACATTTTCTGTTGCATAGCCTGTTATTATGGAAATACTTTTCTTAATGCACCTAGCAGAATTAAATTGCTACATATTTTTATTGGATACATCACGTTGGCTGAGCACAGCTTTGATCCATATGACATATTTTTTCTTTTTAGAATTTCTTTTAAGAATTCTTTTAGTTTTTTTCAGTCATTTTGTTAGATTTTTGAGTTGCTAGATTTTCGGTTTATTCTAACTAAAGGACTCAAGAGTTATAGCTGTAAAATGGAAAAGGTACTGAGCAATTTTGATCCATATCCGTTTTTTCGTCTTAAGAAAATACCTTTTATGACATAGGTCAAAAATTTTGTGGCCTTAGATCGATGTTCCATATGTTTCCATTATTTCTCATATACTTGTGTCATAAAAATGATTAAATTCGCGAAAACAAGAATTAAATTTAAAGCATAAAATGCAATTGGAGTAATTCGAACAATAGTTTTTCGAGTTAATACACAACACCTTATTTTTTAGATCCTCTGCTTACATATTTAATTATTTATCGTAAGCTGCCTAAGTAGCAGAAAGTCGAATTTGTACTTTATAGTACGATTTATTTTAAGTTTTATTGCTTCCCTAGAAGTATGCAATATTTATTTTTAACACAAAATAATTTTTATACACAGTGCGTTCAATGCGAATGATTTAAGTAATATTTTACTTATTCAACTAAAATATCCTTCTTCAAACCTCGTGGGTCCTTGATCCTTTTGATCCTTTATTTATTATTTTACTCATCCTTTTTTATTATTATAAATTGAAATTATTTTCTATCAATTAAATATGATCTAGTACTCTGATTTTTGGTTGATTATAATTGGGTTCTTCCAGCTATAGAATTAATTGCAAATTAGGATTAAGAGAAATGCTATCATTTCCATCTTTATATACAGTCTATTCTGTATTGTATTGTTTAAAATACTCCATAATTTAAGTTCTCTAGAAAATCAGAAATTTATCAATTTGAAAACATTGATTAACACATATCCTATACTATAAACGTTTTATTGGAAATTTACTATTCCAACCATTGGAAATTATTTACTATTCCAATCATTGGAAAAAAATTATTATTAGGAAATGGGTTTTTTGTTTTACAAAAATTTTTCAAATAAAAATTTATCTGTTAATGTTTTTAAATAAAATTATACAATTGTGGTTTTCTTACACAATATTTTAATAGTTGAGTGAGTTGGAATAAAAATAAAAGCGTATATAAAGTAAGTGTAACATAAAAAACATTGTGTTATTTTAAACAAAATAACCAAAAGCACAGACACACTCCATTGATTGCGAAAGAAAATAAAAATTAAATTTCATTCAAACTATAGGATCATTGCTATACAAATATTGTAATAGAAATTCGGAATTTTTAAATTGCTTTTATTTTTCGAGAAGTAGCGAATCGGATTTGAGGAGTTGAAGTTATAATTTTTTCGGATTTTTCATTAAAAACTATGGTAGCTGAAAAAAATTTAAGAAATTTATTTTATAAATTGCCTAGAGATCAGAGTAATGGTAAAAGTCGAATTTGAAACTTAAAGAGAAAGAGTTCCGATCGGAATCAAGGCGGTGAAAATTTCGGCCTAACTTTACAACTTTGAGTATTTTTTTAATATGTATAATACAATTTTAGAAAATATTTTTTTAAAAAGTTTTAAGGGGGCAATTATTTTGCTTCCTTATATTTCGCATCCAAAAACTCTAGAATTACATTATTTTTTAAAATATTAGCTATAACTTCTTATATATTTCTTGTTTTAATTCACGAGTTTCAAGATGTTTTCCATAAATCACCCGTATTCCATATTGCTTCCGAGAATTTACTCTTCGATTGATTGAAATCGATGGGAAAGCCCATTTAGCCTTACTTTTTTACAAAAAAAGCTTAACCTTTTTACCACGGCTTCTCTGGTAGAGTAAACGTTCGTCCAATTTACAGTAACCTTTTGAGTTAAATGTTTTTTGTTTTATAAAAAACGAAATTCGTAGTGAAAAAGGATAACAAAAGAAAATACACTTTATTGCAAAAACAAAACCTATTTTATCCCATTTGGGAATTTTCCCTTCTTGTTTTTTTCTTGTTGGTTTATTTTTTTTTTTTTTTTTAAATATTCATATAAACATGTAGAGAGAAATTTTATGGTCTTATGGTATTTTATAAAATTTAAAAAAAAAGAAGTGAGCATAACAGAGATTTTAAAATTTTATGAACATTATACTATAGCATATTTTTTTCTGTTCTTCTATTTGCCCTCCAGTATGCTTACTGAAGCCAATTTAGACATAAAGAAAATTTGTTATTCCATTGAATGTCGTTATTAAATTTATTCGAAAAATTATTTCTCTCAGTTTCATAGTTATAATTGTTTATACTTTGCAAATAGTAGAAATTCGTAATTTAAGTCACACTTAGCCTCTCATTTGGCTATTTTCTTTTTGTTTTATTTATGAAATTTCAACTTGTGCTCACACTTGCTAGTATTGCTATAATAACAAATAATTATAGTCATTATTTTATAACGACAATGACTTTAATCAGTCAATTGAATATTGGGCTAAACGAAATAGAAAATTTGCTCTATTCAAGGATTATTAAATTTTTATTCTAAATCTACATTTCAAATCCTCGAATAATTCAAGTATACTTTCTATTTTAGAATCTTTAAAACTTAAGAATGAGTTTCGAATTTACTTTTACTTCTAAATCCGTTTATCTAGATGTTTTACAGAACAATAGAAGAAATTTTAAAAAAGTAAGTTACTGTAAAAATTTGCATTATCTCAACGATTACATTCAATTTTGCAAATTCCTCTAACATATTCAATTGAAAAGCTACAATAAAAATACACGCGTTTAGTATATTTTTAAAACGTTAATAACTTTCGCAGTTCAGTTCCAAAATACAAAAAACAATTTTATTTATTTGGTTTTTTTTTTTCGTTTTTATGTTTTCTTCATACCCGAAAAATAACAAAAATGAAAATAAATTTAATTTTAGGTCACGATAAAATATTATTCTTTCCTGGTAAAAAGGATATTTTTATGGTAGACTAACTTATAAAAATACAAAAAAAAAAAAAACAAAAAAAAACAGGGAAATTAAGGTATTTTGGATCAGAAATAAAATTAATGCAAGTTTGGGAAAAACGTTATGGTATCGTCGGGATAAAGGTAAATAATATGAAGGTTCGTTTACTTTATATTTATTTAAAGTCGATAGAAATACCAACGCAACATCGATTACTCTTAACACCTATGTACAAACATAATGTATCTTCATATATGGATTTAGGCCTCTGTTCTTTTGAATTATATTTAGATACGAACATATTTTTATTTTTTTTTTTAACAAAGCAACATGAATATTTTTCCAAATATGTTCAATGAATTTACACAAATATTTTGAACCTATATGTAGTATGTAAAAAATGCTTTTCTATACATCCTATATAGAAAATTTAAGTAGGAAAAAATACAACAAAAAAGAAAAAATATACAAAAGTAACCTTAAGGTACTTCAAGAGGGATTTGAAGTCAAAAAGGAAATATAGGAAAATTATTGTATATAGGTACCTAGACAAAATTTCAAATTTGACTATTTGCTGTATTGTGACAGGAAAACATTGTTTTTATACCCTGATGGGAAAAATATTTTGATGTATTGTAAAATGTTTTTAACTTTATCCATAGGTTCCAAATCCATTGGGATTCTTGATGAGTTAAAAGAGACTATTGTTATATTACAAGGTAAAAAAGCTTATTTTGTATGAAGCCTAAGAACAAATATTTGAAGTATATGATGGACTTACTATTCCATTTGCAACGCTGAGAAGAAAGGTCTTAGTCATAGATACAAGTATACGTTTTTGATCAACATCGAATTCCGAATCGATTTAGTCATGTCTGCGTCTCTCCGTTCGTATATAAGCGATAACAATATAAATATAAATTGCAAACTCTCTCTCAATATAAGCGACAGATGATTTATTATAATAATCGCAAGAATCCTATTTAAACTGGATATGATCGAGGCAGTGAATCGGAATTGTGGCAGATAAACTTTGTAGTATGAGGATTATCGTCTATAAACTTCTTTGGGATGGTATATGCCCTTCTGGTATAATTACCATACACAATTTCTAAAGTTATTTGGTTATATCTTAAAAACTATTAAACGTATTGAAATAGCATAAAATATAAAAACAGCAATATGGCAACATTTACACAACTTCAAATGTTTCAAATCATTTCAAAATCTATCAAGAGAGCGGTAGACTTGAGCACAAAAAATATGAATAACAGAGTTGCGAATTTAAAAAACAATATGTACTACTATTTACATTTGTTCGTAGTGGTATCAACATGGTTGACAGGGTTGACTGTACCTATTCTCGTTTTTTTTCAAATACTAAACGAATTTAATATTTTACTGTATTACTTATGCTTAATAAATATTAATAAAAAAAAAATTCTTAATATATAAATTTAATGTGAGTATGCCAATCTTTTTCTTGAACTTTCAATAGAATTGGTTTTGTATCTCGACGTAATGTACGTACGTAATACATTTTTTTTAAAGTTGAGATTGAAATTTTCCAATTTTTTTGTCATTTTCTAAAAAAGTTTTAAAAAAAAGTTCTTATTCTGTCGCTCTGTCCGTTCATTATCTAAAATTCGTTTTTGTCAAATATTTTGTAAGAGTCGGAAATTTTAATAGCTCGGATATTGTTAAATAGTTTATTTTGTTAGAAGAAAATTTTTTTCTACATCCAGACTCTCTCAAGTTACCACCTTTTAAATTTATAAAATTCAAGTTTTTAGCATCATATATTATTTCCGAACTGAAAGCTTTTCATATTTCTATACAAACAGAAGGCTATAATGCAAAATGCCCTACCAACAAAAATGAAATTACTTTTCTTAACGAACGCAATTATTAATCCTTGAATTCAAGCATTATGTTGACGGCTCCTTAAATTTTTTTGTTGTATTTCCAAGGTTGCTTACATGTCTCATCCTAAATATATGCAATCTTTGTAATATCTTTGTACATGATTGAAAGTAACTTTAATAATGTGGTACATAGTTTGTTTTTGAAAGCAGTGTTTAAAGGGAAAAGTAGTACTTTTGGTTTCGCACAATTTTATTTTTTTTAAATAATTTTAATTTATTGATTCTAACGTAAACATTTACTTTGGTGAAATTATCTTTGTTTCAATATGCACCAGTGAAGTATTTCGCTATATTTGTTAAAAATTTTTAATAATCTTATTTTAAAAACTTATTGGCCCAAATAATACAAGAATAATTTAATAATAATGAATTCAAATAATATTAATTAAAATAAAATTACTATAATTTTTTTACAAAAAGTAACAAGAACAATTAGTGAATTTTTATGTTTTCAGTTTCTAATCCAATTTCCCTTTTTTTAACATTGTAACTTAAAGTCCTTTTGTTTTTGTCAACATAGTAATATTATATTTTTCCGTTATTTACTTTTTTCTTTTTGTTAATTTTGTTATTTTTAGAATATACTTAGTTAAACAACACAGCAAAAATTCTTTTCTAATGAAAAGTAAACATTAAAATTTTCATTTCTACTTGGTTTTGTTTTTTCTATATAGGAAAAAAGACTGTTCAAACAAAAGATTAAGTAAAGGGTAAAATTGAATTCTATGTAATAATGTAAGTACATAAAATAGTTAAACAAATACATAATTGTTTGAAAATGTATTAACTATGAAAAAAGATGGAGGAAATTACAAAGGTTCTGTTCCAACATAAAAAAAGAAAATAAACATAAATTAGATAATAATATAAATAAATTTTCCCTATTCAGAAAAATTAATTAGAAAGAAAGTCAAGTTGGTAAAGAAATATTTATAAATAACATAAAAAAACAAAGAAGTACCATTACTTGCTGAGCCAATGAGAATGGAAATGAAAGTGGAGTATAAATAATATTTAAAGTATAAAGGAACACATGACATCAATAGTCTAGTAAGAATTCAAGTTTATTGTTAATAATTTTGTACTAAAATTGGGCTGTTGTACTGAAGTCGAATGTGAGAAATTGACTATTTAATTAGCAACAGCTGTAATATTAATTGCCCAAAGGTATGCAATGCATTTAGTATTAGAAATCACGTTTACCTTTAGTAACTGAAAATCCCAATGAGAATTACATATTAGCTATATTCTAACCTTATTCAATTTGTACGTCTCAAGTACGAATTCTCTTAAATTCAAATATGTTCGAATATAATGAAACAAAATTAAGACATGAACGTGTATATCACCCTACATAAGTGTACGAAGAAAAATTTAAAATTAAACGAGGTAGCCAAATTAAACGAAAATATAAAAATTTATGTCCACTGGCCGCCAGCAATAGTCATTTTAGTTTATTTGGACTGATCTTGAATTTTACATCACAAAATATAAAACTCTTGCAACTCTGTGAGCCTTTTGTTTAATATAAAACTTTGCGGCTTTCTACGCCTTTTAGCACCTATATAATGTTCATGAATAGTATGTTTAGCATGAATCTTCGCAAGGATATATTCATCGAAAATAGATTACTATACAAGTGATAAAAAATCATATGGATAACAGTATAAAGATGATAGGTATCAGACTTATTGTTTTCAAGTAATAGCTGGTTAAACATAAAATTTTGAATTAAAAAATTTAAAATTTTTCAAATAACGCCAAAAACTCCGGTATTTTTTATTTTTCTCAATGTGCTACAACTTTGTTTTACATAACTTTCATGGAGCGCATGCTGTTTTTCATTTAAAGTGATAATTTATGCAATTGTAAAAAAAAGTTTCCGAACACAAATTGCTCTTGTTCCAACAGCTTCGAATTTTTTTAACCCTCCAAAACTGTCCCTAGACGTCGGGGCAGAACTATAGTTCAAATGCATTACGAATGTTATAAATCGCAGACAAATTATATTTCGTTTCTGATTTTGTTTATTTAAAAAAAAAACTCCACTAATATTTTTATACCCTGCACTTCGTGAAGGGTATATTAACTTTGGTATGGAGTTTGTAACTACTTGAAGGAGTCATCTGCGGTATGGACATATATATATATTCTTGCTCAGCGTAAAATTCTGCGTCGATTTAGACATGTCCGTCCGTCCGTCCGTCCGTCCGTCCGATCGCACGATAACTCAAAAACGAATAATGCTATCGACACCAAACTTTCACAAGTTTTTTCTTTTGTGCCAAGGACGAACCCTATTGTTATTGGACTAATTCGGACAACGGGTTCGGTTAGCTGCCATACAACTCAAAGAGTTTATTTTAAATATTTCGAAAACTAATAAAGCTATAAATGTAAAATTTTGTATACATGTGTCCAATTATATTCTACACATGCTCCAAAAATTATAATGGAATAGCTGTACCGGTTCGTGTAGCTGCCATACAACTCCAACAGCAAATTTTTTATATTCGTCAAAATAATAAACCCAGATTCATGAAACTTGGCAGTCATGTGTCCAATTATAGGTCAAATATATTTCTGAAGTTTTAGAAGAATTGCTTGACAGGTCCTGGTACCTGCCATACAACTCCAGAAGCTAATTTTAAATATTTGGAAAAATAATAAAGGCAGATTCATGAAACTTGGCAGTTGTGTGTCCGATTGTAGATCAGATATATTTGTGAAGTTTTAGTGGAATTGCTTGACAGGTTCGGGTACTTGCCATACAACTCCAAAAGCTTATTTTAAATATTTGGAAAAATAATAAAGTCAGATTCATGAAACTGGGCAGTTGTATGTCGAGTTATAGGTCAAATATATTTCTGAAGTTTTAGTGGGATTGCTTGGCAGGTTCGAGTAGCTCCCATACAAGTCTAAAAGCTTATTCTTAATATTTGGAAAAATAATAAAGTCGGATTCATGAGACTTGGCAGTCGTATGTCCAATTATAGGTCAGACATATTTCTAAAGTTTTGGTGGGATTGCTTGGCAGGTTCGAGTAGCTCCCATACAAGTCTAAAAGATTATTCTTAATATTTGGAAAAATAATAAAGTCAGATTCATGAAACTTGGCAGTGGTGTGTCCGATTATAGATCAGATATATTTGTGAAGTTTTAGTGGAATTGCTTGACAGGTTCGGGTACTTGCCATACAACTCCAAAAGCTTATTTTAAATATTTGGAAAAATAATAAAGTCAGGTTCATGAAACTTGGCAGTCGGATGTCCAATTATAAGTCAGACATATCCGTGAAGTTTTTATAGAATGACTTCACGGGTTCGAGTAATTGCTACACAATAACGAAAGGTGCAGGGTATAATTCAATCGGTTTATATCGACTGAAACGTTTTTACTTGTTATAACAACATTTGGAATGAATAGTATGTAATGACTTTTACTTGGCAGCAGGCTTATTTAATTTGTAAGCAAAAGCTGTATACACTTTATATGATACGATTGTACGAATACGATATACTTATGATAATTGAGTGAAGTGTACATTTTTTTTGTTTCTTTTTTTGTTATGTTCTTTTTGCGTTTTGTGTAAAGCTTGGAAATAATGTTCTGAGATTATAGACTCTAGTGTATGTTTTTGATCAGCGTCGAATTCTGAGTTGATTTAGCTTTGTCTGTCCGTCCCAACGATAACTCAAAAACTAACTTAGATAAGTTCATCAAATTTTCATAAATGGTTCATAATTGTTAACGCATGCAGAATAACAAATGGTACGCGTATCACAGAGGTGACAAGGTCAACTCTATTTTTTCTCGTTTTATTCTAAATCTGTTTACATTTTGCTATTATAATATGTATACAACATATTATATGTATAGGCAAAATGCCTTTTAAAACTTACTAACCAATTTTACAAATAAATTTCTTTTTTTGTTGTAAGTAACTTGTTGTGTTTTTTTGGTGAAAGCCCCTTAAGAAATTCCTCGGGAAGAGTAACACCTTATACTTAAATATTATTCTGCGTCGAAAAAGTCTACTGAAATAGTTTCCACATTTTGTTTTACAAATTAATTCATGATGATTCACAAATCGTGATATCCAAAATTAAAAAAGCAAATTAAAGAACATAAAATCTTGACTACTTGTTTTCGGGGCTATTTTTTTAAATTTAGATTTAATTTTTTTTACTTTTCTTTGTTTTTTAAATGTTGTCTTAAAAATTACCTCAAGGATATTCTTTCATAAGAATATTGTCACTCTAAATTTGTCTCAGTTGAATTAATTTAAATCCAACGAGAAAAAGGTATGTTGATTAATTTGATTAGGAAGTAGATTCGGTCAATCCGATATCTTATCGAATAATTTTTTAAAATACAAATTTATAAATTTAAGGAAGCAGATAATATTTTAAAAGCAGTGAGTTTCCGATTTTTAAATTAAATATTTCAGGAATCTACTCAGCTACATGATTAAATTCACTATTATTTCTTTTTATTTCTTATATATTATTTGTTGGGAATTGTTGGTATGGCAAGAGTATAAAACTCATGTAGTGTACCCTTAACATAATTTTGAAAAACCCTTAACATAATTTCTTTGTTAACCTCACATTCTTAAATTTGAAACACGGCATTAAGTGAGTACATTACCTGAATAACGCTATAGAATTTCACTTAAGTATCTGCCCAAATTTAATAAATATTTTTGTTCAAATTTAATTTTAAATGTTGACCATTAATATAGAATGAGAAAAAAAAATTTATAATTTTATTTCATGATTGTTCTTTTTACTTTACCAGATTTAACTTTTAATTTTGTCATAAATTTTGATTAATGTTGTCATAAATCAACATTTATTTAGAAATATTAAAAAAAATCTAAATTTTCAAATTAAGCTTTATTTCATCACGAAAAAGTGACTTTGTACCTAATAATTTTTTTTAATTTTAAAGGTCAAGACCAAAAATAATTTTATTCAATGAATTATGATGTTTAAATTTAAAGTGATTACCATTAAAGACTTAAAATTTCGTTTAAGAACAAAATAATGTTATTAATCATGTCATCCTTCCTCTTCTTAATTAAAAATTCATTTTTATAAAATTTTTAGAAATTAAGAAAACATTCAAACGAATTTGAAATCATTAAAAGGATCTTAAATCATCAGCTTTTAACCGACTGCATTGTATATATTAAGGAAGGCTAAGTGATGGCGCCAAATTTTGCAAGTCGAGTTTTTGGTAAAAATGGACTTTTCCATAGAAGAGAAGTGTATATAAACTATTTTAAAAAAGATGTTAGTCTTTCGGTCAGTCAGTCAGTCAGTCGATTTTGATCAAATTTATTTATCATATGTGAATTTATTTCGGCTCATTGATTATTCAAATTGATATCATGGATTGATAAATTTTTGGGATATATCAGACTTCGGTTTTTGTGAGTTGATTTTACATTTTTGCGTATAATATAAAGACAAATAGTCAACCAATTTCAGGGTATTAAAATAATGAATCTACAAATTTTTTAGAAAGATCACGGCTCGAAATCCGATGTAGGCGCCGTTCATTATAAATCATTGAAACAGATTTTATTTTTTAACTACTCTGCTTTAACCATGTTCAAATAGTTTTTATTTAAGTTATGGAGTTTAGCTATTAACTCCATTTCGACATACTCAAATTGGCTTTTTATTTCATCTTTCTCAGCACAATTGTTTTTAATTAGGGGTTCCATCATGTTAAATTTTTCGTAATACCATAGTTTTAAACATTTCAATAATTCATATGATTTAACAGTTTGTTCTAGTATCACATTTTCTACTATCCAATCTTGTAAATAACTTAAAGAATAACTTTGCCATCGATTCTAATGATACTACTGTATAGTTTTCTGATTCATATTCTGATTAGTTGAATTATTCAATAACATATCAACTTCATTGAAGTAGATTAGAGATGCTAAACGTTCGGGTATAACAGTTATTTTCTTGATATATTGCTTTCGATGGTTATGTCTTGTTGATGATTTAGAAATAGTTTCTGAGTCATCTAAATTTTCAACAATATCTGTTTCGTAAAAAATTGAATCAATAATAGGATCTTCTTCAACAATACTACTTTGAATAGGTTCTGGTGGTTCATTTGTGCAATCAAAGTCAATTATTATTATCATTATTTATTAATTTTTAGCCACCTTAGAAGAAAACAATTTTTATTTGTTAATTTTTAAAATAACTAAATGATGTTGGAGAGTGACTACTTTACTTTTATTTATTTCCTTTACTTTTAGACAATTTTTAATCCTTGTTAAATTGTGTCTTTAAATTTAAAAAATAAGTTGGGTGTATTTTTTAATTAACTACTATTGTTATGTTGATATTAAGTTCTTTAAAAAATGAATTTGTTTGATATTTTTAAGATTTTTATCAATGATCAATTTTTATCTTATTTTTTAAGGGTTAATAAATTAATTATTATTATTTAATTTTATTTAATATTACTATTCTTAATATACACAGTCTTTGAATATTTTATAAGAATTTACATCATTGCATTGCATCTAATGATTTGTAACATATTTTTAGCATAACATTCTGTGAATATAATATTTGCATGTTCGTATAGTAGTGTTTAAATTTTCCTGCTTATAGAAAAGGAAAGGTAAAAAGAGATGAAAAGAATTTTTCAAAGATGAAGCGTATAAAAATAGCGGTACAAAAACATATTTTGTTTTACATTATTTTCTGTTTTGTGTCAATTTTTTAGGTATAATATGCCCAAAACTTTGCCTGATAATATTTCAGGATAATATTCAATAAATTTTAATACACAGAAAATTCAGTTTAATCATAATGGATTTTGGAGAATAAGGATGCATGAGAATTAACACGTGTGCATTTTATTGAACATTTATTTCACTTGTTACTTAAAATTAAAAACATGAAGCAACTTATTGTTGTTTGTTTTTTACCAAAATGTTTAAAGTTTTATTGTAAAACTTGGATTTTGTGGAAAACTTTCAATTTACAATATTCGTAAAACAAGATTTTTCAGCATTTACAGAGTTTTTTTATAAAAAAATTGATCAAGTTTTTCTGCAATGCATCGACGCATGACGTACAAATGTGAAATTTTAAATAAAAAATTACTTAAAATTTTCAAAACCGACACATTTTTTTAGGAAGATTTTAAAAATTTGCAGAAGAAGATTGTTTTGATGCATCATGAATTGGAATGGTTCTAATGGATTTATGGAAAGTTTTTTTTAATAAGGTTTGGATTTGTACAGCAAATATGAAATTTTTCATCTACTGGATTGCGAAGTAAAAAATTTCTATTCTATATAAAATTATCATTGGAAGATGTTGTACGTTTGTAAGTTCTATTGATATTTCTAGAATCGAATTCATTCAGAATAGATTTCTTTGTATTGCATTGTGTGGTTTAGGATTTATTGTAAAATTTGGAAATATTGCGCTCTAGTGAGATAATCGCTGATATAGTTTCCTTATATCGGTTTTTTTATGAAGAATGTAGTTTCGTCTTATTTGTTGGAGCAAGTGTCTTTCACGAAAAATTTAAATAACTTGCGTTCGATAAAGCTTTTCAATATTCGTCATCACAATACGGATTATGGTAGGAATAAGCCGATGACTCCAATGTTGTGCGTTGCCAATTCCAATACAAAAAAAAGTTTTGTCTTTCTCATACTTACTAACTTTAATCCTCACTAACTATTCTTCACAATTTCCTATTCCTTTAGCATTAAAATCATAGCGATTTTGCTCCAAATTCTGATAGTCGCATTTTGTGCGTCTAAATGATGATTGTGTAAGCTTTGTCACGCAATGTTAGCATACATGATAATATTGATGCTTGACTTAAGCAATTCGTCTGATAACATGACTGATAACAACTCGTCGAATAACATGAAATCTACTACACGTTAAAAATCCAATATGAACATAATGAAGTTATAATTCTAATAGAATTTTTTGCTAACTGTATAGTTGCGAACACAAGCATTATGTGTTACAAGCACGAGTACAATTAAATATACTTTAATGGAAATAAAATTTATATATGTATTATATGTATAAAAACGGCCAAATATGAAATAATGTCGCACAAGTTATTCCAAAAGTTTATTACGGCAGCTGAATTTTTTTTTCTTAACCCCGGACTCACATTGATCGGCTCTCTGGTCTGCGATCGATCCCTGAAGGACGGCTCAAATTATATGTGCTGCCCTCCAAGAGGCAATTATTCCCAAAAGCTAGGAGAAGAAAACTCCAAAAGAGGTAAAACACATGTAATGAATAAAACACAAATATTGTATACCACAGGTGACGATCCAGTAATGTTAAAAAAAAAATTTACTAATTTTCGTCAATAATTTAGCCAGCTTTTAATTCTTTAATTAAAATAAATAATTCGATTATTTGAAATTTCGTTTTCATGAAACAGCTGTTTGCTGAATGAGAATTTTACAATAAAATTTTAGAAAATTAATTTTCTTAAAAATATTTTCGTTTCATTTACCATCAAAAATTCTACTTTAACATTTGGAAATTGAATTATATTGAATTAAATCAGAGGATCATCGTTCATTTAATCTTTTAAGATAATTCTGACTGAAAATTTCATGAACAAAATTATTAAAAATAAAAAAAAAGCTCGAATAAAAAACTGAAGAGGAAATCTATGTATTTTCAAGTAAAATATTTTCAATTTCGTGGGAAAATGATGAAAGGTTGAAAAAAGAAAGAAAGAAAAACCTTTTTCGATTCTTTTTATTCAACTAGTTAGAAAATTGATTTTCAAAATCCATTTCCGATTTATTTTAAGAATTATAAGTTATGAATAACCTTACCTTCATACAAAAATTCAATACACATTAGAAAATTGAAATGAAAATTTTTATTTTTTATTTTCAAATTGAAAAAATTGCAATTTTAGTTATTGGGAAATTTTTTTATAAAAAATTTGTTCTTTAATTACAGGAAATCGCTTTAATATTTTCTATCAAATTGACAAATAAAATGGAATTTTCCAAGCTATGATAAGCTGAGTCGAGTGTATATTTTTCGAGCTCGATAATTTAAATTCGATAATAAAATGGAATTTCAAGTTTATGAAAATTATTTAAAAATTAAAAAGTATTCTTACTTATGTACATACAAAGTATAACAATTGTACGAGTAGTAAAGGCACCTGTTCTTAAGCGATGACCCATTGCTACAGAGTGATTTTGGCAAATTACGAAAATTACAAAAATTGCATAGTTTACGGGGCAAGAAACGAAATTGAAAAAGTAGAACTAGAATATTTCTGTTTAATTATAATTGTTTGATAAAAATTGAAATTTCAAAAAAATCTCACACAAGGTCGAGTTTTTTGCAATAATATTACTGATATGAACACTTATACTGCATGTAAAACAATAGATATTGTATACATGGTAGCTTCTGCTTTCTGCTTTTTGCTTTCTGTTGGGCAACGGCTAAATGAATATTTAGCCCCCAGAAATCCAGTTGAAAATTTTTTGGTTGCGACAAAAAGGCGTATCAATTTAAATGACTATAAATTCCATAATTACAGAGCGACTTAAAATAATTAATATGCAACGGAAAGCTAAAAAGTTCTTCTTTGCATAGTTCCAGTATATATAAGTAATGGTGCAAACATTAATAATTTTTGATAAAAACTTATATTGTCCTTGATTGCAATCAATGATAATTTTTCACTTTATATTATTATTATTATATTACATTAACTTTAAGGATTTTCATCACAAAATATTATCTAAAATTTGAACTATCCACATTTACTATAGGAAAAACTTCATTATACCTACTTATTCAATTTATTAATTTGACCTTTACTCTTTATACTATGGTGCAGAAATATATTTTCTAGGCAAATATCAATTTTAGAGATTTATGTCCATCTACAGGGACATAAATCCTTAAAATATAATATGTATGTCTGTTCTCTATATTATTCTTTAAAATTTTCTTTCGAGTTTTCTATGCATATGTAAATTTATTACACGAATCTATGTATACACATATTACATGTAGTTCCTATGACCATGAGATTTTATTTTTGGAAATAGGTATTTTTTCTTAGAATTAAAATTTCATCTTTTCTTCTTTTATTTTTTTTCCTTTTCATTATTCTTTTGAATATGTCCGTGGTTGTCTACATTTTTATATGTATAATATATTATTAGGACAAAGACTTAAACATTTATAAAGATTTTAATAATATTTTCGTTTCAGTCTGGTGGAAATAAAATTGAATAAATTTCTTAAAGGCATTAAAAATAAACTGAAAAGCTAAAAGTAAAGTATGAAATAGTGAAAATGTTATGAATATCCTTGAAATATGAAAATAAGGCATACAAAACAAAAATAATAAAAGAAAAACTATGGCAGAAAAGTGATAAATATCTTAATATTATGAGATTTTACAAATCGACTTTATCTACACGTTTTCTATAGAAATTTTAAAATTTAAATTAAAATTGTACAAAAAGAAAATACTGAAAAATAAAAAGTGAAAGGCAAATCACAATATTTTATATTTCCCCCTCTGGTATTTCCTTTGACTTGATTTTGAGGTTGAATTTAATAATAATAATAATAATTTTTGAAATTTATAGGCTTTCAAAATTTTAGTTTTTGTTACTTTGCATATGCAAAAAAAAAAAGAATAGAAACAAGAACAAAACGATTAAATGTCAATCAAAGATTTCCGGACACCAATTATTTTATTTATACCTAAAAACGAGAATAGAATAAGTGGACCATATCGACTCTAAGATATCCGTTCGAAAAAATGATTTCAAATGTCGGAGATAATTGGTATACAGTTTTATACAAGCTATATATACAATGATAGTTGCCATATGAACTCATACAATCTAAAAGAGTTTTGTTGAAAGTGGTTGTGGGTACCACAAGCATTCGAGAAATTTCTACCGTTTTTATCAAGCATAACCTCAATATCAATATATTTTCTATAATTCGAAATCTATATATTGACTAATTTCTGAGATATAGCCAAATAACTTTTCAAGTTGTATATCCGCTACCCTGATCATATCCAATTTAAATAAGGTTCTGGTATTTTCTATAATAAATCATTTTTGAAAATTTGGTAACTCAATTAAATAGACGGACGGACAGACGGATAGACGGAAAAACATTGTTACATCGGCTCAGAATGCGACACTGATTAAAAACATATATTTGAGTCTATATCTTACACCATTTATTAGTGTTACAAATGGGAAGGCAAATTTAGTGTACTATTCGAACATATGTTCTTACTAAGAAACTTGAAATATAAATTTTCAGTAAAGATTTAAAGCCATAAAATGTAGAGAACATCAATATAAAATTGTGATGTGAAGTTTTTCAATTCTAATAAATTTTATGGGACTGTTATTTTGATAACTATTATTTTTTATTTTCGAAGAAATGAGAATAAATTATTAGGTGATTTCTTGTACATAGTATTCAATACGAGTACATATAAATTGACCATGAGTGATAAAATGATTCATTGCATATACTTAAGTTACACAATGTAAATAGTACGTAAATTGTATACTTCCCTTATTCATTAAATTTTTTAAGTTTTCTTCGAAATAGATCTTTAGTAAGGTAGGTGAAATAGATATGGAATACAAAAATCAATAAATAAGAATTTAATTTTAAATTTACATAATATTACAAAATTTACAACTTGAAAACTAAAAAATTTCAAAATTCAATTACCTTCAACATTAAAAACAGAAAATTATTGCAATAAGTTCAAATATTTTTGTACAATATATTTTCTTATTTCCGAAAAGAATTCGAAAAAAAATTTCTAATATCCTTTCTTAGTTATGCTACTGAGAAAATTTATTTTTGGTTAAATCTTGGAAATTTTATTAAATATGTTTCGATATTAAAAAATGCGGTAAATAAGATTCCGGGTAAATATTTTTTGAAAATTATGAAGTTTTACAGCATTCTTAGAACAATTTTTCCTATTTCAAATTAGTTTTTTTACCTGCTGCATTGCTTATAATAAGGGAGTTATGGCATCAAATTTTGATTATCGAATTTTCAGTAGAAATGATTTTCGCAATTTTTAGCATAGCATACTAAGGTAAACAAACTATTTTTAGCGAGATGTTGGTTATCAATTTTGATATAATTAGTTAATATTAATTAGTTAATATATCAATTTTGACCGCACAGATTTTCACATTCTTGAAAATTTATATCTAAGTTTATTTTAAAAAAGTGACAGGCTGATTAACTTTTGAGTCGATTTAACGTTTTTCACATTTTTTCCTGAAAATTTATATACAAGCTCCGTCTGACAATGCAAAAGTCACTTAATATTTTAGGAAACTGGGAGTCTTTGCAGCGAAATCGGATGACGGTAAATGAACTCCTACTAAGAATCAAGCTGAAATTTTTCTAGATATATTACATTTTTTCTTCCTATGTTTTAAAATTAATGTTTTGAGGAATTTTTCATAATTTTTCATAATTAATGTTTGGAAGAATTTTTCATAAAGTTTATGTGTTGCTCTTAAAAGATTTTTTTGTTATTTGTGAATAGCCATGTCAATTCAATGTTATTTTGGTTGTTTACATAAAACTATATTTTTCTTTGTAAATTACTGTTCTTTGAAAATACTGCTGTAAGTGAATAAAGTTGGTAAAACATGCTATTAAAAATAACTTCAAAAATAAAATTCTAATGACTCAAATCAAAACAGAACCAAGTGACCTATTCGTCAGTACAAATTTATTAGTTGGTATAGTCCGAAAAAATTCGATATACTTATGGATTTTCTAAAATTAATTTCGTAGAATGCCATCAACATTTCAACCATTTTAAGAATTGCGATACAAATATTATAAGGATAATATTGAAAAGCACGTAAAATGTGCGTGTAAAATTTTCTATTGAAAATTTATTGTATTGCTTAGTAACTTATACTATATGAGAAGAATTGCCAGAATTGTTCTATATTTGCGTTGTACAAAGTATGTAATATGATTGTGGGTGAAGATATTCCAGATATTTTCATAATATTTTTTATCTACACCCTTTAAATAATAATATAAATTTCAAATATATTTCCTAATCTAAACTAATACTACTTTGTATAATATTGTAAATAATATGTATAGGTATATAAAAAATATTATATAAAAATTATACAGAAAGATTCAAGGATTTTTGTTTTTTCTTATTTTCAAAGTTTAAATTAAGAAATTTTTCCTTTTGTTATAATTAACTCGTTATTTTTTTCCAAGAAAATTAAAAGTGAATTTTTCTTTCATTTTGTTTGATTATTTGTGTGTTAATTTAGTTTGAGAATATTTTCATTGAACGTCTTTGAAGTGGAAGATTAGCTAAATAAAATATCCTTGAAAGAAATTTAATTGTGTATATATTTTTTATTTTGAATATAATAGTAATAAAAATTTGATTTGTATTTGAATTAAAAACTAATTTCTTGGATTAATGATGGGTGTTTTCTGTATTTTATGGTTTATGAATATTTAGAAGACCAGTTGAAATTGATTGATAAGGTTTATTTTATTATGTTTGAGAAGTTGTAGTGCTTACCTATCATTATACTTTATAATGTCCTTACTGTATTTAAGAAAATTAAAAATTAGAAATGAGAAACTTAAAAAAAATTTGATATCAGCCTTAAAACGGGAAAAATTGTTTTTCAAAATCCGAGTAGACCTTTCCTTAGTCATATTGGAATGGGTAAATTGAACTTACATCAAAGAACATATTATGTACGAAATTTATTTATTTATCAACTTATTTATTTTACACGTAGGCTTTTCTGAAACGTAGTTCAATTTCATAATACATGAACATAGGAACCCATCTATAAATTTTTAAAGGATCAAAGGTTTTCCTAAAGAAAATTTTATGAAACGGTTTTTCTGTTTTCTCTTTTTTTTGTATTTTACGATAGAAAAATTTCATGAAACACGTTTTTTTAATTTCAAATATAAAAATTAAAGTATCTAGCTATTATTGAAATGTGACGACATTTATAATATAATCAAAACGAGTTTCTTTTATGCAAGGAATTTTAAATTATATCTTCATCAAATAAAATATTTGTGTTTGAGCGTATGAAAGGCAAGCATGAGCATATTAAAATTGTTAAGTAGTCAGCGAGCCGATAAAATAATTAAAGCTCATTAATTATGTCACTATGAACATGTAAAAAGGAGTAAATTTTGGTTATATATTATTCCTGATGGGTTAATTCTGAATCTGTATTTATCGTAAGCTGAAAACAAAATCAGCGGATGCCTTGTCCACATGCCAGATGACAAGAAAGGTGTGGCCAAAATACGACCTTATGAAATCGGATGAGCTCTTGAGAATGTTTCGGACATGCTCTAGTTGTCTGCAAATGGAGAAGAAAGAAACCATTTTTCACTATCTCAATGAGTGTCCTGCTCTGGACGGGACCAGGCTGGAGTATATGTGACCGGGTGAGGCGTGATATTGAAAATTACCACCAGGGGTTTAAATAAATTCCTCAAGATAACCGGGTGGCTTAAATAACGCTCAATAGCGCCCTGGTGTTCAAGCAGTAGTGGTACCAAAGCAAAATTATTGCTTAATTGTTTAAGTATATGCTATTACAACTGCATTATTTTTCATGCTGCTTAGTTTGGGAGGTATTTTTTCTCTTGTTTTCAAACTATTCAATCCTAAAAAATTAAATTTAAGATTTAAATACAATTTTCAATAGAGTTCTTAATAAATTGCATAAACCCTATACTCTACAAAAACTATTCTCATATAAAATTGTTAATTTCAATTTATCGAAGCAGAACTTATCCTATAATTTCTGTTAGTTTCTGTTTATTTCTGTCTTAGAATTTCTCTAACCGAATTCTTTACTCAAATTTTTCTGCATTCGAATAAAACCTCTTTTTTATCATAGCGTTTTTCAATTGGATTTTAACAAAAATTTAATTTTGAATTTAACAAAAATCTTTTATTTTATTTCAGATTAAGAAAACTGGCAGTTTTCTGAAGACAATCAACAATTTGGGTCCTTTCTACTATTTATTGCTGTGGTGCGATGTCAACATAATTGAAAACGAAAATAGATGATGTTCAGAAACTGTGAATATCCCGCTCTTTGTACTAGAGACGAAACGAAGAACTAGTATTTAATTTAATTTATCAGCTGTTAGCAAATTCTTGTAACAATATAGGAAATAAATAAAAATTAAAATTTGAGTGAGAAAAACTGTTCAAATAAGAAGACTTTTGAAATAAGATTCTTTTTTAAGAACTTAATATCTAACTTAGAAAATAAATGTTGAAGAAGTCGAACTTTTTGCGTTATGCGTTCTGCGTTTTTGACATGCTTAATTTGTTGAATAATAAAGTGGTGCTTAGAGCAGTATTTATGTCATTGTGGTAATGTATGCTTAAACTAACGTGAGCAGAAAGCAGTATTCAAATTATCCTATTGAAATATAATTTTATGTTGTAGCAATCATACTTGTTATTCTAAACACTTAATTTTTCAATTATACTTTTTAATTAATTTTAAACTCATTACAGTCCTATTGAAATTATGATGCATCCAGCAAAGCACAAATTTGGTATTTTCTACTTCAATTTGCTTTATTTCCATTTGTTTGTCGTATTTATTCAGAGATTTCAAATATATTCTTGTGGTAAACTTGCATATTATATAAACTTGTATATTATATAAACGATTTATTGGAATTATGGAATGATCTTTGTTATGCATTTATTATTTTTTTACAAAACTAAGCAAAAATAAATTAATTGCATTTCTTTCTCACTTTTTAAAATCCATACATATACTTAAATATTCATTTATTTTCGAAAAAATCATTATAATTTGGTCATTTTTAAGATAATTATTACACAAACAAAAAAAAGATATACCTGAATGCAATTTGTTAAGCACATCCTTAACTTCATAATGTAAATCCTTAAACGATTTTTAATGACATTATTTTTGAAATTCTAATATTAGAAATGTACACGAGAATTGAAAAATTTAATCGTATTTTTCTTACCCGCATACTTAAACAACAATTTTTGTGTCATCACAAACATAACAGTAAAATGTAAAAGTAATCATCATATGAAAGACAATGACCAAAAGAGGGAATGAATTAATTAATTTTGTCATGACCATAATGATGATAAGAGTTTTAATCCTTACATATTATACATTTCCGAAAACATAACATGTCTTTTTCCATTCCCATAAAAATGTTGCTTGCTGACATTTAAGTTCTTATAAATATAGTTTAGGTGTGTCGTAGATTTTTTTTCACATGCAATACTTGTAAAATTGGTAAAGAAGGAAGAGTATAATTTGCAGTCGACATATGAGTGAAATCTTTTTGCATAATGAGATTAATTTGTTTCGATTTTGAAATTGTTACAAATAGAAAAGTCAAATTAGAAATAATTTTGTCTTTTTTGTTTGATAAAAATAATGTAATGGATTAGGGAATGGGGATGGGAAATTCGATTTTTAAAAATCTTTCAATTTAATTATGTCTAAACAATAAAACAATAAAGTTGGATCAAATCAATGTTTTGTAAGTAAGCACTTTCCCTTCAAAAGACGAAAATATTGCTTTCAAAAGCAATCTGCATTTTTAAAATTACTTTCATTCACATGTCAAAATTTTTCAAAAATTGCATATTTTCAGGTTCTTGCAAAAAAAAAACTTAAAAAGGTGTTAAAATAGTGCTTGAATTTAGGGGTTAAATTTCGTGAGTTAAGGAAAATAATTACAGTTTTTGATGGCATGGAAATTATCGTTAGTCTTCCATGTTCATAGAAATTTGGAAAAATTTGCAGTTTCGCAAATAAGGAGTAATAAAAGTTCAAATTTTACAAATAGCTACGAGAGAAGTAGTGGAAAATTTTTTTGAAAAAGCGGTAAGGTCTAAATGTTGACTAAATTAGAGAATATAAGTTCAGAAATCAATAAAAGGGTAGTAAATATGATCAATAAAAGAGTAAGTTCATTATTAAAATAATTTTGAATTGATATTTTTAAAGTATATATTATAGGTGAAGCGTAGAACATTTTCGTATACAAATTTACTAAATTTGCAACAGAAATGTAGAACTTTACAATAAGATAAGCGTGCATTGGTCATTAAAAATTTTAAGGAACTACCGCAATATGTTGATATAATCTTCCCCTCATCCACTGTTTCGACATCCTATATCTGCTTGTAGGGACGAAATATTGCCGTAGACAATTTTATGTAGTTATATTACCTTTTAAGTTTGACAGCAATTATAAGCTATGAAACAAGGTAAACAAATCAAAAGAAAGAAACAAAACTTGTATTTAAACTATTTTTGTTTTCGTCATAGAATTTTTATCACTCATAATTTTTATGAACGGAGAAAAGACTAAATGTTTAGCATTAGGCCCTGCCAAAATCAACGAATTTTTATTTAGATTTTGCTCTTCTTGTTTATTTGCAATTAACATTCGTATAACGGCACGCTTTTCTTGAAGGTTATTTCGAAATTTTTGTCCTACTAAATCTCTTTTTACATTCAAATGAGGATTCGATTAAAAATTTTACCCTGGCGGATGGAAATACGTGCGCGTTTAATTTAAGTGTGAGTAGTATTTGTTAAATCCAACGGATTTATGCTAGATTTTTTTTTAATTTCTTGTGTAAAATACATTTTAGTGTGCTTGCCTTAAAAATTGTTTGGAAACTCGAATTCGATCTAGTTTTATATACTATTGAATGGAACTGTTTTGAGGATTTAATTTATTACTGAGTTCATGCGTATTAAAGACGAACTCTAATTATGTTTTTTCCGATTAATTAAGACGAAATTATTAGCTTAATCTGCAGAATCTCGAAACATAGTATACATTGCATTTTTACATTTTGAACATAAAATTTTTTCTGAAAATAATTATGCTAATGCTTTAAGAAAGAAAATTTCGAAATTCTAATTTGCAGTAAAGGGATTTTTTCTTTATTACAACATATACAAACTCTGATAATTTTTTACTATAATTATAATATAGTGTAGTAGGAAATTTTATATTTTGTTCCTTTCAAACATTTATTAACATTTTTATGAAGCATATAGAAGAAAATTAGTGCACAAGAATAATTAGTTTAGTTTTTCTCTTAAAATCATTCGGGGAATAATAAATGCTTAAATAAGGATAGGAGGAAAAAATGGTATCCATTATTTCATTTTGTTAGTGTAAGTGTGAAAAACTAGAAAAATATCTTAGAGAATAAATTTAAATTTTTCTAAACTTTAAATAATAATTTAGTTTTAAATAACTATTCTCTTCTTAAAATGAAATTTCCTTTCTATACATAAATTTGTACTTTTGCACAAGATGTTGAAACTTTAAATTGTAAGTGTAAATGAAAAAGAATTTAATAGAACGATTCAGTAATTGAATGAGTAAGAATCAAAATTTATAAATTTAAAAAAAAATATCCACAATATTTTATATAGAAATATTTTCCTATAATTTTTTAAAAATTCAGATTAGTTAGCATTTCCTTGGAAACGTTCAACACTCTTTCAGTCACATAAAATTTTCCATATGGTTGTTTTTTTACTCAACAATTAATTTTGCTAACCTAATCATGCGGGTGTTGTTTTGGTACAATTATTGTATGAAATTTCCTTCAATTTTTCCTTTAATCATCCAAAATTATATACTGTTGAATTGGATTTTGGAGGAACAGGGAACAAACTTTATATACGGAATTTTCTATAGAGCAATAC
Organism: Condylostylus longicornis; assembly: GCF_029603195.1. Taxonomy (NCBI): domain Eukaryota; kingdom Metazoa; phylum Arthropoda; class Insecta; order Diptera; family Dolichopodidae; genus Condylostylus; species Condylostylus longicornis. The sequence continues at coordinate 12,263,857 of NW_026577973.1, read as the reverse complement.
TTTATTAATTTAAAACAGTATGGGCATTCTATACATGCACGCAGAATATAATTTTAATAAGATGAACAATTGGAAAAAATAAATAGAAACTTTATGACAATAACTATGATTTAGCTGTAACTATTTTAAACTGTATTAAATGCTTTGACAAACTTATTGAAAGTATGCTGCAGATTGCCAGCCAATGGGAATCACTTAAATTTTTTAAGATTATCTAGAACAATGATATCAATTTATTTTGGGACAAGGTAAATCTCGACTACTTTATACTTATTTATTTAATGAGCTCTCCCCATAGTTAAATATAATTAAAACTAAATTACGAAAAAAATACAAAATACCAACTATTAATAATAATGTAATGTTGGTTATAAAAACCTGCTCCTGAGTCTGAGATGCAAAGACAACTATTATGTGTGGCCTGCAAAATAATTTTTTTTAATTCAGAAAAATTATATATTAATTCTTTATTATTTATTTAATATGTATAGATATCTCATTTGTGTCTTATGTATGAATTTAGGAATTGTGATTAACTATGTGTTTATTTTTAATGTTTGTATTATGAGAAAATATATAAATTGTTATATTATCACCAGTATAATTTTAATGAGATGCAATTTTATTTATTTGGTTTCTTTTCCTTTGATTTGATGATATTTTAGCGTTGGAATTGGGTACAAGCTATATTTTGTCCAGTGGCAACCCTGAAGTGGGTTATGAAACACTGTAAACGTTAAGCATACTGCAATGACTAGATAATGTTTTTCTCTTTCATTTGCATTACGTTTTATAAACGTTATAATTATTTAAAAATATCGTAGCCTTATATAAAATATAAATTAAATATGACTTCAGAACTCGAACTTAACACCGAGGGCACATGATAAAATAATATAATGTGAATGTTTAATTTTTTACTTTCAACTTATCAAGTTTAGAATATGAAACTTAGACAACTAGCAGATTTTAATATTTGAATATATTCTCCAAAATATCACTGAAAGCCGTCCAATCAGAAAGACACAACATTGACTTGGCATGACCGGTAGTTGAAGAATCACGATATCAAAGACATTTTTAATGAATTAGAATTCAATATTCCAGGTATAATTTAAAGAAGAATGACTTCATATACTAATATTAAAAAACAATAACATAACATTTAACTGGCATATTGTTAAAAAGTTTAAAATTGTTAAAAAAAAATTCATAAACTAAAGAAAAGAAAAAAAAAGTAATTTTAATAGTAAACAAACTTTTAATTATTCAACTTTTTCATGAAAATTGCATGATCTATTTAGGACGATTAACTTAAAACAAGCAATAAACAAAAGGAATAGTAAAGATTAAATTTTTTAAAACTGAAATAACAAAATATTATTGTTTAAAAAAAAAACTTTTGAATATACGGGAGAACAACACACAAGCCAACAATATTATAGGAAAAACAGAACTTCTGTTTTGGTTCTCTTTACCCGTACGAACATATGTTCGAAGGGTATACTAAATTTGCCTTACCGTTTCAAACGCTAAGAAAGAGGGGTCCGAGATATAGACTCAAGTGTATGTTTTGATCAGCATCGAATTATGAGTCGATTTAGCTTTGTCTGTTCGTCCGCCCGTCCCAATGATGACTCAAAAACTAATTCAACTTATTACAACAGCTAAGTTCAACAAATTTTCACAAATGATTTATTATACTAAATGCCAGAACCCTATTTAAATTGGATATGATCGGGGTACTGGTTCAGGTAACTGCCATACAACTTCAAAAGTTATTTGGCTATATCTCAGAAATTATGAAAGCTGTGAGATTAAAATTTCACACAAGCAAATATATTTGTAAGGTCAATGTGTCTGATAAAATTGTTGAAATTGATTGGCTCTTTTTGGAAGCTGCCATACAACTTCAATAGTAGTTTGGTAATGTCTTGGAAAAATGTGAAAACACAGTACTCAAATTTTGCATAAATCACCATGGCAACTAAAAATCATAGTCTTGTTCTATAGTCAGCTATGACATATTTATTCGCACATAGGATAACATTTGGGTATCACAGAGTTGACACGGTCAACTCTATTTCGTTTTTCTTCTTTTTTTTTGAAAATAACTTCCGTAACATTTTGAAAATAATAATAAAAGTCTTTTATTTTAACAAAAAAAAAAAGTTGTTGACCTAAATTTTATAAGTTAACAGAAAATAAATAAGAAACAATGAAGAAAAATATTGAAAAAAAAGGTACATTAAGTGAGTTTTTTTGCAAAACATTCAATCAGTAACAAAAATGGAGGAAAAAACAAAAACAAATTATAAAAGTTTTTTAAAATGCAAATTTGCATAAATATTTTTATAAGGACGTGTGTAAAAAAAGTACATAGTATAGGTATATGAATGAAAAATATTTCCACCCCCTGCATTTACAATACAAAAATAACGATACAGAGGTTTTGTGTTCTCATATTCAAAACCTTATTCCTAAATATTTTTAAAACCGGACTTGGATGTTAATTTACAGCATTTTTAAACTCAATTTATAGACGCATTCCAACCTTTATTTTCCTCGTTAATGCTATTTATAAGAGATCACTTATTTTAATCACAAATTTTCCAACCTCTTCAGTTTAAAGAGCTTTCAAAATATTATTTAATTTGTCATTAAATTTTTCTTTCACTTGCTAAAAATCTTAATTTGTTCTAATCTTTAAACATCTTAAGTGAATTATTTTTGTTAAGTAAAAAACTGAAATGTGCAAAATATTTCTGGATCAATTCTTCTTCATTCAAGAAAAATTTTTTCAATTTCATTTCTTAAGAAAAGTTTCCTCCAAATATTTTTATATAAAATTAAAGATACTTACGCTGCAATAAAGAAACGCAATAAACCTACTGTTATAAATTCGATTTAATTATTAATTTTCTTACCCATATTGTTTTTATTTCCGTTCCGTTCCCTTCCAAAAATGGAATAATGTTCAGACTATAACATGAAAGCTCAAAAACTCATATGCCCCATCTAATGGTTTACACATACCCTATAAAATAAAAAATTTATATTGTATAGTCATCGGCTAAAATGGATCATAAATATTTGATTTAGGAAATTGTAAAAAATACTAAAAATACTTTCGTATTACACTTTTATTGTAAATATCGGAATTCATTGATGAAAATTTTATTGAAACAAATTTACCTTTTTAGTTCGTTCACTCTTATTGTTAAGTTTTTCTTTTTTCTTGATTTTGAATGAGGAAATTTCACTTTTAACTTTTATTACAGCACAATTTTGAATTTGTTAAAGAATAAGTTTTAGTTATTATACCCTGCACTTCGTGAAGGGTATATTAACTTTGGTATGGAGTTTGTAACTACTTGAAGGAGTCATCTGCGGTATGGCCATATATATATATTCTTGCTCAGCGTAAAATTCTGCGTTGATTTAGACATGTCCGTCCGTCCGTCCGTCCGTCCGTCCGTCCGTCCGTCCGTCCGTCCGTCCGTCCGATCGCACGATAACTCAAAAACGAATAATGCAATCGACACCAAACTTTCACAAGTTCCTTCTTTTGTGCCAAGGACGAACCCTATTGTTATTGGACCAATTCGGACAACGGGTTCGGGTAGCTGCCATACAACTCAAAGAGTTTATTTTAATTATTTCAAAAACTAATAAAGGTACAAATATAAAATTTTGTATACATGTGTCCAATTATATTCTACATATGCTCTAAAAATTTTAATGAGATAGCTGCACCGGTTCGGGTGGCTGCCATACAACTCCAACAGCAAATTTTAAATATTTGGAAAAATAATAAAGTCAAATTCACCAAACTTGGTAGTTGTGTGTTCAGTTATAGATCAGACATATCCGCGAAGTTTCTATAGAATGGTTTCACAGGTTTGAGTAATTGCTATACAACAATGAAAGGTGCAGGGTATAATTCAATCGGTTCATACCGACTGAAACGTTTTTACTTGTTTTTATTTCGTTGCTTACATAAAATTTTTTCCATCGTCAAATAAAATATTTATGAGTTTTAAAGTAACTTAAGTATGGAAAAAAAAGAAAAGTTTTTATTGCATTTTCCTTAAGATTTTCAATTTTTTTCCATTGTTTTTTTTTTTTTTGCGTTAATGTTAACATTTTATGAATAAAAATTGAAATAAACATTAAAAATTTTTGTTTTCTTTTAAATTTGTGTTTTGTCTCGAATTTTCAATTGCATATAAAATTTCTTGTATATTAATAAAAAAAAAATTTAAGAATAGGTTGTTAAACTTAAAATGTTTTGAATAAAAGAAAGGTACTTTTGATTCTGATGGAAAAAATAGTGGAACAATGACTCTTTTGAATACTAATATGGTAATTTATGAAAATTAAGTGTGTCTCAAAAATATTAGCAATATTAGGTGAAAAAAATTAGGAAACACTCGCTAATCCAAATTATGATAATGATTCCTAGACACAACTAAAGTAAATCTTACGATCGTGTTCCTAGACCTGTTTGGAAAATTTTTTTACAGGGATCTTCTAGTCTATAAATATTATAGGAAGAAATAAAATTTTGAATTATTTTCACTTTCTGAGAAACGAACTATTACAAGAAGTTTTCATCGATCAATTTAACAAAATCATTTTTCCACGGAAAAGTTTTAAAAAATTCAATTTTTTATAAAAATTATTTATAAAATTTCACTTTAAATTGAATAAATGTGATATGATGTGGGAAATAAAAATTTTGGTACAGACTCAACAAAAGGGGGTAGAAAGAAAACAATTGACTTGGCTGCACAACTTTAGAAACATGGACAGATATCAGAAACATTGGTGATTTAATCCATTCAGCAATGGATCGAAACATCTTTCAGGACATTGTTAACAATATCATACGACCGCTGACATCCAATAGGGATAGAAGAAAAAGTAATGGAATATTTTGAGGTTTTTGCAACCTAGCTTAGAACATTTGAGATGTACTGGGGCTTGTCATAATCCTCAAGTGTCAATGATGTCTAATAAAATTAAAGAATTGTTTACAAAGAGTTTTAAAAAAAGTGATTACTCTGAATTGCAGATCTTACTAAAATAAAGCCTATGAATTCATGATGCCTATTTTGCTTTATATTATTGTAAGGCTTTCAAAACATTTATTTTGAAAAGTTATAAAACGATGCGGTCGGGTTCATTTGACATACATTAAAAAATAAACCTTAAAAATAAAACAGTTTCTTCTTAAGTTTGGAGAACGGACTTCCTGCTCAACAAACTTTGAAATTATTTTAGACGGTCCTTAAAAAATCAAAAACGTAATGATGAAGGAACAAGTAGAAAATAGATGTTTAAAAACACAGTGGTGATCCACTCGGGCTTAGAATCAATATTATTAAGTGTTACGAATTTTGTTTTTTTGTTAATGTGTAACTTTTCCTTAATTAAAATTATTATTAAAAGTCATTATCCCTCTCTAGATTTGTTGGATTCCCTCTCAGAATTTGGATTGTCGGTAATTTTTGATCTTCGAAGAATCCATCAAAATTCACTAAGTTTGTAAAAATATACGTTTTGAAACATAAAAATCTTTCCCTTTAATTAATTGGAAAATGTTTAGTTAACATGTAATACTAGGAAAATTCTGGTATTCAAAATGTAGATAAAGGTCTGGTATAGAATGTAGATAAAATTATGGTAAGAATGTAGATAAAAATTGATAATGGATACTTTTGAGATATAGCAATAATCTTCATCATGATTAAATTTAGAGTATGATTTAAACGCTTCTGGTTTTCTACATAATCAAGTTGCCATTACGAATATTGACATAGGATTATCAGTTACCGTATACAGTCCCATATTTCGAACAGAAAATATTAGCATAATGCCATCGTTTGTAATATAAGTCTATTTTAACTTTGAACTTGGCGTAATAAATTTTCTGGTATAACATAAATTTTAATATTAAAGATTAATTTTGACAGAGAAACGATACAACTTTCTGCAAATTGGATTTTTCATTTTAATTCGAATTTATTAAAGTGATCACTTTTAAAAAACATATTTTTCTTAGTTAGAAAAATCAAAAAAAGTATAGCTGATAATAAAAAATCTTTGAAAATAGAATTATAGTCTTGTGTGAAGAAAAAAAATGAAGTAGTAATAGCCTACAATTTCCTCTTATGACTTTTTTCTAATAAAATAACAAAAAATCAAACAGTTATCCTCATTTTTACGCAATTTCAATAATTTTTTTTTATTGCTATACTCTTGTTTCATGTTTCACATAATATGGGTTGAGTTTTCGATTTAATAAAATGATAAAAGTGAAGAAAAACGAGAAGAATGTTTTATTTTTTCTATTTTGTTGATAGAAATGAAATTGTCATCAGATCCTTTATTTTCTAGGGTATTTTCTTTGAAATTGTTTGAATCTGTGGATATGATTGAGTGAATTTTATATGATATAAATATATATTGAATGTATTATTGTTCGACAATGTTTAATAAAAAAATAAATTCAAAATTACATAATGGGTTGCCAGTGAACCATTGGTAAGTGAATTTATAGATTGTACAATCAAATGAAATTAGATGAAAATTATTAGCGAAAAATTTATATTAAAATTTAGTATGGAAATCAAAAACTACGAGGTAATATTATTGAAATTGTCATTCAACTAAACTAAAACGTGAAATGTATTTGAATTAGCGGTAGTGGGCATAACTACACAATTGAGGTCGGTTTGATAAAATCAATTAATTAAAAGATGAAAATTATAAAAGTGACAATGAATGTTCTATGGTTTTCCAATGTTCAGTGGTTTTAGCTTAATTACTTCTTAATATTTCGGCGAATAATTGGCATACAGTTAGTGTGGGACAATCTAGTGACGGTTTTTGTAGATTTTTCCATTATGAGGATGAGACGACTGCGCATTCACACTACTTTTATGGTTCAATTGGGTGCCACTCCAGAATTTGTGGGAGGTGGTGCTTGGATGAATCTGTAATTACGTAAGAATTATGGGCCCAGCTGGCACTTTGTGAATACTGAAATGTTACAATAAGTCCTTGAGGCTGCAGTCTCAAGGTTGACCTGGTCTGAGGTTGACACTAGCATTCTACGAATCTAATCTAATCTAATCTAACTGGCGTACAGAATGCCCATAGCGTTTGTTTTTTGGAACAGCTTTGCTTCTTCATCAATATTTGATAAAACTTTGTTTTAACATTTTCAAAGATTCAAATAAAAGGCAAAAGCCAAACGACCACTAACTGAAATATTTTATATCAAGGAACTCACATTTTTTTTTTTGTTTTTGACCATTTGTTATGCCTAAAAATAATTTTTAAAAAATTTTTACGATATTTTATTATTAGGTTTTTGATTTTCATATGAAGGTCATGGTATAAACTGTGATCGGGGTCATTTAAGATTTAATAGAAAAACGGTACAAATGAAAGAAATAATTTTTCCATTGGGGATTGTTGAAATGCCGTAAATGAAAGAAAAACATAATGAAATAACGGTAATAAGATTAGTAGAGAACACATCCACAATATATTTAACTGTAATATTATATAACACAATATGTAGTTAAATTAAAAAAAAAATGTTTGTAGGTATGTATATTTGGATCATGTAATGTAGAAATTGAATTACGTAGGTAATAAATTCTGAACACAAGTTTTTCTATCAAATGTCTCTTATATCTTAAAATTGAATTGTACTATAAAAAAATATAATTTTCAGATGATATCAAATTGTCAATAGATAAAAATAAAAAAGTATTTTTTTTGAAGATTTTTTCGCCATTTTAAGAAAACTAAAATGAAATTTTGAAAATTTTCCGAAAATTAATTAAATAAAATTGTTTTCAATATATTTTATTTAATTTTCACTTTCACATTAACTGATTATTCTTTTAAAATTAAAATTTTTGTAGGTTTTCAATAAAATTTTGGGGTTTATCACAAGCTTGTCAAGAAAATTTTCATCCTTTAGAGCTGCTGTAACTATATTAGCGTTGGAAGTATTTAATTGAATCATTGCCTGCTTGAAATTGGAAATTGGAATACAAATCCCATTCTCATGTAGCCATTTAGGGTAGCTTAATATAGAATAATCTATGTACTAGTATAAATTTTGATAACCTCTAGTCTCGCGATACGTTAATTTATACATGCAGCATTAATAGATTTCAAATTTGTGAGTCTGTTGGGACATTTCCAAAACAGACTCACAAATTTGAAAACTAAAATCTTTGTCAAAATTATGAGGTTCAAGTGGAAAAAATTGACATTCTGGTCATATTTTCAATATTTCTTAATAAGTCCACTATTATAGGTCTTTTTATCTATATATTGAAGTAACCTAAATTTTAAAATTGATTTTAAAATTGAAACTAAATAATAATTGAAGATGATTAATGAGGCGCGTAAAGCTCAATATTTTCACATTATGTAATTTTAAATTGGAATGCGTATTAAGGGGCCACAAATATTCGGCACTGTATACCGACTTGTAATATGAAATGTTTTAATATTTGTTACATTTACCGTTTTCCTGAACTTAAACCTTTAAGAATTTTACAAATTAAATGTCTGTTTATTGGTTTTAAGAGTAAATCGAATGAAATTTTAAGTTTTTCGAAGTCGCATTATGTAACATAATAATTGAAAAAGTGTCGAAGATATTGCTTCAGAATAATTGGCAAATAACTATTGGTTTTGTTTCAGTAAATCATTGTACAAGCATAATAATTATAAGTTGAGTATTATAATTATTTAATTTTTGATCTCCGCCAAAAATTATGAGTGAATAAATTTCGATGTAAGGAATTCAAGGTAGCTTATTTAAAAAGCTGCTAAAATGCTCTTATACATATCGATGCATAAAGTGATTTCAATAATATTTTTTATTTACAAATATTTTTTATGATATTTAAAGATGGTTATAAGTACTTGTACATCTTCATAATTTTACCACCTTTTTTTGGAGTAAATCCTAAATTTTATAGTATATAATGATGCACGTAATTTATTTAATTCAAGACAATGCACACATACTTGATAACCACACATAACTGATTTCGTCTAACTTGGAGAGTAAAAACAGAGACAGAAGAAAAAAAATGAAAAGGTACATAACAGAATGCACAGTGTTCCATAATCAATCAGCAAGCTAACGAACTTTAAGTCTACACGTACAGAAACTATAATGTGTGTTTAGGATACTCTTCTTCTTACTACATCCATATATGAATTCATTTTTATATTATATAAATTTATCGTATATATATTTTTTTATTTTTTATGTACATGTTGTTAAAAAACGTGACCAGATTATAGAGAAGATATGAAGCTTGTTAAACTTATTTGCGGTTCAATTTCCTTCATTTGTGTTTTCTCCTCTATTATATAGATATAAGCATATGAAGTTATCCTCTATTGGAGAAGAGATAACTGCATGTATTCTATAATTTTATATGCATGTATTTTTAAAAATATACGTGTAGTATATATTATAAATATGTATGTATTATTTTGAGAGAAAAATTAAAGTATGGATATTTATTTGTAAGTATATTATTTAAAATGGAAGCCAATGTCCTGGGGAATAAAGAAGAATAAGAATTCATATTATAGTTTTCAAAAAAAATTTGTATAACATAATATTTGCAGGGTTAGTTTAAGTTTGCAGGTTAAGTTTTTTATGACTTAGATAATACAATAGGATGATCGAGCAATTTCAAATTTTCGTAAAAATTTTATTATACGTAAAGTGTTACTGAAAGCTTCAATTGTAATAATAATATCGTACATTTGAAAATTCGGATCAAACAAATGCAATTTGAAAATTAGCACTTTTCCTTTCAACCAATTAAAATGCTTTTGCTGAAATACGTATAGGAAAAAAAGATTGAAGCTATGAAGATAAATAAGCGAGTAAACTGAAATAATTTCATATTTTTGGATAACATGGCATTTTCCGTCAGTTTTGTGTTTTTATCGAAATCCGAAAATAACAGATTCTGAAATTCAAATGCAATAACTAGGAAGAAAATGAAATAACTAAGAAACAAGTAAAAACGTTTCAGTCGGTATAAACCGATTGAATTATACCCTGCACCTTTCGTTATTGTGAAGCAATTACTCGAACCTGTGAAGTCATTCTACAGAAACTTCACGGATATGTCTGACCTATAATTGGACATTTGACTGCCAAGTTTCATGAATCTGACTTTAAAATTTTTCCAAATATTTAAAATTAGCTTTTGGAGTTGTATGGCAAGTACCCGAACCTGTCAAAGAATTCCATCAAAACTTCACAAATATATCTGATCTATAATTGGACACACAACTGCCAAGTTTCATGGATCTGACTTTATTATTTTTCCAAATATTAAGAATAAGCTTTAAGACTTGCATGGGAGCTACTCGAACCTGTCAAGCAATTCCACTAAAACTTCAGAAATATATCTGACCTATAACTCGACACAAAACTGCCAAGTTTCATGAATCTGACTTTATTATTTTTCCAAATATTTAAAATTAGCTTCAGGAGTTGTATGGCAGGTACCCGAACCTGTCAAGCAATTCCTCTAAAGCTTCACAAATATATCTGATCTATAATCGGACATCCAACTGCCAAGTTTCATGAATCTGACTTTATTATTTTCCCAAATATTTAAAATTAGCTTCTGGAGTTGTATGGCAGGTACCCGAACCTGTAAAGCAATTCCTCTAAAACTTCAGAAGTATATTTGACCTATAATTGGACACATGACTGCCAAGTTTCATGAATCTGACTTTATTATTTTGCCGAATATAAAAAATTTGCTGTTGGAGTTGTATGGCAGCCACCCGAACCGGTGCAGCTATCCCATTATAATTTCTAGAGCATGTGTAGAATATAATTGGACACATGTATACAAAATTTTATATTTATAGCTTTTTTAATTTTTGAAATATTTAAAATAAACTCTTTGAGTTGTATGGCAGCTACCCGAACCCGTTGTCCGAATTAGTCCAATAACAATAGGGCTCGTCCTTGGCACAAAAGAAAAAACTTGTGAAAGTTTGGTGTAGATTGCATTATTCGTTTTTGAGTTATCGTGCGATCGGACGGACGGACGGACGGACGGACGGACGGACGGACGGACGGACGGACGGACGGACAGACGGACATGTCGTAATCGACGCAGAATTTTACGCTGAGCAAGAATATATATATATGTCCATACCGCAGATGACTCCTTCAAGTAGTTACAAACTCCATACCAAAGTTAATATACCCTTCACGAAGTGCAGGGTATAAAAAATGCAATAACTAAGAAGAGGATGATGAACAGAATTTTGTTTTTAAAGAAACAAATTACAGCCTAAAAAAACACCATATCAAAATTTTGAAAAAAAAAATCGGTTTTTAGATAAAGGCTAATTTTCGACTAACTAAAAGCTGACGGACATTTCGTCATTTCAATGTTCAACTATTTTTTTTCTACGGTAGAAGAAATATGTCGCTATTTATAAATTAATAAGAAGAATTAGTCAAAAATGCCATATAAGACTCCAACTTTTAGTATGGGAGCATGTATAAGTAGGGGTGTTGGATAAAAATTTTATTCTTTAGAGAAATGAGTTTCTGTTAGATATTTTTGTATAAAATTTCTATGTGAAAGGACGTAGAAGTTTTGTAAAGAGACATACGGACGGACAGAAGGCCGGTCGGACAAAGACTAAGACTAACAAGCATATTTTTTTCAACTTGTTTTTTTAAAGTGCTAAAAACAAAGGCTTTGAATTTTAATTTTAAACACTATGAAGAATAATTAATTTTATGTGGATAAGTTCCTAATATTCATGCATATATTTGTAAATTTATTAAACATTGAATATGAGCCCTAAAAATATTGAAGAGCACTAAAAAACTTACAAATATTTGTTCTCAGCCTGTCCCAATTTAAGGGAACGAATTTTTACCATAAAAACTCAGACAATTTATTGAGCGTTTCGTTTACTGTTTTCCCACAAGTTAAGGATCTTACTGATACTAATATTATTTTATTAGTTTAGATTTTTGTTTAGAGAAGTATCGTATTCAGATATATCAATGTTCGTATGTTAAAAGCTCTTTGACATATAACTTGAATAATTCAACCCTGCTGCTGCTATTTTAGTGTAGATACCACTGAAGTTATACACATACACAATATACATTGCATTGTTTATTTCATAAAAGCGAAAAATTTTACATGGAAAATTTTTAAGTAAATAATATACACACGTACGTCCTTATTAGTGATATGTGTGTACACATACATACATCATACATAATAATGAATAACGTGTATACGAGAAAATAAAAATTTTAAAAAGTAAATGATAAAAGTATAAAAGCGCAATATTTGTACATAAAATATACATACGTGAACATAAAAAAATCTTAAGGATAATTCAAGTTTGTTTATAATAAATTTATGTGGAGAAGAAAAATGAATAATTCATTCATATAATTGGTAGTGTATTCTTTAAATTTAAATTGCAATGAATTTAAGAGAAATAATTTTTCTTGATTGGCGATGTAAATATTTAAGTTGTCTTCATACTAATTTAAAGTACTAACAAAAATTAAATTTATTTGGAAAAAATTTTCTTTACAGACTTCTTATTGAAAATCATTAGATTATTGAGTCTATTTGAATTTATAAATCTTCCTAATTTCTGAGAACACAACTTTAATATTTTAGTTAAGTGCACACTATTATAAATTTCCGGCCCTTTATGAATGTTATTCTGTTCCCTTGATAATTTGATATATAAGAAAAATGAACTCAAAATAAGTCAGGAGTGTAAATATTTGAAGACAGAAGGTTTTCTCAAATTTAAAAATTTGTTCAAAATGAAAAAATAAAGAAGTATATTTCACAGAACTGCCGTATCCCCATTTAAATATGGGAAAATACATTTGGAAAAAATATAAATTAAATTTACTATATGATTATCAAAAATTTGTATGGCTGTGAACTAAGAGCGTTAGCTAAAGAGATGCATAAACAAAGTGAATTAATGACTCAAGTGCATCTTAAGGTTGTTGAAAAAATTACCACTAATAAACAGTTTCGGTTAAAAAATAATTATAATTAAAATTAAGGTTGTATCATCGCAAATAATATTAGGCTAGTATCTTCTTAAATAATTCTATTTAATTAGTGGATGCGTTGTACAATTTGACATATTATATCATTACAATCAAGTAGATTTAATTGCCTTACAAATTGAACAGATTTCAATCTGTATAATACAAAGTATTTTCAATCTGTCCTTCCGTCCATCCGTCCTTTTACCCGTCCTTTTTTTTTGCTTCTAGACCATAAGTGGTAGGAATCTGAAATTATGGAAGCTGCTTAACACTAATAAGTCGTTAATTTCTTTGGAAGAAAATTTTTTCCCACCTCTGTTGCCTCTCAGAATTTGTAAAACTTCTTCGTCATCATATTATTTCAAAACTGGAAACTTTTCCATATTTCTATAAATACAGAAAGCTGAAGAGATGCCATGCTACCGAATATATAATTATTTTTCATATATGTCGCAATTAACCCTTGAATTCGAGCATTATATTTACATTTTCTCTAATTTTTTTTTTATTTTATTTCTCCAGAGCCCTAGCAATATGCAATTTTTGAAATATGTTGTTTATGAATAAAAGTAAGATTAATCATTTAATATTGTTTTTGCAAGCAGAATTTTCAATTGTTGAAACGGAAAGTGCTACTTTACAGACAATTGGTTTGACTCAACTTTATTTTATGATCAAAGTTGATTTCTTTTGTACTGAAATCGTTAACAATTTAAACCAATAAATTGGTGATAAAATTAATTAATAGAATTTTTTTACTTTTTATTTTATCGTATAATGAAATTCTAAGTTAGCTGAGTCCATACATTTCATCGTTTACGTATATGAAATTTTCGGCATCAATCAAGTCTTAATAAATTTTGAAAATATTGTTTTAAATAGCCAAAAAAATTTTAATTTTATTTTCATATTTTTAATTTTCATTTAAATTATTTTGTAAACAATAAATTCCATTCAAAATTTTTGAACATTCTTATTGCTTTGCTTAATTTTAAATATCTATGAACAAGGGTAAACCTTAAAGATATAGTATACATAATAATACATACATACATACACGTATATAAGTAAAATATTATAAAACCCGTTGTCCGAATTAGTCCAATAACAATAGGGCTCGTCCTTGGCACAAAAGAAAAAACTTGTGAAAGTTTGGTGTAGATTGCATTATTCGTTTTTGAGTTATCGTGCGATCGGACGGACGGACGGACGGACGGACGGACGGACGGACGGACGGACGGACGGACGGACAGACGGACATGTCGTAATCGACGCAGAATTTTACGCTGAGCAAGAATATATATATATGTCCATACCGCAGATGACTCCTTCAAGTAGTTACAAACTCCATACCAAAGTTAATATACCCTTCACGAAGTGCAGGGTATAAAAAATGCAATAACTAAGAAGAGGATGATGAACAGAATTTTGTTTTTAAAGAAACAAATTACAGCCTAAAAAAACACCATATCAAAATTTTGAAAAAAAAAATCGGTTTTTAGATAAAGGCTAATTTTCGACTAACTAAAAGCTGACGGACATTTCGTCATTTCAATGTTCAACTATTTTTTTTCTACGGTAGAAGAAATATGTCGCTATTTATAAATTAATAAGAAGAATTAGTCAAAAATGCCATATAAGACTCCAACTTTTAGTATGGGAGCATGTATAAGTAGGGGTGTTGGATAAAAATTTTATTCTTTAGAGAAATGAGTTTCTGTTAGATATTTTTGTATAAAATTTCTATGTGAAAGGACGTAGAAGTTTTGTAAAGAGACATACGGACGGACAGAAGGCCGGTCGGACAAAGACTAAGAGTAACAAGCATATTTTTTTCAACTTGTTTTTTTAAAGTGCTAAAAACAAAGGCTTTGAATTTTAATTTTAAACACTATGAAGAATAATTAATTTTATGTGGATAAGTTCCTAATATTCATGCATATATTTGTAAATTTATTAAACATTGAATATGAGCCCTAAAAATATTGAAGAGCACTAAAAAACTTACAAATATTTGTTCTCAGCCTGTCCCAATTTAAGGGAACGAATTTTTACCATAAAAACTCAGACAATTTATTGAGCGTTTCGTTTACTGTTTTCCCACAAAAATTTTAGCCAAAAAAATTTTAATTTTATTTTCATATTTTTAATTTTCATTTAAATTATTTTGTAAACAATAAATTCCATTCAAAATTTTTGAACATTCTTATTGCTTTGCTTAATTTTAAATATCTATGAACAAGGGTAAACCTTAAAGATATAGTATACATAATAATACATACATACATACACGTATATAAGTAAAATATTATAAAAAATGAATCATCTATTTTTCTTGTTCATAATTTTACATTAAATAAATAACCAATTTTTTAGTTTACATTTTACGTAATTATTACAAGTGTTGTAAAAATCAAAATAACATGACTTTATAGAATATAAAATTGTTTAGTAAAAAAAAATGTAAATAATATTTTTTTTACACCATTCTGAATCTAAAGAGGATATAGAATTGAAAAACATTTTAGCTTTTGTTGTTTAAGTTTTTAATATGCAAAAGTCATAGAAAAATTCTTATAAAATAAAATAAACTCACTATAGGGCCACTATTGAATACCACAAGTGTGTTTGCAAAAATATCTAAATTTTGTTTCTTTAATTTCACGTTTATACTGGATAAAATAAAATAATTTTGCTTTTGTTGCGGTTTCGCAAGTCATGTCAGTCCATTATAATAAATACAAAAAAAAAATCATATTTTTCATTGTACTTTTAATGTTTATCATGAGTAGATCTTTTTCTTTTTGCAATAGTTTTTACAGAAACATTATATTCTTTTTTGTTCTAATAATCCCAAGTAGTTTAAAATGGTTGTAACACTTAATGCAACACTAGAATTATATTATTTATCTATAGAAAATTTCATAGTATCTGTCCTTGCATATATTAAAGTTAACTACAGAAGTCATTCTCAAAATATGTCTACAACATTTTAAAAAGTTTATGGGTTTTGGGATTAAAAGTAGTTTAAAAGTCTTAGGAATTACAGTTTTAATAGTTCATATATATAAGAAAACAATTTAAGTGTTAAAGTTTCGCACGCTTGTTTATCAATGCTTGTTGTTGAATTGAAAATGCGAATGACTTATTCTGAATTTCACACAAGTTCAAATCAAAGTCAATACAAAGCTACACATAACATATATTTTCTAATGAATTTTTCTTGTGCTGAAATTATTATTACAATTGCTTGTGAAGTATACAACCAATTTTATTGAATGTCTATTTTATTAAATATTTAAAGAAGAGTTTAGTGTTGTGGACAGTGCTAATTAAAACCGTGTAGACATAAATATTGCAATTTTATAGCAATTTAGTATTCATTCGGCTTGTATTTAAACTATTACAAATAAAAAATAAGCAATACACTGCCATACACTTATGTTGATAACCACATACACTGTCAAAAATGCAAAGCTTAAAATTTATCCTCATAGTTTAAAATTTAAACTAAATTTTTTACAACGTTATGAACTCGTACATGTTAAAGTAAAACCTTTTAATGAATTTTAGAAATTGTATAGATTTCACTTATACTAAAATTATTGCCAGGTCCTGAAATTAATTTAAAAAAATAGTTTAAATTCCTGCCGTTTAGGTATGCGTTTTGAGTAACGACTGCAATACACTTTTAAAAATCCCACTGGGATAATACTGAGAATTTTTTCATTTAAATGTTATTTCATAACAAAGTGAAGTAAAAATCATTGAAGTGCTATTAGATTTTATTGTTGAATCCTTTATATACAAAAATTTTAATGAAATCAATTCGTCATAATATTATTATTATTATGAATACATGAAAAGAGTAAAGAAAAAGGATTTTTATTTTTATTTTCATTAAAAAAAAGTGGTTAGAATGAGGTAACAAAAAAATTGTTTCTATTCCTTTTCTTTTATTTACTTAGGATGTGTGCGATATGCCCTTCCTTCCTATATACTATTCTATAGTTATGGTTTCAGTTATGGAACGGGTCGCATTTTAAGAAATTTAATATTTATTCTAAAATAATAATTTATGAATTCAGAATTTGTTACATCGTTTAAAATATTATTATGGCAGTAAACGCAAATATTTTCGAAAAAATAATTTAATTTCTTAGAATTAGGTAAATTATAGTTTCCCAATATTCACTATAAGCATTGTAAGTTAGCATTTCGGCTCCTTCAACGCTGTTTCTTAATCTGTCGTCACTTTGTACCAAGAAAAACTAATTTATCGTACTGTTTTAATTCGAATAACGTGTATTCACAGAAGACATAGCTCTTTGCACCAAATTGTCCATCAAAAAATTGATTTCAAAATTTTTAACATATAACTGTGACGCCTAGTAATAACAAATTCTGTATTGATCCTAAAACTTTTTTTTGATTTGCCTCAAAAAGTATATAAAATAGTATCACGTGCAAGCTGCGATGTGCAAGAATGAAGTAGTACAGCTTGATAGCTTCAGAAACAATCTAAATTTGATTCTATCTTTAGTTATAATGAGCAAGCATGGTAACGTAAACCTATTATGAATATTATGAATGCCTCAACAAAATTTTCTATTTTCAATATGAGGGCCAACCCTGTCCTTTCCAAAATTTTTTAAAGGCTTGAAATTAATATTATTTTTATCTTGTTGCTTAGAAAAAATTCTTTTTTTATACCAGGAAAATTGAAAAAACGGATACTTTAAATGAATTTCAGTGTTTCTTAAGAAACTGATATATTTTTTTTGATTTTATGTCCATTCCTGTTTCATTTTCCAAATTTCTTGTATTTCCAGTTATCATGACGCATTAACTTTTTTTTTGTTTTATTTTCTGGTTTTTTATCTATCGGTTTCTACAATTCCTTTTTTTACTTTTATAGGAATGAAAAATAATATTTGTAGGACTGAAATGAAACAACAGTAAGTATGAAAAGAAATTTTGAATGACTAATATTTTAGGATCTAGCTTTTTCTAAATAATAAGGTGAGGCAACAAAAAAAAATTCACAAAAAAAAATTGGTTTGTATTTTATGAATCCCCATAATTTTTCCTTTTTCTACAAAAAAGAAAATTTTTACGGTTTTTATGAATTGCATAGAATCTTCAAAAAACCTTTGAAAAAAAAAGTGAAAGAAAAAATGATATGATTCACATTTTGTACATTTAGCTTCATTTCAAAGGGCTATATTCTAATATTTATTATAATGATGAAGTATTACGTAATCAGGAACAAGATTGTATACGGTTAGAAAACAGATGGAAATTTGTTTATTTCAGAAAAAGAAAATTAATACAAGTTGATTTTTTTTTTGTTCATCTTGAATGTGATATCCAATTTCCAGCTTTTATTGGATCGAAAAGGCTTTTAATATTAGGAGGTCCAATAGAATATTTGAATTTAAAATTAGGTTTTACAATTATCAATTTATTTCTATTCAAAGAGCGAAGATCAGTGCACTTATTGAAAAAATATGTAAGAACTGCTTTACAAAAAAGTTTTGGGATTCACTTAAATAAATGGATATATCTAATTTAAGACTTTGTTTTCAAATTAAACTAAATGACTAATTACTAATACAACTTGGAATTGTTGATATTCATTATTAATATTATTTTTATAAGAATAACTAATGGGAATTCCTTCACACAACTGTAGAACAAATGGATGACGTAATCAAAGGAATGTGTTAAAGGCAGAAAAATTCAAAAATTTTTTCTCCTCGAACTGAACTCAAACAAGTGACATACTGCTTTTTAGGCGGATACGCTAACTGAGCTACAGAAGTATGAAGAGATTTTTCTGCCTTGATTTATTCCTTTGATTATCAAAATTATTCTTATCAAAATAAATGGTTTAATCCGAAACCCAAACCTGAAACATCTCAATTTCTAAACTAATTATAAGAATTTAAATTTGTATTAACTTTGTTTTCAGTTGTTTCAATTAAAACCAAAATTTTCCGTCATAATTTGTGAAAAGCACTTCACAAACTCATTGTTTATATGACGTAAATATTCGCGATAAATTCTTTTCAAACACAAAAACAAAACAAAAAGAAAAACATGGTATCGCAAACTCATCAGAGTGTAATTACCTTTCAAATTATGACTAATAAGTTCTTTAATTTTCCATGTTACGTATGGTTAGTGTGTTCGACGCGACATATAATTAGTTATTTTGACTAGGTACATATTATATACAATTTTGAAATTGTAAGGAACTATACATAGAATCAAAATAAAGACCACAGAAAAAAAACTATATAATTAGGTAAAACAAGAATTATTCTATAATTTGTTGCGAGAAATGTATGTATATAGGTACCTACATATTTATTTGATTTATTTGATATTCGCGTGCCGGAAGTCTTTAAACGAACAAAGTTAAAGAAAATTAGTAAAAAGTGAATATTCTTTTCCTATAATTTGGTCTTTTTTCTTCCGCATTTTTCTTAATTATTTATGTAGTATTATGGTTATAATTATATAAGCTATACACATTATAAACTCATAAAAGTACTTTTACGTATATAGTTGAAAAAATTATTATAATTATTTATATTGTATGCCGTGTTTACTATTTATACGCGGTTCTATTAATTCAATTATCTACCATATTTCACCTATAATATATAAATTCTCTTTAATAACTGCAAGGTATACAGTAAATACAATTAAAGTTTGACCTAATAGAAAAGCTCGTGTTATGGGTCAAATATAATATCTATAGCTCTTTTAACCTTTAAAGAAAGAAGTCTTTTGTATATCAATACATCAAAGGTCATATTAATTGCATGAATTTAATATGCAAATTGTATATATACTTGAAAAAATATGTCATACACGATAATTATAATAGTTTTACTATAACTATAATACAAAAGTGCTAGTATTTTTAGGTGAACTTTTATTAAAAATTGAGAATCATAGATTTTTTTCCGGAGATTTGCAATGTTCTTCGAAAAAGACAGAAATTTTGCTTTAAACAACGGTTTCCCTTAAAACTATCCTTTCTCCACAATACTTAATTGCCAATAATATTAACCAAAAAGAAACCTGTATGATTCAGTTAATGCGTTATCCATTCTTAACGGAGTTTATTTCTTATTTTATATCATTAAAATTTTCGATAAATTTTCAGTTAAAACCGGTTTTTCTAAAATTCTAGATCATTCCCTTTTTGTTATAAACATTTCAGACGGAAACTTGTTTTGATAGGTTCAAATTTCTTCATTATAATGTAATACTTTTTCATACTAAGCCTGATGTAGTTATAATAGTTGGATCATATAATATTTCGGAACGTGCAAACGAAATAAAAAAAAAGTCTTATGTCATCAGCACGTAACCGATCGCAATGTGTATTGCCTAGTTCGGTGAAACATGCGCAGAAAAGTGTGAATTTGACCCTGAACTGAACTGAATTCTCTGAAAAGTTCACCAATTAGTTTCGGTAAGAATCAGAACTGAAATTTTAAAATAAAATAAATAAAATAATAGAATTTTCATCAATCCGTTTGAGCTGCTCAAAAAATTTGTAAATTCATTGTTTTAGCACCCTAAATTTAAATATCAAATTTCAAGGAAATTAGATGACGACGTAAAATCGGCACGCAAAAAAGTCAAGCTCCCCAGGTCTGATAGGTATATCCCAAAAGTTGATTAATAGCCAAAATAAACTCACATATAAAATTTCATCAAAATCATTTAAACTGAACGTGAGATACACTCGCGCATGGACAGACCGACATCTCTCTAAAAGTAGTTTTTTTTAGAGTAACGCTTCCCTACCATAGAAAAGTCCCACATAAATCCCGACATCTAAAATTTAGTGCCATCACTAATCCTAATTGTATGCAATGCGCTCAGTAAAAACATAATGTCGGTAGAAGTAAAGATTTAAGTTTTACGATATTAATTTGTTTTTTGCAGTCAAGTAAACTCTCTTTAATGTGCAATTCATTATGTAGTTTTAGAATTCACACAGTTTTATTTTAAATTTGGTTTGCTAACAAAACACTGCAAAATAATCTTTCTAATTATTCATTTAAGTTAAAAATAAAAACAAATTTTTTTCTTATATGTTATAAGAAGCAAAATGTACACACAATCTTAATATATGCATACACGAGAAATAAAATTTGCAAGAATATTATTCGCTACAAAAGGAACAAATGTGGATTCCTTTATTTTTGTACTCTTAAACATATTTCCAATTATTGTCCATGTTCTATAATAAAAAAATTCAAGTTAATGGTACTCTGGGATGTCATGTACAATTTTGATTTCCATTTACATATTTTTAAAAATTTATAAATTTCTCCCGTAAATTCATTTGTTTTAAAATGAATATTTTAATTTTTGTATGTCTGTTTTGCAAAGAAATCATTAAAGTAAGCTATAACTTTATGGCTTAGAATTAAGATATCATATGAAAATAAAATTTAACTTAATTTTAGATACTTGAAACAAAGAAAATAGTGCAACATGCCTCAAAACCACTGTATACAAACCATATTTTTTTAAAGCGATTTCATATAAAAGACTCTTACATATATGATTTCAACATCGTTCTATAATTTAAAGCTATTAATAGAGACTGGTTATGGCACCGGCCCTTTAATCGAAGGGTCTCGGGTTCAAACACCGGTCAGGTCACTATAAAAATTATATTCAATATTATATAACTTAATATGCAATACTAATAAATATTATACAAGTAATTTTCAAATATTCATAATATTCGATACTAAAGACTAAGAAAAATAAACAGTAAAATATTAATAACCTCAAATAATTAATATAAATAAAACTACGGCAGGCTAGTCACCTACCTAGTTAAACAGTTAAACTCTATGACGCTATGAAACTAGTGCATGAGAAATCATGCACTAGCCCTATGCTCCTTCTAGGAGAGAAAAAGGAAAAAAACAAAAAAAAAAAAAAAAAAAAAAAAAAAATATAGAGACTAAAGATTGTAATTCATTTTCTCTTGTTAAATTTCATAGGAGCAAAAGTTTTAGCAGATTAACCATGAATCCTGTATGCATAGTAATAGTATTTTCTTCGGAATATTAAACCCAGCCTATTATAAATAATTGAACTTGCAAATTCAAATTAAATTCGCTGTTCAGGTTTTCAAAATTTTTTTTCACGTTCTCATGTTTTTTTATATATTCTTAATTTTTCCCGGAAAATCTAAGGATTTTAAAGAAATTAAGATGTAATGCGTTTAGTTTATTCTCATTTTCATCTACACTCAAAATTTAATTTTGACCTATATTTAAAACTTATTACAAAAACAAATTAGAATAATAATTAAGAAATTTCAATAAGATTTAATATTAGCATTCGTGTTGAAAAGCAAAATATTGTTGCCAAGCCACAAAATATTTTTACTCTAAATATTTTCATCCAATTTATATCAAAATGTGCTTTATTAAAATAAAATATTTCATACTTCCTTAATACTATTGATTTTTTTTTCACTATATTAAGAAAATGTCCTCTTGTCAGTTGAATTTCACTCCATTTGACCTTTACGTTTAAGTATTTTTCTTTTTCTTTTTTATAAATTTTCTTATAGTTTTAAAGATAGTAAGAATTTCTTGCTCTGTGTTGCCTTTCACATTATGTACAATATATAAAATATAATGTGTATGTGTTGATATATATATGTATATAATAATATGTGTCGTGTATATTGGGCAAATATTTTGACATCCAAGAAAAAGAAAAGGATATACAGGAGAATAGAAAATATTTTTTTTTTATTTAAGCTCAAAAAAGGTATAGTCATCACCTTAGCAATGTTAAGTGATCGTATAGTTGTTATACGATTTGTAAGTTTTTGATGCTCTCATTTGCTATTTTTATGTAAATTAAAGGAGTGCGACGATAAGATTGTGTTGTATATAGTTTTATCTCTTTTATTATCTTTCTTTTTTGTTTATTTTTTGCTTTGCATAATATTATGAAAATTTTTTATATTATTCATGCTATTTTCTTTCTAAAATAAAAGTGAATGTTCTTGTAAATTGTTTCTATTATACGTGGATTTTTTACTTTCCTTCTTCTTTTTGTTTTTGTTTTAGGTGACCTGCATGCACCACAACAACAAGAATCTTTTTTTTTTTTATTTTTAAGGATAACGTCTTTATTATTGTATTGTTTCTTTTTATAGAACAACGATCCATTTGCCCTGTAATTTGTTTGTAGATTAACTTTTGACATACTTTAAAATACACACAACTTATATGTGTATACGTATAATAATATAATATGTACAAGAAATTGTGCATAGTGTAAAATAAAAATGTGTTTTGTTATTTTTGTATTGACTTTTAGTTGAATATTTTATTGCTTTTGCGTTTCTGATTTCAAATTTATGTAGATTGGTATATATACACAAAAATATTCGATGGGTAAATCGTTGTACATTCATGACATTTTTTTACTATTTACTTAGGTATTGGGTAAGGTAAGGTTTTGAGGAGAAAACACAAAAAAAAAATTGGTATTCAACCTTTTTTGTTAAAATAAATGAATTTTATAGTATATTTGAAATTAAATTGTTTTTCTAGATAAATGAATTTTCTTTATACAATGTGGTATAAATCATAAAAAGAAAAAATAACCAATAAATAAAAAACATTTAAAATAAATTGAAATAAAGAAGTAATTTAAAAACAATACGCTGTTACCACGTAGACATTCATAACTACATTTCATAAACTACAAATACTTATGAAAAAATAGTGAATAATTTGAATTACACGATGTTAATCGAAATTCTTAAAAAAATTAAATTTAAAATTATTTTTATTATTAGATTGATAAAAATTTATTTAATAATGAAAAAATATACACTTGGGTTGCTTCAAACAAAACCAGCATTGATAAAACGAAGTTCATCGCTTTGAGAATGAAGTTGATTTTTGAGTATGAAGTCGATATTCTGTATGGCATTATAAAATTGTGGACTAAAATTCAAAATTGATTATATCGCTTGTGAACACAGAGAATTTCTCAAAAAAAACAAAACAATTGTGCAGCACTTTGTTCAACAAGGCTGTGGCAAGTTAATGGTTTTAAAGAAGCACTTTGTTCTTGAAAAATTGAAAATATGCAGCTTTTAAAACCAGTTCTCTTATTTGTATACCAAAATATATCGATCTATTGAATACATTTAAGATAAGAAACGCAAAAAATTTGAAAGAAACGTTAATACAATGTTTGAATTGGACGGTAAGGGTAGTGCTTTAGTTAAGAAAAATAATTATTTTTTTATGACATGGCATTTGTCGTTATCCTTTTGCGCCGAAAATTCAATTTTTACGGATTTTGAGAGGATTACGGAAAAAAATTCATCAAACGAAGGATCATTAGTGCCCAAAAGCTGCTAAAATTCAGATTCCTACAGGTTGACGTCCGGAAGAAAAATGTTTTTAAATTAAAAATTTGGAAAAAACGTATGTGTCTCAGGTACCGGTTTTTTTTAAGAGTAATTTTATCTTTACAACAATCAGTTTTGCTGTGCCTAGTGTAGAAAGAACATATCATGAAGACACATGTCTCCATTTGCAAAGTTTAAAAAAATGCTTGTGGTTTCGTTACAATAAGCAGTAAAAAATGTTATTTTTAGGTTTTTGAGGATCTATAATTTTATATAGAGGGATTATAAAGATATATAAAAGTTCAGCTTTCTGCCCTACAGGATCTAGAAATTTTGTAAATAGACAGATGGACAGACATAAGGACGAACAGACGAACGAACGAACTTTCACTCTGTGCAAACTAATAAAGTGCTCGAAATTTGCTTTTACATTTCTTACTGCTTTTTTTTATTTTAAGCTATAAATTAATTGGTATGCTAATTATAATTTTAATTTTTTTTATTTACCTTATAAATTTGTAATTTGTGTTTATTTTTTGAAAAATTACAAAAAAATTGTACTTACATAAAAATTGCATACGCTACGGCGCAGAGGAAATATTTCAATCAGTCTTATAAAGTGCGTTCTCGACTTTTCTAATTGAAACATGATTTCAAAATATGAAATTTTTGTAGTTCGAAAAATTTAATGCAACAGACTCTTTCTACTGAGGCTAGAACATAGCAATTAAAAATAAAATTCAAATAAAATTTTAAAACTTAACGTATTTGATATGAACTTGAATTAAAACAAGCACTGAAGAGTTTTTAAAGTATTGCAATTTATTTTCAACTTAATTAAATTTTGCTTAACAGAACTGTTTTCGTTCATTTAGTGTAACATATCAATATAAAATGAAATTAAATTTCTTGAAAAATGAAAATTCATACAAAAATTATATTTCAAAAGCAATTGTTTGTCTAATTTCGAAAATTTTCAATAAAATTTTTATGACAATTAAAAAGCAATAATAGTCTTATTTTAGAATTGTATTGCATGACAACTCTCGAAAATTTACTTATAATATTTTGAATATTTGCAACGGAGACCTGAAATTTTTCAACTAAAAAATTTTTACTGAAAAATAAATAAAGAATTGGCTGTTCTCAAAAAAAAATTTTTTGGCAAATTGAAGAATAAAACTTTTAACACTGTTTGACACTTGCCTTCAGTTAAAAGTAAAATAAAATTTTTAGAATTTCCCTTCAAGTTATTGTTTTCCTGAATTAGAAATAATTTTTCTTGTTATTTTTGCATGTTTGCATGTTAAGGCAGTAAATTTTATTTCCAAAGAATTTTCAGTACCAACACATAAATGCAAGCCTTAATTTTATTAAAATTATTGAACAATTTTTTATAATTTTTAAACAATGTTTATGAATTTGGAATTTCCAGAAGTTACAGTCTTCTGAAAATTACAAAAAATCTATTATATGCAAAATATTCAAAAAAACTATTAGGTTTTCATTTTAGAAATCTAAAATTCAGGTAATCACGTCGATTTATTACGCAAACTTACGGTGTTATTTTAAGAACTTTTCTGTGAATTATTGATAGGTATAACAGTCAATATGTATAGAATATTAATGTAGTAACAGTTCCATTTTTTTATACTAATGTTTACCAATAAGCTTCTTTGATTGTACTATAATTTTGTAATTTGCATTTTACAATTGTTAGCGCGTTGCTCAATAAATTTACGGTGTGTAGCTTATGGTTTGAATCTTCGATATGACACAAAATTTTGATGACGCAAAACTGACTGTTTTAACAATCATTTAGAACAACTTATGCAGTCCGTTCTGTTAAAATTAAATTGAATATTTTTAATTTAAAATTCTTGGGTTCTTCAAATTTCTTAAACTTTTCAAATCAGTCTCCTATAAAATATTTTATTCCATATATAGAACTATAATAGATCCCATTTCATTAATTTATAAACTATCTTCTCTCTTTAATAGATTTCTCACAATTTTTTACAATAAAGCATAAATAAAATAAATCTAAGTATTGAAAAATATCTTGAATTTTTGTTAAGTAAAACAAGAATGGAAAATTCTATATCCTCTTGTTATCTATATATAATATTGTAGTGTTAATAGTGTGTTAGACAAAAGAGAAGTTCTAGAAAAAAAATTTTAGATAATTTATAATCTTAATGTTATGCTATTATTAAGGAAATAGTTTTGTCTTTTCTTATTCATTATTATCTATCAATTTTGATCATTATCTTTGATTAGACGCATAAGTATGTATGTACAGCATAAATATCCTGAAGATAATCACTAATATTGATTTAGGACAAAATATTGGATATTATATTGATATAAATTTCTTTATATAAGTAGGTGAAGTCCTTAAATTTAGCATATAAACATTTTTATTTTTATAAGAAAAATTATACAGCAAATAATTATGAGAATAAATCTTTATGGTATTTGGTAATAACGCACGTATAAAATACTACATTAACACAAATAATAATATATTATAGTATATTAGTTAGGAAAGGTCAATAATTTTTAATTTTATACATCGTTTGTAATTATTAGACAAATAAATCTCTTAAATTATTTTTGCCATTTGAAAATTTATGAATATTTTTTCAAAGATTCTTTTTTGATCAGTATTTAAAGGTTTTTTATTTCTGATCAAGTTCAGAGCACTTCGGACTTGTAGCAATAGTTTTTTTTTTGATGCAAATTCAATAAAGTAATTTAATGATTCTAAGTATTATCAATACGGTTTGGAATGATATCCCTTAAATTACTATAAGAAAATAAATTAGGCTAGAAAATTATCTTGAAAGGATCCATAGATAATTTTTAATGAATTAAAACTTTTGATGAAAAGCTCACCTTAGTTGTAATGTTGATTCTTTGTTTGATCAAAATTCAATTTCATTTGAATTAGAATAAAGGGTTCTTGAAAGGCTACACGATTTTCCAATCTAAAAAGTCCTTCAAATGTTGCTTTAGTTAATGCCTTAACTACGTTTCTTCTATGTTCTACACTTACTTTTAAGGTTTTCCTTTTCAAACCTTATGCGCCATAGTATCTTAAAATAATAGCTGTTTCAACTGTAAAAATTGATTATAAAAAATATTAGTTGGTAATTTCTAGGATGGTTATCCCTTTTACCGGTTCGTTTACCAGCATAATCGTTTTTTTTCTGTTTCCGAATTACAGCCCTAAGAAATTATTTAATTCATGCTTTTATTCTACATTTCTTTGGAAACTTCATAAAATTTGGATACTATAAGTTTCATAAATCTCTTTTTTTTTGTGTTTTATTTCAATAAGGAAAATAATGTTTTTACCTTTAATAAAAAAAAAAACACCTTCGACAATATTTTCTTATCTGATTCATTGTATTCAACTTTATAGTTTTGTGCTTTAAATAACACAAGTGTATAATGGATTTCAATTCAGTTTATAATATGAAATGTTTTTAAGTGAAAGTTTATAACATTAATGTTTTAGAAGAGTCAAAAGGAAGAGTGTTATCTAATCTAGCACTAAAAATTTCAATAAATTAATATTAATAAATTAATTATATTAAATGGCCACAAAAACACACCGCCTAACTTCCAATACCGGCGAATTTTACGTTTTGCATTTCTAAGAGGTTCATCCACTTATTGGCACTTAATTTCTGTAGTTTATTAAATTGCTTCATCTATCGTAACGACTTTTGAGATGGTGTTTATTTTCACTCTAAAATTCGAAATGTACTAGAATATAACAAATGCTACCTCAAAATACTATCAGTTATTAAAATTTCATCAAAGAATTTTATGCCTCACTATTATTGTAGGCAATGCAGCTCTCTTATATTAGAAATTAGAGTTAATTATGTAATAACAATTTTGTGTAAAATAATTATTATTGCAAGTTAAATTATATAAGTAACTGAAAATACTCTATAATAGGAAGGAATTAGTATTCTACCGCACTAAAAAATATTTAAAAAAAAATGTATTCATTGATAACGGTAACTTTTATGGAGACTATTTTACAATGTATATCTGTATGTAGACCATTGTAAAGATGTAGAATTTTTACGATGCGACATTGTCCTTTCCCTGTAAATTCTTCACATTATACACTCTATGATATATAACATATATGTGTGTGTTTATATATGTACGGATAGTGTATATGTGAACGAATTGCGTTTATCTTTTATGAAAATAACAAAAGTTTTCCTTTAAATATTTTCTGTGTCAATGAAATTGGAATAAAATCAGAAATAAAACGAATTTTTATTGAATGACACAATTTTTTAAATGACACATTAAGGACAATCCGACAGGAACAAATATAATTTATGGATGAAAATAAAATTACTTTTTAAATTATAAAAGATAAGATGAAAAGAAAAGAGAAAAAA
The DNA here is from genome assembly GCF_029603195.1 of Condylostylus longicornis. Classification (NCBI taxonomy): domain Eukaryota; kingdom Metazoa; phylum Arthropoda; class Insecta; order Diptera; family Dolichopodidae; genus Condylostylus; species Condylostylus longicornis. Next base: position 12,234,849 of record NW_026577973.1, on the reverse strand, counting down.
AATTTTGTTTTTTTTAATATTTTTGTATTTTTGTTGTATGGGAGATACCGGAAACCATTTTGTTTTTCTTGGTTTTTTCTTCTTTGGAAAGTGTTTAAAATTGAAAATGAAAGAAATATGAGGTGAAATATTTTATCATTTTGAAAAATTTAAAATTTAATTATATTTTTGTATAATTTTTGTTTGTTTTTTTTTTAAATAAAAAAATGAAAGTAGCGAAATAAAAATTGTTTTTAAGAAAAATAAAATTGGAAATGCCACAAAATTTAGAATGTTTGAAATTTATTGAATAATTTGATGTATGGCTTTATTTTTAAATAATTTTATTAAATTTATTTTAATCTATGACTAAATTGTGTCGCTACCCACAAGACAAAACATTTTAAGTCGACTTATCAACTCCTGAATACTAGCTCTGACGATGTCTCTATCTCCCTCCAATTCCACTTTATGGACCTGGTAAAACCATCTTAAGTCTATGTTTTTCAATTCTGCACTATGCAAAAGATCTTTTAACCCTGATAGAATTTACGTAGGATTGAACTGAGACTTGTTTTCATTACATTGAAAAGTTAGTAAAATCGACTTAAGATGTTTTGTCTTGTGGCTAGCGATATTTAGATTGTGAATATAATTATCAAAAATACAGTTTTATTTTCGAATACTTATGTAGACAACGTAATTTCCTCTGATTTGTGGATTGTCGTAATAAAATCCACAAAATTTAACTTTAGAGAACCGAATTTCTGTAACCGATTTGAAAAGCAAACGCAATTCAGAAAATAAGCAAATTAATAGAAATGTATGTAGTTCCTATACAGTGTAATTTAAAAAAAAAAACAGGTCAACAATATTGTACTCAGTAAACTATGAGTATAATAATAAAAATTGGCATTTTTTTTCACCTCTATATAGGTCATAATATGATTGTAAATAAGGATAATAAAATGTGTCATAGGGATGACGAGAAAATTCATAGTATTAATTTGATAGTTTTATAACCTATTTTGATTTTATTTAAAAATTTATAAATACAATTAATTTGTAATAAAAATAAAAGATTAAATTGAATTTTAATTAAATTTGTAATCATTTTAAATATTGATTTTATGTAATTTAAATTAAATTGAGACAAATGAATTTAAAAAAATACTTTGATTTATCAAATATTTTTAGACAAAATGTAATAAATTTCAATAAAAGCGATTAAAATTTAATTTAAATATTTAATATACATAGGTATGGATAATGTACATTACATGCAATATGATATATGTATATAACATGATATACCTGCAAGGGTACATACAAACATTCGTCATTACGTATATATATACATTTGTACAAGGAAATGTAGAAAAAGAGTAGAAATTTTTCCTTGAATAAAAATTGAAATTACTTTAACATTTTATTTGCAAAATAAATAAAATCTACCATTTATTAATTTTTAAATTAATTATCATAAAAGGATTGCTATGTATATGTTACATGTGTTACATGTATATGATAAAATTTTTGATTAATAATGAATATTACATAAATAATATATTAAACTTAAATATATACCTAATGTTTAACGTATGTCATTCAAATGTTAATGGAAATCCAATTTAATTTTGTATTTGTTTTTTCTTATTTCTGTTAATTATACATCTGCATTGAACAACTTGTAATATTGAGAGTTATTATGCTTGTACATATTTTCTAGTTCTAAAGTCTAATGAAAATCACTTTTTTAATAAAAATGTTATCTGAGTAAATCACACAATGTTGTCAACTGAATTACTTTTTATTTGTATTAGAATGACGATAACTCGATTCTATTATATAGATATAATATTATTATACACTGAGGAAATCTCGTTACGCACGCAAATTCCACTGTCAGCATTTTAATTTAAATTATAGCCTAGAATGGGAGAAGACATGATCATTTTCATTATTAGAAACTGCTCATTATACTCATAAAATTTGGCACTTAAAGAAAAATATGTGGAAAGAGTCTTTAAAATAACAACAAAAAACTGCCAGCATATTTTAACACTAATCTACTCGTATATACAAGCTCACAGCAGTTTTTTTCAGACATGTATTTGTTTTTATAATAGAAGTTCACTGTGTTCTTTTTTTTTATCGTACCTCAGTCTTTGGTGTTTGTGTACCGTTTTAGCTAATTTTATGTAGGTCTATTATGTATTATTTTCCGAAATATTTTGAAGTAAAAATTTGCAAAAGCATGGCTTCATATATTTCCGGAATTATTCTGGTTGCAATATTTTGCTACAATTTTTGAGTATTTTCATTTTATTTAGTATGTTTTAGAAAGTTCTCTAGAAATATTACTATATTTTTTTAGTTTTCCTAATTGGAAGAAACGGGTGACTTAGGCCACTTTGCACTATTTTTTAAATGAAAAACCTTTTTCTATAATTCAGTGCTATTATATTTGGAAGGTAAGAAAAGTTTGATTGTAATTTTTTTTTTTTCAAATGCATTTTTCTAGGGAATTCCCTAACCAACTAATTTTTTTTTTTAATTTGAACATTGACAATTTCGCTCACACAAATAATTTCCAATTTTCGATTTTAGTAGAAAAACTTTGGTAATAATTTTTTTGATTTCCTTTTTGAGCTTGGTGGCCTGATAGATGTTTTTTAATGGCATTATTATTGTTCTATTGTATAACATTCGAACACAAAAGAAGCTAACCATCCATGTAAGTAATTCCAAAATATAAAAATACATAGCTATATTTTATTTAATTTAAGCCGACTAAAAAAAAAGTAAATTAAAGAAATAATTCACACCTCGCCTAAATTTAGGCAATTTTTATTTTGATTTTGAAATGCATAGTTTTTAAGATCTTTAGTAAATAATACCTACATAAATTATTCACTGTGGTTTTTGTAGCCTGTACGGTTCTATTCAAATTATAGCTTTTAATGTTATGTATATGTAGAGCTTAATCTGGTACACATTTCGCTCTACATATATATAACATTAAAAGTTTTAACATTTTAGTAATTTCCAAATATCTTTTTGTGTGAAAAAAAAATATTTAACAAAATTTCTATTAAAAATGAGCGTGGGTTTTAAAATAATAATGTTGTTGCAAAATAAATTTTGTTTAGCACTAAAAAATAAATCTGAATTTAAAAAAAAATATTTCCCTTTTAATTTATTACTTTTTTAAAAGCTTTGCTGAAAAATTTTCATTCTAAATAATTTTTAATTTACTACTCATATAATAAAAATTTCTATGCTAATTGTTAAAAATGTTGTAATTATAAATCTGTATAACATTTTAGCGTAGTATGTGATAGTCTAGAAAAAACAGGAAAAATATTTCTTAAAAAAAAATTAAACTAAAACTGGAACTTTTTTTTAAAAAAACCAGATGAGAATGAAAATTGTTTCAATTGGTAAAGAGGAAAGTACTAATAAAAAACCAAAATTGTAAGGAAGCTTAATTATTTCTGACTTAATTATTTCTTTTTGAGTTAACTGCTGATTTAACTCAAAAAGCATGATTGTTTACTACAAAACTTATTTTGCGGATGACTATTTTTTTGGATAATTATGACTTAACTGCAAATTACACTGTAACCGCATCATAAAAATTTTATTTAAGCTCTTCTTTGTCTAGACTTAAAATAATGTATTTTAATTTTTTCTTACTGTACATTTAGGAATGCACGAAAGGTTCGAGGAAATTTTATTATGCGAACGGAACCTATTATATTTTATAAATAATTCCATCTTAATATATACACATACATATATATACGTAATATATAAACATTTTTTTCATTTTAACTTCAAGCATAGCATAAAACACCAAAAAATCGGAATAAAAAGTGATCAAACATAGTAATAAAACGAAAGGAAATGGCAATTTAAACAATATATTGTAAAATGTAAAGTGCACAAAAAAAAAACTATTTATTATCTAAGTGAAATTTCCCGTTTCCGGTTGATTGCATGAAATATAAAATTTTCCATATACAGAAAAAAACTTTTATAAAAAAAGGTTATTGTATAAAATTTTTCTTATTGTAAGACATTTTGTATATTTCGAAATTTCACTCGAATAATGCATTAAATATAAATAATATAAAGTTAGTGTTAATCTATGAATATCGTATGCAATGCATTATGTACATAAAAATAATATATTTATTTTTGTATAGTGAAAAACCAAGAGAATAATATTACAAACCCCAGTATTAAATTAGCGAATTGTATATGGTTTACTTATATATTTTATTTTCGTTTGCTAATTCCAATAATAAATTTTGATTTATGCACATTTTTATGGCATTTTAAATTTAAAATTATTGTAAACTTACCAATATAGTTTTTAATAATATAGTATTACTAAATTTAAAATTCTAATATTTCAGGAAGGATATTATAATTATTGTTTCAAGATGTTTTTAGTTCATGCCAATATACAAATCAAACACATAATTTCCTTCCATTCACAATTCAATATATTTTCAATTATTTCAAATATTATTGGACCAACAGCCATACTGTAATTCTAAATATTTTCCGAATGAAAAGAAAAATTAGAAAATAAAAACTTTGAATAACTTTATTCAAACTTTGAATTAAAGAAATATTAAACCATAACTTTAATATAGCCTTTAAGTATCACTAATTTATTTAAAAATGCTTGAAATTTCCAAAAAAAAAATAATATTTTGTCTGGTTTTGCCGAAAAATATTCTGAGTATACGTTAAGTATGCAATAAAATTTTATGATTCAGAAAAAGAAATTTTTTTTCGATAATGTGAATAAGATGGAAAAATTTAATATGAAAGTGGAAAAATTTTGAAAAAGATTGTGGAGGGAGGGAGGGGAGGAAGAGCAAAATAACAAATTATGAGTCGAAAGCAATAATTTAATAAACAATATCTTGTCAAAGTCAAGAAAAATTTAATTTAACAAAACAATATAACAAGAGCATATTACAACTAATTGAGAAAACAAGAAATGTAATTGAAAATAATTTTTTTCGTATTCACTCTCCTTGTACTCTCTTCCGTTTATGTGTAACGGTGTATGTATGTGAATATAAAATTGAAATGGAAATTTTTCTTTTATTGAAAAAAATATTGATTTTCTTTTTTTATTTCGTTTTCCATCCTACTGCTATAGTCCTTTATCTTATCTTTTCTTCTCAATTTTTTACAATAAAATATTGTTATATATTTTACGTTACAAACATTAAATCATCTACAACACAGATTATCGAGATAAAAAAGATGCTTTACTCAGTCTTTAAGAGTATATTAAGTGGAGTAGATTATACTCTTCTGGATAAGTAAGTAAAAATATGTAAGATAAGAATAAAAATTTAAATTTATATCGTAAATGAAAAATATCAAAAAAAAATTTATTATGGCTTTGTAAGTATGGAAGACGTAATAACAATCTTATTACAATTATAGTAAATTTGTATATACGGTCATAGAAATATCGTAATTATGATTTGAAATAAGACCAAATAGCTGAATTATGTAGAGTATACTTTATATGTACTATGACTAGTTTGAGAATTATATGGACTGTTTTTAGTTACGAAACATGTAGTGTCACATTTTTTACATGTGATAATTGGCAATTTAAGAATGGTAATGGGAATTAATAATGTATAAGAATAGATAAAAACCTCGTTTCCAATATACTCTTAGGATTATTCGAATTTTATCAAATCATTGAGAATATTTTACATTTTTTATTGAACTTCTAAAATACAAAATTCTTCAAATTGAACAGAAAAAAAAAACAATTTGATTTAAAAACTTCTTATTCTGTCTAATAAATTTGTGTGCATGTGTAGAGTATTTTTAGTGATCCAAATGGAAACAAGTTTACCCTTTTCTACAATATTTTTTCACATTTTTCTCCTCTCTGCTTTAGTAACAATATTGATATGGTTATGAAATTATGAGTCCTACCACATGAAATCCTTTCATAAAATGCTTTTCTCATCTAAATATGCTCTAATAAAACCTTTACTACACAATGTTACGAAATTTATATAGAATATTTTTTACATACATACCTTCTAAATTTCTAATTAAATATTAATTAAAATATTTACAGTAAATAAATTTATTCTGAATAAAAAGACAAATTTTACCTTTGAAAATCTTTATTTAAAATTTCTCTTGGGTCTTCGACTATAGGTCATCTCAATATTTCCTTAAATAATTTTAATTTCTTTCCTTTTACACTGAAAACCAATTTGAATGATAGAAAAATATGTTAGAAATAATTTGGGAAATTTTTTAAAATTTTGTCACGTTTTTACCGTCACATACATATAGATTACGTGCAAGATATGCAAAATATTGCGGGAAAAATAAAAATAGGAAAACGAAGAAATAACATAAGGTATAAAATTTTCTTCAAGTTTTATGAAGAGGTAAAAAAAGGATTTTCTAATACAACGAAATTTAAAAATTTGATTATAAAAATAAAATCTGCAGTTAAAGAAACTAACCTTAAAAGGTACACATTAATGGTAATGAAAAAGGATAAAATTATTTGTAGTTTTTTTTTTTTTGAGGTTTTCCCAATATTAATTATTTTAATTTAAGGGTGTCGTAATTCATTATTTGATCGATACAAATAAAATTTTTAATTCAGAATTGTTTTTTTAAATGGTATTCACAATATTGCGTTTGTATGATAATGTTGTCGTTATCATTAGACTTAGCAGAAGCCGACTTTTAGAGAATTATATACCTCGTAATGGTGCAGGAGCCGAGGGTCAAAGAATTTCTTAGATGAAACTCGTTCCCTGAGATAAGGTATAAAACCGAAGTTAATCAACCCGCTTATTAACCCAAACCCTCTTATTGGATTTTATCAGTTTTAATTCTGCTGAGAAAATTCTGAGAAATCAGGTATCCGGATATCTCATGCTGTCCGGGATATTTAGCCTTATCTAAGTACAGCGAATATCTGCCTGGATCGACTTTGTTTTAACAAAACTCGTACTAAAATGACGAAGAAAATAAAAAACAAAAACTGTGATGGGTCCGAAATTCAAGAAAAAGTTTTGTTGCTGAGATATTGAAGAGAGGGAATTCAGTCGCAAGGCGGGATTCATCAAACTAGTGGCCTGTGTCAATAGCGGGCCTGGAATCTGCAAACAAAGGCGATAACGTGTACGGGATATATGAGCCGGTGCGCGAATCGCAAGAAAACAAGTAAATGTTAATGTGAAATGTAATGAAAATCCAACAATAAAAATTTAAATTTAATGTAATTATGATTTAATCGGAACTAAATTAGTATATATGGTAAACGTGTTTAACGAAGAATAAAACTCTTTTATTAAGTATAAATATTTTAAAATTAATTTTTAATAGCTTTTTTCAATTTAACATTTTTATAATTTTAGCTTCTTACTCTCTCACTCTCGTACTCCCTTTAGGCTTAATTTACAGTCATTGTAACTTTTACAAACACACATATAATGTGTTTATTCAATGACAAAAGTGCGATTTCATAATTGAAATAGGTTTTTGGTTTAAAGTTTCTTAGACAAACAAAAATGTTTACTACATATTTGCTCTACACAGGAGTGAAAACAGAAATTCAATCGGAAAATTTAATAGACCTTTTCAATATACTAAAAAAATTTAAAAGTTTTTAAATTTTTTATTGAAAAAATTTTACTAAAATTTAAAAATTTTATTAAAAAAAAGTTGATGATAACTTTTGAGAATTAATCTATCAAAATTTTGTTCTATATTTACAGTTTTTTTTGTTTTTAATTCAATATTTTAATGATAACTTTCACGTATACAAAAAAAAATTATTCGCTTTTTAGAGTAAAAAAGTTTGCAAAAAAGATTTTCCGTTTATAAAAAAAAAATCTGATATGGTCAGCACATAAGCGACCGCAAATGTTGCATAATATTATTAAAATTATTAAAATCTTTTAAATACTTCTTTCAAATTCTAAGGAGTCTAGCGAGCTTTTGGTAAACATACCTAAAAAAATTTGAATTTGCCTTTATTCCAGGAGAACTGGAATAGTTTCACTTTATTTCAATTCTATAATAAGCTCATTAAATATGGTAAAAAATATACAATTGGCTCCTAGTCCGTTTTTAGAGCCCTGATATTTCCAAAAATTTCTTAAGTTCATTATTTCAACACCGTGGAAATTAAAATTTTGAAGGAAATCGTTTGATTATTTCTCTTTTTATGCACAAAAATTTTGGCCGGTTGTAAACATCAGGTTTTTGACACCTGATTTCTTGCAAAAGTAAGATGGTTTCTCGTACTGTCGAACGATGCTTATATATAAAATTTCAGGTTAATCTGTTAAATATTTTCTTTAAAATTATTAAAAATGTAGAAATGTAAAAAGATCAAATTCTCGAGGCCAGACATATCCCAAAGTTGACCAATCCGTGCCATAGCTAAAATAAGCTCACACATAACATTTCTTCAAATCGGTTCGTCGAATTTAAGATTAACACGTACATAGACAGAGCGACAGACCATTTTCTCCCCAAAAATGGTTTATTTACGCTTCCCTACCAAGAAGAAGTGTATATACGTCGAAACGCAAAATTCAGTGTGATCACATAACCTCTCTTAATGCACGTAATTCGTTCGGTAAAAAGTTCTGTCTGAAATTTCTTTACTATAGAATTCTATGAAAGTGGCAAAAATTAAATTGGGGGAAAATAATTTTTTTTTATTTTTTCTTATGTTTTAGTTGAGAAATTAAATCAATTTTTTCTAAAACAAAACGAGGATATAGCTATTTCTCTTAGGAATGATGATAAGAATTGAAATTTTTTAAAATTTAAAAAAAAATTTTCCTTGAAATTTGTTATACATTCAAAAAAAAAAAAAACAAAACTTGCAAGTTTTTTTTTCCCGACCGTTTTAATTCGTTTTGAAATATTTCAAAATTGTACCAAGTGCAGTAAAACATTGAACACTTAAAAAAAAATTTCACTGTAAGTGGGGTGGTTTGTCATGTTCATAAATATTGATTCTGACGTGAAGTAAAGTAACGTAAACGAAACGTAATTTTCGTAAGTTAAAATGAATATTTTAAGTTAATAATAACTTTTTGATTCTCTTCTAAAATTCTGTTTGGTCGAAGCAAATATTATTCGTACATACATAGTTATAATTTATAAATTCTAAAGCCATATTTTTTTTTAATAGACGATTCTGTATAGAGTCTATTAAGTGCAGAATAAAGTATAGATTAGAGATATTGAGTATAGAACGTCAGTGATAGACCAACTTTTCAAAATCTATTACCATTCTTTCCAAATTCTAAACAGAAACATTATTAAATAAATATCAATATTTTCGGAAAACTGAAATTTTAGGAAGTAAACTATGAAGAGAACCAACATTCAATATTGTACAAGTTCTTTATGAAAATGTTAATAAAATAATTGAATAAAACTATTAAATCTAATTCATTTAATTGAGCATTATATCACTATTGACTTTCCCGGAATTTTCTCAAAATGTTCAATTTGTAATAAGGCATTCTAATCCATATTTCCTTAATCATATTTCAACGTTCTATTGCGTATCGAGTGTTCACTCTTTTTAAGCACATTCCCGAAAAAATTTAAAAAAAAATATGTGCTTATTAGTTTCCGTCTGTCAAATCGTGTTCACAAAATTTCTTAAGTTCACAAGATATAAAGCAAAAATTATATACAGAAATCGTTCTGAGAAATTGGACAATTTTTTTAAATCCGAAATTCCATAACAAAATAATATTTACTTACTGCTTCAACTGTGAAACTTCAGAGGCAAATAATTATTACAATGAAGAACAGCTTTGAATTAATCGTAATCTTCAAGGCTTAAATTCAAATTTCTGTTATTGCTCTTTTTTAACACTAAAGAGCCTTGGCCAATCCAAACCGAATGGTGAGGAAAAATAAAAAACTTCTCAGTTTTAGGAGCTACAAAAAATCAACCAAAACATTTTTTGTAGAAGCGTTATTATTAATTATATTATTATAATCTGTAATTAATTATGGAATAAATCGATCATATTGATTTCAAATTTAATTTTTGCTCTCCGTAAATTTGTAATAGTAATTTTATTCACTCACATATTTCTTTCTGGCAAACGTTATTTTTAAACAGACAAAAAGAAAAGTTCCATAGAACCACTGCGCGGAGATTTGGATAAAATTGAAATTAATCCTTGTGGTGTGTTCCATAAATTATTTTGCAATTAGCCGCTAACTGATGACATGTAGGGATTTGAAATTATAGTAACTTTTAGACATTAATGAATAGTTTATTTTGTTGAAAGAAAATTTTTTTACTACCCTTTCCTTTCTCTAATTGTTATTCGAAATTTAGCAAAATTTAAAGTTTTCAGGAACTGCTTTCTTTGGAACTATAAGCTTTGTCAAGTTTTCATAAAAGAAAATAGACTCCTTTGCAGAGAACATAATTTATTGTTTCCCATGAATCGTATAATTCAATCGATAATTTTATTATTGTCATCCTGAAAGTATACAAAAATGATATTTAGGAAAGAACACAAATAAAACATATTTTTTTTTAAAACGAAGTCCTTTCACTTAGAAATGAGCTGCGTTACAAAAAATTAGTTTTATTACTCCGAATTAATTAAAACTCCGAATTCAATTATCCGAATTATTCTGGTTTACAAGTTGATACTTTAAAACTTCAGATTTTTTTGTGATATAAAATATTGTTCAATATTTTTCATTGAATTACTGTTATAAATAACCACTTTGGAAGTACCATTAATATTTACGAAACACCAATTTCAATAAAACACATACAGAATTATATAAAAATAAAAATCTTAAACTGAATAAAATTTTTACACTTTTTTGAATATCCTTCTTAATATTTTTTGTTTAACTGTTTATAACAAAGGATAATTGTTTTTTTGTTTGTTCTGTCATTGTCTGTGACATTTATTGAATGCTTGAAATATTTCTTTTTTTTTATTTTTTCATTTTTTTGTCTTGAACCTAAAATGCCATTAATTCAATATTTATTTTTAAAAGGATTTCTCGTCCTTTGTCATATATTTCTCGTATATAAAATAGGCATATGTGAATGTGTATATAGTAGAACAAAAAAAAAAGTTTTTCTTCCTTTTTTGAGTTCAATGTGGATATAATCAATCATAATTTTGTTTTGATATGGGGAAAAGATAACAAGCACCCCGTATATAAGAAAAAATATTAACATTTTTATGTATACATAGGCAAAATAATGAAAAACAAATAAAAGAGAAAATGACAAACAAAATTCAAACAAATATAACAATAAAACAATAGATTCCTTAGTATTTCAGCATAGTTCTCAATTAGAATTGATATTGTACAATAAAATAGTTTCAACTTGATTAGGTATCTCTGTGTGCCATACTCGTACAGGTAGCGGACGAAATATTATGAAAAAAGCTTGTTAGCTCTCCAAAAAAAATTGTTAATTCACCAAGCTATATGGTTTTTTTTCGGATTAAAAAACTATTGGTAAAGATGTTTTCGCCTGACGTAAACCAGGAACAAATATTCAGCAGATATCAAAATTCAAATTTGCCAAAAATCTAATCGCTTAAACACGAAATTCAATTTTATTTCACAAGATCAACGAACGGGATCCCGAAAATTTTTATTTTATTTTTAATTCATTCAATTAATAGGTACTTATAATAAAGATCTTAACGTTCTTTCCTCTCTTTTAAGAAACATAACTTACTGTTTTGCACAAGTATGTCATGCCATAAAAGTACAAGACATTGGGATTCACCGATACAGTATTCTACAAAAATTCTAATCCACAAATTGAAACCAATTATATCTATAGTTTAAAAAATCATCGCTAAAAATTTTTTTGGAAGTATACGTCCACAAAGTAGGTCATGTTTAGTTCATTTATATTTATATATGAAGTTTATAGTTATATGAAATTAAATTCTTAATTTTTGTATAACAAGAATATCATAAATATATCAAGCACAACAATTTCTCATTTCAATTTTATTTATTGCACCATTTAAAGGCACAATCTGTTTTTTCTTACTTAACAAGCCTAAACATAATTCTATACTTGCTGCTTTCATACAATATAATGTTTATAATAAGATTCAGTTGAGGGTTCGCTTTCAAGTTAAATGATTAAGCCATTAAAACTTTCCGTTGTGATAACAAATTGCACTTCAAAATTTAATGAAATTTTTTTGCTTGGTTTTGCAAGAATGAGATGGTTTTATAAATGTTTATATAAAATTGGGCAAATAGGAATATGCGTAGATATAAGCATTAACTACGTCATATCGAAGACTTATAGGAAAAGTCGTCTATCTAATATAAGGAACGATTTTTAAAATTATTTCAGTAAATCATTCAAAAACATTTCAAAATTTTTTAAATGTCCGATACAAGATTTGTCCATAAGCTCTTGATATACACGTAGAAGTGTTATATTATATTATATAAGTTTAATATTATATTGGTAAATTTTTCTGTGGAAAAACTTAGTAAAATTGTAAAGAGATAACGTCAATTTTTTTTTTCGTATTGCGAAAAGTTTTCAACAGTAAACTGAAAAAAAGTTAAACCGACAGGTTCATGTGAAAATTTTGCCATTTTGTGTAATATAATTGATGCCTATATGTTCGGTTATTCTAAATTACAATATATTTTACAAGGTTTTTTACTATATATTTTCACTAAACTTAAAAGACATTCTTAAAATACAAAAGTTATTTCAGTTTCCTTCCTTTTTTACAATTATATATTACAGGCATCTAGAATCTTATTGGTTTATTGTTCATTTGAATTTTAGTAGCCGTATTCAACACTCAAATTATGAAAGTCTTTTAAATTATTAGTCTCATATTTTTCGTTATTATTCAGCCGTAATAAATTATTATAATGGTAACAAAAATTTTAAATTGAATTATTAACAGGAAACAAGAGTTCAGCAAAAAGCGTAAAAAATACTATTAAAGTAACTCAGCTATGTTTGATATTTTAACTGCAATGCAGCATGGAAGTTAAAGAATTGCTTTCTATCCTTTTAATATTTTATTCATTAATATAAGTGAAGAAAAACATCAAGAAATGAAAGGGTTTTTGAAAAAGAAAACTATTTTTACTGAAAGTCATAAGTAGTAATTGATGTAAAATCTTTTACATATAAAGACTAATGAAATGCAACTTTCCATTTAAAATATTTCGGAAAAAAACAAAACAAAAACATTCGTCTTTAATTATCTAAAACAAATTTTTGAAAAAATTTATTTTGAAATTTTTCTTATTTTATTTTTCCAAGCAAATATTTTGCTTTGCTTCATTGCTAACATCCAGTAGATATTTTAAAAATCATCGGTTCTTGAAAGACATGCATAAAAGCTTTTAGCAAACCTAATAGGATCTATACACTATAGAAATATTTTATTTGATTACCAGACTTATATGCGGGGTTCCTATATTGCCAGATTTATCTGATTTATCAAATTGTTCATAGGTTTGCCAGACCAAATTTCTTACGAAAAAATAATGTCCAGAATTTCTTGTTTTGTGAATTACTTAAACTGTAATCCAGTATCTCAAAAAATAAATTTATTTTAAATTAATTGACACATAAGTGACGCTGAAGCTGGATTATAATTATGTTATTGTGAATTCAGATAAATAGCGACAGTCTTTTTGACAAACCGAATACTGATTTTGATATTATTGTATATAGTTTGTGAAGTAAGATTAATTTGAGTGTGGACATACAAGTGACGCTTCATTTTAAACGCAATTTTGAGTTGATAGCAAGAGTAAGCTTTACTTTAACAAAAATTAAACCAACAAAACAATTTATTTTTTCTTTATTGAGAGCATCAACATGTTTTATGCCAGTTTTTTTTCTATGTTGCCAGATTTTTTAGAGATTTTGGCGAATTTTTTTAGATTTTTTGTTAAATTTATATGGTAACGCTGCTTGTGTAGCTTACAAAATCAAATAATTTTTCGTCAAAGTTTGTGCAAAACCGATATGGAAGGTAGCATTTTCCTTAAGTAAACGCAGTCTTTACAATATGAAAGCCAGAACTAATAAATTACGAATAAAAAATAATACCCTAATATATTTAGTATTTTTTTACATAAACGAATAATTTAAATTAATAAAGTTCATTTTCAGTGAATTTTTATTTTATACCATAATTTTTTGCACGAGCCAAGCATAAATACGACAACCATCTTAATAATATCCATCAACAATTAAAAAATCAATATTAACCTTAAATTGTACTCATTCTGTTATACAAAAAGTTCTTCTTCTCACGATAAACTTATTTATATACAATTTAATAACCGTTATGTGACCGCCAAATATAAACATTACTATACAAATAAAAAACAATTTAAAGAAAATTAAAATTCTAAAAGAATAAAACTAGTATTTACCGGCATAAAATAAATTTATGTTGTGTACACGTTTTTATTTTCATAGGAAGAAAAAAAATAAAAGAAACCATTTTGTTTTTTATTTTTCGTTTGTTGTCTTTGGCCGTGAATATAAATATCTGTATTGACTGCTTATTAATAGTGATAGGGAACCTCATTCGGAAACATGATAAAGCTTCAAAAAAATAATAAAAAATAAATAAAGAAAAATACTGAGAAATGTTTCCTTGATTTATTGTAGTTTTGCGTGTCAGAAGTCTTAATGGACAAAGTTAAGGAAGAATCCGAAAAGAAAAAGAAAAGAAAATGTATAGAAACCTATTTCTTACTCATAAAAAAATGTTCGTCTTCATATCCAATTTTTCTTCCTTCCTCATAATTTTTCTATTATTGAATTGAATATAAATTAAATAAAAAAAAACAATTTTCCATTTTTAAAAACTAAAATCCGGGTAATAAAGGAAAATCAAAATCAAAAAATGTCATGAAATTTTCCAAATCGACATAGCAAAAAGATTATCCCGGTATGTAATAAATATGGATTTGATGTGATTTTTGAGTTTATAACCGGATATGCTTGAAAAACAAATAAGTAGTGGATCAAATTTTATATAGTAATTTGAAAAATTGAAAACCAACACCGAATTTCATATTAATCGAAAATCAAGTTTGTTACGTCAAGTATAACACAAACTTTCATATAAAGCGTTGTAAGGAAAACAAAAATTTTATTTGAATTCAAGTTATAAGACAAGGCAGTAACATTTTTAACATTTCGTATAATATAATGTAATATAATGTAATATTGAAACAAAAGTTTTAATATTGAAACAAATTTATAATTGATGCAATTTATTTACAGAAATAGGATTGAAAAATATACCACTTCTTTGATTCTCATAGTCAAATATACAATAAATTTACTTTTAATACTTTTCCAAAAAAACTTGTAAAATTCGAATTTTTTACACCTAATATTTCTGAAATTGCAAGCATTCCCAAATTTCTATATGTATAGAAAGCTAACGGTAAACGTCATGCCATTAAAAATATAATTATTTTTCTTAACTTACACAATTTACCTTTCAATTGAGGTTAAATTTTTAAAGATTGAATGCATTGCTCATCCTAAAATTATGCAATTTTTGAAATATATTCGTATATGAATTAAAGTAATTTTAATAATGTGCTGCATTGCTAGATTGCTTTTAAAAGTAATATTTTCACTTTTTCAAGGGAAAAGTACTGCACTATAAATCATTGTTTTGACCTCACTTTATTTATTTAGTTGTGATTATTAAAGTTTACTGAAATTAATTTTAATATTTGACTAAACTTTCATAAAAAGTTTGCGGTTTTGTTTAATTTTTTAAATCAGCTTTTTGTTAAGTTCAACTTTTTCTAAAATTTGAAATTCTTGCTTTGTTTAAGCGCTTTTCAAAAATTCCTTTAAATGTGATAGATTATAAAATCCAAACAAACTACCAACTAATAGATGTTTATAATACGGGAAAACTGATTGTCATTGACCGATCTAATCAACGTCTATCAGATTTCTGAAATTATGAACGATTTCAAAAATATTTCAGCTATGTATAAAGGCAAAAATATTTTTGAAATCAAAGAACATAAATAAAATAAAGATGACAAAGATTATGTGATAAAATAGGGTGCACTTATTTAAGAAGCCCATCCCCCTTTTGAGTATTTTAACATTGTTATTCCAATTTGTTTTGTTGATTTTCTATAATACTGAATATGAATCAAGGATAAATTAATACAAGATGAAATATTTTAAGAGTCCTTTGTTATAAGTTTGTAAGGAAGGACTAAAATTTTTAGGATTAGAATTGTATTTTGGTAAGGTAATTAATATAACATTTAGGTAGTTGAATTTATTATAAAAATTTTTGAAAAATTTGTAAATCTTTGAAGTAAGTGGTATAAAATTATCTACAATGTTATAAGATCCGTGTAGTGAAATTTCCGTGTAGTGAAATGCAGATAATAAGATCCGTGTAGTGAAATGTTTAATTTTACAATATAATTACAAACTAAAAATATTTTACCTAATTTATATCTAGTTGAATAAGATTATTAAAATCCGCACTCGAGGCTAAAAATTTCTTTAATCTTGGTAATTTATATGAGATAATAACATCAATGAAAATGCTTCAAGATTTCGCTTTTAATGAGGATTAAATTCAGTAAAAATGTTATACATAGATTATACTTCGACTTGATTTTTTTATTACCCTTAACTAGAAAGAATATCTAACTGCTTAAATCATTGAATTAAGAAGCAATTTATTTTATTTTAAATGTCACATCCTTAATTACGTTTTTCAATTGGTATCTATATCTTACCCCTCGTTTTAATTTCCATAACAATTAAAAGTAAATTTTCTATTAATTGGATTGCATGATAAATCAGTTAAAAATTTTCTTATTTCAATTATGTCTTCAATCGTTTCAAAAAAATTTTTTTTTCTGCTTATTTTTAATACTCAATTTTGGTTCCCTTATATGTACGTACTTACATATATTATGTACATACACATATATTCCTTTGAAAATTTACGTGGTGTTTGAAAAGCGAAAAATTATATTGATGCAATTACTGACAGAAATAGAATTGAAAAGAAGCAAATAAAGAATTGAAACTTTGAATTGCATTGAATACTTTTAAACTTTTACTTTATAGGAATACAAAACATTTATAAGTTGCAATGGTGAGAACGAGGCTTTTAAGATATTTTGGAAGAAAAGTAAAATTTTTTTTTTCATTTTTTATCCTCTAGTATTGATATTTGAGAATTCAAGATTGAAATGTGAAGATTGGAAACGAAAAATTGAATTTAATACTTCAATAAGGATCGCTATCCTTAGGTACCTACAATTAATTTGAAATACCTAGTGATATTCAGAGTATTATAAAATATCTAAATGTAGCTATTCAGTTTATAGCACTACAAATTTTTACTTGGAATGATTTTCAAATTGTTTAGTCGAAATTATATGGAAGTTTCATACATGTAGCTGATATAAGATTTTAATGAAAATTTAATTATTAAGTATGTTAAACCATAGGCACTCAAATTTTGAGGTAAACTACTTTGAAGTATACCTATCATATACATATTTGAAATATTTATGCAAGCACAATTTTATTGGTAAACTCTTTCTAATCCTATCTATCTTAATTCCTTACACAGAAAATAAGTAAAGTAGACGTGAACACTAATCCTGTGGGTTGTATTTTACGAGATAACTATCCATTACGATTTCTAAATTTCTATTGTAATATTTCCGTGGGTTTAAGACATCTTTTTATAATATTCTTAAGCGATCTCATGCCTGTGTAAGATAGGTGTATTATTAAATATGACTTGGAAACCTTAGAATAAGAGATTTCTTATGAATATCTTCATTAGTTATAATCCTAACAGACTTCGAAATCACGTGACTTTAAAATTCGAAAAATTTGAATTTTTAACTTTTCATTTTTAAAAAAAACGTTAGTTCTCTAAGTGACGTAACATATGAGCTCGATTTTAAGTCGGAACCCTGTCTACTTACCTGTAATTTAATGTAGGGTATTGCAAATCTTATTTTATATCAAATTTTTTTCTTCAATGACTTAGAAAAATATGCAAGAATCGTTCGAAATGGTGTCTGCATCCGGTTATGCAAATGTGTTACTTAACAACCTAGTTTTTCTCACATTTTCAAAAATTAATGGTCCGGGTTATATCATACGACGTCTCTCATTGATACAGCTCTGTAAGTCAATTTTGTTTTGAATAATCTTTAATCATGAGGACTTATTCAATGGTATATATAGCAGTGCACTTTGATACGAGACATCCTGTATACCCCTACTTAAAACTGTTTACTATGTTGTTATGCCGATTCATATTTAGACTTTTTGTATATTCGTTTTGGCATTCAATAAATCATATAAATTTTGATATTTCTCAATAAACTTCAGTATGGCCTTCTAATCTCAAATAATATCGAATCGCAGATAAAGACGGCATCGCTGATTTTTGTACATTTAGTATAAAGGTCGTGATCATTAAATGTCTCTTAGTATTTTTGACTTTATTTTACGTTTTAAAATTTTTATACTCCATAATCCTATATGCACAGAAGTGTTTAAGTAATTTCCAAAAATTTTGCATTATATTTAAAAAACTTATAGTTAAGCATGCTGAAGATTTAAATTGAAATTTAATAACAATATCAATTAGAATATAACCAAACTTCCCTTCTCCATACTAATGTTCTTAAAGAAATTTCACATTTTCAAAATAAGTGGACGTAGTAAAGAACTCTTACTTCTTAGAATAATTTTGTTTATTTTTGGGCAGCCTTTAAATTTGAACTCTTTTAAATTTAAATATATTTAAAAAGTATGGTAAAATATTGCAAGGTAAACACCAAATTCTTCTATATTAAAAAAAAAATTCTCAATTTCCATAAAAATTTTAGTACACTTTAATCTTCTTTAATAAAAATTCACACTTTAATTAACCTTGGAACTACTTTATACCACAAAATAAACGAATGCAACAAAGAATAAAAGCAAAAAAAATATTATAAAAATTTCTGTAAAATGAGGCCAAATAAGAAAAGAGAAGGATAAAAGAGAAAAACTGAAACCAATATTGTTACTACATTGCATTTTTGCACTCACATTGTTCTTGTAATACGAAAAAATCAAATGCATATAGTCAAATTATTACATACATATTTAAATTTGCACAACAACTTACATAAATTCATTGTGTATTGCATTCATCCTATTGTTAGGTACAATTAAATCAGACAATGTATAAAAAAACAATAATAAGATAAAAATTCTTTTTTTCAATTCTAAATAATCTCTAAGGATTTTCTATTTAATTTTTATGTGTAAAATTGAGATACATTTTTTGTATTTAAATTTGGTCCTGTTTAGTTTTTGTAAAAAGGTTTTTTTTTTGTTGGTTTTATTTGTGTCATGCATTTTTTGTGGTTAAATGCATTTAAATTTTGGTTTTGTGTTTAAACTGTTTTTTATTTTTATCAAATTTTATACTTCTAATTAAAGCGAATTTTAAGATAAATTTTAAATTTATGAAATTTCTGTGTCTTTTCAGGTAATTTTAATTTTAATGCTAAAATACCGGAGATTGAAAACAACAAAAATTTCTTTAAATCATTTCTATGGTTACCATTGGATTTTTTTTACAATACCTACTCATAATAGTGCAGCCACTATAATTTGGCACCCAATAATTGTGGATGCATATGAATAGGTAAACATCTAGTTTTTTCCTTAAGGAATCTTAGACCTTATGAGTAAATACTTTCGCATAGCTCTGATTTACATAGCTCTGAAAACACAAATTATTATAAGCTACAAACAGTTGTAGTTTCTTCGGTGACAATAGTAAGCTTTTGAAGGCTAACGGTAATCATAGCGTGTCAGTAATTGCACCAATAACATAAATATTTATTTTAATGTGAATTAATGTTACTTTTTATTTAATTTGAATAAAATATTAAAATATATAGTCTGTTTTAATTAGTTTTATATATCAATTATATACAAATCGTAAATTAAATAGCAACTTCCCAGATTTTCAAAGATTTTTCGCAAGGAAAATAAAGATTTTCAGTCAATCTTCTTAAGCATCACTTCGCAGTTCGCAGTGTTCGGTAAAATTTTAAAAATTGAAAAACTAAAAAAAAAATAAAGAAATAGAATTCGGCTTTATTAATAAATTTCAATTATTTCCCTTTTTCTTTTATATTAAATTTTTATTTCCGCACATTGGTCAGCTTTTGGCAAAGGTTTGATTTGAAGGTATTGCTAAACTTTTATAAAATTTATCTGCAGCGTCTGGCTTCCGTTCGGAAATTCCAACAAGAGCTTTGTCTAGATGGTGCAAATTTGTGTTGACTGACTCTCGTTTTTCTCCTTTTTTATGTTGTTGCAATTTGTGAAAATGGTGTTGAGGAAAATGTTAGCGATTCATTAAATAAATATCTAAAGTAAACAGTAAATCTCAGTAAATATCTAAATTATGAATACTGGAACTATGAAAGAAATACTATATTTAAAAATACCCGCTAATATGTGCATCGAACTACTACATTGCAAGTTTAAAGATGTATTACATGCCCACTTTTTCTAATGTTCACTGTAAAAAAGAATTCAAATATTGTTCTCAATTAAAATCAATAGGCTATTATAAACATTTTTACTCCTTTAAATTCTCTATTGAATTGTTATATTAAATCATTTATTTTGGCTTTCACTTTAGTAGATTCAATTTCGAATATTGATACGATTGCTTCGTAAACTTTTTCAGAATACATTTTTGGATAATTGGAACGCATAATCTGTGGAGCTCACTCTACAGAAACACTCTAGCCTCGATACAAAATTCATAAATTCAAAAGGAGTTGCTCTGACAATTTTAATTTCTGGAAAAAAAAAACTTGTGCCCAAGTTAATATAATGTGTGTGTAGATTGGTAATCAAATCACTGATTTAAAAATATTTGCTTTTTCCTACTTTGAATATCTTTTTAATACACTTTAAAAGTCACTATAGCTAGTATTAGAAAGTTATTACAAAACTATAACCTAAATAATAATCAACTGATCGCTGTTCCAAACTACCACAATAAATTAATTGTCGTTATTTTACTTTTAAAAAATTTGATAATAAATATAAATCAGAATAGAGCAAAATCTATTCAGTTGTCAGGTAAAGTCTGATGCCAAACAATGTTTGCATAGATGTATACGAATTTCATCAGATTGAGGTTAAATCTTAGATTTTGCTGATGCAAAAGTTATCAAAGTCTGATTTGGAAATCTGATAAATTAGCCTTGAGCATATTTTGTGTGTAATAATCTGCAGAACGGTAATCTTAAGCAAAAATAATTTTGTGTGTATTTTTTGAATTAATTTGTAAACTAGAGTCAATTATTATTTTTGTTAAAAAATTTGAAAATTCCGTCATTGAAATTCAGTAAAACGCAATTCTTATAAAAAGTATTGACGAGAATTTTTCCTGAATGTGAATGGAACATTCCATAACAGATGAACTTTATATAACAAAATATTAAGAACTGAAAGGGTAAGTCAGTGTTGTAAATGAGTAAGATTGTCTCATTGGAACAGATATCTTGCATTACAAGGAACTCAAAAATTCCTCATTGGAGAGGTATTTGAGCGTGTACGCAATTTTCTTATCAGATATTTTTTAAAAATCGGTTCTCCAAGAAGTATAGTTGAATTCATTTCCCTACATATTGTAATAGTTTGGGTAAAAATGATACATTTTCCAAAATACTGGTTGAAAATCATTAAACGGTAAGTAAATAACGGTCTATTGTCTAAAATTTTGAAAAAGTTGACTTAATCGGCTTGTGTATAGAACTGAAATAAAATATTTTTATTTTGTACGTACATAGTGCATACATATAAATATATTATAATCGTATGCATACTATAGAATTATACATTATTTTTCTTAAGAAAAGGAATCATGTTTCGCATTTTAATCTCTTTAAAATCATTTATGATATCCCCTTGAAGGCAAAATTTTGATAACTAATTTGGGTTATAACATTTTACTTTAAGAATATTACTTATTCCAAATGTACATTACAATGTAACTATAGGAACATGTAAATATATATATAAAATATAAGTACATATACATACATATTGTTTAACATACACTCTGTTTGACATGAATATGCTAATGAATATATTATCCTGATTTAAGAAATATTCATATGTATGTAGATATACATACAGATATGCAAAGTTATGCGTAGGTTTAAGAAAAAAATATATTTCTTTTCTCATGTACGTAAAATATTTCCTTGAATACAACAATATTTAATAAAAATCCTTTAAGAATTTCGTAATTCTAAACATTCTTTTGTATATAGTTCTGTATATATTTCATTTCCCTATATACGACATTTACAACAATGTAAGTATGTATTATTGAATGCAAATAAAACAAAAGGATTTTTCATTTAATGCTATTATTATTTTTGTTATTTAATATGCCATATATTTTGTATTATATTGAGTACAATATATTTATATAGCATATAGTATAGTATATACATAATATGTACAATGTTCTTTAGTTAAAGTATGCACATAATATAAAGATATTTTAATGTTTTAGATTTGAGAATTTTAAGATTTAAACTATATTATAGGCGTTTTATTTAGAATCGTGTATAATTTATTTATTCTGTTTTCTATACAACATGAATGAAATAAATATTTTAAATAATTATCAATAAATAATAAAATATATAGGTCCAGTGATTATTAGTTACAGTATTTAAAGTTTCAAATAGTTTTATATTTAAGAAAATATTGAAAATTCTAAAACTTCTTAACTAATTGTAAAATTTTACAACATAAATAAATAAATTAAGAAGTTGATGAAGGTCCGAGTAAAATAGAAACTGAAATAGGATGAATTGAATGAACCTTGTTACAGAATGGGATTACTACATCGCATTCAGGAAAAAAATGATATGATTTTCGGAGATTGGTATGAATGTTTCGGAACGTTTTCGCTTTCTGAAAAGATGAAGAATTCAAAGAAGAATTTTGATTTTGACGAGCTTTATTTGAAAAACTGTGGCTCAGATCTAATTGATTGTAACGAAATATAGAGTGATCAAATGCTTTGTGAAGTAAGCCGTCCGCGATAATTCTATGTTCATTTATATGAAGGAAAAATTTGGTGCCTTTTTATTTTAACAGGCTGTAGCTCAAAAACGGGTATATCTGCCGTGCCCGATCGTAAATTTTTTGTAAAAAATTGATCAAAGTTGAAAAAACATATTCTCTATTTCTGTATTACAATATGCGTAACTTTATCGAAAAGACATCCAAAAGTTTCTCGAATCCAAATTAATTGGAAATTCTATTTGCGTTCTCCATCGAACTATATTATAATATATTCTGACGTAGACAGGATCAGACATTCTTTCTATCTGTTGACATACAGTGGAATCCATGTAAAATCATATCGGATTGTATCGTAACCCAAATCCTTTATCAAGCATGTAATTATTTTGAAAATTATTCCAAGATAATTGAAGGAAGATTAACACAAGTATTATACGTTCAAATAAAATTAAAATAAAAAAACAGTATTTAAGCTATTTACATAATATCATGGCTCTGCGGGTAATAGAAATTTATTTTCAAATATTGAATATTCTGAAGAACAAGATACGCGGTGGTCCAAAATTTACCGAAAACATTAAAATCTAAATACCAAAATTTCATTTAATTTTAATAATATTTCAATTAATTTATCAAAATCAACAATAATCAAATTAAATTTTATGTATAACATACATTTTTATGTGTATATGTTAAAATAAACACATTATAACTATATTCATATTATTTATATCATGTATTTTTGCATTTGCATACTGCGAACTTCAACTTATCATAACACTTCACCTTAAAATATAAAAATATAGCTATATTTGCTTATATTATACACGTTAACTCAATAACTACACAAAACAAGTGCATTTCATGTTCAATTCAAAACCCTTCAAAGGAAAAAATCAAATACATAATATAGAGAAAAAAAAACTAATTAAATATTACAAGGATATTTTATAAAACTTAATTGGAATTAGTTTACACTAAATAGATAGACCTCATACACAAAATAATATTATGTATATATACATAGTATATAATATATACGTATACGTTATATATTTGCTATATATATTTGTACACTCTACCAAAGTATAATCAATCGGAATTAGAGCATATATAGTTAATGGGTCCTTTCGGAATAAAAAGAAAAAAATACAAAATAAGGAAAAATGTAAAAAAAAAAATTTACCGCACCTTTTATGGAACTTAAACCAATTTCATTTTGTCTCTTTTACTTTTCTCTAACATATTTTAACTACATATCTATATATGTATGTACATAAATATTATGTATATCCTTCTAGAGAATATTATTGAAGAGTTTTAAAGGGAAGTATTACTTAATTTATAAAATTTTGAATACCAATATACATTTATACTATAGGTTAAATAATTAAAAGAGCTATTGTGTGTAATATGGTTGTACTATTGTGTATAATACGAGATATACTCAATAAGATTGGAATATAAAAATAGTTAAATATGGTTATAGAGTCATTAAACTTTATAATCATTAGTTACATTTATGGTATGATTATTATTCATTTGATATAGACTTCGAAAACACTATTTTATAATGAAAAATGAATCTTAAGCAAAATTCAATTTAGAAAAATATTTTTGTATTCAAATACCAAAGTTATTAAAAATTTTAATTTAACAAAATAATATTAAGATTTACATTCTAAAATTTGTAAAGATTTCTATGGTCATTAATGAAAAGTGTAATTAGAAATTTATTTTAAAATCATACGGAGCTCTCATGCGGTATAATTTTTTTTTGGGGTTAAAATAAAAAATCTTACTTTTGTTCTATGATTTGTAGTTCGGATCTAAATTATGTTTGCTGTAGTATATTCTCCCAAGTAATATTAATGTTCCAAATTTTTCATATTTTTTCATAGCTACATTATTTCCAAATAAGCATATAAGATGCTAGTGAAAATGGTTCAGGATTTTCAAAATTAAAATTTCTGATCTATGCATGGAATTCCAAAGTTTATAGCATTGGTATGAAATCAACCCTATTTTATAGCGGCACAACTACAATTATGTATACAAGTTCTGTTGATTTTATGTATTTCCCTTTTTTGTTTTTCTGTCTATAATTTCTATCCCTTTAATTTGCTTTTTAAAATGACGTGCAGACTATTTCTAAATTTAAGAAAAAAAAAAGTTTCGGAGTTAAGTCAATAACTCAATCAGAAGATTATTGATTATTTTTTATTTTGTGTCTTTTTTATTATAGTTACATAATAAAGTATAAGAAGAATAAAATGTGAAAGAAATATCGTAAAAAAGAAGAACAAATTAAACGGATGACTTCATACTTAAATACTGTATCATGATTTTTTATACCAATAGTATATATTGAGCACAAAAAAAAACTGATGTGATCAGCATATAACCGACCGCCATAGCTTATAGTTAACATAACTAGAAATGTGTAAATATCCCAAAAGTTGATCAATCCGTGACATAGTAGAAAGAAACCCACATATAAAATTTCATGAGAATGAGTTTAGTCAAACTTGACGTACATGCTTGTACTCACAGACCGATGTACGGACTGACAGACAGACCAACAAATCGACATCTATCGAAAAATTAGTTTTTTTACGCTTCCCCACCATGGAGAAGTGCGTTTCCGCAGAAAACTCGATATGCAAAATTCGTTGCAATTATAAAACTTCCCTTTTGCAATCCGGTCGGTAAAGTAGGTTTTGTTTTCCTTATAAGAATCAGATTTCAACGCAAATATGATATACACATCATTTTCTATAATTTAGATTAATAATTAGAACATTTGACTAAATATTGATATGAGACACTCTAAATTATGATTTTGTTTAATGATCTGTGTTCACGTACTGGTCTTGTTAAACCGGTTTTTTTATTTACACAGAGGCTTAATTTGGAATTTCGATTGCATGCTATAATACGCTTCAAGGTGCTTATAGAATACAAATTATAAATCAGAGATTGAAGAATATCTTTAATAAGTTAGACAGGACAATCAGTCTATTATATGCCGACCACATCAGATTTTTTTTGATATTTTTCTCTCTATTAAAATTTAATAATTAAGTAAAATTTTATTTACTTTATTTTTTAAATTTAGTTCGGGGACTTGTTCGAAGTAGAAATTTTAGAAGACTATATGTATTTAGAAACGTGTCAATAATGATTATATTACTCTTATTTAATTATTCAATGTTTACAATTTATATTAATAGAGGTTGTCGATCAAATTAACAAACCAATGTACAAAATAAAACCATTATATGAGTTGAAATTGCCCTACAAGTGGATAAGATATTCAAGCAACTAAATAGTTGAATGTTTAAAATATTCAAGCAGCTAAATAGTTCTTTTTATTAAGGATGTAGCTAAGTCTATGCCTTCCACGTCTTATGCTGTTCGTTACAAATACAAGTTGTCATTGCGCTTATTTGAAGTCTTTGCTTAGTAGTTTCAGTCACAATTGTTTTTCTCGTTCTTCTTCAACGTATTGTTTGAAAAATTCAAATTATCGGCTAAACTTTATATCCTTCAAAGAGAAGTGAAAAGATTTATGCAGTGGCTGGACTTTGCAATTGGAAAGCATTTTTCTGATTTAGAAATCACGAATATCAGACGCAGATAATCTTTACGAATACGTGATCTCCATCACTCATTTTCTCTTTACTCGGTAAATAAACAGTTGAGTGTATAGAATATAAAAGGCTTAATTTGGCTGATAAAAATCAACTTAAATTATCGAATGTGAAACCAATAACCAATGAAAAATGTGTTTCCTTTTTATTACTGTGTATTGTTTATTCTATACTCTAAAACGAAGTAAATGAGTATTTTAGGTTGAAATTCATCCAAGTACTTCTGCAAGTTCAAAACTCTTTAGTAAAAAAATGACAATGTCTAAAAATATTATGTTTTATATTAAAAGAAATATTAATTTTCAAGGCAGAAAACTGTATATCTAAGTAAACTAAATTCAAGGCTACATGTATAAGTACATAATATATACAAGTTGACTAATAAACTCTAATGAATCACCAATTTGTTTCACATTTTATCATCATTTGCTACCCTCAATTTCTGGACTGGTTTTTTAGGTGCGCACTGGCTTTTTTACGCGTACTGGTTTTTTCACGCACTTTTCTACTATAGCATATTATATAATTATATTCTGTAGGGTATAATGTCTATAAATAATTTTAAAAATTTTTTTTGGTCTTACCAAATTTTAAAACAAATTTTTTATAACCTTGTCATTTAAATGCAAAAAAATGCATAAAACAAAGGGAACCATAAAGCTTTAAAGAAGATAATCCTTTGCTTTGTCTTAAAAATATCCTTTTGATGTTTCATATTTTCGATGTTACCATACAATTAAATGAGATACACTTTTCAAAAATCTCTTTATTCCAGATCGGATTTTTGTTGAATACAAAAATAATTCTGCTTTCCCACAAACATTTTTTAATAAAAAAAGCCTTTTGTATTAACAAAAAACATAAATACAATGCAAATAAATTAAAAAGAAATTACGAAAATATTTTTGTAATTGTCTCAAGCTTGCCGAAAAAAAAAATACAAAAGTAAAAATGAATAGAGTTGATTTTGTTAATTCAATGGTACCTGTATGAATGATTAATTCTGTGGGTTGCATTAGAATTTCTCTCTGAAATTTGAAAAGGGTCTATTCGATTTATTTTTTGGAAAACTGAAATTAAATTTTTTTTTTTTTTATGTATGAATTATTATTTTTGAACTTGTATCGCAATAACTACCATAAGGACTCGCAATAAATTGACCGTAGTTTATAATATTTTATTTCTTTAGTTAAATATGCTAAATTTTTGTAATGAATTATTGTGTATGTATACTGAGAAAGTAATTACTTGAAATACTGTTTCGATTATATCCAATTTTTAAGAACTTAAATAGTTTTTGGGTTATTAGTGGAATTGATGAACAGAGTAGCATATCTAAATCAATTCAAAATTGGGTACTGAACACAATCTTTATTTTTGAATACAATTTTCAAACCTCCAAAATCTAGTGGCAAATTTATAATACCCTACGAACATAATTCGTACTAGAATGAAAAATGAAAGGAATGATATGATTTAAGTATTTTATCAAAATGACGAAAAATGAGATGAAGACTAAAATGTACATTTTGATTCTCAAAAATCGCAAAGAAAATCTGTTAATATTTTCCTTTTTGGAAGTGTAGATTAGTGTTAAAAACAATTCTATAGGAAATTTTTAAATAATTTAATTAACAAATCTCGTGTTGGTACTTAAAAATAATTAAAAAAATTGTTTAATTACAATTTTTGTGTTTTGTGTTCATACACGTGTGCTGAGTTTATTTTGTTTTCTTTTATTTTATTAAAAATTTTAAACAAATTTAATTCATTTTGTTTGCTTTGTAATTTCAAAAAGTTTATAAAGTACAAGGTTTTATAAAATCTTGAAAAATAAGGAAATCAAAAAAGCATTCTTAAAAATGTTTTCCTAAAGAAAATTTGGCTTTCCGATGAACAAGGTTTTCTTTAAATATAAAACCTTGAATCTCGGTCCCAGTTTGTTGTTCAGATCATGACTACTTTTAATGAGATTTTATAAAAAAAAAAAAAAACAAAATTCATAAAATGTAAGATTGGGTCTTATTTAAGATTATACTTTGTAAAAATTTTGTATTATGAGTAAATGTTTAACTCCGTTGATGTGAATTGTCTGTAACAGAATGTGGAAAAAAATATTTATTTACTAATATATTGAAAAAATTTTACATAAACTAAAAATTTATTTCCACACATATGTAATTTAAATTTTGATAATAAAATTAATAAAAATACAAAAAATTCAGTTTGAATTTCGAAAATATTTCATACCTTTTTTCTATTCTGCAAGTTTTTTAATTTATTTGGTATACTTACTGTTTTGTATGGAAACATGGAAATGTATTATTTCCTAAACAAATAATATTCTCAATTAAAGGATAGTCGTACAAAACATGATATGTATGTATGTACGGAGACACTAGATAAAGGAGTTGCTTGTATTGCATGTTTAAACCATCAAAAATTTATCATTTTTTCGTGAAATGAAAATTATGCGACAAACATATTTTTCATTTTAAATTCAATTTATTGGACATCAGGTGAATCTCATAAATTCTCATGTTCGCTAAAATTGTGATTTACATGAATGGTTCTTTAAATTTGCATTATGATATAAATTTCTATCCTATATAGAAATCAATGAATATCAATTTCTATATTTTCTATTGATTATTTTTTTCCTTTTTCTTCAGCATTTTATCATCTTAGTCATAATAATATAGTTCTTATTGTTGCACGATATACCCAGTCAAAGTTACTTCTACAAAGTATGTTGGTTTTTTAATTTAAACTGTAAAAAGCTCAATATTTCCAGAGCGTGATATGTACAAAGTGGTTTATATTTAAGCGCGCTACTATATACTATGAAATTATCTGGCACATTAGTGGAGTTATGCCTAGTATTCCAAAAAGCAAAAAAAAAAAAAAACCCAGAGCGTACTTTAAGCCCCGGTAACTCGGAACCTGTTGATCTGAGAATATTGTCTACATATTAAAGTGTCATCTATACTGATGAGGTACAATACCATGGTATATATGTAGATTATGTGTAATGCATACATAATCTCAGTTCATATAGTACATATAGAGAAAAAATAAACATTTTGTGCAATAATACAAAATTATATACTATTTCAATTTTAAATAAGAAAATTCATCTAACACATTATTCATTAAAAATAAACTTAATGCCACTTAATAATAGACACTCAGTAAAAAATAATTTTGTTCACAATGTGTTTTTGTACTGAAATTAACTAATGTTATAAGAATATTTTAACACCTTTTCTTATTACTGTACGAATATCTCAGTTCAATAAAAACTCGGTATATTAATATTAAACAAATTGTATAAAAAATTATAGCATCTCCATAGTACACCGCTAAAAACCTATTTCTAAATATATAATAAAAAGAAAAATAATAATAATTATATATTTACTACTCAACATACTAAAATAAATAAATACGAGTAATAACATATAACCATATTATATTTACTTCTCTATTTACTTCAAATTTGCAGGTTTGCAGAAAATATTACTAATATTAATCAGCATTAATTTATAAGAGAATATTATAAAGTAAATATTGTAAAAATTCTCTTTCCGCAAAAAACTCGTTTCTGTTATCAAAAAAAAGAGAGAAAGAGATTCTGCAATATTATTTTTGTAGCAAAGTTTTTTCTCTTCTGTCGAAATAAGTCAAAATACTTTGTTAAAAATGCGCATTCTTTGTATTAATATTTAAGCTTTTATTGAAAGTTTTAAAAGCTTTTCATAATATTATTAAATCTACTTAACCAAAAACAAAAATATTATCGTTTCTGTAAACAAACAGAAATCCTTCTGTTCAAATTTAAAAGGATACTAACCACCAATTTTCAATGAAAAATTTTTTACTTTATACCAGTTCATGCGATATCAATCGCCGATGCACATCTCAACGATTTTTTTTGTAATAGAAAATGGCTTAATTTAAATCGCAAAAAAAAAAAATACGTGCGGGAATGAAATTTCATTTTTTTTTTTTAATAAATTAAAAATAAAACGAAAATTGAATTTAAATAAAAAAAAATCTAATTTAAAAAAAAAAAAAAAAAAAAATTTTACGGGAAAACGTAAAAATATTTCTATGACTCAACGTGATACCAATAACAAAAATAATATTATAAATCGAAATTATGTTCATATAAGTATAAGAAGAAAAACAAAAATAAAAAGGAAAAACGGAGAAGGATATTAAAATTAAAAATAAACAATTTTTATTTCGTGTTTTTTGCTTTGTCGCTTTTTTTTAAGGATGTAATCATAATACATAGTGAAAAATTTTTAATATACATGAACTTGTAACTCACATACATAATATATACGTGTACATATCAATATTATATATCGTTAAATTTAATAAGGATTATTCTTCGGGCCGTAAATCAAAATAAAATTTATTGTGTCTTTTTAATTTTGTTGTTTGTGTTTTCTTTTTTTTGAGTGTTTTTGTCATACACTGCAATATTATTATGATATTTATGAATCCATTGTACATAATATTTATATTGAGTGGAAATATAAGAAGAGAAAAAAATCTATAAAATATTTTGCTTTCTCTTCTTTTGATTTTGCTGGTTTCAATAATATTCATTGTGTTCCGTTTATTTAATCATCTTTTCAAATTTTAATATATTTATGTATGTACATACATATATATATAGAATATTTGTGTCATTAAAAATCTGTTCGTTATCCCTTAATGTAATATAAAAAATAATTATATGTATGTGAAGATCAATACTAAATAAATTTTGTGGATTTTGTTTTAGATAATATATATATATATATATACATAAATAAGTGTGTATATGAAAAATATATATAAATATAGCATATAAAAATAGTGATGTTAAAATAAAGAGAGTTGTTATGTTGAAAACACGTGCAATGATTTGTTCCTTGAAAAACAAAAAAAATATATAACAATGTGTATTTCTATGAAATTATAGAAACTTTTTTCTTCCAATAACAATATATATATATATATATATATACAAACATACATTTTAATATAAATAGTATGTTTCTTTTTCCATACATTTTATAAACTTAGATTTTTTTATTGTTTTTGTTATTGTTCCTGCTATTAATTATATTATTGTACATTTACAATATACATTGAAAATATATATGTATAAAAACAATTTTATGTAAACAATAAGCGTGAAAATAAATAATAATAAAAAAAAAAATTGTTGTTTTTATTAATAATATATGTGTATACGTATGTAAAGGAAATTTATAGACAAAAAAAAAGTAGTAAAAAATAAAATAGCAATAAAAATGATTTTATTATAATAATAATATGAAATAAATATTTTTTGGATATGTTTTTCTGTTGTCATTGGTATTAAGGAAACTGTAATACGTTATAATATAATACATATATACAACATATCATACAACACTATAATTTTGCTTACAATACAAACTTATATATTTAATGTGCATAATAAATGTACTAAATAAATAAATAAATAAAGAAATAAATAAATAAATATATGAATACAATTAAAATGTCCTTGTGAAAGTAATAAAAAAAAAATAAAGTTTTTCAAAATGTGTACACACATATGTATGTACAGTGTGAAATTAAATTAAAAGCATTAAACATAAAAATTTTAATACCCTTGAGATATTGAAAAATGTCTAAAATAATTAAAAGAAGTGAG
The DNA here is from genome assembly GCF_029603195.1 of Condylostylus longicornis. Lineage (NCBI taxonomy): Eukaryota > Metazoa > Arthropoda > Insecta > Diptera > Dolichopodidae > Condylostylus > Condylostylus longicornis. The sequence goes on along the minus strand of NW_026577973.1, from coordinate 12,202,289 downwards.
ATATAAATATTATAAATCTAATACACATTCGTAACAATTAATTATATAATTAAAAATTAATATTTAATTATTAATAATAAAGAGAACAAGAAAATGTGATGTTTGAATTAAAATATAAATTAAATGAATTCTAAATTTATAAACTAATATGGTATTTTAGTTACTATATAGAGTTAAAAGTAAAACTTAATTACTAGTATAGCAAAACGTAAAGTAATTTAAAAAAATTATATAGAATTTTATTGAATATGAAATAAAATTTATTATTAAAAAATTACGTCAGTTACTAAAAATAGATAGAGAATACCTTATCAAAAGCATAATGATGTTATAAAAAACAAAAACAAATTTATGGTGCCGGAAATAATTTTTAAGAAAAATAAATAGTCCTATAACTTCAAATCTGTAAATCATAATTATAATTAAAATATTATCAATATATTCGTACGATTTTACAAAATTATAAATATATAACAATTATTAAATTATAAATTATTTTTTCCAAAATTTAATCTAAATTTTATTCATTATTTTTTAATATAAAAGTCAAATAATATTTCTATAAAATATTTTATCTCAATAATAATAATAAATATGCAAATAAATTTTAATATTCTTTGAAATATTTAAAGTTCATTCACATTATATTTAAAATAAAAACTATACGTGTACGTCATACAAGTAACAAAAATTATACATATATATATATAATTAATATATGAATAATATTCAATAAAAAAAATGAAATTCATACTATAATGTAAAACATTAAATTAACATCTACTTGACACATAATTATAAAACATTTTTAATATAAAATAAAATAAGGACATTCATGATAATATCATGTTCTTATACGCTTTCAACTTAATTAAAAAAAAGTAACAAAACAAATATTGTATACATAATATATTATAGCAAGGAGGAAAACTTAATAAAATGAAAGTGAAAATAAAATAATACGGAAAAAAATATTGAAAAAATATAAATAGAAAATAGTTATCCTGTATAGGTAGTACACATATATATATATAAACATAGTATAATTTCAATTGTTTCGATTTTATTAAATTATATAGAGAAAAATATAAAAATATTGAATTATGAAAAATTGAAATGAAATACTAGTAGATATAAAAATATTTGAAATTTATAAAAAATATCCTTTTTAGTCGTTTTTCTTGTTAAACATAAATTTTAGTGAATACGAAAGTATTAGAGGGAAAAAAAAATTTTAATAAAAAAGTGAAGAATGTTTTTTACGTTTCAAATATGAAGAAGAAAAAATTATTGTAATAGAATAAAAAGAAAATAAAGAAAAAATAAACACCGAAACAGATAAAAAGGATAAAACAAGTGTAAAGAAGCGAGAAAAAAATTTTTTTTTTTTGAACTTCGAATATAGATAGCAACATAAATATTTCAAAGTAAGAGCATAATTTAAGTTTTTTTTTAATAAATCAATTCATTTAGGACTAAAAATTAAGGAATTAAAATAATTTTTGAAAGAATATAAAACTGATTTACTAGTACAATAAATTAATAACAATAATTGAAAAATTTTGAATCTAAATTAATAAATTTAGATTCAAAATTTTATTCCTGTGGACATACTATAGAACTAGAGTAATATTGTTTTAGAGATTTGCAATTTTAATATATATAAAAAAAAAATAGTACAATTACTTTTTTCCCTTATAATATCTAACTAGCTATAAGGTATAATATTTTTTTAAATCCCCGAAAGTTATGCAATTTTTTATAAGATTATTGAAGAATAATTTTTGAATTGCATATTTTAATTCAGCTTTATGTACTGAAATTTTATTATTGAATTGATTTTTATAATGAAAGAAATAAGACTTATCACTTGAAAACGGTTATTTGGGTAGGATAGTGTCTTATAGCTAAAAGTAATTCTCGTAAACATAAGAGTTATCTTTGAATCACACTGCATAGCTAGTTTTAGAAAATATTTATGATTTTCAGTCTCAAAACACTATCACAAAACTATCCTGTTCTTATATGATAAATGTCATTTTAAAATTAATATAATCGTAATAAATTTTACGCCTTCAAATTGAGAATTTATTTAGTAGTTTTCGAAGTTTAATATTAAATACCTTTAATATTAAATGTGCTACATGTCGTATTAACTAGAGTCCTATTACATTTTAATCAAAAAAAATATTTTGCATGAACAGGATTTTTAAAGAAAACTGTAAATAAACTATAAAGGCACGATGTGTCTTTTTATGTATTCTTTTCCAATAATTATTGATGGAAAATAAAAGCAATTAAAAATTCTGGTTAGAAAATCAGAAGTTTCCCACCTATCTACTATTTGTTACATATTTAATAAACTTAACTTCTGAATTGTTGATCAGTTGAATAATTTGCTTCTGGATTTTTATTTAAAAACACGACAATATTGTCATAATTTTACTTTTACAATATTAAAATTTTGAATTATTTAATATTCATATGACTACGTGCAAATTAATAGCAATACCCAAAATTTTTTTAATTTTTATGAAGTTATTGTTGCAAGACTGAAATATTTTAAATTCTTTTTGTTTTATTAAAATGAAATGATTAGTATAAAATCAAAAATGTATACTACCACGCATGTGTGTTTCTTTAATTATATTGAAATTTTTCAACCCCAGCGTTTTTCACCGTACTGCTATTCTTTTGTCCGGTACTGTATATTGTAATTAATTTATTTAATTGTTTATTAAATTTTGAAACGTATTATTTTGAATAGAAATTCTTTCATACTCATAAGTTATTATTTATTTGAATTTATAAATATTTAATTCGACTAATATCATTGGTACTTTATTTTAATAGAAAATATTGTTTTACATAATATGTTCAAATTTTATATTTTTACACTAGAATTTTATCTGTTCCTTACAACTAAAACAAAAATCAATTTTCACTTTCTAATTAAGCTATAAAAAATTTTCTTATGAAATTCCCCCTATATAACACAATTCACTAAATGATTTTTTGTTTTTGTACAAAGATTCTCAACTATTTTTAAAATTTTATTGCAATTTATAATAAAATTATGTATGTTATATAGAGTAAAGCTCAAAATTATTTTTCATTTTCCAGAATTTTTATTAAATTTTGATTTAATGTATAAAATTCTTAATAAATAAATTTTCAACAATATCACTAATATACATTAATAATTTAAACAATTAAAAATATAAAAGAAAAAATATTAAATCTTAAATAAATGCTGATATGAATAGCAATGATATAAAATCAAATATAATTATTGGGTCTATATAGTGAAATAAAATTATAGTTAAAAAAAATTATTAATAAATATTGTGACGAGTGTTTCATAAATTTCTGGTTCCAATTTCAAAAATTCTAATCATGAATCTAATACTGAGAGTTTTGTGAATTATTAAATTTTTTTAAAAATCAATAAAAAAAAAGCAAAAATTAATTAATAATTTTAAATAAAAAAGTTAGAATTCTTATACAATTGAAAAGTTAAAAAAATTTATTGTATTACAAAAAAGTATAAAAGTTAATTAAAGTTTAATAACAATTAAAAACGTTATAGAGAATGGATATCCTTTAAAAACGTAAGTAAAATTTGGTATATTCAAATAAAGGTAGGAAAAGTGTTGATAGAAAAGTTGTTCTAAAGAAAATTATTTACTCTGTTTTCAATTGATATAGTGAATAATATAGGGTAGATAATTTTATCAAGGATTTAGCAATTTAGTTTAAAATAAATGACGTATGTGTTAGATGAGTCTTAAAATTTCTGTTGTATGCAGTTCACCTAATTTTTATTACTTTTTCTGAATTTTGCTTTACTCTTTCATTTTCTCCTGTTGATAACTTTTGTTTATTAAAATTCTTAATGTTCAATTATTGTCTGTTTTTGGATATTTTAACTATTTAGGACAGATAGTTAACATGGAGATAAAAATTAATATAGATACAATTTTTGACAATTTAAAATTATGTTATTCTATATAAAACAGAAGTTGCTTACGAATCAGTAAATAATATTCACGAAACAATCATGACATCTGCATAATATATTAAAATTATTTATGAGGACTAGATAATAAATTATAGATTGTGTATTGGAGTGATAACGCACAAATATCGTCAAGGATCTTTGTGCGTCTCTTCATACCATATACCACCCTCAAATCTCTGCTGCAGTGTATGTATTATTATTCAGCGTTTCGCCTCTCTTGCCTACTACAATTTCTCACTCCCTTGTATCAAACGTATCGAGGTGTTTTTCTCACAAAATCTGTAATGGCAGATAAAGACGTTAGGACTCTAAGACTTAAGTAAAATAAATTATAATGTTTTTTTATATGGCCAAAAAAATGTATATTGTATGACAACAAAGAGTAAAATGAATTTGATTACTTATACTTCGAATGCAGTGTTTTATTTATGAACAAGTAATTGCAGTATTCAAATATTCTATATTTGGAATATATTGACGAAAATGAAAGGCAATACACAGAAATTCTTAAATTATTTTAAAAGTTTGCGACTGCAATTATTTTTTTTACTAAGAAATTACAAAAACACAACTAAATCCAAAGTCTATAAGTAAGAAATTTACAAATTTTCATCAAACCAATTTTCATTTGGTTAAATTTTAATTCCTTTATACGCAATTTCATTATTAATTTCTTATGAATGCGGTTAACTAACACGTTACGCAAAAAAAAAAAAAAAAACACAAAAAATAAATACAAAATTTTACTACCACAAATCTATATACTTATGAGGTTCAGGTAAAAATCATACATTATTAATAAATTTATATGTACACATGGAATTTGTATTTTCAACCAGTGTAATTAAGATATTAATACATTCACCTTGAAGTTTATCAAAATAAACTTTTCTGTTTTAATTTAACCCTCACGTATAATATTTTGAGTTACACATATTTACATGTAAATTGTAATTTTATATATATGTATAATATAAAAATAGTTGTACATTATGAGTGTTGTATAGTAATATTTACTTACATACGTGTTTTATAATTACATATTATTAATTATAATGGTTGATGAAACGAAATTTTTTGAAAGGTTTTATTTTCATACCTTGACGTTAACTTGTTCATATCCATATAATAAATATGTATTGTGTAATCATATAAGTACACACTTATATGATGTTAGCGCAAATTTTCTAGAGTAATATTATTTAATATCAAGATTGTGTATAGTGCAGTTTTAAAGGATTTATGAAAAAGGATGCATGTTAAAGAGTAATATTAAAATTATATAAAATTATTGCATATGACTATATTATATTGATTATATTCGCGGTTTTATTATGTTAATATTCAGAACATATGGTATACTTTTTCAAGTTATTTTAATATTATAATACGCGGACATTAATTTTAATTTGTTGAATAACGCAAAATTTAAAATTTTTGAAATTTTATACACAGAGAAAAAGTTGATTTGAATTTGATTTTATTATGAAAAATCTTGCTAACACATGCAATTACTCGTATATTGTATTATAAAATGTAATTAAGGCCAAAATTGTAATATTAGTGGCTAAGTTAATATTTTGAGTTATTCTCTCTAATTTATTACAGTTTTTATATTACATGGGGTATAATAAATAACTTTCATAAGAGCTAAAATATTCTCAATATTATGAAAATTTTCTAAATCTTTGAATGCAATTCAAATGACGTAACTATAGGCATTCAAGCTTTTTAGAACCAAAATTTGTATGTTGGATAAATTATTGCCCTCTCATCTTCTGTGTTGCAGAATTTTAAATTTTTTATTTATTCTTAAATTCCAAAGTTATTTAAAAATACATATTAGAATCTTATGTAAGGTAAATAAATTTTCTTTTCTAAGTTGGTTAAATTTTGGTATAAAATCACAATTCAATTAACATACGCTTATATTATTCAGTTTTTTGATATGGAGGCAAAATTCAGTTTGGGTTCCAATATGCTCTTAATAATCATTTGCGCAATTTTTCCAATTCAAAATGGTAATGTACTCTTTCTAATCATCTGAGCTCTATTTTAATAATAAACTAGCCATATGTATTTGTTTATTTACAGATTCCTACATAGTTTAAATATACTATTAATAGTGTGATTAATTATACACACTTCACATATTTCAAAAATTTTTCAATTGAAATCCTTTTCAAAAATTCTTTTTGCTAAAACTGAAATAATGCAAAAATAATTAAATTTGAAACTGAACGAGAAACCTGTTAAAACCATTTAATAGTATATAGAACACTTTAGGGAATTTGCGACCCCTTATAAAAAATAAATTTTTACGAGTATATTCAACTACTTAGATCAATATGGAAATCTATGGTTAATATCACTAAATTAATATTATAAATAAGTAAATTTTTCGAAAATTATATTATTATTAAAGTAGTTATTTCATTGTACATTGGGATTATTAAATTAGATCCTATTTCATTTGAATTCTGTATAATATATGGTATATTACGTAATACTCCAAAATACCTTAAATACGTATGCAAGTGTAAAAATGATTTTATTTCAGAATTTAAATATACAAATTTGATTGACATACATTATGTATATAATTATATAAAATGTAAATGTTCCAATACCTAATATCAATTATACGTAAAATACATAAGATATAGCAAACACGACTATTGTCAATGAAGTAACGAAATATGATGATTCTAAACATTTAATTGACATCTAATTGAATTAAATTATCAGTGAAATTGTTAATATTATAAATATATATACACACATTCATATATTATAGGTATTACACCTATTAGTAGGTTATATTTAATTATTTAAACATTAATACAATTATGGTTAAGAATATTTTATTAAAAAATTTTATTTATAATTCAATTCGGACCGGTACAAAGTGTTCTTGAATATCCCTAAAAATTTTATTACAACATTATTACATTATTATAATATAATTGGAAAAAAATAAGTAAATAATATTTAAGTTGAGTTCATAAGAAATTTTTGAGAAATATTTTTAGAATTTTTGAACAATTCTTTCGAAAAGTACGCTCGTATTGGAAAAATTATGAATTTTTTAAATAAATAATTTTTAATTGCCGGTTCACAGAATTTTATTTTGTATAAATAAAATTAAAAAATTTATGCATTGATTAAAATGGAAAACTTATATAGCTCACATCACAGGAATTTCAAAATTTCAATTAAAATCGTATGTTGTAAATTCGAATGTAATAATAGACTTTGTTCTAAGTTAAGCTTAAATATACTTAGATATCAGAGCTACAAACCTAAAAATAAAAGCTTAATACAGGTGTTAAAATTACAAACGATTTTTTTTGGAAAAAATTGAAAATGTGAGCTCTTTTATTCGGAAATTAATTCGGAACTCAAAATGAAATTTTTTCAATTACATTAAAAATCGTTACTTATCCCTGAATAAAATTGACCATATTATCTATAACTTTATATTAATTGATGTCGTAAATTACCATATTAAACTCATATTTTAATGCTTTAGGTGTTTACAATATCTGAGGCGCTCATGTTAAATGTTAAAAGTAGTTCTCATGTTTAATAGGGCTGTAATGGCCTAAAGAATTGTTCTTTATTTTCTAAATATGACTTTGATCCTTTTTCATTCTATATTTTATATAAGTTCATTTTTTCCTTTAAATTTTTTTTTTAAAACAAAATGGAAAAGTGACTTATAAGCATACAGACCACTAAAGCATAATACAAAAATATTTTTATTCAAAAATTTAAGGCAAAACTATGGTTCACTATATACAGTTCGTTAGGCCATTATAACAGCATCTAAGGGCCATGATCCTGTATAATGCAATATTATAAAACCTTGTATAAACTGTGTAACTAGGGTAATAAGAACAGTGAAGGCCAAAACCGCAACATTAAAATGGCAGCAGTCTGTTGCTATATCACCAGATGCCTAGAATTTCAAGTTGATGAAACTGATCATATTATTCATACTAATCAAATTAAGTCAAACGGTTTTAATATATAATTTTGTATTTTTATAACAAATTAAAATGTCTGAAGTGAATATTTTGAAGCAAATATTACAATTACATAAAATATACATTCGGAATGCTCCGAATAATTCAAAAATAAATTTTTTCAATTCTGAAATTATAGAAAAAATTTATAATCATTAGGCAATCCTTAAAAGAGATTTAAATTAAAATATTGTAAAAAATAATGACGATGTTCTTTAAGGACGAAATAAGAATTGAATTGAATGAGTAATAGATATCCAATTTTTTTCTCATTATAAAAATTTATTTATTCCTCATTCTACTTCTACTAGCTATACACATTGAGCTTTCTCTTTTAAATAAATTTTGATTGAAATTAAAATATTCTTACAATTTTGATTGATTTCAATGGGCTCAAGATTTGGAAAAAAATTATTTTGAGAAATATCTTTTAAGATTTTTTAATCCCATTTAATAAAATTATTTGTAAAAATTCTAAAAAATATATTCAGATGAAGTCTATTGCAGTCGATGTCAGTTGGCTTCATATAAGAACAAAAGCGAATTAAATATTGATGATTAAACGAAATACGGGAACAAAATGTGCGTTACTAGCATTTTTAACTAATCCTATGAACTTATAGGATGACGTAATTGGTAATTTTGCACCTACACCAAGAGCATTGTATACTTTTAAACAGAATGGTTTCATATTATTAAACTAATAAATAAAATTTGGTTGCAAATATGAAATTCAAAATTTGACAACAGCGAAAAAATTGCTTCTAATGTACGTTAATTGGGACGAAATATAAATGCAATTTCAAATCTCGACTTCAAAATTATTTTATTTTCTAATTTTGAATTTGTTGCCTATTAAAATTTTGAATAGATTTTATAAATAGCAGAATTAAGTTGCTGTTTATTCAATATGCGACGTTTGGAAACTGTCATATTTAAGAGTGCTAGATACTTTGTATCTTAATCATATTTTACTCGGAATGACAAATTAATTTTTCACAATTTTCTTAGTAATGCTAGTAAACATTTCTTCAGAATTTACGATCATACTATATTATTGTTCTGGTAGGTTTTCTAAACTTTACATTTTACACCAATAGGTAACGAGGAAGTCAACAATAAAATATTAGTCTTATAGAAGTCGCTGTTATTGTTGCGATTATTAATCCAAATTTAGGTTATTAATTTTCATATTACGCTTATAAAAATTTCTTTTTTCCTTGAAATTCAAAACTTTCAGTAAGAAATTTGAATAATATTGAAAATTCAAATTACATTTAAAACTTATTTCTGCGGGAAATTCAATATTTCATTTCAATTACATTATTATTAAAATCTATTAAACTCGAAATAATTATATCGTATATAATAATATTATACTTTACATATACCTTGCTATACCTTTACGTTATTACGAAGTAAATATTTAACTTTGATGGTGTATATGTATGTATACATAATATATAAATATGTATGTTTACATAAATTAACAAGAAATGAAAATAAAACAATTTCCGTATCGACTTTTCCACATTTTCAAGTTTAAAAGTTTATTATGCTTTTACTTATCTGTTTCCTTTGCGTTGGTATATTTTACGTATATAAAATAAAATGTTTTAATTATGTACATAATCTTATTATGTACATCCTGTTTTATTTCTTCATAGAATAATATTATATTATATAATGTCGTTTGAAGAAGTTTTAAGTATATAAAATTGGAAATTGAAATAAAGTTATTGCCTTGTGAAAATAATTGTACGTATACCACTGTTAATATACATTTGAAGTAAACAATTCGATTTAATACAAATGGAGTTTATATTTTATAAAAGACGTACATATGTGTTTGAATTCATGCATTTATGTGGGTGAGAGAAAATTTAAAAGTAAGTCTTTACTATCATTTTAAAAATAAAATTACGATTTACTTCGCAATAACGACTTTGACCCAATTCTTTTGTAAATTGTTCTCTTAACTTTTCGGCATGTATTTTAACACATTGTTGACCGGGAAAGTCATATGACGTCTTTCGATAAGCTAATGTAATTGGCGAAGGTTTATACGTTCAAATTGTGGTTACTGTTTACCATTTGTATTCGTTACATTTACAATTGAAACTGTAAATGTATTTTTGAAAAGTTCTCAGATTATCGAATGCTAGAGAATGGGTAAATGACCATTCTGCTGAATGTAGTCACGGAACTGATTCATCCTTCTCTGCTACTAAAAAAACCTCTCCGCAAGATCCTCCTTGCCGACTAAGCGGTAAAATAAATGAACATATCCTAGACAAAATAATTGCGAAAGGAGTAAAAAAAAGGGCCTACAGGAGGTGCAAAGTCTGCTCCTCCAAAGGATTACGCAGTGAAACTAGGTTCACTTGTAATCAGTGTGACGTTCCCCTCCACCCACGTGCTTGCTTCACAGCCTATCATACTCTTAAAAAATATTAAAACATGTAATTTAATACAATTTGTGCAAAGTTCCTTATAAATATACTATGCAATAAAAAAGTTTCTAATAAATATATTATGTAAAAAAAGTGTTGAGAATTTTCATTTTTCCCGAAAATCGCCGGACACACGCGTTAGTTCTTATAAAAAACACCCGGTCAACAATGTGTTAATTGCTCAGATTGTTTTAATTTTTTCGGGATTATTCTAATATTGAATAAAAAGTACTTATAATTTATAAGCACATTTATCTTTACCAATTTAAGTCTATTTATAATAGCTGTGGGTCTAAGTAATGCAAACAATCTAATTAATTGAAAACATGATTCAGATTATTTTACAGTAAGACTACAATTTTCAAACAAATTTGCACTAATATAAAATTTAAATTGGGATTAATTCTTATTTTCTATAAAAGACATAAATTGAAACATAACAAACTTTGATGAGTTCATTCAATTTGGCAAAATTTCTGATAAACCGTATATGAAGAAAATTGTTCAGAAAATTAATCAATGTTTAATTTATATTCTCTTACTTCATTACCTTAAAGGGTTTATTCAGTCCGATATTTCTTTAATGTTTTTTTTGTAATAGAAGAATTAATTTCTGATACTTCTGCGCTGCGTTTACAGAATATTTAGAAATTACTTATGATTTAGAAACGGTAACTTTTAGACTGGCAAATTTTTATAATTTTCCTTTATAGAACTATGCCAAAATTTTTGGATATTCTGTAAAAGTTCGGCGTTTGTTTAATTTAATTCATTTTTGAATTGTATGTGTTATACCTACTTTAAACGTCTTTGTATAGCGTTCGTCAAGTTTTTTAATTAACTATAAGGATCAGAGTAAATTTTGTTACAGTTTATAAAAATGAGTTAAACTTCAAAAGATTCAAAAAATAATTAGCATTAAAATTTCATATAATTATCTTTGATTAACATAAATGTTGCTCTAGAAATCGAATGAAATGAAAGCTATTGTTGCTGTGAATTTTAAAATAAAACTCGATTTCATTTCCAAAATTGAATATCTTATGGCGCAAGCAATTTCCGACGTAAATTTTTTATGCAAAAGCTATAGTTTCTAAATCGTTTCGATATTTGGTGTAGAGTTTAATGAGGGTTAGCGGTAATATTATGATCCAAAGTTCAATTCAGCACAATTTTTTTAATGGAAAACGGTGTGAAATTTTTAATTAAAGATTTTGTAGACTTTCTATTGTAAAACCTTAAAAATGTTCGAGTATGGCTTGTTTCATTATTTAAGTTGCATAAGTTATAAATAAATATGGATAACAATAAAGCCAACATAACCCTACAGGTTATTTAAAAAAGCAATTAGCTTCATGTTTTTTTACGAATTCGGAATTCCAAATACATATTTTTCATGTTCGAAAATTAAATTTATGTTTTCATTACACTCTTGATGGTAAAATGAATAAAAATGAAAATTTAACGAGTAAAATGCATGTGAAACAAGGTAGCTGAACACTGATTTCCGGTTTTACGAGTTTGTTCCGCAAAGATATTCAAATTAAATTCAAATCAAATTCAAAAAACCAAGTATTTCAAACATCGTTTCTGTATATTATTAATAATATTCGATTAGTTCACGTCGTTTACGTTTATGTTTGAATCCTCATACTCAGAGGTGTATACCTGTTCTGGTGTATACCCCTTAGAGCATAATAACATGGATCGCATTAAGATGTATTGGAAAAATTAAAAAATTCTTATTCACTTTGAATTTTGCTCGCTTCAAGGTCAATGAAAAGACAAATTTATATTAAATTTTTAATTTACAAGAAATATTTTGCAGTTTTATGAAAATATTATTGAGTCCTTTTACGTAATTGAACATTTTTACATAATTTTTGGTTTTTCCTTTTTTTTTTTGCATTGATTTGATATTCATTTTTGGTTCGCATATCTGAAATATGCATGTGTGTATGTAAAAAGAAAATTGTTTGTTCTTGAGATTTGGAAATTCAATTTCATTAAAATGATTTTCAATATTTTTCTTTTTTTTTCGTTTTTTTTTTTTCTGTACTTGGTTTTGTATTTATGTGAAAGGCTTTCTTGCATATCATCTTAAAATATTATAAAAATGAAATGAAAATTTAACCTTTTGTCGTTTTTAGTATTTATACAAAATTTGCACGTAAATCGTATATGACCATTGAACGTGACAAAATTTTAAAGGATCTTCTTTTTCTATAATAATATTTATCCTTTTCGTTTTTATGCATATATGAAAAAAATTGCTTTTTTTGTTACCACCACATAATGACTTTATTGTCATTATTATTCAAATGAAATTATATAGAGAGGCTTAAAATCGAACAAAAATATTAAGTTTGTTGTTATATAATTTGTGTATAATGTTATTTTTCTTTTCGGCTGGAAGAAAACCATAAATAAAAGTGAAATTAATGTTATTTTAATATTAAGGAAAAATAAAAGGGAAAAGAAAAATTAATTGGATAAAGAATTTTAAGTATGAATATTTTTAATTAATGTTCATTTAGATTTTGGGTTTCAGCTCTTAAGTAGAGTTTTTAGTTTTACTTAATTAGGTCAATGTCAAATATTTTAATCAATATTACATACTAAAGCTTAAAATTAAGTAAAAATTTTATATACCTATAATAATATTCCTCGATATTAATCGTTATTTAGGGACACAATTTAGGGTTTCCATACCGAAAATTACTTTATGAAATAATTTATAAAAGATAATAAGCTCATATTTAATCAATCGTATCTACTAAATAGATATCATCTATTAATAGATTAAAGCTCATATCCATTAATTAGATATGGTGTTTGTTGAAGTCTCATCGAACTATGCGTTTTGGATTTTATCCCATAAATTTGAAATTTGCTTCACGAATCTCTTAAAAAAAGTAACAGAAGTAAAGTTATTTTGATAGGCACATTGGTATGTAATATTTTCTTAATTAATTTTTTTTAAATCTATGTTTAAGCTCACATAGTCTGTTTTATAAAGCCTATAGACGTACTATGCTAATTATAGTGAGCCCAAAACTAGTCTCTTATTAGTTGCTCAGTTCAATGTTATAATATTGCATATGTATGCGAGTGCACATATAAAAATTAATATTTGTCAGATTTCACCGATATACATAGTGTTCCTATTAAACTATTAGTATTAAATTTAATATTATGCAAAATTTTACAACTATATATTGGAATATGTTCAACGAATTAGTATATTATTTTTGAAGTTATAGTCAATTGAAGCAGCTATTAAAACAGGGTTCGTACAATAACCGCTTTTCAATTTTTGAATACTAAATTAAATAGAGAGAAATTATTCGTTTCCACTATATCAATATAATGCTGCAAAATATTATTTGCAGCATATAGTTCCAAAATTACGAAATTAATTGGATTTAGCTTTTCGAAGTTACGTTAACAATTAATGTAAAGACTTTACATTAATAAAAACATACATGAAAATAATGCGAAACTAAAGAAAAATTGGATTTGAATATTATTTACTTAATATTTTCTAATTGCGCACTTTTAGGGGCAAATTAGCCTAATATAATGGTTAAAATAGGTTTCAGGTTTCTTAATTTTTGAATTTAGAAAATTTAGGGGAGAAAAGCTTTTAGATACTAGTTCACTTCAGCTCTCAAGTTATCATCTCTTGAAATTTGTAAAATTTGAATTTTTTGCCACTTAATATTATCGGAACTGTAAACTTTTCCAAATTTCAAAATAAGAATAATTATTTATCTTCGTACACGCAATTAACCCTTTAATTCACAACGGGCATTCATGTTAACGGGCTTTTTAATTTTTTTTTTTCATAATCCTAAAAGTATGCAATAGTTAAAAGTTTTGTTATACGATTGAAATTAATTTTAATAATGGAGCAGGCTGTTTTTAAAAGCAGTATTTTTACTTGTTGGAACGGTTTCACTTTACAAACCTTAATTTAACAAAATTTATCTCTCTATCTCAAGCAATGAGTGAGTTTTACAAATAGATATAAAAGTCTGCAAAAACCCACGAAACGAATAGACACATTTATCTTATAAATGTACAAATAACGCGTCCTTGCAATAAAGGAAATGAAAATTTAATTTATTTTCAGTTAAAAGCAAAAAATATTCGAATAGCTTAAAAATCTGAGTAAATTGCATTAGAAAAATACTGAATAAATTTTCCTCTTCCGTGTTAGGAAAACGATGCTATATTTTTCATGTTTATCGGATTAAACTGATATTTTAAAAAAAAATCTTTGTGAGTACATCATAATTATTAATTTTAATTTTCAAAAGCAAAAGAAATTTCTAATAAATATTTGGAATGAAAAACTTTGTTTTTAGTTGCAAATCAATTTTTTTTAATTATCCTCTCGTAATATAGCATTTTATTTTATTCAACATTTAGACAATAATTATTCAAATAAAGTACATGTGAAGGTATTTTGTATTTTTTTAATGCGAATAGTTTGAATATGTGGAATATAATATAAATAATTGGTGGGTATTATAATAATTAATAAATTTAAATTGAAGAAATGCTCAAAAAACTGTATGAAAATTTTTAAAGTACAATTGTTGAAAATAATTTGAATTATATAAGTTGTTTCCTAGATGTTACGACTATTAAAACTGCAAAAATATTCAAATTATATAAAAATTTTTAATAAAAATTTTTAGAATACCCTTGAGATTTTATTGCAAAAACGTGTATATACATTTTTGAGTTAAACTTTTTTTACAAACATATACATGAATCTATATGGCAAGGATAATAATGTAAATCTATGACTAATGAGACAAATTTAATTGAAGTTGAATAAAATCTTGTGAGAGTTTTAATTTTTTTTAATTTATTCAAGTAATTTATTTTAAATGCTTTTTTTAAATTCATTCAAATTTTGTTTCATATTTTATTTTTTTGGTTAAATTGATGACACACGTGCCGTAGATGGTCAAAAAAAAGATTAATTTTTCTGAATTGTAGCCTTAATATATAAAGTTATGGGAAATACTAAAGGAAAATATCACAAGCAAACACATAAGTTAATCTTAGCTTTTATAAAATTTTACTTAAAAATGCAAGTCGCCACTTAATACGCGAAAAAAGCTAGTATAGATTACAGATACTATAATTCAGTGAAGGTCTGCAGTCTTATAATTCTTATTGGCCAAGCGCTGCAGAACCTCCTCCCAGCCATACAAGATGTGCTCAGCCGTTTCTTCCTTTTTTCAGAAAAATTTGAAAATTAAATCGTTGTGGCAGATGAATAGAGAAACTGCCAACTGCGCTTGCTTCCTACTAGATAGAATATAGAGTCTTTGTAGTCCTCTTGTAACAAAAGACCCATATGAGCAGTCTTCTTGCTGCAGATGACCAGTTTGCTTCCGAAGTGTTTTTTCCGTAAAATTTTCTTACCGTACATTACAGAAGGGATCAGGTAATTTACAAACACATTACCTAAATCGGGAGATACCATTTCAACAAATTTTTGTTGTTTTCCCATAATAAAAAAAACAAAAGAATCGAAGAGACACAATCGAGTTTAGTATTGTATTTTTTTTTTTTTTTTTTTCCGAAAATTATAATCAATCAAACTTTTATGTAAATTTCGTTCATAAATAAAATATTTTAGTTTATAGACATCGAAAATTTGGTAAAATGTTACAATATTTTATGACAATTCTGCCACATATTGCTTAATACGAATTGAAACGAACACAAAACTGAGTGTATCATTGTAAAAATTCAAAATTAAACATCATTTTGCTTGACGAGTCTTAAATTGTTAATATATCATTTGAAACTGATCATTATATTTGAAAACATCACAGTCGTACGTAATTACGTGAAATATTTCTTTCTTGAACCAACATTTACTATAAGGATGTTACCTTTTTGTTTTTGGAATTTTCAAAATATTTAAAAAAATCTTGATCATATTGGAATATCTATGTCGAAATATTTTAGATTCGGCCAAATAAAACTGAATATATAGTAATTGTAGCCCAGATCAAAAAAGTAAACAAAATTTCTTGCGTTTGATTTGAGCCTGTACAGTAATAAGGCTCAAATCAGTTAAGATATAAAATTTTTGAAATCTCTTGTTTGATGAACCACGAAATCACAATTAAACTGAATTATTTCTAACAATTTACTTCTTATATTTGCAATAAATTATTGTACATAACAATTTCACTAGAAAACCTTATGAAATTCCTAATCCTTTAAAAAATTTTACGCATCATAGATGCTTATTTTACACTTGCTCCCTAAAATCAACGAGCTTAGCATTTAACGAACAAACACTTAGTTTACTACATCAAAATTATATGAAAACATATTAATATTTTCTTCTAGATTAAGTACATAAAAGTAATTTTTATTTCTCAGAATAATATTTTTGTTTAAAGAAAAATGAAATGAATCTTCTATTCATTGCATAAGGAGCACATTGCGATATCCTAAAAAGAAAGAAAGAAAAAGAAAAAAAATAAACAATAGCATTAAACATACTTGGTGAAAAAAAGAAAAAAAAAATAAAAAATAACTGAGACGATAAACATTAATATTTAAATAGGTTAAATTATGTAACCTTATTTCCTAACATTTGAATTTTCTTAAGCTTTTCCCTTATACCATATCAACAGTAAGTAAATATCTTAAACTATATTAAGTATAATGACGAAAAGAAGAAAATAAGTGGAAATTCCTGTAATATTTCTTTAAGTAGGATAAGTATAATATGCTTTATATGATATATAAGAAAAATTATTCTGTATATGCCTTTAAAATTCATGTAAATTAGTAAATTGTAGCTTTAGCAGGGTCGATACCTGTTTTTTTAGCTAACTAAATAAATACGATAGTCACCAAGTATTTTATATTTTTGCTTGAAACCAATCATGGTCATTCAGAGTGTTGAAGAAAAGTTCTCAATTGATTTCTAAACGTTGTTTATTTTTTAAAACAAATTTTGTAGAGCCCTACGATTTAAAAATATTCCAGCTTTTTCTCCAAAAGAGTTCAAAAAATTTTGTTTAGAGGTTTTTTGAAAGGAAAGAGGACTTACAAAGCTCTAGAACCACAAAAAACTGTTAGAGAACCACAAAAAACTGTTAGAGAACCACAAAAAACTGTTAGACAATTTGCAAAAAAGTTAAAAAAAATTATTAAATGTTATGTTATGCGGCAAATTTTTAGTTTATATTGCCTTTATTTAAGTAAAATTGGTAATAATCTATTATGCATTTAGTTCAGAGCAAGAATGAAGCCTGATTCAAAGAAGGCTTGCATTCCGCGAGTTTCTCAATTAATTCCGAATTAAGTAGAGCAAAGCTTTTTAAAATTAATTTGCTTCAATAACTTTTATACGAAAATGTTGTATGAGCTGTTAAATATGAAAATGTTGTATGAGCTGTTAAATTATAAGTAAATTTTGTTTGAAAACATTTGGTATTTAATTTCCATATACTTGAAAATATTGTCTATAATATAAAATTTTGTTAAATAACAAATGAATTGTTCGATGCTTAATTGACTGTACAATATTATTCAACATGACACTCTGAATATTAAATTTACTTTTATTATATTTTCAATTTTGAGTTTAATTTCAGTTACCAGAAACCGTTCTTCGGATTCGTTTCATTACAATAGCAGCTGTTCGTATTAAAATAAAAACATTTTCTGAATCTGATAATTTTGTGGTGTTTGTTAATGTTTTCTATTTAAATTTTTAAGTTATCGTGCTATCGAACACACGTACATGTGTAAATCAACAGAGGATTTTACTCTGGTATAAAATAAGTGTTTGTATTGCAATTTACAGCTTGAAGTGATTACAAATTTCCTACCTATGCTAATATACTCTTCCCATATGGTGTGGAATATAAAAATATTATAATTTTTTTCTGTTCATGAATTTTATTAAAATCAATATCCGCTACTGATTATGTTCTCACTTTTGTTGTAATTTTAACTTAGAAAGGCAATGGAATACTTTACATAATATCACATATATACGTATATATTTGTAAAATTTTGTTGCCATAATATTATTAGTATGTAAGGGTGTATAAATAATATGCACAATTAGAAAGATACTTAATTTTATTCTTCATGTGTTTGCCAACATACTGATCTATATAGTAAATGCATATTTATGTATGTATGCATACACAAATAATATGCTTAAATAATGTGGAATACTATATGGAATATTTAAATAGCTTAAAATATCAGCTTAATGAAAATTATTATTAGTTGTTTAAATGTGTTCACCTCAGGGAAAATATTATTGCGTAACGTATTTAAATATTTGCATTTATTTTAATTAAAATTGTATGTTATTAGCATTTTTTTTTGTTTTTGTTAAATATTTTGTTTTTAGGTATGTATAGGTATGTATAATAGGTAAAATATTATGTACACTAGAAATATATAAGTTTGTATATGATTAAATTTTAAGGAGGGATTACAATAAATGAAATAAATTCTACTAAAGTCTCATAAGTATTACAATATAAATTCTATGGTCTTAAAAATAATATTACTTATGTAATATACAAAAAACCAAAATACATACAGAAAATAAAATTCTATTTGCATTAAAAATCAATTCAAATAATAATATAGATAAAATATTGTGTTTGTATTTTAAATATTATAAGTAAATACTTATAAGTACATGTATGTGTGTATATAGAACTAGATAAAGGATATTTGAATAGTAATAATAATAAAAACAGAAAAATTTTAAATTTAATGCAGCTATTTAACATAAATGTAATTTAATAGCAATAGTATACAGAAGAATTTTTATAGAATATTACTTTCAACATATTTGAAATATTTAAGCATAAATGGAAAACATAAGGGTCATTTATGGAAGTCGATTTATGTTAAATCGAAATATTTAATTTGTAAATTATGAAAAAAGTTTTAATTACAAAATAAAAATTTGAAAGGTGTAATCATCTATATGTTCATCAAGTGTTGTTCTGAAATTTGTTTCTTTTAGTTGCAATGTACAAATAAAATATTCCGATCTAGTATATATACTAAGTATTTGGTGACCTTATGGCAAACATTCCTTGTAGCAATTCTGAACTCTTCACAAAAAGTGTTCGATTTTATATGATTCTAATGCCATACCTCTTATTAGTATAAAATAATCATGTTATACATATGTATAAAATACTGTATATATAGATTCATGCTATTATACATTTTACAAGGAAATTTGAATTTTGAATATTTTCATACTAATACGTGTTTATCCATATAAGCACCAAATCAAATTTTATTGTCCTCCTGCATTAAAATGTTAAATTTTTGATATTATTTTCGAAAAATTACAAGACTTTTTTTTCAATAGCTAAAATTGTAGCACTTTAAGTAACTTTTTTTAAAATGCAAGAATGTAAGAATCTTATAATATTGAAATATTGTAGTTTGTTATCATTTATAAAGACGTCGAGTTAAATTTCGAGTAAAAATGTTTAGTACGAAAATTTTTTAAAATTCATTAAAAAAGCCTTAAAAATCTTAATAAACATTAGTCAAATGGACGAGCAAGCAAACAAAATTGTACAAAAAACGAAAATAGATATAGTTGACCGTTTTAACTCTGTGATATCCGTACGAATATATGATTTTAAATAGTGGATATAATTAGCATACTTATTCATACATACAATCTCTTCTTTTTTATATATTTAGTGGTATTTTGTACTTACATGGTAGATACCATATTAAACCATACAATCTAAATGAGTTTTACTGAAAATTATGGCCACATCACCAAGAGAAGCAGCTTATGAAGTTGTTTGGCAGCTACCTCAAGCAGTCGAAAAATTTCAATGATTTTTTTAAACATAATCACCCTAACAATATATTTGTGCAAATACCATAGTTCCGATAATTTTTGAAAAATAGCGAGCAGTTGTACAGACGGACAAACATAACCAAATCGACTCAGAATTTGACGCCGATCAAAAACATACATACATTTATGTCTATATCTCAGGCCATATTTCTTAGCGTTATAAACGGTAAAGCAAATTTAGCATATACCTTTCGATTTTTTTATATTAATTCTAGAGGTTGAAATTTCATAAATTTAGCAAAACATTGAAATTAAAATTAATTTTAAATTATTATTTTAATAATTTGCAAAAAAAAAATTTTTAAATTGGGTAAATTGTGCGTTAGTTTGCTGAAAATATTATTTTCAACTCAATTACACGTGCATAGTATATACATGATACTGTGGTTAAGTAATTTTAGTATTCTGCGTTTTAGGTATAGTACAGTTAAGTTTGTACTACTTTTTAACCTTTTTGATCATGAATTTTTGATATGTTTTTTAATAAAAATTTTTTACATAATTCAGGACACTGCACTTCATATAATAATTCCTCATAATACCATATAGAGTTGAAAAGCTTATTGAAATTATACTGTTTGAGGGATGGCTCATAATTATTTTTATAGAGTTTTAAGGAAAGTTAGTACTTTCAAAAGTTTCGTAAACAAAAGTTTATTATAAAAGTAGTTCACATATTAGATTTTTGGTTTTAGTCGAACATAACATAGTTTCAAAATGCAGGTAAATTAATATATTACTACTGCTTAAAAACCAAGATTTAAAAAAAAATTATATCACAACAAAAAATTATTTCACAAAAAAAATTCAAATCCACAGACTCATACATGTACACCAGTCTCGAATAAGTAAAATATTCTGGTATCCCATACAATACTATACAACATGAGCTCAAAA
Organism: Condylostylus longicornis; assembly: GCF_029603195.1. Taxonomy (NCBI): domain Eukaryota; kingdom Metazoa; phylum Arthropoda; class Insecta; order Diptera; family Dolichopodidae; genus Condylostylus; species Condylostylus longicornis. The sequence continues at coordinate 12,180,974 of NW_026577973.1, read as the reverse complement.
TCTTTACAACATTCATAAAAACAAAACCTACAAAAAAGTATTTATTTTTATTTAGAAAAATGTATATGCGAATGTGTGACATATACGTACCTTTACAATTATTATTATATATTTAGGTAATATAAACATAGATGCACATAAACAATGTATTTACATTGGACAGGATAACTAGCATATTATCCTTACAAAAGAATAAATAAATAATATATTATGGCAAATCTTCCTGTAATATCCTTTTTCCATATAAAATACCTATGTCATAACTATAAAATACAAGTATAATTCTCAGTTGTATTGTAAAAATTATACAAAGAATTGTGGTAATGAAGCATGACACCAGATGGTGCATTGCGGCTCTTATGAATAAAATATTATGGAAAAAAAATACGAAATTATAGCGAAAAAAATAACAAGAAAAATTGATAATAAGAGAAAATCGAAATGAAATGTAAGTTATGAATCAAAATTTCGCAACAGTCACATATTGCAACCATTTTGGAATTTGTTTTGTTTCTCTAAAAAATTAAAATTATTATATAAGTTTAAAAATATTTCAAGTAGGTAGTTTTTATGGCTTAAAAAGGTACTGTATAATATTGAAAATATCCTTTGGAATAAATAAAATTTTACTTTTAAAATCTTGACATTAAATTGTGTTCACGGTACTTCTAATATTATAATGGAACCTATACTCACGCTTTGCATCTGTCCGTCTGTTTATAAATACTTCGATGCCGTTCAAGAAAAAAATTATTATTTTTCTGCAAAAATAGAAAATGTATATTAAGTAAGGGGATTATTTCTTAAATCTCTATTTCCCTTTAAGTAAAATTCTTGAAAGTTGCGAAAATAGTAATTTTTAGTAAACTATCGCATAAAGAGGTCAAAAATTACTTCGTCAATTATAAAAAATATTAAAAAAAATTTTATGAATATGCAAAATTTTATGATAATAACTCAAAAAAGAAAATATTTCAGAAAATCGTTTTCATTACTTAAAGAGAAATGCTCTATTTTTCAAATCACAGTTTTGATAAATGCACTTTGTTATTTAAAGTTTGAAAATTTGTTGCTATTTGTACAGAAATATGTGCAATAAAATAAATAGATTTAATATTGGGCGAAAGATGTTCAAGAAATCTCAAATATAGAATCTTTTTGCATATAAATTTAAATCCTTGGAAGACACTTGTTCACATAGGTTTATCGGAATATCCCATATGGGATATCAGAATATTCCATGTCTGAAAGGGCATTCCTCAACGACGCATGTTGGTGTACGCGAGGTAAATTTCATGAATTTAAGTATATTGACAACAAGGTATAACACACTATGATTGATATGCAGTCCTGCCAATTTGACCAAAACTGGTTAAAACAATCTATTTTCTTTACTTTAGCAATTGGATCGATTGTGTTTTATAGTATGGTGCTTCTTCTCAAGGTTTGCTTCATTTTTTTTTGTTAATTTGGCTCTTACAATTTTTTGGTACTGGGTAATGTCTAGACAATTTTTTATTTAGAAAAAAAATTTGATTGACTGAATAAATATTTATTTAAAGAGAAAGCAAAATCATTTATTTAAAATAAAAAAATTTAATAATTAATTTTTTTATAAGAATTGAATGGTTTCTTTTTCTGTTGAAAAAAGAACAATTCAATTCGTAACCAATATCTTATTTCAAGAACGTAAAACATTTTTCATTTCGTTTATAAGTACAAAATATTTTTTTTTAATTTTGTATTCAAATGAAGCTCTTAAAAGTTAAAAAGGAAGATTAGGAAGTTAAAAATTAAATTTAAAACAAAATAAAACCTTATATAAATATTAATATTACGCTATTATTCCTTCGAAAGTCGTGTGGAGGATTTGAAATACGCAGATTACATTGCTCTGATAGCCCAAACCCATTCAGACATGCAAGCAAAACTGACCTGTATGTAATAGCGGTAGAAATCGGGCTAAACTAAATTCGAGCATGAGAAAAACTAAATCACTCCAAATAGCACAGCAAACCCTTTCAACTTCGGCATAAATGCAAGCCTAATACAAGACAACAATTTAATTATCGCCGTGGTACAACATTGACAACTGAAGAGGTGAAAGAAGACACGGAAAATAGGCTGTTGCATTTAGCATGTTATAGGCGATTGTATGGCTTCGAGTCATGGCTATTAAAAAATGAATAGGCAACAAAAAAACAGGTGTCCATAAATAGAAGGCTCAGGATTATTTGTCGAGTGTTTCGTTCCAAATGAATACGCAACATCAAGATCAAGATATCAAGAGTCAATTGCAAGACTAATAAGAAAGAAAGAAGATGGGAATGAATAGGCGACTGTCAACCGAAAACAAGTGGAAAGCAGGTATTAGAGTTGAAGCCGCAAAGGAGAAGAAGCGTAGGACGATCCAAGAATATATGGCAAAAAAAATAAAGAAATAAATCGCTAGAGCCAAAATGACATGACCAAAAGTGAAAGGAATGACCGCTAACATAGTTCGTTAGAGAAGCTTTGTGGAAGCCCTATGCTTCCAAGGGGAGTAAAGCAGAAGCAAAATGGATTGAATACCGGAATCATTTTTTTGGCTTACGTAACGATAAATTGTGCCAAAGACACAAGTAGGAAAATATAACATTATTAAGAAATTGCATATACTTGACCGAGAAGAGTATAGCAAAAACTGGCTTTATTTTTATAATATATTTAATTCTGTTTTTAATTCTGTTTAATGTTTTATAAAATTATTTGATTGTTCTTACAAAGTAACAAAAATTCTAGCATTGTGCAACGGGATCACATAAATTTCAACATATAAAAATTTTTAATTAAAATAAAAAATATTTTTTTTTGATTATTTTAAAAAAATTTTTAATTGTATTTTAATAGTTTATTTGCACATAACATATATGTATGTGTATAGTCACCATTATTGTATAATCCAGAAAAAAAACATGTTTTCTCAAGATTTATTGATTTTGCTTTTTCACTCTGTTCATTTCTTATTTCCACATTATTAATCTTTCAGTTCCATTACCTTAATTTTTAGTGCATTTTTAATGAATTTGAAAAAAAGTACTTATATTTTATTTAATGTTTTTTAAAAAACTTCCCTCAGAAAACCTGTTGTTAGAAAGCTGAATTTTTTTATAAAGAAAAAATCCTAAAAAAACGTATAATAAATTTTTAAGATAGTTTGTTGCGTTGACACCCCAAAAATTATCTTAATCCGTAAACGCAGAAAAAGCAACTTTCTTCATTTATCAAGAGAACATGATAAATAGTCAAAACTTCCAATTATAAATTGGCCTTGTAGTTAACTCTTATCTTGAACTCGTTTTTTTAATTTTTGAGATTGTTTCTCTATTAGACAATAAAAATTTTTTCAATTTATCACTTCTCGAAATCAGTAAAATTTTAATTTTCGACTTCTAATATATCCGAAACTGCAAACTTTTTTAAACTTACAAAAGGAAAAAGCTGACGGTAAAAGTCATACCACCGGTAAATATAATTATATCTCTTAAATCTGTCAAGTAATCGTTCAATATGACCAAAACATCACTTACCCCTAAAAGTATGCATTTTTTTTTTTAAATAAAATTAATGAAAATACATTTCTTAATAGTATGTTAATGAGATATTTTGAGTATACTTTAAAATCCAATAAAACGATATAAGATGCAACAAGCACCAACCGGAAAAATACAACAATAATAAAATATCTATCACATAATGTAAATTACATTTCTGTCTAATTCTTATTTCTCATATACACAATTTAAGGAAGGACAAAAAATCTTAATAGCATCGTAATTGTTTTCTACAAGAAAAAAGCGAAAGAATAAAAATAATTTCACACTATGATTAGGCCAACAAAATCATACGCTTTACCGGTTTTGTACATCCAATATCAGTGCAAATCTAATGGAGAAATCACGAATAGTTGAAAGAAAGTGTGTCAGAATTTGTGCTAGATTATCAAAATTGATAAGAAATCACTATGATAGAGGCTAAAAAATGCATTAAAATGGATTAATATTACACGTTTTGATCATAGTGAGGACTATATCACATATTGCTCCAGAAGGTTTTATATGTTTTAATAAAACAAGCACAAAAAGAACCAAAGTACTCTGCTTACTATTCAATTATTCAAACAATACAATGAAATAGCCCTGTAAATTTTTAAAAAATAATGAGCCATACACTAAAAATTAAAACTATTAATATAATATTACATAGTAAAAAATGGTTGATAAAAAATAATAAAGCAGCTAAAGTAACGGGTACAACTATTGGCACTCTCATAAACTTTTACAGTTATTGACACCCAAATTGCAAAAAAGTTAAAGTAGACAACTGCTTTTTTTTATATACTGACATATTTAAGGAAAAAATGCTATTTAATGATAAGCAACCGGTTTTTCTCACAAACTAAATTTTGTAGTGTTATATTAATGAAATATGCGTAGTCTTTTCATACCCGTACGAACGTATGTTCGTACGTATAAAATTTGGTGCAAGTAAATATATTTCTAGAGCCAAGTGGTTGATAAAAGTCGTTGAAATTGCTTGGCTCCTTCTTGTAGCTGCCATACAACTTCAAAATTTATTTGAAGTTTGATTATATCTCAGAAACTATAAAAGCTGTGACATTGAAATTTCACACAAGCAAATATATTAGTAGAGCCAATGTGTTTGATAAAAGTCGTTGAAATTGCTTGGCTCCTTCTGGTATCTACCATACAACTTCAACAGTAGTTTAGCCATATTTTAGAAAACCCAGTACTGAAATTTTGCATATATTAATATGGTAATAAGATAACATAAAGTAATAGTCTGTTCCATAGTCAGGTATGACATATTTTATTCGCACAAAGGATAACAAATTCGTACGGGTATCACAGAGTTGACCAGGTCAACTCTTTTTTTTCTCGTTTAAATCCCAGAAAATTGAGGAAAATCACAGAAACCACATTAGAATGCGTCAACATTTATTCGACATAAAATCTATTCGCTTTTATTTTATATTCTGTTCTCTCCGAAATTTAAATCCAAAAATTATTTTTGTGTGAATGTGTGAAAATAAAGTGGTATTCAAAAGAAAAGCAATGAAACTGATATAGTTAGCACAAAAACTTATACTAAAATCAAATATTTTTACATAATATTGTAGGTATGTATAGTTTGTAAAATACTATGTACAAGCAAGAATATACATACTGCATATAGTATATTTAATACAACATAAAAAATATTTTTAAATAAAATATTTATTGCCCTATTTTTTGTCAAGAAAAAATTATATTCAAAATTAATTTTTTAAAAAACCAAAAACAAAATCATTTGAAAAAAATGCAATAAATTTACAAAAAAAAGAAAAGGTAAAACAAATTTTCATATTAAATATTTTTAAATCAGATTCAATTCTATTTTAATTAATTTTTATTTTCTCGAAAAATAATTATATAGTATAATACAATTTAAGAACTGTGGCACTATACTAGACTATAGTACATACTTATAGGTATCTATTTACATCAGAGACCCTAACTGGTTTTGTCTGTTACAATTATAAAATTAATTCTAAAAATAAATAATTTTTAATAGTGCAATTCTCGAACTTATAATTTGGTAAATAATTGCAACAACCAAAATTTCGTCCCCGCTATCAATAAGAATTTTCATATTTGTAGCAAAATTATTTTACGCAGTTGTTAAATTAAGTCTTAAAAATTGCTATTTCTACATTTTGGAACAAAATTTTTTAACAGTACATGTGTATGTACGTGCACGATTTAATTTTCAAACGGAAAAATTTCTGATCGTGATTCGTAAGTGAATTTATCAGAAGCAATAAAATTTATGAAAATTTGAGGGTAATTTGATAGGACTATAAATTTTCATAGTAAAGTCAAATATAATTTTGATTTGTTAACTCAAGAAATTTTTATTTTTAATGTATGTAAATGTATATAACATGTATTCTCTTTAGTTGTCAAGTTGATAGTAGTTTGAGAGAGGCACATTGCCTTTCAACCGAAGACTCAATATTCAAAATTATCATCTTTATTGTGCGGTAAAGGTACCCATGTTACGTATTTCATCATATTTAAAAACTAATGACCGGAATTTCTTTAAACTGATAGCTTTTCTTTTCAGAGAATTCGGATATATTAAGGTGAATCTCTACAAGTCGAATTGCGCTGGCACTACCTAAAATTTGTTAACACTCTTTACTTGAAATAAATATTTCTAAAATTTGAATAATATTTGCTTGGTTTTTATATGGACCAGTAATATTCTTGCGAGTATCTTAACTTACTTCAAAAGCAAACTACAACAACACAAAAGAAAATTTTTTAAAAAAAAGATATTTTTTGGAATTAATCTTCTGGGATAAATTATAACTTCCATATGGTAGAAATTTTCCATTGATTTCAATTCACTTTTAAAAAAAATTATTTTATCAAATAAGCACACGTTTACTCTATATGGAATATAAGTATCTAACAATAAAATTATTACTTATGAAGCACAAAAAAAAATTTATAGAATTTTAGAGTAGTTTTTAATTTTTTTTTCTTTTTATTTTGAATTCATTTTAAAAATTTTTTGTATGCAGTTTGAAACTTAAATTTTAAGCAATTAAATCAAAAACTTTTCTGCTGTATTTCAATTTTTTTCTATAGGAATTATCTACATAACTATAATAAAATATATTCACATATAATATGTAAGCGTGTATAATCATATTGGGCTTTCTTCCTTGTATTTTCGGGATCTTCCTTTTTGTTATTTTACTTAATCCTCTTCTAACATATTAATAATCAACCGTGCTATTTAAAAATAAAATATAGGAAAAAAATGGTTCTATTATTAAAATTAAAAATCAAGCGAAATAAAAAACAAGTAAAAACGTTTCAGTCGGTATAAACCGATTGAATTATACCCTGCACCTTTCGTTATTGAGTAGCAATTACTCGAACCTGTGAGATCATTCTATAGAAACTTCACGGACATGTCTGACCTAAAATTGGACATCCGACTGCCAAGTTTCATCAATCTGACCTTATAATTTTTCAAAATATTTAAAATTAGCTTTTGGAGTTGTATGGTAAGTACCTAAACCTGTCAAGCAATTCCATCAAAACTTCACAAATATATCTGATCTATAATCGGACATACAACTGCCAAGTTTCATGAATCTGACTTTATTATTTTTCCAAATATTAAGAATAAGCTTTTAGACTTGTATGGGATCTACTCGAACCTGTTCAGCAATTCCACCACAACTTCAGAAATATGTCTGACCCATAATTGGACACATGACTGCCAAGTTTCATGAATCTGACTTTATTATTTTTCCAAATATTAAGAATAAGCTTTTAGACTTGTATGGGAGCCACTCGAACCTGTCAAGCAATCGCACCAAAACTTTAGAAATATGTCTGACCCATAATTGGACACACGACTGCCAAGTCTCATGAATTTGACTTTATTATTTTTCCAAATATTTAAAATAAGCTTTTGGGGTTGTATGGCAAGTACCCGAACCTGTCAAGCAATTCCACTAAAACTTCACAAATATATCTGATCTATAATCGGACACACAACTGCTAAGTTTCATGAATCTGACTTTATTCTTTTTCCAAATATTTAAAATTAGCTTATGGAGTTGTATGGCAGGTACCCGAACCTGTCAAGCAATTCCTCCAAAACTTCGGAAATATATTTGACCTATAATTGGACACATGACTGCCAAGTTTCATGAATCTGACTTTATTATTTTGCCGAATATAAAAAATTTGCTGTTGGAGTTGTATGGCAGCCACCCGAACCGGTGCAGCTATCCCATTATAATTTTTAGAGCATGTGTAGAATATAATTGGACACATGTATACAAAATTTTATATTTATAGCTTTATTAGTTTTTGAAATATTTAAAATAAACTCTTGGAGTTGTATGGCAGCTACCCGAACCCGTTGTCCGACTTAGTCCAATAACAATAGGGTTCGTCCTTGGCACAAAAGAAAAAACTTGTGAAAGTTTGGTGTCGATTGCATTATTGGTTTTTGAGTTATCGTGCGATCGGACGGACGGACGGACGGACGGACGGACATGTCTAAATCGACGCAGAATTTTACGCTGAGCAAGAATATATATATATGTCCATACCGCAGATGACTCCTTCAAGTAGTTACAAACTCCATACCAAAGTTAATATACCCTTCACGAAGTGCAGGGTATAATGAAGACATATTAGAATTATTACTCAAATGTCAGTGAACAATTTTTTCCCTTTCGGCTTAATGTAAAAATTTTGATGTAAGTTTTTATTTCATCTATCATTACTCGTCAAAAACAATTTTATTTTAATATAAAAATTGATTGAATTTTATTATCTAAAAAAAAAGTGCAAATTATTTAGTAGAAAGAAGCATGAATCAAATAATTCTGCAAAATGATGAAAAGGACATTCGAAGCAAAATATTTTAGCAATATTAAAAATGTTATTTGTAGCCTTTAGCAACGTAATTATTGTTTTATTGATAATAATCAAATGTTTTTTACTTTATTGTGGTTTTATTGCGGTATGTGTTAAAAAAATAACAAAAAACAACTATTTCCTGCAGAAAAAAAATTATAAAATAATGAAATTTCGCAAAAAATATTAGAGAAAAAATTTTTTTACACGTCATAAACAAAAATGTTTCGAATTTTATTTATTGCTAAATTAAAAAAATAAAATTTTAATTGAATTCAAAAATTGATTTAGACACATTTTGGAAAATCAATTTTATAATTTAATTTTATTATATTTTCTTTTTTTTCAAAGTTTTAAATTGAATTTTCAATACAAAAGGACAAAGTCACAAAATTCCCCACTTTTGCACTGAAATTATACATAACATCCTTGCTATGTATATTTGTCATATTTTTTAAATTTAGTTGACTATACTAAGTAAAAAATAAAGTTGCATAAAGTTGGTTTTCTCAATTTACAGCTAAAAGTATCTAGCAATTCAATATATTTAAACGATAAATTCAACGTTTGCTTCGAAACTGAGAAGAGATTATTATATAAAATAATAAAAAGTACTTGTTAATATTCGAAGATGACCTTTATAAAATTTAAAAAAACCGTACTCTGCTTCAACAAAATATTGAGAAAAAAAATCTGATGTGGTCAGCGATTAACCGACCGCAATGTGTATTGTCTAGTTAAGTGAAAGTGTTACAGAATATTATAAAAATGTCTGCTAAATACTTCATTGTAATTTTTAGAACATTAGTAAGCTTATAGTTAGACTCGTGTAATATAATGGCTACCTATGTCTACCTATTTGCACACTAATTTTTCGCATTAATTCACGAGAAAAATATATTGAAATAATAAAGATGCGCAAAGCTAAAATATATTCTTATTTACTTGATATTTTTGCTAATAATGTATGTGCCTCAATGTGCCTATAAAATTCTCATTTCTTTCTTTATTTTATGTCCATGTGCATTTAATTGAATAAATACTTGTAAATATCTTATAATAGGACAATGACTGAAAGTATTCTTATGACTAAGAAAAAATTTGGTCTACCATCATAACATCAGAAAAAAACAAGATTCAGACCAATAAGGAGAGAAAAAGCTTAATGTTTAGGGTAATTTTGAAATATACGATGCAGTGTATTTAAGACTCTATTAATTCCACTCTTGAAGTTGTATACGTTTAATTATTTCATAAAGAGTAATTTGCAAACATTTTTTTTTTAAAAACAATTTAAAAAAAATATAAAAAATTTGAATTCCAAGCAAATCAATGGTTCCAAGGTAATCAATGGTTAGGACTTTTCACCCCAACAACTGAAAATATTTTTTTCAAAAAACAATCGACTTCTACTTAAACTATTCTCCTTCAAAGCAAAATTATTTTGGGAAGAAAAAATAATTTTGAAAAATAATTGCATACTTTTCGGAGATTGTTGTCTCTTTCATTTAGAAAATTAACACTAATCATACCAAGACTTAATATATACCTATTTGTACCATAGCGGGTCAACTGACCCCTTGTGGTAGATATCGGTATACAACAAGAATTACTCAGAATAAATAAAACAAACAAAAAAAATTGTTATAACTGTACATTAATTACTTAGAAAAAGTCATGAAGTCAAATGTGCAAACGCAATAAAATTATACGTGCATTTTCAATGCAAAAGTTCAAAATGGGTCATTTGACCCGTTATGGTATGTTTAGTGTTAAAATTAAAAGAAGGAAAAATTAAAAAAAAAACAAAAAAAAAGAATGACTTGAGGGGGGGACGATGTTTGAATTTTTATCTTGGGTAAATATTTTCCTAAATTTTTTCATACGGCCATAGTGACCCTTTATTTTCAAGACCCTATTTTCAAATTTTTCTTTGAAAAACTGCTAAAAACAAAATTTGAGAAACACAATTGAATAAGAAAAACGCTTAATCAGTCGTCTAAAAGAATATTAAAATGAATAAATTGTTATAAAGTTCGAAAAAGACATAAGAATATAGGAGACTGTTATAAAAAACAAGTTTTTGTCAACCGCAATAAGGTGAAACGAATACTAACTTATGTTAAATATAAAAAAAGTTGGGTCAAACCAATGGTTTGTATTGTAGCACTTTTCCCTTCAACAAGTGAATATACAAATACTGCTTTTAAAAACAATCTATGTATATCCACCACACTATTAAAATTATTTTCATTCATAAACGAAACTATTTCTAGGATTGCATATATTTAGGATGAACGATTTATGCAGTCTTTGAAATAGATAAAAATTAATATAAAGAGGGGTTAACATAATGCTCGATTTTAAGGGTTAATTGTGTGAGTTAAGAAAAATAATTATATTTTTTAATGTCATGGAATTTACCGTTAGCTTTTTGCGTTTATAGAAATTTGAAAAAGCTTGCGGTTTCGGAAATATAAGGTGACAAAAATTCAAATTTTACGAATTTCAAGAGGCGATAACTTGAGGGGGGATGGAGATAGAAAAAAAATTTTCTTCTAACGAAATGAACTATTTATTAATGTCTAAAAGCCCCTAAAATTTCAAGCTTCTACAGGCTGTAGTTTGGAAAAAAAACGACATCAAAAATTTGCAAAAAAAGGACTTTAGATAACGGTAAATTTGAACGGCCAGTTTGTTTTTCTAAAGTTCAAATATAGTATGCCGCGCTAGGGGAAGCAAGCCGCTGCTTTTCTGCGTTTGCAAAATTTCAAAAATGCTTATGGTTTCATTGCAACAAATAGTTAAAAAAGGCCATTTTTAGGGTTTTGGGGGGGTATAACTTCTAGAGGGGAGGAGATAGGTAAAAATTTTGTTCTACGAAAATAAGTTTCTAGTAAAGATCTATGCACGTATTAAATTCCAGCTTTCTATCTTCAAGGGTGTAGAAGTTTTGTAAACAGACACACGGACGGACGGACGGACGGACGGACGGACAGAGTGAAACTAATAAGCACTTTTTTTCAAAAATTTTTTGGAAAAGTGCTAAAAATGTAAAATTTAAATACACAGTAATGCCAAAAAGAAAAAATAAACCTATAAGGTAACTCTGTATATAATTTCACACATTGAAGAATGAGGAATATTTTCAATGATCTATAGGATAACTATAAAATTTGAAGGTTTTACCAAATTTTTAAAATTATATCTTCAATGTGCTGTGGGCAAGAAAAATAAATGTAGTCGCTGAATGTATCAACTCGTAGTTGAAGTGGCACGGGTAATAAACATTTGTTATTGAAATTTTAAATAACTTTTGAGTCGACTTAAGATGTTTTCCAGTGTGCAACATTTTTGAACTCCTGAATACTAGTTCTACATTTTGCTCCTTGTGGTTGTATCCCTCTTCGTTTCTGTTTTCCGGACAATATAGAACCATAACTTCACATTTTTCAATTCTGCACAATCAAGAGATCTTAAGTTGAAGTTAAGGTAACATTATGCATTTTGTATTTTTGAATATTTTTTTAATTATAATATAAAATAGCAAATAATCTTAATATGAAATAAGTTGCAAAGTCGTGAAATTTTCCTCTCTTAAGTCGACTTACATGAAATGCACTTAAAAAATCTTTTAAAATACACCAACAGTCCAAAAGGCAAATCTTCTTAAGATTACTTGAGATGTTTTGTCTTGGCATGTTCATGTCAGACATTCAGTTTTCTTACGTCGATATAAGATCTTTCACCTTGTGCAGTTTTCGGAATTTCATCGAATTCGTTAGTGACTCAAGATAATATTGCTACGTCTTAGTTTATTTTTTATGTGAATTTATTGTTTTACGTCTAATACTAAAGTGATTATTTTTTTTAGACTAATTATTGATAGCATTGATTAACAGTATTTTAACCGATTTTATAATATAAATTTCTTACACTTTCTTTTAGGTAATATTTTACATTATTTTACATTTTTACATGTATACACATTAATATTTTACATGTTTACATATTTTACATTATTTACATATTTTACTTTTATGTATTTTACTTTTATTCAAAACTATATAGATGACATTTTTTTTTTTAGAACTAACAAATTTTATGATTATTTTCCAGAAACAATTTTTCTGTTCGTATCATAAACGTGTACTTTAATAGAGAAGAGGCTCTAATTCCCTTATTTTTAAAAATATATAAAAACAAAGAAAACAATTGAAAAGAATAACAACAAAAATATTGCATTTTCGTTTAGAAAACAAAATTTTATCCCATGGGAAACTACTCTTATTTTTCATTTTTTTTTAAATTGTATATAACCGTAACCATAAAGAAATAATGTACATACATATAAACATGTGTAGTATACACTATAGAATTGTGCTGTAAAACATGCGAATGATGTTACATAATACAACATACATAATATTTTGTTTTTAAATTTTTAAATTTGGGAAAATTTTAGAAAATGAAAAATATTTTTTAAATAGTTATGGTTTTAGGTTAATAGGTTAGTACTGAACTGTAGCTATATGGGAAAAAGTTCAAGTTAATTTATGTGTTACGTGATTAGCCAAATCCTTTAAAATTTTCTAAATGTTAAATCCGTCATATTTTGCATATGAGTATTGAAATTATTTTTGAGTTCTCACGAATAAAATTTGTATACTTAACAACATTCGATTACGTAAAACGTGCAACAATTTATAAAGATTTTAGAAAAAATTTATATGCTCATCGTCTATCCTTTTATGCAGATGAAGATTAGTTCTGTATACATTGTAATTTTCTAATTTTCAATTACATTTGTTTTGAATCTCTAACTTTTATTTAAAATTTTGTGAATGTTTTAAGAACCATTTATTTAAATAAACATAAGATGTACATGATTCCTTCAAATTTTAAGAACTCTAATAAGCTCTTTGTTAACATACTTAGAAGAATGTAGTTTTGGCTCTTAAATTAAATTCACTTTATGACGTCCGCATTTCCTGAAAAGTTCGTCAGTTAATTCCAGTAGTCAGCAGAACCCAAATATTAAATTTAAAGAAATTCCATCAATTAGTTCCGCAAATATGGTGCCAAATATAAAGTCGGTCCTCAGCTTAGTTTAATTTACTTTTATATGTACAAAAATGTAAAATCACCCCGTAAAAAAGTGCTCGAGATCTGATGTTTCCAAAAAGTTAATCAATCCGTGACACAACTAAAATAAACTCATATATAAAATTTCGAGAATTGCGTACACACACAGACAGACAGACAGACAGACAGATAAACACGCCAGCTTCTTTCTAAAAATAGTTTATTTACATTTCTCTACTATGGAGGAGTGCGTTTCTACCGAAAACTCGTTGTGTGAAATTCGGTGTGATCTCTTATTGTCAATATTATTTTATATTCGAACTTATTACTAGAAAGTGATGATCAATTGAAAATGAAATCATATAGAATGCTACCCACTTCACCTCTTATAAACTCTGTGATACCAGCATACGAATATTATTCAAAATGCTTTCCAAAATCGTTTTGTGTGACAAGTCACTAAAAGGATTCATTACAATATTTTTTAGTATTTCTCTGCTACTAAACTTATACAGTCTACTTAGAAATACGGCATCCATCAAAAGAACTTATACAATTATTACCAAATTTAATTGGAATAAAATGGCCTTTTTACAATGGTCTTTTTCGCCGAAATTAAGTAATGCAAAATTTAGAGTTTTCTGAATTTGTTTTGACTAAATTATATTTAGAATTGGGGGGACTGCTTCTGAAAATTTAAAATGACTGTAACAAAATTCTACCACCCATTATTAAACTACTTAATGCTGTAAGGATTCAAATTTTACAGGGTTCCCATCACAATTACTTTAAACAATTTGTTAAAATCTCGCTAGTCCAGGTCGATGCATATCTAATTAAATTTTACATATTTTTTAGCTCTTAATAAAAGTGATTCGGTGAAAATGAAAAATGAGCATTGCTATTGCCTCATAAATATAAATATTTCACCCGATTATTTTAAAAATTAATCACAACATTAAATAATATTGGTTTTATGTCATATGTCGCACTTGTCAAATATATTTTCAGTATGTAAATACATAGTTACTTTTAACTGCTTCTGCAAATGAAACTGTCATATTTTTACTGTACTCAATTACCGTTTGTTATATTGTTCGCTGTTAAATTAAAATGATATTATGCTTTTATTTCATAGAACGCTTGTTTGAAATGCGTCAAATATATATACATACGTATAACAATTAAATTATTAAGTTCATGAAATAATTTATGACCATTTTATAAAATGCTGTTATCGTCCTTACGGCTCAAAATATACGTACAACAAAAAATATTTTTATATTTTTCAAAAAATTAAGTTTATTCATGTGTGTTATTTAAATGTTAATAATTCAATTCTGGTTAAAAAAATATAAAGTTTCTGGCATATTTCCCTTTTTTTTTGTTCCTTTTTGAAGAATACAATAACCAAAAAATATAAAAATAAAATTTTCTTTTAGGTCACGGTAACTATATTATTCCTTACAGTTGGAAATATATTTACCTATATAGTATGAAAATTCTTTTTTATAAAATAGAAGAAAATAAGGTAATTCAGATCAGAAAAAAAGCGAAAAAAAAGCAGCAGCATAAATAAATAAGTAAATGTATAAGATTATAACGTAATAGTAAAAAGGTAAAGCCAAAGGAAAAAAAAAGAAAAGAGAAGCTTAATTTGGTGTAAAGTCGATTGAAATGTCAACGCAACATCGATTACCCTTAACGCCTATATGGATTTGGATTACCTCTTTTCTTTTATTTTTATTTTATAATAGCTCTTTGTGTAACATCTACGTATAGGATGTAGGGCACACATAACATATTCACAAACATTATAATATTCAATGAACCCATCCATAACAATAATGTTCGTGTATATGTATAATTTTTATTAAAGTATATAAAATTATAAATATATAATTCTCGTATGTATAAAAAGGATTTCGAGATAGAGAGAGAAACAATTAATATACGATATATAAATACATGAGGAGATTCTTCATATATGAAATTGCATATGTAGTGTTGTACAAATACATCATATGTGGAAGATTTTCCTTTATAGACCTTAGGTGATTCAAGAGAAATAAAATGAAATTCAAAGACTATAAAAAGAATTTGATTTTCTATAATATTCCTAGGTAAATATCTTCTAGAAAAACTTATTGTTACGAATTCATAAAAGAAAATTCAAGAAGAAAAATAAAAATGAATTTAAAATTTTCATTGTATTCTTGTTCTATATTTTTTTCTCAAATCATATCCTTGATGAAGCTTTAAAATTTCTGTTTTATACATATATATACATTTTTTTTCCCTAAAGTGTTTTTAAAAATAATTTTATTACGTGTTTTAAACATAGCAACAAAATTCATAGCGAAAAATTTAGAAATGAGAAGTTTAAAAATTAAATAACGAAAAATCATAATAGATATACGTTATTTATAAAAATTCGATGGGGTTAAGGTATCCTGTATAAGTAAATATTGTTGCCAAGTCATATTTTTAAAGTATAGAATATATTTTGGGATAACAAACTGTGGACTTGATTTTATAATTGATATTTGTTTATTGAATCGAAATTTCATTTGTAATTCTTATAGTGTAAGTTTTCAATTAATTTTGCATTTGAAAACTGGTTGAAAATTACGAAATACGTTCCGGATAAACTAAATGGAGATTTTAGTAATAATTATTTCAATATTATAGTTATATGATAAAAGCTTATTTGGGACTTACCATAAAATAAGTTTTAAAATATTTAGTTAAAATTATGTGCGGTCGACTTAAATGATAAATAATTATTCAAATAAATTAGAGATTTATATATAAACTTTCTTGAGAAATGTTTTCAACTAATTAATTTTTGGGGTAAGTATGGTAGTATTCCAAATTGTCAAACGCAAACTTTTGAAATTTAAACTATATTTAAATTCAAAACAAATTTTTTTCTATTTTGGCAAGATTTTTTGAATTACAAATAATTTCACGAAATTTCCATGCAAAAAGTCAAAAATTAGTTCTATATCAATCTATATATTAACTGACGCATACTGATAGTATTTTATGTCAAAAATTTATAAAAAGCATATTAAACAGAATATTTTGAATGCACAATTTTCTTTTCTTTCCAATTCAGAACGCGAATTGTCTAAAATTATTATTATTTTATAAAAAACCGATATGTCGTCGGAGTTTGCGGTTTTATATACCTAAGCTTCTGTCTGATTAATTTATTTTGTTCCAACAAAATTTTATTGGCGGCTTGTTCTAAGAATAGCTATCAAGAAGAAACAGTTTTGAGAATAAGAATTTTGCAGAATTTTGCTAAGAAATGAAAAATCCTTAAATCTTAAATTTTTTTTTGTTTTCTAAGTCTAATGTTCAGTGTGATTAATACGCTTTGACATAATACTATAATTTAATGTGTGATATTTTTAATTCGGAAACTATATAACCAACATAAGTGGAAATAGGGCTTTTAAAAACTGTGTTTGAAGTAACTTTTATTCATAATCAAAAAATTTTGAAAAAATTTGCATAGTTTTAGGGGCATGTAAAAAAAAAATTAAAGAGCCGTTAACACAGTTGTGAATTCACGGGTTGATTGTGTGAGTAAAAACAACTATAATTATATTTTTTGGTGGCATGGTATTTATCTCAAGCTTTCTGCATTTATCTCAAGCTTTCTGCATTTCTGCAAATTTCAAACTCTTACAGCTGGTCTAAAATAAAAAATTACGTTAAAAATTTGGAAAAAAGCATTTTTAGGATCTGTATTACTTTTAGAAAGAAGGAGATAGATAAAAATTTTCTTCTACGAAAATAAAATTGCGGTAAGGTTCCTATAAGTTAAATTTTCGTTTTCTATCTTAAAGAGTGTAAAAGCTTTGTTAACAGACACAGTCGGACCAACGAACGAACAGAATGAAACTAATAAGCACTTTTTTCAAAATTTTTTTGGAAAAGTGCTAAAAAAAAAAGTAATACGTCAATTTCAAGTGATTTACTAGTACTTTAAAAAAATTTTTATTTATAGCTTCTATCTTTTTTTTTTGGAATGGAAGTTATAAGCAAAAAAAAAAACTTGGGCAAGAGCTGACATTTCGTGAAAATTCATTAAAATCCTGTCTTCCTGTAGTTTGAACAAAAATCTTACCCATTTGAATTCATATTCCAAAACACTGACTCCTAAAAGACCTGCATAATATATCATATTGCAATCTGTTATACAGACTTAACAGTAATAATTTCTAATAAACATTTTAAAATACTTTTATTAAACAATTGCACATTATGTAATAACGACTGTATTTTTTAAAAATTTAAAATTATATTTAATCTAGTTCGATAGTAAGTATTCCACAATAATCACTTTGAATACTTAAGCTTAATATAATATTAATTCAAAATATATTTTTATATAATCAAAATTTTTTTTTTGTATAATATATGCACTCATTTTTATGACCGATATATAATTAAGATTAAATTAATTATTTTATTATTGATTCAATATTATATATTACACATGTACGTATGTAGAATTTTTATAATTAACATTATTTCTCTTTTACATATATAATTTCAGATCTAATAATATAAATTACATGTATACAGCCACAGGAACCAAATTATCTAATTAAAAACACAAAGCAAATTATTAATTAGCCATTTAACATGAAAACGTAAATTTCTTCATGTGCAAAAATATAATTAAACTGAAACGTAAGTATAATAATATTTTCACTTATTTTATTTATAATATCTATATATATATGCTTAATATTTTCTATATACATATTATTTTTACTATTTATTACTTATATACATTATAATATTAATCTGTATGTTCAACCGATTTACTCTTATGTATTTGTATACTTTTATTACAACTTAGGTGAATGAATTATACGCATGTGTTTTTATTTAATTCAAATGAAACGTGCTCATAAATTTATACCTGTTATACTACATAATTATTATATAAATTATAACTCTTATCTTACTTATATTATATAATAATAACTCTAATAACCGATTTAAGGTATTAAAAATTAAAGTATAGTAAAATATTATTGAATTGTAAGTGAGAAATTTTCTATGTATAATTAATTAATTCAGGATATGCAATATTATGAATTTAATTTGAATAATATTATTAATTTTAAAGACCAGAATGTTGTAACAAATTTTAAATTCGGATTTTAAAAATTTCGGCTTTTGAACAAATTTTTTTTCTGTCAAACACAAGATCTTAAAAAATTATGTGATTAAAATTGATAATAAGCGAGAGTAGGTCAAATAAAAGGAAACTATACAAATTAGAGCATAAATTTTACAGCTTGGCATGAGTACAGTTAAATATTAAGCAATTATATATTATCGTCACTGTTTTTTTTTTTTACTTATTGCTTAGAACCAAAAATATTGTTCTGAAGTGTATGAGGGTATCCAACTTAAAAAGGGTCAAAGAACAAAATTCATTTTGCTGTAATAAATAAAATTTGTTTTAACGGTCCTTTCCAGACTATACCAAACAACACAAGTATTTTTTACATTGAAATTCATCAAAAAATGTACATATATATATATATATATATATATTATATATATATATATATTTTTCACTATAACCTCATCATACGAGCATACGAGCATAGTTTTACTTTTTCGGACACATATTATATCTTAAACATGCGTTTGTATGTAAACCAATGTTAACGCACATATATGCCTACAAAAATTCAAGTATTCAAATGAAAACGGTTTCCCATCTACGCATATACATATATATGTACATAAATTGTTATAACATAATAATAATAACTTTTTCATAACGCACTAAACTTAATACGATTAAAGTATTATATTTTTATTTTGAAGGACAAGAAGGATATTATAAAGGACTGATATATCTAGATACATTTTTTTTTTTTCGAATCCTATTGTTTTTGTTCTTTTTTTTCCATTCCTTTTATCTACTTTTTACTATACTATTCTTATGTTTTAAACGTAACTTTATTATTTGCCTTTATCATTTGCTCTTTTACTTTCTCAAATAACAACGAGAACCAGAAGAAAAGGAAAAAAATATAAAAAAAAAAACAAAAATTGGAAAAAGGGAAAACATGAATTAAGGTCATCACCCTGAAGGAATAGTTCTAACATCAAAAATCCGTTTCTAATGAAAAATAAACATTAAAACTTTGTGCTAAGGGAAAAACAGCAAATTGACTGTTCAAATAAAGGATAAAAAGGACAAATGGAATTTTTAAATGTAAATAATATACAAAATATATGTATATACGCATATCTTATTATACATATATTATTAAATACACAAACAAGAACATGAACATGAAATGTGGATAAAGAGGAGCTCGACTGCATAACAGTTGCCAAGACAAGTTTTGGATACTCTTTAAAAATTTTTATTTTTTTTTTTACAAATTACGCGAATATCAAAATTTATGGCGAATAAACAATTAGGTTAGTACAAAGTTTGGTTGCTGTCAAATAACTTGCGCAATTCAAACAAAATCCCCAGCCCTCCTCCCCCGCATTTTATTGAATTCACTTTAAAAATTTTTAATAAAATTTAACATTTTTCCAATAAATGCTATACAATGTGGCAAGAACAGTTCCGAAAAAACTCCATTAAGTTGTTCTATATTTTAAAATAGCCCCATTTTCCTAACACCATATTGAAGACTGAATTATTGCACAATCTATTCAAAACTAATAGCGAAAATGCACAGTGTGCAAAATGCTTTTACTATTATGAACGTTCTTTGTGTTACAGAATTTCAATAAATTTTGATTATTTTGTTAGTTTTCCTTTCTTATGAATGTCGTGGAATGTTGAAATGACAAAAAAAAAGAAAAAGGATAAAAATGGAAAAATAAAATGAAAGAAAGAAATTGGTAGATAACTGATAGCAGTTTTAGAAGATGACATAACGCTTTTACTGTTTTCGCTTTTTGATATTTCATACTTACTGAAATTTAGTATTTTTATACATTTTGTTGGTTGTTTTTAACAATACCATTAAAAGATGTTAATGGTTTTAATTACACCATTTCCTTTACGGTTTCTGTTATTTTTTCTGTTTTTTTTTTTTTTTTTGTTTTGTATTCCCTAGAGAAATTTTCCACTTTGTTATTAAAAAAAACAAAAACATAAAAAATAAATAAAATGAATTTTTTTTTTTATATAAAAAAAATATTTTCGTTTTAATTGCGTAAATTATGACACCATTAAAAAAATTGAACCAAAGTTAAAGTTGAATGTTTTGCGAGGTAAAAAATCTTCAAAAAAAAAATTAATTACTTATTTAGTTAAAATTATGAATTTTATTGTTTTTCGTAATTAATTATATTTTAATTGCAATTACTCAGATTCGAAGAGTTTATATCTTAAATAGCTTGTAAGCTGCCTACCATTGTACGTATAGAATGGCGTTTGGTTCTATTAATCCAATTTTTAATAAATTTCATAAAAATAAAAATAATATTTCTTGAGTAAATAAAAGGAATAGCCTCTGCAAAACGCAGATGAGTGACGTAGTCAATAGAACGAGTCAAGACAAATAATTAAAAAAAAAAAATGTTCTTCATAAACTGGACTCAAACCAATGCTCATCGTTTTCTAAAGGCTTCTGTATCAATTGCACTACATGTAGCTCTGTTGGGCTATCAATATTATATTGTTGGCTAGCATTAAGATCAATTTTTGTAGACCAAAATAACTTACAATTAGAACAGAAAAAGTCTTGTGTCGCTCTTTATAATATTTTGAAATATTTTTAATGCATTTTGCGACATTATGGTGGAGCATTGCAGTATTACCTAAATATAGTTATAT
This sequence comes from Condylostylus longicornis, assembly GCF_029603195.1. Lineage (NCBI taxonomy): Eukaryota > Metazoa > Arthropoda > Insecta > Diptera > Dolichopodidae > Condylostylus > Condylostylus longicornis. The sequence goes on along the minus strand of NW_026577973.1, from coordinate 12,159,548 downwards.
AAATAGTAAAAATCTCAAATAATTTAATTCATTATGGAAGTATCTATAGATATACACATATACTTAAGCCTTACCATTTGTAACGCTAAGAAATAATGGTTTGAAATATAGACTCAAGTGTATGTTTTTGATTAGTGTCGAATTCTGAATTGATTTAGCTTTGTCTGTTCGTCAGTCCGTCCGTCCGTTCTTCCCAACGATAACTCAAAAAGTAATTGAGATAATATCATTAAATTTTCACAAATGGTTCATTATAGTAAATGAAATTTTGCAACTTCAAAAGTTATTTGGCTATACCCCAGATACTACAAAAGCTCAGATACTAAGTGTTTCATAAAATTCGTTGAAATTGCTTGGCTCTTTCTGGTAGCTGCCATACAACTTCAATAGTAGTTTGGCTTTACCTTAGAAAATATTGAAAACACAGTACTAAAATTTTGCATAAATAAATATGGTAATATGATAACTTAAAGTCATAGTCTGTCCCATAGTCAGCTATGGCATATTTATTCGCACATAGGATAACAAATTTGTACGGGTATCATCGGTCAAATCGGTACGGGTAACGCGGTCAACTCTATTTTCTTTCATTAACATAATAATTCCAATCTTTGCAAATATATTGAGACATAAGTATTTGCAGTGGCTGATACAGTGGATTCAATAATTTTAAAAATTTATCCCAAAATTAAGATAAAGGAAAAGAAAATTATTTTATTTTTTTTTAATCTATACCCATACGTACATGAAATTATAAAAAACTATTATTTTTTATTGTGTATATGATCTGTCCTGGGTCAACTTAGAACATATGGCCATGAATAGAAAAATAATATAATTTTATATCAGATGTTTTATGCATTCACAATCACATATTTAATATTTAAAATAGTAATTTAAATTGCACAAACATAAAAAAACGGAAAAAAGATTCTAATATGCACACACATAACATGCACAAATAACATATTATATTTAAACAAATGACGTTAAAAAGGATACTCATTTTCTCAAAAGAAATATGCAAAGAGACTTTTAGCAAACTATTTTTCTTGTTTTTTTTTTTTTACGTTATAGTAACGAAAGGCAAGGTAAAACTTTTAAATTATACTTTTTATAACAGCACTTAATTGTCCTGTTGCAAATAAAATGCATATAAATATAATATGAGCACAGTATAACAAACTGTTGTAAAAGCTATTCAATGCATATAATATTAAACATATATGAGTATACGAGTATCTAAATATACATATATAGAATATAATTTTATAAAACTGATGCATTTTAACATTTTAATGTGTAACAGGGTAGATGCGCCTTGTAAAAATGAAAAAAACAAAAACTAGAACCACTTACATCACATATGCAAAAAATTACATTGCCTTTGGGCAATATACTCGTATTTCCTTCCACTTATTTTACAAGTATCTATTTACATAAATTGTATACCTATATTCTATATAGGTACATATGTGTATGTTCAATTTTATAGTAATATTTAAGCGTTCATGTAGCCAAAATGTAGGTACATAAATTTTTTTTTTGTTCTTTTTGTTCAGATATAAAAATGAAACTTTTAAACTTGCAGAATGTCCTTAATTTTTTAAGTATTGAAATAAAAGAAAAAAAAACACAAAAAAAATAAGTGCATACTAAAAAGTTTATAGTTATTTTTGTTTTCTTTAATTTGTATTTATTGCTTTGCTCATTTTTTTTTTTAACATTTTGGCTACCCATTTTATACTAAATGAAAATTCTTTGAAACAAGTGATCTTGATGTGAATACATTCTGTGTTTTCTAAGTTAACATTCATTGAAATAAAATGGTAAAATGACAGTACTTAACCTTATAATAGTGTCAAAAATCATTAATGTCATTTAGGTACATGAAATCTTTAGAACCTGTGAAATTTAATTGTAATTGTAGCTTTATAAAGGAGGAAATTAAATGAAATATCTACGTAAATTCGAATAAAATTATTATTTTTATAACAAACCCAGATTATTCCAAAATAGAAAAAATAAAGTAAGTTTTCATACCAACTACTTAATACTTTTAACAGCTTCTATTTCTAATTTTTTCCTCTAAGATTACAATATTGTATTGGTGCAGTAGAACGAAACTGTAGTAAAATTTGAATTGCCCAATTCGTAAATAATTGACAATTAAATTTTGTATTCGGTAAAATTACCTAATTTCAAAATATATTATGTATAAGTATAGATTTCGTCATAGAAGTAAATTCCGATTAAAAAGCTAAAAATCACCTTTTTACAATAAGTATTTTAACCCTTAGAGTACTATAAAAAGGGAACGTAAAGTACCGGAGTGTGTACGACAGACACTTCACTTTTTAAAATTATTTGTAAAAATTTTTAAGGAACTGGTCATTTGTATTTGGTAACTCTTTTGCATTTGAATCTAGAGAAGTAAGCCAATTAAATTTTGTGAATACCTTGCAAAAATTAATAATTTATAATTTTATCGTTTATTCAAAATTTTAAATAAACGATAAATCAAAATATAAAATTTGATTTCGTAATATCTATGAATTTTTCGATCGATGATTTGTAGTCGGGACCTATACTTCTGATGAACCTGAGCAACTTTTCCGTGGGCATGTCCCACACTGACGTGCTCACCATCTAGGGCCCGCCCAAGCTGAACTTTCTCCTATTTGATTTCTCTCTTAGCCTGCAGTGTCCATTCAGGAGACCCGGGAGAATTTTCATGATTCGACGGCATTCTTATGATTGTCTTATAGCGCTTCCGGTCGTAATTGTCCAGAAGGACAATTCAGCCTTTCTTCCTCTACTCCGCTTCCTAGCACCTCACGAATCTTACTGGATCCGATCTCGCAAAAGGCCTCCAGCCTCATAAAACTGAAATTGGCCTCCCGCTTCGCCAGCATATTTGCTTTCTCATTTCCCTCTACGACAAGATGCCTTGGCAACCAGCACAACGTGACCCGATTGTCTTGACCAAACAGGTCGAGCTTGCCGAGATAGTCACACACCATCCGAGAGGAAACCTGACAAGAATTCAGAGCTCTTAATTTGTTTAAAAAGATAACCCAGATAATCAGAATTGAATCAAAAAACACCACCTGTACTATTTATGAAGCATGGTTTTACAATAGTTTTCTTGCGCAGGAATTGCCTCCCAGATATATTATTCTTCCGTAATTATTGTTTCCAGATAAATTCTACATATTTTCGATTTGCAAAATTTGTCTCTTTTACAACTCTTTTATTTACTTTTAAAAAATCAAAATTTAATATGGTGGTTGTATCAACGTGCCATATTCAACCAAACTTTGAATATTTTATACTCAACATAACCGCTATAAATATAAAATGTAATTTATATTATAACAGTTAATTTTAGATTGTGGTAAAATTTTTTTAATTAAAAAATTTGTAAATATGTAATTATAATTTCCTCAATAATTATTATAAATTAAAAATACAAACAAGAAAATTTTTATACCACGCATCAATTAAAATAAAGTTATAAAACGAAAAACTAAATTGTAACTTAAAAAATTTAGATAATCTTAAAAAATGGTTGCATAAATAAATTCTTCACTTTCATAATGTGAATTTGCAAAAACGCATTTCGTATTAAAAGTGGGTTTTTATGCGTTTAGACTGATTAGAGCAGACCAATTATAATCATACATGATCTACGTCAAATAAGACAATAATTGAATTTTAAAACTTATGGCATAGGATTACGATTCTAGAAACCTAAAAAATTTTAGAACACTAAAATTGAAAATAATTTTCCCAGCGTTTTTCATGTTGAATGTAATATATTTTTTGGTGCACTGTGACCTCTAAATTACCCTATAAAACAACTTAAACTTTTTATACTTAATTATATTAAATTTGAAACAAAAATTAGATATTCTTAAATTACTCTCAAATTACTCTACTACAGCAATATTTTATCACTTAAGATGTTGAATATTTTATTAGTTTTCCTAAGAAAGAAAAAGAATGCGTATAACAAACGTGTAAAAAAAAACAACAAAAACAAACATAACATAAATAAAATATCAAAGTGAAATTCATCAAGCACAATGACTTCAAAAACATTTTCTCAAAAATGTGATAAATGTAAAAACCTCCAAACAAAAATAAGAATAAGAGAAAATCAAAATCAAAATGATCTTTGTAACCAATTTAATTCATTCGCATTTTATTTTGAGTGTCCATTAAATAATAATATTATGACAACACAGAGGACGACGATACCAACACGCCCAACAAGAAGAAATGAAAATTTTATTTATTTTCCTTTTATATTTATTTTTTTTCTTTAATTCTAAGTGAAATGATTTTCATGATTTTTTTTTAACTTTATTGCAGTATAATTTTCTTTTTTTGCTTTTGTTTTTCTATTTTCCTCATCATTTTTCCTACTTTCCACTTACATTTTTTAATTTTATTTCATTTTATATTAATTGTAATTTCTAAAGCATAACGTTTTGGAACAGAATACGTTTTTCATTTTATTTGATTTTATTGTTATGGTTTTTTTGTTGTTTTTGAAAAGGGCATTTGTCACAAAAATATAATTTATTTAAAAAAAAAGAAAAAAACAAGAACAAAAACAAAAATATTTTCTCGAGAAACAAATTTTAAAAGAAGTCTTTTTTTTATATAAGCAACTTAAGGCAATTATTATGAATTCCAAAAAAAAAAAAAACATTTATAAGGGACAAGAACCTTTCTCTTATATTTTGAAATCAAAACGTTATTGAAACGCAAAATGAAGTAAAACAATCCATGCTTGTCAGGACATTTTTTGTTTTTTCTGTTTTTTTTTTTTTTATTTATTTAATAATTGTCTTTTTAATATTTTTTTTTTATTGTATTTCATTTCTCTTCTTTCTGTTATGTTTACTGTTGTTTTATGAAATTACCTTAAGGTTATTTCCTTGTTCTTTATTTTTCTCTTTAATTGAATCTATACTTCAAAATGTAAAATAACAAAAACAAAAGTTTATTTATATTTATAAAATTAAATTCGGTTTCACTGACTTATTTAATAATTTAACGTTTAATATAGAGAAAAAATTTGTAGTGTATATAAAGTGTTTGTTTGATTGTTTATTTAATAATTAATGCAGAAACAAAGAGATGATGAAAAAGTTGAACCAATATTGTTATTTTATTTTGCTTTAAGTTAAGAATTTAAAATTTGTTTCAAATTCAAAAATAAAAGGAAAATCAGAATTGAATGAGTCTTAAAACTTTATAATTGTGGATTATTTTTTTTTTTTCATCTTGCTTTCACACCCGGTGTGAGCATAGGTCTTCCACATAACTTTAACCGGTAACTTTATTTCTGTCCTGATTTCAACCGAAATTTTTGTTTCCACTGTTCGTCGCCAAATTTATCCGAGATTTTCCTATTTTCCGTTTCTGTTATTGGTTCTATTCGAGAGCCTGTTGAGCGATTACGTCTAGTGGTCTCCGCAAGGTTTTCAATTTATTTATAAATTTATTAGCTCCTCACCGGTTATTTCCCATAGGTCATCGTGACGAATTCTTCAAAGACAGGAGATCATTTGCATACTCTAAATGAGAAGATAAATTGTTAGAATATACTAACAAAAAAAAACTTATTTGATATATAGCAGATTTCAATTTGAGTAGATTTTAGTTCTGTGATAATGCAAAAGGAGAGTCCTCTATATTGTTAGCAAAATGCACTTAGTAAGCATGAGGCGCAATTTACAGCATGTAACTGCCAAATTCCGTAAGTAATGATACCACATATTGTTAGCCGCATGCCGCATATATGTAGCTTCCTTATGCCGATGCTTCGCATGTATCTTGCCGCATGTAGCTTACCATATGCAACTTGAATTTTAATACATTTTAGTTCTATTGAAGTACAAAAGATGACACTAACTTAGGAAACAAAAATTGTAGAATAAACATATTATTGTTAAGAAGGTTTGTCGAATAACGCATGTAGGTTGTCGCATGTCAGATGTAACTTGGCGACTGGCGCATATAGGTTGCCGAATGCCGCATGTAGCTCGCTTCATGTAGCTTGAATGTAAAGTTTACTTCTATGATAATGCAAAAGATGATTTTAACTTAGAAGATAAAAATTGTGGTATTATATTACCGTTCAGAATGTAGAAAAGTGTAAATAAACTATTTTTAGCAACCTATCGTTCTGTCGATCTGTGTGTGCAAGCGTGTATCTCAAGTTCGGCTGAACCGGTTTTTATGAAATTTTATATGTAAGTTTATTTCGACTATGGCACGGATTGATCAATCTTTTGAGATATATCAGGCCACGGGAACTGCACTTTTTAGCGGACCTATTTTACATTTTTGATCATTATAAAGAGAATATTCAACAGATTTACATGAAATTTTTTATATAAGGTCCTTTCGACAGAACGCGGAACCTCCTAACTTTTGGAAGGAATCAGGTGTCAGCAATTATTTCTTTAATTCCATATATTTCCAATTCCCTATATTTTTATAATGGAACTTTGGTGAGACAAGCAAAAATTTCCTTTAGAGAAACAAATTTCTGGTAAGCACATATTTGTGCATAAAATTTAAATTGGTTCGGATAGAATACTTTTTTCCAATATTTTTTTTGCAAAAATGCTAAGAGTTAAGAATAAAAAGACTGTATAATTTTAGTTGTGATGAATACTTACATATTCTATATACATACATATAATATATTATTACGTACAATTATTGGTATATTCAATAAAATTTAGTTATTAACGTCAGTTAATAACTAAATATAACTAATTAGTTATATATAAGTAATTATTAATATCTAGATGAAAACATTTTAACAAATGAAATTTAAAATTCATAATAATTAGTTAAAATTTTGTAAAATTTTATAAAATTTTTAATGAACTTTAGTGCTTTTAATTAAAATTTAGATTAACTAACGATTTTGTGGATTATCCTATGTATAAATAAACTATATGTCCTTTGTATTCCTGCTTGTCTCTTTAAGTTCAATTTGAAATTTCAATTAATAAAAATTGAAATTTTATTTTGCTATTTATTTATATAAATATTCAAATTAAAAATAAAATATAACATTCCTTAACAAAATATAAAATTTGGTTAATAATAATAATTTTAGCATGCAAAATTAAAATTAAAAGTTACTCCAAAAAAAAAAACACAAATTAATATAAAAATCGATTTTATGGAAATTAATTAGATAAACAAAACCGAAAAAAAATAAATTAATTAAATTCAAATTTATTTTTTCTTTTAGTTTTTTTTTTGCTTTTTGATTAACCCCAAAATCAATTTCTCTATCTATATGTATTCTACATGTGTAGGTAAATGTAGGCATTTATGTGTATTATATACATATATACATAGTTAGAATACCTCTACATATTAATTTATGCTTGTGAATAGTTTTTGAATTGTTGAGTCAATTCTCATGGTGATCCTCTTATTATTTTGTGTACAGGTAATTCACCTAATGCAATATTCATGTCTAAAATTATTTTTTGTATTTGCAATATTTTTTTGTTTAGAATAATTTTATTTATTGATTTTTTTGTAGACCACATAAATTTTACCTTTATATTCATTTTAACCCTTTTGTTGACTGACGCTACTCTCATGTTTAAAAATTGTAAATATAAATTAAATTTCAGTTTTAAACCTTAGATACTTTAAAGTATTTCATTATCTCGCATATTTGACCAGGTATTTTTGTGTCATTTAATTTTGGCAGTCGAATTATGTGTTTAGGTACAATCGGTCGGTGTTGTAAAAGGGGAAAAATGTCCAAGTTGATTTTGTTAATTTTTTGTTTTATGTGTGATTTATATAACTTAAACTTTTATGTATTTGGTCTACAAATAAAGAATTATACTTTTACTTACTTTTGATAGTCGTAAGAAAGTGAACGATACTTATAAGTATCAGGTCCTTAAACTCAGATCTAAAAATCGAATCCAAAAAAATTTTATTTTTCCATAAACTATACCTTCCATGTACCAAAAGAAAAAACAATTTAGCAACAGATTTAGTTTATTTCTATTCCCCGGCAACAAAGGGTTAAAGGAATATTCTGTAAAATTTTAATCCAAAGCACATTCTTTATTAACTGTAAAAATATTGTTACCACAAAAAAATTAAAATTACATAAATTTTTTGACTTAGTGTAAAGTTGAACCTTGATGAAGTTTACTGATTTTTCATCTGGCTTTTTATTTACTTTCAAATCATTTCCAAATTGTCTTAAGGACATGTCATTTTTCCCATAAATGGGCAATTCCTAAATTAGATTTTTGCATTATAATTGGTTTTTTGTCAAATTTTCGACTTCTCACCTTGTGGAATTCCAAAAAAAAGTGGATGAATGGTCACTAAATTTTGTGTATATTTTAGACAAAGTGAGATATACTATACACGGAGAGACTCTTGTTCCTGAAAAGTTAACTTTATTATTATGATAGTTATGATATAGATACATGATTAAGCCATTATGATAATATTATTTTTGTAGATTTTCGTAAAATTTGGAACAATTAGATATTTCGAGTATTTATAATAAATAACGAATATTACTCATTTTAATTGCAGTTATTATAAAAAAGCTGATAACAAAAATTGAATTTATTTTTCGTATATTTTTTACCTAATAATTACGTCCTTGCAATTCAATATAAACATATACATATATACGTATTATATTATATACTTATGTACACACAGATACTTAAACGGTTTTGTATAAAAAGAAAACAGAAAATTATTTTATAATACCAACATGTGGAGCAACATTTCTAATTAGATATCTTTGAAAAAGAATTAGCTTAATTACTATTCTGTGCAAATAAATGCTGTGAGAGAGTAACATGAGTAGACCAGGTTAGAGATTAAATCTAAGAAGTAAACTAATAATACCGAAAATGATTTACCTTAAAAAATATAAATTGAATTTGAACACAATGACGAAAGTTCCTAAAAATCGACCCTCTCGTATCGTAAGAATTTACTAAAATTTCACTGCTATTGTTGAAAGATTGATATATCAATATTATTTCACGTTCAATTGTTTATTATTAAAATTAATCTCTAAAACGTCGTTTTATATTTTATTTGCCATTGCGAGAATTCATTTGGCATAGACTTCATGAAAAGTTTAAAACTTCATAACTTTAGCCTTGTTTTGAAATTTAAGAGTCCGGTGAAAATGTATATAACATCTGTTAAGTAGAGCTACAGGTTACGCATTATTAAAAGGATAATAATAATGTATGTACCTACGTTTATGCAATATTCGAACCTAATTGTGTATGTATGTATATGTTTATGTACAAAGTTCGATTTTTTTTATTGAAATTATAGAAGGAATAAACCAAAAAAAAAATATAAAATTTAATAGTATTTACTTATATAATTGTGTACACAAATCTAATCACATTATATACCGGTATAAACATACATACATACATATACTTTATACAGTTGTATAACCTTCTAACTTTTCTTTATTGATTTTACAAACGAAATCTTTAATGTTCACCTTGTTTTATTTTTTATTTAAATGCTCTTTTATATCTATAGTAGATATATATACACATAATATAGGTATGTACGTTTCCCTTTTATACAGAAATTTAGAAATAAAGCTAAAATAGTAAATTACATATATAAAAATGCTATAGATAATAACTATATATGGTTGTGGATAAAAACAAGTGTCAATCGTTTTAGAAATCTTTTGACATACTTTTCATTTTCTCCTTACCTTGGTATTGATAGGCTAATAACATTATATTAATAGATTTTGCTTAAGATATTACATGAAATGATTGTTAGACAAATTTAGAATAGAAAAAAAACGGAAAAAATGAAAGGGAATTAGAATAGGGGTGGGGGGCAAAATAAAATTTACTTCCAGTTTGCATAATAAAACGAAGAAAAAAATATAGAGTTATCGATCGATTGATGATTTTATATTTTGACAGAATTGAAAAATAAAAAAAAAAAAATAAAAGAAAAAAAAACAATAAACATTTTTATTTTCTTTTTCTTTATTTTGTTCTACATTTGATAGGGCTATGATAAAATCTAAACGCTTTATTACTTTTATACCTTAAAAATAGCTTTGGTTTTTATAAACCTGAAATGAGAGAATCAAATCGATTTCACCCCCAATATTTTAAGACATAATATGAAATTGACATGAAAGGTTCTTTTTTTTTTCTTCTTGTATTGCTTTCATTTTTATTTGTTAAATTTTTATTCTGAAAAAATATGTCTAAATTTTTTGAAAAATCTCTAATGTCAAAGTTGAATAAATAAACTAAACTATAAAATATTGATTGATAATTATTAGAAATTTGCGAAAGAAAACTTTATATACCTATGTTTAGCACATATAGATACGTAAATAAATTTTTTGTTGTCATAAAATGGAAGCTATTACTTACTTGAGTGATTTAACAATTAAGGTAAAAGATTAAAAATAAACTGATAAAGTATTTTAACCAATTTAACAGTTCAAATTGGTTTACTTTAAAAAAACTCTCGTGCTTGTTACTTAATGCTTGATAGGAGATGAAGCAATTAAATATGAATAGCAGTTTGAGATCAGTATATGATCAGCTATTACGTGCATCGCCGGAAAAGTCGAACCTTTCCAAAGTTAAAAATATTAAATTTGTCAGTTATGGTTAACATTGCCGGAGACCATTGAAACTTATAATTATCGTTTTTTTTTGGTTTTTATAATAATTAAGTTAAGATGGTGGGACAATTTTATGAATAAATATCGCTAAGGGTTTGGGGGAGGCGCAAATGGATATTTAACCCCTAAAATCCCAGTTAAAAATTTTTGTTTTCTACAAAATGGTGTATCAACTTAAATGGGCAAATAATTAAAAGATTTAAAAAAATTAATATACAAGTTAAAGCTGAAAGGTAGCTCCTTATTCCAAAAAAAAAAAACATATTTTTTAAGTAATGCCTCAAATGTGTTTCGAGATAATTCGGTTGTAAAGAAAACGCTTTCCAGAAAATAGAGTAAAATAACTTTAGGCAAAAATTACATAAACTAAATAGTTTTAGGATTTTGGTGATAAAACTTTCGAGCTGTCACTCCTTCCTTTCGGACAGCTATTTTTTCATAAAATTGTCTCATTTTTTTCACCCTTGCAGATAGTACCACATAGAGTATACGTATACCCTGTATAAAGTTTTTTTCGTTTAAAAGGAAGATTAGTTGTCGTACATTTTCTCTTTATACAAAATAGTTTTCTATATACACTTATTTTCTTATAATCCCTGAGTTATATATCAAAGAAAATTGCATATTAAAGTCTGTTAATCTGCTGAATTTTAGGTGGCAAAAAAAATTTAGAAATTTACAATATTCACATACCTTACCATAGTTACTCCTATACTCTGTAAACTGTTATATTTAATGCAAAAAATAACACTATAATGATTCTATACGAACATATTTCCTTTGATCTCTATCAATACTTTATGTACATAATAAATAATAAGAATATATAAAAACCATATACTTGCTTACGAAAATTTTATTAACTCTGAATAGATAATTTAATATTCTGTTATCATAAACCACTATGTAATCTTGAATATATACGTTCTCTGCATACATTTTATTTTTTTTATTTTGAAATTTTGTTTGAAAAATTTTCACGTATTATAAGGAAATGATAACACAAGATAATTTTGTCAAAAACAAAAAAAAAATATGAAAATGTTGCGGTCTTTAAAAAAATTTAGAATTTTCGCAATTTTTTATATTGAACGCTATTGTGTTAACTCAAATTACCAAATCCAACTACATAAAATATCCTTGATATTGACAATTTTGATACAAACTACATATATTGAAGGTCAACACTTTATAGAGGCTGAATAATAACACAAAAGAAATATTAAACATGAAAATAAAATCTATAAATTTAAAAGAACTACTATGTATGTCGAAATTTAGTTTAAAGAATTTTTTTAGAATTATTGTCAGGGCAATTTGATATAATTCAATTTTTGATTAATTTCAGTGTATTCCAAAATATTTTAAAAGAAATGCAGTTTACCACAAATAACTTAAGTAGCAATATTCACTAATGAGTAATGATGAACTACGCCTGAAATTAACTGTGTATTTCGCTTTTAAATTAAAGTTATGGTGTTCTTAATCGTACAATTTAATTGTTTTATTTTGTCGAAACGTAATATACATATATCTGACATAGTTATTTATGTACTGTAAAATATTGCATAAAGAATAATCCACTTATTAAAATTATCAGAAAAAAATTGCAATTTCCAATAACACTTAAGTAATCGGAGTTTAAAAATTTCCCTTAATTATTGTAATGAGTGCAAAACTTAATGAGTACGAGATTATCAAGTTTTTAATTAAAAATTAATATTAATGATTATTTTTAATAACCTATATAGAATACCTACTTTAATTAAAGGATTTTTCGAAACAAATCGCCTCTATTGTCAGTTTAAAATTTATAATATAAAATTTTTGGGAATAAAATTGCAATTTTTCCTAAAAAGTGCATGAAATAAAATAATATCGGCTCAAATTCATTTAAAAAATATTTTGCAGTTTTTTTTGGATTTTATGAAACGAATTCTTCTTCGTAAATGGAACAAAAATTACAAAAAAGATCAAAAGTATTTCTTTCTGTGCATGACTGCATGCCTGCAATTAGAGTTATCCAATTTTGAAAGGAATCAACTCAAATATTTCCTTCGCAAGACAGTTTTAAAATTTCAAATTTTAAAATAGTTTAATTTACTTTTTTAATTGCCAGAAACTAGAATATTAATAAAATTTTGTGAACTTTCTTATGTCAAACATACCTTGCAAATTTTGCAAAGAGTGTTGCAACAAAACAAATGGTTTTTGTGAATCTGGCAAGTATATTTTGAATAAATTTTATTGAAAATATCCAAAAAATTCCCATTTTAAGCTGAGTTATGTTTTATATTAAGTATGTTATAATACACATAACATAGATAACGATTTTTCACTCTCTTTTGTATAAAAAAGAACCTTTTCTTGTACATTATAAACACATATGAGAATAAGTTTCTCCCAAAAGGAAAACACAATATAATTTCTCCATTTAATTGGCATAATCATATTAATGTACATAAGCATAATTATTGCTGTAAAGTTGTGTGTTTATAGAACAAAATTGAGAAATCTATATGTAAAAGAAAAAATCTTCCAAAATAAGGGCGATTCAAGCTGATGCGTACATAATAACATACAATTATAAAATAAACTGATTCCAATAGGTTAAATTTTAGGTCATCCTTTTGTCCTTCGAATTTTTTTCTTAAATTTTTTAATTATATTTTAATAATATTTTTAAAAATATGTAAATATGTGTATAGATATTATATTATGTATGTAAGTAAATTTCTTTAAAAATTACAGTCAAAATTATGTCAGTGTACGCATCCACATACTAATGTGCAATTTAGCTTATGTACATATGACTAATATGAACATTATAATAAATATATTATAGATAAATATGTATGTATGTAAAAATATTTTAAATTTGAACATGAATTTCATTTCATTTAATATAAAATTTAGGAATGATATACAAGGGAAACATACATTTATGTATATAATTATACATGAGTAATATCAAAATATATTTGAATTTTATGTAGGCATTTGGTCTGAATTTTCATAATTTTTAATTTGTTTAGTGTTTGTTGGTCATTATTTCCTTTGTATTATATAAAAATTTACATTATATTTTTATTATAAATTTTTTTTAAAATGTTGTTTTTTATTCCCATATGAAATATTAATGTTTTTTTCATGTACGAGTAATAATATCTAATAATTTTCGTATATTTTAGAATTACAGAATTACTAAATAAATTAATTAAATAAATTTTAATAAACATTGAAATGGAGGCTTGGACGCAATATTCTTATTTATTTATTTTTTATTTAATTTTTGTATATTTTCATCAAAAGTACGTTACACTTAAAAAATATAAGTACCAACCTATTGCAAGGTAAACTTTAAACAATTTACACGTGTTTTTACACTTTTGCGCTTGTATGATTGAGTTTAAACCCTACAATAACACCTACCTAAATAAGTAAAACTTGAGATCGAAAAAATTGATTGTGATTAAAAATTAAAAAAAAAAATTGGTGTGGTCATGCACATATGCATTTTCTAGTTAAGTGAAAGTGTTTCCGATGATCATGAAAATGCCTTTTAAGGATTTGTTTTCAATTGTAAGGAAGTTAGTAAACTCTTAGTTATAATAGACCGAGAAATATGTAAAAATTTGGCTCTTAGTAGGGTTTCGCTTTGTGCCAGTCGAATTCTCTGAAAATTTCGTCAATTAGTTTCGGTAGCAAACAGAACTCAAATATTAAATTTCAAGAAATTCTATCAATTAGTTTCATGGCAAATGGCGCGCACAAACTGACCGACAGACAGACAGCCAGACTGACAGAACTATGGTAGAACGACATATCTATTAAAAATAGTTTATTTATGCTTCACAACTTGCGAAATTTGGTGCCATCATAACCCCCGTATAATATGCAATTTTTTGCAATTGAACTAACATTGAATAACATTATATTGCATTATTGGTGAATATTTTAAAGCATTAAAAGTTTTTTTTTTACTTCTAATAAACTGAAATATAAATTTAAATTTTGTGATGCATGTTGTTCTACTTTTAAATTTTCCCACTGCTTGTACATTGTGATTCAAATCCCCGGTGTAAATTTCAATTCAATTGTAAAAAAGTTTAAGTTGTTATAACAATATAATCCTGCCCGTACACAATCGATGTGTCAACACATTGAATCAACAACGATGTATAAGAACAATTTTTTGAAATACGCAAGTAATTTTGAAATCATTAAAGTATGCATAAAATGCGCATGGAGTTGAGTGGTATAAAATGATGAAATAACTTATTTGAATTTCGTTCGACATTCTTACATATACGAATTCAAATTTTATATTAGCTTTAAATCTCAATAATTGAATAAAATATTTAATTTTATTTATCCGATTTCTTTGGTAAAAATTTCAAATATAATATTCTACAGATTAAGTGTAAACTTATTCCGATTTTTAACTTATTAAGTAATATTTCTTTGCGTTTTTGTCTGATTAGAGGACCCGTTTTCATCGTATAACGGTTATAAATTGCAGATATATTCAATTGTGGACAAATCTTTTGAATAATTAGGTGAACTCAAACCAAGGCTCAGAGTTTTTTTAATAAAAATAGAATTTAAGGTTCTAAACACATTTTTTTTTTAATAATTTGCCTAAAATATTAGAATTAACCAAATAATAATAAAATTATTTACTTGTATTTCTCTACAGTTTTCGAATTAATTCAATTTAAAATTTTGTTTTGTAATTTTGCAAATTTAATTTTGTTTTAAAAATTACAAAAGCGAATATATTATTTAACTTTAATATCACAAAATTTTTTGTCATCTGAAACAAGTACCTATTTTTGTTAGTACTTATTGTAAAATATTTATTTTCTTGATTTCAATTTTACCTGAATATCGCCATTTTCTAATGGGAATAGAAAAACATAAAATTTATAAAAGTAAAATATGTACATTTATTATAAAAAAGCTACAGTATAAAAAAAATTTTTAAGGTTAATAGTCCGTTCGGGCTGAAATACCATAGCTTTGCACAAATTTTTAATTGTAATTAAAATTTGATTTAGTGCAAAATTTTAAGGTAAAACTATAATAAATTTTGTTAATCGTTTTAGATTAGCCTGCTAAAGCTTAAATGGAAAACAAAATTTATTTTCGAGAAATTAAAGTAATTGAAGAGGTAAGTGGACAATTGGCTTAACTAACATTTTTATAAAAATGGAGCTTTTCGGATAGAACATCATTGAATTTCATATATTTTCTACTATGGTTACTTTTATAGATAGAAACTTAATAGAAGACGAGATTGACGGTGCACATAGGAGATAAGTAACAAAAAAATTAAAAGTTTTACAATTTGTTAATGAAAAAATGTGTTACAATGCAAATATAAGTTAACCCCTTTGTCCACTTACGGTTTCAATTGCTACGAAGGAAAAATTACGCTACCGGTTACGTACGTCTGTCAGGTGTTACTGTTTTTAAATAAGGGGGTAAATACAATATTTTTCTAAAAATTTATAAGAATATAAAAATATCCTTAAAGATACTAATAAAAACAAAAAATCTTAATTTATAGCATTTTACATTTTAAATTATTTTTATAAAAAAATTTTGATGAGCAAATTTATTTTTCTTAAATGCACTAAGTTAAACCGACTCCGCATACCTATAAAATAGTAGCATTGTAGGTACATAGATCTTTTAAAGAATTAATTTCAAACGTAATATAGAAAAAACTTAATTACAATTATTAATAAACGTTGCTGATGCCATACATCTCGGAGACGTTAAAATTTTCTTTTTTTATCAAAAAATAAAAATATTCTCTAACATAATATTGTAGTTTTATTGTTTATTTACAACTATGGAACTAGAAAAGGGTTGCAAAGTTTAAGAGAAAGACGAAACAAAAAAGAATATAACATAATTGGTCTGTGGGTCGTTATTCATCTGTAGAGTTTTAAAAATGAAACGAATACAGTTTTAAAAAATCATGTTTGAAGGAAATTTTCTACTGAGGGAAATTTTCTACGTTGGTACTTTCTTTTTTTATGTGAGAAACGGCAACACCAAACCATTGGAGTAGCTAAATAACTTTATCTTGTTCAAAATTTTGAAGCTGTTAGAAATTTTTTTCAAAATCTTAAGAATTGTTTTTATTTTCTTTTAAGTAGCCTATGGTATTAGAAATTTCAAATGAACTAAACTTAAATTTGTATTTCCTCTTCCTCTTTTTCGTTTTCATTACAAATACAATGATATAAATTGTGAATTAAAAAAGGGAAAGAAATAAACGTATTGAAATGGTTATTTATAGCAAAAATATCCTTAATGTCATTTTTCAATATTACAAACATCTGCTCACATAATAAGTGATCATAAATAAAAAATTTTAGGAAAAAAAGAAAAATAAAAGACATACTGAAAATAAATTAAATATTGAATATCATAATAACAAGACGAGCACAAGAAAACAAAAATAATAAAAGAGAAAAACCAACAAAAATATAATAATGAAAATGTATGTATTTATATGAATAATTTGTACACACCCATATACATATAGCATAATATTTGACTTGTACATCCTATATCTAAAATGATTTAGAGAAAAGTAAATAAAGTGTCTTCTTCTTATATTTCGTGTTATACCCTAGCTAAAATTTTATGAGAACGAAATTTAAAGGTAGAACAGAAAGTGAATCCGTAATCCAAATACAACAATAAAAAGGAAGGTAGAAAAATTTATATGGGTACCTATAGTATTTATAAATGTATTATATAATTACAGGATGTTTTAAAATTCCGATACCATGTTCCAATTTTCACTGTTCTAAGTATAAGAAACTCATTCAATCTCTAATTGTACGTGTACTTTAGGTTTTTTTGGATTTCAATTAGAAAAGTGTTTAACTCTTTTTGAAGCCTACAACCAAATAGCACGTAAATTCAAACCATTTATACAACATCATATGAGTATAACAGTTTAAAAAAAGTAATATTGAACGATAAAGAGACACTTTTGTAAAAAAACAAAAATTTAATTATTAGTCTTCTAACTTAACTATAAATTATTATCCCCGAATATACTCTTATTTTCGGAAAATTACTTTTAATATCTACATAATATGTCAAGCTCTCACTATGTTATACATGACTTTATTATTTTAAAACAATGACTGTCATTTTAATGACTGTAATGTTCTGTTGGTTAACACATATAATTCAAAACAATATTATTATAAAGTACGAACAATTTTTCTGAGTAATGGAACAGTTTCTATAGTGCAATTTGCAATGATTTTTAAGTATCAGGCTTTTTCCATTCTAAATTAAATTAATTTATTAAAGTTGAAAACAGGACAGGAGCAATTTTCTGCGCCGAAATGTCAGAATTCATAGAGAATGTAAATAGAACTGCCCAGTATCAAGCAAAGTTACCGCCTCCGTGATGAAATAACCTAAATCTCAATTTTGTCACTGGTGGTTTTTGTTTGACGCTATCTGTTTTGACATATGTGTGACGTATGTGTAAAATTTTGACGTGCTGTTCAACTGATTTTGCAGTTTCGCTTTTGCTCTAGGTTAACAACGGAAATTTCCTGCCGTTGCCGCTCTCCGCTTTGGTTCTGTTTTCACAGTAAGACATTAGTTCTGTTTTCACAGTAAGAAGTATCAAATACTGCTGAGAATAGCCTTAAGTTTTAAAACATCACACAATAAAACTTTCAACCAAAAGTTTTTTTTGAATTTTCAACATCATTATTTAATAAAGACAGTTATAAACTTCATATTTCATGTTTAATTTTTCTATTTGTTTTATTTTATTTTATTAACGTTATTATTATCTACATACATACACATGCATTTTCTTTATGTTTTTTATTCATATATAAATAACGAGTGTTTTATGCACATTTTAAATAATAAATTTCTTATGTATTAAAATATCCTTATGTTCCCTATGGTTTATTTGTTTTTTTTTTAATTTTTTGTTAATGAAAAAAAAATAAAGTAAATTATAAGTATGTATGTATAAGAGTTTTGAAATTGTCATAATGCGGTATTAATGTCATTACATTATAATGTGTGTGTATACATGCAGCATTGAATGCAAATACACGTATGTATACAAGTACAATAATTGTACTTTAACCTCTCATAACTTTTTCATTTCTCTTTATTTAATTCTCAATTTTAATTCATAATAGTAAAATTAATTATCTACATAATTACTGCTAATTATAACCTCCAGCAAAATATGTATATATCTACATATGTAACAAATTCGTGTGCTTTTTTTGTTTAAAGTTTAAAAAATTTCCTCATTTACGTTATATTGAATATGCATAACACATCATAATTAACCCTTAGATTAATGAGCCCGGTAATTTTTGTTGTAACGTCTTTTTCTATTGTATAAGAATTTTGTCCATAATAATAAAATTTATATTTTAAATATTAATAAATTAAATTTTACTATACTGTCATACAACTGTTTATAGCAAATTGTGACTGAAATTCCATAATTTTATAATCCAGATGCAAAGTTGTTAATTTGATTATTTTTCATGCGATTAAGACTCCTTTTCCTATAAGCTCAGATTATGCTACCTAAATAACCTGAACAAAATTATAAAACAGTTTATGTACATACATACACAGCCCCGGATTTATCATACATGCAAAGTATGCATTTGCAATGGGCGATAAAAAATAGGGGCGCCATTGAAAACTTAAAAAACCCCTAAATTTAAAAAAAAAAAATTTTCACCCAAAAAAAAGGATTCCAAGTTTTTTTTTATACATCAATTTATAGCGAAATTAACTTAATAAAATCTACCTACATGCAAACATAATATTTTGTTCCTACACATATTTTCTATTTGCACCATATAACAAAAAATGTTCATAGAATTAAAATTACTCATACATTTCTTTACTCTACACTACTCTTTCATTCTTATTTTTTATGTACTGTATATGCCTATAAACACAGAATATTATTTCACACAGCTGTATACATTCAATCGTTCATATATATAAGTGAAATCGTCTCATATAATATACATATATATATAGAAGCAATGTACGCAACAAATAAAAATATTCAAAAATACACATGTACACATAATTTATATTGTCTAATATGAATAAGATCAACACTCATGCGTACACATATAATTATCTCATAAAGCAAAATTTTTATTTTGCTGAGATTGCTCCCTATCAACACTCGCTCGTACACATATAATTATATCACAAAGCAATGTTTTTATTATGCTTAGTGGCTACACTCGTTCGTACACATTATATTTAAATTGTTTCATACATGCAAAATTTTATTTTTGCTTAGTTGGCGCCCACTCACCAAACAAACAAACACATTATTATAATGTATTACTTTTCTGTATACTATTGCATTAGTAAACAACAAGAACAAAACAAAAAAAACACAAATTAAGAATGAGAATAGAAAGAAATTAGAAAAAGAGAATGAGAGCAATATTCTTAAATGATGGAAAGCATAGCTTGATATTGAGATTGTGTATACCAATATTTTCTTTTTGTTTAACAACAAACAATTTTGAATGAATTTCAAAATTACATGATCGTTATGAATTTCTACTACTATGTTCTGCTTTCGTTTTTGAAAAAACTGTTATCAATCACAGAATTAAATTTTAATTGATAAAATCTACTACTTATATTGAATTGAAAAAATGTTGTTTAATAATCAAGTGAATGTTAAGAATTTTTATGCTGAATTGAAGTCATCCAAAAAATAAGAGTAAAATGAAATGGCGCATAATTTGCTTCACACATTTATCTCCAAAATTAAAATAGTTAAGCAAAACGACATTCTGAAATTTCAAAACCACGAGCCTATAAATACCAGTAAATGCATTTATTTTAATAAAATCTAAAAAATATAATGAACAGTATAAAAGCTTATAGCTATGTGCATGAAAAGCTTAGTTTTTAAGTCACAAATTTTAGAACGAAACTTTGATTTTCCTTAAATTTTTGAATGCAAGTCGAAACTTTTTTTATACGCTGCTTCATTTCTCAGGCGATTTGTGAAATAAAAAGCCAAATTTTACGAATAAAAATAAAAATAATTATAAAAATAAAAATAAAATTACGAATAAAAATAAAAATAATTTTTTACTTTTTTTCATATTCAAATAAGCTTTGAAAAAGTTCATTTGATATAATTTTCATAGAACCTTTTACAATAAGTTTCACTTACGTCAAAAAGTAAATTTTTTGGTTGTTAAAATCAAAAAATCAAGTTTAAGTGATTGATATAAATCTGATCATAACTTCATAAAAAAACGTACAGTTAAATAAATTACCTTGTTTTTGAATTTATAAAACAAAAAATTTAAAGTTTAGTTCCAGACTTTAATTCTATAATTCAGCACAATAAGAAACTGCTTTATGATGCACAATGTGCAATGCCTATTAAATTTTGTTCACAGTAATAAAATAGGTGAAAAGGTTGAAGGGGGGGGGGGGGCGCACTTTTTAGGAACCGCTTAGGGCGACGAATACATCAGAACCGCGCCTGTACATACATCCATAATATATAATATTATCCCAAATTATATTCTTACTTCTTATAACACATGATTTTATTTTAGTCCTCTCAAGTATGTAAACCGTTATAATTACAATTATATTAACTACCTTTCACGCATAGTGGAATTACTATAAGTATATCGGTAGCCACTGATCTGACATTAGTCAGATACGTGCAAATAAGAGTATGTCAGTGTGCTTTTAGCATTTATGATGACTTCTTTTTTAGTGATCTCTGTTGCTTCATGAATTACTAACTATTTCACGGCGATGAAGATAGGACAGTCATAGGGTAGCACGTATCTAGCATCTTCCGTATTTATAGCCATTGCATCTTTATTCAAGGCATCTCCAGCAATTCTGGTCCTTTTGAAATTTTGTAAGGACGAATTTGGCCATGTTACCGTGCAGGTTTAAACTAAAATATATTTTTCTCATCTAAATTTTTAATAAGTTCCCATTTTCATCGAGATTCATGAGTCCCTTTAAAATATATATTGAAGAAAAATTCAATAGCATAATAATTGATGACCCGAGTAAATTAAAGTGTCAACTACACTTATTGAAGTTTCGAGTAAATTAATCTTCTTTAAAAGCAAAAGATTTAATACAAAAGTGTGACATAACACCTTTTAAAGACAAACTCTTAAACTCTCTTAAACTGAGTCGTTATTTAAAAAACGGGTTTTTGCATATGAAAGATAAACATATAAATTTTCTATTTATACAATAAACCCATTTTCGTAGATATTGTAGAAGACATCATTATTCACTCGTGTCTTCAGTTGCGACATTTAAACGTGATAATCTCGCTGAACTATATTTTGTAGGTCACATAAGGTTAAATGTAAAGTATTTATAGTGTGTATCAATTGGAATAATAATAATTATTACTTGACGAAGATATTGCAAAGTTCCTCAATTACATAATTACATTAAATGTATACATATAGCAGTATTAATAATATCAGTCATTAATATAACAGTGAGAAATAAAGAGAACGTCTTTCAACATATTTTATATTGGGTTGTAAGTAATGTTATTTATTTAAAATAATTATGTAGAATTGGTATAATTTATGTATTATGTCATGTAACATTATGTCATGTAGCTGAATCGTAATTTGTGTACCGTTAACTTTTTTAAATAAAACATTACAAATTAATTTTCCATAAAAATAGAACAATTTTTAGTTTTAATTTGAATCAATTTATAAAAATAGAACTCTCTTAAAGCTAGGTATTTCCTATTATTTTCCTATTGTCGGCATAACTTTGACATAACTCGAATATTTTCAAAATCATTATGCTTTATATGTGATTTTTACAAAAATTTACAGTAATTTCATTTGAAAATTTTAAAATTTATTCTGAAAATTGTCATTTAAAGAGATAACAGTTAAACAGTTTTACTTATTACTCTGTAAATTTAACTTGTCATTTAAATTGCTACAATAGTATTAATAGTATTATAAATTATTTGCCTTATCGTTTGTAACGCTAAGCAATAATGGTCTGAGATAGATGTAAGTATATGTGGACGTAAGTATATGTTTTGATAAGTATAATAGTAAGTATATGTTATGTTTCGAATTAACCATGTGTGTTTGTGAGTCCATCTGTCAGTCCGTCCCTTCGATAGCTCAAAAACTAATTAAGCTAACCTCACCAAATTTTTACAAAATATGTTTTTAATAGTAAATGCCGGACCCCATTTAAATTGAATATAATAATGATAGTGGTTGTGGTAACTGCCGTACAAGTATATTATCGGATATTATCATTGTTGTGATAAAAGTCGTTGAAATTCCTTGATTCCTTGTGGTAGCCCCTGTACGACTATACAATAGTTGTTTGATTATATTTAAATTCCGTATGCAAACGTAAGTTCGAAAGGTTTCATATAACCAATAGCATAAAAAGTTCATACGCCGGGTATCACAGAGCTGATAGACTCTATTTTTTCTCGTATAATATTTCATTTTATCTCCCATTCAATATAATTTTCTATTTTTATTTACATTAAATTTTTCTAACAAAAATAATAAAACAATCAACGATACTGTAGCGCCATACTCTGTACAAATTTTTCGACGGCTGTACTGTACTTATATGTAACTGTATATATTATTATTATATTAATTTTCAATATTAATATACTTTTATATTTTAACTAAAAATGAAAAAAATGAAAAACATTTTTAAATAGCCTTCATGCCAAAAAAAATTCAACAATTTTGCAAAAAAAACAAAACTGTCCTTTGAAATGAAATTGTGTGAAAAATTTAATTCCCAATGACTTAAAAACTATTTTAATTTTTTTTTATTCCTTTGATACTTTAATTCTTTATTTCCAAAAAAAATAAACAAAAAAGTAAAAAATCAACTGCACTATAAAAAAGAAATAAACTTTATTTTTCTCCAACGATTTTCTAATACAAAAACCAAACAAATTCCTTGTGTCCTGGTACACATTGAAATATTGACAATAACATTGTAGCTATGCAGGTATAAGAGTTTTCTACATTTCTGTCATATTCACTATGTTAATAAGGGCGACTCTTATATATTTTGTAAAGTATAAATTTATATATACATATATCTAGTTTATTCAGGTGAGAAAAGTTACATTTTTAGAAAATTTAAAAATAGAAAAATTGCATTTCATTCGCTTAATTGTACCTGCACACTGTATACTGCACAAGAAATACAAAGCTGTATTCTTTACAACAATAACGCGCCGACATATACCAAAATACATTTTCCTAAATAAAAATGTTCAAGTCCTATATTCTTATTGTTAGACGACTTATATTCATTCATCTGTATAGGTTCTGTGTTCTTTTAGCATTTAAGAACTCTTACATATTTGAAAATATCCTTGGAGATTGTTTTTTTTTTAAACTCAAACTATGTATGTATGGATATATGCAGTTAAATTTAAACTTTGCATTCTATATACATAGCTATCTATGAAAAATGAAAGAGAGAATTCTTTTTTTTGATTAAAAAAAATTTCAACTTTGCTGTTCACTATGATTAAGATTAATGATTTTTAAAGTAAAGCGAACTAGCTTGTTTCATACGAAAAATGAAATTGCAATTTTACTATAAAAGTAAGCTAGTAGTTGAGATAAATGAAAAATCTGAATACAGGGATGCAAAGGAATAACAAGAATTTGAAAATAAAAACTATAGTATATGGTAATAGAAACTATCTATGTGTGTATATACATTTTAAATCTGTCACATTTTTAGGATTTGAAACAATTCTAATGAAAAATTTTAGAAAATAGAAATATTCACAAAATAAAATAAAAAATCGTGAATAATTGGAAAAGGAAAGAAAAAAAAATTTTTTTTTTTGTTATACTTTGTTGCGCTCTTAGGAAATTGATTTTGAAAGTAAATTTCCGATTTATTTTGTAGTTTATATGCAATTTTTGCTGAATAAATTTATAAAGTGCTTGCATACATACAAGGTTTTTTAAATCTTTATTAACAGCTATTGCAATGGTATTATAAATTTGTCATATATTAACAAGAGAAGTTTATAAGAGAATATTAATAAGCGATTAATAAAGAGAAGTATATTAATAAAAATTAAGGATGCAAAACAAAATGTCGAAATTAGAAAAACGCCTAGCTACAAGACAAGTGTTATAATATCAGTATCACAGTGTGATAAAATGAGTGTCAGTATTATTTTAAATTGCGTCAGATGGCTCTAAAATTTCAACATAAATAATCTTAATTAAGGCGTACAGCTTAGCTCAGAAACAGAATATTTTATAGGATGAAACGAGTTCGAAAAAATTGGCGAAAAATAAAATATACGAGTATTCGGAATTATTGAATTTCATTTAATTTTTTACATATGATAAACTTAAGAATATAAGCCAGGGTTTTGAGACTATTAGGCTCATAATGTTTTTTTCCGAAAGCTGCCTTCTTTTTTTTCTTTTTAACAAAATGCATGGACATGTAGAAATAATAAAATTTTGTAATTCGAACCATTCCGCAGAATGCATGCTCCTATATTCAATACAATATTGAATTTCTCTCAAAGTTCGTTGAGTTCAATGTAAAATAGTATTTTTATATCTTTTTTCCTTTTACTAACTAATTTATTTGAAAATAAAACTCCAAATTTAATTTTCAACACTCAATTAGATCAGAATAGATTAATTCAATCACGGTTACAATTTGGATATTTGAATTTTTTTTTTAAATTTTAAAAGTGGTGTGAAAGAAGGTAAAAAGCGGTATTTTTTGCACCCTTATGGATGAGATTGCTTAATAGAACTAAATTAAAATTTTTGTTCTGATTTAAAATTTTTATCTGCTTTTTGTTTTTTTTTTCTGTTTATTTAGCTTAGTTTTAATTGCTTGCATTTAATAAATTTAATTCTTATTGAGCTCCTCCTGAATAATTCATGAATATCACATATTGTTAAGATCTTAAGATCTATTATGGTATAGTAGTGAATACGAAAATTTGTCCAAATATTCTATTAATTTTCCTTTGCAACTTTACAGTTTAAATGCAGTAAAACACACAATATTTAATTATGGTCTTCGTTTTATATCACTAATGAACTTGCCTACAATTTGCAATAACAAGGGGGTTCTAGCTTACAGTGAAGAATTCAAAAGTTTTATCTTAGCTTGAAGTGAAAATTCATTCCAAAAGAACCTGTGACACATACACACAAATACGCACAATTATATTTTTTTAAAAGAATTTTTTTATTATACAAATTAAGAAGATTTTCTATTAAATTGAATTCCACAATCAGCCATCGCCTCAACTACGTTAGACGTTTATTATAATGATTGTATATTTGTAAAGTAATTTGAAAATTATTTTGTTCGATGCCTTCTTAATTTATTAAAACGTTAACTTAAAAATATTTATGTATCTAAATTAGATGCATAAAATAATAATATCGCTGTACTGGATTTAAAAAATTCAGAAACAATCGAATTCAATTATAAGCTAATAAATCGTGTTTTAATGCTATTAATTAATAATATAATTTATAATTTTCCAATGATACTCTAAAAATCTCATTTTTCATTGCATAATTTCAAAACTTTTATGAATTTGAAATGCCGATATTAAATAATGATAAATACAGGATCAATGAAATACTATCTAAGAAAATACAAGAAGAGTAATGAGAATTTTGAGAATTTTATTTTAATAAACAAGACTCTTCAATATTATATAAGAAAATGATATTGATTATTTCAAATTTAGCGGGGATAAATAAAATTTTAAAAAATTTTGAAGAAAGTTGCTTTAAAACTGGTGATGGCTCCTTTTATTGACAATATTCATAATTATTGTATTTAACTTTTGTCGTGCAGAAGAAATCTAATGAAACTCACAAATCCAATTATCACAAATTATCAGAAATTCTAATTATTTTGCAAAAAAATTTGTTTTTGTAATTTATATAATATTATAATTTTCATATTGCGTACATGTACATATAGAGATATATTTATAAGTACATTCATTGCCTGCATCCTTTTTTTTGTGTCAGTAAGATTGTAGTTAATTTTTATATTCTAATCACGAACATATCTTTTTTGTTTTTGATTTCATTCAAAAATTATCTACCTAAGGGTTTTATTTTCCTGTACCCAATGTCTTTAAGTTATATACTATAATATAGGTTAAGGACATTTTCGATCGTACTCTTATTTTCGAGATGGGCATTTATTATGAAATTTTATTTTTACATTAGTTAATTCTCATAAAATAATTTGCCTCTTTGCCTCATTGTTTTTTTCTATGTATATTATAACTGCTGCTCTCATTGTCTTTTATCATGCAGCAACACAGTTTCATTTTCATACATTTTACAAAATGACAATTTTTTTTATATATTCTGGTTCATCTTATCTTTTATGTGTGTATAAAAATATATTTTTCTTAAACCATCCAGAACAAAATAAAATCAAATAAAATGCTTGAAGACATTTAAAATGGAAACTTTAGAGATAAACAAGAAAAAATATAAGAAAATTTAAAGTTGGCCAATATAACAAGGACCTCATAAAAAACAAGTTATAAAGTGATTTATCGTATATGATATCATTTGTATGTTTGAATACTTGTATAAATGGTTTACGTTTTTTGTTTACATTTTACTCAATATGTCTCTGTTGTTCACAACAATGCAAATTTTATAGTTACAATAAATTTTATTAAACTATGCCAATCATACTATAGGCTAATATTTAAAATAATATTTAAGTCTTGTTAATAAATATTATTAGCTATTCTAGGCCAAATTAAAATTAATCCGGAATAACTTAAAGGTATATTCCAATTAATTGGAAAAAGAGAGAATATGCTGCTTCTTTTAAGAGTTTTGTTATATGCAGTTTTAATTTTTATAATATAAGTGTCCTTAATATATTCAAAATTTAATTATAAATGAGGCAACACTAGTTGAATTAAATTAAAGTAAAATGAAAAAAAACCCATATAAAATATACATAATTGATACCACATAAACCTGAGATTGAACTTAACAAAACTGATCAACGAGTGAACCCATATTAATTTTAAACTCACGCTTACAATTTTACGCACACACTTGCGAAGAATTTCATTTTTAGACTGAGAATAATTTGCGAATTTTAAAAAAAGCCAATTAATTTTAAATCTGGTTTTATATACTACTGACATCTGACAGTACCATAGCTAAACTTCTTTTTCTTAATTTAGTGTGTTGCAAGTGAATAAAGACAATTTTAATATATACTCTTGAAATTTATATGGGGTAGTATAATAAAGAAATAAGGATAAAATGGAAATGTTTTTTTTTATTTTTTTTTTCTAAATATCATTAAAATATATGGTTGTATATGTATGTGTGGTGTTGTCACAAAAGGAAGATTGTAGATAAGAGTGGTAATAATATGTTTTACAATATTATCGTTTCTCAAAATCTATTGCAGAAATATTTGAAAAAGTAGAGTGATTTTCAAATTTTTCATCTTTGTAAAAAAATAGAAAATTAAAACTGTTAAAGTATAAAAAGCATTTGAAAATAAAAAAAATTGGTTTGTCCCTCTTTTTGTTGCAAAATTTTCAGCATTTAAGGGAAAAATTACCCATTTTGCCCTTAATTCTAGCATGTGATTACAAAATTTCTTTTACTTTTCGTGATGGAAAATGAAACTTTTTAAACAATTAACTTTCATGAATAATACTTTTATGAAAAACGAAACTAATTTGTTAATTATCTTCGCGAATTCCTCAGAAACTTAGGCACATGTATAAATTAAGTATGAAAACTAATGGAGCTAGTGTAAATTAAAAGCTATGTCAGTACATCTTTTAATATTAAACTTCATTATGTATTTAAATGCAAGTCGAATAGTCGTTTAAATAATCTTTATAGATATGCTTAAAATGATCATACATATTTGAAAACCACTGATTTAAAAGTGTTACAGTCTCTAGCACTCCAAAAGGAATATGTATTTTTCATGCCGCAAAATGTCTAAAAATTCCCTTTCAGTTACTTCAATATTCGAAGCTTTGAATTTATTGTATTGATTCAAAAATCCTGAAATAAGAAAGTAATAAACTAGTAGTTGAAACTCTTAAATAGTTTTTTAAGGAAATGCGCTTTTTAATAAAACACTTATTTATCTTGAATTCGTTATCTTTGAATTTCTTGTTAGCGAATTGATTTGCTTGTTTGTCGTGTTTAACAAAATTTACATTCTAAAGATTTTGTTGTTTAAAATTAAGAAAAGAAAACAATAAAAAGACAAAAAAAAGAAAAAAGAAAATATCGTAAAAAAAGTGTCAATCTCAGAATACGTGAATTGGAAACTTTTTGTTAAGGTTTTCCGGAAACGAATGAAATTAATTTTTCTGAAATTGAAGTAAAAAAACAGAACAAAAAGCGGAAAGGATGTTGTGATATTTTCAGTTCAAATAAAATTTTTGTGACGGTGTTTGCTCTCCTTTTTGTTTTATTTTTTTTTTTAATTATTATTGTTATTTTTGCTCTTTTGTTTCTTCTTTTTTTTTTGTCATCAATAATTTATTAGGAAAGTTTCTTTGATTTGATAAATATGTCGACAATTTTTTGATTTATTGTAAATTTAGATTTACTGAAATAATATGTCACTTCTGTTTGAACGCTTCATTAAAATTTTGGAATTTAAAATTTAGAATTCGATTTGCTTTGTTTTTATTAAAACAAAAAAAATATAGCCAATTTGATTTATCTTCAGGTTTTCTGAAATAAAAATCTTAATCTTTTATTTATTCGTAAAACAGTTGTTTTTTTTATAAATCCATATTGGGTGTGTTTAAAAAAAAAATTGGAAACTTTATTTTTTCAGGCTACTGAAATTGTCGAAAATATTTACTTTTATGTGTTTTTAAGGATATTGGATTTAAAGTGAAAAAATTCCATTTATTTTTCCATTCAATAACGTTAATTTCTGTTGGATGTCTGCTTTGTATATGAATTAAGGATCTAAAACGCCTTTTAAATGTGATTTGGCAAATCTCAAATCAATAGCTTGTATAATGTATAGAACAAGAAAAGTTTACGACTAAAAACATTGTTAAATTTTGATTCCTGCAAAGTGGAATCCGAATATTGTTTAGAATTTTTTGTATTTGGCTTAGTTCTTGGAATATTGTTATTCCTCTATGGTATTATCTAACAAAAGACGTTTGTGATTGGAAAATTCTAGATAAAATATTCTCGAAATACTGTCTGAAATAGACTCCTTAATGCAGAGAGTTAATTTAGGAAAATTATTTGCAGTCTAGTTTCTCAAAATATAATTCTAACCAGAAAACTAAACTTTTAAAATCATAAGTTTGATAATACATATTATATTCAAATTAGAAAGTCTAAAATTTGCCAGATATTGTTAAATTTACAATAAAAAATTTTTCCAAAAAAAATTGTATTGACCAATGGTAGCTAGCCTATAAATAATATAAAATTAAATTAAGATTTTTTCAAGTGTAACATTACTTTTATATTTATATACTCGAAATGTTTATATTTAGGTACTCTAAATTTTATTATTTTTGTATATGAATCTTAAAAACAAAGAAAAAAAAAGTTTTTAATTTCAATAGAAAAAAAAGAGTTTTTAATTAAAAATTAATCAAAACAAATAACTGAATATTATCCTTTAATTCTCGAATATTCTTTTAATATACACATATTACATATATATACACTTAAATTTTCTTATTATAAATTTCTTCTCCTTTGATTCTGTCTATACACTTATAATATAAAATTTATACATGTATACTTATATTTTATGTGTAAATATAATTGTAATAGAAAAAGTGAATATATAGGTTATGTTTAAATTTCCGGAAAAATTTTCTTCTGATCATTTCAGAATCCATTAATTTTATATAATGTAGAGAAAAAAAGTTTTTAGAACATAATAGAAAAATAATATTTAATGTAGTTGTTATACACGTATATAAGTTTATTTAGGTCTTTTTCTTTAATATTTTACCTTATATAAAAGAGCTTTAAAAAACTATAGCACAATATACTTTATGCATAAAAAAATATAACCAATATGCACACGCAAAATTTAAATGAGCGATCACTTAACTCGTCTTTTACACCTTGTTAATTTTTCAAAATTAAGATTCTAAGACTTTCGAGTTAATTTGCTGAATTTGTGAACATTCGATTTTGTGACTTGGTCAGTTTTTTGTATGTTTGCTAAGGATATATACTAATATCCTTGATTTTATTTCTTTATTAATTCTTGTATATTTGGTTAACATTTTCAGTTTGTAATTTGCACAAAAAATTCTGAAACAAAATATATGAAATTTACTAGAGTAAAAAATTAATTTACTTCTTTATACCTAACCTAGTACAACATGGACAATAAATTAAAAAATTGCTCTCAAAAAATATACTCCATATTTTATTTATAGCGGAAATGTAAAAAAATTTATTAACTCTCTAATAATATCTCTCTTCATTCCTATGTGAATTTTGAACGCTTAAAATTTAATTTATCTATGTATACGTACATATTATGAAAAATAATTCTCATCCCACAATTAACTAATATTTTAATTTTAATTTTTATACCCGTACGAACGTATGTTCGAAGGGTATACTAAATTTGCCTTACCGTTTGTAACGCTAAGAAATAACGGTCTTAGATATAGACTCAAGTGTATGTTTTTGATCAGCGTCAAATTCTGAGTTGATTTAGCTTTGTCTGTCCGTCCGTCCGTCCGTCCGTCCGTCCGTCCGTCCGTCCGTCCGTCCGTCCGTCCGTCCCAACGATAACTCAAAAACTAATTGAGCTAAGTTCACCAAATTTAAGTTCACAAATGATTTATTGTAGTAAGTGCCAGAACCCTATTTAAATTGGACATGATCGGGGTACCGGTTCGGGTAGCTGCCATACAACTTCAAAATTTATTTGGCTATATCTCAGAAACTATAAAAGTTGTGGTATTGAAATTTCACACAAGCGAATATATTAGTAGGGCCAATGTGTCTCATGAAAGCCGTTGAAATTACTTGGCTCCTTCTGGTACCTGCCATACAACTTCAAAAGTTATTTGACTATATCTCAGAAACTAAATAAGCTATGGTATTGAAATTTCATACAAACGATTATATTAGTAGGGCCAATATGTCCCATAAAAGTCGATGAAATTTCTGGGCTCCATCTGGTACCTGCCATACAACTTCAAAATTTATTTGGCTATATCTCAGAAACTATAAAAGTTATGGTATTGAAATTTCATACAAACGAATATATTAGTAGGGCCAATGTGTATGATAAAATTCGTTAAAATTTCTTTGCTCTTTCTGGTAGCTGCCGTACAACTTAAATAGTAGCTTGGCACACACAGTATTTTGAAAAACTCACAGTACTGAAATTTTGCATAAATTAATATGGTAATACGGGAACTTAAAGTCATAGTCTGTCCCATAGTCAGTTATGGCATCTTTATTCGCACATAGGATAACAAATTCGTACGGGTATCACAGAGTTGACAAGGTCAACTCTATTTTTTTTCTCGTTTTTTCTTGTTTCTGTGGCTAAATTAAATATAACAGAAAGGAAAAAGAAAAAAAAATCCCTGCATTTTATGGTCCGCATATTATAAGCAACTCAAATAAAATATATAAAACAAAATTTTATTTAAGGACGAAAAAACATGTGTGTTCGTAATAATTTTCAGGACTTTTTTGTGCAGACTCATTTCGATACATACGATTTTCTTTTTCGTACATAATAATTAATTCAGGACATAAAATAATCGGAAGGTAAATGTATTTTTGTTATATTTTTCTGTAATTTCGAAAAAGCTTTTATTTTTTATTCTTTAAGTTTGCAGAATTGCTAATAAATTATTGTTATACCAAAGGTATTATAGCTTTATAACATGTTTTGAAATACCCTGTCGTGCTTAGTAAGAAAATCACTACTTTCAATCATATAATGTGAATATAATACTAATGATACTATTCATCTATTTTTATTACGCCTAATTTCTGAATACCATAATTGAAGTTTTCAAAATGACACTTGATTTTTTCCGAAGTATGTAGTTTTTGTGCAGTAGGTACTAAAACTCGTTTTTCTAGTTTTGTTTCCAGGTTTTGAACCAAAGCAGATTGTTTGATTTGTACAGGATTGTAGTTAAAATGTAATAAACATAGAAATATAAGCATTTATCGCTTAGACTTATGAACGAAGGGTTTACTACTAAATTGAATAAGTTATTTAAAAAATTATTTGTATGAGTGTATACATGGACTTACTTAAAATGTTGCTTTTGGTTAAAGAGTACGTAAGGAATAGTTGTGAACTTTAATGGCAAGAGAAACCTTTTTACTTTGTGGTTAGAGGTATTGGATTCCCCCTTCGTATATTCGAGAAAATTAGGATTTCATTAATTTTTGAATACTTTTAGGAGCATAATCTTTTTGCATACTTTTGGGAGATTTG
The DNA here is from genome assembly GCF_029603195.1 of Condylostylus longicornis. Lineage (NCBI taxonomy): Eukaryota > Metazoa > Arthropoda > Insecta > Diptera > Dolichopodidae > Condylostylus > Condylostylus longicornis. The sequence continues at coordinate 12,126,223 of NW_026577973.1, read as the reverse complement.
TTTTTTGTAATTTACTAAGAGTAAAATAGTAATGTACAATTTGGTTTTCATAGTTTTTTCAAGTGATATCCCATATAACAGGAAAATAATTTATTTGAAACTCATTTTGCAATTGAAACTTATTTACTACGGTAGATAACTTTAAAATACGCGTTAACCTACACAAATCCTTGGAAAAAATTCCTAAATATTAAATTGATTTTAGTATCCCTTTTTTCTTACTTTATTAAACTGCTGTTTTTCTTCGAAATATACAGGCATTCCTTATAGCTATACACATGTACATAGCTATGCAAATTTACGTAAACATTTGTAGTAAAAGCTTTTTTTAGTTTGTTGTTTTTGGAACCAATTTTCGAAAATTATTTTTATACCCACATACGTATATTATTATATGTGTATGCATGGCCTTGAAAAAACTACTACCAATCCAATAAAAAAAAAATAAAAAACCAAAAAAATTTAATGAAATATTTGACTTTTCAGGCGAATTTTTTTGTTAAAGTTAAGATGTAAAAAAAATATCTTTTATTTTTTGTTATAGACTTGTGCTATTATCCTTTGATAATCACGTTTTCGACATGAACATGAACATTGAATATGTACACAAAATATATAGTGAAGCGGTGAGTGAGTGTGTATTGTATGCGAAGATTTAAGTAAGAGTGCATATATTAAATGAAAATCTCAGAGTATGATGAGTTTCTTTTATATATAAAGAAACCTGTCAGGACTGTCAAATCATATTCATGTTGTGTAGAAAATTTATACCTATATATGGTTTCGTTTTGAAAATTTTTTATCCATCAAGACAAAAATGAGTATATGGGATCTTATGTATATTTATTGGTATAATTTTGTATATCTACATATAAATTTGTATTTTCATATGTACAATTAAAACTGTCTATCTTATAGTACTTGCTATTGTATACTTGCTGGTATATACATATATAACCACTTATTTACACTTGTAAGTATGTCGATATATTTAATATAAAAAGAGAAACAAACACAAAATTCAAAAATTTACATTTCGAAATTCGAATTAAATTATCATTGTGCGTATTTTTATGTGAATTTTTGGTTTTTGGTAATTAATTTGTAAGATTTTTTCGATATGAAATTTGTTAACAATGTTCTTATTTAAATAATTAATCCAAAATAACTGTAAGTAATATAGTGTAATCTTTACCAAACTTATTCTTTTAAAAATCACGCATTTTCACTTAAAATTTTAAATTTAAAGGAGCTTACATTTGTAGTGGAATTTTTTGGTATCAATGATAATAGCAAATCACTGCACTTGACCATTGGTGTAGTGAGTACGGCACCAGTTCTTTAACCGAAGGGTCTTATATTTAACCCCAGTCAGGTAATTAGTATATATAGTATTTAACCCCTAGTCAGAAAATTAGAATACAATTTTCAAATACCTATAATACTCGATATTAAAAAAGCTGAGAAAAATAAACAATAAAATATCAATAACCTTAAATATTTAATATAAAGTAAAAAACTACGGCAGGCTAGTAACCTAACTAGTTAAAAACTCTATGAAGCGATGGAACTGGTGATAGATAGCAAGCACTAACCTTTATGCTCCTCCTAGGAGTAAAGGGGGAAAAAAATTATAACAGATCAATGACTTTCCTCGTACTTAATCATTGAAATATAATTTTGCATAAGTTTAGGGGATGTGTTTGTGTGGGAACTTGGAATTTGGAAAATTTACAGAAGAAAGAATATAATATTAACATTAAAATTCCATTGCCATCAAATTTATCTACAAGATCTAAGAGCATATACTTTTGAACCAAAAGTTGAGTAAAATGCTTCCTTTTATAAAAGCCTATTGAAACTTAAATTGTCGAAAAGATAATCGCACAAAATTTGATAATTTGCAAATTTTTATAGTCTTATAGCTTGTGAATTGCAGAAGGTGCAAAAAAATACTGGAAACACCCCACAATCGTGGTATAAAATTATTAGAATGAAGAATTATAGAATGAGTTTGATTATAAGAAAGCGTAAAGTAATCGGAAACTTTTTTTGGAAAATACACAGGATATTCTAAACAAATAATTAAAACAAAATTTTAATAACACGTATAATATGGAAGTCTAATGTCTGTCGCCGGATAAAATCTTTATTTTAATTTTAATTTATTAAATTTTTTTTGCGAATTCAAGTAAAGAGAAGAAACATAATAAATTGCATAACATTTATATCTGCAAATTGATACGGTAAATGTTTTGTTTATAAAAAATAAAAAAAAGAATAAGAAAAAAATAAAAATAATATCATCTAAAATTATATATGAAAATCGCTAAAAGTCACGTATGACCTCACAATATCAATATTATTTTATTATAGGATGAGGTCCTCTTTTCTAAAATAATATTGCAATAAATATGTACACATACAGTATACCCTTAAAATTAGTAATATCTGCTTTATATGTATGTATGTATGTATGTGTATTAGTATGTGTATGTCAACATTTTTCTATTAAATTTTAATATTTACAATATAATGCAGCTCCTAGCATTCTATCGATATAATAAAACAAATCCATATGTATACAGACACACATTCATTATTCGTAAACTATAAAAATGTAGTCCAATATACTTTAATTTTTCATGGAATATTTCAGTGTGTGTGTGTGTTATATAATGTGTCTCTTCAAAAACAATAATAAGAACAACATATTTTTTTTTTTATTTAGATCAATCACATACTTGAAGTTCTATTAAGGTTATCCGCACATAATCAAAGTATAAAAACCACAATGGAATAAAATATTCTTGTTCAGAGTTGATCTTGATTATAATAGATTTGGGCTATCATTAAAACGATATGCGTATTATAATTAGAATATTAGTAATTAATAAAAAAAAGAAATTGTATATATTTTTAAGCTGAAATTTTAATTATTCTATTTTCTGTCATGTGCTTCGACAGTAAATAGAATACATAATTTAACAGCAACGGCCTGAACCTCTTTTAGAAAGAATTGAATAAGGTGATAATTATAAATTATATTTACGTTTAAATTGAATGTTCAAGCAATATATCGAAAGTGAAGGACAAAGATATGCTAAGTAACAAATTTTTCAAATTGTCTTTTCAAACACCAATGCAAATTATAAAATGCCCCTTTTGTGTGGCATAAACTTCAGTACTGTAGGATTAGTTTGCGAGATTTGTGTGGTTGAAATAGGCTAAGTGCAAGTTTGATCTACTAAAAGAAGGCTAAGTCCTTTCTTTTTTGCGTTCGGTTTAAGTTTTAACACATTTTCAATCATCGACCTTTTAGTAACCTCTAACAAATTTTTCAATATATCCTTCAGATTAAGCTTTATTTTGGAGCGATAATATATTTATTCTCTCTTCTACTATACAATGAATTGCTTTGGCCATTCCCAATTGATATTTTACATAACATTTTTTATATTGACTACATAAGAATATTTGAAGAAAAATCTTTTCGCGTTATATTTTAATTATTAGTATTACTTTACAGACCGCTTAAAATATGAAATTTATGTCGTGGAATAATTGTATTCATTACGTAGAGTACGAACATCGCTTTTCCTCACATATTGTTACTTTTAATTTTTTCAAACAATAGTGATATCGAAATGTAATTTAAAATCAGTTTAGTGACCGATTATATCGCAGGTCGTTTTATATTTATGACCATCACGGTTTATATATTAATTTTCTGCTATAACCTCCAAATATGGCAGTATTATAATATTGTAAAAATATTTTTAAACTTTAAACTTTAAAAGCTCAGATAAATTTTTTTTTGATATAAGGCATTGACAGTTAAAAATTAATCAGAAAAATCAGGAAATTTGAAAAAAACTAGAAATATCTAAAATTTTTTATAGAAAATTTTTACCTTTCTCCTCCCTCTAAAAGTTATAGCCCCCCAAAACCATAAAAATGTGATTTTTTACCAACTCATTGTAGCGAAACCAAAAAAAATCTAGTGGCTGGCTTCTTCTTTCGCGACTTACCATATTTGGATTTCAAAATGATAAAATGACCGTTATCTAAAATTTGTTTCTTCAAGTTTTTGATATCATTTTTCTTCTTAGTTTTTAGACACTAATAAAATATATTTAGTCCATATTTCGAGAAGAAAATTTTTTTTCAACCTACATTCCCATTTCAAGTTATCGTTCCTTAAAATGTGTAAAATTGTTGGAATATTATGAATTGCCGAAACCTTATTTCCGAAACTGTAAGTCATTAAAAAATATAATTACTTTTTCTTCATTCACACAATTAACCTTTAAATTCTAACATTACGTTACCGCTTCTTTCAAAAATTTTTTTTGCCTCATCCTAAACGTATGCAATATTTGAAATTTTTTCAAAGGAAAATTAAAGTAATTTTAACAATGTAGGACATAGCCAGATTGTTCGTAGAAGCATTATTTTTTACTTGTTGGAGGGAAAAGTGGTTGCATTGCAAGCCATTGATTTGGCTCAACTAAATTTAATTATTCGAAATTAATAAAATTTTTAAATTAAGTCAAAATTTTTTTTTTGATAAAAAACTGGAAAACTATTTTAGAATAACATCTAGATATAAAATTTTTTAGATTTGATTAGAAGTTTTGGTACAGCGAGCTAAAATCCTACTTAAGTCTCAAAAGTCACGTTATGGTTGATTGTTTTCTTTCAATTTTCCTTAACTTTGTTTTTTTTTTTGCTTTTTCTTTTTTTTTTTTCAATGTATCTATTTGGTTTTATTTTTATCATCCGTTTTTTTTTCTTTTTTGTGGTACATTAATGAAATTCATTGCGTCACGTCCGTCGTTATTGTAGAGATGTTAGTATATTTTATATGCTGCCATTATGTACTTGCTTTTATGTAAATATTAAAAATTTTTGATGTTATTTATACATGCATAAAGACATTGTTTCAAAGTTTGTATGTATTTATGTAGATTATATACTAAAATATTATTATATTATATAACATGTAGAGTCAAAATGAATAATATGATCTTCAAGGATGTTAATGCATATATATATGCACATTATATATGTATATGTGTGATGATTTTCCAAATTAAACGAAAACTTTGGATTTTCAATTACATTCTTTAGTTTCAGTTTTCCTTTTCTTTTTATTTTTTTTGCCTAATTTTTATATTTTCAAACATAGAAATTATACTAACAAAATATATTTTTGATAACTTTTAAATAATATTCTTGTATGTATGTATATACTGAATAAAAATAACATAATCACGTAGTTCTGTTATTGTTATTATTGATTACTTACTTATAATTTTATTAACAACTCTCAGAAAACTTGGTGAATTTTTTGTTTGTTCTATTCTTTTTTATTTTATAAGATTTATAATGCATAATAGCAAATTATTAACTTAATCAAGAGAAATGATTATCAGTAAATTGTTTAATATAAATATAGATTATTCGATACCCTCTTCTACCTAAGTTTTTATGATCTGCATATAGACATAATAATGGAAGATACATGAACCGAATAAATAACGAGAGGAAAATCAGTTCAGTAAAACTTGAAACCGATTGAATTACACCCTACATCATGATAATTATTGATAATAAAACTGAATTTGAAATATTAATTAAGGTAAGTTTTTGTGATTGTAAGAATCAGTCGGTTAAGATTTTCTACAGAAATATAAAATTAAATACTTGAAAAAATTATAAGAGTTGCTGATTATAATTTCGATTTTTGGTTTTGAGTTACTTGCGGTCGGATGTGTGAGTAGAAAACAACGTACAATTTTAAGCGTTTACTTTTGACGACTCCTTCAAGGGGTTTTAAAGTTATTCATACCAAAGTTAATGTACTTTTTACTAAGATATAGGGTATAAAAATGAAAGATATTGCTATAGTTATTAAAGACAAAGTATATATCTCACTAAGATGGAAACGGAAAAAGTGAAAGAGAGAAAAAGAGATTGTGTTCTCAATACTGGCAAAAAGTGATAATTAGGGACTGAAACTGTCAAAAATTTCATAAACTTTTCTAACACGTTTAATTGAAAGAAAACAATTTAGATGATTCTTTTTTTGCGAATTATTAGAAAATAATTTTCTAATTCTTTTTTTTTCAGTTGAAGGAGCTAAGTTTAGTTAAAAGGAAAACAAAAAATATAGAATTAATAAATTCAACTGATATACAAATACATAAACATATACTTTTTTAAGTTAATGTGAAATAAACCGAAATGTTAAAGTAATATCGGCAATTAACTGCAACTTACTCAAATTGTGTAAGAAATAATTTGTAAAAAATATAAGAGATCGTATAGGCAATCAAGATTTTTTAGGCAGAAATATTAAATAATAAGAAATGTACGTTCGGCTCAAATTATATAAATTTTTTTAATATAGTATTCATGTTACAAATTTTTTCGGCTTTTATCATGTTCGTGTTAAAATTTTGTGACGTAGGTATATCTAAAAATCAATAAAATTAAAGTTTTGGAAATTTTGTGCCGAAAAATTTCTTTGTGAGCAAAAATACTTAAACCCAGTTCTAACTTCAATTAGAATAATTCAACAATTAAAAATAAATATTAATAACTGAACAAGTAAAGCTTACCGTTAGATTTTCATTTGGGTATTTAAGATGTTAACCTTGCTGTCCTTGGATTGCGTTTGAGTATTTCAAATTTTTAAATTTTGTAAAGAATTTATTTCAATTTAATGTTAATTACACTTGCATACATAATCAAAATTAGATCAAACAATTCATAATCCAAATATATACATTAGTAACAATGTGATTCCATTGAGTCGGAAATACTATACGTAATAACTAAATTTTAAGGAAATGCGCTTATTTTAACACTTGCGCTTATCTTAATTTTATTACTAAGCTGCTTGAATCAATTAAATTTCAATATTATTCTTTTTGACGTATAAGTTTTGAATTAAATATGAAAATTTTAAAATTTAATAAATTTAAATGCATCATTTGATATGATGGCATAAGTTTTAATTATAATTCAATTCCAATATGCATAGATATGAAAAGTTATGAGATTATAAATTTGAATTTGAGCAAAATATATTCGTGACAATGAAACAATCATAAAGTATATCGAATGATGCATTCACAAGGAAAAAATTTATAATTACACTTTCACCACAAATGTGGGTGTTGTTATGTGGTATCAATGGTTTTTTGTAAATAAATGATACATGCATGCATTATACGTCCTGAATGTTCAGCATATTTAAATCAATGGAATTATGATCAATCTTGCAACGTAATCTGCAATAATTATATTGATGAAAATTTCATTTAGTACTACCATGATATTGATGAATAAATTACTATGATCTTACAAGTCTGATGTCAAAATAACCTATAGCTTGCCCCATGAATTTAATTTCAAATTTTTTTTTTTAAAACTCATTTTCTTGTGTTATAATCGATAATTCGGAAAAAGTCTCATTTTGGAATATCCTTAATCTGTCCTGTTCTGAAATTTAAAAAGTTATTTATTCTTATCCGACTTCATTCTGCATTTGGAAAATTTGTAAATTCTGTGACAAATTTCTCAAATCGAACTTTAATTCACTCATAAGAACCCCAAATAATTGAATTTTATTTGGCTACATTTTTCTTGAAATATTAATTAATTATAAAAAAATTTACCACCTTCAACAAAATATACATAGATACTTAGAGATGTATGTTTAAACCTGATTCTGTTATAAATAACAATTTATTTAATTAATAAGTTTCAAAATTGATTTTTCGTATAACTGCAATGCGAGGTCAATTTTATTATTTCATTGCGATTGCCAAGTTTGTAAATTTTGCTCTCTTCTGAAGTTTTTAAATCCAATATTAAAAACTCGTAAATTATTAAATAAAAATAAAATTTACCATAAATGCACATAATGGTCGCATGCTGTCTGAAATAATAATTGTATTGTCCAAAAAATTTAATTAAAAAATATTATTTCATATCGGATTTTAATTAAATAAAATGTATTTTAAAAGTAGGGAATGTGTTTTGTCAAAAATGGAAATTCTGTCAAAAAGAGAAATTCATACAAAAATAGTTACTAATAATTTTATAAGAATATTTCGTGTGAACAAAAATATTATTTCCTTTTTTTCCTTTTCCACTCCTATGAGGAGCACAGGGCTAGTGCGTGATGTCCCAAACATCCGGTTGATGGAAATCTCCTTATGTGTAATATATAGGCTTTAGATGAATTGCATCGATTAAGATCTTTGCAAAGACATCATGTATAAATATGAAATACACAAAAACCAAAAAACAGAAAATTTAATAATATTAAAAAAATTTTTTAAAAAACAACCCCCTTGCATCAAATGTACTAAAAAGTAAAAAATAAATTTCGAATATAGGTCCAGCAAAAAGAAAGTAAAATAATTTGATTAAAAAGTTATGTTGAAAGCTGCGTAAAGATTCTTACAAAAATAAGGTTGTGAGAACCGTATAAAATATGTAGACATTTTTTTCTCCTAATCCCTTTATGTTTAAAAATTTTATGTAATAATGCAAAAATCTGATGATAATTTTCATCGATAGTTGGTCGTGTGCACAAGATTGTAAAAATGCCTTTATTTAACATTTAATAATTGGGAATTCGAAGAATTTAAAGAATTTATAAATTATAGCTCAAAAAGTTTTCGATTTCCGAGCTCTTGCACCTCCGAAAAATTTTTTCGTTAATTTTTCTAGCAATCAGTGAAATATTTCATAACTTAAAATTAGACCATTGCAATAATTCGGTTGCTAATATTTGACATACCACAAAACTGGCTCATACCATAATAATGTTAGAGGGTCATAGGATCGAGTCGAAAATAAGATGAAAGAGAGTATGGACCGACAGACATTTTTTCTAAAGATAATTTTTTTTTATATTTCTCTATCACATATAATTTTTAAAAAATCATCATAACCCTTATATCTTATTTTACTAAGAATAACATTTATGTAAGCACTGGTTAGTAAAAATTTGAGAAACATATTAGACCTTTTATAACCGCAGCATATCGCGAAGACTGCATTACATTTAGGTTCATAAATAAATTTTGCTAATCTAATTTATTCATAAACATTGCTAAATTTTCCACCTCTATTGCAAACTATTTAAAATCTACACAGTAGTTAAAAATATTCATCTCAAAGTTTTCAGTTTCTCTGTTTTTTTGCAAGATGACATTTTGAGCTTCATTAGATTTCGCAGTGATTCATTCTTGAATCTCATTGTTTTGTATTTTAAGTATGCTTACATTGCATAATATTATAATCGTACGTTTGTGGACAAAGCTTTCAATTCTGCATCCTTTCATTTTCGATAATAAATAATATGTATTTATCGAATGACAATTTAAACTTTGGTTTTTAATTTGTGACATTTGGACCTTCAGAGTTTCCTTAATATTAATAAATTAACTTTTCGATTTTTAAATATAGTATACTGTTCCTTATAGAACTCTACATTATTTTGTTGTTAATAAAGTCTAATATTAAAAAGTTAATTTTAAAAAATTTTTTGATGAATCCTTAATCAAAATGATTGAATATAAAGTAGGTAACCCTTGTAAATATTTTTATTATTATAGATCATTGACCTTTTCTTAATTGTTCATGATTCACATTATCCTTTTTCAAGAGTTTTCTCAATTTGTCTTCTTTTTTTAAGTTCCCAATTACTTCACATCATGTTATAATTATAATGTATAACTATTATATGTATTCAAATGTACCATATTTTAATTAATATAAAATAATTGTATTCAAACATAATAGACATGAAGTCCTTTTCATATATATTATACAATTTCATTGTTAAAGGATATCGTATATAATATTAATAAAAATTCTAATTGATATAATATGGGCATAAATTTTATTAAAGATTAAACTATATCAATAGACCTATTAATTTATTAAGATAAACAAAATTATATTATAAAACAAAAATCCTTTAAGGAAAATTTATGATAATTTTTAGAAAAGATCCTTTAATGCAAATATGTATTCTATTTATCATAACTTTATCAAAAACTATGTATGTATATGTAAATTATTAAAATTCAAGAAAAGAAAAATTGAGTTCATTAAAAATTTATTCAAAACATTTTACTCTAATTTAGTTTTTGTTAAATGAAAAGAAAAGGATACACAATATGAATTACATATGGGTATTTTATGTTTATTTGGTGATTAAATTTTATTTTATAAAATGAAAAAAAAAACAAAAAATGATAGAAAACCTTATAAGAGGAAAGCTTATGTTATGGTCCTTTTGATATCAAAAAGTCGAATCACATTGAAAAGAAATTTTGTGATGAATTTATAAATTTGTTATGAGAAGATTAAAATTTTTAATTGTAATTTTTACGATAAATTAAAAATTTTCTTGCTTTCTGAAAGTTAACAAAATTGTAAAACTTTTTTTAAAAACTATTATTTTAAGAAATTATTTGTGCTTGCTTAATAGTTTTTGATAAAATTGAAATTATTTAATTATTGTAATAATTTTGAGATAAAAAATAATTGTATTATCATTTAAAATTTTATATAAATTTGAATGTAAAATAGAATTTTGTCTAGAAATTTTAGTTGGTTTTACATTTTCTTTTATTAATTATTAGTAATATTAATTAATTAATCAAAAATAGTCTTTACAATACTTGTACCACGGAACTCAGTTATAAACAAGGAGTTTTCTGTAATTCTTCGGGATTATTTTCCTCTGGCAGTATAGTTTCTTAACAGTAAACGTGACGAATTACCATTTAATATCCTTGTAAATTTTTATATATTAAATTAATAATAGGAACACTCAGAAGACAGTCAGTATGGGCAGCGCCAGATTCACCATATATGCAAAGTATGCATTTACAATACGCGCCAGAAAACAGGGACGCCATTAAAAATTTTGAAAAAGATACACGAACATTTCAAAAGAAATATCTGGAAGTTTAATTCCACGGTTTTAATTCTATGATTAATTTGGCAATCAGCCTTATTATATACGAAAGTTATACCATATTAATTTATTATGCGGAATTTTATTATAACGAGAGCGGAGGGTGGGAGATGCTTTTTTCGGAAACAGTTTAGGACGCCAAACAAGCTAGAACCGGGCCTGAGTATAGGTCAGGCAATATTGATTTTAAAGTTCCATACAAAAAAAAAATTATTCTATACAAAGAAATTGTTTAAACAAAATTGTTTTTGTAAAATCACAACATCTATAAGTCATACAAATCTATTTGCAAGTCTATTTGTCTTCTGAGTTCTTTGCTAGTTTGATTGCCAAATTAATTTACAGTGCTATACAGTAATGACTCATAATCACATACATATAAACATTGCTATTATCTTAAATATTTTTTATCAGTCTATTTAGAAGAAAATTAAATTTTTTTTTAAATTTATATTTTCAGATATCATAAATAATTGTTGAATAAACAACAATTATGCCTATGCACTTTAGTCAATTTGTGATACTCCTTTTTTTGGGTAAGTCTTTATAAAATTATGTTCAATTATATTTTTTCGAAATAAAAATAATCGTTCAATTTCTTTAGAGTACTGCGGTAGTGTATAAATGTTTACTCTTTCGGGAACACTATAACGTTTAATATTATTTGGGTGTGGGCAAATTTATAAATTAACTTTAGAATGTTAACCCTTTTTTTGAAATAATTTGTTTTCTTTGAAATACTTTTGGCGCAGTTTTAAGTTAACTAGAGAAGGGCTTAACGCCTTCTTAGCCATAGCATTCCTCAAAACACTTAAACAGCAAATTAATTATAATACCATAAAAGGATCTGACAAATTCTAATGAACTTTGCAGTAGTGACAAGACAAACTTTAAACTATTCTATTGGTCCTTTTAAGGCTAAATAGAAACACATACAAGAACTTGTTTTAAATAATAAGTCTTAAAGAACTTGTTTCCAAAAATAGCTACATAAATGATTTTAGGGTTTCTACGCACCTCAAACACTGCTGCTCTATTCCTTTTCAGTGGCTTTCATCTCAAAATTACAGGGCTTTTTTGAAAATTCCAGAAATAACATAAGGATCAGCTCGACATGAAACAGAGAAGGAGAAAAGGATAAATAAAGAAAAATATTGTTAAAGCTAGTCGAAAAATTTGCAATGCATTGAAACTAATTTAATTAATTTTACAATTTTTATCCTTTACGTTTGTATCTTCAATACATATTTAACATTCATACCATCGCATACCATATCTGCATTAAAACCATGTTTAAAATAATATGAGACACTATGCAGGTATATTTTTTTTTACTCTGACAAGACCTGACATCTATTTTTAATAAGAAATGTAAAGAATTTTTTTTTAAAAGCTCCTTTATTTGGAGCTTTTATAACTTCAGATTTAGTACTTTTTCAAAATATTCCCACGTAATTACGAAATCTCCAAAATATTTATGAATAAAAGATTCTTCAAAAAAAATCCCAAAAAAATGAAAAATTTCCAGAATTTCCAAAAAGCTTTCTATATCCTTTTTTTAAGCTTTATCAAACTTGAAGTATAAAAATAAAACTTAACCGGAAATTACAACCATTACGATAATCGTATTTATTTTTTTTAGACATCCGCTGTATTCGTCAAATAAAAAAGCTCCCTTTCAATTACCAAAATTTGTTAATATGAAAATAATTTTCGTTTAAATTTAAAATTTTAGATTCTCAGAAACTTGCAAGAAAGTTTTATACTTCGAAGCTTTTTAAAAAATTAAGTAATATGTGTCGAAGCTTAAAAAAACTTTGATGAAAGTAAAAGTTTTGTTAGTTATGGCCCTCTGGTGTAAAATAATGGAAGTTTTACAAATTTTTCTGGAAATCCTTTTTTTTAAGTTCTAGCAGTATTTTGGCGGTCTAATAGCGTTCTTATTTCATAACCGCGAATGAGATGTTCTTAAAGGCCACCAACCGGAAAAAAAAGAAATATTTTAAACAAAATATAAAAATGCAGTATTTATTCTTTTGTACTAAATAATTTTAAGGCTGAAAAAACGTTTCGAATCCATATTTTCCTAATTACATATATTTTATATATTTAGGTACATACATTTTGTTTTAATTATTGTAAATAACTTATAACTTCAATATTACACGTTACAGTAATATCGTAATTGTTACTAAGGTTTGGGTCCGTAATTGTAAGTTTTTTTGTAAGTTAAAAAATTTTGAGAAATGTATTGAAATTTTGTTAATTTGTTCGACTTTTGTTGTCTTTGTAAAACAAGGTAAAAAAGATAATAATGTTCGATTGTGATTAAAGCAAACGATGTAAAGTGAAACATCAAAATAATGGGGCCAAACTTTGTTATAGACTCGAATCATTAGTATCACCATTATTTTAGTGATTTGATTCTCAGGATCTGATCGTCTATCTCGCTATTTTACTCGGCAAATGAGAAAAAGTGAGCAACAATCATAATATATTTGTATAATGTAATTTGAGGATAAGAAGAAACTCAATTAGACTGATTTGAATTTCTTTTTTTTAATTTTTTTTTCGAGCGTATACTGAAAATATAGGCACCTTAGTTTTTTACTAATTTATTTGTACCAATGTATAAACTAAAGTATTTTGTAGTAATGGAACAAAATTCAAGCTCAAAATTTTCAGCTTATGCAAACCCCGTAATAATTATTTACCGGCTAATTGTACGCTTTAAATTTATTATGCAAAATTAAAAAATTTTACTTCTGTACTTAATTAAGTACAGGATTTTCTTCGAAATTTTTTCCCAGTATAATGTACCAAAATATCGTGTATTATCGCTTTAACATGTAATAATTTTTTGATTGAATAATTTCAGTTATTAAATGATCATAAATCGATTTATAGCTACAATGTTTCAAAATATAATATCGTTAACAAATTTTGTACTTCAGGTCCTTTATTATGTACACTACACATGTCTATATTACCATATAAGTATTTCAACTATAAATTTTATTTCCTTATGTAATTATATAGGTATATATTGCATTTAAATACTATTATATAAAAACAATTTTTTGTGTAGTATAAAAGAAGAAAAGTATAACAGAAACAAAATTAAGAATATACTCATGAAGTGAAATAACAAAAATTATACAATGTTATAAACTCGAAAACCTAAAAGTTATTTTTCAAATGATTGACATTAAGAAAAAAGGACACGTAGACGTTAAAAGTAATTCAACTAAGCTTACGTACTTATATTAATGTTTATTAAAATTTATTTATGTTACCTTAAAATTATTACTCTTATCCTGAAGTTTATTACAATAAACTATGTATATCTATATACATAATATAATATAGGATTGAATGTTGTGGAGGAAGAGGCGGGAGGGATATACTACAATACATAATGTAATTCTAACAACTTAGGTAAGTATATTATGAATTATGTACCTGTATGAACACCAAAATAATAGCAATAATAATAAAAATAATAATAAGACGATAAAAATGGCAGTCATTTTGTCGCCATTTTAAGGGTCCTGATTTTTGCATGTGACCAAAAGAAATTTTTCTTCTTTATTTTTTTTTTTTAATTTTTGTTTTTTTTACTGTTATTATTTTATTATGTGTTGTTTGCTTGAATCACGCAATTTTACCAAATAAATATCAATATATTTATAATTATGTAAAATATATACATATTATATAAATATAAATTTATATATAAAATCTATGTACCGATGTACTTGTGTATTACAAAAAAAAATAATTTATTACTTCAAATGAAAGTTTTATGATTCAAAAGTTTAATAAGAGTACCAATATGCTAATTTTATGTTGATTCTTTTATATGCACACACTTTAAGCTCTATACAGATTAACGAACATTAAGCAATTTGCTATACAAATTTTAAATTCTAGAATTTATTTTATTTTTCGTTTAGAAGATCTTAAAATGTTTTTTTGTTTTATTAGTGAGCTTTTGATTATTTGACAATAAAATATTTTATTTAATAAGAGTAAAATTACAACAGAGGCTCTAGTGCATTCATTAAAAATTCGAGTGGTACAGTGGAGGTCTCTATTTTTAAAATTCAAAAATTATTTTGAGGAATGTTCAATCTTTTAAATCTATTAATAGTTAGTATGAATCCAAATGAACTACATTTATTAAATTTGATATCCTTGCTAACAGAAGGAGGGTACACATCAATCTATTTTTTCGCTGACGCCGCATTATCAAAAGAGTCTTACACTACTTACTCACAGTGAAAATTTACTTGCATAATTGGAAATAACAATAAATTTATTTAACTTTCCAGTTTTTATAAAACTAAAAATTTTGACAACGATAATTTTTTTCTCAGTGTACCTTAATAAATGCCTTTCAGGATACCTTAATAACAAAAATCATTGTGTCCTAAGCATAATTCTCTTACAATTGATTTAAATATTTTATACATATTTTATATAAATTTTTATGACAATAAACGAGTCTTTTAAAATACTCGAATAAATTAATGAAAAATCCATATTAATTGTTAATTGTATGCTGCCTGTTTCGATTTAAATTGCATATTAATGATATTCAATTTTTTTCTGAAGTTTAGGATTTTTTAAAATATTCTGGAAAATTAAAAAAAGTTAAAAAGAATAAGTTACCATTGATTCGGTTCACTTTGCGTTGTGATATTACTGGTAGATTCTTATTTTAAATGGACAACATTTCGTTAAAGTTGATCGTTGATTTGCAATTAAAAAAAATTTTCCTAAAATGTAACCAATGCTACAATTATAGAAATAGTTTCTGACTTTGACGTGCTTTATCTCGAAAACTATGGCGCAGATCAAATTGGTTGTAAGGCCAAAAATAAAAAAGTAATCAATAGCCTTTAAAGCAAGCGGAAAAGCAAAAATCTGATACCTTTTTTTTCAACAAGCTTTAGCTCGAAAACTAGTGTATCTGCATTCCCCATCCCCAATCCATAAAATTTTTTGCTGCAAATTGATCAAGGAATTTGAAATTATTTTCTACCTTATTCGAAACACCCTGTATAAATTCTATAATGTTACTAAGTATGATTGTTCATATAATTAAAATTTTTTTCGAATTAATTTCAAACAGATTACTGAAATAAATGGGCTCTTTTTAGGTTGAACTGTATAATATCTTTTGTCTAATTCCATTCTTAGTAACATGAGTGTAATTTAGATTTTTGAAACAACGACAAAGTTTAGTATCGACAGGGTTGTCAAACCACCATCCAAATTTATCTATTACTCGAATTTAGTTTTTGAAAATTTCTTAACTTAATTTTCTATTTTCCATTTAAAACAATGTATAGTTTTGGAAAATCTTTACTAAATTTTGTTGTGCGCCATTTTCTAATATTCATTTATTTATAAAATTTTGTTTACCAGCTAGTTAGATTAAGTAGCAAATAGGATCAAACGCAATATTATTGCAAAACATAATAAAAATTTAGTTTCAGTATTGTATTAAAAAATCCTATATAAAATTAAAATTAGACCCCAAAAGCATAAATTAAAGATTTCTTACTATTGAAAAAGAAGGAAATTATGTAAAAAGTACAATAAAAAATTAATATTCGTAAATGTTGCATTAAAATTAAATATTTGTACTTATAATTATGTTTTTCTTAGAGCCTAATCATTCAAAAATTACACACAAAATACCAAAACATTATTCATTTCAGTTGAGGAAAATATAAAAAAAAAAAACAGAAAAAAATGAAAATTTCTTCTGTAGCCTATTCTTAAAATACAATTTGTACCACAATTTGTATACAATAATTATCGTTTATTCGAATATTTTTACGATCTAACTATATACGATCAAAGTAGCTGTATGCTTTCTATGCATACACGTGAGTTATTTGTGAAAATGTCCTTAATTACTTCCATGTGTACGCTGTACGTAGCATATTAAAGTACATAATATAATGTAGTTACATACATATATACATTTATTTACGAGTTAGATTTATTTTCGCGTTACTTCTATAATTAAGCAACGCTATAGGTCAAACGGAAATTTTATTTCTTTTGATGAATTGATTTAGGGTGTTTTTCTCTTCGTTGTTTCTAGTTTTGTGCTTTATCTTAAAGGACCTTAACCCAACAAAAAGAAATTCACAACTTTAAAAGAGTACAATATATTATAAAAGTACATAATGATTTTAATAAAGGAAAAATTAAATCTTTTGGTTAATGATTTTTGTATTTCGTAATGAGTTTTGTTTTTTTTTTTAGTATTTGTTTTATTTGATTTTTATTATTTTTGGTATAATTTTTATAGAATTTGGAATATTTTTTTTTTTGATTTGTGCGAGTATATTAAGTATTAATTAAATATGGAAACTTTGTATTTATTATAAAGATTATAACAATTATGCAAGAACAATGTTATTTTTTATAATAATTTCGTATTGCTTACACAGAAATTATTAGTATGCTCTAATAGCTTATGATCCGTATATACAGTTTAGTTCTTAGTTAATTAAACTAATTAAGGCCATAGTTTGAATACAATTACAGTGCTTATTAATTTGAAATAACTCTAAATAACTTACTCCAAAATTAAACAAACGACAAAGAATCTTCCAAATGACGATTGTTAATTAATGTTTGTACAATAAATCATAATGTTTTTCACCTCCACTGCATCTTGAAATTTATATTATTTGAATTTTCCGAACCTCACATTTCCGAAACTTCAAGCCTTTCCGAATATCCAGAGACCAGGAAACTAACAGAAAATGCCATGACAGCAAGAAACATTATTTCTTTTTGTGAATTAAACGCAAATACCCTATAAATTCGAGTACTATATGTTACCGCCTCTTTAAATTTTTTTTTGTTTAACTTCAAAGATTGCATAAATCGTTCGTCCTATAAATATATGCAATCCTTAATGAAATAGTTTGAAATTTTTAATAGTGTAACATAGTAGGTATACATAGATTGTTTTTAAAACCGGTATTTTCACTTGTTGAAGGGAAAAATGCTACTTTTCAAACATTTTTGACTTAAGGTAAACACTTCACAAATCACAATGTCAATTAAACCAATTCGTTTTTGCAGCTTAAATTATAGACCTGGAATATGGCAGCAATAAATTTTAATATAAATTCATTACAAAAATTTTAGAAATAAGTAAAAAGCAACAATTTTGTATAATTTAAAAAAAGAAATTATTTTATTGATTGTTGAATTTAGTAAAATTTTCTATTTTAATTTTCAATATTCTTAATTTGAGTTCATTCAGTACTTGTATACCTCTTGCACGAGGGCCTTCACACAATTGCATTCGTTCTAATTTTGTTTCTTAATCTGAAATTAGCTAATATAACCTTTTATCTATACAAATTACAAGTTTTTTAACTTGAACTTCAAATTCAAAGACTACAGAATTAAATTCTAAAAGGACATTGACAAAATTACGCTGAAGGAATCGAAATGAATAAATATAAAGCCAAATCATATAACGTCAATTCTGTCATAATTTTTGATTTAAAATTCAATTTATGCAAGTAAAAAAATTTTGTTTCTTCTTATTTTTTTTGTGTTCCTTTCAATTTTTTTAGGTCAAGACAGGACATTCTTCCTTAAAAAAAGTTTCTCTTTTTAATTTTACGTTTCCCCCCCATCTTGCGATTGTAATCTTTGCATTTCATTTAAAAAATGAAAAAAAAGGAAGGTTTCTTTTTCTTTATAATGAGACCGTCGTCCAACCTACAGGTCCTAGCTTTATATTTAATTTTCTTCATTTTATTTTTGTACATCACAATGTAGTTGGTAGTTAATATGTTATTTATTATGAAAATCTAGTCAACTTAAAATTATGAAAAGTCATCATCAATGTTAATGTTTGTGTATTTTATACATACACATACATATTATATATACTAGGTTTAAATTGATTTTAATTGAATAAAAAAATATAGTCAAATCATTCCGAAATAAGGTAAAAGTATAGAAAAATCAAAACCACGAAAAAAAAATGTTTTACTTTTTCTTTTACTTTTACTTAAGAACCTATACGGAAAATGCTTTCATAATTTTAGTCTTATATTTACATGTATAATATGTATATTACCTATATACTTGTATATACATAATAATTTTCGTATAGTACAGTTTGCATGTGTAAAAAATTCGTAATAGTGTAGACTTTGTGTAGGTACTTGAATATTTTTAAAAAGTTTTTCTCTATATTACATACACACTCACATATTATTATTTAACTTGAAATAAATCATCACATAACTAAAATATGAAAAATCAAAAATAACTATAGAAAATTTATAATGTCCTTAATAAATTTTAGGGTCTGCCATATTTTTATATACATTTTTTTTTTCTTGTTAATTTTACCATATAAAAAGAGAGAATTTGTTTTCTTTCGTCTCCATAATATAATAAAAGTAAGTATTTTATATTTAATATTTAAAAGATTTTGATAAGGAAAACTTACAAGTCATAAAATAGTTTCATAAATTAACAGGAAAATGGTCACATTGTAATGAATAGGCAGGTATTTTTAGTTAGTCCTTGAAGTATGAAGTGAAATCAATTTCTTACTTTTATATAGTATTATTAACATAGCACACAATTCTATTTACACATAATATATTGTATACTCCTGATGTATTATGATATAAGAGGTATAAAATGGTAATTAGTATTTTTTTTTATAGTTCTATAGTTACAGTATGAAAATATGTAGCTATTGTGCCTACATAATTTACATACTTGCAACATAAAACATGACTTTAAAAAAAAAAAAATTAAGTACGTTTTACTTGCACAATTTTTTCCTTCCTTTTTTTAAATAAATTTTGAAAAAGAAAGCTTATTGGTTTTAATATATCCGTCGGTCCGCTCGCCACTCCTTCCGTCCCTCCG
This sequence comes from Condylostylus longicornis, assembly GCF_029603195.1. Taxonomy (NCBI): domain Eukaryota; kingdom Metazoa; phylum Arthropoda; class Insecta; order Diptera; family Dolichopodidae; genus Condylostylus; species Condylostylus longicornis. The sequence continues at coordinate 12,106,269 of NW_026577973.1, read as the reverse complement.
TGCACATTTTACAAAACTTTTGAAGAAACCTGAAATTTCATTTGTACGTAGATCTTTAATAGGAACATATTTTCGAAGAAGAAAATTTTTACATACCCCGCTCCCCACCCCAAAATTTGTAGCCTCCTAAACCCTAACAATGGCATTTTTAAGTATTTATTGTACCCCAACCATTAGAATTTTGCTAACGCACAAAAGTATAAGGAACGTTTTAATATTTGAGCATATTTAAACTTTAAAAAACCAAAATATCTGTTGAAATTTACGCTGATTGTATGAGTCTGAAATTTTAGCAAGTTTAAACATTAATAAGTATTTAATTTCGTTAGAAGAAAATTTTTTCCACCTTCATCCCTTCAAGTTAACGCCTCTGGAAATTTGTAAAATTTGAATTTAGAAAACTTTATATTTCCGAAACTGCAAGCTTTTCGAAATTTCTTTAAATGAAGAAAGCTAACTGCTAGTACCATGCCGTTAAAAAATATAGTTATTTTGCTTAACTCAAGTAATTAAGCCTTGAATTCGAGCATTACGAGTATGTTTGCCCCTCTTTCAATCTTTTTATTGCCTCATCCTAATTGTATGCAATCAATAAAATATTTTCAATGAAAGTTATTTTAACTATATTATTAATACATAAAATGTTTTTAAAAGTAGTACTTCCATTTGTTAAAGGGAAAAGGGCTTCATTACAAACTCTTAGTTTGATGTAACTTTATTCAACATTTTTATGCTCTCTAATCAAAGGTTATTTTCAACATTTCGTATAGGTAGTTTATGTAGTTTGCTTATTTACTAGAGGAACAACAAAATAGTATCTAAAAATTTTAATTTTATCATTATGTTAGATTTTTTTTTCAGTAGTTGAACTTTATGCATATTATAGAAAAGAACTAAAAATCTAGTTAAGGTTAAACTTAATTAATAGTTTTCTATATTTCAAAAGGGTTATCAAAATAGTATTATAAGTTTTTGACAGGTGACAGTGTTTACGTTTTTGTTGTATGGTTATGTTTTATACATGATCATCTACTTTAATGAACTTTCATATACATATATGTATAATAACGATAAAAGTAAAAAACTTGAATAACATTCATTAGAATAAAAAAATTGGAGTTTTTAAAAGAAAACAGGTTGGCATGGCAACGATAAAGTGATGGAGTGAATAATGAAAATAAAAATTTTGAATTTTATATGACGGCGAATATGTTTGATTAATAAAAGTTCGAATGGGTGCGTTAGTTATTAATTAATTATTAAGTACATTGAAATTTTATGGTTTTTTGTGTTTTATGGCGGTAATGTGATGCGAATTCTTGCAAAAGATTTCTGATGCAATATTAATAATATTGTATTAGTATAGGAATATAATATTAATGTGAATGCGCCCGCTTAAAGACGTAAATATAAAAGGATACAAGGCCAAATCGTAAAACTGAATTAGTTGCACTTAACTTCATTTTTATTTTTGAATGGAAATGTAGTTTTTTCAATGTTATTTATGACGTTTTTTTTGCTTGTACATATTATTTTAAAATGGATTTTTGTGGTTTTGCTATATCCTGTGTGTTAACGCACTAATCGGTTACCTTATTTCGGTCACCGGACATAAGCGGATCAACATAAAAATTCTCTAACAAAATGCGTCAAATTACTTGGTAGTAAACCAGGAAAAATTGAAAAAAAAATTAACACCAAATATAAAAATTAGTCTTGATTTTGTAAAAATATTTCTGGGCAAGCTCAGAGAGCAATAGGAAACTGTGAAGGAAATTGGCTAAAATTTTTACAACGTTGATTCTACACGTTACTTGAATTTTTAGCATTAAAATTTCAAAAAAAATTTATTGAAAAATGCGACGAAAAAATGAAAACGCTTCAAAAATTAATTGCAAAATTCGAACTAATTTGCGTATAAAATGTATGAAACACATAGTTCTTTCGCCAGTATGTCGTAAAAATTAGAGAACATATCCAGGTGTCAGGAGAAGGGGTACTCACAGTGATATATTATATTTATAAATAATAAAGTTAGCTTCAAGAGTGGACAGAATACTGATCAATGAAATATTTTTTTACGCATTCTTTTATTGAATATTGCATTTGAAAATTTCTAATTTTGATAAGAGAGTAAATAAATTTATTAGATTTTAACTAAAAATAGTAAGACTTATGAAACAAAGACGTGACTGCAAAAAGAACATCATTCTTTTATTAAAAACCATTAAATACAATAGCGAAAGCTGCAATTATCGAAAATTTTGTAACAAAATAAGAAAAGTGAACGTTCAAACCCTTTTAAAAAATATTTTTTTTTTATAAACATTATTTATTAAGGTATGGAAATTATTTTGTTCAACAGGAAATACTAATTGGATAAAAATTGCTAAGTAATCCTTGTTACATCAACCATATTATAATTTAATCATTACAACCTATATGCTCTTCTCAACATTTTTGATCTGAAAATACTAATGTAAATATAAAAAATAATTAAATTAATAAAAAATCCTTTAATAATTATGAATATTAATGATGAATCTTTAACATAATTAATATTTATACGTAATGTTTAAGTATACTCACATAATATACATAATAATAATTGTTATAATAATTAAAGAAAAAGAGCTAAACAAAAAAAAAACTTAAATTTTATTGTATGTAAATCTTTTTACGAAATTCTTAATTTATTAATTATATCACGCATGAAATAGGATTTTGCAATACAACAAGAAATTTATTGAAACAATATTCCTTTTTCTTATATTTCATTTGATATTAATTATATATTATTTTATATTTTAATATTTTCTGATTATAAACTTAATTTTTAATTTAATATAATTTTCTGCAATTTAATCATCTAGATTATTTTTTTTCATTTTCAAGTTTTGGTTTAAATTGAAAAATTATTTAATTCAAAAGTATTTAAATCGAAATTACTCATAGCATAATTCAATCCTGAATACATAATGTACTTACATTACCATCACAGATTTGAAGGTCGAGAATAGTTTTCCAATTTAATCACTTATTGACCAAACGTACATAGACTACGGAAACGGTTCTTTAATCGAAAGGCCCGGTGTTGAAACCCTTCAGATCACTATAATAATTATACTTAATATTTATGATCACCTAATCTTCAATATTTAAAAGAAAATCTGCGACAGGCTGGTCACTGCATAGTTAACTCAAATGATCTGCTAAAACTAATGCTTGGATTTAAAGTCAAGTGAAAGGTTCTAACGCTTCCAATATGCATAAAAGAAAAAAAAACACTTAAAACTAAATATAATGGCGGTTCTGCTTTCATATTTGACTGGTAAACAAACAAGTACAGTAACTTTATTAAAATTATTTCTGCATATGCTTTTCATATTTTCTACAAGAAATATATGCAGGTGATGGAAAATAAGACCTAGATATTCATTTAAAAAAAAAGAATATAATATATTCTAACTAGCGATCTTTGCAAGTTATAATATTGTTTGTGTAGAAGTTCTGGAGTAGTATTTGAAATATTGCTCACGTGAAAAATTCTGCGGTAAGCAAATTGAAATTTATATTGAATAATTGAATTTATAAGTTCAGTATTTTTCAAATAGTATGTGCATTGTATTTCACTTCAATTATAACTAGTTTTTAAAAAAAAAATTTTTCTTCAAAAAGCGAAACACCTAACAACAGCTCGCTATTGGATTTATGTTAATAAAATGTTATCAATAATATTTAAACATTGGAAATTAATTGTAAAATTGCGAAATTTACAAAATAATAATGCATATATAATTTTACCGAAAATTAATGAGCAACTTTTTATGAGTTTTCAAATATGAATTTTTAATATTGTAATATTTTTAAGTAATGCAATGCTTAATTGTAAAATAAACTAGAAAACGAAAGATTGTTACTTTTAAATTTTTAAAAAACTTATTAATAGTTTTCTTTCACAATTTCAAAAATATTTAATTAAATAATTGGGCTACTCATAATATAAATATCTGAAAAACTACGAAATACTTTCGCAAAAAGAAAATTGTCGCCTGCTTAGAAAATTAAACGTTTTTTTTCTCTACTTAAAGTAAGTTACAAAAGCAGCAGGACAAAAGAAAAAATGAAAAACATTTCGTGCAAGTATGACTTATTAACTGACCATACGATTTTTTATTTTAATCCCTCCCCCACCTCATCCTAAAAAAATAGTAGTTCTTAATTACATTTAGTGTTTAATATAATTTTAAACATAAGAAAAAGTAAGAACTACACAATCGTCCTTTAAAATTTTCTATGTGCATTAATTATTCAAACATACCTTTTAAATACATATTATGTTGTGTATGATACTTGGTTGCTATACACTTTTATTGCGTGAATTAAAAAGACCCTTGCTTTTGGTCATTTCGTGAACAATTTCCTGATTATACAAAAACAAATAAAGCAAAAAAAAATTCAAAAGAAAAACTAAATTTGCATGAGTATTTGAAGTCAACATTGTAAGTACTCGAATCTAAGTATCAAAACACACACGTAGTTACAAAAGTCAAAACTTTGATTTTAGATTTCGTAGAAAATTATTCATTATTTTATTATATAAGGGGTGAAAAAAGCAGGGAAATACTATCAACTATGTAAAAAAGAAAATTATCGATTCACTGCTATAAAGCATTATAGAGGCATACTTCGCTTAAGGATTTCAAAATTTTATTAATGATTGCAATGGCAACAAATAACCTTAGCGAAGTTTAACATTCCATTTATATAAAAATGTAATTGTAAATTTTTATTAGGGTTACCACGTGTGTATCACATTAGGGTTCAATATTGTGTGTTTGCAAAATCTATTTTACACTTTAGGAAATCAATGTTTTATTCGTATTATTGCAAATCACTAGGAGTAAAAGGCAAATTAAAAATCTTAAAATCAACATGATGACCGATTTAAGTAGTTAGTTAATTAGGCCAGTTAAAACAAAGAATAGAAATGAAATGAAGTAAAAGTTCGGAAATTGAAATTTCGCATATTTTCGGGAGTAAATCACCTTATTTTGAAAAGGTTTGTATTGACAAAATAAATAATATCTGTAATCTAAAATTTTAAGCCTAAGTTTGCTTATAAGTTTGAAAGGTGGTAGGTTTTTTGAACCCAAAAGCACATTGCTTTTAAATTTTGTGTGAAATCTACTACATAAAAAGTGACTTAAGAAAATGTTTGCAAAATACTGATGCTCCTTCATATACTGCAAAATTTTCATATTCCGAAACGTTTCAGTTTTTAAGTGAGAATATAGCACGGTTTTTAATTTTTGAGTCTCTTTGATTAAATGACTAGCATATTACGCATTTTGTATCACCAACTTGTATTTTGGTAACTAAAATATAGTTCATATTTTAGTTCATCGAGCTACTAGAAATTTTCGTATAAAACTTTCTATTTCATATTTTTTTATACCTACGGTACTCTTAAAAGTAAATATTTTGTTCTATAAATAACGTCATTTAAAATACTAAGATTTCTGTATAATATTTTCATAGAACATTTTTAATTTTCTTAACTTTACATAAATTAGTTTTTATTTCTATATTTATATATGTACAGGGTGATTCAGAAAATTATACAACAATATATACCATTGGTTAGAGGATCGAAAATGAGTAAAATTTTTGTTCTGGACTGGGTGCCAAATCTCAAGGGTTTTCGATTTCCAGAAACGGTTTCTAAAAGGCTTAGTGAAGGGCTTAAAATAGACAAGCTGCTTGATTCTGTATTTTATGTACCTTTCAAATACTAAGCATTCGAATTTTACGAAAACTCAAATTTTTCCCTTGCTTTATTTTTGCAGTTGTTTTTAACTAGATAATTTCGCAAGAAATTTTTTAAATGCTTGGATTTTTTTTTAGAATTTTTCCCAGCTGCCTAAGCTTTAATTTAAGTCCTCAAACATTAAAAAAATTTTTATGGTACAAAAGATATAGTACAAAAACCACAAATATTGTTAGCCCGAAATTCAATTAAAATCAAACCAGATGTTAATAAAACTAAAATTAAATTCAATTTAATATTTGTTTATCAAAAAATTTGGAAAAATAAGAATTCCTTATTCAAAAAATTTACAAGCTTCTCAATACAAACACCAAATTTTCCTATAAAATTCACCTAATTCGGCAAAAATTTATGTTTTTTTTCTTTCAAGTCTATTTTTATTCAATGGCATATTTTAAATTAATTGCTTTATGGAATACCTCTCTAGTTGCATCAACCGTGTGCCAATTTTAGATTTTGTAAAAATTTATTTACAATTTATTAGTCCAATTATTAAATTATTTATTAATTATTTATTAAGTTCATAATGTTAATACCATATTATTTACAAACTCCATTTTGTTCAAAAAAATTAAATTTTCCTATTAAAAAAAATTTTTTTTCTATGAAAAGAAATGTCAAAAATTATATGGCATGCCTTTAAAAATTCGCTCCAACTGGATAATTTTAATAAGTTCAGATGCCAATTGGTGTCTAAATTCCGAAAATTATTTTTTCAAATTTTTAAATTGCACCCAATGCGAGAAAAATGCATTTAAAAATTTCAAACCATATAGGTACCTTTTCTTACAAAAATTGGCAAAAATTAAAAACCTACAATTTTTCTTACCAAGAAAAGTTTCGAAAAAAAATTTTTGATTACTAGATTTTTTTTGTTTTTCCTAATACAAAATGCTAGTTTTTCTTTTTTTAAAAATTTCAAATTTTTTAAAATCAATTTATGTTTTTCAAATTAAAAATTTGTATAAAATTTCGTTTCAATTTTGTCATTATCAGTTAGATTTTAATAAAAACATTAAAGTTCAGATTTTTTATCAAAATAACGGCTCTTAATAATGTCAACTGTTTCTGCGAGTGACTCTTGTCATTAAAAATTACAGCGCAATCAAATCAATACATGAATAAAAATGAAAAAATATATTAAAAAATAGGGCCTTTAAAATATAAAAAATTTTTTAATGTTTGAGGTCTTAAAGCTTAAGCAGCTGGGAAGAAGTTTAAAAAAAAAATACAAGGATTTAAAAAGTTTCTTACTAAACTATCTAGAAAAAACTGAAAAAATAAAACAACGGAAAAATTTGATTTTCCATAAAGTTCGAATGCTTGGTATTACAAAGATACATAAAGTACAGAACCAAGCAGCTTGTCTATTCTAAGACTTTTACTAGATCGTTCTGAAACTGCTTGGTGGAAGCTCCTACCTTTTTCAGAATAAAAGTTATAATCCAAAAAACTTGGGTAAGAAAAAATTTCGTGAAAATTCGATAAAATCCCTGGAACTCAGAAACCCTTGAGATTTGGCACCCAGTATGAAAAAAAAGTTTTACCCATTTTCGATCTTCTAGCCAATGGTGTATGTTGTTGTATACCTTTCAGAATCACGCTGTATATAAAAGAATTTCCGCAACATGTGTAATTAGGATATGCAACATTTTTTGCAAAATGGAAAAAAGATTGCAGTATTTTTTACTGTTTTTTACGAGTTTAATGTAGTTCTTCTTGGATCAGTATATAGCAAATTTCGTATATTAATTCAATTACGTAATAGTCCACTTCTGCTCTCTACATCAACTATGTAATAAATTAGTAAAAAATTTTTGTATACATATATTGTTGTGTATGTGTGTATATTATTTTTTAATACATTTCCATGTTATTCAAATACTAAAAGTTGCTATAATCCCAAAATAATTTTATAGTCGCTTAAACAATTTCAACATGGGTAAAATACGTTCATATATTTTGTGTATATATACATTATATATGTACTTATATACATAAACTACCTAAAAACAATTTCAAAAAATGAGCCGCCTAAAAAATCCGGCAAAAGTTATTAAGCATATTATATTCTATACAAACTTAAATATGAGTGTGTAACTGAAATCTTTACCGCGTATTTCATTCTATATTAAGTAAAACATTTTTTGTTTTTTTTTCATTTCACTTTAAAATTTGTCTAGGATTGGAAATTAGTGATTTGCATTTCGCATGCAGCACGAAATTTCCATTTGCTATTAAAATAAAATATATTTAATAATGTTACAAGTTTACAAGTTTGTGACTGCTTACATATATAATATAACTGATATACGAAATTTGTGTGTAAAAATATGTGTTCGAAAAATTATTTTAACAAGAAGTTTCTTTTTTCTTCCACATACAGTGTTGGTTGTTGTAAACAAAAATTTACATTTTGTACAATAACACAAATTAATAAAACTTGAGTCCTGCTGAACGACGACGTCATGTTCCTTGAAAATTTGTTATAATAATATTATAGTAATATTAATATAAATAAATTTGGATCGAACCAAAGGTTTGTGGAGTTACATTTTTCCTTTGAGCAAGTTAAAGGTGCTTTAAGGTTAAACAATAATTCGTTTAAATTATTTTTACTTAATATACAAAAAATAATATTTTTAATTATTGCATACATTTAGGTTGAGGAATAGACAAATTCAGATACAAGAAGAATTTCACGACTAATTTTCGTTGATTAATTGCATGGGCACGACAAATTTTGAGAATTTGACATTAGACTTTAGTAGAAACTTGGACGCACAACATGCATCTGTCAGATTTCCTAGCAAAATCGGCATCATTTGATGAGGGAGGAAAGCATAATGTAAAGTTAGTAAGTTAATTTCTACAATAAGTGATAACTTGGAGGCGGGTGGAGATGGAAAAAAATTTTATTAAAACAAAATAATTATTTACTAACGTCTATAAGTTGCTAAAATTTTAAACTCCTACACCTCATCGTCTAAGAAATAGTTTAAAATAGTAAAATTAAGCGGTTTACTTTCTCATTGTAGTGTTTGACTATGCTGGTTTGCGGTAGAAAAAGCAGCATAGTCAAAAAGAAGTCTTTTTGATCTAGATACAATAAATAGTCATGTTTGGAACTTTGATGAGCTGTAACTTTTAAAAGGATTGTCGGTTGAAATTCCTGTTGGAGAGAAATAATTTTAAGAAGTAGAAGTCTGCTTAAGCATAAAATCGAAGTTTTTTATCTAATCAACAGACACAGGACGGACAGAATGAATTTAATAAGCACTTTTTTCCAATTTTATTAAAAAAGTGGCTAAAAAAAGAACAAAACAGGAACAAAGAGAGAAAGAAATTATTCGAAATAATGAAATCATAGGCAATTGTGTGTTTTTAATGAATATGCAAATTATATTTTTGTTGTTAGTGTGCAATATGGCCAAGTAAAGTTTAACATTAGTGGATTTTTACTTAAACAATATTTTGTTTGGTTTTTGTAAATTTCATTGAATTCACATTGAAAACAATTACAATGTCCTTCTATAATATTTCATAATATTTTTGTTCTATTTCTTTTTTTCCTTAATATTAATGTATTTATGATGAAAAATAAGGTAAAATTCAATTGGGGTTTTTTAAAAGAGTGTAGGTAATTTTGCAAACTGTATAGTTTAACTATAATTAAAACATGACTTTATAATTATTGAAGTTTATTATTACACACATTTTTTCTTGTTTTAATCTTGTACTAGGAATAAAAAATTAGTACATAAATTAATATTAATGTAACGGGGGCGTTTCTAATCTGCCATATAACAGAAACTTTGTTTTCAACTATAAAAAATATTTTAATTTATTAGATTTAATATTTGCAGATTTTCTTAATTTTTAAGAACGTTTCATTTAATAATTAATATAGAATTTTTATATTTTATTAAAAACATTTTCTTTTCAACATTAATATTCCACCAGTAAAGATAGATGATATCATAAAAATTTCTTTTGGATTATTACATACATATTATATCCTTGACGATCCTTGGAATCATCTACTTAATGCAGATATAAAATTTGTACATATTATTTATAAACAAACTTCCTTCTATGCTCGCGAGTGCTCTATTACTATTCAAGCAGATTTTATTAAGTGTTAAATTAAACAACTAGAAATTAGAAGAGCTTTTTAAGGAATAAGCCTTGTGGCACATATATTGCATAATATTACTATTCTTAATTCTTAGTACTTCGACATACTTACATTAATAGGAATACTTTTACGCTTTAATTTATTTTCTTCCTAAAAATAATACAGATTTTGAATACAGAAGAACAACTAAAATCTTCATAAATAATATTGAACACCAAAAATACTTTGATATGCAAACGATGGTGTTGGAATCAAAATGGAAATTGGGCACAAAAATTAATGTAAATATAAATCACCGAATCTATCATACAATATGCAAAGTAAGCATTTGCAATGAGAACCATTGACAACTTTAAAAAAATTTTTTAAAAATTTGTTTCGTTTTATACGGCGTAATATGTGGCATTGCAAAACAAAAACTTAAGAAGGCGATTTATTTGTGTAATGTGCAATATATTAATGTAAATTGTTCATTATTTTGAAAGCGGGACAATGAAGGGCACTTCTAAGAAACTACCTATAACTCCAAACAAGTTAGAACGTGGCCCGTGTACATATTGTAATATTAATATTCTGCAATAATTGTCAAATAACGATATTATTCATTGAAATCTTTAAAAATTTATTGAAAAATTTAAAAATTTTTCCATAATGTAAGATTCTATAAATGCTATTGGAATAGTAAAGCTACAATTTATAGTATCTATTACAAAATAAATTTTATCAAACCAGAAATCAAATATCAATAAAATAATCCTAAAATTCGTTTTATGGTATCTCATTCCTTAATCTCTTCAATTTCTTATCTATTTGCTAACAAAATACTCTACACAAACAAAATCTAATAAATTTGATTTTTTGTCGTTCTTTTATTTTTTTTAACAATCGTTTTTCTTCAAACAAATTACTCTTATTCGTCCTTAATTCAATAATTTTCAATCTATAAAAATGTCTTTTATTTTAAAGAGCACAAAAAAAACTACCACCAAAGATTCATGTTTTGTGTTATCCTTAAAGTCCTTATCTATTAAAATAATTGATTTTTGTTTTATTTTATATTGTTTCCTTTTTTTCTGTTTTGTTTTTTATTTTAATTTTATCATCAACACAAAAAAGTGTATTTACAGATTATCGGATATAAAGCAAAATGTTTAATAAAACAAGGAAAAAAAGGAAGGGAGACATTTTCCTTTTTAAATTTTATTTTGAACTATAACACAACTAAAAAGGATCAACTTTACTATCTTGCTTCTTATTGCAGTTTTCAATAATTTGCTCAAAAAAGCTGATTATTTCTACATATCCTTTTTTTATCCTTAATTTTGAAATATTTTCGCAATCTCTAATTTATAAATTTATTTAAATTTTACACAATTTTTCAAAAACATTAAGTGATTTTCTATTTTTAGATTTTGTTAAAATTTCTAACCTTGGTTGTCAGTCAACAATGAAAGTGTCTATATTATCTTATTACGGATTTAAACAAATATAATAAAATTTAATGAAAATGTATAGGAAATTTTAATAAAATAAATTTCAAAGTAATAATATCAAACTATGATAATTATTGCCTTGCTTATAGAGTGCCATTTAAAACAAAATTTCTTCAAAAATATATAAATTATAATGAAGATACTGTTATATTTACAATTATTTTGTTGATAAGCGTTCATAGTTACTTAATATTTTGTCAAAATTTTTATTAGCCTAATTTATTTAACTGAATTCACATAACGAGATATTTCAAAAATTGCATATATTTAGGATGCGAAAAAAAATTAAAAGAAGAGATAATGTAATGGTTAAACTGGATGGTGGAGCAAGTGACTTAAAAAAAATAATTATATTTTTTGATGGAATGAGATTTACCGTTAGCTTTTTAAGTTTATAGAAATTTGGAAGAGCTTACAGTTTCGAAGAAGGTACCGAAAAACCAAAATTTATAAATTTCGCGGTACTGTAGGTTGTCAAATATATCCTAGCAAAACGGAGTTTTGAAAAAAGATTTCTTCTAGAATATCTAAAAGCTGTTAAAATTTTGGATTCCTACTGTCCCAAAAATAGCCTTCTTAGTACTTTGAGAGCATACGAGAAAATTTTCTTCTACGAAAGTAAGTTTCTAGTAAAAATCTATTTATTCCATGTAAAATTTTAGCTATCTATTTTAAAGTATGTGGAATTTTGTAAACAGGCACACGGACAGACGGAAGACGGACGGATAGGGTGAAATCAATAAGCACTTCTCAAATTTTTTTCGAAAAGTTTTAAAAAAGATCGAACGAACAAAAAAGTAGTGGAAAATATTTCAAATTTTTTCACCCTCTGTTTTGAGCTTTTGGATAAAATTCATTTTTCTGAAATAGTTACGAAAGTGTAAATGAAAACGTAAAAGTTTTCAAGTTTAAATTATGTTAAGCAAATTCAAGCTTATAAATTTACATTTTGTGTTAAAATTGTCAACAAGAAAAGTTCAATATAATCACCCATATTACACTATTATTATAAACTAAAAATAAGTAAAATGATGTTGGTAATAAATATGTGTCCTATATAGTACAAGCAACAATATCCTTTGCGTTCACAATTTCATAATACATTTGATTATTATAAAGGAACAAAAAATGACAAAATGAAAAAATAAATAAAAGGAAATCAAATAAAAATAAAACTGAAATTATCCCATTTTTTTCCATATTCAATACTATTGTTCATTTCCTTTACATACAACTACAGGAAATACATGAAAACTCACATGTATATAGGTCCTTCTTTCAAACCGGTCAACAACTTTTTGAAAAAAGAAACAAAGAATTAATACAAGTCGGAAAGGTGTTTAAGAAAATTTATGCAAGCAAATCTCTCTATACTAAATTAGATTGTATGTATGTATGTTACAATAACAAAACTCCAAGCAGTGCAAATTAAAAGTTGTAACAGATTATATTTCTATATTCTAGAAATTATGAATGAAATTTCGCTTAATACGTCAGTTTGTATCTAACGATTACAGCGTTCACATTATATAGCTATATAATATAGAACTATTGTTCTAGTTATAGTGTGAATAATTCGAAAAGAAATGCATAATTTGACAAAAGAAATGGCGAGTTACTTAGTGAGTCACCACCTTCAACAAAATTCCATATTTTGCAAATGTTTACTTAACATTAACTTATGCAACATGATAATTTGAAAAAAATGGGAATTTAAATAGCATTATAAAACCAATGATTGTTTAGGAATAATTTAACTGTAAGTTTAATAATTTTGAATTGAACAAGAGCGAAAACAAGGTACCTAAAACCTCTCACATCCACAGTATAAAAAAAATGAACTATCGATTCAAAAGATTGTAAAGTAAACGAGATTTGCTTAGAAAAAATTTGTGTTAAGGTAATATTTAATGTATAAAGCTAACCTTCAGAAATCTAGTACTTTTGAGGGAAATTTCCATAAAATTAATTTACGCTAGAAAGTAAACTATTGAACGCACAATATTTTTCAAAAATATTCGTTTTCTTCATAACAATAAAACTCAATCATGAACACAGAACTAGAATCCTTACCATAGTCATATGAAATCTACTGTATGAGGAGAGTATAATTGAAATATTCTTTACTGTTAAAAGCTGGTTCTTTTCAACAATAACGTTTATCCTTATCCTTTTTCTTTTGTTGTATTTTAAAATCGAAATATTTATATTTTTATTTTGCTTCTTTTAAAATTTCTATTATCATTTACATTATTACAGAAATATTCGATTTTCTATTTTAAAAATCATTTAAATGAAAAAAAAATATATAAAAATATCTTATTGATATCGTAGTGATATGAGTATAGTAACAATTTAAAATAAACAAAAGAAAAATGTAAAAAGAACCAAAACAATATTATTATTATTCTGTCCTTTTTCTGAGCCTAGTTCACCAATATAACATATTTTTAGTATTTGGGACATTTATAGACCATTTATATACAATTTTCAAATGGTCATACATAATTTGTTTCCTTTCGTATTCAAAATAAGATTTTACATAAAACAATTTAGTATTGAATGCATTAGTATAACAGATTTGCAAATCAATATTACTATATAGGCTTTTTAATAGAAAGACAGAAAAAAATGTTTCCTTTGTAAAATGAGGGTTTATTTTTCTTTTGTTAATCATGTTTATGAATTTTATAGGTCATTCAAAGATTTTCATATACTTTTTACAATTTTATTATTCTGAGAATATTTCAATGCATTATAAATTATTGTTTAAAGTTTCACCTAAAACATGGAAAACATCAACGTTTAAAATAAGACTGTCTCTTTACTTTGCAAATCGCTTACATTACAGTGTAATTGGGAGTCCTAGGAAAATATAATAATGCCGTAATGTCAGTGCTTTTAATTAGAAATTTTTATAGAAAAAAAGGTTTAAAATGAAAAATTATTGACTAGATGCAGTAGATAATATAGAAATTTTACATTTCACTAAAGTGTTATACAAATAAAAATAATAATTCTAACGAAACATTCTTAAACAATTTTATAAATGTGAAAATCAGAATGCAAAAGATTTTCCAGTAATTTTTCGTTGCAACAAAAGTTCAATTTTCCATTTTGTTTCAAGAATCTGAGAAATTTGCCTTCGAAATTCATAATTTATGGAGGTTGTCACTTGTATTTCATAGTTCTTTGATGTAACTAGCTGTTATACTCTAATTGACTTTAATTCATAGTTCTTTAGTTCATAGTTCTTTGACTAGTTATACTCTAATTGACTTTAAAACAATGATGAAAAAAAAAGAATGCTAACTTCAAATACAAGTCTCGCATTTAGCAGAACTTGTCCTTATGTATAGTGAAATATTTTATAGAAGCTTAATAACTGTTAAATAAATGAAAAGTTTTTAAGCGAAAGCGAGTTTCTCCTTTTATTATTTTTGCATAATCAAAATTTCCTACTACATTGCCGTCTCTTTCAATAAATAGAAAGATTTTGAAAAATTTTTATCTAAAAATGAATTATAATTTTTTTTTTGTACTCCTAAATATTTAAATGCTTTCTTCTAAGGAAAAAAATTAAAAAAGAACAAAAAAAATTAAATTGTATGCAAAATGAAGCCTTTTCTCTCTAAGGAAAATGACACACTGGGGTAAAGAATAATTCTAAGAAAATAATAAAAAAAAACAAAAACAAAATGAAACGAAAAAAGAAAAGATTTATCGGAATTTTGTGGTTTGAAAAAAAAATGGAAATTTCAAAGGAATTTTGAAAAAACCAAAAGCAAAATAAACATGGAGGAGAAAAAAAAGAGAAAATCGTTCGAATTGAATGTTTCTATCCTTTAATGTGTGTATCTTTTCTAAAATTTTATAGCCTTTTACGAAAAAAAAAAATTGTTTATTTTTTTTGTTTTTTTTTTTATAATTTGCCAAATAGGCAATCATTTCTTTCAAGAAGATATTATTAAGGGTTATGAAGAAGTTAAAAGTGTTCGAAAAAATTAAACTGTAATACTTGTTTAAATAATTTATTGAAATCAACAAAAAGAATAAATTATTAGCAATTTTCCAAAAAAAATTTTTGAGAAAATGTGTTTATTAGTATCACTCTGACCGTCCGTCCTTGGACATGTTTGCAAAACCTCTACATACTTGAAGATAGAAAGCTGAAATTTCATACGTCAATAGGATCTTTACAAGAAATTTATTCCCGTACATGGAAATTATTAACTCTTTATCTCCTCCCTCTAAAAATTATTCTATAAATGCAGGAAGCTAACGGTAAATGTGATGCCATTAAAAATATAATTATTTGTCAATTTACGGAATTAACCCTTAATTTCGAGCATAACGTTAACGTTTCTTTATTTTATTTTTGTTTTATTTCAAAGATTGCGTGCAATGCTCGTCCTAAAATCTTTGAAATATGTATGAACGGGTCGTTATGGGTCATAAGTGTGAAAGGAAAGCGAACACGCTTAATATCAGAAAAGAAAATTACAGTCGAACACACTTAATATCACATAGGAAAATATCTGAGAATATGTGATTTTAAGAGACTTGTGAAATTAAGCGAGCTTGAAATAAACAAAAATAATTTATAAATACCAGGGCATTTCATTTAATTAACTGAAACATAGAAAAACTAATAACAATGACAACTATAAATCGTAATTTCCTGCTATTTTAATAGGTACAATGCTTTCACATTAAATATTCCTGTAAAAGAAAATTACCAAAGAATGTCGAAAACAAAAAGATTGTCACTTTTTGATTATGGCCCCTGGATTTTTTTGTAATTTTTATTTTTATCGAATTTCAATTGTGTATTATAGGGGAGAGGGTTTTGACTAAAAGACTATAGCAAACGAGACCTTACGATTTAACCTAAAGTCACTTCCATGCTTTCCTTCACAAAATGTAGACACAAAAACCCAATATAGCAAAACTAATTGCTAGTCAGTTTGGCTAGTTTTGCAAGTTAATGACCAGGTGCGATCCAGGTGCGCTTAGGTTAAATGAAATTAACCATTTTAATATCAAGATTTACGTGATTTTAAGAAAATTTCTATTAAGCCTTGTTCGAATATGTGTAAAATTATATTGAGATTTTTCTTGTCAAAAATATTATGAATATAACCGAGTTGTGATATTAGACAGGGTTGATATGACATCTGTTTGACTGTATAATCACTTTCTTTATTATAAAGAAAGAGATTATAATCAGTTCCCATTATGTGAAGAAAAATTTTCTGAACATCAATGTTGCTTATTACTAAAATAGGATTGTCCTCCTTAATAATCAAAAGATTATTCTTTTTCTTTCCTTGTTTTTCACCATACGAAAACTGAATAGATACTCGTATGAGCTGAATGTATACATATGTGTATATGCATAATGTATACGATTTATCAATATACATTAGGATTTCCTTTTTATTAAAAAAAAAAAAACACAATAAATATCAAAAGAAAATGTTAAGTAAATTTACATATGCATATCAATAATATAAAAATAAAGAAAACAAAAAAACAATGAGAAAGAAAATAATAGAAAAAGGAGATAGGGAAAAGAAACCAATCGAATGTGCAGAATACAAGAATATCTTTGAACTTTATAATACTTAAAGCAATGAAATTTTAAAAGAAAAAAAAAAATATTATAGATTTTTTATTCAATTGAAAATAAAAAAAAAAAATTAAAAAAATGTTTATAGAAATTATGGGTGGCATTACTTATGTAAATTACATGTAAATAGCTTATAATTCAATGATATTTACACATTCATATTTTAATACATAGAAGATATTCATTTCTGTACAGGCGGGGAAAAAACAACATTATCACTTTGAACTCACTTTCTTTATACAAAAATTCAAAAAACAAAATAATTTATTTTTTATTTATTTTTAATTTTCATTTTATTAATGGGAAACAGAAAGTTTCCAAAAATTCAATTTCAAAAGTTTGATATTTTGGAACTTTCTTAAATAAATACTAAAGTACTTCCAATAACATAAGATACACAGGTAAAGAAAATTAAGTTGTACTTTTAATTCCTATCTAACTATTTCAGTCTTATATAATCTACTGGTAATTTAATGTTAATTTGTAGTCAAATGTTTAAAAATTATGTTGACTTTTTCTTAAATCTTAACAAGTGCAAATTCAATAGAAATCATGCTGTTATAACTAATTCGAAATTGCTAAAGACCACAATCAGGTGTACGTTCCATATTATTTATGGTCCAAAAGTCCGGATTTCGTCCGTTCCATATTATTAGGTATTAGAATTTTAATAAAAAACGTGATTTAAAGTAAGGTATATAAAATATTAAAATATTTCTTTCAATTCTTTGAATTTTTTTTAGTTTATTATTATAAAAAAACGAGAATGGGTAGAGCTGACCGTGTCAACTTTGTGTTACCCGTACGAATAAATGATTTAAAGTGTTGTATGTTAATTGTCGCACTGTTTCACTCATACTCCTGCTTTTTTATATATATAGTGCTTTTATACGGGTATAAAAATTTTATTCTCTTAAAAATATTCCCTTTAAATATCTCAATAAGTTTTATAGTGCTAGTAACTCTTAATCTAATTATATAAGCAAAAAATTATGGCTTTTGTCAAGCACATTCAGTATTTTCATTTTCATGGTATGTGAAATTTTATATTCTCTTCTGATTATGATATGATTTCAATTACAAAAAAAGAACCGTTTCGAATTTTAAAAAATTTATTGTATTTTTATTACATTAATCGTCTGTTCCGCAGCGCAGTAATTCAAAAGTACATTAACCAAGATGAACTAAATTCTCACATATTGCTTATAAAAGTTACGGTTTTGAATTTGAGCTCTATTGAATTTTGAGTTTTTGTCATAAAGCTCCAAAAATAATTTAGTCATATCATAGAGACTGTAAAGTACAGAATTAATAAAATTATTAGGTTTTTTTTTCAAACGACTTTAGTAGCACGGTCAACAATTCCGAAATATTTTGTTGTAATTGTATAAATTTTTTGTAGTGACTTTCATACAACCTTAAGAATAATTTGGCCATATAATATGTGCAACTATATAGGGAAAATTTCTTAATAAACAAGTTTGCTATCTTGATAAATAAATTGCAGTTGCACAAGTAACTGTATAGCTAATAAACAAATTCACACCTCAAAAATTGTAAAGGAATGATTTTCTTCTACAATATTGAAATTACACTGTATAAGAAAATCGTTTTTAGAACAATATTCAAATCTTGCTGAAACAATTTGAATAACAGGGCTGCCATTCTACTAAAATGTTGACAAGTCTAGGGAACATTCGTACGGGTAATCAATCACAGAGTAAACACCGTGAATTCTATTACTTTCTAACTTTTTCATTATTCTTTGAACTTTCTTATATGATTCGATAAATTTTCATGATACTTTCAGGTGAAAAAATGCGCCAATACACCATCTAACGTATTTTGCTCTTAGTATTTCTGACGGAAATTTTTTTTTTTTTGATGATATGAAAATATTATTATTTTCATATCATATGTAAGTTCCTAATTATTTAGTTAATAATGATAAACTTAACGCCAAAGTCTAAATAAATTTTATATTTACAAAATAATAATATTTTGCTGCTTGTCCCATCATAAGTCCTGTTCCCTAGGCAGTAGTGCCAAAATAAACAGAGTAGCATTGGCCTCTATTCTTTCTTTTAATTGATTCATCCATCTGCTCTGCAATTGTTTGAAGAACTTATTTTTTATAGTTATAGGAATCAATAACAACTAATAAACGACCACACGTTGTATTAGTAATTAGTACTATCATTAGTGTAATAAACACAATATCTATTTATATGTTCATGTGATTATGTATTTCAAAAGATTGTATCTAAATCTCAACTTGGTAATCAATACTTGGTAATCATATAGAAATTACAGTGTAAAGCAATGTGACATCAATTTACCGGTAATTCTTCATACCTCTGTAACTCAGCTGGTAGAGCGTCCGCCTAGAAAGCAGTAATTCACTGGTTCGAGTCTACTTTAAGGAGAAAACTTTTTTTAATTTTTTTGCCTTAACTCGTTCCTGTGATTACGTCATCCATCTGCTCTGCCGTTGTATGAAGAAATTCCCATTAGTTTTTCTTATAGAGTTGCATTGGTTTATGTTTAGATTTATAATATTAACTTATACAATTATATAACAGTTTTTTCAAAAGCAATATTTTTTAATTTTTAAATTAAACAAAAGAATTAAATGAAAACTTTAAAATTGAAAAAAAAAAACCAATTTAAAAATTACTTTTTTCTTTCAACAAAAAAAAAAATGATTTTTTGCTTGCACAACTTTTATTTTTCTCTAGAAGAGGAAAATAAAGTATAAAGACGAAAAAAAATCCAACAAAACTGTTTTTGACAACTTCATTATCATCAACCATTTTGGAGAATAATATGTCAAAAACAAAAATCCTAACTTTCGCTCATCAAGGTTATTTTGCATTTCGACCACCACTAAAATAACAATAAGGAAACAACAAATTGTAATACAAATGTGTTTGTTTGTGTGAGTGTGAGTATCTGTTTAAAAAATAAAAATAATGGAAAAAAATTAAATAATATCCTTTTCCCCGTGAAAAATCACTGAATCCTTATTAGAGGTACACCTTAATATCTTCTTTATTCTCCAATATTACAATATACATAGGAAATAATTTTTGTTTATTTGTGTGTGTATCTTCCTCGGAAATTGTTTTATTGCTAACAATATTTTTTTTTTGTTTTGAAAAGTTTTTATAACAAAAAAAAAATAAAATAATAAAATAAAAGATATTAAGTATCTATTTATTTAAAATACACACACACAAACACTCGCATGCACATTATAAACAATAAGAGGTTACAAACAAAGTTATACCGTTCTTTAAGAACTCTTGACATTTTAAGCCGTTCTTTATTGCTCCACAGGAAGTGAACAGAAGGAATTATAAACAACTCGTGTTGTCTTGCTTGGTAATTTTTTTCCCCCCTTTTTTTTTGTTTTTTATTAACTTTTGCACTTTCATTGTTTTTTCTACATTTTTTTTCTTTTCACTCCGGTTTTGTTTTCTTTACACAAAAAAAAAGGTCATGCAAATAACGGTTCTTCCTCATCTTTTATTTCCTGTTTTTTTTTTGTATTCTTTCAGTATTTATTTCAACGATTTTGACAAATTAATTATACGTGAAATTTTTAATCATGATTTCTTTTTTTTATTTTTACTTTTGTGTGTGTGTTGTCATTATTTTGAAACGGGTATGATGTCCTTTAATTCTCTTTTAAAGAATCAAATGAAAATAACCGGAAATAAATTTGAAGTAGCTTTTGTTAACTATATCTGTTATAATATTGTAATGTTCAAATATGAAAAATATGTGAGTATAGTTATTTTATTAGCTCTTCAATAATAATTTTTTCAGAAAAAAGTGTTGTGAAAATGTGTAAAAATGATTGTGTAAGCTCTATTAAAACTTTTCTATGAAAATAATCTCCTCTTCTAAGAATGCATCAATTTTTAATTCATTAACTAACTAGCATAATAATGTTGAATTTTGAAATTAAGTTATGAAGATTTTCTCGATCAAATTTGGCTAATTTCGAATTTAAAGTTCTTATATTACTGTTGACATCAATTTAATATTAAAGTACAAAATTTGCCTTTGTATTCTACTGCACTTTTATTATTTTATAGGTATATGCAGCAAGTCTTTAGAATATTTTATAATACAAGATAATATAATAATAGTTAGACTAATAATTTGATTGAAAATTGAACTCCATATTGTGTTCTACTTTTTTAACCCACTGATTAAGGAACAAGTGAACGAATATCGTGTATTCTCAAAATTTAGTTTTCGATCGAGAAGTTCTTGAATCTATATACATAAATAATATTATTAAGTTTTTTTTTTGTTTTGAAAATTCATGTGAATTTATTTTAATATCTTATTACATTTAGTATTATAAACAACAAATGAAAAATATGATTAAGAAAAAAAAAACATTACAATTGAGCCATCCCTTTTGGTTGACAACATAATTTTGTAATTATTTTTACCCACTGCAACAAAAATTCTGATGTCGAGCTTTCAGTGGGAACGCACTTTTCTATAGTAGGGAAGCGAAAAAAACTATTTTTGGAGAAATGGAAGTCAGTCGGTCTGTTGGTCTGTTGGTCTGTCGTTCTGTCGGATGATAAATTATCCCAAAAATTTATTCAGGCCCCGGGAACTGAACCTCTTTGCGCGTCGATTTTATATATTTGCACATATCAAAGCCAATAACCTTCAAATCCAATATCCTTTAAATTTAATATATAAATTCGAGGTGTTAAATCAATGAACCTTAACATTTTTTGAAAATATCAGGGCACGAAAATCGAACAAAGGGATCGATTTCATATTTTTCATTTATTTGAGTTGTAGTTACCGTGGCAGAAAACGAAACTCTACTAAGCGCCAAATTTACATTTTTTGAGGAATGTTAACTGAAACCGTTCCAATTGGTTATATGCTAATCATATCAGATTTTTTTATGTAGGTAGTTGACTTGCATTGTGTCATTTAGTTTTTGTAGTCCAATATATTAAATTGAGGTAAAAGTACATAAAATTTGTAAAATATTATTTAAAAATCTTGATATGTAAATTATTTTTTTTTTATTAGCTTATTAATTTGCTATATACACACATATATATCATGTATAATATATTTTAAATTCAATACTAAATTTTGAAGAATTTCTGGGAATACATAAAAATTATTAAGTAATAAAAGTAGTGAAATAATTATTTTACTTTCTTAAGATATGAGTTTTTAACTTCAATTTATTTTACTAAATAAGTTAATATAATAATGAAAACAACATTTTTACATCATTAAAAATTTGAGAATTTTTCGAATATTGCTATAGAATTTTTATAATTTTTAAAATTTGAAAACTTGATTTATTTCTGAATTATTTTTTACTTTGAAATTTGAAATTCAACATTCAAAGAAATTTTAAATTTAAAATTTTTTAAAAATTTATTTTCAAATTTTGAAAATCAGTTCATTGTTTTCAGTGTTGAATTGCATTTAAAATTTTATTATTTACTTTTATTTTTTAATACATAGGTAACAAATAATAATAAATTATTAACTAATTGATTATTAATTATTTATTTGAATATATAATATATTGAATATGTCCTGAAATTATCGCTGGTATAAATTTCTTTCATAAGTCTTCTAAGTGTAATCCCATTTTCTATTATACCAACAATATTTTGCAAAGTGTTATATTAACAACATTGAAATCAACTCAACATATTATTTACATTACATAAGACACTCAAACATACTTAACAGCAAAAAAGAAAATTTTTTCGTATAGAAATAGAACAAAAATTATAAATCATAATTTTAACAGCTCCCCATACAATTGGTAGATAGAAAAAAGAAACGAAAAATTGTTTAACGATCTAGAAAATTATTCCTTGTCCTTTTATTGCTCAGTTTGTTTTTTGTGTTCCTTTTGTGTTTTTTTTTTGTCTTTTCGTGTACGACAATGTTACACACTATAAAAAATTAAATTTCCTTAGCATGAAAAAATAATTTTTAACGCTATTTTTTATTGGTTTCTTTCTTTTATATAATTTTTCTTTTGAAATATTTCAACCTTGAAAGTCTTAAAGAGTTATTTTAGTATTAGGACAAAAAAATAATAATAATAATAATAGAGAAACCAAAAAATAAAAGAAAAATTTAATATTCAACACCAATTCAAAAATCGCTTTGAATTAAGCATACCCAAACACTAATGGGAATTTTTTTAACTTTCTTTAATTTTTTTTTTTTTGTACTCGTATTGTTATTGTATGTGTTCTTGTTCTTTTCTGGTTGTGCAGCAGTTAAAAAATGAAAGCATAGCATTAAAATATATACGATGTTGGTTAAAAAGACAAGGCAAAAAAGGTAAGAGGAAAGAAAAAGTAAAAGGAACATCGAATCAAGGAAATCTTCAAATCCTTTAGTGGCAATAAAACTCAAATGTTACCGTCAATGAAATGGCAACTTATACAATATAATGGGGAAGTTAAGAAATATTTTTTTTTCTTACATATTTTTTTAAGAACATTACCAACAGAATTGGTTTATAGAATTATTTTGTTGGTCCGCCCATTTGTCGGTTACCAAAGAAAGAAAAAAAAAAATCGATCTTGTTAAGAAATTCATGTTCCTAGAAGAAAATTTTTAAAAGCTGTAGCCTGCAAGATTTTCTTCTTCTGTAATACAACATATTCAAGAAAATATCTCCATGACAAAATGATCCTAGAGTATAAATATCATTAATGCTTGTTTTAATTTCCCTCCTGATCCTAAAAGTATGCAATAATTATTTCATAATATTGTGACATTATAAATTACAGTAAAAAAAAGATTTTTTTTTCGTTTGTTAGTGGGAAATGTGCTTTTTTACATTGGTCTGATTTGAATTCATTTTGGGTTTAAAAAGTGTTACCTAATATTGTAATATTGAAGTGAGACATTTTTTTCACCCCCTCCTCCAGCTCTTATTATTATAACTTTCTATTGTATACAAAATGGTCTGTTTTTATATAAGATTCTTAACTTTTAACTTCTGCGTGATTTTTCATCATTTTGTACATTTTACATTTAATATACATTCTACATTACATACAGGCACATTATATACCATTGCTAATGAAAATTTCTATATATAACTAGGTTTACTTAATGGTTTAATGTTTGCTTATACTTATAAGTATATGATTATAGAAAACATGACCACAGAAAAAAATAATAGGAAAAAACAAGAAAAAAATAAAATGAAAATAAAAAAACTTTGAAATATGCGGCACATTGTGATTATTTTTCATACAATCTATATGATAATAATGATGACCGATTAGGCTATAATAAAAAATTTAAAAAAAAAATCAACCTTTACCTTCATTATTATTATTATTGTTATGGGTTCGAAATGATCTCTTTTTGTTTATAATCATAAATACATTCTTACTATATCAGGGGCATGATAATATATGTGCATCTATTTACTATACTAAAATGTGTGGAAACTTTCGTTATTCAAAAATAACATACTTACATAGTGGTTATGCTAAAAATTTTTAAAAGTTATCCTTTATGGGAAAGCAAATTTATTCATACAAAAACAAATCTACTTACATGATATTTACGATAACTTTAGAGCCCTTACAATATCATAGTGTTAGAGGTTAGCATAATTTTGTTTAGTTGAAAGCGAGCTGCTTTTAAATTGAAAACAATTTTCATAAAATAATAATCCGAAAATACATTTAGTTAATATAAGGTTTTTGGAGGAATAGATAATATTCAAATTATAGCCCCAAATAACCAAGAGAGAAATTGTAGTATGTGAAACAATATCGGTAGAAATTATAACAGAAATTGCTTAATAGCTGGTGCAACTATACTTATAATTTTCGGAAGGATCAGTTATAGAAATGTTAATCCAACAATTAAATTTTAAATTTTAAAAATCTCAGCTAGTTTTTTCTGCTGATTTCAAATACACATATTTATCACATACATAGGCGGCTATTTTATTGCAATATTATCCTTTATATTAGAATCGCTTGGAACGACTATTTTTCCCATTAAACTGATGACTAAATGTATTTTAATTCTATTTAGGATAAGAAAATTTCGAAAAATATCATGAAATGAATTGAGTTACTTGGAGGCATTACGGATACTATCTTATACTCTAAAATTATTAACTCAATGTCTAATAACTTAATATCTATAATTATTTTTTAATAATTTAATAGCATAAAAGTTGACTTCATATAATAATTTGTGACAGTTCTTATGTGGTGACATCCCATTATGTATAGACTGGCATTTGATGGCTATAAACATAAAAATTGCCAAAAGACTAAATTAATGTACATATAGGTCAAAAATATAACAGTAGCTGTGAAAGAGTCATAAAAAGGAACAAGAAAGAAATATGTGCCAAAAAAAAAAATGTTATTGTTTGACTCTAGATCCCTTTTTTGCTCTCTGTTCCTGAATGAACTGTTTTTTGCTGTTCTTTTTTTTTGATTTTGTTTTTATTTTGATTTTTTTTTTTATTGTTAAAGTTGTTATTTTTGTTAATGTTTTAAGTGTGTCCATCGCGCCCTTGTCCTTTTCTATTTATGATCCTTTTGTATTTGAGTTGATTTACTGTTTGCTCATAATTTTAATCCTGCTAATGGCGGTTAGATGATTTTCATTGTGTCTGAGATTTGAGATGGTTGGTCTTTTTTTGTTCATCATAATTTGCCTTATTTCTTTTGTTTTGTGTGAAAATTTGTGGAAGGATAATTTTCGGTTATTTTTCATTTTTATTTTCGATTTGATGAATAACAGAAAAAAAAAGAAACACTCGGAATTTTTTGTATTTTTGATTTAGATAATTTTCCTGTTTAGAATTGTTTTTATCAGGATAATATGATAGGTGAGTAGCATACAGAATTTTTCTTTAAAATTTTAGAGAGAAAAATTTGTTCTACATTTGTACGTATGTATATTATAAGGGTTTAATTTGAAAATTTTTATTGTTTTTCTCTTGTTATGAGGATTTTATTGTTTCAAAAAAGATTTAAAGTGAAAATAAATTAAACTGGAATCGTCCATTTTGATTTATAATTTTATACATGAAATGTTTAGCAATTATTTTTTTATTTTTATAATTTAAACAAAATTCATGAGAAAAATTTTGAAAGCGAAATGATTCATTTTTTAAAATTTGTACAACTATGTTCCGTTTTTTCTTCAAATTTATTATTTTAAAGGTCTTTATACATGACAATGTTAATGAAAAATGTTTTTTATGAAAATTCCTTAATTTTCAAAGAGTTTAATTCAGCTGGATAGGTAAGTACAGATATTAAATTAGTTACACCATCGTGTATATAGTTTATAATGCTATACAGAAAACAATTTTGTAATAGCACTATAAGCTACACTTTTGAGAGCTGCTAGTAGGTTAGTTTAAGTTAAGTTAACGCGGCCACCCTTAGGGTACACATAGGCCTTCCAGGCCCGTTGTGGCACCGCCAGATCTGTCCTTTCCCGCCCATCGTCCGAACCAACCGGAACTCCTCACAAATCGGCCAAGATTAATATTTAATCCGGCTAATATTTATATCCGCTAGATCCTCAGCGCAACCCAAGAAGCAAGACCCACGAAATCTCTGCCTGGTGTTGGAGAAGCTGCTAATATGTATGTTTTTAATTTAAAACAGTGTCACTCAAAAAAAGGAGTTCTATTGAGTAGTTACAAAAATTTTTGAATTATATTATAAACTTTAATATTGTACAAATTGGAAAGTTAAAATCAGTTTCGTGTTATTTAAAAAGTACTGGATTGAATTTTTGTCTTCTGCATTTTGCTTTTCAAGTTATGAACTTTTTCTGTCGAACACACAAAACTCTTTAACTTTTTGCATTGGTTCCAGGCCCAAATATCGGATTCAGGAAACTTTATATTTAACTCATCTTATTATTGACATGGTGCTTCGATTATCGACGCTTTAAAACACCATTCCAATAAATATTGTTCGTACAATTATTATTTTTTTTGAAGCAAAATAATTTACAATTAATTAAATTCCAAATAAAATATTATTTCAATTGAAAATTCCTAATGGAATAAAAAAATTATGCCGAAAATTTTTAAAATAATAAATGTGCAAGCATCATTTTTAGATTTTTGTTATTATGACAATAAACTTCGAATAAAAATTTTTTATATTTTGAATAAATTTTAAGTTCAATTTCAGCCATTGAAATTTACTTTATTTATTTCAAAAAATTTCTCAAAGAGTTTTTAGCTCGTGTAAATTCTAAAATATTTATTAGGGTAATGTTGCTTTACGTTAACGAATAAAAACCGTAAAACAGTATCGAAAATCATCATTCAAACCGATTCAGATTAATATGAGCATTCAAGTAAAATGGTAATGGAATTTTCGGAATTCGTATACAAAATTTTTCAACCGATTATGACAAATAAAAAGACGATAAACAATCATTTCCCGATTTTTATGGTAGGAAAACAAAATTCGGTAATAATAAGTTAGGAAGATAATAAAGAAATAAGGGGAAAAGTTACGCATGAAAGAATTTTTGGAAGCTGCGTTCAGGTTTGGGAATTTTAAAAGTTTTGTTCATTTTAATATTAAATTCAATCCGTCATTTCCAACCCGTTAAATGAAGAATCTTTTATTGTTTTATATTTATAATGCAATATTATGGAATGGAGAGGCAATAAAATATTTTTTTACAGTTCTTTATGGTCATACAAACGTGTTTACGAGGGGTATTATAAATTTGTAGCACTAAGAAACAACTAGTCTAGGATGTAGAAGCAAGTATACAGGTGTCTTGTATTAAAGTGCACTGCTGTATATCATTGTATAGGCCATCATGAGTAAAAACAAATTTTGTGTGGAGACGATGTTCACAGCTCAACCGGTTCGAAGTTATAGCGACTTAAAGTCAATTTCGACTGATAAAACTTTACATTAAAATTTTTCAAAGAAAGTAAAAACTTTACTTTGAAATTTTAAGTATAACTTCGTGCCCGTGTATGTCAGGCGTATTATTAAATATGATTTGGAAACCTCAGAATAAGGGTTTCCTTACAAATTTCTACATTAGTTGTAATCTGGTTAGATTTCAGAATCACATGACTTTATAGTTGGAAAAATTTGAATTTTTAACTTTTCATTGTGTAAAGAAATGTAATTTTCTAGGTGACGTAACATTGGAGCTTTATTCAATCTTAGCACAACTGGCAACCTTGTCTACTGATTTTTAATTTAGTATATGTGTCATCTCCCTACATGCTCTAGTTTAGGAGTTGTTTAGAAATATGTAATACGACAAACGTTATTTACAAAATCTTTTTCTTGAAATACTTGAAAAATGTAAAAATTGTTTAAAATGGTGTCTCTTTTCTATTATCTGAATTTTCCTTACATTTGGAAAAAACTAATGGCTAGAAGAATATCATATAATGTCTTTCGTTGATGCAGCCATGCAAGTCAATTTTGATTTCAACAATTCTTTTCATTAACAGAGATTATAGCACCAATTTTACTAACGTATTGTGTTTCTAAATTTCGTTTATTTCAAATTTGTGTTAATAACGGTGAACCAAAATGTCAAATTAGCCTAGCTCAAAGCTGTACCTTTCAAAATCTTACAATCAAGTTGGTACACCTGTAACAAAAGCTACACAGGAAGGTTAGCACAACATTTTGCTAAGAATAAAATATTTTCTTATTCGGTTAATTCTTCTTCTTCTTCTTTCTCTGCATTACAGTCCCATGTGGACCAAAGCTTCCTGTACTATCCTCTTCCAAATTTCCCGATCCTTTGCTGCCGTGATGTAGTTGTTGACATTCATGATTTTCAGGTCGTCTACTACCGAATCAATCCACCTCATTTTAGGTCTGCCTCTAGCTCGAGTTCCATATTCTTTTCTATTTAATATTATTTGAGCCTTGCTATCTTCAGGCATTCGGATTACATGGCCCAGCCATCTTATCCTTTGCGCCTTTATATATCTTATGACCGTTTGGTGCTTGATTAATTCCTCCAGCTCGTTATTGTTTCTAATTCTGTACGTTCCATCTTCATTTCTAACCGGACCATAAATTTTTCTCAACATCTTTCTTTCAAATACAGATAATAAGTTGCAATCAGATGTTTTTAATGTCCAACATTCACAACCATAGGTGAGTACTGGTTTAATTAATGTTCTGTATATACTTAATTTACTCCTTATTGACAGTAATTTGGAACGTATAAGTTTTGAATGAGTATAAAAACATTTATTAGCCGCACTTATTCTTTCTTTAATGGCACTGGTTGAGTCATCTGAGCTGGAGAAAATGACGCCTAAGTACTTAATTTGAGGTACACTTTCAAACTTGTAATTCGGTTAATTAATTTGTTAAAATAACAAGGGTTTTATTCCTCATTTTTCCAAATAAAGTTCTACAGAAAAACATGAAACCTATATAGTTGTTCTAGTTCTGTTTTGATACAAAATGGGGTAAACGCGAAGCATGTAGTGTGTAAATGAATGTTTTGCAGTTAAAATCTTCCCTGTAAAGTATTAAAAAATAATATTAAAAACTGGAAAATTAAAAACGCTGAAGGACATTATTTTAAAATAATTTTCACTTTTTCAATTGAATATTATTCATTATAGTTAATATCACTTGAAAAGAGAAATTTCATATATGTATTTGTATGGGTATATACCTAATATTAATGTTTACTGTTTTAATTTCAATATAATCTAGACACACTTGGAAAATATACAGAACAAGCATGTAGCACAAAGAACATAAAAAGAAAAGAAAATTCCTTTTACATTCCAATTATATTCCAAGAAGGTCCTTGTTGTTTCGTTTTCTTCTTCGTTTTTGTTTTGTGTTTTCCATGTTTTTGTTTTGTTTTCTTTATCATTATACTTTTACCTATTCAACTTTTGAGTATTCAGAGCGTAACAAAATAATACAAGGAAATGGCACGTACTTAAAATGATAAAAATAAAAAAAAATCTCATGAATTCGATTTGAATTTAATTATAAAGCAATTGAATTAATGCATTTCGCGCGATTCATTTATTCTTTCTCTTGCTTTAACAAAAAACCAATTTTTGTTTTCCACTTTTCTTTCTATAAATTCGTATTTACATACATTCTAATATATAAACTTTTTAACTCTTACACCAATATTATACACATAGGAAAGGTTGGTTCGACTTTAAAATTATAAAATAATAGTGATCATGTCATTGAAAAGAGGCATTGAAAATAATATTTTTATGAAAAAAGAAATGAGGTAACTCTTTGGCACACAGTCTATAAAACAAATTTACCTTGTATGGAACACGAAAGCAATTATTAAATAAAAACAAAAGAAGTAACTACACATACAATAAAGTTGGTTCGAGCCAATGGTTTGTAATGTAGCATTCTTCCTATAGCAGGTGAAAATAGTGCTTTTAAAAACAATCTATTAGATTAGATTGTAATAATTACTTTCATTCCCATATGAAAAAATTTCAAAAATTGCATAAATTTAGGATGAGCAAAGTATGTTTTTGAAAATAAATAAAAAAAAGGATGCGTTAACTTAATGCTTGAATTTAAGGGTTTATTTAACAAAAAATAATTATATTTTTTAAAGGCATGGAATTGCCGTTAGCCTTCTGCATTTATAGAAATTTGGAAAAGCTGGCAGTTTCGGAAGAATAAGGTGCTAAAAGTTTAAATTTTATCAATTTCAAGAGGTGATAAATTAAGATGGGGTTGCAGTGGAAAAAAACATTCTTTTAACGAAATGAACTAATTATTGGTTTCTAGAAGCTGCTCCTGCAATGTGCGGTCTAGAAGAAGACTCCTGCAACATGCGGTCTAGAAGAAACGCAGTATTAAAAATTTGGTAAAATCGGATTTTAGGCAACGGTTAATTTTAATAGTCATTTCGCTTTTTTAAAATTCAAATAAAGCATGCCGCGCTAAAAGAAGTGAGCAAATACTTGTCTGTGTTTGCAAAATTTAAAAAATGCTTATGGTTTCGCTGCAATAAATAGTTGAAAAATGGCATTTTTGGAGTTTTGTGGAGCAATAACTTTTAGAAGGGAAGAGATGGAAATTTCAGCTTTGTGTCTGTAAGGATGTAGGAAAACATGTCCACTAACAGACGAACGTACAGAGAAAATTAATAACACTTTTTTTCAAATAATTTTTGGAAAAGTGCTAATAAAAATAAATGCAAAATCTTGTTTATAAAAATTTTTCTGTAAGAAAAGATATCATGGCGGTTATATTACACAATATTCAGATACTTTTCATTTACTATGACATCAGAAAGAAAAATTTAGTAATTGCGAATAGGTAGATAGTAATATAATGCATCTGTATAGGCAAATTATTCATATTATGGGTATAAGATACAAAAATACTTGATTTGACTATATAATTTAATGCTTGCATTAAATAATATAAGTATGTACCTATTAATATTTTAACTACGTATGTAATATAATAAAATACAAATTTATAAAAACCGACTATAGAAAATGCCGAAATAGACATTGAAAAATTGTGGATAGAATATGCCTATATACACATACATATTTATACATACAGGCAAAAGTAATTTAATATTCTTGGTTTTTTAGTTATTCCCTTCAACCATAATATGTTTTCTGTGATAGGAAAGGTCAAAAGAGCTTATCGAAAAGCTACCCTAAAACTACTGCGCTCTTAAACATTTATTATTCGCTGTTAAAAGGAGGGGGGCAGTTTTATTGGACTTTCTTATTGGCTTTCTATTCAATTTGGTTGCCTTAAATTGCCTACAATGTTTATTACCATTGCCTAACTTTAAATCATTTAAAACTTGCTAAAATTTTTTTGAATAATCCAAAATGGATAAGGTTATTTTCCTTATATATAAGAATTAGATATGAATTTTGTTGGGGAATCATTTCATCTCAAAATTTACTTTAAGCAAAAGGAATATTGTACTATTTTTTTTTTTGAGAACCTACACACAACACACAGCTAGGGTATGAGAATCGCAAAATATTAAAAACTTGACATTACAGTATAATTTGAATTGGAATTAAAATTAATGATAGTGTTATAAATGTAATTTTACTGCTTCGGCATTTTACATTACCATGTTTTAAAAGAAATAACAACGAAAAAAATTGTCATTATACACAATAAATAAAGTGAGAAAAAATTAAGCTTGTGCACAAAAAAAAGAGAGAAAACAATATTTTTTGTTGGTGTCTTCTGTTTGCTTGTATTGGCATTTAAACAAATAAATGAGAAAAAGGAATAAAATAAAGGAGCAAAAAGCAATGAGAAAAAGAAAAAAAAATACTATTCAAGAATTTACAAGGACTTTACAAGTCGTTTTTGTTATTGCAAGTCGTTCTGCTTATTTTATTTTCTTCATTGTTATTTTCATTATTTGGTCGTACTTTTAATTTTGATTTTTCTCTTTTCTCTTCTTTTACTTTCAACATTTTCGTTAAGAATTGAGTTTATTTTTTTTTTTTCAATTTTCACTTAACCGTGCCACTTACCGGAAAGTTTTCGTGTTCTTACACAGTATCTGCACTATTATATGTTGTGCGTCTATACAAAATCATTGTATGTAACGCTTCCCTTGGTTTCTTAACTTGTTTAGTGTTTCATTTATTCTTAGATACATTATAGCTTTCTCGCTTATTTTTTCAACTTTTTTAAAAAAAAAACTTTTAAATCTAGATATGTTAACAGTTTCCCGGAAATACTTTATGACAATAGATTTTGGAACATAGTTTACAAGTACAAATGTATGTGTATACACACCATATAAACATGTGTGTGCACTATAGGATAAAAGAATGAACATTAATGTTCTTAATATTTGTACATTTGTTCTAAATATGTGCGGAAAATATAAAGTTTAAATATATGGGGTGCAATCTTGTGTTTGCTATACAAATATAAATGTATAAATTTTTATAGAATAAAAATAACATCAAAGTAGAAAATAAAACACGTTCAAAGACATTGTATTAAAGAATAATAAAATTTTTTTAAGAAACTCAACACGCCCATATGCTAGTAAACTTTCAATTCGATTAATAAGAATTTCGTTGTTTGGGTTTTTCGTATAATCAGTAAATATTTTGATGTGAACAACACATAGTCGATTGTGTTGAATGTTTGCTTTTAAAATGACATTTTGGCAAAATGAAATAAGACATAAATATTACTGGCTTAATAAAAAGTAGTTGGTCTTTTAACTGATTTAGTTGAATATTTGGAAAATAAATTCTATTATTACGTCTTAACACTTAATTGATGCCAAAAATTTCATATAAGGAAACGATGAATTCATTAAGGTCACCCAACTTTTAATTTCATACAAACATAGATTTTCATACTACCACCATTAATTGGCAAAGTAAATTTTTTATTTATCAATTAATGAAAAATAGTTCAAATTTTACTTACAACAGATTTACGAACCCGAAATTCTTAGCTTATTGCAAAACTAAGCAAATAAAAAAGTAAAGCTATTTCTTCAAGAAGCAAACAACGGAATAAAAGAGAAAAAGTTTTAAAAACTTCAATTTTTTGTAAAACAGAACATTTACGGTGACGAAAGTGAAATAGTTTTAAGCGAATTTTCCCAACTGTGTTAGAGCATTTGAGGTATATACCTGCATTTCCATAACCCACATACATGGATAGTTTCTATTCCCTTTTATGGAATAAAATCGAAGTATTTTTTCGTTTTATTTCGTTTTATCTAGTTCAGACTCAACTCCACCGAAAGAATAGTTTAAATCACAAATTCTGTTCAGATATCGTCTGATCATAAAGCCTCCCATTTATAAATTGTTTGCCTAATTCCATTTCAAGGGTTTTCTAACTGTTTAATTTTAAAAAAGTAGTTGTCAATATTTAAAGGACTGACTTGCGCTTGTTATAGAAACGAAAAAACAGCTTGAAAAGAATTGCGTAAACGATTCTGTGGGTACATTAGATTCACATGCACAATTAAAAATAAAGTAAAATCATTTCTCTTTGGATTTAATCAAAGCGATTTCTATTTAACAAACTTTAAAAATATTATAAATGGTGTTACTGTAGCAAAAACGAAAACATATGGTGACGAGGAAAGATAGAGGAGTTTTTAAAATAAAATGTGGTCATATTGTTAAATTTAAAAATTTTAATTAAAGTGAGAAACTTAAATTTTAAATTAAGTGTTGAGTTAAATTTAATATTAGTTTCTCATTTTTTTCAAAGAATGCAAATTTCAATTATATGAAAATATTTTCGAGAGTCTCTCTAGTGAAAATAAGTATGTATTTATGAATGTTAAATTTAATCTGGAAACAATACCTTTCTTATTATATTACGTACGTTTTAACTGTTTTAGTGTCTCCTTATAGCTTGTGAATTTGTTAAATACCATTTTGTACTATTATGGTAATTCCAGTATGGCTTTTGTTGAAAATATAAGTTTTGTTTACGAGATTTTAAAACTTAATTGATGTTGCAATTTAGATGCCTGTTATAGTATAAATAATTAAAATAAATTAAAATCAAATTCAAAAATTTTATCAATTTCAATTGGAAAACATTCAATATCAGAATTTGGTTGCTATACTCTATATTACTCACAGTTATAGGAAGGCTATGAGAACAGAGTTACAAAAACTCAAACTTTTAGTAAGATCTGCTAAGAATGATCCCAAATCAAGAATTTTTAAATCATATTATTTTATTTATAGATTCTTGAATAAAAATTTAATAAAATTATTAAACTATTTTAGTTGTTTAATCCAATTTATTATAAAACATGTATACAAATATCTCACACAAATGTTTTTTGAAGTATAACACGATGTCAATCTATTGTTAGAAATCCTAAACAATTCTATATGAGAAAAAAAATCCCAAAGAGGTTAAAATGGAATTTGTTTCTTTTCCTTATACAAAATCAAACAACGAAATTTTGCTCTCATATCAAGAAGTATTTGAGACGTACTCGCTAACAGTACAATCTACAGAATTTGATTAACATCGATTTTTGGCTATTGAGACAATTATTTTTAGTTTGACAATATGTGATAATTAGAAAATTTTAATAAAAGATTACAAAGGATAAGGATGCACACAATTTAGTAGTTTGCAAAGAACTGAATTTTTTAATAACTGCCTGCTTAATTAATTTATAATTCTGGTAATTTTGATTTTGGTGTTGGACATTGGTAAGGTTGCTCTGAGGTCTATTCTTTCGAGGAATTTGAATTATATTTAACTGTGTTAGATATCAGTAGTATTGTGACTCAACTTTTTTTGTTTTTGCTATTGGTTTTTTGTTTTTCCGTAAAACTTAATCAAAATTTTTTTGTGTCTCTCAGATATTTTTTTGTGTCCCCAACATTTCCGTTTTCGTTACGATTTTGTTAGGCAATCTGATTATGATGCAGCATCTTGTGCATTTAAATGATGATTGTTTTAGCTCTGTCGTGCAATATTAATTTAATTTTTTATGATTTAATGTTCTTGATGATAACATACTTTGTGTCCAACTCGAGTACTTAGTTTGTCCTAGTAAGATGAATGATTTCTAGAAAAGATTAAAATCCTGAAATTTGAGAAGTATTTTTCAAAAACGGCACATGCCCTAAAACAATTTTTCAAATATGACCAAGTTACATTTGAATTTGTGCGTAATTTCCGAATCATGCCTTTCTGATACATAACAAAAACATCTCTTAATAGCTAATTAATAGATAAAAATTTTTGATTTTTTATTGAAACTGAAACAGTTGGACAGAATAACTGCGACTGTTACCACCTAATATTACACATTTTGATCTTATTATTTTAAGTATTGTTATTCTCGAATTAAATATTTGAATTTTACAGGACCATAGTTGATTTAATACGAGTAATATCTCTTAATCATATCAGTCAGTACCCTAAGTCTGAAATTTTTTGATTTATTGAATTAAATGTTGTTATGCCCTCCTGTCAGGAAGGATTAGTTAAGTTGTTTGGTAGAATACATTAATTCGTCTAATCGACAATGACGTACCATGTTATTACCACCAACTCAATAACATCTGGTTTTTATAATAATATTTTGATTTCTAATTATTCTAGAATCTAGATTAGATTCTAGATTAAATATCTACAATTATTTGGTGTGGTTATATGAAATTAAAAAATAAATTACGAATTCTTTTATGGGTGGCACTTTTACAATCGAAGCACTACATTTATTTCTTCTTAATCCCTATAGCATATATACACTCCTGAAAAGAAAATAAGAGCAATATCGAAACTTAATTTAACTTTTTATAATCATAATTTCAAAATATAAAAAAATAAAATTAATTTAATTTTCTTTTATTAACATTAATTTTGTGTATGTACTTTGTATGTATGTGTGTACGAATGCGAACCGAACATTATTGTAATACAAGAAATGTCTTTGAAAATTGTGCAATAATTTCCCTTGAACTTTTGAAAAATCGGAATCCGTCTACATTTTCTTATTTTCTGTTTTGTTTTTTTTTTTTAATTTCAAAACTAACCTAATTATATAAAAGAGTTAAAATAAAAAAAAAATAAATTAATACAAAAACTAATTAATGTTTTAAGAAGAAATTTTAAGGATATTATATTTAATGTTGACTGTTTTTTTTTCATTTTTTTTTTTATTTCTATATTTTCCTTTGAATTTTTTTCATTTTTTTTCTATATATTTTCCTTTGAAGAGTGTACCGGTATAACTAAATATTTGTGTGTCTTTATTTTAGACTTGATTGGAGTGAAGTTTGACATTTTAATCAATGACGTTAGGAATTTTATGGCAAGATGCTCTCGCTAATTTCAGAAGAATTCACAATTTTGGATTAATGCGCCAGTCGAATAAAGTAATTTCTTTCGAATCAGATGCCAGGATTTTAAATCCTCTGATTAGCAATTTCGAAAATGTGTGATTATCCTACGCTTTTAATTGTTTATCGCCGAAAATAAAGCAAAATTATTATGATTTTATAAAAAAAACAGCATAATACGAGGATAATAAAAAATTGTAATTTACTTTTAACGATAGACTTATGATTCATTCCAAAAAAAATTTGATTACGGTTTTAGAAATTTGATTAAGAGAATAGAAAATTAGAAAATTCCATTTTTAACAACTTCTATGTCTTTAAATAATTTATCCTTAAACCTCAAGGATTTTGCACCTGTACCTGTTTAATGTGCGTTGTAAGTAATGTGACCATTAAACTCAGTTCTAAACTCAGAAAGTTCAAATATTTTTAATTTAATTTCAATTGTAAACGATTTAAAATCAACTGATAAGATACGACTTTACACGTTAAAGGGTTATTAACATTTCAAAGGGCCATTGCCTTGCAGCATTCGAAAAATTTGAACTTGCAATAACGTAAAATGATTTGAATAGCTCTCAAATTTTCAAAGTATTTTTCAAAAATTGATGATATCCTGAAAATGTTTAAAATATTTCTTATTATATTCATCACATTTTTAAAACAGCTTTATTCACGGTATCCAAAAATTCTATTAAAGTTGTTCCATTATGATGAATCCGTCACAAATGAAGAGATCAAAAGACATTAAGGTTACTTGAGTTTTTTCTTAACTTATCCCTTTTTTTTTGGTTCTGTTTTGTGGAAAACTTAAAATTAGTTTGAAAAATAAAGGAAAAAATCAAAAAAATTCAAGAACCCTTTATTACCTTTACCTTAATAAACACCAGGAAACATAAAATTATTACAGTTATTTTCTTTCTCTTCTTTTCATATTCTTTACTTTTCTTTTTTTTTTGGTTATTTTGTTTTTTTCTGTTTCATCCTCATGATCTTAACTTTCAAGAAGTTATTTTTAATGTTGGTACTTTGCTAATTTGAAATCATATTAACACTTGTCGGAAAATTAACAAAAAGTAAGAAAAAAAAGGAAAAGAAAACAAATTACAGTTAAAGGACCTTTTTTTAAAACATTGGGAAAAAAGAGTAAATATAATTTTCGAAAAATTAGGAAATTTTTATATTGACATTATAATTTTTAATTTTTTTTTCAAACTAGTAGGTATGAATAATTTTATTTTGGAAATTTCATTCCGATTTTACGAAGGAAGAATTGTGAATTTGAATTGTGATCAAAATAATTATGAATCTTTATCTTACCATTCGATACCAAATTACTGTTTCTAAGGTTCCTTATTGTATGTCCTATTTTTTCTGATCTGAATTTTCATTAGGCTGTTTTGGAGTTCAGCTATATAAGAAAATCTTAAATAAAATAATCCAAGTATACAATGTTTTTCCATCAGTTCAAAATATTTCATTAAAAATATTAATAATTTTAGAAATTTCTGAATTTTACAAGCAATTTAAAAGAAGAAGAAGGAAGGCAACTTATAAAATAAAATAAACAACCAGTTTTGAATATATAGAGAAGAAGAAACTTTATTCCTAATTTTAATAATTGAAAATTTTTGATTTTGATGGAAAAAATAATAATATATAATATTAAAAATATACGCCGAAAATGAGGCATGGTAGGAAAATTAAGAAAATTTGAGTTGAACTCGAACCAGTCATTTGTGTACAACCAATTGAGTTACAGCTTAAGAAATTTGCTCTCTACTTTGTTATTATTGTTAAGATATTATTTAATCACTCGATAATCAGTATAAACAGTCAACAAGGAGCCATTACAATAATATGGGAGTTAGCTGTATCTATACGAAATTATACAGGACAAATGCATCAATACGAAACTGTAATTGCAAAACACAATCTTTACTAAAGTTTTCCATAACGTAACATTATGGTTATATTTTATATTTTTAACTATTTTATAGGAGTCCAACAGTTTATATGACAATTTGCGCTATTTATAACAATTTCATTACAATTATAGCGCAGTTTTCGCTATAAATCGCGATATAATGAGTTTGTGAAAAGGTCTAATGTTAGAACTATTGGGTACATACATTAGCACAATTTTAATAGCAATTCATGTAGCTGCAACTACTTTTTACCTTGTGGTTATTCACGAGTACTTTAACCACGAGGTCTAAATATCATTTCAGACTACAACCCTGCGATTTTTAATTAAGAATTTTTAAAGTCAATTTCGTAAGTCTATTTTTAATAATCAAATCACACGACAATTAAGATTTGAAATTTTTTAATACCCAATTCTAATATTTCAAACTCATATTCTTCTCACATCCTAAAGTAAAATTCACAACTCTTTCTTTCAAAATTAATTTTCTTATTAAACGTTAAAAATATTTTAAATGGATTTAGTGAAAAGCAAAAGAAAAACAAAAAACTAAGAAAAATAAAAGGAAATTAAAGCATTAAACCACTCAACTTAGTAATTATGATAAAAATTCAAAATGGTCAAAACTTTTTCTTTCTCTAAATGGACTACACGACTTAAACTTATCGATTAAAAAAAAAATAAGAGAAGAAACAAACAAACAAACTTAAAAAATATTTTTTTCTCGTCTACAATTTTGTTATCCTGTGTTGTTTTTTTTTCCCTCTCATTTTTTTTTTATTAATTTGTTTTTTAAACATTTCAAATTATGATGACCTTTCAATTTTAAGTAGCGGCCATTAAATAAATTAAAGTATAAAATAAACAAAAAAAAAAATTGGAATTTGCTCTCCTTAAAAATGAAAAAAAAAATTTTTTTTTTCATCATATTAAAAATTTAATATTTAAAAAAAGAAATTGAAGTAAAAACAAAAAACAAATACAAAATCGAGTCCAAATTATGGTTATGAATTTGTGGCATTTATGTTTCAGTTATTTTGGGAGATAATTAAAAGATAAATGTTATTTTCAATCAAAGGACTCTTTATACGTACATAAAATTAAAAATGAAAACATAAGCTAATTGAAGGACATACTTAAAAGCAATCAGATTATTTGAAAGTCCATGAAAAATTAATTTATTTCGAAGTACTAAAAAATTGGAAATATGAGAAAATATTGGTTTAGTAATAAAAATTACAATTTCTGTTTTAGTTTCTAATCAAAAGCTTTTAATGTGAAATTATTTTGTGAGTTTTGTGAGCTTATCATTGCACAATTCTAAGAAAGAATCCAAAATAAAAAATATAGTAATTAAACAGCTTTTCTTCGTAAATGAAAATGACTACCTTTTCATGTAAAGCTCTTTAAAACTCTTCGTTCAAAAATTCGCATAATGTGTAAATAGTATTACTTAAAATTAAATATAAGTAAAATTCTCTACTTCTCATTAATTAGAGAATCCTTTATTTTGAAATTATTTTC
Organism: Condylostylus longicornis; assembly: GCF_029603195.1. NCBI lineage: Eukaryota > Metazoa > Arthropoda > Insecta > Diptera > Dolichopodidae > Condylostylus > Condylostylus longicornis. The sequence continues at coordinate 12,065,825 of NW_026577973.1, read as the reverse complement.
AATTAACCTCAGGGGATGTTTGCATTAATTCTTTATCAATTTTTTTTTTCAACATTCTTTTCATATTGCACCAAACACTTTTATTTTTCATCAGTCTAAAAACTTGAAAATAACAGTATAAACTATTCTATTGAAAAGTTTTTTAAACGCTATTGCAGCAGGTCCACCGAGCCTCAATTTGGTACAAATGTGCCGCTACGCTACAACTATCTCGTAATCGCCAGGCCATCATCGAACGCATGATGGTCTATCTAAGCATCTTCAACAGAAACTTTTAATTTTTTTTGATTAATATTGTTTAAAAAATGTGTTATTGTTAAAAAGTGGTTAATTAGTGAAAAAGAGTCGCGTCTTTTAAGATTTAATATCAATATTATTTTTTACTACTAAAATCTATTAAAGATAGGTGGAAGTAGATCATTCAGAAATTAATCATAATATGATGTAAATTCTTGTCTTATTTACAAATCAAATTACTAACAAGTTTATTCTAGAAGAAAAACTAAAATTAAAGTTATTACTGTGCCCAAAACTATTACGTATCCTTCAGGATTTTTCCCGGCTACGTTCTAATAACTCAATAATATTTTTAAAAAACCTGAGTCAATAATGAATAGAGTATTGCAAAGATTATGTTGCAAAAAATCTTCTTGTTAGTAACATGATTCGGGATTTGAGAAATCACTCCGAATGATGAATCAGTGCAAAATTTTATCTTTGATATCAAAGAAACCCTTTTTCAATTGAAAAAAATCAAAATTGAGTTTTTTTATTGTCATAACCATAAATTCGGGACTAATTACAGTATAGATTCAGAAATTTTTTTTAACAAAATTATTAAGTATGAACTCCAAATTTTTTATGAAATCAATAAAATTAAGAAATGGAAAACTCGGTTTAATCATTATTAAATAACAGATTGATTTAATTGAAATAGCAGTCCTTGCAATTGGGGCCGTCTTACGTGGTTCAACGTGATTTTCTTAAAGCTTGCGGATTAGATTTCTAAACATGATATTACAAATAGTTTCAGGTATCACACAATAAATACTTTATTTAAAAACTTCAAAATTTTTTTGACGGATTGCAATAATATTTACCCTTAAGAGTTATCATAAGATAAATTTAATTAAAAAGAGGAAAGGAGTCAAGCTACAATAAACTTACTATAGCCAAGTAAATAATATAATATAAGATCGTTTTTTTTAACTTCCGTTTTTATATTCATTATTATTGTGTTCTTGTTATTAAAGGCACCCACAAGATAAACCTATAATAGTGCATAATTTTTGATTTAGTAAATTCTACAGAGGGATTATTTCATATTTTAATGTAACTTAATAAATAATTCAAAAAAGAAGTAAAAAAAGTTAAAAAACAAAGAAAAATTATAAGTACCATAGGTCTTCAGTAACAATATTTTGCCATTCCATTCTTTTTTCATGATGATTACCTTTACTTCTCCATTTTTTTTTAGGTATTCTGTTTTTTACAAAAAGTATGGAAATATCTAGGTGATATAAGAAAAAAGAGTAGCACAATTGCAAACTTGAATTTACATTTAGTATGCTAAAATTGTTTTTTTTTTTATAAATTAGTCGAATAATATGTTAGAATTCTTGTGATTAGATTGAATAGTAGCATTCATTAAAGAGTTGTGTTTTTATTTATTTTGAGGAGAGTAGAACAGTTTCAATTTGTAATTATATATGCATATAAAGCATTTTAAATCGGAGAACCAAACCGAATGTCATTTACTACTATTACAGTCCTACGAACTAAAAATTTATCGGGGATGTAGACTTTTGAATGATTATAAATTCCTTTCGTAAAGATTATGAATCAGCAATGGCAGAACCATTTTTCCGAAAGTCAAATTCAGTATTTTATTTCACTGTCAAATGTTTATTTATATTTTTGTGTTTCTATTTAAGTAAATAAGAATTCTTTTCCTTTGAAGACTACAAATGTAGTTTCATTACCCCATTACAAATATTCGAGACGAATTTTAGTAATTGAAAATATGATATTCTAATTTTCCGAATTTCAACGAAATTCCTGATAAGACTGATCAAATTGAAGTGGAAAATTTCGTTTAAATCTCCATTAAAAACTGCCTTGCCTATGCTTAAGAATTCTGACTTAAAGTCTGCTTAAGAATTTTAACATACAACACTTTTGATATACAATATGGTCTCCCAACTTTAGAACTGTAAATTTTATTAAGTTAAGTAATTTTAGGATATAAAATGGAATAGATTTCATTCATATTTCAATACCTATTTGGTCTAAAGAAAAATTATAAGAGAAAGGGATTAAATAAATGAATGGAAAATAAAAGCTCCTTCGTTTTCATGTCAACTTTTGTAACAAATGAGAATTGTGGAAAACTAGAGTTCAAAATTGTCAGGATAATTAATATTTTCTTTCGAATTTTCACTGAAGCTGAATAATTTAAAATTATATTTCACTTTTAATAAATACTAATTGAAAATCAATTTCAGTAAACAAACATGTATCCTATATTTTTTAATCCACCTCTTAGGTAATGCAATATTTATGCCTGATATAATCAAGTTAGGATGAAAACAACTAATAATTTAAATAAGAATGGCTCGGCTGTAGAATTTGAATTTCAGATGATTAAGTCGTTGAATGAATTTATGAATTGATTAACGACTTCTCAATTAATTACTTTTTTACATATGAATAAATCTACTCTCTAGCCTATATTCACACAAAAGCTTCCTTTATATTCAATATCCAGACAACATAGAAATTGCATCAATTTTCAAAAATATTTTAACAATAGTTTTTGAATTTCCAAACTCTGCACAAAAAATTGAGTATGCTGAGAAAAAAGTTGAGTAAAATAATAAAGAACATATTTTGTTTTTTTTTTTCTGTAATTCCTTGATAATCTTTTATTTTATTACAATTTCTTTTCTTAATTTACATTTTCCAATTTAATCCTAGAGTTGTTGAAACTAATGCTTTTTTTGTACTGCTTTCAAAATTGTCATCACCTTTTTCTTTTTTCTTAAGAAATGGAAACATGATGATAAAGAGAGTAAAAAATTTTGCTTTAAAATAAAATAGAAAAAAAAATATTTAAGAGAGAAAACAAGTGAACTCCACTCAAAACATTTTCTCTGTATTTTGTTTTTTTTTTTTTTACAATCTCAATGCATTTGAAATTACTTTTCCACTGTTATTTTACAATTGCCTTCACTTGAGCATTAATATGTTTGTATATGTATGTATATACACTCTCCTATTAAATATAATTATGTACAATATAAAAAAAAGAAATGGGTAGATAGCTATTTTCATCTTCTCTTCATCATTTCATGTGTAAGATGAGAACTAAAAAATATGAAACTCACTTGTGAAGATTGGATGAAGTCCTTTTGGTTTATATATACATTTTTTTTTATATTTGTGCTTGTTCCCTTTTTATTATATGTTCCTGTTGCAAAAGGGATATCTGAAGTCCCTTTAAATAGCACGATAACATTTTGTACGTGATTTCTCTATTTTATGTGTGTTGATGTTATGTGCTTATTTTTTTTTCGTTATTATTATTTTAATAATCATCATATTTATTTTGAGTTTTGTATTTTTCATTTTTGTGTGCAACTGAATAAACTATATTATGAGGAAGTCACTTCGGAGATTCAAAATGAACGTGATAAGCAACAAAATACAAAAAAAAAAGAAAATCATGTATATTCAAGGGTTTCTATATGCATTTATATTAAAAAAATGTCAAAAGTCAGAAAGAGATAAAAAATATAATAATTTCTATAAGTACACGTCATGTATAGCTACTTGAAATTATATCAGTGGCCTCAAACACAAACCGCCTAACTCGAGTTAAGACAAAAATGAGATATGTTTACCAGCGAATTCTCCGTTTTGAGTTTCATATGCTCACAAATTTTGGTGGTTCTACGACTATTGCAGCCGGAGTTATTGTCGGATTCACACATGACCTAACTCGAAATGGCAACCATATGCACTTGCACTAATCGCCTAAATCGAGTTAAGAGCAGAAAACATCTTTTTTATGTTTTGGACAAACCACTTATTTCGAGATAGGCTATTGTTGCAAATCGAAATTAGTGACATTTTTTTTTATTTGTATGAATTTTTACAACCGCTTATCTCGAGTTAGGCTTTTGTTGCAAAATTAATTTTGAGTTTTTTTAAATACTAACTCGACATAAGCGATTTGTGTAAAATAAAAATTGGTAGTTTTTTAAACTCATCTCGAGTTAGGCGATTGTTGCAAATACAATTATATTCCAAAAGGCTTCTTATGTCGAGTTAGGTTTTTATAACGCGTGCAAATAAGAACCAAAAACCAAAGTTAAGCGTTTAGTGTTCGAAATAATACATGATTAGTATAGAATATTTTTTAATTTTTTATAATAAAAAATATTTTATAACGCTTAACATATTATTTTATGTGATATATAGTGTAGGTACTTTATGTCCGTGATTTAAAACTTGTTCACTATAGTTAAAATTAAATCTTACATTCAGCGACAAGTAAGATAGTTGTATTTTTTAACCCAAAATATAAAACATCTGCACAAGTTACCTGCATTTTTAATGCTCTAATTACCCAAATATCCCATGTTTAAGATTTGAATTTTTTTATTTAACAAATAATATTGTAGGTCATTTCGTGATTTACCTGCGACAAATGTTTTTTTCAATTGACGAAGTTCCCATGTTAAAATGACACGTGGCTAGCTACCTGATGGCAGATTGTTTTGCCTTTGTGGTCTAATTGTATTATTAAAGAAAGTGTAAAGTGTTGTTTTATTACGCCCTTGTAAAACACATGTTATTAGGAAGATCAAATTTTTGTGTTTAACAAGAGTTTTTATTTTAATGATTGTATTACAAAGCAATACTTTTATTATATACTAGTAAAACACATTTTTTTAGGAAATTCAAATTATTATAATTTGCAAGGGTTTTCAATAAATAAAATTGTTGCATCTGGGAATAACAATATTTTGTTATACTTTTTATTACTCATTTCCGTGAGATCAAATTTCTTCGATTTTTAAATATTTATGATATTTTTGTTATTTCGAAGGAAGTATTTTTTACAAAGACAGTTTTTTATTATTGTTTTTAAATGTGCTGATGTTGGAAATTGTTAAATAATGCAAAAATTATCCAATATAAACTTTATTCACGCTTAATAAATGTACGTTAAAAATTTTGGAACTTGCTAGGAGAGCTGAGATGATTGTGGCGGATGTTAGAGGTATTGCAATATATTTGAAACTAACGTAACGGATTCAGTGTGTTTTAAGCATAGAAATTAGCGAAACTGGTCCTATAGTTAATAAACAAGTATTTACACTACAGATCTTACTTTGAAAACCGAAGTTAATACAGTTTTGAAAACCGCAATTGACTTTGGTCGTGGTGACTGTATTAATGATCCTGATTTTAAAATTGACAACCTTCAAAAGCAAGTTTTTGAGTCCTATAGGGCATGTGAACATATCTGTAGAGATAAAAAAATATGAAAGGCTTTCTACTTTTATTCTTTTAAGAAAAATCCTTTTACAATTTGCCGAACGGTTAGAAAATTCGCTTAATCTTTCGCGACTGGGCTTGCTGAATGCACTCAAGTACATGAACGCTCGAAACTGACTCGCGGTCAGTTAATTTGTATGGAGTCTTAATTGAAAAGTAAATGCTGACAGCTAAAATAAAAATGTCGAGCAAGATTTAATTTTCACAAGTATTGAATCATTATTTTCTATACGAGTTCGAGTTCACTATCAAATTTGACTTTTCATTACAGTAGTTGTAATGACTCACACTCGATTTCATTTTGTTTTTGATTTAAAAATTTTAATTAATTCGCATTTAGTATCATTATGAACAAGTAAGAAAGTCATTTGGACTATAGTACATAAATAAAATAACAAACACCGAACTCATAAACTCATTTTAGAGATTACTTTATGTGCTCATTTTTACAATAATGTAACAACTTTGTCAGATCTGTTGCGCAATGAAGCCTTTTTGTAATTGAATTACTTTTTGAAATTCTCTTAAGTGGAAAGAGTCGCACCACAGATTTCAAAAAATTGTCTTCCAAAAATATTTTATAAGAACAGTTTATACAAAGATTTTTTATATTTTAAGACGAGGTGTTAACTAGTTAGATTTTCAACACATGCTCCAAATTGAAGAAGAAGAGAAAATTAGTACCAAAAAAGAAAAACTTAGAGTACTTGATGTAATTTTTTTATCTGTTGGTTTACAAATTTTACAAAACGATTAAGACTGGAGATTTAGCAGATACTCATCCATATTTAGTTGGAGAATCCGAGAGAGAATAAAAGATACTGTCACCTTTCTTAAATTTTATGAAAAAATTATTTTTAAACTTTTAGAAAAAATTTTTATTTGAAGTTTATTCATTTTTTACCTCAATTTATGGTTTTTATGACAAAGATTTGAAAAAAGAGTGAAAAATCAAATAACCTAAAAATAATATATATATTTCTTCCCTTTTTAGTATAACTTAAGTCACCTAAAACCATATCTTCAGTTTTGCAACAACAGCTTAAGTCGACTTAAGTTTGACGAAAATGCAAAAGTAATTTTTCACAAATCGCCTAAGTCGAGTTATGCTTTGCAAAGTGCTTTTTATAAATTTTGTATAACCGCCTATCTCACTTTTTTCATAATTATGAGAATACTATTAGTTGTTTTACTTCAGATTATGAGTTAATCGCTTCCTTTTTTAATTATCTTTCGATCAAAAAAAAAATTGGCTCAAAAAACTTCATAACTTTTTTCAAAATTAAATTTAAAGTTTAAAATGCATTTATCTCGAAATCACTAAAACAGACTTAAGTCGTTTGTGCTTGAAGCCACTGATATACATTTTAACACTGTTTTTTTTGCGAGTTTCTTATTTGAATTTTCTACTTTAGAAACAAATTCACCTACCACCTAAAATTAGAAAGTTTATTAAATATATTGTTTGTGTTTGTGCAAATATTGTTTAGACAATGTACATGCAGTTCTAAAATTTTATTTATTGCGGCATACCATTTGCATTCCTTCAATCTTACGAGTATTATACAACATTATATGCATATACTTTTATATTATCATCATATTTTATCACTTTAATTTGGTTTTATGCTTATAATATTTACGAGTATGTATGTACATAAAAAGAAAAATTTCTTCTTAAATATAAATAGGCAAAAACATTTTTAAAAATAAGCTTTACAAACTGTACGAATTGTATAAAACTGACAATGATTGTATAACAATATTGCATATAATTTCATATTTTACTTTTGTTTTAAATTTCTTAAGTTTATAAACATAATGTTTGTAATAAATTAATAAAGAAATTATAATTAACATGAGAGATTCTCTTATATTTATAATATTCGTGTAGGGGCGTAAAAGTTTGTCTAAGTATGCGAGTGTACTAGAATTACAAAGAAATTTAGAACGCTTTCCACATATCTTGAAGTTAGATATGATTTCATATCCAATATTAATGTTATCATACCATATTTAAATTTTTTCTTGAAATAGCAAAAGAAAAAATGTTGACAAAACATTAATTTATTAACGTTAGTATGCGTATTAAAAATTTCCAGATTTAATAAATTATGCTGATTGAATTTTCAATTAATGTAAAAATCTGCTTATATAAATAGAGTATTATATACATACTTATTTAAATAGTTCTGTTTATGGTCATTTTATGACTTTTCGAACTTCAATTTGTATACGACACATTAATTAATATTGAATAAGTTTCATGGAACAGTTTAACAACACAATAAAATATTGTAAATATTTTACTGTTAAATGCGACAATCAGGTCTGCTAAATTTATGATAATATAAATATAGGGAAAATTGAGAATAAAAGTGAAATTTGCATACTTTTCGGGGGTAATGTTTAAAAACTTCTGATATTAAACTTAAATATAAATAAAAAAACTTAATTAAAATAAATAAAAATAAAAAATAAAAATAAAACTTAATTGAAAGTCACTAGTACTGTTAAACTTAATTGAAATTTTGTTGTCTCTGGTACAATGATGTTTTACTTTGTTAGTTTATCAGCCGCTTGAAATAAATCGGTTGCGAATTGGCAATATAAACATAGATTTGGCATAACATGGCTATAACATGGCTATTTGCTTATATAAAAAATAATACTTCCTATATACATACCTTTATTCCTTTTGTTATGGCCTTCTTAATTTTGATATGCACCTAGTAAGCATTTTAAAGGAAAATATTAAAAAAACAAAATTTGTCATGAAAATTATTCATTCTACAAAATAAAGATTCATTCATCAAAAAAAAATTATTGCAAAAATTTCAAAAAAAAAAATTAATTAGAAATTTCTTCTCTTTTTTTTAATTTTCAGGTGAGTACATTTTCTCCCGTTTTCAAAACTAAATAAAATCTCAAACATCATATTGTTACAATATTGCTATGTGTAAGTATAATTAGAAATAAGTGATTTTAATATAACATTTTTCTTAACATAAATATTATTATAAAATTATTTCTTTTTGATTTAAAACAAAAAAAAATGAGTATGTAACTCTAAATTCATAAAGTTATAATCCAAGAGCACCTTTCTTTTTGCTTCATTAACCTGAATATAAATTTTAATTGAACAAAGGAGCGGCATTGTTAGAATATTTTCTTTGAAAATATATTTAAATATAATGTGTGTGTGTGTGTTTACTGGATTTGAAAGAAATTACATAAATATAATGAACTAAGATAGAAATGTAATTTTCATTCTAATGTCTACGTATAATATTTATTCAAGACAGTATGTACATACATATGTGTATAATTGTACGTAATGCATGTAAAGGTTGTGTATGCAAAATTTGTATCTTCCGGTCATGTACGTTTTGATTAATGTTTTATAAAAAGGCGCATTCTTATACTAAGAGTATAGACTATATTGAGTATTATAATTTGTCTATGACTTTTTTGTATAATTAATTTTTAATTACCATGCTTTTAAATAATAGCTTGTGTGTTAATTTTAAATGAGTAAGTGATAACTAAAAATTATTGCAATTTTATAGCTAAACAAATAAATTAATTTTTTAAAACAAATTTAAAAGAGCTAATTAATGTTAAATGTTGAAAGTAGCATTAAAATTTTTCAAATCCGGAGATCTGGTTTCCGTTTTAATTGGCAAACATAATGCAATAGTTAAATGAAAATTCGTACAATTACCGGTTAGAAAATTAATTTAATAGGTTAAACATAAAAATGTTTATAGATAATTCCCGCCATGATCATCGTTAACAGTTTGTATTGCAGTATTACGGTATACATTCATATTATAAGAAATTTATGCTACGAAATATTAAAAATAACAGTCAAAAATGTTTAAATTAACAAAATAAATAACTGATAATATAACAGAAAATATTTTAAAAAATTACAAGTTTTTTAAACGAAATTCACCACATTTCTCCTATACTGTGCCATGAAGCACGAATGCAATTTATGACAAATTGTTATACAAAATATTACATAAATTTAAAAAAATATAACAATTTTAGAAGTCCTGTCAACACTTGTATAATATTTATTTTGTTATAATAAAAAGAGCGGGAAAATGTTTTGTATATAAAAAAAATAAAAAACAAATATAATACTCGTAATATTGATACAAACCGGTTTCGTATTATTGCTGTCGTCGTAAAAAGAAAATGAGCATAATAACAAAGAACATGCTTTTCTGTTATCCTTATATTTACATTTTTTAGCTTTCAATATAACAGTTTTCGAATTTTATTTTCTTGTTTAAATCTTTTAAAAACATTTTGTATAAAAATAATAACAAATGTATAACACTTTTATTTTATTTCTCTCTATATATTTTAATAAAATTACTGTTATACCCGATATATTTATAACAGTATTATGATAATAATATGTTTTCACATTTGAAATTCATAATATGAAAATCTAACTAAAATATTATTAAGGATAATGTAATTTTTCGTGTTTTCTTTTTATACTACAATATGTGTGTAAGTATATTAATGTGGGGGAGTTTTATACAACATGAATATGACTATTTAATTTTAACACAGAAATACAGTATAACAACTTACTGTATTTTTTCACTTTTTAAACGAAGCAGGAAGTATGAAAACAAAATTTTATATAAAAAAAAAATAAAACAAAAAAAATTTTTTTTTTAAGAAAATTTATGAGAAAAAACAGTTAGTTTTTATTTTACAAGAAAAACTAAAAACAAAATAAGTAGAAAGAAAAAATTTATATGATTTTTTATTTTTATTTGTTTTTCTATTTTGTTTGTACTTTCGAAAAGTTTCATTGGAGTTTTTGAAAAATTCAACTGTCAGTTGTATAAAGATCCTTCATAACGATGGTACACGCGCTTGCAAGGATAACGCATTTTTTATTTTCATTTTAAATATACAAAAATTAAATATTAAAGAGATTTTTTTTTTGCTTTATTTTTTTCGATTTTTATTTTAAATTCTTAAGTTTTTGTGCTTTAATTTTAAAATATATACATGAAATTATAAAAAAATTAACAAAAATAAGAAAAATTATAAATTTAAGAAGTGTTAAAAAAATAACAGCAATAAAACGTTAGAAAATTTCATTTTTTTTTCTATTGTTAAAAATATTTTAAAATAAATTTTTTTTTTTTTAATTTTTTGTTTTTTTTTTTTACAATTTGTTTATAATACAATGTGCAATTAATAAAGCAAAATTTTTTAATATGTTATTTAAATAAAAAAATCTATTAAAAATATTTTAATTGTTATAATATTGTTATATTTTTAATAATGCAATGATTTACTACAAGTGATCCTTAGAAGGACAAAAATCGAATTTCAAATATAAAATATAATAAGTAAATGTTAAAATATTTGCAAAAAAAATAATAATTTTTGTGTATAATTTATTGTTTTTGTTATTATTATTATTAATTAAGATTCTGATAATGTTAATAAAATATAACACGATCCTTTTTGAATAGTTACTTACTTTTCTATTCTAGAAGATAATTACATTTTCCTTGTTTTAGTGTGCAATTGAAAAACAACATTAATTCTCATATTATTATGTAATTAAAATTATTTTTATTGAAAATATAATTTGTGTTGTTAAAATACTTAAATATATCTTGTTAAAATTTTAATTTAATTTAATTACACTACAATAATACATAATATAAAAATTAAGTGTTAATTTAAAAGAGAAAATATTTGTTATTTATTTAACCAACATATAGTTTTAATGTCAAGGAAATTTGAAAATTTACCAATGTACACGTGCTTTTAAAATAATATAATCAATAAAAATTAAATTATAATTATATACACACATTTGTACAATATTTATCTATTTATAATACATCTACAAACATATACATGGTACATTTATATACATAATTTTTTAATATACAAAATATATTATTTAAATAAAAATAAAAAAGATTCTTTAATTGAATTTCAGGTGTTAAAATTATAACACGTAAGAAAGAAAAATTTTAATAATTATTTACAAAATTATTTTTGACGTGTGATTGAACTTTGGAAATATTTCCAATATTGTTGAAATTAAAAATATTTTTCTTTTTTTTTTTGGCTAATTTTTTATTTTTAATTTTGCCTTTTATTAATATTAATTTTTTTTTAATAAATGATTATTCATTTTGAATTAATTTCAATGTGAATTTCATATCCGTGCAAGTAAACGAATTATGTATAAATTGCATACTTATAGGTGAAACTATTTTTATTTGTTATTTAAATGTACGCTAATTAGACGAAATAGGTGTGTAAAAATTTTATGATTAATGAATATATTCGAAAAATGCGATCGATAGATTTAAACTCATTTTCTGAATTATTTGGTTTAAATTTGATTTTTGAAATCTGGACTAAATTTTAATTATAATAAATTTAGCAATTTTAAAAAATCCTTATTTTATTGATTTTCATTTAAGAAATACTTACTTAAATCGTAACAATTCATTGCTTGTTCTTAGTTTTTAAATAATTAATATTAAAGTCACCCTCAACAGTAAGAAATTTAATATGATATTAGATACATCGATATGCATATAAGTGTATAGTTTGCATTTTTAACAGACTTATTATTTATATCTATTACAGTCCGACACATATTCAAGTATAGACTTTTAAAATTGGACAATATTATAGTGGAAGAATTTAAAATCTGTTGAGAAAATTAATATTGCGTTAAATTGTATTATAAAACCATGACCTTTTCGGATAAACTTCCGTAATAATATTGAGTGAACTTCCATTATTATATTGAGTTTTTGTGGAATTGTATTGAAAAGCCATGAAGTCAACTTTTACAATAATATTGAATAAACCACCTCAATATTACATCAATTATGAAATGAACAAAATGTACTATTTTACTACAAATATTTATTTGGATAATTATTATAAATTTTTTATTGGATTGATTATTTTTTTCAAAAATACTTTGATTTGAAAAGTAACACTATTTTAGATTCTTTCACAAACTTTACCTCTTACATTTGCAAATTTGAATTTAAATGCCTTTTAAGTTTTAAGGCAAAGCATTCATATTTTAGGTTTATGTTGAATGTTTTAAAAGTTTTTATTAATAATTTTAAAAGTTTTTTAATAAAATTTTTAAATTCCTATCGAGTTCTAAAATACGAAATATTGAAAAGTGAATAAAATGAGTGATTAAAATTTTCATGTAAAATGCAATTAAAAGCATTTAAAATTCTTTTTTTTTTATATCCGATACTGCTGTAATTTTTTCCATAACACCTAACCTATTTTGAATTATTTATACATAGACCTGTATCACAAAAGTCTTCACAGGTTGTTGTGTCATGTTTCGATGTATCAGAGTAAAACTTTGCTATCAGATGTATTAGAATAAAACTTTGAACTGCTAAACAACAATATTTATATGCGAAAAAAATTTGCTTGAGTAGTGAATATTTTTCATATAAAAATATAGCGTAAAATATTTTTCACTTAGGAAAAATTTTTAAAATGACGTTTTTGAAAAAAATTTTATTGGGTTTTAAGAAAAATTTTTACTGAGTATTGTTCAACATTGTTAATTTGTGAATAGAAAGGAACATTTTTTTTGATTATAGTATCTAATTATGAACGTAAAAATGCTGATAACAAGTTGAAATCCCTAATAATTTTAATAAAATAAATAACAGAAACCAGCAAATATAGAATATATTAATAAAAGTTTTCCGTACTTTGATCAAAATAATTCCAATTACTATCAATTACTAACATTCGGAATGAAATGAAATTGAAAAATTAAATTAATAATAATTTATTTACAAAACTTTATTTATCAAAATATTTGTATAGTTTTTCCAGATTAACAATTATGTAAATATTAATCTTCTTATTATACACAAATAATTTTCAATAGCAAAATAATAATTATTTCATAATCCTTTTGTAAAAATATAAAATGTAATATAAAAATTAATAGTAAAATAAATAGTTTTCATATTCACAATAATATTATAGTGGAGGGTCTTCAATTTTTAATCATCTATAATATTCATTAACTGTCCTTAAAATCTAAGTCCTCAAAATAAAATTTTTTTATACAAATGGAATCTTTTGCATTAAAAAATATTTTTAATAATTAAATTACCCTATTTTAATGTACCATTTTCATTTACCATTTATTTTTTCAATTAAACCCTTTATTAGTTACATAGGATTTGAATTTTTAGAAAATTTCCTGCTTTTTATATTATTTTTGTCAATATTATTATGATATTTTGTATCTATATGAAGCGTGTACATAATATTTAAAAAAAAAATTTATTATTAAAAAATTCATTTAATTTGAATCGATTGAACTAAATAATAAATTTTATAATATTGGACAATATTTTGTGATTATAACCACTACCGTTCCAATTTTTAAAATTTTACATAAAATAAATATTTATTTACATTATGGTATATTTACATAAATATAAGTAGTATGTATATATAATATTATAATAATGTGTAATTGTATGTAAATACAATGTGGGTAACAATATAATTTAAGAGATAAAATTGAAATCATTGCAATTATCAAAATATTATGACCACAATTAACTTTCTATTAAGTACCATTCTACTATGCCATAGAAACTTAATATACATTGTAATATTATTGTATTGTTCAACAATATTATAGGTAACTAATCTGAATTTGATATACATAAATTAGAGTAGTTATTATACAAATAGTATATACATATAGTAGTGTTATACTAATTACTATATACATAATAATAATTTTAATACAAATATATACGTGTATGTAGGTATAAATTATGTAAATATGTATATACATTATGTACTTATGATGATGATTCTATGAGCATGAAAAGGTTTTAAATATTTGTAAAATTGACCGGAAGAATTATGGATGAATTATAACATTGCTGTGGTTGAAATGAAATGAAATAAAATATATACAATTTTATTTTTGGGAACAATTACTCATATTATTAGCCTTATTACAATACCTATACATACATATGTGTGTATATACGTAATATAATAATAAATATTGTGGTATATGTATGCATGTACATAAATACTATTTATTTTAAGCAGGAAAGCAATTTAAATATGTTTTATTAGAAAGCTTTTGTAAAATTTTACTTCTTTTTTTTTGTTCTTTTAAATTAACTTGAATGTCCGTTACGTTTTATATGTGTTATACACTGGAATACACATGTACACCCAATACAAATGTATGTATGAATGTGCATATGCATGTGAACTATGAATTTAGGAATTTTTAATTCATCCTAATCCTCTTATAAATTTGTATTGAAAAATTTTTTGGTTTTATAATAATAATACCGTTCGTTTATTGTACCTATACGCATTGATATACTATTTATTAATTTATTTTTCATATATAACGATATGTAGGTACAAATGTAACTCCTAAAGAAAAAAAAGATTCAATTTTATTTGCAGAATTAGGAACGATTTAGGAAATTGAAGATTAAGTGAGGTAGAAATTTTGTTCCGAAATTCATTTCTAAAAATTTAGAAAAAAGAAACTATTTAATTGCATTTGGTTTTGAATTTTTTTTTTATTCAAAGCAATATATTTATTTAATGGAAATTGTCTGTTTGTACCCATATTATAATAAATGTCTTCATTATAATTCAATTTTGCGAGAAAGTTATGTTATTGCCAATTTTGAAAAAAAGTTTATTACGAAATTAAAGTTTATTACGAAAATTTGAAGTTTATTACGGAAATTTGATCTGAAATATGAAGTGAGAATTTTGGTAAATTGAGGTATTTCTATCCAATTGTCATAAATCCACTTTTGAGAAAGAAAATATAAGTTAATAGTAATTTTATTAAGATATATTTAAACATCTCCTTATAAAATGCTTAACAAAGTATGGGGTGAAATTTGTAACAAATTCGTCTAGTTTCTATCGATCACCTCCCTACTAAATTCCCTGTAAGTGTTTAGTGTAAGATAACAAAATTAATACTAAGTAAAGAGAGCATAAAACAGTATGAATGCACAGAGAATTTCAAAGTGTGAGAGAGAAATTAATTATGAAGAAGTAATTATAAAAGAATAAGAGGGAGGTGTAAAATTTACTACTGCGTCACTGATTAAAGGTTAATAATATTTTAGTGTATCTATAGAAAAATTTTACTAATATTTTCTAAATAAATAACAGCTCAAAGTTAAATTTGTTATTAATTTTCTATATTTTTTAATGTTTTAAGGAAAGGCTGTCCTTTCTTTCTTTCATGTGTCAGATCCGAAGTTATTGACAAATTATAATAATATATATGAAAAAGAATATTTAAACTAGGTTCAGTTGAATTTTTGATAGCTCAAATAATAATTAACTTCAAGCACTTTGAAATAATTAATTTAAAGTCGGTCGACCCTTTTAATGTTCCGTCTCATAGTACATACTATGGCATGCAATAACCAATAACGCATATGTTGCCCGAAATTAACTTGTATTCGCTTGTTTTTTGTAAGAATATAAGTAAAAAAGTGTTTATGGCCGGACTATACGCTAGCATTGATTTTGTTTAATTTATTCTTTAGATTATTTGACGCTTTCTATTAAGTTGCTGTGCAGTAGTTGCATACCTTTGGTTTTTGCAGTTCAACTTTTAATTTTCTCACTTTTTCTTTTTTTCCTCTTTCCATCTATAAATGATGATGATGTTGATTAGAGTTACTGATAGTCACGCTTGTTGGCTAAGTTACGTTTATTTTGCTTTATAATTGTATTGTAAACTAAATAATTGTTCTTAGAAATCGTCTGGTATAAATGAACAACAGGACTTTTTTAATTAAATAAAATGTCATGTGGGCCGGTGGCGGTTTCTCTCTTTATTGTTCTCTTCCCTGTATTTTTGGGTTGTCGAACACTTTTTCTCGTTTGTTAGTTCAACTGCAATACCTGCCTTGCTATTGTTTTAGGTAACAATCACAGTGTATGACCAATCCATCCCCAATTTTTTTTTCCTATTATTCTCGCAATAGGCTCTTGCTGTGTTAATGCTAAGATGTCTGCGCTAGTTGTTGAAGCTGTTTTAGCCAGCTTCATTCCATTTTCTACATCTTCTGTGACCACTTCGTTTACTGAATTTTACTGGCGAGAAAATTGAATTGTTCGACATTTTGTATTAAATCTATGTTGATTGCTCAACTTTAAATAATATTATGTAGCTATTTACATTTTGATTAATTCAGTCATAAAATTAAAAAAAAAATTTTATTTATAGTTTTTTTTTTCTTTTTTTACAAATAATCTGGATTTGCTTTTATGTAGCTTAGCAGATTTTAATTTATCAGTATTTTAACAATCATTTATTGTCAATGTAAGTTTCAGTCCCAATAAAATGCATTTATGAAAAATTTTTGCATAAAAAGTACACAGAATTTTAATTAAGCTTTGTAGGATGACAATGAAATTAGTTTTTGGGGTTTAATTTCTTCTATACGATATAGAACGCTTGAAAATATCAACTTTCAGTAATAAATTTTTGATTAAAAATAAATTTTAATTTTGAATTTTGAATATAATTTATTTTGATTGAACAAAATGGAAAACAAAAAAATTTTATAAAAAATAATATTTATTTTTGATGGAAGGATAACAAAGTTTCGAAATTAATTTAAGTGCATTTAATAATAGATAGCTAGTTTTGAATACAAACTGTTTTTATAGTTTAAAATTGTTTTAAATTATTAGCGTTTTTTGCCGGAATGTTATGTATTTAAAAGCTACTTTATATCATGAGATTTTTAAACAGACATTCGAAGATATTATGTAGAATTTAATTCTTATTTTCATATTTCAATTTTTATTCAAAATTTTAGTTTTCCTGATTTTCTCTTATTAGAATAATAAAGAATTATTAAGGTTTGCTATTTCTATTGATTAATCATAACTTTTGTGCTAAAAGCATCATATGATATCAGAATTAACTCACCCCCAGAAGAATCAACCCTGTGATAATAAATTTAATGATAAATTTGAATATGAACGTAAATAAATATAGCAAGGAATAAAATCAATAGAAAGTGATAGCTTGGATTTGCTAAGAATTCTCAACGAATTAATTAAACCATTGACAATTTGAGCAACGTGGCTCTTGTTTTAAATCACATTATGTAATAAATAAAAATTTGTTGTCATAGTGATTTTTAATTAATTTCTAAATAATCATGTTGTATATCCCAATATAAAGTTTCTTATTTGATAAAGTAATTTATTTTAAAGAACTTTGATTATGTATCTCTCCTTTTTACTCTTTTTCGAGTGCGAAACCATATGTTTGCATAATGTAATTTTCAAATATGAAGAACTTTTTCATAATCCGAATCTCGTTTGTTTTAAGTCTATGTACAAATTTTATGTTGAACTTACTCACTTTGTTTTTAAATGTAAGACAAGTTCCGTCAATATTTTAAGAAAAAATGCGAAAATGTGTAATATTATTGGAAAAATAGCATCTCCAAATAAAAAATCAGAATTAAGATTTGAAATTGATTAAAACAAGTTAAAATTATTTTAAAGTTTCTCTAGATTCGAGTGAAGCCGATTGCCAATTTAAACAAAACTCTTTAATTTTAAGTTTCTCATAAAATGTGGTTTACATCTGTTCTAACTCTCTTAGTTTTGTTTCGTATTCATTTAAAAAATTTAAAACCTTCTTTAATATTATCTGGTCACACCTTTGATTATATTGTGAAAACTGTTTTATTTGCCTTACAAGGAGCTACCAAATGTTTTCGTTATTTTCTAATAAAACACTTGCTTTACTGAAAATGGTTATCATATTGCATTATCAGATCAGAAGGCATTCCCGAGAAAACATTTTTGTGTAATTTAATAGATTATTGAGTTTTTAAATAATTTTTAATCATTCCCTCAATGAAGCATATTTTAAATAATTTTTCGTAGAAATTTTCAATACGCATAATATTAATTTAAATTAATTTTAACAGCAAATCCATTATTATAATGAACTGTTAGATTTCAAAATATAATCAAGCAAACAACCTACATTTAATGTGTAATTCAAAATTTTGAATACTGTAAAATATAAAATAATGATGATTCATGGAAAAAAAAAAACAAAATCTGAATTCAAAATAAATTGCCGGAAGCTTTAAATATGAAAATTAATCTGAATAATACCATTTTTATAAATATAATGTATATTATGTGCTTAAATACATAAAGAATGTTTCAAAACCGAAACCATTAGGTATAATAAAAAATTTAGTTTTTAAAGTTTTATAATGAGTTCATGGGCATAATTATGTTAATATTGTTTCTTCAATTAACATAAAATTTTTAACTAAAGATTTTTCTTTGATTTAATATAAATTTTAACAGTTCGCTACAGTTTATCTATTTTATATTCTGCATTTATTTCTTAATATTAATAATATACAAATTTAAAATTTTTGTAATATTATATAGATATTGGTAACCCAATCATTTAATTAAGTCTTGTGATTTATATTACAATATTTTCACACAAGTTGAAGGGAGCTATTTGATGTAGGTATTAGAAAGCACTTTAACAATTAGGGATATTCCTCCGTTAATTTACCCTTGATTGTTGGCATAGGTAATGGCAGCTTATGTAGGAAAATGTTTAACATTTATTTTTCTTGCTTTGAGTAATTTTCCCCTTACTTAATTTAATTTTTTTTGAAAATTGTGCACGTGTAAACTATGCAATGAAAATTTTTCATCAATATAATGAAAATGAACACAAAATATCTGCTCTTCTATTTCAAAGGGCATATTGGCACAAATATCAATTAATGTATAAAAAATTACAAAATCTCGCGAATTTAGAGCAACATAGCTCTAACTAACATTTTTGAAAAAAAATTTATTTAAGTGTTTTTTTTTATAATTCAAACACACTATTTCGATTGGTGTTGCTCAAATCTTTCTATCTCTCTCCGTTTTGCCAAAAATCACACCTCAAAAATGCTATTTGCATTCTTTTCCAAAATAATTCATTAAATAAGATTGTAAGAATCACATAATTTTCATACATACAAATTAACAGAGTTATTTGAAATAATGTCTGCCTCTATACAGGTTAAACCTGTAATGTTGTATAATCCCTCGGGTGCGGAAGCTGAAAAGTAACTCTATATCCCAAAAAAAAGAAGTGTGTCACTTGAGACATCACTTAAATAAGTCAAAAAAAAAACCAAAATTGTCAAATTTTTCACAAAGTGATCAATTACTAAACCAAATTTACACTATTTTTTTTCACTTTTTATAATTTGAAATATTTTGAATTGGTCTTCATTAAAATTTTTTTTGTGCGATACCTCGTTTCCAGGAGCTTTTCAGCTTTCCATTGAATATCAATTTTTTTTTTAAATCGGTTAATAATAAATTATCAAGGAAGTTATAGCCATTTAAGTTGATTCATCTTTTTGTCGAAACCAAGAATTTTCAACTGGGATTTTGGAAGGTAAATATTCATTTGCGAACCACGAACCTATCAACAAGCTTTTTCATAAAATGATCCCAAGTTTCTGCCCCCGAGAATTTTTCACCACGTTACAGGTTAAACCTCTTTAATGTACGTAAATTTACTTATTGTAGAAATTGTACGCTTCCAAAAATTTCGGTAACTACCTAGGATGCTTGTAATCGATATAATTTCTTAATTAAATAAAATACATTTAATAATATAATCTATTCCAATACACATTTAAGGTTTAATTTTTTTGGTTTTTAAATTCCGTATATGAAGTTTGCAGCTAACAAATAAAAGATCAATATAGAATTATGACGTAAGACAAAATTTTATTTGTTGCTTTTCAACTTATTTAAAATGTCTCATTCCCAAAATATATTATACATATTAAACCGGTTCGATAATTTTTATTGATTTAAAAATTTCATTGATTTCGTCATTTTAACCAAAAAACAACATCAGATTCCTGCTAAAATTTGGAGAAATTGTAATAATAATAAAATTATTAATGAAAATTAATTTTTTATTGCAATTTTAAAAATTCCTACTTTTTCATTTTATATTAAAATAGAATCAATCAACTGTACATAAATTTGTCAATATAGAACAAAATTCCTTTAAAAATTTCCTTTATTCACAATAATATTACGTCAGACCAAAAATTAATTTGTTTTGAAATTTTTTTGAAAATTATTTACTTTTTAATTTCTTTTTTTAACCAAAAATTGATGATATTGATTTTTATATACATACATACATACGCATATAAGCATAATTATTATGTGTAGGTATATATGTATGTACGAAATGCATTAACATACACAAACATTATTGTATTTGGAATTTGTAATTGAAAGAACAAAAAAAAAAGAATATTTTCGACCCAAAGAATTTTCTATTAAAATTCTTTCAAATTAATATTTTATTACAATGTAAGCAACAAAAACCTAAAAAAATTGAAAAATAAAACTTTTTTTTTCTTTTTATTTAAAATTTTTTATGCAAGTTTTTTATTCGGTTTGTAATGACTTTTCAACCGATACATCTTGGTTAGCTTTTCTCCTTTGTATAAATAATTTACAAATGTATAACATTATATTTTTGTCTGTGTATTTGTGTAAATATGTACTTGCTTTCATTTTACAATATTTTTTTTTTAATTCTTGTTTCCCATATAATACAGTTAGTCGAATATTGTAGTATAATATCCTTTTTCTTTTAAAATTTCTTTATGGGACTGAAAATTATTCAAAAACTTAATATTTTATAAAATTCAAAATGTCAAGTGGTTTTTTGCCGACTTTTATTGTTTCTTCAAAATGAAATATTTATACAAAGTAAAAAAAAAAAAGAATTTTTTGTTTTTATTTATTTAAATCTGCAAACAAACATGAATTTTATTCCTATACTTTATATTGTAAAATGTATTGGGGGTTGTAAATTGCAACAACTGTTATACTATAATATTGGTTATATACTATTTAATTATTGCAGTTTTTACTGCAATCTGAATTTTGTAATAATTGCAATTTGAATTTATTCAAGTGGATTCGGTATCGTTGATCTCATTCAAAAATTTATTTTATTCAATTCAAATTTATATAAGAAATTATTGAATTACGGAAATTTATGTTTTAAATATACACAATTTTATGATATAGTCTATTAGAAGATCTGGGAGAAATAAGAGAAATTTTTGAAGAAACAAAAAAATTTAATATTTTGATTACTTTAAATTTTATATATTTTGCTTTATGAAAAAAAAATTGAATATTACAAAATAAAAGAAATTTACAAACTCCAAACTGCCCCCGATAAAGCACAAAATTAAAATATGAAAAAATATGCTCGTTATTGAAAATTTGATTTGTGAAGTTATTTTGCAGTCTTAAAAATTATAGAACTAAAACCCTTTTAAGTTACAATATTATTTGAATGCTTTTAAAGAAAACTCGTACATCCAGGGGCACATTCAGATAAACAGGGCCAAGTGTATTTTTAACTGTTTAATTTATTTATCAGTCTAAAATATTTCTTACAAACAAATTGAAAATAATAATATTAAATCATATCCTAGAAATAAAAAGTGTCTTAAATTAAAATTAATTGAACAGTTTTAAAGTCTCGGTGTACCTGTATGATCCATTTTTGGATCGTATATGGGTTTCAAATAGTTCAATTAATAATTTAATTAATAATTTTTTTCCCTGCCAACAAGAGTATGCCTTATAAATTCAATCTAAAATTTTCTATTTTGCAAGTTTAATTTCGACTCCAGCTTTACAAAGTTTAGAATCTAACTCCCGCTCAGATATCTTTATTTATACTATGTTATAATAACAATTTAACAAAAAGGCGTCAAAAACCGCGCTTACATAGCACATTGCATTACAATATTGTAATGTGTAACACTGAATGGTACTCCTGAAGCAAACTGATGGCATGAGTTTATGCAAACGAAAAATAATGTAAGCAAATAAAAGCCGTGTCAATAAAAAGAAAATCAAATGTGGTCAGTTTGAATGTAAAGTCTTACTTTTTCATAAAATAAAACTATGTAATAAGAAGGCGCTTCACATTTTATTCACTTCTGATGTCCTAGCTAGAAGGAGAGTTAGGCTGCATTCATGTAGGCCATCCACATGTGGCACCCAACTCATTGTTCAGAATCGCGATGTTTCTTGAGGAAACAAGATCTTATTAGATGCCATATAACAAGAAAACATAAAATTTGTTTCTTCAGATGTTAGTAGATAACCAGCCCTCAAGAATTATTAATTTAAAATCTGCTCAGAACTCGATCAACCTCTTTTGCTTAATTCTTTTCCAATTTCAACAATTTAATTGCTTTAAAATATAATTACAAACAATTTTTTTTTAAATTTCAATTTAATTTTTAAGTTTTAAAATCACTTAAAATTTTTAGTTTAATAAAATAACCTATGTAGGTATTTGTATAAAGTTGAAGTCAACAGTGTTATTGATTTTTGTTTTTGGAAAAAGAAACCATTATAATTTTTATGCAAGAAAAATTTCTCAAAAAAATTTTCAAGTTTGGCAACTTTTTCTTCATTTTTTTATTTTTTTTTTTTTGGTATGTTTATGACGTTTTCGAACTTTGAATTTTTGATATTTTTAAAAGAGAAACGTTATTGAAATAATAAAAGTTTTTTTTTAATAAATTGTGACGTTACTAATTATATTGACTCTTCTTTACTTTTTAAAGGAAAAAAGTTTAAAGAAGGTGTACACCATTTCCTTCGAAAATATCAACACCAGAAATTTTCAGTTTTTAATTTTTTTAATAAATTATAATTTTGAAAGAAAATTTTAGGAAATAAAAAAAAAATATTTTGAAAATTCGAGTAAATGAAATGGTTTGAAGGTTGATTTATTTTCGAGTATGCGTAAATTTAAAAGCGTGAAATTTAAGGAAGTACGTGTCTTTAGCTTTCAATAAATTTTTGTTGTTTTGTATAGTTATCGTTTCTTTTCTCTACAATTTTAATATTTTCCCCTTAAAAAAATGCAATAAATAGAACTTTTTTTTGGATGGGTCAATTAAATGTTTTCATGAACAAAACTACCAATGTAATAGATCAAAAGAAAATTTCAGGATTTTGGAATTTCCGAATTTCGAATAATTATTAAAGAGTTTCTTTAATATACTCTTATGTTGTCTTTTTCCACAGAAACAGAGACTTTCCAGAAATGGTTTTTATGAATTTTACTGCTACGATATTCTGTCATTTCCAAAGATATCAAAAACCGTATTATCCCGTTTGATAATCATTACATAATAGTTACATTGTGTAATTGAACTCTTGTAAATTCTAGATTTTATATTTTTTTACTTTTAATAATACGTCGAGGAGAGGCTCTTAAATCAGGAAAATTAAAAATCCGAGTATAAATAAACTGAAGCAATAAAATGGATTGTATTATTACTCAACCAATTCTAAATAATAAAATCTAGTATTTGTTAATTGTATAATATATTATATAGTCAAAATATAAATTTGTACTCTTACAGTTTACACAGTTCTTAAATAAAAAATATATTTTGTATAACAGAATTTATACTTTGGTAAATTTTGAATTCATTTAGTTTTTTTTTATTTAAAATATGAAGAAACAAGGGGTGAAAACATCAATAAGATTATTTCATACAATACTATTGTTAATTGAAATCATTTTTAGCACGTTTTCAAAAACAAAATTTTGAAAAAAGTGCTTGATAGTTGCACAATGTTCGTCCGTCTGTTGACGAATTTACTTAATTTCCACACTCTTTTAAATAGAAAGCTGATATTTTCTTATGTAAATAGATCTCTATCATAAACTTCTTTCCACAGAAGAACATTTTAACCTCTAAAGTTTTTGAAATGCAGAAATAATGGGTTTTTCTACTCCAGCTAAACATAATTGAATACTAAAAGAACAAAATGGTTATTAAAAGTAACTGTTATCTAAAATCCGTCTTTTTTTTCCAATTTTTGATATCGTTTCTCTCGAAACCTAAAAATTTTACCAGTCTTTAGATATTAATAAATAGTTTATTTCATTGGAAGAAAATTTTCTTCCACTTCCATCCCCTCTCAAGTTATCACAGCTCGAAATTCGTAATATTTGAATTTTCATTGCGCCCTATATTTCTGAAACTGGCAGTTTTTTCAAAATTCTAAAAATTCAGAAAGCTAATAGTAAATGACCTGCCATTAAAAGATATGATTATTATTCCTTATTCAAGCAATTAACCCTAAACTTCTGGCTTTATGCTAATGCCTCTTTAAATCTTTTATTTTTGTTTTACCCTAGATATATGCAATTTTTGAAATACTTTGATACATGAATGTGAGTAATTTTAATGATGTAGTAGATTATTCTTAAAGGCTTTGGCTTAAATAAAGCTTTGGTTTTACCCAACTTTATTTAGACAAACATTTTGAAAAATCTAAATTGATTTCGAAAAAAAATTCTATTGTAAATTTTAAAAGAATTGCAAGTGCCATTTTATTATTCCATTTTTTTTTTTCCAATAATTTTTTTAATTTCTAATATTTTTATAAATTTATTTTTATGAATTTTATCAATAATACAAAAAATGAAATTTTTGAATAGTAAGGACACTCAAACAAATTTTAAATAATAAAAAAATTTTTATTGATTTCAAAGTTTTAAACGTATAATAAGTTTTTAAATATTATTCTAAACTTAAAAAAAAAAAACATTTTAAAATTATTTAATTAATTTCGAGAAATCAAAAAAACGTACCCTGCTCTACAAAATTAAATTTTTCAGAATTTTATTCCAAAAACTTTGAATTCAATTGCTAAATTTTTTCATTCTCTCATTTCTTTTTAAATTATAATATCCTTTTAATTTTAATTAAAGTAAAATGAAATTGTTTATATAGATAAGATTTTTATAAGGACTTAATCTTATATTTTGAAATTAAGTATCCTTAAAATTAAATTTCATTGAAAATAATTTTGCCTTTAAAAATAATCTTTCGTATTTCTTTCTTACTCTTTCCTCTTTCCTTTAAAGATTATAATATATTAATTAATTTTAGATTTTATATGAAAAGATTTTTTGAAAATTATATTTTATATGACCTTAAATTTTATTTAACATATGAAAATCATTGATAAACGTATAATAAAATTTCTATAATATAATAATAGTATTATATAATATTTATTATGAAAAAATATCCTTATAAGATTATAATTATAATATAATAAACTATAGAAGAATTTATGAATGTCAGTTTTAAGGTTTAAAAATGGATTTTCCGGATTTTCAAAAATATTTCAAATATTTTTTTGTTTATGCTTTTTTCTTTTTTGATATGGGCTGATATGGGTATAGTTATAAGTATGATTTAAAAATTTTTTTTTTTTGATTTAAATTTAAGAATGTTATACAAGTTCATACATACATATATATTGTATTATATAGACCTTATTTCATATAAAAATTAAATTGTTATATTGGGTTGGTTTAAATTTCTTCAAATTTTTATTACCATATTATTATAATGTGTATATGGTGTTATTGTGATTATTATGATTTTATAATGCGATAAAGACTTTCATATGCTAATTAGGTATATATAAAATGTCACTTTCCTGACCTTAAATAATAAATTTCTATGAAATTACAGTGATATATATATGCACATCCTTATAAGGATAATTTTATAAGTTGGGTTTTTTTCTTAAATATTTAAAGTAATTTAAGTACATATAGAAGACCCAAATTATTACACAATATGAAATTTAAAATTTTTGAAAAATATTGCTATAAGGGTTACTTTAAAATGTAATGCAAGAAAATCCGCTTAAGAGAATTATTTTATAAGTAAATCTCTTTTTGGTAAAGAAATTTTTTACTCTTGGATGACTTGTAAATATGGGAATTGGAGCGAATTAGAGGCATTTTTGATTTCTGAAAGTTGAATTTAAAAAAAAATTTATTAATGAGCTGTTTTCTATATCAACATTAAGTTTCACTAAATAAATTTCTACATTTTATAGTTTTACAAATATTTATCATTTCTACAGAATTAATTTCTATAGAATGATATATTAATTATAATAATACACGAAATTTCAAAATCTCGTATACTTCTCGTTTAAATTGAGTTAGCAAGATACTATTACAAGCATTTGAATTATTCGTTATCAATCTAGAAATCATGAAAATTTAAAGCTGGCTATACTAATTAAGGAGTTATTAAAATGGAGAAAAATTCATTAAAGAATTAATCGAATAGTTTTTTGGAAAAAATGTACAATGAACTTGGAAATATAAAAGTTACAGATAAGCGGTTCAAGAAGAGCTGGCAAACTCTAAAAACGTGTTCTTCAAATATCTTAAAGATCTTCAAATTTTCCCAAATATTACATAAAATCTAATAGATATACCTGAAACTATCAATTCTATCATAGTCAGTTCTTTATAATTTGAATCGAAGTAAAACCCGAGATTCTACCTTAATGTTATTTTAAGAGTAGAATGTACACCTACATTTGACAAGTTAGTATAAATCAAAATAAATAAAGTAATTTTAATATTTTGAAGAAAAAACTGAATAATTTAACAAGTCTTATAAGTTCTCACGTAGATTTTTGAAATAATGATCAAACAAAAAAGTAAAGGCTATCCAAAACTTGTGACTCTTGTACTGTGTACGATAATATATATAGCTTAGAGAAATGAGCCAAAGTAGTCACTATTTGCTTTTTATCTTGCACATATTTCATCTTGAATCACCTATTTTACGTGTACAAAAAACAAAAATTTATGATAATAATTTTAAGTCCTTCGGTCAGTAAAAATGATAAAACCCATTAGTTGATAGTATTTGTATGCAATAAATATAATTTTATTAGGTTTTTTCTTCTTTCCGAAAAGTTTTTGACTTATACTCCTTTGAGTGTACACCATTGAATTAATCCTTTTGTTTTGTATTTTCTTTTATATTGCAATTTAAAATTTCCATATAGATATATGAGATTTTCGTTTCTTGATCCATTTATTGTAAATGCATCTCTAGCATATTACAATTAATATAACAATTGATATTCTACCTAATCCACATGTAAAAAAAAGAGATCGGTTCAACAATTTTGCATATATGACCATTAAACTTTGTAGTAGAAGTAGAACTGAATTAAAATTAAAATTCGATAAGTTCTAATATAAAATTTCTTATAATTTATTCTAAATTTATTGCTGTCCTTTCTATTTATATTTATTATATAAAATATAATTTTAATAATAGAAATAAATTCTATTCTTCCAACAGAAAAAGAACATTTTAACAATTAAAATTTTTAATTTTTTCTTTGTTTTTGTTCCTATATTTTGAACATTTTTCATACCTTCAATTCATTTTTTCTTCCTCTTCACACTTATGAATTTTTATTTTGTCTTCCCTATTGCATAAATACAAAGCGGAATACATTTTAAGTTGACAGAAAAAAAAGAAAAAAATAATTTGTCGATATTATAAAATTCATTTGAAAAGGAAATCCTTATTTTTTTTTTCCTACAACTTTTTCAAAAATGAAAAGTTATATAGTATCGGTTACATGCTTGTATATCCTTTTTCCTACCTTCACTTTTACGGAACACAAAATTTTAGAGCTTAAATTACTTTTTTCTATTTGATTTTATAAAAATATTGATTTTAAATTTATCTATTTTTAGAAAAGATAAGGTGAAAGAGTATCTGAAGTTTGGAATAAAAAAATCAGACAAATTCTGAGAAAAAGATAATTTACATTTCCAAAATAAATTGTTAAAAATTTGAAATGTTACTTTTTTAGGCAAAAGGAATAAGTAAATAATAATAAAATGAAAATATTTTTAATACACGCTTTATTAGAATGTGTGATAACCTCTTTTAAATAATAAATTTGAGGAAAAGGATGTTTCGGGGACAATATGTGAAATTCAAAATTAAGTTTTTGTATTGATAGCAATAAAAACCAAAAATGTAAGCACGTGCTTTAGACCATAACCAATACTTTATAGCAGGTAGAAGACAATTATTAACAATGTGACGTGTTTGTCATAGAAATGACAACTAGGATTATTCACCAATTAGTTATCGATGATTGAATGTTAACCAATGCCCAGTGCTTATGTGTCGATTTAAAAGTTTATTTTTTTTTTAATTGGGCGTAAAGGAAAAGGATATTGTGACGCCATGATAAGGAAAAGGAATTCTGAAAATTAGGCCCCTGAAACGAAAAATCTAGGAACAATCCGCTCTTGCAACATACTTGTTTTTTTTCGTGAACAGATTTCGTAGGCTTCTCTGCCCGTAGTTTGGGCTTGTACTTCTTAAAATGTGTTGCAAATTTATGACACTACGTTACTTTCAATTTTAAATATTTTTAATGGCAATTTTATATTACTTGTCATAAAAATATTTTTTTCTAACATCAGAAAATTAAAAATCAAGTATGCAAAGCATTTTTTAATAGTTACATTTTTTGGAATAGTTTGTGCACAGTCTGTTGGCACAACCAGTGGCAAATTGGTTTTTTGCAGCTTATTCAACTTAAAGTTTAAGTTCTTCTAATTAACACTAGTAGTTGGATTAGATGTATCGATTTCATTTGAACAGGCTTCCAGTATTTCCTTTCCTAAAATATTGTGCCAGATAACTTTTCTTTAATCTTCGTATATAACATTGGAACACATTTTTCATATTTTCCTTGAAAAAATTTCCGTATGTTCTACGTGTGTCAAAAATACGTAGTGTTAACGAAAATTAACTTTTAACTTCTTGAAACTTTCACAGTAAACTTTTCAGCAATTGCAAAGAGAGGACTCTTTTAAAACCAAAATTAAAACTATAATAATGCTAGTTGTAAAAGGGACAGCTACGGCTAGTGATAACATGTTGTTACACACATTTTCACATTGTAAAAAAAATGTAAAAAATATACACCACGTACATAGGGTTAAAGTGCAAGTCAAAAATTTTATATATTTTGCCGGTCTAATTCAACTGTTATACTCAAATTCATACTTAAAATATTTTTAATTGTAAAATTTTCACGACGATCAAAATTGTAATAATTAAAATGTAAAAATTTATTTTATGTAAAGTGAATGGTTTTTAATAAAAATTACAAAAATTAATATTTTAATTATAATAAGCGAAAAAAAAAACTTTTAATTTCGTTTACTTTAAGGGTTCATATTTTTGGGTTAAGCTTTTTCTTTTAAATTAGAAATTTTTGAAAATTTTTTCTTCTCATTATTGTCCTGTCCAATAGCACCAGTATAATCACCAACTTACTACTACATAATTGTATATTTAATGTACTGAATTGCATTTAAATTTATACAATGTTAAATTTTTAACTTTAAAATATAAATTTCAATAATGTTTTTTTTTCTCGTTTTTTTTTATTTTACTACTACATATTTTAAAATATTTACATAAACTAAAAATGGAGAAATGAAAAAACAAAAAGCATGAAATTCAACTGGACATTTATATGTATATAAAAAGAGATCCGTTATTTATATAGAATTCTGTTATATGTTAATAGTATATGAGTGTGATATGAATGAATTTTTGTGTTCGTATGTATGTATATATGTACTATAATGTTTTTGAAAAAAGAATAAAAAAAATGTTCATGTTGTTAGGTGATTTGGGCCAACAATTTAATAAAATAAATTGAGAAAAGTTTTAATTTTTATATACTATATGCTATAAATTTAAATAAAAAAAACTCTTTCTCTCTCTAATATTTGTATAACAATTTTAATTTTTATTAACAAAAGTTTGAATTTTTAATTTTATGATAGTGAAAATTTAATGTTATATAAGCATGGTAGAAAAAAATAGTATGTATATCTAGGACAATATTGTCAAAAATAAAATAATTGTAGATTATTTTTATTATACATACATATATAATCGAATATAAATGGAACGTTGTCGATGAATACAAAATATTCAAAAAAAAAATTACTCTTATAAGTTTTTCAATATTAAATTACTGGAAAAAAAAAATCCCCATTTGAAATATCACTAGAAATTATTGTGGTCATTGTTGAAAATGCAAATATTTTCTTTATTATACCAATTGGCCCCCATATCAATTATTACAATATATAACAATAAAATGGGAATTGAAATATAAAATGCAATTATATTAAGGTAGAATTTTTTATTAAAATAAAATAATAAAATTGTAATTTTATGTATAGTTGGCAAGTTGGCAAGAAAATTTTTATTGGAATTAATTTGCACTATATTAAAATTTCAAGCAATTGAAATGCATAATAAACAAAAGTTTAACAAATATTTGAATAATAATTAAATGGAAATTTTTATTGTATTGAAATAAAATGGTACAATTCTTATAATATGCATGTATACTTTAAAAAAGTAAAGACTAATATTATTTTCAAATAAATCTTTGTATTAGTGTAAGTAGTTCAAAATTTAACTTAAAGAAATTTAAAAGTATCTATTTATTTTATTTTATCGACTGCGTTATTAGAAACCTTATAAATAATTCCACCTTATAAATAATTAGAGTAATTTTAAATTCCTTTAATTTTTCACAATAATAAAAATCTTATTGCTTGTTAAATAAATCTTAAATGTTGATCAATATATTTGTGAAATAAAATTGGTTTTTGTTAACGGATATAGGCAAGAACTCACATCTTTACCACGGTAGGGGCCTATATTTTCCACATCCCAAATTTATGCCCTGTGAGATATCCTTGAAAAAATAGCATGTTATAGTTTCTTGTTACCGAGGAATTTTTTTTCCAAAAATTAATTGAAATTTATGATTTCCGAAAATCAACGTTGGGCAACACAAAATTATGTTTGATTGCTTCGTAATTTAAACATTACTTATAATATATATCTAAATCGTAGTTTATATTCTAGGTAATCTACTTAGCATTCATATTTTAAGTTTAAAATAAAATTTTGAAATTGCAAAAAATTTTTGATATTTTCACATGAATTTGAGTTTTTTCGTCATGCCATTTTTCGTCCATTTTTTTGTAAATTCTTTGATTCCGTTCCAAATCACTTGGTTCCTTTTTCTTAGACTGATCTGCTCTGCGTTTCTTTTGTTCTATACCAGCTTTTCTTTAACCTTGTTGGGCTAGTCTTAAAGTATATTCGTTTGAATATCCACTCATTGTCCTATGTTCGTTTAATTATCTTTCAAGAGTGTGGATTATCCAAATCGACTATCTTTTCTTCTATATATTCCCGAAGATCTCTGTTTAATTTATATTCGCCGAATATACCGCTAGAATTTTAATAAAATTATAAAAATATAATGACTAATATAATTTGTAAAACTCTTGCAATAACCTATTTCATTTATTTGTTATTTATTTATCAAGTATTTAAGCACTTAGATTTTATTTTATTATAATTATTTATTTAAGTAGATTTACAGTTGAAATACATGAAAATCACGCTATGGAAATTTTTTAGTTGAAATTTATTAATTGATTTTAGTAATTTTTTATTACATGCAATTCAATTAAATTCATAAAATAATTATAATATTTTTTAATGTGTACGAAATTATTAATAATAAAAACAAAAATATGGTTACGGCATGGTTTACAATTCATAGTAATTTTAGTGAAATTTTCTATATTTAATTTAAGAAAGTTGAATTACATGTTCTTCGATTCATAAAAGTCAGATATTAGACGGATATTTCTTCATGCTAATAAATTATAAAATTAAATTTTGTAATTTTGTGGAAAAATTCACTTGCTTAAAAGAATGGGCTATGTGAAAATTAAATTCAATTTTGATGGTTAATCTTATGCAAACGAAATCATGAAAAATGATAAAATTATAACAATATAACAAGGTTATAAATTAAGACTCCAAATTTCCCGAATAAATTGCTTTTCCTTAAAAATTTTAAAATTAAAAGCGTTATACCAAAAAACTTTAAATTGATTATTCTACATGCAAAAATCATGTGCAATGTTATTTTAATAATTTATGAAAAAAAACTAAAAAATAATAAAATTTATGTAATATTTTTGATAATACCTGTAACGCATCTGTTAACGAAAATTTATAATTAACTAATTTTTTATCATTAAATTTTCAAAGTAATTTTAGCAAAACAGGGAAATTATGAATGAAATTTACACACAATTTGAAAATATAGACACGAATTTCATGAAAATTAATTTCCGTAATTTCAAAACCTTATATTCATTTTATTTATTTAACCAAAACTTATATTTATATTTAATTGTTATATTGTATTTTTAGAATTTATTTTCTACATAATATCAAATATTTATAACACGAAAATAATTAAAAATTCATTTTGTAAATGGACCAACAATATACGATGTTGATAGGCATGTAGCTATTATATAAATGATTTCAAAGTACCTACAGCTATACTTATAACACTTATTTATTAATACTGCTAATGAAGGCATCAATCAAACTAGAATTAAATATTAAAATTATAAAATAATAATAATCAATTGTAGGTATACATATATGGTTAAAATATTATATGTATTATAGAAATTTTCATGAACGGATTTTCTAAAAAAATAGCCAATAAGCTTTTATAATTTCAAAAATAAATATTAGATATTTACATTCAATGTATGTGTGCGAGTGCAATTTAAAAATTATGTAAAATAACTAAATTTTTTTTTTCTTTTTTTTGTTCATGGTAGAAAAATAAACTTATCTGAAATTCATTTTCAGAAAATAAACAGAAATTTAAATTTTTTCATTTAAAAAAAAAATATACATGTGTGTATACATAACGTATGTCAAACTGAATGATGGTAGTCAATTTCCGAAAAAAAAAATTAAAGCACACAATTTTTTTTGTTTTAAAATTTGACATTGTTTTCATTAGCTCTAAATTTTAGACACATGGAAATTTTATTGTAATAAAGGGTATTGTGTAGATTACATTTTTGGTTCTTTTATAAAAAAAGTGTTGAAAATGTTTTAGAAACTATTGATGTGTTCTATTTAAGGATTCGCTCTGTAAAATAACAAATTATTTGAATATTATTGATTAAATGGTCAAATTTAGTCGAAATTACGAGCTTCTCAAATAAAAGAAATAAAAATTATTTACCCCACTACATTGTAATATTACTCAATATCTGAGAGCAATGACAATTCATCGGTTTGGGAACCGGTATTCGAGTATTCTGAACGCAAAACACAAATATGTGCCTTTTGTGTGTTCACTTTTATATGAAAAATATTTTAACAAAAAATTGAAAAAATAGAAGTTAAACTAACTTAATCGACGGCACAAACACGAACTTTTGAACATCAAATGAATTTTTCTCAAAAACCTTAATTTTTCGTTTCATTATGTTATTTTGAAAATTTAAAATATCCACTTTTCAATTTTAATTTCACAGAATTAAAATAAAACCCCACTTTACACTCTTATACCCTTCTGTTTATATTAGTTTGTCGAGGTGCACAGTGTTATTTTAATATCACTTTCAAGGGTTCTTACAAGGGTTAATTGAACAAAATTTTATATTAGTTTTAAACAAAAAATGAAATTAATTAAAATTTTAATTCATTTGAATTAATTAAACATTTAGTTTTCACGTTTGTTTTTTTAAAATTAAAAATTGTAATCGTTTCAAGAGCACAAAAGAAAATTTCAACAATCACTTCCAAAATTTCATAAAATTCTAATTATTTATTTATTCAATTTAAAACTTATAAGAGCCCCATAACGCCTCATAGAAACTATTAACATTTAGTTTATAATCAGTGTAAAAAATTTATTTTAAGGAAAATATTATTTATTTGCATTCATAATTCATCTAATAACAATTATTTCGTCAGCAGAATCAAAATTGTTAAACCTTACTCGAGAAGAACGTAATAATTCTGATGTTAATTTGATGTCCTTGTATTATAGGTGTGAGTATTTCTATAAAAAATTGATTCAGGATTAATCGTGTTCACATTATTTGTCAGAATCAAATGAATTTGAGTGACTAGCTTACTCTTAATGTAAAAATTTGGTGGCAAATTTTATAATTTTTGTAAACCACAGGTGATGTTGACGTTCTGCTGTTATAGAATATTTTTATAGGAAATTCATGTGCAAATTAATATTAGTATTTTGATTCTAATTGGCTGAGTGAATTTATTTATTTGTTTTACATTTTAAAGAGAACAAAACAGAATCTAAAAACTGAACAATGTATTTGCTTTTTCAAAAATTCTCTTTTAAATCCTTTTAAACCCTTTACTTTTTTTTTTACAATAAAACAAATTTAAAAACAAATTTACGAAAATTGTAAATATCAACACTTTAAATACACCACACGCCATAAAAAAAATAAATAAAATAATTCAAACTTAAAAATTAACCACGGTGCGTGATTTTTTCTTCTATTTTAAAATTTTGAAAACCACAAATAATAAAACGTTTAAAAACGCCTAAAATACGTGTGCAACTGTATTTTAATTTTCCACCATGAGTTCAACATAAAAAATCTAAAAAAAAGAAAAATTTATTAGTCAAAGCATTTGTAATTTTTGAATTTTTTTTTATTTTAAATTTTACAATTTATTTACGTGTAATCCGTTATACAAGTACATAATTACATTGCTTTAAAAAACACAAAAAATAAACAACAAAATCAAAAATATTTTACTGAAAACTGAAAGCCCCTTTAATGTCTCTATTTGCTTATCACTTATATTCTTATATCCTTATTAATATTCATAAATGATTCAAATACTAGCAAGGAGAAGAGCGAAATTTAATATTATATTTTGATTTTATTTTGCAATAATATGTGTGCGTGCGTATTGTGTCATTTATGTGACATTACGTGTATTTTATGAGCATATTTTTTATGTGGCCATTTATTTATTATTTATAATTTAAGTTTACAATTCTATGATACTTCAAAAACCATGATAGAATATTATAGTAGAGCACCGATAAAATTAATGCAAAAATTATTGTGAATATTAATTATTGTTATTATTGCGCTTTATAAAATGAAGAAAATTTCGTTGTTCAGTTCAACTAAACGATGATTTCGGTTTAATTTTAAGCAAAGTATTTAGTTTTACGGCTTAAGAAAATGTTTGAATGTGAATCAACAACAAGTTCTAAGTGAAAAAGTCATAAAAATAATAAATATGTAGAGAAGAATGCAACTTGCAGATTTCGCTACTTCACATAACTGCCTAGATTAAATAACCCTAAATTACCTTAACTTGAATATTTTTTTATTTTTCTTATCGTTAAAATTTTATTTAATTCGACTCTTAGGATAATCTAGCGAGCTGGAGAAGGTTCGTTTGAAAGGAATTGGTGACAGCTTCATTTGCTTTTGGGTTTTTGGGTATTGGTGTGTGAGACCAATATTTTAGAGAAAGGGTATTAATTTTCGGTAGAGCTACTTAGCTTAATCCTATATTCACCGTATAAAAGTAACGCAAGCAAAGCTCATGTGTTCAAATAAATCGTGGACGTGATTCGCCATTTTGTATTTAAATTTGAATAAATGGTTTAAGTGAAATCTAACATTTTAAATAAAATTATAAAACTTAACCGCAACCATTTCTGACTGGAATATACGGGTAATTATTAAAAACAATATTTTTTTTTAACTATAATTAGGTATACAAATCTTAATTTATGCATACATAATTAAAAATTTATGTTTTTATTTTCATATCGTAAAAGTCTTATCGGTATTATCAGGAATAACATTATAAAATGACTATGATCTAAGTAACATAAGATTTTAGAAAATCTTGCGTATGGATTTGCGTATCTAATAAGATATTATGTATATATTTGGCAAGCATATGGTTAGCTGTCTTAACGCTCTGATTTTTTGTTCCTTGCCAATAATTATCATTATTGGGGATTTGTTGTTATATTTCACAAGTCTCCTTCCAATGATTTCCCTAACCGAGACTTATTTTGTCAATTGAGTTTTTTTATTATTATCTTATAGAGTATATATCGAACAAAGTTCACTTTATTGATTCCTTAAGTATTTTTTATATACAATTTCTACTAAACTATTGCAAATTTTAAAATTGTATACGATTAATGTGAATCATATGGAATGACGTATAGGTTTCCATTTTATCTGATCATTGCAATTGTGTGTTTTTGTAACAGAATTTTTGAAAAATCTTCAAATATTTAATATTTCCTTGAAATTTATTTTTAATGAAATATCGATTAACTATCTAGCTACGAAATTACTTGATTTCAGGAATGAAATTTTAAATTAATCATAGACAAAATTTCTTGTAAAGTTAATCAATCAAAATTTTTTCTAAAAATATTGTTCAAATATATTCGGTGAGTTTAGCCTTTTGGGTATAATTGTATTACAAAATAAATCTCTATTGTTAAGTATACATAACTATTATATTTGTCAGAAATACGAAATTGCATGAATTTCGTAAGAAACAGAAATTTTATGCAAAAATAAAAGTCGAATATAAAAATTGTTAATTATTATTTGCACTTTCATATTTTTTCTAAATATTTTTATTATATTAAATACTTTATTTTACCATTGACACGACTTTTATTACAAAAATTTCTCGTTAAATATTCTTTTGCATATAAATTTCTTTCAAGGTCGGGTTACATTATACATACATTTTGGTCAAGTAAAAACTTTTTGCAACCCTAATATTTGTAATTATCAATGACCGCATTTTTGTTGCATGGCATTGCGATCATTCCCAAAAAGTGCACGCGTTATGCACTCCTTATACCGATATGTAAATAATTCTTCTGTTCTTAAGTTTGAAACGTGAGCGCACATTATGCACACGGAAAAGCTCAATTTAATTTGCATTATTTTTGTCCTTCAATAAATTTTAATTTATTTTGAATTTATGAAAACATTAAAAGAGTTATCTGAGGCAATTTTTCATATTGATTTTCCATAGAAATTTTTGGTTAATGTTTTTGAAAAATTTTTATTTAAATAAAATTAAAATCGATTTACTCAATAGCCTTTTATATTTTATAACACAAAACAAAAAGGAAATTCTTTATAAAAAATCAAAATGCAATGTCAATATGAAAATTTTTTGTATATTTTAGACTAAAGCATGAAAAATTGCAGCAATGCAGAAAATTTTTTAATTTATTCAATTTTAATATTTTAAAATAATTTTTGATTGTTGTTTTTTGTATTTCAATAAAATAAAATAAATTAAAATATTTCATATTTTAACAAAACACTGTGGTAGAAAATTAATGTAATTTTATGTAAAAAAATTATTTCAAGTGGTCCGACAATATTTTTTATATTTCCAGTTAAATTTTTTTTTTTAAGTTATTACAACCATTTAATTATTATTATCAAAATTAATGAGTTCTTGATAAAGTTTTTGCATTTTAAAATATCACTACCATAAAAAACAAGAAGCATACAAACAAAAAACAAAAATTAATATTGTTAATTTAAAAATCAAATTTTTTCACTTTAAAGTATAAAAAATTAATTGATAACAATTGATTTTATATAATTTGTTTTTTGAAATTATAACCATCTCAAGGTTATATACTTTCGTACATATACAATTACATAATAATAGGTATACAAAATTAATAGGTAAAAAAAATATCTTGCTTATTAATTCGTTAATATTGATTCCTATATTGATTTGAAATATTTTTAATAATTATTAATTAAATATCGATTTTATTCCAGTATATCATTATTTTTATTAGATAATTTTTAAAATTGCTATGCATATGGATCACATGTAATAATTTGGGCATCTATATCTATTTAAATTTAGAATTAATAATTTAAAATTAATTCCATGTTTATTACATTAGTTAGGAAGCATTTGAATTATAAAGGTTAAAAATAAATCATTTAAAATTATATATGAGATTTAGGCAAAATGTTATAAATTTTGGCTCATATTTTTGGCTCAATGTTTATTTTAACTTTAAAATAATGTAATTTTAATTTCTTCTTGATAATTTGAAGCAATTCAAATAAATTTGGATCAATCCAATAGTTTGTGAAGTAGTAGTTTTTGCTTGAAAAAGTAAATATACTTATATTTAAAAAAAAAAACAAAAGTCTAGCTGTTTGAATTATGTGTTGAAAGCTAGTTATACGAAAATTATACTATGAAAAAATTGCATACTTTTAGGGGCATTTGAAAGAAGTTTAGATATTATTTGTTAAGGGTAAAATATTATATGCAAGAGCTTCCAGTTCAGAAATAAAAAAGTTTGAAAATAATAGTTTTCGGTAATTTCCAGATGCGATAAATTAGAAGGAGACAGAGGTGAAAAAATTTTTCTAAAGATAACTACAATTAGTTTAAGGAAATTAAGATAACGATTAATATTAGCTAAATTTTTGTACAATGACTGACCGTCCTATTGTACGGCAATAGAATGAAGACGCAATTTTTCTTCTTTTACCGAATTGAAAATTTTTTGCGATTTCAGTATATTATCGAAAATCTGTATTTTTAAGATTTTGAACTTAAAAATACCGATTCTAAAAATATCGATTTGGAGACCAAGTTTCTACTTGCATTTAATTTAAGATTTTTATTTCAAAGGTTGTTGAAGATCTGTAAATAGACGCACGGACAAACGAACAGATAGACGCATGGATAGAGTGAAACTGAAATATAAATCTTAAAAATCATTCATACATTAAGTAGGCAATAATTTTCGAGCAAAATTTTTCTTTTTTAAAATTTTTTCCAGTATTTCTTAGCTTAAGTATTTTTTTTTTTTCAGAAGTTTAAGTTCTTTAAATTTTAAGTTGAAAGAAACGTTCCCTTTTTACTTTGCTTTCCCAAAATTGTAATTTATATATTGAAATATCAGGAAATTTTCATGTAAGTGTAAACGAAAAATTAAGTCGTATTGAAAAATAACTTGAACACATAAAAAAATTCCACAAATTAAGTACAACCATCATATTTTATAGAACTGAAATGGAGCCATAATCAATGCAATACTGTTACAAATCTTAAATGAGCACAAAAGCTTTTTCTTAATTATTTTAAAGATTTCGTGATGGGCTAAAAAATTTTCTTTTTAAAAAAATACAAAAATTTTCTTAAACGTTTTACATCTTTTTTTTCAGGTTTTTCATTTAATTTAAAATAAAATTCTTCATAAATTCCAATTAGGCTTTAACAGAAAAAAAATAACATTATAAGCGTATATATGATTTTTTTTTTACAGCCACCCTATACATAAAATATATTATTCACCGTTTTTTGAAAATTATGAAATCAAATCTCTTAACACAATTTCCGTTTTATTTAATTTTATTATTATTTATTTTAATATTATTTTAAAATAAACGCTGAAAAAAAATAAGAATAACATAAAAAAATCGATTTAATTTTTTATTTTTTTCTAAGAATTTTCTTTCCTCCTGAAATTTTACTTTAGACTTTCTCTATATTACCACCAGCTAACAATATTTTTTTAGAAAAATTTTATATAATAAATAAAAAAAAAACGTGTACCTTATATATTGTATAAATAAAGCTCTTAAAAAACTGCTGACTCCCAATGAAAATACCAACAACAGTATAAAATATTTCTGTATTAACGGTACGTACAACTTTATATAGTAAAAACAAACATAACAAATAAAAGAAAAATAAAAAATAACGGATAATAACAGTAAAGAAAAAAAAAATTTTTTTTCTAAACATTTTGCTTCAACTTTTATTTTTCGTATCGCTGTTTTCTTTAATAGATAAGTACTAGGTATACGAATACAAATAAAATTAAAATATAAATTTCACTCCTGTATCCTTATGTACGTTGTATGATACAAGTAAGTACAACATATGAGTACGTCTTTCACGTACGCGTTCACCATATTGAATTAACGTAGTAAAAGTATACAAGTAGAATAAAACACATTTTAAGTGTAAAGAGAGTGAAAAAAAAGAAACATTTAATTTTTTTCTCTCTTTTGATTTTCTTTCACATATTTTTCCTTTTCTATAAAATATATAACACTTTTCTCACCAAAAATAATACTAAAAGAAAATTTTTACTACTTTATTACCTTTAAAATACAATAAACCTTACCAACGTATCAATACCGCCTATATTATGAAAATTTTTGTATATTATACTGGCAACACTTAATACTGCTATCAATATAAAAGTAAAGAAAAAAAGAAATCGAAAATAAAATTATAAAACAGTACTAAAGTTAAAAAAAAGCAGAAGAACGAAAAATAAAAATTGTAGTGAAAAAACGGAGTATAAACATAAAAAAAAAAAACAAAAACAAATAACAGAGTACGTCTAACATTATTACGGTAACTACGATAAGCACGCTATTTACCAATTCATTTTCTGGCTTAAACAAAAGTATTTAGATGTGCAAAAGCAGATAAGTTTGTCACAATATTTAAATTTTGTTTTTTTTTCTACACTACTGTTATAGTTCGGTTGCTCTATCAACATAACTGTAATAAATAAGTATATATATATACATCTATACTTATAAACAACATGCATACATATGTGTGCGTATAGTTAGAGATTAATATGCAAAGAAAATAAATACAACACTATATAATATTATGTATGGTTTAATATGTGCACGTTTTCCTGTTATTACGAAACAGGATGCTTTATTCTTAACTATATGGGGCTCTAATATTAATACGGACTACCGTATAATTAATGTAAAATGTATAAAAAAGCTACTATAGCGCCATGGCTTGTCTTGTTTTTAAAATAAAGTTTATTTTTACACTATAGCTTTATTTATACATTTTTCCTCTTCCAAGTTGGTTAAAATCTAGATCGAGATCATGTTGGCAGTTCTAACTTAGATCTGAAATTGTAGTGCGTTTTTAATGGCAACACTGCAAAAAGTAGATGGTATTTTATGTAAAGAACTTTGAAAGAATTACTCTCATATTGTCAATATGAAAATTAATGCTGCCAATGATTGGAAACTGACATAATCTAAAAATACAATTGAAAAGTTATAATTATAAAGTGAAGTTGGAGGAATCAATCTCAGTTAATAAATTTTATCAGTGCTATCAGCTATTTTTAAAAGTAGAGCTGATTCCTTCAGTTTTTAAATTTTCTGCATTAGAGTTTAAGTTTTAAGATCTATCTACATGAACTTAACCCTAGTTTACAGTTATAATGTTCCAAGAAGTAGGCTTACATTGATATAATTTTATTAGTTTTCATTTTAATTTTTCACTCATTCCTTAATTTCCAAAAACTATATAATATTTATAAAATTTTCAATACCTACGAGTATATGGGATATTCAAAGGAAATCAAATGGATAATAGGAAATCATTAAGTCTATCGCTATGCTGGGCAAAATTCTGTTGGTTCGAGAAATATTGCTTCGCTTATGAATTAGTACGAAATTGTTATTTTTAGTATAATTTTATTTTATCTTTTAGGAAGAATTTTCAGTTCTATAAAAAATTTCTGAAATTATTTTTAATTAAATTATGAGTCTATAAATATTAAATTGTTTCCGAATAATTATATTTAAAATTTTTATAATTTTTGAAAAAGATTTTCTAAATAAATCAAGAATAAATAAATTGATATTAAGCCACAATTTGAGTATCGTTTTGAAATTAAATTAGTTCTATATCTAAATTTGTTATGAATTTTTGCATAATTCTATTTGAATAGCAATTAATTGAATTTTGAACTGAAAGATTTGAAGTTTGCTATAATAATTTGTGAATAAATTTGATCAGACCTTGCAAAAAAGCAATGCATAACGCGAAAAATAGTCCTTTTTTCCTTATTTTATTGCAAAACCCTACAAAAATTCACCTAATTTAACTAATTACTTAAAACCCAAAAGCACCCTGTTACAATAACAAGAAAAAATATTTAGTTATAAATTTTTTTTCAGTCTTAATTTTCTTATATTACGTACTTACCTATTTCACTAAAAGAGTCTAAATTGTTCGAAAAAACGGTACTTGTAAAATTTTTTCCCAAAAAAATTTTCTTACATTAGTTTGAATGTATATGATGTAAAACAAACCGAAAATGAAAAATAGGTATATAAAAAAAAGAAATAACAAAAAAAAAACACAAAAAATAATAAAAGGAAGCGCAAAAAATTTATCCCCATACAAGCGTGTCTAATATACAAAATTATATATGGCTTATATAAAAATTGAGGTGCTAGATACTATTACCGTTACGTAATTATATGAAAATATATTTATCATTATATTTACATATATATACAATATATACAAGTATATAAGATTATGTGTTATAATTTTATTATATTACAGTCATTTTTCGCCGTTTTGCATACAATAATATTATATTATAAACTAGGTATAGGTATAAATGTAATGGTAACATTTGTTATTGAAATTTATAGATAGGTTTGTGTGGATGTTTCCTATAACACAATATCTATACTATATTATATTACATTAGCGTATATGCACATATAAAAATATACAAAAATTATCCTTTCAAATAAATATCCATTTCGTTGTTAGACGTCATCCGTGAAAAGGAAAAATATAAAAAAAAAAGAAAAAGGAAAAAGATAATAAAATAAGAAAGGATAAAAAGAGTGAAAATGAAAAATTGACTTAAATTTAGTTTAGTATATTTTGTAATAAATGACAATCATAGGATATGAAAAATTTATTATTTATTTGCATTATTTTTGGTTCCTAATTTAGACTTTGGTTTGAGTTACAATTTTTGAATAATTAATCAAAATTGACGTTGATCGTAAAACATAAAAAAAAAATTCAGTCTAAACTGAACTGAAATCGAAGAGGAACTCTTCAATTTTTTTTTTCGTATTTCCTGTAAGAAAACTTACTTTGCCTTTGAAGTTAAGTGGTACAGACATTAGTGCCAATCTGTATTTGACCTTTTTTATTATTATGGTATTTAATTGACAATATTTACTTTATAAATGCGCCTTAGCTTACAGAGTAGATTGTACAGCTTATAAAT
This sequence comes from Condylostylus longicornis, assembly GCF_029603195.1. NCBI lineage: Eukaryota > Metazoa > Arthropoda > Insecta > Diptera > Dolichopodidae > Condylostylus > Condylostylus longicornis. The sequence continues at coordinate 12,022,145 of NW_026577973.1, read as the reverse complement.
TAAAAATTGTATTTCGTCATAAAATATTTTAAATTATTGATTGATTTCGTAAAAATTATATAAAACAAGCTTTTAATTTGCCCTCTTTTATAACAATTTTCAATATTTGCTCATTTGTCAATCAATCTACGCGTTTTAGGGTAGGGAAACTGTAATTTAAAACACAAAACAGTTTTTGTGTGAAATCAATTCCTTTAGAAGAAAATGTTTGTCTATTTATCCCAATTTAAATGATCTAGATTCTCAAAATTTTAAAAACACAATTTCTTTCAAAACTTCATGTATTTTTTACTCAATAAAATCTCATTCAATAATATTACTTCAACATAAGAGCTTTTAAAAACTTAAACTTGTGTTGAAATCTTTCACATCACTTTTTTCTTCTGTTTAAATTTAACGCAGATTAACGTAGTTATGTAATTCGACCATTGTGTTGTATTTTTCTAAATTTATAATTTTCCCCTAAAAATATGCAAATGATTTCATCTTTTATGAATATAGAAATTATCTGTATTTCCATGTATATATTACATAAGATTTTATGCTGATCTACATTAATTTTAAATACAAATTATTCCAATTCCTTGATTTTTACAAAATTTTCTTTCTAAATATTTTCAACTGCCTTTGTAATGCAATCTTAAAATCACAATACCTATAATAATTTTAAAAATCATAAAAATTAAATGACATAACAACAAAATAAATTATAATATGTGTGTATACATATATGTATATTAGTAGATAGGTAAAATGTTAACAGAAATAACAACTTTATATAAAACCAGTAATAAAACCCTGCCAGTTTATCCATCAGTTGAGTTACATCAGATTGTTGAATTTTAACCAAAAAACAGAAAAAAACTAAGTAAACACAAAACAAGGAAAAAAAAAGAATTTAAAACAAAAACGAATAATGCGAATTCATAACCCTACCATCCCTTCTTTAATTTACCTACCTACTCATGTTTTATGATCCAGTCTCTGAAAAGCCAGAAAAAAAAACTAAATGAAAAAGGAAAGAACGAAAATGACAGTAAAAAATCAGAAAAAACAAAACAAATACAAAATTTCGTAAATTGTGTGAGTTACTCACAGTCAGGACCCAGGACATCACTTTTCATATTCTATACAGTGAATAGTTTAGTTGTGTAGAAGCAAAATAAAAATTTTAGAATACCAAAAAACAACAATAAATGAAAAACAAATCCAAAATGAAAAAAAAAGTGTTATTTTACTCCGGCCTCTCTCTCATATTTGCTCTTTTACTCTTTTTTGTGTTTCAGGTTTTTGGTGTTTTATTATTTTATAAAAAAAAACAGCAACAACAAAATAACAATAATAAATAAAATAAAAATCCAACCTGAATGTGTTTAGGATCCAAAAAAAACACCTGTACAATATGATTTTGTTTTCCCTTTTGTTTTTGTTGATTTTTTTTTTATTTAGAGCTTCTAGGAATTTTTATGTAAATATTTTGTGGGTGCTAATTGTTGTATATCTGTCGCTGCATGTACAAATTTTCAAAGTTTATTTTTAACCAACAGATGTCTCTTTGTTATTTAATTTTTTTTTATTGAATTGTATTTTGTATAACACGCATTACACCTCTAATATGAATAAATTTCAATTTAGAGAAATGTGTTAGAGCACTTTTTATATAAGATCGAGATTTCCATTTTTTATTTTTTCTATTTTTCAGTTTAGGTATTTTTTTTTTTGGGTTTCTCTTTAGCTATTGCTTTTTATTTAGTTGTGATTTTTGTTGATGAATAGAAATTGAAATTATTGTAAAATACTGGTGTGTAGATAAATGGAAAGTACACAAATTTTTCTCGTTTTTTGTTGTAGGTATGGATAATATAGCAAAAAGGATATAAGCATATAATTATCATCGATATTGAAAAATTTACCGAATTGGTTTTTGTGCTTTGAATTTTATAAATTTGTTCGAAAATGACAAATTGCTTTCATGTTTTTATAACAATATTGTGCAAATTCTAATGGATTGTATAATAAATTTTAATAAAAAAATTTTATTAAATTATTTGATTTTTGTATACATAACTATTTATTGTATTATATTATTGGAATAGACTAATTTCTAAATTGTGAATTTATACGTCAAAAATGTAAAGTAAGATGTAAGGACAAATGTAAGGTGTAAGGACAATAAATGTATAAAATCAATAGGTTCAGAATCAATAAACTTGAAAATAAATTATGATTTTTGTGTTGTCATAAATAAAATTTAATTTAGAAAAAAAATATTTAAAAATAAAATTGAAAAATTTTGGACTATGGTACTGAAAATAGAGGGAGAATAAGATGATAAATGTAGAGAGCGAAAAAGGTGGCTAGTAAGTAGGAATTCTAATTGGCATTCCCTATCCCGTAGGACTAATGAACCAAACAAATAAACCAAAATACAGAAAAGACAAAGAAATTTCCATTACAATTTCAATAATTTATTTCTACATGTCTAACACAAGCTACTACCTACTTTTACTATTAGAAAGCATTGAAAAGGTTCTTTAGAACAATGGTACATATAATTAGTTTCTTTTATTTTTTGAGAGCTACATACATATAAAATGTTAAACATGGAAATAGGACATTGAAAATTTTTTTGAGGATAAAAATATTAAAATAAGGGCTATGTTTTTGAAAATTTTCAATGTTTTTCTCAAAAAAAAGAAAAAAGAAGTTAAGGACATTTTATAATTATAATTATTATGTATATAATGTATATAATGTATATAATATGCATAGCTAATACATATAAATGAATTATCGGCACGAAATATATTTATCAGGTGCCAGTTAATTTTTATATTTTTGGCAGACGAAGTAAGCATTATCTCGAAATGATCTGAATTAGCAAAATTTACAAAAAAAGACTTAAAACTTATTGTGTTAAGGTATTTTGATTGAAAATGTTTTATTCAGCTTTGAACATTTTCATTTAATTTAGTATGTGTTCAAAAACCATCTAGAAAATCAATAAAAATAAAAATTTAAACTGAAATTGCTTTAATTTTTTTTAAATCAACATTTTTCCACGTCAATTCAATACCCTTCGCAAAGTCCAAAAAGGATTAGTGTGTTCCAATTTGCGATTACTCTTTCTTTTCATCTATTTATATAAATTTCTAGCGAATTCATTAACCGATTGTTTTTCTAAATTGAATGATAATATTATAATAAAATATAGAATTAGCCGAATTAAAACTATTAATCAATTGATTTTCATATCTGTACATATTCCGAAATTAAAATGTGATTTTCATAAAAATTATTTATGATTTCTGAGCTCGATATCCTGATATTCTGAAATTATTGGCAATGGGCAAATTACAAAATCTTTATTTTAAGTACAAAATCCTGCATAAATTTACTAAGCCTAATTACTATAGCCTAAGAAATATTATGATAATAGCACGAGCTTTTTCTCACTGATCTTCAGTAAAAAATAACGTTTGACATATTATCTGAAATCATTAGTTGCAAAACTCTAATTTATTTCAAATTTCTCCGAATTTAATTAAAAATCGTCACTTAAATTCAGACACACCATTTGTACATTTTTGTGGTGCAAATGAATTTTGTGACGACAAATAAAATTAACTTTGGTTTATAAGAAGATAAGAAAAAAAAAGTAGTTAGAAGAATTTTTTTACTTGTTTTTCCTTTTTACAAGAATATAAACATGCCAAATCTAAAATTATACCTGTACAACATTAAGAAAAAAAGAACAAGTGAAAATCTTGTAATAAAGTCAGTTAAATTGTATTAAAAACGTTGATTCTTTTCAAAAACAACGAATAGCTGTTTTACAACAACTACTTACTAAGGAAAAACAAAAAAAAAAAAGAAAATCAAAAATTAATGATTTTTACAAAAGAAAGGATAACACTGCTGTCGGCACTTCCTTTCTGTTCTGGTAATTTTGTTTTATTTGTTTTTGTTCTTTTTAATTTTCATTTGCTTTGATACAATTTTTAAAAATATACACATGCATACTTACATGTAGGTGAATATTTTTACAGCATTGCCCTAATTTTTATCTTATTATACAATTCTACTACAGTTTTTTTTTTTCTTAAAGATAATGGAATGAGTTTATGTTAGGGAGTGCAGTGAACGGTTGTAAAATATTGCTAACACTTTTATGGTTAAAATTTTGTTATTTCCTGGCCTTATTTTTTTTAATAGAATATAGTATAGAAAATTGCTAATAATTTTAAAGGAATGATAACGATTTCTCTTTTATACCACCATAAACTTTGCTATACTACAAATGGTTTGAAGACCCTAATAAAAATTAATCTTATGAATGACCTAGTAAGTACGTATAACATTTTAATTCAATGTGATTTTCAATTTCCAATAAGTTCGACATATCGCACTCTTCGATTAATAATTTGTGTGTACAAATTAATTTTAATGGAAATTTGAAAATTATTTAATAGTGTTCGAAAAAATGTATGTAAGTTCTGAAAGAAGAGTTATTTTGTTATTTCAATAAAAAATATTGCAAATTCAAGAAATGTATTGGAATAGATTACCATTAAAATGCTAATGACTTTGATTACAAGATTACGAATCTGTCTCGGTTTTCAATGAATTGGATTTTCCGAAGCTTAATAAAATTTGGTTAGGAAAACACAAAAATATGGTAACCCACTAAAAACAGAGTGTCAGGGGTTATTTAATGCCCATTATAAATGCTCAAAGTTAACGTATTCTATAAAGAGTCGCGTCGTTCTAAGCTTCGCAGAATCACTGGTTTTTTCTGTTGACTCACTTACTAATAGAACATACAAATTCCAAAAGTTGATTTTTCTTAAAAACTAATTTATAATTCTTAATTTTTCAGGGGAATTAAATAAACATTAATGTATAGATTTAAATCATTGTAACTACAATAAAACTTAGTTTAATCAATTTTATTTGTTATAATATTTCATAACTTATTTCATGTCTTTGTTAAAGCATTTCTTCATCAAAGTTCTTATATTCAACATCCGAATAAGTTTTCTAAAAACTCTTTGCTGCTTGCTATTTTTACATTTTTAAAATCAAAAATGTGCTGTTGGACCAACAGACAGACAAATAACTAATGGCACCAAGAAAAAATAACACAATATGAATATATGAATATATAAAATAAAGCAACGTACCTAAAATTCGAGGAAAAACGGAAATCTACACGACCCCTCCTAGGACTTGTAAAAAATGCAAATCTATTGGCCCCGTCTAAGATGTGATGTTCCTCTATTTAAGTTGCTTCTTCCTTCAATTCTAAGCTAGTGTGAATTTAAAAAGCCAGAACTGAATTAATTCTTTCTTTTTTCATTATTTTTATTTGATTTTCCGGATTTTGGTTATATTTACTCTCTCTTGTTAAATTTGTTTTTATTACTTCCTCTTTTTCACATTTTATATTATATTTTTTCTTTCATCCGGTTCTGTTCTTTTTTTCATCTTCTCTACGAATTTCTTAGATTTTTCTTTACAATTTTAATTACTTCAACTTAACTCTACAACATACCTATGTATATCTACAATAAATTCTACATAATATACAGCTATTTATATAAAAAGAAAATGCTCTTGGATGTATTTTTAATGAACCCCATAAGCACTCTCAAGATTTAACAAATTGTTGCGGATGCTAATGGTGTTTTGTATCACAATTATGATCAGATTTCATACAATATTTGGGGTACAAAATACACAAAAAAAAAGAAAGAAGGAGAAAATAAAATCCTTTATATTTTTAACATATTTTACAAGATGTAAATATAACAGTATTTGTTTATATAAAATATTTGTGTAAATAAAAGAATATTGTATAAAAAAAAAGATTCTAGCACCTTACTGAAAACAATATTCTATATAACAAAAACAATATTTAAATATAGTAATGCTGTCTTTGAATATAGTTATTTGGTGCTCTTGTTAGTGAGAGAAAAAACAGAGAAACATTTATTAGAAACAAGTAAAAACGTTTCAGTCGGTATAAACCGATTGAATTATACCCTGCACCTTTCGTTATTGTGTAGCAATTACTCGAACCTGTGAGATCATTCTATAGAAACTTCACGGACATGTCTGACCTATAATTGGACATCCGACTGCCAAGTTTCATCAATCTGACCTTATAATTTTTCAAAATATTTAAAATTAGCTTTTGGAGTTGTATGGTAAGTACCTAAACCTGTCAAGCAATTCCATCAAAACTTCACAAATATATCTGATCTATAATCGGACACACAACTGCCAAGTTTCATGAATCTGACTTTATTATTTTTCCAAATATTAAGAATAAGCTTTTAGACTTGTATGGGATCTACTCGAACCTGTTAAGCAATTCCACCACAACTTCAGAAATATGTCTGACCCATAATTTGACACATGACTGCCAAGTTTCATGAATCTGACTTTATTATTTTTCCAAATATTAAGAATAAGCTTTTAGACTTGTATGGGAGCTACTCGAACCTGTCAAGCAATCGCACCAAAACTTTAGAAATATGTCTGACCCATAATTGGACATACGACTGCCAAGTCTCATGAATTTGACTTTATTATTTTTCCAAATATTTAAAATAAGCTTTTGGAGTTGTATGGCAAGTACCCGAACCTGTCAAGCAATTTCACTAAAACTTCACAAATATATCTGATCTATAATCGGACACACAATTGCCAAGTTTCATGAATCTGACTTTATTATTTTTCCAAATATTTAAAATTAGCTTATGGAGTTGTATGGCAGGTAACCGAACCTGTCAAGCAATTCCTCCAAAACTTCGGAAATATATTTGACCTATAATTGGACACATGACTGCCAAGTTCCATGAATCTGACTTTATTATTTTGCCGAATATAAAAAATTTGCTGTTGGAGTTGTATGGCAGCCACCCGAACCGGTGCAGCTATCCCATTATAATTTTTAGAGCATGTGTAGAATATAATTGGACACATGTATACAAAATTTTATATTTATAGCTTTATTAGTTTTTGAAATATTTAAAATAAACTCTTGGAGTTGTATGGCAGCTACCCGAACCCGTTGTCCGACTTAGTCCAATAACAATAGGGTTCGTCCTTGGCACAAAAGAAAAAACTTGTGAAAGTTTGGTGTCGATTGCATTATTCGTTTTTGAGTTATCGTGCGATCGGACGGACGGACGGACGGACGGACGGACGGACGGACATGTCTAAATCGACGCAGAATTTTACGCTGAGCAAGAATATATATATATGTCCATACCGCAGATGACTCCTTCAAGTAGTTACAAACTCCATACCAAAGTTAATATACCCTTCACGAAGTGCAGGGTATAAAAATATAAGAGCAGCCTGTTACAAGTTCGAGTATTACCAGATTTAGATGTTAATATTATTTTGTTTTTGTTTTGTATTTTTGTTATTTTGGTATATTGACTTTCTCTTAGTCTTACTCTTTCTCTCACTCTCTGTGTTTGCTATTACATATTTCGTTTTTGTTTTTTTATACCCTGCACTTCGTGAAGGGTATATTAACTTTGGTATGGAGTTTGTAACTACTTGAAGGAGTTATCTGCGGTATGGACATATATATATATTCTTGCTCAGCGTAAAATTCTGCGTCGATTTAGACATGTCCGTCCGTCCGTCCGTCCGTCCGTCCGTCCGTCCGTCCGTCCGTCCGTCCGTCCGTCCGATCGCACGATAACTCAAAAACGAATAATGCAATCGACACCAAACTTTCACAAGTTTTTTCTTTTGTGCCAAGGACGAACCCTATTGTTATTGGACTAAGTCGGACAACGGGTTCGGGTAGCTGCCATACAACTCCAAGAGTTTATTTTAAATATTTCAAAAACTAATAAAGCTATAAATATAAAATTTTGTATACATGTGTCCAATTATATTCTACACAGGCTCTAAAAATTATAATGGGATAGCTGCACCGGTTCGGGTGGCTGCCATACAACTCCAAAAGCAAATTTTTTATATTCGGCAAAATAATAAAGTCAGATTCATGAAACTTGGCAGTGATGTGTCCAATTATAGGTCAAATATATTTCCGAAGTTTTGGAGGAATTGCTTGACAGGTTCGGGTACCTGCCATACAACTCCATAAGTTAATTTTAAATATTTGGAAAAAAAATAAAGTTAGATTCATGAAACTTGGCAGTTGTGTGTCCGATTATAGATCAGATATATTTGTGAAGTTTTAGTGGAATTGCTTGACAGGTTCGGGTACTTGCCATACAACCCCAAAAGCTTATTTTAAATATTTGGAAAAATAATAAAGTCAAATTCATGAGACTTGGCAGTCGTGTGTCCAATTATGGGTCAGACATATTTCTAAAGTTTTGATGCGATTGCTTGACAGGTTCGAGTAGCTCCCATACAAGTCTAAAAGCTTATTCTTAATATTTGGAAAAATAATAAAGTCAGATTCATGAAACTTGGCAGTCATGTGTCCAATTATGGGTCAGACATATTTCTGAAGTTGTGGTGGAATTGCTTAACAGGTTCGAGTAGATCCCATACAAGTCTAAAAGCTTATTCTTAATATATGGAAAAATAATAAAGTCAGATTCATGAAACTTGGCAGTTGTGTGTCCGATTATAGATCAGATATATTGGTGAAGTTTTGATGAAATTGCTTGACAGGTTTAGGTACTTACCATACAACTCCAAAAGCTAATTTTAAATATTTTGAAAAATTATAAGGTCAGATTGATGAAACTTGGCAGTCGGATGTTGAATGATAGGTCAGACATGTCCGTGAAGTTTCTATAGAATGATCTCACAGGTTCGAGTAATTGCTACACAATAACGAAAGGTGCAGGGTATAATTCAATCGGTTTATACCGACTGAAACGTTTTTACTTGTTTTTATGTAAACCGATAACAGCACAAATGATATTTTAACAATATGATTGTTATATTAGGATAGGTTGAGAATTGGGGTTAAAAGTAATTTAGAGGTAAAATTTTTCGGTTTTGTTAATGATTACATGATACTATATTTTTGTGGTATTGGTGTTTTTCTTATATCTATACCATTTCTATAAAGTCTTAAAATATTTAGATTTCGTTTTATTCATTAGTATTCACATACATAAATATTTAGATTGGTAGGTATAAGCATGTTTTCTGATTTTTTTTTATATTTTTCTCTTTTTATTTTATAATTGAGATACAAATTACATAGCACTTACATACTTATAAATATAAATTTACTGTGTTATTCAGCTATGTGATAGATGCTACACGATATAGACACAGCATGTTCCTGAATAGCATTGAATTGAAAGACAATGGCCTCCATGATAATTCTTGTTTGAGTTCATAACCTACATATTTGTATATATAGGTGTGTCTAATATTATGTAGGGGTTTTTTACAAACATATATTTATAGTACAAAAAATAATTTTCTTTTATTAATTTTTTCTTAATTGGGTTTACTATATATAGTGAAGGTACTACAGAGTTTTTGTTTATACAAAAAACCAAAGCAAATATTATGGAAAACATAAGACAAAAGTAGAATCTATGAGGCTCCAAAATTCATAATATAAAAATTACTTGGGGAATACGTACTCAAAAATGTTCGTTTCCTTTTTTCTCTCATATACCTATATCATGTTTTAATTTATCTATACCATAACACTTTAAAAAGAGTATTTTTAGATTTAATTTATAAAACTGTGGCAAAAAAGAAAAATACGAAAAAAAAGCAGTACACAAAAAATTAAACCATTAAAAATAGGATCAAAAGTCTAATGATGTAAAACACAAGGAAAATTTTCAAGGATATTTTTATTACATTTTTTTTTTGTTTTTTTCTTTTCAATATGGATCAAATTAAAAATATCCTGAAATCTGCAATATTATTAAAAAAAAGAAATTGTTAAAAGGAAATTCTTTTGTTAAAGAGTAATTAACCGAATAAGAAAAAAAAGACTGAGAGAGAAAATGAATAATTTGAATAATTCAGGAGCATCAGAAAATCAAAATAACAAAAAGAGACAAAAAGATATTTCATTTTTAATTTAAGAAACCAAAGAAGAAGGCAAGAAAAATTAAGTAAAGTAATCAAAATTAAGAAATGTTAGGATTAATTTGAATATATAGAAAAAAAACATGAATTTTAATGAGTATTGGTAAAACGTGATAACATTGACGAGAAATTTTCAATGGCAAAGCATGTCAAATTTAAACAAGTAATGAGAACAAAACAAGTGTGAAGAAGATTTCTCTTAAATTTATGATTGAAACAATTAGTTTTGAAAAGTTTATTGGCATTGTACTTATTCTCATTGGCACAAGAACATGAATTATTTGCATGAATTATTTTAATAAAAATTCGGTTGTTTTCAATTCATTGTTTAAACCTATTTAATTTGGAAAAAATTAAGAGAATTTTTTGGAAAATTTTTTAAGATTAAAGGGTAATATTTTTAACTGTAATCAATATAGTAAAGAGTTTTCCAAAATTAAGTATATAGTGCTATGAATTCAGCTTAAAACTGCTTATCATTATAATCACAATTTATTAATTCTCTTTAAATAAAAAAATTTATTTTTAAGAGGACGGTCTTTGAATTTTACTTATAATTTCTCTATCAATTTATTTCAAATTTGCCTAACTTTATGCAATATTCAATGAAGTAAAAAATATTTTTTGTTTTCAATTAGATTTATTTTTGTTATTTGGCGCAAAATAAATTACCCCTTACGATAAAATTTAGCAAACTAAATGTAAAATTTTTTCTAATGTAAAATTTCGTATGAAATTTGGAAAATGAATTTTGTTGTTGTTAAGCAACATTATGTATATTGTATAAGCTTAATGAAAATATGACAATGAAAAAGTATAATAGTAAAATTAATTTAGTAAAAATTTAATACATTTCATTTTCTACAATAATCAGCCCTATAATGAAATTTCTTCATAGCTCTGATATTCGGAAGATTACGAATATCATATTGTGAGTCATGAATTACTAAAATTCTGTTTCGAATATTCGTGCTGGAGTAATTATTAATTACGTTTGTAGCAAAAATGACTCTTAAAGGTCTACGAAAAAAGTAATCAGAGCAATTTAAACAGAGTGGTGGTCGTATCAAATTTTCAACTATTGCATTTTTTGTTTAAGTTTGAGTTATTCTAACACAGCTATCATGAAAAGAAATAAATTCATTTTTCAAAAATATTCAAAAATTTTCATACGAAAATAATTTTCAGAATAGGGCTGACTGATTTTGACACTCTGAAAAATTTTGCTGCGAAAGGAATTCGTGATCATTTAAAAGCCTGTATCGTAACAAAATTTGTAATTCGTAGAATTTTAATGAGAGAAACTCATGATGGAGGCCCTACCCTAGCCCTATCAAATGGGTATCTCTTACAATTAATATTCAATTACTCTTTAATAAAATACTAGTAGATTCCTTTTTATTACACTGTCAAATTTAATTTTCCTTGTATACACACATACATACATATATCTCTGCCCTCCTTATCTTAAAACTAAAAGAAAACAAAAGTAAAAAATTGAACAAAACTAATTCTAAACTTGTTTATCTCTTTTATTACATTTTAATTCTTGACTAATTCCCTTAATACCATTCAACCCTCCATTAATTTAATAATTTTCCATTTTCATATTTTATATATAAAATTGTTTTTAAGTGTAAAAAGACAAAGAAGACAAAAATTTTATGAATAAATTTCATCTTTTTTCCTTTTTTTTGTTTTTTTCTGTTATGTTTTCATTGTTATTTCAATAAATTCTCTAAATTATTTTAATAACGGTAAAATATAAGAATTTGTAATAAAATCCCTCTCTTAAAATACAAAAAATATAAAAATATTTTGAAGAACTTAAATTGTAAAGTTTTCTTTTGAATTGTTATTATTGTTACAATTATATTTTTAATGTAGACAATCGAATGTATGTGTGGATGTAGTTAAATTTTTACATCGGTTAAGGGAAGGAGAATTTATTATGCAGATATTGATATATATATATGATATATATAACATTATTAAACGTTTTACTGTGTTAGAGTATAAGTAACAATTTTTATAAATTTAGGGCTTAAGGAGAGTATAGTTTAACATAAATACGAAAAAAAATAAATATTATAAATAGAATTGATCTGTTAGGAATAAATCAACACATTTGAATTCTTTTAAATTTTTTTTTGGGAAAATTTTCTCTAAATATTGTGGGGCTGGTGCATGATATCGTAGATAATTATACCCCAGTTTCATGTGTCATTGGGTAACTAGGGGTATGACGAACCTACTGTGGTTTTGTTCCTTTTACATTAAATATTTAAGGTAATTGATATTTTTATTGTTTTTATTTTGCAGGTATTTGATTATTTGGGAATATTGCTGAATATTGAGTAATATCAAAATATGGCAATTAGTTAATAATAACTATTGCATTTTATATGTATAATGTATATAAAGGTATATAATATTGAATAAAATTTGTATAGTGACCTGACAAGGTTTTGAAGGACTATTACATTGGTCAGGCCAAAATATCTACATTAATATTTGAAAAATTTCGATTTTAAATTAAAGATTGGAAAAACCTTTCAAATATCAAATATAACACATAATAATATATATAGTTGTGGTAGGGTTCAGGCATACATGGAATTTTTAGTTTTGCAAGTATTTGATTATCATTTGTAGAATTAACAGAATAGTATTCAATCGCGCAAATATGCTACTGTATGACCGCATACATTTAAGCAATCAAACAATATGTAATATTTAACGAGCTGATTGCAATTTTTAGTTAACGCAATCGAATTGAATTGTAGTTGGTTAGATGTGCGTGCAATTACTTTACAACCAAACAGTAAAAGTACAAAACTAAAAATTGCATGTCTGCTTGAGTCCCTAATGTTAACTGGTATTTCTTGTACAACTATACAAAAAATTCTTATACACAAATGCTTTTTTTCGCATGATCTTTAAATAATAGAATTGCAGTATTAAACTTGCACTTTTATTAATTTATTTTAAAATATAATAAAAATAAATAATAGACCAATTATTTTTATCCAAAATTTTAACAAGTTTCTAATTTAACAAGGAAAAAAACATTTCAGAGCTATGATAGTAGTTAATGATTTTTCCCTTTTATGACTCCATCTATTATTCAGATTCCATGCTTCTATAAATCTTATGCTTTGCTTTATAAAAATCATTTAAATAATTTCTACAACTGTTCTTTTATACAATTATTGATGCCACAATATTTTGTGTGTGTACAATTAATTTATTCTCCATTTTTAAATTTAAAAAGGCAAAAACTTACTTAAACTGTACTATATATAAAATCATGATAATTATTATTGGTCTCGAAAATAAAAAGGAAAAAAAAACAAAATGACAAATTAAGAAATAAAACTTTTCCTTTCAAGAAGATTTAAAAAGTTTTTGCCTTGACAGTCAACTGTCATAATGATAATCGAGATAATTGGATTTCTATGCTTCAAGGTAAGAGTGTGCTAATGAAGAACAACTTTTTCTCTTAAAAAAAAAAAATATTCTGTCTCTTACTATATTCTTATATGTATATTTTGTTTTTTTATATAGCTACTTAATATTTTATTGAGTATAACAAAACTATTGCTAAATATTATATACGATTATTTTCCATAATATTTTGCCTTTAGTATTAAAAATTTTATATATCAATATTTAAACAGTTGTTTGTTATATTGTGTGAGTGTTATAACTAATATAGCTCTATAATGAAAACCATAATGATATTGTAATTAGCTTTAATTTGTTGCTATGTAATAATAATGTACAATTTAATTTGAAATTTATTTCTTTTATTAGAAAATGTTATAATAATGATGATAATATCAACTAGCCAGAAATTATAAATTTTTACAGAAAAAAAAAAATTATTTAATTTGGAGAATACTGTACGTATGTATGTATTTAGTTTTGTGTCCATTATTTTTATTATTATAAAACAATTTTCACGCTTTATAAAAAGAAAATATTGCAGAAACAAAAAAAATTATTTTGAAAAGTAAAAAGTTTTTCGAAAATTAAAATAAAAAGAATTTTTTTTTGAGGTAACAGAAAAAAAAATGGAGAAAATTTAATTAATTATGATTTTATTCTATTAATAAAGTTTGGAATTTATGCTTTATGATTCAATTATAAAGTGATAAAATTTAACTTTTAGCAAAAATATTTAAAAAAAGAAAATAACAGGAGAGAAGAAGGGGAATATTAAAAAGTTTTAATTTTTTCGTTTTATTTCTTTTTTTTTCAATGATAAATTCCGGGCCACTTTAATTTTATTTTAAAGTTTTACAGTTAAAACCATTAAAATTTTTGAAACGAATTATTTTTTTTTTTGTTTCAGGACATTTTAATTTATTTGAATGTTTCTTGAGGGCAGAAATATTTTATTTTTTCGTAAGTTTTTTGAGCAATAAATTAAATAAAATTTTTGAAAAATAGTTAATAATCGTTAAATGAATAGAAAAATGAATTCATTTATTTTAAAATTATTTAGTTTTAATCTATAAGTTGTTAATCTACAAAGTAGATGCATACAATTTTGTAGGGTGTACTTAAAATCTATATTATAGATTTCTGTATTGTTCATATGTTTAGGAATCATTAAAAATGGCAATTTTACAATATTTTTATTTCCTTTTTTAATGATTTCAATGATTTTACAGCATATTATTAAATATGCGAATGTAATATTTAATTTTTAACAGGGAATGGTCTTGTTCCAAAACTTTGAAATTATTTTACCTTTTAAAATGCCTCAGTTTATCATTATATGAACCTGTTGAATAATAACCTATAAACAACCTAAGGAAAAACAATATTATTTATTAATAATTTGTTACAAATGTTAATATCGGCTTGCGACCAAAGGTTGAATGATTGGTAATATAATGCTAATAAAATTTAAAGTTGTCCCATAATTTAATATTAGAATCAAAGATATTTGTAAATTTTTTCAGATTGTTTCGGTGTATTCAACTGGTTTACCTAGCGTTACGTCCAGTCAGTTAAAATGATGAAAAAAATTCAGGTGGTTGTTGGATTAAGACCGCATTAAAATTTGTTTCGAAGCGGTATAATTGAATGATTATATATTAAAAGAGATACAATTTTCTACTGATTATCCAAGCCAAAGTAGCCTTTATTCATAAATACTATTTACGCATTTGAAGTCAATACACTCCGGCTAAACAAATTCACACTCCGGCTAAACAAATTTTTAATAAAGTTGGGTCAAACTTCATAATAAATATACAAAAAAATTTCAAATATCGGAATTAAAATTTTCGGAGGGGGGAAGCAGGAGATGGGTAAAAATTCTTTTCTACGGAAATAGGTTTCTAGTAAAGATTTACGTATGTATGAAATTTCAGCTTTCTATTTTCAAGGGGGTAGAATTTTTGTAAACAAACAGACGGACAGACAGAGTGAAAGTAATGAGCATTTGTTTTTAAATTTTTTTTTAAAAGTTCTGAAAATCAATTATTTGTGGATAGTTTTTCTAAAAACAATAGTTTGGATTATCAAATTAATTGCATTACTAAATATAAACGCGATAAATTTTTAGGTATGCACACGATTTGCATAGAACCTAAACAAGAGAAAATTAATAAAGTTAATTTTTATATTAATTTGTCTACCAGCGCGTTGTTGTTTTTCAAATTAAGCAAAAAAACAATTTTATTCTATTAAATTGATTTTCAAAAGCAAAAACATTTTCTTTTTTTTTTTTTTATTTTCATAAAATTTTTTATTCATTTTCTCTTTTTATATCTAACAAATTGCACTCATTGTTTTAAAAACAAATCTGGCAAACAAAATTAAAAATAAAACCGCGAAGAGAATTACACTGTACGTGCACTATGACAAAAAAAGTATATATACGTCATATTTACATACAAACTCACACAATATTTAAGAATCCAATAGCAGTATGAAATAAATTTATTTCGTATAGGGTTGACAAAATCAAAACCTCAAAAAATAGAATTTTTCTGCAAAAAAATAACTTTTAATTAAATTTATTTTATCCACAAAAAAAAAATATTTAAAAATACTCTGGTAAATGGTGAAATACTCACATTCTATGTGTGTGTATGTGAATGCATACAAAAATATTATAATAACATATAATTAAAAAAGTAATATTTATGTTTGTATGTATTTTATGGAAAAGCTCATTTAAATATGCACATATCGCGAAGCATTTCGGAAAATTAAGAGAAAATGAGAAACCAAAAACCATAAAAACTTTTAAATATGAATATTTACGGTTACTGAAAAGATAAGCGATATCTATAATATAGAAGTCACAACTATGGGTGATAATATCTTCATATCTCAAAGTACTTAAGAATTAGGATTTAATTTAGATTCTGCAAACTTCTTACTGTTTTTTTTACTTAGATAGGACTACTATTTCAATGACTAGCTTTTTGCTTATGTAAAATTGGACTTGTATGTTATACTGCATCTTATGATATTATGCATGTAGGTGTAATTATTCCAGTATACATATTTAAAAATATTTTATTTATTTTAAAAAATGTAATAAAATTGAAAAAGTTCTTCATATACAATTTGCATAATAACAAAAAATAAGAAAGAAAATTAAAGTTCAATCAAAATTTTTGGCTTACTCATTTCTAAATTCTCCACAATACGTGCCGAGTCAAAATATAAGAATTTTTTCCTATTAGTAAATTTATAATATTATTTATATGCTGTACATTCTAATATGTATAATATGTAATTGGTAGATGTTGTTCTATAATTTAAAATTTTTTAAATAAAATTTTTACTTTACCCCTATAAATATGCAATCTAAGAATTTGATTTTTGTAATTGTAAAAAGTGATTTTTTTTTTTAATTTCGTAGAACGCTATGCTCTTGATACTATGAAAATTATTAATTTCTCTTGCCTAAAACTTCAAGTGGGAGAATATTGTGGTATGTGCAATTTGATGCAATTTGTTCATATTATACACAAAAATTGGTACAATAAATTTTTCAAAGGTTTTTTTATTTAATTTATAAATTTTATGACATAAAGCTATAAGGTTTTTAGTATACAATTTTTAAAAACAAAATTTTATTTAGGTTCTTTGGGCCATGCCTTCAAAGCCGAATCTAAAATTAATGCTCTTAATCTAACCGCTGCTATAATATATGGAATTTTTGAAATTTCTTATTGACCCAGATTTGACCATGATCTAATGTTTTGTAAAATAATTTATGAAAAACTCAATGAGGAATATAGTAGACACAGGGTTTATTTTCTGATAGTTTTAATTTTTGAATAATGAAACGATGTGTACTCAATATGAAATTCACCTTGTAAACCTTGCAAATATAAATCAATAAATTTATGCTAAAATAAAAAAAAATGTCATTAACACTTTTATATTATTATTATTTAAATTGAATAGTTTACCTTGAATTAAGAATTTAATTTAAATTGGACCAAAAAAATTTAATTTAATCTGATTTCATTTTAGTTTATGAATATAGAAATAATTTAAATTTTATTTAAATTAATTTTGTAAAATTCTTGTAAAAAATTTTTTTTTTATTGTTCAATTAATATTGCTAATTTCCAAAAACAGAAATCACTAAATCTTTTTATATTTATTCTTATATTGAAATAAAAAATTATCTAAACAATTGGAAAATTTTCTAAAATATCTCGTATATATGCAGATCTAATATATGTAAGGCTCCCCCATATAATTTCATTATAAGCTTTCATAATAATTTAATGATTTTTAAAGCCTTAAACTTTATTGTCTTATAACATCGAATACATGTTAACATATTATTGTTATTTTTGCAACCCCTATAACACAATAATAGAAAATTTATAAGAAAAAAAAGGAAAATCAGGAAAAAATATTTACCTTTACGTAAAATCAATTCTAATGTAAATATGTAACTTAAAAATTTATACACCTATAATTTTTCTTACATTGTTTTTTTTGTTTTTTTTTTTTGTTATATAGAATTTTCATATGGGATTTGAGTCAGTTTCAATATTATTCTTTCTAGAAAAAACCTTAATTTTTTTTTTGCCTTCTATTTCCCTCCCTTTATTTTATTATGAAGAAATATCTTAGATAGGCTTTAGACCCACATAGATAAAATAAATATTGTTATATAATTTAGCAAAATATTTTCAACATATAGGCACATAAAATGTATATTTACCTACACTTAGAGAAATTTTACTTGAATAATATTTGCTATGTAATATCAAATTATAAAAATTTACAGCCATATTCTATAAGAAACAAATATTATTATTGTATTAAGTTTGTGCCTTTAAACAGAGTTGCTGTTGAGTTGGCAAAAAGTGAAACCAATTTTTCTCTTAATAGTTCATTGGTGCGTCTGAAAAATTCGGAGACGTTTTGCTTATTTTAGAAAAATCTACCATGAAAATAAAGAGAAATTTTAAATTTTCATATAAAATACTCAAATAATTCATTCCGAAAATACCCAACCAATGAGTCAGTTTTAAGAATTTACTTTGTTAACGCGAGTGGACGGGTAAATGTAGTTTATTCAAATCAATGTCTTTTTTAGATTTAATTATAAAGGCATTATATTAAAAGAAACTTTTTTCACGAACTTTTGAATTCCATCGCACTTCTTCTGCAAAGAAAAAACTAGTCGGGGAATTTCCGTTTTATAAGCATATTGAGTGTCCAAATTGTGTATATACCTAATTTTACTAATTTTTCGCAAACAAAAATGGCTATTTATCACATGAGCTTGTTAGAAGCGTAGTGAGAAATAAAGCTATATAATATTGCATATAATTTTTATAATGACCTGACTACGGGCTATGAACCCGAGACACTTCAGTTAAAGGGCTAGTGCAATAATCACTGCACCATTGGTCACGTCGTGTGCCAATGGATACTCTAATAATTAACTAAGAATTTAACAGATTGAATTATTTTTGATTAAAACCCCCCCTTCCGGCTTAAAAATTACTCATAAATATTGATAAAATTATTCCCAAGAATAATTGTGAACAAATATTATTCCTACTCGCTTCTGTATGTTGCATTTATAAAAGCTTTAATTTTTTTATAATATAAAAAATGTCGATAAAATGCTAGAAAAATTGTAATAGAAAAGCATATTTTTTGCCTTATTGTTTGTTCAAAAAGACAAAATGCATACCAAAAAAAAAAAAATAGAAAATAAAAAACGAGAAAAATATTTAAATTTAAATTTTTATAAATTTTTTGTTTTATTCATGTATTTGTATGTAGTTGTAAAAAAAAGCTGAAGCAAAAAGCTATAAAGACACACAATAAAAGAAAAAAAAATGCACGTCTTAGAACTTTTCAATTTCTTTCTTTTTTTTTGTACCAAAGGTAAAAACAAATCGCTACAATATCAAAAGTTAAAGAAGAGAAAACATTACAACATGTTTTTCTTTGGAAATTTTTTACTATGAACCTATACAAAATAGAAGCCAGCATAAGCAAAAAAAAAATACGCACACCAAATTTAAGTCGAAACAACGGGTAGATATTAAAAAAACGTAATAATGTGTGTGTGTATGTGCTCTTATATTTCATATATGTGAGTATTAAACCTTCTCATGTATACAAAATATTATCGCCCCCTATAGTGTATTTTGAATAAAACAGAAATTGCTCGAGCGTAATGAGATGATAAGAGAACCGATTTTCAAGGATTTTATGCAAAAATACTTTACAGCATCACATTACACTCAACTCTATAGAATTTTGTTGAATCATCTCTAAAACTAATTTATTAGTATTTCAAATTTATAAATGAAAAATTCGACAATCAAGATGCTAAGATTTCAAGATATTTATAAATAAGTATTGTAAAAAATTTTTAATGAAAATAAAGTTTCCAAGCTAATTGGGTTTGTTTTTCGAATTAGGCTACAAAAATTAAAATTTTCTTGATTCCATATTTCGACCATCAACATATTCGAATTAATCTAGCAAATTGGAAAGACAAAATTGGAAACGTTATAAACAGTGCACTTGCCGGTTATTTGAACCCTTATTGCATTAGATTAAAATTAGTGTTCATGTTTACTGTATTGAAATTTTCAATTTACTGATTTCTCTAATCTCGATTTTAATTTCAAATTCAAATAATTATTATTTTTAATTGTGTTCTGAGCTTGTTATCATTTGCTGCCATCCTGATTGTATGCTGCACTAAAACCAGTATTCTGGTAAGAATTTAAGCTGCGCTGAATGGAATCTACACCTGACTGATTTGAATTTTTTAATAATAACTTACACGATATTATTAGAAGGCAGGCGCGGTCCTGATGTATTCGTCGCCCTAAGCGGTTCCTAAAAAGTGCGCCCCCCCCCCCCCCCCTTCAACCGTTTCACCTATTTTATTACTGTGAACAAAATTTAATGGGCATTGCACATTGTGCATCATAAAGCACTTTCTTGTAACCTTATTATGCTGAATTATAGAATTAAAGTCTAGAACTAAACTTTCAATTTTTTGTTTTTTAAACTCAAAAACAAGGTAATTTATTTAACTGTACGTTTTTTTATTAAGTTATGATCAGATTTATATCAATCATTTAAACTTGATTTTTTGATTTTAACAACCAAAAAATTTATTTTTTGACTTACAAGTGAAACTTATTGTAAAAGGTTCTATGAAAATGATATCAAATGAACTTTTTCAAAGCTTATTTGAATATGAAAAAAAGTAAAAATTTATTTTTATTTTTATTCGCAATTTTAAATTTACGAATAAAATTTAGCTTTTTATTTCACAAATCGCCTGAGAAATGAAGCAGCGTATAAAAAAAGTTTCGACTTGCATTCAAAAATTTAAGGAAAATCAAAGTTTTGTTCTAAAATTTATGACTTGAAAACTAAGCTTTTTATAAACATTGGTACAAGCTTTTATACTGTTCATTAAATTTTTTAGACTTTATTAAAATAAACGCATTTACTGGTATTTATAGGCTTGTTTTTTTTTGAAATTTCAGAATGTTGTTCTGCTTAAATGTTTTAATTTTGGAGATAAATGTGTGAAACAAATTATGCGCCATTTCATTTTACTTTTATTGTTTGGATGATTTACACAAGATCAATTCAACATAAAATTCTTAACATTCGATTGATTATTAAACAACATTTTTTCAATTCAATACAAGTAGTAGATTTTATCAATTAAAATTTAATTCTGTGATTGATAACAGTTTTTTCAAAAACGAAAGCAGAACATAGTAGTAGAAATTCATAACGATCATGTAATTTTAAAATTCATTCAAAATTTTTTGTTGTTAAACAAAAACAAAATATTGGTATACACAATCTCAATATCAAGCTATGCATTCCATTATTTAAGAATATTGCTCTCATTCTCTTTTTCTAATTTCTTTCTATTCTCATTCTTAATTTGTGTTTTTTTTGTTTTGTTCTTGTTGTTTACTAATGCAAAAGTATACAGAAAAGTAATACATTATAATAATGTGTTTGTTTGTTTGGTGAGTGGGCGCCAACTAAGCAAAAATAAAATTTTGCATGTATGAAACAATTTAAATATAATGTGTACGAACGAGTGTAGCCACTAAGCATAATAAAAACATTGCTTTGTGATATAATTATATGTGTACGAGCGAGTGTTGATAGGGAGCAATCTCAGCAAAATAAAAATTTTGCTTTATGAGATAATTATATGTGTACGCATGAGTGTTGATCTTATTCATATTAGACAATATAAATTATGTGTACATGTGTATTTTTGAATATTTTTACTTTTTGCGTATATTATATGTATATTATATGAGACGATTTCACTTATATATATGAACAATTGAATGTATACAACTGTGTGGAATAATATTCTGTGTTTATAGGCATATACAAATTCATTCTATAATGTATATAAAAGTAATAATATTAATAATTGTAATCTGATGATTCATATCATTCAAAAAAATATGTTCTGCATTCGTATCAAAAATAAGAATGAAAGAGTAGTGTAGAGTAAAGAAATGTATGAGTAATTTTAATTCTATGAACATTTTTTGTTATATGGTGCAAATAGAAAATATGTGTAGGAACAAAATATTATGTTTGCATGTAGGTAGATTTTATTAAGTTAATTTCGCTATAAATTGATGTATAAAAAAAAACTTGGAATCCTTTTTTTGGGTGAAATTTTTTTTTTAAATTTAGGGGTTTTTTAAGTTTTCAATGGCGCCCCTATTTTTTATCGCCCATTGCAAATGCATACTTTGCATGTATGATAAATCCGGGGCTGTTAGAAGGTACCAAAATATCTATACCTTTCCCAAACAAAAAAAAACATGAATCGCTTGCCAAAATAAAAATTTTTTATAAAAATTGTGCACCTTTATAAATCATTTCTGCACAAAAGGCTTTAACAATTTTTAATTTTTGTATATAAAATTCTCAGTTTTTCATTTTTACCGTATGCTAGTAACGATCACAGACTTTCTTCAAAAAAAAAAAATTCCTCAAAGTGTAAAAAAAGGATATATGCAATTTAATTGTCGTCAATGTTTTTTCTTTCGTAATTTTTTCTTTTTTTTGTTATTTTCTATAATTTTTACTCTCTTTTCCTCAATTCGTTTTACACTTCCAATTTTGGATATTTTTTTTTTTGAATTATACTTTTTTTACTTTTCTATTTGTTTTTTCTCTTTCCTTTTCTATTTTGTTGTTGTTCTTCTATGACACATTCGTTTTTACTTGTAATACAAATTCAAGAAGAAATACGAACAAAAAAAAAGTATAAGAAAAACAAAAAATAAAAAAATGAAAAAGACTTTTTGCCTTCCCATGTTTTTGTTTTTTTTTTTTTAATTTTTCTTATGATTATTTTTGGTTTTTTGTTTCACTTGAAACTTAATAAAATATTTACGCTTTAGAAATGAAGAAACATTGAATAAAGTACACAAAAAAAAAATTTGTATTAAAAAACAAGAAGAAGCAAACGAATAATAAAAATTACAAGAAGCAAACAGGGGAAAAAGTAGTAAAAAATAGTATGAATTTGCAAAAACATGAAATCGTATTGAAGGATAGCGGGAAAAGGGAAGTAGAAAATGAAGAAAATTCGTGTAAATGATCGCTATATAGCTTAGGGTACTTGAGGTACTTGGGGTGGTAAAATGAAAAAATGTCAAAAATAATTCTATATTTTGCATATTTCGAGGGGCTTTATGTATATATACATAAGGTAAGATTATCCATTAAGGTAAGGTTGAATTTTTTTTAGAAAGGGTGAATTGAAAAGCTTAAGTAATATTATTATGTTTTATTAATGTGCCCCACTTATTAATTTCAATAACAAATTAATGAAATGCTCATTAATTACTTCTGAAGAATAAATAAATCCAAATAAAAATTATTTTGATGCCTAGTATTTAAGTAAGAAGAATTTGATTGCAAATAGTTCTGTCCAAGACAGATAATTCAGTATATCATAAGGAATTATAATTAAACCTGTTCAAGATAGAAATGTGAGAGAATAAAATTGAGAGAAATATGTGAGTTATTAATAATTTATTTTTATAGATGAAGAAATTAAAATTAATTTTAAAAAATTAATTAATAAAATTAATTTTAAATTAATTAATAAAATTATCCATGCAAGAAATTTGCAGGATAATTTTATCTTCAATAGACCTAATATGATTCTATATAATTTAAAAAAATCTAGTAGTTATAATTGAAAATATTTCAAATTCTGTGAAATTTTTAAAATGAATAGTTAAAGCAAATTTTTTTTAACTATATATTTATCTCCTAATTTCTAGATGAACTAATTGAGAATATTGACGATGATTCTATATTGTATAGGTAACTAGTAGCATAATGAATATATCATAGGTCTTATACAGCGGTATTCAGAACGAAATTAAATATTTGCAATGTTTCCATAGAAAAATATTAAAGAACACGTATAAAATGTTTATCTTTTCCGGTTTTTTTATTTTTATAGAAAATAAAATAAAAATGAAACAAAATATTTTCTAACAAAAATTTAAGAAAAATATAAAAAAAGAAGGAAGGAATTTAGGAAGCTTATGATGGAGACATGTTTTGTGTATCTTAAAAAAAAGTTGCAACCTATACGTAGATTCTGTGCAAGGTTTTTGTTTTCTTCGTTTTGATTGCTCCCTCCTTTTTTTTTCTTATTTGGTATGTATATAATTTAATGCAACACAAATTTTTAATTTTATTCTCATTTAGAATCCTTCACCAAAAAAAAAAGAAAAACGTTATTTCTTATTTTTTTTCACTTTACTTTTTTTACATGAAAAATTTGAAATTTAATATAAAAAAAATATATATACAAGTATGCATGTGTAATTGAAAATTCGCACAAACAACCAAATATATGTAAGGATTTTTTCTCAAACAGTGTCACATTTATAGTTTTTGGCTCATGCAGCTAAATTTTCTGCACATTTAATACTAAAAAAATTATGAATTCAAAATTGAAGTTGTTCGACTATTTAAGAAATCTTTTACCTATAATATAAGAGTAGTTTTGTATATACAATATATAATGTGTAAAAGGTTTAGGTTTAATGTGTAAAAATCTGCGGTATAGCAAGCTATTTTTCAAATGAAACTAATAAAAATTAAGTCTATCTTAAAAAAATCCTAATATTAAGGATTATTTTTAAAATTTAATAATTTTAATAAAATGCCTACCTCAAGAAATTTTTACTATGCATAAATATTTCATATTATAACACATAATCATAAATTTTTTACTTCAATAATTCAGATAATTCAAAATTGCAATTATATTTCATATGGTTCAATGAATTTTTAATTAACTATCGATCTATACTCACATTTACAATTTGATTACTTTAAAAAAATTCATTTCCTATTCCATTTTTTAATTTTTTAAGTGTCCACATATACGATAACAAACCTAAAATGATACACATTTCTTTTATTATAAATAAGGGCTAAAATTGTATTACCAAACACACAAAATGAAAAGACATTAAGAGAGAAAACAAAAAAAAAGAAAATGGAAGACAAGATTATGTATATAAATAAATTTATTTTTTTAAATTACAGAAAAACACAAAAATATAAAAATATATATATACTTTACATACTTACATATAAAAATATAACTATGTTATAAAGAAGAAAAAACAGTAAAGAAAACTTGAATAGCGAAAATTATAAAAACAAAGAGATGACAAGTGTTGAAAATTAATAAATGCATTTATTATAAAAACAAATTTTCAGGAAAAAATAAAGTTATAAAAAAAAGGAAACATTCCCCTTATTTTTATTTTTTCTTCAAAATAAACATATTTTTTAAAGAAATATTCTATATATAAATACAAGCTGAAAAACATATACTTATCCTCAATACTTTTGAAAATGTTGTATATAAAATTAAAAATCTTATAAAGGATTATACAAAGGATATTCATAAAACTGAATGGAATTGTTACTTTTTAACTACTACCCCAGTTCTATTTATTATAAAAATATTTTACAAAGTCGTACATTTATAATTACTATTCAATTGTTTTAATAGCTCAACAACTACTACTATTACTCATCATACTATTGCTAAAGAACATAAAGAAAATATCAAAAAAAAAATCATAATAAAATTATAAAAAAAAAATATACAAAAAATTTAAAAAATATTCATTTGTCACAATTTTAAAAAAATATATCCATGTTCCGGATACGACGAAAAAGGAGTTCATTTAATAATATTAAACGTCGTAAGAGAAGGAAAAAATTAAATATAAAGAAAATATAATAAAACAGCAAAAAAGAACAACAATATTATTCGTTATAAAAGAAAGAAATAAAATAAATTAAAAAAAAATATAAAAAAATAAAAAATATTTTTTAAATAAAAACAAAAACCAAAATTAAATTAAATATTATTATACATAGTACATATAATAATAATATATCTACTTATTATATACAAACACACATATACACATGTATAAAATAATTTAATTTGTTAATATAATAAAGATAACAGGTATAATTACAAAAAGAAAAAGAGAGTAAGAATAATAAAAAATTATGGAAAAAACAAAAATATAAGAGAAGGAAAAAATTCATTATAAAAGTTTTGTAATAAAACAAGAGATAATTAAATAATATGTGTATAACAATAATAAGAAAACTGTAATATTAAATAAAGAATATATATAGTTTTCTATTTTATATAAAATTTTGAATTTTTAATAAAATTATTATTTTTATTTCTCTTCAATTTCTTTCTCTTACTTATTCTTCTCTTACTTTTCTCGCAAAAATATTTAAAGTAACGCGCTAAATATTCTCTTAATTTTAATAAAATAAAACTTTAATTTAAAACTATTTATACACAATAATTATTAATAATACAAAATATTTGTTTGTTTTTTTGCGCTTTTCATTTTAATTTCAATTAAATTTTCTCATTTCATAATATTATTATATACCTACATATATTTTATTAAATTCAAATTTTTTGTTTTTCTGTTATATTATTATAATAAGAAATATAAGATAATAATTAAAGTTAAGGAGAAAATTTTTACAAAATGACACGTTATAAAATAAAAAATCAAAAAATATTAACTTGTTGTTCAATATTAGTGGCCTTATTGGCACATTTAGTTAAATGTAGTGAATTTCCAGAACGTGAATGTTGTGATTTAACAACAACATCAACTGTTGGCCCATTATTAATACCACCGGCGGCAGCAACTGAAAAAACAACAATAACAACATCATCAGCACAAGTAATACCAACTGGTAGATCAGGTAAAACAATAAAATTATTTTTTTTTCTATTTTTGGAAAATTTTAAATAAATTGAAGAATATTATTTAAAATTGATAACAAATTTAAATTTATTATTTAAATTGCTATTCAAGCTTTGCACGAATTGTTATTACAGTTCCCAATTTCCCTGGTTTAATATTGTGCCAATCCAAATTGCACCATCTAATTTTGCTCTAAAAAGTTTTCAATAAGCTTGTTGGAAAAATGTACCAAGCAATTTTCATTTAAAATTTCTCACGCGTCATTTGAAATTTTTTTTCTAAGAAAAATATTCTATTTTTATTTCAAAATACCACGTAGTAGAATTTTGTTCCAATATTATATCCATATGAAATTCCAAATTGGAACATTTTGTCTAAAGTCATGGAAAAAGCTTTGGTACATAATTTATTTTTCGTTAAAGGTATTGGAAAATATTCCATAATATATTACAAAAGTTGCTTGGAATCCAGTTTGAAATTCTATAAATATTGGTGAATTAGGTTGTGATCTTATTTTAAAAATTGTCTTCTTTTATAATGACATGAATTATATATAGCTATTCATTATATTATAATGAATAGCTTCACAAAATTACTGGCACATGACACAATTTATAAATATTTTGTAATAAATTTAAGGTACAATTGTACAAGTAAACTGTTGCTTTATATTCTCTTAAATACGCTAATTTCAAATTTGAAACAAAGTTTTAAAATCTTATATCTTATTTTCATATTACATTAGTCAAATTGAATTTAAATATACAATTTTCTCGTGATTGTGTTTAACTGTAGAAAGTGAAGTAATTTTATTTGCAGTATTGAGATAAACTTTAAAAACTCCAACGTATCATTTGGTGGGAATTGTTATTGCTAAACTTTTCCTTTTCTTCGAAATAGCTATTGTTTGGCTATTTTTCTCATAATTTTATATTGCTTGGGAACATTGGGAGTTTTTTGAAATATTTTTTGAGAATAATCCTTATTTTATTAACCAAGAAATTTCATTAAAACCTGAAGAAAATTTAAACTTAAATGGAAAACTAATTCAAGAAAAATATTGCAACCGTAATTACAAAAATAAACAAACTGATTACTTCGTACGTATAAAATTTATGTACATAATATTTACTACACAATGTATTTACATTATGCACATGATTATAAAAATTTGTTATTTATTTGATATAATCTTGCACTTCTATAATTATAAAAATAAAATATAATTTTATTTGCATGCATGTACAAAAACATGTTCTATATAATAGCAAATAATTACCAATGTAAACAAGTATACTAGCTTTGTTCAACACTATCTTTGAGTACAGGAAATAAATAATCAAAAAAAAAAAGCCAATATGTCTGACGACACCTCCCTTAATTACGTAATTTAGTTTAATATTATAATTTATTTTTAAAATTTTCATACAAATTAATTTAATTGAGGAGTCACGACTTCATTTAAAACAACAGCAACAATAATAATAACAAAATAAACATTAATAATAAAAATAATATTTTATTTACTGTAATTTGTCATCTTTCATTATTAACTTGTTGAACTACTGAATTGTAAATTGCTTTTTTCGCGTTAAAATTTTCCGAGTGTGAGCGACAATATTTTAAAGGTAAATTGAAATTTTTTTTTTTGCTCATGGATTTTTTTTTGTGTAATTAATTGTTTTCATGCTGGATTTATTTTGTCAATGGTATCTTGTTTCTTAGAATATGCTTCTATCGGGATAACAAAAAAAAAGAGTAATAAGGAAAATAATAATGAAAAAGGTTCCTGGATGCGCGGCTTATACCGTCATCATTTTTATAAAAATTAAAAATTTTAGTTACTTTGTATAACAAGGGTCTTTTTGTAAAATTTTGTCTTAATTTATTAGTGTCAAAAGAAGCTTTTAAACATTTATTTAAGTGAATCTTTCAGGATTTTGTTTTACTTTCTTTAACTTAAAAGCAAGTAATCAGAAATTTCAAAGAAAAACAAAAAATTAAGCTCTTTCAATTTTTAAGTAGGTTTTGAATTAAAAATTTCAAAAAATTTTAAAAATCATTTTTTAATGACCTAAGCAATTTTTAATATTTCTCTTCTAAATTTTGTTGAATAAGTAGTATAGCAAATAATTCGCTAATTGCTGAATTAAAATTCTTGCTATAATAATAAAGAATTGTATAGTTATTCTTGCATAATAATGTTATGTACATCATATTTTTATAATTAAATGCTTGAAGAAATGAGTGCATCAATTGCAGCAAAAACGAGGTGCTTATTTTAATTTATTTTTAAAAAAACGAATGATCTGAATCTTAGCAAGTTTGTATATTTTTTTGAGAAAATATTTTTCTTTCATGTTCCAACACCATTTATTAATAAAGCAATATTTTTAATTTTTTCATGAATTTTTACAAATTTTTTATTTTTACTTTTCCAAAAATTTAAAAAAAAAATGTTTATAAATTTCAATTTGTTGTCCGTCCGTCCGTCCATATTTACAAAACTTCCACAACCTCGAAATTTCATATGTACAAAGATCTTTACTAGAAACTTATTTCCCTCGAACAAAACTTTTACCTATATCCCCCCTTCTAGAAGTTATAACCACAACAAATCTTAAAAATGGAGTTTTTGGACTATTTATTGTAACGAAACCACGAACAGTTTTTAAATTTTACAAACGAAGAAAAGTAGTGGCAAGCTTTATCTAGCACGGCACAGCATTGTTGATCCTTAAAAAAAACAAAGCGGCTGCTAAAATTTGCGTTATTTAAAATTAGTTTTTTCAAAATTTTTGATATTGTTTTTCTTCAAGACTTCAAGTTGTAGGAGTTTAAAGTTTTAGCGGCTTTTAGACACAAACAAATAGTTGATTTCGTTAGATAAAATTTTTTTTTCCACCTCCAAACCGTCTCAAGTTATCGTCTCCCGTAATTTGTAAAATTTGAATTTATAGCACATTATACGTCTGAGACTGTAAGCTTTCGCAAATTTCTATAAACGTAAAATTTTGATGGTAAATTCCATCACACTAAAAAATATAATTATTTTTCTTAACTCACGCAATTAACCTTTGAAATCGAGTATCCTGTTAGCGCCTCTTCAAATTTTTTTTTATTTTATTTCAATGAATGCATGCTGTGTTTACCCTAAATGTATGCAATTTTTGAAATATTTTCGTATATGAATGAAAATAATTTTATTAATGAAGCTAGTTACAAAGATTGTTTTTAATTGAGCTAAGGGAAGAGTGCTATATTACAAAATATTTGCTTGTCCCAACTTTATTACTTTTTCAAATAAAATAGGGGGAAAATTTATACAAAAACCAAAACACTGTCATTTTAATCTCGCCTTACATATTACACAAATTTTGGTCTAATCTTTTAAAATCGTTTAGAATCCCGGAAATTTTTTTTTATATTGTGAATGAACAAACTTCTATATCCTAAACATTTCTCATTTAGTTAGAAATTTAGTCTGTAATTTGTCATCGAAAAAAAAAAGTTCTTAATGTAACTTTAAATAAAAATTTTGTTTAAAAACAGGAAAATATTTTTATATAAAAAAAGTATATAGACGCTTGTAAGTATATCTACATACAAACACAATTAACTGTAACATCTTGCAAAACTTATATAAATTATAACAGCAGCATAAACATGAACATGAAGTTTTTGTGGACCTTGAACCTCAAAAATTAAATTTTGCGACTTAAAATTTCGAAAACTTTTATATAGCTAACAAAAAACGAAAAAGGAGAACTTCTGATCACCCACGTTTGTCTTTTTCGCATTTTTTTTTGTAAAAATTTTAATAATATTCAAGTACTTAAAGTATATTTATGTACATTGATATATTTATATATATATATACATATTATATCTTATGCATGTTTTTTTTTGACTTGATCTTCAATTTATTAAATTTGTTTTGCTTCAGGCTAGTTTCCAACCCTTTCAACAAAAAAACAACCAACAAAGAACGCAGAAACATTAAATATGACATAAAAATTAAAATTTTTTTTTCGGTATATACTCGTTTTATGTATCCTTTTTATAATTAAAAATGTTTGTTCATAATTTGACATGTTCAATAACCTTGTTAGATGGCCTTTACCTTTTTTTTTCTGTCCTCTTCAAAATTTTATAATATTTTCCTGTACATGTTACTATTATGAATGTATGCAAAATATTTTATGAAAACATTATTCGAGACAACAAAAATTCTCAAAAAACAACAACAAAACTTTTTAATAACATTCTTTTTTTCCTATAAAACAAAATAACATCAACCTTAACATATGACGGTTATAGTAGCTTTGAATGAAATTCTTCTATCATTTCATAAAAAATATTACACAGAAAAAAAAACTTATAATTTACTAATAATTTTAATGTATAAGTTTGTACACGTAACATTATTTAGAAAACACAACTATAAATTATGTGTACATACATACAGAAAAAAAATAAAATATCCTTTAATGAATGCCACTCATGATGGACTCTACAAATCAAAAACAAAGAAAATAAAGTTGGGTCAAACCAATGGTTTGTATTGTAGCACTTTTCCCTTCAACAAGTGAAAATTCTGCTTTTAAATACAGTCTATGCATACCCATCACACTATTAAAACTATTTTCATTCATATATAAAACTATTTCTAGGATTGCCTATATTTAGGATGACGCATATATGCAGTCTTTGAAATAAAGCAAAAATTAATATAAAAAGGGGTTAACATAATGCTCGATTTTAAGGCTTAATTGTGTGAGTTAAGAAAAATAATTATATTTTTTAGTTTCATGGAATTTACCGTTAGCTTTTTGCGTTTATAAAAATTTGAAAAAACTTGCGGTTTCGGAAATATAGGGTGTCAAAAATTCAAATTTTACAAATTTCAAGAGGTGATAACTAGAGAGGGGGTGGAGATGGAAAAAAATTTTCTTCTAACGAAATGAACTATTTGTTAATGTCTAAAGGCCCCTAAAATTTCAAAGCTCTACATTATGGGGTCTAGAAGAAAAACGAGATCAAAAATTTGGAAAAAAAGAACTTTAGATAACAGTAAATTTGAACGGCCATTTTGTTTTTCTAAAGTTTAGCTATAGTATACCGCGCTAGGGAAAGCAAGTCGCTGCCTTTCTGCGTTTGAAAAATTTCAAAAATGCTTATGGTTTCATTGCAACAAATATTTAAAAAAGGCCATTTTTAGGGTTTTGGAGGGGTATAACTTCTAGAGGGGGGGAGATAGGTAAAAATTTTGTTCTACGGAAATAAGTTTCTAGTGAAGATCTATGTACGTATGAAATTTCAGCTTTCTATCTTCAAGGGTGTAGAAGTTTTGTAAACAAAAAAAGTGTCCACGGACGGACGGACGGACGGACTGACGGACGGACGGACGGACGGACGGACGGACGGACGGACGGACGGACAGAGTGAAACTAATAAGCACTTTTTTCAAAAAATTTTTTGGAAAAGTGCTAAAAAAGGGAAAAAAAGTAAACTAAATATTGTAAATTACTAATATTTTAAGTGCACGAAAATAGCTTTCATCACATTATATTAGCATGACCTGTTATTTGTAAAAAGTTATTAAAGTATGTAATAAACAAACAAGAAAAAGCGAAAATTAAGGACATATGACTTTTTTCTGTCACTTTACTGACCGCATTGTATACAATAAGGGAGGTTATGTGATGGCAACAAATTTCAAACGTGGAGTTTTCGGCAGGAACGCACTTCTCCATGGCAGAGTTGCGTAAATAAACAACTTTTAGAGAAATGTCTGTTAAATTTTATATAAAGCTTTTCAGTACAAGAAAGCCTGATAACTTTTGGAAAAAATCAAGAGTTGGCAACTGGATTTTTGCTACCGGCAAAATTTACATTTTTACGTATAAAAAGAGAAATAATCAACCGATTTCATTGAAATTTAAATTCAGGGTGTGAAAATAATTAATTCAACTTTTACTAGTAGGCCGATTTTATACTTTTTACCATGTCTAAGAACCTAATTGACGGAATTTCTGGAAATTTAGGTTTTGCTTGATCCGAAATAAGTGACGAACTTTTCAAGGATAGCATAAAAGTTATCTAAGAACTGTTTTATGTTAACCAGAAGCGTTTAAAATGTTTTTTAGAATCTTGAGGTCGGTTATGTGCTGACCACAACAGATATTTTGTTATAAAAAAAAAGAAAATACACAAATTACTGTCGGAAGAGTGTTATTGACAAAAATAACAGTCGAAAATTATTGTTAGAAAATTGTGTATAAATTTTTTTTTGTTTGTTTTTCTGCGTATACCAAAAAAAAATTATTGAAAAAAATTTCAGGAAGTATTCACCATTTATTTTAATATGATTTATGTACACATGTTATGTTATATGTAAGAGTCATGTATGTGTGGATAATTTATAGAAAAGTATTTATGAAAACGGAATCTTTTACTTAAATCTTATACAGTAAGGTTTTTTCTTAATGATTTATGTAAACGTTCAAATCTTCTTTAAATTTTACAATTAATTTTTGCTAGAATGCATTCAAAAGAAGTTTGCGATTAAACGTATTATCAATCAATTCTCAGAAAACTAAATCAAACAACAACCTCATCAAAAAAATTCTTTTGTAAGAGATTTCACACTACCTTGATCTTACCTCGCAATAGATCACCAAGGTATAGAAAAACCATTAATACTCTCCATGAGTTTTTATGAAGCATTACTGTATTAACAAATTTTCTAATTGATTATAAACGACAACTCGGATTTGATAATCTGAAACGAATTCTCCCTTTAATTAAGTCTATATTTTTCTACAGAAATTTCATCTAATTACATAAATTAGTTCTTTTAAAAATTTTGCTGAACTTGGTCAATTTTCCAAAAAAAAATTTATTTAATTCTCAGATGTTTACAGTTTTATTTTTCTTTTGCCAGATTTTTATCAAAATGTATCTCATTCATTTCTGTGACTGTACATAATATAAATGTGAAAAACAATATTTCTACTTCAAATTCCATTTGTTAACCAATGAATTGAAAAGTAAACTTAGTTTGAACTTATACAATGAAAGTTTTTTAAGGTAATATTACCATACTTTAGTACTCGTTCGTAAGCTTCGAATGTATACTTTATTCCACTTTCTGTTTTGAAAGATTTTGTTTGCTACAATATGTAAATGAAAAGAATTTTCAAACTCTCATTGTCTTCATGCACCAAGACAGTAAAACTAAGCTAATTCAACGCAAATAAATTTTTGTTTCCCATTCACATACGTACAAAACTAGAAAATAAATTTCAATTATTCAAAATAATTTATATTATATTTAATTACATAGTATAATCATATCCTATATTTGTATGAAGGTTATGAACATAATTTCTGAAGCGAATAAATTTCACTTACAGGTCTAATAAATAAAAATTGCAATTTAATTATAGTTGATGCGTATAATCTCATATTTTTATTTTCTACATATTATGAACATATTATTATATGCACATAATATACATATAATACATTCTCTTAAATAACTTTACTTTTTTCCATACTGATTTTAATAAAAATATCGATCAACAAAACACCATACTCCTAAAGACAAAAATATAATATATTACGTACTGCATTACTTCTTCTCTATATTTTGTAATTTAAAATATTTTTACGAATTATTTCATCAAAGGATGAAGTTTAGAACTTATATAGCTATATAGAATTCACACACAACATTTCACGGATATAAAAACGAATGGTATATGTCAATAATATTTATTTAATGTAGAGTAAAATAGGTACATGTATAGTTAAATATCTACATATTAAAGATAAGGGTCTCTAATTTTATACACTACTTATATAAAATGTAAGTAACTATGCTTAATAATGATATTGAAGGGCATATGTTGAGTATTGGCTTTTAACAGAATTACGTGTAAAAAAAACTGTATGTTCGCATATAGTTTAAGGCTTAAATATGTCTGTATTCATATAGCATATACTTATTTAATATATTATTTATGAAAATATACAATATTTTATGCCCTATATGTATATATGAATATTAGTCACACATGACTGATATATGAAATTATACATATTTTTTTTACATACTTACTATTACTAATACTATACTTTCTATCCAAATTACACATATGATAAAATTCTTTTGCTATTTTTCTTTTTATTATTTTTTATTTGCCCTCAATGACCACATAAGTATGTCCTTACAAGGAAAATATTATTGATCGGTCAATAGACAAAGTCTTGTTTTTTCTTGTTTCTATATACTTTATATAATTATAATAATATAGTCTATATGTTATAAGAGTGTAAACGATTAGAATTGTATAAGCAGCAAGACATTGGAATAAAAAAATTAAACTAATAATAAGTATAAAACTTGTACCTTTTAGTTTTAAAGTTATGATGATTTCCTATATAATAATATACATAGTCATATATGTTTATGTATAACAATTACGAGTATACAAATAAACAAGATATATATGTACCGAATACTATAATACAGATAGAACGGATATCAAACGCAATAAGTGTAAAAAAAAGATCCTTTTGCTTATATAACAAATCGATTCATAAATATAACTATACAATTTAGTTATACATAATTTGTATTCGTATATTTATATACATATAATATTGACTTATAAAATCATAAATAAATTTGTTGTATGTATGTACATAATATATAATATATAGAAAAAATAAATTATATTTTAATTCTTAGAGACATGATAACTATGAAGGGAAATTTATAAACGCTGCCTCTATATGTATAAGAAAGTATATGTAATATGTAGACGTATATAAGATTTTGTCTTAATTACATGATAATATATTAATATATTATATGTATATGTAAATAATTTTCCCTTGATTTAATTACATTTTAATAATGTTATTCATAAGCGTTTATAATTAATATTAATACATATATATACAGAGTTCAATAATTTCAATATAGTTCAATATAACTTATTTAAATTAGGTTGATAGAACAACATTTACAAGACTGTAATGATAAAAGGTTAACATGTTATTCGTGTAGCATTTTTTAATTCAAAAACGCGATTAAATATAAAAGGGCACTTACGTGTATATTACAAATATATTCTAATAACTTGTGTTTTCTATTCCGTACAAGAAACTCCGAAGGTACTCAAATGTAAAGTCGAGTTCGAATTATATTGCTTTTCATATACGCATAAGCTTGTAGAATTTATTCTAATTTTTAAAATTCGACTCATTTTGTCAAAATTGAAAGTATCCCTTTCCGGAATATTGCACATGTAATTTGAGTATTACTTACAGTGCTACAATATTTTTCAAAATATGATGGTTATTTCAACGTTAAATCCTAGACTTTCAAAACTTTTCAAATAAGTCTATGGCATAAATTATAATAGTTCCAATGAAGCATAATTATCTAACCGAAACACCTCATTTCTTATAATAAGAACTATAAAATATTTTTGTAGCAATAAAAAATTCAAACACATAATTCGAGTATTTTGGGGAAAATTTTCGTAAACTGTGAACTTAGTCTGGAATAATTATCTAAAGTAAGATGTTGAATAAATTCTATTTGTTTTCGTTTGATATTTTCAGATCTTGTTATTGATTTTATTGCAATTTGTATAGATCTACCCGATAACTTTTGTTTTTTTGCTAACTTCAAAAAATAATTTCAATATCTGAACTTACTTAACTGTAATAAATGTACAGTATTAGAAAACAATATTACAGAGTTCATATCTAAATGAATGATAGCATTTGTGAATTTAACATAATGTTATTTATATACATATGTATGTATATATGCAGAAAATTATTTTATAATTTGTAAAACATAAGCAAGTTTAGTACAGCTAACAATTTTTATTCTATATAATTTAAGAAATATAAAAAATAAAAAAAAAATTAACATGTGTTAGTCTCAAATATGAGTACACATACAGAACACTCAAATAATATAGTATGCATAACATACTCGTATATACCTATGTTTGTACCTACTATAATATTAACTTTCTTAGTTTCTTATCTTATAAAGTATAATATAGTCTTGCTAGATCTGCATAACTGTACTATAATAAATATTGCTATACAATATACAAATAAATGTATGCATGAGGATCAGGGTTGTCATTTCAGTATTTTTGTAGCAAAATTTGTAACATTATTTACTAACTAGATACCACATTTTTCATTATGTTATTGAAAATAACACTTTTTTTTATATTGGAGAATGTTAGCACGAATAAAATGTTGTTTTCAAATGTTGTTGGCAAAGCTGTTGTAAGTTTCACACGTCAAAAGGAATTCGACTGTGGTTGACAGAAAATTTTCCCAATTATGCAATAGTCTTCATTTTCAAAAAGAAAGAAAAATTCAGAAATTAAGGAAATACACTATCCATATCATATTATTTAGTCAGAATATAATATTTTTATAGACTACACTGCATAACAACAGGATGGCTATATGATGGTGAGACTGAATTTCGCCGGGTTGTTATGTGATGGTATCTCAAATTCAATTAACTGACAAATGAAATCCAATCGTATTAAATGAACCACGGCTAAAAGCCGAACATAAATTTTGTCAGGTGAATGGCAACTAAAAGCTTACCAGCTTCTTTAAAATCTGAAATATTTCAAGATTTTTTTCATAAGCACATTCACCACACCACGAAATACATTTTGCGAACGGTGATGTGTTGACCACATCAGTTTTTTTTTCCATAATAGCACCAGGTTCTTATTTTGGCAAGATTTTTCTTAACTTGATAACTTTTTAAAGAAAATATGTTTAGTACTTTTTCTTCATGTGGCAACCCTGATGGCAATTACTTATTGCTTTTGCTCACATATAAACATAAGTATACAATTATTTTCACAAAATATACAACGATATACAATATTATTCTATCGATAAAAAAAAAACATATTATTGAAAAATAGAAAATTATGAAAAAGAAAGAGAAAAATATAACAAAAATTCAAAAATATCACAAAAAATTAAATATAAATAAGGTTCTTGTATAGTTTTCTATCTGCTTATTTAATTTTAATCAAAAAATCGATTTATAAGAAAATATGAAAAATATATTATTTTTTTTTCCTTCAGAAAATTGTAGTTACAATACATATCTAACATATATGTGCATATATTTCATATCTATACACACAAGAATACATAATATTAAATTTATATGGACATACATAAGTTGTTGGTACATACACATATACATACAATATGTAAATTGTTGTTATTTAATATCAACGAGATATCATTAGTGTATAAAAGTAATAAAGTTGAAAAAAAAATAAGAAATAAAATAAATGCATGTTCTTTTGATAAACTTAAAAAAAAATTTAACGGAATGAGAGGCAATTTATATGTTAAAAATTATTTTTTATTAATATAAATTCAAAAAATTCTTCATACCAATATATTATAAATATTATGTACATATATCTATGTGATGTGATTATGTAAATAAATAATGAATAGATTAAATTATACAGTAAAGAGAGAAATGAACGTAGAGAAATGAACGTGTGGTTGCACTTATAATTTAAATACAAAAAACACTATCATTCGTAACTCTAAAGGGTTTAATTTAATGTGGCTAAAAAAAAATTCGGTTTAGAAATTTCTAATAATTTAGTGAAGTGACACCATTACAATATTGTTTTATTTGCTCCTTTAAGACGTTACGATTTTATTTGCAGATTTGCAGAAAATATAGCTGACTTCAAAACCCCATGATATTTAAAAATTTGAAAAATGCAATTGGAATTTTATAGAGAAAATATTATTAACGATAACATTATCTTTAAATTTATGCAAGCTTTAATTTAACTCTAATGTAAAAATTGCATAAATTTAGGAGGTGCGAATTGTAATTTCAAATTAATAATATTGAAGAAATAATTGAAATTATTTTCTTGAAGAAGTTTTTTTCATATTTTTTGCTAATAAATAAATTTTGAAATCAATTTGTAATAATTTGAAATATTGATTTAATAAAACTATTAAAGGGTGGGTGCACATAAATTTGCCGCAAAAAAATATTGTTATTTTAATTGTTGGTTTTATAGACAAAGAAACTTATCACAGGCTCTTTAATTCTTGTATTTTAAATAATATTTAAATTATTTTAATTAAAAGGAAATATTTAAAAATATATCTGTATACATTTGAGAAATGAAATTATTGTAAGTACAATAGGGCTAATAGAGAAATATGGACACTAACAGCACACAACGAAAGCAGCCTAAGGATATTTGAAAGAAGAATACTTCGAAAGATTTTTGGAACAAGAAATGTCAAGTTTGAAAGGAGAAGCAACGACGAATTAAACCAATTAATTAAGTATAAAGATATTATACGTTACATAATATACGAAGTCGCAGCGCTCAAAATGTGTAGGCCATGTTCAAGAATGAAAAAAAATAGAACCGGAAACAATATCTTCCATGAGCAAGAGGTCAACCAGGGACTAGATGGATGAACAATATGAAAAATGACAACAGAATTTTAAATATCTAGAACTGGAGATCAACAGTCCAAACTGGAGACTAGGAGACCAATTGTGAAGCAAGCGAAAGCTCACCAAGAGCTGTAGAGCCATATGATGATGATGATGACAATAGGGCTAATATTATTGTACTACTATGTTTTCAGATTTCTTTTAAGATTAAAAAGCTATACTCCATACATAAAGATTTTTTATTGTTACATCAGTATTATAATGAGCATATTTTATTCTTACAAAAAAATTTTTTGTTATGGCAACAAAAATATTTTATTATATACCAAGGTATTATATTATATAAATTTCCGCATAAAAAAAACCTGAGGCCAGGTTATCTAGGAAAATAAAAATATTTTGTTATTTTTTAAGATCCCAACAACAATTTCGTTATTATAAATTTTGCGTTTCATATCCCTTACATGAAGAAGCAATGAATTTTACACTTTTGTAACTCAATATTATGCAAAAAACAAAACTTTAAATTTTTAAAGTGAGCATTGTTAACCGAAAATATTACACTTTTCTTAAGTTATAGCATTTACATTTCGTACATTAATTGCTTTTACATAATATTTATGGATTTTTTTGAATTCTATAACATGATGAATATGGGATTTGCTCAACTGACCACTATAGTAACCATAACAAAACTCATAACGCAAATTTAC
Source organism: Condylostylus longicornis (assembly GCF_029603195.1). Lineage (NCBI taxonomy): Eukaryota > Metazoa > Arthropoda > Insecta > Diptera > Dolichopodidae > Condylostylus > Condylostylus longicornis. Next base: position 11,982,000 of record NW_026577973.1, on the reverse strand, counting down.
TTCGTAAGTTACGTTTTATTTATGTTTCAAAACTCTTAGCACAAAACAATAATGTCGTAACATCTTAGTTAAACCGAAATTTTCTATTTCATATTTTTATACATTTTGTATACCATACTAATCCCTAGTACCTCAATATAAAATATTTTAGGCCAATCATATAGTATTAAAAATTTCTCTTTAACAGATAAATTATTTATAAGCATAATATTTTCATTGTACAGTCCGTATAACAGATAGCGTACATATTATATTATTTTTGTATAGTTATTATGTAGTTAATATCTATAGGTACACGTATATCTATGCCTAAAATGTTTACAATAGCATAAACTATTTTATTCGAATTCAATAAAGTTACGATATTATTGTGGAAAATATTTTTTTTGTATTTATTTATTGATGTGAATTCTGATATTACGAGTATTATAAATGTACTTTTTTTTTGTATTTTCTTTACAACAAATCTATAATGCGATATTATATGTTTGTAACATTGTGTTCAAGCCATATCTTTTAATATGTAGGTATATTTTCATGTAATAGCTTATATTAAATGTTATGTTATTATATAATACAATATAAGCATTAATCTAATATAACTGTTTATGCTATATTGTTCAGATCTCTATTATCTTTAATATAGATTTGTTTTATTCTTTTAATAAAACTTAAATAATAATATAATCGATCAAGTAATAAATAATAAATTTATCCTTCTTATACAAAGTAAATAATTTTATATAAAACTTTAATAAAAAAATATTATTATGAAATTTATGAATTTAAGATTTTTTGTAAACGAATTTAAAGAGAATTGTAATAAGGTATTACAATATTATTAAATATTAGATTTTATTCTATTTAGCACTCTACGTATAATATTATATTAATTCAGATATCTTGTATACAAAACATAAATTGTAGTCAGATTTACGATAGAAAGAAGTCTCTTGGTAGAAATCTAGTAGAGCTTTGAAGCTCAATAATAAATATAAATAGCTGACTTTTTAAAATAATTAGGGCTTTTTGGAAAATTTTCAGATTTTTAACCCAAAATGTTATTTCTAAATGAGTGTAACTCGAAAAAGGTAAGCTTAAGAGTTATTGTGTACATACTTCATACATTCATGTCTTAATTTTGTTTTAATATATCTGAACATATTAGAACTTAGTACAATTCGCACTACAGAAGCTTTTGTTATAATGCAATATTCATATTTTCCTATTCACATTTTTTAATAAAGCTTTATAACAAAATATTATTGTAATCTAAAGAAATTCATAAAATGAATTCATAAAAATCTTGCTAATAAATAGCATTTGGCACAATTTACATACATCATATATTACATATTAATACATTAACACTCATGAGAATTTTGTGAAGAGTTATTCAAATAATTTTTATCAAATATTGAGGAATTTTATTTGGAAAGTTACGATTATTTTTAATAGAAAATAAATTTTCTATTAATTGAAATCCTCATTTTATGCAATTTTACTTATTAGTTTCACTTGAGTTCACTTCTGGGTCTGAAACATTTTGATTATATAGAATAATATTAACATTTTCATTGATTTCGAGTAATCATTTATTCATTTCGAACACTCGCTTCAGCTATCCGTTTCCTAAGAAATTTGTAAATATTTTAAGATTTTAAAGTGGACCACTATATTGAAAACACATTTGTTTAGAATATCTGGTTTAGAATATCGATAAAAGATAAAATTCTTCCTGTAAAATGAAACGATTGTATTAAAATTAAAAAACAAATAAAGATTTACGTTTATTTATATTTAATTAATAATTCTAAAATTATAATAGGATAGACAATTTAAAAATTTTTAAAAGTAAAAAAATTCTTCATTAATAAAATTAACCATTGAAATGATAAACGGTAATTATTTGTTTTCATATTTTATAAGTGTAATTAATTCTATAAAACTTAATATTTCACGCAACAAAATATAAAAATGTACCCACGCATTTTTTTAAGAAGAGCAAGATTATGTTCTTAAATTCTATTATTTCATATTTATTTTGAAATTTTTGCATTAATTACCATTTTTTTTCAAAAGACTGTTATAATTCTATTTATAATATTTTCATATAAACATTTTTTATTTGCAAAATAAAATTACTCTTTTCTAAATTATTAACGATATCACTTTAACTTTACTTCCCTAGCTATTTCGAGTGGATTCTAAATGATTTTCTTAAATATTCTACATTTTAAATAAAGTATACCTAGATATTTATTTTGTTTTAAGTATAGAACTTGAAAATTATAAATAAAAAAGAATATTTTTCTGAAAGTCCTTAAGATGTCCTTACAAAATATTTAAAATATACATAAATATTATGCGTTAAATAAGTTACTATTAAACATTTTTATTATATTAAAATCTAAATTTTTCATTTTTTGTTCCTTCTTGTGTACAATGTTAGAACTATCTGGAGTGGTATCATTTAATAATGTAAACATTTAAATATTTTTCTATATTTTGCATTATAAAATGTAATTAATTGAATGGAATAATTATAAGTATGATGTACGTATAAAATAAGTGCATATCGTAAATGAAAAAAAAATCTGATGTGGTCAGCACATAACCGACCGCATTGTGTATTGTCTAGTTAAATGAAAGTGTTACAGAATATTATATAAATGTCTGTTAAATACTTCTTTCCAATTTTTAGGACATTAGTAAGCTTATAGTTAACATACTTAGAAAAATGTAAATTTGGCTCTTAGTGGAGTTTCGCTTTGTGCTACCCGAATTCCCTGAAATGCTCGCCAGTTAGTTTGGGTAACAACCAGAACTCAAATATCAAATTTCAAGAAATTCCATCAATTTGTTCTGTGGATATGGTGAAAAATGTAAAATCGGCCCGCAAATCAGTTCTCGAGCCCTGATCTTTCCAAAAAAGTTATATGTTCATTGCTTTAATATAAGGAATTCATATATTAAATTTCAATGAAATCGGTTGATTATTTCTCTTTATATACACAAAAGTGTATGTTTGGCCCGTAGTAAACGTCTAGTTGCCGATGCCTGATCTTTCCAAAAAATTTACATGTTCATTGTTTTAATAAGGGGAATTTATATATTAAATTTCAATGAAATCGGTTGATTATTTCTCTTTATATACACAAAAATGTATATTTGGCCCGTAGTAAACGTCTAGTTGCCGAAGCCTGATTTCTTCCAAAACATACGAATTTTTGCGGACGGTCGAGCTGAGCTTATATATAAAATTTCAAGTAAATCGGTTGAATATTTTCTTCAAAATGTTCAAAAATGTAAAACAGGCCCGCTAAAAAGTGCAGTTCCCGAGGCCTGATATATACCAAAAGTTGATCGATCCGTGCCATGGTGGAAACAAACTTACATATAAAATTTCATCAAAATCGGTTCAGCAGAACTTGAGATACACGCGTGCACACACAGACCGACAGACGGACAGACCGACAGACCGACAGACCGACAGGTTGCTAAAAATAGTTTATTTACACTTCCCTACTATGGAGAAGTACGTTCCCACCGAAAACTCGAAAAATAGGACTAAAAATTAAAATCAGTTTGTTTGTCTACCTATCGTGCTCTTCTTTTCTCTATATCAAATATTATTCCATATGTTCATTGAGTCCCATTTAAGTAGCAAAAAAAAAAAAAATGCAATGTATTAGATTGAAAAAAAAAATAGAAAACTTGAATGAGTATTAGTATATGTATGTTAGTATGTAAAACAGAATAAATAAATTGAAATAATATGCATGACACAATTTTCTAAATTTAGAGTTTTTAACCCTGAAGAACGGAGAATTTGCTTTGTAATTATGCATTTAAATTTTATCTGCATTTTTGTTTTGTTTTTCCATTTCTCTTGTAGAATATTATGTATTATCAACGAAATAATCATCATAATATGAAATAAAATGTTAAAATATGTGTTATATAAGTGTATAACATGAAGTGATTTATATAGTTAATACACATACATATACATATGTGCATATAAATTTAAATTGTATGAGTGCATATATGTATAAGAATAATATTATTAAGTTCATCGTTTCATCATCATTAAGCATAGTGATACTCATCACTGAATTGAAGCTGCGGAAATATTTTAAAATAGATTATAAAATACAATTTTATGAAACTCATAAGTATGTATGAGTGGAAAAGGAAACAAAAAACGATAATAGAAAAATGTTAATATGAAAAGTATTAAGCCCATATAAATTTATATTGGAATCTATTGAATTATAATAATATTCTACTTCTACATAAAGATAAAATTCAGAAATTGCTAGAAATTGCTATACGAGATTCTGTTTTTTTTTTTCAAATACCCATTTAATGCATACTTATGTTTATAACATTAACAAATTATTAATTAAGTTTAGGTTAATATGAGAAGGATACTTACAACGTTTTAGAATTTTTTCAAAAAAAAAAATATTTGGAGTGTTTAAACGTAATTTTAAGAATAAAAAAATGGGTTTCAGATCTTGTTGTACAAAATGCAAGTTGTTTCAGAGACACTAAACATATTCTGTTGTGAAATATTTTATTAACATTTTTTCGTCAAAAACGCATAATTAATAAAGTTGAGTCAAACCAATGGTTTGTATTGTAGCACTTTTCCCTTCAACAAGTGAAAATGGGGTCTAGAAGAAAAACGACATCAAAAATTTGGAAAAAAGGACTGTAGATAACGGTAAATTTGAACGGCCATTTTGTTTTTCTAAAGTTTAACTATAGTATACCGCGGTAGGGGAAGCAAGCCACTGGCTTTCTGCGTTTGCAAAATTTCAAAAATGCTTATGGTTTCATTGCAACAAATATTTAAAATAGGCCATTTTTAGTGCTTTGGGGGGGTATAACTTCTGGAGGGGGGGAGATAGGTAAAAATTTTGTTCTACAAAAATAAGTTTCTAGTAAAGATCTATGTACATATTAAATTTCAGCTTTCTATCTTTAAGAATGTAGAAGTTTTGTAAACAGACACATGGACAGACGGACGGACGGACGGACAGAGTGAAACTAATAAGCACTTTTTTTCAAAACATTTTTGGAAAAGTGCTAAAAACGGAATCAAGAATCTTCATGAAATTTCGAAACTTGCGAAAAGTACAATATTGGTAAAACGACAAACAAAAAATATTAGCAAATATTGTTTTTGTGTCTTCTTTCTTTAGTTGTCAAGCATATACTGGGTGTTTTGCAGAAGGTTGCAGTTTCGCAGGGATGATTTTCTTAATCATCCATTTCCAGCAAAAAATTTTACTCCATGTCATACAGTTCTGAAGTTTTAAACATTTATTTATATGCAGGAAAAATCTGGTTTTTCCTTTTTCTTTAACTAGACCTTCTAACTAGGCTGTAACTAGAAAACGAGTGTACCTGCTCCCTCCCCCATTAAATTTTTTACTGGAAATTAATCAAAAAATCATCCCTAAAATTCTTTGTCACCTAATGTGAAACACCTTGTATAAGTGTGTCTTCTTAAAAATCGTGTCGTTTTTACATTTTTTCTTTTTCTAACATTTAAAGCAGTAAACTTGGTAGAACTTTTTTAAAATTCGTGACCTTTTCTTTATCAACATTATCGTATATTTTTTTATTTTATACGAAAATATTGAAACAACGATAAATTTCTTTTTCAATTTTTCTCAGTACTTAACTTATAGCTGTTATTCTTTACTTAAAATTGTATGTTATAGCTATTTTACTGCAAAAATATCATTAATAAATAAGAAAAAGGTGGGAAACCCAATAATTCGGAAAAAGGTACGCGAGGCAAAAGATCTCATATAATTGCATGTTTTTTTTTGAGTTTAATGTTGTCATTCTGGTGCAATAATATCATCAAGTCCCATACAAATTATGCAGTTCATGATATGGTAATTCGTGAAAAATGTCTTAAAATTTTTAAATGCTTCATTGGTGTGCTGTTCCAATTGAATTAAGAAAACATTGTTTTTTTTAAACTAAAATATCTACAACTATTGCGGTGAATTTGCAATTAATAAGAAGTCAATAATTTTAATTATGACGTCATAAATTTATTTAAAATTATCATAAATTCAATATACTTTGCAAGTATTCTCAATTCAACACTGAATCGTTTTTTCCAATATTCTTACTACAATTATTCGAATGTAGTTTTTATGAAATATAATTTAAAAGTTTTTTAAGATTTTTACTACCTTTAATTTTATAATTATAAATCTTGAATTTATTCAGTTTATTAAATTTATTCAGTTTGAAAGTATCGAAATTTATTAAATATATTTGTCATAAAGTAGACATTTATATTATGGAAAATTCTTTTTTTCCGAGGAATGACAAGACAATACCTTTGATATCATGCTGTTGCTAATTGTGTTTGCCAAATTTTAAAATTTTACTTATATTTTAATATCAGTCGAATTGCTTTGGCCAAGTATCAATTATCATGGAAATAAATATTGAATGAGAGAGATAAAACGTTGACAATAAAAATAATTTAAAATCTATTTAGTTGTCAAAATTTCTAATTATGATTGCAAGTTGAAAAATTTAATGTTGAAGTATTGGATATTTCCAACTGTAGTTTACTTTATTATTCATTGGCAGAAATGAAAATTTTCACGTTTTGGCAGTCGTTATATTCTACAATAATTTTTTCTTAAATATTATGTCTTGGCATTTAAAGAAAAGCGTTATACTAAGTGAAAATTGAATATTTTTTCAATTATTTTTCAATTTAAGAATTCCATTTAAATTATTAATAAATTTTCCGATCTTGATTTAAAAGTCTATTTTATGAATAATTTGTGAATATTTTAGTATCTATTTGTCATTCATGTGTATATATTTTCGCATATATGTAGGTACTGTTTAAGTTTTCAAGGTTAATGAAGTTTATAACTTATTTATTTTTAAAATTTTTACTCTTAGTTAGTAGTTATTTTATAAAAATACACGGTATACTTATACATATTATGTAACTGTGATATATTCTGGTATATTGACTGTCAATTCAAAACTTAAACAATATTATGTATATGTATAATATTATTATAGGGTTATTTACAAAATGCATGTCTGTATTTAAAATGTTTAATATAAAAGTATTTACATAAATGTTCATGCATTTTTCTTACATATTTGAATATATCAAAATATTCATATAAAATATATATGTATATATTAAAATTATTTATATATATATATATATAAGAGTACATAAATTTCCGTTCTTCAAATATGTACAATTCATTGAAAAAATTTATCCTTAAAAATGAATTTTTTTTAAATTTTTTTCTTTATTTGTATATTGAAATTGTGTTCATTGCCTACATAAAACATACATTTATATTATAATTTTAAATATGTCAGTTCATATGTGACAAATATTCATATCATATTATGAGTATGTGAATTAATGTATTCATATATACATAATAACAATAATATAGATATACATACATCTGCTTTACATATACAAAGAATGTTCTTCATGCATTTCGGAATATTCTCATATACCTTCATTATGTATTGATATACTATTATATGAGAGTATACAAGTAGTGTTAATGTATAATATAAGGTTAAATAAAGAAATTTCATTTAATATTCTGAACAAAATATAAGCTATATAAAATGAAACTATACTATACATATATAAAAAATAAATAATCAAGAAAAAGAAAAATGATTGAAAAATGAAGGAAAATGTTATACTCGTATAATACGGTTTTTGAACAAAGTTTGCAGATTTCGAAATTTTCCGTCTACATATTTTTTGCTTTTCTATAATATTTATAAATTGATTGAAATTATAATTTACAAATTAATAATAATATCAAAAAGATTATGTTCTATGGATAGATTCTTTTCATATATTATGTAGTTGCAAAGAAGATATGTCATTTAAATATTAAATAATTTCAGGATATTATTCTTGAATTTATATATGAGCAATATTCATACGTATATTTGTGTGCAACCTGCATCAGTTTTACATTTTTTATGAGCATGATCCATTATTGACTCTTTAAAAAAGATGAACTGGTATTATGAAAAAAAAACTTTGTTTTCTCAAAAAATTTTACACGTTATTTTATTGTTGACTCAAAGGGTTTTCCTTAGATTCATTCTCATTTATTTCGCAAGTCATACTAACTACACTAAATTAATATTATCATCAAATTAAAATTCAATTTTTTAATGGCTGTATTAACTGGACTGGCTCTGAAGTTTGTTGTATACTTATTATAGATAGTCTGTTGCACCACCTTTCCAGCGCATATCCATAGGTACTATGAAGTTCGTTGTATCCTTTTTGAATAGTCTACAACACTTATCTGGAACATGTTTAAAGTATCGTTACATCTAACATAGTCAAAGTTTTTAATAAAAAATTAGCCAAAATAATTTTTGATTTTTAAAGCTGCAAACTCCTAAATTGGTACCGATATGAGCCTATTATGTAAGGTAGTATTGACGTAACATAGTCAGTACAACTTTATAGAGAGCACCCTGTGTATTTTAAATTAATCATTTGAAACACATACCATTTTAATTTAATTTTATTGTGTAAAATATTACAAGGAAGGTTGATGGTGCTCTAAACACGAGATGAATTATAGCAATAACTAATTTTCTGAAATACTAAAATGAAAATTAATAAATACAGCGTTTCATGAAAACAAAAATCAAATTAATTGAAAAAAATTGTTGTAATTATATTTTGAATGAATTTAGGAAAATAAATACATTTTCCTTGGAAATAAATTTGAAATATCCGGAATGGTTTCGAAAATGAATACTTAAAAGTGATTCTTTGAATTAACATTAAATTTCAATCTGTTATACCTTTATTAATACAATTCATTCTTGCTTACAAAAAAAAATTTAGTTCCATAATGCCGTAATAAAATTGTTTTTTCGCAAAAATTCCAAAAAATAAATACATGCAGTTGAATCTAAAATTATCTTCTCAATTCCTTGTAAAAATTCCAGAAATTTTGCTTTCTATATAAGTTGGAGTTTATTCGATTTGTATGTATGCATATGAGAGCAACAAAATATACTCGAATTCTACTCACCAATCGGGTACTCATGTATGCATGTAAAAATATTTGCTGAACATTTTTATGACCATTTTGTTAAGTTGATTTGTTTTTCTTTTCAGAAAAAACTTTTTTTTGTAATGATTTTATACGTCTTCGAGATTCTACAAAGTGTATAAAACGTACGTTTTCGCTCATCGATAGAGCTGCAATTTTGTCCTCAAATAAATAAATTAAATTGAAAATTAAATAAGGACGAGAAATTTTTAAAAATTTAAAAAAAAAATGCGATACCTCATATGACTTCTCTCATTCATTCCACTTATCAGTTCAACTGCTGTTGCATACCTTCCAAATAACAGTATCAAATATACAGAAACTAAAATCATCTAGATTTTACTTAGAATTTTATGTCTCCCTTTTTTTTCTATTTTTTTATATACATATATTCTGTCTTTTCCAATAAATATTCATCCAGAAAACTACTCATTTCTCGCATACTTTGCAATCATATAAAAACAAGCATGAAAAAAGAAAACACAACTTCCTATTCATTTTGTTTTTGCTTTTTTCTTTCCTTTAAATTGCATGCATATTCATGAAATATTATAAATCTTGTATGCAACTCTCTTACTTTAGTTAGCTATGAAGTCACGAAGTAATCACGAATTTTTATAAAAAAAAAAAAAAAATAATAAGATAAATATTTACATATTATTACATACACATATACCACACATTATAATATAGCCGTATGTATTAATAAACTTATGTGTGATGCATGCGTGTGTTTGTGTATATTAACATACATGTTCATACTATCCGTGAGAATGTTAGTTGCATATTGTATGACGTAGAATGTGAAAAATGTGTGTATAAAATAATACAAAAAAAAATTTGAGTAGAACAAACACAGAGAAAATTAAAAAAAAAAACATAAATTCAAATGAGTGTATAAGACTATGGAATACGTAAATAAATTAAAGTGAATAAACATTAAGATAAAGATAAAAAAGAAAAAAAAAAGGAAACCAAATGAAAATAATAGCTTTTTATATTTTTTTCTTTTTTCTTCTTCTTCATATTTTATTCTTTGTGTGCACTGAAAAGTGTACCAAATGGCAATTTTGTTTTTTTTTCAACGAATAATACCATGAAGTATTGTGGAATTCATAAAAGAAAATTAATATATGTGTACATAAATATGTTTTACACACATTCACACCCTTATAATAATGTTCATATTGCATAATATACTAATAAGAAAAAAAAAATAAAAAATAAAAAGTGTTAAGATGGAAAATTATTATTTGCGTTTTCATATTTTTTATTCAAAAGCAGAAATTTAGTTTAGAAAATATTGTAAAAAAGAAAATTATTTTTCAGATTTAGACGAAAAGAGGAAAAAAAAAATATTTTTTATTATTTTATTTTTTGTTTTTTCTTTACGACATAATTTATACAACCAACCTTGACATAAGATTATTTTAATCCTTTCTTTTTTTCTCTAGATTTTTGTGTACTTGTTTGCACATTTGTTAAATTGTTGATTATAAAAACTGTCTTTATTGATTCAGTTTTTTTTTTTCTAGATTTTTTTTTGTGAATTTTCATTATAAATAATATTTTTTAATAATAGTATAAATCTACTTGTTATTATTTTCCTTTTCATCTCTTAATTTTTGTATATAAAGTATAGTAATGAAGGTTGCAACAAAAATTATAGTCAGCAATATTTTCTAATTTTCAGAATTGGTATTATAAGTATAGCTATATGAATATAAATGTAAATGCGCTTATATGGTTTAGGAAAAAAAAAATTACTTTCCTTGAAATATAAAAATATTATTAAAATTTTTTTTCTTGGTGTTGTTAATTAGAATTTCCGTAATATTTGTCCGTAATACAAGTTCAAAAATAGTTTATTTGTTTCAAAAGGAGGAAAAAAAACAAGATTTTTTGTTTGTAATCCTGAAAGTGTGTAATATAGTTTTAGATGGAATGTAATTAAAATTTAGAATTTTTAAAAATTTTTCCACTATTCTTAGCCACTTACATAAAAATATAGTTATTTATTTCACAGTTCCTTAGTAATTTTAAGCTATAAGAGAAAGTTTTTTTATAAAAATACAAAAAGCTTTATTTTCGTTAAATAATAAAAGGATCTTTTAGCATGCAAGTTTACAAAAATTACTAATAACTAGCTATTATTTTTTACAATAGGTGTTTTTTCTTATGAATAGAAATAATCAATTTTAAATAAAGTGTGAAATTGTTTCGCAGCAACATTATTAAAAGGAATAATTGTTTTAAAAAATATCCAAATAAAAATTCATTAAAATTATCAATGTCATGACTTGAGAACATCTTGTATTTGTACACGATATATTTCCAACGCCGTTAAATATGCAATTTTTCTGTAAATTGATTTTACTATAAGTATACTTTTTCTCACCAAAAGTATAGCATTTTTATTAGGTTTCTGCAACATATATACATGGCATAAGTTGAAAAAGACCCCGTGCTCTGCCCTGCCCATTCTTTTCTGATAGATCATCGAGAAGTAGCGTTCAATCAGAACACTTTCCAATAGCCTCAGATTTGCACGCCTGAGTATGGCCAGCTCCCGTCCACCTAGTCCCAATTGAGACATAAATTTCTTAAAATGAGACAGGCCCAGGCTCAGACAACAAACCGTTATTGCTTTATTGTTGAATTCAACGTTTGTTTATAATATAAAAAAAAACTTCTTTAACATGATACAAATTGGAAGCCAATTATTTCTTAGTTTCAGCTAAAACAATTGAAAATCCTAATAACTTTAACTGAGGTTAAAAAATTGTACCAAGAATATGAATTATTTGACATTTTGAACATGTTCTTTAACATTACTATATTTATAAATTAATTGTTTACTTTGTTTCTCAATTAATTTACACTTATTTTTATTATTATTTACCCATGTTCTGAATTTCTACCATCAATAACTTTAAAATTACATTAATGCACATGTATGTAATATATGTATGTATGTATCTATATAACAATATTAAAATTACAAAATAAATTCATTTATAATAAATTTTCAGACTGAAATCTGTTTTAAGTGTTTCTTCAATTAACAACATATTTTCCAAGTTTATTTTATTTTCACTTCTTTTTTTCTTTCTCCTCATTATTATTTAATTTTCATCAAGTCAATTCTTTTAAATGCAATTTCTGCTTTTTCTTTTTTATTTTTTTATTGTTGCTTTTATAAATGTGTAATTCCATTTAAATGAAGTTGGAGAAAAGTAGAGGTTTATACTAAAAAAACAGAAATAAAAACAACAAATACATAGATTTAATTTTGTGGAAATAAAATAAATGAGAAAAGAGCAGATTAACTTTTTTCCCAAGAGTAAGGCGAGAAATTATAAAAACAAGGAAAAAATAAAAAATATTGCAAAAAAAAGGGAAAAATTTAATTGTAACTGTATAATTGCAGAGTAAAGAAAAAAAGGAACAGAAGAGAAAAAAATTGTGTTATTTTTTTCGATGGTTTTAGTTTTCTTATTCTCATTCTCTCTCACTGCCCCCTAATCTATATTTTTCATATGAAATAATTGAGAGTTACTTTCTGCCCCCATTCGTTTGTAATAATAATAATAATAATGATTTTTTGCATTTCCATTCAAAAAAATATTACTGTTTAACGTTGTCACTATGTTATTATAATTTGAATTTTTTATAAGTGGGACGGCAATGACGACGACGACTACCACAAAAGCTATTATATTAAAAATAAAGGTTGAGAAGAGAGGGAATAAATATTTATGTACACATAATGAAAATGAACATAAAGAAAAAGCAGAATAAAGTTACCGCGAAAATTTTTATTTTGAAATATTAGGAAAATGGAAATTTAATGTTTTTAAATTGGTTTCTTTTCGATTTATTTCGAATGTTTATTTTATTTACTATTTTCTTCTTTTACTGCTAGATTATTTGAAATAAATTTATTTTCTATAATTTATTTCACTATTACACTAAATATTTTAGTGATTTATATTTTTGTGCTCTTCTTATTTTTATATTTTTAATTAAAATACAAATATTCATTGAAAATTCATTCGAAAGTAAATTGACTACAATATAGTACCGTAAGTATAACAATATTGTTGTGGACCGTATAGTTCACTATACTTTAAGAATTATTTATAATGAATGAAAATTATTATTATCGTAAATCCATTTGCACGTTGATGTGCAAGGATATTTCTCATAAGATGGCAAATAATTTAGGGATAATCGATTTTTAGCAAAAAATTGTATAGTGGATGAGTGCAGGCACACTCGTTATCTAGCAAAATCCTGTAGAAATAAAAGACACCAGATTTTTTCTGCACATTAATAAACGGGTATAACTTCGGAACTACGCGACATGGAGTTACCATTGGATGTTTGGTTTACCAATAATATTATTGATTGTCCTTTATTTTCAGTCTTACAATCAATTTGATCTAAGCCACAATTTAGCCACAGTTTTTACATTTTTTCAACAGGCTGTAGCTCGAAAAAAGGTACATATGCCACCACCTACCTTTAATTATTATCGAACTTAAACGAAATACCTGGTATATATACGTACATAATATATACAGATACAATTGTATTTACAGTATATTGAAATTTGCATAAAATTAAGTTGACTGAAATCGTAGTAAAAATAACTACCTACTATTAAACATACATACATACATAATATTATACATTGTAAATATATTATAATATACTGTAAAAATATGAAAAAGAAAACATAAATATTAATATTATAATAATAAGTTAATTAGAATAGAAGTCATGAGTTAATTATTTATTCATTTACTCTCTTATACGTAGTATAATTATATGTATAGGTACATATAAGAAAGGTATGTCTACATAAATTAGTTATTTACAATATTATTTAAATGAGCATAAATATGAATTTTCTAATAAATTTAATTGCTATCAAGTACATAATAATTAAATAATAATAATAAAATAATAATTCAGTAAAATAATTATTAAATTTTTGAGCGATTTTAATTGATTTAAATCCGTTTATGTAATTAATACAAATTTTGTTTTATTAGCTTTCAATGAAATAAAATATTGTAATAAAATATTTTTAATTCATATGGGCATTTATTCAATTCGATTTCGATTAATTGAATTATTAAAGGGATAATTAATAACAAAAAAAATTGCATATGTTTTTCTCTAATTGTTTTCTTTCTGTTTTTGTTAATAAAATAATTAGCAGTGATTATATTTAGTAAAATACCAAGTTTTATCATTCTTTTAAAATTGCATTGTAAGATTTAATTTGATTTTACTTTAACTGATGCTGTTGAAGAATGGAAAATAAAATAATAAAGATAAAGTTCTTTGCTTCAATTAAACCATAAATTGCTCAAGTACAATCATTATGCATACGAATAAGAACTATTAAAACTATTATTATTAATCAAAAATTAATCATCGTATGAATAAACTAAATTTGAGAATTGGTGCAGAATCTTCAGTAACATAAAAATTATTATTACTTAAAACTACATGCAATAAAAGTTAATATAAATATTATAAGTAATATAAATATTTAATAAATAAAATACAATAATTATTTTATGAATTTACTAATACAACGTCATAGTTGTGACTTGTGACATTAATAAGTAATGTGCTTATTACACTAATAATTTAACTTAATGAAAATTTCTTCATGCAACTGCAGAACAGATGGATGACGTAATCAAAGGAACGAGTTAAAGGCAGAAAAATTAAAATACAATAATTATTTTAATTAAATATTCTTAAAATTTTCGAATAATAGTAACCCACTATATACAGCACAAGCAAATATTCAGATATTTAGTTCTGAAAAACTCCAAAATATCAAGGAAGATTTTTGAAAATTGCTTATTACTAATGAAATTGTTATTGTAATATTTTAATTTCATTCAAATATTGCAAAATATTAGTAAAATATCTTTTGAGTAATTGAGTTTTAAATCATATATATCTAAGACAACATCGAAAACAGTGGCATAAATATTCCTTTTATTGCTCTAAAACGTTATTTTATTAATTGTACGCAGTTGACATTTCGAATCATAAAATTTATAATAAAAATTCTATACTTTGATTTTTGCACAGACCATAATATAATAGAAAAGTATTAAGAATTTTCCAAAAAAAATTTATATTTTTTGTTGATGAAATAGGATTCGTCTAAAACTGTAAAGCATTACATACATATTACGTATAATTTCTGTTGATCAAATTTAAATACCTTTAAAATAATTTTATAATTAATTTAAAATTTAGTCATTGAATTTTTTCGTATTTATTAAATTGTAATTTTTTCCTTGAATGACTCCTGTCATTTTCCTTTTATTTCCCTTTTTATTTAACGTACACCTATAAATTAATTCATTGAAATGATCATGTATATTTGTATGTAGGACTCGTCAAGAATAATATTTTACATCTGTATTCAAAATACATATTCTATAATTTCTAAATATAGAATACTACTAACACACAATACTATTAATATTTATTTTATAAAACGGTCACCTTTTGTATCTTATAACACTAAAAATTATGAAGTTGGCATCTCATCTCTAAAAATATACAAAATGAACACAATATATGCATAAGTTAAAATATTAATTATTTACCTTCTTTTTTTACCTTATTTACCTAAATAATCAGATTAAAAACATTGACCTCAACCACATCAATTTTCATGTTTTTCTTTTTCTATATTGTTGGAAAAAGGGAAATTAATCAATAATAAACAAATACATGAACACTTTATTATAATAATATTTCATACATATATCGAATATTATGTAAATCCATTTATATATCATAAAAAACAAATCCTTTGAGGGACTCACTGATAACCTGCTATATAATGTCAGGAGGAGAAAAAAATATAAACTGTGTTTTAAATATAAGTGCACAGAGTTGAAAGTTTACATAAACTTTAATTTTGATACACAATAAAACTTTAAAAGACTTTCAATTCTTTCGGGAAGTGTTCCTAATTTTTAAATTATTAGGAAAAAATTGCAATTTTAGCTTCCCAATAAAACAATACTAATAATAGTTGTTCAATACATTTTCCTAAAGTGTAAGAAACAATTTATTTGTGATTAAAGTTGTGCTCAAATGGAAATCAACCAACGTGCTCAAATGGCTTCTTAAGTCTATATATTTGTTATTTCTAAGGTTTTCAAAATCTTTTGATAAATTAACCGTTTTAGCTGGTCTGAACGATGTTTGTAATTTTGTATAAATGTACATTATGAGAAAGCAAATCGAACACACATTGGCGAAAAATTTATAAAATTTAGTAGCGCACCCAAAAGTGAAGATTTGCCTTCAAAATTAAGGTTTTTGGTCCTATTTTTTGTGCAAACTTCAAAATAAGTTTCTTAAAATTTTTAAATTTTACATATAAAAATCTCTTCAAAATTAAGATTATTTAATGATACTAAAGTTTTCAGAATTGGAATATTTTCCAATTTTTTGCATTTTTTCTAAAGATTACAAAAAATATATTTGACCAAAAAGTCAATTTAATTACTTCCATCTTTGAAATTTTTTGATATTCTCCATTGTAATTAATTCTATATTAATCGACTCGGCACATTAAATAAATCCAAATACGGCTTATTGCATCATATGCCGTTGTGCATATCATTAGTTTTTATGTTTGGTGTTGGAAAAACGGAAATTAATCAATCTCATTTGGTCCGAATTGAAATATTGACATTTTGGCTTAATAGTGACATTTTGGATTTTCATTTGAACTTCAATTGAAGATCTCGAAGGGTTTGTGAACAAAATTTTTATTGAATCTTCAAAATGGAGGTTTTATTTTAAAAAAATGAAGATATTTTGGCTTATACTCGTATATTTGGCAGCACTAGCACTGACAAATGCTCTTTATTCTATTTCTGTAAATGTGTGAAAATTATTTAAGGCTGACAAGTAGACTGTTAGTGAGTAAAAACTTGTAAACAGGATTTGTTTTTTTATTTTTTTTCGAAAAATGCAAAAAAAAAACCCTTTTTTTTAATTTATTTTTTTTTTTTGTGGCATTTTATAATAAAAATACCATGACTCAAAAGTTTATTCTCATTTTTTTTTTATTATTTTTCTAGTCCTTTTCTTTTTTTCATTTTTCCTGTTTATTTACTGTTTACCAATATGAAGAAAAATTATAATACTACGTCAAACTATTAAGGATGCATAATGAAATTTTATTTTTTCTTATTATTTTTTTTTTATATATGAAGTTTTTCCTTTATTATAACAGTTATGCATGTTTTATACCTAATATTAAATTATATATGGTATTAAATGAACTTTACAAATTTATAATGAAGTTTATATTTTATCAAACAACATGCACATATACACTTAAACATTAAAATAATATTATTATATTGAGTGTATAAAATTATATTATGTAAATCTATATTTTATTTATTTCATATTATTATACACCATGTAAGGATATTATCAAAGGATTAAATAAAATGAATATACAAAAAGCGAAATGATAGACACAATTCACTTTAATGTATAACAGATCTACTTGTTTATAATACAATTTTTGAAGTTTATTCTCACCGGTATTTAATACACAAACAAAAAAATGAAAAATAATTAAAACAAAAAAATTGAATCTGACGTAAGTAAATAAATTTTCATTTAAAATTTAATTATTCATTAATAATGAATACGATTCTTAATTTATTGCAAAATACTTTCCGAGAAAAAAAAATCAATATTGTAAAATAATAATTATTTTACTCCTTTAGTAACTAAACCATATAAAACAAGTGAATTGAAAATAGGAGAGAATATTATTAAATTTGATTGGTGACGTAAAATAAAATTGAATTGTGTTGATTGCTTAAAGCGTTTGAGTATTATTAACAAAATTTAAATTTATTATTTAGTCAGTACGAAATGATTTAGGACGTCCTTTTCAAAAACCTTCAAAAATTATACAAATACCCTGTCACAGAATAATTTTAATACATGTGTTATATCATGAGGCAAATATAGGCGGCCTTAATTGACGTCAAACCTATTAATAAACTAAAACGTACCTGGGTTATAAATTCTTAAAACTAAGTCTATCGTGTTTTCTACATTCCATAGAAGCAGGCATGAAAGTTCTGTCTATCACATCACTTTAGATTAAGTTGAGATGTTTTGCTCGTTTCAGTTGTTTTAACTTAACCTTTAAATTGATTCAACTCATCATAACTATTTAAAACTGCGAAAATTGAAAATTAGAAAAAAATTCAATCAATATTCTACTTAAATATTTTAGAAATGGATATGAATGTTCATAACTCCATAAAAGCTTTTAATTTTTCCTGCTCATTTAGCATAGAGTTTTGTCAGAGTTAATTACTAAAAACATATAATGTTCTAGTTGTGATAGATTTGAGAAAAGCAAGCTTGCTTACAATATTATTAAGTATCATGTCCAATACAGTTTGGAATAAGTGAAATATTTTTTAATTGATATAAGTTATTTGTAACAGGATTTTTTTTTGTTAATTGTCAAAAATTGTCAGATTGTTACTGATAAAATAAAACAATTACTTTGGTAGTTGATAATCAAATTTAACTTACCTACTCTAAACCACTCCAGAATTTACATACAGCGTTAATTACTGTAGATTTGTAGATATTGTAGAGGTTAGATGAACAAGGATCTATTGTGCCCATCCCCGTCCTGAGTGCGGAACATCCTAATACACGCTCGAGACCCTACTAATACGCACTCTAGACCCGCACTATCTAATAAACTCAGGCTCCTTGGAAGGCCCTGAAGATCACAACGCCGTCGTTACTGTGTTAATTTGAAATCTTGTTATATTATATGAATAAAGTAAATATAAATTATTTTGTTTTTCTTTATGAAAATATAAATCTGAAACAATAACGTTAGTAAGAACATTTCTCAACTACAGTAGTTTAATAATGAGTTGTACATATTGTTGATTGTTACTTGCTTTAAGTCTTGTATACCATTTAAGGGGAACAAATGCAATATTTAGTAAAAATTAAACTATATAAGAGTAATTATAACAATTTGATTTTATGAATTCATTTTTATTTATAAGCAATAGCTTATTAGTAGAATTAAATGCTAACGATTTCAGTGTGCAGCATAAATAATTAAATAATAATAATTGGATCATTTCTTAAAGTTTATATATTAGAAGTTAGAGTTATTGCTATACAGACAAAAGGTTCTGTGCTTTGATTAATGTCCACTTTCCCAGTGTAACAATTTGCCTTTGTAAGTTATTGAACAATATAAAAAATTCCAAATGTAATGTGATCCAATTTAATTTCGCAGCATTTAATTGCAAAAGCATTATTGAATTTCCTAAAATATTTTAACTATTAAAAAAAATTGCAGACACTTACATACACATTAAAAAAAATTCCATTCCATATAAGAAAAAAATGAAAAATATTACGATAATATTTAAGTAATTTTCCATTGAAATATTTCAACAATTTTCATTTTTCTTTACTTCAATTTTATGCCGGGAAAACATCATTTTTCAATGGCGTTTAATATTTCAGCGAAAAAAAAAATTCAAAGTATAAAAATAAATCTTCCTGTTCTGCTCCTTTATACATCGTTATAATTATATAGTTCAACTTCCTTTTAAGGATAAAAAAATTTTTAAAGCAGTGTAGAAAATTGTGGTAGATTCTGTTTGAAAAGCACAACAAAAAAAAACTGCAAATATTAAATAATTTTGATCTTTATTTCCCTATATAGAAAATTTTCCGTTAGGAATTGAGATTGGCGGGTTACATTTATTACTGTGTATATAAAATTTACAAAGTTAACGCATGTAATATGCCATCTATCATTCAACATAACATTGAATCTTATATTTTATAAAAAAAACACACATCCATATACATAGATTCAGAAAATTTTGCTTGAATTTATGTTGAAAGTTGAAAATGAAGAAGAGTTGCAAGAAAATCATTTAGAATATTGAGATTGTAAATAAGAATTCTAAAATTTTCTGAATTTTGGAATCATTTTGCTTATTTTGATTTTTTGTTATTTTTAGCACTTTTCCAAAAAATTTTTGAAAAAAAGTGCTTATTAGTTTCACTCCGTCCTTCCGTCAGTACTTATAGTAGGCTTCGGTTCACAAAACCTTCGGATATTGGGAAACACATTTTGTAAAAATACTTAAAAATTTCATGTAAACGAAAGTTCAAATAATTAAATAAATGACAATTCTAATAAAATGTTTGCCAAATAAAATCCTATATGACTATGTGTTTCGTTCATTAATTTCGCTAGAAACATGTTTAATGTTGTGCATCGTACATACTATAACATAATCTTTACATTGTATGAGTCAAAGGAATTTCATATTCTCTCGCTTCTTTTTGAACTGTAAATATTTTTGCAAAATTTTTTCCTCTTTTATAATGCATAAAAAAAAAGTGTTATACTTTAAATATGTACGTACGAATAATATAATGTGTGCACTTATTTTACATATTTTGATAAAATATATTTGTATAAAAAATCTTACTATATTATATCACACTATAATATTTAAATATGTATGTACGTATGTATATAAGATATTATTAAATGTACCAGCACATATATTTTATTAGCGACATAACATATACGTATATTTCGTATATTTCTTGCGTTTGGGTACAAACATCTGTACATACATAAGATATTATGGAAAAATATATAGGTATACATTCATATTTATTCATTCAAATTTTATTGCATGTGATTACAAAATCCAAATATAAATTTCATATAGTTGATGAAAGAAATGAAAAACTTTCTGTCATTAAAATTTTTAGTTTATGCTTATATGTGATTACAGATTAATATATTCACATATACGTTAATGTAAGTATGTATATTATTAATGTGCTTTTTTTTTAAATTATACATGGAAATCAATCGTAATCATACTTTTTTAATTTATTCATCTGACATTTTGTAGATTTATTTTAGTCCAATTTGCTGCGATTTATAACATAATGATATATATAATAATTATTATGTGTATACATGTGTAAAAATTTTGGGTTGAAACTGATCACCCTCACGGTAAAAAAACGAAGGTAGGAAATGAAATAAAATTCAAAAAGCTATTGATTTTGGAACTGTTTCTTATTCTATCTTTACTCTTTAATAAATAAAGTAAGTTTCTACTAACTAAATTTAGGATTTCATTCTGCATCTTATTATTTTGCTCAATGATTGTAATAAAATAAATAAATATCATGTATTCGTACAGTGTGATGGTATAACAAAAATTCGTACATTTTAAGTAACAAAAATTGTTTCCATGACTTCCTTCCTTGTCTGCTTTTTTCAAAATTTTCCGAAATTTCGTCATTTTTAGCATTGTCAATAGCACCGAAGATATGTAGAAGTGCGCTCCCACCAACAACTCAATATCCGAAATTTGGTGCACATAATCTCCCCTATTTGTATGCAATGCCTTTGCCAAAAAGCATAATGAATAACATTTAGCGTTAGCTTCCATTTGTAGAAATTTTTAAAAGAGCTTAATTTAGCAAAAATAAAAGCCAATAAAACCAAAAATTATCCTAATATTGAGAGAGATATTAGATAAGAGTGTGATCTTAACACACATAGAAGAAAAAGATTATGGAAGTAAACTTTTTTCCGACAAAACAATTTATTGACTTATTACTATATAAGCTGTTCAAATCTTAGGCTTGTATTAAAAACTGTGTTAGAGAAGGACGATGTCAAAATTTTGAAATTATCTGAATAAAAAGACGGTCATTTTATCATTGCAATATTTGACTATACTTTTCGGCGTAGATATAATGAGAAATGTTATTGGTAAATTTTCCTTATTTGTACAGTCTTCAGTACACTATAATTTATATTATCATTTATTTAGGTATATTAATCCTGGATATGGTAAATTACTCAGAATAATTTCTGCTTTGCGTTATCGATTACCACTATGTTATTAACTTCATCTTAGTGTTTTAAAGTTACGATTATTAACACACATACTTTTATTAAATAAGGAAAATATCATTCAAAAAATAGTAATTTTCTTTTTGCAGTTACATAATTTTATTAAGAAAAAAAATTCATACATTCTTAAATAAGATTATTTAGCTATCAATAATTAATTTAAATTTATTTCTTCTTTTCCAGGTAAGATAATCACCTCAATTCATATTCAATACAATTCGAATTCGTTAAATTTGACCAATAAAATTGTAATGTCGCTGAACGTATGTATTATTAAGTTTTTTTTAATTTTAATTGAGATTAAAATATTAAGCGTTATTAAAATGAATTCGAGCAACATGAACAGGTTTTATAAGATGTTCATTAACAATTACTTGTTTTATATTTCTGTGACAACAAAATATGTGGCTTCATTAAATTCACTTAATTTTAATATTGCAAAATAGTTGATTTAAACTTCTTTTTTAATTTAATAAATATTTATTTATAATATTTTTGTGATCTTTTATTTATCAAATAAATAAAGGTGGATAAAACCAAAGATGAAACCTTTAGCAAGTGAAAATATTGCTTTAAAAAACAATCTAGCTATATACAACATTATTAAAATTACTTTCATTGGAATATCTAAAAATCCCAAAGATTGCATATATTTAGGATGAGGCAAAAAAAATTTTTTTGAAAGAGGCGTTATAATAATATGCTCAAATTTAAGGGTTAATTGTGTGAATTTAGAACAATAATTGCATTTTTAAACGGCATGGCATACACCGTTGTCTTTCTGCATTTATTGACGTTTGGAAAAACTTGTAGTATTCGGACTATCGTTCATTACCCTTGGAAATGCAGGTATTGTTTATATTTTTCGTTCTTTTGTTTCCTTCTGTCCATCTCACATGCATCTGTTTACAGAACTTCCATACCCTTTGAGATTGAAAGCTGAAATTTATATTGAAATTAATTTTTGCAAATTACCTATTCTTCTGAAAGAAAATTTTTCAAAAATCTTTCTCAAATTTTTTAAACTAGAAAAAATTTTACTTTTATAAAATCCGCTAAGAGAAGATAGAACAATTTCAATTATTTACAATAAGATGAAGAATTGATGTCAGTGCAGTGGCAGATTAAATCTTAGATTTTGTGATATACATATGAAAACTGTCAAAATCCAAAATCATAAGCACCTATATTAGCCTGTTAGTAAGCAAAAATATTATATACAAAATATTTTCACTCATTTACTTTTATAACACCAGCGTAAATTGTTTAAATATAATTAATTATTTAAAAGAAGAAAAGTAATAAATAATTATTTGAATCAATTTTAAACAAAATATTATCATCAAAGTTGTATTCGATATCTATATATTAATTTTGTAATTATTTATATAACAATAATGCACATCATAAATCTTTTCAGTGAATTTTTATTTAATTATCAACAAAAATAACAATTTCAATAAAATTTTTTTCCATATATCAAAATATTTGAATTCAAAAGTAAAATGTTCCAACCATTATAATTATAACGCATAAAATATATAAAATTTAAATTACCTCACACTTCAAATACACTCAAAACTCATATTTTATTTAACATAATAAAATATTATAAAATATATTGTATCATTTAATATTTAATTAATTTGTTTTATTAAACCGCAAATATATTTATTTTCATTCACGCTTAAATTATTTTTAACACGTGCCAAATAAATATACTTTTGTATAACAATTATTTCTTTTTTTTTATATTATAGATAATTTTTAAAATATAACAAATTAAAATTTATTATAAATATATAATTAATAAAATAATGTATGTATATGTATGTTTTATATATGTACATTAAAAATATTATAATTATATAAATAATTGAAAAAGACCTTGAGATAGTACGAGTATCCATCAATTTCATATTAAATATAATTTAATTTTGCTTTTTTTTCACTTATTTTATTTAAATAATCCTGAATTTGCAATAGTACTTATGTATATTTTGGAAAAAAAAAGCAAAAAAAAAAATTGTATATTAAAATATGAGGGTCACAACAATTAAACAATAATGACATACAATATTAAATATCATATTATTAAATTAATTTTAATATCAAAAGTGTGGTAGACTTTATTTCAATGGAAGGCTTGTTAAAGAGTACATATCATTATTGAATTTGGCATTTCCGAAATTTTGATTTTTATCGTTTGGAAGGAAAACTTAATAAATACTCATACTTAAAAAAGGCTATTCATAATAAAGCATTTGAATATTTAATTCAACATACGAACATTTCTCCATTAACTCTTAAAATAGCAAAATTAAATTTTGCGTTTTCGTTCACGTTATTCAAAAAATTATTTAGGTGTCAGTGTTTATTAAAATAGAACCTTGCTAAAAGTAACATTATTTGAACTTTGTGATGCTACATAAAAAATCTATGTATCTGTCATAGTGATTTCCGTATTTGATTTTTGACAAATCAACCCAAATTAACAAATAACATTTTGTTAAAGTTTGGGCAAATAAACACACGAATAGACCACTGGGCAGAGGAGAGAGAATGAAATTTTTAAGCACATTTTTTCCAAATTTTCTTTTTTTATTTTGGTAATGTACTAAATTTTTTTACAATATAAACAAAAAATAAAAATTATTTTACACTTCAAATTATATATTTTCCACCTGCAAAAATATCTAGGTAGCTATATTTTTTATAATTATTCACAATGCATATAAATTGAAATGACCTGGTATGCAAATGGTAATTGATGTAATTAAGTATAATTTTGTTACTAAATGTTAATGTTAAATATTGTATACATAATATTGTAAAAAAAATTTTGTATGTAGGTATATTTTAAGAGTTTTCAGCAGAATATATAGACGTACATAAGTATACATTCATTCATACCTGTAAGTAATGTTTAATTTTTTCGTTGTTATGCTTCAAGAATTGTAAATAAATTAACTCTGAATGAATAACTATTATAATATTTTTATATTTGTACGGTTGACCAAATTTAAAGTGCTACACTATATTATGTCGATATATTGTGGAATATAAGGGAAGAATGATTCTGTTGAGAAGTAAAATTTAATAAAAATTAATTAATATAATATTGAAATTTATTTTATATAATATAACAATTTTGGAAATCAGAAGAAATTATTTAATTTTTAGTATTTTTCCAAAAATGTTTTTTAAAAAAAGTGCTAATTAGTTTAATTCTGTCCGTCCGCTTGTGCGTCTGTTTACAAAGGTTGTACACCCTTGAAGAAATAGAAAGACGAAGTTTTTTAAAATGGTTTTTATTAGAAAACTGTTTCTGTAGAAAAATTTTTGCCTATCTCCCTCTTTTAAAAGTTATAAATCTCAAGTTTTAAAAATGCTATTTTTGGACTATTTATTGTAACTTTTTTCAAATTTTTTAACAGCTTTTAGATATTAACAAACAGTTCATTTGAACTCCCTCTCAAGTTATCGCAACCCTAAATTTGTAAAATTTGAATTTTCAGCACCTTATATTTCTAAAATAGCAAAATTTTTTTTTCGCTCATCCTAAATATATGCAATACTTTTATATATAATTTTTTATTTTAAATAATAAAACTAATTTAAATAAAGTAGTAGATTGCTTTCGCAAGCACTATTTCCACTTATTTAAGAGAAAAGTGCTTTCTTATAAATCATTGGTTTGAACCGACTTTATTTAAAATTGTTTTTGTAATTTTTCAGCTAGCTCTTTACATTATTAAATATATTTCTAAGATATTTCATAATATTTAAGATTTTAAAAAATTCTTCTTTAAAAAAGACGTTACCTTATTAATTACAAGGTGTAGTTGATTAATTTTTAGAAAACATCATGACAATATTGAATTGATCAATGAATAATCGAAAATTTAATATTTTTGTTTTAATCTTTTTATACCACAATATTATGTAAAATCTTTTTGTGTAGAATATGATGTATTAATACTCGTATGCACATGTAGAAAATTTTAAAAATAAATTTAGAATTTAGAATTTCAACATCGCTCAAATTTTGCATGTTTACACCATAAAATGCTCAATTTGTTCTACATTATTTTTGACAACTTAAAAAATTTAATTAAACCAAATCATGTATTAAACAAAAACCTAAATTTTTTGTACTTAAAGATTTTTTTGTAAGCGTGTGTACCGTTTTTCTTGTCATATTGTCTAATACGAGTATAAATATATTTAATCTATTGAAATATTATGAATATTTTTACATATTAAGCGCACAATAAAAACGTGATAATAATTACTATTAATTACAACAAAATATGTTGACATTTTACAGACAGATTTAGCTGTAATATTAATTTGTAGACAGGAAAATGAGTTTCGAAAATCAATTTAAGATTTAACACACGAAATTCCGATTAAAAAAATTTTCGTCTTTCATATTTTTTTTAGAATAAAATTTTTAAGGCATCCTATATAATATAATATGTAGATGTTCGGCAAACTACATAAAAATAATATTTTAGAAAAAATATTTTAAGAGAAATTTTTTGCAGACGTCTATACTTTGAATTTATTTACAATAATTTTTCAAGGATAAAAATAAATAGCATTTGTTTTCAAGCCAAATACAAAGTTTAAACACAAAGTCATTCAAAATTTAATACGAAAACGTGACACAAATTGTAATATTTTCGATTGGCAAGAAAACTGAATTTTTTATAGGTTAACAGTATGTTATCCAAATATAAAGTGTATTTTAAGAGCTAAAATATAAGTAGGTAAATATTTTATTAATTTTTTCAAAAAAGAAAAGGCAAACGAAAATTTCATAAATATGGTAATAATTTTATGACTAAGGTAGAAATCATTCAAAATGTAAATTGAAGGTTTTAGTAAAAAATAACAGCCATTACCAAATTCACTAAGGATGCTATATGATTTAACAGTATGCAAGAACATCTATTTATATTGTATTCCATCCATCTATTAATATAGTAATATAAAATCCGAACTTAATTGATCAAAATTAGGTAATTTCAGCTTAATTGAGAAATTTTCTATGTTGCTATTATTCAAAATTTAGTAATTTTCAAAGTGTAGCAGGTGGTCATAGTGGTTCTTATTTTTTAAGATGAGTTTCATTTTCAGCTGAGCAGGGACTTACTACTAAAAAATCAAAATTGAAAACTTACTCTCATAATATACTGCAGAAAACTATACAAAAACAAAAAATCTATAAGACTTTCGTATTAAACTTTTAAAAATTATAACAAGTATAAGAATTTTGAAAATTATTCAAGGCTCAAATTTAGTATGAATATTAATCTTTTCAAAAATTAAAAAAAAAAATATCTTAAGTATTACTATAAAATGTTTCGCTATATTTCGGCCGCTCTCTATTTAATTATTTTGTTTCAAGTACACAGAGAACCTCTTCAATGAAAAAATATGTTGTTTAATATAGAATGAAGAGAAAATCCAAAGAACGGTATTGTCACAATATTTCCAAAATTAAAACTACAATTTCTTTTATGAACTAATCGCAACACTTTATTAAATTCAATGTTAAAAAATAAAATCAACTCTTCAACTATATAGAAGATTTTTTCTTCTACAAATTTTTAGTAAAAGCATATTTTTATAAAAGAAGAACCATTTTCATATGATGTTAATTTATAACAGAATTACAGCTTACTAAGGAAATAGTGTGCTTGAGCTAATATATTTGCTTTACAAGGTTAAAAAATTATTGTTGTTCCAAATTCTCGACAGAATATAATATCAATTTTTATTAACCTAGTTTTTAACCTTATTATTATTATTGTGTGAATTTTATTCAATTAAAATTTCGTCTATACATAAAAAAAAACAGCAACGTTTATTTTAAATTTTTTCATTTTAAGCCACAAAAAAAAAGGAAATGAGTTTTCCTTTAACAAAAAAAAAACTGGTCTTTTCATTAATTTTTTGAGGGTTTCTACAATAATTTTTTTTTATTTTGAAATCATATTTTCCATTGAAGATGAAATTCTTTCAAAAATTTATTTTCGTTTTATAAGATTTTCGTACAAAAAAAAAAAATAGAGAACATGAGAAGTTTTAGTTTTTTTTTTTTTGAAAAACCATAAAATAATAAAAAATATTTAATAAAAAATATTTTCAAAAATATTCTTTATAATTTTGTGTTTCGAAAAATTAAAGATCTAAAATGTTATACAGTGTTCCCATTGAAAATATGAATGAAAAAATTAAAAGTAACTTGAAAAATTCTCTTTTAAGTGAATTTCTAACAGTTTATAATTTTTAGTAGCATAAGATTATTTTAAGGACTCGCGATGATAGATGAACTGAGGGAGGGAAAATTTTACATTTTAAATGTTATGACCTTAAAAATAATTTTTTAATATAATTTTAACTCTTCTTCAAAAATCTCTTAATATAAATTAATTATTCTTAAATTTTTTTAAAAATTTTTTCTCTTCCGAAACTTAAAAATATTTCAAGAGCATTCAAAAGCATTTAATTTTTTTTTTTAGCTCATTAATAAAATTATAAAAAATATATTGGTAACAATTTAACAAAAATTTAAAATTAAAATCAAGGACTTAAATTTGTTTTTTTTTTTTGTGTTTTCTAAAATTAAATAAAATTTCAAGTTAAATAGCATTGTATTGTATCTAATATAAATTTGTAATTTAAAAAAATTTAAATTAAAATGGAATAAATAAATTATACTTGAGTTTTTTAATAATTTAAACATGATAGGCGCTTATATTTAATTAGAATAGCTTAGGATTTATTTCATTTAAGCGGCATTTAAGTGGTATGATCAGCACATAACTGATCTGAAATCGTACTTTCTGCTTTAGAAAAACGATTGTGCGAAATTTCTTATAAAACATTTTTAAAAATTTTAAGAAACTATTTTCGTAATATTTAAACTAATATATCTAGAAAAAAATGTAAATTTTGGCTCTTAGTAGGGGTTCCTATCCGAGCTCGAGTTTTTGATTCGAAGTCTGAAAATAAAAAATTTTTTGCAATTTTAGTTTAGTTTTTATCATTTTTTCAAAAATAATTTTTTCGTCCGTTGATCTTTCTGTTTACAAAACTGTTATACTCCTTAACATAGAAGCCTAAAAATTTACGTGTACAAATAGTTTTTAACTAGAAGAAAACTTTTATACCTGTAATCTTAAAGTCCTAAAAACGCTATTGCATTGAAACCACAATCATTGTATAAATTCGTCAAACGCAGATATGGCAAGATAGTAATATGCTTCTTCCACCGAATCACAGCATAGTTTAACATCGGGATAAAAGAATGGCGACTAAAATCAAATATTATCAAAAGCCCGTTTTTCTTTAAAATTATCTTATCATTTTTTTTTTAGGCGGCAAGTCTGGAAAAGTCTGAAATTTAGACAGTTAACAGTAACTTATTTATGTTAACTGTCGAGCTTAACTTTATCTTAACCGTCGAATTTGATCATTATTATTAACGCTTGTTTAAAATTTTTTCTTTTGCTCATCCTAAATGTATGCAATAATTTGATATACATATTTAGGAATATGAATGAAGGTTTTTTTTTCTTACACCACTTGAAAGCACTAAGACAAGAGTCAAGCATCAGCTTTATAGGTTCATTGGAGAGGCGGTAGCCAGCTACAGTAATTTTCCTTAATATTAAATGTTATGTATTAAGTATAATTATTATAGTGACCTTAACCCGAGGCCGTTCAGTTAGAAGACCGGTGCTATAACGACGACACCATTGGGCAGACATGAATGAAAGTAGTTTCTGTAAATAATATAGTTTTTTTTTTTTATTAACATTTAACAGTATGTTACACTTGCTCAAAGGAAAAGAGCTGCTTTACCTGGCCTGGTTTAATTCAACTTTGTTTCGCAAAGATTTTTCAATATTAAGTTAAAATGTTTATATTAATGTCAAAGTAAAATTTATTATAATATGAGTTGAAAACAATAAGTACTTATTAACGAACTTAATTATCTGTTCAAAAGTAGAATTGATCTAGAATAGAAAAAAATATTCCATTCATTCAGTTTGCTTAACCATCTAAAAAATGTTTTTTCTTAACTTCTGATGCCATTTCATTACAAATACTATACGAGTATTAAAATAATGTCTTTTTTCACAATCTTTTAAGTATAACACAAGAAAAATTTGAAGAGCGCTTTCAACAGACGTAATTATGTTATTACGAATGTGTTCTCTGTATAACGTGTTTTTTTCATATTTGATGTAATTAAAACCACATAAAAAATCTAAACTCATAAATATATAAAAAATTACCTACTTACACATAATTATATGTTTTTTTTTCTATTGAACTGATAACAAAATGCGAGTACACACCCTAAATTTATAGGTTTTCATACAACAGTATTCACTTTATTATAAAATACGTTATGAGTAAAAAATTGTAAGTATAAATTCGTTTATGCTAACATAACATGTTTTTTGCATTTCATTTGTTATATCGAGTATGTACATAAATATGTATTGAAAATAAGAGGTTTGAGCTGGAAAAGCTCGAGATATACCAATTGCTATGGACATTTGTTTATAATTTAGCAGTTGGTAAGGTATATCTATTCCTTTTGTTGAAGTAAGTTACTTTACTTGAAAAAACTAATTCAAAAATAGTTTAAAAATTATTTGGTTTTTACTTCCATTACTTTAAATTTACACATGAGAAGACACACTCTCGTGTAAAACTTGTAAGAACAATTACAAAATTTGAAATAGAAGCGTAAAATAAAAGATTTCATATTCGATCTTGATTTGCTTTCGCTAAAACATAGAATGAGGTAGCATTTGTAGTTGTTAGTAAACAAGTTGAGTACGCTATTTAGACAGTTTGTAACAAATTTTAAAATACCTTGGTGTTTAAATATTATAATATAATGCGACTAGTCAGAAAGTGTAAGAAAAACTTATTTTGCAGGGTTCGTACTACAATTTAACATTGAGTAATTTAATACTAACAACTTTAAATTTAACTTCTTATTAAAATTATTATACAATTAAATTATAAAGAAATTCATCTGTAATAATATCGTATAGGGTATTATATCCTATAGGTATCCCCATAGGATACGATATCGTTTTATACATTACTTGGAATAGATTTTATAATGTTCTTTAAAAATTTTCTTAATAATAATGTGTGAGTATATAAACAAAATAGAGAAGAAAAATGTATACTTACATAGAGATACATAAATAGATTTCATAGAAAATATTCGATTATTATAGTATTTTTTTTTAAGAAAAAAAATGGAGCAATATAATAATATACACATAATAACAAAACAGTTTTCCATATCAAATCATTAGGATCTTAATGATCCAACCAAAACGACCTGAAGGCAGGTAAGAACGCAAATGAGATAAAAATTGCAATAAAATATTTTCTTATTCTGTTTGTTTTTCTTCTTTTTTCTAATTTTTACCTATTTTTATAAAAAATAAACAAGTTTCAAAAATTTTTATATATGTACATACATACACATAAACATTGTATATATCTCTAATATAATGTTATACTGTAAAAGCTAAGAAAATATATATACATATATGTATACATGTACAAATAAATGAAAAGAAAAGCATTAGAAATAAAGTACCTGTATAACAACAAAAAATTTAACAAAATGGCGTATTTTCTTATGTAATATTATTTCCATTTTTATTTGATATTAGCAATATTTTTTTTTTTTATTTTCTCTAAGGTATTCTATATAGCTTTAAAATTCTAATAATAGTAATCATTATAGAGATTTTTTCGTTTTGTAAAATTAAGTTTATAATATTTTCGAAAATAAAGATTAGAGAACAAAGTTAAATGGGGTAGGTGTGATTTACATTGAAATTTTAATAAAATATTTTTTTTAGTTTTTTATTTATGGGGAATTCAAAAATAAAAAAATTCGATCACATGTCTTTTTATAATCCGAATTATAACTTAAGCTAGATAAAATTTAATTCATTAAAAATGTAGGTAATCAATAAAATTAATTGCATTTAAATTTTAAGGAGAGAATTCCTGTGATTGATTTTTCTTATAAACAAGTTCCTTGCTTCTAATTAGTAAATTTCTAACTCATATGCAAATGCATTTCGAGTAGATAATTTTGTTGAAGCTCATAATTTATTTCTGAAAATGATTTTTAATTTTCGACTGTAATAATGAATTTAATAATTTTATATTAGAACAATTTTATATAATATTAAAAAACGTTTTAAATAAAAAATAAAGCAATTATTATAGGAATTATACTAAGATTGGGTCAAAACTTCAAGCACATCTCCCTTCAATAGATGAAAATATTGATATTACTTTTATTAATAACTATATTGTGCAGAAAATTTTTTGAAATGGTTGCACACATTTAGGATCATTGAAATGGTTCAAATGGTTCAAAAAACAAAAAAATTAAGTGTTAAGACAGTGTTCCCGTTAGCGTTAGTTTTTTTTTAAAATTTGGAAAATCTCGCAATTTTAGAAATATATGGCGTCGAAAATTTGAATTTTACAAATTCCGAGTGTAGGTCAAGATGAGAAAAAAATTTCTTCCAACGAAATGAACTATTTATTATGATCTAAAAGGTGCTTAAATTTAAGATTTTTACAACCTGAGATCTAGAAGAAAAACGACATCAAAAATTTGGAAAAAAAATGGATTTTAGGTAACAGTAAATTTTAACGGCCATTTTGTTTTTTAAAAGTTCAAGTATGATATGCCGCGGTAGAAGAAGCAAGCACCTATTTTTGTGTTTTTGGAAAATTGGAAAAATTCTTGGGGTTTCACTGCTATAAACAGTTAATATAGACAGATGAGGGATAGATGAGGTAGCTACTGATTTTCATTCAGGGAAATAATTTTCTAGTAGTGATCTTTGTATATATGAAATTTTGGCTTCCTATCTTCAAGAATGTGAAAGTTTTTTAAAAGAGTCCATGACGGACGGTCGGGCAGAGTGAAACTAATAATTCCTTTCTTTCAAAATTTTTATATATCCACTATCGCATAACGCAACAAAATAAACTGAAAATCAATAAAATATAAGTTACTGGAAGAGAAAAAGTTCTTAAAACAAAGATTTAAAAATTTGATTGATTTTAATATTGTAATTTTCAAATTATAAATAAAATTCATTCTTTCAAATTACTGAAAAGCACAATGAGATACTTGTATTTTAATTGTAATTGGCTTGACACATAAAATTAAAAATAGAAAATTAAAAGAGCATAATAAATAACTGCAGTACTCTCAAAGATCAACGAGATATAAATCGAAAAGTACCTATACTATTATCTTTCTCAAGTATGAAATGGAAGTGAGAGAAAATCAGAAAATACTCAAGAAGTCATGCGGCACTTTGAGAGGTCATAATTATATGTATGTACTTTTCTGAAATTTCTGTCATTGTCCTATGAAGCACTGATTTGTTAAATATTTTTCATAACAATTAATTATAACAACCACTACAGCTTCTAAAAAATACTTTCTAATTTTCTTTAGTAAAAGAATCAAAATTTCTTAATCCTAAAAACCTATCTGTGTTCCAAACAAGCTGAGTAATGTGGACATTCAAGGCTTGGCTAAAAAAATATTTATATGATTCACATAAATCGATATTTGAAAAATAAATTTCAATTAACAGAATTAAGGTTAAGACAAGATTATATTTATGAAAAGACAACAATATTACAAATAAAATGTGAGTTACTTTCAGAAAACGATGAACGTGCTGATTATATGATTTTGATTGAAGCATACAGTCAACATACACGTTTATGTAGAAAAAAACACCTAAACACAAAAAACCATTTTTTTATTATATAGATATACAAATCGATCAATATTGAAATATTAACGTGATTGTATTACTTAAGTACATAAGTAGAATGTTGTGTATATTAAAAAAACAACTATTCCTTAATATTAAAACACATTTTTTTTTTTAAATAATAATGATAATTATTATCATGATGATATTCCAAGCAGTCATCATAAAATTTAATGAAAAGTTATTAAGATTATTAACATTTAAAATTGTATACAGCGTTTATAACCATTCTATATTAATGATATTTTAATTAGGCTTTTAAAGTTCTATACATACACCAAAATTCTGAACAGAAATACAGAATAAAATAATGTAAATGTATGTATGTATGTACATATAATGTATATTTAGTAGATGAATTTAAATGTAAAATCAATATTAATTCAAAGAGATAAAATTGAAAAAGTTTATTATTAATAATGGAAAATTGAAATAAATTGCTATAAGTCATGGATTAATCTCGCATCGTGTATTAACATCGTGTGTAGGTAGGCAATTGAATATATGTATGTATAGAGTATCAGTATTGAATTCGTTTTTAAGTTCTCATATAAGATAATATGAATTTTGCTTAATTGCAAAATTGTGCTTAATGAGTTCTTCTTAAGAACATGTTGAATTATAATTTCGTGGTATGTTATTGAGCATTTTGTTATATATGCTAATTTTCAAAGGAGTCAAAGATAGTTCATATTACGGAAAATGATAGAACAAGAAACATAATATTAAACTCTTATTAGTGAAACAATTTTAAATTAATAAAATCACTATTTTACTGAGATTGAAAATTTCTATTTCAAATTAAATTAAGTTTAAAAATGAACTTCTTGAAAATAATTGATTTTTTCATAAAAATTCTAATTATAGAGTTAATAAATTAAAACAAAATTGAACGGAATTCGCTTTGAACTTGTAGTAATGTTAATCAACACTTTCATTGAAATCTTAATCAACAGTTTAATTTGAATCTTGTCAGTAAATACATTTCACTTTCAATCAAATTAATATGGTTAAATATTTTCTGAACTGAGTTTTGAAAAAACTCTTTCTTTATAAGTTCTTTAAAAGGAGTTTTTGTATTATTAGATAAAATATATAAAATTAGCATATGTTACTCTGTTACTGTTCTGCCAGCTAGATGTTTGTCTTGCAATTTACTTTTCACAGAATAATTTAATTAAACACTTAATAATTCTACAAAGTCTGTAATTTCTATACCATGATAATCTGTGATCTGTAATCTGTAATTTCTATAAAATAAATTTTGTAAAAAATGTTTTTTTCATTTCTAATTAACCAGCTATTATTATTATAACGACTCGTGCAATTCAGGCACAATATGAAGAAAATAACAACCCGGCGTTTTATAATATGTTATATATATTTAATTTTTGGCAAGTAGGTTTCACAAAATCGGTTGATAATTTGAGTTATTTCAGTTTTTAAAAAATTATCTCTGAAATTATTTGCCACCTTAAGCGAAACTCCCTGTATGACCTTTAATCCCAGGTGACAAATTAGCGGAACGGTGAAGTTGTAATCACAATTCTATTTCAAAAGAGAAACGCTGCTGTGTCCTATAATTATTTTGTTATAAAAAATTTTGTTTGAAGTATCATATTATTTGATTGCTTTCGGAAGTTTTTGGTACTGTCTCACGCTCTTCAAATGAATAATTACTGCAATAGATCAAAAATTTAATATGAAATTACAAAAGTATTTTTTTAATGAAAAATAAAGATTCATTGCAAATTCATTGCAAATATTTGGTAATATTATTTACCATACATTATAATCGATGGCTATGCAATGATAGTAAATTTTATCCTTATAACTAAAATATTAGCGTACATGGCTGTACCCGTACATTAAATACTAAAATGAATAATAATCTATAATAAAGTACATTTCACGTATGAATAATATATTCGTAGCATATTGTATTAGTTAAATATATACATATACATTTGAAAAGCATGCACATATTATATGATAAAATAAAATTAAACTGTCAGTGTACGAAAAATGTCACATATTTTTTTTTTACCTTCATAATGTCTACAATGACAAAGAATTCATTTTATTGGTATTTATTGCTACCCGATAGCTATACTCTATTGATATCTTCATACTATATGTAGAAAGAAAACGAGGAAAATTCGTTTTAATTATATGATGGTATATAAGTAGTATATGTAAAATTTAAAATATAGGGTACTGGTATTTACATCTGCATGTATATAGAAGTTATAAACTAAATATGAGAAATACAAACATGCAGTTCATAAGAGGATACTTAAATATTCATAAATATTGTGCATGAATATCGTTCAATTCTCATATATATATATCTAACCGTAATAAAATTCAAAATGTTATTATAACAACTCAGACCACAATTTAAAGAAAAAAAAAAGGACTTCTAATAAAAATTTCTAAATATAAAATTTTGTATTTTAAAGAGTTACAAAATGAAAAATGTACTTTTCCTCATTCGATTTTTCGATTTCAGAGTTGACATTTTAGGAGAAATGGGAACCGCGATAAAAATTCTATATGAATGATCAAATAGCTGTAATTTTAAAAATTTAAAAAACTTGAATAAAATTAAATAGAACAGCATTAACTTTTATAGAATACGAGATCGTATAAAGCTCATTAGCATAGGCTAAATTAACTTTACTTTTATTTAATAACACTTTATAACGAATATCAAACGAGTTTTACGTCAAAAAGGACATTTAAAAATTTTTTTTTTAAATCTCATTTTAAATAAAACAAATCGATAAAAATTAAAAATAGAATCAAAATAAAAGAAGAGAAACAAAAATCGCTCTAAAAAGTGAAAAATTTTTGTGACATGCAAGTGTATGAACCTAACTGACCCCCACTATATTTATATCAGTTTAGTAACAGTTTTAAAGCAATTCATCAAGTCTTTTTTTTTAATTTTATTTAAAGTGGGACACAAAAAAAAACTTTTTATTTTTTTTTTTCGTTGTTGCTATTTGTATGGTTGTGTGGGTTATAACATTGTTCATGCTTACGTAAAAAAAATTATTTGAATCAAAACAATGCCACTAATAAAGCACATTTTCCTTAATAAATTCAACTTTGTACAAAAATTTACTGTGTTTGCTCTATTACAATATCCTTGAAGTTTTGATGGCAAGTTTTAGTATTGTCGGCAAGATATTCATAATTCATTAAAATCTTTTAAAATGACAAAAGATGAATCAGAAATGCATTAGAAGAGATAGTAATTACGCTGAAATTATTCATTTAATTAAACACAGTATTTTTATATTGCATACTTTTTGGAGAACATTTTATTTGTAGTTTACTCATTTAATCGTATTTATCTAAATTACATGTACATAATAGTACCAGAAGAAACCCATGTTTTTTTAGCAAAACATAGAACCTTACAGGTATTAAACGGACACAGCGAAGTTGTAAGTGGTATTTATCAAAATATTTTAAAAATATGCTAAGAAAACATAATATGTATTATAGAATATAATTTTTTTTATTTTGTTAGTTTCTGCTCTAAATATTAAAAGTGCAGACAAAACTCAAGAATGTGGAAATAAAAAAAAAAGATATTTAGTGGTATAAAATTATATTGCATATAAATATAATGTATTCATTATACCTTCTATATTTCGTCCACGTGTTATATACAAACTTGTATGTAAACTCTTTGTAAGTATATGTGAATATCATAGAAAAGAAAATCTTATATCTTTGATGTATTTGTGTCTTTAATCTAGTTTTTGTTTTAATCACCCTGGACAAAGTTTATTTTAATTTAGTTCATTTTTCCTTTTCTTATATTAGGAAAAAATTTTTTTTATCAAGGCCAAAAAATTTTTTATTTTTTTGTGATACAATATTAGTGATAAAATATTAGCAGCTTCATATTAAAGAGAAATGTATAAACTGTTACCAATTCTTCCCTTATAGTGGAATACGTGTACATATAAGTAGAAGTAATTTATGGATGTGAGCTCCTCAATAATGAGGGACCCCGCCTAAACCATTATCGCCTCCTGACTGCCGGGGTAGGATATTCATGCAGAATATTTATGGCCGTCTCCACAAAAGGGAGTCCGATTTTCCCAGTTTGTGAAGGTAATATTTCACCGGAAAATGGCTCTGGAGAGAACTTCTTTGAGCAAGATGGAAATAACAGCTTCGCATGATGACACTCCCGTAGCCTCCCAGCGATGATTCTTTTCCTCCAAGTCTGCTCCTAATGGTAAACATTGACAGTCCACAAAAAGAAAGTCTATGGGGACAGACTGAAAGAAAGGGACCTCAGATTGCCTCTGTACCAACTCGTCAATGATCTCTTTGAAATTCATCCAAATCTACTTTTTACACTTCATCTAATCTAATACATATAGGCATAATCGTAAACTATGATTAAAATTCAAAATAATTTAATACTCAATTTGATTTTGCCATCAATTTTAAAATTATAAAATTTAATTTCATATTTCATTTAATTTCTACATGTCAACATAGTTTTTTTTTATCATAATTTTATTTATCCTTTCCATCAAATTTTGAATAATTTGCTCTACTTTTTCGAATAATATAAAATAACTCTTTCTTATTTAAATTTTTAATATAAAATTACCATATTTGTTTTCTGAAATAATCTTTAGAAAATTATTTTTTAAAAATAAATATAAATTTCTCTTAATATTTTATAAACAAAATTTCTTTTATTATATAGTAGTACATACACCTATATGTACATACATATATCACACACAGCAGTATATAAGAGAAACCGAAATCTTTCTAAGCTTTTATAACAATAAAAATGTAATATAAAATATTAAATCAAAATACCATTATTTTTGTCCTTAAAACGCGAGACTAAGGTAAATTTAAAATAAATAAAAACAGGATCACACATACATATATGTACATACACAACAGAAACGCTACATAACGAAAGGGTTAAAAAAAGATGAAAATGCAAATAAAATCGTTAATAAAAAAAAAATCAATTTATTTTTGTCTCCTCACATTTTAAGAAGTTCAACTTGAATTCCTAAAATATTCGCGCAACTAAAGAAATGTACACATTATTTATTAACAAATTCAAGTTTATGAAATTATTGTGTGTCTATATTTTGGGTTGTGTCAATGTGTTTTTTTAGTATAACAATTTTAAAATATGATATAAAAATTTTATATTTTTTTGGCATCGAAAATTAATGTTCTAATTTTGCGATGTTGAATTATTTTTAGTTGAATTTAATTTTTTTACCCCGACTACATGTTAAAACTAAACGAAATTTGAATAAAGCTACATGGCTACTTCAAAATTTTTTGTTGATTTTCGATTCTATTGTCGATTCTATTGTATTGAATTTTATATAAAATAAAGGAATCGAAAATAATTATTTATTGCAAATTCATTTTTTTTATAAAACAATTTCAACAGGGCAGTTACTTTTACTTATAATTTAAATTCGGGGCATTACGAGTGTTCATTGATTCTTTCAACAAGTAATCAAGTCTAATAATAAACCTTGTGTTTTAAATTACTAATACAACATCATAGTTGTGAAATTAATAAGTAATGTGCCTATTACACAAATAATATTAACTTAATGGAAATTTTTTCATACAAGTTTCTTCTTGCATGTAGCGTTTCAGTATAAAACAACGTGAAGAACATTTCGTCGGCAATTTCGTCATACCTCTGTAGCTCAGGTATAGAGCGTCCGCCTAGAAAGTGGTAGGTCACTAGTTCGAGTTCAGTTCGGGGAGAAAAATTTTTTAATTTTTCTGACTTTAACTTGTCCCTTTGATTACGTCATCCTTGTGTCTTATTGTACTCAAAAATCTTTAAAGAAAATTTGTAAAAAATGAAGAATTTCTTAAATCCGTTCAGAATCCCGTAAAATTTATTATGAATTTTTCCTCATCACAAACTCAAAATTTTCATGCTGAATTATTTTCAAAATTGGAAATTATACGCATAATGAATTACTCAATATTTTGTTTAAAATTTTACTTTTTTTTATATAATAAAAAAAATCCAACTTTTATTATAAAATTAAAAAATGTTTTATCTCATGTTCATTTTATATTTCAAATTTATTATATCCTGAACCTTTGTGGAGAGTATATTAATTTTGGAATAAAGTTTGTAATCAATTGAAGGCGTCATCGCTAATATGGACATGTACATATATTTTTGCTCAGCGTAAAATTTAGCGTTGATATATACACGTCCGTTTTTCCGCCCGTCCGATCGCACGATAACTTAATAACGACAGAAAGAAGTGCATCAAACTTTTACAAACTGTTTCTTTTCTACAAAGAACGGTTATTGCAACTGACATGATTCGAACAACGGGATCACGTAGTTGCCATATACAACTAAAAGAGATAATTTTAAATATTTCAAAAACTAAGATATTAATATAAAATTTTGTAAACGGGTGTTTAATTATATTATTCTACATATATTCTTTTAAATGCAATGGCTGCACTGGTTCCGCTTGCTGCAATACAAATAATGAAGCTAGTTGAATAAAATTTAACAGTCGTGCGTCTTATTCGAGCCCAGATATATCTCTCAAGTTTTTGTGAAATACTTGACACTTTCTGGTAGTTGGCAAAAGCTAATTTTAAGTGTTCGACAAATTAATAAAATTCAATTTATTAAATGTGGTAATCATGTGCCCAAGCTCAGATATATTTATGAAGTTTTTATAGAATGGATTGGGAGAATCGAATTACTTCCATAAAATCATTAAAGCTAATTTTAAATATTTCAAAACAAGTTTTTACACTTAGATTGTCAATATGCCGGGGATAATTTAGTCGGTTTACTTCGACTGAAACGTTCTTACTCGTTTATGAGGTCATATAGGTACCTTACTATATTTAAGGAATTTAACAACATTCCATATTTATTCCCAAAAAAAGTATTCAATATTACAAATAATGAAAAGACCTGAAATAATTGAAACAGAAATTGAAATGACTATGAGAATTATCATTTAAGTTTAAGCATTCACAATTTTTGGGTTAAATCTTACAAGTGATCCCAATATTAAAAATCAAATTCAAAAAGTATACCAGCAATTTAAAAAATTTCAAACTTGAAAAAAATACAATAATTTTTATAAATCAAATTTTTTTAAATTTAATTTTTTTCCCATATTTGAGAATATTTGTTAAATGATATTTACGCATACTTACATAACTACATCAATTTTAATAAAATTGTGTATTTTTTTCATCATTATTATTATTCCTTTACTTCTAATACTAATTTTATTCGTATTTAATTTTTAGCCATTCTCAACTTACGTAATAATATTTTCTACATTCTAGTATCCTTATTCTCTTATATGTATGAGAATTTAATAAAGATCGAAATTTTATTATCGAAGTTTTTCAAATATATTATAATCAAATAATAAAAATAAAGAAAATACAAAGGAAAAAAAAATATGTATGTGAAAATTTAAAACAAAACCAGGACTAAATAGAAAATTCTTTTCCTCAATACACAAATGTACTTTGTTGTATTGTGTTTTTTGTGTTGTTATTTTTTTCTATATTTTGTTCACTTCTTTTCCTAATAATATAAAGTCTAGATATTTTCGATTTTAAGTGACTAAATTTGATTTCAATATAAAAGAAAAATATAACGAAGTAAAACTACTACAAATAATGCTGTACTTTTTTATTCTATATATTCCTGAACAAACAATGAACTCTTGGGTACTTTATACTTAAAACTTAACTTAACAAGGACTGAATAGAGTTATAACTAAAAAATATATTTCAAATATGAACACACATGTACTTTGTATATGTAAATAAAATATATAAAATATTTTTATCGATTTTTGTCTTTAACCATTCCTTTACAAAAAAAAAAAAAACAGTCCTTTCTATACTATTTTTCCAAGTCTCAAAATACGAAAGTTTCTTCTCTTCATACCGAATAAAAGAACAAAAATAACTAGTACTGCACAATAAAGAACAAAATCCAAAGCATAAACAATTGATTGTAATCAAAGTAGTTATAGAAAACATGTTAGCGGCGAATTATATAAAAAAAGTGTGTTGCAATAAAATTTTTATAACTAATGACAACAAAATCAAACATTTCATGGAAGTATGAAAGCATTTCATACAAGTTTTAAATTGCTTGTTTTTATTTCGGTTCATCTAGAGCTTACAGTTTTAAAACTAAACAATCAAAACTATTTCAGTCGATTTCAACCGGTTGATTTAGCATAAATTTTTTTTTGAAATATTTTAAACTAGCTCCAATCAGAAATTCTGAGAAATACTCGAGCTGAAATTGGACACATCGCTGCCAAATTTTTATTCAGCTAACTTAGCAATTTTATTTAATATTATTTAATTTAATTTGTTTTTAATATTACAAGGACGTCTTTGGCAAAGAAAAAATTCCGGAAACTTTAGTGGCGTTGCCTTTTTCGTTTTTGTATATTATTTATTATATAATTAAATGTTATATGTTTGCATCGCAAATGGATTCGTTGAGCAATTATTTACGCCATTTAATAAAACTTATCAACCTTAAATCTGTTTGCTATCAAGTAGAACGAAAACTAGGGTTGAGATTAAAGTTAATGTTTCAACATGTATTTTTTTTTAATGTTATAGTAAGCAAATAGACTTAGCAAATAGACTTATTTTCATAAATGTTTTATTGTATTAATCAAAAATATTTTATGGATAATCGAACTAACTTACTGTTAATTGACATAGAATTTTACCATTCCATAATCCTCTTTATCTTTTGTATAATCAAAATTTTATTAAAAAACTTGTCAGAAAGCTTTCTTTTGTATTAGCAGAAGTTCATCGGTTTTTTCATTTGTCAAATTCATCTTTCATTCCTTCAAACTTGTCTTTCATACATGTTTAATTAAATGTATTTAAAATAAAAATTCTTAACGTTTTGTACTTAAAATGAAAAGGTTTGCCATTACTATTTTCCTTAAACTACTTATAGAATATTATAATAAGGTAAAACGTATACCAGGAGAGGAAGTAAGACAAAGACAGCAAACAAATTTCAGGATAAAATGAAAAGAAATGTACTTGTACGGAACTCGAAGTTCGAAAATAACACATATTTTCTTCTTTTTCATTTTTCTATACTTTTTAACTATACTTTTATTTTTCTATTTCTTTATTTTATTTCTCTATGTAGTTTAACTCTTATTTTTATAAAAAAAAACTAAACTAAATTCAAAATAATAAAAACGAAAATAGTTATTTTTTTTATTCTCCTTCTTTCCTTTTCACTTCCTGAATTTAAGTATGTTTTCAATCATATACTTCCATGTTATGCTAGTAAATATGCACGTACGTATGTTAATAATTATATTTATCTACATCCCTACACTTACATTACTACATATTGTTATAATATATTTTGTATTCGTCCCTGGTCGGTTTACTTTCATACAAAATTATTTTTTATATATTCGAGTACCGACATGTACTAGAATGGGACATACATACATTCTTGTATTTAAGGCAAATCTTGCTTACACCTTAAATTTCCTTCCTATCCTTTTTAGTATGTTCCTTTTGTTATTCAAAAAACATAGAAAAATAAAAAATTTTTTTTTACAAAAATGCAAACCAAAAAAAAAAACGTTAAGTATGGAACTTTTACAATGCGCTATTCTTATGCAACTTTTTATTTTTCTCTGCAATCTATTTTCATTTACAGTTGTTATATCTAGTATATTCACACATATAATTTAAAGATGTTCATATTATATACCTGAATACGAGTACATGGTAGAGACTAGTATGATATTGAAAACACCACTATACCCGTATATAGTAACAATGAATGCACCCACTTCTATGGATAACTACAATCCACTTACAATTTCAAAAGTATAGAAGAAGAAATAGAAAAAGAAAACTCTTTTTCTTGCTCCTTTAAAAGCCAAAAGAGAAAAAAATTCTAATAAACAAAAACA
Source organism: Condylostylus longicornis (assembly GCF_029603195.1). NCBI lineage: Eukaryota > Metazoa > Arthropoda > Insecta > Diptera > Dolichopodidae > Condylostylus > Condylostylus longicornis. Next base: position 11,937,926 of record NW_026577973.1, on the reverse strand, counting down.
AAAAGGAAAAAATTATATAAAAAAAAAAGGAATGAATAAATATGCAGAAGCGTGACGAAGTTACTTGATTTAAAATGCAAAACTCATAAGGTATAAGAAAAATGAAAATTACACACATAGCATATGTAAAATTTTAACTTCATACATTTATATGCATAATAATAGTGAAGGAACTTTCAATAAACTATAAACTTAAATAAAAACTCTAGTTATATTAAAACCAAATGTATAGACATAAAGGAACACATACGTATGAACCAGTTATTCTGACGTAAATGAATATTAAATTGATAGCTTTGATATATGAAAAAAAAATATATTCGCGGTTTTTTACTTCGCCACATTAATTTTTATATATAAAGAAAAAATAAAATTTTAATCGCTTAGGCTATAAATTGAGCTGTTAATAAAAATGTACCTATTTTTTTCTTAATTTTAAAATTTAATTTAACAAAATTTTGCACTTAAAGTGTACAGCATGTTTTGTTAAATTTTCTGTTGCTTATTTATATGTGAACACACAAATTAAAAATTTTACTTTGAAAACATTGCAAAAACAAAATGAATACTTTATGTGGCCACCTTAGTTTAATTTTAAATTTATTTACTTTTTATGAAAACTACCTTAAAACATTTTCAAGAATGCAATTGGATTTCGTTGAATTTGGATTTAGGTTGAGTTCTAGTACATTTTAAGCTAGACTAATATCAAATCCGGATTGTACTCTTTCTTTTAAAATTTATCTGAGAAAAAAGAAGTTTATTATCTTAAAATTCTCATAACAGCTAATTATTCTCGTTTTCTTTTTTGTTTGCTCTTTTACTTATTTACTTCTACAAGAAAAGCGAAAGTAGAGAGAATTGCACTTCATCATCAATGTTGCCACTTTGCCTCAAGTCGGCCAGACATTGTCTATTGTACTTGTTTAAAATAATTTTGTCTTTATGGCTCATTTTTTCGCAATTAGTTATATTTGGCTCATTTTTTGAATCTTGAAAAAACCATTAGTTTTTCTCTTTTTTCTAAATATTTTTTATAAAATTTGATTACTTGAACCTGACAAGACCATACAATTAAGTTATAAAATTGTGTATAATGTACTTAGTATTGAGGGTTAATAATTATTATCGTATTATAGTGATAGCCCATTTCCATATTGGATTATAGTTTTACTTGTGAAATACCGAAAATGTTTTACAAGTTTTGACGTCGACATTATGTTGTTATTTCTGTTGTAATTTTTTGCTAAAGATTTCATTTCGAATTTTACATCAATTATCAATTTTGACAATTTTTGCTTAAATTTGGCTCTTTTTTTTGGAAAATTTGGTGCATTAATTTTTTCATGAGTGGCAACCGTGTTTATAATACTGGTGCACACTTTCATTTGAACTTATACGAAATTTTAAATGTACCGTTTTTCGAACAGGTTGCCCCATTTATAATATAGCTCTTAATAGAAAAATGCAGTGTTATATTAATATTATATTCTGAAACTTTATTACATGAATATTATGGAGCTACATTTATGATTATACAACCATAAGATGTTAAAGAATTTCAATTAATTTGCTTAGAAATAGCATAAGTTAAAATAATATTCTCATAGCATAAGCTAAACATGTTTATGCAAATTGTTATGTATTGTCGTACCCCAAAAAACTTGTAAGATGTTGTTATATTAGAAAAGTACGAGTTAGTTCTTAAATCGAGCTTAAAAAAATTACATTACTCATTGACAGGTCACCAATATTACAATTTCTATACACAAATAATTCTATAAAACTGAGATGCATAATTAAAAATTTCACATCACCAGAATATTTTGTATTTTCATATTAAATGTAGTTTTTAAATTAAAAATTTATTGAATTTATTCAGTTTAATTGATCAACAGATTCCTTTTATGCCAATTATTTTCATATGTACATTTAGGTGAATTAATATCCAACTTAATAATAATTTGACTGAGAAATTTCCAGTTTGTTTTTCGAGCAAACATTGTTCCTACAACTTTGTGTAAGTTTGTGTTTAACTCCAGTGTTGCTGCAATTTTTCAAAATTTTAAAGTTATAGTTGTATGTCATTGAATTTTCATTGTATTAAGCGATATTGTCTTTTAAGAATTTAAATGAAATATTTTCATTATAATAATGATGAATTGTTATTATTCTATAAGAACTTTTTATAAATACAACGCTGTAGTATAATATTATATTTCTAAATGAATTTTAGTAGGAGCTTATATTGAATTAAATTTTACATTTTCAAAGTATCCTGGATATTAGTCTATATTAATCATTCTTAAGCCTACAAAAAAAGTGTTCACTTTCTGATGTAGGTCTTTTGTTAGTCCAGAAACGTTAAATTTTAGTGTTTCAGAGGATTATTTAATAAATGTATCATATTCTGACCGGAACAGATTTTGCTTCACAGATAATCTGGAAAAGAGGTCATTATAACCGTACGAACGTATATTCGAAGGGTATACTAAATTTGCCTTACCGTTTGTAACCCTAAGAAATAACGGTGTTAGATATAGACTCAAGTGTATGTTTTTGATCAGCGTCAAATTCTGAGTTGATTTAGCTTTGTCTGTCCGTCCGTTCGTCCGAACAATAACTCAAAAACTAATTGAGCTAAGTTCACCAAATTTTCACAAATGATTTATTGTAGTAAGTGCCAGAACCCTATTTAAATTGGACATGATCGGGGTACCGGTTCGGGTAGCTGCCATACAACTTCAAAATTTATTTGGCTATATCTCAGAAACAATAAAAGCTGCGGTATTGAAATTTCACACAAACGAATATATTAGTAGGGCCAATGTGTCTAATAAAAGTCGTTGAAATTACTTGGCTCCTTCTGGTACCTGCCATGCAACTTCAAAAGTTATTTGGCTATATCTCAGAAACTATAAAAGCTGTGAAGATTGAGATTTCACACAAGTGAATATATTAGTAGGGCCGATGTGCTTGATAAATTCGCTAAAATTTCTTGGCTCTTTCTGGCAGCTGCCATTTAACTTCAATAGTAGTTTGGCACACACAGTATTTTGAAAAACACTTTGTACTGAAATTTTACATAAATTAATATGGTAATACGGCAACTTAAAGTTCTGGCACATTAGTTATTCGCACATAGGATAACAAATTCGTACGGGTATCACAGAGTTGACAAGGTCAACTCTATTTTTTTTCTCGTTTTACTTAATATTATTGAAAATATACCTACGTTACCACCAATTAGCTGTAAATATTTAGTAGGAAAAAAATGTTGAACTTTTGATTAAAATCATTTCAGATTATTAAATGAAACATCCTATTATATTTTTATTGTAATAAGTGAAAATAAAAAACTTGTTTATTTACAAATTGTTTGAATCAATATGCAATTAATTAAACAAAAAATAAAATTCAACTGCAGTTTTCAATACACACAAAAGCATTAATTCAATTTTGTAATTTTTATTATATAAGAGAAAAATAAAGCAAAAATTTTTTTATTTTGCGGTTTTCGTATAGCAAAATGATGAAAAAAAAGGATACTCATTTCATTGCTTATTCATGAATTATTTCTCATTGCAGCTTTTTATTTTTTCTCAATTCACTATATTGATACATGTGAAAATTCAGAATTTTTATATTCGAAGTAAAGTTAAAAATAAATTTCATAAATTTATTTCATTTGATTTAATAAAATTGCCTTCATAGTTTTCATTTATTAATTTATTGAATGCTTTTTTCCTAGAAAAAAAAAGTTCTTAATTGTGAGCTCTTAAATGGTATACGAAGGCTTTTCATAAAATATTTTCTTTAAATTTTTGCTTCTTCGAAAAATAATAATATATTTGTACTTTAATTAAAAATGAGTTTTTGGTTCTTGTAATAGAAACTGGATATTATATTGTTGAAAACTCATTGTGATTCGTGTAGGTTTTTGTGGTATTTCAATTATTTTGCACGATCTGCTTCGGTTTCTGGTTTTTCCGCAATTTGAATTATTTCTTGAATAATTCGATTCAAACTTAGTCACATTGAATATCGTTGAAATTGCTAGAAAGTGTTCTTATAGGTTCTTTTATAAGCATTAATTGCGCCAATTATTCCCTAAGTGAAGCGAATTAGTACGATTCATAGCATTTTTCTATTATATTTATTATATCTAACGGATTGATATGATTTATATAGCCTTTATAACATACTTATAAGAATTTTCTGAATATTTTCAATTTGATACTTAAATATATCCTTATACTCTTAAACTGGTTCCAAGTTAGTTTTTTCGCCCAAAATTAGTAAAACACACCAAATTTTCTAAAGCAAATTAAAATTTTAATAACAGTAAAAAAAGTATAACGTTTTCTAATATTAAACTTTAAAATGTCAGGTCCCAATAATTAAACGTACATTTGGAGCCATACATATATGTACACAACATATATGTAAGGCTCCAGAAACAAATTTCTTTTAAGTTAATAAAATTCCTGAATTAATTTTTAAATATTGTGGAAAACTTTTATTTTGAAAAAGTATCCTTATAAAATATTATACATGCATCCTATGGTCATGTATTACATAGAAGTTGTATATGTACTTAATTATGAAATTCCATTAAATATAAGTAATTTATTGCAGACGATTGACTTAATATAATTATTTCGTAATTAAGATAATTAAATTTAATAGTCTCAAAGATTTTAATTTATTTATTATTATTATTATTTTTTTTATTTGCAATTTATGGATTTATATAATTATATGAAACCGAAATGAAATTTATTAGACACTAATAAAACACTTAATAAATTTTATATTAGTGTACATACATTGTTGTATATACAGGCATCAAAGGCGATTGACCACGTAATAAGTTTCGAGGATGAACTCATTATGAAAAAATAATTTAATATACTCTTGTATATTTTGTATAGATAAGATAATAATAAAATAAGTATTTCAATATAATGATTGCAGAATAAAAGGATACCAAATATTTTTAAGACACACTTATTTTGCCGTAGTTAAATTTAACTTTCGAAACCAATTTTTTACGGACACAATAAGGAAGGTGGTGTGCTGCCACAAAATTTCATATGTCGTGTTTTTGGTAGAAATGCATTTTTCCGTGGTAGGGAAACGTAAATAAGCTATTTTAAGATAGATCTGTAGGTCTGTCAGTGCAGATTAGAATTGCAATTTCTGCTGAACCGATTTGAATGAAATTTTATATATGACATAACCAAGTCACGGCTTGATCTAGTTTTCTGATATGTCAGGTTTTGAGAACTGGGTCTTTACTACAGGCCGATTTCACATTTTTGGGCATTTTTAAGAAAATGTAGTACCAGATTTTCTTCAAATTTTCTATATAAGTTTCGTTTTATAGTGCGTCTAATAGTATTTTTGGGCAAACAAATAAAAATAATCAACCAATTTCTTTGAAACTTAACGTGTAAATTTAAAAAATTTGGGTGTTAAAATAATGAACTTATAAATTTTTTGGGAATATCAGGGCTTGGAAACAAAATCAGGAGCCGAATTTACGTTTTATATCATATATTCTATGGAACTAATTGACGGAATTTCTTTAAATTTAATATTTGAGTTCTGTTTGCTACCGCAAATAATTGACAAACTTTTCTCGGGAATTTGAGTTGCATAAAGTAAGCCTCTACTTAATTTACATTTTTCTATGTATATTGTATATCAGAGACGAGTAATATATTTCAATTTTTTAATTTTTCAAAGTCTGGTATTGAGCCTCAAATAAATTCTAATATCTACAACGGTGCTATGCTATTTGAATTTTATAAGATTAAATAAATAAAATTAGCAGAATATTATTTATTATTATAGCTAAACTACAAAAGAAATTTATTAAAATTTGTCATGTAGTTTTCAATTGTAACTGAATAACACCACTTGGAACCATTAAAACTCGTCACTGATACATTCATTGTATCTGCATCGATTGAACTACACCTCATAAGATAAAATTTATATAATATAAATTTCCTTTAAAAAAGAAACTATTATGTACTTGAAGATGAATGTGTGAATATACATACGTTATTTATATTTTTTTTACGTTTATGTTAGCAAAATATTGTAATAAATTTAATATTGGATATAATATAACTAAGTATTTTTATTATTATGTGTGTCTTACAAAATAACAATATAAAAATACAATACTTGTATTTCTTGGCTTTTAAACATTGTTAAATCATAACGATTTTCCGGTAACGATGTAATCTTTCAATAAAGATTTAGTAATATCCTTTCAGAGATTTTTTTTTTATTTAATATGGCTATAAAATCAAATATATTTTATAAAAATACAATTGACCATATACAAACATATGCACATATGTATATTTATATAATTATACTCATACAATTAAATTATATAAGTATTCAGAATATTTGCTTGGACATGTGTTATGTGTGTATGTACATATTTGTTTTACACTTATAAAATAATATACTCATAGATATAACGTATACGTATGTATGTATGAAACTATTAAAAATATATTCTCATAAAGTGCCATTAAGTATATTTTTAAAATATTTAGAAAATAAAATGTACTTATGCACCTCAATATGCTTTTATTGTCTGTCATTGTTAAGCGAATTTCAACCTATGTGAGAACATAAAAATTGTATGCGAATAAGTTTTTGACTGTTGTCAACTAACTTGTATTTATAGGAATCTGGAATATAAAGGTTCTAGGTTCTAGCCGCTCATAATTAAAACTTTCCGATTTTTCGTTATTCTGTACTAAATTTCATGGATTTTATTTGAAGAGAATTGATTGGTGCTTATTTTTCTTCCGTCAAACAAAATTCACGAATGAAAATTACACATAAAACTTCGATGGAATTTTAATTAAACAAAATTCATAAACAATGTTTGATATGTGAATGCTGACTAATATCTAAAAAGTGTATGAGAAAACTATAGAATTCACAAAAAAGTTTTAAAATTAAGGAAACATTTCTTTTATTTCGTAAAATACGCGCTTTATCTTTGCTTAAAATATTTCGGTTTTGCTATTATATTTACTAAATCATGCGCAATAAACGTACTTTATCAAAGCTATGGTTTTCTTCTTCAACTTTATTCAAAATGATTTAGCTCTCTAGAAAAATGTGTATATTGTGCAATACAAATAAATTGCCTTTTATGAATTAAATTGAATTTTTTCCTAATTTCAAAAATTTTTGAAAATTAAAGATTCGGAAAATTATCAATTAATTTCATAGGAAGAACTGAGTAAAGGTTCGAAGTTCCTTAAAAATCATAGAAAGAAATTTATTCGAAATGTTAGTTTTAATGAGCATAAGAGTGTTCCTTCCCTATATAAACTAATTTTTTTAGTTCCTACACATTTTATAAAATAATATCAAATTGTAGTTAAAAGAAAATGTCGTGTAGGAAAACTATATACATAATGGAAACTACTGACTAAAATTACTAACTTGCAATTTTTTTAGTGCTTTATTTCTTTTTCCATTTACGATCCAATATAATGAATAAGGGATTTCCAGCATCATAGAAAGTGAACATAGTAAATGTAGTGTATATACATTCTTATTGAATAAAACTGTTGCTTTATTTTCCTATTATTTTAATACAAGTGTATACATATAAAATGCATAAATGCATTGTATGTTTAAACTACGTATATACATACATATGTATATAATACATACATTTATGTGCAAGTTCATAGAAATTTATGGGTTTTTTTTCCAATACTAACTCTTTAACACTATTATATCGAATATAGATCGAATTAAATTCACTCATAGGAAATTTAAGGAAAAATGATAATAAAATAAAAATTTATTAATTTTTTTATACATTTTTAAGAATCTCTTTAAGTAATTTAAAATATTTTAATTGGATTTAATTGGAAAATAATTTTATAAGTTCACTAGTACGTGTATGTATAATTGTAACTCTTATATAATAATTTGAAATGTTTTAGTATTTAAATTAAACTAAATAAATTTATTTGAATTATAGGTATGTGAAAATGTAAATTGAAATTAAAATTGAATTAAAGGGAATTTGTAAAGAGGGTTTTTATGAGATTATCATAATTGTGATAATAATCTCATAAAAGTTATATTGTGAAAATAGCATTGGAAAGTGTTGTACATAATTTAATTAGTGAATATGAAATTAAAGGTGAATACTGTACCTTATGAACTTGAATAATTTGTCTTATAAATATTACGTGTAGGTGAAAGGCGCCATACGTTCGTACGGGTAAAAAAATAATACATCTGTAACATAAAAAATTTTTTAATTTTTGAAGCCTTAAATAAAAGCTTAAGCAGTTGGACAAAATTCTATTAAAAAAATTTTCAAGGTTTTAAAAATTTTTTACGAAATTATCTAGTTAGAAAAAACTGAAAAAATAAAACAAGGGAAAAATTTGGTTTTCCCTAAAGTTCGAATGCTTAGTATTTCAAAGGTATATAAAATACAGAATTAAGCAGCATGGCCTTCTTTAAGCCCGTTAGTAGGCCTTCTAGAAACTGTTTGTTTGAAGTTCCTATCTTTTTCAGAATAGAGGTTATAACCAAAAAAGCTTGCATAAGTAGAAATTTCGCGAAAATTCGTTAAAATCCCTTTATCTCGGAAACCCTTGAGATTTCGCCCCTATTCCGGCACAAAAGTTTTTTCAACTCTAACCAATGGTATACGTTATTGTATAACTTTTATAATCACCTCCATATGCCAGAATGTGGAAAACTTCAGTTCGAAATAGTATTAGAAACTGTCAATGAACAGAATTCTTGATTTTACGTAGCACAAACTAACCTTGATTTTAAAATATAAAATTTAAATAAAACGACGTTGAAAATATTTTGCTGCATTGCTATCAAATATTAAATAAATCAAAAAGAAATCTTAGAATTAAAAATTTTAAGGGTTCCGATAATTTAAGAGCTTTTTAAACAAAAACGAAACGAAAAATAACAATTTTATTTTTTTTTTTAGTAACAATCCACACCTTCAATATTTTTGGATAAGTACTTTTGCAATGTTTATGATCCAAAAACCTGTTAAATGATTTAAGTTAAAAAAAAATTGGTACGTAGAAGTTATAGAAAAATTAACTTTAGCAACCATTTTAAGTCTAGACGCAATAAAAGGCATAAAATTTAATTTTGTTAATAATTTTTTTTTATTTATTTTGTGCTCTTCTTGCATATTTTACTTTTTTTCTTGTTTAGTATTTACGATTATTACTTACCTAAAAATAAATTTATTTAATAAAATGTTGCATCACAATAACTTTGACTATATTAATAATAATTGAGAATATAAAAGAAAAGAAAATTTATGTGAGAGAAAAAATATTTGCGAGCATGACACACAACACTTAACAACTACAATCAAATCAAGAAAATCCTTTCATTTTTATGAAGTTTTTTTTGTATATAACATTTTTATTGTGTAATGAATTTCATTTCAAATTATTGTAAATATTGCATTATTTTATTATTATATTATTAAATAAACTGAATTTATATTGGAATTTTTTATTTTATTATGCAATTGAATAAATAAAATTCACATATTTCTCAAGTGTATACTTAATATTCTTATTTTTAATTTTATGATTTTTTTTGTTTTCTATTTTCAGGGTCTAATATTAAGGCTGCCATTGCAATATTAAATTGTATTTTAGCAAGACAATTATGTTTTGAAGATCCATCATGTTCGGCCATATTAGAAATTATTCCTCGTGTTTGTGGACCAATACCAGGTATGAGTTTTTATTATAAAAAAAAAATTTATTTTTATATTGATTATAAGTTTTATTATTTTAGTTTATAATTTTTATTTAGTACATATTCATTATAATTCTTAAGTTTAGTTCAAATTGATTTAGTTGTAAAAATATTAATTAATTTAATATTTAAACGAAATAATTTTATATATGTATGTAGGCGTATACATTTCTAATGAACAAAGTAATATATTCATACACTATATAAAGATTCAGGCAGACATGCAATTTTTAGTTTTGCAACTGTTTGTTTGCTTATTTTTATTCGATAGGTTTATATTCAAGCGCACCCACATACACCTGTATGATCGCATCATGAATGCATAAGCAATCAAACAGTTTGTAATTTTTTACAAACGAATTGCAATTGCTAAATAACGCAATCGATTTGAATAGACGCAATAATTTAACTGCTTAAACGACTTTAAAATCAAAACTGCAATTGCCAAACTAAAAATTAGCATGTCTGCCTGAGCCTTTAGTTGTAAAGCTTACATGTTTTATGAAAAGTCTTTCAAGTTTTAGGAAAATATGTGCCCAAAAAATTTTAATTTTATTTGACGGCACTCAATTAAAAATTCTCAACCTTATACATATATTCAGTGTATTCAAAATTTTAAATTATAGAATTAGAAAGTAATCAAACATTTCAAAAGAAAACCAGCGAGAACAAACAACATAATTAATTCTAAATATTTTTTTCACATTATGTAAGTTGCAGATTAATTATAACATAATGAATTTCATTTGAAAGTTCTAAAATTCGGTATAATTCCGAAATTCGGTATAATAACGGTCCAATCAAATTATTAAAATATATTAATTGCTATTCGTTGAGCTATACAATAAATCAAGCATCAGATTTAGGTAGCATTTTATGAGTTGACAAACTCCAGACCTGTAAAGTAAATACCGGAATGATAAGCACAATTTTATTGTTTGAAATCTTATAACAATTGATTGTTCACCTAAACTTTTTTAAAAATCATATTAGTTATTAACGCATATATTATAAATTATATTTATGTATGTATTTAAAAAAATTTCGAATTTAAATTTTAATGTTAAGTAAAATGATAATAAAATTCTTATACATAAAATTGTAATTTTCCATGTTTAATTCTAATTATGTCAGAATTTTAGTTTACTCATTAAATTTATACTTTTGATCCTTATAAGTTTTTTATTTCTTTCGTTCTTTCTTTAATTACAATTATATTATACTCGTAGAGTTCATAAACTAAATCTCTATATTATATCTATAAAATTATATTTAAAAATAAATGTGAAAGTTTGTGTACTCGTATCGTGCTACAATTTAGTGTCATATTTCATTTTATATAAAAACTTAAGATATATAGAGATACTTGACCCCAATAATTATTTTTATTTTCATTTTTTTTTAATACTTATCTTATTTGATCAACAATGTTACATTTTTTTAGTCTTATGTAGATACTCACATACAAATAAGATTATGAACACATACATTTTTGTACATTCAATATGACCACACATTTTAACTACACCTGCCTTTAATTTTATTTTACTGTACTCTTTTACTCTTCTGTTTTTTTTATTTCTTTTATATTTTCATTACAATTATCATAATTTTACTTTTCGTTTTTATAAATCATCTATATGTAGGTATATAGTGTAGGTATTCGAAATTGCTTTTGTTTTCTCAACCATCATTAAAAATTCATAATTTCAAATAAAGATACTTGCAATAACAAATTAAAGACAAAGCTATAAAAAAAACTTCTCTTTTAAATTTACTTTAAAGTTATACAATTATTCTAAGAATACGTACAAATGGTGTACGTTCATATTATTACATACAAAGAAATGGAGTTTGTATTTAGAAAAACTTAACTAATAGAATAATCAGTCCAACTACATATAACAAGATATAAAAATCTGAATAATAATAAGATATTTATTTAGAATGCATTCAAGAATTTAAAGAAGAGAAAAAAAAATATTATGCGTTACCAGACTAGGTTGTTTTATTTAAAGTAGATTTATTTATGCTTGTGCATGTCTATTGAAAATGGAACAAATAAAGTGTTGGAGAAAAAAAAATAAAAGAAAACCTATACATGTAAGCACATACGACATACAAAAAAATTTGATGTAAACAGCACATAACCGACCGCAATGTGCATTATCTGGTTAATCGAAAGTTTTGCATACTATATGAAAATGAGTTTTAAATACTTCTTTCTAATTTTAAGAGCCGTTAGTATATTTCTAGTTAAAAAAATCTAGAACAACGTAAATGTATCTCTTAGTGGCGTTTTGTTTGTGCCATCCGAATTCCATGAAAAGCTCACCAATTGGTTTCAGTAACAACCAGAACTCAAATACTAAATTTTTAGTTCCCAAGTCCTGATACTCGTATATCCCAAAAGATGATTAATTGACATAGCCAAAAAAACTTACATATAAAATTTCACCAATTCAATTCGCAGACTGTCTGTCATCTCTTTAAGAAAAAATAATTTACACTTCCCTACCATAGAGAAGTGCGCTTCCAAGATATGCAAAATTTTGTTGCCATCACATATCCTCCCTTATTGTATACAATGCGATCGGTAATATAGCGCAAAATAAGGACATGATAAGTATATGTGTATCATAAATGAATAAATAAAATCCATAAAAGGATATTTATGCGAAATAAAACTCTTATTATGTACATATAGTATATAAAAACGAAATTTAATTTTTTTTAATTTTATTTTAGAAAAATGTAGACATATAATTTGGGTAAATTACATTTTTATAACTAAATATCGTGACAATTCATAAAATTTAAGATAATTTTCGTAATATATGAAAAGAAATATTAATTTTTTTGTTAAATCAGGAGTGTAGACAAAAATGTACACATAAATTTCAAATTTTCTTGTATAAGATGCTCAAATCACTTATATACAATGAAGAAATACATAATATTCTACAACATATGCTCATATTTTTGATTCTAAGATCCTAAGATTTTAAGCCCTAAGGCGTTTTTGTCAATTTTTACAAACTTTGTTTAAAAAATTTTATAAACTTGATACAAAATACATACATTTTGTATATACTTATGTATATATACTTTTTTGGAACACCTAAAGACACTTCTAAACTGAAAAGAAAAACAAGAATATAAAAATGTTATAAACAAATAAAGAAAATGTAAATTAGAAAGGGTCGTCACCTCTAGAAATAGAACACTTTCTTAAATAAATGAAAACAAATAAAATTGAAACAAAAAATTCTTTCTTTTCTCTTTTACATCACTAAATTTATTATAACATTGTATAATATTTTTAACTGAAACAATTTTTTTTTATTTTCAACTGAAACACCTATACACATACATGTATTTATATATATAAATACTCTGAATATAAAGATTTATTTTTGTATAAAAAAAAGTAGCAAGATTGAAAGAATAAAAATATCTTTTCAAGCTCTACGGATGGCGCAGGAATATTTTTATGCATTTATCTAAATAAATCATAATCCTTTAAAATTTTATTTATTATATTATATTATTATTCATATACGTACATACAATATGAATGTATAACAACTTCTCATGTATTTCTATTTTGATATTTTTAATCATACAAGTTTAAATCTCCTGTACCCTCATACATACATGCATAATATAGGTGCACAATGTACAAAGATACATAATTAATATTTTATAAAACTATGAGTTCAGAGTATTTGAATAATCTAGGATAAAATGAAGAAACTTCATCAGGATATTGTTTTAATCAAAATTTTTAAAAATATCTCATCTATGACATTTTTATGCATATAAAAAGTAAAATACTATTATGGCACTGAAATGTACAATACAACCATGCATACAAGAATACAAGAAATATTATTTAATTTTTCATTTCATTTTTAGAATTTTTATCAAAATAAAATTTTGAAAAATTTATGGAAAATTTATGAAATGAGAAGAAAATTTTGAAATAGAGCTTTTAAATTCGAAATTTTTATTTTAATTTTGTAATTTTAGAAATTAATTTCCTCCACATTAATATTGAAATCATGATAATTCTCTCATTAAAGAAATAAGATTTTAACAGACAAACCATAACGTTTAATTATGTAATATAGAAAACTTTTTTGCAGTCAACTCATATGGCACATATTAAGAATAAAGAAAAAGAAAATAAAGTAGAATTTAACCACAAATCATTCAAATATTAACTTTTAAATTTATTTGCACAATAACTAAATATACTTAACAAGTTTAAATGAAAATGAGTCTGAAAATTTTTTTTGTTTAAGTTTAATAACAATATTAAACTTAACGTATTTCATATCGGAAATTAGAAGTGATGAAAAGTAAGTATTAAAATTCAATTATGATAAAAATTATTCAAAGGAAACATTCCAAATTTAAGGCATTCCTAATAAACTCCTTCTTAACCTTTCGTACGTTGAGTAAACATTACCAATCATTAAAATGATGCCTAAAATCTTACATTGCTCAAATCAATCACTCAATGATTGAGTGACTTTTCAATAAACTACTTTCTTTAAAAAAATAAAGTAAAATAACAGTTCGCCTAAATATAGGCAATAAATTTTAAAAATATTTGCTATGAAAAAATGTATTTGGAAAACAAAAAAACAATTAAAAACTTCTATCATTTTAATAAAAAATTAAAAAAATAAATAAAATTAAACGTTTTTCAAGTAAGTTCAGTTCTCAAGTAACAAGATAATACTACAATATGCATGTGTATGCCATGGTATTACGAGTACAATTATTACACAAACCGTTATGTGAATCAGACCCCCATCTAAGTTTAGTCGGTTGGGTTTTTTAAAACTAAAAATTTTTAATTGTTGTTATAATAATGTAATGGTAAATAATGTGAAATATGGTACAATAATGTAAGAATAATGTTAGAATGTGAGAAGAACACTTGTCTCTTTTATAACGACGAATTGGTAGAAAAAATTATAAATCATTCTCATTTTTTTCCCAAATCTTAACAGTTACATCAAAAAGTGATATTGTCAAAAAAAACGGCTACAAAACAGTCCTTCCGAATATCAAAAAATTTCGAATAGCTGCTATGTTGCGTCACCTAAAAAACTCCCCATTAAAGTGTGCTATAAAGTGTATTCATATACAATATACATATATCTATGCACTAGTGTAGAGAATATCCTGAATACATTATATAATTCGGTATAGATTAAGTATAAAATATTTTTTAAAAATATTTTGTTGTTATTATAAGATGAAAATGTTAAATATTTTATACAACAACTCGAGCATATTATTACACCTATACCTTGTGCATTTTCCAAATTAAACTTGCATATGCTTACAAAATTTTTATGTACCTACCTATATATAAGGGTAAATATAAAATGTAATGGAATTTTATTTTGTCTTGTATTTTTTTTCTTGATTTTGTCCATACTCACCTAAGTTTGCAATGTATACATACTTTGATGTTAATAATATAATGATGAACTACTCTTTTTTCACTTTTTATATAATTATTTCGTTCATTTTTAATTTAAAATGTCAGTATCACACTTGACCTCGTTCAAAAGGGAAAAGAAAATGCCAGTTATAATTTATTAACATTTGCTATCTCATATGTATGTATGCAGATTACATGTACATTTATGTTATGAATATACCATTATTCATCTTACTTTGAAAGTGAAATTTAAAAGAGAACAATTTGAAGGAAACGTAATTGTTTTAAAAATATGAATTCACTTTTTTTTTTAATTAGTACGAAACAATTAAAAGGATCGTTACCGTCTGATACAATAAGTAATTTAAAATTTTAATAAAATATTTATAAATTACAAAAGAGAAAGTTACTTTTACAAAATTCGTAAAAGATTTTTATATACAAAGACATTGATAAGTTTTTGTTCTCAAAATTTAATAAAATTTTAATAAACTTCAAATAAAACATCCAGCAATTATAAAATAGTTGTATGTTTTTCTTATAATTTTTATAGTAATATTGTAAAAAGGATCCGAATAAAAAATGTAGGTATATTTGTATTTTTTCACATGTTTATGTAGCGTTTAACGTGCCATGAACTCTTCTATTTCTTCAACGGTTCTTGGAACAATGGAAAAGTTCTCAACATCATTTTCGCGTACTAAAACATCATCTTCAAGACGAACACCTCCAAAATTACGGAATTCTTCAAATTTTTCAACATTAATAAATTTATTTAAATTTTTATCTTCAATTGCTTTATTCATTAGAATTTCAATAAAATAACAGCCTGGTTCAATTGTTATATACATTCCCGCTTTAAGAATTCTGGCAAATCTTAATTTATCGAAACCAGGTTCAACAGGCCGTTCCGGTTGTCCAGCTAAATATCCACCAACATCATGTACATCAACACCAATCAAATGACCTAATCCATGTGGCATAAAAATGGCATGTAATCCACTTTTCATCATTTCATCAACATCACCTTTTAATACCCCACCTTCCTTAAGACGTTGCAAAATAGTTTTACATGCTAATCGGTGCATATCAACCCATGAAATACCATCACGGGCAGTTGACATAACTGCATTTCTAGCATCTAACACAGCATTATATATAAATTTTTGTTTTTCAGTAAATTTTCCATTTACCGGAAAACTACATGTTATATCAGATGAATAACCAGCATAATTCGCTCCCATATCAAATAAACACATATCGCCATCTTCAATTCTACGATTGTTTGGTGCATTAGCATGTCCATAATGTAAAGTTGCTGAATTAGCGCCAGAAGGACATATACATACATATGATGGATGTCTGCATCCACCATATTTATAACAATAATGCAAAAATTCACTTTCAGCTTCATATTCCATCATACCAGCTCTAATCATTTTCATTATACGTTTATGAGCATCACATGAAACTTTTGCTACATATCTTAAAACTTCCAATTCATCTGGAGATTTCAATACTCGACATTCAGCAATTATTGGATATAACATTTCCGAATTTACTTTGAATTTTTCGATTCCCGGGAATGAAGCTGGTTCACTTTGTAAACCAGAATCAGAATTTGTTCCAAATAATGTTAAAATAAGTGAAGTATTCATGGAATGAAAGAATTTTTCCATATTATCAGTATAATAGACTTCATCAACTTCATAATGTTTTTTAAAATCATCTAATGTATAAATTCGTCCTTGCCAAACAGCATATTCAGCTGGTAATCTTGGAACGAATAATGTTGATCGACCAGTTTTGGCATTAATTGCTCCATAACACTCTGGTTCTTTAACACCAAACATATACTGAAAATATGATTCTTGACGAAATATATATTTTTGATCAGTATCATTAAAACTAGTATTAGTGCCACCACGCAAAAATATGTATGCAAAATTATCTAGTGAGTTAATATTTTTAAATTTCTCTACAACACGATTTCTATTATCTTTAAACAGTTTCATGGGAACTGCTAATGTTCCGGAACCCATTTGATATACAGCACCAGTCATGATCGTTTTTATATATGATCTCCACACAAAATTACTAACTGAACTAAAGTAAAAACTTTCTAAAACTGAAATAAAACAGCATTTTTGGTGCCTATTTTATTAAATTTTTGAGAAATTTGAATTTTTGTTAATAAATTTTAGATTACGATAAGAGCGACTATAAATAATAACGCCAAATAATATTGATAAGTATTTTAAAGAAGAACAATAGAAATTTTCTAATCTAAAAACAATAAATGAATTTTTCGGTGAGTATATCGTAAAACAATTGAGTAAACGATAGCTTTATTGTAATCGATTCATAATTTTTGTGGGGTCGATTGAAAACTGTGCAAACAAAAGAAAATGTGAAATTAATTTGTTTATATAAGTATGTATGTGACCAGATATTTAAATATTTTGTTTTCTTTCTCTTTTTTGAGTTTATTTATGTTAAAGCTCAAAAACGATAATTTGAAGAGCTTTCAGAGTAGATCTCATCTGGTTTATAATTAATTAATTTTTAAGTACTTAATGTTGAGTTTTGTATTATTTAGGTTAAATGAATGAATTTTTATTTATAGACTACCATTGATATCATAAATATAGGTGAAATATACAAGACTATATTATTGACATAGATGACTGACATTTGCATTATGGGAATCCATATGTGACTTTGATATTTCATGAAATTAAAAAATTCGCCTGTAGTTACTATTTTTTTTTAATGAGAAGAATATGAAAAATACAGGCTAAGATATTTTAATTACCGTAACATTAAGGGTCAGCTTAAATATTTATGTTACAGACATCGAAACAGGCTGTGTAAGTCACTAAGCAAAAAACAATTTGCAATATTGAAATTTAATATTTTTATTGATTAAAGTTTTATTCATTTAATTTCTTTTCGTTAGAAATTCGAAATTTATTCGAATTAACCGTATTAACTACGTATATTATCGGATAGCTAACAATTCTCTAAAGTCCCGCATATCGCTTTCATTTCAACAAGAAAAGCTTTTGCCTAAAAATTATGTATCTAATATGCTAAAATAATTTGTTGCATTTCATTTAACTAATTTTAACCCACGACGGAACAATGCGTTACAAGAAATATTGTACTGAATGCTTTCACAAGAAAAAGCTTTGTTTTTACAGAAAATAATTTTCAATGCAACAAAAACATAAAAATTTAAATGAATGATATTGGCTGCTATCTCTTATTGTTATCTTTTTTTTCATCAAAACTACATGTGAGAAAAAGACAGCTAATATATACATATTATACTGCCTATAAAATACGCGTATTTGTTGGATGTAAATCGTATTGCACATAACGGTAAAAATCACATAACAGATTTTATAAACAAGTAAAATTATTTTTTTCTGTAATAAAAATGCTAAATTTTACGTATTACAAAATTTTATTCTTTTTCTGTATTACTATAACAAATACACAACCAAGTCCCCCCTGTTATATTATATTGCTGACATATTGTTTATAATAGGTAATTTTTATGCCTACATAATATGTATGTATATTTCTATCATGCTTATATCTCTATACAATCTCAATACATAATACCTCATTGTTTTTGTTTAAACAGTAAGCTTCCAAACCCTAAACAAATAAATTGAGTCACTTCGATACAACAACAATCATAACTGCGTAACAATTACACCTTATCTTATCTAACCATTACTATAAAATAAATTTTATTTTATTAATTTTTATTCTACAAAATAATTGCACTTGTCGCGATTGTACCTGTTCTCTTGGTTTGTTTCTTATATTCTCCTCCATATTTCTCTTTCAGCGCTTAAATCAAATGGCAAACAACTCGATAAGATAAGAATGCTCGTTTCTTTTACCTGCTATCTTATCTCTTTCATATTTATCGAAATTTAATAAGTCTTTTTTCAACAAAAATAATTTTGTTCAGATGTATTTCTGTATTTAAAACTTATAGTAGCTTCAAACATAACTTTAAATAAAAATTTTAATTAAAAGTTTTAATTATTAATTTTAATAAATTTACTATATTAAAAAATACCAAATTATAAGAAATACAAAAATTTTGAAACGAATTAAAAACAAAAATGGATTATCGAGATCAAAGATACCCAAATGAGGATAAATGGACTCATAATATAGGGTGTGTCAAATATACGCTATTCTGTTTTAATGTTTTATCATGGATAATTGGTGCTGTAATATTTGGTCTTACAATATGGATACGTGCTGGTTCGGGTTTCGACGAATGGGTTAATATATTAAAAATTTCAGAATATTATATTGGAATCTATTTATTATTGGCCACAGCTATAATTATAATGGCAATTTCATTTTTGGGTTGTGTTAGTGCTCTAATGGAAAGTGGATTTGCTCTTATGTTATTTATTGTATCACAAGTTGTTACATTCCTTTTAGTAACTGTTGGTTCAGCAGTTCTATTAGAATTTAGTACTGTTAATTCGAGTATACAACCATTGATTCGTGATACAATGAGATCTTTAATAATGAATTCAAGATATAAACCAGCTGGTGATACATTAAGAATGATACAGGAAAATGTTGGATGTTGTGGTGCTGATGGTCCTCGAGATTATCGACAATTACAACAACCATTACCAATGGAATGTCGTGACACAGTAACTGGAAATGCTTTTCAACATGGTTGTGTAGATGAATTAACATGGTTTTTAGAAGATAAATCTGTTTGGATTGTTGGCTTAGCAATGTGTGTAGCATTTTTAGCTGTAATACAAAGTGTATTAAGTTTATTACTAATTGAAATGGTCAAAAAAGAAGAAGAAGAAGCTAGTAATTATAGACGTTAAAAAAAAAATAATAATATAAAACATCTAGCATTATTCTTCGTATTAAGTCCATTTAATTATTTCTTCTTTTTTACAAAAGCTTCAAATTTAATATCATATAATATTAATCATTCGAAAAATTAAAGAAAACACAAAATTATAGAATTAAGGTGAGTTATGCTGCTTTTTTTTTTTAATTAAATACCTATAATTTTGATGAGTAATAGCAGAATTATGTTGTGTTCACAAATACTTAAATAAATTGATAACAGTGGGTTATAATTGAAATCAATAATTACACAAAAAACAAAATGGCCACGTGAAAAGTGATTTTTGTTACATATTCGTTTGAAATGTGAAATTTAAAAAAAAAATTAATAAAATTTTGTAACATATAGTTTTTTTGAATTAATTAATTAATATATTTATATATATGTAGGTTTTATTAAGGCTAATTTAAAAGAATTAAATTTTGTGATTCATAACATTCTGTTATTAACTTTATCAATTCAATTACACATTACAGTACTACCAACATAACACTTTGTTTATTAACTTTTTTTTTATTTTAGGCTTTTTATTCCGCACCTCTCACAATATTATTTTTTTCAATGTAACTTTTGGAAAGTGTTCATTATTTTGTGGAGAAAATGACAAAATTCGATGACTACTGATGAGAAAATGCCATGAAAATTATCGAAAATTTAAAAAAAGAAAATGCAGTACAATTTTTAATTAAAATGCAAGCAAAAATTACGACAATTTATTATTTTTTTTTAAATAATTATATTTTTAAATTTGTTCATTACTTTCGAAAGAAAATTTTCTATTAAAATAGTAAATAAAGTCATAATGTAGATTTTAGAACAAATTTGGTTTTTAATTAAAAATATTTTTGGAATGATGTTGTTAAAAAAATAACATTACATAATATTGACAAATTGAATAAGGTAACCTTTTTTTTCAAATTTAAAGTAATTTTAATATATTTGAGTTTATAATTCCAGAGATTTTCATAAATGCAATATGTTCATAAAATTCAACTGTGCTACTTACAAATAATTTTGTTATATTGTAATGATAATTCTTTTAGCATTGTTTTCGTGGGTGCACTTATCTTGCAACATTTGGTTTGTCAACAAAATATAGGATAGCTTTTACTGTTAAGTAGATGTAATATTTCGCGATGTATTTTTGAAAAGGTCTTTTATGATTAGAAAAGAATATTTCAACAGCAAAGTTATAAGGTTTACGTAATTTTCATTTATATGAAAATTTAATTGCTGTTAACGAAAAAAATTGGAGAATGATTGATAATTAAATTTATGTTTTTAAAAGAAGTAGGTTGTAATTACTCATTTTTTAAACTTAGTTCAGCTATGGCATTAGAAGAAACTTTAGGGTCAGTTTAAAAACAGATTTCTAAATCGAATTTTTAAACTATGGGTATTACTGTAGGCATATTTATCTATGTATGATTCCAAATATACCGATATTTTTTTACAGTATGATTTACCGATATCAATGGGAAGTTTTGAAAATTATTTTAACAAGGACACAACTATTGTATCTCAAAAAGATAGTTTTTCAGGAGAGCAAAAAAATTTTTCATTTTATTAGAAATAAGATGCGATAGTAAAATGAAAGACAAAATATTAGATTTTTCTTTTTTTACTTACCAGAAAAATGATAATTTATATTGGAAGTTGGCACACAATCGGGAAATAAATAACATTTTTGGTGTATTTATAATTGAAATAGAAGACACTCCACAAACTGGGTGCAATACTCGTTATGTCACTTTGCAATATACATTGTAAAATATTACAGTATGCTTATTATTGTAAGTATAAATACAAACCCATTTTTTTAATAAGTTGTAACTCTTTTTAAAAAACTTGTTGTTTTCTGATTGGTATTGTAACCTTTATAGCTAAAATGTAAATCACTTTAAAATAATGTTATGAAAGTTCTTCATGTACAAGCTTCTGCTATTGCAAATACAATATTTAAAAGCCTCTTGAACGACTTACAATAAAAGTCTCTTTATATTTGTGGAATTAAATCAAGGCTTATAGAAATTTATAGGAATACATTCGCATGATGAAAGAGCATTACAGAAGCAGGGGAAAACTTTTATCATAGTCTTTCAAGAAAAAGATTCCCCAATTTAAAAATTTATTTTTTATGAGATTTAAAAATATGCTCCTTCAAAGATATTATGAATGTGCTCCATGTAAGAATAACTGATGGAAATTTCTTCATACAACTGCAGAACAGTTAGATGAAGGAATCAAAGGACCGAGTCAAGGCAGAAAAATAAAATTTATTAAAAAATTTTTCTTCCTCGAACTGAACTCTTTGTTATAATTTAAATAATGAGCTCGATTTAAATGATGAGCTCGAAAAATGCCATAAACAATTAATAAACTTATTTAATTTCAAAACCTTATGTTAGACGAATGAAACTTCACAATTTACTGATCCCTTTTATACCAAAAAGGGTATGGAATTCTATAAAATTTCTCACGCTAATTTATATTTTAAAGATTATAAAAATTATATGGATTATTTTATTTTATGTGGTCTCGTTTCGCAAATTAAGATTTATAAAAACAAATAAGAAAAAAAGTGAATAAAAACAAAAAGTTATTCAAATTTTTATTACTTTTATTTACATACATTTTTTATATCTCCATTATTCCGTTTTATTTTCACTTTATTTAATATAAAAATAAAACATACTCGAAACGTATTTTTCGAAGGAAAACTTTTTTTTTCTGTTATACAAAAACTTTTTCGTTCTTGTTGATTTTTTTTTGTTTTTTTGAATTGTCATCTTATTTTACATCTCCTAGAACTATTTTATTATAATATATTCTTCATGTAATAATATGAAGACGACAATCACAGCAACAACATAAACTTTTTATAGTATTAAACAATTTATTTTATGAGTACACAGGTTGTAAGGATAAAGTTTTTTTTTTGTTATTGTTGTTTGTGTACATTTTTTTTTAGTTTTTGTTGTTTTTTGAACAATGTTTTTGTTAGTTATAGTTAGTTAGTTTGCTTTAATAATAAAACAAAATATTTAAACAAATATTTATTACCATTTGATATGAGTGACACATGTATACTATAGGAAGAAAATAATAGAAGATTAAAAATTCTAGTGAAAATTTTATTAAATTATTAACTTGGTGGATTATGGAGAATGAAACACCATAGAAATTAGAGAATTTTTTTGAAAAATGATAGTGTAGTTCAATTAATGTGATAATTAGAAACAGAAAAATATTAAACAATATATTGAAATAATGTGAAATTATTACCAAGAACTTACAAATTTAAGCATGTAGTGTTTTTGATAATTCAATCATAATTTGGCACTGGATATGTCCTATATTTTGACAATATAGTACTACACCTGCTGTCCAAGGAATGTGTTTGATAATGTGGTACTATTTTTACAGTTTGTTTTAAAACTACATTTTAAGATTCTCAAGATATACGCGCAATAACTCATAATTTTGATTTTACAGCTGCAGAAAACTATTTTGTACTTAAAAAAACAGTAATATAACAGGGATTTTTATGCTAATGTCGAATTTGCAGTTTTTGCTCTTACGTCTTTCTATTGTTTTAGTTATTTAAGTTCTAAGTTAGAAATGTGAAAGAATTACGGCATTATCAAAACCACCCATAATAATATCAAACTCTTAATATTAACAATTAATAATTTTAATTAAATTTCAATCTATATTTTTCATAATTTATACTGATCTTTAAAAAAATATTCATAATTTTTAATTAATTCTAACACATTAATTCTTTGGTCAAGTAAAATATTGTAATTTTGAAAAGCAAACTTAAAATAGCTTTAATTTATTTTATATAAGATTTTACATTGCATAAATTTGGGAATATTCGCAATTACCTCGCATGTTACCCGGATTGTTAAATGTTACCCGGATTAAAATTTTTTTTCTATACAGAATTTACTAAATAATTCGACTTTTCACCTACTTATTTGTAAATCTGCAATTATCAAAGCATAGCAATTTGTGTGGTAGTTATCAAAGATGAGTTCGACCCAAAATATAACTTGCAAGCGTAAAAAGAAGTTTCTGGTTTTAACATTTTATTCTTTAAGACAAGACAATGCGGGAAAAAGTATTACAATTCAAAATAGAAGTATTACAATCGTAATAAGATAAATAGAATTTAATGCAACTTAAAGTTTTAATGATTACAAATGGATAAATTTTAATGATTTTAGGAGTTTTAACATCATTGTACATAAGCCATATTTTATTGATTCAAAGTATGTTTTTCTTGTCACTTAAAAGTTTAGAGATTTCTTTTACATATACACAATTATGTGTATATATATTTAGTCATATCGAATATGTATGTAAGTATATCGTAATATATGTGATACCATACAGGAATGGTGTTCTTTCCATTACACAGAAATTCTTATTCATACAAAAAAAAAAGAAAGAAAAACTTTGTCTTTATAAAAATTGTGGGAAAAAAAAGAAATCAAATATTTTTCATTTTCGTTTTTTTTTTTTATTTTTTGATATTTTTTATGTATGAAGAAAAAGTTCCAATTCAATTGGCTAAAAATATGAAGGGGGAATTTTATAGGAATCATTTGAGACTTAATTGAGATGAAGAAAATTTGTTTTCGAGGTTTCTTTTTATTTACCCACTATATTATTATTGATAAAGGGAAAAGTTTTTAATCTAATCCACTTAAAAGCGTGTAAATAAAAATGAAAAATAAGAAGAAGAAAAAGAAAATGAAAAAAAACTGAAAGTTGGTCTTTTTCAGTTTTTCTTTCTTTTTGTCTCATTTTTTTCAAACAGCCGAACAGTTTGACACCATTTTTTGTCCTTATGCCCTTTCCCTATATTATTCTACTTTTTTTGTATTTTACTTAAGAGAAATGAAAAATCTCATTGAAAAAATTATGAAATTGAATGTGATTTTTCTTTATTACTCTGTGGATTTAAATGAATTGGGTTTTAAAAAGCTAAAGTATAGGTAAAATAAATCGCTTAAGTATGAATACTCAATAGACTATTATTAAGTATACAAATTTTTTTTAGAAATGACCCAAAACTTTAATTTTTTCTTATACTTGGAGACAACTAGAAAAATAATGCGATTATTAAAAATATTTTAGAAAAGAAATATTTGAATTAGATGCTTGCTTTGAAATTTTAAAATAATCGATATGAGAATGACAAAATAATAAATTTGGGTCAAACTAATTGTTTGTAATGAGAAACATATTCCTTTAACACGTAAAAATACTGATTTTAATAACAATCTGGCTATGTACTATATTATTAAAATTACTTTCATTGATATACGAATATATTTGAAAAATTGCATACTTTTGGGAGCAGCAATTTATTTAATCTCTAAAAGAAAATTAAAAGAAACGTTAACATAACGCTTGAATTTAAGGTTGACTAAGAGTAATTAAAGGTTAAGTTAAGAAAAAAAAATATATTTTATAACAGCATGACATTTACCGTTCTGCATTTATTGGAAATAAATGTTTGGAAAGGCTCGCAGCTTGTGAAATATAATGTACTAAAGATGGAGTGGAGAGGGGAAAAAAATTCTTCTAACGAAATGAACTGTTTGCTGGTCTAGGAGAAAAACGATATCAAAGTTTAGAAAAAACGGATTTTAGGTAACAATAAATTTTAAGTATCATTTTGTATTTTCAAAATTCAAATTGCTAGGCAAGTGTAGCCAGACACTAGTTTTCTGCATTTACAAATCTTGAATAATGCTTATAATTTCGCTACAATTACAAAAGGTTTTAAAAACGTAACATATTGATTGGTGGGAAAAAAGCGAATAATATTCAAAATTTTTAATAACTCATTTGCCCTTTTCGAATGTTAACAAACAAGAAAAGAAGATAAAGGAGAATTTAATTAAAAATTTTAATGAGAACTTAAACTAAAAATTCTCTCTATTGTTATATTTACAGTTATAATTCCGATAACCATTGTTTCGCTTGTTCCCAAAGCTTTGTTTTAAAATATATGCAAATAACGCTCAAGTTAGGTTAAGTTAGGTACCGCCGGATCTCTCCTTTTCTGACCCCCATTTTAACCAGGCTGAGCTCCTTACAAACCAGCTTGAATTCTTAACATTTATATTCGATAAATTCGCAGCGCAACCGAAGAGATAAGACCCAAGAAATCTCTGCCTGAAATTTGAGGTGCGGAAAATGAGCGCAGGAAGTGGATAGGCGTTCCCTTCTCCCCCTCGTCGGAGCAGCTTCTACAACAATCTTTTGCAAAATTCAATTATATAAATTAATTTTTGAATTAATTTATTAAAATTCGAATCATAATGTGCAATGTATAAATAGAGCAAGATTGTATTTTTGACAAATTCTTAACACCTACAGTGTTTTGTTGAAAAGAAACTTAATATGAAAAATTTATTAAACAAGTAATTGTTAATTTAAAGTTTGTATTATTTTCGAAGGACTTCATTAAAATAACATTTTAAATTTACTCACACAGCTTAGTTACATAATATGCACTATAGTATGTGTATATACTCGTACATACAATATAAATCAAAATATAGCTAAGTATGTGCACTTTAAATTAGGTCATCATTTTATCATTTTTTTTTCTTTTTCATTTATACAATGTGGGTGGTGGTTTAATAATATCTATATATGATAATTATTATTTATCTAAGAATATTTTAAATTTACTTTTTTTTTCTTCATATATGGGGGTAGTTATACTCAAGTGATATCTTTATCATGCTCTTTTAGATTTCACTTTTTAACCTTATATTTAAATGTCTACAATTTCTAAATTAAATAAATTTATTCATAAATTAAAACGTTTCTATTAAGACAAGAGCTGTATAAAATAAAAAGTATAAAATAATTTTTAAACGTACAGGTAGGTCTCCTTTAATACTTATAACAACTGCCTGTTTGGCATTTGAATAATCTTATATAAAAATGTGCAAATATTAAATCATATTATATATACTTACATACTATGTGTTTAAATAAATTCTATTTTATATTCTAGTGTGATATGAGAAAAAATGTTAGGTACCTTAACATTTCTAATATCATTCTTATTTTCTTATAAATTTAAATAAAATTACATGTCTTTTCAATTTAATTATAAAATAATTAATATACATAAGTGAATATGAAGGACATTTTCATCACATATTTATGGTTACACCACATTATATAAGTACATACATAATTTATAATGTATTAAAATATATATATATATAATTGTGGAGATATTTGTACCTCATGAGTTGTTCAAAGTACCGTATATTATAAGTATTTATTAAATTTTATTCACGCAATCATAATCCCCGTATCTATGATCGTATATACAAAAAAATAAATGTTGCATGCTCAATTTTTATTTTTTTTTCCAACTTTTATCTATACACAATGACCCATATTTATATATTCAGTATTAATATTTAACATTACATTATACATACTATTTTATGTATACATTGTACTCACATTTATTTGTATATACGCTATTATTATTATATTTTTTTACGTAAATTCTTTGTATAATAATAATTAAATAAGATACCTGTTATATTAAAGTTGACGGCTGCTATATAATAAAAAAATTTTTTTGTATGCCACAATTACATAGAGTATATTGCAACCCCAAAAGTAGCATTTTTTATGTATTACAATTCGTAAAAAGAAACCTTCACTTGTAAAGAGTTTATTTTATGTAATTTTTTATTTTTCGGTTATGAGTGCTGTATGGATCATAAACAGGCTACATCACCTGAAAATTTAAAAGAAAGGATATTCAATAGAGCTTCGGCTCACTATTTAAAATTTACTGTTTCTGAAATATACCTCTTAAGCATTTCGGGATTCCATTCACAAATAGTTTGAATCATATAAAAAAAAAGCAGTACAGTCGAAAAGATACTGCAAACCTCTGCAAAATGTTGATCACAGAAAATATTATCCTGTGTAGAAAATTCCCGAACAACCTTTAAAAACATATTCCACAGAATAATACTGGCTCTGAGTCATAAGTTAAAAGTCGTGAACAGCGTTGCCACTTTAATCCAAATTGGCAAAATATGGCCAATATTTTCTTGTTTAGAATTTTTTCGGACCACATGGCCCACTTTTGTCGTAATTAGTCTTATTTAGCTCATTTTCTAAATCTTGAAGAAAGCTTTAATTTTTCTCTTTTTAAAAAATTTTTTATATAAAATTTTATTACAAACATTTGAAAACACTTTAAAAATAAATTATAGGTTTTTAAAAAAAATTTTGATATTACTATACAGGCAATTTGTGTATTAGATTATGGTGTTACTTGTAGACTACCGATTGTATACTATTGACTATTAATGTTTGAAACATGAAAATATATAATTCTAATTTAATTTAAAAGCAGACTACAAATAATCTTTCTACTTCTAAAATTAAACATGTTGTTAATTCTGGTCAATTTGGCTCAAGTTTGACCCATTTTTTTCGCAGATTAGGACTATTACTTTTTTCACGAGTGGCAACTCTGGTTGTAATGGCACACACTCTTAACCGACAACTATTTTGTTGAGTGAGTTTTTATATCGTATGCTTCTTAGTATGATTTCTTCAATAAATAATTCAATGTTAACAGCACATTATAAAGGGAATGCTTTGAAATTACTGTATGATATTAAAATTTTATTAAGCTGTTAAATACATTCTTGATGACCCTTGAAATATATTGTGAAGTTCACATGTCAAATTTTACTAATAGTACTATACCTATAGAATTCATTATGGTGCCGAATAACTGTTTTAAATACATAGATTTTTTAATTTTATCTCATATTTCTTACTTTTATTTTATATTACACTAATTTGTAAAGAGATCTTTCTTAAGACGTGAAACCTTGGAGACCTTGGATCAAAAAAGTTTTCAAACAAATGTTGCAGAGTTTTCGAAAGACCTTTTTAAATAATTATGCCGCTTGGCCGTATTTGGTCAATTTTCTTTTAAACCACCTACTGGTATTTATAGACTCAATTTACAAAATTTAAATCAAAATATCTAGTTTTTGGGGTGTAATATTGAAATTAAAAAATTTTCATTGCATGTGCAAGAAAAAAAAATTTTTATAGAAATCTATTTTTATTAGTATTTTTTTTTTCTCCTTTTGTTAAATTAATTAATGACTGGGGTACTCTGTCATTAAGCATATTGAAAAAAGTGACACATACTCTTAAAATAATACGTAACTGTATTTAAACGTGGACAAAAAAGGCTTTTTAAAATGAAAGTTTTGAAATAAAAATTGAATTGCTTTACTGTGATTAATTTTTATTATATGACATACGTATAGATGAACTGATTATGTAGGTTTAAGTTTATAGCATAGTAAATAAGTAATAATTTTATATTCTTATTTTCAAAAATTTGTAATCTATGACTAAATTGTCAATGAAACTTACATAATGGCTATGATTTATAGATAAAATGTGAAATAATTAGATATAGGGCAGTTTTTTAAAGTAGTAGCATTTCTTTCGAGGAACTTTAAAATTTTTGATTCAAAATTTTTAAATGTTATCTAATTATTAATAAAACTTCTTAAGTCACAACGCTTAAAAACCATAATATGTATAAATACAGCTATGGTCAAAATAATAGAAACTCTTAATATACGTTTTTAATTTCTTTTATATCTTTTGTAATTATCTTTTAATTTTAAAAATATCTTTTGTAAATATTCGAATTAAATGCTATCTTTTGCAAAATTATTTTGCTATATTATGTTCTATTGTGAATATATTTATTGTCACTAAAAAACTGTAATCTGCGGGAATTCACCATTTGAAAGTAAAAATACCGTATTTCATCTGGTCAAAATAATAGAAACACCCGACGAATGTAGCTTTATTAATGAATAAAACTAATTTTTTTTAAATTATTTAAGCAAATATTGAACAATATTTAAATTATAATAATCAAATAATTTAATTTTTTGAAAAATTGGAAAAATATTGCAGAATTAGGGGTCGATCGAATCATTGTAGTGTTAAGGAAAAATAAATAATTAAAAACTTAAGAAACCAAGGAAAAAGTGTAAAAGAAATTGCCACAATTATTGAACGTTCAGTACATTTAGTTTTTAACGCTTTAAAAAGTAATAAAAGTCCTGAAACACGAAGAAGAAACAATAAACAAGTGAAAAACTGAACAGAAAAATTGTAATGATATGCAAAAAAAGACAGATTGAAATCTTCAAAAGCAATTTTAAAAGAATGTCAGGCTAATGCGAGTGGTAGAACCATACGCAGAATATTGAACAAAAATAGTTTATTTGGTGGCGAAGCTCGAAAAGTTCCCTATGTCAGTAAAAACAATATTAAACATAGAAAAACTTTTGCTAAAATTCATTTGGAGTGGAATGGGCCAGAGGGTGTAAAGAAGTGGCGCAATACCCTTGGTTCGGACGAAACAAATATTATTTTATTTGGGCCAAATGTTCCTACCTTCGTTAGACGTCCACCAAATACTGAATTAAACCCCAGGTTCACGCGCAAAACCGTAAAACATGGTGGCAGCAATATAATGATTTGGGATTGTTATGAACAAAAATATTAGGTGTTTCTATTATTTTGACCATAGCGGTATTTCCATTTCACCAGATTCGCTCAAATACTATAGTAAATAATGTGGGACTAAAAAATAGTTCTGTTTAAATAATTTGAGATTTAACTTTGATTATGTTAAAATTATTCTTAATTTAAAAATTGATGTTGTTGTATAATTTTTAAAATTACAGCGTTCTCTGTTTAAGTGAGGACAAACGTAATTGAATCAAAAACAATACATTTAATTTGTATTCACATGGTCCCATCAACATAATAGGAATGTACATAGGTCGAATTACATGAATAAAACGTTGGTATTTATACAAGGTATAAAAATTTCATATTTTCAAAATCTAGTGTCATACAACTTAAACTTAAACATTTAATTTAAACATCTTTTACTTTTCACTAAAGCTCTGTATGAAAATGAGATTAAATAAAATTAAATTGAAATTTTTGAAAAGAAATTAAATCTTTTGTTACACCGATTGCTTGTATTGTAGGTATAATCATTTTTAATGGCTAATTGGCATTAAATTGAAAATATTGCGATTAAATTAGCTATGTATTTAATAATAAACAGGTTCCTAAGTACAAAAATATACTTTTTTCTGTTAAAAAAGTTTTATTTCCAGTTTCCTGCTCTTCCTTTACAAAACAAATTGTGAAGTTCAATTTGAAAAAGAAATAACTTCTTTTCTCCTTGAGTAATAAATTAACTAACTAATAAAAGTATAAAATTTTTCGAAATATTTTTTTATATTGTTCCTTGTAAGTCATAATAAAAGTATAAAATTCCCAATATTATTCCCGGTTGTTATGATTTCATGTTTCAGAAAAATATTGAAAAAATTTTTAACTCTCTTGTACTCTTTAGAAGTGCAATATTAATAATTTTTAATTTTATATACCCACATAGATATAGTTTTCAATTGGGTATAGTATAATTACTGAATAAGGTGTAAAAGGCTCTTGAAAAAACTTATTATTATTATTATAAACTAGTTTATTATTCCTGGCTTCCATATTGTAAACAAAACATTTTCGCTATAATGTTTGATGTTCTAGAATAAGAAGTTTTAAATTGTTTGGAAACCGTTTTGAATATGAAGAAAATGGTAGACACTATCTCAAAAAATTTCCCGATGCTTTTTATAAATTTTGTTTAAGCGGTGCTGCCACTGAATGTAAAGTTTATTAAAATCTTTCTGTTTATTTAATATTTAAAAATTATTTAAACATTGTTTTGGTAATCTAGTAAAAAGGCTTAAAAACTTAAGTGTAAAGTCGCTTTAAAAACGGTTCAAAATTATTTTTTTCTACAATATGAAAGTCACTCAATTTTAAGAGATTTTTTAAAAAGTTCTTGCATAAAATAGTATACAAATTAAGATATTACTCTAAATTATAAACAAAAATTGATCTTCTATTCAAAACTTAGACATTTTAAAAGGAACGCGGACAATTTTCACTAGAAAGATTTTCTTAATAATCAAGGACGACTATCTAGTTCTATCAAGTTTCCAAAATAACACAATTAGTGTAAATTCAAGCTCCTACTGAATGTATTATTTTATATGGCGATAATAAAATTAATGTCTAACCTTTTCTTAATTTTCCATTTTCCAAAAAGAACGACATATCTAATCTAAAATAAACCTCCTTTTGTAGTATGCAAAATTTTGAAAAAAAAAAAATGAAAAATTTCTACTCCTTTTTGAAAACTCTTATATATTATAAGAATTACAAAAAAATTATGAAAATTTAAAAAATAAATTTATATAATAAAAAATAAGAGCCCGGCAAATATTATTTTTTTTTTTTCTACTTCAACTAAAACTTTTTAAAGTACATTAGACAAAAGTTTAATTATTTACATAAATTTTTATTATAAAGGTAATAAGAAATGGTGTTAATGTTAATTTGCATCCAAGATAGTAGGGACATCAGAATGAAAAAATAAAATTTGTATAGAATTGGGCACAAAACAGACCAACAAAATAAAAGACTGTTTTTCTGGCTAATGAAAAAAAAAATTGTTCGAATTGAAATTGTTTCAGTTGAAAGTCGTAGAACAAAATTATTCTTTATTGTGGTAGTCGTTAAAGTTTTAAATTATTTTTTTTTTCTTTTGTGTAAATCTTAACCAATTTGTTTCATTTTTCTCAACAATCTTAAAAACTGGACCTGACTTTAGTATAAACAAAAAGAACCGGTAAAGTAAAGGACGAATTAAAATAATAAAGAAAGTTTTAACTTAATAAAATAGGAAAAACCTGCAATGAAAAATCGAAATTTAAAATAAAAATTTATTTTCAACTAAATTTAAAAAAATTCGGAATGTATGAAGGTGTGTGGGTGCAAAAGGAAGCAAAAATAAATTTAAAAGTGATTTTGTTAGTAGTGAAAAATATTTTCGTAAAAATTCTAAAACCATAATAAATCTTAAAGTTTTTTGTTATACAAAAAACAAATTCCTATATAAAACAAAATGAATTCTACATGCAGATGAAAATATTGTGCATAAAAAATTAATATAAGTATGTAGATATAATATTGTTCACATAATAAAAAAATAAATAAATTTAAAAAATTTTTTATTCTTAATTCCTTTTTCGGCTTATTAAATTGCCATCTTGAAGTTTTCCACAAAAGTTTAAAGCAAAAAATCGTGAAGCAAAAACATGAAAGTATGTTGCATGGTAATAACATTGTTGTTTGTAGGGACCCCAATTCAAATGATGAAAAATTATTAATTTTTACGTCTCTTTAAACGCAAATTTCGATAAGCATAATTAATATTGTTTTATTTTAGAAATAACAGCAGCTATTCTTCAAGGTGTTTACACGGCTTGACATTAATATATATGTGACAAAAGTCATAAAAATGAGGGCCGTGTTATAAGGTCATTCATTTAATAATAAAATAAGTTAAGACTAATGAAAGAACGATGAAATAATTGCAACTCCCATGATAATACAAAAAAGGAACCACTTTATAATACCGTTAATTGGTATCTTAATTATGAAAATTTGTGGATGTATGCACAATAAAAATATATTTACGAGCAAAATGTGAAATAAGAAATATTTCATTACAAAATTTTTTGCAAATCGTAGAAGTTTGTTTTTATAAGTCAAACAAAATTTTAAAGATACATTTAGATTACAGATTGCAAAGAAGAGGTATAAGTGCACCGTGATCAGCTTAAATAATCTATTGTGCTATCTATTAGATGTGTAAGAAGGCCCTACAACACCCGCTCGAGACCAACTTTCCTGATGAATTCGAGTAACTTTGAAAGTATTTGCCTTCTCTTACGGGTGAGGACCCTCTAAATAATCGCTTGTCTTAATTTATGTTAAGGTCTAATAATATGTTATCCAATATTCTAATATATTCAGTTGAATACCAACCTTATTATTAATTCACAAGCTTCAGACATTTACCACGAAAGACATCCTGGTAAGGAAAATCAATGAAAATCTTAACTAAATAATTTTCTTCTAAATATTTTTCCAAGTTCATATATTACAATTTAAATTTTTCTATTTTAAGAAAATTCTATTAAATACTCGTACACGACTTTCTTTAAAAAACTCTACTTTGAAGCAAAGTTACAGTAACTATGTATATAATGTATAATTATAAAATAACCTATACATAATAACTGTTGTTTAAAAAGTATGTTTACAGAAACTGATAAGCGTCACGTTCGAAACAAACTTCTTATTTTTAAAATGATAATTAATTTTTCATAAATATCTTTAACATTTAAAATGATGATATTTTAAATTTAGTTAAATAGATTTTGTAAATGACGGCATTTTAATCACTTATATACAGCAAAGTTATACATGTATGTAACATATACTTGTAAGTATAACAAAAATGTTGAATTACGTCCTTATTTACCTGAATATAACAACCCTTTAAGCTACATACGTATGTGATGTACATAAAAGTATAAAATATCTACACATATTTATACATATACATTTTGTATGGGTGTTTATATTCGTGTTCGAAATAAATCAGAGTAAATAATAATGAAAAATTTGCTATAGTTTATAATGCTATTTATAAATTCGAATAAATTTAATTTTTCCACTTAACTCAACTAAATTACGAGGAGGAACAAAAAAAAAACTTTATATGCTAAGACGTAATATTAACATATTTAATCGAAGAACGTCACAATATGTGATAGGTCAAAAAGGTATAATATGGAAATGTTAAAATGATTGAAGTAGGTAAAATGCATGCCTCTATGCATAAATTTTTCACTTATTTTTCATGTGCGTGTATTCAAATTTCGAAACATGATGTGTGTAATTTCAGTCTAAAAGAGGACAAGTAGCAAAAATATTTTGCTTTTTAATCAATTAATTCAGTACTAGGGTTCTCTATACTCCATCTTTATTATGAAACATAAAAAGGAATTCTTTGTCCTCTTTACAAAGACAAAAATGTTAATTAACTTGACAAAAATAAAATTTTGTTCTATTTTTCTTAATAACTTTAAGTGAAATTACCACTTCAGTTTCTTAGAGTTTGTATTGTCACCTATATTGTTAAAAATTATTTGTAAATTTAAAATAATTCGGTAATTAACCTTAAAACACTTTATGAATCAGGATTTTTTTATTAATAAAAAACTAGTACGCATCAATTTTATGCATCAACTTATCTTTGCATACTCATGCTAACTTTAAGTTGAAAGCCCTTACAAATTTTGTGTCAAAAAATAAAAATATTTTTTTACGAAATGTGCAGTTTTCAAACCATTGATTTGACCTCAACTTGTTTTGATTTCTTTTTTTTTTTGTTCCTTTTTCTGCTGTTTAATTATTTTGGTTTACCACCCATCAAATCTTATAAATTATTCAAAAGTTTTTATTTTACTTATGTATATGTATGTATACCTATGCATATTATGTATGTTGATATATTGATTTGATTATGACGTTGAGGGGTGATTTACAAAGGAATGAGATTACGTGATTTTACAAAAAAATTAAATCAAACCTCTACAAAATATAATTACGAGCACGTTATACATAAGATTTAGAATTGTACTAAACACATAACGTGTACAAATTTCTATATGTTTGTAACGTATGTGTATATAAAGTGTTAATGTGAGTGTAATTGTAAATGCAATAATTTAAATCACATACGTTTTGTGTGTGTGTTTAAGAGTCTAACTTTCCGATATGTTAATATCAAATTAAAGTAATAACAGCAGGTATATTTTAAAATTGTTTTATAATTTGAAATTGCATTTAAAAATTATAAAATTAAAATGAGTTTTTTAATAAACAGAAAGTGAGTTCTCGGTGTATTGTAAAACAGACCATTAAAAATTTAGATTTTATATAAAGACGGTTAATATACAATATATAGTTTTTCGAATTTTATTATCAAAAGAGAAGAGATAAATTTAATAGTACTCGTATCAACTCTGTTATACTCGTGAGGATAATTTCTAATTATTATGAAAGTTGACAATGTGTTCTCTTTTCTACTCCTTTTTATTTTTTGCTAATACAACCTGTAAAATTTTGGAAAAGTGAAGTAGATTCATCAACGAAATAGTGCAATTTGAAATGAATAATTTTGTTAGCAGCAAATATTGCCAAAAGCCTTTATGCAAATTTTTAACTTTGAAGCTTTCGCAATTTCCGAGATATGTATATGATCAAATTATTTTTGAAGTTTTATGACAGTTATTGTAAGAACTTATGTACAACAAAATTTTTCAGAATAACAGCCCCATTATCGAACTTTGTTTTGTAAAATTTAAGTTCAATGTACATTTTTTATCGAAGGATATTAATTTATAATATCCTTCGAACATTTGCAGATTTTAGTTGTAGATTATGAAGGAGTCGAGTGGAGCAAAATGACTCGATCACAGT
Source organism: Condylostylus longicornis (assembly GCF_029603195.1). Lineage (NCBI taxonomy): Eukaryota > Metazoa > Arthropoda > Insecta > Diptera > Dolichopodidae > Condylostylus > Condylostylus longicornis. The sequence continues at coordinate 11,901,189 of NW_026577973.1, read as the reverse complement.
AGCCATTGGCGACTTATTGTAGCCTCCCAACGATCTCGCTTTAATATCCCTGTTCCAAATATAAAGCAGGAAATATCCCCAATCGAATTAGAAAGTAGGATGATTTTCGAACATTAGTTCGTACGCTTACAAAGAAGCCACAATTATAATAAGCACATGTTACTAAGATAATAATTTTATTATTTTTACTAACAAGCAAATAAATTTATTTCGGCATAAAGCACCAAAAATCTTGAACTAATTTAAAAAAAAAAATTTTTAAAAAATTAAAATGCTTCATTTTTTACCGACGCACTCTTAAATGCTTGTTGTCGTAAATTTCAATAAACAGCAATTTTTTTTTAAAGTTGAAATTGAGTTTTGGGACAGTATTGTATTAAAATTTTCCTAAAATCAGTTTAAAAAAATCGATGAAATTAAAATATCCTTTAATAATAAATTTTAAATTTTCATCAAACTTTGGCTAAACTCTCTGTACTCATAATAATACCAATAAGTTTATTTATAAATTTATAATATTCTAGAAACTGATCGAACAACTCATAAATTTTTTCATTCAAAGATGGTTAATGATTCATTCAAAGATTGAATTTGACTAAAAAAATATATACGAAATTATTGTAGCTCATTCATAAATTATTTTTTCTTCTATCTCGATAATTTATTTTCGTAAACGGCTCAAAAGTATAACTAATTTGAAAGCAGTATATTTAGGAAACTGTTTTGAATTACATATATTCGAATTAAAAATAAATAGGTAGGAAATACATTTAATGTGGAAATTAGCTATAAAGTGTGGTTGTCATAATTTCGGACATATTTTGTGTCTATCATTTAGGTCTAAATTATCTCGATGTCAAATGGTCACGACTTTTGTTTCTTTACCTATACAATATAAATAAGCAAATAAAATAATAGTTTTCCTAAAAATTTCTGAAACTTTCTGAATTCTGTGCAAGAGTTTGTGATTATATTGTGTGTGTATATTTTCCATTATTTTACACAACATGTCCATATTTACGAGTACATATTCTAGTAAATGTTTGTAAATTATTTCCCGCCCATATGAAATTTTTGCCCCCTTAATTTGTTGTAATAAAAAAATAAACTTTAAAAATTTTTTTCTATTTCCTTAATTTAAAATTTTTACATTTATTTTGTATAAAAAATTAAAATAAATGAAAATGAAACACGAATATTTTTAATATAAAAATTGGAAAAACAAACACTACTTAGCTATTTTAGTTCTTTTTTTTGTTTTGTGTAATTTTCCAAAAATTTTAGAAATTTATTAGGTTATAAAAAAATTTACAATATTCGAAATTTTCATTTCAAAGGTATTTCGTTTTTTTTTTTTATATATTCTAATCAAGATTTTGCCTCTAGATAAAATACTGCATTTCAATGATACAAAAAATTTCCAAGAATGAACCTAATTAAATTAATAACTTTAACCTTATTAAATTTACCTTCTATATATTATTTTTTTTTTGAAAAACCTTCACAAAAAATATTTCCATAAAAAAATCTTTTTGTGTTTTCCTATGCTTTTTATTTTGTTATTATTTTCCTACTTAGAATAAAGGGATTTTTATACCCGTACGAACGTATGTTCGAAGGGTATACTAAATTTGCCTTACCGTTTGTAACGCTAAGAAATAACGGTGTTAGATATAGACCCAAGTGTATGTTTTTGATCAGCGTCAAATTCTGAGTTGATTTAGCTTTGTCTGTCCGTCCGTCCGTCCGTCCGTCCGTTCGTCCGTCCGTCCGTCCGTCCGTCCGTCCGTCCGAACGATAACTCAAAAACTAATTGAGCTAAGTTCACCAAATTTTCAAAAATGATTTATTGTAGTAAGTGCCAGAACCCTATTTAAATTGGACGTGATCGGGGTACCGGTTCGGGTAGCTGCCATACAACTTCAAAATTTATTTGACTATATTTCAGAAACTATTAAAGCTATGGTATTGAAATTTCACACAAACGAATATATTAATAGGGCCAATGTGTCTCATAAAAGTCGTTAAAATTACTTGGCTCCTTCTGGTACCTGCCATACAACTTCAAAATTTATTTGACTATATTTCAGAAACTATTAAAGCTATGGTATTGAAATTTCACACAAATGAATATATTAATAGGGCCAATGTGTCTCATAAAAATCGTTGAAATTACTTGGCTCCTTCTGGTACCTGCCACACAACTTCAAAAGTTATTTGACTATATCTCAGAAACTATAAAAGCTGTGATATTGAGATTTCACACAAGTGAATATATTAGTAGGGCCGATGTGCTTAATAAAATTCGCTAAAATTTCTTGGCTCTTTCTAGTAGCTGCCATACAACTTCAATAGTAGTCTGGCACAACCAGTATTTTGAAAAACACATAGTACTGAAATTTTGCATAAATTTATATGTTAATACGGCGACTTAAAGTCATAGTCTGCCCCTTAGTTAGTTATGGCACATTAGTTATTCGCACATAGGATAACAAATTCGTACGGGTATCACAGAGTTGACAAGGTCAACTCTACTTTTTTTCTCGTTTTTATTTAAATTTATTTTAAAAGCTAATTTAAATTTACGATTATCTTTAGTATAAAAATAATTTGTAATATTTTATTTAATTTTATTTAAAAAATTCCTATATGTTATTTGGTTTATAAAATTATTAAGTATAATGCGTGTCATCATTACGATTTAGATCGTAAATAAAAGGAGAATGCAGTAAAAACAAATCAGACAAAATTTTATAAAATTAGAGGACGACCTTTATTCATTTGACTTCAAAGGTTGTATTAGTAATCTAAATTTTTTTTACAAAATTTTTTTTACATTTCAAGGTCATTTGGAAAAAAAAAAATGAAAAGAAAATTTACCAAAACTTACAAATTTTGTGCGGAAAATTATTTTTGTTGAAAACATTATAGTGAGTGTTACTGGCAATAATTTACTTAAGAATTTAGAGAATGTTCTATTTACCCATGTATCAAATTTGACACACATATTATGGGTGTTTACTGATTAGTGCGAAAGTGAATCGAAGTATTTATTTCAAAATTTAGCACTGCTATAACAGCAATATATGTACAAAAAATTTGATTTAATAGAGCATAAATATTTGCTCCACAAAAAACGTAATGTGATTTGCACGAAGATCAGTGTTAAAATAATCAAGGTTACCTTCTTTGAACTCGTACCGTACAAGTTCGCGATAGAGCCTAAAAAGAATGTTTACCAAATATAGTCAAGCGGCGTGTCATTGAGAAGGTTTTCTACAATTTTTGTTTGACAATTATTTCTTGAGCATCAGTCTTCAAGCTCTTAAGTCCTAAGAAAGCTCATTAAAATAATTAGGAAAATATATTAATGTTGTTTGTCGTTTAAAAGGAAAATTTTCTCAAATTGAAATTTAAAGTTGCGTGTTATTCAGTTTTGAAACCAAGCACCGAAATTGAAATATTACTCTTTATTGTTATATTATTATACTCGTATTATAAAGATTTTTCAATATATTTTACTGTAACTCTTATAATTTCAAACGTTTTATTATGTAAGAACGTGAATATTTTCATAATTGTTTTAATTGAATCAATATTTTTGCTGAAATTATTGTTTTACTCACATTCACATACAAACTTAAAAATCAGTTCTGTTATTAAAATCAAATACACATTTTAATTTATCAACACACAAATTTAATTGAATATATGTATAATATATCAGTTAAAATGTCTACTTGATTTTTGTTCTAGAAACACAATATTATTAGTCCTTAAATAACAAAAAAAAAAAGAAAGTATAAAAATATTCCAGACAATTTTTATTAAATACGATTAAAGTACTCATAATTACAATTAAAGTTGACACCATAATGAATTTTTTATGATATTTTTGTATTTGTACGTGTACTATTGTCAAAATATACTTACATTAAATTCAACCATACATACACATACATATATGAGGCACATGATTTGAAAAAATAATTAGGTAGTTGTATCTATGTAAGTAAAAGGAGGGTAAGAAATTCAAAATGAAATTCGAATGTACATACGCTTACAAAATATTATTAACGTTCTATATTTAGTATTAGTTTTATTTAATTGTTATACTAGGATATTCCCAGTTGTACATTTGTAAATAAACTTACCTTCTTCATTTTTAAGAGATAGAAACTAAATATTGTGACAGTACTATAGAATTAATTACGTGTATAGGGAAAATGAATAGTGTTATACTAGAATATTGTAGGATGATGAAAATTCCCAAATAGACTCCAATAATTTGCGATTTTTTAATAATGAATATTCATTTAAGATTGGAAATCAAAAATTTTCAATATAGTTATGCCCTTAGGTACTTTCAAGAATTGGGATTACAATGAAATGAAAAGGTTCTCATGGATGAACTTGGACTTTCGCGCCAATGACAAACTATAATTAATTGTATACCAAGTAAAAATATATTTAAAATATTTATGTATAATACATTTACATGTATTTGTAAATATAAAAAGAAAAATTCTAGAAATGAGCAAATTAAAATGAAAACAAAGAATAATAATTTTTAATCATAAAAATAAAATCTTATTTTGCACGCTATTATGTAATAATCCATTATATTTTCTTATAACATGAAATTTCAAACAAAATAATATAAAGGTTGAATTCTTACGTACCTTTATAACGTGTACATATAAACCTTCATTCAGGTACATTATTTGTTATTAAAAGCATAGTAACAAAAATTATTTAATATCAAAGTATTTTGATCCATATGTCCTTTTTAAGTATTATACTATATTGTTTCGGTATAACTATAGCACATGTACACATACATACATACATGTATGAATTTTTATTAAGTAAGTTTATATAGAATAATATTATAATTGTGTTTAGGTCACTCGAGAGATATTAGACAAGTGTTATAAAATAGTTTAATATAAAACATTTGTGTTGTTGGTTGCTTAGATTTTTGACATTTTATTCATATAAAAATTCCTTATGTTTTTTTTTGGTTCCACATTTTTTTATTTTAATCATAAGACCTGTGGGCCAGTTTGGTATGTTTTTTGATAAAATCTTATAACCAAAGAATTATTATTATTATATTTTTTTTTTCGGTGTTTTTTTTAACCCAGAAATAATATAAAAAAATTCCGGAAATATTACAATGTACAATAAAAGAATAATATAAACAAACATATAAATAAAATGTATATATATACATACATACATTATGTACATAATGTCCTTTGACTAAAGTAAACAAAATTCCATAGACTATTGTATACAAAATTATAATATAGAGAAATATAATCGCTGTAGTAATTGACAATAAAATAATTATCATGCTCTGATGAGTAGTATCTACATATATACATATAGCACATACACTTATCATATTCACGTATTTAAAAATTAATATTGTAGAACATTCGTACATACTTTGTGCACCTTAAGAGAAATGCTTTTTAAAAGGATTGTAAATAAACTGCACGCGTGCATTAATTTAATAGTAACTCAATATAACAGATTGGTCAATATTCTTGAGATATGTTCCGTCTAAGGAAATGGATCTTTATACTATACAGAACAAATTTTTAATTATCATTAAGAAAATATTAAACAAAATATTATTTAAATTATTTTATGTCAGGTTTCGTTTGACAAGTCTAATTGGACGAGTTTATATTTTTCCCTTTATACACAAAAAATAATTAAACAATTTTCTTGACTCTTAATATTTTAAATTGCTTACTAAACGAATGAAACCTCCAAAATTGAAATTTCATTAAGAAACGATTTCACATGTTTTAACATTAACTTAAAAACTAATTAATGGAATTTCTTGAAAAATTAATGTTTAAGTTCTGTACACTTTTGTGGATCGCTTAAAGTGAAATTACTCTAAAAGTGAAATTTGCATATCTTTTTTGGGTCCAGTACTTATAGACCTACTTTCCATAAACTTTGAAATGTTCAAAAATTATTTTTATAATCTCTTGTGCATTCAGTTATACGCTGATCACATCAAACTTTTTAATTTACACAAACACTTCGTTTTGCAAAAACAATTTATTGGTTCTTAAATAGTTTAAAACTAGGAAAAGCTTGCAGTTCGAAAAAATTTTTTGTATTGGAATGTGCTAAAATGGCAATGATGCGTTCCAATACCTAACCAAAACCTAATGAGTTTCTTATAAATTTATGTATTTATACAGAGAATTTAAAAGTAAGAGTTCAATAGATTTTTCAAAATACCAAACTCATAACATTTTGTACACAAATTTTTTACACAGAATGCAGATAATTTGTAGCTGGGATTTCCTTTTTTTATATACATACATGTTGTAGAACGTTCTTGAGTTCGTGCTTAAGCTCAATTGAAAATAAGTTCAACGTACTCATAGGAATAGCAAATAAGTACATTTTTAATTTTTAGTGAATATTTAGAGATTTTTTTGCATTATTTAATTTTCTTCAGGAATGCTTAGCCCAATATCCCAGTTTTTTGTGAATCTGTTCAAGAATATGACGTAACAGAAAGCTAAAATCACAATATTTATTTTTTTATTTTTTTAGGTAATTTTCTTAGTTATACCTGTAAAATTCTCTCTGTTTAATCGTATTCATAACATTTTGACTTTATTTATTTCTTGTTTTCTTTTTTGGAAAAGTTTGACAAATTTGTGTGAATCAAAAGAGAAAAAGTTAAAGTTCGAAAAAACAACTTTTGTACATTTAAATTTGATTGTTTTAAAAGAAAAATATTTCTCTATTTCATTTAAGGATATTTTTTTTTGAAAATTTTCTTAATTTACTACAATTTTCTTATTTCACTTCATTTGTAAATTTGCATACAATAATAAACTTCTGTTTGCCGTTCATTTTCCAGGATAAAAACCACATTTAAAATTTTATACCTCCTAGAGCGTTTTTTAGGAAATTATTTGATTTTCCTTCTTGGTTATTCTTGAATTTAATTTTACTCGTATATTCGTTTCCTTTTCTGCTGAAAATGGAAGACTGTAGATTTTTAGTTTTAGTTTGTAATATGCGAAAATTTGAGAAAATATTGGGGGTTTATTATAATTATTAGGTACTTCGAAACAGATTTAAATTTAAAAATGTTCGCCTCTGTTTCATTTTAATTGTAATAGAAATAAAAATTAAAATGACTCTTTATAATTTTAAAGTAATTGAAGTATTAAACGAACTATTAAGTTAAAGATGCATAATAAGATTACAGCACAGATTTTTCTAACATATGCTTCACAAAAATGTCCACTAAACTTAAAAAAATTATTAAAAAGCAGCATGAATTTTTAATCAGTTCATTCTATCTTCCCAAAAAATTTTCGATCCCTATATCGATATAAGATTAAAAAATCAAAGCTTCTTATTATTGCTAAACACACTAAATATTTGCAGGTTTACTTTTACTTTATTCCATACTGTCTCTATTCTTTGAAAGACAATTAATTTTGTTTTTGTATTTTGCCATCTTCTCCTTTTTATTACATCTTTTTATCTTGTCAGATAAAATGTTCCGGATATTTTAACATAAGTACTATGAATATCATATTTCGTAAATTTAGCTTTCGCTTTAAAGTTCCACAGTTAAACTAGACAATAGAAGAATTTCTTTTTTAACAAGAAAAGGAGGGAAGAAACGACAAAGTTTTTTCTTTTTCCGAGAAGAAAACAAATTCTACAATATGTAAAAATTTAACCGGTAATGTTTTTGAAAGAAAACATAATCGTAGTTGGAAGATTAGAGAATAATTTTTGGTTAAACTTTATAGAATAAAGTACAAAACATTTAAGAAAATTAAGACAGAAAACATACTTGTATAGGAATATAACAATCTGTTAAAAATCTAGTTTTTTATAGTTATACTAACATTTGGTATGAAAATTGTAAACATTTTAAAAATAAATTTTCTTAGTTGGAAAACGTTTTGTCATTTAGATATTGTACGCAATTCGACGGGACATTTTTAATTAATTGTTACAAATCTCATAAGTTTAAAAGCTGAAATCAAAACATTGTGAACTGAAACGAAAAATCTTTATAAATGCTAAAAAGTATTTAGAGTTACCAAAACTTTGAAAATTTTCTAGATTCAAATTTCAAACTATTTTTATCTTCACAGCTCCATATTAAAAAATACAACTAAATTAATAAAGTCCAAAAATTACCATTTAGTACATTTTTTTTATGTTTCACTGATTTAGCAGAAAATTAAGGTCGAAACCGGTCACCTTCTCTACACTTTACTTTTTATATACATTAGATTTTTTTCATTATCAAAGAATGATGCCAACTGTACATAGAAAACAACACATGGGAACCCGCTGAATTATGTAATATAATCCTTATTAAAATTAAATTTAATGACCTTCAAATGTAAAAAGTTTTGTACCAAATTTTACAGTCAAATTATTCTGAAAGAGTTGAAAATCATTTTATTGCATATAAAAAACGATAGTTTTGTACTTTGATTTATAAATTTTCTTACGTCTGTAAAGAAATTGAAATTATAAGAAGATGCCCTGGATTTTGCATTTAATATTTTATTTAAAGTTAACTTGTGTTTTAACACCTGCCATAATTTAAGGAATAATATTAGTTTCGCATAACTTCACAGTTATAATTAAAAATTTATTCGAAACATTTAAAATACTTTTCATTCAGTAATAAGCGCGGGACTTGAACACAAAACTAAATTATTCTATCACAGTTTTACTGTTATCAGTATGAAATGCCCATAAATGCGGGAATAAAAATTTATTTTATTTTGGGAAGGATATTATTTTAAATACAACACTACTATTTTGGAAAATAATTTACTACTCATATTAGAATAGAACTATAATAATAATTAATAATATTATTTAAGCAAAATTTCTCGTATCCTTTTTCGAACTTTTGGAATAATGTTGGTAAAGCAAAATTATTCTTCATTCGCATTGTTTTCTCTTTTGTACCAGTTGCGTTGCGTATACAATAAGGGAGGTTTTGTGATGGCATTAAATTTCACATATCGAGTTTTCGACGGAAACGCACTTCTCCGTAATAGGGAAGCGTAAATAAACTTTTTTAGAGAAATGTCTGGTAGTCTGTCTTTCTGTCTATCTACCTGATTGTTTGTCTGTACAGCTCCGTATTTCAAGTTGGGCTAACCCTTTTTTATGAAAATTCGCATCCCAGTTTTTATCGAGGATGAACCGGTTTGAGTAATCTTTGGAGTATCTCAGGTCTCTAGAGTTGGAGATCTTTACAACGGGCCGATTTTACGTTTTTGACTATATCTAAGAAAATAACCCAATATATCTTAGTTACTATATATAATTAGCCCAATTCGTTGAAATTAAACGTTCGTGTTGAGTTTGCTGGTAATTTGAAGTAACTGATGAATTTTTCAGAGAATTCGGTTCGGATAGCATCTAAGTATGTTAATTAAAAGCTATTAGTGACCTTAAAGTTGCAAAGAAGTGTTTAAAAGGCATTTCCATAATCCTATTAAACATTTTTGCTAAACTAGACAATACACATTGCGGTCGGTTATGTGCTGATGACATTAGATTTTTTTCTCTAGTAAAATATAACAATTTTATATAATAAAATCGTCCACATTTGAGTACAAACCCTGACATACATATTAAATTGTCTGTATTTGCTTTCCCTTAATTTTTTTTAAGAAAATAAGCATTTATGTAATTATGTGCATTCTTTTTTATGTAATTGATTAAGTTTTGTAATCCCGTAACAAAAATACCCATACGTATCTGTATGGGTATCTGAAAAGACAGTTGGATATGGAAAATGATAATTCGGAAATAACATGGAAAGGGACACAATAGAACTTAGAAAATATAGACGTGAAATTTTAAGAATAAATTTGTGTTAAAAATAATTTCTCATTTTTTTATTATTAAGAGTATCCAAATATTGTTTAAAGGTTCTACTTTAATAATTTTCTTAATAATTAATATTTTTAGCTACAAAGTGGAAATAAGGTCTCTCAAATTTTAAATCTCTACTAAAGTTATAAATAGTATGTGATAGCTTGTATAGACTTGCTAGTATAAATAGTATGTGATAGCTTGTATAGACTCTACATATAAGCTATTAAATACTACTTATAACAAGTAGAGATTTTGTATAGTATAAATAGATCAACTGTACTAGGTTAATAACTTTGTTGAGAAAAAAATCTTCGTTAGATGAAAATTATGAAACCAAATAATTTCTTTTCTAATGAAAAAATTAATGGTGTGATTGAGTTGCACAACGACCGATTTACTTTCAAAATTCAAAATAGTATTCTTCAGAATTCGCCTTTTAAACCGGTTTATTTTCCATTAAAGAATACCCCCGTTTCAATCAAAACAAATTTATATGTTTTAATTAAGAAAATAGCTATTAATTTTTACTTTTATGTTAAGCCTTTTGCCAACTTGCTTTTTATTAATATTTGAAATAGAAATTATAAAATATTGCTAATCAATATTTTTAAAGTAGGTTAATATGAAAGCAATTTTTAACTTTTTAAAATTAAATTCGTTTTTAATATTCCACTTGTATAGTTATGTGTGCATTTTTCTGTTAATCACTTTTGATATAAATAATTGCAATTAAAATTAAAAATTAAATTTGAAATTCATGGAAATTTTTATTGAAAGAATTAAGCCTGTGATTTATAAAAATTGCTTTCATATTCGCACAAATTTTAACATTGTTAAAAATATTTAATTATTTTTTGAAATGCTGTCTAAAAGAATAAATCTATCAACTTTCCCATTGAGTATATAAAAAAATATTTTTTTATTAAATTTTTAACTGGTCTCTCTAATAAAATAAGAGTTCCTTTACTTTTCAATATTAATCTTTTTTAAATACAAATTACATGTGATGTACCCAACATAATTATGAAGTACATTTAAATTAAGTTTTGAAATTGTTAAAATAATTACATACTGATGATTATTATTGATAGTTAAAGTCTTCAACAATTAACCAAATTATTAAGTGACGTCACTTCATTATTATAATCCTATTTTTTTGTCTTTATTAATTAAAATTTCTATAATATTGAAACTGTAATTTATTCTATTAAAATAAAATTGCACAAAATATGCAGGAAAATTTATAATTGAAATTAAAGTATGAATAGATACATTATATCACTATACTTCGGGAGTACCATGGCATCTCGAAGTCTGATACCTTGAATACAAGCATTCAATTAATTGAAAATTCATCGGTATAAATGGTTTATTAAATTCAATACATATTAAGTTGTGTCACTTGATAATATTCTGTAGCAGGCCCGGTTCTGACTTGTTGAGCACCACATGCAGTTTCCAAAAAGTGCACTCCCTTCCGTTTCAAAGTAGTAAACAATATATAGTAAGCATAGCTCAAAATAACTTGCTAACATACTTGCTAACATACTAAATGCAAGATTATATTAACAGAACTAAAATCTAAAATTAAAGTTTCAGTTTCCTGTTTTACAAATTTTGTATATAGGTTACGTTTATAAATGTTATCAAAAAAATTTCGCTTTAAATACTTGCTCTACAACGAGAGGCTAGAAATTAACCTATATCACATTTTCCTCTATCCTTCACAGCTTTTCCAGTAAAACGTGTTATTTGTGTATTAAAAAACATGCGAAATCGTTTTATACAAATGATTTAGGTCTTTTAACTTTTAGAAATAGTCTAATAAGTACCACTATCACCGCTACTACAAGTGATCCACTCTTCAGAATGCAATACAATTACTTGTATTTTAAAGAATATTTCCATTCACAATATAATACAGTTCGACTGTAGCATTTAACTTTAATAATAATATATTTTTTTATTTAAATAATATTGTTATATAAATAATAATATAACTAATTTAATTCTTAATAGTTCATGACAAAATTATACACTATAATAGATATTCATGTCAATGTTGCGTCCAATATAATAAATTTGAATTTCTTTTGAAATGTAATTGTATGTATACATATACAATTTTCATATTTAGTTTCTATAAAAATAATTTATTTTTTATGAATTATTTGAATTTGTTTAAGGGATGTGCTTTACAATATAAGTACATAGATATACTTTTATTATATTAATATAAAAATAATGCACTAATATACACACATACACATAAGCATTATCATATCCTACAAACTATAAATAGAAAATATTTTCTAAATTATTTAGGGCTTTTGAAATATAAAGAATATTTTTTGTGTATTTTAAAAATATGAACAGGTAAATTAATAAAATTGCATAATATAATACAGTAATATGAAAAAGGAATATGAAAAATAAATATATGAGGAAAAAAAATTTGATTTCCTTTCTTTTGTTCTACTTTAGATTACGATTACAATATTCATCATATTTGTTTGTAATAATATGTGCAATATAACATGTATGATGAAAATTTAAGTCAAATTCAAAAGGATTACTGTCCTTCTATATTAAAATTTTATTTGTTTACTTTTTTCCTCGGATTTTTTCGTAAATTTCATTCTATTCCTTTAAATTTAAACTTTTTATGTAGTTTTCGCTATAGTCATCTCTCTTTAAATATAATATTATTAGAATTGAATATTTACTAAGTTCAGGTATAATACATTATATAACATATATAGATATACTTACATAGGTACATAATATAAAGAAATAACTAGTTTATCCAATGTACTTTATATTTAAATCCCCTTTTACGTACAGTATACTGGATGGAAAATTCTCTTTATGCTTTATATTTCTCTTTTTATTAGCACTTTTCCAAAAAAATTTTGTCCGTCCATGGACATGTTCACAAAACTTCTACACCCTTGAAGATAGAAAGCTGAAATTTAATATGTGCATAGATCTCTACTAGAAACTTATTTCCGTAGAACAAAAGCTTTACCTATCTCCCCCCCCCACCCCCCCCCCCCCCCCCAAAATTACATTTTTTAACTATTTATTGCATTAAAACCATAAGCATTTTCCAAAATTTCCCAATCGAAGAAAGTCAGTGGCTTACTTCTTCTATCGCCGCGTACCATAGTTGAACTTTAAAAAAACAAGATGGCCGTTCAAATTTACCGTTATCTAAAATCCTTTTTTTTTTTTTTTTTTTTGATGTCGTTTTTCTTCTAGACCATAAGTTGTAGGAGCCTTTAGAAATTTGAAAGACTGCATAAATCGTTCACCCTAAATATATGCAATCCTAGAAATAATTTCGTTTATGAGTGAAAATAATTTTAATAGTGTTAATACAGTCTACATAGACTGTATTTGAAAGCAGTATTTTATCTTGTTGAAGGGAAAACTGCTACAATACAAACCATTGGTTTGACTCAACTTTATTTTTTAATTTTTTCGTCTATATTATATTCTCTTTCTATATTCTTTATACGCTCATATGATTGTCTTATCTTATTGGAATATTATACATGCATGATAAATACATACAAACATATAGTTATTCCTCAGGGACACTCAGTGTATTCATTTTTTTCATATTCCTATAATTTCAACATGAAATCATTTTTTGATTGTTTCTTTAGATTCCTTTTGTTTTACATTATTACTTATGTTTTATTTTTTAACGTTTTCTTTCATATTACAAGTGATTTTTTTTTCTTATGCTTTTATTTCTGTAATAATGTCTTGTATAATACATAAGTTTTTTTCCCGGTAAACTAAAATCTAAAATACCTACATATACACGTATGCCCTTGATTCAGGGGAACATGTAAAATAAAATAATTGTCTATTTCATTTTGTATTGTTGTCACCATAGTGAAAAAATTTTTTTGTTTTTCAAAAATGAAAATTTTACTTTTGGAATACCTTGCATACTGTAATTATTAAATAACTGAACAATTCACAAATATTTTATTCTTATTCATGCATATTGATGTGGTGTAAATATATTAGTATTGTTGAAGTTTTATGATAAATTTAGTAAATTCATAAATTTCCATACTCACCGTACGAATGTATGTACGTTGGAACGGTTTTATAAATTTGCAAGTTCATTTGTATAAACAGCGTCCCAGCGATAACCCAAAAACTAAATGAATTAAATTCTTCACAAATGATTTATTGTATAGTAAATATAAAAACTTTATTTAAAATGATCCAAATTATGATCGAAATAATGGTTTTTGTAGCTTCCATACAACTTTATAAGTTATTTGGTCTTAAATAGATTACGAGCCAATCATTAGGAGTAAGAAGTAAAAACGTTTCAGTCAAATTGTATTGCATGAATTGTAGATAACCATACCCCAATTTCTTGCGTCATTGGGTAAGGTGAGTGACGAGCCTGGCCTAGTTTTTTCCTTTTCATTTTAAATATTTAAGGTTGGTGATATTTATTGTTTCATTTTGCAGGAATTTTATATTAGATCTTTTAGAAATATTGTATTCAGTTAATATTAATTTTTTATTTTTTTATGTAATGCAAATCAAGTTATGTAATGTTGTATATATTTTTAAAGTGACTTGCCTACTGCACTATTAATCAGGTCTGAGGTCTGCAATTTGATAATAAACTTAAAACCTGAGCGAGTCTGCTGAAAAAATTTTTGTGACCAGTGTAAACTCTATTTCAGGACTTTCTTTTATCACTAAATTAATTTTAAACCCTTTTGATATATTTCGACAGCCAATAAAGTTTTTAACGTTTGATCGTTAACATCAAGGTTTAAATAACAGGGAAACAGCTGAAGTTTTGGAGTTTCAGAATGTTTGTTATTCTAACAATACTTAAAATACAAAGGAAAGTTATATTGATTTCAAACTCTTTATTGGTTTTGTAAAAACAGTTTGTTTGAAGTTTCTATCGTTTTCGAAACAGAAATTCTAAGCAAAATACTTGTGAAAAATTAAAAACAGCCTGTCTGTCGGAAGCCGCTTAAGATTTGACACCCAGTTCGAAACAAAAATTGTATCTGATTTCGATGTTCTAATTATGTTTAAGTACTGATTCCTGCGTCAAATGAATCAAGTGTAAGAAATATGAAAAGGTCTTAAAAACTTCAAATTTAATCTCAAATATTTGTCAAAGCCATCCCATTTTTATACCTTCATAAATAATGAATAATTTATTATTAATGAAAATCTTATTTGACTGCATAATAGTCGGTAATGCACATTTTTTAATATGCATTAATTTTAAAATTATTCATTTCTGACCCCTACGGTACTTTTAAAAGAATTAATCGTTGAAATCTTCATGAATTTTCTTAACTGCATTTATTCTATACACCCAAGTTTTTTTTTCTTATTCCCGAATACTTTACCATAATGGCCAACCCCTACAATTTTATTTCATTATAGTAAACACGAAATTTATTATAAAATCATTGTGACATCTCTGGAAATTATTTCATGTGTAGCTATTATTTAAGCTTTAAAAACTGAACTTTAATATCACAATATGAGCCATTTAACACACCTTCATTTCACATACATACATACGTATAAATACAAATCATGGTCCCATTCCATATTAACATGAAAATTATTTCATTCTTTCACTCTTCTTTTCATTTTATGTTTTGATTGTTTTTTCTCAATTTTCTTTTTAAAAATATAAATTTTGTAATAAGAATTTTTTTTATTGTATGTTCTTATTGTTATTTCGTTTTTTTTTACATTTTATTTTTAGTGGCATGTGCTACTGTTACGGTAACGAAATGTCAAGCAGCATTGAGAACACTTCAAGCGTTTCCATTTTTTCGTCCAACATGTCTGTGTAAAGAACCAGGAGTTGATCCAGACTGTAATAATTTTCGTGATTTTCTTTTTGATCATCCGTGTGGTTTCGTTCTTAAGAAAGGTAAGTAAATTTATTATTATATATATATACATATGTATGTTCTCTTTTTAAAGTGGTGTAATTTACATATATATATATGTATATTGTACATGTATACATATGTATGTTCTTATAAATTTTATCATATACTGAAAATATATCTTACATGTACGATATATGTATCTAAATATAACCAAAAAGGTATATGTATAAATTGGTTAGATAATATGCAGTGTATTTCTATATATGTATGTACATATATAGCAATCATTCAAAAGAATTGCAAAAATTTGAAAGCGAATCGAAGGTACGAGTACATATAAAAGAGCTTTTTAATCCTTAAGAATTTTGATGTATCGGGCAGAATTTAAGAATTTAAATGAAAACATTAAATTTTAATAAGAAATATTTTCTAAATGTGCGTCATTTCACGTTCATGCAGAGAGGAATCTTTTATGATTAGGCATCCAAAATACAGAAATTTCCTTTTAGAATGCAGACCATTACTTTAAAACTATAAATTTTTCAACCCAGTCTTTCTGGATTGAAATTTATCACAAAAGAATAAGAACTACTTATTTTCATTGCGAAAATATGTTTAAGAAACTTCAATTTTCTAATTATTAAGTGAAAGATAAGCGCAATATAAGCGGACAAGTATATATAAAGAAAAAAATTTATTATTGTTCATAAACATAAGGCCTTAAATTACCTTTTATATGATTAAAAAAAATAAGACAACCAATTTAAAATTTTATAGGGAGCATTTTATAAAATATTTTAAGAAACTGTTACTCATATTATATTGGTATTGGATATTGAATGAGCACAATGAAATCCTTTCCAGAATATAAAAAATTGAAATATAACGAAAGCATATTGCACACAATTTTTGAGTCGACTCTCAAAGGATTTACAATTCAATTGTGATTTTAGAATCAAGATGAAGCTTTAAATATTTGTAAAACACTGTTATACAGTCAATAAGAAGTTATTTGAGATTTTATTTTGCTTTTAATTTTACTAAAAAATTTATGTTTTAACAAAGACAGCAGGATAAGAGAATAGCATTGAATAACAACTACTATATTTACCATTCTTTTTAATAGAGTTCACATCTTATTACTGGAATTGATTAACAAGAATGAAAAAATAAATTGATTTTCAAACTAACATAATATATTAAAGATACGAATTCAAGAATTGCACTTTTTGGCCTGTACCACAATTTTAAATATGCATTTGAGCATAATTTCAATCTGAATTTTTTACGTAATTGTTACAATTTATTTAAAGCCCCTTAATAAAAATAATTTAGCAGATTTTAGAATTTATATAATATAAGCATATACAAGTATGTAAAGATTAAATAAAGGATTGGTAATAATATATAAAAAACTAACAATAAATTTTAAATTTAAATACAAATAAAATTAAAATTCTTTAAATAAATATAAACTTGCGAAAAGAACAAATTTTTCTTAAATCTTGTAATCAAATATTTGTTAAAGTATTAGACTTAAGCAAAAAAATTATGATGATACTTAACTTTATAGTATTTCTATTTATAAATCGGAAAAATTTTTCAAGAATTTTCATCATATTATAAATATTTTGTTTTATTTTTCACAATAAAAATCACATAAATTATTTTAATTGAAATTTTTAAACGTGAAGGTATCCTTGTAAAAAAATTTACACAAATTCTTATGCACATATAAAATCCCATAATTTGTGGATTTTCTCTTATATTCGTTGTTCTTTGTTCTCTAAATTTGTTTTAATATTTAAGAAATTCTTTATTAAATCTTCTTTAAAGATTTCTCTATTTGCCTTTCCTTGCATTTTAGAAGAAAATATTTCTTATTAAGTTTTCAATATAAAAATTTACCAGACACCATTGACAATCATTATAATATAAAATTCTCATAGTTTGAGCTCATAAGAGTATACAAAATCTCTTCATCATTTCAAAATTCATCATTTTTCGTGATTTTCCCCCAATATTTTAGTTATACTACTTTAAATTTAAGGGCAGCCAATTTTAATGTCAATGTATATAAGTATATAAGATTGTTTAGTGTATAAAAATAAATCACACAGATACTATATTCATTCCGGGCACATCTTTTCATGTCATAACGTAATTTCAAGTATTATAGCACATTAAGTACCTACATGATAAATTTTGTTTTTATTGGAATACTTTTTTTTTTTTTGGAGGGTACATCAGTAAAAAATTGTGTTGCTTTTCTAAAGAATCTTTAAATGTACCTACACATAAAAGAATTCTTTAAATATTTCTTTGTCTTTCTAATTTTTCATTTCTTTTTTTAATATTCTACAGCTTAAATTTAAAAAAACAAAACAAATTATATTCGAAAATAAAATTTTGAAAATTTTATTTAAAAAAAAATTATATAGCTATGTTTATAGGTGGGGCTACGCAATACGTACGGTTTTTGGCTTACAAATCTTGGTATACAATTTTGTTTTTAATTTCGGCAAAAATTCTGTGGTAGTTTGTCCATCCAAAAATAATAACAGTAACCTGGTAGTCTATTTAAATCGAAAATAAATTTCTTAATAGCTGTTTTAAATTATTAAAAATTTTAGTTGTCGCCTATAATTATGCAATTTTTAAAAAACTGTGTTATATACGAAATTTGTTCGAAAAACACTTAAAATGTTGCGTTTTTTTTAACCGAATATTTTTTTTTTTATTATCAACTGAAATTAATTTTAAAGAGATAACGAAATTGATAATTTATTTGCCAAAGATTAGATTTGAAAATACAAGCTTTATTATTCTTTTTAAAAATTTTGAAATTATACATTCTATATTTACACAAGTGTTCTGATCAGGTACGGGACTATGATTCAAAAATTATAATTTCGAATTATGATTAAGAATAACGACAAAATTTTAATATTAATAGAAAATCTTGCAGTTAGATCATAAGATTTTGCAAAATTTTGAAAACAAAAATTATGTTTCAATTCATTTGGATGAATTCTGGCGGCACTAATACATAAGGCACAACAGTTTCATCCTGGTTTAGTGAAAAGATACAAAAATCATTTAAGAAATACAAAAAATTAATGAAATAATGATCATAACGGCGATGATAAAAATTTAGATTTCATAAATTTTCTCATTTCAAATTTGAGAGCACCATTGGAGACAAATGACATTTTAATTCTTAGGAACTGATGTGCCATACATACGAATAGTTTTTTTTTTTGGTTGAATGAGAGCTTTTCTAGTAAAATTTTTCCGATATACTAAAATATATTTGTTTATAGTAAAAATGTGCTTAAATTAGAAAAATTAATTTTTAATCAAACTATGCGAATAGATTTGTCAACAATGTTTTTAATGTTTATTATTGGCAATTTAGCCGTACGACTACAAATATTGTGCTTTGTAGAATCTTAGAGAATTAAATATATTCTTATTTCCCTTTCTTAAAAAAACACAAATACCATTCCCAATTACATAAATGTATCCTTGCTTTTGTTGTTCTGTTTTTTTTTCCTTTCTTTTCTTTTTATGTCCTTATGAACTCAATATATAAAATTGTTTTGTTGTTTTTATATTTTTTTCTTTTTTATAAAGCTTTAAGTATTTTAGAAAAGTATCAAAAAAAAAGGAAATAAATACACACACACACACACACACGTTAACATTCTCATATTATACAAACGTGAACTAATAAAATGATTAAATTCCAAATTGAGTTTCCCGATTCCTTTCTCTTTTTTTTTCATTTTTTTCTTATCCTTCTCTTTTATATCTAAATTACTTTTACGGTATATTACGTAGGAATTTTGTTTGGTATATTAACAAAATAAAACGCAAAAGAAAAAGAAAAGAAAAACAATCTGTGCAGGTAAAATTGGTTACAATGAAATAACGGTAAAGTAAAGAGAGTAAAAGAAGTAAATAATAACAAACGAAGAAAAAACAAAATAAATAAAATTAAAAAAAGAAAAAATCTCCGAAATAAAATAAAATTACTCAAAGAATACTTGAAACTTTATTTATTTGGAAAGTAAATTTAATTATTTATACACACGTACACACACAGATATATTTAAATATACCAAAAAAACATATAAAAAACTTTATTTTTTCACATACACATAAAATATAAGGTAGCAATCGTATATGACAAAATAAAATTAAAATCAAAAAGAAAATTACAAAAATGAAATCAGAAAAATAAGAAACCAAATTTAAAAAAAAAAATTTAAAGTTTTAGGAGTCAAATTTTTCTTCAAACCAGTGGAAAAAAACCGCATATTTAATCTAATTTTGAACTTTTGTATAAAATGCCCACATGTCTCTTTTGTGGTCTTTTATAGTCATGATATAGTTCTGCATGTAAGGTTTCGTAACGCAATTGTAAAATCTGAGATGCTTAAAATTAAAATTTTTCAAAGAATGGAAATTGGAAAGAAATGTAATCTTTAAGTTTTATTTTAAAAAAGTTTACTTCAATAAACAACTGTTAGAAAATCATAACTTTGTAGCTTCTTCTCTTCTTCTTCTTCTTCTTGTTGTAGGCACATTTGCCTGTTTTATCCAATATTCTCTTTTATGGATTTTCATGATCGTGGGATGTAGAGGTCCAGCACTCATGCCACCTTTTAGGAGGTCTGCCTGGGAGTCTTTTGGTGTTGGGCTTGTTGGTCATGGCTATTTTGGGTAGTCGGTTCTCGCTCATGCGGTTCACATGGTCCCTCCAGTAGCGCCGTCTGCATCTAGTCCATCGAACAATATCTTGAATTTTGCATTCTTCTCTTATATCTGCACTTCTTTTTTTGTCAAGCAAAGTATATCCACAGATCTGCCTAAGAGTTTGCATTTCTGTGGCTCGCAATCTTTGTTTGGTCGATGACGTGTCTGCTCTTGTTTCAGCTGCATATGTCATTATGGGGCGCACGCAAGTTTTGTAAACACGCACCTTATTTTCAATTAGCATATATTTATTTTTCCATATGACATCGCAAAGCCCGATATTGCAGAGGCCTTTGCTGTTTGAACCTGTGTCTCCTTGTTGTTATCTCGATGGCTCGTAATTTCGACTCCAAGGTATTTGAAGCTCATAACCTGCTCAATTGACTGATCTTCAATCGATAGTTTACATCGAATCGGTTCTTTGGCGATCGTCATACATTTGGTTTTTTCAATGGATATTTTCATGTTGAATGACTCAGCGATAGTTTTGAACTTGAATAATAGTCTTTGCAGATCGTCCTCGTTTTCTGCTAGTAGGACAGCATCATCAGCATAACATATTATTTTAATATCCTCGCTTCCTATCTTATAGCCAGTTCCGAAATCGATCAGTCCCTTAATTATTTCATTCATGACCAAGTTAAACAAAGTGGGACTTAAACTATCACCTTGTCTTATACCGGAAGAGGTTGGTATTTCCTCAGACACATCATTTCTTATTTTGACCTTTGTGTTGTTATTTGTGTACAGTTCTTGGATAACCCTTATTAGACTTGCATGTATGTTATTTATTTGCAGGATCTGAAGTGCGTCTCCCAAACGAACCCGGTCGAAAGCTTGCGTCAAATCCACAAAGCATATAAACACAGGTTTGTCAAACTCTATGGACTTCTCAATTATCTGACGTAGTGTGAATATGGCATCTATTGTTGATCTGTTTTTCCGGAAACCATTTTGCTCTTCTCTGATGACTACTTTTGATAACACTTCATCATTTATAATTTTCGTGAGTAGTTTTTGAACAGCGCTCAACAACGTAATCCCCCTATAGTCTTTTGGATCGGCCTTTGAACCCTTTTTAAATATGGGAATCGTCAAACTACTTTTCCAATCCAATGGTACTGATTGTGTCTGAATAGCGTGGTTAAACAATTTTACTAACTCATCCGCAAGTGTTGCACCACCATATTTAAGATATTCATTGACAATATCATCTATACCACCCGACTCTCTATTTTTCAATGTTGCTAAATTTTCTAAGATGGTCGTTTTACTGATAAAATAGTCTGATTCATCTGAAGTTTCAAGCTCTTCCGCCAATGAAATTTCTACTACCTCGCTTTCATAAACCTGCATGAAGTGATTTACAAGGACCTCGAGACTTACAGAGGCGTTTGTTACGTAGTCGTTTATGGGTTTTTTTCGATTTCTTATAAAGTTCCATACCTTTTTTTGGCTTCCATACAAATCATATTCCATATCCTTCGTAAACTTTATCCAAAATTCTGTTTTTATTTTTCTAATTTCGCGATTCACCTGATTTCTAACTTTTACATATTTTCGGTAATCGCGTGCAGATTCTGTACATCTGTATGTCAAATAATGTTTACGTTTTTCTTCTGCCAGTTCTTTAACCTTTGCACAAAACCATGGTTTATTATTAGGTTGGCCATTTAAGTTTATTTTTCTAGTTCCTAGTGTTTCATATGCTGCATCTTTAATGTTGCTTTTTAGTTTTGACCAAGCTTCATTGATATCGTCGTTGTTGTTGATCGGATTACTATTGATTTTTTGTTTTAATCTTTCTTCATAAAGGTACCTAATTGATGGATTGCTTATTGACTCTATATTTATTTTATCAATATACTGAGGTTTCTTTTTTTTGTTTGTATTTGCCATCATTCTCATTTTGCATAGAACCAAGCTGTGATCAGTACCAATGTTACCTGAAGCAAGTGATCGTACATCTAATATTTGTGTGGGATGAATATTTCTGTTGGTAATTATATAATCAATCATAGACTTATGTCCTCTTGTGTTACAAAACGTATACTTGTGTTGAGGTTTGTGTTCGAAAAAGGTGTTCGAACTTTGTAGCTTGGTTTCATAAATTTTACAAGTGCGTACATTGAAAGAAACTCAATTAATTAATGGAATTGCTTTCAAAGTGACTTTAATGCGTCCGATAATACTCAGATATTATTTTAAAAATTCTTATATTTGCTTACATTTTTAAACGAAAATATGTAAGTTATGTGAAATTTCATACCTTACAGTTGCTCAAAAACAACCATATTATATTTTGTGCGTAATAGCGAAGAATTTTAGAACTCTTTTATTACCCTTACATTTTTAAATAACAAAAATTATTTTAAATACTAAAATACTAAAAATTAATATACTAAATTCTGGGATTAGGTAATGAAACGGTCTAATTCGAATTCGGAAATTTTTAAAATTCTTGCAAATTTGAATTTTCTTATATGTAAATAAATTATAAATTTAGATTTTCACAGTATATCGTTAATATGTCGTCATCAATATCGGTGATCACAAAGAACACTTAGAATCGCTCTATCTCTTCTAGTTTAGCCAGAAAACGGCTTTAAAGTTTTGCAAAAGATTTTTTTAAATACCTCCAAAAATATTTTTGCTACAGCCTATTATCATATATTAGCAGAATCTGTAGATTCCCTGTGATCACAAAAAACTCTTTTCATATTAGTAATGTTATTTAATAATTATTAGTAGTTACTTTACTTTTCAACGTTCTTGAGTCACATGATTAAAATATTTTCAAGTCTTTAATTTAAAATACCCGAAATAAGTATAAAAATCAATATTCTTCTGGAGTTTCTTTTGGATTTGCAAAACAATCTTGAAATAACATACTATTTATTAGAGCCGCTATGTATTCTCATTTACATATAGTTTGTCGTATTCCTTCCTTCTGCGATTACAATAATAATTTTTATTAATCTTAATTTTAGGTTTACTATAGACTAGAGAATTCTCTCCATAATTTTGAAATTAGTGTAAAATATTTAAAAAACTTTTTTCTTAATTAAATTGAATAAATAATGTTTAATAAATTAAATCAAATTATCAAAAATGAAAATTAATCAAAATTAAATTGAAATTATTAATCCTCTGACTCTTTGAACAGCAAATTTACTCAAAAAAAATAAAATTCCTTTAAATTTTCTAGAATAAGAAAAGGACGCCTAAATTATCTATTAAGCCTTTTTCTATATTTAGAAATTCATTTTATATTTATAGATTTGTTATTAAAATTTATATTATAATTTACAAAATAATTTTGAAGGCGTAAAGGATAATTATAATTTAATAAAAATTTCATAAACAAATTTTTTATTCGAGAAAATTAAATTATCCTGAAAAAAAAAATTGTTTAAAGGTTAAAAATAAGGCGTTTAATTTAAGATTTTTGTTAACCAGAGGAAAACTCTTTTTATTTGAATTTTCTTTGTTGTTTTTATTTAAATGGTTAAAATTGATGGAGGAACATTATTTTATGTATAAAAAAATTTTCATACTAAATTTAAATTAATTTTTATTATAGAGGCACAAATCATAATTTATGAAATTCCCCTTTTATTTATTCTCTTAAAGAGGCACCTATAAATTTTATTGAAAAGAAAATATTATAAGACTTTGTTTTATTATGTAAAAATTCCTACATAATATACTTACCTATAAATTCACATAATATATATATATATGTATAATATAATAACGACAAGAACGCACATTAACCTCTTGAAAAATATATGAAATTTCTTGAAAATATTTCAAGAGAATTTTTCTTTTCAAAAATTTAATGCATTAGACGAAATTTTTTTCATTTATTTTTTTTGTAAGGAAAAAAAAACAATAAAAGCAATCACAAGGATGAAATAAGGAAGAATTTTTGAAGTGTTCTTTCTTATATTCAAAATTTTTTTTACCAAAAACATTTGACTGTTTTTTTCCCATAAATTTGTTTGGTACAAAACGCAAAGTATTGTGCTTTACTGATTCACATAGAAACAATTATTACAGAGCGCCATATCAATGCTTAAAATATTTTTGGCATTTTCTATATTAAGGTAAAGGGTCGAGTTTCTACACATTACGAGTATCGCCCAAAAATCCTTACAACGTAATTGTTTTTATTTCAAAACATAGAACATAGGAACATACAAAACTAGAACAAAGGTAAATCGCTGCCGGTGTCTTATACTGTACTACAGTCCCATTAATGTTATTTTCTTCATAAAATTTATCAATATTCTCATTACAAAGTATTAACAGAAAGGGAGAAGCGTCTGCGGATTACAATAATTGTGCTTTGACAAAAAATTGTGGATTACAACAAATTGTTAAAAAATAGAATTCCTAAGCTTTTTAAGGGTCATAACATTTAAATGAGGAAAATGTAGGACAAAATTTTTTTCTAGAGAAATATGTTTCTTACAAAAAGCTACCTTCATGTAAAATTTTTATCAAAAGGTGTAGAAATTTTTTTCAGATTTAAACTACTAACAAGTTTTTCCAAAAATTTTGTTGAAAAAATGCTACAAATTCCATATAAAGCTATAATTACAATATGTATTATGTATAGATACTTCCAATATATATAAATTCTGCCTCATATTACATTCAAATTTCCAATTATATGTTCGAATACAATACTATTATAATTATAAATAAAATAATTTTAAATAAATATTTGATTTTTTTTTATATTTAAATTTGTCAAATTAATTTTCATTTTATATTTCAAAATATATAATATATTTTAATTAGCGGAAAAAGATCCTTATCCAATTGATGCACTACCGACATGTAATCATGCGCTATCAGTATGCCAACAAGAAAGAAAATGTTCTAAATTATTTGATGATTTTAAATTAAATTGTAAAGTTCGAGACAATAAATGTCGAATGGATGACAGGTATGACATTTATTTTTTTTATACAAATTTTTATTATATTTTATTCTTTACGTTAATTTATAAACATACTACATTAATTATTTCATACAAATTGTATACGATAAACTTAAAGTATTTAATATATATAGAGTAATTTAGTAATTAAATTATTATAAAAATGTCATACAAGAGATTAAGTACACGTTTTTCATTTCATTTAATAACAAGAACACCGTATTTTAAAAAATTAATCAGAATAACAATAATAATAATAAAAAAATTAAAAATTAATTATTTATTCATTATTTTTATATTAAAAAAACAAAAACAAAAAATATTCAAATTAATAATAAAATAATTTTTTTAAGTAAAATATTAAAAAAAATATTAAATAAAAATTGTTTTTTCTTTCGATTTTTTTAATTTGAATCATTTTAAAACATTATCATTGCGAATGCTTGACGGTAAGAACTTTCACGTTATACCCTACACCTCAGCCGTCTGCAGTATGCAGTATATTATCGTCATGTGTGTTACAGAACAACGAAAGTGATTTTTTTAAGTTGTGAGTTAGAGATACCAAATCATTTGTTATTTTTTTCAAAATTTTAAAAATTATTAGTTTAGAACGTTTAAAATGATGGTTTTGTAGTAGAAGAAGACTTCAGTGGTTTTAGTATATAAATATTACTTTAAGAAAAAGAAAATAATTTAGTATCCTAAACTCAAAACTTACACAAAAAAGCACATTCATTGTTTTGGCACACGCGTGATGACATATTCTCGTTCACCGTGAAATTTTACGTTGATTTACGTAAATCATAGTACGATAAATCATAAACTAAAAGAGCATAACAAAAATTCGATAAATTGTTCGTTTTCTGTTAAAAAAAAACCTGCTATCATAATTAGATAAGTTGGAACAATGGGTTCAGGTAGCTGCCATACAACACAAACAAATTATTTTAAATACCTAAAAACCTGAAAAACCGTAAAATTTGGCAGTCATGTTTGCAATTATAGTTCAGATATCTCCAGAAGTCTTGATAGTGTAGAATTAAGTTTTGCACAAGCCTTAAAAATTTGGTTAACCTACTGTTTTAAATTTTTACTTTAAAATCAAATTGCTATGGCGTAGGGTATAATTTAGTCGTCTAAGATATAGACTGAAACATTTTTACTTATTTTACCATCATAATCTAACAGACACACATAATTATTAATTTTTGTATGTAATAAAATAAAAATGCATGAAGACTTGTTTTTTGTTTGGCTCATTCATAATTTTTTATTATAATTTTTTCTCGCCACATTTTCAAAAATAAAAAACATTAAATACATATATAACAATAATAAAAATCATTACTTAATGGTCAATTAAATGTCCTTAATTAATATTATTTATATTTTTTCAATATAGCTATGTACAAACATACATAAATAAAATATTTATCTCATATATACTCTTCTCTTTTTTTTTATTTAATTGGATTACATAACCAATTTGTTTTTTTTTTCTTCTTTATTTATTTATATTTATATAACAGAGATTTATGCCACGAATCATGGACAAATTTAAGATTATCCCCTATGTTTGGTTGCATCTGTCCAAATAATCATATGAAACGACGATGTGATCGAATATTTAATGTTGTCAATCACAATCCATGTGTTGGTGAGTTTTGTTGTGAGAATATTATATGAGTATATGCATATATAGCGTTACAATAAATATGTATATGTATAGAAAATAAATAAATAAAAAAAAAATAATATAATATAAAAGAAATGAAATAGTTTAAAAGCAAAAAAAAGCGTCAATAAAATTAAAGGAAAAAAAACCAAAAAAAAATAAAAGGACACACGACTGGAATTAAAAATCAGAGAGTAATAATTATAATAACGAAAATAAACAAAACAACGAAAGTAAAAATTAAAAAAAAAAATGGAGAAAATTGAAAAGGATAATATAAAATACGAAATGAATGCACTCTACTATTTTATTATATCCTTTTTTTTGGATTTTCTCTTATATGGTGTTCCTCCATAAAAATATAGGTATATAGATAGGTTCAGAATGAAAATGTTCAAGTATAGTTTTATGTTTTTTTTTTATTCTCATTATTATATTTACATAAAATTTTCGTTTTAATAATTTTTTCTACGATTTATTTGTTTGTATAGTTTGTATCGTGTAATTTACGTATAATATTTTTTATCATTACAAGTGAGTGTATATTGTATTGTATAATGTGTACCTATATACATATATATACTTACAGAAGGAAAAATATATAGAAAAAATTCTATAGGAACAATATTTTTTTTATCATTTTTATTATTCGATATTTTTACGGTAATTTTCAATATTTTTTTTTTTTTTTTTTTGTCTTTCAATTTGTAAAAATTATGAAAAATCACAAGAAAATAAAAAGAACAAAATATATAAAGTAAATATAAAATATTTTTTAGTAAAAGGACAACCAGAAAAAATATAAAAAGAAAGGATTCAGTAAAAATTTATAAAATAAAACTAGACCCTACCAATATTAACACAAACAAAATTTTTATTATAAATGTTATTATATATCTATACATTATCATTGTTTTTTCTCTGTCTATATCGTATATTTATACATATATATGTATTTACATACATTATAATTAATAAAAATATGTTCACATATAACTATTAATGTATATTATATATGTTTACATACATGTATCTATATACTCGTACATTGTTTAAATGAATGCAATATCTTAATATTTTATATAGTATTTCAATAAAAATATAATATATATATATATATATACAATAATTATAAATAGTATTTATAGTGAACAAAATAATTCGCCTTTAAAAAAGAAAAATAAAATACAAGGTGTTTTAATTCAAATTACAAAACTAAAAAAAAATTGACACAAGAACTTTAAATCGATAACTATTAGAAAAATTAAATTATTTCGAACTGTTATATTTAATTAGGAAATCAGCATTAAAATTGTAGTTAATTTTGAATTGATGAATGTAGTGGGTAATTACTTATGTGCATCATTAATAATATAAAAACGAATTTTTTCCAAATTCAGCTTTTAGAATAGCCTTACAATTACCTAAATAAACCTTATAATATCCCAAACAAAATGAATACGCAATTTAAGATATTAAAATCAAATAAAAGAAGATATTCAATTTCTCCTTCTGCACGCAAATTTTTCAATCCTACAAAATATTTTTAAAATATTGTTATACTCGACTTAAAATATAAATTATCTCGACTTAAAGAACAAATTTCTCTCTGTATACAAATTTATCATACTGAATCATCAGATTTATCTAGAATTTTCCCATTTTTAACGTTTTGGTTAGATTTTTGTTAGATGAAAACTCTTACCAGAGAATTTTTTGTTATAACGTTCGTTAATTTAATTGGAAATTTTCAAAATAATTAACTACTATTGAGAAAAATTAAAAATGCAATATTTTTTGAATATTCTTGCAATACTAGATACAACTATACTTAAAGACGATTTATTTACAAATGCAACTAATCTGTTCATAATTAAATATGTTTATAACTCAATAATTTTATGTTCATCTAACGCGTGTACAAAATTACCTGATAGTTTTCAGCAATTGGCACGAGGTATTTATAATTACTTTGCTAATAGTACGAATATTGACAAATTCGAAAAAATACAATGACTTTCAAAACTAAAACCAAGGTGGTTTACAAATTGAATTATAAAATTGTTTTGAATTGTTTGAAACTTATTTGGAAGTTTCGATTTTGTTTATGTTAAATATGTACAGTACATATATTATATTCCAATTATATTCAAGTCCAAAATTGTATAACAATATACTTATATTATATTGACTTAAGTAATTTGCCAGATTTTTCGCTAGCATCTAGGATCACTGTCTGTATAGCCAAATATAATATTAACAGTTAATGTTCGATTATGGAGAGATATTCGTCCTTAATTATTAATACTTTGAACCAATGTAATTATTTCATTAATGTTCTAATGTCATATTAGCAGCTGATGTTCCATTATAAAATGGAATATAAAATTTTAAGGCTTCTATTCCATTATTATGTTATTAAGCTTGAATTTTGAATTTAATTCATTTTAGTGTAAGAGAATTGATTTATACAAAAGTATTTACGTAAATATAAAAATAGTAATTTCCTAAATCCTTACTTATACAATTTAATAATTCAGCTAAACTTCTTATGGAATATTTCAATTGCTGCTTAGATATTTATGCAAAATATTTTATTCTAACTTTGTATATTATGTAGTATGTTGAATTTAAAATTTCTACTGTTATAATATTATTTAAATTAATATTCCATTCGAAAATTACTACTTTCTGTGTTATATAAATTTTAAATTATTTTTGCACCTTCATGAAAGGTATATTCGTTTTGGTATGGTGTTTGTAACCACTTGAAGGAGTCGTCTCCGATATGGAAATATACACATATTCTTGCTCAACGTAAAATTCTACGTTGATTTATCCATGTCCGTTCGTCCGTCCGATCGCACGATAAATCAAAAACGAATGATGCAATCGACACCAAACTTTCGCAAGTTGTTTCCTTTCTGACAGGGTTGGCTGCTATTGTAATTCGGACAACGGTTAGCCGTCAAAATACAACTCAAAAAGGCTTTCTTTAATATTTCAAAAACCAATAAAAATATTAATATCAGATTTTGCAAAGATGTATCCAATTACACTCTACATACGTTCTGAAAATTTTAATGGAATGGCTGCACTGGTTCAAATGGCTGTCATACAACTCCAAAAGCTAATTTTAAATATTCGGAAAAATAATAAAGCTAGATTCATGAAACTTGGCAGTCGTGAGTCCAATTATAGATCAGGCATAGTCGCACAGTTTCTATAGAGTAATTTGACAGGTTCGAGTACTTGGTATACAACAATTAAAGCTAGGTATTTCACAAAAAAATTTTAAAGTCAGATTGCCAAAATGCACGGTATAATGCGGTCGGGTTTATACCGACTGAAAAGTTTTTACTTGTTTATATTTTTTTTATTAAATTTCTTTTAAATAAAAAAATCATACGGATTATTAATTTATTAAGACACCATGTATTTTATTAATAAATAAAATCGTAATTAAAATATTTTCTTTGATCATTTTTTATATTTACTTTTATTGAAAAAGAGAAAAAGAAAAAAAAAAACGATAAACCAGAAAAGAAAAGAAAAAACATTTTTTTTTTCATTCATCATAAATTTTTTTTTTATTCTCAGATTTGTCCTTTCCACATAGAAATTTTTTTCTTCTTTCTTTTTCTTTTGTTTTTAATCATTTTCTGACTGTTGTGCATCAACCAGACAGTAAACAAATAATATGTATAGTTACCATGTCCTTCGAAAATTTCATTTTGGAAAAATTATTATATTTGAACGCATACATAAAAATTATTTTTTTTTTTGTCTGATTTCATAAAAAAATTTTCCTTTTATTTGTTTATTGTGTTAATTTTTTATTAAGTTTTTATAAAATTGATAAATATTTTATTTTTTGTTTTTCATTTTTGATATTTTGGTTCATTAATATTTTTATGTACCATTCAAAAATCATAAAAGTTTTATTTATGATTTTGAGGTTTTTATTCAACTATATTTGTTTATCCTTTTTAAAATAAAAAAAATATCAATTTATTAAAGGTAATAAAAGTATAAAATATATAATAAAAAAAAAAGAGAAAAATAAAAATTGTTGGAAATTTAAAATAAAAAATTTGCAGTTTTAAAACATACAACAAGTATAGAACTAAAGGAAAAAGTAATAAAAAATATCAAATCTAGCTTAATTTTAATTATTCATATTAGGTCTAAAAAAAAATATTGAATTGAATAAATATAAATTAATTGAACTAATCTATTTCATAAATTTGTTTAAAGATAAAGCAGATTATTAGTTTTATAATGCTGATTTTCGTTTTATTAGTTATTAGTCTAATCGACGTCAATTTAACACTTTAAGAAATACGATAAAGACCAATAATTTTCAACAGATATTAGGCTGTAAAGAAAAATAATATTTGAATACAGATTTTATTTAAAAGAGTCGACATTTTCAATAATAATTGTAGCTAATAAAATAATAATTATTTATAATTTTCAATAATAATTATTTTTAATAAAGAAATAAAAATTTCAATCGATTGTTCTATAATGTAAAAATCTATATTTATACCACAGAGAAACATAATTTTCGAAATCAATTGAGAATTCAAAATAATGTACTTTAAGTTTTCTTAATCAATTGTTATCACTCCATTATTAGGGAATCCAATTTTTATCAAAAAATTAATTCCACAATTTTCTGAATTACATAAAATAAAATTCGGAATTCCGGTATAATTCCGAAATTGTATTAAACAAAAAGCAATTGTTTAAAATATTTCAAATTAAATAAAATTAAATTTTTATTTAAGAATTTTCGTAAAACAACAAAAATTATTTTTTTAATTGTGATTCTTAAAAAAACTTCTTAAAATACACAAAATTATCCAATATCGGTATTGACCTGTTATATATTTCCCGTTTTAAAAATTTAACACAATTCAGCACAAGCAAAAAGTTTTGTTATGAAGAGAAAAAAAATTGTAAGGAGACGCATAATGGCATAATACATGATCTTTTATTCATGGCATAATACTAAAAATTTTTGGAATCCCGAAATCCCTAATTTGATTCCCATTATTTTGTAACACACACTCATTATTTTTGTTCGAGTTTCCGTATTTTGTTAAATTACGAATATATCTTGTCATTTTTAAGGATTCATCAAAGTGAGTGTAAGAGAATAAGAATAGAATGCACCTCAATTCTAAAATGATTGCATTAATTTTTCATATATAGTGCCACACTCGTATAATATTTACAATAGTACTATTTTCAAAAAATTTGTTATATTATAATAAAAATATTATGATATAATTTCATTATTTTGAAATTATAGAAAAGAAAAAAACATCTTTGTTCTTTAGAGGTGTAATTCAATTCTAATAATATTGTTTCATAACTGTTTTTGTTATATAAATCAAATAAATAATAGTATAATAGAAATAAGGATAATTATTAAATATTAATAATTACATATTAATTATTAATAAAATGAGAAATTTATGGTATTATAATTTATAATTACTAGCGACATTGCCAGACTAACATTATTATTACCTGAATTCGGGGTTTGAGGATCATTCAAAAATAAATTCAAAATAACTTGCAAATTAATTATTTTCGTATATACAAAATTATTATTAGAAATCTTCTGTGAAAATCTTATGTTTTCTAAATTTAAATTTCCACCAATTTATCAATTGAATGATTGTTCTTTAGAAAATTTTTTATTAAAAAATTTTAATTAATATTTAAAATTTTATTTAGATTTATGTTCAAAGTTTGTATTTTTTTTATAATTAATTTTTCAATTAGTCATATTTTTGTTCATGGAATTTCTCATTTTTCACTTATAGAACAAGTGTCCAATAATTCTTAATTTCATTTTCTTAATTTTTATTTCATTATTTTTCTTTTTAAATAAAAATTCTATATGTATGACATGGAGACATTCTTTTATGTTTATAATATTATAAAACTATATCCTATATCTAAAAATAGAATTCATTATTGTAGTAAAATATTGTTTACAATATTGAATGTATTGAATAATATTTTTCATAAAAAATATTGAATGAAAATTAAAATAATTTGTTATTAATTATTGTGTATCTATCTATACTTCGATAAAAAAAAATTAAATAAAATAAAAAAAATATTTCTTATTTAATTTTCTCTATGAAAATAAAAAAATTTCAGGAAATACTTAAATTTTTATATTATAAAAAAAAAAGCAAAAGAAATCACTCTTTCGATGCACGCTTTTTCTTTCACATATAAAATAAATAAAATACAAAAAGTCAAATGATAATTATATTCTGTAAAATAAATCACATAAATAATTTTTTTTTTTTAATATTACATTTAAATATTATATGCACCTTAATTAATGCACAATTTCTGTATTGTATTATACACTTTAATTATTATTTTTCAAAATTCTTCACAAAAATTAAAATTCATTTTTAATATGCCATTTTGTTTATGTAATCGAAATTTATTGCAAAATTTTCCCTAATTATTGTTAATATGTGTATATTGTACAATAAAATAAACATTAGTTTTACCTTAAATAACAATGCTACATAATAAATCTTTTTCGAATTCATACTTTTAAGGCCTAATGAATATACGGAACACCGCAAAGATTCAAATTCTCTATACATAAAACAATTGTAATTCTCTTCAGAGAGAGAGAGAGATTTTCAACGTAAACAATTAAAATTTTCAACTACATATCTTTTTTAACAGTTGAAAATTATTAATATTTTTATTTTATTAAAAAAATTATTTTTTTGTATACTACAATCTATCTATATAATAATATATTTTCTAAAGTTTATTTTTATACAAAATAATATTAAAATTTTTATATATTATATATAAAATTAAAGACCTTATATTGATATCACAAATACTTGATCATCAATTACCACAATCATCGGAGTCATCGAATTCAGTATATTATTCAGATTCAAATGAAGAAACAACAATTATTAATAATAATTATAATAATAATTCAACAAAACAATTGTTATATACTGTTGTTGGTGGTGTATCATCATTTTTTAGTTTTTTATTTCCATCGAAAAAAATTCCATTAGCATTGGCATCATTACGTCCAGCAACTGATGATGAACATACAAATAATCAACATCATGAAGATCGTATTGATATTGATATGGATGGTGATACTATTATTGATAATGATAATATAAATGATATGAATATGTATAATATTAATTTAAATCAAAGACATCATATATTTAAAAATACAAAAATAAAATATAATAATAATAATAAAGGACATAGTATATATGATGAAGATGAATTATCACCAACTCAAATACCACCAATACAACAACAACAATCACCACCGCGTTTTAGGGAATTTTATAATAAAAATATAACAAATATTAATTATAATATTTACAATAATAATAATAATAAATATAACAGTCATGATTATAATAATAATGCATTTGAGCACAAAACAGCTGAGAAATATTATAGCACAACTGCACCAATAGATGAGCACAATCACCATTTGCACAATACTATTAATAATAATGACTTGAATTACAAGTATGTGTGAGTTTGTTTTTTTGTGATATTTAAATTTTTTTCTAATATTTTCTTTATTTATTATGTATATATGTATGTTCATATGAAATATTTATACCTATATATTTTTTAATATTAATTTAATATTACTTAATTTTAAATTTATTTTTTCCTATTGAGCTTTTTTAATTCATTTGGTATAATGTACTTTTCAAAAATTCTTTAAAGTATTTCAAAAATTATAGAAATTTCATTAAGTTTGGCTATAAAATACAACCAGTACCTTCATTTTTGATTTTTAACAATTCGAAATTCCATTTATTACAATTGTTGTTCTATAACAGAAATTATTGACCCACAAGTCGAACGGCTAAAAGTCCTCTGTTAATACAATTGTAGTGTGTTGTAGAATAAAATGAACAAATAAATATAATTGTGTTGAATTCGGGCGTTATAAAATTGATATTTTAAATTGAAACATTATTTTTTAAATAGTACACCCAATCGTAAAATTCTTTGGAGTTCGATTTTTAATTTAAATTATTGATATATTCTATTTCAGACTTTAAATTATTAAAAAAATTTCCGTAAAAAAATATGGAAATTATGTCTTCTTCAACAACATAAAACAAATTTTTGGGCTGTAACGAGCTACCTATATTATATGAGTTAGTTTAAAGAATAATTACGTGTTATTCCGGCATCACATATACAAATGATGTAAACAAATTTTTATTAAAATATTCTCAGATTTCGTAACCAGAATATTATAAATAGCAATGGGCAATGTTTTAAAGTTTTGACACCCGGCTCCCCCTTCAAGTCAATACCCTTCTTTAAGTCAATGTTCTCTACAAAATTTCATGCTGCAATCTAATAATGTAAAACATAAAATTATTTTTATTTTTTTTTTAATTAATTTCTTTGTTATTTTGTTTATTCTAAATTAATAATATCTTTTATACTCTTATATATTGCAATAATTTTTTTAATATTATTTTAATAAAATGCACAATAAATTTTTCTAAAAAAAAAAAATTATTTTTAAATCACCAAATATAAATAATGGCACTATTATTATTCTCTCTTATCTCTTTTTTTTATTCACAATTCAAAATATTTCACCGTATTGTAATTTTATACTTGCACAATGTTATATGAAAACAATTAAAATAAATATAAAAATAAAATTTATTATTGTACATGTATTTGTGTTGACCACCGAAACATAATATTGTTGTATATTAAAAAATGCACCATAAATTAAAATTTTTATACGCACATCAAACAAAATTTTGAACAAAAACAAAAAAAAAAAATTTAGTAATAGCATTAGTAGCATCAACTATCATCATAGGGGAAAAACCGTATCAAATACTATCGGTAAGATAATAAATAATATTGATGGCCAACAAAATAGGCCAACAACAATTGGTGGAGACCAATATCATCATCAACAACACAATCATCATCATCATCATCGTCATAATTGGGATTTTAAAAATATGAACATGGATGAAAGGGGTAAGGATTCTGTATTAATTATTTCATCATAATATTACAATGTTATTAAGTAGGTATATTTGATAATATAAAAGAAAATATACATAAAATATACATACATACATTATATACAACAAGCACGTTACATAATAATAATATTATTATATTTTATGAACACTTTATACAGAAATGTTATATAAAACAAAAAATTATACAGAAAAAAAAAATGGAAATTTAAATAGGATTTTTTTTCGTTTTAATTTTAACACAATAAATAAAATTTCTCGTATTTTTTAACAATACGAGTAACAATTCAAAAATGAAGGGTCCTTTTCAACTACTCTAAAATGAAATTTTTATAAAATTATAAAATTTTTATAAAAGAACAAAAATTGAAGATATTTTTATAATATCAGCATTCGAAACACTCGAATCATTCCCTGTGTTATTATTTGTTAAACTGCAAATCTTTGAACCAAACTTATTTAAAATTACTCTAACTAAATTTATTGACTCCTAACATTATATAATTTTTAAAATATTTAGAAAAATGCAAAATGTTTTTTTCTTAATTATTTTTAACATTTTTAACATTTCTCAATAAATTTTTAAGTTGTCGATTATAATAGCAATTTTGTTTAAAAAAAATATTTAAATTAAAAATAAATAAATCAAATCAAAAGATTATAGGCCGAATTGTTTTTAATAAACGTAAGTTAAAACAAACTTCTATCGAAATTTTAATTTAGCTATTTTAGTATGAACTTTCATAAAAATTTATTTTCGAAAGAAAATCAATGCAACACACCTTAGTTTACAGACTTGCGTCGCAAAAGAGATCTAATATGTCTCCGGCGAGAGGACAATAGCGCGGTGATAGGGATTAATTGTTTGATTGGCGATCATGCCGGGTGGATGGGCCACCCAGCGAACTAATTCTGTTGGAGCTGCTGTGACGAGAAGGAGGAGATGGCGACTCACCTGCTATGCTCGTGTTCGGCGTTTACGGGTTCCACGCAAAAATTTCTTGGGTTCGCCTTTTTCAGCAAGTTAGCAAATATAAATATCAAAAGCCTTGATCGGTTTCTGAGGAACTCAGGCTGGTTCTAGAAGGGAGAAATCCGGCAGGAGCACAACGGGCTTAGGTCGACTAAATATTCCAGTGGATCGTGCAACTTAACCTAGTCTAACCTACCTGTGTTTATTAAGAGTTTTCATCAAAAAGTTGGTTTGCCTACAAGCTACCAATGATATAATATTTTCATAATAGGTACCTTCTTAAATATTTTAATTTCAAATGTAATTATGATTCAGTTAAATAATTTATATTCTGTACTTATTAATATTGTACAGAATATAAAGGTTATCTAGTAAACCTTAGTGTGACTAAGATTTACTAGATAATAATACATTAGCACCCCACAACTAAGTATATGCAAAATGTATTCGAATCTAGATTTCGTTCGTATAAATGAAAAACAGGATTTTAAACAAAATACTTTAGTAATATTGATTTTATTTCATAATATAAATTATTTTAATAAAAATAGACTTGAAATTTTAATATTATTTAAAACTAACTTATTCTACGTATCCATATAGAACACCAATATTTTATATTCGTATTAAATATACAATCAATGAAGTAGAAATTAATTTGCATAATACTTGAAATTCCTTAACCAATATAAATTCAATTCTACTCTAGAACACAAAAATTATCGAAACAAATGTAATAAAATTGAATAAACTAATTTATACATATGTATATACAAGTAGATTTGAATGTAACAGTGTATAACAGTATTTTTATTGCAAAAAAAAAACAAGAAACAGTTTTCATAAAATTTTTCGATTAAAAGGATAATAAATAAGTATTTCCTTATTTCTAAGGTATTCATTTCCATTATTAAACAAGGATAATTCAAATAAAAAAAAAACAATGACAAGTGCAGTAAAAAAAAATAGCAGTATAACTTAGACAAAAACATCCACATACATGTATTATAAAAGTACTCGTACACTCGTATAACAATATAAAATTCTATAAGAGCAGGCAACAAATTGTAAACGGGCACTTAAATTCTATTATACTTATATTCGCGTTTCATATAATTTCTATTTTCCTGTAAATTTTTATGTTATATAGAGAGGTTATTGTGGCTACAGTATATAAAACTTAAAAAGTTTTTTTTTTTAATTTCAAGCAGAGGTGAGCGCTAATAAAAATGATAAAAAAAAGTTAGAACTTATTGCTTGATATTTCAAATAGTCTTGATAATATTATTTAATAAATTCAAATTTGACATTATTGGTGTTGTAATTCTAACAATGCTATTTGGACGGTTTAGTATTCTTTATTATTCAGATATGTTAAAACCTTAATGTTATAATCTTCTCTATTGCTATACGAATACGGTTTTTAGAAAAAATTAAATAAATTTTTGTCAAATTAACAAAAGTGCCCGCTCAAGAAAATTGGATAAAATATTCAATTATTCAGCCTGCTGTTCAAAAACAATAGACAAAGTGTAGCATTGATTTTATTCATTAATTTTGAAATCCCATATCTGAAAACTTCATAACACTTTTATTATGATATATAAAATTAATTGTATACCTATACTGCAAAATATTTCAGAAATTAATAGTAAACTTCTTCCCTGTCACATTTGCTTTAAGAAAAGAATAATAAACAGATGAAAACTTACACATGATTATGACACACATACATATTATATAGATCGTAAGGCGTATATAACAATAATTTTTCTGTTTTTTATAAAAACATTTTTATAACTAAACTATTTTTCAAGTATTTTTTTTTTTGTTTTTCAAAATAACAGGGAATTATTATAACACAACAGACTATTATTTTATTTTTAATATGAAATTTTTCCTTTTTTATTTTCCACATACTCTTTTCAATACATACATATAGAGCCTCATATAAGATATAAAAACAAAAATAAAAAGTGTGTATTTAAAGCACCTTTAACTATTGTTTGATTAAGGACCCTTCATCGTATGCAATAATAACAGTATGTAATAAAAAACAATAAAATGAAAAAAAAAATACATACATTTAGGTATTAAAAATGTAACAATAAAATAACAGAATCGACACACCCTCACATATTTTATAGCCGAGTACAACAAGAATAACTACATGACAACAAAAAAAAAAAAAATAGAAAAATAACAAGAAGAATAACAAAAAAATATAACAGGAACCGCAACAAAAAAAATATAGAAAATAAAGTGAAAAAATAATATTATCATAAAATAATCATACAAAACTCATTCACATACATACATACATACATACATGTGTACATACATAATTTATATATCAAAAAATCAATTTTCATAGTAGCTATAAAAGTTCATGTTTTTTTTTGTTCATTTAAAAATTTTGCATTATGAAAAAAGCACAATGCACTTTGTTATGCACAAAAATTAAATGAAAAATAAAAGAAAAGAAAACACAAAAAATTTAAAAATTATTAAGAAATAACGTTATTTTTAAATTAAATACAAACAAACATACAATTGATGTTTGTGAATATTTTTTCTCTCTCTATTTTTATTTTATAATTTTTAATTCTAAATTCAAGAATTTTTGTATGGCATTTTTATCAAATTTTCTTTCTTCTTTCATTTTATTATTTTTTGTTTTTTTTCATTTTTCTCCCTTTGTTTTCGCTTTGTGTTAGCTGTTAAATTCTAAAGCCTATAATAATGTTTTTTGCCGTTTCCTTTGTATTGTCTGTGTTGCCAATAATGCAAGAATTGCTATTATTATTTTTTCTTTTCTTCTTCTTTGTTCTTATTCGCCTTATTTTGTAAGCCAGTTATAACCAGTTTTGAATATGTTTCTTTTTTTTTTTTGCAGAATATTTATAAGGAACAGTTAATTTATTTTATTTATGTTGGTGTTTGCCTTTATGTTTACATGTAAAGTTTTTTTTTTTATCTTTTGTTTCTTTTTTATTTTTGTGAATTGGAAGAGCGCGCGCCTTACTTATATACTTATAAGCAATATTATAGCTTTGTGTGTTTAATTGTGTACAATGCGGCTATAACATACTTCAATATTTTTTTTTTATTATTATTTTTATCTTCTCTTTTATTAGTTTTAAATTTCTATTTTTTATTGCATAAATTTTTGATTTTTATAAAATTTTTTTTGTTGTTATTGTTTTAAAATTGCAAGTTGTTTTTGTTTATTTTTTTATTTTCTCTACATTTTAATTTTTTTTCAAATTTTTTTTTTTTTTTATTTTTATTTTAGAGTATGTGTAATATGTACTTAGTAGGAGTAGTTTAATGTAAAATACGAGTAGTAAATTTTTAAGTAGTTTTAGTTTGTTGTTTAACAAAAAAAAAAAACAATAATAATAATAAAAAAACTGCAAGGATACGAGTATATGTAAGTTATGTACGTTTTTATAAAATCTGTGCGTCATGTCAGAATTCCTGTTTATTATTTTTATAGAGCAGTACATAACTTACTTATACACATATGCCCATAATAATATATTGATATCTTACAGTTCATATTATTATTGTTTTTATAACAATATTATATTTTTCTAAATTAACTTTGTAGAATTTATTACGTGAATGTTGCATGACTTCATTTTAGAACAAAATAAATATTACTATATAAATCTTTAAGTATCTTATATTTTATGTATATATAAACATAACATTTTTTTATGTGCATCTATATATCATTCCAAAATTATTATTATGTATATATTTGTATGTATATGAACATATTATATTGTATTTAATTTTATAATAAATTTTTTCTTGTAAAGTGCTGTATACTGATATGAGTTATTTATTATTTATAATATTTAAGAACTCACATCGCATAGGTTTACATATATTGTTATAAAATGATTATATAACATTTTTATAAAATATTAATTTGTATACATACAAAATATACATATGAAGAATTAAATAATGTATATAATATTTTATAAATTAAATTATATTATGTATATACTTTTATATTAAAAAAAAATAAAATATGTAAATTATTTGGTATTAAATAAAAATTATTATATGTACATAATGAATATTATGTAAATAATATTCGTTACATATAATAATTATGTTATAATTGTATATTATAGGTATTTTAGTTTTTCCTTTTCTACAGAAAATATTATATTTATGTGTGCATTATGATATTTATTATAAATCTACGATAAAATTTTTGTTTAAATAATAGCTATACAAATTTTATATTTTATATTAGAATATCATACATAACCTCTATTATTAACTAAATACCCATATAAATTTAAAAATTAATTATAATAATATAAATAAGACAAATTTCTTCATGACTTAAAGATGAAATGAAAATTGATTTATTTAAAAGGTTTAAAAAAAATTTCAAACCGTTGAAATAAGATAAAAATGTTCGAAATTTTATTAAAAATTTTTATTTATAGAATTATAATAACACTTTCAAAAGTACTAAAAAACAATTACAATGCAATCATTAATCGAATCTTTCGGTTTAATTCGGTTTAATTCGAAATAATTTCGAAGATAAGAGAAAATTCGAAAGTTTATGAACCATAATCAAATAAGAGATTTAAATCTATGAAAGAGAAATGTTAAAATTCAAAGAGAAAATCTAATAATAGAGAGTTCTAGTAAGAGGAAGGTTAGACTCTATTATATTAAAATTCCACAATATGGTTTCAGATCTCGTATACAAACTATTTTTGTAAAGAAAGATTTTTGTTAAGTTGAACTACATATATTCAATTGTTACGATAATGACGGTTTTAGTATGTGTAATTTTTGTTAGTATCAAAACCTTTTCCATTTCATCAAAATAATTTTTTCAATAAAAAAAAATATTATATATTTATTACAATTATATAATATATAAATTTATTATGTCTTATTAAAAATTCTAAAATTTTCTATAAATGAATGTTTTCTAGTTTACTAAAATAATTTTATATTTTGTTTTTGGATGTTAGTTAGACAAAATGTTATCAAACCTCTACAAAACTTGGTCACGAACAGTTACTTGCAAATAATATTTACTTTTTTCAATTATAAAGAAAAACAAGAACTCATTTTGAAAAGCAAATTAAATTTGTACAAAAAAGTTTCATTTTTATGTCAATATTTTAATATTATACATTATTATGTAAATAAATATAAAAATAATATATTATATACAGTTATTATATGTGTTAGCTGATTAATGAATATTTTCTTTAATTATAATTTTAATTAATTTTAATTTTTACGAAAAATATTAATTTGATTTAAAAAAAAAAACTGTTAACAAAGCTCCCATTTCTAAGTTTAATAATATTTGTTATATAGTGATCTTTAAAAGTCTATAGCTATATGTATGTACATAAATACAAATTTCTCTTTTAATTCTGACTCTCACTACTATAAATTATGATATACACGTTAAATATAAAGACTACTAAGAGTATTCGATTATCAAATTGTTGTACTAGAGTTTTAAAATTTAATGTGTGTTTAAAATTTAATATAAAATTTAAATATTACGGATTTTCTTCTACAATTATTTTTAAAATATAAAAAAAAAAAGAATAGTTTTTTGAAAATAAGAGCAAACATAAGTTTGAATCTAATAAAATTTTTGCTTGTATACAGCGCTGATTGAGCAAATTGAGAAAATGAATTCATTAGAGATTTTTATGCTCTCAATCAACATTAAAATATTCAATACTTTTTATATACTCATAATTGTGCTACGTAGCATAGTATACTATATAGTTACTTAAATAAACGTCGAATCCGGCACGTGTTCGCCAAATAGTATGAAAATATCCACTTATTTTTGTAATAAT
The DNA here is from genome assembly GCF_029603195.1 of Condylostylus longicornis. Lineage (NCBI taxonomy): Eukaryota > Metazoa > Arthropoda > Insecta > Diptera > Dolichopodidae > Condylostylus > Condylostylus longicornis. The sequence goes on along the minus strand of NW_026577973.1, from coordinate 11,858,040 downwards.
TGTAAATGTATTATTGTATGTTTGTTCTAAATATCTTAAACAATAAAAATATTTTTTGAACAATGAAAAACTGACAATTGTATACCGTGCTCTTTAAGGTATACAGGACTTAAATTTTAAACTTTCCAAAATATTTTATTATATTCACGATATGCATGCATAATACCTTTGTATTTTTGTTTAATTTCATTAAATGGTCACATACACGGATATTTTTTATGAATTCAATTGGGATGTTATTCATTTCTTGCTTTTTTATTCTCTTATTTATAATAGTTACAGGCCAAGTTTGTATAGCAATTTACAGAAATTTACCTTTTCTGAAGTTTTTCCTACAGGTTACCTTTTCTGCAGTTTTTTGTGATCTACAATTCATAATATATAGAATAAATAATTTCAAATTCACTTACATACTTATATTTTGTAATATTATTCTACAAAATTATTTATGAAAATTATAATGACGCTCAAAGTTGATTTTTTTTCTTTATAAAAAAATCAAAGCTGAATGTGAAAGCTGTGTAATTTTTGGCCATAGACTAACTCAAAGTTCGATATTGACTGTTATTTTTTTTATCAATATATTTAATTTGTTTGTTTCTACAAGAATAATTGGATTTTTATTTTAAGAATTTTTTTGATTTTTATTAATGTGCATAAATATCTATGTATATGCAATAAAAAGCAACTATATGTAATAATTTTATATATGTGTATACGTTACACTCTATACTCGTATTACAATATTATTATTATTCGTTTATATTTTTCATATATGTATATGTATAAACTTTTTTGTGCATTTTTAATTATAATTATAATATTGTTCCCTAATCTCTATATAAAATTTATTTAATTTTCGTTTATATTATAATTATTATTATTAAAAAAAAATTTTGTCCTTGATATTATATTATTAATATTATTATAAATATTATGTATGTGTATATTTTTTTTTCGTTATTTTGTGCTATATAATATTTATATATGACCCAACAATATTTAGAACATCTAATAATATTACCCATTTTTAATGCATTAATTAATTAACTTCGATTATAAAATAAAATAAAATAAAATATATTCTTATATATATATATATTTCTATTGTAATATTTGTTCAAAAAAATTATTTTATAAAATTAGGGATTTAGTTATACAAATTATAATAATATCTTTATAACAATAAAAATTTTAATTCATAATTACGTTAGAGAAATAATAAACACTAAAAATGATTTAGAGATTTTTTTTTTAAATGAAATATGACATCTATTCTATAATATAACAGATTAGTTTATTAAGATTAAAGTAAAGTGTTAAATAATTTTAAAGTGAAATATTTGTGGTTTGTTGGAGGTTAATATGACGAATGTAAGCAATCAAAAGTTGAACCACAAACTAATAATATTATTAAAAAAAAAAAGGAAAAAAAAATTTCGCATATACAAAAAATTTTTAAAATTTTCACTAATAAAAATTTTAATTTCAGAATTTTTTTTATTTTTTCTTAATAAAATATTCTTTTAAAAAATGACAACCTTTTCATTTTATTGAATAAATTTTTGTTTTTTGTTTTAATCATTAAAAATCTAGGAAAATTCTAATTTTAATTTAATTATAACCTAAATAATTTTCTATAATTTCTTTAATTTTTAACATTATGGTGTAATAAGGAACCAATATTAGTAGTGATGCTTTAATAAAAAAGAAAATTTTATTCAAACATTTAAAATTGAAAACCAAATGCGGCGAAACTTTAAATCGCTCAAAACAGAGATGAAGTGTTAGAAATTTTTTATGTTGCACAATTACCATGCTTTCTTTATTTTAAATCAAATAAAATTAATTAGAATTAAAAAAAAAAATTAGAAAACAAAATTAAAATATTCTTTTCAGTTCTTTGGAATAATGTCAAAATTCATCAAATTATTTCTTATTTTTTTATCATTTTTTCTTTTATATTGCAACAAAAAATTTTACCACAATTTTATTATTTTTATTTTTTTTACATTTTTTTTTATTCCGGGTAAAAATTTTTAAGAAAAATGTAAGCATTTTCTTAACAAAAATAAAATATTAAAATGTAATTAAGAATTGGATTTAATGCCATATGCATTAGTTCCCAGATGTAGAGTATAATAAAGGTACTCTAACTGAGTTCAGAAATGAATTTTTGAAATGTAAGCCGAATGGGTTTTATTTTGCTGTGTTACCGCATTAAAAGTAAAAATTGTACAAAATCTATAAAAATAGAAGTAAACACTTGATTAAATATTTTCACAATAAGTTATTCAATTAATTTATTGGGTGGTTATTTAAACCAAGATTATTTATAAAATTTTTATGTCACTTTTGTTTAGAAATTTCAATTGCAACAAAATCTTTCAATTTCCAACCCTAAAATGTATAATACCTTCGTATTGAATACTTAATGCTTCACTTACAGATATTTATAGTGGAACGAAGTTATATGAGTTTGCAATATTTAAAAAGATAAACTGAGTGCTATTTTGATCCATACGCCACTTTCGTGATTTTTGTCTTAAGATTACTTTCATAGGTTTTCGAGAATAATCTTTCAGTGTACACAATCAGTTTTTCGCTATCTCATTTAGTTTTATAGACATGCGAATGCTCTACTAATAATTCAATTTGAGACGCACTTTGATCCCTATCTAAAATCGTTGGCGCAATTTTTTCATCCACATCATGAAAAATGAACATTTAGGGCCAAAAAAGTGGATATGGATCAGTATCGCATTGGATTTATTTTACTTAACTTGCCATTATCTCGATACCCGTTTGCCGAAATGGAATTAATATAGAAACTTAAAGTTATACCCTTAAAACTACATAATAAAGCTTTATTGACAAAAATTAAGGAAATTCCATCGCGAAATAAAGTGTTTAAAATTTTATTTTGAAATAAAACGTTTCTAAACTTCAAACGAGATTTTCTCGAATCCAAATATATGTCGTATAGATCAAAATTGCTCTTAGCTGACGAATTACTAAAAATTAAGATTCTATTAAACAATTTTGAGAAATATTTTCTTTCTGACTTGGAGGGAAATTTTACTACAGTTCAAGTTTTTTTTAAATGAATCCGTGATCAATGAAGAAAAAAATAATTTTCATTCTATTAAAAATAAATTATTGAATTGAAATAGTAACAAAAAAAAATTGAGAGAAGTCAAAATTAGTTTTTCTTAATATAATTTTTCCATTTGCAAACCATGAGACAAAAAAAAAATAAGGTAAATTTTTTGTATCTCCTTTTCTTTTTTTGCACATGTACAAAGAATCCTTATAGTTGTACCCAAAAACTGGAAAAATTTTCGTTTTCCCCTTATTTTTTTATGTACCTATGTTTAACTTCATTTTGTAATGTACAGAAAGAAAAAGTTATACACAGGTACATAAAATGCAGAAATTGTTTGGAAAAAACATTCAACACCTTATTTTTATATTTTATGCAGGTGTTTAGCAGATAACAATGAAGTCGTCTTTTCATTTTTATCTCTTTCTAACAATTTATTACAAAGAGATGAAATCTTTTTTTTTCAAAAATTGAATGTGAGATAGCTGCAGCTTTCGTTTGAACATGAGAAAACTAATTGTAATATTTTTACTAAACTGAGAAAACTGATTGTAATATTTTTACTAGAAATGCATATAGTGGTCATTATTTGAACTAAAGTAATAATTAAGTTGATCGCAAAATTGTTAAAATTATAAAAAAAATTGGGACAATAATCCGAGTACAACTACTTATTTCTGAATTCTCAATATAAAAAGTGTGTTCTTTTACTTTAACATTTTCAATTAAAATATCGCACCAATTCTGTAATGGGCAACTAAGTGTATAATAAATTGCAATTTATTACCTAATTTTAGCGAAAATTAAAATCAATAAGTTTCTATATATTTTATTGAAGCAAATTATACATCCTTATCCGTCTTCTGATTTAATGTAAAACATATAATTTAAAATCCTGCTTTAGAAAAGCATAAGGATCTATTAAAATCTCTTTTAAATTTCTTGTACTCGTTAATAGGAAGTCTTAACAATTCCTAATAATTTAAACTTTAATCAAAATTTTATAAAAGATTACCACCGCTTTATTTCTCATATAAATTAGTCATTATTATTCTTTATTAACTATACTTTTAATGCCTTTCCTTTCGGCAGTATAAAAAATTAAATAACAATTTAGAACATAAACTTAAGAAAACACAAAATATTTTTTAAGCGATTTTCTATTAGTCCTTTCCTTCTTAATTCAAACCGTTTCCTCCATATATAGATTTTATAAATTTAAACAAAAGTTTTTTTTTTTTTTCATTTTAAAAGAATAAAACAGAACCATCTAAAATATTTCGGTTTTCTTTTCTTCCATCTTTTTTCTCTTTTCCTCATCTCACTATGGTTTACAATATTTACATCAACATTATTATTAAACAAAAATTTGTAAGTATACCGTAAAGATTTTTCTCAAACCGCACATAATGGGACCATTCATAAATGATGCAAAATAGTATAAAAAGGAATATTTTTACTACAAAAACGTAAAAATTACAAAAGAAAATCATAAAAGATCCTAGATGTTTCGTTTCTGCTAATTCAAATTATTTTGGCGGTTCTCTCTTATAAAAACGTACGTACATTTTGTTTCTAACAAAATCTTTGTATACCTTCAGAATAAAATTGTTGAAAAAAAAATTTTGTTTTTTTTTCATCTTTAATGAGATTCTTAAATTTTTATACCTATTGGACGGCGTACATGTGGATGAAAGAAATAAAATTGCAATGTAATATAAAGCTACTATAATAATAGATTGTTCATACCTAAGCATGTGTATATACATATATGCATACATACATGTGTAAAAGAACTGAATTTTATGATGGTAGAAGATAAAAAACAGGAATAACGTTTTATATGAAAATTTTACATAATGCATATTTTTTCGTAATTTTCATCCTATTCTTTTTCATCTTTTTCTTGTTTGCATTGTACCTACGAGCATGTAGTTTCTTCCTTTTTTATTTTATTCTTTTTTAGATTTTATAGACAACAAAAATAGTTGAATATTTTACAATAGACTTTTACTTTTTTTCAATTTACTAGAACGAAAATTTTGAATTTTTTTCTTAAAATAATAAAATTTACGAAAATTTCCGTCAGTTTGTTACGTCGTCAGTTTTTTTAATTAAGAAGTGATAAGAGGAGAAAAAGGATCTTAAAGAAGTGGTTGGAATAATCTCATTCTAAAAATTTAAAGAAAGACCAAGAGCACTTTACAAAAAAAACAATGCCAGTTGGAAGCACTGTTGCCAGATCGTGAGAATTAAAAAATCAGGAGTTTTATGGTATGAACGGAAAAAGGACTAAATTTTTTTAAATTTTAATCATTAAAAATTTAATCATTTAGTAAAGTAAAGTGGTGAAAGAATAAGAAAAATTTTCAGTTTTTTGTGAGACGAAAGAATGAAAAGCAGTATAGTTACATCTCGAAAACAGCAAAAATGCTAAATTAAGAGAAAATTTTTTTTCTCAAAAAATGACTAAAGAGAGAATTATAATTTTTCTCAAAAAGAGCTATTCAATGAGATTCGTAAATAATTGGTGTTGGCGAATAAAATTTCCTATTCACTATACACTTATCTAATGGAATTTTTTCACAGGTTTGTTTTAAGTACGTATTTTAGGTAAGGATTCTTTTATTTATTGAAGAGGCAAAATTGAAAGGCGAAATATTCTTAGTTGTAAATGGGATCGGTTTCTTCTAAAAAAAATTTCTTACGCAGTACTCTTGCGGAAATTTGCTACTACACAGGTACTTGTTATATTCAAGAGCCAACTAATATAATTTAACTTATATGTATGATCTTGTTGCATTATGTTGCTAATACCATTAATGTTACCTTTATTAATTGTAAAATTTTATTTTTGAATAAAAAAATTTTCAATTATGACTTACCCATTTTTGATTTTTACTTCTCTTGCATATATTCTTAGTTTAGGAGAAAAGACTGCATTTAAAACTGCCCTTAATAATCTAAAAAGAAAAAATTAATTTTGTATTTTTTTTATTTTTATTTTGGCGAATTTAGAAATTCCCACAAGTAAGAATAAATTACTTGATTGGGGCATAACATAGAGAAATAATAAAATGGAAAAATAAAATAAAACGATAAAAATCCTTCAGAAAATGTAAATAATTTTTAGAGAGCATTCTTGCCTGAAATTCTCATCATTCCTCTGTTATTCATTGTCTATGTACAAATATATTGTATATTCGTATGATTGTCTGTAGTTTTTGCTGTTACTGCCATCACAACAATTCTTATAATATTTAAAAACATCCATAAAACTATGCCTTTATTATATAAGTGAATTTTACTTTGGTTTTTGTGTTAGAAGCTCATTCTTTTTAAAAGGAAAATTTCACGACTCTTTTTCTTTTTTCTTTATTTCTTTTCTTACCAAAAACACAAAAAGGAAACTTCCATTTTATATACATAGAATAAAAAATGTATAGAGAAAATAAAGCAAGTGAAAATAATAATAATGATTCATTTTATATGCAATCATAGGACACAAGGGATAACTTTACCTTTGCAATTACAGAACAAAAAAAAAAACTTTCCTCTTTATTATTATTCTCCACTGTTATGTTCTTAAAGTTGTTATTTTAGCTGTTGCACTGCTCTGTTACTCTTCATAAATAAATCATAAAAATGTTATATAATGTGATATAAATAGAATTATATTATTATGTAGGTACTTAGTATAAAGCAAGTGTACATCCAAGCCAGTGTACCTTCATGCCAGCTAGATTCCATTCAATATGTGCAGTATTTGTATATAAATAAAAATTTGTAATATTATTGTATATGAAATAAGCAAAAATCATTTTTGTTTTTAAATTCTCATGGGAAATATTCACTTTGGTCAAATTTAGCTTAAAGCTTTCGAATAACGTAAAGTTTTTTTTTAACTATAGGTACTCGTATAAAATTATTATGATTATGTAAGTACTACTATACTAACTGTATTATTTCTTTTATATTTTTTAATAATTTTGTAGATAATTTGGCATGCTAAAGCTAGTTTTCCTATTTTTTTTTTATTAATTACAACTTGAGTAGTATTTGATATTTTTCACAGATTCAAATTTAAAGCATAAAATTAAAATAGTTAAATTATGAATTCTTAGCATGTTTTTTTTTTTAATTTTAAAAAAATTTAGGTTTAATTTATCAAAAATATCTATAGTATGTTTTTTTTTACAAACTTATACAATTATGCAATGTTAGATTGCAATTGAATTCTTAAAAAAATAATTAATTAGCAACTTAATTTTAATATTTTCTTTTTAACATTATTGTAAATGTTAAAAATTAGGGTATACAGACGAATCTCCGTATAACAATTCTTCAGATATTAACAATTTTGTATGAATTTTAAAGCTCTCAATGTTGATCTCAAATCTCTAAAATATTTAAACTCAAAATTAATAAACTAACAATCTACTTGTGGTGTTCTTTACTTTCGGCTAACATTATTAAAATTATTTCTTTAATTCCCAAAAAAGAGCCAATCTTAGCCCCATCATTTGCAACAATATTAGCAATAGTTTACGTATGTATTTAACTCTAGTTCATTTAAAAAACGGTCCCTTTATATAACTAGTAGGTATTTTCAAATAATAAACACAATATAAACTATTAAATTTCTGATGATTTCCCACTCAATCAATTCACTTATTGTATAGCTGCTATATTATAAGACTATATGAATATAATACACATAATCTTAAAAAATTTAAAAACGAAAAGGCTAGATTTCATTTTATAAACGCTTTGTTACGCTGCCTATTCAAGTAGAGGATACCCATACATTTATTTATTGAAAACAATTTGCTTTTTTAAATTGCGTTATTCGATACGTGTTTTCTCACTTGAAAATTTATGCAGTAATATGGAAGTAATATTTCAATACCCCTTTAGCATGCTTTACATTTTGATATTTTTCCACTATTACGCTCCTAACATAAAATTTCTTAATTTTATTAAATTAGATTTATTAAACAAATTTATTTACGTAATCTTTATGAAATTGTGTAAAGATTACCAAGTCAAAAACTATCATTTGAAAATTAATTCTTTTTGATAAGATTAAGTTGCTCACGAACATGAGTAATCCTTTCATATACACTTACACTTAAGATTATAGCTTTAATTCTCTTATCATCATAATATTGAAATGACAAGAAATTAAAAAGTTTCTCAGCGTTTTGCAGGATATCAGTAAAGTTAAAAAAAAATCATTATATTTCTATGCCTTAGATAAAATCGAGAAAGGAAAATGTTTTTTTTTTTAATTTTTAAGCAGCTAAATTTGTCTCTTTCTCCCCTTCCTATACTTCTCTAATTCAAAGTCATATGTGTAAATGTCATTTTATGTAGTCGAATATTGTATATACAGTAAAAACAAATTTTTCGAAATATTCATTAATGTTTATTCAAGGGTAGATTGTTATATAAAAAGTTTTTTTTAATACTGTTATTTTTCCTACACCTTGCAAATGGTTATATATACCTATATGCATATATAATGTTCGTATATTTATTTTTCTATAAGTATTTCACATCAAATTGCTGAAATGCCCCAGAGATTTTCTTTTACTTCAAAATAGAAAGAGAATTGAAATTTTTTGGGGGTGAAATAATCATAAACAACAACGAGTATACATACAAAATAAACATTTCTTTTTCATTTTCAAATGTACAGGACCCACCAAATTTAAATGGGGCCGGGTGGCTTCCAAACATGTAATCTCTTTTAATGTGATAAAAATATTGTTTGTATATAATATAGGATTTTATACCCATGATCTGCATATGGATGTTAATAACATATTTAAGAAATTCATTAGACACGCTAAGGGTATGAGTATAACCACGGTATCGAAAAGTTTAATATTTATTTATAATACATGCAATTTGAATACAACTAGTATTACAATGGAATAGAAAATTGCAAAACAAGTAAAACTTTGTACTTTTGATTAAGTAACGCCCGTCTTCACTACAACATATGACTACTGATAATGTTTCATGAAATTATTATTCAACTAAACAAATTCAAATTTGAGTAGATAAAATATACGATAAAATATTTTCAAATTTTGTCTAGTACGTTTTATATAAACAGTTGGTAAGTTTTATTAAAAACCTTGCCTTATTTTTATTTCACTGCTTGTAATCGTTTTTCCCAAGTAACAACAGTACTGGTATCGAACCTATTATTGTTACCTAACATTTCTTATCAAAAATACTCTGAGATATTTGAGTGAGAGAAGATCCGCATTAAAGTACAAAATGAAAGGTGTATTCGTATAAGATACTCTTATACCTTATCTCACTTAATAATATGGTATAATACTGCTAGTAGTTATATGTAGATATACGTACATATGTATGTGTATAATGACATAAAACACATCGTAAATATATAAATACATTTTAATGATACCAATTTAATGCTTCCTCATGACTTAACTTTGAAGATTGGCTGTATGATTTTATTTTCGTAAATTTTGCTAATTTTTGTTCCTCCCTCTTTATCATAAATACACGTTGTCTATATAATATGTATTTGCTTGTATAATATATACTTATATAAAGAATTACACATTATGGAGAGAAAACATAAGTTAAATATATTTTGATAACCGTTAAAAGGAAGACAAAACATTAAATATATTGGAGAGAGAGAGAGAGAGAATGGTGTTATAAATGTTCTACTTAATCGCGTAAAAATTGAATTGAATTGCTACTATAATAGACACTTTTTATGACTTTTGTCAATTATAATTAAATTTTTTCTTCATTTTGCTTTTCTATTTTCATATGTTTGTATGTATTTATATTTACATATTTTATTTATAATATAGAAAATCAATGTGGCTATTCTTTGTATAACAATTTGATTGTATTGAAAACTTAAAAGAATGAACGCAGTTGAAACTAAAACTAATATTATAAGGGTGAGATGGTAGTAATACTGAAATTATATAGAGTTTACAGAAACTCTGACTCTTTTAACTGTTATAATTTTTACATTTTATATTAATGAGTTTTCTAATTATGAACAGTGAGAGGAAATCGCAATGTTTGACTTATTGCTACTGTATAGAGCAACCAAAATGAATAAAATTTAAATTTTCTGATTAGCACTTAATTCACAACCTTACAAACTTATTCAAACACATAGTTCATTGAAATTTTTTAATATTTTAATTAAATTGCCATTAAAATATCTTACAGTTTTCAATTTTGAAAATTAAAATTTTAGATTTTATTTAAATTAAAATTTTTTGTTCATGTATTTTACCCACATATTACGTGCATCTAGATATTTTTTTTCTTTCATTCATTGAAGTATGAGTGCAAGTATCTAATTGAAAGGTTATAAAATTGTCATATAAGATAAATTAAAAAAAAAAGATAATAAAACAGTGTTTTTTTTTTTTTTTGGAACCGAAATTTTCTGTAGAATTTTACTGTTTTTTTTTCTTCTTTCAGTGGTTGTATTTTCCTTTTCATTTTATTACAATTTTATTTCTTCAAATAACATTCGAAATATTTGACTTGAATCGTCCTTTGAAATTAGATATCTACTTATAACATTTTTCTTTAAATATTCCTACGAGCTAAGAATAAAGAATATTAAAAAATTGTTAATATCTTAAGTCAATAAATAAGGTTTGCAATTGTAACATAATATGTTTTTGTGTATTAGGTGAGCCTTTTTATCAGAAGGGTTTCTTATATTTCTGACTTCAAAAAATTAAATAGGCCAAACAACTCAAACTTTTTAAAATAAGCTACCCAATGAAAGAGAACTCTTGTTCAATTGTACAATTTTATATTAAATTGGTGAATTACTAACTTCATATTGACCGCTTTGTATATACTATTAGTTTGCCAATAGGCATATACGTATATAGGATTGCAACGACTCAAAAAACTGTAATACAATTCATAATATCTAAAATTTTAATGTTTATGTGACATCAATTATTTTTGGGATTTTAATATATAAGTATATGTAAATTCTTACTTTCTTGAACCAGTCTGTGATAAACAAAAATTTTAATTAATTGCAGTCAAATTTCAATATAGACTTTCTTAATTCAATTTTTAACTAAATGTTACCTAAATAAATTTCTCTTAGAAGGTTTCTATTAAAAAATAGCATAAATACAAACACATTGACTAAGAGCTCGTAAATAATAATAAAGATAGCTATGTTCTACTTACATTCATACTTTATGTACGTATATATAATTATCTCATACATTTCGAAATAAATGAATGAAAAACATTATATACAAACATTTTATAATATGTGAGTCTTTAATTTGATGGGATGATTTTAAAATGATTTTTGAAAAAAAAAAATTAAAAGAAACTGAATTTGATCCACATCTAAAAAGAAAAAAAAATTGAGTAGAAATGAAGAAGAGAAAATGAGAAAATTGGCAGTGGAAATGAAATAAGAAAAATTGTTATAAAAAGAGTGTATCTTTTCAAGTTTATATATTTTGGAATTACCGCATAAAAACGATAAAGGTACATGATTTCCTTTTCACGTTTTATGAAGAAAAACAAGAAAATTTTCCATTTTACTTTAATTTTTTTTTTTTTTGAAATAAAATAAATATCATATAACTGGGTAATATCAATGTTTGTCATCTGACACGACAATCAATTTAAGAAGTTTTTAAATGGTTCCGAAAGAATTTTTTTCCTAATGTTTTCTTTTATTGTTACAATTTTTCACTTTTCTTGATTTCTTTTCTTCATCTTTTTTCCCTCTTACTTTTTTCTTGCAACTTCTCTGTCTCAATTTATATACATATCTATTGTATTTTCTTATTTATTTTTCATTGGTGTCTTTTACACCCAATTTTCTGATAAAATTTATTATAAAATTTAATGTTATGTTTTTTGTTATATGGTTACATAAAATTATATTACCAAAAACATATACATATATACAAATAATATAATATATTTATATATAGAATGTGTAATTGAAACAATGAAATCCAAAAATTTTTAACTTAAAATTTGAAAATTACATAAAAGTGGAAATTTTTGAAATATTTTTATGTTCAAATTATGAAATTTGGAAATGAAATGAACGCGATTTTGAAACTATACACACTCAGTATACAATCTAAGAAAGAAACTAAAAATCCTTTCCACATTCAAAAGTAATCCAATCCATTTATGATGTTATAGGTGATTTTATAAACCTATTAATTTAATATGTGAAAGCTTTTGTTGATTTTCAAAAATTTCTATATCCTTTACTGAGATTTTAATACTGTTCAAAAATAAATATCAAAATGCACTTAATTATATTATAAGAGTAAATATGATTCTAAATTTAATTACATATTAATCACCATTAAAAGTAGTTATACCAATTAACAACTTAAAACCTAGAAATTGAAGAAGATAACTTATTTATACAAAAATTTGCATTTGGTCCATATTTCAATCGTTAAATTTAATGATTCTTACTAAATACTAATAAAAAGTGTAATTATTTAAAAAAATTATTAATTCTTATAAGAATAACAACTATAATGGAAATTTCTTCACATAACTGCAGAACAGATGGATGACCTAATCAAGGATAGATCACTGTTTCGAATCCAGTTCGAGTAGAAAAAACTTTTCAATAAAAGGCAGTACAATACACAAAACACACCTGTGATTTTTTTTCAATTTCAAAACATTTGACAAAATATAATCTAAGTATTGGCGAACAATAATTATATATACGAAAATGTCATGTCCGGAAACGTTAGTGGCACATTTTTTAGAAAACAAATTTTCAATATCAAAATCGTTTTTGCAATTAGTCTTTTGAAAACAATTACTCTATTTAAAAATAAATAAATCGGAGTATTGAAAATAATATTTAAAATAATTTAAAAAAGTAGTAAATATAGCAATTAATTACATAAATTTTAAAAAAAAATGATTGAAAGATTTTAAATCCTAAGTTTTTTAAATGGATTTGCCTTATAAAATCATATTATAATGCTTACAATATCCATACATATAATACTGAGGTTGGATTCATTTTGGAGACAATTTTTATCAATAATTCCAAATAATTTTTTTTTTCTAAAATGTGGGATATATTTTACTTTCTAATGAGACAATGTTCGGAAGTATAATGTAAAATGGGATGTTGACAAGTACAGTAATATTCTGTTAAAAAAAATTCTTACAATTTTCATTAATTCTCGATTTTGGATCCACTTTTCCGAGATTTTACTGTAACCATTTTCATTCTTTAATATCTAAGATGTGGAAATGAAGTGATAATGGACAATTTATATTCGTAATAAAAAAAGGAAAATGTACATATTACGTATACATTTTTGTATATATATATATATATATTTACAATCATTTATTTATTTGAAGATTTAAAGTTATTTATTAAGAACATATACACAATAAAAAAAAAAAAACACATAATGTACTTTATATATTTAAACGACAATATCGTATAAGATTTAATGTTTTTATAATATAAAATTAAAATAAAATTATGTAGAAATACTTAAAAAAAATACAAAAAAAAAACAAAAAGAAAATGCTTACATTACAACGTTTTAATTTTCTCAAATAATAAAGGTGTAAAAGTGTTGTGGGTGTAAGGGGTTTGAGTTATAATTTTGCGTTTTTAAATTAGGTTTTGTTTTCCCCCATTTTCTCTTTAAAGGATAAAAAAAACAACAACAATAACAAATATATTTTTATGTGAATTCCTGTTGAAAAAAATTTTTTATTTTTTACTTTTATTTTTTTGTTTTCTTACAATTTGGTAATTTTCAATTTTTTATTATATTGTGATAAGAAAGAAATGTAATATATTTAATTTTCGTTTTTTTTTCTCTGTGTTCTTCAATGTTTGTAATTTGAATAATTACCTTAATTTATAGGGAAATTACTTGGAATGTTTTCGAATATTAAAGTAAATTTTATGTTTACTTTTTTTTTTATTATTAAATAAAAAAATTACTTTAAATATTTACATATATCAAGAAAATACGCGAGTATTCTTAAAATTTAATTGTTTATTATTAACTTCATTAAAATTTAAATATGTTTTTTTTTTTGAAAATTATTTTCCAATTTATCTACTTACATACTTAATACACAATTATAATGACTACAAATTACAAATAAATAACCTGTTTTTTGTGAAAAATTTAATATTAATCGTATAACACTTTAAATCACTTTTAAAACGACTCTTAATTAACTGACAATAATTATTTAATTAAATTAAAATTTAAAAAAAAAAATTGTAAGAAAAATTTTAATTATACATAGGCTGTTAAAAATAGTAAATAACATATAGAAATATTACAGTTAACAAAAATTATTATATTTTAATGTTTGATTTAATTTTTAATCATTAAAAATAATTGTATAATTAATTTAGGCTTTTAGTTTTGAAATTATATTACAATTTATTGAAAAATATTAAATTAAATTTAGGAACTATTCAAATACATATAACATAGCAATTCTAATGAATAAATAAATAAGAAATTTAACGCAATTTTAGAAATAAATTAAATTTAATTACAATATGCTTAAAATTAAAAATAAAATTAATAAAGGCGTACCAGTCTTGTTTACTCTAATCTTTAAGCAAAATATCATCGAAATCGTAACTAATTTTAAAATATTCAATTAATTTATGTGATTTTTATGCAGACAAAAATAAAATTCTAAATGAAAATATGGAAATTTACTCTGAATTAATTTTAACAAATTTTTATTTAATTTTTACTTGGTTACTTTTTTTTTACTTTCTTATCATAATATAAAAAATTTTGTATTATCCAAAAACTTTTCAATTTTTTTTTTTTTTTTACTGCAAAAATTTAATATTAAACTGAAAATATCAATCTTATCTCTTGAAATTACTCTGTTAATATTAAATTTTTCCAGTCTTCTTTTCATGAAAAAATTGCATATTTTTAGGATGAGTTTATATTATTGAAGACATTAACCAATTGAAAAAATTTTTATTTATCCCTCTTCATTCTAACTTAGATTTAATTGAGTTGAAAAAAATTTTTTTTTTTTCGGTCCAAACTATTTTATTTATTTATTTTTTATTTTTTTTCTTTCTTCAATTAAATTAATTTTTTTTCTTGTTTAAATTTTTTTTTTTTTGTTATTTTTAAACGAAAAAAAAAATATCATTACAGTCAGAGTTATGGGAATGGATGATACCTACCATCAAACAGTCTATGACGAAAGTTTGGCACTCATTGATACTCCACTTATAGTTTCAACCAGTACACATTCCTTCCATCATCATAAGGCTGTCACATATCCATACAATTTGACTGCATTCCAAGGAACCAATACTGCATCAATGGAAGTAGATGGCAGTAGCACCAACGGCTATGATTATAAAAGTATGTCATTTCGGTGTGTTAACAAATTTACAAAACAAAAAAAAAAAGCATATATAAAAAATTAAATAAAAAAAAAAAACAATAACACAATCAATTAAAAAAAAAAAATATAAAATTTAAAAAAAAAAACAGATAGGTGCTTAGTTTTTACAAAAAGTAATTATATAGAGTACAAACATTTAGTTATTTATATATATATATAATTTTTTTTTGTGTTAGCTATTTGAATGAAAGTTTAGCATTTATACAATCCCTTTTTAATATACCAAAATCACAACACAACTCTATGATTATCTCAATAAAATATTTTTAATACGAATATAGTCATCAATACCATTAAGAAATTTATACAACAGAGCAAAAAATCCTGTAGTGTTTAAATTAAATATAGCATGAGTTGAGTATGAATATCTGCCCCCAGTCGCATAAATCAAACTATAATGCAAAAAATTATAACTTCGTTTAGCAAAAAAAAATTTGATTGGGAAAAAAATATCTAACATTTTTTTTTACAAAACTTGTTAGAAAAACAGCCAAGTTATTTTTGAAAAAAAATCTCTTTAAGAATTTTATATTTGTTTTAACAATATTTTGTTATTTTTTTGATTTTATATTTTGTAGGCAAAGTTCTTTGTTATTTTATTATATATGTATATATTTTATATATATATATATATTTATATTAATTATAATTATAAATATTTTTAATTATTTTTATATTTTAGAAAATTGTTACCATTTTACGAATAAACTAGAAATTTTCGTTATATTAAAATATTTTTATAAATTTGTTTTTTTCATAATAATAATATGTTAATTATTTTGAGAATATTTAAAAAATTATTAAATTTATACATATTATTATATATATATACGTTATATTTTCATATTATTATTAAAAATAATATTTAAAGCTTTATTCAGTTCGTATTTATTAAAAAAAAATATTAATAATAAATAATAATTTTTTAACAATTTTTTAAATTAATAAAAAAAAATTTTTGTTACAATTTGTTATTTTTTTTCAAATAAATTTTATATTGTATATTATGAATTACATATGTATAAATAAAAATTTTTTAATTGTGTAAATTTTTTTTAATTATTTTATTAAATATTTTCATTATAAATTAATTTTATATATTTTAAAAAAAAAGAAGAAGAAAAATTAATAAATTTTGTTCTTGTTTAAATATATATATATATATTCTATAGTTATTGTTTAATTGAATTCATAAATATTTTTAAATAAATTTAAATTAAATTTTTTAATCTTTTTTTTCGAAAAAAAAACCAAAAATTTTATTAAATTATTAATAAAATTAAATGTAATATTTATATAAATGAAATAATACCGTATTATGGTGATTTTGTTGGATATCGTAAAAGAGGTATAAAGAAAATTTTTTACATATTTAAAATATATTTTTGCTTTTTCATATTTAAAACTTATTTGGGTACATGGCTATTAAAATCTAATATAAGACTAATGAATGTGCATCAATTTTATTTCAATGATATAAATCAATTTTTTTCAATATAAGTATTTTGAATTAATTATAGTTCTGAGTTTGATGGTCGTACTGAATATATATAAGTTTTTAGAGTTCAGTTTTCTGGGATTCCTCAACAGCTGAATAAATTGTAACCAATTTTATTGAAATATTCCAGGAGATAAATGTACAAATTTTTAGTAATAAAACTGACAATTTCCTGTGTCACATAAATTAAATTTCGAGATTTTAAAGTTGTTTTGGAAAATTAGTCGAATTTTTAGAATTTCGTCTTACTTATCTTTAAATTATTGCTTTTATTGAATAAAATTTTTAAATAAGATTAAATAAAATATGTATCATTTGATATCTCAATGTCATATTAAGTGGATTTAAATGAGTGCATTTCATATTACAATAAAAAAAACGTATTAATTGCTTAATAAAATTTCCGATATTGTAGCCATTTTATTGCTCTGTCTTTAGGGAAATATTTCAATATTTTCCTAAAGTTCTTATTCTTTAAATATAAGAGATCTCATAATTTTGTTTTTGGATTGTAATATTAATAAATTCAATTTGCAAAATGTTAAAAATATTAAGAAAAAAAATTATGAATTAAAACATAAAAATTCAGAAATTCTGTTAAATAACAATAATGACAGAAGAATTTAATAAAAAGAAGGCATTGAAAAGCAAAATGACCCAAATTTCTAATTTCAAGATAATTGAATAAAACTATTTTAGGAAACATATTAATTAACATAAAACGGTGCAAGTCTGGATATTTCATTGGTAAAAAAAATGTTATACACAAAAATTTCAAATTGAATTTAAAATCGAATTTAATTTCGATAAATAGAGCGAAAATATATTAAAAATTTTAAAATGGTATCAATTTTAATTAAATATTTTTGTTTTTTTTTTGCTATTATTATTTTGCGTTTTTCCTTTTGTTCATTTTAAAATTAAAACAAAATTTATATATATACATACATGTTATACATATATATAAATACTTGTATAATCGGAAATTATATTTTATTTACAAAAATATTTAATTTTTAGCTTTAATATATTTTGCTAAATTTCTTATAATTTTTTTTTTCTTTAATTTAAATTTTATTTAATATACAATAACGAAATATAGCAAAGAAATTAGAATTTTCGACGAAGAAGAGTAGCATAAAATAATGTTAATAATAAAATTATTTTAAATTATAAATATTAATATTATATAGAGAAACAAAGTTATTTTGTAACATTATTTATTAAAAATTTTCTAAATGTTTAAATATTTTTCATAATTTTATGTAAGAAAATTAAATTTATCTTCAGTTTTTTTTTTTTTGGTTCTCATTTTATATTTAATTTTTTTCTTCTTTACTTTGTTATTATCCAAAAAATCTAAAAAACAAAAAAATATTTTAATGCTGCTTCTTTGTCCAGGTATCTAGTCAAGAAATTTTAGGTGACCCCACAAAAATAATTTCAAAATCCCTAAAGAATTAATTTTTTGTTTTCATTTTAATAATTTTAGACTACCATTTTCTTTATTCAATTTTTTTTTTTTGAATTTATACTACTATGTTATTAAATTTTGTGAAAATTAAGGTGTTTTTGTTCCATCATTAAGTTTTTTTGTAAAATATTTTTAAAAAATAATAATTTTGTTTTTAACTTTATAAATTATAATTTTAATATTTTTTTTTTTTGATTTTTGAAAATATTCTGTTTTTGTTTTGTTCTTGTTTTGTTACTTGTTCAAGTTAATTATTTTTGAAAAAAAAAAATGTTTATTTTGACAACAATATTGTTAAGATTTTTTATTAATTTTTTTGTTTTTTTGTTAAACCTGCTTCTTGTTCAAAATTTTTAATATTCTTCGTTCGTCCTTTACTTTTTCGTCGCAAAAATTAATTTGTTTTGTACTATTTTCTTTTTTTTTTGTTAAATAACAAATTTTTACAATTTGTTGAGTTTTCTTTACATAATATACTTACATATATATATAAATATTATTATATATATTCTTAATTTTCTTAAAAATAAGGAAATCTTTTAAACAAAAAAAAAATTTTAATTATTTTGTTTTTTACAATTTCTAAAAAATTCTGTTCTCAATCCTTTTTTACTTTTGGTTTTTTTTTTTGTTAATTCGAGTTGAATTTTTAAATTTTAATAAATTTTTTTAATAAAAAGATAAAAATTAAAAAAAAATAAATGAAAAAAAAGTTGAGTTTTTTTTACTCCCCAAAATTTGAACAATTTTGCACGCAATATTTCTTTTCTTCCCCCCCATGCACAAAATATTTGATAAAAAAAAAAACAAAAATTGAATCTTTTTTATACCGAAATTTAAAACTCTTTTTATTAAACCAAAAAAAAAAATTCATTTGAAATTTAAATACATTCATATATATATATATATATATACATATAAATAAAATATATAATTCAATAATTGTAAATTTTTTTTAAAAATATTAAAATTTTTCTTCAACTTTTAACTTTATATGTATATAAATATAAATTATTACCTATTTACATGAAAACATCATTTTTATTCTATGTATAGGTAAAAATAAAAAAAAAAGAACATCATTATATTTTTTTTTCATTTATAAATAAATCATAATTTTATTATATAAAAAGTGTTATATAATTATAACATATTTGAATATTTTTCAAATTTTATACTTGTGTTAATTTCCAAATTTAAAAATTCTTTTTTTGTTTTTTTAATTTTTCCTATATATTCCATTTATTTATTTCTTTTATACATAAAAATTATTAAATAACGATATTTCTCTGTCTTAAATTTTATTTTCTCTTTTATATTATACATACATATATACATGTATATATCTATAAATAATTAAATAATACTTAAATTCAAAATGAATGAAATTTAATTGCCTATAATTAATTTTGTATATATACAAAATATAAATATATATATATACATATACATATGTATCTATTTTATTATATATAAAAAAAATTATTTTGCAGAATATATTCTTAAAAGAACAAAAACAAAAAAAAATATATAATTAATTAAAATTATTAAAATTAATTTTTGTATTTTCAAAAAACTAGTTATACATTATAAAAATGCCATGTGTATAAATTAAAGAAAACTAATTTCTAAAATAAATCAAAATAATTCAATAATATTTTCTTCAACTTCATTTTTATTTTAATTTCATTTTCTATTTATAAGAAACCATAATTAAATTTATCATAACGTAATTAATTTGCCCATATAGAAAATGCAAATTTCAATTCATTTTTTTTTTGTTGTTTTGTCAAAATCATTAACTTTATTTTCATATACTAGAGTGCTGCTTTTTTATATTCTATATAAATTGAGAAAAAAAGTGAAAATATTTAAGTTTTTAATTTAAATTTTAAGGAATTTTTTTTTGTTCATTGCTCCTTTTGTAAATTCATTTTCGTTATACAAAATAGTTAAAAATTACAAAAACAAAAAATAACAAATAAGTCTTGTAAATATCATCAAATTCAGGAATCATTTTTTAGATATTATTTTTTTAATTCTGTTAATATTATGATTATATAAAAATAAAATTATTATTTGTATATTATTTAGCATTTATTACAAAATATTTTCAATTATTAAAATAAAATATTAAAACGTCCTCGAAAACATGAATTAATATCCTGTAATTAATCTCTCTAAAGTTTAGATTGATTTTTACTTAACAAAACAAAAGCAAAATGAAAATTTGAAAATAGTTAACTTTTAAGTAGCCGTAGGCAAAGTGTTGCCTATTCAACATCAAAATGCGGCTCATCATTCTACTTGCAAGAAAAAAATATATTCGATTACAGCAATTAAAATTTGAACAAAAAAATTTTCAAAAAAATGGATTCATGAAGTACAATGCAAAATTTATTATTTGTCAAAACCAAACAATGAATAAAGTCAGTTAAAAATTTCATTCCTTCTTTATGAGTAGGTAGTGTAAGAATCTCGAGTGGCCCATACTCATACTTACATAGTACATATTTGCCTATTACCCAAAGTATACGTTTAATACTATTTAAAAATACAATTCCAATAGAATTTTTATTAATATTCTATTTTTCAATGGCAATATTACGTATATATTTTAAATTATATACATTTCTGTTAAGTAAATCATTTAATTATTATGAAAAATCATCTCCAATTGATTGAACGTAAAAAATAATTTAAATAACATTATATTTCACGCGGATTGCAATTTAATAAATATTATTTAACAGATATTTTGTATAACATAAACATTCTCGATCGAAATTTCTACAGAATGTTGATATTTTTCCCTTACAATATTATAGTAATTATGTGAGTACTTTTTTACATAGCACATTACAAATAGTTTTGTGGCTCTTATTGTATAAAAAGAAAAATAAATGTACAAAACTAGAAATTTTAACATTACATTTTAAATTTTTTAAATATTTTAATAAAATTTTCTAACAGGTGATACCGATTTTATTATTTAATATTACATGAAATGAATAATACAATAAATCTTGATCTTCCAGCTTGTTATGCTCTCATATCTAATCGCAATATATTATATAATTGCAATATAATATAACTGCTTGTTTATAAAATCGTGGAAAGCACATTTAAGCAACTATTCGTCAATTCAAATCGATTATTTTAACTTAAAAAATTGCAATCAAATTGTATTTAAAATTGCGTGTATTGTATGCGATTGAATACCATAACCAAATGAATACAAATAAGCAATCAAACAGTTTCAAAACTGAAAATTTCATATCTGTCTGTGACCTAACTTATTATGTTATTTTCTTATTAATTTTTTAAAACAGCCATATATTGTATTTTTTGTCTTTCTCTCCATTATACTGAACAGGATTTAATGGTTTCTCCCAATTTTACCACTTTTTCTTTAAAAATAAAAATATTTGTAAGCCGTTTAAAACTATAATGCATTCAGCTAAACACATATTTGGAACATCAAATTCAAATACTGCGTCTGTCTAATAAATGTAATAACAAAATAATAATGTTATATTTTAAATATTTGTTAGTACATTATAGAGACGAAGAATATTCTCTACATACGCCTTTTAAATTGTTAAGTAAATAATTTAAAAATATTTTTCATTTCTATAAAAATCAATAAATTTTAATCCAATTCAAGGTTAAATAAAATGCAACGTTTTTAAAAAAAATTTTATTAATTTTTTTTTATAGTTATTAAGTAAAAATCAATTGAAAACTACAAAAAAAAAAATTAATTCTTATTTCTGATTTTTCTATTTTTTTTCTCGATACTATGACTACATTAAATAAAATTATTTTTTTTAGAAAATCTCAGCTGTTTATTTTTTTTTTTATTATTAAATTTTTCCTCATTTTATTATTTATCAGATTTTTTCTTCACAATTTTTTTTTTAAATTTTCTTTGTTAAAATACAAAAATTTTAATAAATTCATTTGTCAGGTTGTATATTGAAATTTACAAAATATCATACATTATCATTCAATACTCAAATAATGTACATTTTTAATAAACGATATTATATACGATAAAAAAATACAAATCTGACTATTTGGAATAGAAAACTATTATGTGAATAAAGGAAAGCAAAAAATATCTAAAGTCTTTCTAACATTAAAAGAGTAAAAAACTGAAGTTTATTACGAAAAAATGAACAACAAGGATTTTATATTTGAAAAAAAAAACAACAACAGCAACAACAAATTATAATAAAAAACCTTCTTTACAAAATAAGCATTAAAAAAAAACATTTACAAATATAAAAATCTACAATAATTTTTATATTTTTTTTTTTTTTTGCAATTTAATTCAAAAATATTGAATATCTAAATTGATTTTTTAAGTTTTTTTTTTCTATAGAAATTTAAGAAAACAATGAAAAAATATTATAAAAAAAACAACATATGCAATTTTTTTTTATTTTTTTTCTTTAAAATTACAATGTCATTTTTAAAATTGAAATCTAATATAATTTCTTTTTTCTTTTTCTTTTATTTTATTTTACGACATTAATTGCTTAAAACTTATTGTTTTTGATTTTTTGTTCAATTCAAAAACAACAAAATTCGAAATTCCGATGCATTTTTCAACAAAAAATTTTGAATGCGTATAACAAAAAATCATCATAATTAAAATTCATCCAAAACATTTGAAACATCCGAATCATATTCGAAAAATTCGAAATTTTTTTGATCATCTGTCCTTTGAATGGAACTTTTTCGACAACAATGAAAAAAAAAAACTGAATAATCGTCAAACAAAATTCATCATCAAAATTACAAAATCAAAAAACAAAAACGAAAATGTTAAATACATACAAATATAAAAATAAAAAATCACAATAAAAACAAAACAAAAAAAAAAACAATTCACATTTGTTTTTGTAAATATACGAAAATATTGTTTACAATAAAAACAAAAAAAAAAAATTGTGATTAAAAATGAACAAATTATGAAATTTTGTATGCGAATTTATGAAAATGCAGGTGGACAAGAAGCGCAAACAGATCGTTCAGCAGAAATAATGAAACTACATTTTCAGGTAAGAATAATTGTATATGATTTTATCATTAAATTTTTTTGTTCAAATGTCATGAGAATGATAGTAGTATTTTGGATGATGCAAAAAATTTCTTTTATATCATAAATATATTGCCGTTATACTACGTCAACAAATCGTTTGAGTTTCTGCGGAATAATTCTAAAATCTTAAATTTTTCATGATCTTATTTTTAGCAGCCTTACAATATCTGGCAGCTTTAATATGACGCACAAATAGGGCAAAGTTATTTTACTGAACCGTTATAATTTTGTTTTATAAAACCAGAGCCAAAAGATTTTTTTTCTATCAAAAAGGAATACCTGTAGGTAGTTATCAGAAGTAACTATAGCTCAAACAATCTGGTATAATTTCATTAAATTTAACTAATTATTATTATAGGGAAAGTTTGAACACTTTTAATCCACCAAAAAGCCATTCCAATCTTTATCTACACTTCTTTTATTAGTTGTTCTGTTGACACTCGCTTACCTGGGTAGATTTTTCAATTTTAATGCCCAATTTTAATGTCTTCTAGAGGTTCAAATAATCAACAAAATTTTCAGTAGCTTTCTAAATATTGACTAGTATTTTAAAAAAATATTTAAATACTTCATCCAGTCTAACCGATTTGATTTGTATACCATTTATTTCGTACACTTAACATACGAACATATAGGGAATAAGTATGCATTTCAATTATAGAATTAAAAAAGAAATATGAATGAAGGCAGATGTTCAAAAAATAAAGCGTAATAACAAATAAAAATTTAAAGAAAATTAAGAATTCTGAATAAAAGTCAACACAGGTGCATGTGCGCCAATTTTATCAGCTGCATAGTGAAAAAAATTAGCCTTACCTAGACCACAGGTGAAAATTTAGATATTCTTTATTTTTTATTTGTGAGTTTATTTAGTTATTCTTTATTTGTGAGTTTTTAAAATGTTCCTAGCGGAAACATTGTTCTTATAAGAGTGTTCTTATAATTAGAAACTTATAAGGCTAAATGTATAACAGATGTTATACAATTACAATGTACTTGAATGTTCGACATAAAGATAAAAATGTAATATAATTGTTCATTGTGATACAAATATTTCTTATAATATCTATACCTCATTAGAAATCGGAAATGATTTTGGACTATAACCGTACAAAGGGCGGTGTCGATAATTGGGACAAAATGCTGTGTTCAAATTATGTAGAAAATCAACAATTTCTTCAAAAATTATTATAAATAACATACAAATATACATAAAAAAGTGTAATAAAATATATAAATTTTTGCATACCTAGTTACAGTGTCCTTTATATTACTTTCGAAAGACTACCCCAATCCAATAAAAAGTGAAAATTTTACTTTCCTGAAAATAATGCAAAAAATTGTACGTACCAGTTATTTTGTAAATTTTTATTCATTTCCTTGTTGTTTTTTTGTAAAAATAATTCTAATATATTTTAAAAGAAGGTTTAAAATAACAAAAGGCAAAAAAAAATCGAAATAATAAAAAAATATAAATTTCCAAATTGAAACAATAAATTTACACGAAAAGATGATCTGAATTGGAAAGATAAACATAGTGTTCTTTATCATAGGAAAGGCAAATAAAAGTGAATTTTCATCACTTTTCCTTCTACTTGATTGTGTATTGAAAGGGTGAAAATTTATATGAGAGAAAATTTTATAAAAAAAGAAGCACAAGAATAAAATTTTTGTTCATTTTGATTAAAATCGAAAATATTTTATTTAAAATAAGAAATTGGAACATGGTTGAATAGATCTCGTTACGACAAACTTCATACACCTAGATAATATTATACAATTTATATTAAAAAATACATTTAAAGACAAAACGTGTAAAAATTGCATTAAATTTTATATAGTTCACCAGAATTTGAATAAATCGTAATAATTTTGTGAAATTGAAATTGTTACCTTGATTTTTCCGTAATTTTAAAAACCTTATAACATTTGAGTAAGTTTCCGTGGTCAATTTTGTATTGCTATATTCACATTTAATTGATTATTGCCGAAAAATTTCAGTAGTTCTTTATATTTGTCTGAAATTGGTAATCAAATTTTAAATAATTTGATTAACTCATATTTTATCAAGCCGAATCGAAAATGTATACTGTATTTCCAATATAAGGAAGGTATAACTAATACCATCAGGCCACCTGCATGAAATTATTTTCCCAAATTTGGCAATCGGGAATACCTTAATGAAGGATATACTAAGTTTGGAATGAAGTTTTCAATAATTTGAAGGAGTCTTCTGTGGAATAAACATGAATATATAAATATATGATATTCTTCCTCAACAAAATATTCTGTACTGATTAACGTGTCCGTTCGCACGATATTTCAAAAACGAAAAATGTGAAAACCAAACTCAAAAAATCTTTGAGCTGTTTGTTAACTATTAACGACCGCTGTTGTAATTAAAACAACGGGTTCCGGCATCTGCCATACAGTTTAGATCATTTTAATTATTTCAAAAACTAATAAAGTTATAGAATTATTAAAATTAGGTAAACATGTGTCCAATTGCATTGCACTTTAAATTTTATAGTAGAATAAGTTGACGATTTCTGGTAGCTGCTATTTAACTTTAAAATTTCTTAAGAAGGTGCGAATCACAGTTATATGCGCCTCAAAAATTTTATTTAGCTGGCTGACTAAATTTTGATATTATTATCAGATTATCATAGCCCAGGTTATGATTCAGTGAGCTGAACTTTACTGAAACGTGTCCAATTATTATACCCATACGAACGAATGTTTGAAGGGTATACTAAATTTGCCTTACTGTTTGTAACGCTAAGAAATAATGGTCTTAGATATAGACTCAAGTGTATATTTCTGATCAGCGTCGTATTTTGAGTTGATTTAGCTTTGTCTGCCCGTCCGTCCGTTCCAAGAATAACTCAAAAACTAATTGAGCTAAGTTCACCAAATTTTCACAGATTATTTATTATAGTAAATGTCAGAATCCTATTTAAATTGGATATGATCAGGGTACAGGTTCGGGTAGCTGCCATACAACTTCAAAATTTATTTGGCAATACATCAGAAACTACAAAAGCTGTGATGTGCAAATTTCACACAAACGAATATATTAGTAGGACCAATGCGTTTGATGAAATTCGTTGAAATTGCTTAGCTCTTTCTGGTAGCTGCCATACAACTTCAAAAGTTTATATAAATTGTAGTACGACAACTTAAAATCATAGTCTGTGACATAGTCAGTTATGGCATATTTATTCGCACATAGGATAGTAAATTCGTACGGGTATCACAGAGTTGACACGGTCAACTCTATTTTTTCTCGATTTTTCATGAAATTTAACATCGGAAAGAATTTTGTATAATTTCGAAGTTACATAATTTATATATAAATAGTATGCTCAAACATTGAATAACAAATTGGAGTACAAATTAAGTATTGAAACAGGATCAAACGCTACCATGCAAAATGTTTTCTCAATTTAGGAACCTAATTGACTAAAAGAAATTTTATTTTCAAAATCTTTATTTTTTTTTAAAGGTTTTCAAAATTAAGTTTCAAAAATCAACTTTAAAATATCAGTGGGTAAATAAATTTATTTTTCCAAATCATTTCTTTCCAATTACATAACTGAAGTTTACACTATACACAAGTATTCGTTCTGTAAGGGGGCAAATTAGGAAACTTTTATATTGCTTATTAATATTACAACTAAAGTAAATAATTTAAATTGGAGCACTATTATACATATGGTACTCTATTTGTATAAAACTTTTCTTATAAAAATCTTCAAATATCTGCATAGATTATTTACTCTAAAAAAAGAAAAATTATTATAAAATCGAATTTGAATTCAATGAGTTTGAAAAATCAATAAAAGTTTAAACTATTTTCCAATTCTTGAGTGGAAAATGTCGCATTATTAGATGATGATTATGAAATCATTGAATACAAATCCAAAAACTACTTAAAAGAAATTAAAAACTTTTAAAATTATAATATTGAAGGAAAAATTTTTAAATAAATAAAAATATTTTTCTTTTCCTAATTTAAATTCAGAGTAAATTTTGAACTAGTTATAAAAAAGGACATACCTAAATTTCTTGTAGATTTCGAATAGTTTTTAATTTTGCAAAAACTTTATACGACATTTGATTAAGTATGTAGAGTGCGATGTGAAATATTTATTTAATAACACAAGGAAAACATTTTTTACTTTAAGAAAAAGCAACGTTTGTTAACTAAGAGCCGAAAAAATATTGCATTGAAAAGATTAGTGCTTATTATTCAGAGCTTTCATTTTTATTAGGAGAGGAGTAGATCCAGACTCTTAACACAAAAATATACATTTACGGCATATGTATATATGCAAAGCATAAATTATCTAGTTAATGTGAAAATCAGTTTACTTTCCAGAAATAACAACCGAAAAATAAAAAAAAAAAATGAGGCCAATACTTTATCGACAGCAATTCTAACGAGAGTGTTGCAAGGAGGTTATGAAAATTACTTTTAAATAATTCCTTTCAATTATTTTAAGAAAGTTAGTAACCTTTCAGCTCACATACCTAGCAAAATGTACCTACAACCGGAATTCAAATATTAAATTTCAATGAATTTCTTTAATTAAAGTCCTTCCAAAAAATGAATGTTAAATATATTGGAATAGTATTTTGAGTATTTTTACTTCACATCAACCTATTGTATTTGGAAAATTCTTTTTAAAATACTCGCAAAAACGTTTAAAAATTTTACCAAATTCAATAGCAAAAAACGAACAAGAAATTCAATGTTATGCTGGGAAATTTGAAATGGTGGTGTATACAATGGTGCTTCTTGTCCGTAGAAGTACGCAGTGGTGCGAGGCACAAAACAGAAACACAAATATTTCAACCGGAATATAATAGCAGTCTTGTTATTAATATTAAATTAATGATTAATATAGAGCTGTAGTTAGTTTTAGCACAAAGGATTCTTCTTACTGTTCGCTGCATTATAGTTTTCAAACATGCTTTTCAACCAGTAAAAAAAAATTTTCAATAACTCTATATTTATAACTTAGGTATAGTTTCAAAAATTTGTATAGGATTTGAAATATCCCACAATACTGATTAATTTTCTAAATCAAAAATTTATTAACTCCGAAAACAAAATTAAAATATTGAATTAGTAAATTAACTATATTCCGAAATTTATTTTAAAGAGCTCTTTTATTTATCAAAATTACGGTAACCGGAAACGAAACATAAATGCAAATAGAAAAATTTTGAAACATAAATTGCAATAAATTTCAAAAAAAATTTTCGTAAAAATGTTCAAATCAACAATCTTTTTCAAATATATTTCAACTACTGTAATTGCATTCATGTGCATATTTGTGCTTGTATGCACACTTTATTATCATTATTAAACATCCTGTTTTTAGCTTAACAAACATAATCTTGTACTTCTACAATTTTTGTTGCATTTGAAAAAGCGCTTAAAGAATATTGTAAATTTTTTTTGTTATTCATTTTTACTTTTAATATTAAATATTTAACAATAAAGAAGAAATAATTTTTAATATACAAAAAAAAAAAAACTATTATTATCATATATCTTGCATTATATTATATTGTTATACGTTCATATTGTTATATTTATACATACTTTTATACTTCTTTTAAAATAGAGTAACTGCCATACAGCATTGGATGCTTGTAGAGAAGATCCGTCCTGTTCAACATCATTACAACCAATGTTAATACATTGTGAATCGCATCGATGCAATCGTAATGCATGCATGGCTGCTCTACAACAATTCTATAAAGGTCCACATGAAGATTTAAGTTTGGATATTGCATTCTGTTTATGCAAGTGAGTATATATTTTTTGAAATATTATACACATATATATATATATTATATATATCTATACTGTATTCGAATATGAACTTTTTCAATATAACAGAAGAATATTTATATTTAGTCATTTGAATTGAAAGAAAAAAAAAAATGAAAATGAAAAAAATATTAAATGGATTCAACAAAAGGCTAAAACGAAAATCAAATTTTATATAAAATATCGATTTAGCAACTTGTTTGTTTTATTTTTCTCTTCTTGTCATAATTTTCTTTCTTTCTTTTCGAAAGAAATTTCATGTCCTTTTGGTCTAGTTCTAGTACTTAAAATTAAATAAGTAGATAGTCTATATTATCGGCTATATAGCATTAATTTTCTTTATACATATAATAAAGAAAAATCTAAATTATGATAAAGAAATTCTAAATTTAGAATTTCTTTATCATAATTGCTGTGTAAATTCAAATTTGTGGTAGGTTAGATTTCTTTATATAAATTCCCGGTAGAATGACATTACTGTTCTAAATAGTAGAATACTAATATTGTTCAAATAGTGGAGACAAAAACAATTATGTACACATATTTTAATATTAATAACAAAAATTTGCAATGTTCCTTATCATAAAATCTCCAACAGGCAATCATTCAACAAAATTTTGTTGAAAGGCCATGTATTTCTTAAACCGGATTTTTAAGTCCCTATATCTTCCCTAAATCCTCCCTAAAATAAAGCAAAAAGTTTATGTTATTAACAAAATAAACAAATTTTACTTTCACTAACATAACAAACTACAATAATCCCCCCTATAACGCGGTATATTCGTTCCGCATTATAGGAAAATGCGTTGCAGGAGTATTTTCGTATAACGCGCTCGTATGAGCTCGTATAACGCGTTTTGCACAAATGATTCATGTTTAACTTTTCTCGTTGAAGGGGGTTCAAATCGAATCTTAAGAAAAAATTATGTTTAGAACTAAATATGTATGTGCGTTTTATTAAAATCAAACTAAGAATATTTCAAATAAAAAACTTATGCATATGTATCTAAAAAACGGTTAATTTCAATTAAATTACATAAATCTAAAAACAGTTTTATTACTTGTTTATTCGCTGTCGGAGCTATCTGAAATCGCGTAGTATGGAAATGAGTTATTAGCGCGTTATAGGAGGGATTAGTGTATAATTCTTTGATTTGGATTATTTTTTATTATGTTGTACAATTCTGGGCGCTGGTAACATTGGGCATAAAATCTTAATCCTATTCCATATGTGCAAAGAAATATTATTGTCTTTAACTTGCAGTTTCTCATAAAATTAAAATTAGGTTTTATTCAAAGAAATTATAGCAAAAACATTGAATTAGGAAAAAAATTAAAAACAGTTTTATTTTAAATTTTTAATTGTACAAAATCTTTAAGTTAAAGTTTAACACAAAAATAATTCACGAAGAAAATTCAGAATAGTACGCTCTTATGGTATTCAGTAGTATTTATAGTCATGTCACAA
This sequence comes from Condylostylus longicornis, assembly GCF_029603195.1. Lineage (NCBI taxonomy): Eukaryota > Metazoa > Arthropoda > Insecta > Diptera > Dolichopodidae > Condylostylus > Condylostylus longicornis. The sequence goes on along the minus strand of NW_026577973.1, from coordinate 11,827,056 downwards.
TTATTTAATTCGAAAACAAATCAATTCTAATAGAAGTTATTTTGATAAACTCTCAATCTTTGCTTATTATTGAAATTTTGAGAAATCAAATCCATGGAGCTTTTGCTAAAAATTTCATAAAGTTTGCAAATTCTTTTAGATTTTTCAGTGCATTCACGTTGCGTTCTTAAAAGAATTTTGTTTTTTAAAATCAATTAACAATAAAATTTTTTGAATTTCTCAAATTTTTCTTCAACACACTTAAACTGCAAGGTGCCAATTAAGATTTACCATTTAATTTCTTCAAAATTAGTTCTTGAGTCTTGATTTTGAAACTAAAATAAAATCTCATTAAATAAAAAAATTTTCAAAAACAGTTGTTTTTACGAGGGGAAGGAGGAATTAAATTTTTCGAATCAAATATGGGAAATGTTTGTTTTTTTTTCATTAGAATCAAAAAACATACATATAGAATCGAAATGAATAGATTGTTTAAACTTATAGAGATTAACTTATCAATTACCTGTAAGCTAAATTAAATGCTAATGCTACATAAAGGAAAATATTAAATTTCCAAATTTTACTAACACATAACATTCTTAGAAATTAAAAGTAAAATTTTTTTCTTTCCCAAGCTAATCTATGAATGTAATTTTTCTCTAAAATTATTTTCATTTCTTCGGTTTTAATATTAAAATCTCATTTTTCGTTTATTAATGGAAATTTCAACTAAAGATTTAAATTTTAAAAGGTTTAACTATATATTTTGTTGAAAAGGAATACAAAATAAAGTTTATTTGGATTTTCAACATTATAGTAGCACATACACACACTCATATACACACGAGTACGAAAATAAATTTTATCTTGTCAAATTTTACTTTTTATTGTAATTTTTTATTTTTATTATTTTTACATTTTGATTATGTAGTTTTTTTTTCATTTATAGGAAAATACCAAGCCGTCATGATGTATGCATGATCGCACAAGAAAAACTTCATCCGGTATGTGCACAAAGACCACCTGAAAACTTATATCCACAAAATTCAAATGGAATATATTATCATCCACCACCAGGATGTCACATTGTAGCTGATTTATGTAAAGAGGATCGAGAGTGCAGGTAACAAATATTAATACACATATTATCTATATATATATATATATATATATTTGACTAAAATGTATAATACCCATAAAATATAATATATTCGTACATTCATACTAAATTCAACAATACTAATGCATGTGCAATGAAATTCATTCCATTGTAACAACAAAAAAAAAATTAAAATGGAAAATTTACCCTATTGATTTGATTTTTTTCCTTGAAAATTGTAAAAATTTAACAAGGTTTTTTTCATTTTCTTTGAAAACTTATGCAAGTATATTTTTAAATTTCATGTCAATAATAAGGAATTAAAGGGAGAAAAATAATGCCAGTTAAATACAATGAAATTTCTTTAGTACACCTTACCTTACATACAGTAATTTTCCTTACTTATATGAAAATTTGAGAATTATTGATTTCACCCATATTATACCATAATTGAATCGATAATTAATGAAATATTTTGTAATTTTTATTAGATAAGATTATGTTTGATTTTAGAACATAATTCAGGCCTCATATTATATAATATAAGGGTTTGTTCAATAAAATTTACAAAGAATTGCAGAGTAATTCCATCTTAAGCGAATTTCTGCGGTTTTAATTTAATCTTAATTTTTTTTCACAAGTCTATTTTTACAGTTAATTATCTATTTAGTTATTCAAGTGCTAATGTTTAAGTGGCAAGCGAAACCTGTATTATTAAAACATCCTTCTTTGACTTTATTCTTCAATCCTTTTAAAGGCATTTTTCTCAAAGGCATTTGAAGCCAAATTATCACTTTTACGATACTCTAAATAAAATATGAAAAAAAATTATAATCTCTATTCTACATAGGTCTTTATTTACTATTATATTCAAAATTAATTTAAAAATCATAAAATTATCCTATATATAGCATAAAGTATACAAGCAGAAATATTAAAACACCGCTGTTCATAGAAAAATTGGCTGAATTTATTGCCTTAGCAATTTCAAAGAATATTAGTGTTGAAGTTTCAGAAATTTAATTTCAATTTGTCTATTAAATAGAAATCCTAGATTTCTATTTAATAGAAGTACATAAGTCCCATTCTTTGGAACTTTATGATTTTACTTTTAAAATTTGTTAATAATTTTCCAAAATTAACTACAACAATTTTATTTTTAGATACTTTTGAATTATAGTTTCCAGAAAATTGAGTTGAATTTAATGTAAAATGACAGAAATTTTGGAATTTTAATTAATATTCTACTTTAAATGATGTACAAGTTTGACAAGCTAAATTTTGACTAAATAAATACGATAATCTTAAATGTGTTTTTTTATTATATTAATTTTTATAATACAAAACTATATAAAGTAAATTCAACTGTATTAATTATTTATTGAGAATGGAATTTATCTCAATAATTTCATATTTTTTCCAAAATCCAAAATACGAGTGAATAAATTCAATAAATAACATCCTTAATTTCACATTTAATCATAATTGAAAATTGACTTTATAAAGTTGCACATATTATATGGTATATGTAATACAATTTGTACTCATATCAATATTAATCAAAAGTATACCCAAATATCTAAAAATTTTATATCTAAAATAAAATATTTAAGTATAAATTTTTGTGAAATTACTAGAAATATGTCAGTCAACTTTTGCTTTCATTATTAATAATATTTACGTTTAAAGTAAAATTCAAAAAGGATAATCGAAACTAATCAGATACGCGATACTATATGTATGCATGTACATACAATATTATATGTTAACACAAATATTAATGTAATTTTATACACTATAAATAAATCTTTGTAAAGCTTTAGTTTTTCGCTGTAATTTAGCATCATTTGGTACTTACTTCCATTTTTGCTGAAATTTTTTCATTTAACAGAAAAAAAATATTTTTTGTCTTTTAGCTTTAATATTGTTTCAAAACTTCAAATGAAATTTTTATGCAGTTCAAATGAAAAATTAAGTTAATAATAAATTATTGTCATTTTAAGTATTTGGTTTGAGTAAAAATAAATTTTTAATACTGAAAAGATTCGCTTATTTTCCAATATTATAAAATTTTTAGAAAAATATAAATATAAATAAATGTAATATACCACAAATAATTTCAGTAAAATTAAATTTTAATCATTTCATTTTTTGAACATGGTATGGATGATTATATGCGACTCATTATTATTTTAGCATTATACTAAATAACAAAAATGAACTCGCAAAATATAAAAATTTATATCCATACACTAGAACAGCAATAGCCATTGAGTTGATTTGGAATAATCTTGAATTTTCCATTACAAAATAGCTTTGTGTAACAAAACGACAGCACTGCATAAATTTAAAAAAAAAACAAGTGATTTCATTTTCAATTAATTTTATTTATAACTTCGCGGAATACATTTCGATTACGTCAATTCATAAAATACCTGCAACTAAAATTATTGATTTGAAATAAAAACAACAGAACTGAATTTACGTAAAAGAAGGTTCATCAGTTTCTCTATATATTTTTTATTTAAAACACAATCTATTAGCAATTATTTTATTTATTAATTAAATTATTTCTTCAGAATTTTTTTATATCTTTTTATCTATTTTGAATATTGTTCCACAATCCCTGAAAAGTATTAGCTATTTCAAATATTTTGAGAAAGAAATATTATTTTAGTAAATATTGCATACTTTCAGGGTAAATACCAAAAACTAACGTATGCGTTGACATTATGGCTGAAATCGATGACTGTTAATATTATAATTATGTTTTAAAAGCTCACAATTTTGAAAAAATAAAAATATGGTAATCTTAACTTTGCCTTTTTCAAATTTTCTTTTCAATAAATATTTTTCTTGAATTTGTTTGAAAAGTCTGTAGAAAATTGTGCTCTTTATTTGTAGAAATTTAAATTTTTATCAAAAATCTGATTTTGGCCGTTTTCTAGAAAATTTTCACTTTTATAAAAATATTAAGCAACACTAAAATTCTATTTAAAAATTAAAAATACACTAGTGTGGAAAATACAAGTAGCTATATGATTTTTTTTTTGCTATTTTTATTTTTAATTTTAAATCCATAACCCAAAAATCTCAAGTGATTTAAATATTTTTGTATAACATTTTAATTGCCATTTATGACAGCTTCCTTTTCTATTTTATATACACAGTACAGTTATTCCTATACTTCCACTCATGAAAGATTATATTCATTCTTGTTCGTACATATGTACACCGAACTTACCCATAATTGACTCTTTCATTACGAAAATGAAAAGAGAATATTTTCATTCATATTATCCGTCTTCATTCAAATGTACATAATACATACATACCCACATGTTATGAACACTTAAAATTTTGTATAAATGGTTATAAAATGTGAATATAAAATAGAGGTAAAATTTAAATGGCAATTAATTTGACATCTTTTGACTATTATATTTCCCTTAAAATATAACATTATGTTCACTTAGTTTATAACAATATTAAACTAGTACATATTTAGTATCATTTAAGCCAAAAACAAAAAAAAAAAAACAAACAAGAAACAACAATAAAAAGACGGCACAATTTTACGATATAGAATTGCTAAAAATTCAAAAATAAAAGTCAAATATTTAAGTAAACATACAAAACAAAACAAAAAAACAAAACAAAAAACCGAGAAATTTGTTTCTGATTAGAAATTTAATATCCAATATTTTAACATACCCCCTCCTCCCCCCTCATCTTCTACATGTTTTGGAGTTAGAATTGGTATAACAACAATATTATACAAATAGTATAGTGAAAATTTCATCAAGAAAATATGAAAGAAGCAAAAAAGGATTTTAACCAGTTCAAGGATACTAAAATATATTCTTTTTTTGGGTCATTATTATCTATGTACACGTGTTTAATTTAAGTATATATTTTATATAATGAACACATTAGAATATTGTATAACAGTACTATATAGTAATTACAATAGATATACATAAATATGGTTTGTAATTATAAAATTTTATAAGGATTTATGTCAGAAATTTTTTAGTTTTTCATTTTTTTTTCTTTCTTCCCTTTTTTTTTTTTGGGGTTAAAGATTTTACATTTAGAGATTTTATTTCAAAAATTATGATTTTAAATTTATGATATTCTTACCTACTATATTACCATACTAAATTTTTATGTAATATGATTAATGTATATATATATATTTAACCTAGAAAATGTATTCATTTAGCTAAAATATAAATATGTATATATTAGTTCTAATATGTGGAACATATAAACAAAACTATTATGTCTATTAATACATAATAAATAATGTATTTTAAGTATTACATTATTTTGTACAGATATAGGCATATTGCCATACGTGTATCAATAGGCACATGTTAATATTTAAAAATGTAGGCAGGATTTTCAGGAGTCAAGAAATTTAAAATTTACATAATATATATACTTATATAATATTAAATAACTATCGAGTATGATAGCTTTTATTATTTAAGGTATTTGAATCTTTAAAAATATTATATACGAACGCATACTCATTTAAATTTCTCATTTAATATTTTTAGAAACTAATTTTCTCCAAAAAAAATCATATATGCAAATATATTATATAATGTTGTTAAAATACGAATCCAAATACCTACTTAGAATAAATTATTTACATATTATATAAAATTTTCATAAAAAAAAATTATTTTCAAGGTTTCAATTTTATATATGTATATAGACTCATAATATCTCTAATATAATCCATATTATATATGAATAGTTTACCTTAAATTTTAATATGCACGGGTTTTACCTGTGAAAATTGATATTTTTAGAAATTACTCAAGTACCACCATATATATATTGAATATAATATATATTAATATATAATAATATAATATACATATAAATGTTTATATGTATAAATATTTTAAATATTTTGTTATAGATATATGCATAAGATATGGGATTTAAAATTTTAATATAGAGAAAAAACTTTTAAAATTTTCAAAAAACGTTTATATATTTAGATATTTAATTAAGAAATTGCAAAAACAAAATTCTAAATTATATTGAGCTAAAAACCGGAAATAACAACTGCAGTTAAATATTTTGCTACTATACAAATATACATGAATGTATTTAAATCTGCTAAATGTACAACCAGCGTATATACGAATAAATTTACAGGCAGAAGCGATTAAGAAAATTTCTCTGAACTCTCGGTATCATATATGATATTACCGTTACCTCATATGATACGATAAAAATACTCGAATTTCTTGTGACATTTAAAAAATATTTTGAATCACCTGAATTTATTATAATTTTATTGATAATAATTAAATGTCATTTATGTTATCCAGTCAAACCCTTCTAACATCAATTTCTGTAAGAGGAGATTTTCCTAAAAACGAATTCTTTCGTTCAATTTTGCGTCATAAATTTTTTGTTATTCGTATTATATATCGCGAATTCTGTCTAACAAGAAGTAACATGGCTACAAAATGGTTTTATAGATTATAACAAAACGATTTCTAGTCAAATTGCAGCAGCTTAAAAATATGTAAGTATTTCAGGTAATTTATGAAAATCTACTTGAGACATCCTGTGTCGAATTATATATAGTTTTAGGCGTTTTTGAAATTGTATTAAACCGCATCAATTTTTAAGTCATTATTGAGGTGGTTTTTTTTTGAAAATGGTACAAATTCACTTTTAAAAAAGACTAAGTTAATGGCAATTTTGATAAGTTATATAGGCTCATTTTCTCCACAGTTACAATCTCAATTATAAATCAGAAAGAACACTTTTGCTGTCTCGTACAATGCTATCGCATATTAATTCAAACGCCGATATCTACAATAGGTATATATTAAGTCTTGGTATGATTAGTGTTAAATATTTCAATATATGAAAAAATAGACTTACACCATTTCAAACCATGGTTTTTGTACAATTATCATGTACATAAATTGATTTAAAATTACTATTATTTTTATATCATATTTTTTCTCATTAATAATTATTAAATTAGAATAGGAATTAAGTTAGTTTAAACATAACATTGTATTGTGCGAGTAAAACAACCTTTGTATTTAGCAATGCTTTGAAATAATTGAACAAACCTGGGAAATAAGTCAAAAGGTCAAAAAGGATCTAAGTGTTCTAAATAACAAGAATACCAATATCAAAAAAGAAAGACAATGTGTCAAGGACACTTTCAAGGTAAATTTAAATAAAAACTTCGACACAGTCTATAATTAAGACTACACTTATTTAAAGTAATTGAAACAAAAAAGTTAACGGAGAAGCAAAAGCAAAATTTTGCTTAATCACCATGTTTGTCAGCATATTTTTTTGAATTTTAATTTTTTTTTTAGAATTTAAGAAATGTACTAAAAATTTTATTTAATTTAGAAATTAAATTTACGGAAAACTAATTTTTCAAAAATTATTTGATAGTTCCTAAAATTTAGTGTAAAAGAAGTAGCGAATGTAAAAGGAGTTGGAAATTACAATTAATACTACACTGTCTTGTCCATCGTTGCTTAAAACTGAATCAAGACACTTTTAATTTTGAGACATTTTTAAAGGAAAGATCATTTTAAGCTACATTCATTTCGATAATGAGCGTAGTGTTTTATTTTCTAGTTTCTTAATGTTTTTTATGTAATTCAATTGTGTAAATGAAATTATAAAGCCTTAACTAAAAAAATCAAACTGTATATTAACTAGTCAAACTTTGCTTGCAATATTTAAGAACTTTTTTTTCTAATTTGGTTTTCAATAAAATATTTTATACTTTACAGAAAAGTTCGTAACTGAGGGGACATTGCCATACTTCAAAAATAAATACAAAAAAATTAAACTTTTAAAATATTATAATTGCCTTACGTCTTCAAGATCAAAATAAGTTCAAAGATCCAAACACCAAAAAAATCCAATTTTACAATTTCTAAAAACAAATCTTAAATACACAAAACAATTTACAGAAATATAAATATATTTATAACTATTTATCAAGGAAGTCACAAAAAAAGGACAATTTTTTATGCTTCGAAAATTTTTTCCAGCTAAAATGAAAAACATTCTTTTAACTAAACAAATTTACCCTCCAATCAACCGTGATAATTTTTTTAAATTGTTCAAAAATAAGAAATGGAATTCCGGACTTTACATACCTTATAAATTAGTGTTCCCCAAACAAAAAAACAATAATTTCAAAATAAAAAGCATGTCGTTTAAAAAAGGTCCTGAATTTGCCATAACATTTTATTTTTATTGAATATAATAAGATTTATGTGTGTGCCTGTGTGTTGTATAGGTATTCCCTTCTAGTACTTATTATTTTTATTAAAGTGGCAAGTAATTTTAATTTTTTTCCAACAAAATGATAAAATTAAAATAAATAAAAATGAGAAAATACGCTTGGATGACATTTATTATGTTGTTGCCTCATAGAAATAAGATACGTTTCCCATTGATTTTTATGTTCGAAATATGATATTGTTGCGGAAACTTAATATGAATTTTATATAGGAAGGATACTAACATCTATGGGGTTGTTTTGCTCTTATACACAATGCAGCTTGAATGCATAAGTAGTTTCAGTATATTACTCCAAAATTCTACTTAGTTTTCTTAAACTTACTATAGTTTTATATAGGTACGGATAAATGTTTACTTATAATGTTGATATTAGGGTTTTGAAAATCAATTAAGCTTCTTCCGAGACACAATCCCCAATTTAAAATAATACCGGTTTTTATTTATTATAAAACATCAAATAATTTGGAAAAAACCTCTACAAATTGAAGGAGCTAATTTTAGTTGGAATTTTCATTTAAACACTAAATCTCAATATTATATTTTGCTTCTGAATATTTCAACTCTCAAAAAACACAAAAACGATTGAAAATTCAACAATTCTTTAAACAAATTTTTTGCAGTATAGTTGCAAATAAATAAAAACATTTACAGATTTAACAATTTATCATACGAAATTCGCAATATATTTTAATCACACTATTAAATTAGTTCAAAGTTAAAAGCCACTGGATAATGTTGTTGAATCCTTAAATTATCTACACTAGATTTGTAGATTTCTACAACCGGGGTAACAATGCAATGCAACTATGTATAGGAATTTATTGTTCCCCCTTCTTGAGTGCAACGCATGCCTCACCGGGTGAACTCCAGCATATTGGGAGGCCCGGAGGATCCTAACCCACAGTATTTACCTTCTCCTATGAGCGAGAGCAACATTCTCCCGCATAAGATGTACTGAGATTTCCCCATCCTACCTACAAAATCTGCAAGTATCACTACTTTCCCGGACTGAGCCTACTGAGGTGCAGTTTTTAGTGTTACAACAAGATCCCAGTTAGAATTATTTCCCTGATCACCTGATTCTTTCGCAATCCTATAATCCTCTTAAATAGCTTCCCAGCGCTCCGACAACCTGCTCTCTGAATCCTATCATACATCCATTATCTACAATAAACGTTTAAATTCATCGGCTTGTAAAATTCGAAAAAATCAATTCGTTATGTTCAAAAAGAAATTGGACACATTTTCATAAATAAATTTTCATTTTTTGGAATACGCAAATATGCAGTAAATTAAAACATTAAAATCATCAAAGGAAGAGGACAACAGAATTTTCCTTATTACAATCTTAATTCTGAATAATTGCCGTAAGCTACGCTTATAGTTTAGCAGCATTTTTTTTCACATAAGAAAAATAAATATTATAGAAGCATTTTAAACCAATTTCTTTTGTTATGACAACCTTTAAGCAAAATAATTTTTAATAGGCTTACCCATTTATTTATATATACATAGGAATATATAAGATATTGGTCCAAGATTTTGCTTCAAAAATAAAAAAAAAGGCTCAGAAATTTTTACAAAAAAAAAAAAAATAGCAACATTTATAAAGAAAATGAAATTATAAAGAAAAAGGAAACATTCAATTTCCTAAATCGGATTTTCCATTTTAAATTTTTTGTTTTTCATTATTTTCTCTTATATTCTGGCTAATTTTAAGTAAATAATCCCAATTTATTATTTCAACATATTCACAAATACCCAAACCATTCTAATTTTCTTTTTTCAAAGAAAATCAACAGACAATTTAAATTTATGTTTGCAAAATACAATCTTATATACTACACATGAGTATGAATACAAATGTATTACATGCCCCTCATACAATTTCACACACATGCAAACATATTCATTAATACATAGGGATTTTAAACTTTTTATAACACAAAAATGCCTACCATACTAGAATAATAATAATATTAATAAGAGAAAATTTTTGTTTTTTATTTATCAGAATAAAATTAGAATTCTATGAGCAAGCATGTGCGGTCGATAGTGTTACAAGAAAATGTGCTGGAAGACCAAGTAGTTGTCGTTCTGCATTGATTGGTATTTTAGGAACGCCTTTACGTATAAATTGTGCATGTCAAGGAACGGACGAAACAAATTTATATCAATGTTTGGGATGGCAAAGATTATTGTGGTTGAATCCATGTGTTGGTATGAAAATTTTAAATATTTTTAAATTTAATAAAAATTTTTATTTTTCCATCCTTTTGAATTTAATATTATTGTTTCTTGATTTTTTTGTTTGTTATTGATATTTTTTGTACATTAGATTTTTAGATAAAATTTAAAAAATTTAAATTTCTTTTTTAATATTATAGTTGAAGCTCAAAAAGATTTTCATGTTAAGAGATTAGCTGAATTAGGTTTATTAACAACATTAGCTACAACTACTACAACAACAACAACTACAACAACAACTACAACACCAGCACCAACTCGCCCACCAATTGTTGTTTATCAAAAAACAACAAGAACACCTATTATACCGAAAATTACTGTACCAAAACCAAGGCCACCAATTGTAAGTATTACAAAAGTTGTTAATCATACAAATTGTATTTGATATTAATTACACAATTATTAATAATTATATAAACATATATATTTATTATTCATAATGAATAGCATTCAAATGAAATTGAAGAACAACTTCCAGTAACATTAAAAGAGAATGAACCAAATAATAATGATTTAGATGAACTTGATAAAAATAATGATGATACATATGAACCACAAGAGTCTGAAGAATCTGAAGGTAAAGATATTATACCAGTATATCCAACAGAATTAATACCAACACCAGAATTAACAACGGTTTCAACAACAACATCAACAACAACTGAACCAACAACAACACAAGCACCAAGTAAGTGCATGCAATTTGAAAATTAAATAATTTCCATGTCATTCTTATTCAGTTCTGTTGGTGATGACAATTTTTGATTACAATAAACAACAACAACAATGTTTTGACTTAAATACAACTTTTGAATATTTACCCTTGTTCTCTTACATTTTTAATTAATTCCCTGCCTTCTTATTTTACACTGTAATTTTACAAAGTATTCATTTATCTTCTATTGTTTTCACGTGCCAGAAATGAATTGTTGAAATTTCAGGTTTTGTTAATTTAAGATTTACAAGTGAAATGGATTCAGAAATAATTTAAATTGGAATAATCCTATTGACAAATTAAAATTAGAGAACTCTTGTTGCAAAATGAAATTATGTCTTGTTCAAAATGTATAAATTTACTTAATCTTAACTTATGTACTAAAAATTACCATTAAATACCTTGTCTTAGAAATAACTACAACCCTATTTAAGAGTCGGAAAACAAAAGGACGAATTTTTGTACAAAAAAGAAAAAATTTTGTATTTAAATAACCACTTTCCCTCATATAAATTTTTTATTTTTCTTTGTCCTTTTAGGAAATTGTGTAGTCCAGCGTCCACACCAATCAGATCAATTAATTCCAGAAGGAATGAGTAGGAGAGTAAGTAAAAATAAAAAAAAATTATACAGGACGGTTTTTTTCTTCTCTTTTATTTTCTCTTTATTTTAATGCACTTTTCTTTTTCTTATTTTTTAATGGTTTTCCTTTTTGGTAAAAATCTCTGCTACCATTGTTTAAAAGTTTAAATTTTGAATTAATTTTCTGTTTTCTTCTTTTAACATTGTTGAATTTTCAAAACAACCAAAAAAACAAAGAAAAAAAAATTCAACATAAAACTAAAAAATTGAAAAGAATTGATGTTAAAATATAGACAAAAAAAAAAACAAAAAAAAAATTTTTTTTTTATTTTCAAACGATAAAAAACATTCACATCCTTTTTCTTGTTATAATTTTCTTTTAAAAAAAAAACAGATTTATCTATTGGAAGAATCTGAATGCAGTGATCTGTGTACCTGTGGTGAATCACTAACATTAACATGCCATGCACTTTGTGTGCAATTTACACCATGTAGGACAGCGCTTGCATTTTATAGTCATGCATCACCAGCATACCAAGCGTATCGTGGTAGATGTTTATGCTATTCAGGACGTTTTATATGCATGAAACCACCTCTTGGAGAATATACATTACCAGGTAAAAAGCATATACATAATATATTAATGATTTTCTCTACATAAATGTAATTTATATACCTATATATATATATATATATATATGTATAAGATAAACAAACACACACATAACACATAATCATAAAAGTACATAGAACATAATATAAGGACATAAAATGCATCATCAGAAAAAAAATGAAAAATGAAAGAAAAAATTCATGTAGATTAAAAACGAAAATTAAGGATAAATGTATGTACCTACATTATGTGATTTCAGGAGCAAAAAACAAAAAATAAAGAAAAAGAAAAAATTAAAATTTTCTTGTTAATACAAGTGGTTGTTGACTCAGATTTTTAGGTTATGGTTTTCTACCTTTTATATACTTCATTCTTTACGTATTATAATGACTAAATTTTTTTATCTTTTCACCAACAGTTTTTTCTTTTCAATATTTTTTGCTATAGTTTTTATGTAAAATATCCTTACTTAAAGGACAACAGTAATAGTAGATAATATTTATTTAGTTCACATAAAAAATGAAACTTGTTATATACCTTGTGATATGAAGTTTGTATATGAACGCCATTCATTTCTTTATGTATGGGAGATGTTGGTAGGAGTTAAGTCCTCTATTTTTCTCATTTTGAACAGAAAGTCGAATGCAAAATTGATTTGAAATATTTTAATTTATAAATTTCAGAGTAACACTAGATTCACTTGATTCATAAATGATTTGTAATTGAATCTCGTTAAAAAATTTTCATATCAAATGACGTAACATACATTTTGTGCTAAATTGATCACTTATCATAAGGTACATAATATACTATGATGTTTTCACTTTTAACCTTAATTCACGCATGATTCCATATTAATAATGTCTACATTAATTCGATATGATTTGTTATCGATTTCAGCAAGAAGTGATCAAATAATTTCAGGTTTCGATTCATCCATTGATTCAAGATCTTTTCAAGATGAAACAAACCTTTGATACACAATCAACTATCGAGCAGCGATTGCAGCTTTAGAAAACAAATTTAAACTCGTAATTGATTAAAGTTGCGACAAAGCTTAAAGTTTCCTTTAAAGACAAAGCGTATTTAAAGGAATAAAACATAATTGTATGCTTCGGATAAACCATCCAAAATGCGGTTGCAAAATTTCTCACATATATTACGTACGTGGTCATAAAGATATCCAGCCATTGGGCTTCAGTATTCCCCTAATTTTGTCGGTATTAATAAATACAATGAACAAAGTCCTGAAAATTAAAACTAAATTTATTTTTAATTCAATTAGGCATAATTAACATATTTTCATCAAAATGACGAATAGAAAGTAAGATTCTCTATTTCTTTTGTCATATTTTCAATTAGTTTAATTAGCCAATAATTACCGGTAAATAGATTTAATTTGAAAACAACTTGGGTTGCCCTAAACAAATTTCATCCTTTCAATTTTTTCCTTTTTAATACTTTTATATGATGAATTGCAATTTTAATGATGTGTAAAAGTAAACTTCATATTTCTTTTCATTTAATTTGTGTATGTATAGGTGCATAGTGATTATCCTTGACAAAATATCTTACAAAAACACATGCTATAAAAATTTTAGCTACTCTTAAAAGAAAAGAAATTTTCGTATATAATTTTCAAAATTACAATTTTTTTTTTTCTTTTCTAAATTCAGGTGGAATATTTTTATTACTCGGTTATAGTTCCACAGATGAAGCATTATTGAGACCTCATACAAATTTAGGTGTACAAGATGCTGTAAGAGCTTTACAACAATATGTTATTAAACATATTAATAATGAGGTAAGTAAAATTTTAAAGTGTCAAACCAATTTACCTAATTATGAAACAGTTTTGTAAGAAACGGAATTTTAATAAATTAAGTGAAGTAAATAATTTTAAAATAGATGAAATTGTAAACTTGTATTTTTTAATTAAATTAAAATTTCATTTATTCGCGTTAAAAGTAATTTAAGTAGATCTGTTAAATAGTTTTTAAAACGGTTTCTGAATTAAAAAAAAATTAATGAATAAATAAAAAAACAGTTCTAAGAAGTCGTAATTCGTACTCTGTCTTCTTAGTCAAGTTAAAATCAGAACAGTAGCGATTTCCAAATGCAAAATGAAACGAAACTACCAGCGCTTTAACCGCCGGCGGAAAATTAGTCTAAATTCCTATTTTACCGCTGGCGGGTTTTTTTGCTATTATTTGTATCCCCATGATGTGTTTGCGACATTTTATGTGCAAGTATTGTCCGTTTGATTTTACTGTTTTGGTGCTGTTCAAGGTTAACAACGGAACACACTCAACGTTGCGCCGTTACAGTTTGGCTCTGTTTTTACATCTAATCAGTTAGTGAGAGAGATGCATCGTATCCAGAGCTTAACCCGTAACAAGATTACTGTCCTTCCACGACAATCTTCGTCGCAAGATTTACGAATTTTTTTGATGATATTCAACAGGTTATTCAAAGGCGATATCAAGACCTCCTTTATCAAATAGATTTTTTCTCAAAAAGCTCTTCCCCTTTGCACTATAGACTTGGGCACTCATATTTCTCAATTGTTGCACGTCCTATGTCACCTCAGCGCCCCGGCATTCAAATAAGCTCCAGATATGGCAATGTTGCAATTTCTTTAAGGTTTTTCGTATTAAACAGTTTGTGGTTATAATACAAACTAAAATGCAGTTATTCTTCCTGCTTACAGCCTTGATTTACAAATTGTCGCTTAGAGTTCCTAAACCAAAAAATACACAGACTTCGTTGCTTTACGGTAAATTAATAACATGGGTAAATTTTATTGTCGCAAAATGGTCATTAGGTAGCCTTTATCTTGAATTCTTGTCTTCGCGCTTTTCAAATTTTTTCTACTTACAGGCAAATGTAAAAGCTTTCAATACCGGTATATTCGTTAATTGTTCCGTTTTTTACAATTTTTTTTTCTTCTGCATTCCTGCCTAAATTATTACCTCTAAAAATTAACGCAAACTCAGTATAAGGTTACTCATTTTATTTTTATTTTTCACAAATTTGGAAGTCACTTACCTGAATATAGACGAATTCAGACAATCAAAAATTTCTTATTCTTAATGATTTTGTAATTGCTTTTATAATTTTATTGATTATAAATAATAAGATCTTATGAAAATTGATTATAAAATAAATAAGTAATTAGATAATAAAATTAAACTTTTGTTTTTCTGTTTCATTTTTAATAATAGACACAATGTGTCCTAACACTATTCAATATGACAGACGAAAATGTCATAATATCAGCTCAAATTCCATCAAATGATCCAAAAGTAAAATCAATAGATATGTTGAGAAGAGAAAAGGTAAGCCTTATGTAAAATTAAATTTTCTCTTAAAATATTATTGCCTGCATTAAAATACGTATTATGTAATTAATTTGAGTTTTTTTTTATCTTCGCCCAATTTTGTAAATAGGACGAATGTACACCAATTTTACAAACGATTAGTGATCATATTAATAGTGAACATAGTGAATTACAAGCTCATCGATTACTTAGCATATTTAAAATGTCTGAAGTTGAAGTGATTTGGCCAGATAATAATGGTGGCGCTGGTTTAACAACGTCAATTCATAATAAAATTAAAATTTTTAATTTTGATATAGCTACAAAATATATATTTTTTATTTTAACTATAGTTATAACAATGTCAACATCATCAATACAAAATTATTTTACAACTTCTACCATCAGTTGGATATTTGTAACAAAAGAAATATTTACAGGGACATGACATTAGTTTCAATAACCAAAAAAAAATTAGAAAGACCTTAATATTATTATTCAACCACAACAACAAATAAAATATAAACAATTAAATAAATACAATAAATATTTATAAGAAAATTTAATATATATATATATATATATATACATTAATAATATAATTATAAAGTTATTAATATTAAATTATATTATAAAATAAATACCATTAAAAATAAGTTATGGCGCATAATAAAAATAGAAAAATAAAAAATGCTAGAAATAATTAAAATAAATTGAAAAAAAAAAAAGAAAACATAGAATTTTTTTTTACGAAAAGCTGTAAAGGATAATGTGGAATAAATATTGTATAAATATACACACATAAATATAAAATAAAATGTTAAAATAAATACAAACAAATTAGTGAATTTAGAGAATTAATTAGTTGAAATAAAAAGCATTATACAAATACATATATATAAAATTAATAATGTAACCAATTATGAGCTAATATAGAAAAAAATAATTAAACATGAAAAAGAAATTTATTTAAGTGATAAAATAAAATGTTAATAAAAGAGTTAAAATAGCGAATAAATAATGTTATGATGGCATTAAAAACTACTATAAAAAAGAGAAAAATAATACACTATAGAAAAACGTAAAAGCAACAAAAAATTTTATAAGAAAATAAATTAAGAGAAAACAAAAAGAGAAATTGTACATAGATATTGAATGTAAGTATGTGTAAATGAACGTAAGTATATGCGTTAATTATTAAAATTATTTATGTATATGAAATATTGAAATGTATATATACAAAAATAAAATAAAAAATAAAAATTAAAAATTTAAACGACGATAACACTGTTAATATTAGTTTAAAAATAAATTATAATTAGAGAAAGAGAGCGAATATTTTCTTTCGCTTAATAATTAATTTAATTACAACTCATACAATATTAATTTGAATATTGTAGAAAAAAAATTAATGATATTTAATTAATTGATAGGTTTTAATGGATTTTTAAGGAATAATTTTTAATTCTAACACTAATTTTAATTAGTAGTAATTTTCTTTTTTCAGTTATTAATTCTCTTCTCTTCAAATTTTTAACTCAAAATTGATGTTTATACTTACTCTTACAAGTTTACATTAATGAAAACTGTAAAACTTATGTATTCGAAAATTGTTTGAAACATGCTTCGTAAAACAAATGCAATCGAACAGTTTTGAATATTCTTATTCTTTTGAATAAATTATACAATTTGATCTAAAAAAATTCAATTTTAGTATTAATTTAATTTTGAGTTTAATTCTACAATTTTTATAATACAATATTTGAATGGATTGTAAATTATACAGACAGTAAGCCTGTTATTAATACTATGAAAATCATACTGAATTACATAAAATATAAATTTTAATACATGAAATTGTAAAATCTTCAAGAAAATTCATTCTCCAATTTACAAAGAATATTGCAAATTCAAAATTTTAATTGGCGTACATTCTGTACAAAGGGTGGTTCAGGAGGAAACCCTTGTATCTCAGAAACCATTAAGATGTGACAACTATAATTGCAAACAAAATTTTACCCATTTTTAAATCTGATTAAATTATTCTTTACTGAATCATCCTGTATGTCGCAGCCCTGCGGCAATTTTATTATTAAATAAAATAACTCATATTTGAATTTCAAATGGAAGTTAATCTACTTCTAAAAAATTTACTCAATTAGTAAATAAATAACTATATTTGAAAGATTGTAATTATATTTTTGAGTCCGAAAACCCGTTTTATGAGTTAAAATATAATATGTACTTAGGTACTTTGATCGCAAGTATGTAATATATCGCAAATAACTCATTTTTGTATTATTTTTATATGAATTAATTATAACAAAAAATTGAGCTTAAATAGAACTGTAAATTTAATTGCTTTTAATATTTTTCTAAAAAAATTTTGAATTAAGTTGTAATTTATTTACTGCATATACGTGTAGAAGATTAAATATCAACGTATATAATTATAGAATAAAGTTCATTATAAAATAAAGTTTGTCAAAGAATAATAATTTAACTTCTATATAAGATTTTTTTTATTTTAACTAACCTAAATTATAAAGGAAAGTTGTATTTTTGTCATTTTGAGCAACAAAATCGTACGACCAAATCGTACCATCATATCGTTACTTTATATTATATGTGCGCAATCAATTAATATAATACTTATAATTTAAAATTAAAGTCTTCGAAAATAAATATATATTTATATTATAATATTTTACTACAATACTCATAAAGATTAATGAAATGGCAATGCACAAAACAATGCAAGATCATATATTATTATAATTATATTCGTATATTTAAAATATGACAATTATTAGACTATTGTTAAATTTTAATATTGAAAAAATATCATTATGCTATTCGTATAAATATACATAGTATGTTTGTATAATTTTTTTTATTATGATTTTTAAATTACCATGGTTAACTATCATATTTTAATAATATATGCGGCACAATTTTTATTAAGGAAGTGATCATTTATGGTCATTCATATTATGTTCCATAATTTGAAGAAGAAACTAATGAATAAGTTTAATTTTTTATACATATTTAATTTTTTTTCTTTAATTACCAAAAACCTTCCAACTTTCCCGAAATATAATTTAATACGATTTTTAATTACGATAATTTTTTACAGAGCAATATTTGAAGAATTACATAATTTTTGTTTTTCCTCTTAAAATATTTAATTAATTGAAATTTAATAGAATATTCAATTTGAATGTACTTAACATTTGTAATTATCCTTCTGTATTTTCTAAGACATCCCTTCAAAAGTGATAAAATTCTTTATTAAATTGGACTTACGTTATAAAATTTTCTCTTGTTTTTTTTAATATCACACAAAAAGCCTATCGCTAAATTAAATATCATTTTTTTTGTGAACAAATATTTAAATTAACGCATAAATTAATACTTATATATACATATATATATATATATAATAATTTAGTATAATATCTTGTATAATAGAATTAGTAATAATATTGTACAGTTAAAATAATTAAAGCAATAAAATATGTTTTTAATACAAAATCTGTGGTAAAAAATTTCATTAATTTTTTAATTACATACATATTTTTTATTTCGTTTTTCGCGATTTTTTTTATATAGTATATTAAAATATTACTAAATATTTCAATAATTTTGCGCAATGTTTCATTTTCTGAAAATTTGCTGTGTGGTCTTAATTACATAAACAATGTTGTTTTTTTAATTTTTTATTCAGAATTCCTTGTACTGATCAAATTGTTTAGGTATTAATTGCAAAAATGGCTCATAATAACCATTTGGAAAAATTTTTCAGTGTTACGAGTATAGTTATAAACAATGTATGTACAAATAATATTTCTAAAGTCGGTTTACTTTTGTATATAAGTACAAAGAACAAAATTAAAAACTTTAAATTTTAAACTAAAATCTAATTATTTTAAATTATTCAGCGATTTTTCTTAAATATTTTTCATTTTGATAGCGTCAATTATTGCCTAAATTTTTTTTTTCCTTTACTTCAAACATTTCGAATTTCCAACCATATTTCTCATTGATTTGTCACTGAAAAAAAATTGTCGCTATTTTGACATTTAAAAAACATAACTACAACTTTATATCTGAAGTTGTTAAAAAAAACTTACAAAATCAGCAATATTTTTGGCTCCATATACTGAATACTTCTTTATTCTCAAATGTAGCAAAATTTTATAACTAAATTTTTAATTGACCGTATGAGATTCCTCATACATATGTACATGACAAACAAAACATTTCTAAAATTATTGCATAACATTGAAAATTTAGTTAAATATTATGACTGTTTCTGCAACAGGACATATATATATATATGTATATGCATTTACAACTCTCACTGTAATATTTTTTTTTTGTAAAATATTACAATTCACATTGTAATAATAGAACATTGATGTAATAGATAAAATACAGGCTGCCAATTTGATCAATTTATGTAGCCAATTTTTTCTAAATAAAAAATCTGAAAAGAGAATGCTTAAGTCAAGTGTAATAAAAAACAGCAGAAAATATTATTTTTTCGCACTATCCCGATGTTTACAAGGTTTTGTTACTAGATATGCTATGGCAGATGTAGTAATATTCTTTTTTGACTATATTCTATAAGCTATTTCATTAAAATCGTCTTCTTCTTATTTATATACATAATAGCTACGGTTTTGTTTACAATATTACTAAGTCTATCTGGGTTTGTAAGTCCCAAGTATAACTGGGTTGTATTTTATCATTGATTTTATATTAAATTCATAATACATATATTAATAAGAATTTATTTTAAATTTAAAGAATATGCAATTTTTTTTACATAAAAAACAAAAACCAATTAAAAATATTAAAAAAAAAAATTAATGTAAAAAAATAATAAATTATTTATATTATTAAACTTTTAGAATAAATTATGTACATATACTTATATAAATATTTACATACTTACATAAATTTAAATAAAAAATTTTATAAATAAAATTTTGATTTTAAGTTAAAGATAAATAATTCAGAAAAAAAAAAAAATAAAAATTAAAAGGACAAAGGACAAAAATTGAAATAAATATAGAAAATCAGGAATAATAAAATTTATTTAGAACGAAAAATAATATTAGAACAAAACAAAAACAAAAGGCATACATACATATACATAGAAATAAATACATAATAATAAAACATATTATTGTAATAAATTACATATCTATACAAATGATAAATAATTACAAAATCATAATATAAATACAAACAAACATATACCTACGTATATATACATTATGTAAACGCATATATCACAAAATTTTATCATTTAACTATCATATAATATAACGACATCATCATGCCTAGAAAAACTAAAACACATCATCTAATTACATACATATTTATATTTATATATATATACATACATCTATATTGTTATATTTTGAATAATTATACATAGAAATGCTTATATAATAGAAACCATACCGTAAAATAGTATTAAAGCAAAAAAAAAAAGCATAATATTAAAAACAAAATAAATTGTACAATATTATAAAGTTAAAAACAAAAAGCAGTAGTTTAAATGTGCTCTATACGATATATATACAAACATATGCATCTGTACCCAAACATTCATACATACATATATATCACAATAATATATTATAATTACATATTCTATAATATACATAATATATATTTTAAAATAGTAATTAAAAAAAAAATATATGTATACATATTATTATGTATGATGTATATTATTTGTTTACACTATACTATAGTATATATATATATATATATATATATATATATATATATACAAGAATACAATAAAAAATAAAACCAATTGAAAATAAAAATTAAAATTAAAAAATTTTACGCTGGAATTTCTAAATTAAAATAAATTGAAAAAAACAAAACATACATATATATACAAAACATATAATATACATACATACATACTTGCATATAGAGTATTTTACAATGCAACAAAGAAAAGTGTAAATTTATTTTTCAAACCAATAAATACAAAATTAATTGCAACATACAAGCAAAATAACAAAAATAATATAAAAACAAATACATATACAAAAATATATTTAAAGTAAAAAAAAACTCAATACAACTTTTGTGACATATAACCCGAAAAAAAGGCATAATATACACAAACAAATCCTCCAAATTTAACAAAAACTTTTAATTCCTGATAAAAAACAAAAAAAAAAAACTTATAAACACCTAAACACGTTGAACAGAACAACAATAACAGAAAAAGACAAAATTATGTTGGTATCGAAATTAAATTTTTTACTTACAAACGTACATTCATATATATTATATACACATACAATTTGCAAATTGCTTTGTTCAAAAAAAAAAAAAAAACCTAAAGCTAATTTAATTTTTTTAACAAGTTTTTACCAAATTAATTTTCTACCATAAATATTGAATATAAATTCATTAATACAGTTAATTTTTTTATATTATTTTAATGAGTTTAATTCAAGGCGTAATCGTATATTCCACTTTTTTAACTCACCCAGTGAGAAAACAGTGAGTGTATATCGTAAATTATAATAATCGTCTAATATAATTTACAAGTGGGAAGAATTTTTTTAATATTACGTGTCTCACTTTTACTAAAATGTATACAAAATCCAGTCACCATTTACTGACTTTGTGTTTGAAAATGATAAGTTCAATCGATGATTTAATGAAAAATTTAAAAACTCAAAAACTTAATGAAACAGAGTTAGATCAATCTAACGGAAATTTCAGCACTTTTCAATTGAACAGATGAATTGAATCAATTTTAAATTATGTACTATCATTTCAAGGATTGCATATATTCATAATGTACAAAAAAAATAAAAATTGAAAGAGGCTTTAATAATATAATGCTCGATTTCAAAGATTAATTGCGATTTGTTAAGAAAAATAATTATATTTTCTAATGGCATGGAATTTACACTCACCTTCCTGCATTTATACAAATTTGGAAAATCTGAGATGAGATTAATGTGAGATGAGATGAAGTTGAAAAAATATTAAACTATTTGTCAATATTAACTAACGCAATAAATTATTAATTAGTATTTAAAAGTTGCTAAAATTTCAAATACCCACAACCAACTGTGTAGAAGAAAAACTCAACATATCCAAAATTAAAAAAAAAAAACACGGGTTTTAGATAACTATTAATTTTTGGCAGCCATTTTGTTTATTTAATATTCAATAATGCTATGCCACAGTAAAAGAAGCCAACCAGAAGAAGCGTCAAAAATAATCAAAAATGGCATTTTTAAAGTCTTGAAGAGGCTGCATTTTTTAGAGGGGAGAGATACGCAAAAATTTTTTTCTACGGAAATAAGTTTCTATAAAAGATCCAAGTACGTATAAAATTTCAGCTTTTTATCTTCAAGGGTGTAGAATATCAAGAAAGAATCGACAGAATGAAACTAATATGCACAATTTTTGGAATTTTTTTTGAAAAAGTGTTAATGTTTAACATTATTGAAAAAATGTCATATCCGTTAGGAAAAATTTTAGTTCCGATTTTATCTTGACTATTAAAGCGAGAATTCCGCTTCTGAAATTAAAAATTTTATTTTTATTCACTATCAAGGTGAATAAAAAGCGAAATATACGATTATACTGTTAATTTATTTCTCTCGTCCTCTCTTATTTTTCAAAAAAGCATACATATCAAATGTTAGTGGAAATAATTGAATATTATTTTAACTCAGTTTGAGAAATACCCTAAAAAATTGGGCATTATTTAGGGTATTCTTTAAACTAAACAGTCATAAATAGTCTATTTTATTCAGGAAAAAATACAAAATTTCTGACACTTTCTACCCATTTTATGAGAAGAATTACTATTTTTTTAACTCATGTACTAAACCTCTGATTTTTTAAATGAAAATCCAAATAAAATGTTTTCGATTTAAGCAAAGAATATAACATTATTAAAAAAAAACTGTTAAACTAAATTCTTACACAACAATTTCATTCCCAACCATAATAAAATTTATGTTATCAATTAGACATTTAATTAAAAAATTTTTAATTAAATTAAATTTATTATCATTATTGAAATTGCTCTACTCATATAGCTGATATTACTTATTATAATATTCTTAATATCACTTATGTGGTCCTATACAAAACTTAAAATGAGATAAAAACTAATTTTAGAGACAAAATATATTTCCACTATCAATCGATTCTGCTAAATATCTAAAACAACCATCGGTTTATTAAAAACATGTATAAAATATAATATATATATATATATATGAAGAAAAAAATTAAATTTTTATTGAAATTTGAAAATAAAAAAAGAACAAAATGAAACCACATTAATACCACCAATATATTTTTATTAAAAAAAAAGCGATATTATTATATTATATAATATAAAAATATCTATGTAATAAACACAAACACTATAACAAAAGACAAAAATATTTGAAAACAAAACGAAACATATCATTTACAAAATGCCACAATTTAGAATCCTTTTATATAAGAATTAAATTAAGTAGCAAAAAATTTTTTTATTAATATTTATTTTCTAAAAAAAAAAAATATTATATTAAAAAAATAATAAAATGTTTTTATTTCAATACTTACATATCAATTTATTTTTATTCCGAAATAAAATATGTACTCGTACATATTATATAATGTCGTACGTTTATTATTTGTTTTTGTAAAAAAAAATAAAAATAAAAACAGAAATAAAATTGAATTTTTTACATATCATTGAAGAAATCTTAAAAACTCACACCAATACAATAAAATTTATGACAAAAATTTTATTGTTTTGTTTGTTATACAAATATTTGTTTTATTATTATGCAATTGTATAAAAAAAGATAAAAAAAATTTATTTCCTGTGAATCAAGCAAGTTTTTATTGAGCTTCGAACAATCCAAAATTGGATTTCATATATGTATACTAAAATTATTGAAAACTGTTATATAAATCAATTTGACATATTATTTATATCGAAATTTTCAAACCAGAACTTGGCAATTGTTTAAGAAGAAGGTCAAGAATAATTTCTAAGTCAAAGTGATGATGAGAAAACTATATTAATTCGGTATAAAGTACTTATTAATTAATTTGTAATTATTTAAAAATTTGGTTTATTTAAAAGATAAATGCTATAAGAAATTGTTATATTGTTATTTATTATATTGTCACTAAAAACCATCATTTGAAACAAAATTAATTCAATTAAATTTTAAGAACAAAATAATCGAAAAATTATCTTTTAAAAATGAGTAGTTATATTTTTAACTGTTAGGTATTAAAATTCCCGAATTAATTTTTTGAAATTCCCAGAAAAAAACAAAATATTAAATAATTCCATGGCACTAATAAATTATCTGAATTCGGCAGTTAATGTAAAATGTCTCGTTGCAATTATAAAACAATATAAATAACAAACAAAAGTGACAAAATAAAATATCACACTGTAATTTATAATTGACTATTAAGTTTGAACTTCTGTGTTCGTGATTCAAAATCAAATTAATATTTTACTTTTATTTCAAATTCAAATCGCTTTACAGAAGCAATATTAGTAAGTTAATTAGAATTCATTCGCTCAATAAATCTAACATAACAGTTTTACAATAACAGGTTCATTTTTATTCAACGAAAATTATTAATTGAATTTAATCTTGCTACGAGTTAGTATAAACTTCACTAATTTTTTTTATTGCATACTATTATTTAAATTCTCTCCTGTTTCCCATATAATTCAATAATTTAACATAAATTGAAAACTTATACAATTTCTATATTAAAATATTAAATATTATTATAAATTAAATTAAAAATTTTTGATAAAAATATTAGAGTACTTGCGATAAGTGAAAAAAAAATTTTGTTTTTAAATTAAAATTTTATTATAGAAATATTTTTTTTGTATTTATTTATTCTAATGTAATATACATTAGATATCACCCATATTCTATAACTTGCAACACTTGAAATTTTTCAATATAGAGCAATTTTCAAATTTTGAAAGGTGATTGTATTCGGAAAACTCAAAATTTTTGGATAACAACCCATCGTGTTAAGTGATGCAATTAACAGAATATGGTTCTATGTACATTAAATTTGTTTCTCTTCTTTTTGGGTAGCTTTTCATTCCTTTAGATTATATCCTTTGTTATATGATAAATACATATGATATTAATATTACATTGATTCCTTTAACTAAACACTTTCTCTAACTATACCAAAATAAATTACACTTACATTATATCAAAATTATATCTAAATATTCTGAACACTATTATAAAAATAACCATATCTTTACAAAATGCTTATATAATTAATACTATTATAAATAACAATGAAAAAAAAATATCAATTGTAAAAAAAAAGCATATCCTTTATTATAATAAAATATTAAAAATCTGGAAATAAGAAAGAGAAAATTGTAGAATATCACAAAAAGGACACAAATTGAATACATTATGTAAGTAAAATAAGAAAATTTTACTCTAAATTATAATAGGGAAAGAAAATCAAAGAAAATTAAAATTTTAAAATGAAAATAAACGAGAAAATTTAAAAAATGAACAACAAAAATAAAAAATAATTAAAAAAAAAATTTTTTTTTTTATTTTAGATTTCTTCCTTTTAAAGGATGAAATTCTAAAATATCACAATCAAGTAAAATGTCTTCCTTAACAAAAATATATATATATATATATATATATATATATATATATATTACATAGTTATTATATTATAATATATAAAATATTTAATGATTTAAAAAAAGCAAAAAAAATAAAACAAAAAATCATTGAGAAAAATATTTAATTTAAAATTAATAAAATTGTATACTACCAACTTATATGTATATATATATATATCTGAAATTATAAAATATATATACATAAATGTATATCAATTCAATATATAATTATTATATATATTAAATATTACTATTAAATTTAACTTATATACATACATATCCATATATGTATGTATACATAATACATGTACCTATACATACCTATATGAAATATACACACATATATTTAAAATATAATAATTATTGTCGTTAATGCTTCAAAGCAAATATAAAAAAAAAAGAGAAAAATTAATTAAAATAAATAAAATTAATAAAATTATTATTATATACAAAAAAAGAAAAAAACAGAAAAAAAAAAATTAAATAAAGTTTTAGTTAAATGTATAAAAAAATTAAAAAACAGAAAAAAAAAGGATTTGGCAAAAATTTAGAAAATCTGGAAAAACTTAAAAAAAAAAAAACAGAAGCTATTGCTAAGTGTTAGTTACTTTACAATTAGATAAAATAATTATAAAAAACAAAAATATTGTATAAAAAATAATTAAAAATTTTAGTAGATTTCATTTATAATTTAAAAGAATAAAAAAAAAAATTAAATGATTAAAAAAATGTTTGTGAATCTGAGAAATGCGTGAGTCAGAAACTTAACAAAAACAAAATTCAATTTTCTTTTTTGTTGTTTTTTTTTTATTGCAAAGCATAATTATTATTAATTTAACTAAGGTTTTGTTTAGAAAATCAATATCTACCCAAAATTATTCGGCATCTGAAATTCCCGAACAATATTCAGTCATAATCAATGAGATATTGTAGTGAAAGTTTTTCGAAAATATTCTTAAATTTTTGTTTTTTGTAGAAATAACAAATTTAAAATTACCTCCAATAAATTCAGATAATTAATACACTGCCCTGTTTCAGGACGGTAATGAATATAATATTATGCGATTGAGTAAATTTTGCTTTTTTTCAGCTGAAGAGAAGAGCAGGGCTCTAAATCAGAAATATTCAAAATAAATTTTATGAGCATTTTCATTTTAAAAGTTTTCAAGAATTAATAAAGTTTGCATTGAATTTATAATTATTCTTGATAAAAATATAATTAATATTGTTAAAATATTATATATATAGTTAATATTCTTGAGAAAAATATAATTATACTTTGTATCGAAAAACAGGATATTTAGTTTGTAAAATATTAAACACAAGCTTTATGAGACAATTATAGCTCAATTCCAGTAGTTTGAATTTATTGTTTTAAACTATTCTCTTTAGATTTTGGTTAAATTTTTTAAAATTAAAATGCAAGTTGTTGTTTTTATACAAATCAGATTTTTCAATATAATGTTATAAATCCTAATTCCTGTAGAAAACCAAGGCCATTAGGCTCTTCTGACATCGACTCATAGGATCTGTTGTAATGCAAATCTTAATTATAACAAAATAATCAAAAAAAAAATAATTCCAAAAATTTCACTACAAAATTTCATTACAAATATTTTTTCTATATCGCTTCAATATTTTCCAAACAAATTGAAAAAATTTTATGAACAGAATTATTTTCAAAAAAAAAAAATTTTCTGGAATTTTTCTAAAAATATAGAAAAAAACCATAATGCTGTTTCATTTCATTCCTGTCTATTAAAAAGAAAAACAAAAATCAAATCTTGTAAACGCAAGGAAAACAAAACCAAAACCGATATGCAGATGCAGTCAATTTGAATTTTTATTAAAACATAATATTTGTGTATCAAATACAAAACAACCAGGTGAAAACAGTAAGTGTGCTTAAATCAGTTTTTAGTTAAAAATTTAAAATTATTATTAATTATTGCCATTATTATTGGATATTATTATTGAATGGAATCTATTTTATCTAATTATAATATTGTCTATTTCAAAAATATTGTTAAAGTTTTTACTAAATTATTCTGATGCACAGTTAAATAGTTGAAAAAAAAATTTTATAAGAATTATTATTGACAAATATTAAAAATATTTCATTACTTTCATTATAATTTTATGAATTTAATATTGTGAAAAAACACCAATAAAATAAAAAAATTAAAAATACAATTTAAAACTACAAAAAAAATAAAAACAAACAAACGCTTCAAAAGCCATATATTATATGTACATATATACTAATTATTATTATTACATACATTATATGTACATATATACTAATTATTATTATTACATACATTATATATTTAGTAAGATCTTATAAATCGCGCGCTTTAAATATAAAATTTAATTTTGTCAACTAAAAGGAAATTATACACCCACATTCTGGTAGTCGCATGAAGTCATACTATCACCTCTATATATTATTGTAGGAGTCGTAAACGTGATAATAATTATTGAAAATGGTGTCAATCTTTACGTAATGGCACGTCCCCTCAATATTTGTACTCGATGGACGATCACGTCAGGGTTTTCCTAGATAAATTGTATAAATAAAATGGAAAAATCGGTGCAGTTAGTAATTGGAAAATATAGTAAAAATTTGACTGTACTAATTTTTATATTGATAAAACACCGATTTTTGTATTTTATAGAAAACAGAAACACAAATATTAAAAGAACAATAACAAATATGAGTTTCTAATAAAATTAATTACAATTCTGAAAGACCCGGAGATTTTTCGGGATACTCAAACAAGCAAGCTATATTTAAGTTTCTTAAATAAAAATTTAAAACTTTTTTTTTGGAAATTTTGAAGTATTTTGGAAATCTAAAAAAAATTTCGCAATGTTCAAATGTATATAGACAAAATTTCTTTTAAGTGCTGTGAGAAACAGCAGCGGATTCATAAAAATCGCTGACTTTTATTCAAAAACTTTGTCTTGTTTTTGTTTATATGCAAATAATCAAAACATTTCTCACTTCATTCAATATTAATTTTTTTTGTAACATCATGCCATGTGACATTATGTTAATGCTACCAATGTAAGAATATTTTTGATCGTGTCTACAGACACGCAACTACTAGAAACACATATTTGAGGTGATTTTATGTGATAGTTTTCTTTATCATGTCAGTGACGTAACTAACAGAATATGGGTGATAATCTTTGAATTTTAAAAGTTTTATTTGAACTATTTTTTGTTACCTCTAAAAATATCCTAATATAATAGAAAAAATGGAAAATTTTAATTTATTTAATTGGTACATGCGATTGGTAAATCCTTGAAATTAACTGTTCTATTAATTTAATCAAAGGTATAAAAAGATTGCTCATAAAATCTTATAAAGTTCTTCTTTCTTGTAAAATTCTTTTACAATTTCCAAAAAGTTCATCAAAATTTATTGCTTGTTTTTTTTACCCCACAAATTTTTTCAATACATACATACTTAATTTAATTAAGCTAATTCTAAATACCTTTATTGTATAAAAAACACATTCTAAAAATTCATGTACATAACGCATAAAATCATTTTAAAATCGTACAAAATGGAATTTAAGATAATTTTAAATTCATTGTAATAAAATTTCATTTATTCTTCTTAAGAAAACTTCAAATAATATTGTAGAACAAAAATTAAAATCATTATTCATGAATCGAATAAAACTTAACTAAACAATAAAGTTCTAGAGTACCTCTACTTCAATAATATCGGATAGTAAGAATTTTTTTCTCAGTAAATCGAATAGAAAACTGGGCAATTACTGAAAGTTTTCTAAAAAAATATGATTTTCTTAAATTTTTTTATGTCGGTACATACGTTCATACATATACACATAATGTTTCATTTGAATATAAAATCATTTTAATTTGTCAAAAATATTCAAAGGACTAGATCACATGAAATGAAAACATAATTTTTTACATAAATAGAATTTATTAAAACAAAAATGCAAAACTAATGTCAAATGCAATTTCATAGTTTTATTATAACAATTACAATTCTTAGTTTTTTGGTCTTAATTTTAACGTGAGATAAAAAGTTAAAAATCACAAATATTTTACGCAAATGGATTTTATCAAGAAGCTAATTCAAACAAAAGAAACAAAATTATCTGAATCCCTCCCCCCACCACTTCATTAAAAAATTATGCCATTTGTATCTCTCAAACTCATATATATGCCATTTTTTGACAATTTATTGTGTCGAAAGTAAGTTATCAACAAATAACAAAATGGCCGTTTAAAATTAAACGATGTTGATTAATTTTTTTTAAGCGCCTTTCTTTCTCTCATACAGTAAGCTGTGTAAGTCTAAAATGTTATTTCCCACACATTTATAAATAAAACATTTTGTTACAATAAATTTAACAGGTTTAGAAGATCTTCAGCCCCTATTTCAATTAACGCCTCACAAAATTAACAAAAATTACAATTTTCGGTAACTAATTTTGTGTGAAACAATATGCTAAATATCTAGTTAACTATATAAAAACGAATAAATGATTTTTTGTATATTATGATTAACTGGATGATTAGGCTCCTTTTCTTAGTTACCATTTTAG
Source organism: Condylostylus longicornis (assembly GCF_029603195.1). Classification (NCBI taxonomy): domain Eukaryota; kingdom Metazoa; phylum Arthropoda; class Insecta; order Diptera; family Dolichopodidae; genus Condylostylus; species Condylostylus longicornis. The sequence continues at coordinate 11,795,874 of NW_026577973.1, read as the reverse complement.
AAACCAAACAGTTAAATTTTTTTTCATATTTTTTTACTTCACGACAGCGACGATCCTCTGTCCTCACAAGGCGCTCGAATTAACCACAGGGGTGGAACACGAGCGTATGTAGTAGTATGATGTTCGGGGTGCGTCTATTTGCATTTTTTGTTCTATTTGCATATTCCGAGGCGCTCCAACAGCAACAACCACGGGCGTGTATAGTGAAGCATGACTCGCGCTTAGGAGGTGTGCATAGTAGATTTTTATACGTGTTCATGGTTCTACAAATCTACAAATCTTTTATCGAAAATTAATTTTTTTTATCTTCTAAACTAAAATTTTTCGAATCATGATTTTTCCTCCTCATTTGCACTAAAATTATTGTGCTTTTACTAATTATGTTTTTTATTTAATAAAATAACTATGAAATTGCATTTCAGAAGTCTTTTCTTCTTACGTATACAAAATTATTATTATTACGATTTCAAATTATTGCATACTTTTCATTATTATTAAAAAAAAACAAAAACCAACCTATTTAAAGTGTTATTAAATAAAAAATTAATTAAAATATTACAGTTATATTAAACGTATAAATTAAAAAAAAAATACAGAAAAAAAATTAAAAAAAAATTTCAAAAAATGTTGCGTTATTTTGTCAATTTATACTAAATAAAATTAATAATTAAAAAAAAAATACAAAAACAATTCTGAATGATAATAGAATGAATGTATAAAAAAAAATAAATAAATTTTTGGTATATAAAAAAAATAAAAATTAGAAAAGGAAGTAAAAATAAAAAATCTTAATAAAATTGAAAAAAAAAACCAGTGTTATGCAAGTTAACTATACCGTAAAGAATTATTTGATAGAAATATTTAAAAAAAAAAACAAATAAACAGAAGAATAATAATGTAGAAAAGCTATATATTTAATAAATAAATATAAAATGAAATATTTGAAATTGTAAATTATATATGAACGAATAGAAACAAAAAAAAAAAATAAAAAATAAATTGAGGAAATATTAAATAAGGAAATACACAGAAAAAAAAAATGATATAGAATTGTCCATAAAATATGAAAAATATAAAAAATATTTAAAAAAAAAAGAAAAAAAAGCATAAAAAAAAATTGATTGAAAAAATAAAATAAAATGCTAATTGTAATTACAAAATTGTCTTTCAATTTCGAAATTGTCTTTATTTTCTAATAGGATTTTTCATAAATTTAGCCGTCTGGCCCAACAGAGTAAGTACATCTGAGTAAATTACACTATCTCATTATTTTATTTATTTAAAAAAAGAGTCTGATGTGATTAGCACATTACCAACCGAAAAGTGTATTTTTCAGATTTGTGAAAGCGTTGCACAAGATAGTGAAAGTGACTTTAAACATTACTTTCACATTTCAAAGACACTAGTAAGTTTTTATTCAACTCACTTATTTTAGGAAAATTAAAATTTTGTTCTAAGTAGAGATTCATTTTATGCCATCTGAATTTTTTGGAAAAATTCTCTGCTACGAATTATCAACGAAATTGTTTGATGTATATATGCACAAATTATAAATTAGACTGGTAGTAAAAATCTAGTCGATGATATCTGATCTCTTCGAAAATCTACAGGATTTATTATAAGTTTAAATAAAAAATTTCAAGTTAAAATGTTGAATATTTTCTTAAAAATGGAAAAAATGTAAAATTGACATTTTTGAAACCTGACTAGTCCCAAAAATTAACCAATCTATGACATAGCTAAATTAAACTCAAACATAATCGATCTTAATCAAAATTAGTTCAGCTAAAATTGGTAAATACAGGTGCACTAACAAAGAGACAGAATGATGTCTCTCCAATTAAATAGTTACTGAAATAGTTCAGTTATAATTTGTACTTTGTTATTCAAATTATTAAATAAAAGCCATAATTTAATTAACACCTTTAAAATATAACGAAGTATTTTTCGAAAAATATCTATTTCGAGAAAATCGAAAAATGATTATTTTTTGAATTTGTATACGTCCTGCACAGTCTCAATTATTCTTTATACTGGGTAATCCCTAACTGGTGTTAGAGTTATTCCTTCAAGCTTTTTAGAGTCTGACTTCAAGGCTTTTAGAGTTGTTATGAATATTTTCTAAAATATCTGATTTGTAAATCAGTTTTTAATCTGATTGTTGAATTTCAAGTTAATTATTAGACCATTAAATAAATGAATACGGTACAGGACAATGAAAATAATTAATTTAATTGAAAAAGCAGTTTGAAGAAGGAAATTAATGAAAGATGTGAAACTAATAACATAATACATTTCAGGTTAAAATATATGAAAATCATAACATGTTAAATGTTAATCGTAATTTACAAAACTGCTAAACAACCAATCATTTCATTATATTTTGCTTTCGGTTTTATTCTATGTTATATATTGCATACTTTTAGGCTAAAAAAAAAATATTTTATGAAAAATTAAACCTCGGAATAAATTATAGAAACAAAATAAACTTTACAAATTATAAGCAAAAATAATAGTATGTAATTCGAATCTCAAATCTTTTCATTTCTTGATATTCTTGTGCACAATATTTATTCATAATAGATTTAGTTCCCCAATATATTCATTAACAACTAAAATATGAAAACCATCTGCTATAAATTAAATATTCAATCTTTACCCAATATATTTCAACAAAATATTGTAATTAGCACATTTAAAAACAGATTATTTTTATTTAACAAAACTAATTTCCATTACATACAATTTTTCTATTCATTTTTTTTCTTTCGCTTTTCATGTTTATTTTTGCTTTAACATAATAAATATTTATACAATATAAAACAACATCTGAATTTGAACAACTTAAACATGCCCATATTTTTATCAAGATTAATCATTAAGGGTATTGTTATATTATATAAGCACTACATATGCTCAATTACTGTTCAAGATTGTACCTATACACCAGAATAAATTAATAAGAAAAAAAATGCCATTCCCTAGACGAAATACAATATTGAAATAAAAAATAAAAATGAATAAGATAAATTGAATTAATTAAAATTAATTTATGAATTTTATTTTATGTTTCTAGCTAAAACATTTAAATATTATTTATAAATATTCAAAAAGAAGCACATTTGTAAGAATTATTTTAATTCAATAGATTTGAGTCCGTATATGATCAAAAATTTTTTTGGAAAAAGCTAACAAAAGCACAAACTAACAAACTAATTATAGGCGACATTTTGGAGTAAGTATTAGGTGAATTTTACCGAAGATTACAATTTAAATTAAAAATTACAATTTTATTTAAACAAGTATTGATGTGATATCAACATTCATCAATATGCAAATAAAATAAACTGAACAAAGTTTATAGAACAGAACTTATAGATACCTTTGTAAAGATATGCAGAAACCTTAGGCTAAGAAAGGTGATCTTACTCTCAACACCGATTAAGTAAATGCAGACGGACAAGCCAGAAGATAGGTCTAGATTAAATTTATATTTGATTCTGAGCTTCTTTTCTTTCGAGGGCACGAAACGAAATAAAAATTACTCAAAAACTTAAAATTTGATATGAAAAGCACATAACCAGCTGACTACGTTGATAATTTTTGACAAAAATTTTAAAAATTCCAAAAAATCTATCCTTATTATTGAAGGGAAGTTTTTGAACGAGTAGCACTTTTTTTTGAGCCAGCGAAAATATTCTTTTAAGAGCTTAATTTAGTTCATTAAAATATCAAAATTATTAATAGTGCGTGCGGTGGTACTATAAGTGCCAGTTGTTCACCCGAAGAGTCTCGATTTAAAGCCATGGTCAGGTTAGTATAAAAATTGTATTTAACATTATATAGGCTATCTAAAATTATAAAATAAAATATTAATGTCAAAAATAGTATTCAACAGCAGCAAAAGCAAACAATAATAACTTTAAATATTTAATACCAAGGAAAACAATGTCAGGCTAGTTATTGGCCTAGCAAGTTAATCAAGTAACATTATGAAACTAACTCTATTATAATGTCATGCAACATCCGATATACTCTACTCAGAAATATTGCATACATTTAGGGGAAATAAAATAAAAATTAACCAAAAAGTTAAAAAATGATGGTCGAATTCGGCAATTATTCAAATGAGTTATAATAAATATTTATATTTCTACCCTTATTCTAGCTTTTTATCTTAAAAGACGTAGAAATTTTGTAAAAAAACGTATGAGCAGAAGAACAGAATAAAGACTATTAAACAAAAAAGCTTAATTTACAAACGAAATCTAGTTATAAAATAAAAATTAAATGTTATATTTTCACAAAAATTTAAAATTAGTTCTTCGCGACGATATCCAATTTTCTCAAATCTAATTAATAAAAAAAGTTTCTCAATCCATCACAAAAGCTCAAACATAAATTTTCATTAAAACCAACCTATTGACATCGCAATAAGTTCAAAATTAACAAAAATTGTACTCTACAGATTTTCGTTTTACATCAATAATGGCAATATTAAAAGCAGGTACACATTTAGGAAATAACGTGGAAAATAACATGGAAAGTTTTAAAAGAAATTCCAATCCATTTTGTACTTAATATAATATACGTAATCCTTTTAAAATTTTTAAAATTATGTGCATAAATTCAAACACTGTATTATACTCGTACACATATGTAAATCGAGTTTATAACTTCTAATTTATAATTTCAATATTGGAAAAGGACTTAACCGCATCCTCTTGTTAAATCGAGTATATCCTTATTTATTAAAAGGAAAGAAGTCATTTTTATATTTTCACCCATATATTTTTTTATTCTCTTTCATACTTCTAATATAAAATCATATATAATATTGTATATTTGCCAATATACCAAGTTTCGTGGTAATTAGTTTGACTTCAAAAATTAAACCTAAGTACAAAATTGTTAAAACTTTTTCTACATAATTTTTTCTATATATAGGTAGTTAGTTGTTGCGGTCGGTAACAATATTAAGTAAAATAGTAGATTTGGTTACACTTGATAATTTTACCAAGATTCTTCCTTTACCATTAATATACTTTTTTTGGAAAAATATGTTTTTTTTTTTATATATAAAATATGATCTAAAAAGGAAAAGGAAATTTTAACAAAATTTTGTAATTAAAAGTTTTGTAATTAAGAATATTTCTAGTATATCCTTTAAAAATTAAATTTATTTTTAAGAAAACAAATTAGCGTTGTAGCGGTGTTGATTTTATTATAGTGTATATAAGTGGTTATTAATACATAATAATTAAATTTGAAAAGAAATTTAACTAAATCGAAATAGGTCAAACACGATAAATAACGTAAAATCTTCAAGTTTGTTGTAGTACTGGTTTCTTTGAAATGCTTTAGTTTTCATTCAAGCTTAAATTTTTAATATAGTGTAATTATTACACTGAATTGTAGCGGGACTTGATTGCTGAAACAATTAGCTTCTTAAATTATTATGGCATCAATTATTACCTACAGTCTATTAGGCTTAAGGCTACTGCTGAAATCTGTAATCGTCTCCAGTGTGTTTATGGTTTTAATTGGTTTTAAACATATGAGCCTTTGTCATTATTTTTTAAAAAATGCCACTCATAAAATTTTGACTAAATGAATTAATTATTTTATAGATTTTAAAAAATTTTAAATTTAAACACGAGGCAAAAGATATCTACGCTCATCCCCAATTTTTTAGCATTTTTCCAAAAAAAATTTTGAAAAAAAATTGTGTATTAGTTTCACTGTGTCCGTCTGTCAAACCGTCCGTGAACTTGTTTACAAAATTTCTACACCCTTAAAGATAGAACACTTAAATTTCATACGTACATAGATATTTACTAGAAACTTATTTCCGTAGAAAAAAACGTTTACTTATCTCGCCCCCCCTAAAAATTGTAGCCTCTCAAAACCAAAAAAATGTTTTCATCTATTTAATGCAGAAAAGTAGTGACTGGCTTCTTCTACCGCAGTATGCCATATTTGAGGTTAAAAAAACAAAATTTTTACTTATATTAACCGTTATCTAAAATCCAATCCAATAGCTGTTAGAGTATACAATTTTAACAGCTTTTGGAAACTAATAAACGGTTAATTTCATTTAAAGAAAAGGTTTTTCCACCTCCACCCCCTCTCACTCCCTCGGCTCACGAAATTTGTAAATTTTGAATTTTTGGCACCTTATATTTCCGAAACTGCAAGCTTTTCCAAATTTTTATAAATACAGAAAACTAACGGTAAATGCTATATCTCTAAGAAATATAATCATGCAAGTAACACTTGAATTTGAGCATCATGTTAACGTCTCTTTCAATTTTTTTTCCCTATCCTAAATGTATGCAAATTTTGAAATATATTTGCTTTGAATGAAAGTACATAATTTCAAGAATGTAGTACATAGCTAGATTGTTTGAGAAGTATTTTTACTTTCTGAAGGAATAGTGCTAGATCACCATCCATTTATTTAATTCAACTTAATTTAAGCTCCATACTTACGTAAGAACTATAAAACTATGTAACTACTTCAAACTAACTATATATACGTTACATACATGTCATATATATACGTATACAACTATTATACATAGATGAATGAATTCCAGAAAGTTAACACTCTAAAATGAATACATACTTTTTTTTTTGTTATCAACAAATTGCTATTTTAACAAGATTATTTAATGAAAAGTTTTTTGAACAAGCGATTTTTATGTCGACATCTGGTTTAACATGAAGAACTAACTATATAGTTTCGGGTAAATTTTTGTAAAATTCATTAAGTTAATTTTAAAATGTTATATACATTTTTCTATACAATCAATCTATAATACACTGCTTATGTTCGTGTCATCCTTTATTTTGAAAATTCTTTATGCATATGATTATGCGTATTATGTAATAAAATAATATCGTATTGTAAATTGCATACAGATTGATTCTTTGAGGAAATTTAGAGAAAATAAATATTACAGTTAAAAAAGTATACTTATTATGTATAAAGTTTGGGAATAATAAGCCGGCAATATTGCATATTCAAATTTTTGTCGTTTATAATGTTATTAAAATAAGGGTGATTCTAGGCGAGTCACAGTCCTACAACAAATAATATTCAATATAAGTAAGTGAAAAAGGATTAAAAGAGCTCTAGAACTAGCCGCCATAATTCTTTAAATCACTTTTTAGCCTCAATTGAAATTATACCAATATTTTTGGGTTTCTTGTGGAAAGGTCTCGAAGAGTTTATTGTATAGGTAATTCGAACTTTCACAAGAGTTTAGTTCAGGAGTTTTTGAAAATTGCTTCTGACTAATGTTTCAAGAAAATATGAAATACCATTGAAAAGATAATGAAAAGTTTTATGGCGTTCATTGAAGCTTGTGAGTCCAATTTTTTTGATGCGCAGTTTGAATTACAATTTTAATTAATGAAACTTAGTAACAATCAAAATAGTTTAATTATAAGATTTATTTTAAAACAAAAATCTATATAGAAGATTGCAAGAATTATATAGAAGATGCTCTTCCTTAAAAACATCATATACTACACAAAGTCAGTCATGTGCATTAATATTATTTTAGACAAATCCGCCAAAGTTGTTAAAATGTATAAAAAGAACGAATTTCCCTAATAAATGAAAGCCCTTCTATGAGAAGAAAAATCTGTATGATTGTATTAGAGTTGAGCAATTTCTTCATGAATATCTGTTATATTAGTGAGGGATTTGGTGGGATAATAAAGCTGGATCAAAGCAATTGTTTTTAATTTAGCACTTTTCACCACAGCAAATGAAAATACGGCTTTTAAAAACAGTCTACGTTATTAAAATAATTTTCATTTATATACGAAACTATTTCATGAATTAAATACACTTAGGATAAACACTGTATGCGATCTTTGAAATACAGCAAAACAAAATTTAAAGAAGGCTAATTTTTACTGACATTTTGTGTTTTTAACGTTTAAGTATAATATGCCGAGTTTGAAGAAGAAATTCGCTCCTTTTTCGTGTTTGCAAAATTTGTAAAATGCTTATACTTTCATTGCAATAAATAGTTAAAGAATGGCATTTTTAGGTCTTTGAGACGCTATAGCTTTTAGAGGGGAGAGAAAGGTTAAACTTTTCTTCTACGAAAGTAAGCTTCTAATAAGAATCTATGTACATATAAAATTTCAGCTTTCCATCTTCAAGGATGTAGAAGTTTTGTAAGCATGTCCAAGGATGGACGGACAGAGTGAAACTAATAGGCATTTTTTTTTTAATTTTTTGGAAAAGTGCTAAAAAGTTAACAATATTACATATTTTCGGCATTAAAGAAATTTTTTTAAATAGAAAAGTTACACAACCATCATTTTCCTATTTGGACTCAACCAGTTCTGTCTATTTATTTGTTTTTACTTTATTTACAGATCTATGTACATCACGTATAACATATAAACATATATTATACGTCATGTAGATCTTACAACTTCTCAAAATTTGTAATGTATGTATAATAAAATATTTAATGTATGTATAAATTTGTTTCAATTAAAAATAATTACTATTAAAACAATTATAATGTTTTGTAGAAAACAGAGTGCCGAGGACTTGATGATACTATGGAAATAGGGTGAAAGAATGAGTTTAGAGTCTAGACGAACAAAAAACACTAAGTGGCGTTTTGCTTTTTTAGTTCCCCCTTTTTAAGTTATGAGGCCTCAAAGATGGTTTTTTATGACCGCCCAATTTCCACATTTCCACTTATAATTCTAATAAAATCAACTCCAACTTAGTGTTCTTACTTTAAAGCTTTTTGTTCAACTTATTTTTCCACTAACGGTGTATCATTGTCAAATTTTTTTTAGTTTTGAAGATATTTAAATGCATAGCTTATTTTCCAATAAGATTTTTTTTTATTGTATTATTAACAAGTAACTTTTCTTTTCCAGGCTTAAAGATAAGTTAGCTTTAACTATACAATATTGCCTAAATTATAAACAAAAATGTTGGAATTCAATGATTGGCAAAAAATTTGCTTTTATGCATCATAACTCAAGAAATAGGGCCTTAAACATCGAGACGTCATTCATCCTGTGAATTCATTTCATCGATCCATGTTCGACCATCGATCGTCACACATCCTATGTTATTCTACAGACATATTATAATATACGGATATGCACCTCTGACTTAAATGTAATATATATTTTCTTTAATATAACAAACAGACAATTGGAAATCACTATGATACAAATATCAAATAACAAGATTTTATATTATCTACATCTGATAATATAAATCAACACTCATTATAAACCTGAAATATGTAGGTATATATTGGTAAATAAAAATATTCCTAACTAACCTAAAATTTGTGTACAAAAATAAACTAAAATTGCATGTATTCATACACGTATATAATATTATAATTTGTATAACTATATGAATATTATGTGTAATACCTAACTAAAAAACAGTGTACCTACATGCAGAAGATAAATGGTTTTAATGATAAATGCCTTTTGTCATATACTTACCTAACTCTATTCATTATTTTTCCATTTGAACACCTCTTTATGTGTGCCTTTCACAAATAGAACGATAAGAGGATAAGATAAATATATTAATATAAACACTTTCTTATATAATATACACAATTTTATATTATACAGATATAGGCAAATATCCTAGAATAGAAAACTTTCATATTACATAAACAATAACAACTTAACAATAATCAAAAGAACAACATAAAATCTCAAGCAATAAGTTAACTATACCTTATACACATACAAAACATACAAAGGAAGCAACAGAGAGATGAGAATAAGAATGAAAATTTTCAACTTTCTGTACAACTTTTGGAATATTCAAAGGATTTTTAATGTTAATAGAACTACAAAAAAAAAAAAAAGAAGAACGAAAACAAAGTTGTATACATACAAAATACCTGAAGAAAAAGCATAATAAAAACAACCACAACAAAATATTTAGGATAAATTGTTTTGGGTTCAAGTGTAATCTAAAGTATGTAATTCTTCTTATTTTCATTCTCTCACCTGGAAAATTTATGAGAAATAAGTAAAATAAAATGTCATTCTTCTTGCCTTTCTCTCTCTCTCTCTCTCTCTTCTATATGCAAAATTTCTCTTCTCAACTTATTTTGATAAATAGTGTTGCTTATTTATTTAAATTGTAGTACATTCCTTCTAACATTTGTTTTATAATTAAAATTTTAATTCAAAATAATGTATGTACTTAATTAATCTGTTACAAATTGTTAGATTTTAATGAGATCTAATATATAATAATTACTAAAGATAATTTTGATATTAAAAAAATATTATGTTTTATGAATTTTGTGTATGTAACTTGTAAGTTATGTCTAGGGAATATTTTATTTTAAGTGCAGCAAAATTATTTAAAAATGCAACACAAATTTTAATATACAGGATTTAATATAAATTTTAGAAAGCTTTTAGTATTGCAAATATTTAAATTTATTTCCAAAAAGTTTCCAATAAAGTTGCAGAAAAAGTGCTTATTAGTTTTACTCTGTCCGTCCGTACCTGTACGCGTTGTGCTTGTTTACAAAACATCTACACTATCTAAGATAGGAAACAAAAATTTTGACTCCACAAAAAAATTATTTTTTCAGATGAAAAGGTAATTTTTTTACAAACCCACCCTCCAACAGTTACAGCTTTGTAAACATGCCACTTTTTGAAAATTTATTGCATCGAAACCTTTAACATTTTTAAAATTCTACAAATGCAGAAAAAGACAGGCATCCTTTTTCTATTGCGAATTAACCATTATCTCAAACTGTCCGACGTAATTACTGAAATTTCAATTTTCGGCGTCTTATTTCTATAAAAGTAAAAGGTTAGCAACAAATATCCTTTTATCAAAAAATATTATTATTTTTCCTAACTCAACTATAAATACCGGTAGAATTCTACCATTACGTTAGTATTTTTTACTACCCTGAAGGTATGCAATTTTTTATATTATATAATACTCTTCATTTTTAAAACTAAATTAAATTAGTATAACAACATTTCCTCTTACTAAAAGGAAAAGTGCTGCTTCACAAACCTTCGGCTTTGTCTGAATTTATTTAATCCTAAAATTTTCATTTAACCAAATCTCAATGAGATCTTAAAAATTTTGAAGATTTGTGACTGAAAAATTGTGTAAATTAATTGGCAAAAGATTTTTTATTTACAAACTCTTGACGAAAAAAAAATCGACAACACAGTTAAGGAAAAAAAAAATATTTAAAAGAAGTAAAGTTCAAAATATTTAACTTATTGCCTTTATTATACATAACAACAATCTATATGACCACATTTATAGGAAATTCAAACCTAAAAGGATAATTTTTCATTTAATCTAAATATGAAAAAAAGAATTTTTTATTCCTATTCCAACTATTCCCAAAACTAGAAAAAAGTGACAAAATTCACATAGTTTGAAAAAGTTTTGATATCCAATTAACTTGTCTTCTATTATAAGGCAAATGTACAAATGAGACCATAAAAAGGTATTCAAGTAATTTGTCATGGCAATAAAAAAAATTACAATCTTCTTTTTTCTTTAAAAATTCAAATTAGCCTTAACTGAAACCGAAATGTATGTAGTCACATGCAGCTAAACGTTTAAAAATAAAATGAATTATTACAAGTATTTAAAATAAAAAATTGTGTTGTGTAAAATGGCGGTAATTGAGCTCGGAAATATTGATGCATTTAAGATCTGTTTATACAAATTTCTAACCATAAAAGTATATTTGAAAAAACCGAATCAATAATTTTAAAATATTTGACAGGAACATGAAAGAGATGTCGGCTCAATAGGGTTCTCTGCTAAAATCATACATTTGCCAAAAAAAAAAAAATTAATAAACCATACACTCAATGCAAGTTTGAAATAATAGAAACAAATTAATTGAAAATTTCAGTTCACTACCTGCTACTAAACAGCACTCTTGAATCTTAACTTTAATCAATTATTCTAATTAGTATGACATGTAGTTATAATCACATACAATCACTATTATTCTTCATTTGAATTTTAATTGTAATCAGACAATTACAATTAATTCCTTAAATCAAACAAGCTAATAGTAAATAATTGTACAAAAATCTTCATGCGAATTAATGGAAACGTACTTTAATTCTCTAGTAAGTAAATTTTAAAATTCCTTCAATAATCGCAATTCAATATGCAAATATTATAGATTAATACAATTTAATTACCAATTGAATCAGAAAATTTTAGAACAACTATTTCAAAATTATAATCCCTAAAATACCGCCAAACCACTAATAATTTTTACACACGAATTCGGATACTTGTAGGTTTAAAACAAAAAATTCAATACTTCAAAAATTTTTCGAAGAACACTTCGTCTAGATTATTTTGAACATGTAAATTTAAATTTCAAATGAGATTCTGAAATTTACTTATGTAATCTTATTTCAAAAGTTTTAATTCTTTTCTGTTTTTGTTATGGCAAAAATATATGTTTCCTTAAAAAAAAATTGTTTGTACCTTTATTAATTATTTTAAGATTTTTAATTAAGTCTTCCGAATTCAAATCCGGGAAAAATATTTTTTTCCTTTATGTACTTGCATAAATAAATAAAAAACTTTCTTAAATATTTATACAAGTTTCTGTTCCGCCACAAAAATATTGATTTATTTTCTTAGAACAGTTCTTGTGTATCCCGGTTGAAAATTTGACCAATATTCCCATTTGAATTATTCAAAAAGGAAATCAATGGAAAAAAAATCTTTTCCATTTTTTCCATTCATTCTATTTTCGCGACTTAATAACTTTTCATTTCTTCTTCCTACAGTTTTTCTTTATTTGTTTTTAAATAAGTGATTTTCTCTTTTTTGTACGCCTTTCAACTTTAATTCACAATAATGAATTTTTAACGAACTCGAAATACTTAAGAAAACCAACATTTTGAGAAATGTATGAGAACTGAAAGGTTGCTTTTTCCCCAAATTCTTAAAAATAATAATAAGAGAAGAAAAACGTAAATTTCTTTTTTTTTTTTTGGTACTTTTTTCATAATACTATTAAAAAAACAAAACGTAAGATTGGTATACGTCATAATCATCGTTACTTACCTTAACTATCATTATTATTAACAAGTGTAATCGTACTGAAGATATCATTATCATTTTCATCATCTAGAAACTTTTTGGTTTCCTACTGAAAATTATTCTCTTTTTAATTTTTTAAAAGAGTATATATATAAGTACATATTGTAGCTATAATATAAGTATGTCTTACTTATTTTTGGAAATTGGTGAGTACCAACTGTACTAAATTTTTCCACATAGAAATTTCGACAATATTTTGAGAAAATACTATGTGTCCTAATTTTTAAACAAGATATCAAAATAGTGATTCTTTAAGTCGTAATTTTTGTCAATAGAGAAATGGATCAAGAATCATGCAAAATTTTCCGGTCATTACGTTGCTAATAATACAAAGTTCGGGAATATTTAAAATGGAGACTGAATCATATACACCAACCGTTGGGAAACTGTGTTGTGGGTTATGGGCAAATATGTACTTTGCGAATATTAGTGTGGGCCATTCGAGTTTTTTACATTACTATCTTACAAGAAGAAATAACATTTTCAACTGACTTTATTGATTTTTTAGTTTTGAAAAATAATAAATTTGTATGAAATTTTATGTGCCAATGTCTACTATCTTTGATTGAAATCTTAAAAATTTTTTGAAAAATTTTAATGGTCGAATATATTTTTTTCTCTCAAGCAGAATGGTGGGCCGCAAGTTGAATGGGCTGCACTTTGCCGACTGCTGATAAATACGATTTAAAATGTCTTCAAGAGAAATTGAATATTTTCGCACTGCCACTATCACTCTCAATATATTTCAAAATTATAAATAATGTTGTAATACAAGATGTATGAGTTTTTATAATCTCATTCTCACTAAAATGATTCTCACGCTTTATTCTCAAATTTCAATACTAATTTGAACAGCCTTCTTAAAAATAAGTAATCTCACTAATACTCTTGTGTGATTCTCACATTACAAATACTAAAATGTAATTTTACCTAATTTTCATTTTTTAGTTCATTTCAGAGTCCCTAAATATATATATATGCTCTTCTACTTGCATGTACATTTAGTTGTATTTAATAAAAATAAAAAAAAAACTTATGCATATTTTTCATTTTACTAAAAAGGACCTTAATGAATATTTTATATGTGATCCATGCCATCCTGACTTTTAAGAGGATTTTTATAAGTTGATATATCCGTATCTTTTTTTACATTTTGTTTTTATAAATATATATGAGTGTGTATACCAAATTCATAGCTAAACAAAAAGTTCAACTTTTCCTTTTTTCTTTACAGCACGATATTCAGTGATATATGTAGTTATGTAAAGCATTCGTGATATTATTAAACAAAAATGTATAGACCCATGGTATAGGAATTGAATATATATATATATATATATATATATATGTATATATGTTGGCGGTATTAAAATATTTGTAAAATTTATGTCTAAAAAATAAGTCAGCAGAAAAGTTTTTTAACTTCCTGTTTTCATCCAGAGTATCCAGAACTAAATAAAAATAAGAGAAAAGTAACAACGAAAACAAAAAGAGGGAAAATAAATCTAAAATTGAGAAAAAAAAAAGCGAACGAAAGAAAAGGATATTTAAGGAGAACAAAAAAAAATCATACTAAAAATGTACACAAACATATGTACGTTGTACGAATATAATCAAGGATTAGATTTACATCCTTTATTATTAATTATTCATAGGAATTGAATTATGAATTCACTATACCAAAAAGCTTAAACTAAAATGAAAATACAAAAAAAACAAAAATAAACTGTGAAAAAGAGCATCAAGTATTTTACCCATACATACACAAAAGCCTCATGCATTAAAGAATTTTGGTTTTACTTAGCAAATTTTTTCTTTATGTACCTTGTAATCTACATAATTCGTTCATATTAAATGAACCAAAATAGTGAATATAAAAAAGGAGTAGAGTATAGCAGGCGTTGATAGAATTAAAAGGACAAAATGTAAAGCATATTCAACATAAAATTCGAAAATTCTAAATATTTCTTTTTAACCAAAAGGAAAAATGAAATGAAAAACCAAAACCAATATAAATAAGATTCCCTAAATACAAAGATTAAAGATAAACAGAAAAAAGAAAAATAACAAAAAAAAATTGTTTATCTCCTTATTTTTGTCTGCGAAATCCATGATATTATACAATGAAATTTTCAAGGCTCTTCAGTTATTATTGAAAAGGTATCCAAAAGAAATTTACAGTTTCAGATCATTAGGAAACAAACACTGTAATATTATTCTGTAAAGTATATAATATAAAAATTTAAATATAGTAATAAAAAATAATAAAATTAAATAAAAAAAAAATAAATTTTTTTTAAGGATAAAAAGGACGAAAAAAAAATTTTCTTTAATTTTTAATTAATAAAATTAATTTACATGTGAATGGAAATGAAAATATGAAAATGAAGGGAAATTTTTCAATTTGACCTTGTTTTTTGGATTTACTAAATCTTGGCATTTTTATTTTTTAAAAGATAATAATTTTCGAAGGATAATTAAATTTAAAATTTAAATTTTTTGTTTATAAAGAAAAAAAAACTTACTCATTTTCTTTTTTTAATATTAATTTATTTAAAAATGTAGTCGATTTTCTTATTATGTTTAGTACTTACGCTAATTTGAAATTATAAGAAATTTTTATATTACTTATAAATTATGTACAATGTATGTGTCTATATGTCCAGCGGTGGATCTATCATATATGCAAAGTAATCATATGTGTAATATTTACAGCATATTATTCATTGGTTTAAAAGCGGGAAAGCGCACTTTTTAGAAAACGCGTAAGGTGCCGAACAGGTCAGAACCGGGCCTGTATATGTCTATGCATCGCACTGTAAGACGTTCATATCAAATTACTGAAGATGTCTTAGGAAAAAAAAATATAAAAAATCTTGATTCTGCCCACCCCTATACATTAAGTTAAAACATAAGCAGAGTACAAATAAACAAATTTAACAAATATATTACAATTATCAAGTTGGAAATAATTTAGTAGAATTATAAAAGGAACCAATCATAGGGAACAAATTATTTGGAGTCTTGACGGAACAAAATAACACTTCAACTTATAACATTGAAATTTAACATGGCGGTGTGTTATCATAAAATAATATACGTAGGCTTATGTATATAATAACGAAACTAATTGAATTACCTGAATTGACAACATATCTCCGACACAGCTCTTATTGAAATTTTAGTAGAATACTTGTATTATTCCTGTTATCTAGCTTGTTTTAGTGTAACAGGAGCGTGCGTAATTTTTAAAATATTTGAGGTACAAGTAAATTTTTTTTAAAGCTGCTTTGTAATTCTTGAACTATCTTAATTCTTTTCCAATTAAATTTTGTTTAGTAGTTATATTCTTTTTTTTACAAAACTTCTTTTCAGAAAATTTTAACATTATAGTCGTCAAAATTTCTGAAATATGACCTAATAATTTTTTAACTTGTGTGGCAGATATTTTAAAATCTGTAATTAAAAACTGTTATCAGTTATATTATGATGCGAGACCATATTTTACCTGAGTAGTATAGTGGTCCTGTTATCGAACTCTTCTTTTCAAAATATTAGTATTTTAGGTAGTTTGAAAGATTTTTGTGCGCCTATCCGAACAAGCGTTCGTATTCGTAAATTTTTTGCATCAAATTTTTTTGACATTAAGAAAATTATACCAACTTTACCATTCAGTGTCAACAGAATTTACCATTCGCTTACTCTAGAAATAGCATAGAAAATATGCTGGAATACGAATTGAAATCGCAAATAGAAATACAAAATAAATTCATTGGGCTTGATAGCGATGCATATCTCTTTTTACAGTCAGAAACCTTTTCATTTTTGTGAAAAAATTTTTAATTTCACAGAAAAAAATGAATTAGATTTTTCAACTAATCGTAATTAGCTGATCTCAAATTAGGTGTTTTTTATAAACAATTAGAAGTATTGACAACTTCTTTAGCTGTTTTAAAATTCACTATTAGCTGGCTCAACTATTTGGAATTAGTTGAATGCAATATTAAAAAGATTAGGTGATTTGTCTACTCATTTAGGTTTATTATCTAAAATAAATAGTTGGAAAAATTCAACTAATTTAATTAAATATTTCACCTAAACATTTAGTTATTTTAGAAAAGAAAACAAAAAAGTAAGTTTACAGTTTTTATGTAAATTCCTAATCAATGACTACATTTTTAAATATTTTGACTACAACTTTAGTTGATTCAGCTATTTCATTTTATATCAAGAGATTGACTAAAACATTAGCTGAACTACCGAAAACATTAGTTGAGTTATGAAAAAATCAAAATGTTTTATTACAAAGTACCGCTGCTTTTCTTCTCCAATGACTACTTTTCTAGATATTTTAGATATAACTTCAGTTAATTCGGCCACATTATTTTACTTAAAAAGGAATTAACTAAAACATTAGTTGAAATATCGGAAACATTAGCTGAATTTAGAAAAAAACACTTGTTTTATCAAGAAAACAATTCAAAATACCGCTACTTTTTTTGTATTTTAATTTTTAAAGTATTTGAAAAGAAGCTAGTATATGGTGAAATATTGGTGTAGTAAACAAGCATAGTTTATATTTTCAAGATTTTGTGAAATAAATTTTTCGTGGTTGAAGTTAACTTAAAAAATTTTAAAAAATCATTATTATTATTTAAAAAAAAATTAAAAATTATTTTCAAATAATTTACGCATAATACTAAATAAAAACAGTTAAAATCGTATTAAAAGTAATACAAACAACTTTTTATGCAGAAAACACAGTATGATATTCGAATGAAATTTTTAATTAATGGCTTATTCTAAAACAAAATTTTGAAGCTGCTTTGGTAAGTTTTCATATAATCAAGTTATTTTGTTTAACTAACCAAAAATATTCAATTGTATTTTAGATTGAATTTTGACTTCGAGAAAACATTTTCACTGAAAAATTTGTTACTTCTTTCAAAATGGGAATCTTTTAAACTTAAAATGATTAATTTTTATAAAAAAGAAGGATCAGAAAAACATTAGACTTTTGTTACTTTTACAACAAGATATTCAAAGGATAGACGAACGGTCATGTTTTTACATTAAAAATAATGTAAAATAACTGAAAAAATATTAAACAAAATAAAATTAAATGAAGCAAAACTTAATTTTTTATTTATAGCATTCTTTTATTTTCAGGATTAAACCTAAATAAATTTAGAAAAGAGCCTAATTTGTTTAGATACTTTTTCTAATATAATAGGTAAAAACCCTATTATAATTAACTAAAAAATAGTTATATTTTCTATTCTCTAACTAAATAATTAGGTATACTATCTATTGTTGAGAATATTTTTTAACTATTTATTTAGGTGAAATTCCTATTTCTTCAGTTAAATTTCAAAAAGGTTTTAAAATAAATCAACTAAATGATTAGGTGAACCGACTATTTGCTTAGTTCTAATCCACCTAAAGTTTTAGGTATTTTAGCTAGTATTGCAGATAAATCAGCAAATTTATTTGGTTAATTTTCCTAATTATTAAAAAGTAAATTCAGCTAATTTAAATTAGGCAATGTAGCTAAATAGTTTAGGAGGCTGAAAATCAAGCATTTTATTAGGTGATTTATACTATTGTTTTAGCTAAATGTTCTACTCTTTTTTTTCTGTGTTTATTTATTTTTCCCAATTTTCTCGTTTTTAGTTTCAAATATTTTTCCTGGTTCCATATTCTTTTAAAGAATACTAATGATTACCCAGGTATGTTGGCTGTTCGAATAAGTATTGTGGTCTCAACACAAATCTTAAATGGGCTTTTTAAAATACCTCTCAGGACTATAAGAGTTAAAATTTTTGGTTTATTTATTTATTTTTGGTTAGTTTTCTTGAACAGCAAGTTCCGCATTTAATTTCTATTCTAATATTACGCACGATTCTTCACTTAAGTATTTTGGTTCTTTCACATCTTCTCTCATCATACTGTTTGTTTGGTTTGCGCCTCTTGCGTTCTATAGCATTAAAAACAAAAAATGGATAATATTTTTAAACTCCATTTTATAAGATTTTACTTTGTTTAATATTTTTTTTTGAAAATAAAAATTTTAAAAGTTTGCGAATTAAAATTTTTCTTTTCTTATAATAATTGTTATCCGTGGCATTATTCATTTTTCATGAGTTGAATTTATAATTATTTCGAAATCAATTCAACTGAAATAAATTATTGAAATTTAAAAAAAAATTTCCGTCATATTTCAAATTTTCAATTTTTTTCTTTTCTTTTTGTGAATTTGGATATTTTGAAACTATTCATAAGCAAATATACTTTTTTGCCTTAAAAATCTTCCTTGTTTTTTAGTTTTTTTTTTTTATATTTAAACTTAAAAGAATTATAATTTTGCTATATACTAAATTCACTTTCGTTTTCTTTTATGACCTTAGAATGAAAGTTAAAAATTCGAGAACTTAAAGTATATCTCATTCAGAGCACGTGCTGAAAAAAATAAAATTTCAATTTCATCTTCTAAGGATTATAATTTATGATCCATTATGAATCATCCTTAAAATAGTAAATGGGCATTAAAAAAATGTTTTGTATATTTATTTTTTCTTTTTGCTTTTCAGTTTAAATAAAATATGTAAAAATTTTTAACGATTAGGGAAATAAAAAGCCCATAAATCAACGCTAATGAGAGATATGTGAAATATTTAAAAAAAGGTAAACCTATTCGTTTGTGTGAGCCAGCGCTGTTCAACGCAATTTTAATGTCAATTATAAATGCTGGCAAGTTTTATTTTTAAATTTAGTTTGTTTAGTTATATTTTAATCTCATTGAATAACATTAGCGACTTTTAACAAAAAAATTAAAATTCTTAAAGAGCTTATTTTTAAGTGTTAGAGGCTTTGGAAAGACTGTTTAAAATAAAACATGTTCGTGCATAAGTTCGTATAATTTATAGGCTTTTCAAATAATTTTCTTACTCCCAAGTTAAAGATTCACCATTTCTGACTTAATCATCCCTAAAAAGCATATAAAAATGACTTTGTTTTGAAGATACGCTCTTCTTCTTTTTTCTTATTGTGGTTTCTTTATGTTATACCTACACATATTCTTTGAAAAGTTTTTCGCAAAAATTCTATATCCTCGGATTTCCTTATTATCAACAAAAAAAAAATTTAAAATTAAAAAAAAAATTCCTAACCTTTTTCTCTCTAATATATGTAGAATATTACCTTTATAATATAATTGAAAGGATGTTATAAATATTCCTAAAGATCCTTCAATAATATTTTATGGTCAAAAAAATACATAAATAAATTCTGATGGGATTTCTAACCGGATTAAAAACGGAAGTTATACGCATAAAAAAAATATATTAAAATTATCTTCGATATTTTGCATATGGTTTTTTATAGAAAATTATCTAAAATGGCAAGAAATCTACTAAGAAGATCTTTTTAGAGCATCTTCCAAAAAATAAAAATTTTATGAAATAAATGTATATACCTATGTATATTGTTTATATGTACATATTTTACCTTTACATATATATTATTTATATCTACAAATAGAGGGTTTCTTTTAATAATACATGCGTACAGAATATTTTCTGATAATTAAATAGATTTCTTAAAATCAGAAATAAGCTTCAATAGTTATGTGTTTATTTTTATAGTTTCTCCAATATGTTTATAGAACTGCAATTTTAAATACTTAATACAATTAGTTAGTGTCCTTGAAAATATTTATACTTATACAAAAATAAGTAATCCAACTAAAGCCTATTATAATTTAAAAGTACTATTTTAACCGACCTATGCCTATCGAGTACTGAGTAAAACCTGTACTATTTTTTTTAGCTTATTTTTTTCGAATGAAAAATTTTATAAAAATGAATTAAAATTTCGTTCACATTGCAAAATTGTCGGAAAATTGAATATAATGAGAATTTAATTTTTTCCTGAGCACTCAATATAAGTAGCGGTAACAAGCGCTTTCTCTTGCATATGTGATTACTTGATAAATTTTAATTTTTAAATTTTTAACAGAATATTTTAGAAAAAATTTGAGTACGTCTTGAAAATTTGATTTTGAAGCAAATACAAAATTTAATTACTTCATTATTTTAAATGAATATTGTGAAGTATTTTATTGGCTGTACTATAAACTTGATTATTTTTGGTGTGCGTCCATATAGTAACTTGGGTAAATTCGATATAAATTATTTTTGTGTGGGAAGTATTTATTGCAAAAACTTGTACAATCACAACAAAATTTTAAAAAATTAGTCTTCCTGTTGTTGTCCAAATTATGTTTAGATTTTCAAGCTTTTTGTAACCAAATCATTGTTTAAAACCTTATAAAAAGTTGCATGGGAGTTACTCCAATCCCAGTATTGATTAAACTCAAATTAAATACGATTATTGCAGTAATACCTCTTAGTAATTTTGTGAAGATTCGGTTAGACTAGCAATTAATAGGTTTTTGAGTTATCGCTGTCACGAATGCATGAAGACACTGACTTGTGAAACCTGAATCGACTCAGAATTTGATGCTAATCAAAAACATATTTTTGTTTCTTAGACATCTTAGATGAAATTTTTATTTCAAATTAAATAAGTTAGCTGTGTAATATTAAAATAAATCAAATTTCCATCACTTAATTGTTATACAATCATTCCTGTACATTTTAATGCAATTTTTCTTTTATTATGTTAAATACCTAGTACTTGTCTTTATATTTCTAAGTAAATATAACAATCAAGGTATAATAGTTCAACATTTAAGTTGAATAATAACATAAATATACGTAGACCCGGTTCTTACTTGTTCGGCGCCCTACGCGGTTTCAAAAATTTGCGCCCCTGGCTCTTCTGTACCCACTATCAATATAATGAGCATTGCACATTGTATATAATAAATCACTTTCTTGTAACTTTATCTTGCCGAATTCAAAACTGATAGAATAGCTTGAAATTATAGTTTATTGCATGTTATCCAGTTAATTTTGCTATAAATAAAACGAAAACCAATTGTTTCGATAACACGTACTGGAAAAATTTGGAAAAAAGTTTTTTTTTTAATATTTTCAATTGCGCCCCTGTTTTCCGGCGCCCATTGCAAATATGTACTTTGCATAATATCGTAGATCCGGCGCTGAATGTACGTAGATGCAACATTAAAAATATATTAATCAGTCAATTTGTTTTAATTTAATTTGCATTCGTTGTCTTCAATATAATACCAATGTAATTTTAAAATAAGACAAATCAATTGTCTATAAAATTATGTAAGCTAATAATGTACAAACATTTTCTCAATCAAATCATTCACACAAATTATTATAGTCAAATTTCTAATATGATAAATTAAATTTACCAATTATCTCATGAAAATCATAATATTATCATTTATTGAAAGCTAATTTATATCCAATTTATATCTTATGAATTATTTAAAAGAAAAACTCGTCAAACTACATAAATAATAAATGCATTCACATTCTGTAATCATTCAATATTTATCTACTTATTAAAATATCAAATAAACTTCAGCTTTATACAATCACTATAGCTAACATCAGCTCTATAATTATGCTCCCAATATAAAGTGTAGAAGCTAAAAACTTTTCTAATATTTATTTAACTATTATTTTCTTAAAGAAAATTAGGCAATTTTATTCATAAAACAAATTGCTCCACTTTTATTATTAAATCATTTTTCTATTCTATTATATAATAATGGGAAAATATTATTATAGAAATGTAATAATTGTCCAAGAGAATAATTTTATATTGAAAGTAATCATAATATATAGGTATATATAAAATATATTATATATGTGTGATGTTATTTATAATAAAAATTGAAATTCCGCATTAACGAAGACAAATAGAAATCATAAAGTCAATAATAAAATATTTGAATCTGATTGATAACTTTATCTTTATCGATATGGATCCGTGATATATAGATATTGGTATATTGTACTCACTCCTTTAAATTCCAATTTAATATTTTATACTTTTATTTATTTGCATGTATGTATGTCGTTATTACGGTATATTATCAGAAATATAAATATAAATTATAACAAATGTACATATAACCATAGTTAATATCAAAGACAATATAAAGGATTTGAATATACGATGATAAAGGTAGATGAAGGCACAAGGGAAGGCAATAAAATAGATTATGTGAAAAAGTGATGACGCATAAAATTTATTCAAAATCGCAAAATCTTATCAAATAATTTTCTTTTCTTTTTTTTTTACTTCTTTGTTTTTCCCCGTTCATTCTCATTTTATTCTTATTATTATCTTTATCGCTGATATTTTCATTGCCAGGAAAAATTTTTCGCTTTTTTTCTATTTGATTTTGCCTCTAGTGTTATTTTTCTTGTTTTTTAGCGAGATTTTTTCTTCTTTTATTGTTTTTCTTTTAATAATACACCAGTGTAATAGGATTTATGTAAAAAAAAAATAAAATCAGAAGAAAAAAACGTAGAAGAACAGGGAAATTATAATATAATAATAATGATAATAATAATAAGAAAGAGAAATAATAGAATTTAATGTATGATACGTAAATAGTCTTCCTTGTTATCCGTTTATCTCATTCTATTTTCATTTTATTATGAATTTCTTGTTTTTTCATGTTCTATATTTCCACTCCAGATCAAAATATAAATTCAATTGTGAAACGAAGAAGAATAAATTCAATTTAGATCGAGATATATATCTACGTATTTACAAAATATAGAAAAATCTTTGTCCAACTTCTCATCTTCGATAAGAATCTGAAGCAATAGGATAGCTCCATTGCCTATATAATAATAAATTTATAGTTTCGAGTAAATCAAATTTGAGAGGTTAATTTAAAAATAAAGAAGTTAAAGAAGTTTTGTTATAGTATAGTTTGTAGAATTTAAGTACAATTGTTTAACATTTTTTATTGAATAACCAGAATTAAACTAAATAGTATTATACCATATAAATTTTGAGTATAGAGAGAATTCAAATATCTCGATTTTGTTTCAGACAATTTTGCCTTATTGTCACAGAAATAATATCACTTTTTTCATATTTTTATTGTTTAAATATTTCCTGCAACTCCTAAAAATTTAAAGTAAAAATAATATAAGTATTTAAGAGTATTTTAACATAGTAGTTATATTGTATGTACATTTAGTTCAAAATAAATAAATTTAGTTGCGGCGTTCACTAGATATCTAAAACTAAAAAATCACAAATTTTCAGTCGTCATTTAAAATTTTTAACAAAAGAATACACAATTACTTACATTTTTATTGCTCAAGTAATATTAAAAAATAATGCTCCAATAATTGTTTTTTGATCACTATAAATTTATTGTGGTTACCAAAACTGTTAATAGAATTATTATACCACGCAACAATTATTAAATTAACCTAACTTTTTCTCTACAGGGATTTACCAGTTGAAAATATAAAAGTTCACCCGTGATTTAATTCTCATTAGCTGAGAATTGTAAATTTTGTTAATTTTTATTTTTTTCTTAAAAAGGCTTAAATTTTGAAAGAAATTTTTCATAATAATTATTAATAACTCAGATTACATTTTAGCTAATGACAAGTGAAGTCTACTTATACAGGGATATTATAAATTTACCACTGTGTTTGTTCTGCTATGAAATATGCAACAGAGATATTGACACAAGTTGATCAGCGTCGAATTCTAAATCAACTTGGTCATGTCTGTTTGTCCGTCTGTTACACGATAATTTCGAAATCCACTGAGATAGGCAAACCAAATTCCTCCTAATTAAAAATAGTTGTTGCCACTAGAATCTTATTTATTCAATCAAAATCGGTGTTTGAATAGCTTATATATTAATCCTTAAATAATTCTGCCAAATGTCGGCAACTGATAAGTTTTTCTAATATTCGCCATTCACACACCTACTTAAATAATTTGTCATGTCTCGAAAATTAAAAATCATATAGTATCCAAATTTTTTATACATGAATGAGGCCACTATTTTATTAAAACTTGATTGTCGTTGTATAAGTTCTTAAATAACTGTCGCAAATCATGTTACCTTTTCATGAAATTCTACTCCTGGTGTTCTAATAAAATTATTTAAAATTATTTTTCAATTTTAATATGAGTTCTGGAGATCCAAAGCAATTTGATATATGGAAATATAATTGTGAATCAGTAAAAAAACATTTCCATTAGTTGTTCATAATTAAACCCAAATAAAAATGTAGCTTGTACAACACATAAATTATAATATATACATTCAAACACATATATGAAACCAAAGTAGAGAAAATAAGCAATAATTTAATGTTGAATTTAAGTTAATTGGACGATCCGGAAATCATTATGCAAAGACATTAATTAAAGTGATTTAGTAACAAAATATACATAAAATATTTCATTTTATGTTATCACTAGAATATCAAAATTTTTCCTTAAATAAGTGACCTTTAACTGATTTGTTAGTATTTAGTATTTTTAATATAAAACTTCTACCCTTATAAAAACGTCAAATTTATTATTTTTTTGGATTTTTTATTGTTTAACACGGTACATTTACGCTGACTTATGGCAGTACCAGCAAATAATAGTAATAACCGCAATAAAAATAAATTTATTTTATTGTAATCGATTATCGAACACGTCCTATATACACACTTATACTTCAATTATCTATAAATTTTTACAATATAAAGAATGTAGAAATTTCTTGTATAAAATATCAAAAACAATCTTTATTAAATTCATTAACTACCAATTTAATGTCAAATAAAAATCAAAGATAAAAATAAAAACGTGTTAAGAATTTTTTATCAATATACAATGATTTTCCGGAAAAAATTTTCTGTGCTTGTATAATAGCCAACATTTATTATTGTTTCGGTCATTTTATACAAGGATTTTATTTATACAAAAATTATTATGAAATTATCACAGAGAAAATTTTGATTGGAAGAGGTGAGGAAAAATCGAATCTATAATTATTCTTATCAGTTCTTTTCATTACTTTGTGTTGATTCGAAACGGACAGAACCATACTTACGAATTAATATCATAAGGCTTTTAATCTATTGTATCGAATCTATATTGATTTTGAATCTATCGTGTGGAATTTTACACGTAGACTACACTCAACTATTACCTATTTGATATTAACCTATGCCATAATGGAAAGTCACATTTAAAAACATGGTTGTAGATTCAACCAATATATTTTGGTTGACTAGCTTTCAAAAATGTAAACAGATTTTAAATAAAAATATAAAGGACTGCCTTTTATGGGATTTTTTTATTGGAATAACAGAATTCTGTATCAGTATTCTATTGATTATATTTATAATGATTTTATTTAAGGCTAATTGGTTTAATTATCATTTTTATTTCAGAAATTATTTAAATTTCTAGAATATTTTTATGTATAACAAAAAATTTCAAAAAATATCTGCTTAAGACCGATTTCTATTTAATTTAGCGTAATCATAATAAAAATTTATTTGAATTTAATAAAAATGTTAACTTATTTTTATCATTATCAGATTTTTTATTAACCACATATAGCAGTAATTTTCTTATAATAAAAAAACGGGGTTAATCAAGTATAGCTATGGTATTGTAAGGCTATAAAACAAATTATACCTCATTCAGTGTAAAAAAACTTACAATATGAATATTATTTTTAATTATAATTAACATTGAGCAGCAGCGTAGCGAGTTTGGTGTTGAAATTTATAAAAGATTCTTGTACTTACTTAATACATAAAAATTTGATAATGAAAAATATTAAAAATTGCATACTTCCAGGGCGCGATAAAATTTTTGTTCCACAAGTTTTATGATTTTAAACAATTTTCTTGTAGTAATTTTACAATAGTAATTTTAAAGTGAATACTGTTATCTACAAAGGCATTCTAAATAATTCCGATTCCGAATTTTATGAGAATTATGGAATAAAGGAAAAGTAATCTAAGCAACATTATAGAAAAAAATATTATTCTTAAAGCAAAAACATTAAATTTAAAAAAGAGTTTTCATATTGCTTACCCGATTCTAATAATATTTTTCTTCTAATTTTTGTAGAAAAAGCTTACCCGATTCTCATGCTTTTCTTATCTTCTTCTAGTGCCTACTGTTGTTTTTGCAAAATATAGCAAGACTCCTAATTTTAGTGCAAATAATTGAGTTATGTCCTTTTTTTTTTGTTAATAATTCGTGACCTCCAAAATTGTACTGCAAAGCTTCATGTAAATGAATAAAATGAATTAAATAATTATATATGATAGTTTCCTTAAATGTCTCACATGTATAGGCTTAAACAAATTAAATTTTATTCAATAGATATGTTAAATATAAAATATTATTAATACTTTTAAAAATTCCTACTTGCACACAATAACATTATTGGAATACCTCAAAGACGCGGTTGATTGTATACCATAAAATATTTCACTCGAAAATTTTCGATGTTTAAAAAACTACTAAAAATTTTCAGTTTTTCATTCAACTTTAAGATCGTAAATTTTTAAATTAAAATATTAATTTTAGTATAAATTGGAATGAAATTTTTGCTCTATCAACTGCTTTCTGTAAAAGCAGACTTTACAAAGGAATTGGTCTTGAAAATCAAACAACATCCCAAAATTTTTCAACTATTTTGAATAACACATACTATAAGAACTTTATAAAACTGATCAGCTATTTTAGAATTATTTCAAATCAACTACCGTGTAGCTACAGCAAAAAATATATTTTCATCCTGAAAATATGCAATTTTTCAATATGTATTTCATTTTGTTTTCTTTCATATGACAAGCTCATAACCAAAAATAATTGTTTCCCATATTCATGGCTATTTTTAATTATAACTTAAAATTTTAAATTATATTGTATTCGGAACTCAATTCGCTACTCAATAAGACAAAAAAAGCACACGTGCAATAATTTTTATAATACCTTGACAAAAAATCGCCAATTTTTTTTATCGGAAATATTTTTGGAAGAAAAAAAAAGCAAAATAAAAATTTTGTTAACGATAAAAATGCGGTTTTTCCCCCTTTCCAAATTATATGAAGTTCTTTTCAACATTTAAAACTGTAATAACAGAATTGTATACCTGTACCGAGAAAAATTATTTTTTTTTTGTTATTTACTTATATATATGTAGGTCTAACTTCACATAAAAACGGAAGCGTATTTGTTGCAATAAAAACGGAAGTTTCGTAAAACGGAAATATAAATGATAATGGTTTATGCAATTTTATCGTTAATACAATAAAAATCTATAAAATTATATAAAAAAAAATAAGTAAAAAGTTTTACAAAAAAATAAATGCAAGAACTAATTGTAAAAAATTATTTTCTTTTGATAGTTGCCGCAAAAGTTTCAAGCTATTAGTACTGAAATTAGTACTAAACAAAAATTTGGACAAAGTACTTCCAAATTAATCTATAACATGCGTGTTCCTTGAGGCAATGATTCGCAGAGGAAAATGTTCAGTTTACTCAAAATTTTTTGATTTCGCGTTTTATTACTACTCAGGTTCGCTGAAAAGATGTTCCTATTTATAAACAATTAATATTTGAAAATACGTAAGAAACTTTTTAATGTAGCCTTTATCCATTTCATTCAAAATCAATTACAAATTTTGAAAATGTCGGACTTATTAAGAATTATAAAATTAGAAAAACGAATATTGTTTAAATATAAAAATATTTTCTTGAGTATTCTAAGTTAAAAGGTCGGATCTTATTTCTTTATAGCTTACTTATAGGATCTTATTACTTAAGCTGTACATGTATTTTCTTAAGAATGTTTAAATAAATATGCTGAATACCTGTAGAAATACTGCAGCAACAGGATATCTTAACGAAAATACCTGAGAAATTAAAGTTCACGACAATAAAATTTAGTTTTTATATTGCTGAAAAATCAAAATTATAAACTTAATTATGAAACATAGGAGATAAAAAATTATTCAAAATTACTTTAATAATTTTTATTATTTGAAAATACTTATAGAGATTTTAAAAGTGCCCAAATTTTCCTAAAAACCTTTTCAAATTCAAATTACAAAATTTAATATAGGACAGACAATGAAATCATAAAATAATTTGTATTTTATTTATTCAAAAAATTATTAAATTTATAGGAAATTTTTTGCCCTTCTTCTCCCTTCTTTTTAACAATTTGTATTACAAACTCACCAACAAATATATATATTTATTATAACGCATTACATACAACATTATATGCATATTCGGAATTCATATCCACAATTACAATCCATTCATATCAATTAATGATACTGGAAATTGGTATTTTGATAAAATGACCACAAAATTTTTTTTTGGTACGGATTTTATTTTTCACATTTTTTTTTTCGTTTTTTCTGTTTTAATAGGTGCATTCGTATAATTTCGCAAATTACCGAGAAAATTTTTTTAACTATACGTAATAAGAAATTTAAAATTCATTTTTTAATGTGTGATTGTAATTTTAATTGAGAATGAAAATTTTTCATTTATTAATAAATTGTCATATGAATTTTGTTTTGAAAAATTAAAATAATTTTTAATTGTATATAGGCAATTTTTGTTCTTTAAATTATGAATTAAAATTTCAAAATTTGATTGAACTGTTTATTTATTCAAATATGCTTTTGAAAGTGAATTTTTGAAACTCAATATTCAATATTGAGTTTCGGACAAAAGTATACCGCAAAAATATTTTAAATATCTATATAACAAGCCTAAATTCACACTTATTGTACAATAATCGAACTTTAATATTATTTTTGGCATTTCCATATACAATAAAATAAAAAATTTTTAAAATTTGTTGAAATGCTGCACGTAATTTCAATACAAGCCAGCCTGTCATGTAGATTAAACAAAATGTTTAATATGAAAAAACTACGAATTTAATAAATTTTGTATTTTATAATTGTAAAAATTTTAAAATTACAACAAGAAAATTGTTTAAAATCATAAAACTTGTGGAGCAAAAATTTTATCACGCCCTAGAAGTATGCAATTTTTAATATTTTTCATTATCAAATTTTTATGTATTAAGTAAGAATTAAAATTTTGTAATGTTTTTTAATTATTTTGGAATAAGCATCCCTTTTAAACATAACAATTTCATTTTATTTAAAATGAACTAAGATTTTTTCACAAATATTCTTATTAACAAATTTCCTTACATTTTTTAGAATAAAATAAGTTCTTTGTCATTGTGCCTTAAACACAATTCTTTTTTTCTTTCGTTTCTGTAAAAAATTTTAATATTTAATATACTTGCGCCTGTTTATTAAAACAACATAATATCTAAATACACATTATTTATTTTAACTATTCACACACGTGTTCATTGTAAAGGCTATTTTTTTGTTAAATTCATATTTTAATACAAAAATGTTACAAGATTATTACGTAAAACCAAAAACAAAAATATTCTTTAATTATTTGTATGCTTTAAATATTATTTTTACTATCCGTATATTAATATTTAAAGCTATTAAAGTTATACAATATCATTATTTTCCCAAAGGATTTCTCTTGTGCTAAATAATATTATTGTTGTGTTTTTAATTTTTTTTTTTGTTACAAAAAACATTTGTTCTATTTTAACGATTCATTGTTTTCATTTTGTTTTTAGAAATAGTTAAATACATACTTACATATAAATTTAGCTTTCCTATAATAAATAATATAACATTGTGAACAATTTTCCTTTTATTTCATAGTATATTCGTATATACGTATATCAAAACGTTTTCATAATATTTTATGTACAGACGAAGATTTATTATTTGCTATTTTATATACATTACATATCACACAAACATAAACTTTTATCTATATACTTATATACGTAAAAGCAACTTTATTTTGTATAATAATTCAAAAAACACAATAAGAAATATATTTAAATCCTAAAATATAAGTAATAGTGTTGAAAAAATAATAAACTACTCGTATAACTAAAAAATATACAAAAAAAAAGTAAATTTCTTTAACATTGTATGTACTTATACAATATAATAATGTAGGCATTCATTACACTCATACTAATATAGGTAGGTACTTAGTATATAATAAGTTAAATATTATAATCAAAATAATAAAATATGAAAGAGGCAAAAATATAATAATAAACAAAACAAATATGAGAACAACAGCAAAAAAAGAAGAAAAGGAAAATTCAGAAAAAAATGTTTTCCCAAGGGCATGATATTTCATCAAGGCCAAATTTTCGTTCACTCACTATACACATCCACACATATGAAATTACAAACAGAAATTTTATACTTTTTTGCTTTTTTAATTCTCTCTTTAATTTTCTATTTGGACTTAACTATCTTCAAACAATATACGTAAAAGCAAAACCAAAAGAAAAGGAAAAAAAAAATCTTAACAATAATAAATGAATTTTCTAAGTTATTTAATTTCCGAAATAAAACATAATTTTTTTTTCGGTTTGAGTAACTACGAAATTGTGATACCAGAAAATTATTTAAAAACAGAAATCTGACTTGGTCAGCATATAACCGATAGCAAAGTGTACTCAAACATAGTTTAGGAAAAGTTTCATTGTCGCAAGGCAATGAAAATATCGTATATCTGGAAGTTGTGTAAATTTCAATTTTAGTAGAAAATTTTGCTTTATGTAATTCGATTTTCCTGAAAAGTTCGTGATTGTTGTCGTTGACAAACTAAATTTAAATATTAAATTTCAAGAATTTAATCAATTAACTCCTCATATATTGTAAACAATGTAATTTCGGATACCAGAGAAAGTTCAGTTGACGAACCATGATGAATTTAAAAAAATTTTTATTTCATTGTTTGTATAACAGGAATTGGCATACTAAATTTTGAATTTTTTAAATTAAATTTTATATTTGGTCTCAGTAGCTATATGGGGAAATTAGTTATTTCTCAAACAGATAACGAAAGTTCATCCTGTAAATATATTCTTAAAAATGATAATTTTGGAGTACTAATTTATCCCAATAGTTGCTCAATATATGCCAAATTACCAAACAAACTCAAATATGAAGACAGACAGACCGATATTCTTCCAAAATTTACGTTTGTTAATCTTGGAAAAAATACGACATGCGAAATTTAGTATCCTACATATAAAACTCCCTTATTATATACATGGCGATCGGTAAAATTACTTCATCATAACTATAGGAATAATTTTTATATTTTCACTCGAACCAAATTATTGTACAATATATTGAAAAACATACTAATTCAAAAGTTTAAATACAAGTTCAATAGTTTATTAAGCAATTTTAAATAAAATATTTTTTTTTATTCCTACTTCGCTCCTGGTAGGTGCATAATGCTGATAGAAATAAAGCATTTACAGACTACATATAAAATTTTGTAAACCTTAATGAATTCTAAATGTAAATACTGATCCTGAAACTGTTTTTGTTTTATTAACAAAAAAAATTTACGAAATCTGCGGTATATAATGATATTCTCTATAATGATGATGTTATGCACGGTATGGTAGACAATATCAATTATATACGAAAATTTTATGAACTAAATCAGGCATTTTCTTTAATATAATAAACTCTAAAAAATTTATTTTAGAAATTTTCTTTATAACAATATTTCAATTACATAATATAATTTGAGTCAAAATTTAGAAATGAACAAGATATTTTCACCATGATAAAAACTTGCACCACAGAATTCCTCATAAAATTTAATTCAAAGTTCATTATACAACAACGAACATCACCTTTTTACAAGATAATTCGGCAATCAGTGTTTTAACACATACCATCGTTTAGTAGTGCATAAAAGTTGGGTAAAATTTTTGTTTGGAACTGGATATTAAAATTCAACGCCTTTCAAGAAAAAAGGATTTTCACGAGTTTTTACTAAAGCTCTGCATGTTCAACTTTTTTGCATATATGCTTTCTGTTTCGAAAAAGATAGAAGAATAGTTTATTTGAACTATTTTTGAAAGAATTAATGAATGGTTTGAAATCGACGTTTATGTATTTTCGGAATACTAAACATTCAAATTTTAGAAAAATTCAATTTTGTTCTCTATTTAATTTTCTTTATTCTAACAATTTCGTATAAAATTTTTTGATATTCAAAAAGTTTTCATACATGCAATATTAGGCGAATCTTTACTTTCCTATCAGAAATATTTTAATCGGCAAAATACTATGGTATTATAAACATTATTAACAATTCATTATATGCCTTGTATATAAATTATTTTTAAATAATCTACCCAAAATAATTTTCTTAAACAGACATTTATGAATTTATTGTCGACGAAACCTATACGGTTGCATAACATACATATGTATACTGATATACTTGTGCATTCATACAAATTGAGATTATGTGTATTATGTATAATAGTATGTATGTATATCACTACACAAAATTATGATAAACAATCATAAAAACTAAATTCCTTTCACTAAATTAAATGCCGTTGTTCCAAAACATTTACCATTCCTTTTTTTTCCATTTTTGTTCTTATGAATTTCTGGTTTCCTTTTGTCTTTCTTTTTTTTTGTTTGACTTTTGTATGCACATAAATGTACTCACATATTTCACATATAAAAATATTCATCACATTACGTACATTTTATATATGTATGTGTTCATTGCATTCATATTTCATACGAATTCAGTTTATCTACTTATATGGGTGTATGTCAATAAAATAATTGTATTCTATTGCAAATACAACGATATACAAAATAATAATAACAACTATATTAATAATAGTAATAATAAAATATTTAGAAACAGCAAATATGTTAAAAACAAAACAATAGCAAAATAGAAAAAACACAACACAACACAGCAACACTATCAATAGAATTTTTTATGTCTTTTGCTTTTCTATATCTTTTAATTCTGAATTACCTACATAGACAACAGTTATTTTCTATTGTATATAGATTATTTATATATAATTTATAAGCATAACGGTATTTTGTGTACAATCAAATAAATATAATATGAAATTTCTGTATATTCTGACAGACAAATAGCTATTTGTTATCCAATTTTTTGCTTTCTTTTTTTTTTGTCTTCTATTTTGTTGTGCTCGTTTTACTTTAACATGTAAGTTATGTTGTTTGTTTATTTTTAATGTTAGTTATGTTATTTTGTGTTATGTTATTTGTATTATTTTTGATGTACTCATAGAAAAAATAAATGACCTGTTTTATTTTTTGTTTAATTTGTAGAAACACATATATGTGGATATGTGTGTGGACATATAATATTATATATGTAATATAATATAACAAAATAATTAAATGCATATAAAATTTTATAAATTATGTTATTACATTGCCATGTAGTTATACAGGGTGTCTCGTATATAAGTGTGATGATATTATACATACCATTGGGTCAAACTTTTGTACAAAGATTCATTTTGTACAAAGATTTTGTACATAGGTTTCGAAATCCAATGGCTTAAATTCAATCTCAATGCCTATTTTATTTTCTAAAATTTTAAATATTACTCCATTTCTGTGTCAGATTCATTAAATATATTTTGAAATGCTCAGAACAAGGATTAAGAATATCCACATTAGTTGTTAAGTTCTTTTACTCAAGAAGGTAACTTAGTTGAATATTCGCAAAATTGAGGAGAGACGACGCCACTTTAAATTTGATTGTTACAAATTTGTTTAAGTCATTGCAGAAAAATAATTGATAAATAAAGGAAAACATTTACAGTTCTTTATTTTTCTCAACAACTCTCAAACCATAACTGTTAGTTATTTCTTTGTAAATAAAAAGTCAGTTTATAGGGATGCCAAATATACTAAAATTCAGGAAAGTTGAAATGTTATGTCACATTAAAAATTAACATTTTTTAAAAATGAAAAGTAAAAAATTCAAATTTTTCAGGCTTTAAACACATGTGATTGCTAAACACTAGATGAAAAAATAATAGCTTTTGTAGATACTTATACAAAAGTTCCTGTTCTGAGTTTCTCAAAGCATGTTTAATTAAGTATCTATCTAGCACAGAATCGAAGTAATACTTAAAATTTCAGAAATTGTAAAAAATAGTTCCAGATTGACTTAAAGTCCCTGTATGTCAGAACTTGTTGAGCTGTGGACGTTGTTTCAATATAAAAACTTTACCCACTTGTAAGGGGCCATGCAATATTATAAAGAAGAACACTTAAATACCAGACACCCTGTGTATATGTATACGCATATAATATTATATTACGTAAACATAATGTGTTATAAACAAAATTTGTTTTATGTAGATATGTAAAATATTTTATGTATGTAATTATATTTTTCAACAGTAAAAATCTCCAAACCTTTTCTGTTTGCATTTTTTTTCTTCTAATAATTCAAAAAAAAGTATACGGAATAAACTAGGAATAAAAAACTAAAAAATATGAAACCATTTTTGGTCGTACCGTCGCATCTACATTCATACATAAACATATATTATACATGAAAGTACTCTAGAGTGTCATATTAAGTGTCGGAGGGAAAACGAGAAAAAAAATTATCTCAAAAATTTAATATTTTTGTCATTACAACCATCGTAATAATAAAAAATTATCAAAATTTTCTATCAACATTAGACATAGAATTTAGCTTTTCCTATACCACATTGGACCCGAATAAAAATGACATCCCATACTATAGGTAAATATTTAAAGTTTCTGTTATTAAATTTCATAACTGAACCAATGAAGAGTAGAGCTATTGAGATAATATGACTGTTATGGTATAGGTAACCTAGCATTGAATAAATGTAAAAGAATAGCATTTAGTATGATCAGTAGTAAATGTAACTTTTAACGCCTAAGTAAATGAATACAACCACATGGTTACTTAAATCGCCATCTTGTAGAAGAACAAATCAAAACAAATAATTTTTTTTTGTAAAAATTGCAATTCGCTACATTTTAAAATGATGTTGAAGTTTTGTAAACTAGCGTACTGATGGGCAGGGTAGCACCAACTGGTAATGTGCTGAATCAGTAAATCAAGTTATTTAACAAATTATTTTTACATTTTAATATTTTAAATTTTTATAAAATCCCCTTATCTAAACCATTTTGATATTCATTAATCACATTGAAAAAAATGAATTTAAAAAAATTCCTATAAATTCCTGCTATAGACCAATATTAATCAAAATAGAATAATAAATATTATGTACGAAAACTAGAATTCACTATGCACTTAAACAGTTTTACATTATAGCGGAATAAAATTAAGCTTAGAGATTCAATATGTAAATATATATCTACACAAATATATTATGAATATATAGACTTAAATTATACATATTGATATATTAGAATTATGATACTATAAACCATGTAAACGAATTTTGGGTTTTTTTATTGTCTTTTTAACTACAATGCAGTCAACTTGAAACAATACCAAGTAATCTAACACTAGTGTTATATTTAGTTGTAAATTTCTGTTGGCCTTAAGATTTTGAGGAAGAAAAGCCTTATATTTTTCATCATACTTTCTTGAAACCGAATATTCCTAAATATTTTGGAAATTAATTGGATCGAAATGGAAAAAAGGAATACTAAATCCTAATATTTTTAATATACAAAAACCATTCTCTTGAACTCAAGATCTTAAAATTTCTTTTATTTCTTTGATAGTTACTGCATACCTTTATGTACAGATAGGTACATAAAATACTTTATTTAAGCATTCATCTTTGGAAAACTCAACATAATTACCATAATATAATTTTATTTAAAGGCTGTGTTTAACGTGATAAGTTTAAGAGCATCTAAGTAATGGAAATTATTAAAAAAAATGAATTTATTCAAACGACGAAAATTATTTTTACACGATATCGAATATTTTTCCTAGTGTAAACCATTCAAATAAAAAAAAATCTTTTTCTGCCTCTCTTAAGGACTTTTCCAACAAAATTGCAAAAAAAAAGTGCTTATTAATTTCGGTTTGTTCACTTGTTCGTATGTACGTTCACATACCTTCACCATTGCTGGAAACGCAGAAAAGTGGCGATTTCCTCTTTGTACCATGAAAAAGCACAGAACAGAAAGCAAGTAGACAGTTTTTTTTCAAAATTTTATATTGTTCTTTCTTTAAACAGGAAATAGTAAAATTTAAGGAGTCTAAAATTGTAGAAGCTTTTAGGCAGTAAAAAATAATTTTTACCGGTGGAAACAATTTTATTTTCACCTCCCTTCGTAGTTACCGCCCACGGAATTTAATAAAATTTCAATTTTCGTAATCTTCACACATCTAAAACTGCCTAATTTTCCTAAAACCATGCAAGTTGCCAAATTCGACCATAATGTTAACGTTTCTTTCAGTTTTATGTCCATCATCCTAAATGTATGCAATATTTTAATATATATTTATTAATGAAAAAAGTGTAAATCAAAGACAAATTATTTTTAAAGGACTTTGATTTGTTAATGATGGGAAAAATGCTACTTTACAAACCAATAATTTTATTCAAATTTATTTTTTCTTGTTTTTCTCCATTATATTTTTCACTTCGACTTTTTGACATAAATTCATATTTCCACAGCCAATAAAATTGTAATCATATCAAGAATTTTTATCACGTCTGAACTCTCATAATATGTCCTGAACTTATTCTCCATATAAGTATGTATATACTATAGGAAATCGTATAGTGTACTCGTAATAATAACAGGCGAAATGAATTGAATAATAAAGCATCCTTCCAATAGGGAAAAACGATAGCTTGAGTTTCAAAAAAAAAAAAAGAAAAAATATAAGTTGTGTAAAATGTATGAGAAGAATAAATTTAAAAAGTGAATGAAATAAAACTATTACATGCAATAAAATAACTTAATAAAACTAGTTAGCAAAAATGAGATGGATACAAAATTTTTGAAAGCGTATACTCGTAAAACGAAAAAAAAATCATATTTTTGGTACAGTTTTTTACAATGCAAGTCGATTTGGAATTAATTTAATGTACTATTCAGAATTTTATTGCCCAATCTTCTATTTTAAAGCAAATATTTATATGTGAGACGGGTGATAAACTATAAATAGTTGCTGTTTAATTGATATGTTACCGATAATTAAGTTTGGTAATGATTTTATAGTGTTGTGGATTTATCATTTATTTATACAAAGGCTTACATCTAGCACAATTACAATAATGTTTCCCAAAATATAATGTAATGATCTTGTTACAAATACTTAATTTTGTAAGTAATTTGTATATTGAGACCAAATAAAAATTGTCTACATATATATAAATAAAATAATATAGGTATTTTAAATTGTTCTTTTTATAGAAAAATTTTTGCACCTCTAAAATGGTTCTAATTTTTGGAAAAATTCTCGTTCATGGTTTATTATTTCCAGAACCCTATATACACTAGAATTTTTTTATCATGTCAATAATGAAATTTGTGATTGAATTGAAGAAAATGTCACAAATCCTCAAAAAAGCAATGACAAAATATTTTTTGAATGGCTCTTAATTTAAGTAACAAAAATTTATAAAATAGTAAACCGAAAATCTTAAACCTAATTTTAATAAATTAAAGAAATATTTTAGAACTAAAAAATACGAATACAGTTGAAGTTGAATAAGGGGAATTTCAAGGGACAGAACATTTTGTTTCACTTATATGGTTTCTCGTTTATCCGGTGTTCCACACGTCCAGCCTTTTTCTGAAATCAAATAGAATAAATTTGGAGGTTGTTTTTATAAAAACAACATCCAAATAAACGTCACGAATATTTTTTCTTTTATATTCTTGTTTTGACATTTTTTATGTTACATGTGATTTAAACTGGGTATCGGTTGTAACCCTGGTTTTATTTCTTCTGTCAGTACTTCTTATATCTTTGTTTATTTGCTGAATAAAACAAAACTCACATAAATGCTCACAAACACTTTTCGAAATTATTTTTTTAACCATATAGAAATAAACCAAAACTTAGGCAGAAATCAAAAGCGAGTTTTTTAAAAACAATTAAGAGAAAATTAGTTATTTAGTAACAAACAACCGCATTGAACACTTTTTGAAAAAAATTGAGTGGAATTTACCTCATATATTTATTTACAATAAAACAAAATTTACAAGCAAATATAAATATAGGGTAATTCTTGAGACGCTTGTTTTTAAAATTTTCATAAATAATTTCATAAAAATTGAATTACTTTTTAAGCAAAGTTATCATATTTTAATTTTTAAATAAAATTCAATGTGAACACGGGCCACAGCCAGTCTTGCCAATCACAAAAAATTTATAGGGAAAATTTTCAAAATAAATTGGTCAATTTTAAGCTGAAACGTCCAAAGTTGATAATATGCTCAATTTTAGAATTAAAACACTTATTTGCAGTCTAATTTCAAATTTTATTCAAATCTTAGTTTTCTAATTTCATATTTAACATCAGGTTACCTGGAAAGTTTTGAGCCTACAACATTTTTGATATTTTACGAGTAAAATCATAAATTAATATGAAAATGGTCTATATAGTATAATTAAATTTCAAATACTAGGAGCATATTACAGAATTAATTTCAAGGTCTTGTCACATTTGAGTAATCAAATTTTCATAAAAAACTTTGAAAAAAGAGAAAAATTAATATTTTCTTCCAGATTTAGAAAATGGGTCACATTTATAAATAGACAATACTGGCCACGACTGAAGCTAGAAAAAATCAAAATAATTTTGTTCTTCTTTGGCATTCTGAATTAATTCCCTGGTGAAATTGAAAGCTAAATTTTTTTAATATTGTCACTTGTGCATTGGGAATAAAATAACATTAAAAACCAGTTTACCTTTAAATAATCACCCTTTAAAATAATATTATGTAATAATTAAAATTTTTATTGAAGAAATATTTTTTATCACCACGAATCTAAATTGACATTTTAACGAAATCATAATAACATAATAATATCAAAAAGGTGATGACAGAAAAGGATATTGAAAAATGAGAGAAAAAAAACGGAAAATTCATAAATTATCACGTACTTGTTTTTTAATTAAACACTTATAACCCCTATTTTATGTATTTGTATATTTGCACATTTAACATAATTATATTATATAGACCTACATATATGTGAACATCGTTATATTTCAACTAAATTGTTAAATTAAAATAGAAATTGTATTTAATATAAAATATTTGATTAAAAATTTTATTTAATTTCGAAATAAAATTCATTTAAATTTATTATTATAATATTGCAATTTAATTTAATAAATAACTTTTAATTATCCGCTTATTTATTGCTATATTCATTATAGGCTACTGTATTTACTATTTAATTGAATGTAATTGAATATACATGAAATCAACAGTATAGCGTGTAGTGAGCACAACAGTAAGTATAATTAGCATTGTATAAAATACTTAAATTAAAGAAAATAATTGAATTCTGTTAAAAAAATTATTTTAAACAATACTTACTTGTTTCATATAATCAACAAATGACAACAACTAAAGAGAGAGCAAGTAATACTGTGGAAACAGCGTTCACATATTGCCAGATTTATCTGATTTTTCAGATTTTTGGAAATTCTGACAGATTATTAGATTTCTTAACCAAACTGACGAATTTTTCGAAAATTATGCTTATGTTTTGTTGAAATGATTTAGCCTATCTAGTGTTTCGTTGCCAGTGTAGTCAGCAAATCTAGAACGAACTTTTTCTGTCATAAATAATAATAAAACCATAAATAGATACAAACTGTCAATAGGCACATTACCTTATAACCAATATACTTTATATAATTTCATAATTAATAAAAAATATGTTAAATACGAGTATAAATTCAATTCAAGAGTGTATAAAAAGTTAACTAAACAATTTTTCGCAAACATCATGTTCGCATTTTTGACAATTTAATTGTATGTAACAAGAATAGTTTTTTGGTTTAACATTTGTTTGTTAGAAGACAATAAAAACGTACTTAAATTAAACATAAAAGTTTGATTTTTTATCAGAATTAAAGCCAGTTTTTTATGTTGGCAGATTTTTCAGATTTTTTGACGAAATTTTCTAGATTTTCTGTAAAATTAATATGGCAACGCTGTACATACACTCTTTTGAAATGACTACATGTTATAAAATAATACTATAATTCCGGCCTAATTAGCTGTACCTAATTAAAAAGCTCAGACAAATCAACGCGAATAATTTGTAATGATCATCTTATGTTAAAATTAATTACCAAATTAAACAATTTTCACTTTCAATTTCTAATTTTAA
The DNA here is from genome assembly GCF_029603195.1 of Condylostylus longicornis. NCBI lineage: Eukaryota > Metazoa > Arthropoda > Insecta > Diptera > Dolichopodidae > Condylostylus > Condylostylus longicornis. The sequence continues at coordinate 11,754,461 of NW_026577973.1, read as the reverse complement.
GAATGCAGTCAAATATTACAAACTGAAGCTTTTAAATTAGAAATTCAAAAATTGAATTATTTTATAGAGTGTATTTTAGTTTTTTAAGCAGTTCCTTCGAATATTTACTGTGGGTAAAACACTGTTCCATTAATGAAACACAAAATTTTCGCAATGCAATGTTTTGTTATTCGATAAGAATTAATAAAATTTATCCGAATTGAATTTAGTATGATGTACATGAACTTGCGCCTACATATATCAATATTATAATAACTATTAAGCACCAAATAAGCAAAAATATAAAAATTTTTTCGAACCTTCCTTACGTTCTATCAAATGCTTTTTGTTTTAGATTTCTAGTTTGTAAATAAATTTGAAGACAATAACAAGCTATTCATTATTCCAATCCAGCAAAATTATGACTATTACATTTAATGCATTAGACAAAAAATTTAAATTTATCGATAATCTTAAAAAAAAATGTTGGAAATCACCTATAATTTTCATTTACTGCGAAAAATACCTCAATAATTTTGTATTTTCCAATAGAACTTCAAAGAGTCTTTCAAGAGAAAATCAAAATATTACAAATAAAAATATGAATCAAATCTTTCGATATTTAAAAAAATTCTAATACTTTTAAGAACTCAATGCACTTATGTGTAGAACTATTTTATTGTATACTCGAAAATTACCTAAACAAATGACATTTTAACTATAATATAAAAAACCGGATCTAGTTCAGGTACCACTATTTCGTCAAAAAAATTGAAATAAAATGTTAAAATTCGAAAAATCAGAATAATAAAGAAATAAAGAGTAATTAAGTAAGACCATAAAAAACCAAAATAACAAAAAATAAATAAAAGCAATCTAGTTCATCCAATTAAGCATCCAAATCTGAACAATAGCAATTCACATTATGGCATTTTTATTTACCCGAAAAAAGAACAAATATTCATTTTGTCCTTTTTATTATTTTATCTCCCTTCTTCTCAGTATTATCTACTCCCACCTAATATTTTGACTTTTCTAAATCTAAACAACCTCTGTTAAAATATTTTCCAAATATAAGCACGTGTATAAAAACATACATATATATGCAATATACATTTAATTTGTATCTGTGTGTATTAAGTAGAATTAAAAGGATAAAAATACCCAATTCTAAATTTTTATATAAAAAATACACATGTACACTAATATACTTTTGATTTCTATATAAAAATATTAAATATAAACACACATATATACAAATTTTGTAAACAAATAAAAAAAAAACAAAACAAACACATTTTTGTTGTTTGGTTTTTTTCTCTTCATAAAAGTGACCATTTATTGACTATATGTTCTTCTTCTTATATCGTTATTTTCCTATGTATCCTCTCTTGTTTTTCACAAAAACACAGGAAATTGTTGTTTCCTTTTTTTTGTTTTCTTCTAGTTCACATACATATGATCTTGTTTATTTTCAATATTATTTTCACAGGTATTGCTTAAATATCATCAGGATAAAACATTTAATGCGGACATGTAAAATACTATAAAAGAGAATGGAAAAAAAATAAATATAAACAATCAAAATGTAACAATAAACAATTATTATGAGACTTAGTGAAATTTTCACCTTAGTTATAAAAGAGTTCTTGGTGTTTATATGTAAATGATAATCCGGATAATTAAATTACATAAATTTGTAAACCTACCCTGGATTTGAGGTAATGCATCCAAATTTTATATTAAGCCTAAAAATATTTAATAATGACTATTGATAATAAGTGTATACTGAACCCGGTTGACTTGAAGAAAGACAAGTTTTCGAGAAATGATTGTAAAAGTAGGTGAGATTTTTTACATTAGAAACATTATGTAATTTCCATGTTCAGACTTTTTAAGTTTAAAATTATTCACTTTTTTTTAATATCGAAAATTATACTAGACAAAATACAGAAAGCCTTACTGAAACTTATGCAAAGTATTACCTTTCCTGTAGAGAAAAGTATGAATTTATTTTAAAATTCGATTTCGAATCGCGGTAAAATTATTTATTTGCTTTCCAACCCAACTTTGTGTGTTAATTTTTAATTATGACTTTTTTTAATTAAGAACTAAGCCGGAAATTGTTAGGAAATCAAAACACATAAATATTAGTTTTCTTTTTTTATTAAAATAATTAAAGCATTGACATTAAGCCTGGATGTAAATAAAAATTCAAATATTGCATATCTCTAGGGGTAAATTAGTAAGTTGATGCAACATCACCGCGAAAGTAAGTTTACCATATTACTCTTCTCGTTCCAAGCTTAAAAAATTGATTTTTAAAACTTTTATGTTCGCATATATACACCAAAACAACGAGTATCTAAAATAATTAATATTTAGAATTAATAAAAGTAATTATATTGAAAGTAATGGAACTTGTCATTCTCGAAAAATTAAATAATTAAACGGTTTTAATTTCCAGCAAAGCATACATTTTTACATAAACATTTACATAAATATAAGCCCTAAAATCATTATTCCTATCGCTTTCATTCTAAAATTACTCTTGAATAAGAGCCGTCACAACATTTATATCAAATCCTTATTTAATCACAAATAGAAATAATAACAGTTTCACTCTACTTACTTTAAGTATTTTTGATTAAAATCTATATTGAAATATAACAATTTATCATTTCGAATAAATTTCAAAACACCAGTGATATCAATGTCCTCATCTACTTGTACAAAAAAAATTGAAATGTGTTTCCCTCTTAATAATTTGTTATGTTGTTTATTTTTACCTCCACATAATAACAAGGATGATTTTATTGACTAATTCTATGGATGATGGCTAATTGTTATATAAATACATAAGTGTCCTATTTTCTATATAGATAAATAATATACGAATATAACAATATTCATATAGAATTTAGAAGCTAATGAAATTCTATATTCAACATTTAATTGAGTTCTACATTAATTACTTTAATAGAAAAACTTGTGACATCATTAACAATTTATACAAAAAAAAAGAAAATGGGGATATCAAAAGGATTATTTTGATTAGTATGTCGTTCGGTCATTATACTTGTTATCACCAATTTTTAAACTTCGTTTGTTTCACTGTTTTTCTTTTATTAAATTTTGAATCGTTCTACAAATTGAATAAATTAAATTCTATAAAATAAATGCTTAATAAGAATGAAAGTTACGTAACAAAAATAAGTCAAATAATTAAAAAAATGACCAAGGATTTTTTAATATTGATTGAATCAATGGGAACTAAGTTAATAATAGAAAAAATTTAATTGCGAAAGCAAAATTTTAGTTTTCTGGTAACTCTTCTTTTTTTATATTTCGTCGGTTAAGAAGCAGAAAGCATTAGGTCAGGAAACTGTGTTTTGAGTAAATTCAATTTGAAAAGATCGTAAAATTGTAAAACTAATCAATTAGTGCAATGGGATTGGTCTCTTTAATTTCTGGATTTATAAACTATATTCTGGATTTGCATGATTTTTTGCCACAACAAAGATTGTATTATTCTGATTTAATTCATCTATAAAATCCGAATTCTCAAAAAATGCACTTAATGATTTCTGCCTTTTAATCGACGAACATTTTAATATAATTCGATTCTTTTAGCAATATACGAGTGTCCAGGAATTGTATATAAAATTAACTTTGCGAGTACAGTGTTCCTTTAATTAGCTACTAATCCGACCTGTACGGCAAAATAACCGAACTTAGTAAATATTTTAATTTTTAAAATTTGGTCTTTTTGGTTAAGAATTTAACAAAATTATTGTTACATATTGTCTCGCATAATGTAACAAATAATTTCAGAGGTGATTCTTTGATCAATTTCCAAAAAAAAATCAATTTCTATTTGCATGAATGGGTGCAGTAAAGCATAGAATTAATAAATTTTTAGTTTAGTATGTATAATAAGGAATTTTTGTGAAATGTATGAAAAATGCATTTTTTGCATGATTGTTAGATACCGACAAAACTATGAGAGTACTCGCTCTCATTGTAGCACATCGAAAAAAAATAACAGAAATTAAAAAAAAAAAAAACAAAAAAAATAAAAAGCATAAATTCCAATTCTGAAGAGCTTTATATCAAAATTTTTGGCTCAGATCGAATTGCTTATTAGACCAAAAATACAAAACAATTAATTGCCTGTAAAACAAGCTCACGACTGTAACTCTGTATAGCATGATTTCAAAGTAATCAACATTTATTTATATACAGGAAAAATCTAGTATCTTTTTTTTCAATATTCTGTAGCTCGTAAACGTATATATTTGTATCCCATATTCTTGCAATTCTTTGATGGAAATTAATCAAAAAATCAATTCCCTCAATTATTTACTATCTTATGTGAAACACCTAGTATAAAAATAAAATTTTAATAAATGGCAACCGTATTGCAGCTTTAATTTTTTAATAACAATGTATGAAGTTTTCTATGTTTTCGAAGTCACTTGTTTTATTGGTTACGGCATACTCCCTTACATTTACTTGCGAGTAAAATATAAGGGAATATACCATAACTGAATTATCAGAGAACCTTATTTACGATTTTACGAGTATACTATTTTTAAAACTGGATAAGCATACCAAAAAATTCAAAACTCAAAAGTAAATTAATTAATAAAAAGTAATGTAATCATAAATGAAAATTCGAATTTCATTCAATTTATTAGTTGATCAACCAAAATAGATATTTAAAATAATATTTTCCAAAAAAATAAATTCTATTAATTAATTGGCATTACATTTTAAAATTATAATATTGTAAAAGTAAACATAATTAACTATACAAATTCAAATAGGCCTAATTATATTCTATTATTTGTAAACTTCATTTTGATTTTAGATTTAAAATTTATGAAATTTGATGTTATTCAAAATACTGTGACAGTAACAACTAAAAATATTCTTACTAAAAATCTACCCGAATTTTTAAAATTTAATGCACGAAAATTGAAAAGTAAATGTAAATTAATTAAGGCTATTTTTTATTTTTTTTTTTCGTGAATATTGAATAATTTGTGTAGGACATAATAAATTTTCGTTGATATTTATAATGCTATAAATTTAAAATTATTCACAGATCTTAGTATAGACATGACTCATATGATCATGCTAGTAGCAAAATGTAAAACCGAAGCCACAAAATTAATTTTCGAATTTTTCTAACCTTGAAATATTTAAATTCAACTACACAACCAACTAAGCATGAAAATTATTTTTTTAAATAATATATCAATAGCAATGTAGTAAAATATCTTATGGTTAACTTAATAATAAAATATTGTAATAATTTATTTTACTAATTAGTTTCTACAAATATCAAAAATGAATTTAGTTTTAGCCGGAAATTTGAGATTACATGTAATGTATATTAATAATTTTTTCATAAATAAAGAATTACGAAAATATCATGGTATAACAGATTTGATTAAACTATATACGCGGGGTTCTCATCAAATAATTACAATAAATCAATAAGTTTTTAAATCAGTTATGAATTTCAAATAATTCGAAATGAGATTTGAATTGAAATAATTAAAATTTTGAAAAACAAATTTTCCCATACCTAATTTTATCTTTACTATGTAACAAATTACAAACACAATTTTCCGAATCAAGTTAGTTGGTAACATGAAAATATCCGTCTTAATATGTAAAATTAATAAGAAATTTTATTACCAAATTTTTATATATGAAAAGGGTCTGTCGAGTCATAAAATAATATCCCAAATATTTGACTTAAATAACTTATAAAAAACTAATCGCCCTTCATAAATCAAAACTTAAGTATGTACTTAATTTTTTCACCTTTCTACTATATAAAATTTCGCAAATAATTCTAAATACCGCACGCTATAGCATGCTTTAAACATAATTAATAGCTCACAGTTAGAATTTTGTTTTTTTTTTCTATTTTTAGTTAAATTTAACGCTAATGTAAAAGTGCTTATGTAGCAATCAGTATACCTATGTATACGTACAGATGCCTTTTACAATACAATATTGATGTACTTACATAATAGTTTTGCAAAAATTAATTTACCTGAATTCGAAATAAATTATTTTGTATAGAACTCTTATAATAATTTTCAAATATGAACAAAATACCAGAGAAATTTAAGAGCTACATTTTGTTAATTCTAAATATGTAAGTGTTTTATATTGGACTCAACGTTTCCGCTTAATATTCCATAAGTTTTTGAAAATCATTACATCAAATGAAGCCATTTTAAAATAATTAATAAAAATTTCAAGATATTTTGCAAACAACTAAAATTGTGATACTTACTTATCAGAAAAGTTTTAAAGTTACAATAGTTTCTTAAATACATGAGCCACGTCCAATGTTTATTAAGTGTATGAGCCACGTCAAGTAACTGAAAGTTTTATAAATATAAAACTTCCCTCAATTTTCCGATAAGGTTTCGTTACATAAGGGTTTCTTTCCAATAAGATAAAATTGCATGACTTACTTGAAAGTAAACTCAAATATTTATATAAGTCATTCGACGAAAATCTGCTTGAAAATTTTAAAATTCAATCACACCTACAAATACATAGCATATAAGATTTTAAGCTGTTAAAATAAGAAACAATATTTTTCCAAATAATACCAATGTAGATAGTTATCCTTGAAAATAAAATTATAATTTTACTGTATGAAATTCTCTAATTTAAGGAAAAACTAAAAAAAGAATTCTATTCATACAAAACGTATACAAAATAATTATGTTTATCCTTTTTAATTTTTGCGTAATAAACATACAGACATACATATGTTGTTTCTGTGTAGAATACTGAATTACAAACCATATGCATCACGTATATAACATTTATAAGAGCATATGAGAATTAGTTATGTTTGTTCTAAATTTAATAGAAACAAATTCTCAGGGGAGCACTTATGTTATTTAATATACATACATACATTATATAAAATATCACACTTTCAATCGCTCTTCACATTCATCCTTCAATACAAAAATGTATTTTTCTTTTCATTTTTACGTCCCCTCCTCGTCCATTTGTTATTTTGTGTATTTTTCTCTTTCTCTTCACATAATTTTCCATATTCTATAATGTGTAGAACTTTGTTTTACTTAAAAAATATTAAACAACAGAACAGCAGAAAGAAGAAAAAAAAATAAACACAAAAATTCTAAAATCTCTCAAAATTCTTTATTCGAAGAAGTTTCAACAAGTCTTAATTACTCAGTAATTATCAGTGTTAACAGGCACAACTCGTTTATAACAAGGACTTTAATACTACTTTATTTTCAAGTTATTTAAATTTGATACTTTAATTATGTGAAATAATATTTCAATTTGCTAAAACACAAGAAGTCTAAAATTAAAAACAGAACAACAAAAAAAAAATTCACAATAAAAAAAATATGTATGTGTGTGTGTGTGTATTTTGAACAACAATGGAAAAATGAGAAAAGCAAAAAAAAATCATTTTTTTTTTTTAAACGGAAATGGAAAACATTTTTATTCCTTTATACACGTACAACATACAAACTGCTTATATAATATGGTGTATGGTTTGGTAACTGGCAAGTATGAAACAGAAAAAAAAAATTAAGTCTATTCTTTTGTTAATTTGTATTCATGTATACGTACATATGTATGTACATATTTATGTATGCTATGTATTTTTGTACAATGAAATTTATTTTATTTTTGTTTCAATAAAAAGAAAAATTTTCTCGTACATTTTTGGGCAATCTTGTACTTAGGCAATTTTAAATTTTATACAAATAAATTTTTTTCTTGATCAATGGTTGAGCTCACCATTACAGTTATACCATTTATCGCTAGGTTTTTGTCTTTATTAATACTAATTTCGAAAAGCTTACGATTTCGGATATATGAAAGTGCCGAAAATTGAATTTTTATTAATATCGAACCCCCTAACTCCAAAAGTTGGTCTTTTCTGTCATATATTCTCTTTAAACGAAATAAATTATTCCCTACAACCTGCCGAAATTTTAGACTTCTATAGCTTATAGTCCAAGAGAAAAATTATATCAAGCATATGCAAAAGAAACACGTTGAACATTTTGTCATTTGAGTGTAAAGCTTTTTCACTTTGCGGTAGAAGAAGTACTCGTATATCACTACTTCTCTACGTTTACGGAATTTAAAAAAAGTTTTTTGTTTCGCCGGAATTAATTTCTTTACAGAATAGATTGCAGCCGCAAATTCTGTCTGGTACACTATTACGTATACATAAAAACATACAAATTTATTAAATGTATTAAATTTGAAAATTAAATATTTTTTTTGAATTAAATGTACAAATCAAATTTAATTTTTTTTTAAATTTCCTTCGAACTTAAAACTTCGAAATACTTTAAATTTTTATCTTTAATAACATACTAAGATTGCTGTATTTAAATTAAACTCTCAAGAATACTTTCTGTTACCAACTTTTCCTTTAAATTGAAATCTACATGCTGCATTGTATTAACATTGGCTACACAAAATTTCGTGGAATTTTTTATGAACTTATACATATATTTTGAAAGCAAGAACTCAAAAAAATTACAAAAAACAACGATTCAATCACAAATTTCTTTAGTACGTAGTTAAAAACTAACCCCATTCTGAAAAACTTTATTATAGAAAAAAATTTAAAAAATAGTTTACGGCAGATCTATACGAGAATAGATACTTGAATTCACTAGCAATTAAACTTTTAATGTATACTTGCAAAATCCTCTCCAAAATTAAAATTTTTAAATTATTTAGAAATAATTTAAATTCACTAGCTAATATCGCAAAGAATAGTTTAAAAATTGTAATTTCTCCTCGAGATTACCCCAATATTCAGAATGAAAAGCAACTTTTTCTTCCATTTAAAGTTTAAAACTAATGATAAACCTTAAAAAAACAAAAAAAAACATACTGTTAAGAAAGGTAAGAATTAATTTATAATTCTATGTATATACATACATAGCCATATGTATAAATAAATTGGTAGATATAAAATAAAATTGTTATACTTAGTGTTGAAATATGTTTGTATGTGAATATTTAATTTTTTCTTTCTTCTTCTTTTTTTTTTGCAAAAGTGAATAAAATGAGATAAATAAATTTTACGTAACAATACCTTTTATTACCTTCAAAGTGAAAAATGTTCATACATATAAAAGCACCATAATACATACGTATACGTATGTACCTGAAGAACAGAAATTCGTACAAACACGCTAGTGAATATTAACAATATAATATTATATACAAACATTAAAACAAAAATAATTATGAAAAGAAATTGTAATAAATGAGAGTTAAGGTTTTACAAGAAAATTTTAGGGTTTGGCAGTGATTTCATTGTTTTGTTGCCGTTTCTTCACTTGCAAAAACAAAAGGCTTACTAAAAAAATTAACATTTCTTCTGAAATGAAAGAAAGCTTAATATGGAAAAATAAAGATAATTGAAAACATTTTATTTAAATAAATAAGCACGTATTTTGTTTTTAAATTTAAAAATAAGTTATAATTATCTTAATTATTTTCATATGCAACAATTTTTCAAGATTAAAATATAATTTTAATGTTATATAATAAGAAATTAATGTTAAGAGTTTATTTATGTTTACGGGATTCTTAATTGTTCTTAAAAAATATCGTTATAACCTCAGTTACAACATTTTAATTCCAGAGAATTTTATACTATATTAAAACCAAAATAACTTAACAGATCTGCTATCAATAATTGATCCCTGAAATTATTTTTTCTCTAATATACATTTCTGAAGTCTTATTAAAAAAGGCAAATATCAAAATCAGGGAACTAAAATTTTAATGTTACGAAGTAATTTTAGAAATGTTTTGTTTGTCATGTAATTACGAAGAATGTCACAAGGTCAATTGAAATTGTAGTCATAAGCTCGCTACATTTAATATGTTTCAAGTCAGCATAATACCACAATACAATAGATATACATAATGCCACTACAGAATAAAAAATTATTCAATATAGAAGGAGAAAAATTGCTAATTTTGTAAGTTTCTCATTGAAATTCCATTCCAAAGAATCAAATTATAAAGTCTTCGCAGTTTTTATAGTCTGTTTCATTCTATTAAATTCAAATGACTTACTATGAAGTTTCTTATGTTATTGAAAATAGTTATGAAAAAATATTTCCACAAATGAAGTTAAAAACTGTTGCCTATAATAAATTATTCAAAAATTTTTTAAATTTTCATGTTAGAAATTTATTATTAAATTCATGTTAGAATTTTATTATTAATAGGAAATTAAGATTTCACCCCATGTAATTTTCTTCAACGTCATAATAACATTCACAAACATATTTTAAAAAAATTATTTGTTTTATTTATATCAAAAAAAAAGTGTTAAAATTTTAAGTCTAAACCTTTTGTTTATATGAAGATAAAATGACCTAACCCTCACTCTTAAAATTTTTGCTTTTTTGTTAGAAATTTATATAAAATTAGATCCCAAACTTAATTTAAATGACAAAAAGTCAAACATTTCGTATATTCCGTTATTTTTTTTGCCTAAACCTTGTACATTTCTTACCCACATATTGCAGCAAAAACTTAAGCAGAGATGGTTAGGCCATCTTGCTTCTTAGTCACTCACGCGCATACTTACTCTTTTTATACAGAATAAATAAACGTATAGTGATATTTTGTGATTCATCAAAGGTTCATCAGAAAATAATACATAACCTTTAATGTATATATATACATACCTACATACCTAATTGAAAAATGAAGTTCTAAATTTTTGCTAGTTTATTCACGGGTATATTAAGTAATTATTGTACTCTTTGTTAGAATTTTTTGCAATCAAAGCATATTTGAAAAATTCTGAATACTTTATTAAACTCAATTATTTGCTTTGTAAATATTTTAAAATTTTTGCTTTGTATTTTTTATTATTAAACTAAACGAGAAAAATAGAGTTCACCTTGTCAACTCTGTGATATCCGTACGAATTTGTTATCCTATGTACGAATAAATAAGCCATAACTAACTATGGCACAGACAATGACTTTAAGTTGCCATATTGCCATATTAATTTATGCAAAATTTCACTACTGCGTTTTTCAAAATACTGTGTGTGCCAAACTACTATTGAAGTTGTACGGCAGCTACCAGAAAGAGCCAAGAAATTTTAACGAATTTTATCAAGCACATCGGCCCTACTAATATATTCGCTTGTGTAAAATATCAATATTACAGCTTTTATAGTTTCAGTGATATAGTCACATAACTTTTGAAGTTGTATGACAGGTACCAGAAGGAGCCAAGTAATTTCAACGAATTTTATGAGACACATTGGCCCTACTAATATATTCGTTTGTGTGAAACTTCAATACCACAGCTTTTATAGTTTCTGAGATATTGCTAAATAAATTTTGAAGTTGTATAGCAGCTATCCGAACCAGTACCCCGATCATGTCCAATTTAAATAGGGCTCAGGCACTTACTACAATAAATCATTTGTGAAAATTTGGTGAACTTAGCTCAATTAGTTTTTGAGTTATCGTTGGGACGGACGGACTGACGGACAGACAAAGCTAAATCAATTCAGAATTCGACGCTGATCAAAAAAATACACTTGAGTCTATACCTAACACCGTTATTTCTCAGCGTTACAAACGGTAAGGCAAATTTAGTATACCCTTCGAACATACGTTCGTACGGGTATAAAAGTTGTAAAAATATTTGAAACGAGAAAATGTAGAGTTGAATATTTGAACTCTGTGGTACCAGTGCGAATGTTTTCTATAGCTCCTCGTAATACCATTGTTAAATGTTAACTATTTTAATAAATTGGTTCTAGTGAAAATTATGCTCTATAATCTTTGAAATTTTTGAGGCATAAGTAAATTATTTGTAGAGTTTTTGCAGGTTTTGCATTGAGAGTTTTGATTTTGAGAGTAATATTGCAAATTTTTCTAACCAGACAACAACAAACTACTTTTGACGAATTATTTGGCCTATTATACTTTTTCCTTTACAATTTCTATATATTATATGGCAAATTATTTTGGAAGTTGAACGGCATCTCCTTGAACCAAAACTTCAACCGGACCCAATATTAAAAAAAATTTGTATCACGACTTTTGCAAACAATTTGTAAAATTTGCTAGTTTTTTAAATTATCGCTGAGATGAACAAAGAGAACAGACATACAAACATACCCAAATCGACTTAAAATGTTGATCTAAAACTTATCTCACTTCCATGGTGATAAAAAAAATTTTCTTACATCTACATCTCATACTCATATATTTTCTTAGCGTAACAATCGGATTGAAGAATTTATAACAAACTTCAAACATTCATTCTATACGCAAGAACTAATTTTATTGTTATATTATGTATATGTTTTACACATAAATAAACATAATTTATATATCGACGAACGCGAATTCCAACTTTGTTATTGTAAATCAAAATATAAAATAAAATTTATAACAGATTTCAATAAAAAAAATTAAAATTATAAAAATAAAACTAATATTAACAATTAAATTGTATATAATTTTTGTCAATATGTCAATCCTACACTACCTTAAACATGTAAGAAATAATATAAACAGTTTTCATCAATTTCGTAAAATTGTATACAAAGAGATAATTAAATTTTTGCAATCTAAAAAATTACGATTTCAATATTCCCACACGTTTCTGTCAGCTTAAGTTCTTCAATAAATTTAAAAGAAATTCCAGAAATCTTAAATTTATAATTTATTTCATAAATTATAAATTTAAACTAAATATGCAATCTGAATTTTATTAAAATCAAAGAACCAACGTAAACTGTACAAGTCTGTAATACGTATAAATCTGTGTTAAAGCCTTAAAAAAAGATGTGGGCAAAAATTTAATTGACTACATTTTATTCATTAGTAAATTCTTAAAAAAATTTTTTCATATTATACCAATTAGCTTTATGGCAAATTTCTCATATAGTTTTAATTGAATTTGGACGAACATAACATATGTGTTATAAAAATTTTCCACAAAAACCAACCGGTGCAAGGAGTAAAGATTAATTTATTGTGAATAGCTTGTAAAAACATTTTTCTGCCAGATACTGCACATTATTGTGTTTGGTTTGCCTTAACATTTAGATCAAATACAATATAAATACTTATGTATACCACTTTTTATCCGAAAAGCAAATTAATTTTGTAATTCATTTACGGAAAGAGTAGTTATGTACACAAATTTATACGTATACATACATACGTCATTTAGAATAATGTCTCTGGCGATCTACAATAAGGCTTAATATTTTGATGGAAGGAAAGATTGTTTTGATATAACCTTGTTAATTCTTAAATAACTTTATTTCATATACCTATGTATGAGAAAAACTTGGATACTAGGTACCTTACCATATGAAGACATATTACACTCTCTACACAAAAATAATACGTCTGCATAATGTAACATCCTACATAAGGTTATATAAGATCTAACTTGAAAGATTTTAACAAAAATTATAAACTTATAAATACAGAAAATTTAATTATAATTTCATGTTATCAACTTATAAAGTAAGGTAGCTTTAGTAAAAATAAAAATTTATAAAGAATTATGATTCCAAAATTCTTTTCTAATAGGTTTAACTTTATAATTTGACTCGTTTTAACATGCCTACTCATAGAGAGATTGCATCCATTTTCTACTCGTATTACAAAATTTGATTTCTAAGGATGTTTTAATGCAAAAAAGCTATATCCTTGTATAAATATAGTACAGTAACAAGAGTATTAATTTAAGTTAGTAATTAAAATATAATTTCTTAATCTTATTACTATTGAGCTAAAAATAATTTATGTAATTCAATTATTTATGAGATAACTAGATGCTGAATTTATAAATAATTTCATATTTAATACAAAGTAAGGATACCATCAGTAAAACATGCATTTAAATATGACAAAATTAATTTGGATTATAGGAAAATTAAAATTTTAATGAAAAATAAAATTAGAATATTAAAAAAATTATTTTCTTATTAAAATTTTCTTTCAATTAGCAAAATTCATGTAGCTATCTTTTGATGGTAATATTAATAAATCTTAGTGTAATGAAATGATAGCAGTAACTATGATAATTTTAATGAAATAGAGTCCTCAAAATTTTCTAATACATAAAATTTTTCTGTCACTGCAAATAAGTAACAATAATTGAAAATTTTCATTAATAAATTTCTTAAGAAATAAGGAAGTAACTTGAGTCAAATAGAGATTCTGTTGAACTAAAATAATTACATTTTTAATTATTACCAAGTCGAGTTATTAAATATACCATAAAATTAATAATTCGAAAATTAATACTAAATTTAATAATTTCAAACTGTTAATATCATCAGTCTGTAATTAGTCACTTTTTTATTCAACATATGGGAGAAAATTTAATGAACATCACAATATTATTATACAAAGTAAATTGCAAATTAGAAAATTTCTTTTCGTTTTATAAATCACGCTTTGAAGGCTAAATAATTCTACCGAAAATGACTACTTTTTCTCTTACATCGACTCTTCTAAATCCTTTTGTATTTGCTGAGAACAAACATTTTTTAGAAAGTAAAAAAATCCATGCTGAACCAATCACATCCACTAGAATTTAAGCTGCCACTGAGACCTTTTCAATCACCCTTATCCCAGCATGATAGATCATTTGTGAACTGCGTTCTAACTATGGTTTAAAAATTTTGATGACAAGAAAAAAAAAACATCAACAAAATTCAAGTGAACATAATATTAAAGGGTATATAAAAAAAATTGAAATTTTTAATTCAAAGTTGATAAAAAAATTACTGATACAAAAATTAAATTATTTCAAAATCAATAAATTTACCCTACTGGAAATAACTAATTGAGTATTGTACAGTATCAATGTGAGGAGCAAATCATCGGCAATTTCTTCATACCTCTGTAGCTCAGTTTGTAGTGTCCGCTTAGAAAATGGCAGGTCACTAATTCGAGTCCAGATTGAGGAGAAAAATTTTTTAATAAAATTTTTCTGCCTTTGATTACGTCATTCATATTCTTATATAAGAATCAATAAAAAAAAAGATAAAACTACACACTGATTAATTAAACATCAATTACCAACACCTTATGAATTTAATAAAAACCATAAATTTTTACTCAAAAAATCAAATTTTAATCAAAAAAGCTATCAATGCAATTATTAAATTTATTTGTGAGAAAGTTTCCTATAACTAATTTTTCTATTAGCCCTTTTGAGAATATTCTTCATTTGATTTCAACACAATCATGATAAACACAATCTAAACATAAATTTAAGGTTTAATGAAAATATAAAAATTATCATTAAAGTTCTTATCCCATTTTTAAATTTATTTCTTTTTTTTTCATAAATAGCAACAACTTTAATTTTTACTTTATCCCATTTTCATTATAACATTAAAGGAAAAATTATAATATTTTTTTTTCTATCATATTTTTTTAAAATTGCATTATAGCATTTTAATCCCAATAGAAATTTGTGTTCTCATAATGGAATTCCTATAATTTGCAAAATATTTCAATAAGGATAACTATTACAGAAAATATTAAAATTTCAATATATATAATTATATATATACAATACATATATGCAGAATATTGTATATGGATAATAAATTTAATAATATTTTATTATACACATATTATATCTAATATTATTGCATTTATATTTTGAAATTCATAAGTGGGTGTGTGTAGACGTACACATATTTCCAATATACCATATATATACACATACATATATAATAATAATTTAAATATTAATATCAATGTTAGATGCAGATCAATGTCCTACTTTCAAAATTGTATTGATTTATTGAAAATCTTTAATCTAATATTGTTATACATATATGTAAATTAGTTTCTTATACATAATACGAGTATGTATATATCCATGTATATAGGGTATATATACGAATATTAAGTAATTTTATAAAATATTTTTGTAAATAATTTTAAAAATTCAAATAATTTTGTCTTTAAAATTTATTTCATTGACAAAAAATTCAGAAAAACTAAAATTTTATTATGGTCTTTGAGATGATAAATTTTTTGTTTTCTTTACAACACTCTTTTTTGTTTTCCAAAAACTTTGTAATAAACTTTTGATTTGCAGTTTTGGTTTAATAATTTTTATTTATGAAAAGAAATTAAATTTTATTATTATTGTATGTAAAATCAAAATTATATTGAAATTATATTATTGGTTTCAAAAATCAAATACATATACAGAAATTTATATACAAAATATAGCAAGGAATAAAGTTAAAGGATAAAATTATTACATTGTGTTATTTACAAGAATTTTTCATTAAAATTTTTTAACATATTATTAACATTCACACTATATATATGATAAAGGAATTTATTTACGAGTGTAATTAATAAATGCATATATATATATAAATATATATATACAAAATATGTGTATCTATAGATTCTTTCATTTTAAATTGTAAAGTAGTTTCTATTGAAATATTGATTAAAATTTTTTTTAAATTTTTAAATTTAAAGGTTTTAAATTGCTTGAAATTGAAGAGTTCATATGGTTGTGTACGTCTTTATAATTTTTTGTATTTTCAATATTTTAAACATAATTTGAGTTAAATTTCCATTTAAAATATATTCCAACAATTAAAATATATTAAATAATGTGCATATTTTTCATATTTGAATATTAAAAAAAACATTCATGTAAACATACAAACGAACGCATGTCTCCAATTACAAATATACATTTAATAAGTACACAATTTCTGTGTTATTGATGCTATTACAGCAAATGACTAAAATAAAATACTATCAACATTTTTAATACATGACATGTGGTTCATATTATGCTTAAACCCTTTTAAAATTGATGATCGAAATAATATTCTAATTCTGTCTGTTCTGTCAATTGTTTATTATTTTAAAAACGAAAATGATCTTCTGATTCTTTTATCAAAATAAACATTTAGCCCATCCATTGCATTTCTTCTTATTCTTGCCTAAAATTAAAACTTTGTTTCGACATATACTCGTATATTTGAAAAAATCAAATTAAATAGTTCTAATTCCTATAATTTAACAAATTATAACATTTTACCTTAAAACTTACCATAGAAACTAGTATATTAAACCAATGAGCCAATGATTGAATAAACAAACAATTTTGTAATCTTGCAATTGATTCTTTCACGAAAACTTGCACGATAATTAATTGTCCATATAGGAAATACACAGATAGAAATTTTCTCACAAGATTCCCAATTTGAACATAAGTTTTTCGTGCCCAATTGAACAGTAAGTTTTTTTTATTCGTAATTTTCACAGTTGACTGGAAGAAATTAAATTCAAGAACAATTTGCGTTTAGCTCCCTACCAATGGGCACGAGTATAGAAAATGAATTACCATCCCCTCCTCCTCAATATAATTTTATTGATAAAACTTATTATGAGTCTTTTTGTGAATGCATTACACTACATCTAGTATGCATGTATATATAAAATGGAGCGATTTTATTATTTATAAACTAATTAGAAAACGATTTTAGTTACAAATAATTAAAATTTAGCTCAAAATTCAAAGAAATTTTAATTTAAAAAATTGTTTGTTCTGTGGAATCAAATGGAACTTTAATTATTACATTCCTCAAGTTCAATTATAAAATATTTTATTAAATAGAATGCCATTTTCATTCTTATTCTACATATTTTAGAAATTCGCAATATTATTTCTTTTAATTATTGTTTAATTGCCATACGAAATTAAACAATAGCGTATATTATTAAAATTTTTCAAAAATTTTCATTAAAAAACCATTTGAATGCTTAAATATTTTACTTTTAATGAAAATTAGATTTGAACTCATTTAATAACTTTCTTAAATTTGCATATATATTCAACATTCTTTTCGATTTTCATATTTTACTTTCTCTTCTTTAATAATTTTATAGAAGAATAATTGCTTTATTCCCTATAGAACAACAAATAATATTTTTTCATATTACCATACAAGTACATACGCCTAAAGTATATGCAATATTTTAGTATTAGATAAAAAACAAATTTCATTAAAAATTTAAATTTTTTTTGGTATCTTCAGTCATTTGTCAATTAAAAGAGATAAGATTCTCAATTAAACTTGGTATATAGATTAATTAACTTAATAAAAATTATTAAAATAAAAATCTTCTAGCTTGTGTACATTTTGACTACCTTTCAATGACGTGTATTCACATACATATGTACATAACCATTAAATATTAATTAGATTTTTCTCACCCGTATTCAATTGATTTTATCGTTCTTCGAATATCACATTTTTTATTTATTATCACGTTTAGCTTCGATACACAATAATATAATTAAATATGCTTATACTATATTATCTATATTATAACACACAAGCACATTACAATGTATGTAATTAAATAGAAGTACAGGAAATATTACAAAAAGTGATACGAGTAGTATATTTGTTAAAACCTTTAATAAATATCCTTTATTATCCCAATTTTCAAAAAACAAAAAAAATTAAAAACACAAAATCCTATTAATAAATTTTCAAATAATTATTAAGCAATTAATTAAAAATTATAAAACTATACTCAATAAATAAATCATTATCAAATTAACTTCTTTTAACATAAAAAAAAACAAAAACCAAAAACATAATAGTTAAGTTGTACAATTAATCATTTGACCACATTACAGATTGTTGCTGTTTTTTTTCTCGACTGCAAAACAAAATAACTAACCTGATAAAAAAATTAAAAAAACTTTTTCCTCAACTATTTTAAAACACTTATATATCAAACACTAATATACCGATATAGTAATTGTATTGTAAAAAAAAAAAACAAAACAATTAATGTCATTTAGTGTGAATTTACATCGGAAAATTCTTTACCAATGGAATATTGTGCAAGTATAATTAATCATAAAAATTTTTTGTTTTATGCAACGACCTACCATAGCAACATAAATGCAACAATTTTGTTATTACGTTTTTTTTTGTTATTATTATTATTTCTCAATTAACATTACAACTACTTACATAATATTATTTTGAATCATAAGTTATGTAAAAAGTTACAGTATTATTATTCCACAAAAAATTATTACAGTTTTAGTTCTTACTGTTATATACTCTCTTACAATATTTTCTCAGTAATTCACCACACTTATAAGTATTGCATTTTTATTATATTGTTATACTATACAGGAAAATATCTGTTATTCTCAATTCAACGATTATGAAAAAAATGTTAAATTTATTTCGTAATCAAACAAATTTCTCTCATTTTCTCTTAAACATAATTCTAAAGCAAAGCCATGTGCATACGATGTAAAAAGAGTATAAATAAAAAATATAACAGAAATAATCGAAACTTTCATATAAAGAATTTCTGTTAAATAATTTTATTAAAATTATTATTATGTATAACAGTATTATTTTCTTTGTCATCTAAATTGTTATATGTAAAAAATTTTTTTGGACAGGCGCATTTTTAACAATAACGTAATTTGTGCGAAAAAGAGGAAAAAATTCTAACATATTCGTAGAAAAGAATCTCAAGTGGTTGTTGATTTCAGCATTTTCACGAAGTAAGAACATTTTGTTGAAAACTTATCCTTGATTCTAACGAAAAATTAAAAAAAAAAATAACAATAACACAAAACCAAACATTGTACAAAAAAAAAGACAAGAAAAATAATTTCAAAAAAAATTTTTGTAAAAATTTTCGGTTTCTACGAATCCCGCTAAAAATTATTTTTTAGTTATTCAAAATCTTTCGGACCGGATGGTTTTATTTTATTTTAATTTTTTTTTTTTTTGTTTACAAAAAATACTCGTAAAAACCAATAAACGTTACGAAATATTTACGTATTTTATGTATGAAAAAAATTAAAAAGAAACTTTTGAAAAAAAAAACTCGCATAAACTACAAGTATGGCAATAATGTGAAATTTAATAAAAACTCAAATCAACACCATAATAAATGAAATTGCTTTTGTTTTTTTAAAAATCATACTAAATTTATAATACACAGTTTATTCATCCCTGTTTATTCTAACTTTATTGTTCATTACAATGCCCTAATTTATTAAAATTAAAGTAAATAAAGTAAAAATGAGAACATTTTTTTTTCCTCTATATATTTTGTTTATTCATATAATAACATTATTTAATTTAATTTTGGAAACAGTAAATATACGTTATAGAGTATAATAATATAAGATGAATATATGAAATAAAATCCAAATACCATAAATAAAATGAAATGAAATAATTCAAGGACGACAGGTATATTGAATTATTTAATAGTCAAAAATTTTACTTATTATCAAAAGAACAAAGGTCAAAAGTAAATAATATGAGAATTTTCGAAAGAAGAGAATAAAAGAAAACTGAAAATAGTAAACAATATTTTTAATAACATAATAATATATACACACGTTGATATGTACATAATATATAAATAATTTGAAAGATCGCTTTACAAATATCAATATGCTCGCATTATATTATAATCCTTAAAATAAAAATAGTTATATGTATATGATATAATAATATTAATGGTTTATTTATATACTATGATGGCTATCAATAATTCAGCATTACTGGCATTTATATACATGGGTATACATATAGCTATTTTCACAACAATTTTTTATGAAAGATGATATTATATGAAATCAATAATTAATGTAAAATTAATTTGGTACCTCCTTTTTCTTTATATATAAATACGAAACTTTTTGTTATCTTATTATATACATATATAAACATTTATTGATAAAATTAAATTTTTATAAATTAAAGACTATTTTAAGGTCATACACTTTATTTTATATAACATTATAAATTTAAAAATTGTGTTTCCGAATATTAAGGTATATAAGATAAATATTTTATTTTATCCAAATCCCATATTATTTATTTAAGATTTAAACTTATTACATTTACATGTACTAATATGTATGCCGTTTTATATTTTTTCTATTAAGAAATTATTGTTATTAAATCTAAGAACATAAATTTTTAAAATTCATAATACTTTATTAGGTAAAATTTGACTAATAGTATAGGGTTTATGAGACCAGTTTCTAACCGAAAGATCCCGAGCTTGGGCAAGCCACTATCAAATTATACTAAATATTACAAAGCCTAATATACAATACTACAGCAGTAGTCAATATTAAAGCATAAGTCAGTAAAGTAATACGCTGACCACCGCTATTTAATTAATTGGCTTGTGAATTTGCAACTTGAAGCTTGCGAATTTGTAGAGCGTATTTAAGAATGTTGATCTAACTTAATGGAAATTTCTTCATGCAACTGCAGAACAGATGGATGACGTAATCAAAGGAACGAGTTAAAGGCAGAAAAATTTATTAAAAAATTTTTCTCCTCGAACTGGACTCGAACCAGTGACCTACCGCTTTCTAGGCGGACGTTCTACCAACTGAGCTACAGTTGATCTTGTTATTTTTAATAATACTTTTATTGATTATTTAACAAAATCCAGCGATTATGATAAAGTAAAATTGAAATAACAATTTTTATCTGCAATTTGGAAAAATTGCACAAATGTCTTGATGACTTCAATAATTTTTATTAAATGCAAATGGCAATACCTGTTTTAATATACCTGTATTAATACCTTTTAAAAATCATCAAGAGACAAAAATAGGCGGATTCGAATTGTCGTCAAACCCATGCCCCAATAGCAGGAGACTATAACCCAACCATAACCGCACCTGGATGGTCTTAATTTTCTAAAACTAGTCAGACTGAATTAACCATTAGTTGTACGAAGGACTTGGTTATGAAAAGTTTGTGTTTATTTTATATGTTTTTATGCTAGGCACAATCCCATATTTGTTTATCAGATGCTTATATGCGCTTTATAATTTTGTTATGTTTGTATGTTGCCAATTTAGACCTATGGCATAGGAGCCAATAGCTTCCTCTATATTTCTTTTCTACTTGACATATTCTTTCGATCTGAGCTTGACGTTCAAAGTCATAATTCCAATATAAGTATTTTTTTACGTTTTGGATTGATACTCTAGCACCATTCAAATTTAATTGAGGTTGGTTTACTAAATTTTTGTTTGTGAAATTTACACATACATAGAGGTTTACTTTCAATAAGTTTTATTTTGCATTTTACTTGTATTATTACTTACTTCCTCTAATGTTTTGTCGATCCTACCACCGACAATACTGTGACGTCGACAAATGTATAGCCACAATTACATTCTCCAATTCTGTCAAATCGATTTTGTAAAGTAGGTGCATTGTTCTTTCATTAAACTATAATTACTTCATCAAACAATAATTTGAAACAATTGACTTCGTTCAAATTTCCATCTAAGTGGTTTTAAAACTATTCTAATATTGAACTCCTGGAAGAACAGCAGAAATAAAGTTTAGTAAAAGTTCTTTACCTAGACATTATAATTTCCTACTTACAATTTAATGCATAAACTTTAGGTCTATACTTCTGATTAAATATAAACTTAATTCAATTATTAAAATTATTATTTTCGATTTTTCTTTAATTTAATCTCACTTTAATATTTAATACAAGCATCAGAATTTATTAAAATTGAAATCCGGAAAAATCAATATCTGAATATACATACTTGGTTTTTTTTTGTTTAAATTTAAAATTATTTCACCTGAAAGTTAAATTTTCCACAAAAATACAAACATAATTTCTAAATATTACCATACATGTATATACACCATTTATAACATAATTTTTTAATAATGTGTTTGTATATCACTGCAGCTATTAAAAACAAAAATATTCACTTTCACTTTATATAAACACATACATTCTACTGAAACAAAAACAACAAAGAAAATTGTTTTAATTGTAACCATCATATCAATATTTATTTTAAAAGACAGTTTAGAAAATTTAAAAACCGCAACTACCTATATATGGGTAATATTTACACTACACTACACTTTATATATACGAGTACTATATAATAACATTAACGCGATTACAAACATTAGTATATTTGAAATTATACTGTCGCAAAATAAGAAAACAGAACAGAAAAATAACCCCCGGGTTCTTCAAATCGTAAAAAAATTAAAAGAACCAAATAAGCGGTTACACATACAGGGTGAATCGCATAAGATGACAAATAATATCAGTCATGAAAGAAAAGGTAACCAGATTTTTCCTGAATATGAATAAATGCTTATAACTTCGGTATCCTTTTTATCTTCCCCATACGATTTTTGCTGAAAATTGAAAAATTATAATCAACTTTAACGGTAAACTACACTCATATACAATATTAAACGTCAATCAAACAAAACGTGAAACCTAAAAATTTGAAAGAGCCGAATCAATTCGTTGTTGTACATAGTCACAACTTTCATTTAAATATAGAACGTAACTGGTAACATTAACACATAGTTTTTCAATATCATCCAATTTAATTTATTCTAATAATTTCCGTAATCATAGGAAATCATAGTGACTGACTTTGTCGATTAATCATTTGTTGTCAACTAAACATTGGTCGCAATTAATTCTAATTAACTTAAAGTGTTTTTAGCCGGAATCACCAATTACTCAAACTCCACATTGTTTTCAAAAACTAAAGTCGATGCCGGACAATATCAACAAAATATTTCTAAATTATCTAATGATAAAAAAAAATTATCTAATGACATGAAAACGTAGAGGGCTGATGGCCAATTGATAGTTCCAAGTTGCAATATTCATTACTTTCTGAGCATATTCTTTAATATATTATATTACTTATACAATGCAAAAAGTTAAATATGATTGTGGTCAGACAAAATATTATTTTCAAAGCAACTTTTTTATTTAACAAACCTCAAATATTTGTTCCTTTATATCTTAAGATTCAAGCGTTAATCTCCATGATGATCATTCTTACCACGCCTAATAAAACTAAGTTAAATTTGAAGTTGATAATTAGTAAAACGAGTCAAGTGTACAAACTGTACTAAATATTATCCCTTGTATATATATATATATATGTAAATGATAATATATAATAACAGTTGTATATAAATACACGTGTAGAAACAAAAACTTTTCAAATTTATTTTTATTAATTCAAAAACAAAAAATTGTAATAATAATAATTAAAATCTCTTAATTTTCACGATTATTCCATCCATTTATGAGATTTATAAAATTATATGAAGTTTTACGAATACCAATATAACAGTAACAACATAATTTCATTAGCAAACACACTTTCAATTACAATGTACAAATATATTATATTTGAATCTTATATGAATTTCATTTCATCTTATTTCATCAATTTTAAAATCTTTTATTAACCATGTAATACACTTACAGAAAATTATAGATATACAACAATTATTATAATACACAAACATATAACATCAAGTATAATCGAGGAAACTTTATATTAGTCATATGCAGACTCAAAATATACACTTAATCTGTTTAATCTATGTGAATTAGATTTTATATTCGACTTGATGTTTTCACAATATGACATACTTAACAACGTAATTGCTATTGTAATTGTTTTTGGAATTTGTTACTAATTTTAGTTATTTTTAAAAATGGTAAAAATCATAAATATCTACATATTTGTTAAAATAACAAAGTTATTTGCATATTGAAGAAAATTCAATATCATGGTGGGGAAAAAAGGTATATCGGTGGAGTAGAATTGTTATCAAGAGAATAAACCATAATGGAACAAAAACAAATTGAATACAAGAGAAATAATTTTATTTTTAGCACTTTTCCAAAAAAAAAAAAATTAAAAAAAAGTGCTTATTAATTTCACTCTGTCTGTCCGTTTGTCTGGTTACAAAACTTCTACACCTTTGAAGATACAAAGGGTAAATTTCATACATGAATTCTTCCCCCTCTAAAAGTTATAGCCCCTCAAAGCACTAAAAATGCCATTTTTGACTATTTTTTTATAACTAAACCTTTTACAGCGGCATAGGTTTGATGACCATTAAAAAAACGAAATGGCCCTTAAAATTAACCATTATCTAAAATCCGTTCTTTTTTCAAATTTTTGATATCGCTTCTCTTCTAGACGATCTTCTCTTCTAGCATAGGAGTTTGAAATTTTTAATGTTGAAGTTTTAGGTACTAATAAAAAGTTTATTTTAATAGAAAAAAATTTTTTTGTAACTCAATGCCCTCTCAAGTTATCGCCCCCCGAAATTGAATTTTCGGCATCTTGTATTTCTGAAACTTCAAGCTTTTACAAATCCCTATAATTTCAGAACCCTGACGTTAAATGTCATACTTTAAAAAAATTATTTAATTATTTTTCTTAACAAGTGAGCTTAACCAATTCAGCTAGTAATATATTAATAACTTTTTAAATTTTTTTTCCCTCATCCTAAATATATGCAATATTTTTATATATTATTTGGTATATTATAACAAATTATAACTAATTGAAATAATGTGCCTAATAGATTTCTTTTACAACCAGTATTGAAGGAAACGCCGCTTCCTTACAAAGCATTGGTTTGGCCCAACTTTATTTATAATTATATTAAAAAATAATTTCATGTGTAAAACTTTAAAATTTTACATAATTTTAAAGTACCAAAAAACTACTATCATTATTTTATATAGTAATATAAATAAGACAAACTTCAAGCTTTAAGAGCGTTATTTTAATGACTCAATAAAATCAAACAAGTACCTATACCCCAAAAAAACAGAATCCATTAAAAACAAAAGAACAAAAATTATATTGGGTTAACTGAATCCTTTTTCCTATATACAATTATATGTATATACATATATCTTCTATACATCCTTAATTTTTGGTATACATTCCGTCCTTTGTCGTAATCCTTTACTTTATAATTATAATAAAATATATAATATAGTCATGTATATTTTTAATATTGTATAAACTATATGTATATAAATATTTTATATAAAATTTTGATATGTATTGGATTTTGTAATATAAAACGGAATATTATAAAAATATATGTATTAGAACCTATAAATATAAATATACAATAAAAAAAAAAGATTTTTTAAAAACTCACGACTCTCACGTAATATACTCGTATAATATCCAAATACACACTTATATTATGATATACTCGTGTACGTCATGGTGTATATTACCTATCTATATAGCAAGATATATAAACTTAATAAAACATTGCGTAAACATGTGTACATAAAACATGTGTATATAACAAGCAATATAAGGTAACGGAAACCAAAAATTTATATTTTTATACACAAATTCTTTTTATTTTTCGTTTACAAAATATAACAAATTTCCATCGTCTTATATGATATTGTCATTAAATTCGATTTTAATCTTTTAATCATAGTTAAAATGTCTGTATTACAAATACAAGTAATTTGCATACACAAAATGTTGTGTATATACAATCTATTATCTATGTTTATGCGTTAATTAATAAAATATTCATACATATATTAATTGATATTAAAAAGGTAATTAATATTTATAGACAGTTTAGCATAGGTTTTGCTTAATAATTTTAGTAATTTTTAATTGAATCTAGAATAAAGACAAATTTAAATATTGAATAAAGACAGAGAGAGAGAGAGAGATAGTAAGAGAGTGAGAAAATAAGAGTTAATGAAATTTTGTTATCAAAATTTTCAAGATATTGTTTCAATAATGCGACAATACTTCGTAAATGTAAGACAAACGCTATTTGTTTTTTGTAAGGGGATTGGCCACCTTTAATATGTAATACAACTATAAACTCTTATATTATCCATAATTCATACCCTCACATTATTTCGTCAACGTTTTTTTATTCAAAGATTTTTATTCTCCATACCTTAAGTTTTGTGTTGCGTGTTTGGTGCCGTGAAAAAATGCACATAATAGGGAATAGTAAATTGTGGATAAAAACAAAATTTTGGTAATGTTTTAAGTGTAATCAATTTTCAAACAATTTTTATTATAATGAATTGATTTGGTGTTTCGGAAAATCCATTCTTTCTAATATTGTTTTCATCAATAAATTATTTATTTTATTAAAGAGCAACACTTTTTATTACATATATTCCCGTTATTCAACAATTTCTTGTAATTCCAAATAATGCTCCCTAGTTCTGTTTTTCAACTAAAAAAACTCTCTTGAACTTGTTTAAGACAAAGACATAGTGCATACAATAAACAACAAATTTAGTGCAATTTTTACATTGAAAGAGAATATCATTGCACTGATCAAATGTGATCATACTGTTGCAAGTAAGCAACTTTTTTTATTCAATTACGGATTTGCCAAGCATGCAATTTTTTATTTTTACTATTATACTGCTTCATTATAAAATCAACTAAACTATTATGCCAATTCGAATTGATTGTGTTATCTACAAATTACAACCAATTTGTAAAAATTTGAAAACTGTTTGAAATGCGATCACACAGTCGAATGTATGCGCGCTTGAACATAATCCTACGGAATACAAATAAGTAATCAAAGAGTTGTCAAACTAAAAAGTGCGCATCTGCCTGATTATTCATTTCTCATTTGGAAATCAAAAATTTTTCTATATCTACATATTATTATGCTTACATTATTATTTATTTGGATTTACGCCATTACACTTTTGTACCTAAATTCAAGTGTGATAAAATGAAATAATTTTTCAAAAAATGAAAAGTGAAATAACAAGAAGAAGAAAAAAAACGATAAAAAAACAATCTGATGACGATGGTTATGGGATTCATTAAAAATACACCTGAGTTTTTCTTCCTTTTTCTTCATATTTTTTCACGTTCTTTTTCTCTTTCTTGTTATGATTATATTTTTTGATTCTACTTTTCTTTAATTTTTAAGTTGATGTAATTAAAATAAAAGCGCCGTATTGAAATACCTATGGTTCATTTCATTATAAAAAATAACTGTATAAAACAAAAAAATAAAAAAACAAAAAATAAAGAGAGAACGAAAATCACGAAAACCTTTAATAACAGCAAAAATAATAAAAAAAATGACGTGTACATAACAGCAAATCTATAATACACACATACATGTATGTTTAAGCTTTTAAAATACGTACATAAAAGTGTATGAAACATGTATTTTAAAGGATAATAAGAACATAAAACGAAAAAATTACACTTTCTCTTTTTATCATATTCACGTTGCTGTTGTACTTCTTTGTCGTATAAATAAAGGACGGAAAATAGTGAACCAAACAGTAGAAATCGTGAGAAAACAGTGGTGTAGTTTTTTTTACTTCAATTTTACTAAGTGCTCTGTGCTCTGCAAAATTTAAATTTTTCTTTAAATAATTTGACTTTAAATTTGGCATAACAAATCCAATAATCCTAAAAACACCCTTTGAATATGGACATTTTTCAAGACAAACTGAATAATTCCCATCTTTAAAATATTTTATTTCATTTATACATGAGTTTTGCTGAAAACTGGCCTCTTTTCATTTTACACAACTTATTTTAATTCCAACATTTTTGACGACTTATTAGTTCTCGTTCAGAGATCAGTTTATATTATATGTTGGGCCTGAATGTTGGGCCTACAATAAAAATTTTTGTTTATCTTATACATTTTGAAAGGAAATTTAGAAAAGTAGAGAACGAAAGAACAGAACTAACAACAGAAATTTTACAATAAATTTTTAATTCTTACTCACTTTAAATCATTTTTAATCCTTTCAAAACGTATTACACTAGAACAGATTGTAGTAAAATCACTTAACTTGAGCTACAACATATTCTTAATCATCACTGGAGATATCGAGTACTAACAAATTATAAAATATAAATATTACTAGAGAAAGAGAGAAAGGAAGAGAAAAAATTTTTAGAAAGTAAGAGAGAAGTCTTGTCTTTTAAAACATTTTTTTTTTTTTATTTTTCCGTGGTAACAGCGTGGTAACAGACGACTAACACAAATAATAACAAGTTAATGATTCGGTTTTACTCAAAAGAATAATGTAACGAGTAACGACATAAGCTATATGTTCTTACTTCTTACCCATTGGTTTATTTTCGTTTTTACAGTTATTTATATTTTCTCCCTCAACTCTTTCTTTTGTTATTTTCTTTCTTCTTTGATATTATAATAAAAAACTAAATTAAAGCAATTTGTATTTGGTTTGTTTTTTTTTTTACTTTTTTGACTCTTGTAGTAAAATATTTTAATAGTAACTTATAGAAATATGTACATGCATACATACATTAAAAAAAATATTTCGTTCTCTTTTTTTTTTCCTAATTATATTTTTTAAAAGAACCTTTAAAATAAAAATGAAAATTCTTAAGAGTTGAAGTAAATTTGTTCAAAATTTTTCTTTTACTTGTATTTTGACGGGTTTTTTTGTTGTGTACCTATGTATGTGTTTTCTTTTTAACGAACTGAAATTGTTTAAGATTTTCTTTATCCAATATAATTTACTTTAATTCTTTTATTCTGAAATCCAAGTTTTCAGTTCTCAGTCAATTCATTTTATGAGTTCAATAAATAAATTTGAAATACACAGAATTATTATTATAATAAAAATATATTCAGTCGCACAGAAATTATTAAAAAAAGGAAAGTTATACAAGATGTGAAAAGGTATGAAGCAAAATATGTACGTTATAATACAGTAATATAGTAATGATAAGCAGTAATTACAGATCCTTTTTATAGTAGACTCAATAAATTTTAAAAAATAATTAATTTACTTTATAATAAGAGTATAATTGGAATTTTTTCCAACACATATACATTTATATGTTATACAGGAATTTTAAGAGGATCATTTTAATTTATTGTTGTATGATTGAGTTAACATAATGTTAAATCGAGTGAAACAAGTAATTTCATTTCTCTTAAAATTTATACATGTAAGTATAGACATACATAATAATGCAGAAATTGTTGTGTTAAAAATATATTATTTACTTAATACATAATATATTATATACATAGTAATGTTAAATATAAATAGCCAACTATAAGAATAATTTGATTTGCTTTTAAATCAGAAGAAAATTATTTAGATAAAATTTTAGGATTTATGCTAAACTGGCATGTACATTCAATGTTCATAAGCGATTACAATTATAATTGGTATGCGTATACATTATTGCTAGTTTATTTCATTTATATAAATCCACACCTTATTATATGCGAGTAATAATAAGCCTACTTAATCACTCAAAAATTGGTACTCATTCGATATTTAAAAGGCATTATTCATATGCTTGTATACACCAACCCGTTAAAATCTTGAAATTCAAATGGTTTTTTTACTAAATCTCCTGTACCGGAAAAGATTTTTTAAAGTTTAATAACTTAAATTAAAGCTTAAACACATGGGTAAAGTTCTGTAAAAAGCGTTTTAGAATTTAGAATCGAAAAATTTCCTGAGAAATTGTCGGGACAAAAAAAAAGTAAAAAAAAAAACAAAGAGGAAAATTCAAATTTGAATATAAAACCATATAATCCGTTATTCTTTGCTTTTTTAACCCTTTGATAGCCCTTTCAAATAATAGCTGTTTACTTAATACATCTATCTTTCTTGGAACGTAAAGTATAAGTGAAATAACTTAGGTATGTTAAAATTTCACCAAATATTTTAAAATCTCTGTAGCTCGGAAACGGTTCCGACTTGACATTATATTCCGATTAAAAATTTTACTTATTTTCGACCCTCTACCCTATGGTATGTGGTGTCTAACTTGTTTCTGAATCAGCCTGTATAGTATACAAGACTTCATTTGAAATTCAAATTTATTTTTAATTCCATTTATGTTGGATCAAAATTTTGGTTATATAATTTGATTTCGAACAGAAATTAAAGGTGATTAAGAAAGTTTTGCTACAATTCTTTTTCCAAAATATTTTCTATGTTAATTAACCTACCCATTAGTGTTGTGACACCATTAGTTACGTATGCAGTTCTCTTCGACTTTCTTAAATATTAAAATTTTTAGTTTTAGGTTGAATTGCCAATTCTTACGAGGTTATATTAATATAACACTTATATAACACTTTGTCCTTAATAATTAAAAGGTGTTCATTTTAAACAGGCAGTCTTTCTTTTATAAATTTTCAAAGACAAATTTTTCATCGTAGGTTGCAATTAATCAGCTGTTGATCGTTCATTTATCGTAATTTATAAACTGAGAGCAACAAAATCTAATTTTTAAATAAAAATATAAAAAAAAATTCTTTTCCATTTAATGAAAATCAAAAACTTGAGGAAAAGAAAATAAAATCATTTCTTTGTAACATTTTTATAGTGTCCTTAAGGAAAAATAATCGAGACAAACGTAAGACAACAAAGAAAGATTACGTTTAGTCTGTATTTCTGTTGTTTTGTTTTTTTTGTTTGTAGTTTTGTATTTTACAAATTTTATTAAAATTACAATTAATATTTTTTCATATCTAGACATTTTTATTTAATTTTCTATGTATATAAAATTTTAATCACTATTGTATTACAATTACAAGGATAATTGGATTTTTATTGTAAGAAAAAAAATATTAAGGAAATATAAAAGTAAAAAGAAGAATAAAACAAAATAAATTAAAATTGGAAAGAAATTTTTTTTCTTACTGTTGTTTTGCTTAAAATTTCTTCTCTTTTTGTACTTAAAGTGATAAAATATTCAAGTTGCATAATTAATTAAAATTTGTGAAAATTTTATTAAAAAAATTTTTTTTCCTTCACATTACTTACATATTTTATTTCCGTTCTTGTATACCATAAAATATACATGTAAAAAACTGTACATAAATAACAAAACAATAAGGTATAACAAACAATGCAAAAACATGAGGATAACTATAAAAAAGAAATACGAAAAAATTGTTCCTTTTATACTAGGATATTCTGCCATAGATTTTAACATATGAGAAAAACTATTAAATTTATCTAAAATTATTTTAACAGGTAAACTCAACGTATGTTTATAAATTCGACACAGGTGCAAAATTATTAAAATTTATACATATTCAAAATTGTATGAATATAACTTAAATTTCTATTTCTGCGAGCGTCCGCCACTAGGCAGGGCCAGACATAGGGCTGAGCAAGCGTGACGGCTTTAAGCGAGATATCGAAGATAGGTATCGGGGATTCAGATAGATTCGTCAACCGGATGGCTTACAAAGATAGACCACCTGTAATTTATTGTATGCTCAATGCCAGGTTGTCACGGGGCGGTTGTAACAGAAGGGCAAATTTGTGCTAATTGGGGTTCTGTGGACCTAAAGCACCGCCACTTCACCCAACCAACCCACAATATTCAATTCTGTGTAGAGCAATGTGAAAACTTTTGTAGTTATAAACTTAAAAAATTTTAAACTTTCGCATAAATTTGGTTTATGCATTCTGCGAAATTTATTTAAGCTAAAATCAGATTTATTACATTTATTTTGTTTCCAAACAATATTCTTGTAATCTAAATTCGCAAATTGAAAATAAAGAAACTTTCAGTGTAAATCATTTTTAAGAAAATTTTTTATTTCAATATTAATTACTCAAAAATTAACAAATTCATAATAACGCCGAAAAATACAAATGGAATACCAAAATTCTTTTGAACATTTTATAATATTTTATTCATTTTAAATATAAAAAATAATAAAAATAAAATAATAATTATGAAACGGTCACTTAATTAAATTTATAATTTTAACCTTTTCATTTCTTTACAAAAGCAAACAAAAAGAAAGGCAGAGCCATTTCATAATTGAATGAAAAATAAAATTGTAAAAATAAAATTAATGTGAAGGTTGCAATTATTATTGTGACAAAAATTATGCAAATTTATTAAATTTTATCTTCACACCCAAATATATATGTATATACACATAAACATGCTATATATACTAGGTACTTATATTTTTGTATTTTCACAACTTTACGGCCAAAACTGGAAAGCTTTTTTTATTACGTATTGTACATTGAGTAGAGGAGCAACAATAATACTAACTTTTATATGTAAAAATTAAGTAGGTAAATACTTTACATTTATTTATTGTTTTTCTTTTTTAGTACCTATATGTCAAAAAAAAATTGGGAAACTGTGCCTACATGTTCAATCTGTATGTCCATATATTCTTCTGTCCGTTCGCTTGGCCAACTCCTGCAAGATCAAAAAATAAAATTTTGTACACTTAGATCTTAATAAAGACATTATTTCTCAAGAATAATTTTATTTTGTATACCTCCCAAGTTGAAATATTACAAAGTTGCATGCTTTCGACAATCTGATACACCGAAAGTAAAAGCAGTTTGTAAACTTTGTAAATGCAAATAAGTCACTATTTCTATATTTAAAAAAAAACTATAAAAAAAATTCATGTTGTACAATTGACCCTTCAAATTAACCGTTATATAGAATCGAATTTTCGCTAATGTTTGACATAATTTTCTTCCTGAACGTCAACTCGGATTAATCTCAAATTTCAACAGTTCATAAATATGCTTCTCCCACTGCTATTGTTAGCAGTGTAAAAAAAATTTCCGATTTTCGTTTTTCTATAAAACCTCCATATTTAAATTCAGAATTTTAACCATCCTCTTACCCCAAAGTATAACACCCATATGGCTTAACTAAATTAGTTAATAATGCAACACAAAGTTATTTTAGAACAAATATTACTCTAATTTTTCTCTTCAATTTGGGCAAAATTATGTTGTAACAAGGCACTATTTCAATCTACATATATCAAAGATTAGCGAAAGGTCAAGACTTAAATTACTGAAAGAAATATCTTCCTTCTCTCCAGTTTTATTAACTAAATTTTTTTGTGTTACTGAACTTTAAAATTATTATGACAAAAGCAACTTGCTTTTTAATTTCAATGTCGATAAATTTAATTAAGTAAAAGTTATGCAAGAATTACATGATTTTAAAATCGTGCTCATCTACCTATTCAAACATATTACAGTCCGAAATAGCAAATCAGATGTCAATGTGTATGGCGGGTCAGTAGGCGGCATTCCGTAGGCGGCATCCTAAAATCATTATAGTACGTTGTTGAATCTGAATGTTATAGAATAACATAGTCCTACAACTAATTTTATGAATTTATGGTACACTACTTGCTCGCATAGTTGAAATATTTTTACGAAACTCCGATAAAATTGCTGCTTTAACTAAAAATACCCATCCAATATGAATATGTGAATTTATTCAAAAAAATATTCAAGCTATAAGACTTCAATTGCTAAAGTAAACTGTAAATAATTTTTATTTAAATTTTATTTTATATTAATTTTCGTTTCATCATATAGATATTTTATTTTATTACTATATTTTTAGCACTTTTCCAAAAAAATTTTTGAAAAAAGTGCTTATTAGTTTCACTCTGTCCGTCCGTCCGTCCGTCCGTCCGTCCGTCCGTCCGTCCGTGGACACTTTTTTTGTTTACAAAACTTCTACACCTTTGAAGATAGAAAGCTGAAATTTCATACGTACATAGATCTTCACTAGAAACTTATTTCCGTAGAACAAAATTTTTACCTATCTCCGCCCCTCTAGAAGTTACACCCCCCCAAAACCCTAAAAATGGACTTTTTTAAATATTTGTTGCAGTGAAACCATAAGCATTTTTGAAATTTTGCAAACGCAGAAAGGCAGTGGCTTGCTTCCCCTTGCGCGGTATACTATAGTTCAACTTAAGAAAAACAAAATGGCCGTTCAAATTTACCGTTATTTAAAGTCCTTTTTTTTCAAATTTTTGATGTCGTTTTTCTTCTAGACCCCAGACTGTAGAAGCTTGAAATTATAGGAGCTTTTAGATATTAATAAATAGTTCATTTTGTTAGAAGAAAATTTTTTTACATCTCCACCCCCTCTCAAGTTATCACCTCTTGAAATTCGTAAAATTTGAATTTTTGACACCTTATATTTCCGAAACGGCAAGCTTTTCCAAATTTTTATAAACGCAAAAAGCTAACGGTAAATTCCATGAAATTAAAAAATATAATTATTTTTCTTAACTCACACAATTAACCCTTAGAATCGAGCATTATGTTAACCCCTTTTTATATTAATTCTTGCTTTATTTCAAAGACTGCATATATGCGTCATCCTAAATATATGCAATCCTAGAAATAGTTTTGTATATGAATGAAAATAATTATATTAGTGTGACAGCTATACATAGACTGTATTTAAAAGCAGAATTTTCACTTGTTGAAGGGAAAAGTGCTACAATACAAACCATTCGTTTGACCCAACTTTATTTTAAATTTTTTTTATATTTTAAATATTATGCGTATTTTATAAAGTCCTTTTTGTCAAAGAACAATTAATTTGGTTCAAAAATTATATTTTATTTTTTTTTATATATTTTCTCTATGTCATTATTTTTGCTTTTAATTCCCAATTTAAATTAAATGCAAAAATTTGTTTCTTGATGTTGCCGAAACAAAAAGAAAAACCAATCTATAAAATATTTCAACAATAATTTTTATAACTATTCTTATACTCGTACATGTTCAGATATTTATTTTTTATCTATTAGAATAAAATAATAGTAAATAAATTTTTATATAAATATAAAGGTCTTCGAATAATATAAGATATGTAAAGGTATATATAAAATTCTTCAGATCGATAAAGTATAAAGAAATTGCTAAAGGGATTACAGTTGCCTTAAGCATATTATTTTTTTCCTCTTTGCATCAATAAAAAATTATATAATAAACAATGTCCCCTGAATTCGATTCAATTTAACTTTAATAATTTTAAATTTTCAACTTTAAAATTTTCTATAATTTTAAACATAATATGCAGAGTTTCAAATAAAAATGATTTTAAAGTTTTTTTTTGATTACTTTATCTACATATTTTACCTAGTTTATACTTTTAAAATTTTAGAACTCTGTTATACCAACACTAGTTAGACTAACTACTCCACAGCACAAGCGGCAGGGGTTTAATTTTTTAGCAATTTCGGATACACTATAAATTTTAAAGCTTTTGTATTTGTAAACCTTAATCAAATTTTACATAAAATTAAAACTGAGTCGAATCTTATACTTTTATCCATGATTTATAAATTAATGTGATTGCATTTTTACTAATCCATGAATTATTCTTGAAAAAATTTCCAAAATATTCGTGTGAAAATTAATTTGATACTAATAATATTATATTTTATTCATAAATTCTAGTTGAATTCTAGTCGAAGTTAATTTTATATATATGTATAATAAATTATTTCGGCAAAATATTCTAATAAAATTTAATAATATTCAATTTACAATAGGTAATTACTATAAACAGTCGTAGAATTAGTGGCATATAATTTACTTAACTTTTCACAAAATTAATATTTCTGAAGATGCCGTTCCAATGCCACATCTTCGTATTCCTGATGTATTCAAATTTTGAAAAATTAATCTATTAATTTATATTAAATAAATATAATAAATTAATCAATGATTATACACATATAGTAAGTGTTTTTCATATACTTTCAATAATCATTTATAGGGTATTTACTAATTATTTTAAAATCTTGTGAATTTAAATTGCATTTAATAAACAGAGCATGATTTTACAAGTAACATTATTAAAAGTATAGCTTTTATCATTTAAATAACAACATTATATCACAAAATGTTGAAAAAAAATTTGAAATAATAGATCACATTTGACACAAAATTAAATAAATTGCTATTCTTAAAATTCAAATTGCCCTGCTTTATAGGGAATTCGCTAAAGAAAAGCTCATAACTATTGTAATTCTAAATAAGTCGCATGCTTTCTGAATGAATACTAAAATAAGTAATAATGAATGTTATATATTTCTAATTAATAATTAATTTAAAAATTAATTTTGATTTCATTATAATATTCAAATATTCAAACACATCATAGTGCTACACAAAAGATTTTATCGTAAAAATTTTATTTAACATTACATAAATTAATGTTATAAAATAATTATACCAAAATAATATGCACTACTAGATTATTATAAAAAATAAATTGATATCGAAGAGCTTGATTAAAAAAACATTAAACAATACCATTCAAACATAAATACAAAAAATCATAATAATGTCATTGAAATTGTCATTAAAAACGCTTTCAATAGTAATAATTATTATCATTATTACAAATTTACCCAAATTTTAATTCTTCATTCATAAATTTTAGAATTTTGTCATGCAAAACATTAATCACTGCATGTGTCTATTTTTCAAATAATAAAATTATTATAATAAAAATTCAATAATTTTAATATTATTTAAGAATTTAAAAAGTACACTATATGTACATTGTTATGTGCAAGTGACAATTTGTATTTAATTATCAATATACAATAATATTATCCTTAAAAGAAAAACCACAAATTTTCCATAATCATGATAACATATTACGTGTCTATGAGCACATAATATACTATATTCTATTTTATAGCCGAACAATAGATGTGACATTAGATTATAAATTTTATGACCCCTACTTGGTTCTTCCATCTTTCTTTTAATTCTCTTTTTGTTTCATTACAATGAAAATAAAATTCAATTCGATTTCATTCACCTCTATTTCGGTTAATATACCATTCCAAACTCTACGGTATTTCTCTCACTCTCAATTTATACAATATATACATAATATAAAAACATCACAACAAAAAAATAAATTCCCACAATAAAGACAATATTAAAAAACAAAAAACACAAAATATAAAAGCTGTGAACATAAATTTTCCGATAGACATATTTTCCCCAACATAAAAGAACAAACACCAAAAATTACTCGCAGAAATAACAAAAAAAAAATGCAAAGAAATTTTTTTTTTGTATTTTGTAAAGCAGGAGGCCAGGGACAGAATAATCTTTTGGTTGATTGCGTAAAAATTATGCTCGTAAATAAATCGAACGTAAAAATAATAATAAACAAAAGAAAAATAAATAAATAATAAAAAAAAGGACAATAACAAAAATAATATAAGGGAACAAGGAAATAAAAACCATACATAAATATCAATGAGTCGTTTACAAATATGTCGTAAAGATTATTAAACATATTATACAGTTTGCCTATATCCTCATACAATACACAACACTATAAACAAATTCAATGATATTCTGATATACACGTTATTTATAATGATTATACAGAGAAATATTAAAAGATATCCTGATGAGAGTACTCGTATATAACAAAAAACATAATAATAATAAGAACAAAAATAATAATCAAAAAATGAGCAAACAAATGGCACACAAAGGGGTGCCCAAATTCTCCAGTAGTACTACAAAAAAAAATAATAAGAAAAACAAGAAACAAAATAACAATAAAACATAAGCAATAAGATGAATAGGCTTTTTAATACCCACCGTATATTCCTTCTCATATACATATACCGCATATATAAAATAATTGATATAGCGTATTTCCACGTCTGGTTGACGGGATGACTAGCTGGAGTTAAAATAAATTGAAAAAAAAAAGAAATAAACACGAAAAAAAAATACCAAAAATGAGTGGTAGAAAGAAAAACTTTAAGAGACTCTACGGAAATCGATTCAATTTTTGTCGTCTTTTCTTTTTAATTCTTGTTATTCTTTTCCTTTTACATTTTTATTTTATTTATGTTTTTTTGGTTTGTTTTCTTATTTTTCTTATTATCGTTTTGCATTTTTTCCTCAACATTTTCAGAAATCATCGTCCTTTTAATAATCAACCAAAAAAAAAAATTTTTTTCCTCGCAACAGGTTATTCTCTCATCATGTTATTTTTAGTCTTTTATAATTTTTACATATAATCGTATTTTTTAACAAAAGAATGAGCGTATAAATTTAACACATACAACTTAATTCTTTAAAGAGTGTCGGATGGAATGAAATTAATTCCAAATTAAATGTTATTTAAATTGTCATTTTTCCAAGTACTCATAATCTAGTGAAGGACGAAATAATATTTTTTTAAATTTTAAAAAAGGCCAAATCCATATTATGAGATTTAAAAATGTTGATTTTATTAGTTTTTCCGGAAAATAAATTGATATTAATCAAGGGTAGTAAAAATTATTGTACAAAATAATATTTTTAAATTTATGAAAATTTAAATTAAAATACTACAAGTTATAGAATATTTCACTTTTTTAGAATCAAAATGAACGCTATGAGAAAATTTCCCTCGTAGTTTCTGATGCAAGCTCGAATTTAAGAGTAAGAAAAACGTAAAACAAACAATCCATTATTGAAAATAAATGACCCTAAGACCAACCAACAGAACAAGATTTAAGACTTATGAGTATAAAACAGATTAATGTATAAAACAAATACAGATTATTTATCTAGTATATTCTATTGAGTTCAAAATTAAGAATTCAATGTAAAATTTCGAAACAAAGTAATTGAGATTTTCACAAATGTAACACGTTAAAAACATGACGTAACGTGTATGTGTAATATATTTTTGAGTATACGGTGATAGCGACACAATTCACAATAATTACAGCGCTACGCGTAACAAATTTTCCTACATTCCTGATAATTTAGAAATGTTTATAAACAAACTTCATTCGCAATATATGTTAATGAAAACAAATGTAGCAGAATTTTCACTATATGTCGCGATATGCCAGACAGACCTATAATATTATAAAAAAATTTAATTGCAAAAACTATTATCCTATAATTCAAATATCAATTTCATGTGAAATGAAAATTCTCTAAGTAATCTCATACAGAATGAAAATTTTTTTAATTTCTAAACATGAAATATAAATTCTTTAAATAATAAATAATAAATCAAAAATTTGTAGCACAATTATGAAAATTTTAATAGGTAATATTAAACAGGTACCTTAATTTTAAATGGAACTATAAAAATTTTGTTAGCCTAGTCACAAGTAAACAGCTTCTATACACATCAAAAATTTTCAAACATATTATATTAAAAAATCATTTGCTAAATTTATAAAAAAATTTTTTCTATCCGATTTTAACTTTGAGCAGTTTTTTTTATTTTTCTTATTTATGATTTCCAAAAAATACCTCCTACGACCGTATTTTAATTTAATTAGTAACAAAATATAAGAAATTCTTGCCCAAAAATCTTTGGAATTAATATTCAGTGAACCGATGACAATAGGAAATTTATTAAAATATTCCCATTTCTTTTTCTATAATGATGTCTATAAAATATACATACATATGTATATATGTACCTATATAATATAAAATCGAAAATTAAGAGCACAACTTTAATATACAAATGGTTTTTGTTCGTTTTCCGACACTTTTCTCCGCCCTATTATACATGTACAATTTATTATATTGAATTATATTTCATATAAAATGTTTAACATTTTTTTGTAGATCTATATAATTGGAAACTATACGATATTCTATTTTTATGTTTTTTTTCTTGTTTCTTTCAGACATTTTCTATTATACCTACGCAGAGGGTATAGGCATATAGGGAGAAGTGACAATTTGATGGATTTATTTATTATATTGTAAATTTATATATACAAATATAGCATATAAGGATATAAGCTTATAATATAATATATACGCAATATAAATACGATATTGAAATAATCACGCCAATTATGTTGTACTTTATAGATCTATATGCACGCACAAAATGGGAAAAAATAAAGGGAATTCAAAAACTTTTATCTCTATATATATAAAAAACAAAAAGGAAACAAGAAAAATAAATTGTAAAGGCAACCGGAATTAAATATTAAAAAAAAAGTAAAAATAAATTTTTATTATAAATACAAAAGATATTTTCTTTTATAGAAAATTAATTAAATGTTTCAACAGAATAACAATTAAATATGATAATAATAAAAACAAAAACAAGAAGAAAATTAAAGTAAAGCACACGTTTACAAAAGGGAACGCAAGTAAATAAATAAAAAATTTGTATATATGTATGGGAAATAAATTCCATTGGATAATGATTTTATGTTTACATGTTATTAATTATTGTCGTGTTTGCGGTTTAAATTTATGTCTATACGCTTGTGGTAAATAATTTCGATTTTTAATGTTTTATTATGCATTACAATAATTATTTTACATATATATATATATGTAATTATAATTATATAAGTATCTATGGTATCATAGATTACAATATAGCTGATTTTGCTACAAAAAAAAAACCGCAATATTTTCATCCATATATTAATTAATTGATTATAATAAGGGATGACATTTATAATATTTTATAATAATAAATTATAAAATAAAATTACAATAGTAACAATAATTCATTCTTACACATTATATAGCAACCGGCATCAACGCTAATAAATTTTATTCCTAATAATATTTTGGTTGTTAGCAAAAAAGGATACTTCATTATAAGTATAATTATAAGTACCTACATCATTTTCTAATAAGTGTACAAAATGCTTTATATGAGACGATTGCTTAGTGCAAGCATTTAGTGTAGCAAACTTAACATCATTTAGCCAACAAATGTGATTCTCAGTGAATATAACTAAAGTCGTAATAATTTACAGCTGAAAAGGGAAAGGACAAAGAAACCAAAAATGTACAACTACTGTACGATGAGTAAATAGAAAGTGCCACATAAATTAAGAATAAATTAAACAAAATTTGTGTTACCATATAGTCTGACATTAAGCACCCTCTTACTTATGTTCGTACAAAAAAACAGACGAAGACAAGTTAGTTTTGCTAGGACTAGGATTCCAGCTACTAGGATTCTCACTATAAGAAATTCGACCCACTAAAGTCGAGGAAACGACATTACCCACCGCAAGTTAATGAATGAACTTATATTAATTGAAAAAGAATTATGGGCGATTAGTCTCTATTAAAATTTTTGCTATAGTTAAAATATTCACCTTTATCAGTATCCTGTTAAAGCTCAAATAAATTTTTATATTCAAGATTTTTTTAAAGGCTATAAAAATGCAAAGCTATAAGGTGATCATTTAGTTGTAAACTTTTAAAATTTCAGTTCGAT
Source organism: Condylostylus longicornis (assembly GCF_029603195.1). Taxonomy (NCBI): domain Eukaryota; kingdom Metazoa; phylum Arthropoda; class Insecta; order Diptera; family Dolichopodidae; genus Condylostylus; species Condylostylus longicornis. Next base: position 11,712,446 of record NW_026577973.1, on the reverse strand, counting down.
TTTAAAAATTATAAGCCCAACTTTTCGATTAATTTACATACATATTTTTTTTAAATTACTTTTTATCGATTTTAAAAATCTGTATGTATGTATAAAGATTTTAAAAAATTTTAAAGCAAATTTTTAATTAAAACTAATTTACAAATGGAAAACTGGAAGAAGGGTTTTTCCTTTGTAAAGAATATTTTAAATTAATCTTCAAGCTTAAGCTAAGCTCAACTGAATATCTAGCTATATTAAGCTAAGTTTAACTGAGCATTTGTTTTTAACAAATAAAATCTATAATGATTTTGAACTATTACCACCACTCATCCAATATTCTAATAACGACAAAACTAAGTATCTAATATAATGAATACAATGATTTATAATATATTAAAAATGATGACAATGATGAATTATTTCTTAATTTCTATGGGAAAGTCAATAAAATCAACAAGGAATCAGAATAAGACATTGGACACGCTAATTTCAAACATATCTAAATATATTTTAAAAAAACTTCTTAATCTGTTTGTAAGTGTTGTGAAACTTCATAACCATTCAACACGTTTTTGATGAATTTATATAATCCAGCAAAATTTGGCTTTCAATTTGGGCAATTCTATAAGGTGGATTTGGCTCAATTAACAATAAATTCAATTCATAATAATTAACTAGGTAAATGTTTCACTATTTCGAAAATTTAATTGGATTTAAAAAAAAAAATTTAATTTTCGGAAAATTTTCTATACTAAAGGCAAAATAAAATTATTTAATAAAAATATTAAAAAATGCTTTACCCGTCTTCTGTTCCTTCAAGTTTTCCTGAAAAATTACTTTAAAATCTTAAATTTGGTTTAGTCGAAACTAACAGCAAAAAATTCCCAATTCTTTAAATTTTCTTTAGTTTTTCCTCTCAAAATTCAGAATTTAATCATACCTCTTTAATATTATGTGCATAACAAAAATTACCTACATTTAATTCAACAAACTCTTGACACAAATTACCTATAAATTTACACGTTTTTTGTTTAAATATTAGAAAATTTTTTACAATTTCATCTTAGAACCGAAAAATTTAAAAATAACTTAAAACCAAAAAAAAAATCCAGCTTTAATTTAACTTTTCGTATATAATAAGATTATAACACTCAATATATTTTTCTTTTTTTTAATAAGATATCCTTTAAAATATAGGGGTATAGCTATACAGTATACACGACCAGAATCAAAAAGGAAGATAGTAAAAATTAAAAAAGAAAACACGAAAAATAAACCCCAAATACCCACATATTATTTCCTGTAAAAGATATTTTTTTTTTTGCTATTTTATTTTTCTTTTTCTATTAACCTCAAAACGAATTACTTTACACTAAAAATGAATGAGAAAATTCATTGAAAGGAAGAAGACGAAGAAGAAGAGGAGAAATAATATTAAATATAAATAAAAATTCAAAGTTAAAAAACAAAAATCCAAATAAATAATATATAAATTTATTTTTCCTTTTCTACTTAAACCACCATACACTGTATATATAATATCCTTACATAGTCCTTGAATGAATAAATAAAAAGAAAACATATTCATTTGTATACTCACTACATATTTACGTGTACATACCTCACTCTCTTACCTCTTTAAATTCTCTAAATGTGTAAGATTTCACCTGGATCGACAACATGAAAACTTTAGGATTCTCTTTTATATTTTTGTATTTATAAAATATTTATGTGTAACTTTGTACATTCTGTACTATTATATATGTATAAATGTACAATAATATCCTTTGAATTATTTATAAGAATCATATGTTTTATTCTATTCTCTTTAACATTTCTCCTTTCTTTTTCTTTTTTTGCAATATTTTGTTCTTTCTCTCGCACTACTGATACTTAAAAAAGCTGACACCGTACAAAGAAATCCATTTAGATTTTAATAATATAAAACAGAAAAAAAATTAAAATAAAAAAAAATGGAAAATGGAAAATATCATAAGAAAAATTATATCAAAACAAAAGTGGAAATCTTCAACAAAATACAAGGAAATACTCTAAAAAGGAAAATCGAATGAAAATGAAAAACTCAGCATGTGTGATTGTTATACTTTTTTTTTCCAATTTTTCTTTTTATTGTGTTGTGTGTCTTTTAATATAGAAGAATAAGCAAAAAATTTAATATTAAACATAAAAAAAAATGCAAGGATTGGTTTTGTTGCCATTAAAAATACAAGAAATAATATAAAAACAATTTTTAAGAACTTAGATGTAGAAGGCAGGCTAAGAAAATCTAGTATGGTTACAAATTTTGAAAAAAAAAATTATCCAAAATTAGTAGAAATAGGTCCTCTATAACAGATCCTAATAGGTCTTTTTGTTTTTTTAATTTAAAAAATATTCTTGTGACAATTTAAAATCCAAATTTTGGTTGTTGCCTTGCTTTATTTACCAAAATTTTAAGCTCTTTACTATTGTCATAATTCATTTTAATTTGTCATACAGAAAGTGAAGTAAGTCGACTTGAAAACTTCATATTATGTGTTATTCTATGACGCATTATTACGGTTTTGGCTATTCCTTATATGATTTTGGATTGATTTTGAAGGAAATATAACATTAATTATTGCTCTGGGAATTGTTGACTTTAATTCGATTTACTTATCACTAATTCCATTCAGAAATTAAAAATTTCAAAATCAAATACTTTTATTTAATACTATGCTAAAAATCAAAATGTCTTCATTCATACGAAATCAAGTTATTAATATTTTATTAATAAATGTTCATTAAATTTGGTTTTGATGTTATTATTACCAATTTGTAAGGTTATTTACCCTTAGCAAGGTAGATAATGAAAAATTTTACACCTTGTTTTCTCAGATTTCTTTTAAATACTTTTTTTGTATTACATTCTCTAAAGAATAGACGCAACTACATTGTGATCTAAAAATTAAATAAACTGTAGTCGCCTTCAATTTACATAAGGATGTGTTTGCAACAATATCACAAAAAATCTTAAGTCCAAATACAGTACCAACTCCAGTTCCTGTGAGATGTTCCCCTAATGACTTCATGTTACGTATGTTTATTGGGTTCCTTATACAGATTTGAACAACATGCAATCAGAATTCTAAAATTTTTAATACAATTTTAAGTTTTTAAAAATTCTTTTAATCATCTCGCTTAAATTCTTAAATTTTCAATCTCCAAAACAACTTAAATCGTGAGATTACCGCTTTCATTTTCAAACCTTATTAAATAATTAATATTGCTTATTAGTTGCAATAAGGTAAAAAAAAATTTTGTAATTATTTTCAATGAAACTTATTGTTTTTTTTAACAAATTTTTGAAACAAATTTAGGAAAGACAAGTAATTTCAGTGGCTTCAAGCACAAACGACTTAAGTCTGTTTTAGTGATTTCGAGATAAATGCATTTTAAACTTTAAATTTAATTTTGAAAAAAGTTATGAAGTTTTTTGAGCCAATTTTTTTTTTGATCGAAAGATAATTAAAAAAGGAAGCGATTAACTCATAATCTGAAGTAAAACAACTAATAGTATTCTCATAATTATGAAAAAAGTGAGATAGGCGGTTATACAAAATTTATAAAAAGCACTTTGCAAAGCATAACTCGACTTAGGCGATTTGTGAAAAATTACTTTTGCATTTTCGTCAAACTTAAGTCGACTTAAGCTGTTGTTGCAAAACTGAAAATATAGTTTTAGGTGACTTAAGTTATATTGAAAAGGGAAGAAATATATGTATTATTTTTACGTTATTTGATTTTTCACTCTTTTTCCAAATCATTGTCATAAAAAACATAAATTGAGGTAAAAAATGAATAAACTTCAAATAAAAATTTTTTCTAAAAGTTTAAAAATAATTTTTTCATTAAATTTAAGAAAGGTGACAGTATCTTTTATTCTCTCTCGGATTCTCCAACTAAATATGGATGAGTATCTGCTAAATCTCCAGTCTTTATCGTTTTGTAAAATTTGGAAACCAACAGATAAAAAAATTGCATCAAGTACTCTAAGTTTTTCTTTTTTGGTACTAATTTTCTCTTCTTCTTCAATTTGGAGCATGTGTTGAAAATCTAACTAGTTAACACCTCGTCTTAAAATATAAAAAATCTTTGTATAAACTGTTCTTGTAAAATATTTTTGGAAGTGAATTTTTTGAAATGTGTGGTGCGACTCTTTCCACTTAAGAGAATTTCAAAAAGTAATTCAATTACAAAAAGGCTTCATTGTGCAACGGATCTGACAAAGTTGTTACATTATTGTAAAAATTAGTACATAAAGTAATTTCTAAAATGAGTTTATGAGTTTGGTGTTTGTTATTTTATTTATGTACTACTCGTATAGTCCATATGACTTTCTTACTTGTTCATAATGATACTAAATGCGAATTAATTAAAATTTTTAAATCAAAAACAAAATGAAATCGAGTGTGAGTCATTACAACTACTGTAATGAAAAGTCAAATTTGATAGTGAACTCGAACTCGTATAGAAAATAATGATTCGATACTTGTGAAAATTAAATCTTGGAGACGTATTATTAATTACATATAGAAAATGGTTTGCTCGTCAGTTTTTCTCTAAGTTCTGCCGTAAAAAGTATATAGATCTCCTTAAAAAGTTGTGGTAAAGTAAATTGGTTCGGAATTTGCTCTCCTATCATAGAGTATATAAGTATTTGATTATCAAATAAACAAAGAATATTATAAGTTTGCTCGACATTTTTATTTTAGCTGTCAGCATTTACTTTTCAATTAAGACTCCATACAAATTAACCACAAGTCAGTTTCGAGCGTTCATGTACTTGAGTGCATTCAGCAAGCCCAGTCGCGAAAGATTAAGCGAATTTTCTAACCGTTCGGCAAATTGTAAAAGGATTTTTCTTAAAAGAATAAAAGTAGAAAGCCTTTCATATTTTTTTATCTCTACAGATATGTTCACATGCCCTATAGGACTCAAAAACTTGCTTTTGAAGGTTGTCAATTTTAAAATCAGGATCATTAATACAGTCACCACGACCAAAGTCAATTGCGGTTTTCAAAACTGTATTAACTTCGGTTTTCAAAGTAAGATCTGTAGTGTAAATACTTGTTTATTAACTATAGGACCAGTTTCGCTAATTTCTATGCTTTAAAACACACTGAATCCGTTACGTTAGTTTCAAATATATTGCAATACCTCTAACATCCGCCACAATCATCTCAGCTCTCCTAGCAAGTTCCAAAATTTTTAACGTACATTTATTAAGCGTGAATAAAGTTTATATTGGATAATTTTTGCATTATTTAACAATTTCCAACATCAGCACATTTAAAAACAATAATAAAAAACTGTCTTTGTAAAAAATACTTCCTTCGAAATAACAAAAATATAATAAATATTTGAAAATCGAAGAAATTTAATCTTACTGAAATGAGTAATAAAAAGTATAACAAAATATTGTTATTCCCAGACGTACCAATTTTATTTATTGAAAACCCTTGCAAATTATAATAATTTGAATTTCCTAAAAAAATGTATTTTACTAGTGTATAACAAAAGTATTGCTTTGTAATACAATAATTAAAATAAAAACTCTTGTTAAAACAAAAATTTGATCTTCCTAATAACATGTGTTTTACAAGGGCGTAATAAAACAACACTTTCTTTAATAATACAATTAGACCACAAAGGCAAAACAATCTACCATCAGGTAGCTAGCCACGTGTCATTTTAACATGGGAACTCCGTCAATTGAAAAAAACATTTGTAGCAGGTAAATCACGAAATGACCTACAATATTATTTGTTAAATAAAAAAATTCAAATCTTAAACATGGGATATTTGGGTAATTAGAGCATTAAAAATGCAGGTAACTTGTGCAGATGTTTTATATTTTGGGTTAAAAAATACAACTATCTTACTTGTCGCTGAATGTAAGATTTAATTTTAACTATAGTGAACAAGTTTTAAATCACGGACATAAAATACCTACACTATATATCACATAAAATAATATGTTAAGCGTTATAAAATATTTTTTATTATAAAAAACTAAAAAATATTCTATACTAATTATGTATTATTTCGAACACTAAACGCTTAACTTTGATTTTGGGTTCTTATTTGCACGCGTTATAAAAACCTAACTCAACATAAGAAGCCTTTTGGAATATAATTGTATTTGCAATAATCGCCTAACTCGAGATGAGTTTAAAAAACCACCAATTATTATTTTACACAAATCGCTTATGTCGAGTTAGTATTTAAAAAAACTCAAAATTAATTTTGCAACAAAAGCCTAACTCGAGATAAGCGGTTGTAAAAATTCATACAAATAAAAAAAAATGTCACTAATTTCGATTTGCAACAATAGCCTATCTCGAAATAAGTGGTTTGTCCAAAACATAAAAAAGATGTTTTCTGCTCTTAACTCGATTTAGGCGATTAGTGCAAGTGCATATGGTTGCCATTTCGAGTTAGGTCATGTGTGAATCCGACAATAACTCCGGCTGCAATAGTCGTAAAACCACCAAAATTTGTGAGCATATGAAACTCAAAACGGAGAATTCGCTGGTAAACATATCTCATTTTTGTCTTAACTCGAGTTAGGCGGTTTGTGTTTGAGGCCACTGATTTATCAACACCTCCCCCAGCCTCCTATACAAATTAATAATGAAAGTTTTATAATCTTAATAACAGAACTTTTATTTCAATAAATTTACACATAAAATCAAAAAATATCAACTCATAGGTTATTATTGGAAACTGAAAAGTAAATAGTAATAAATCTAGGTGAGAAAATCTTCACACCTCTTATAACTTAATTGATTTTATTTATATACACATTATTTATATATATTTTACATATTCCATGTAAACTATATAGACTATATCACACTATTTTAAAATATAGGTACATACACACACACATTGATGTTATTATTGAACAGAACAATGATGCTTACATTAAAAATAAAAATATTATTTTTGCTTTTTTAAAAACTTAATAATATTTTTAATTATAATATTATTTTAAAATTTTATTAAATGGAGGACCTAAAGCACAAAATTATGTTGTTTAACAATATTAAATAAATTTTATATTTAATTTAACATAAATTTAATTACATTTTTTGACATAAATTTAAATACAATTGGGTCTTTTAAGAAATTTGTATTGGGTATCTTTACTTTTTAATTAAATTTCAATACAAAATGCTTTTAAATATCTGAAATTCTTTGAATATGTTAGTCATTAACAATGTCGTATTTTAACAAAAAACAAATTTCAACTTAAACCAAAATAATTTTTGCAACAGAATTCTATTCGTTTCTTTTCCTTATCTTGGGTACTACAAACTCTAGATAGAAATTTGACTTGAAAAGCCATTACCTCTAATATTTTAGTCATAAAATGCATTAAAGATTTCTAAAATTTTTGCTTAATGAAAAACGCTTCATTTCAAGTTTGTTAAAAACTTTTCAATTATATTTAGAAAATTTCATTTAAAAATCTGCTTCTCTTAAAGCTTTAGTGAGTAAAAAATATTTCATAAATTTTTCCATTTTTTATTGTATCCACATAATGTTTGTTCTCTTGTTTGTCTTACAAACTTGTTTGACAAGTTTTTAAAAATTTTCTCTTAAAATCCGTATATCTTTAAAAATTTATTCACACTTAAAATGGAAACAACGTACTCTGCGTAATAAATTAGAAAGCGTGTGAACTCAATATGTTCCAAAGAACTTAAAGCAACCAAACTATTTCAAAACGTGTATTGTGTCTTTATTTTTCAGTTCGAATTAAGATTTTCATTTTAGAACTGTTTTCAAATTCTTGCCTTCTTAACTCTTAAATTACTCGAATTCTTGCAATAATCCAGATTTGCGAATTAAATTAACCCCATCAATCGAAAAAATATAATGATTTCAAATTTTCTGTTGTTCTTAATTTATTTTGAATAAATTATTGCAACAATAATAAATTTAAAATACAAAATTTTATTAAAAAGAATTTTTTTTTCAATAAAATTTATTGAAAAAAATTTTGAAATTAATAAAGAGCCACTAATAATTTAAATCTACCTTAAAACCCCCAAATGTAAAAAGTTGTACTTTACTAAAATATTTACGTAGAACAACTGTAAAATTTTAATGGTTATAGTTTTTACATAACAACAATGAAAAGAAAGGAAAACAATCATATTTCAAAAAAAAAATTGTTAAGTTTTCCAATAATTTCGAAACATCGAATTCAAATTTGGTTTTTTTCTTCATTCAAGGTTTCTAGGTTTTCCCTAAATTTCCAATAAAGCAGTAAATTTTATGAGTTTTCTATACTTAAAATGCATTTTTATAGCCGGTATATTGAGAAGAAAAAGCATATTTCAAAATATTTAAAAAAAGAAATTAAAAGAACAAAAATTTTCTTTTTAAGAAAATGCGGAATAAAACAAAATTCCCGCAAATTTAAAAAAACAAAATATTTTGCAAAATTTTATTATAATTTTTTTTCCACCCCAATCATTACTCTTTTAGATTTTTTTTTAATTCTTGAATTAGAAAAGAAAAAATAATTTGTTTTTTATATTAAAAAATAAAATAAACCTTTTGACTTTTTAAATTATTTTTATAAATTTTCTCTTTTTCAGGAATTGTGCAAAGAAAAATTGAAAATTATGAATCTGGATACAAAAAGTTATAACGATTAAAAAAAAAACACTCCAGACAGCCGAAAAAAGAAAAGAAGTTTTGCATTTTTCAATAGCAATACAATGAAAAATTTGTGCAGTCCATTCAATTTCGTAAGATTCTCAGTTGAAAATCGATCATATTGGTTGTATTCGGCATAATAAATTTATGAAATAGCTGCTTCCATGAACGCTGATATAGTTAGAACTGATGCAAATTCAAAGTGTTGTATTCCTACCTTAAATAAGCTCTTTAGAGCTGTTATAACTACAAAAAATATGACTGAATAAAAATAAATTATTAAAAATGAATGGTTTGTTTCTGAATCTTGATTATAAAATTTTAGTAATAACTTAAAAAAGTTTAAAGCTTTAATTATTATAAAATATAGAATAAAAAATTAAAAAAAAAATAAAATAAATTAAATCTTATAATCATATTTTGGAAGTTATTTTTTCTATTTGTCCTTCAATTTTTATATTTTCAACGCATGACTACAAAACAGATTTTGTGCCCCGGAAAATATGCAAAATTTTATTTTTAACGCAATTACAATAAGATTCTCTAAGATACTTCTACTTACTGCAAAATACAAGAAAATTTTCATAATATAAGAACTATTAAAATTATTGCAGGTTTATATAAAATTTTATAATGTATTCTAATTCTTTATTTTTAATAGCAAGGTTTATTAGTTGCATGAAACTGAAAACTATTAACGCAATACATACTAATTTTTGCATTTAACAAAATTTCTAAATTTGCGTTCCTATTATTAAAAGTATCGAAAGTGTTGAATAATGAAGAGTAATAAAGGAGTTAAATTAATTGCAAATTTTTACTGTTCTGAATTTTTAGGGCTCAGTCATATATGCAATTTTTAGTTTTGCAATTACTGCTTGACTGTAAAATCGTTGCGCGTACATTTATACAACTAAACAATTAGGTCAATTCTTATGTTAATTGATTACGTTAACTAAAAGTTGTAATCAGATTGTAAAAATCTACAAGCTGTTTCATTGCTTAATTATATGCGATCATACAGTTGCATATTTGCGGATTTGGACATAAACCTACAGAATACAAATAAGCAATCAAACAGTTGCAGAAATAAAAATTGCATAACTAGTTTGAGCCCTTAAATAAATTCTTCGAATTTTTTTAACAAAAAATTTCTATTAAAACACAACCGGAATGAGTTTTGAATAAACTGTAAAATTTAATTCCAACTTTGGTACTATAACATATGTTAAACATTCTTGTGCCTTGATTTTCCTGACATCATGATAAATTTGCAACAAGTAAGAATTTATATTTAACAAGTATGATCCCAAAAGGAAAAATATCTGAAGAAGTTCTTAAGCAGCATATTCCAAAATATTCAGTTCGAAACCCATACTATATTTTCGGGTAATAAGAGCAAAATATTACCGTAATTTCATTAGAAAAGCTATATCTTGCTGCAACTACACTGGAACAAAAATAAATTTTATCCATTTTTTATTCACTAATCAATAGCATATAATGCAGCATATACATTTCTGTATCACTGTGTACATACTTGTAGAACAGTAGAAAAATAACTAAATTTTATTATACAAAATTTGTGGTTATGCAAAATCATGAATCTGGAATAATACGAGAAATATAGGTAGCTGTGTAAAAAAAAATTTTAATATTTTCTTCGTGGATTTTCACATTTGTTTGAAAAGTTACTTTTGAAAAATTTTATTTTACCTGACAATTTATTTTTCTTTCTAACCTTCCTTTCTCCCTTTCTCATTTACCGAACTGCATCTTCCATAATTGTACTGTGGCTCGGCCATTATATATAGTTTTTTTTTCCATTTTTTTTTTGCCGAAGAAAACAAATAAACCGACATTATAATTCGTTAAATTTAATAAAGTTCCATATAGTTTCCTTGTTTTTTTTTTTGGCTGAAGAGAAGAAAAGCTAAATTTTGAAGAAAAAATAATGAGAAAAAGGATAAAAATATTGGTATAATGAATTAAATTGAAATTATTAAGGAAAAAAAGAGAAAAAAAAGTAAATCGGAAGTCAAGAAAACAAGATGGGAAATGTAAAACGTAAAGGAAAATGCAAATTGTTTCACTTTATTTTATTTATGTTTTCATTTCCTCTTTTTTTCCTTGACTTTTCCTCCATTTGCTTTTGGCAAATTTCTTTTTCTTTTCTTATTATATTGGTCTTTCTTGTTTTTACTATACAATACTGTTATACATTTAAGTTCCTACAAATTTAAAATTACAAAAAAAATAAAATTTCAACCGAATTGTGTTTTCGGCGAATTGTTGTTTTTGTTTTGGATTTTGCGTTTGGTTTTTATGCTTAAGCCGAAAACAAACATGAAAATAATGAAAAATTAAGAAGAAAATGAAGGTAAGTTGCCTTTAAAATTAGAAAAAGAGAAGAAAATCCTAAATTTAAAATTATTTTTTGGTTTATACCAAAAAAAAATTGCAATAACCAAAAAGGATATAAATAAAAAAAAATTTTTTCTACTTCGTTTAGTTTCTTTTGTATTTAAGGAATCTTGAAAAAATCTTAAATTCAATATTTACCTTTCAGGTACATTATTACAGGTAACTCAGGCATATTTTTATAGAAAAAACTCTGCTGCAATATAAGCAACATGCTAATTATAAATACAAAATTAAGAGAAAGAGCAGAACATCTTACTGAAATATAGATGTATGACTTGAATTTAATAAAAGTTTATAAAAGACTGAAGTAATTTAGTCAAGGATTACAAAGTAACTTAATCATATCATCTTAAAAATCTCAAATAAAATGTAAAATTTTTTATATAAAACTCAAAATGTGTTCATAAATTTAATCATTAATTGAAATACCACAATTATAAGAACATTAAAAGGCGCATTTATACTCAGACGAATAAAATTCCAAACATACAAGTAACGCAATAACAGCAGTTCAGCCTCCATCGAGGAGCAAAGATTCATAAAAAGAGTTAAGTGAAGCCCTTCTTTATTTTTCCTTATGAAATGTATTAAAAGTCTTTTGAATAGTTGTACCTTTTTCATTTGAGTTTTAAGGAGACTAAGTAGCATTTTAGATGAATTTTAAAGAGGATTTTTTGTTGCTATATCATTTTTGTTCATAATTTTTTATAATTTTGTTAATATAAGTGACTGTCAATATCTCCCTTTGTTAGAATGAGCGTTCCATTTTGTATGTATGTAATATTCCAAATATGAATGAGAGTTACACCTCTTTGCTAGATAAGGGACGATTAATTATTTCAGTCTTAATACACAATTCATAGCTCATCTCATAATTATTTTAATGTGAAAAATAAACGAACAGATAGAAAGAGATAGCGAGTGATAAAATTTTTATTTTCCTAATAATTTTGATTTCGCTCCTAAATTCTCTTTTTATTCCCTATTAAATTAATATCCCATATATAAATTATAATTTCTCTGATATGAATTATTTCATGAACGTGCATTAAAATATATTTTCTACGACCTTAATAAATACCTTAATAAAAATAAGTTCAATAACATCTAATTTAAACTACTCTAGGGATTTTATATACAAATATTTGTACACAATTCTGTGGAAATTTTCCAAAACCCGATAAGTCGATTTTTGGCAAAATCGAGATATTAATGAAAATGGAATGGTAAATATGAGATCTTTGCTGCGACGAAGTCCCATAATTCAATGCAAGAGGTAAATCGTTCGTTGGTGCATAAAACCATAACCCGGTAAAGTTTAATAAAACCATTTATCAACATCATACCGTTGCCAAAACCCGATATTTATCATATCGTTCTTTAGAATAAACCGTAAAATCATTTAACAGTCTTATACAAGTATGCCAAAACCCGATATGTCCCATACCGTAACGGTAAGAGATTGTTTTAACCAGGAAACAGAATGTTATATGTGGAACGAAACGGTGGCTGGAAGGGGATCCCATGAACATGCTTCGTGCTTGTTTAAAAAAGTAATCTCATTACCCGCAACAATCAAGTATAATGTACTCTGATACATGTGGTGGCCAGAATAGAAATTTAAACATGACGGTCATGGTAATGGCGGTAATACAAAAAACGAATGTTGAATACATCGAACAAAAATTCCTTGTACCTGGCCATACACATTTAGAATGCAATTCAGATCTCGCTCGCATTGAAAGGACCAAAAAACCTGTGACGTGAGTGAGTATAATGTTACTGTATAATGTTATATGATTGGTACAATTTTGTTCGTACCGTCACAGGTAAAATTCCATTGAAAAGGCTAATAATTGATAGCTTACTATTATTTTAATTAATAATAATACTATTTTATTTTTGAAATATGTATGAATAACTTTTTTGTTTGTTTTTTTATATTTAAAAAAAGTTATGGAAATGAAATTCGTTTTCTTGGTAAAGAATTAAGTAATTTCATATTAACTTTTATAAAGACTATTTTCGCATGTCCTATGATACTGATATGGTAGCTGGTTATTACCCAATTTGATTAAGATATGCAAATATTTTATTTTATTAAAATTTTTGAACTTCATATAAATTTTTGTTTGTTATTTTATGTTTTAAAACAATGTTTTATGGAAAGAATAAATTTATGTTTTTTAATAAAAAATTTTTCTTGAACAATATCTTTTATAATGGCGAAAAATACAAGAAAGAAATAGTTCTGAAGTTGTACAACTGTTTAAAAACAATTTTTTTTTCTTTTTGTGGTCATTTTTAAAAATATGAAGTATAAAAGCACAAACATAACGTTATAAAGTCTATTATTTCTTTGAAAATCGTTTTTTGGCAGAGTATACTATTAAAATGGCCCACGTAACTTATAATTTGCCAAAACCCGATTGCGTTTTTCACCCCCCCAATTTTATATTCCCAAAAGGTTGAAGCAACCTAAACACTATTTTAATATATTACTCTAATACTATATTACTCAAATAAAAAACCCCAGCTTACTAGCTCACTATTTTGTTTGAAAAATAAACATGAACGAAAAAGGGTTTTTTCTTAAAACTTTAAAATTGCAATACTGTAAAATTGCAAAAAAATACTTATCGGGTTTTGGATAATTTCCACAGAATTATAATATTATTTATGTCCGACAGAGACTTTGTACGTACAAATTGCTTAGGCACTTTGCGAATACATGCAAAAACATTTATTTACAAACATAGGTTAATGCCATTGATTTATAAACAATCTTAACATGCAATACACATAATAATGAAACTTATAAACAAATCTACATTTAAGGTATTACAAAAAAAAGTATGAATAACCTTTACACACGTTCATACGTAAATAACCTTTGCTTTTTTTTAACATTTTTGCATTTTCTTAAAATCTACAAAATTTTCCCTTATGTCCTGAGGCATATTTTTTCCTTTAAAAATTTTTTTTTTTTTGTAAAAAGAAGGAAAAAAAAATTTTAACTAAATTGAACTTTATCTGAAACAAAAAAAAAAACACAATAAGGATAACAAAAATTACAAAATCTTTACAGTACAAATAAGTTACTCTTTGGTGGTTACGACATAAACTGTTATACAAAATTTTATTTATGTGTACACAAGCTACACAAGTTTTTTACATTCTCCCCACTTTTTTTTCTTTTTTTGATTTGCAACTTTGTAAATTGTTTACCTTAACTTTGGAGTTTGTTTTCCATTTTTTTTCAATATCCTTAATTCGATATTAACTCATGAAAGCTTAAACCAAAAAAAAAAAAGAAACTAAGAACTTTGTTTTTTTTTTCTAATTTAATTTTTGATTTAGTTTTTTTTACTTATTTTTTTCTTTTTACCTTGCAAACCATGCAATAAAATACTTTAATATTTCTTATTTTTAATATTTAGTATTTAGTTTTTCTTATTAGCTTACTAGAGGTTGCGTACTATATCATATATCGAAAAATATCGAAAAACTGGTATACATAAATTGTAGACTTCTGTGCATTTTTCAAAGTTATTCTAAAACTCTTAAGTATTGAAATAATTTGAAAATTTTACAAATAATGAAAAATGATCAAAACTCAACACCTTTCTTCGTTATGAAGTAGCGAATAAATTATCTAAAAAGGGCACATCTATTCATACAAAAATAACCACAGAATATTTTTGGAATTCATTTTTAATTCAAACCTAAAATATAACGACGCGCATTTAGGAATTTTAGAGAATTTTAAATATGTTCAAATAGCATACAATTATGTTTTTAAAAATTTTACTTGCAAGTCATTTACAATACTTTAATGAAACTGTTATTACGAAGATGTAAGAATTTCTCGAAAAATTAACAAAAAGAGTTCTATTATTGCTCTGCAAGTTAATATAGCGTCATTTTAGCATAATAATGTTTCAAGTATTCGTTCTGATTTGACAACATGGTCTTAAAGGTTATAGTGCAAGTAGCATAATAAGTATGCTGTCTTATTATGCTATTCAATGAAATATAATCGTCTTAATAAAATATGGATGAACGAATTGAATATTAAATTTCAGAGAAGCTAAAAAAACCTACACTTAAGAAATATTATAAAAATAAATTTTAAATGCAGTTTTTAACTTCAACCTCCACTACTAAGAACATTTTGTAGTTGAATTCTCCTTTTCAATCATTTTATTGCATTTTACATGTTTGGGTTTTTCAGACTTTTTTTTCTGATAATCAGATTGATTCGAATTATGGAAATTATTTAAATTTTTAGTTTCCGTTCTGCTGACTTTCTATAGATTTGTAAAATATTATAAAAATTTAAGAATATTTTTTTATTTAGTTTGATTACAGGAAAAGAGACATTTCCTTTTATTTCAATACCGAAAAAATTAATTTAGAAATTTAATGACTTCTGAGTATTTTTGCACATACAATAAGATTTACAAAACGGCTTTGCTAATGGTTGTGCTTCTAATAACGTAAGTAATAATGATTCCATAATTAAACTGGGACCTTACTATGTAATTCGATTTTCATGGTACTACCTTACTATTTTTCCGAATTCGAAAATGACATAGTAAGGTCCCATTTCCGTATTCGGAATAGTGGTAAGGTAGTCCCATAAAATTGATTGACGAATACAAAAATCGAATTACATAGTAAGATCCCTGATTCAAGAATAGAGTTCTCGAAATCATATACTGAAAATTCCTATATTTTATCAGTTAAATCACTTTTGCATTAACTGATTTTCCTCAAAGAGCCAAAATTACATTTTTCTAAGTATTTTAACTAAAAGCTTACTGGAATTCTTAATATTTGAAAGAAGTGTTTAAAGGTAATTTTCATAATCTTGTTCAACATTTTCGTCAAATTAGACGATACCTCTTACGGTCGGTTATGTGCGTACCACATCAGATTTCACTCCAATCATCTCACCTCCATTAAACGTTGTGTAAAAAAGAAAAAATAAGTTACTGTAGATGTTGTACGATTTTCAAATTAAACTCGGTAATCAGATTTCGTTGTCATGGCTTGAATTTCACATTATCATGTAAACGTTTTTTATCACATCTTTTTTTTCAATATGACATTAGTGGCATTCAACTTTCAAATTACTTCTTCATCTCTTTTATGTTTAAAAACTAAAAATAGTATTAAGTATGAACACACATAATTATGAAAATTGAAGCGGACTATACAGTAATAATTAAAATGTTCATTTATTACCTACATATACAATAAAAGAGGGAGCAATTCTCTTAAAAATCTTTACGATAAAAACCCACACTACATATGGTTTTATGTGTACAGGTTTCTTTCAGAAATGATTAAAGTATCTGCATTTTTGAAAAGCCCAAAAGGAATTGAAAATTCGAAACAACAATTACAATTCACTAAAGAAATATTATTGCATTACGTCGATGAGAACAATCATACACATCCATAATACATACTTATATAAAAACACACATTAGTATGTGTGTTGTCATAATTTTACGTGAAATAACGAAACTGTATAAGTTTTTATTTTACTGTTACTGTTCTTATCAGAATAGTATTTTACTACAATGTGAATATATAGAATTGGTAACGCACCGCATCCTTACACATATATGTAACTAACATGCAAAAATTTTAATGAACACACAAAGATATACACACATGAAATACATTTTCAAAATTTATTAATGATTGACAATTATTGCAAATTTTTGGGATTGAAAAGCTAATGGTATACAATACACTATACTATAGCTATATGTAATATAGTTATAATCCAAATATTCTAGTCATTTGATGGTTAACTTTTAAAATCAGCTTAACAGACAAAACATTTTCCTACCACAGCTTACAATTTATAGACTTTAGATTGTTGTATTAAGGAATTTTAATTGGTTCTACACAATATCCTTGATTAAATAACTCCACAAACATGTGTTTGTATATTGATTTTTGTGCGTACAATTGTTATGTGCACTGCTATTAGAATGATTGCGAATTCCAAATATTATAATATACAAAAAAAATCTGATGTGGTCAGCACATAGCCGACCGCATTGTTTATTGTTTAGTTAAGTGAAAGTTTTACAGAATATTATAAAAATGTTTGTTAAATACTTCTTTCCAATTTTTAGGACATTAGTAAGCTTATAGTTAACATACCTAGAAAAATGTAAATTTGGCTCTTAGTAGAGTTTCGCTTTGTGCTACCCGAATTCCCTGAAATGCTCGCCAGTTAGTTTCGGTAACAACCAGAACTCAAATATCAAATTTCAAGAAATTCGATCAATTCGTTTCGTAGATGTGGTGAAAAATGTAAAATCGGCCCGCAGATCAGTTTTCGAGCCCTGATCTTTCCGAAAAATTTACATGTTCATTGTTTTAATACGAGGAATTCAAATATTTAATTTCAATGAAATCGGTTGATTATTTCTCTTTATATACACGAAAATGTATATTTGGCCCGTAGTAAACGTCTACTTGCCGATGCCTGATTTCTTCCATAACATAGGAATTTTCGCGGACGTTCGAGCTGAGCTTATATATAAAATTTCATTAAAATCGGTTCAACCGAACTTGAGATACACGCGTGCACACACAGACCGACAGACCGACAGGTTGCTAAAAATAGTTTATTTACACTTCCCTACTATGGAGAAGTGAATTCCCACCGAAAACTCGATATGCAAAATTTGTTGCCATCACATAACCTACCTATTGTTTACACAATACGGTCGGTAATTATATAGAAAATTTGGGATTCTTGAACTGTTCCCAAAACATATTTTTCTTCTTTGTTTTATAATATTCAAAAATTATATTTGGAAATAAAGTTTTAAAATATTTTTTTATATTGAATTTTAGCCAAAGAAATAAAAAAAAAATTAATAACGCATAATTACAGATTTACACATACATATGCACATATATAGATATGTACATACACATGCATTTTTGTTTGGGGTGTAATTTAAGTTACAAAAATGTACAATTCAGGACATTATTTTCCGAATTATTCTGTACGTACCACATCGCTTACAGTACGCTAATACAAGAGAAACAGGTAAGCCATTCACCAAATTTCAAATGTCGTATTTTTAAAGAAAATATATATTTATATAAATAATATAGAAAACTGTAAATAAATAATATTTTATTTCCCTGTTAATTTTCGGTAAGATATTTGGGCAATGTTAAATGTTTCTAAAGCGAATTTCAGCTTTTAAAATCTTTAATTGATTCTTGGAAAGCAAAATCACATTAATTGATTCTACTTTTTTTTTTGAATAAATATTATTTGCAGAGAAAAGAGTTATAAATTATTTATAGAGATTATACAACGTAGTGAATAGCACAGGAAATATATTGAATTTGAAACTGAAGTTTTTACATAGTTCCGAAAAGTATCGCATTTTATACACGCTTGATATTAATATTAATGAAAACAAGAGAGCGTAAGTGCATTATATGTATTGATTTCCAATTATGATGAAGATTTGAAAACAAATTTAAGAAGCTAGCACACATAACAGCTTACATAATAAGTTAATTAAACCTCTTTAAATTTAATACATACTCCATTCAAAATATTAATTTCGCATAAACCTTTGGTTTATAATATTTATATTATAGATTTCCAAATTGTATTTATCACATTTGCATTTTAATATCAAATTAGACCTTGAAAATTCATAAATTTTCCTGTTCAATAGACCTACCCTCACTTACAATATCATTTTAATTTCAATATCACTTTGGAATCATTTTCATTCTTTAATATAAAATTATCATCTAAAATTTCAAAATAATTATTGATTTTGAAAATTAGAAGCAAAATTTCCCAAATATAATATGTTATTTAAATAATTTTGCCATATTTTTTGTTCTATATAATTTTATTTTATTTTTATTATATTAATGCCTCATTGCCATCTATTTATTTTTTTATATATAATTTAAATAAATGTGTATACAAAGAAAATTATTAGTTAAATTGATATAAATTGCTATTACCCAAAATAATCATTATCTATAAAAAAAAACCCTCTTTTAAAATTTTATATTTAAATATAAAAAATATCGAATGCACACTATGTATCAGTTATTTAATATGTATATGTATGTGTATATTGGATATTTTAAAATTTCATGCAGAGCATCCAATTTTAACAATTCTATACATCATTTCACTTAAAAAACGATTTAACACCGTGATCTTTGTACACGTACTTATGTGTATAAGATGTTGAAAATACAGAGAAAAACAGAAAGAAGAAAACGCCAAAATATATGCAAAATCAATAATAATGATGAAGAACAAAAGAAAAGAAAAATTTTAAAATATGTTTTTTTTTTCTCTCATTTTTCCAAAAATTTTATTTTGTCTCTTTGTTTTTTTTAAAAAAAATTTCTTCCTATTTCCTTCATCAGAAAACATAAACAAAAACAATCATATTATTAAAAGAAAATAAAATCAAAATTATATAGGTACCAGAATAAATAAGCAAAAAAGAAAACACAAGAACAACCATCAAGGACTCTGTACAATATAGAGTTAAAAAACAAACAAAAACACAAACCGCAGATAAAACCACTTCAATATCCTAGAAAATTATTGTACGAGTCATGAATATTGATAAAGTACAATATACATTTTACCTTTACCTTTACCTTTTCAGTTTTTTTTTTTGTATAATGGTAAGTTTATTATTTGCATCCCATTCTATATACTATTATTACACTATTATGAAATCTATATCTATATTTTGTGAGAACTTGAAAAGTAACTGCAAAATTTGTTTATATTTTACGAAATTTCACCAAAAAACAAAATATCTAAATAAATATACCAATATAATACTTAAGTATATAACAAAATGGAAAAAAATATATATATATTTCACGTACCACTTACTACCAATATATATATATTGGTAAAATAGTAAGTGGTACGTGTACCCTTTATATTTTTACTAGTATTTGAACATTTCCACCTTATAGGTGTTCATATTTATAAGAAATGGGCTGACTATATTCAATATTCACTTAAAATTTTTCACCTTTTCTATTTAATATATGTATATAAATAGTGAGGTTGAGCACGTACAGACAAATATACTTGTATAATATAATATTATATAAATGAACCGTTATAATCATATAGTTATACGAGTATATCAATTTAGATGATTCTTATATTGTAAAAGATCTAAATTTTTTTATTATTTTGGTTTGTTTTTTTTCCCATCTTCTATATATATATAGGTATAGGTGCATAATATTTTTTATCATTATCTGATACTTGAGGAAATTGGATAAATTGTAACGTGATACTTGACTTGAAAGTAAACTTTAAGTTTAAAAAAAAAAAACTTTCCAACTTTTCTTTTTTAAACCTTATTTATTTAAAATAAGTCATATACACTATAAATGTTATATAATTTAAGTGTATAATACAATAAGTAACTATTAAGAATATTCAGAATAATAATCAACGCTTATATACATAAAATTTTTATTATTTAGTTTACAATGGCATTCATTAAAGCCGACACTTAAAATAGTATAATAATTTTGCATGTTTAGTAACATTGAGTAACAATTGAAATTTATACATATACATATTTAACAAAATGATTTAAAAGTATCAATTGGAGAAAGCTGAAGCTATGATATTGCTTTATGGAAAAGCTCCTACAAATTATATTAATCAAAATGTCGAAAATCTTATTCCCATGATATTAAAATTACCGTACCAACATAGACAGCTATAGCACGAAATTAATAGCTATGCAAATTATCTAGATTATATAATATGCATAAACTATCGAAGTGTGCTAGTTTTAATGCTAATTTACAACTAATGCGCTAGTTGTGTCAATTAGTTCTGTCTCCAACAAAAACATTACATTGAAAAATTTAATATTTTATCAATAATTTAAAGCTCTCAGAAGATATACAAAAAACACAATTTTTTTAAGACTCTTTTTTAGCTATCTTATATGGAGCCTATGATTTGCCTATGATCATCTTTTTCAACCGGGCGAAACTGTAAGGGTATTGATATCAAAGATATCAACTCAATTGAGTATATAAGTTATGTGAATCAATGTTTTTGCATGAAAATATTAATATAGTAATTTATTATAGTAATTATTTAAGTTTGGCGACCATGCCCTCCAATCAAATTACCAACTAAAGCTGTTTGGCTATATTTAAAAATTTTATTCATCAAACTTCCAGAATGACGAAACGGAGCATTGAATGTTCAAAGGAGTGATCGTTATTTCAATAATATCCACTGATAGAAAATCGATAGAAAACTCAAGTAACTGGGAAATAATAATTTCTTTGAAGAAGGTCTTCTCTTGGGGATTAAGATTTGACTGAATTACGAAATCCGTTTTGCTGATTGCCGCTCATACAATTTTCTTTGTAATTAAAAGAAAATTTAAAAAAGACAGCGGAATTCAAACAATTTTCGCCTTAAAATTTAATTCACTATTTACTGCTATATAATTGTCTAGCACCCTTCAGCTTTTATTTCAAAATCATTTACTACGGCAGCAGTAAAAAAAACCCTTTCTCTTAATAAAAAGACTCGCCTTTCAGTTAGCAGAAATTTCGATTTTCTGTTGAAACATAAAAACCCTAAGTTTTCGAATTCGTTAGGTTTTCGAAAAAAAAATACAACTCGTTTTTTTTCTTTGACAAAAAAATACCAAATAAAAGAAAATAGTCAAAAAAGGTAAAAGGTATAAAACACAAAAAAAAAAAATTCTTGCTATGGTCACGTTTGAGGTCAAATTGTGTACGGCCCATTGAGCCGAATGATAACATAAAACATACATACATTTACAAAAATAAAAACGGCTACACAACAAGTTATAAATAAAATTTTACAACTAAGGTAAATGTTTATTAGCTGCTATAATTGTAGTGTTATGTTATGGACTCACATACATATAAGTGAAATTTGAAAATTAAGGTGTCAGATGGTAAGATTGAGAATAAAACAATAAAGACTATACAAAATTCATATATGGAAAACTCATGCGTATATTTCAGATACACACTTGGAAAACGTTGGATTATATTGTGGGAATAAAAAATTCAAATTCATAAATTAATAAGCCAAAGAAAATATGATTATTTAAGTGGGCACGTGCGTTTGTAATGAAATTAAGAAAAACAAAGAGGCAATGAAAAGTTTGACAAGGTTAAATATTCGATTAAAATATTTTCTAATAAAAGTGTTAAAAAATTTTTATTTAAATTTGGAAAAAGTTACAATTGATCCCTCTGATCAAAGATATCCGAAATTATACGAGTATGCTATAAGTTATTCAAAATAAAACCGTGAAGTTGTTTTAGCTCAAACAGTGGAGCGCAGAATTGTAAACTATGAACAAAAGCTTAAGAGTCGGTTTGACGCTAGTACTATTAATAGATTTGAAAAACTAATTACAAGTTTTATTGATATTATCAGTAGAAGTTTCATGAACCAATCACTTAAACAAACGCTTTGTAACACTTTTAACTGGAAAGTTTGCCCGAAATTATTCTTAACGTAAGCACGAATTTATTAATTGTATGAAATTTTAAACAAACAACTTATACTATAGAATATAGCTTGATTTCAAACAAAATTTTAAGGGTTTTTCAAAGATTTAAAAGTTTTTTAATACTCTGTCAAAAGAGAGATGTAGTCGTTTTATTTTTAATAAATTCATGCTATATAATGAATATTTACATTTAGGAGGCGTAGTTGAGCGAAAAAAGTCAATAATTCGGTATAATATTAATTGAAATTATTGGAAGATTTTCCGCTGGCAGAAAATCAAAGAAATTACACATTTTCCGGCCTTATGTATTTAGTCAGGAGCATTCACTTGACTTTTTTTCGGAATTCATGAAGAAATTCTTGTCAGCATTCTAAACGACTCCCATATTTATAAAGACAGCATATACTTTAGTTATCTCTGGAATTTAGAGAAACGCAACAATATTTTCAAATATAGATTAAAGAGTAAATAAACAAAAAAAAAACATTATAACACATACAATATTAGAAAAGTTATTGAAAATCCTTATAAAATATATGAAAGTTTCTTGGAAAATAACTTTATCATTTAATAATAATAAAGACATAGTTAAGAACTTTTTATACTTTTTAATAAAACTTGTACAAAAGTGATTTAATTCGTCTTTACTAAACTTTATTTATAATATTATCTATAAGTGGGAAAAAAAAGGTTCTCAGAAAAGACATACAAAAGTAATCTTGTTTTTCAAATCCACTTGTAGTATAACACATGCTCACTGCATCAGTGTAACATAAAATACAAACATAAATGGAAAAGTTATTTTATTAGTTATGCAAACACTTTGAGAACTCTTAATGAATAGCAAAATTTTTTTCAAAAATTTTTACTAATAATGAAGTTTAAAGAATATTAAAAATGCTTTATGCATACATTAAGAAAAAAATATTTTTATGAATTTGATCTGAATATTAAAAACGAATATTAGAAACGTTTAATTTTCAATGCTGGACTGCAAAAGATATATGAAAAAAACTTTTAAGAAATTAATATAAAAGTTGATTAAAATTTTATATAATCTATACGGTTTTATAGCTTATACCAGAAGTCCCTAGTGTGAATCACACTGATTTCAAATATGTTCGAAAACATAAAAACAAAGTATACGTTGAATTCCATTGTGGAATCGGTGAGCAAAATCTCCGCATTTCGTAAACCGTTGAATTTTGACAACTAGTTCCAAGCAAACATTTCACCAATTTTTAATGCTCTAAACTAAACAATAGTATATAATATTTTACTCTTTACTGAATAACCCTCTATACACATACTGAATCCTTCCCTAATTGCGGTTTTCCATACGTTTAATTTGTTGTGAATAATATTTCGAACCTGTACTATTTTCTTTTTGAGTCACGTACAAACATACAAATATAACCACCTCCACTATTGTATTGTACAATAATTGTCGAAAATTAAATAAAGAGCCAAGAATTCCCAGTCGGGCGCAGACCATTTGTGTATCAACAACTATAATTTAAGTTCATTAACAACACAATCAATAAACGAAGAGAATTCTTCAAGTCCTCCGAATATCAATTCTGCCATATGTTATCATTTTGTCGTTTTCCTTACACTTTATGTATAATTTAGTATGATGAATGCAAAATTTAATTGAAGTTATTATGTTGGCGACAATTTAAAATGTTAAATGCTATCTGCTACAATTAATAGATCATTTCTTGGTGGAATCCCTAAATTTTTTTTCAAAAATGATTTACAATCAAATTGCCACATTGTATTATTGTAACCAAGTGGGCTCATCACTATTATAAGTGTATCAGTTTTAACAATAATCCGTAAAACACAAAAAGCAGAAGCAATTTCAAATGAATCAAGTAAAAACACTTGTAAGAATCTTCAATTAAACCAAATTTTGTAAAAATCCCTTTAATAAGTGGAATAATCTTGTTAGCCAAATCCAGAAACCAATTAATTTGGAATATCTAAGAGCAAATTACGGGATAAGTTTTTTTTTCATTTATATAAATATTCTAATTTAGATGTACCTACTTCTTGTCACTTTACTGTCACCCTGATTTGAGTACTTGAACTTTTCAGGCAATTCGGATATCACATAGCTGAACTCTACTAAGAAACAAATTTACATTTTTCTAGGTTTAATGGATAAGAGTTTACAAGTGCCCTTAAAATTGCAAAGAATAGCTTAAATCACATTTTTTGTAACACTTTCATAAAAAAATTCTTTTCATAAAAAAATTCGTTTTGGCGAAAATCTGACAAATCCTAAGTTAAACGAATTTTAAAAATTTTAATTGAATTTCACACTTATTTTATTTCTGACAAATTATCTTTCGCGTTACATAAAAATTTATAAAAATTTTACGGAAAATTCGCATGTGCTTAAAATATTGAGTTAAAAATGAATTTGAGCTCGCTTGATTTTAAAAATTTAAAAAAACTATATGTTCCAATATTAAGTTAGTAACTAAAATTATATATTCTAATATTAAACCCAATAATATTTATAAAAATCAATTGATTTAACTACATACAAAAAATTATTCGAAATAATTAAAGCTCACAATCACAATCCTTTAATATTAAACAATTTCATGGATGACATGAAATAAAGCAACTACTATAATATTATACAACCATTATAATAATATGTGTGTTCCCTAATCTACTCACTTCTGTAATTTTTTATGTAAATATTAACTAAAAAACGTACATACAAAACACAAATAATACAAAAATACTATCCTAATATAATATATTTCTCTTCCCATTAACAATTGAGATCCTTAAAAATAAAAAAAAAAAAATGTTGTTTTTCCTTTTCCGTACTCAATAGAAAGAAAAAAAAAGCATTAACTGTAGAGTATGACAAAGTGATTTTTATCACTTCCACACGACATAAAAAGTTTATTTGGATTTCGGTTCTTTTACTTCCATCCCTATTTTATCCTTTTTTTGTTTCTTATTTTTTTGTTTTTGCATAAAAATTTACAGTTTGATAAATAACAAATAAAAGAACTTAAAACTATTCAAAGCATTGTGGGTCCTAATAGCTTCATTCTTGTACCAAAATATTGGTTGATATTTGTTGTTTTATTTTTCAATTCTTCAAGTCTTTTTTTTCCTTCTTGACAAATTGTTCATATTTTCTACACAATTCTTTATAACTAACACATATTGTACATAATTTTTAAAGGGTGTTTCAAAATTGATGGCACATAACCTTTTGTGAATGAGTTGACAATTTAATAACTAAAATTTAAACAGCTCTTTTTACTTGTAGCCGGCAAAATTATTATAAGGCCATTAATAAAAAATTTAATTCACACCAGGGCAAAAGCTTAAGATTTTCTTATCAAGGTTGTCAAATTTTTGTTGCTTGAGCTAATTAAAATGATCGAAGATTTGATAGTTTAGAAAATTTTAGCGAAATTTCAAAAACAAATAAATTTATTTTGTACATAAGAATGATATAATCCGCAAAAATTCGTTGAAAAAGTGTAAAATGCTGAAATTTAGGAAATCTTAAGTAAATTTCTGAATTGAAAAAGAAATTAAACACTTATTTTAAGCTGGAACGGTTTAATTTATCACTTTTTTCCAAAAAGCTTACAGCATATCCGTAAGAGCATTTCATTTCCAAACATGCACTTGAAAAACTCTTAAATTTCTCATGTCTTAATTCTTTTTAACGATAGTGTGTGTGGGGGGGTAACATTGCGAACGAACAAAATACTACATTTTCTTCATAAAACACATTTTCTTCTAGAGTATATTCTATTAATTGAGAATTTTTGACTTACCCTTTACATTATACACGTCCTAAAAAATTCGAAATGAATTTTGGTGCCTATTTTCAACTGATTTTTTCTTATGGTCTTTTATTTACTTAATTTTTGGTTTATTTTTTCGCAATCCATCTGACATAAACAGAATTTCAAAAGAAAACTCATGGGAAAAAGCCCACTCTATTTTTGACAGCTTTATAAACACACGCACAGACAATATAATAGATATAACAGCAAAAAAAAGGAAAGAAAAAGAAACTTAAATAAAAGAGAACCAAAAGTAAGTAAAAATAACAATACAAAAGGAAAATTGCATAGTTGGTTAAAAGCAGTTAAATTATTAGTGAAAATAAACTTTAAGTTTGCAGTCCTATAACAAGGAGAGAGACTAACAAAAAAAGGATTTTTAACACAAGGATAAGAAAAAAAAATGTTTTACAAAACAAATAGAAACAGATTTTTCCTCTTTGCATTCTTTTAACATTTTTCCTCTCCTTTTATGCACTTGAACTCAAGGCAACAGGCTAAAAACATCGTTTCAATGTTTAAATTTAATGATCCTACAGGGAAATTGATGCAGACAAATAGATATACACAAAAATATGATGGACTATGATAGATTTCGCATTGAAAATTTCTTAGAAAAAAATTAAAATTACATCAGTGAAAATCAACAAAAGGCGAACATGAATTTCTAAGTTCCACAACAAAAAAATTAGTTTTAGCTATATTTTTGTTAATTTACGTACATACACAGTATGTTACTCGAATTGTATTTAAGTTTTACACTTGTGATTTAAAATGTCATTTTAATGGCTTAAATCGTAGAAAAAGTTTCATTGCTATCCACACAAATACATTCGATACTACTTATTTTCTCTGGTTTGTATACAAAATAGAAGAGAAATTTCATATTTTTAGAAAAATTATTTCACTTTTCTAATAATATTCTGAAAAAATATCAGTCAACTAATTATTTTTAGTCAAGTAACAATTTTTATTCAAATTATTATAAAAACATCTGATATAAGCAGCATGTAACCGACCGCAATGTCTATATTTTCTTTGTAATGTTAAGTAATTCGGTTTTATAAGAACATTAAAATATCCTTTAAGTAGTTATTTCAGATTTTATAAAAGCGAATAACATTCTAATTAATATAATTAGAAAAGGGTAAATTTGACTCTTAAGTTCCTTTTCTAAAGTTCGCTCTAAAGTTGGTTTTTCTGGGATCCAATTTCTTTGAAAACTTCTTCAGATATTTCCCCGTATAGAATTTAAACATTAAATAATACGAAATTTTGTTAATTAAATTCTTTGATATAATCAAAAATGTAAAGTCGGTCCCAAGTGAAAACCGAACCTTGATATTTCTAAAAGATTTACAATTTGTAAAAACAATATTAGCTTAAATAGTGTCGAAAGTGCCTTACATATTAAGTGCCATACACTTTTTATTTTATCTGATTACATACATTTAATTCCAATACAGCTAAGCTACAAAATTAGGAAAAATATTTGTGAACATACTACGAAGAGATTCAAGTCTTGCATAATTTCAGTTCGGTTCAATAGAAGGAAAATTTCGGTGTTCAATTTTTGAAAACGGGATTTAAGTGTTAGTGTTCGGCAACGCTGACAAAATTTGAGTGTTTGTTTTTTCGAGTTACTTGTTTCAATTTTTTAAACAGGAAAGACGTCTATTAGCGCATATTCAAAATCTTTCTATAGAATTTTATCGAGATTTTCCTCAAAATATTTACTTATATATTAATCGTCTCAAAATTTCTTTTAAGTAAAATTCTCTCAATTTTCTTCTTTGTACAAGACGATAAACAAATTAATTCACCATAAATAAAAAATTATTTCACTTTTATAATTATACACCATGTGTAAATATAAAATTGCTCCTAAGTCTATGCATATTTAATATTTTTCATTATTATACACGCGATTATTATACATACCTTCTTTATATTTACATATTTCTCTTTCTTCTCCTTGTTTCCTTTTCTCCTTCCTCAAGCTCTTTCCGAGATACAAAACAAATTAAATGTATTCATTCACATGCACATAAATAAAAAGCTTAATTTTGCTTTCTTCCCCATTTCAATTCATATTTTTTTCTCTTTCTCTTTCTCTTTATATTATCTTTGATGGAATTTTTAATCCTTAATTAATTTACTTGAAATAACGAACAGTCAAACATCGTTCTTTTCTTTTACTCTCTTTTTCTTTTCTCTTTTTTTTTGTTTTATTGCAATTTCTCTTTATTTCAAACTATTATCAATATTCTATCAACTATTAATAAGAACGATATTATGTATATGATACTTGATTTTGAAGTACCATATCAATCATCAATATACTATATCGTAAAGCACTCGTCATTTTTTAATTGCTGATGTAAAAGGAATCAAATCAACATCTAATACATCAATGTATATAATATATGCATGTATATGAAACGTGCATGTTAGTAGGTGTCAAAAGGTATTTAAGAGTCATCAATGTATAAGATACTTATTAAATAATAAAGATGACAAATATATTGATAAGAGTTTACATAATATATGTACTTAGAATAAAAACAAAATTAAAGCGAAATACATTAAAAATATTCTGAAAGCTAAAACTGAATTATAGTGCAATTTTCAACTTCTAATTGTGTCAATATATAAGCATAGTATATGCTGGAATATAGCAATGTTAAATAAATTTTATTTTTATTTTTAAGTATACAGGTTTTTATTTATAAGCTGATGATATACTTTTAATTTATTTAAAAGATTGATTTTAATGCAAATGATTGTAAAAAATTGTGTTTACATTTTAAGATTTCTTATACAAAATGTAAAATTTTAAGAGTATATTTTAAGAGTTTATTAAGTCAGACAAAAAACAAACAATTATTAAAATAAAACTAATATAAAGAAAAATTTCCTTACAATGTGTCTCAAGAATGAAAAGAATTTGAGGTAATGATAAATTAGACTAGGTAGTAAGATACGAGATCTTTTCATACACGTGTCAAAATTGTGTTGATTCACTTAGTCTTAATTCACGGTGTGTGCTCATTATTGTTATTATACCCTGCACTTCGTGAAGGGTATATTAACTTTGGTATGGAGTTTGTAACTACTTGAAGGAGTCATCTGCGGTATGGACATATATATATATTCTTGCTCAGCGTAAAATTCTGCGTTGATTTAGACATGTCCGTCCGTCCGTCCGTCCGATCGCACGATAACTCAAAAACGAATAATGCAATCGACACCAAACTTTCACAAGTTGTTTCTTTTGTGCCAAGGACGAACCCTATTGTTATTGGACCAATTCGGACAACGGGTTCGGGTAGCTGCCATACAACTCAAAGAGTTTATTTTAATTATTTCAAAAACTAATAAAGGTACAAATATAGAATTTTGTATACATGTGTCCAAATATATTCTACATATGCTCTAAAAATTTTAATGAGATAGCTGCACCGGTTCGGGTGGCTGCCATACAACTCCAAAAGTAATTTTTTTATATTCGACAAAATAATAAAGTCAGAATCATGAAACTTGGCAGTCGTGTGTCCAATTATAGGTCAAAGATATTTCTGAAGTTTTGGTGGAATTGCTTGACAGGTTCGAGCAGCTCCCATACAAGTCCAAAAGCTTATTTTAAATATTTGGGAAAATAATAAAGTCAGATTCATGAAACTTGGCAGTTGTGTGTCCAATTATAGGTCAAAGATATTTCTGTAGTTTTGGTGGAATTGCTTGACAGGTTCGAGTGGCTCCCATACAAGTCCAAAAGCTTATTTTAAATATTTGGAAAAGTAATAAAGTCAGATTCATGAAACTTGACAGTTGTGTGTCCAATTATAGATCAGATATATTAGCGAAGTTTTAGTGGAGTTGCTTGGCAGGTTCGGGTACCTGCCATACAACACCAAAAGCTAATTTTAAATATTTGGAAGAATAATAAAGTCAAATTCATGAAACTTGGCAGTTGTGTGTCCAATTATACATCAGATATATTTGCGAAGTTTTAGTGGAATTGCTTGGCAGGTTCGGGTACCTGCCATACAACTCCAAAAGCTAATTTTAAATATTTGGAAAAATAATAAAGACAGATTCATGAAACTTGGCAGTTGTGTGTCCAATTATAGGTCAAAGATATTTCTGAAGTTTTGGTGGAATTGCTTGACAGATTCGAGTGGCTCCCATACAAGTCCAAAAGCTTATTTTAAATATTTGGAAAAGTAATAAAGTCAGATTCACGAAACTTGTGTGTTCAGTTATAGATCAGACATATCCGTGAAGTTTCTATAGAATGGTTTCACAAGTTTGAGTAATTGCTATACAACAATGAAAGGTGCAGGGTATAATTCAATCGGTTCATACCGACTGAAACGTTTTTACTTGTTTTAACTCTTAATTTCTTAACAACACAATGACTGATCATGTTGTATAAATACTTAATGATATGCCAATGGATCCCTTCAATTAGTATGACACAAGAGTTGTTCGAAAAGGTTGAATTTGTTTTGAAGAACCTTATTTAAATATATAAAAATTCATGAGCTATTCACTAAGATTCTTCTGAAAATAATCAAAAATTGACTACTATAACAAACATGCAATTCGTGAGATAAAATTTTAATGAAAAATGCAAAAGCTCATTCTTTTAATAAAAAAGCTGAGTTTTCAAAAAATTTGTAAACTTTTATATAGATTTCGTGGAAAGTAGTAAATAAGTAATTATAAAAAAGTCACCTTGATTGTCATAATCATTTCATTAATTAGATTACCACACAAACTGAAATCTATAATAAATTTTCATACAAAGTATTGCCTTTAAATTCCGACTTGTAAAATTTTGGTGCAATCAGAATAATTGAATGCCTGTGGCAAAAAGAATACAAGAGTATTTTATTTACATTACAGAACCGATAGCTTTGGTAGTTAGTGCTTATTGTTATAATTTTTGTATTATAATTATTGTTTCTTAATATTTTAATAAATTTAGTTACCTTATAACAAAAAATTTGACAGATAAGAGAGCTTAAAACAGCTAATATTGCAAAAACATCCTCTAGAAGCCTTCACAGAAATCTAAGATATATTTTGAAGGCATTATAATATTTTCTATTTGGAATAGTACTATTAAAATCAAAACCATAAACATCTATATTAACTAACATTTACATATGTAATAATTCGAAATTTTATTGCATTTAAAATCTAGAGAACATAAATCACAAAACACTGTATTTAATTCACCGAAAATCAACAAACTCACATAAATAGATTTATTTATGCAAAAATTTTAAGTAAAAATTCCTTTATCACAAAATTCAATTTTATTGTTGTAGACAATATTGTTTTATTGGTATTATTATAACAAAAGAAAAAGTGCCATACACTCTCGAACTGTATACGTACACACAAGCTTAGGTTCAACAAATTTTACTTTATTTACTGATGTATATATAGTATAATATATTGCATATTTGTAGGACATTTCAGTATATTGATTTTTTACATAATAACATATTATTCCTTATCGATACATTACATAGTTTGTTATAAGGATAATATTTATAGGTCAATACCAGTCAACTACTTTTAATGACATTTTTATATGTCTATGCCTATTAATCAATGTCAGAGAACCTAATTAAGTGTTTGTCAAAGTAAATTTGTGTTTTGATATACGTACTTAGTAGTTATGTGTTGAATACTTTTTAGGATAAATTACAATGAAGCATACAAACTATACAATATAAGAATATATATTGTACATATGTAGGCATATAATAAATGTACGTGTAGTGATATACAATAGAAAATAAAGGATATTTTATAGGTATTATGAACAAATTTTATGGTAGACAATTATTACAATTGTGTATTAAGGATAAAAAGGATTATTGTTCTATTTTGAAGAATGTGTGTAAAATTTTTAAGAATTTTTGAAACAAAAATCCTATTTCAGTGATTATTAGAATCTTTACAAAATTTCTAAATCAATTTCCAATCAAAGATTTAAAAATTGGAAATAATGCTTTTTTTACTTTTTGTTTATATACGAAATTATTCACTTAAAGTTAGATTAATTGTAGATGACATGCATTATAACTTAAGTACATAAGAGGAGAAAAACCAGAAGACAAGTAAAGTATTTTAGCGAATAATTGCAGCAGCAAATTTCTATAAAATCTTTAACAACAATTTTTGAATGAAAAGAGGACAATTGTTATCACTTACTTTTATCATCCGACCCTCTGTACTTCAAGTTTTTAACAAAAATGCAAAGTATTTTTGGAATGATATTTGTCTTTTTGAATGTCCGTCTGTTTTAAACCGAAAATTTGAAGATTTTACACCAAATATTTTAGTAAAAAAATCATTTCCCTACAGCATATTTTTTCCAACCAAGTTATAGTTTCAAAATACAATTCTTTAACAACCTATGGTAGCCAAACCAAAAAACAAATTCCAAATTCT
The DNA here is from genome assembly GCF_029603195.1 of Condylostylus longicornis. NCBI lineage: Eukaryota > Metazoa > Arthropoda > Insecta > Diptera > Dolichopodidae > Condylostylus > Condylostylus longicornis. Next base: position 11,679,427 of record NW_026577973.1, on the reverse strand, counting down.
GCAAACGCACAGTTAAGAAAACACTTAGATTTCATATTTTCAGATCAAGTTTTTTTAAAGAATCCGAAATTTCAATAGTTGTCTTTTTAGAATAGAATTTTAATGTTTATGGAGCTTATTAGTTTCTATATAAATATTGATTGTTATTATTCTTTAGAAATTGAAAAATCGGCTCCTGTTTCTTCTACACTGTTATACAAATATCGTCATGAGCAAATATATTTATGAATATTTGAGTTACTCATGACGATAATTTATCAAAATATTTCCAGCGAATTATGAATAAAATATGTATTTCCTAATTAATTAAAATTAATGTTTAAGAATTTAGATCACTATATGCTTAAGATAGAGCATAAAATTACATTAATGCTACTGAAACTCATCAAACATTAAACAAACAAAAACTACCAATTACTATAAATTTGTTAACAAAACTTGTCTCGATTGTTTGTTATTTTAAAAAGGCTTGCATGATGATATTTAACAAAATAAATTAGTTTTAATTCAAATAAAAAATTTGAATATATCTTTCAAAATCAATTTGGGTGCGAGAATGCTATAATCTGTACAGTCCATCATTGTCACCTATATTATATAATAAAATAATAAATAAACCTGAAAATTTTTTAAAACAAAAGGATAAATTTTTCTAAATTTGAATGATAAGAAATGAAATTGACAAATTTTTTTTCTTCTAAACTAAATAAAATTTTCGTATTAGAAAAATTTTCTCATATACTTTATCAGGCTCCTCAATAATAATCAATAAATTTATTATTATCATGATTTTACGCCACATGCATGTGTACAAATACGTACACACACATGTATCTGAAAAGGTATAAAAAAAAATTGAAAAATTTTTGTTGATTTTTTCTTCCCTTAGAGTACACAAAAAGCCAAAATACTTCTAAAGCCACTTTTTCAATTTAAATAAAAAATCAAAGTAAAAAAAAAAAACGTTCCATAAAGAAAAAGGCAAACAAAAGGAAAATTTCCTTTTCCACTTCAAACTCAATTTTTTTTATTATATATATAAAATATTACATATATGTACATATGTATGTGCATACCTTCTTTACAAAAATCATACTCCCTTATAAAATTTTCAACATACCACTATACATACATACGTACATATGTAATATTTCACAATATAGAGCAAGTAATATAATTTTATTTTTAAATCGCTCTCTCTCGCATATAAGAACACTTATAAAGCACACACATTCCCAAATAACTCAATTTCAAGTTTTTTTTTTTTTATTTTAACTTTATTATATTAAAAAGTCATTTTTCTGACCCTGAAATATAAACCTCAAAATATTTTAAATATCCGATCAATCAAAATAAAGGAAAAACGAGAAAAAAAATAGAGTTGACCTTGTCAACTCTGTGATACCCGTACGAATTTGTTATCCTATGTGCGAATAACTAATGTGCTATAACTAACTAAGGGGCAGACTATGACTTTAAGTTGCCGTATTACCATATAAATTTATGCAAAATTTCAGTACTATGTGTTTTTCAAAATACTGTGTGTGCCAAACTACTATTGAAGTTGTATGGCAGCTACCAGAAAGAGCCAAGAAATTTTAGCTAATTTTATCAAGCACATCGGCCCTACTAATGTATTCACTTGTGTGAAATCTCAATATCACAGCTTTTATAGTTTCTGAGGTATAGCCAAATAACTTTTGAAGTTGTATGGCAGGTACCAGATGGAGCCAAGTAATTTCAACGACTTTTATGAGACACATTGGCCCTACTAATATATTCGTTTCTGTGAAATTTCAATACCATAGCTTTAATAGTTTCTGAAATATAGCCAAATAACTTTTGAAGTTGTATGGCAGGTACCAGAAGGAGCCAAGTAATTTCAACGACTTTTATGAGACACATTGGCCCTACTAATATATTCGTTTGTGTGAAATTTCAATACCAAAACTTTTATAGTTTCTGAGATATAGCCAAATGAATTTTGAAGTTGTATGGCAGCTACCCGAACCGGTACCCCGATCATGTCCAATTTAAATAGGGTTCTGGCACTTACTACAATAAATCATTTGTGAAAATTTGGTGAACTTAGCTCAATTAGTTTTTGAGTTATCGTTCGGACGGACGGACGGACGGACGGACGGACGGACAGACAAAGCTAAATCAACTCAGAATTTGACGCTGATCAAAAACATACACTTGAGTCTATATCTAACACCATTATTTCTAAGCGTTACAAACGGTAAGGCAAATTTAGTATACCCTTCGAACATACGTTCGTACGGGTATAATGAAGTATACTCAACCTATATTAGCTGCCATTTCTCTCGTTCTTTTCGGCTCTTTTTGTCTTTTTTTTGTTTCTGTTTTATAATATGTCCAATAAAGTTTTTCTTTAACATACAACAGATATAGATAATAGATATTATTCATTTTTTGCACAACGTAAATGTATCGGAACGTACATGAGAGTTTATTCAGGATCTTACATAGAGTACATTATTTTGGGGGAAAAATCAAATGGACAACAAGAGGAAAAGAGATAAAAAATACTATATATCCTCATATGTATCTCTACTAGCACTCTTTTGTAATATATAATAATACACAAATATATAAATATAAAACAAATTTATATATATATTTCAAAAATATATATTGTACGTATACAATTGCTCTCTCTCTCTCTCTCTGTTCTGTCTATAAATCATTTATTTATCAATTTCAATGTCTGTATTTCCTTTTAAAAACACCATATCTATACAAAACTGTCAGCATATATCAATACAAGATATATTATTATTGTGTATATACAAGAATATATATTCTATGTATATAACAATATTTATATTTAAATTATATTTTATTTATTACAAATATTATACTTTATATTACTTTATAAAGAGATTTACCTTAGAATTTTTCTATATTATTCGAATATACATGCGTACATATAATGTTCTAACATATACTTGCTGACATATATTTTTACAATATTATATTTGATGCATTAACTAAAACCTACATAAATATTTTATATATGTATACAAACATTACATTAAAGTCCTAATTTGCAAATATCGAATGAAAATGTCTCTTCGGTCTTCATCTACTTCATGTATATGATATACATGAAGTCAGAGCATATGAAATTTAAAGATAAAAATTCCATAGCAAAATAAGAAAGAGGAAAATTTTATAGATATTATATAAATGTATATATTATATGCTATACATATAAACAAACGTATATACAAAAGGATCCTTTAAGGATTCAGTTTTAAAATTGTAAGAAATTATGAAGAAAAAAAGCAAAAAAGAAAATTATATAAAAAAAAACAAAAACATAATTTCTCGTATGAAATATAAGAAATAAAATTTTCATTTTTTTTTAACATTTTTCAACATATTTAATATTTTTTTTGCTTAAACGCATTTCTTTTTTAAAAGGTGCTAGTTTTTTTGTGAATAACGTTTAGAATTATATCGCATGTTATAATATTTCGAAAACTTATATACCCAAATCGGCTGAAGTGCAGCATTTGTGGTTTAACTATTTGAGGCTTTTGACAAATACCACAGCATCTTAGTACAGCAGTACGCTTTTCGTCTTTGGGTTATTATATTTCAAGTATAATCTTTCTTTGCAATGTACAGTTATTATTTGTGCTTCGATATTTGTGACAGTTTTTGATTATTTTGTAATCTAGAATTTTTCATAGGTTAAATGTTTACATAGCTCGCAAAAAATTTTAAATTTGGGAAAATGTTTCGGATAATTAAAGAGCTTGTCTATCCCTTTAAAAAACTTATTTAAATTAGTATTTATCATAACAGCTATTGGACTATTACACCGTAAAAAGCTCTCGTTAAATTGCATCAAAAGACAATGGTTTAAACGCTAAACATTGCATTTTTAAAACGCTTATCCATAAATAATTTTGTTTAAATCTAAATTAACTTAGATTGCCTTCAAAAACTGTTATACTCTGAAACATATTATTGTAATATTAAGAAAAATAGGCTACACTGTTGCCAAAGAAAAAATGTACAATAAATTAAACATATGCCGTGTTTTAAAATCCATCGTTCTTTCAAAATTTTATACATAATAAAAAATATTATTCAACTATTTGTTAGATTTTGTACGACAAATTACGAATTTAGTTTCTCGTAATTGTAAATAAACTAAAATTTCTCTCAACCCCTTTTAATTAGTTCAAAATACTGCCTTCATTTAAGACAGTCTAGACATGTTATTCAAAGGTATATCATAAAATATTGTGATATGTTTCAAATTTGCTTATCTTATAATCGCCAGACTGGTTCTTTAACATTTAAATATTTTTTCCCTTGCTCCTCAATTTTATATGGCTATCCCACATAATACCATATACCCTCATCATATTCATTTCACAGCCAAGTTGATTCTCATGGATGTTAAAAAATTTTTTTAGTTCTACACATGGATGACTTTTGTCATATTTTATTCTTTCATTCTTTTTTATTTTTTTTTTGTAAATATGTCGCTTGTAATATTTTATGCAAAACTTGACATTTTCTTAACACAAAAATAACATAATAAGAGGATAAGATTTTTTTTTATTATAGAAAAGCTTTTGATTTTATAAAAAAAATAAAATAATATGAATTTTAAGACTTAAAGTAATATATGTAGACTTATAAGTAAGTATATAAAAAGTAAATTTGTAATGCTAGCAATCTCAAAGCGAACTGTTTCCTAGGAGTGTACACTAGGTAATTTAGATGGATTATGAAATTTTACTCGGAGGAAAACACACCCAAATTTCGATATAAACTTTAAAATACATAAGTTATTGGGGTTGCTTCACGAGACAAAAATGAAATAACAACTCAGCTTCATTAATAGCTAGTTTTAAGATAATTCGATAAAAACTAGCTAAGTCAATTAATTAAAACTAATGATATTCAATATATGAATTCTTGATGAACGAAAACACGGTCACGAGTAAAAGTTTAGTTTCTTACAGAAATAACTGAGATAAAATTTAATACTGTCTCTTTGTAGCAACTCATATATATTTAACATTTATGTTAATAAATTGTGACTATTACTAAACTTAACAACAACATTATATTTAAGGAATTTTACTATTGCGCACTATACTAGGTGTAAGTATTTTAATTGAATGTATATTTATTATGTCAATGTTTAATGAGTTTTGGAGAAGAGCAAAAAATTTTGCACATACATGCATTAGTATATGTAATATGAAACGGCTTACGTAACGTAAGTTTTAGCATAATAATATAAATAATTTTACAATAAACAGTTTAACAATACTTGTTCTTATAGAAATTGACTTACAATCTAAATTAAACATTGTTGTCAGAATCGAAGTTTCAAATTTTTGGTGTAATATAATTTCAGTATCCACCCAATCTTGAACCAGATTTCGTTTCCAATGCAAACTAAAAAATTCATTTTCTAAGTATTTTATTGATAAAATCAATAAATCGTACACTAAATTAGAAAAAAAGAACATGGAGTAGCAATACACAGCGATCCTGCCAAGAAATAGATTTTTTCTACCTCTGAGTCTAAAGCTGAGGTACCTACTCCGTTGATTAATTGGAGTATATTGTGCGGGTTGATTTTTTCATAGTTCTTTTGCTGCGGGGACATAAACACCCAGAGACTCTTTCACTCTGTGCACTCTCTGCACTCTGTGGATTAAACACTCTATACTCACAGAGAACGTGCATCAAATCGTATATACAGAAATATTAAAACTCGAACAAAATAATAAAATATACAAAACCCTCGATAATTTTGTTATTTTCCCTTAATTCAATTTGCAAAATTTCATATTTATATACACTGATTTAAAATATAATCTTATAAGCACCACACCTAAAAATCAAGTAAATAACACGTAATAATATTTTATATTTTGTTTTTTTATTTTAAGAAAAAACTAACGAGTATATGTATATAAATTTACTTATATTTTAAGAAGGATATTATTTAAAGGATATTACAATTTAAAATAACTGTATGAAATTGAAGTTAAAAAAGAAAATGATTGCTTCACAAACAAAAACAAAGTCTACATTTATATAAAAAACAAATATTTCTCTGTTATATTCCAAAATTATGAAGTTGTTTGAAAAGAAAAACTCACCGTTCTTCAAAAACAGAAAGAAATAATTTGTTTTGTGCAAAAAAAAAATTTATTTGTACATAAGTAAAAAAATTTGAGCTCTTCATGAATTTGTAATAAAAATTATTAGATTTAAGGCTAATCTTTAACTTAGTTATGAAAGAGTGTACCATAAAATGAGCGGTGAAAGTCATTAAGTCTTATAACTAAATCGAATCTAAATCTGTTGTTCCAGTTGTCTATTGACGACAGTCAAGTATATGAATAACGCTTACAAAATTTGAAAAATATAATATTCTGTTAATCACTACACTTTAAAATAACTTTAAATATTAAACGCAAACCAATAATTTTCTTGCCTAATTTTTTAGCAACTTTAATGATATTTATACAATGCCAATAGTACGTATATCACTGGCAATGAATGCATTTTCCATCACTATTAAAACACTATAATATTATATAAAGAATTTTAAGGCTAAAATATGAAAATATTTTCTTATAATATTAATTTAATTATATAAATCTTTAAGATTTATATAAATCTATTTTATTTCAATAAGTAAAACATACTCGTAAATACGAATTTTTTTTAAACAGAGAAATAAATTATTTTTTCTTAATTGCTACCGAAATGAATTCAACTAAAATTCATTAACATTAATAAAATACTGCTTTTAGAAACAATCTAGCGATGTTAATTGCATTATTAAGATTGATACTGCATTATTAAAATTACACTCATTCGTATAGAAGTATACTTAAAAATTGCATACCTTTATGACAACGAATGTATTCAATCTTTGAAATAAAATTAAGCAAATTTGAAAATTGAAAGAGACGTTAACATATACGCGAATTTAAGGGTCAATTGCGTGAGCTAAATTGTACCTTTAATGGCATGGCATTTACCGTTAGCTTTCTGTATTTATAGAAATTTGGAAAAGCTTACAGTTTTCGAGAAATATATTTCGAATTTTACAAATTTCAAAAGTCGATAACTTGAATGGGGATGGAAGTGGAAAAAAATTTTCTGTCAACGAAATAAACTATATATTACTGTAAAAGCTGCTAAAATTTCAAACTACCAAACCTTGCGGTAAGGAAAACGATATCAAATATTTGTAAAAATCGGATTTTAGATAACGGTCAATTTTAACGGCCATTTTGTTTTTTTAAAGTTTAAATATGGTATGCCGTAGTACTTTTTTGCGTTTACAGAACTTAAAAAAACGTTTTTGTTTTTGCTTAAATAATTACTTAAAAATATCATTTTTAGGGTTTTGAGGGGTGCTATATAACTTTTAGAGAGAGGGAGATAGGTAATAATTTTCTTCTATGAAAATAAGTTTCTAGTAAAGATCTATGTACGTATGAAATTTCAGCTTCCTATCTTCAAGGGTGTAGAGGCACTCTGTGGACGGACAGAGTGAAACTAATAAGCACGTTTTTCCAAAATTTTGTTGCCAAAGTGGTGAATTTCAACTAAAAATAAAATTAAACATGTTGTTCATTTTGACCTTTTGCTTTAAATTTGGCTAATTTTTTTTAATGTATTAACGATAAAATTGTGTTATACAAACATGATATTACAAAACGTGGGCAACAAATAGACAGAGAAAAATTAACAAACATTTACTTTCTTAATTTTTTATATGAAAACATTGTTTTTAAAGAACTTCTTATACTTTTTATGTAAATAAAATTTAAAATAAGACAACTGGCAATAATATACGTTTATTGATGTAAATATATATATAATAAAATATATACAACTTTTAAATGTATACACGTGTACATGGAAAAACATAATGAAATGACATTATTGCCAGTTTATCAGAAATTACATCTAATACCAACAACACTTAATAATTCTTAAAACTCGATTTAGGAACCTATTTTTAATATTTTTGACATTATTACATCACTTGTACCATCAATAATGTAATATTTCTTCACTTATATTCTCTCTCATTCTTTCCATAATAAACGTTCTACTTGCATGTTTGTATAGATGTACAATTTTTGTTTTTCTTTTGTGTTTATTATTATAAAACATTAAATTTTTGATGATTCACTTAAAATCAAATTTTTCATTTAAGTTAATATTTTGTTCCATAAATTTATATAGATGGCATTATATACACTTATATACATATTTTATATTTATAAACACCATCATGCAAAAAATTTAGCACCAGTTCACCCTCCTTGAAATTTATAAACATTTTCTTTATTTTTCAAATAGGAAAACTGTCATAGATACTGGTTGTATGTGCAAGTAATAAGCGAATAATATACAAGAAAAATTGGCTAAAATCCTTTTTTTTTATAAAATACTCATAAATTTTTCTATCATTTTGGCAGCAGAAGATAAAGATACAAACACTTTCATTATTATCGTGAAGAATATTTTTCATAATTTCACATTTCATGACTTTTCCTACCACCACTCTACTGCCATATACTCCAAATTTTTATATTAGAGAAAATTCTCCTCTTTCGTTGTACATATTTGTAATAGCTACTATGTACGGCAAAAAAAAATTTTGTTTTTTTTTGGCAAAAACTCTGTAAAATATCGAAAAAAAAATTAAAGAATGTTGTTGGCATGACACTAAAAGTCAAAGACCATAAGAATATTTAGAAAATTCGATTCTTTTGTGTATAGCTAGTAACAATTTTCATATTAAAAAGAAGTGCTACTATAAAATATTTGATCTTATAAAAGCGTCAACCCTCTGGTATTGAATAGCTGAGTACGTATGTAATTTATTTAATATTTCAAAATTATACTTGCATACTTATGAATGACAAATATCTAAGTATATATGTATAAAGATGCATATAAATGGTATACATACATTAAAGTGATATAATATGCAAATATACTGGAAGAGGGTAAGAGCTAAAGGAAAATGAAATTATTTTCTATTATTGTCATTTGAACGTATATGCATAATATATACAAAGAACACTATAATGTAATGTAAGTATGTATGCATGTTTTATAATTCATATAGCATCATTATAATGCAACATTTGGTTAGGAAATTGTGGTCCAATTTGTGTAATAGATTGATGTTGATGTGGTCTGCACGACTGCCAAAAAATTATTAGATTTTCGTGATTTGAATAAATAATAACGGTAATTTAACTTACATTATATTATTATGTCACATACTCGAAGGATTTTCTTTCTTTCTCTTTCTATATTTTTATTGTTATTATTATCATTATAATAACGGTTTAATATATATTAAAAATTTATCAAAATGGTGTGTTCCATCAGATAAAATATAATTATGTATAACCAAAAAAAAATATTATTTCCAATTTTGTGCACTATGTACATCAGTACATATGTACATAGTAAAATATTATTATTAGAATAAAAGAGAAATAATAAATTTTAGTTAAGTTTTAAAAAATTTTAATTTAAAAAAATGTGATTATGATGTCAGTTTTTTTTTTAATATAATTTGAGTAATATAAAAACTTTAGTTTTAAACTCTACTATGTATAATATAACTACATTAAGTTGAATATTTAAATTACATAATATTTTTAATTTTCGAAATTTTCAAGGAAAAATTTAAGAACATTCTCGCAAAAAGCAATACTGTATTATTCAATTATTATGATAGAGTGTAAAACTCTATCATAACCCATCGTTATAATGCTATAAGACATTATGTACATATAGAATTCAATGCATTTGTAAATTAAATAACAGTTTATTTAACTGTTATAATTATTTCCAAACTCAAAGTATTACCTTACGTTAGAAGTTGTTGAATATGAGTATGAACAGCATACTGCTCCTGAATCATAAATCTGTATCTCTATAAATTTTAGATGGTGGTCACTCATGTTTTTTACCCAATAAGCATATTTTAATGTGTTTGCACAGAATTTTATTGCTTATTTTTTAATATGTAAGTATGTATGATAAGCATATTTGATATTCAAATCTTAAAAACTAATTTCTTTCTAAAACTTATTATAGTTTTGTTTGGTGAAAGTACAATATTACTTGTAACTCTTATATGCTCACTATTATTATGATAAAGCAAACGACCTTCAATGTATACACATGTGGCCTAAAAGCACATTAATTGAAGCGCTCTTCTTTACATAAAATTTCTACCTCTTACTCTCTAATCTATTAAATAAATTAATATATACCAATAGCTATAAAATATTGTTCAACTTTCAACTGAAATGTCATTGTTACACAATATTCTTCAATATTAACAAATTTCGAAGAAAAAAATTATTTTTCTTTAAAAAATTTCCGAGTAATACACTAATTTCTAATAATTATAATTATTATAACCTTTTCTTTATAAGGAGCTATAAAGTTAAAAAAGTTAACCTAGCTTTATATGTCATTTCTGAGAAGGAAATTTTAAGATCAAAAACTTTCCAATTTATGCGACATTTTAGTTTACTCTAATGCTTCAATAATTTATGATGTCATTCATACAAATTCTAAAATTTAAAAAATTTGAAAAAAATCAATCAAAAATATTCTTTTACTAAAATAATTTATTCTAATTAAAAAATATGAGTAAGTGTTCACACGTTATTGTACACTGTACATACATTCAAACATATATCCATACTTACATGTGTTTATACTTATGCAAATAAATTTAAAGTTTATACAATTATTTTTATTTTCGAATTTTTTTTTCAATTATTTTGTACACCTACCAGAAGTTTTTGTTATTATTATACGTGAAAAAAATCAATTCAAAATTAATTAACAAAGCAGCTAATTCAATTGATTAATAAGTATCAATTAAATCTGTCAGCAAAAATAATAAAACCTGATATTCTTTTATTTTCATTATTAATAGCTTTAGAGTCTAATTAATCTTAAAAAAAGTACTCAAAACTTTACTTGTTGACAAAAATAAAACACTCAATTGAATTGAGAAGTTTCTCTTTGAAGATCGTAAACAAATGGCACGCCAATTTATACGATCAATCGTCACGTCACTTCGCACTTGTTGAATTTTTTACTAATTTTTCTTTTTTATTTTTAATTTTTGTTTTTTTTAATCACTCTCTGAAAATCATTGTTTACTGCTTCCTTTATAAAATTTACATAATAAATATTAATTTAAAGTTAAAGCTGATTTTCTCTTTACGAATAGCGTTTATAATACCAATCAATGTTATTTCAATAGATTGGGGGATAAGTTGCTTTGTCATTGAAAACAAATAAAACTTACTTTGAAATGAAAATTAAAAATTATTAAACCATATTGAAATCATCAATTAAATTTTAATTCTTATATTCACGCAACATTTTGAGATTTTAGAAGCGATTTTAAAGTTGTGCGGTATCAAAGACTAGAGTTGTAAGGAGATTAATATTAAAACTAACTGAAAGTACTAGCAAAGTTTCAGGAAAATTTTCATTATTTCTTGTTCAATACAAAAATCATTGTTAAAGTTGTGCGAGCAAAAACAATATTTTATTTTTAATTCTTTTCTTTCATGCAATACAATTATATTATTAGCCTGTAAATTGAAGTTCCCCTGAAAAATTTTTGTCATCAAAAGCATTACTTTAGAAAAAAAATGTTTTTCTTTTTCTTTAAAAAAAAAAGTTATTTTGGCAATATTTTTATAAAAGGAGAAATAAAAAAAATTTTTCCGAATGATTAAGTCTTGATTAATTTAACATTAAATTTTAGGGTACTGAATATTTTGTTGTCTCGACATACATACTTATAGCATGAATACAAGAGTGTAAAATGTAAAATGTCATTTTCAAGGTCTTTTCATTAAAACTTATATACATAAATGAAATATATTCAAACTCTATTCATTTTAAAATTTTATTTTGTATTAACGAATAAAAATTTGTCCGTCGTTTGCTCAATTCATATTATTTGAAAAAACATTATTTTACGAGTACAGTAGTTGTTACTATCTACAAGTTCTTATGTGCTACTCTCGTATAACATTCTTGTAAGACATAAGAAATAAAATTCATTGTACAATGCGTATATCTCGAAACATTTTAATATATAAGAAACTTTAAACTTAGCAATCACAGTGGATTTGTATTGCAACAGTAGGATCCACACGAATTTTGAATGTGGAAACCCCAATATATTTAAGAAACTAAGACAAATTTTCCTTTAATAAGGTTTTCTGTTTTGTTATTGAAATAAATTGAATGAGACTCATTTACTACCAATTATTACTTACAAAATTTTAGTTCAAATTAATTTCCTATTTTTGAATAGATTACGTTTAGTATAGTTATAAAATATAACTATACAGAACTACATAATAATGAGTAATAAAGGAAGAAACTTGCTCCATTAACACAAATTTTACTATTTCACACTTTTATCAAATTCTCTTATGATCAAATTTACTATTTTAAGAATACCAATAAGTACATCCTAATATGCATACAATAAGTGATAATTTGAAGATGCAACGCATCATAAAAAAATGACAATAATTTGCGGTAAAAAATAATAACCGGAAATTAAAATATTTCAAATTAGACATCGATTATAATTAAATTTCATGAATAATTTGACTGAGGTCATATTAAACACGATTCAGTTTCTATTCTTAGCAATGTGAATACTTACAATTATTTACATAAGATTTACAACATCTATACGAGTACTATCAACTGCATGTATATTTTAAAAATGGTTGTAAATATTACTGTGCTGTCAATGCATGGGTATTACATAATATGGTAAATTGTACGATAATTTTTAATTATTTGCATTAATATCCAATTAATTTCTTAAATAACTGTCGAATGCTAAAATAAAAAAATCTGGAAATATTATTCTTTTTTTAAATATTTCTTTTCAAAGTCAAAACTATGTGACTTTCAAATGAAATTTTAATAGCTAACAAACAAAAAAGTCAATATTTGAAAATAGCAGCTCAAGCAATATGAAATATAAACGCAGATTTTTCTTTTATATTTAAATTATAAAACAATTAATGAGTTCAATTTTTTAAGTCGACAATTAATATGTGGAGGTCAAATTTAGAAAATACAAAAACGTTGATTATCTGATAAAATATTCTTTTCCAAAAATGAATATTTTAATCTCTGTTTTATTCGAAAAATTTGAATTAGCAAATTTCAGCTGTGTTGATTTATTTGCACTAAATGTTTGGTTATAATAATTTAAGAATTTGTTTTCTAAGAAATTTTATGAATTCGATTCATCTTGAAAATCTAAATTTAAGTGGAAATTTTAGAAAATTATTGAACTAAATATTGTTCACCATTGATTATTGTAATTTTAAAAATAAAGTTTACGATTGAACACAATTTTTCAAAAATCTTTAAGTATTGCACATAAATATAATGTGGATAATGTCAAGGTTTCCTACATAAACAATATATTTTTTACTTCAATAATAAATTTTAATTAATTTTGTAAGATTATTTTACTATTCAACAATATTGAGCTATCACAAAATTTTTTCAACACTATTTTTTCTTAATAAACCAGTTAAAACCGACAAAATCAATCAGTTTTATAAAAAATACAGCTTCCCTATAAACTCCACAAGGGCGAGAAAGGTCAAAGTTTACAATACGTAAATCAGTGAACCGTCGGAATAAAGTATTAATAGGAGTATTATAAGTAATATTTTGTTATATACATATTCTGGGACTTTTCATTTTACTACAAATCAAAAATAAAATTTATTACAATACTTTCAAAATACGGAAAATAAAATGTCTAGTCAAAAAACTCTCAAAAATTTACATATGTACATAAGAATATATATTTTGTTTTATAATTTGACTAATTAAAAATTCCTAAAATTCTTTAAATTTTAAATTTCCCTGACCACAAACACTTTGTCATGTTAAATTTCGAAATTCTAAACACATTTAATCAAAAAATATTAAAAATAACCTCAAAAATATTTACATAATAGTGAAGCTTCTTTGGTGTTTGGTATGCTGTTATACATAAAGTTACATAAGTACGTACTTGTAGGTTAGTTTATTTAACTAAATGCAGGAGACAAAATACCATTCAAAATAACAGACAAACTCTTGTTTCAAATCTCAAATGTTATTTGCTCTTTATAATTTTTATGGCTTTATTACATTTCACTTTTCATCGCTTTCAATGAGTACCTATTAACTCATTCCGCTTGATTCCCGAAATTCAGATTTAAAACAAATTTTATCATTTAACTGGAATTAAAATATTGCGCATACATATGGGTAATTTGAAACATTTAATTTCGTCCGTATTTGTATAAGTATATGAAGTTTATCTTTGTGCTGTAATTTTTTTAACATATGTATGTAAGTTATTATAAGATGAATTTATTCTGAAAGTAAGAATTATTAAGAGATAATGCATATCTAAAATTATCATACTATACAACATACAGTTTTACGTTAAACAAAATTACCGGTATTCACTCAGTTTGTACCGAAACTTTATAATGCGCCATTTAATATTTTTATTGCCATGAACAAATAATAGATAGGTATTTGTATAAAACGCTAAAAACAATTAAATTAAATTTCTAGTCCAAACTTCGCCGGTTACTGTGCGGTATTTTCATAAGTGTGTGTACACTAATTCATATTATACTTCGATCCGCCATCGATTACTTGATTTGAAATTTCAATCTGCATACATATATACTGAACAGATTGAAGTAATATTACTTGAAATCGACTTAAGTTTACATTTAAACTACATTTCAATACACGTATATATGTGCATATGCAGTCGGTTTTTAAGTCAAGTAGCGTTTATATGAACTCGAAATTCACCTGAAGTTGGCGTCAAGAGAGACAATTTTGTTTTTGAAATCCGCATACCGCCTCCATGTAAGCTCATCACTAAAATCTTAAAATTACGTAAACGTCAATATTACTCACGAATCACGATTTCATTAAAATTACATTATTATACAATTCTCAAATACGATCTTTCGATTAACATATACCTATCTGGTAGACATACATACATATGAATGAAAATCTCATTTACTCTTTAATCATGTTTTTATTTACTTTTCATTTAAAAATTTTATGATTCTACAAATAATATTTATACATATCTCTATGTACATACAATAATAACAACAGCAACAGCAACAAATATTCAAATAAATTTTTATGTAATATTGGCACTTTTAAAACAAAAAGAAAAAAAAATATTAAAAAATAATTCAATATTTTTTTCTCTCTTTTTTTCTTATTGTTTTAATTTTATTTAATTTTTTTTATTATTATTTTGCTTTTAATTATTTTTTTAGAGAAACAAGTTTCCCTTTATAAACGATCTCCGAGCGATTTTAATTTTATAATCACTAAAGTTAAGCAAACTGAGAATATCGTATTTTTTTTCTTGAATATTTTTGTTAAGCTACACTCTAAGCTTTGAAGAAATAAAAATCAAAACACAATCATCTTATCAGTTTTATTTGGAGAACGTTACAATAATGAAGTCAACTTTTGTGATTTTTATTTTAATAAATTTATTTTTATTGACTTTCACTAAAAGCATTGCTGAAGGTATTAAATAATTAATTTTATTGATATTTAAAATTAAAATTTATTTAATCGAATCTCAAAAATTAATTCTATTTTTTTAATAATTAATAATTTTAGAAGATGACAATGCTAAATATTGTAAAGTAAAAGAACATAGAAATGTAAAAGTTAAAGCTGGTGAACATTTAGTTCTTCCAGAAAAATGCCAAATAATAAAATGTGATGAACAAGGAGAAAAGTATACAATCGAAAAATCGTAAGTTTTTGTTTTTTAAATATTTTATTTTTATTTTTTTTTATTTGATATTTTCGATCTTTCAAACACATTTTTTGAATAAAAAAAAAAAAATAATAACGTCACATTTATTAATTAATTTTTTTTTTTAGTTTATTTAAAAATTAAAACTTTGCTTTTTAATATTTCTTTAATGATAATGTTTTGCCTTAATTCGCAATTAGTTATACACAGATAATTTGTTGTAGAGTCACTGTAATAAATTGATATGTGAAATAAATGACAAAAATAATAGAAATTGATAAGAGGTGACAATTTGAAATTTAATTTTATAGTCGGTAGATACGTGAGTACATGTAACGTGCATTATTTCAAAAAATATTCTTATGTTTACCAGTACAGGGTACCATTGCACCAACCACTTTTACTTTTTAGTTTTTGTTACAGTAGTTCGTTAAGTTTTTGAGTCTTGGTGCAATAGAATATGTATTTACAAATTTCTTGATTAACTCACTAAAAAAGAGTATAAAATATAATTAGATATAGGGCTCAGATATAAAATATTTCAATAATTGTCACAATATTATAAATATGAGTAAATCATAAACCGTTCTTAAAAATAATGACATACAAAGTATTTTAAAAATTAAAATTTTTAATGAGAATGAAATTTTATACATTAGCCTTGCAATGAAATCTTTTTATTATTTTTCTTCCATTAATTTACAAAAATATAATATGTATGTATGTATATATTAAATTATATTTCAAACCATTTATTACTAACCGTTTAAGTTGGATATTTTTCAAGAAAAAAAAGGCAAATTTTAAAAATTTCCAGTAAATCAACTGTTAATTGTTTTTAAATAACATTGTTTTTACAATATACATACTCACTTAAAAATATACATACATATACATACGTACGTACGTTGTACACATTTTACTTCAAGCAAAATATTAACAGCAGGAAATGTGAATTTAGTTTAAGTTTGAGTTGTTCTTTCACTATTTCCAAAATAATTTTGCGAAAGAAAGTGTTGTGAATGCACAGGGTTGTAAATTGCAAAATTTCATTTTCAAATTAAAATAAAAAATTCAATAATGTAAACCTACATATATTACATATGTATACATACTTGTGTATGTTAAAATATTTTTCGGGCCAGTTTTTTAATCGTTTCTTTTAATCAACGAAATTTTATTAGTTCAATGTCACATATGTACATACTAGGTATACATAATATTATTTTTGTAGAGAAAAAGACGAAATTTAATTTTGAGAAATCGATTAAACTTATCTGTTACGAGTATATGAATGGTATGTAGACAAAAAATAAAAACTGATATATAAAAGAAAAAATTTGTTAGATCTTTTAAGAATATTGTTAAAATTTAAAAAAAAAACTAAGTACAATAATAAAATGCTTATCAAAAATAATAACCTGTACTACTCTTCCTTATTTTATTTGTAAACATGTATTTGTTTACATAATTCCTTTTTATATAATATACTTCCTTATCGAACTTTTTTATTGCGAATTATTAAAAATTAAGAAAATGAAGTATAAATTTTGTTTTTTTTTTTGAAAAATGATCAAAAAAGACTAATTGTGAAATAAAAAAATTATATTATTTTCGTATTTATGTATATACTCATATATATATGCAATTAATTATATCTTGCATAAATATTCATACATAGGTACATAATACATATAACATGGTATGGTTAATACTTACATAATATTGCGTTATAAATTTTAATACTTTTATATTATTTAAACAATAAAAATGATTTCATTTTAATTTTTTTTTTCACATTATTACTTTGAATTTATATTTTCCAAGATTATAATAAAACACTAAAAAAATTTTTATAATAAAATGATGACATCTTGTATGTACTTATGATGAAATTTATTAATAGAAGGTTACAACACATAACATATTTTAAGATGATATTAAAATTTTTTATGAAATTTGTGACGTAAATTAAATAAAGAAATTATAGTATAAAATTTTAAAATTTAAAAGTAGGAACAATTTTTTTACATTAAATAATTTTCTGTTATACATAATTATAAAAACAAAAATTACCCAAAAATACACTTAAATGTTTAAAGTATAAGATTTGTAATTTCGCTTCAGTCTGAACGAGCCAAACTAAAAACCTTTTTTTCATTAACAGAGATAACGTTAGCTTCGCGGCTCGTTATTTTCCTTTGCAATTATTCGGTTTGAGGACTTTTTTGAAAGTTTTAGGTGTAATTTTCAAACCTACTTATTTTATATATTTTACAAACTAGTCCACTTTTATCGAAATTATTGCATTATTGCCTCGTGCATTATTTGCCTCGTTTTTAAGAGCTCCAACTCTGGTTGCGATATTGTAAGAAAAAATTTAAAAAATTGAAATATAGCTTCAATTTCGTCCCCAAAAATTCGTCTGTATTTATTATTTATATAATACTAGCTACATTTATATTTCAAACATCATCAATCAGACCACTCTAAATTTTATTTAGAGTTGCGAAAAATGAACTTTCTAGATTTTATTTCAGACGCTTAATAAATAAATAACTTAATAATATAGATAAAATATTTTTGTTTAATTAATTGTTCAATTATTTATTTGTTTTTTTTAATTAAATTCAACATAATTAATTCTTTTCCAATAAATAAATTAGAAAAAGCTTGAAAATGAAAAATACAAACACGGTTTTATAGAAGAAAATTAATATTAACAAAAATGCAACCAACAAATTATTATGAATTTCAATATTTTGAATATAAATATAATTTGATATAAGACAAAACAAAGCAAATAAGCAATTTAATATTGAATACAGGCACTTGTTTGCTATTCCGTGACTACCGTAATCTTATATTCAAAAAATGTGTTTTTCTGTCTCTTATTTATTTACATGTGTATCTTTATTTATGTATTTATTAAGGCAAAATTTCTACTTTTTCACTAGCAATACTTTATATTGTACACATTATTAATTTAATTAAAAAATACATGAATTAATATTTTTAAAAAAAGTACATGTATGTGATAAAGAAAACTTATTTTCTATTTACATGTACTATATATATATGTATATGTAATTAGAACTTGTATATAACAAATTTTTGGTAAAATGTTTTAAAATTTTTTCAAATTTACATAAGCAATATGAGAAATAAAAGGTGTTGGAAATATATTTTTTTTGAAAAATTAAATTTAATTTAAAAATATATATGTATATGTATATATGCATTATAATTATATAAATTTGTAAACAATATGGGTAATTTGGTACTTAGCACAAGTGATTGTTTAACACAAAGTTTTTCATGATGGAAAATTAATAATTAATTGTATATGAGACTATGTGGAAATGAAATTCTTTAAGAAACTATGAGAGTCTAGAACTATGAAATTCTTATGAAAGTATAAAAGTTGTTAATTATTATTTTCTTTAAAGTGATTAATAAAATATGTAGTGTCTAACTTAAAAATGTTGAATTAACTGATTGTGTAATGTAAAAAATAAATTTGTACTTAACTAATTAAAATTAATCAAAAGAATCGTTTAAGTGTTTGAAACAATCTATTTTATAAATGTATGTGGTTTTAAAGGTGAATATTATTCTAATAAAGGTAAATAACAAACAATATAATTAATTAATGTTAAATAAAATATTACTATATTTACAATTAACAAGTATAAAATACTAACATTAATTTAAGGTTACATTGACATTTTTATGCTAAACTTTTAAAATTTTCATTTTTACTCATTTTATACATTATTCATTTCATTACAAAAATTTTTAATAGAAAATATATTAATATAGATTAATTTCAATAAGATTCAAAATATTACTGGGTTGGAACGTACTCAGCGCAATAACTGTTGTTGTTATACTTATGGCATTAGAACTATAAAATTATAATAGGCCATAGAACACTCATTAAATCGTCTTCACTTTCCAGATTTCGCTTTTCTTCTAGTAGTTTGAAATTAGACATGAAATCGTAAAGCTTTTTGCCATATTCAAAATAAAGTGAAGGAATGTAGCTTCCAACGGTCTAGTCTAGTATATTCTTAATATTATTGTGACAGTTTACACAAAAGCCTGATTTTCCGGACATCCGAACAATAGCATTTTTAAATAGTTTAAAAAAATGCATGCAAACGGAAATGTTGATATCCATTAATACCAATCCATTAATATTAATATAATTAATTGGTTAACAATTTTTTCGGGATAAATAAATATTTTTAGCACTTTTCCAAAAATTTTTTGAAAAAAAAGTGCTTATTAGTTTCACTCTGTCCGTCCGTCCGTCCGTCCGTCCGTCCGTCCGTCTGTCCGTGTGTCTGTTTACAAAACTTCTACATTCTTAAAGATAGAAAGCTGAAATTTCATACGTACATAGATCTTTACTAGAAACTTATTTTTGTAGAACAAAATTTTTACCTATCTCCCCCCCTCTAGAAGTTATACCCCCCCGGAACCCTAAAAATGGCCTTTTTTAACTGTTTGGTGCAATGAAACCATAAGCATTTTTGAAATTTTGTTAACGCAGAAAGGCAGTGGCTTGCTTCCCCTACCGCGGTATACTATAGTTAAACTTTAGAAAAACAAAATGGCCGTTCAAATTTACCGTTATCTAAGGTCTTTTTTTTCCAAATTTTTGATGTCGTTTTTCTTCTAGACCCCAGCTTGTAGAAGCTTTAAATTTTAGGGGCTTTTAGACATTAATAAATAGTTCATTTCATTAGAAGAAAATTTTTTTCCATCTCCACCCCCTCACAAGTTATCGCCTCTTGAAATTTGTAAAATTTGAATTTTTGACACCTTATATTTCCGAAACCGCAAGATTTTACAAATTTCTATAAACACAAAAAGCTAACGGTAAATTCCATGAAATTAAAAAATATAATTATTTTTCTTATCTCACACAATTAACCTTTAAAATCGAGCATTATGTTAACCCCTTTTTATATTAATTTTTGCTTTATTTCAAAGACTGCATATATGCGTCATCCTAAATATATGCAATCCTAGCAATAGTTTTGTATATGAATGAAAATAATTTTAATAGTATGATAGGTATACATAGACTGTATTTAAAAGCAGAATTTTCCCTTGTTGAAGGGAAAAGTGCTATAATACAAACCATTCGTTTGACCCAACTTTATTTAAATAGACGCTTAAGTTATTAACTGTGAGGATATCTGACCTCATTTCACAAGTTGCAAATTGATAACCCAAAAATAGCTAGATATAGAATAAAAGTACCATTGTCACAAAATGAGTTTTCCTCAATAATTTATAAAAAAAGTCTTTTTCTAGTTATTTATTGTATTGGGACCAAAAACATTTTTAAATTCTGCAAATGTAAAAGAGTAATGCTTGACTTCTTCTACTGTAATATTAGTTCTACAAAAACAAAAAGGTCACGGTTAATACTATGCCACCTTAAAATGGAATTAACTATCTTAACGCAAATACTTTATCCTAAATGTATGCAATAATTTGATATATTTCTATGATTTTCGCTTTATCACGGCAGTATTTTACAAACCACTGCTTTTATCCGAATTTATTTTATAATATTATAATTGCAACCCACACATCTTAAATACATTTTGTTTCTGCTAATTGATCGACGTTGCAGTTATCGCAATATTAATACGATTTATGTATGCAAACTTATGTGCTTAATAAAAAGTGTTTAATTTAGAATAAAATAATTTAATAACGTTAATTTACTTTATAAATTTGTGAAATGATTTTTAATTTTTTGAAAATTCAACGTTTTGCTGTGGAATATTACAAAAAAGGTTTGTTTTATTGTTTTTAAATTTTGTGTATACCCGTATTTTATAATGTGAATTAATATATTTTTGTTATAATTTTTAATTGAATGTTAATTTTCGATGAAAATTTTTATATTTTCTTAATTTCATAAAAAAGAAAATTTTCCCTCACATTTATTTTTTCCATTTATTTTTTGTGGCATGTTGCTTGAACGTCAAAACAAATTTACAACATCTAGTGATAATTGCACTAGGGCAGCATCAAGAAGGTAATACAATTTTTTTTCTAATTAAATTTCAATATATTTGCAACATCATTTTATTGTGTATTAATTTTTTCAATAATTTTTTTCTAAAGAAAGTTAAATTACAATAAAATAATTACTTTAACATTGTACAATAAAGAAAATAAGAGTTTATAAGTTCTAAAAGTAAAATTAATATTCTCCTTATTTTTTTGAAAACAAATTCGTATTCTATACTCGATTTATATATATATATATCGTAATTCTTTTACAGTAACATTGAAATAGAAAATCGTGCTGCACAACTTCTTATTGCAGATACTAAAAAAGATATTTGATTTGATGAGAAACTTTTGATTTAATGCTGACTACCGAATGGCACAATCCCACCATTTTAGAAAACTGATTTAAAAAATGAATTTGTTACTAAATATTCACGTATGTATGTGTATGTATAAAATAAATATATTTCAAATGTACAAATAAAAGAAGTACAAAGCAATATTTTCCCATACTTTAATCAAAATTTTAATTTTTTAATTTAATGTTATGAATCAAGGATAGTTGGAAGTTATTTCGTCTTTTTTTTGTGATTAATTTGTACTGTCTCAAGAATCACAATTAAGTGTTTGGTTTTTACCGATTTAAAATAGTGAGTGAATTTGATCCGCAAAATAATACAAATAAACTGATAAGTTGCTCATTAATCAAACATAAATATTGATTTATCTCGAATATCGATGGGCTTTCTAGCGTTTAAACCTGCAAAAAAAAAATTATCATAAATTGGAAGCGTTTTTGGTATAATCAATAAAATATTAAATTCTGGTTGAGACGCATGCTCATCATAAAACGGATCAAGAAAAATTAAAGAACTTAATTGGATTTCACTACGTTGGAGTTAAAGAAACATCAAAGTTTATTAAATTAAAGCCAGAGTTTTTCTGTCTTGAAAGTCTTGAAGTCGACATTTACAAATGCCATATACTAGAACAAAGGCATTCGCTTTATTAAAAATTAAAACTGGTGATTGGTAACACTGCATGTTTAATCTTCTTCTTCCAAACCTGAAATGAAAAATTATACTTTCAATTTTTTCTTTGAAAAACTTCTTCAGACCAAAACTGAAACTAATGAAAACAATTTGTTTTAATTATTTTATTTTAGTCAATGTGAAGGTAAACTAGTATCAAATTTGACCGAGACCAGCCCCGTTTTCCACGTGTAATATAATTTTTTTTTTGTCCTTTTTAATAATTTCGATCTCTTTATTTTTGAAATATTTTGAAATTTATTAAAATTTTAGAATTCCTTTGGCAAGGTCAATTAAGGTTAGACAGTCTAAAGAAAAACTTCGACAGCCGAAAGAAAAAGCAGAGATCAGATTAATTAAGGAAAAGCCGGTCAAAAGCCCAAAAGATTTATGTGCATAAAAATTGAATAAGTATTAGAATGGTTGTGCCATATGAACAACCATAGCCATATTATGTATATACTCGTATTTAAATATAATAAGTTATATATGATAAAAAACACTTTTTGAATAAATAAAAATTATTAAAATTTTTCTGTTTTATTTCAATTGAAAATATGATTTATGAGAAATTTTGGAACTTATGCTAATAATTTTCTCTTAGGTCAAAAATGGGTAATACTTTTGTTGCGGACTAGATGCCAAATCTCAAATAAAAATTTCGTGAAAATTGGTTTGAACCTGTAACTTGGAAACCCTTGAGATTTGGTACCTAATCCGGAACAAAAGTTTAATCGATTCTCGACCCTGTAACTATAATGATATATGTTGTATGTCCTGTATAAAAATTAGAAATCTCTAATGGACGCTAAAATTTATAATGAGTATAATCATAGGAAAATTTTATTATTTTCTCAATTACAAGGAGTGAAATATTTTTAGAAACAAAAACTCTTCCTTTGTTATAGGAAGTATAAAATATAGATAAACTGAATCAACCTGTGACATAATACTGGTAACTTTTACCTTTTAAATACTGCAATGTGATATCAAAAATGAGTATTGCCATAATATTCGATGTATGATGATAACGATGTAACAGGGAGTTTATTGAAAAAATTGACATAAACCCCTTAAAAACACACTATAAAAGAATAGACTGAAGTTTATCTCATTACATTGTTATGAAGTTTCTCTCCAAGAAACACTTAAATTCTCATATGACAGAAGACTTCCAATATATGACACGAATATAACAAAAATTCGATGTATAATAAAAAGAATCTGATGTGATCAGCACTTAACCGACCGCAATGTGTATTGACTAGTTAAGTGAAAGTGTTACGGAATATTATAAAAATGTCTGTTAAATACTTCTTTCCAATTTTTAGGGCATTAGTAGGCTTATAGTTAACATACCTAGAAAAATGTAAATTTTGCTCTTAGTAGAGTTTCGCTTTGTGCTACTCGAATTCCCTGAAATGCTCGCCTGTTAGTTTCATTAATAACCAGAACTCGAATATCCAAATTCAAGAAATTCCATTAATTCGTTCCGCAGATATCGTAAAAAATGTAAAATCGACTCTCAGATCAGTTTCTGAGCCCTGTTTTTTACAAAAAAAATTTATATGTTCACTGTTTTAATACGAAGAATTTAAATATTAAATTTCAATGAAATCGCTTGATTATTTCTCTTTATATGCTCACAAATGTATATTTAGTCCGCAGTAAACGTCTAGTTGCTGAAGCCTGACTTCTTCCAAAAGTTAGGAGGTTTCGCGAACGGTTGAGCAAAGCTTATATATGAAATTTCAAGTATAAATTTGTTGAATATTTTTTTTATAATGATCAAAAATCTAAAACAGGACGATTAAAAAGTGCAGTTTCCGAGGCCTGATATATCCCAAAAGTTGATCAATCCGTGCCATAGTTGAAATAAACTTACATAAAATTTCATTCAAATCGGTTTAGCCGAACTTGAGATACGCGCGTGCACACACAGATCGACAGACCGACAGGTTGCTAAAAATAGTTTATTTGCACTTCCCTACCATGGAGGCACTTCTCCATGTTCCCACCGAAATCTCGATATGCAAAATTTATTGCCATCACATAATCTACCTATTGTATACGTAATAACGGTCGGTAAAAAATAATTGTAATATAACAAAAATTTTTAGGCTGCCTTTAAAATTTTTAAGTTGTTATAAACCGACTCATTTATCAAAAATTCATATATTTTGGTCTTTATAGTTTTCTTTATGTGATCAAACCATTTTTGAAATTGCATGACAGGACAGCTTCTATAAAGAGCGTATTATCTGAGTTCTTTATATTAAATTTCAATACTGTAGACTTAGTAGCTCCCCAGCTATGATCAAATAATTTTAAAAGTTGTATGACAGCCGTTGTAAGAACTTATAAAACCATAATCAAATTTTGTCGAATTATTGAACACCAAAAGCCGTTTTTCCAATTATGAGCTGAATTCTCACTTTGTAGGCATACCGTAATTGAATCTTTGAAAATTTCTACACCGCGTTTAAAAACGCTTATTATTCTACTCTAGATATTTTTCTCCAAAGAAAATGTCAAACAATGTATTGATCTTTTTTAGTATGTCAGATGTCAGAAACTGGTTGCCTTTATCACAGGTCAATTTACTTGAAATTTAATATTTCAATTCTGGTTATTAAAACAATATAATATGTACTTGCAAATTTTTCGAAAATGGGCTTGAAAACAAAATTATCACTTGGCGGCTTTTGCAGTTTTCACCAGAAAATCGGGTAATAGTAAGTGAACCTTGCTCAGAATGAAATTACATTATTCTACGTATATTAAATAAAAGGCTACGTATTTACTTTCATAGAACTTAAAATAGGTATTTACACATTTTTGTTTTTCAAGATATTTTTAAAATCTTATGCGACACTTTAACATTGCAATCGGTTATAATGTTCACATTTGATTTTGGAACGTTCTTAGATGCAAACAATACAATATATACGTGAAAATTGAAGTTTGTTATATTTCAAGTAAAGTCAAACTTCTTGTTAAACTGGAACAACTTTTATTCGGGACCGCTAATTAATTTATTATAAATTTTTCATACTACATAACCTGAAAGCATAGTTGACTTACTTTTTAATACGCAATTAACATTGCAATTAACTCCAAATAATTTTACTTATTTTATAATAAATGTTTTTAGACTTATAGCATCCTTGCACTCAATCCTTCCACTATTACTTTTTAGCACAGTAGGTTCTTTATATTAAAAAATTCGTAATGAGATCGAAACAATATTTTTGTTTTTTGAAGACTTGTGTTCATGTAGATTAATTATTCAAAACCCTATTATAACGGGGAATGTAATAATCAAAGTTTACATCTACCTTCTTTGGTGAAGGTGCAATTATCGAAATCAATTAAGTAAAAGCACTTAAAACAAATATATTTAATTTATTGGGAATGATATTTAGTAAAGGTTTTTGAAAGTATTTGAGTTATTTTTATGGTGAAGGAGAGTATAATTTAAGGTTAGAATAAAATTATTGTCATATACAATTTACCAATATATGAAAAATTTTAGTTGTGATATTTGCCCTGAAGAGTTCTCAGAAGAAACAAATTTTACGGAATGTTGTCTTTTTGATAACTGTACAATATTGCCAGAACTGTAAGTATCATAAATTTTTTTACAGTATTCAAATATTAATCAATTTATTTGTTTTTATTTTTAAGCATGTTTCGTGCCCCTCATTTTGCACGATCTGATTATAAGAAAGATATTTAATCTAACGGGATGAGAAATACTTGTTTTAATTTGTTTTTAAGTTTCATATAATATTAACAATAAAGTTTTACTTAATCAAATTTATGAATTTTTATTTTAAACATGCTTCAAAGACAATTAAGGTGATTAAAGTGATTATGAGTTACACTTTCGATTCACCTCTACTATTCCTGTTAAGAACATCTATTATAAACAACTAAAGCACTGTTTCATCAACGATTTTGAAATTTTCCGAATTATTTAAGAAAGCGTAACCTGAATTTGAAATACAATAAGATTTTTTAATTTAATTTAAAAATTTATATTTAAGCTAAACTCAGCAGTTTTTATAAGTTACCATTGCAAATTTTTACCAATTACCATAATGTTTTCTTACAAGTACCACCAGTTTCTTAAGGAAAGTAAATAAAAAATCATACTATGCTTTTCTATAACTTCTTATATCTGCTATCTCTTTTTCTCAAATGACATTATGAAAATATAATCAAAATATAATTTTGATTTGTTTCAGTAAATTGAATATCTGCGCAATAAATACCAACACACTTATCCGAAGGTAAAATGACAAATAATTTAATAATTTAATTTTATATATTATTTAAATTAAAACTATTCAAATTTCAGCACCACTGCAAGACCACCACAAGAAATTCATCTATTGATACGCGACTATGCAAAGGATGTTTAAGTCTTATGCATATGCAAAGGTCAAGGAAATGTTGCGATATTAATTGTATATGAAGATATTTTGAATAAAAATAAGCTTTATTTCGAATCAATAGTAATATTTTTTTAAATTTGGGGTTCGACTCTTTCTTTTTTCTACAGACAATATGTAATTGTTTGAAATTAAATTTGTTAATACTGTCTGCATTAATGATTGGGCCAGAACCAATTTGAAAATCTTTTCAGTATTGTCTAGCCTTAAACCTAATAGTGTAACGTGAAACATATAATGGAATATGTGAATGCGGAATATATTAAATTTTTAACACAAAAATTCATTATATGAAATATGTATAACATAAATTTAAGCCGAATTCATATAATTATCAACTTCATTAACATTATTGATCATTTTTTTTTATCAGTTCAAGCTGCCTTAACACATAGTTTTCATACACCCAATAAAAAAAATTCCCTCATGTTGACAGGCATTGTAAATTCTCATCACAATTTAGTAATAGCTTGTCAGTTTGTCTACATATACATTAATGTAAGTGCATATATCATTAATTAAAAAAACATTTTCACCTATACAAGTTTAATTAATTTATAAAAAATTTCCTACAATGAAAATTTTTTATTTCTAATGTTTCGTATATATGTATGTATATCATTCGCGAATCTATGTCTACAAAAATTATTTGTGGTTACTATTAATTTGGAAGTACGTTTGTAACGCCAACATTTATTCTTACTCATTTCTGTGAACATCATTAATTGTAAATGTAAAATTTTTATTAAAAACATTCTAAAACGCTTTTTCTTTCAAAACTTAACTGCTTTTAAGAATCTATGAATTAAAATCATTGAAATTTTATTAAATTACTCAATATTTTTTTCCAGCAATTGTATTCAGGAGTTTTCTCTACAACTTCCAATTGCGAATGCATCAGCAGATATCTGAAAATTTTTTATAAAAATAAAATTTACTTATAGTGATTTCGCTTATTAAATTCAAGGATTCCATATTCGTTATCAAAATAAGGCAGAGATCTCTCAACACGAAATTCAATAACGGAAAAAAAAATATTTATATTGTTATTATTAATTAAAAACCCTTTTATTTCTCAAAATTTTGAGATTCCTTATCTCTAACTCATTAACGTTGATCGAATCATAAACTCAAGAAAATGAATTTAAAAAATTCAAAAAACATTTTCAAATAAAAATCAATTGAATTTTTCAAAAAGAGGAACTTATTTTTTATTTCAATTCTACCAGTATCCTGTCCCTTGTTATACTTAAATTATAAATTTTTTTAGAAATAATCAGAGTAACCAATACAATGCACATTTTAGTTTCCAAAATTTTATAAGCTACGAGTATATTTCACTTTTACATGAATTTAACCTCGTTCACGCCATAAGAAGACAGTTCGTATTTCAATGTCCGCGCTTGATACATTTTGGCAAAAAGGTAATATAACAAATTTTTAATTTAATATAAAATATAAATAGCTACAGTTACAGCTAAATACGTTGCAGTTTTAGTTAAAAGCATTACCCAAAGTTTTATAAGTTATAATATAAATCACAGTTATAACTAAAATGGGGTAACTTCTTGTTTTCACCCAGTATGTTTGATACTAAAAAAATTAATAGTTTTAAGAATGTTGTTAGAAAACATTAAGGAACTCATACATATCGCACCTTGAGAATAATACCGGACCATCTCTTAATTTATAGGTTCAAATAAATTGAGTTCAAACATACGCTATTTTCATATGCGAAATTAAAGACCGATTGTTATGTACTATTTATATAATATATAAGTTATATACTATAAGTATTGTTTTTAAAGTTATGTAGAATAAACACAATAAAACATAAAAAATATAATTTTTAAGCACATGAAAGACTGCAATATTTTGAATTACTATGTTTTAAATCTCAATTTTTTTTTCATAAAATTGGTATAAATCGAAGTGTTGCTGAAACTGATTTGAGTAAACAGTGTACTATTTCCGTATGTCGCGGTATTAAATTAAAACATTTTCCGAGTTTAAGTGTACAATTTCACCTAATATCGTGATATTGAATTTAACAAAAAATCTATTCTAAAAATAGGCCGAAAACTTAACTCAGAAAATTTTAAATAAAAGCGGCAATTTTTGATATAAACGGTTACTTGATTTGAGGCAAAATACAGAGAATTATTTTGCGCTTTCAAATACATGCCAAGTTAAAAAATTAACAATTTTGAGATGTTGTATGGCATTATTCTCAAGGTGCGATATGTATTTCATGCAAAATTGAACTTAAGAGTACTAATAAATAAAAAATTTAATGTTAATCTTTAATGTTGGTACAGTTTACAGGTCGTTACTATAATAAAATTGGGTTTTATAAATATTAGAAGAACTTGAGTCAAACAGTTTTGAGGCAAGCAAGCAATATGTTTTCAGCATAAACTTGTTACAATTTTAAGCAAGTATTTTATGTTTTGTGAACATTTACTT
This sequence comes from Condylostylus longicornis, assembly GCF_029603195.1. Classification (NCBI taxonomy): domain Eukaryota; kingdom Metazoa; phylum Arthropoda; class Insecta; order Diptera; family Dolichopodidae; genus Condylostylus; species Condylostylus longicornis. The sequence continues at coordinate 11,649,485 of NW_026577973.1, read as the reverse complement.
ACCTACATATTAAAGAATGTATTAATAATAAAAATTCAAGAGAAATTGAGGGCTTGTAATAGTTCGTAAACTAACATATTTTGTGCATTAAAAACATATTGTTAAGTAAGAAAAAACAATAAATTGCATGTTTTGAACCTATTAAAGGCTAAGTTAAATACCTGAATGAAATATATAACACATTCTTATTTAATACTGATCAACTCTAACACATTTCAAATTTATGAATATCATATTTTAGTTGTGACACTTGCCCCGAAAAGTTTTCACTCAAAATATATTTAAATGAATGCTGTGTTAATGAAAACTGTACAACAGTACCAAAATCGTGAGTTTAACATCAGAATACAAAATTTTATTTAAAAATCTTTTTACCCACACCTTTTTTTATTTCAGATATAATTTTATGCGTATGCACTTATCACGATCTGATTTCAAAAAGGACATATAATCTTATGCTTTTACTGATGAATATGGTTATATAAATTTGGATTTTCTTTAATTTCATTGATTCAATAAATTTTATTCAATATATAAGCGTAAAAATAATTTGTTGTAGATTTTTATTTAAATGTGAATTTGAATGGCTTAAAAAGGGAGTAATTTACAATGTCGTTAAGGTAATGTACTAATTAAGGTTGTCACAAATACGATTGTATATATCAAAAACCGTATTTTAAATTAGGAAACAGTGAAATCTGAGAATGTTTTTACCCAAAACATAAAATATGAATAACCTATTTTAAACTAAAATCCTGAAATTGTTAATTTACTAGCATTTAAAAACCAATTCAATTCAGTGACTTGTACTGATCCTTAGTTTAGTATTAGTTTTAGCAGAATTTGAAAAAAAAAAGTGTTTGAAAGCAACATTTTATAAAAATTATTATCTTATAAAAGCAAAATATTTTTTTCATACGCCAATCAAAAAAAAAATTCAATGAACAGTGTTTAATCTCACTTTAATTAAAATATTACGTTTTCTTTTTTTTTTAGATTTCCAAATTGTATAGACTTGCTTTCAGAACATGAAATAACACAATTACCAGATTTCTCATACGAAAAGGTTCAATTTCCAATTCCTGAACTAAAAGACAATCCGTATTAATATGACAACTCAAACAAAATATATACATATAAATACTCTTATTTGTTTTTTTTTTTAGAGAAAGACGATATCACGCACCTACATTGCCAATAGCGTCTTATAAAAAAGACATTTAATCAACAAAGAAGAGTTTTGAGACATAAGAAATATTTTATACTTTCATCAATATGAGACCCAATAAAATATAATAAAAATATTTAAGATCTTATAATATTTTATTTATTTAGTTTTTAGTTATTTAAAAAATTCTAAATTTTCTAGATATAATTTGACGTTATGTAGGTATTTCAAAATTAAGAATAAAATTTGTTTTTCCAAAATTTAATACGTAATAAAGCTTTCAAATCGAATTCATAATGTTTATGTTTTCAGATCATCAGAATGTGATGACAACACTCTTGGACAAACATATCCGATCCCTACAACTGAGTAACAAAATATTAAACATTTTTGTTTAATTTAAATTAAATTTATTTTTTACTTTTTAGAAAACCTCGAGTTGAAGAAGCAATGCAAATGCAAATTGTCGTCTACAAAAAAGATATTTAGAGATCGGCAGTCACAAAATTAAAATTTGTATAATTGAACATTTAATTACAAAAATTCAATTTTCTAAAATAAAAAATTTATAATTATAAAACATAACCTTTCTTAAACTCTTTTCTCCGATATTAAATTTTTTTAACATTCAAGGAAACAATAAGTATAGATTTGATGGGAATTTGAAAATTTCCTTTAAATATTTGTTGCAATTTTGTGAAAGTTAGTAAGAGAAGCCTTTTAATCTGTAAGCCAAGAAAAATGTAAATTTGTTTTTTATTTGAGATTCATTTTCCGCGACCCGAGTTATAGAGTTTTTAGTTTTCGTAATAATTTAATCAACAACCAAAGTTCAAATATTAAATATAAAAAAATTCCGTAAAAATACTTTTTACCATATCCTTAGATATGGTAAAAAGTATTATACCGGCCCTGCTGAATTTTCTGATTTTAAACCGTAATATTCCCGGAAAATTTACTGATTCATTTATTTAATAGGAATACAACTAAAGGAAATAGATTAATTACATATCTCTCTGAACATAAAAGAGATGGGGAACCTGCGGCTTCTTTTGGTTTGTTATACCGCCCTGTCTTTCAAAATGAACTTTTAAATAATGATTTCTTTCCGAAATTTTTATAATTTAAATTAAATATTATTAAAGGTGTAAGAGTTATTTCAGCAAAAAATATTTTTGTAAGCTTTTTTATTTCCTTAAAAATCCTTTTAATATTTTCAGGTCACAATTCTGTAGAGGTAGGAAATTACGGCAAAAGACTCTTGACACCAAAGAGCAAAATAAAAATCATACTCATAAAACTGTTAAACCGGAATTGATTCAAAATAAGGAACAGTAAGAATTTTGTTTGGTGTTTTAATTCTAATATTGAATTCGCTAGTAAGAATTATTATGTATGGTGGATTCGCCTAAAAATCTAGCAAATAAGACAGTTTAGTGTTGTGTATTCTGAATTAGTCAAAATTTTTGTGGCATTTTTATTTTTACATAAAATGTCAAAAGTAAGCAAATTTGTCAAATGTCTTTATAAAAAATTTTTATTGCGAAAGTTTATTGTAAAAAGAAAAATGCTACCACTGAGCGGCATATAAATCCACTTAACTCAAAATATTTCGGCAAGTATGCGAATTCGTTACACATAATAAGCCTATTAATTATTTTAAGAAATATATATTTTTTTTCAATATTTTTAAACTTTAAATTAAATTATTAAAGATGTAAAAAATATTTGAGCAAAATATATTTTTCAAACTTTTTTTTCTCTAATACATTTAATATTTTTAGATTATCATGTCGAAGAGCTATGAAATCGCGGCAAAATACTTTTGGGATCAAAGATACAGGTCTCAGAACTAATGGAACAAAGTTAATTGAAAGAAAACCACAGTAAGAATTCTGTTTTGGTGGTTCAATCTTCAATAACTGGTTTTAGTTAATTATTTACGGCGAATTCGCCGAGTAATTTGGCGTAAATAATTAACTAAAACCAGGTTTGGTGGTATTGTATATGGTGAATTCGTCAAATTTTTTTTTCGAATTCAACAAATAGCCTGCTAACTAACAAGTTCAAGAATTTGTCAAAAGTTCCTATACAGAATTTTATTGTGAAAATTTGCTGTGAAAGGAATAAACTATCATTGCGTGGCCTATAAAGAAATTCGTTTTGTAGGCCAAACATAATAAGTCTATTGATTATTTAACCAAATATCTACTTCAGTAATATTTTTGCATTTTCAATTACATTGAATTCTATTTAATATTCTTAGATCACCATGTCGAAGAGCTATGAAATCACGGCAAAATAATTTTGAGATCAAAGAACAAGATATAAGTCTTAAAACGAGTGAACCAAAGTTGATTGAGAAAAAACCACGGTAAGAATTTTTTTAGTGTTTTAATCCTTTATAACTGATTTTTAGGTTTATTATTTACGATGAATTCGCCGAGCAATCTGGTGATTGTGACTGTTAAATATTGTATATGGTGAATTCATTAAGTTTTCTTTCGAATTCAATAAATAACCTGCTAACGAAAATATGAAGTGACAAACAGTATTTCAATATTTTTAGATCACCATGTCGAAGAGCTATGAAATCAAAAAAATATACTTTTCAGACCGAAGAACGAGATATAAGTTTTGAAAGTATTGGACCAAACTTGTTTGTAAAAAATCAAGAGTAAGTATTTTGTTTTGGTGTTTTATCCCTTAGTAACTTATTTATTATGTATGGCGAATTCGTCAGGGAATAACGCGAATATGACGGTCTTGTATTATGTATAGCAAATTCACCAAACTTTTTTTTCAAATTCAACAAAAAATCTGGATATCGTAAAAATGGTGTAACATATACGTGAATCCGTCAAAAGTACTTATTCCTATACTCGTATTTTGATATTAATTTTTTTAAAAAAGAGAAATACTGCCACGGCGTAGCAAATTAATTTTTCTTTATTAAGACCAAATGCAAATTAATTCGCGAGGTAATAAAAATTCAACAAGTTTGCAAATTCGCCATGCATAATTACTTATTTTTAAAAAAAGTTACTTAATTTAAAATTTTCACACTACTTTTCGAATATTTTAAATTGAAGGATTGAACTTGTAAGGCTTTTATAAGCAAAAAATATTTTTCAAACTTTTTCGCTTCTCTTAAATTCATTTAATGTTTTTAAATTAAAATTACGTAGAACTATGAAACCGCGTCAAAACACTTTTGATAACAATGAACAAGATATAAGCCAGAAAACTCCCAAAGTAAAGATGACTGGAAAAAAGCAAACGTAAGAATTTCGTTTTTGTGTTACCTGAATCCTTAACAATTTTTGTTATTTTTTTTCGCAGGAGATTACCAATAATTTCTTATAAATTCGACATCTGAATTTAAATAATCATAATTATGTTGTTATTATTAAAATAAAATAAATTATCAATTCTTAATATAATGTAAACTTAAATTAGTTGTATAATAAAATGTAAAAAGAAAATTGTTTTAAGTGTTCAGTTAATTTTTTAGTAAAGCAGAAAAAAAGAATTAAATTTCAGTTTTTGTCTGATTTCAAGTTATTCGTCTGAATTAGCAACGTTCACCTGAATTATCATAGAAAATCTACACGTATTAAAATTTTAAATAATTATAAAAAAAAATGTAATTTGTTCGAATGGCTAAGAGTCGTTCATAAAATAAGAAGGCATATGACATCCTTTACAGCACGAAACCTTATATTTAGCAATTTTAAAACAACCCAAGGAATAAAATTTTATTCAGTTGAAATAATCATTCAACTTATCTCATAACATGTCATACAATTGCAAATTTATGTAATTTTTCCAATGTTCGGCACACATGCCATATAGAACCAAAGTTTAGACTTCATTATTCCTTGTTAAACTAAGTGGAAGAGAGACCAAACGAGTTTTATTAAGAGTTTCGATCGAAAATAATTAACTAGCCTTAAAATTGCTATTAAAGTTCCGGAATCAACTGTTAACTCTTTTTCAATACTTTTATAAAATTTGTCATTTCTGCTACCTGTCATTTATAATAAACATTTCAAATCATAAAATCTCATACAAAAAAAAAATATTACTTTAAATCAATTTTTATTTTTCATTTATTTAGGTCAAAAACATTTACAATTTAAAATTAATTTAACTTTAAGAAATTGCCTTCATTCTACTGTTTAAAGAAATCTAGACCAAGGGTAAAAAAATATTTTTTTTTTTGACGATATTGTGACTTTCTGACTAAATTTATTAAACTTTCTTATCATAATTTTTTTTTCTTTAAAGTGAAAAGTGATTGATTAACTTTCAAAATCACGATGACATTATCCTTCATAAACAAAAGAAAAAAAAGGACGGAAAAAAATCAACAAAACAAATATTTGTGGAAAAAAAACAGTCCCTACAGGCGTGAAATATTAACATTATGCTATCATTATCATCATCATCATTGTCATCACTATCATTGTATTAAAATCATTATCGTTTTCTATATTATAACATTATATACCTTCACTATCCTGGGCAAATATCACCAAGCCGTCATGTCAATAAAGAAAATATGACTATGTACTTAAATAGCACCGTTCGGAATAATAATATATAAAAGTATATGTTTAGTACATTCATAAATTTAAGTATAGTAATTTCCTTTCTGTGAATTTTTTGTCCTATAATAAAAATATATAATATTCATCGCCTATACATAAACCTATACATAGGTTTGTGTAATTTTTTAAACAAAAGTTGAACGAAACTTAATTTTAGTTAATCATTAACTGAGTACATAAAAAAAATAAGAAAAAGACATTTAATAACAATTTTTATTTTCTCTATAATTATTCATTGTTCTACCGTTCTATCCACTATAACTTATATGTTCGGTAAGTTAAAATCATTTCTTTGCACATTCACTATCTATAACACTATAACTTAGTTTATAGTATAACGATGACAATAATGTCTAACAAATTTTTATTATGTCTTTCGTACTTAATTATGCTCACTAACACAAATCCAAACAATGATCTTTTCTTTCACTTTTTATCTAATACTTTGCATAATACAATATGCAATAGCACTGTGGTGTACTACTGAATTCAACATGTCGTATTTTCAATGGGAATGCGCTTCTTCTTTCTACCTCTACATATTTGAGAGACGCCAATAAATTTAAGTGAGATATCGGTTTGTCCGTTTTTATGTCCGGCTTCCTGGTTTTACATTCCAACATCTCAATTGAATCGCGCCACTCCAGATACGATAACTTATTGATGGTTAAGACAAGGTAGCCCATTTTACATTTTCAACCGTATCTAATATAATAATTAACGAATTTATTTGAATTTTTTTATCTAAGAATATAGAGAATGCTGTCATAAGCTTTCTGTTCAAAACAGATTGCAGAAACAATGCCTGCATAAAGATTTTACTTTGCATTGTTAGAAATATTTTAAATACAAATAATTTTTCCTTTCAGTATGCTTTTTTCTCCTGACTAATAGTCAGTCCAATGCTGGCCATATCTGATTATTTTTTTAACAATTCCCAGATTTTCTGGATTATTTACTTATGAAAGATTGTACACGATTTCAAAAAGTAAATTTACCATTCGCAAATAACTGTACCTTTGCTGTAGAAAATTTTATTTATTTTAGCTATCTTTTCTATAATAAAATATTACTACTTATTACAATCAGCTTTATTTGCAACAGCTAAGAATGAAATATTAATAACGAGCGCCAACAATGTTTAGTTGGTTATCTTGTTTTCATAATATGAAAGTAAATTTTTTTTCAAGCGTAAAAGTATACATTGTTCTTGAAAGAATCAAAAGATTTTCGTAATTATCGATGGCAAAAATATCATGTTTTATAAAACCTGTCCTTAATATCTTAGTGTTCCAAGGACTTTTATATACAGTAAGTTGCAATTTCATAATGGAAAGATATTTATGTAGTTAAGAATAACCGCTTACTTATTGCTATATTATTACCAATCTAGTCGTCTTGCTAGACGAGTCTATAAACGAAATTGATATAACTTCATTTAAGAAGATTATTTACGGAATCAAGAAACCAAAAAATTGCATAGACTGACTAAAAATTAGATTCAACCAATTGACTACCTTAAGTTCAGAAAAGATGGATGTACTCAAACTGAAATAAAAACTTTTTATATTCTTCAAATTCGTTGTGCATTACATTTCAATAAAATATCAATGCACTCTTATTAGAAAAATCTGAGTAGCACATCATGTACATATTTATAAATTTATTAAATAAAATAACAACTATAAAAACTATGCAAGTAAGTAATTAAAAAAAAATAAAATGTTTTAAACGTTTTCTAATAGATTTAATGCGCTAGAAATTATGAGGTTATTTATTAAAAAGATAATTGTTGAAGAAGGCATATACAATAAATCACACAATTCTGCGAATTAAAATGAATTAAATTCAAATCACGTCAAGATACATAACGTAGAATTACACATTTACATTACATTGAGCGCAGAAAATTTTATTACACAAAATGTATAATGTTTTTCAATGTAATCTAAACTGAACAAGAAAATGCTCATTCTTATTTTTATAAAAATATTAATTGGTCAAGAATTTGAATCTTTTCTTTTATTGTTTATAATTCTAATATTAAAACGATAATATTAATTAATGTGGTTTAAACCAAAAAGTCTCACATCGTTTCTCATTGCATGGAGAAACCATTGAATGGAAGGAGGAAGTCATATATGGTTTAATATTTTACAAAGGGCTTCGTTAAAACAAACACGAAGAGATAGTCATGGGAAGGGCTAACATGGTGATCATGATGTACACAAGTTTTGAAGTCAATATTATCTTGTGACTTGTGTTGTAACTTGTATATATACATACAGTATGATTTCACTTCAAATTTTATAAATTGTGCTTAGTGTTTTAGACTGACAGGTCATGCAGGTAAAGTAGAGAGGGGTACGAAACCTTGATGCACTGAAAGTGCGTACAGAGTTGATTCAGAGTAAAAGAGACTGGTGGACATGTCGTTGCGGAATATTTCTCCGGAAACGCCGCTCAGATTCATGAAAAGTGTTGGTCTCGAAATGGTGCCCTGAGTGCATTATGTCCTCAGTTTGTAATATAATTCCTTCTTAAAATATGTACTCATAAGCACTTAATGTACGTACATACATATACATAAATACATGAACATAATCAAAATGATAATATGAAATCAACTCCAAAAATTGTGTCACCACTTGGAAGTCATTTAGAACCTAAAAACTTTTTTTTTCGAGTACATTATGGCCCCAATTTGTGCAAATTTCTATTAATACCAGCAGATCGTTTATGTTTTTAAAATCTTTAATTAAAATTTCTACGAAATTTCTATTTAAATTTTTTTTTAAATCCGTAAATAATAAATATTAAATGGAAAAAGAAGAATTTTGCCATTAACACTAAAATAAAAACAAAAAATTAGAACAATGTAAGGACGCCATTTTGTTAAATTTTTTATTTTATTCATAACACTCAAATAAAACATTTAAAAAAATTGATTATTAAATTAAAAAAAAAGAAAAAAATTTCACCAGTTGAAAGCATTTTATTTTATAATCCTTATAAAATCTAAATAACATGACCTTGAATCCTTAGGGAATTTCAATTGAATTTTATGAATTTATTTTTACATTTTTTTTTCCCAGTTGTTAGATTAAAAATATTACCAGAAATATTAAATATAACTTCTGGCCCGTCAGATACCTTTACATAACAGCAACAAACATAAACAAAATAAAACAACGAAACACAGAGCAAGTATAGAAAAAACAAAAATGAATCTCTGAGATTTTACGCTTTTCATAATCTTTATTGGTAAACAGAATAAAATAGAGGAACACCTATACACACAAGTGTTAGTGCTAATATATGTATGTATAATAAAATATAAAATCCAGTGAACAGAAAAACGCCCTTTAATTCTTAATTTGTGTTGCGTGTAAACAGGAAAATATAAAAAAAAAATATTTTTACAAAAGCATGTCATGGGAATTTTTTTTTTTCGTTGTTTGCAGACGAGAAAATCTCTTTAAATTCCTATCTTTATGCTTTTGTTAGCTTCAAAACAAAAAAAAAAAAAAACAAGAAATTAAAATGAAAATTGTTGTAAAAAAAAAAGAGTACTGAAGATAAAAGGCAACCACTAAACCACTTTTTTATCACCCTGTGGCCTAATAAATATTTTGTTTGTATTTTTTGTGTTAATTTTTTTTTTATTATTTATTGTAGTTGTTGTATATTTTTGTGTCTTTACTTATTCTGGCTTCATTAACCTTGCAGATGAAAGAAATTTTCGCCTCTAAATAATAGAAAGAAAAAAAATAAGGAATAATTTGTTTTTCTTGTTAAGTCGTTTTTAGGCTTCACTTTCCATTCCATTTTTTAAAAGACAGTTAAAAAATTGTTCAATAATAATATAAGAATAAAAGTGCCTTGCCTATTCAATAAAAAATCAGCTATATAGTAAGATTTGAAAGCAGAAGTGAAGAACATAGAACAAGCATTTTACTTCATTAAAGCGTTCTTCTATACACCATATTAGTTGAACATAAATTTACAAGCACTGTTTAAACATTTTTTTAAGTTAAACTAGATTTTGGTGTCTACTAAATCCCGAACTAATTTCAAACAAAACGAAATTGCTAAAAGATTAAAATTGAAGAAATGTCGAATACATAAAATACTTTAAACTAAAAGAAAGCTAAAATTTAATTGATTGGGGATTACTTTTGAAAAGTTAAATAAAGTAATTACAACAAAGATTTTGAAGGAAGCAACAATGGTTTTTTCTTTAAATCAATTGAAGGAATCCAGAGTACAGTCATACATAGGTATTTGAATTTAATTTAATCTCGCCTACTACTTAGATTTAAATTAAAAAAATATGAACATCAGCAGAAACATTACTACCTAATTTTTAGTAATTTGCATATTTGAAAAGTTATTTTTCATAGCACTTCAATTATAAGCAAGGATTCAGTTAAACCAATTAGAGTGAGCTCTTTCCAAATTTTGAAAAATTTTATTTTCATATTAAATTCAATTTAAAATCAATGAAAAATTAATAAAATTTTATTTTAAATATAAAACACAAAATTATTCGAATGCATTTGAGTCTACATCAGACAAAAGATGTATATACATACGAACCCAAATAGATCTATATATTTATATTACTTAATATTACATGTACAAATGTACGCACCCTATATGTATATAATTTTGTTGCATTTTGGTTCAAGTGTACATGAAAATTTAATTGAAAAAGTTCAATAGGATGTCGCAAAATCAAAAGTGGATAATACAAAATTTTACTCTTTTCTTTGGTACTTTAAACATTTAATAATTGTAAATTACATGTGTAATGACTATAAATTAGTTATTGCTAAATTTATAGAAGTCATCATTCATTTTTCAAAGGTTCATTTGAATGTAAACTTATAAACGTAAATATGTAGGTGCTACTCGTACATTATATATTATTACTTTTATTCAGTATATATTAAAATATACAGAATTAAAGTAACTGAACTAATTCTCAAATTTGACTACGAACACTTGTGCCTACTGTACTGCAAAATTTTTATCTTCAACTTTTAGATAGCTCTTACGGGTAGTGCAGAAAATTCGAAGACCAATGAAATTGACATACAATAACTTTCCAGGAAATCTTGTTTCAGAATTTTTTGCAATTGAAACAATAAGTAAATCTGTTCATATTTTTGATAATCAAGACATTGGCTAGTGGTTTTTTCAGGAACACTAGCAATTATTTTTAATAAATCAATTTTTAAATGCACACAGAACTAGAAGTATTTCGAATGGAACAAAATTTCTAAAATTTGGCTCTCATTGTTTATAATAGTTTTAGATATTTTCAATTTTTTATATTTTCGTAAAGACTGAATCCCACCGACGCACATTATCTATTTAAATTATTAATTAGATTTATTTGACTTTCATGCAAAAAATTTAATTTCCTTTTCCTTTAATTTTTTCCATTTTGTTTTTTTTCTTTCTTACTTATTTGCAGTTCAGACAATAGTAAAATAAAATTTGAAATATGACCAGGGATTTAGAGAGAAAAAAAAAACAAATTAGATAATAAATTAAATTTTATTTAAATTGCAATAATACCGCATAAACACACCTGATCTTTTTCAATAGAATTATTTTTTTCCGATTTTTAATACATAATATTTTCATTAGTAAATAGAATAATGCGAAATATTCAAATATTAAATGGTTTTCAGGTGTTTTTCTGCTTTAATTTTTTTTTCTAATTAATTAATTTAATAGAAAATTTTTATTTTTCAATTTTCATCTAGCACTTTCCTTAACTAGAATTATATTTACATAAAAGATTATAAATTTAATTAAAACTTTAAAAATTTTTCATTTAATTTTAAATCAACTCTAATCAAATCATTAGTTTAGGTAAAATTGACTAAAATGCTAATATTCGAAAAATTATTGCATACTTTTCGGATGATGGTAAAAATTAAGAGAGACGTTAATGGTAATTTTCTTCTATTGAGATAGACTTCTACAAAATACATAGTGCAAAATCACAAGTTGTGATCCACAACAATCTATCCCAAATGATAGAAAAATTTTGTAAACATACAAACAAACGGATAGAACATATTTTCTCTCAATTTTGTTCTAAATACAATAAAAATTTATAAAAAATAACAATTTGTATGCTTTAAGGTTCGTGAAACATAAAGTTGTCTAGCGAAAAATAGTGCTCGTTTTTTACCGACCGAATTATATACAATATGAGAGGTCACGTATTAGCATCAAATTTCGCATGTAGAGTTTTTGGCATATAGCGAAAAATTAATAAACTATTTTAGGTGAGATGTCTGCAGATCTGTCTGTCTGCCTGTCTGTTGGTCTGTCTATCAGTCTGTTTGTGCAGACCAGTATCTGAACCGATTTTGATGAAATTTTATGTATGAGTTTACTTTGGAGGTGAGACGTTTACATTTTTTATTATTTTTAAAAAGATTTCCTTGAAATTCAGGATGTTAAAACAATGACTTATATAGATTAATATATTTTTATGACTTAATAATTAATATATTTTTGGAAATATTAGGGCTCGGAAACTGAATTAATTAGCAGAATATTTTGAAATTTAATATTTGTACCGGAAGTAATTGACGAACTCGATTTCGGCTAGCATAAAGTATACTTGTACTAAGAGCTAAAATTACATTTTTCTAGATATGTAAAAAAGCTTCTTAGTGTCCTTAAATTCCAGTTTCAGCGCTTTTCCAAAAATTTTTTGAAAAAAAGTCAGTCAAACTAAACTGTCCGTCTGTCCGTCCGTCCGTGGACATGTTCACAACATTTCTACACCCTTGAAGATAGAAAGCTGAATATTAAATTTCACAAATTTACATAGATCTTTACTAAAAACTTAATTGAGTAGAAGAAAAGATTTGCCTATCTTCCCCCTCTAGAAGTTATATCCGCAAAACCCTAAAAATGTCATTTTTTAACTATTTACTGCAGTGAAACCATAGGCATTCTTCAAATTTTGCAAACGCACAAAGGTTTTGCAAAACTCCTATCGCGGCATACTATAGTTAAACTTCAAAAAAAAAACAAAATGGCCGTTCACATTTACCGTTATCTAAAATTCGTTTTTTTTCAAATTTTTGAGGTTGTTTTTCTTCCAGACCCCATGTTGCAGGAGCCTGAAATTGATAATTTTTAGGTACTAAGAAATAGTTCTTTTCGTTAGAAGAAAATTTTTTTCCATCTCCACCCCCTCTCAAGTTATAGCGCCTTGAAATTTGCAACATTTGAATTTTTGACACCTTTTATTTCCGGAACGGCAAGCTTTTTCAAATTTCTATAAACGCAAAAGGCTAACGGTAAATTCCATGACATTAAAAAATATAATTATTTTTGTTAACTCACGTAATAAATATTAACTCACTAACTTTATTACGTTAACTCACGTAATAAATTAATTCTTTATATTAATTTTGGCTTTAGTTCAAAGACTGCATATATGAATCATCCTAAATATATGCAATTCTAGAAATAGTTGCGCTTATGAATGAAAATAATTTTAATAGTGTGGTGGATATACATAGACAGTATTTAGCAGTATTTTCACTTGTTGAAGTGCTACAGCAGAAACCATTGGTTTTACCCAACTTTATTTTATATTTATATTGTGGTGTTTTATTTCAAAAATTTAAAGTTGTACTATTTGTAGAAGTTTGCCGTGATTTCTTCCAAAATAAGATTAACCATATTTTGTTCAAACTAATTTTAAATAAATAATATCAAATATCAATATTTTAACTATTAAAACCAACTTAGCCAGCCAAAGTAACATAAGTAACTATGAAGTAACTTAAATATTGGAGCCTAAACGTTAATAGAATTTAAATCTTTATACAAATATACGATAAAGAAATATACTGTCTGTAATAGGAGCAATGTATTTATTTTATAAACATGGGAAGTTTACACATTTCACCACCTGCATAATAACATTGCCATAACATAAAATATCACAAAAACAAGGTTATAGGAATAAAGGAATTTGGATTTTCATTTTGTTTTTTATTTCCCGTGATTTTACAATAATATTTTGGGGACTTTTTAAACCAACTTTTATATAAAAATTACGTTACATACACAAAATTTAAGAAATAGGCAAAGTCTCTTGTACATAATAGCAACGAATGGCAGTTTTCGAATATTTTATAGAAATACCAGTAAATTTCGAACTGTTCCAGTTGTAATAATAAAAAGAAACGAAATTCGTTTTTTTAACCACGTAATCTTGTACTGAATCAAGTTTTTTATGTTTCTTATTTTCAATGTTGAACACAAAATTAATTGCATACTTCTAGAGCAATCACGGACAAACTAAATTGCTTATGTTATTTGGAGATTTTCAAGCTTAAAAAGAAACGAAATTTATTACTGCACTTCCAATTTAGAGCAACACTCTGTCAACTTTACCTTGTATGCAAAAGGAAAATTTTTATTACTAAAAAATGCCGAAATTTACAATGTTTTAAACAAATTATTTTTTTTAACTTTTTTTACCCATTTAATTAAATGTGCATTTTTTGTAAACAAAAATTTTTTTTGCATACTTTTGTTTTAATTACACACCATTTTATTTTCAATTAAATTTAAATAAAAACCCATTTTTCTTCGTTTATTTCAATTTATGTGACAATGTAAGTAAAACATTTATAATATGTATGTATACAAAATGTAGATGCTTGTTTCATATACAATTTCTTTTTTTTATATATAGGATTTGTTTATTAATAGAAAGTAAACGAGTGTAGCTTTGTCACATTGTTAAGAGCTCGGAAAGAGTGAAAAATATTAAATTGGAAGGTTTCAACATTTTGCAATTGTTTCGAAATATTGAAGAGTTCATATCAGTAAAATAGATTGCGACCTATTTAGCAGTTTAAAGTAAAACTATTTTAATAAAGTTATTGAGGCTATAAGCATATAAGCTCAAGCCAAACCGATTTTTATGAAAATTTATTTATAAGCAATATGTCTACTTAATCATTGAGGTAAATTAATACAGTTTTACGGTAAACCAGAACGCGCATCGTATACAGAGTAAGAATATTAGCTTTCTTAATGCCAAGTTGGGTATAATTTTATTATATTAACATAAGGTTGCTGAAAAAAAAGAGAACAAACAAATTTGTTGTTTTGATTAAATTGTCAAAGCAAGTTTTGATTAAATTGTGTTCAAAAACGTCAGACAATGAATTATTGCTACGTTCCTTCTATAGGATATACGTAATACTCTAAACGTATAACGTTTCAGAGTACACAATAATTCCACCGACCTATAAAAAGGTAGATGAAAGCAATAGTTAAACGCAAATATTTGTAGTAGATCCAGTGGGAACATCGGAACATATATTTCTGGACGCTTTCATTTTTTACATCACATCAGATTTAGATCAGTGAAAAAAAATCTGTGAATGGTGTTCATTTTTCACTTCAAACTGGTAAAAGTTAAAAATTCATGTTCTTTTTTTACCTTTACGAACTGGTAAAATCGAGCTCTTAATGCTCAGAAAAAATTTTCAGATTTCACAGACCTTGTATATTATTTTGAAACTTCAAATTTGAAAAAATATTAATTGTTATATTAACTTACAGTCCTGTAAGTACGTTTTTAAAATCAAAGTTACATGCACAAAATTTTTTCATTAAATCGGTATAGCGTGTCCTGAAAATTCTAAATTTGATTTTATTCCACTTCTGACCTAATAAACGAAAACGCCCTATATCTTCATTATTTAATTTTTTAGGCTAGTTTTTACTCCTACATTTAAAATAACGTATCATTTACTACGCCCGATTAGTTTTATACAAAACTATAAATTTTTTGTTAAATTTGGCATCAAATAGCGTTGTATTTTTTTCTAATCTAATTTCAATTCACCTACTGCTTGTATTTGTCTCTTAAATATATAGAGAGAACTAAAATAGAAACAGTTTTGAGCATTTACACAAAATTAAGTTAGTCAAGTCATTAGTAATTATATAATACTAGAAATTGTATATCAATGACGAATCAATTGAGTATCAATATCGAAACATTGATTTCAGATCTAATAGGATTCTTGTTAGTTAATTTAAAAAACACAATTCTAAATAAATGCGATATATCATCACTTTGGCACAACTTATTTAGCTTGTGCTAAACTTCGAATCTCTATTTTTTCATGTAGAAGAGAAAATCTGATTCTGTCCCTGTTTTGCTAATAATATGATTCTTTTCAAGCACCACCATCAAACACAAGTTTTCAATTCAAACTTGTCTATTTTACTTAAAATTATTTTAAAATATTTCATGTTATTAAATTTTTTGTTGTAAGATCCCCTTCGCTTTACCTTAACATGTACCTTATTCGTATCTTCCATCTAATTGTTATGCATAATATTCGGAAAAAAATACTACAAAAAATTTTAAAAACAAGAAACTCGAGAACCGCGAATAACAAAGTGATAGATTTTATTTTTACTTCTTTTCTACCAGAAGTAACTTAAGTTTAAATCATTTAATGTAGGTAAAAGCCGATTTCCACAAAATAACAAAGAAAAACTAACAAAATTAAAAAAATTACAAGTATTACTGCAATCATTTGTGTAGAAAAGAATAGGAAAATTTCCAAAATAAAATTAAAAAATATTTTCGCAACAAAATTAAAATGCAATGAAAAACTATAAACTACAAGTAAAAGCGAATAAATTAAAAATTCCGCATGAATTTTCAGAATAAATAATTTTTTTTTTATATTGTTAGATTTTCACCAATTTTCCAACTATACCACACAAGAAAAAAAAATTATTTAAAAATGTAGGCGGAATTATTCACATTTAAAACAGAAAACCCAAGAGAGAAAAAAAAGTAGGGTAACATACAAAAATGTCGAAAAATCGCTTAAAATATTCAATTTAAACTTTGCACAAGAAAACTCATTATGTATACCTGTGCAATTTATTAGTATGTATAAAAAATTTGTTCTACAGTTTGTAATCGTAGTATGAGCTGCACTATGTACCTGTTACCGCCATAAAATTTTTATGTGTTATATTTTTGTGGTTCGTAAATATTGTTATCAGGGTAAATGTTATCAGGGTGGTTTGCTAACTAATAAAATTAGCAAATAAAGAAATAATATTTATGTGTATCTTATACCTGCTATAGTTATGTTACCATCTACCTATTTCCCTACTATTTAGAAATAAGGAAATTCGCAGTAACTGCATAATAGATCTGTTCTATATATATATAAATATTTATTTAAATTTATGCAACCCAAAAAAACTAAAATTTTGGCATATTGGATATACTTGGAAACAAAAGAACTATACGATGAACGATACTATATGTCAAAATGTTTTTGAGTTTTTGGTGCTTTATTATCAACCGTATTAAAATTTAATATTAGAGTATTTCATTAAAATTAGAACGAACATAAGATGTGAACAAGATCTAACACCTCCACCGCCACAATATCTTGGTAATATAATGAATTTCCAGCCTTGCATAAGTTATGAATTTGAATGTCAAAAATAATCAATATAGTTGTGCTTGCTTAAACAGTTATATAATAACCAATAACATGCAAAACTTGTGAAAAAACTAAAGGAATAAGGCCATATCTCTTTGCCAGAAAAGGGAATCGCTTGACTTTTCAAACCAAACCTAGCACTAGTCTTAAAAAAGAAACCCCATAAAAAACCGATCAACAATCACTTCTCCAACTAAAATTTTGGGAGTATCCATAGTTCTTCTTCTTCGAATTCTGGTAACCTTACTTATTATATTTGTAAATTTTTTGAATGGTAGAAATACAGACAATTAAGTTGACTCCCCTATTGAATTAATTGACTTTCCAAC
This sequence comes from Condylostylus longicornis, assembly GCF_029603195.1. Taxonomy (NCBI): domain Eukaryota; kingdom Metazoa; phylum Arthropoda; class Insecta; order Diptera; family Dolichopodidae; genus Condylostylus; species Condylostylus longicornis. Next base: position 11,631,826 of record NW_026577973.1, on the reverse strand, counting down.
GGTTAGTTGAGAAAAATAACACATTTTATAAAACCTGTTGTTCAATAACCAAAACCAACTGAATTGCTTAAAAGAATTATTAAAATACTTTATGGTTGGCAAAAATTAGAACTAAATGAAAATTTTGCTTTTTTAAATTGTGTTTGTTTCAATTTCATTTTCCAACTTTGCTCTCTAATAATATTTAAATATAAATACAAACACTAGCCCACTACTCTGTTCTGCAATATTCCTATTCTTATACTTCTCTACTCAATTTCATTTATTTACATAATTTTCTGTTATTAATTTGTTTATAAATCATAAATTAAATATTATATACGAACACAACATAAATAGGCAATATAAAGCACCAGCATTATTTTAGTGAGTTTGATTTGAACAACATATTTTATGATCTGTTTAACTAAATATTCAAATATCGAAAAAAACTGCTTCTGTATACACACACACACATAGTATACATACATATAGTATATATGTATACACACATAGTATAAATAATATACAAAATAATAACAATAAATATTTTCCAATTCATATCAATTACAATATCCTTTACAATATCGTCCTCAAAATCTTATATAATGTTATAAGGAGTACCTTTAAGTACAAACGAATAAATATTTGACCAATTTGTTATTTATTTGTCTATTATTGTATTGTTAAAGGTAAAAAACAGCAAAACAATGAATTTGATACGTCATAAAGGAATAAGAAAGAGAGTTTGGTTGTTGAAAGAAATCTGCTATTTTGACCACGTCTAGACCCACCCTATTAAATTTTCTCGTAATATCATTATGATGGATACAATCACCAAAAGAAAAGCCTTCTTAATATCACACAGTGAAAAATACATTTCTTATATGAGAAATGGAGTTCTATAGTTATCCTTATATATACATGTGTAGAATTCCCTAATTTACGTTGCTACTAACCTTATCATTTCAACAAAATAAAAGAAGAAAATAAAAGAAAAACAAACAAAAAAAAATAAACAAACATTTCACCTTCAGGCAATATTCGTTTTATGGATTTCTCTTTTCCACTCCTCCCCACTCATCTCCACTCTAAATTCTCATCTAATCGTTGTTTTTACACAAACCACAAATTTTATAAATAAAACCTATATTTATAACGTACACCTAGATATGCACGTATGTTCCTTCATTTATAATGTAAAAAAATTTTCTTATTTTATTCTTATTGTGTTTATTATTTTTTGTTTTTAATATCCTTGTCCCCTATTTTATACTATTATTTAGGAGTCATGTTTGAACGACTATTACTAATATTATTTAAGTATTCTAGCCACGATTTTTCAATCATTTTAGCAAATCATTGGTAGCTATTATACAGCCATCAAAATGGAAAGGCTCAAACTTAAGTACCATTTTTCTACACTAAACTTTTTTTAAATAATAATATATGAGTATAAAATGAGAGCAAAACGTGTTGGTCTTATTCATGCCATTATATAAACAGTTTCAGAAAAGAAAAATAAAATAAAAACATAGAAAAAAAATTAAAAGAAAATATGCTTATAAAAGTGAAGGAAAATATTTTTTCCGTTATCTATTTTACTAAATGCTAAAAGTATTTTTTATACTTTAGTAAGGGGGCGGGGAGGGGTGGGGGGTTTTACTTTTTAATATTTTATAGAAATTTTTTAAAATATAGAATGGAAGGGTATAGCAGAATTCTTACTCCAATTAAAAACTGTAAAAGTCGATAATATTAACATAAGAATAGAAATATAGAAAACATAAAAATTTTAACATTAATCAGGAACCTTATTCAATAACTAGCTTTATAAATGTAGTTTAATATAGTTCTATATTTACCTTTATTCATAGGGTGAAATTCTTTATGAAGATCAAAGTAATACCACACACTTCACTACTGGCTAACTCCTTGCTACCTCTTTCGAACTTTGGCGACCAATCACTAAACCGTCTGACGTTTCATTGTGAATCCAATCTAGAACTACAGAAATTTGATATCGGCTATGTTTTTTAAGTTTTTTCCTCATACTAATTTGTGTGTGATAACTGCTTCTTATTTTTTCTTACATACGTACATATGTTATTTCTAAATTTTATGTAGCTACTCTGCTTTCCTCTTCCTATGTAACACTCCCTCTATACATTTTGCTTTCATATTCCGCTTATTCTAATACATACATAAGTTCTTGTTAGCTAGTATTACATATATCCTCAATGTACTTTAATGTTTTTCTCTTTTCTGCAAAGCGAAACAGTGTTCCCTTATTCATAATAATGCCGCATTTAGAACTTCTCAATTTTTTTCATCTTGTGTAGGTTGTTACGAAAATTCTGTAGTAGCTGATAAATTATAATTATGCCATACATATGGGCATATTCAAATGTAACAAAATATATTCAAAATTGAATTTTTTTGTACAATTTTAGAATATTCTTTAAATTTTTAAAATAATTTTTAAGCTGCCAGAAAAATTCAATATTTATTCCACAGCTACTTTGTTCTATTGCCAAATATTTTTAATTAAATATAAAAATTGAAAACTCAAAGCCACTTCAATCAATATTTTTTTTAATTTGAAGAAAAACAAAAAATTGAATAAAAACAAGATATCAATCGGAATACTTCGGAGTACAAAGCATTGGACAATGTTTTTGTAATTTTTTTTTTACTTCGGAATGCTTCGGAAAATAATTTTAGTTTGATGCCGTCATAGATATTACATATTATATGGCATTACTTATTTTTACATATTTGTTATGAAAGGATCAATAAATTTAACACTTTACTTTATTTTTAGAAAAACAGGAACACTCGACATGTTCTTTAAGAGGAAAAGAGAACAACTTCATTGCTAAACTGAGAAACATTTTACAAAAATTTAAAAAGTTTTAATTGAATCAAACTTTAAAAGTTTCTTAAGTCAAATGGTTAAAAATTTATCGACTTTGTATTAATGATGAAATTTCTGTGATATAACTAGCGTAGAGCTTTCCGAAGTCTAAGCTTTAAATTTCATGTATCATTGAGTTTTCACTCGTTGGGTAATTATACATAACTGTTACAATAATTAAAGACATGTAATTTGGATTTTAACCGAAAAAAATTTTTAATCAAAATTTGGCTGCTTGACTGCGTTTCCCGTTTAAATGCGTCAACTTTTTTGAAACATTCAATGTCGAAAAAATTTGTTAATTGTGTTTCTTATAACTGCGCAAATCGTTTAACTGCATTCATTTTTAGCACATTTTTCTCAATTTTGTTCTAAAATTAATCGCTGTGCTGCCTCAGACATAAACCAAAAAACAAAAACTATTTTTCAAAGTTTTTAAAAAATAAATTTTTTTATAGATGGCGCATACGTCTAATGATATAATTATGTAATAAAAAATTAAAAAAAAAAAACATTATTGAACTAGTTTTTTTGAAAGTGATATTAGTCCAATTTTTTCATATATTGAGATATTTAAAGGTTTGCGTTTGAATCAATTTAGAAATATTGACCATAATAACATAATTTGATTATTTTATGTGTAAATAGAACCCTATTGCAATTGCGGTTGTAAGTGTGGAAAGAAGATGTTTATAGCTCATAAAAATTTCCATTAAATTAGTGGACTTAAACCACTTTCAACAAAACCAGCTCAATTACATCTCTACTTCAATATTTTGAATAATCTATTAAACATTATTGAAAACCCGCTTAGCTGCTTTTATTTGCGCAGGTAAACGGGTTCGGTTAAGGGCTTTTCTCAAATTAAAAAAATTGGATTTTTTGAGACGCATTTTAGCGGGTATTACTGTATACAATTTATATAAAACATAGATCTGAATTACAAATCCAGTCTGTATGATCCAAAAAACACTTTAATCTATTTTGAATGGAAAACGGTTCATCTTACCTCTAAATTTACAAGACTTGCCTAATTTTTCCGAATTTATTTTGAAATTTTCATATCAAAATTTCCTAATTTTCCCACAAATCCCTTTACCTTATCCTTAACTTTACCACAATATCCCTAAAGTTATCAAACCAACTTAAAAATAATTTCAAACCTTAATTTCCTTTTTCACTGTTTTCACTTTTTTTTTTTATTTTTAAATATTTTGTTTATTTCTCTTTGTTTTTTTCGGGAGGATTTTCATATTTATTAGAAAATAAATCACGAAAAAAAAACTCTTAATGCTATTTTGTATGTATGTACGTATGTATGTAAGTATTATGTATAAGTAAATTGAGGAATAAGTGAAATAAAAAAAAAACTGAAAATTCTTTTTCAAAGTAAATCAAATATTATGTTAAAAGTAAGATAAATATTAGGTTATAAATGAGAAAATCTAGAATAAAAGAAACAAATAGCAATTTACTTTAACTTTAGTTTTTTATTTTTTATTTTCTTTATGCTAAAAATTAGTGTACGAGAATAACCTGCATATAAAACAGAAAGCTATTTTTTTAAAGAAAAAAAGTTATTCTCAATCTTAAATATCTTTTAAATTTAAATAAAATTATTAATTTTTAAAGAAAGGGTCTACCAACAGTGGCGCCTCGATGTTTTTTTAAAATAAAAAACACAACTATTTGACTATTTCATTCTTTAACTATTTCACTACTAAAAATATTACGGTTATATAAAATTGCGATTATGCGAAAATCAAAATTTTTTAAGGACTTGGCTGCACATTATTATTATTTTATATAAACTTATAGTTACTAATATTTTCGTACTTATTAAGCAAAATACATATCTACGCCTAATTGTTATGCAATTAGATGAATCATTAATTTTTTAAAACATAATACTTCGCTATTCTGTGTGATGAATCACACTTTAGTAAATGCGAGCACAATGTAAAGGTCTCATATGTTCAAAAATTTATTGAAAGTACATTTTTTAAGAATTTTGGATTTTCAATTTATTCGAATTACATACAAAAATTTTAGTCATAAAATTGAAAATATTTTGTTTATTAACATTTTGTGTACATTTTTAGAAACTCTTTTTCCGAAACTCCAAAATAACATCCAAAATTATATAAAAATGAAGGGACTTATAATCATTTTTTTTTTCTTTTCGAATTTTCATAATATCAAAGAATAAATTTATTTATGAAAAATAGCATTTTCATAATAAATTAGAATTTTAAATGGATGTCCTTTTTTTCAAAATAAATATTTACCTATACAAAGTTAAGATTTACAATTTAATAATAATAAGAAGAGTAAAAAAAATTTTCTAAATGTTATTTGACTACTAACATTTTCGCCAATTTTCACTTATTACATTTGAGAATTAAACAAAAATTTATTCAAATTATTGTAAACATTTTGCACAATGCCTTTTTCAATTACGGAAAAACAAAAATTTTCGTAAAATTTTACAAAATTATTTCATTTGAAATACGAATTTTATTTTTTTTTATTTTTGTTTTAAGAAACTCAATAATAAGATCCTTTTAAAAACTATATAACAATTTTCTTTTATTGTTTATGGGCATATAAAATTTTATATAATTCTCTTAAATGGTAGAACCACCCTTAGTTTAGTCACCGTAGGGAAAAGTTTTTGTAATGTTTTTGTTGTTTTTATTTTTTTTTATTCGGTTTCTAAAGAACCAATTCAATATACTGTAAAATAATCGAAAATTTTCTTTTGGATATTTTCCAATATAAAATTATTTATGTTTGTATGATTGTGTTCATATTACAATTTTTTTTTTGTTTGGGCAAAAATTCAACATGAAAAACCATAAAGGTTTCAAATTTTTTGCTGATGGGAAAATTTACAAATGAAAGTGGAAAAAAACTTGATAATAGCTCAATGCTTTAAGTGCATCATAAAATGCAATTTCATTTAACATACATATATGTTTGTATATATACATATATATATATAGAACTGTTCAGTTTTCAATTTTTAAAAATTTTTAAGTATACAAGAAAATTGGAACTATTCTTGATTCTAAAAAGGTACATTTGAAAATATGAAACCTTTGTTCAAAATTTCAAAATTATAAAATGTTACTGAGTTTTTTTTTCAAATTTTCAATATAAGCTTGCAAAATTCTATAATTTTTGATATTTTATGGGCTACAAAACTTGATTCCAAAATTTTCTAAATTTTTGAAATATGGATAATACCATTGATATTACCATGATTATCAATTTATTGTAAAGGACGACAAAAACGTTCTTCGAATAGTCTGGTTCAAAGCAATTACAAAGTAGATCTGAAAATTTTTAAATTTATACACCATTTTACTGAAAAATCATTTAAAAATGAATATGAATTTCACAATATTTTTACTAATAAGGAAAAAATCATCTAATATATTATTGTTTCTGATTATTTAGTCAAAAAAATTGGCATTATGCACGTTATGAATCCATGCGAATCTCATTATATAAAAATTAATCTAAATTGCGATCGATTAGAAACTAAAACAAACTGAAAAAAATTATTATACAAATATAATACAAAGAGTCAAGGTAACAAATACAATCAAATTTTATATACATTCATGGTATCTTTTTTTAACTATACATATATATACATATACTCCTATTCATTTAATTCATAGACATTCATACATGTATAAATATTTGTAGGAAGTTTATATCTGTTTCATTTTTATACTGCATCAACACGTTTTGCACTTTATTTTCTAAAGTGAACTTAAACTGAAACTTGTACACTAAATAACCGAAAATGGCACAAATGCAATGTAATGCAGAAAAACAAGGAAAACAAAAAGCAAGAACTCAAAATAAAAAAAATAAAACATTATCAAAAATCGATTTTAAATTGGTGATTTTCTGATGATTTCAATGATGATTACATCCACATTATCATGATGAACTTCAAAAATATACTGAAAAAAAAAACGAACCAATCCAATAGAAGAATACAACAAAATAACAAGAAAATCAATTTCAAAAGGAAACTTAAAAAATTTTTACCGTTATTATCTTCAACTTTTATTTTTTTTTATGTTTTTTTTCTTTTTTGTTTGTTCTAAAGAGTCGAAATTAATTCTACAAGCAAATAAAGCGAAATAAAATTTTCGAATTGATGCGATAATATTGTCTAGAAATCTGTTTTCAAAATGATTTACTCTTTAATTACAAAAACAAAAAAGAAGAAAATTTCAACATTATACAACATAATTATTATTGCATATATATGTACATTATGTAATAAAACTATATTTATTAAAATATATAGGCAACATCGGCAGCAATACTGTAATTTAGCACACTATCTAAAACGTAGCACAAATATACAAGTATAGTAGATAAATGAAGTTTCAAATATTTCCAATCCTATAGAATATTGATTGGGCTCTATATACACTAAAAACAAATAATATTATTCACAGATAATGCAATTAGAATTTTGATTTCTAAATTTATAATTCTAAAATTTTGAGTTATATGAACATTATAGAAAACATATTGGTATAAGTAAATCTAGACACACAAGAGGGAAATAAGTATATTATTGAATTCACAATGAATTGAATCTGAAAAATATTCAGAAGGAAAATCTTTTAAAATTTTGCATACTTAATATTTTTGTTCAATGCGTCATTTTTCAATACAAAAATTCCGTTCGTTATTATTTTTCACAAATGAATTATAGTAATTGTTCGTCTTTATGCATATAGGCTTTTGGAATTACAATTTTAAATAAAATTTACATCGCCAGTATGATAATTTGTATTCGGGATTTTATGAAGTGCTTTGATAAAAATTATATATTAAAATATTGTATGATTTTCTTTAAGAATATCTCATAATAATTACAGTACGTTTTGGAAAATTATTTAGATTTTGACTTAACAAAAATTTATTAGTTACCTATACCTATGATTCTCTATTATAATCCCTTGCCCTACTCGACTTGTAAGTCAAAAAAACAAAGAAAGAGTATGGTTTAATAATTTGAATTTGAGCTTGCAGATACTCTAAATTATTGCAAATAATTAATAAATTTTAATAAAAATCGTTCACTTTTTGAATGATAATTAAATTTATTTAGTCTTACTTAATAGACCTATTACTATTTACAATTTTTAACTTTATTTTATATAATAATTAGTTTTAAATAATTAATAAAAAACAGGCTATAAAATGATAATTATTTACAATATTTATTGCCTTAGTGATTTTTATATTTCTTTCTTGTTTCAATTTTAACCCTCCTAACTTTCACTTTTAATTAATTTTAATCTCCTATACATTAGCATGTTTTGAGTTTTATACTCTCTCTAAGGAAATGCAATATAAAATCTATTATACTTCTCCAATAATAATTTTGTTCATTCTCTACATAAACTAATATATTTGTTAAATAACATATAAGCATCATGTGGTTTTCAATTTTGAATACTATAATCAAAACATTAGTGGGGACACACTTATCCATTATGATATAGTTAACATAAAGTATTTAGAAGCAATTCTATTAATCGTAATATTATTATTCTCATTCCTCTATTTTGGAGCTCTTGTAATCTATTCATTATTTCCGAATTAAACATGAATAGATATAGATGAAAAATATTCAAAATGAGGCCTTAAATAGTATTATTGCACTTAACATAAACAAATCTGATTTTCTGATTTTATGAAAACAATCCCAGTTTTTTGCTAATTTTTTTACAAAATGGAATTCGAGTGTGGTTGAAAACGATATAATTTACTGTCAATAACTACGACTAGATACTTAATTTAGTTTACAACCTCAATTGATAAATCATTAATTTTAAAAATTATATCTCATTAGGCTAAAATAAATTCCTAAAACTTAAGCTTGAAACTGTCTAAAAGGGGTATATTAAGATCTTATTAACAACAGCTACAGTTAACATTAATATTGATGAGAATATAAAAAATTTTAAATATTTGTACTTTGCACTTAAATTTTTTAGGAATTGTAAAAGTTAAAAACATTTTGAAAATCTTCAAATCTTTTCGATAGATAAACTCTTAATTACTGTCTAAATTTAATCCCGTAAATCATTAAAATTATTATGTCAATTTAAGCTTAATTAATAAACTTAATTTGTAAATATAATGTATTAATGGGTTCAATTAAAAATTAATTTAAATATAGATAAAATAAAAATGCATCGAATTTTGAAAAATTGAAAGCTTTCTGAATTGCACATTGATCTTTAAAGAAGTGTCGAATCATAAAAGAAGGACTACTGTTTTTAGTCGCACAAAATACTATTAAATTTTCACAGTTTTTTAAAAATATTTTCCTATGAAAGCATTGACAATTTATTAGCGAATCCAATTTTTATCAAAAAATTAATTTCGGATTTTTCAGAATTACATAAAATGAAATCCGGAATTCCGGTAAAATTCCGAAGTTGTTATATAAAAAAATTTTTTTTTCAATTCTGATTTTCAAAATTATCCAATGTCGGTACTATTAAAGCTTAACCTGATTTTTGTTCAAAATTTTCCAGCGGTAGAAAAAGCTCTACCTGCTAGAAATCTTCGAATAAATCGCTATGATACTAATAGGATTTTTTTAATTATATAAATGCCACTTGTTGGAATTCCGGAGATATGAACAATATATAGAAATTCGAATAATCCAAAATTTGGTTTATTTGGATTCCGGAATTTCGAATTTTATAAAAACGAATAAATTTCGGAATTCCATAATCCAGATTTGGATTCCCTATTAACAATAATACAATATTAAATTCATTCTTTTTTTATAAGTATTCTAAGAAAAACAAATATTCGAGAACGAGAAAAATTAAAAATTATTTAACTTTATTTTCCTTGTAACAATATTTTCAGGATTTTTGAAAAACAAACCATAAAATTTTAATTGCTTAATTCAGCTTAAGTTAAAGAAGTTAAACTGCACGTTTTATTTCTCTTTTCTTTCCCAAACATTCTAAGTACTTAAGTAATTAAGAATAAAATGCTGTATTAAATTTACATTTTTTAAAATAGAAAACATTACAAGATTTTGAAATTTTACTCTTTTATTTCTTACTTCCTCATTTTCAATGTTTTTTCGTGTTCATGTTTGGTTTACGCCATTTTAAACAAAAATTATAATTATTGTTTATTTAATTGAATATTTTTCAGCATTTTGAAGCTGAAATTATATTTGAATTTTTATTTTTATTCAATTGAAAAATCAAAGTGAATACAATATTCTTATACTCACTAAAAGTACCTTAATCAATCAAAAAAATCATATTATTACTGAGCAATAAGCTGAAAAGAAGGAATGTAAAAAAATTTATCAAAGGATTATTAAAATCATTGAAATGCGTGTATGCGCTGGTATGTGTAATAAATATAATATTATTCCGTTCAAACGTAAAATTCTTTAATTTTTTTATACATATTTTATTTTTCTTAATAAAACATAAAATTTTTCAAGGTCAAAAATTTAAAAAATGAAATTTCAAAACAAAAGTTTCTTTGATCCCTTCGTCCTTTTGTTCCTGTTTTATTATATTTTATTTTATATTGTTATAAAAATTATATCACCTCTGTAATCTCATTTTATTATTTAATTTTTATTCACCATATTTATGTTCATGATTCGTGTAAATATTTTATCTTTTCTGAAGAAAAGAAATTCTAAAAATAATATAACATTAATTGACTTCAGACTCGACACTCTTGTTTTCGTAGTTAAACGAAAAAATAAATCTGATGTGGTCAGCAAATTAACGAATACAATGTGTATTTTCTAGAATATATTAAAAAATCTAAAGTCATTTATGGATATTGATTTGACAAATGGACATAATAAATTTAAATAATATTATGATGAATGATTGCTAGTAGAAATTCACTCACTCCCTTTGAAAGCAATTCACTCTTAAAATTTTCTGGTTTGTTAACAATTTTAAAATCAAATCGCAAGGAATTCTGTTGCTTTCTTCTGTTGCTTCTGTTGAAATTCCTTAGATATGTTGCAAATTGTAAAATTGAACCCCTATAGTCAATATTTTCAAAAAAATTTGTTTGTTCATCGTAATAAATTACAAGGAAATCGTTTCATTATATGATTATATATTCAAACTGGGAAACATGTAAGTTAAATTCATAATAAAGGTTGAATTACTGAAACCCGATTGCTTTCAAAAGCTGGGAGCTAGTTGAATTTTGATTATTTGGTTGCATATACGATTCGAAGAAAAAAAATTATATAAATTTTCTATGGTATGCCCAAACTATATGCCAAATTTTCATTAAAATCGGTTTGGCAGTGCTATAAATACAGAAGTGAGCAAACAGACAATATAATAAAAATAATAGTTTATTTACATTTCCCTATTATGGACAAGTACGTTTTCGTTTTCGTTGAAAACTGGTCTTGTGAAATTTAGTGACACACCATAGCCTCCCTTATTGTATGCAATACGGTTAGTTAAAATAACTTAAACATGAAGTACGATTTAAAGTATATATAGAATTAAGAAAAGAAAAAAATAACAATGTATGTAGATTAATAAAAAATAAAACAAAAATAAATTTACACGCGCACACATATTTACTTCACGCAATGCTAAGAATTTTGTATGTATAGAAATAGAACACTCTGTTAAATTGAAAGGTGTTCTGTGGTAACTAAATCAGGGTTGCGGAAACCGAATATGTTCGGTACTGTTAAATAAAATTTTGTTAAGAACTTATTATTCAAATCGTAAGATAACAAACGTTACAAAAATGTTTTTCCTTTTGAAAGAATAAAATAATAAAATTTTTCTAAAAATTCTGAAAAAATTTTTTTTTTGAAAATGCTTTTAAGCATTTGATTAAACAACCGGTTCCCTTACAAAAGAACTGTAAACGGCCTCTCCAAACTCTTTTACAAATAGAATAAAATACGTTTCATATGAGTCCAGCAGAATAATATCAATATAAAAATAGCTATTTTTAGTTTGGAATGCTTGTTATTTCCAAACTATACACAAAATACAAGCTAAGTTTAAGTTCCAAGTCCTTTTTACTTGAAAAATTTTAAACAAACTTCTTTAAAACTCTGGTATCTCGAAATCTTTTTTCATATATGAGAATTAGTTCTCAACAAAAGTTTCATCTGCTTTCAATGTTCTTAATTTCGGGACACTGTAGATCATAGGATGCACTCAAATTAATGTTTCTTAAGGAAACAGCACTTTATAACTTTATTTTAGAAGAAAATTCTTGATATCATAAAAATGCCGTGTTGCATAGCGCTGTTTTTTCATCTACAAACAATTATTAGAATAATACAATATGCGCCTATATATACATTAACAATATCTATATCTACATTATTATAATAAATATACTTATGTACATATTTAGAAGTAATTCAGATAATAATATCAACATTGTTAAGAGTTATATCCTTTTTGCCGCACAGTTTACTTTTCAAATCATTTTATGGTTCATACCAAATGATTAAGGATCTTTTAACTATATAGATGCATTGGTACATACATAAGATATATGTAGAGAACATTAATTGTGTATTTATTTATATATATATATATATATATATATACATATAAACTCATAAATAAATGTATGGAGTGTTTTTTTCATTGTTGACTTCTATTTTATTATATTTTTCTTTTCCTTTATTTAGTTACAGAGTTACAGAGTTATTTTTGTATTATTACATTATATAATACTTTATATATGTATATGCTAAAATGTAGATCTATATTATTAAATTTATTTGGTTTGAATTGAATAGGAGGTATAAAAGAAAATACCAGAGTAATGATGTCATAAACATGATTTACACCCATTATTTGTACTTCTTAACATTATAAGATAAATATTATATGTATGTACAAATATTATATGAGTATAAAAGTATATAAATAATATGATCTACATTGTATATGCATTATGTATACATAATATTATAAAGACAAATTTTCTTTTATTAACATTACCAGTACTGTAATGCTATATTAGTCCTAAAATAGAATAATAATAATAATAATAACAGTAATAATGATTATGTAAGGAAGGAAGTTTATAATAATTTTTTATTTAGTCCCGTAGTCAGAATATCAAAGAGGAGTTTTTTAATATTTAAGTATTCGGCAAATTTATCAAAAATTCTGTTTGAAATTTCGAAAATTTATTTAAAAAATTTATTTTATAACTTCCATAAATATTATTGGTACTAATTAAATTTAATAGAACTGGTGAGAGAGGACAACCTTGTCTAACATCACTTAACCTGCTTTTGTAAACCATTTGTGTGGCACCATTTCCTTGCATTGCTTTAATGGTTTTAATTATCTTATTGGAAGCTTTCCCTTAATATGAAAGCTCTCTATATTGCATTTCAATCAGTTGCAGCTAAATCCATTTTGAAGATATTAAGAATTTTAAAGAAAATAACCAATATTATTATATAATTATAGTAACTTGTAAATAATTAATATCAAATAGTGCTTATGCACCAGATTTTAATTCTATCCCGGTTTCTATTTAAGAAAAGTTAAAGTATTTTATTTGTAAAGTTTAATTATAACTCTTCAATTTTTTTAATTATTATAACAATCGAATAATTAACAAAAAATAATTATAATTACAAATGAAAAATTCAGAGCGTGTGATTTCAATTTTCTGTAGTTTCACTAGAAAATTAAAAAACACAACTCTGCTTATAATTTATAAACTCCTAATTATTATTCATTTATCCCTAATTAAATCAAAAAATTAGTGCTTTTTTGCAAAAAATTTATTATTCTAGCTATTTATTAAAACTTTCATTGTTAATGTTATGGAAAATTTTAATTACTAGTATTTTCAAATTAATTTTTTTATCTTAAACATGAAAATTCATACATTGTAATAGTTTTAACAATATCCAATCAAATAATACAAATGAAAATAATTATCTAATATGGAAATAAACCGTATTTAATGAAATGTTATTTATGATAATGAAAATGTTAATTATTTCTCTATAATTTTTAAAAAAAATTGCATATGTTTGGGCGTTTAGCAATTATTAATAACAATATTCCGTTCATAATAATTATTGAATTGTTTAACTACTGTTTTAACTATAAATTGCTATATTATTTATAAAACACTTACCTCATATTTCATAATACTAGTAACAATTAGGATTTAATTGCAATATAATTGTAATTAAACAATTGAAATATTAATTTTGGAAAAATATATAACAAAATCATAATAATATATAGTTATACATAAAATATTATTATAGTAATAGATAAACTAATGTAAACTATGAGATGTCAATGAAATTACGAACAGTTTATTATACATTTTAAGTAAAAGAATTTATTATTTTTTGATTTCGAATTTACTAAAATGCAACCCAATTTATAATTGATGTTTCGGTGAATATTTTTCAGGAATTTTAGCTAAAATCCACTAAATTCTTAATAATTCACATAAGATAGCTATTTATATTTCTAATTTTATTTTGCGTCCTATTTTGTATAACGAATTCATCATGAAATTTGATGAATATAGTGGTTTGGTATGTAATAGCTACGCTAGTTAGCTATTATGATATGTTAGCTATTATTATGATACTTTATAATACTAGTAACATTGTACAACGCTGCCATTGTGTAAAAGAAAATTGCCGAAAATATTTATTCGCTTTATATAATTCGCCAAATATTACAGAGAATTCGGCAGCTAAAGAAAGTTTGGCAAGTTGTCGAATGCTTCCCAATACACGTCAATATATTCTTTGTTAAAATTATATGTGTAAAAATGCTATTTCTAGAAAAATGATTAAAAATCTAAAATTCGGAAATTGGAACGTGCAATATAAGTTTTAAATCAAAATTTAAATTTAGTTTGAACAATTTACAAATAATTTAGATAAATTAATTAATAACATTAAATGGAAAAAATTAATTCAAAAAATAAAAGTTTACAAATTGAAATACAAATTATTCTGTTTTGAAAGATTATGAGATATTATCAGATATTTTACAAGAGAGATCAGGGAAATATGTGTGACAATTTAACATACATAAATAAATTTAAAGGCTAAGAGAATCAAAACCGTATAATATTTAGAACTATATTAATATTTGTGAGACAAAATCATGAAATGTGAAATGTGCTTGTCTCTTAAGAACAATTTTTAAAGATTTCACTTTTGAGATTACATACCAACACTTAATTTATTGCTTGAAAATATGTATATAAGTAGGTTTTATTGCGCAAACATACATACATACGTTATATTTTTATATGACTTAAATCCTTATGTTGAATTTTATTTTATTCTTATTATTATCCTTAATATTTTTCCTTATTTTTCTTTTTTACATAAATATTTTTTGTAAATTTATTTTACATTATGGTGTAAAGTAAAGAAAAAGACAACTGTTGTATTCTTTGTTATTATGGTACTTACTTATGGCACAGTAGCATGTATAATATGTCAGGTTGTCTGATTTTCTTTAATATCTAATATTTATTTTATGTACTGCTTTCTTTTTAACTTTATTATTATAGTTAATGTACTTTGAAGTTGTTTTAAAATTAAATTATGATTTATTTTTTCTTCGTGTATTTTATATTTGGTTTTGGTTTTATAATTACAGGCACCAAAGAAGAAGATTGAGTGGATTTTATTATTATTTTTCTTACATTTATTGTTTTTTTTCTTTTATATTTTATTTAATTGCTTACACAAATTATTTATTAAGGATTAAGTGATTAAAATTTTAAGAATAATTATTTAATGACCTTTAGAGAAAATATTGTACTAATGAGGTTAACAAAATTTATAACTAAATTTTATAGCATCTATATGCAATGTGTGATAAGTTTATTTATATACAAATATATGTCAAAAATATTATTTTATATAAATAAATATTGTTAAATTTGTTATTATATTGTATATGAAATGTAAGTTATTGATCTAGTAAAAATTTTTTTTTAGGAGGGTTACTCTAGCATATGAACAAATGAACTCAGGTAACATGAACTTCTAATCGCTTATATTTTTAATTCTTAAGTAATATAAATTGTAACTATTGAAGAGACGGATCTTTTCAATAGCTAGGTTCTATACATAATTTGATTTTTCTTAAGGAATATTGTATTGGCTTTATTTGTTAACAAGTTAGAAATCATATAACTCTTTTCAAAATCCAATAAATTCTTTCTAGAATAAATAAAAATACTTATTTAAAAACCAATCGTCTATTCAAATTGTTTCATTAATATTTTTACCAAAATTGTATTATTAAAAATTATTGCATACTTTTCGGGGAAAGAAGGAATAATTGGAAAAAACTTTAATATAACGGTTTTATTTGGCATTTAAGGAGGTGCTTTAAAATAAACAATTATATTTTTTGATTTTTGTTTATAGAAATCGGAAAAATTTACAGGTTCAATTTTGCTAATTTCGAAAGACAACCACTTGAAATGGGATGAAGTTGGAAAATAAATAATTAATCAATGCCTAGTAGCTGCTAAAATTTCAGATTTCTGCAACTTACCACGTAAAGAAAACATTGAAAATAAAACAATGGTACATGCAATTATTTAGTTCGTTTAAAATGATTTAAATTGTATATCATTTATGTCCTACACTTATCTAGCAGTATGTACATATTTCACATATTTTAAAAGGAAAATGACAAGAAATATTATTGAAAATGCTTATGATAACGTTTTCGTAAACTATCACTGAGAACTTTTTGATTCGAAATCATAAATAAGCTTTATTATCTATTAACAAAAGTTAATGCAGCCGTAGATTTGCACCATCTGAATTTGAAGTTAATGAAACAGGGTCTTAGTAACATTGTTGCAATTTACTTTTTCATTCCAAAAATAAATATACATGTTGTGCTATATACAGTACATTATGATGAACTTTCGTGTTCCCGAGTATGTGGCAGTGCAAAATAAATACACCACGCAAAGCGGGATTAGTGTCAACACTTTTGCTAATACATCCTTAAATTTCGTTTACATTTATTAGCATTATATATGTAATAACTTTTTGAATTCACGTGAACATATTAAAACCTACATAGTTTGATAGATTTTCGTTTATTCAATTTTCCTACGAACACACAAATTATCAAATTTAAATTTGCTTATTATTCTGAAGTAAATTTATTTCTAACTTGAAAAGGACATTTTTACCTTTTCACTATAATTATCTCATTCTCTCCATTTAAATAATATTATGTTCATGTTATTAAAGTTTTCTAGTTATAAATCTTCATTTAAATTACAGAAAAAAAATATTTTTTTGTACAATTTGACAATATCAATATTTTAAATTTCATCGCAAAGGTTAATACTCTATTCTATGTCCTTTCAATATTATGAAATTATGTATATATATGACTAAATAATATATAATATAATAAACTTAATGCCACCACAAACTTTGTAATAAAATTAGCTATTGAAAAGGTAAAAAGAAAAAATTCACCTGAACTCTTTTCATTTTATTGCCAAATAAATTAAGGACATTCAGAACAAAATTCAAAATCAGATTAAATCTATACTTTTTTTTCTTTAATAAAATATGCATATAACAACTATAGACATAGACATATAGGTATTGTAAATCTCCCAAAATCAAAGTAATTTATTAGTTAATTCAATTTTATTCTCTGTTAAGAACAGAACTAAATAGATCAGTACTCCTTCTTCACCTTTTCTCTTTTTTTTTCTTACTTTTTGTTCCTTTACAAAAAAAAAACTAATTTACTATAATGGTTTCCGAAATTGATCATATACCCTCCCACCTTATCATTATAGGTGTATAAATCAACAAATAAAGCAGAACAAAATTTTTTTTTCTCACAATTGTGATGCTTTTCTACATATACTTATAAAGAAAAAAATATCGAATAAAATATATACAAGAAAAAAATATCATCCTTTTTATAACACATTCACCACTTCCTTATTCACAGCACAGGAAATACAAGGAGTAAAAAAAGGAAAAGACCAAGAAAAAAAGGGATCCAGTAAAAGAGTATTGTCTAGACAAATAAGATTATTTTGAAACCGAAATCAAACATGAATAAGAAATAAAAGCAATTTTCCTATTTTACCCTTGTATTTGAAAAAAAAAATTGCCGCATTATATTGGAAAATTGGATTCCCCTTAGTGATGCCAACTGTAATAAAAATAAAATTGAAAAATCTTTTTTTTTTTACTTTCTTTTTAGAAATCCTTTTTATTTAAAAACAAAACAATAAATGACATACGATTTTTTTAACTAGATTCTGTTTTATAAATTAATTTAATCTGGGCGAATTAATTAAAGTTGAGCGAATTCGAATTTCTCTAAATTTTTACGGCAAAATTTTCTGGATCCGAACTGAATTCTGAGCTCTTTGAATTTAAATCTTATACGAGGTTGTTACAATATATAATACAAGACTTAAGATTTGCTATTATGCCTAAAAAAGTATAGATGAAGGTGTATTCCTTGATTCTTAAAAAAGATGAATGTTAGCTCCATTGGAAACCTGTCCGAGAAATCATTAGAAAAAATCTTCTTCTTGCATATTTAAATTAAATGGTAAAAAATAAAATGAAAATAATAATTAGAATAAAATTTTAAGTAAAACACGTGAAATTATATATTTATAAATAAAATTTAGGTCGAAGGCAAAACCACAACGCGAGTCAGGAATCATTTAATTTCAACGTATGAAAGGAAAACTATTCGATTGGATGTATCGTACGCAACACTTTCTTATTTCAAAATACTCTACGACTCCAATTTTCATTAATTAAAATTGAAAAAAAAAACCACGGTTAAAAATGAATCAATTTAAATTTCCAAATTTGTCCATGTGTGCATTACACACAGCATCCTTTTGCAACACAATAATTTATGATACTTATATTTTTAAGTTATTACTCTTAAATTGAATAATTTTTGAATTAAGTTTTTCCACAAAATAAATTTATTGTAATCCATTAATCTATTTTTTTTTTATTCAAATTAAATTTGTCACCAAGAACCTTAACTTATTTGGCATGTCTATGTCAGTTGAATAATACTGAGTTGACAATGAATGTGAAATATTACCATTTAAATTGGCATTTTATTTTGAAAAAATAAATTCAAAAAACAAATAACTTAATTTTTTAATAATATCAATTTCTAATTATATAAGAAAAAAATTTGTTCAAAGGTTCATTGAAACATAATGTGAATTGGAGGTAATGTCCTATGTTCTATTATTTCTAAAATATAAAAGGATTTGTTTGAATAAAACAATAGAACTTTTTTCTACATAATATTTTCATTTGAAATCTCTATTTTCCCATATTTTAAACTATTTACTGGACTTGATGCCACCGCAAGTCCAAGATGCTTAGAAATCTGAGCCAAGTATTTCTTGGGTATCCAGGTCTTCCTAAATCTTGTGGATTTAACTCTAAACTTATTGTGCCTATGTTATTATGTCTGAGGCATTAGAAATCAGAAGCCAATTTTAGCTGCAGTACATCAGAAAAGATGTTATATAAAACCGGAATATCCGTAATTTGATATCTGTGGATATTTTGCTGTTCTTTCATATTGGTTGCAGTCTAATAAATGCGGCCGTTGCCTTCTTAAGTCTATTTTCCAATTGCCTATTATAATTTTTACGTGTGAAATTCTATGAAAATTTTTATTATATTTTATATAAATGCACGATATTGTCATAATTTAAGGTTTTGGCGATAAAAAATAAAAACAATTTTAATCACAATTATTTTGAAATTTTTTTAGTGATTCTGACATAACACGTTATCTAAAATTCTTGTTATAGTTCCATTTAAAAAGTTTGTTGTCACATTTATTTTTTAAATTTTAAAAAGACTAAAACAGTGGCATATTACCGCATCAATATTAATTGATTAATTTTACAGTGAAACATTTAAGTAATTTTGTCATGTGATAAAATAGGCGCATATTATTATAATATCTTAATGTTAATAATTTTACGTAAGAAGGAGATTTTATGTAAGAAGGAGAGTTCACATTGTCTTCAAATTCAAAAAAACTTCATTCCAACATTGAAAACCAAAACGAGAAAAACTACAGACAATAGAACTACGGATTGTAAACAATTAAAAAAATAAATAAAATCAAATCGTTCAGTTAGTACTTTTCATTCAAAATAAAATGAGAATGAAAAAATCTATACAACAATCTAACAAAAAAAATATAACAGAAGTCTGACAAATAAATGAGGCAAATATGTTCCGTACATCTATAATTTCCTTAACTGTTTGAGTACCATTAAAAATTACAAGTAGAACAAAAAAAAAACAAAATTGTGTGCCTTTTTTTTGTTATTTTTTTTTTTGTTTTCCTGTTGTTCGTAAAGACAATCAATTTACTTAATGACTACCGAATAATTTTTTTTTTGTTCTATCCAAAAACAATACTTAACTCAATTTAACTCTGATATTCTTCTCCAATCTACGAGTTATACCCACCTTTTCCTCTTCCTCTTATTTTCTCTTTTTCATTTATAATTTTATTTGCTTTCTTCACTATATTGCGTTCTCTCAAATGATCCAAATACAATAAGTAGATATAAAAACTAATATAATTACAATATGTGTATATATACATATATATATGAGAATATTTACCCATTCTTTTCTCTTAAATTACTATGTAGATATATGTATGTATGTAATATGTACATATACATGCATATGTATATTGTGTACCCACATAATATTAATTGCCCTTCAGGGTAAAAAGCCATGGAAAACAAATTTACTTTGACATAAACTTAATTAGCTTTTGTCTCTTCATTTTCAATATTTTGTTGGTAAGACGATAAAGAGAAAACATAAAAGAATGAAAGAGACAAAGAGACAAAAATGGAGAGAAGAAAATATTTATAAAGATGAGGAGAACCGAAAAAAATTGAATCCTTTTTCTTTTGTCATTTTTTTTTATGATTTTGTTATTGTTTTTCTCTTTCAAATAAAAATTAATTTTCTGTGCGTTTTTATATTTTTTTTTTCTTTTTCTAAAGTAACTTATAATGACTTAGTTGGGAATTATTGGTATAAAATTAAATAGAATTTCGTTTTCTCTTTTTTTTGTGATCAATTTGAAAAGTAAAATAAAAGGATTTTTTTAACAACAAATTCATAAATTCATAAAAATATTTCACCATTTCATAATTATTTTAATTTTTTGAAAATTTTATTGAATTCAATTTTATAATTAAAACTGTTTCCGAACGTATCGCATAAGCACTTCCCGAAAATATTTTACTACTTGACCTATTTTTCGCACTTTAGCATTTTCCGGACTAAAAATTTGTAACACCGCCCAAAAAACTTTTATTTTAGCATTTTTCGGTTATATTTGTGAAAGTTATGGAAACAATGGATAAATATTGTCATATTGTCAAAATAAACGCATGTTATTGGTTTTTTGTATAATGAGCCTATAATATATTTCTTAAAAAAATCGATATACCTTTGCTTACGCACCCTGAACCAATTATGCGAAGTTAATTATAATGTGGATATTTAGTATATTTGTAGGCATATTTAGCCACAAAAAACTCGAAAGAATTTGTTAACAACATGAAAATTGATTCTGAAACTCCAGTTGATATTGCATAAGTACACTGTAGGAAGAACCACTTCCTAACCAAAACAAACAGTGTAAAAACACTAACGCTTCCAATACATTATACATACCATAAATTTTTGAACATACTTGTAATGCAAATCTTCTAAGCTTTGAATAAGCGATCCTTAAATGTCTTCAAATTTTTGCTGGCTTTGCCTATCATGACATCCGATATATTACCATTATGTTACATTTCGGTAGAATTTTCTTTCAAATTATCATGGATAAAATTAAAATTCGTATAATATTTACTTATTAATTAACAACTTCAACTTTATTAAAAATTAATCTGACTATATCACTAATTTGTTGGGAATCATCTAACAATAAACGAATTATATTATTAAGATTTAAATTAGTAATCATATTTTTATTATATTGCGATTTATTAAATTACTGATTGGGTTTATTTACTTTAAATTTAGTGGAATGTGCAAAGTGGTCCGGAAACCCCAAATACTATTCGAAATTTTTGGAAAGGTAATAGTGTAGTAAACTAGATTTAAGTGCGAAGTGCAATAATTTCGGAAACAACCTATATCGTTCATATTATATTTTCAATAAATCAAACATCTGTTAAGAAGTGATATTGTTTCCATTCAATAGAGGTCAATAAGCCAATAATCAGAAAATTTAAAATAAGGCACAAAATATAAGTAAAATTTACAGCAATTTTAAGATAACAAAAAGAGTCAAATAAAAAAAATGGATATGCGCGTGAGTAGATTTTTCTATCTGCTATCAAAAGTATAAGAGTCCACTTTGCTATTGATCAAGTTATTGAAATGCCCAAAATGTCATACGTATTATGTAATAATTCTACATTCAATTTATGGGCTTCAATTCTTCAATTCAAATTCAAACAAAGTTTTAGATTTTATTTTGATTTTATTTCTTAATTACTTCGACAGTTGCTCAAGTAATCTTAATATGCACGTCAGTACTTGTTTTAAAATAGTTGTAACACTACAGTTGCTTATATAATTCACCTTGTTACAATTTTTCAAATCACTAAAATCACAATTTTTCGACTTTCAACGACTACGGCATGTCTACTTATGCTTGTTTATTTCATTAGTTCGAAATAATGAAAGTCACAAAATCTGCTTCCTTGACAAGCATATTAATCCTTATTTTTACCTAAATTATCTTCTAACTTTAAAATACCTTCAGAAACTTTATACTTATGCATATTTCATTTTAGTGACTGCAAATTCTCATTGAATTTCATACATTTAATCCTTAACAAATTTATTAAAAAATAATTTGAACTTTATAACAAAAAATTAAACGAAAAAAATTAAAAACAAAAATCGTCCTTTTAAATTTCACAAAATAATTTTTTAAAATTAAGTTAATATTATAACTAAGTTAATAAACTTAGTTATTTAAAGAATAAAAAAAAAATATTAAAAATGAAAAAAAAAGGACGATGATTTGCCACTCCTCTTTTAAAAAAAAAATTAAAACTTTCATTGGGAAAACTTTTTAACCTTTTTAATTTGATATCCAGGAAAAAAAAAAAAAAAAAATTATTATCCTTTTCTGATGTTGTTTTCTGTAATCCTTTTGGTATACTTACTTTAAATATTTTAACCCGAAATTATTAAAATGTCCTTTATTAATTTTTGTTCTTTTTGTTCCCTGTTTGTTCATTTTTTTTTTCAATTTTAGTTTTACTTCCTTTTAATGAATGCATTTTCATATATAGACATACACACATATACACATGCTTGTACACATAACATAAATATATGTTGGAACGTATGTGTGTTTTCTTGTTTTAATTTACTTAAATAAAATGTGTGCACTTTTCCAAATTCATATATGAAAAATAAAAAAAAAAAATGTATGATTATTTTTGAAAATTGGAAAACTTTATTTTTTATTTTTATTTTAAAAATTAAATTAAACTAAAGAAAAATATTATAATTTAATAAAAATTTTCAGTTTTAGTTAAAAAAAAAAAGTTTTTAAAACAATTTCTATAAGTATCCTTTCCATTTCAATAAAAATTCTCTTATACAAAGTATTCACATATTTTCAAAAATAAATAGACTGAATTTTAAAAAAAAAATAATAAGTTTCTAAATTGAAATTGTTGTCTGATTTCGGAAACTAAACTTCTTTCGTATTGTAGACTTACTACAAATATCATACAGGAATATTAAAAAAAATTTAGGGTAAATGACAGTAATCGGCAAAGTGACTACAATTGTAACCTGTTGAAATTTATGATTTAAAGTTACAATTAGTGTCCCTTAGGTATAAAGTGCCCCTTACATTAAGTCACACATGCAGAACGATATTTTGTACATAAATATTTTAAAATAAATGCGAACATAAATTTTGTTACCGTAGTAATTGTTTTCTGGTCATTATTAAAAATTTCCAAGATTTATTCATATAGTTTATTGACAAAATATTAATTTAATTTTATCTCTTTGATTGCACAAGAGTTTTAAGAATTTTCTCAAAAATTGATCGATTCGAAATTTAATTGTTAAATTGTTTTTTACAGATAAATCGTCGCCTGAGTGCTATTTAAATTTAACGTCACTTTTACAATTTTTAACTTAAGACCATTTTCGTAGGTTTTCGAGGATGATCTTCCAATATATGTAATCAGTTTTTCGCTATCTAATTTAGTTTCATAGATACGCAAAAACCGTTTTTATCCTCCTCTACTTATCAAAATTCCAACACGCAGTTTTAAAATAAATTATTTCTAACGTGATTTTTTCGATTCAAAAGTAATATCGTATGGATCAAAATAGCACCCAGCCGATGTGATGCTATCAAATAATCAAATTTCAAAATTTAAGTTATACAAAATGTGCAATTTTCAATTTATTTATTATAAAACTAACTTATTCTTTTCGTATTGTATACGAGCATATATAAATATATAGAATTATACATTTATATTGTATATATATATATATGTACATACAATATAAAGGAATTATTATAAATGGTAATTAGGTTACAGTTATGACTCTAGATTTAAGAGCTTTTTATTTGTAAAATTATTTAATTTATTGTTTTGTCAAAGGTAAAAGATAAACTTCATTTAAGTATTATACAAAATAATATATTCATTATAGAACTATATAAAAGTGATTTGAAAGGGAGAAAATTTTTTAGGATAAAAATTTTTATTTTTAATTTTTCTTCTACTTTTAATACGGATTCTTGGATGAGTTTAAAACAATTTCATAGAAAAAGTTTTTTTTTTTTTTATAATTAAGTTATATTTAAAAGATTATTGTTAATAATTAATTATATTACTTTAAATTTAAAATGAAATTACTTTCTTACATATATCCATTTAATTTAATAACTTACACAAGTTAAACAGAGCAAAATAATTTTTGGGATTTAGAAAATATAATTAAACAAAACAAAAAGGATAATTTTTATTGTTGGGAAAAGTTTTTAGAAATTTTAAAAATTTTATTTAATAAGCAGATGAAGGCTATAATAAACTAAATATTTAGGTAATTTAAACGGAATTACTTTATTTGTTCTAAATTACCCAATATGTCTTAATTGCGAATTTATTGTTCCAGCACTTAAGTGACGAAATACTCTTAAATGTGTTAAGAAAATTAGCATGTAAGAAATATTTATAAATGATCAAAATATTTTGATAATTTTTTTAATTAATTAATTGAATAGATATAAAAATGGCGATAATAACTATATATAACACCTCGGACAGATTTCAATAGGTCTTAATTTAAACTTATCCACAATAGTTGGACGAGTAATATTGAAAGAGTAAATTTCTAAGTTTATTAAATAATTTGTTGGAATGTAAAATATATGTAGATCTGTGGATTTAAAATCGGTGATACTTAAAAATCACATTTCAGTCATTAGCATTCAAGCAGCAGTATAATTAATATACCGGCATTTGCACAATTTCCTTAATTTTATTTCGTTTTTTAACAAATATTTAACAAATATTGAAAACGTTAATGACACAGCACACAGGGTACTGTTAAAATTTTGATTCCAGAACAAAAAAACAGTATACATAAAACAGTATACAAATTTTTACTCCTGTAAAGCAACTAATCAATCGTTTAACAGTATAATCAAAAAATATTTAACAGTAGAACTAAAAAATATTTTGTACGATATTAAAAAAATTAATTATTTAGCTTGGGAATTCAATCAATACCGCCATATAAAGCCATACCATAAATTGGAATGGCTTTGAAAACAATAAAAAATATTTGTAAATTAGGCCGTAAGTGATATTGTTCATTAATTTGGCGTATAGAACATAACACGTACAGATCCATAACACATATAGATTCCGAAAATGTCTTAAACTACTTCTAATATTTCAGTTTCTTATAAGATGAAAATGAGATTCTTTCTGTCTGATTATTTTTTAAAAATACCACATAATTCTGGAAATATAACGAAATTTAAATATCATATACAATTACATTGGATATTGTTGCTTACATATATTTGGCTTATAATATAATTCTCTAATTTAACCCTCTTGGCTATTTAAAATTTCATATTTATTTCCCTAATTTAACCTTTTTTCAGCGGTCATGTTATATGTTAAATATTTCAAATTTTTTATTCCTGCAAATGCGTTATTTGATTTCACATTCGATGAGTGTTCGATAAAAATTATTACTATTGTTAAATGCCGAAAAAATGTCAAGACAGTAATAATTACCCTGTATACGAGTATCTCTATGTTAAGTAACAATTCATGTTATGAAATAAATTTAAATACAAGCTTTCACATTCCTCTGAATTATGCCTGAAAGGGATAAAATAAATCATACAATTAAGATTTGATTTTAAAAAAAAAAAAAATCTTTTATTAAATGTTAGTGTGTATGTAGAAAATTTCAACTCAAATTTTCAATTTAAAATATACAAGATATTTTTTCTTTTCATTGTTTTGCAAGAAAAACAATAAAATTTTTTTCTAAAAATGAAAAGTTAAATTTTCTATTACACTTTTGCAACCGAACATTTTAAATTTCATATGGTGTTAATTTTAAAAAATTTTAAAAATTTCATATTTTTCTTTCTTTTAAAATTAAATGCATTGCATACTGTAAAATAAACCTTCATGTATACGGTTAAAAATTATAGAACCAAGGGTATGGAAGCAAAAAATTATAAAATTTTCTCTTTTACACCACATTTTTTCTTCTTCTATTTAAAACACAAAAAACGATGGAAAGTCAAAAATAAGAAAAAGTTTTGAACTTTTTTCTTTTCTTTTTGTTTTAATAAAATTTTCTAAAAATTTTCAAAACAATTTTCTTTTATTAAGCAAAACTTGAATCCTTCTGTATCTTATTCTCTTATGATAGCGCCAGTTATTTTAATGATTCACTAATGCATTGTAAATTTTATACTTTTATAGCACATATGCAATTTTCCTTGTTTTCCCTCCCTGCCCCTCATATTTTTGATACAAAAACTTTAAACGGACAAAAAATGTGATTTTTTTTGTGTTTATTTTTTTTTTATTTTAAATTCTTCGAAAATAAAACTTTTTACTTGTTAAATTTTTTGTTTTAATAAAATTTTTTATTTTTTATTTGAAATCTCAAATGATTGAAAAAACTAAAAAGAGTTTTTTGATTATTGATTAAATTGGTTTCTCCTGTAAAACACCACCACAAGTCTATACTTGGCAAAAGAAAAAAAAAAACGAAAAAAAAAATCAAACTTCCTTTTCATATAGTTTTTTTAATAAAAACAGTAAAAAAGCATTTTACCTTATCAAAAACAAAAAAAAAAATCAAAGAATAAAATTATATAAATAAAATATTAAATAAATACATGTATAGATACATACATTCAAAAGTGTATGTACATATATGGATGTATTGAATTGAGTTATGCAGCCAAACTATAAGTAAAAATGAGAAATGTTAGAAAACTATTCAATTTCTAAATAACTCAATCATTAAGGAGATGAAAGCGTCATTGACGGGGTCATTTCAATAAATCTAGTCAAAATATATACATATAGTTAGAACAAAATGGTGAATTACCTGAAAAATTTAGTGAAAAAAATCATATTGTTTTTAAATCTCCCAAAACTTATGGAATTATACAGAACTATAGAGAAATTAATAAAATATCTTAACACCAATTGTTAAATTTTAATTAAATCTTTTTTTTTTTCTACAATGTTTATTGCCTTAAGAACATAAGTATTTTAAATTAAAGACTTACGAAACGAATTTCAATTAAACTAAATTTGATTTTAAATTCCAATTTTTTCTAACAAGTCTAGCTTTTTGAATTTTCGTTCATAACTTCAGTACTAACTATGAGATAAATACAATTAAAAAAAATTTGGCCGAATACATAATTATTTAAATCAAATTAAGAAAAATTAAAATTTAAAATTTATTTTCAAGAAATTTATGTATCCCTACTTACTGTATTTAATTTTAACTGAAGATAATTTTGACCATAATTTTTAAATAATTGATAAAAATCAACCAAATTTCCGTAATAAGATAAACATCAAGCAAATTGTCAGGATGGGAATTTTCATTTTATTAGACAGTTATCGCTTATAAAAATGCAATTGCTTGTAACCTATATTCACGGCGTAATTATTTTCATCCCTAAAAATTTATATATGATTGGTACTGTTACTGTTGAAGGTGAAATCAAATAACGCAAATACTGTTCAACAAATTAATAAATCTTTCATACTTTCTGCCATTTTTTTCGAAATTTAAGAATTTATGTA
The DNA here is from genome assembly GCF_029603195.1 of Condylostylus longicornis. Lineage (NCBI taxonomy): Eukaryota > Metazoa > Arthropoda > Insecta > Diptera > Dolichopodidae > Condylostylus > Condylostylus longicornis. The sequence continues at coordinate 11,603,406 of NW_026577973.1, read as the reverse complement.
TCAAGTCAAAATAGGTTATATAGAAAGATCGATGTTTTTCAAACATATTTTATTAATTTTTACTAGGTACATTAAAATTCCCTTTATTGCAAAATCCTCATATACTGCCCATAAATAGTTGCGACCAAATTTTATATAAAATATTGATACTCACTTTCACAAGCATTTCTTCAAATTTAAAAACAATTTCAGGAAATTGTCCAGCATGTCCGAAATTTATCTAAGATGTGAGATTTTCTTACTTTTTGAGGTGGAAATTAATTCCCACCCACTAGATTTAAAGCAGCCATCTACATCTTTTTAACGACCTCTCTAGCTGCTCTTCATCTCATCTCAAAGCTAATTTGTTAGAGCTTAAAAACTAAATTCTTAAAAAATAACTTTCTTAAATTAATACTACAAAGCCCAACATTTTTCAAAATACTTAATCATCATAGTGTCCTACGTACATTCTTTTGAAAATATTTTATTCTTAAACATAAAATCAAAAGTCAAGGAACCCAATTGTGAGTAATGGAATAGATTCAAATAAAACACCCGCCCGAAAATTTTAAATTTGTGATTTCTTACATCATAAACGTTTTTTTGAATTTCTGGACTACTTTTCGAAGAAATTTTTTCACATTAAAACCGTAAACTATAAAACGAAGTTTGCATTTAAAGAAAATCTTTATTAAAACAAAGTGAAAAAGAAATCAAGAGAAAAAAAATTTGCAATTTTAACAAAAAAGTTTTCCTCCATCGAGGATTAAAGATCAACTTGTGACTTTTTACAAAACAAATCGTTTTAACACTTTTAACATTATAAAACGATGCATAAGTTTAACTTATTCCCAATTTTATAAGTGTGTAAATCTATGTCTAATTTTTACATACAAACTTCTATATTTTTATACAAAAAAAAAAATGAAGATTTTTTTTTCTTAAAAATTCTTTCACATGACGGAAATTTAAAATTAAATTTGAATAACATGAATAGTTGATGTAAGTTTCACGTATGGTTCATTTCATGGTTTCATACTTAATGCAGCAGTGACAATATTATGCATTTATAGATTAACATGATGAAAACTTATTTTTAACATGTTTTATCACTTTTAACATATTATAAATTTATAAACAAATGTTTGAAATATGACAGTTTTTATGTTTTATATTAAATAAGTAAAACTAATTGCTAACAACATCTAGGTACATAAGCTATACTGTTTTGCACATTAAAACTTACATAGTACTAGATGCCAACACTAAAATGACAATATAATTTTAAAATATATTTGTCAACCAAACCATTAATTCAATTGATGGTTGTCCAAAATTCTTTCATGAGTGTCCAATTACTCAATATATTTCAAATCTTATATGTTAAAAGTTGTCTTACCAACAAATAATTAATTCCACTCAATTAATATTAAATTCATAGCAAGCAAGTAGAGGGAAAGAAAACGCCAATGTTAAAAATATAGCAGCAGGCAGAATTGTATGCATCCAGCAAAACGGCCTGTATAAAATTGTAGATAAAATCTTTTATAATAAAAAAAATTTTATGAAATGAAAGTGTTGCTTATGAAAGATCATAGTTTCGACTTGCATTTCATGCAGGTTTATTGTCTTTTCTGCCTTGCTTTTTAGCAATGACTGCATTCATACATATATTTCACTGGATTCTTGTGAACAGTTCTTTCAAAAATTTTCCTTTCTTTCAAAAACTTTTGGAATTTTCAAATTCTTTATCAAAACGGAATAAGATTTCATGGCATCACAACTTTTTAAATATGATTTTTCACAAACATCAAAAGAATTTAAAAATATTTCTTGCATATTTTCAGGCTTTAATAATGGTTGCATTTAAAATTGCAATTGAAGAGCAAAAATTTGTTACTTTTTAAGAGAAGTTTTATTGTTGAGAATATTTACTAGTTTGATCAGCATAATAATTTAAATTTTAAGTTTTTGACTTGACTACATTATTTTATATGCGAAAGCATTTTAAAATTGGAATGTTTTGTCAAAGAAAGCAAAGTTTAAATGACTTTTTAACATTTTAACATTGATTGTTTTTACATAAAACTTCCTAATATTATGCGTATTCTAATGAATCTTGACTCTGACGGCCTGGACTGTGCATTACTTTAATAAAGTGAGTTCAAATTTTATTCTGAAATTTATAGAAATTCTTAATAACTTAAATAAATTTTTCTCAGCATCTATCTGGAAACTTTGTTATTTTTCTATATTATTAGCCTCTGCACTTTTAAAACATTTGAAAGTCGAATCACTTGTTAAAATATTTACGGTTCTTTAATATCTTACTTGTCATAAAGTTAGATAAAAATTCGAGAACTACTAAATTCTAGTTTTTTTTTATTTTGAAAAAAAAAACTGAATGTTATTAATCTTATCATCACAAATTTAATTTAACAATCTTCACCACACATAATATATATAACTCATATTTCAAAAGTTTAGACTCCTGCTCTAGAACCAGGAGTACGCCTCATATCCAATTCTAACCTGACATTAATATTCTAACTGTTTAGTCATCAAATTAATAATACAACGCATTTTACATATTTTACTGTTCTATAGTGAAGTCAATAGAAAATTGCATAAAATAATTTGACTTAATTGATACCCACATACACTAATACGAGTGAAAAATTAAATGACATTATGTGAATAAAAATAATGACTGAAAGAGCTATGTACATATACATACATAAAATATTCAAAGTATTACAAATGTCTTCATTAAATTTATGTCCATAATATCCTTAAAAATTCTGAAAATTTTATTTATTTCAAAAATATTGAAAGTTACAAGTTAAACGCCATGTGTATATTCACTATGCTCGTACGTATAGTCAATATTTTAGAAAATTTATGAATACCCAAAACACAATATTTAAACTTAAATTTCCCATTGATTATACATACATGTATGTTTCCCATTTAGCACAATTTACCCAATTACATTATAAAAAAATTATTAAATGAAAATTTTCCTAACTTTCGTCACTATACAAGTCATATATGTATGTATATTAAATTATCTTCAAAATCTATAAAATACAAAAAAATAAAAACAAAAAATATATGAAATTATAATAAAAAATATTTCATTACCTTGTTGTGTACCTATACCTCTACAATATGGTATTTTGCACCTCTCTGATTTCATATACGATTATTTATTCATGAAAATTTATGGTCCTTTTAACAGAAAGGATACAGGTGACATAGTTTCTAAGCATATTTTTTATAAATTATATTTATGTACATATTTTATATTTTCATGAATATGTATATGTACAATTATTATTCTACCACAAATTATTAAACAACACTACTAAAGTAATTATCAGTTTTACATTTTTCAGAAAAAAAAATAATAATAATATGTGTAAATAACAATTTACACATTTTTCTATTATTAAGCATAATTTAACATAATTTAGCATACCATATATATTTTCACAATGACGTTAACTAAATTAAAATAGAAAAAAAAAACTAAGTATATAATATGACCAAGGTTATATGCAAATAAAATTATTTGAAAATTTGCAAATTTGAATTTAAAATATAGAAAAAAAAATTTGCATCTTAATGTTACCATGAATGAAGATTTATACATCATGTGTTTAGTATTTAAAGTTATTGGAATTGTGCTCGGTTACCTTGGTTTATATTAATTTTATTTTTTGATTTAATTGCATTGAAATTTAAATTTTTCAAAAGTATTAATCATTTAATTTAAATTTTTAAGAATAAAAATTTGAATTAATTTTATTTTACTTTTGTTGAAAACTCAACTCTAAAAGTCGGTACTCCAATTGTTATTATATATCCAATACATTAATTTCTTGCAAAACATTCTAGTTTCTTAAGAAATATGTAGCCCTATACCAGAAATCAATACTTTGGATTTACATCTTTTTTGTCAATTTACTATTCTTCAAGTCCGTACTTTTAACTTAATTCTTAAATATTTGGTATTGTTAAATAAATTAGAATAACTTCTGCTTCTCATCGATAAACTCCTTCAGTTTAATTATTCCTCGAGCTCTTTTAGATCCAGATGTTAAGTTTTAATGAATTATGCTAAAACAAAATCTATAATACTCAATTGTCAATAATATTGAAAATTGTCAATAATAACAACAAAGATTATTTTTGACATTAGTTTTCTTTGATTTATTTACTCCCATATAAATTATATGTTAATACAAATACACTGAGAATTCATAAATTTTTGGTGAAGGTTAACATAATTGAAAATAACAATTTAATTTACTTGGCAAAATAACAAAAGATACAAAAATTCAAATCTGTTTATTTTCAAATCTTTTTCTAGCTGTTTAGCTTCACTTAAATTTAAAAATTTTACATTCCAAAGAAGCATTCAATAATATTAATAAAAGAAGTCTATAAAATATTTAAGCTATAACTACTTCTTTGGTTCTCTATTATTAATGTTGAATTGTAAATCATTGCTACAAAACAAAATTTGCAGCGAAATAAACTCGAATATAATAATGGCTTCGAAAAAAAACCCTACATTTTTAACTATATTTTCTAAACTTTTCATTGTTTCTATAAATCTGGCACATCACATTATGTAATTATGTATGTACATAATATTATAAGAGTATAATAATATAATTATAATATTTAAACGAATTCAACATATAATATTACGGTTACCATTACCATAATAAATAATTATCCATAATAAATCTTTTCGAAAAAAAAAACTAAAAAACCAATATTTAAAACAGAAATGCACGTAACCTCAAATAAGAACATCAAAAAATTGTGAAAAATTTTAAAAAGTAAATATAATTATTATGGGAACGCGAAATATAGAAAAAAAATTAAATGGATTAAAAAAAAAGATAATATTCAACCCTCATATTGATTGATTTTTAAAGCAAAATTCCAGAGTTAATGAAATTTTATAGTGATTGTACAGAGTGATTTAGTAATCCCTTAAAAATACATAATGTATACCACCGCTGTATCACCAATAATTTAACACGCAATTTTTTATCGGGCTAAAGAAAGCTAAATAAACAAAAATATGCGAATAATTTTAATTTTCCCAAAATTAGAACTTTTATTAATACTTTTTCAAAAAAAAAGCTATCAGCAAAAAACTGCGGCAAGAAAAATTTTTGGAAATTCGTTAAAATCTCCGTAGAAACCGTTGATAATTGACAACTAGTTCTAGAATAAGATTTTACTCATTTTTAATACCCCGAAGGACAAAAATATTGAATATGTTAAGAAACCGGTTACTAAATAACCCTATATAATTTTTTGTTCCACTAAATAATTGAAATAAATTTAAAATTCTAAACATGCAATTATAATAATATTAAAAAATCCCATATAATCAACGATGACAGAAAAAAATCGTTTTATACATTTTATTATAATTAGTGAAATATCAATTGGCGCAAATAAAAATCTATGTGATTTTATTCGAACATTGTGTAGAAATTTAATTTAGAATACATTAACAAAGTGGTAGGTAGATGTGATTGATATCTGGTTGGTTCATAAAAATTCATAAGAATAAAACATATTGTAACCATAATAAAATACTCATTAGAAAAATTATTATCCTACATACGTTTATACAATATATTGAAAATATTGAGTATAAATAAATTGCTCTCCACAAATTAGATTGAGTATATGCAAGAGAACAATCTTAAGTAGTGCGGCTGTCACCCCCAAACCTCTCCATGACTTGCTCACTTGCCACAGTAAGCCAGTTTTTTAAAGCTCTTAGAAACAACAGAACTATAAATTCCCTTTTTGTTTTGAAGGAAAGATAAGGGATTTTAGTTCCCCCCATGATATAGAAACCCAACTGAGTATCTCTTAGAATGATTTCAACATCGTCTCTAAAGTGCAAAACCACCAACAAATTAAAGGTCTACGTGGACATTTCAGTTAATTCCCCATCGACATTTCTCAGAAAAGAAGTATTAGAGTGCTCTTTAGAGAGTAATCTGCTAAGTGTTAAAGAATCCATGTTTCACAAAAGTCCGTCCAACTTTAGCTTTTTGCGAAACAGAGTGTCCTTTTTATATTACTTTAGCCACTCCTTGTAAGGTAGTCATGATTTCGTCTTGTAGCAAACTTTGAAATTGGTTAAATCTTCATTCCACTACGGGAATATGTTTTCTTAACAGTATTTTACAGGGCAGGACGCGCTGAAGACCATATCCATGACTTTCTTAAGCAAGCTGATTCGTGCCCCCAGCTTTTCGACATTGTTAATATTTTTTTCTGTTTTAGAATGAACTATGCCGCATGATAGCCCTAAATTTAACCCAATTGCATCCATTTCATGTTGTAACATAAAATCCTTCTGATAATGGATTAGAAATTTCCCAAAATTTCCTGGTTATTCCTTCATTTCCTTTATATATACTTCGATATCCTGCAATTTAAAAAAAAATTGTAATTTCATTTATTGCCTTTATCTTACATTTTTCTGAACACGATTTTATTCAATTACTTTTCGACTATATATAAAGCCTAATAAAGTTTAAATGCATATGAAAAAAAAAATCTTTCAAATAAATTACAAATTTACAATTTGCTACAGAACAATAGAATTTTCAAGAGTTTTTAAGTCATACCATAATCTTTCAATTCATTTTAACACGTTCTTGTTATCATTGTTATTCAATATATTAAAATGAAATTTATTTACGCTTAAAATATTACCTTAGACTCTCATACCTTATAAAATTTATTTAATATATGTATTTAAAAATAGAAAATTTATGAGTATCTCATACAAATAATTGTACGTATAATGTTATCCTTGATACACATATTCCTTTCATATAATATTTCAATCGAATATACACACACGCATACATACATTCTTACGTGAACATAAATTTCAAACTTTTATTATCTATTTATCTATATTTTTTTTCTGTGTTTTTCTTCTTAAGATAAGTAGTCAAAGATCTCTTTAAATCTTATAAAATTAACTTTTTTTTTTATTTCTTTACTTCTCTAAGCATTAAAACGGAAAAATACAAATTACATTAGTCTAAATTGTATAAGGAGTTGAAAAAATAAAACAATTTTTTTTTGTTTTTTTGTTTTTTTTTTGAAAACGAAATATCATCTAATATGAATAAATAATTTTCAAACCATGCCGACATTTTATTCACTCAATTTACGCGCGTCTTACCATTATCCTTTTTTCATTATACATACATTCATATACATGTATGACATGCACATAATGACATACACATACATACATTCTATCAATTTTCATATTAAATATAAATAGAAATAAGTACGTGTAAATATCAGAGTAAAAAAAGTTGAAGACTTTATTATTCCATTCCTTATGCCTCGTATTATGTTAGGTACGTGAGAAAAACATTCAATTTAATCGCTTTGCCCTCAGCTCTGTCAACTTTTTATGAATACGAAAGCAAAATAAGAAAAACAAAACAAAATCAAATAGAACCAAAAAAAAAAATGAAAAAATAAAAAGGATAGACAATCAAGTATAACTGTATAGATTGTTAAAAAAGTAGTTAAAGCACATACTATAAATTTATTTAGACCTACAAACATATGAATGTTAAAATGATGAAAGCGAAAAGAAGAAAATAAAATAAACTACAGGTATGTACCTAAAGAAATGGCAGGCTATGATGAAAATATAGGAAAATGATAGCTCAAAGCTTGTCAAAGTTTTTATCTATAAAAAAATTATAAATTTCAAAAATTTACTTATAAATTACTGATTAACAAGACGTACTTAAAATTTATGATGGTAATTTTTGAGTGCAATATAGATTATGAGTATAATATTCAAAATTTTAGATAAATTATATAAATTTAAAAGCTATAAGTAATAATTAATGGCACTACATCTTAATAAAATGCTTAAATATCAATGGGAGATTAAGAGCATTAATAACTCCGAATGTTTAATATTTGTGTAGTAGAAAATATGGTCGCCAGATGTCTGTGAAATTTCCCCGATTTTGAGCCAAATTCTCGCTGTATTTAATTTTTATTATTCAATAATAAATTAATATTACAATAAAAAACAAAAATATAATTTTCGATATTAACGCATTCTTAGTCTTCTCATGTAATAATTTCATCAAAATTACAAGTTGTCAATTCTAAAATAGCAATATTAAATCTTCAAATAAATGTACATTTCAATGAAACATATTATTCCTTTATTGTTATAACATCTTATTGGGTTTCCATTTCGCTTTCTTAAAATTTATGCTAGAGCGTACACAATTTTCTACATCTAATAAAAAAAACGAAAATTCTTCTGTATCTATTATCAAATTAAGTTTCTCTTTAAAGAGAACGACTTAAGATTTAAGTCGTTCTTTCAAAGATTCGTCGCAACAATTTGGTAATAAAACTCAATACAGCGGTACCACGATTACAAGAATTGTGATAAATGTGCCATGAACATTTTCACGCCAGCCAAAATGTTTTTCTTCAAATATTGTTTGATAGTATATGGCGCTTTAAAAATTTGACGACTTTTTTTACCAAAAGAATGGTAACCCTGGTGGAAGTAAGATAAGTTAAGCCTGATTCATGTAAGTACTCAAAATTATATGACAAATGCGCACGTACGTACATATTTTGTATGAAAATTGAAATTCTATATATTTTGATAGCCACTGTTTAAGATACACATATTTTGAAGTTTGTTCTTCCATTTTGAAGAAAAAGTTTATAACGTGAGTTAGGTACGAAAATATTAAATATATTTACATACCAGTAAACTAAATAAGCTTTCCAAATTATTGTTATACCCAATTGCACTCTGCTACCCTTTTTTATTGAACAAACTTTGTAGAATTTGCTCAAGACTTCCTCAATGATTGCTTAAAAATTGACTGTTTAATTATTGTATTCATAAATATTAAACAGAAACGTTATTAATATTTTGAAATGTTGGGGAGCTCTGTTTCGGAAAATTAAGAAAATTAAATAAAAAAAAAATAAAAACATAAAATATTCTTCTGAAATCCCTTAAGAGGACAACCGATTGTCGCAGAACTTGCAAATATTATCAGCTATATTCCACACATACAACATATGTACATGCACATTCAACACATTTTTGATATTTTATGTATACATATGTATGTAGCTAGCTACCTTTTTCTTATTTAACTTCAATTGATATGTTCATTCTCTGCACAAAATGTGATTCCTTATTCATTTGTGAAACGTTTTGTTTTCTTTCTAGTTTTTTTACTTTCCTATATTTTTTCTTTGTGTTTTTTATTGAAATAAAGCTGTTAAACGGTTTAGTAAATATTCAGAATAGTAAAAATAAAATAAAACGTACATAATGTACAGTTGTAACATTCTATAACGTGAGAAACGTAAGGTAATCGTTTGTTCTACACAATTCCTAGTTGAATATTAAAAACGATGATGGTGTGTATAGCAGTCAATCGTCATGGTATAAGACTCGATTATACGTGACAAACAAAAATTTTCCTTACCTTTTTCTTTTTTGCGCTTCGCTTTCTCATCTTACTTCAAAGTTATAGGAATAAACAAATATACTGACATATATTTGTGTGCTTGTAGATAGCGTCGGAGTTCTCTTAATTTTTTACTTTTTACTTTAATTTTTTGTTTTTATTACTTTGCGTTTATTGGATTTGTACAATTTTCTTTGCGTCTTTTGTTCTCTTCTTACACCTATATGCTTTGCATATCCTTTAACGTTATTATTTACAGTTATAATTCAAATTGTTTTTGTTTTTTTCTTGTACATGGTTTTCTACTTTTCATTTTCATGTTAACTGTTTGCTAAATTTTTACTTCATCCTTTTGTTTTTCCTTCAGCTAAGCGATTTTTTTTTCAACTTTGTTCGACTTTGTACATTATATAAGGTAAGAATTCAAAAAAAAAATATTGTGAACAGTGAATGTTGTTTTGTTTTTGCTTTTTTATTATTTCTCTAATTTTTTTACATAACTTTGTAGTGCGACAAGTAAATTGAAATTATATGAAGTAAAATTTTTAAAATACTATGAAAAAAAAACCAAATAAATTTTTGTTCCAACAAAATATTCGATAATTCCTGTGGGAAATGAAAATAATTTTCAAATTGAAAAATCAATTGATTTGAATCAAAATCTTAATGAAAATAATCAAATTACGGAAGGTTTTTAAAAAATAAAACGAATGCGCTCCAAACTTCTATATAATAAAAGGTAGATTCAATTTTCCTAAAAGATAATGATGTGAAAGTTTGCATAGCGCTGTTAATTTAAATAGGCGCGCGATAATATTTTGTCTGTTCATACACGTACGAATGAATATTTCAAGGGATAAATTTACCACCCCATTTGTAACCCTAGGAAATAGACATCTGGAATATAGACACGAGTTAGCTATTATCTGTTCGTCTTATAGTAGTTAAGAACAAGAACAAATAGCTTATAGTAGTTAAGACACAAACCCTATTTAGTTTGGGAATGAGCGAAGCGGCGGTTAGAAAATATAATTTATTATTTACATTTTATAAATTCAAAATTATAAAGTTTGTCAATGTTATATAAATTAGTTTGGTAATAGCGCCAATTAATTCATACAATTTTTTTGTGATGCCATAAATTGTTATAAGAACTGCTTTAGTTATTTCTGAGAAACAAAAAAACTCAAAGCCTTAATATCTGGACACTATTCCGACGAAATTTGCTTGCGTGATTGCATAAATACTAACGAAAGTTCCCAAGCAATTTTAAAAATTTTAAAGACTTACGATTTTCAAATTTCACTAAAACAAGCTTAGTAAACAGATCAACACTTCATTAAGTTATTAACTGGGACTGTACAAAAGAACTATATTATCACAAAACTTTAATAATGTTGGATCAAACTAATGGTTTTTATTGTAGCTTTTGTATTGTAGCACTTCTAAAAACAATCTACGTATACCTTTGAAATTACTTTTATTGGTATGCGAAACTCTTTCATTAAGGATTGTATATATTTAGGATGAGCGATTTATGCAACTTTAAAATAAAGCACAAAAAATTGAAAAGGGGTTTACATAATGCTCGATTTTAATCGTTAATTGCGTGACTTAAGAAAACCAATTATATTTTTTAATGACATGGAATTTATCGTTGGTTTTCTGCGTTTATAGAAATTTGAAAAAGCTTGCGGTTTCGCAAAACATGGGGCTCCAAAAATTCAAATTTTACAAATTTCGAGGGGCGATAACTTAAAAGTAGAGGTAGAAGTAGAAAAAATTTTTCTTCTACTGAAATAAATTATTTATTAGTGTCTGGAAACCGTCAAAATTTCAGGTATAAATTTTTTTCTACGGAAAAAAGTTTCTAGTAGAGATCTATGTACATATGGAATTTCACCTTTCTATCTTCAAGGGTGTAGAAGTTTTGTAAGCATGTTAACAGACGGACGAACGGACATGTTCACGGACAGAGTGAAACTAATAAGAACTTTTTTTCAAAAATTTTTTGGAAAAGTGGTAAAAAGGAAACATTTGTACAGATACCACAAAATTCAACGAGGTCGACTCTATTTTTTCTCATTCTTGCCGGTAATACTCTTTCAGAAACTAAAAAACATTAATAAATAGATACTAATAAAATAGAATATAATATGTACGTGTAATGTAAGTACAGAATAGCTTCCATCGACTATAAAAATTTAAATATTATTTTTTTGTTTGTAATTTTTCAAAGAATTATTTTATATATTTTACATATTTTAAGTTATCTTAAGCCCGTAAGTCAAAACAAGAAAAGTTCTAGATGCCATATACATATTTATATATTTTTTTAATTTTTTAATTTAATTTTTACAAAATTAAATAATGAGTACGATGCACTTAGTTTCAATATAAAATTTGATAATGACATCAAAACTAATTATTACATTAAAACAGAATATAATTATGTATATATATGTACATTAGTATTTTAATTAAATATCCTAACTATATATATACATATAATATTAAATTTAATAGAATTATTATATTATCATAATTAGTATATCAATATTTAAATAAATAATCAAATATTATAGAGTATACATACATAATATCATTAACATAATTTTAATTAGATTTAGTCTAGCAGACGCATGTAATCTTCATTATTATGCTGCATTAAATTTAAATTTAATAAAATAATATTATTTATATTTAATTATAATATTATTTTATAATGAAAATATAACAAAGTCCCCCAATATATAAAATGTGTAATTAATAAGTTAATTTTAATATTTTCAATATACTCGTAACTATAAATTTTATAAAATATGGTTAAAAATTGGAAAAGCACAAAAAAAAACGGGAGAATATTTTTTTCAAAAACTGTAATTATAATGTATATGTAAATACATGTATGTATATATATTAGAGTGTGTTTATGCAAAAATTTATCGACAAAATTCACATAATTAAATTTTGTTTGTCAATTTTGCTTGAAGATATTGAAAATTGTAAAGCATAATTTTGTAAAAAAAATTTGTATTTAAAGTGAATTTGTAAGAAACATATGTATGTACATATTATATATGAGGTTGTGTTTACATATTATATAATTTGTAAATAAATATCATAAATTTAGTTCGTTTCATGTTAATAATAATTGAATTATTGTAATTTACATAATTCTATAAAATAAATATTTTGTTTTGATTTATTTTATTCAAAAGTTAGAAAAGGAATTTTTAACTATATATGTAGATATGTGTACCTGTATTGATATTCATAATATATACATCAAAAATGGTAGCTAATATTCATCGATAAAGGCCGTTATGAGTAATGATGATTAATTATTGGATTGAATGTGAGGTTCAACATATTGAAAAATATAAACCTGTCAATATTTGAATAATTTAAATGATATATATAAATATTCCAAAAAATTTCATTTTAAGTACACGGCTTCTACACTTGAAAAAGTTTTTTCCAAGTGCATTGCATACAACGAAAAAGGTTATGCGGTGCCACCACATTTCGCGTGTCCCCTTATCATTCCAACCCCGTCACATTATTGCGGCGGCAGCCACAGCTATAAATGCAATGGTATAAATCCGAATAACACATCTATTGCTACCACCCGCCGCGTTCTCATAACTCCAATAATGCAGATGCAAGTCTCTTCCGCCCCCATACCATTACCCCGTAAGGCAGGGTAGGAATCATCCTCATAGTGTATATCAGCTTTATTACAGACGTAAAGCCTCTTATCCTTCCCGAGATGTATCGTTATATGAATCTCCTGAAAGCCCTTATAATCACTCCTTCTTTATGCTACCACCACAAAAACTTCACAAAAGTATTTTACTTCATGCCTCATTTCCACCCTGTCCATGTACGCGGAATGCATGTATGTGGCTGGAAGATCATAGTGGTCTCGCCCGGTTTTAATTTGAGCTCCAACACAGTATACGAATCTTTGCCATTCGCAGACTATTTTTCACAATGTCGGATGATAACGATGTCATAAACCTGAACTGGACATAATCAGCAAAATACTAAACCACATATTTTAACAATTTAAAATATAACATTTGGCTAAATAAGATCCACTAAGTTTTTTCTTAACATCTGACAATTATCAATTTATTTTATTCCAAGTAGTTTTTTTGCATTTTTTAAATATAGAAAATGTTGAGCTTTAAAAATAATAAATATTATTTTTAAAGTCTTACCATTTCAATAATGAGGTTATTAAAAAATATTGCCTATTTATTTTAGTAACTTAACAACCTTTCCAATCAAATATTCATTGTGACACTCTTTATTAAAATAAATTTATTAAAATTACACAAATTTCATGAAATTTAATCAAGTTTTAATAAGACCGCAATCATTTCAATTTTCAATCATTCACGCACCTAACATTATGTATAACTATACTATATATACTCAAATGTAACTCAAATGTTTGTAAAATCAACTTATCTAAAATTTTAATTTCAATATTTCTAAAATAATCTAAAATTAATGTAAACAGCATTTTTAATAAAATTCCAAAAAAAAAAAACTCAGGTATCAATATGATTCGCATTATCACATAATTATTATTATAATAGCTTATAATATACATGCATACGACCTTATGCTCAATAAAATATAAATTCAAATTTATTCTAATACTGAATTCTAATAAAAGTTAAAAGAAGAAGAATAAACACAATAAAATTCCAAAGGAAACAATTTAAAAATCTAAAAAATCGAATATCATTTCTCCTTTAGTACAACACCCTGATAAGCAAATAACTTTCAATCCCACTTGTTATACATTTTCAAGCCACCCTCCCTTTGTTCTTCTTCTTCTATCGTCATTAAGATTAAAAAAAAAAATAAAATGAATAAAGCTAACAATCAAAATTTTTGTATTGACCCGTTAAAAATACAATAATCATAATACTAAAAACAATAATAATAATTTTTAACATTTCAATTCGACTTAATAGCCCATAAAAAGTAAACGATGTAAAAGTCCCAATTTCAAATAAATACATATCGTTTTCCACTCCCATTGTCCCACCTCCCTCTTTACCGTCTTTATTATAATCTCATTGTACCCGCACTGTCATATAAATTTCACTTAAAGAACACAATATTAAAATAAGGAAAAAGAAATATCGAAATATACACGCTCATATTATATATTATATGTATGTATAGTCAGACCAGATTATTATTACAGTTAAAAATAATATATATACAAACTTACACATTTCTATATTATATTTACATAAATACAATTATATTCATAAGAAACGGAAACACTTACGACAGAAGATCTTTTATAGCCTATATTCTCACTCTCTCTCTATAATACAATAACAATCAATACAAAAAAAAATAACTGTATGTAATCTGACATAAGTACGCTATCATCACTAGCAAAATAAAAAATATATTTTTGCGTATATGTGTATGTAAATATTATAATAGTAGGTGGGAATACTTAGAAATATATACAAATAGCAGATTCAAAATGAAAATCAAATTTTTATGAAACAAATTTTTTATTTTTAAGTCCTTGATATCATTTTCATTCCCTTCATTCCTTTAACGAATTCCAGGACATAATATAAGAAATTGAAAGTCAAAAAATAATAATAATAAGAAATATAATAAAACAACAACACAAAAAGAAAAGAGCAATGAAAATGAATAAAACAAGAGGAAGGAAAATAAAACCGTATTAAGAGTTCCTTTTAGATTTAAAAAAAAAATCTTTAAAGAATGTAATTTGTATGTGATAAAGACGAAAAATAAAAACAAAACTATAAGAATAAAATTTTATAAATAATAATAATAACAACAATAATTTCAATGGGGTGTACAGCCGAAATTAATATAATAAAGAGAAAAATTTGCCAGATTTTACCAAAGATAAAATATTAAATTATATTGTTAATCCCCCTAATATAAATACAAAAATAACAAAGTGAGTTAGAATGAAACAGATGATCTGTAAAAATAAAAACAAGTTTGAAAAATAATATTTTTTAATTTTAAATGTTTAAGAAAATAAAATAATATATTTGTAAACAACAGGTTTTTCAAGAGCATACTTGGGTAGTTTGTTTTTTTAGACAATTGATCAACCATGAAGTCTCTTGTAGATGATATATATAGCAGTATGAGAGCTTATTAACGAAATTAATTAAAGATGACTTTTTTTTATTAGAATACTGTAAAAACATGAATAATAATGAGTATTGTGCTTGCACGAAATATAGACAATTATAGTTTAAGAAGTAAAATTTTCGATGACCGCAGCTAGGGCCCACTATGGAGTGGAAGGCAAAATTTCCAATTTTTTAACAGGTACAGTCATTTTATTTTATAAAATTTTTGTATTGCAGCTGTGATTCGAATAATAATCGCATATTCAAAAAACCTTAACTCAAAATGCATGTTTCTTTATGTTTTGTGCACTAGTAGAGATTTGTAGTCGTATGATCCCTCTATATTATCAAGAATTAAATTTTAAAGCCTTTGAAATAAAAATTTCTAATCTTATATAAATTTAAAGAAAAAATACTCCTCTATCGAGGTAAAATTCTATGTTTTTTTTTTTATTTAACAAAATTAATAAAAATAAATTCAGCCCCAATTCTATTTATGTAAAGTTTGTATCATTCCCATAATCTATTTTTTTACTTAGCATATCTTCAACAAAATATACGCTTAAATGTTTCTTGATCTCCATCCGTCCATTCAGAAAATTTCTACTCCCTTCTGTTAAAGTTATGGTTTTTCAACATCCTAAGAAAACCATCTTTTGACAAAATACTGAATTAAGAACACAAACATTTCTTAGATTTGACAAAAGCAAGGAAATATTGAGCTTCTACTTTTACTGTTTAACATCATGCACAAGTACTCCAAAAAAAAAAAAATTTTCCTTACTCCACTTTTGGAGTTTTGGAACCTTCCACTTGACTCTAGAAGCCAACATCACCTTTACAAATCATTGGAGTTAACCGTGCGGTGACCAATCTGCCGTTGTTTTTCTTCATGCCAAATATTGAAGGTTATTGGTATTAGTTGTATATTTTTGTTGGTATGTAAAAATTAAATATTTATATATTTATTTATAATATTATAGATACATGGGCAATAAATTTTATATTATTTTTTGATTTTATAATAAGCCTCATAATAATTATTATAGTAACCTGAACAGAACTTTAACCCGAGGCCCTTCGGTTAGAGGACCTGTTACATAACCACAGCACTATTGATCAGATTCCTCTAAATATTAATTTCAATTTTCAGCTCCTTTTTTGCTGAAAATGTATGTTTTTCCAATTTTCACCTTATTTACCATGGAAATCGACAATTATGTGCACTCCTCTAATATTTTTAGTCACCCTAAAAGTATGCCATTTTTTATTGATTTATAATTGGGTTTAACAATGCCAACAATTTAAGAAGAGTAGCGTTTTTTTTTTAAATATAAATTTTCACAATTCTTCGAAGCAAATGAGTTACTTCGTAAACCATTGACTTGATCTGAATTTCTTGCAATTTATTTCATAAAATCTGAAAAAATTAGTTACTATTATTATATTTTCAAAATATTTTATAGAAAACTTTTAAGATAAGACAGAAACCAAGACAAGATAGCACTCATATATTAATATAAGATCCGAAAGATAAAACTTATATAAATCCCCTTGTACTTTAGAATACGCAGAACCAAAAGAAAAACACACCTTTTTATTTTTTGAAAAGTCCCCCCCAGCTCACAAAAAAAAAATAAATAAAAAAAACAAAAAAATTTTGAAAAAGGTAAAAATCCCTTTTATATTCATATGAGTATAAATTTCACTTTCATATCATTAGCATTGATTTATAACTTTTTTATTTTCCATTTACTTATTGTTTTTCTCCCTTTTTTCTTTTCATTTTTCTTTTCCTATAGGTACTTATTTTGTACCCCTAAAACTTTATTTTCACCCAACTTTCACTCATTTTTTTTACGAATTTTAGTTCAAAGTATAGCGTACGCATGAAATTTATAACTTTTTGAATATTTTTATTCCAATACAAAATATAAATTTGCCTTCACTGTTCCTAACCGTATAAAACATATTATTTTGAATGGGTGGTGATTTTGTTACACAATTTGAATTTAAAAAGTAAAACTAGAGAAAAGAGATACATAAGGTATCAAAATTCAAGAGAAAATAAAAAATCAAAAATAAACTTTCGAATAAATAAAATGGATAGAAAAATATAAAAGAAGAATTTAAAAACGAGAGAATAAAATAGTTTATCTTGAGAAAAAAAAAAAGGGCAATATTATAAAAAAGGATCAGAAATATTGAAAATTATGTTGAGAATTTTAAATAAGAATGAAGCATAAGGACAACAACAAAAGCACCAACAACATGGCAACCTTAAAATGAAAATACCTAACCTATGCGTATAGAAAAAAAATACAAATATAATCATAATGGACTGACCTAATTTCCTTTATATTTTAATATTTTATTTTATGTAAAAAATAAAATCAAAAGTTGAATAAGGTTGGGTCAATCCAATGGTTGGTGAAGTAGCATTTTTTCCTTCAACAACCGAAAATACTGCTTTAAATAAAAATTCTAGCTACTGCAATCTACTAATTAATTTTATTCATACCCCGAAATATTTCAAAGATTGCATACATTTAGGATGAAGCATGCATAATGCTCGAATTTAAGGGTAAATTCCACGAGTTAAGAAAAAATAATTATATTTTTTTGGTGGCGTGACATTTACCGTTAACTTCCGCATTTATTTTAATTGGGAAAGCTTGCAATTCCAAAAATACTTATAAAGTGCCAAAAATTCAAATTTTATAAATTTCATGGGGCGATAACTTGAGAAGAGTTGGAGGTGGAAAAAGCTTTTCTTCCAACAAAATTAAAAAACTGTTTATTAGTGTCTAAAAGCTGTTAAAATTTCAGGCTCCTACAACCTGGAGTCTAAAAGAAAAACGTCTTCAAAAATTCGATAAAAACGGGTTTTAGATAATGGTTAATTTTAGCAGCAATTTTGCTTTTTTAATATTTGGTTATGTTGTGCCGCGGTAGAAGTTTTAGCCTTCTATCTTCAAGAGTGTACACAGTATCTTCTATTTTCAAGTCCACCAACGGACGAACAGAGTGAAACTTATAATCACTTTCAACTTGATTTTTGATAAAGTGCTAAAAAAGAAGGTCCCATAAAATATTATACCTGTTTTCTGTTTCTTTTTTACAAAAATGATAATTTTAAATCTCACCTTTTGCATACACTAAATTTTTTTTTTGTTTCAAGGTAATCAAAGTAAATGCAAATTTAGTCAAAAAGATGATCTCTAAATATTATTTTGCAATCGATATTCAAAAGTTTATGTTTCAGTTAAGTTTTTCTTTCTCTTTGATTATTTTATTCAAATTTATATTTATTAGTCCTTGAAGAATAACTTGAATTTTTCTTTTCTTTTAAATTTATTCTCTTAAATATTTGGATTTTTCTAAGAACAAGAAGGGAAAAGCAATCTTTTTGATTGATTTTATGAGCATATCAAAGATTTATTATTTAACTTTTTAATAATATATAAATGTGTCGAAAGAAATTTTAATTTTTGAAGCACGTGAATTAATAAATGCGCTCACTATACCATATAAACATTGATAAAGGACACGCAATTGAAAATTCACAATATACGCTTGTAGGATTGATTCGAAAAACTTTTACGAATTATTGCAAAAAATTATTTATGTGAAAAGTTTTTTTTCCTATATTTATTTTTTAATAGTTTAAGCAATAAATGTTCTAGAGTATTTAGAGTCGAAAATTGTATTCAATATGATTTTAGGATAATTATTTTATATTATGATAGGAAATGGCATTGTTTATTAAAAAAAATAAAAGCATGCATGGCTATTTTATTTTGAAGATTTCTAAGGATAAATCCGAACAATTTCAGCTAGTAAAATACAGCTATAAGTGTCCATTTTATTTTGGTATGTGTAGGAAAATTAAATAGTTGAATATTTGTTTTTCAAATAAGCTGCTTAACTTTATACCTACGCTTTGTAAAATTAGAATTATGTGTTTGATTGTCGTCTACAATAAAATTTTTTAAAAATTATTTAAAAACAATGATTTACTTTGGAGCACTTATAAACAGTTTTGGCAGCGATTATACAACTAATTTTTTTTTAAACTGTTATAACAGCTTTTCGTTGTTCTTTGTTTGGTTAAATTCGTTTTGTGGAACAAAAAAAGGAGTAGGAAAGGAAGTGAAGAAATTTGAAAATTCTAAAACAACAAACACAACCTAAATTTGAATTAAAACAGAAATTAGATTACAAACGAATGTTTAACTTTTAAAAATTAAGTATACTGTCATTTAATTTTGGCCTATTTGTTCTTCAATTTGCTAATTAGTTTTACAATTTTCGATGGTTTTTGCAGAAAGAGAGCTAACACGTAAATTTTGCTCCGGATAAATAAATTTTTGTTAAAAATTTTTATTGTTTTTGTTTTTTTGGAAAATTAAACCTCTTGTCTTATAGTGAGATGAGTAGATGAACAATATGAAACTATAGAATTTCTTTTCGATTCTGTTGGAATCCAGCCCAAAGGTACAATAAAATTGGCTGTATTTCCTAGTTAACAGACATCCTTGTTTACTTATTCTCAACTTTTCATCATTCATATGTGTTTTTCAAATCATATATTTGAAAACATTCAAGTCTAATTTAAATCTTAAATGACTGTTTTCTTAAATGATTCTTTGTTGTTAAATTTAATGAAAAAATGTTTACTTGTGACTTAAAATTTGTATTCTAAAATTATTTTCCATTTATTTTACACACTAGCTATTTAAGATACAATAAAATTATGTGTAAGATTTTTTATTTATATAAAATTATTGAAATTTCTTCTTTAAATCTTTAAAAACGCTTTTAACTTTAAATTCCTGTAGCTATTATGCATTTTATTATTTTTATTATTTTACTAAATTTAATTGTTTCAAAGATGAATCCTAATATACAAGTGTATATAGGAAATATTTTTTTTAAATATTTTAAATTTTCCATGTATAAAACTTTTAACATTTAAAATTTATCATAATCTATATACGATTTCTAAGTAAAATAAAAATATTTTCCATTATTGTTCTTTATATAGCATTTTATTGTAGACGACAATCTATTTAAAAAATTCTATTTTCATTTTTAAAAATGCATTTGACATTTCTGAATTTCATTTCATTCTTATATAGTTTTGTACACACTTTATTATTGTTTGGTTTTATGTGCATCTTTTCTATAATATTAAAATCTGCATACTTTAAATTTTTATGTATAAATACACCTGTTGTATATTTATATGCTTCACATTAATGTAAGTGTAAATATAATGTAGAATATTTTTAATGAAATGACTTAGCGATCATGTTTTAAGTTTATAATGCCAAAATTTTCTCATGAATTTTAAGAACTACTTTTAAAATCTTTATAAATTCTCAAGGTACCACAACTAACAACTAAAATTATTAATTTTAACTCCAACTAAGAACTCCACCAAAACGCATGATTAAAATTTAGCAAATCACGGTTCATTTTTAATCTAAGATAATGCTCTAGAAAATACCTTACTTATATATTAAAATGAATTCGGTAGGGATCTATGAAGAGAGTTCCAAAACAATTATGAAGCATATTCACTCTTTTTCGATCTTAAATTCAAATTCGTTTTGATCACTTTCTCTTTCTTAACTCACCATTTACCAAAATGGAACTGTAACTGCCGTGTGCTGAGAAAATCTAAAATTTTTCTTTGTGGATTTTATTCGAAAACCGCAACGCCTAAACCTTGAAAATTTACTGAAAAATGTTTAAAAAAAATTAATTTTATTTTCAATTATTCTTAATTGATAATACAGGCGCTTTCATACAATTGATTTCCAACTGATTTATTTTGAGGTTATGATTCTCAATAGTGTTTGGCGGTAGTGTCAGTGAACGCAAGTGAAATTTTTGAATTGTTTTTCCTTCTTTTACGTGCTATGGCCTTTACCCATTGGTGACGTTCTGAGAAAAGGCCATAAAATTTTGAATGGTTTCCAAATGCATAACTCCAATTCCATAATCCAAATCATTATTTTCCATTTATTAGTTCAGAGATTATATACTATAGAATAAATTTTCCCTCATTTTGTTGCATAAAACTTGAATTTTCATTTAAGACTTTGTTATTGTTAAACATTTTAGATTAGGACTAATTTTACCAACAATCTCAATATTGACCAAACCAACTACATTTGATGCCTTTTGTTTTACAATTCCCAAGAGATTTAAAATAAATTTCTTTTTATTCAAAATAAATATATGATGAGTTACCATTTCTCTGGTCTTTGTTTGTATCCTAAAGCGTAACAGAATGAGATTTAAAATAGAACATAGATGTATTCTCATATTTTTTTTTTTGCTACGTAAGTTAATCTTTGTAGACTAGATTTTTTTTGTATGAAAAAATAATAAAAAAAAAAATCTGGAAGGATTGATGGAAAACTCTTACTCTTTGTTATTATCTTTTACCTTATGTCTTTGTTAATCTAGAAAAGAATTGTTTGTTTTTGTTGAAAAGTTAAAATTTATAAAAAGGAAATTTTCTATTTTTCATAACTTTATTATTATCAAAGGATTTCTACTTAATTTGCTAAAAATTTCACCAAAGAGTTAGAAATTTTTTTTGTCTCCCATGTTTTTTTTTTTTGTTTTTTACATTTGAAAACTGAATTTTATTTGGTGAGTTTTTTTTATTAAACTTTTTCATTTTAACCTTCTTTGATTTAATTTTAATGTAAAATTACATACATTATTGTAAAAAGGGTTATAGTTCTGTAAAGAGTCGAAAATAATAACAGAATATTGTCAAGAAAATTGCTATCTAAGACCAGAGCAGGAATAGATTTAAGCATTTCGAAATTGTAGCTTAATGAAATGATCAACTGTGATCAAACCTATCAACACTATTAATGGATGGTTAAAACACTCAATAATTAAACGCTTATTTTTGAAAATTAAATATGCGTAGAATACTATAACTTAATTTGATATTTATTTGAAACAACGCTGCAGCCATAGCCTAATAAATCTGATTTTCCTGATTACTGCCAGAAACTCAAACTTGGTTTCTGATTGTAACTGACTGGTTAGCCTTTAACAGAAATTATTTTTACTTATAAATCCCGTTCTCATAAACATGTGGTTCAATTTTTTGATAATTGGGAACATCTTTACATTTTAATATTAATACATACATTTAATACACTCAAAACAGGTTTACCTTCAAAATTGACAATGACATTGTAGAAAAATTACAAAAATTTTTATAATTATAAATTCATAATAATAAAATTAAATATTAAATTATTAAATAAAAAAATCAAAAATTTTTCAAATTTCAATTAATAAATTTACCCAATTTGTAAAACGTTTATACAAAAGAGTGTCTAAAAACTTTATAGTAATGAGCGAAAGTTTTATAATGAGTAATTCAAAAAAGAAAATCGAATACAATTCTGACTACTCTAGGGCATTCTTTTCACTGTATTGAGATGCCGTATTAGATTAGCGTTCGAAATAAAAAAATTTAAAATTTACTTAGGTGAATCCTCATTCAAACGTTTTGTATTTATAAAAGTTTAGGGAACAACGATACATGAAGTTGCAAATTACTTTTTCGCAATATAAAATTATATATATGATTTTGAATTTTCTATCAATAATTAGCTTATTGGATTTTCAGAAATACAAAAAATAATTCTACAATTCAAAAGTACTATAAGAATTACATGAGTCAACAACAAATTTGAAATGCTGAAAAGGCATATTAAAAAAAATTAATCTGCCACATAAAATATTGTGAATTTAATAAATAATATTAATAAATACCAAAAAGTTTATAAAAAATACTATGATAAAAACAATATATGGGTTTTATAAAAGGCCGTTAGACTTTAACAACTCAAATCACTCCAAATTTCCAAAACTAGTAAGAAAATTAAAGTTTGACTAAAATAAACATGATCAAGAATTTAAGGACGTTCAATATTATTCAATTTATATTTTATAATTCAAAATTTGAACTCAATTGCATTCATAATGCCGCTTGTTTATATTGTTTCTTTTCCTCCAATCCAATATTGTTTCTACAATAAAGTTCAATAATCAAAAATTATTGTTAAAATATTATAAATCGGAACTTCAAATAATCTAATCGATTTAAGGACGATAAATTTTTTTGTCTTTTATGTTTATTTAAATTACAATTAATAAAACCAAAATTTTTTTTCTTTAATTTCTTTTGAAGCAGCAAGCAATAAAACTTTTTTAATTTTTAACACTTTCTCTCCATTTTCCATTATATACTTTAATTTTATGTGATGGGTTAATTTTCTCTATTTATTTTAATTCAGTCCTTTTCTTGTTTTTTTATTTTTATATGTATGTATATACTCTGTTGGTGTTTTGTGTATTAAAATTTGCGACCCAAATAAAAATTAAATCAAAATTCCAGCACCTCTATAACAAAAATTTTATTTAATTTTTAAATCGAGAGACCTTCTAGCTATATTAATAAAACTTTTAAATGTATAATATAATTTGTCCAGGATAAAAATAAAAGAGTAGCAACATGACAATTTTCATTAGAGGACACCCAAAAATAAAATTCATAATAAACTGAAAAAGGGTAAAATTTAAAAAAAAAAAAATACATGTATAAATTAAAAACTTGAGCCAAAAACATAATCGAAAAGCATGACTTTTCATCTTAATCTCTTTTACTTTTTTTTTCAAACATTTTTCTTCCCCTTACTTTACTTTTTTTGGTTTTGTTTTATATAAAACCAAGGATTAGATCAACCTAAAAAATAATAATCTACATGTTATACCACAGGAAAAATTATTCCCCACAAAGTACAAGTAGATTAAATATAATTTTATTAAGGATAATGTTAATGCAATACTTTAATACTCGACAAATAGACATTCTCTATAATATACATACTTGTATTCATAATATTAACATTGTACATTTTCATAAGTAGCACTATAAAGCTGATTCTTACACATGCTAAAAACATTGTTATTATTATATAAAAATATTGTTGAAAAATACTTACATACAAAAATTTATATAGGAATTTATAGAAAAGGATCAGTCAGGGATGGTGCAATAATATAATATTAAAAGTATTTGAACATTTTAAATATACAAGTTTTGTATGTGTTTTGTTAATCATCATGTATGCCCTCATTTTACACAGCATAGGATTTATTGACACCGTTAAATGGCAAGCAATTGTATCTGTAATTTGATGCTATTTTGTTGAATTACAAACAGGGTAATTCTAAAAGATATGCTTCAAGTTATTATACCATTGGTTAGAGATAAAAAAAAAACCATTTGGAAAACCTTCACTTGTCCTACTTATACCTTTGTTCCAAACAAATTGTTCAAAGCTTTAAAGAAACTGTTCCCTTATAGGGCTAATGTAAGGCTAATGCTAAGGCTAATGCTAAGGTAAAACTGTTCCCTTATAGGGCTAATGTAAGGTAGTTTCCTTATTTCTTTATTCAAAATTTCAAAAAAGAAATTTTTCCAAATTTTTCTTGTTAGTTTAGCTTTAATAAGTCATCAAATAGGTTAAAAGGTCTTTTTTATAGTCTGGCATATAAGCAAAAAAAGCATTTGAATTGTAAGATTTTAAAAACTTTTTTAAACAGCATAAATTTTGAACAACAAATTGCCAGTTGTGTTTCAACTTTATTAACTTTTTTATACTACAATTCTCAATTATTACTAATTTTTGATCAAATGGTTATTCTAATTAATTTATTAATTCTAACTAATTCGTTCCAATTAATTCTACTATTTAAATATACAAACTATTTTCGGGAAAAATTCCAATTATTTGTTCTATAGCCTTTTATTAGCTCTTTCAAAAACTATTTGTTCTGTTCTTTGGAACAGAACTTTTTTGGAATGGATGTTCCAGAATCAACGCCATACCAAATATTTAAGAAATTTGCTTCCTTTAAACAATTAGTATATCTTGCAGCATACCTTCCTGAATCGCTCTGTATATAAGTACATATAATTTTATATTGCACGTAATTAATTATTATTGAATAATATTGTTAATAATTACATTTGGATTGAAAATATTTCTACATCATACTTGAATCAAGCTGAAAAGAACTCTTTCTTCCCCTAAAAATAAAAACGTGATAATGTTGACATAACGATGATAATATAATGTTAGAAAATTTTGATAATTATTTTAAAAATTTAAAAAAGATCTGACTTTTAAAAATGGTAATTACTACCTTAGAAATAATTATGATTTATCTTCATATTTTGGAAATTTAATTTTAAAAGCTCACAAAATCAATAAATTTTATTTAATTATAATTTTAACAAGTTGTGTTTGCAGTGCAGAATTGCTCAAAAAATTTTTAATATGAATGCAAATTTAAATTTTTACTAATTTCCAAAATTTTATTGCAATAGCGTATGAACCAAATATTCTTCAGTATATAATTTCTATATTTCGATTAATAGACATACCCAATACGTAGATCCAAATAATAAAAATGCTCAATAAAAATAATTCTTCTTTTACCAATTAATTTTGCATAAATTTAGGGGAAATCATAATCATACTCTTCCTTTTGAATGAAATAAATCGAAATTTTTAGAATTTTTTCACTCAATAAAAATTTCAAAAGTAACGTCACTGATGGCTTTATATTCACAAAATATTTTTCACTAGAAAACTACATGTACTTATATTATATGCACATACATTCTGATACAAATATTATATTTCCTGGATACCTAAAAATTTAGGGAGAAAAATTTAAATATTTTTTTTCTTTTCGTATTTTTTATTTTTATTCATTTCAGGCAGGAAAAGGATTTAACAAAATTGTACATGTAAATAATAAATATACATACACATATGTATGTATATTTATTATGAATACATAATAATATACAAATTACATGAATACATATATTAAATGTAGGTATTATGTATTTCGGCACTTAATATTCTTTAGCATACAAGACAACAAAATCATTAAAATAAATTTAAAAAGCAACAAATTTTTGTGTTCACAAAAATATTTCAAGGTTTATGTACAACCGGTTTGTTTTTCATGTAGATACATATAACATACAAGACTCATATATACAACATACTTAATCTAAGGTAACGGATGTTTATAAGGATAATTTTTGTATGTTTATACATGGGATAACAAGGATAAAATTAACAAACACAAAAAAGTAAAATTAAAAGTTGAATATTGTTTGTGAGATAATTTTTAAATTTTTTAACAAAATAAAAATGGAAAAAAAAAAGGAGCCAATATTTTCTGGAATAATTTTGGCTCAAATACATTTCTTTCTTTTTGTTGTTGTTGTTGTTGTTATTGTTGGTATAGTGTTTTTTTTTTTAGAACTTTTATGTTTTAGAGTGGTTTGTAAAGTTTTTGATATTTTTAAGAGAAAAATAAAAATGAAATTAGTTGCTCTTACAACACAATTACTAACGTTTTTATTTTTGTTTGTATAAAGTGTATAGACGCGCGATTGTCAAGTTAGAAAAGTTTTAATTAAGGAAATTCTAAAATTACCAAAAATACCACAAAATATTGAAGATATTGTGTAGTTGTACATACTCTAGAGCACACATACGATGAAAATTTCTGAAAAAAAAAGACTTTATCAAAATTGATTTCGTGTTTTCCTTTTTTGTTTTTTGCCCTTCGAATCACTTAAATTGAGTATTTTGTATCACAATATTTAATTATTTTATGCATACTGGGCTACCAAATTATACCAAGTAAATTTGTTTATTAATTTAAAAATTCAAAGTAAATACCAAAATGAAAATATTTTAAAAATTTAGTTGAATCGTGAACTTTTTGCTTAGCACAACAATTTTTTTTTAAATAGCATTGCAAAAGTATTATAAATAAACCGAAACCAAAAATTCTCTCAGATCTGGGATAAATAACATTAGTTTTTAATTTACTCTGACATTAGATAAAATTTCAATTTAATATGATTTTTCAGTAAAGAAATTTTTATCATTTGAAAATTTTTACACGTTTTCCATCATATCCTTCTTTTCATCCGTGTTTCAGTCCGTTTGTCCTTTCATCCACCAATACTGTTGAAGCGCTCGTATGAGAAAGCAAAGAGTTGGAGACTTTGCACAAAGAGTTTGAGACTTTACAATTTTTTTATTACATGAAAATTGATATTAGCCGAAATGTCCCACTGGAACACCTTACAAAATGTACATAGGGGTTTTGAAAAAAATCATCAAATATGGTCATCGCTGAAAATATTTTAGAGTTTAAATATATTCAGTTAGGTTCCAGGTCCTGAAAAAAATCTTGAAAAAGGCCTTTTAAAAAATTTAAGTCATATAAGACACTTTAGACTCTTGTGTCTCAGAAACTATTAAAATATGAAATCTAGTCTGAACAAGAAATTTCTCCATTTTCAAAACTCTAAAACTAGTAAAACTGGTACACAGCGCTCCCGAAAGTGAAGGTTTTTTGGTTGTTTATTTTGTGGCTTTAAAATTGAGGTTTTTTGGTCGTATATTTTGTGTGAAACTTCAAATTAGATTTTCAAAATTTTTACAATTTACATTCAAAAATATCTTTAAAATTAGGATTTTTAACGCTACTGAAGTTTTTCAGAATTAAAATTTCAATTATTTACATTTTTTTCAATATTTTCCACAAAAAAAAAATTAACCAAAAAATCAGTTTAGTTGGTAAAGCCATGACAGAAAATTTTTGATACTCTGTGCTGGAATTAAA
Source organism: Condylostylus longicornis (assembly GCF_029603195.1). NCBI lineage: Eukaryota > Metazoa > Arthropoda > Insecta > Diptera > Dolichopodidae > Condylostylus > Condylostylus longicornis. The sequence continues at coordinate 11,574,938 of NW_026577973.1, read as the reverse complement.
TATATTATTAATGGCGCATTTCCTAAATACGCATATGGCTTATGACATCAGTTGTCATTGTGCATGTCATTAGTTTTTTTTTGTGCCTGATTTGATTTGAATCATCATCGTTATATTTTAGCTTCCTACTGTTTTCAATTGAATTTCAATTGAAGATCTCGAAGTATTTATGAAAATTTTCTTTTATCGAATTCTCAAAATAATAATTTAACTTTAAAAAAATGAAAATATTTGGACTAATCTATTTAGCAGCATGTACCATCATGCTACGGCCTTTCAAAAATGTAAAAAATAGCTTAACAAAATTTTAATTTTATATCCAATTGTCAAAGTTGCGTGATGCTAAGTGTAGAATATTTAAAATTTTGAGTTGAAATAATTAACTTAGGGACCTCCTTAGAAGAAGTAAGCCACTATCTGAAGTAATGGAAGCAAGTTTTGTGGCTTTAAACATTAAAGTGAGGGTATTCAAATCAAAAACGTTGTTGGAAATAAATTTCGAAATTTCACAGGATCAATTGATAATTTTCGTAATTTATTCTATATTTTACATTAAACGATGCTCAAAATATGAATATACTATACAAAATGTAAAGAAAGTCTTTTCAAAATGAAAAAATTTTAAAAAATTTACTTCCAGTCTTTAATAAGTTGCATGGCATGCATTGATTTTGATTTTTTTTTGTAAATGTCAGTTTATTAATCCTTTATAGAACCTAATTGCGTTAAAATAATTTTTCTAATTCTTTTGAATGCGGTACATGTCACATAAATATTATAATATATTGAAATATTCGAATTGAATGTACCCATTTTAAATCTCCGAATCAAAAATCTCAAATTACTCACTGCTACTTTTCAACTTTCGATTGCATATTAAGTTTTTTAAACCGGTTAATAATTATGTAAGTTTCAGCCATTTAAGTTGATATACCTTTTTATCGGATCCAAAAATTTTCAATTAGCAATTTGGAGGTTAAATATCCATTTGCGGCCTCTCTCCAGGAATCAATGCTTTCATAAAACTGTCCCACATTTCCGCCCCCGAGAGATTATATCACATTACAAGTTCACCCTGTACAGAATACAATCAAAAATATCTTGTTAATGTATTTCATCTTAAACAAAATTACATTCACACTGCTTTGGGCACTTCAAATAAAATTTAAATACGACGCTGTTTTATAATTTCCAGAATAAAAAAAAACAATTATTCTTCTTGTTAGAAAGCCACTTTATCTTCCAAATAATAGAAAATTTTATAAATCAATTTCTAAAATTGTTCAATTTTTTTTTCCGTATTAAATTGAATTACTTTGAAATTGTAATAAATTTTAATTTACAATTCATCATTTGAGTGAACACTTAAATAGCATATCAATTTATATGAATTTTTTCAATATTTCATTTAGAAAAAAAAAGGATATTGTACGCATATCCTTTTGCATGTCTAATATAAAAATGCTTTTATATTTTATTCTTGTTGTAAATTCCCAAAAGTATGTAAATATCTTTGAAATAAGCAGATGTTTTAAATGTTTATTATCTATCTATTTTCAAACCATCACCATCACCACCACTACCAAAACACCATTTTCCCCAACATATTTTGCCACCATTGCGTACAACTTTTGAATTTTAAAATTAAAATTATTTTTTTATCAAATTTTGCTTCTTAAAAATATTTGTAAAAATTTTCATTGTTTTTTACTCCTTATTTTTCCTTTTCTCATTTTATTTTTATTTCTAAAAAATAATAACATTTTCTATTGATTTCTTTTTACAATATCTCTTTTTTTTTAAGAAATAAAAATTTCATAAGTTAATAATAAAAATTTACAACAGTTGTCACCAAAATTTTTCTAACAGAGAACGAAATAAGGATGTTTGATGAAAATAAAATTATAAAAACAGGATAATAACATTTGAGTTCCATGAGAATAAGAAAATATTTGTTATAGGATACCAAATTGTTGACAGATTATGGTTGTAGAACATTCCTCAATAATAATTTGTTGGGGAGAAGAGATCCTAAAATTTGAAATCGATTTTAATCTTTCGAAAATTTTTAAATTAATAATTCAAACGTTATGCCTTTTTTACCTAATTTACCCTATATTTTTTCAAGAAATAATAGGGAAAAGTCCCTCAAAAAATTTGCATTTATTTTTAACTTTAAACTAAACTTATACATCTTGACTTTAAATTGAACTTGTATGGGGACTTAAAACTGAACTTTTATGGTTTTGTACTAAAACAAGTACAAATTAAACAAACGTTTATTGTTGAAGTTTAAACAATCCAAGGATATAAAAAATTAAAATGGTTTATGAATTTACATTTTCTTCCATATTTTCCAAAACTTACATTAGAAATTAATTATTAGAATTAGAAATTACCTTAAATATTAGAAATTAAGAAAAATTTTAATTATAGTTACGAATATTAAGTATAAGAAATTTAAATAATTAATATAGGGTAAGTCAGAGAGGTATGCAACAATATCGTACCATTCGTTAGACGATCAACAGTGCGTCAAGCTTTTGTTGCAAAATTGCCACTAAATTTCAATTAATTTCGAGAAATAGAAAATTTTTTGCTTATATTACTTCCATTCTGAAAAAAAATTGAGATATAGAATATAACTGAATTACTAATACAACGTGTACTTGTCTTAATTAACAGGTATTGTGCCTAATATTGCACTAACTCATTGGAAATTTCTTCATATAACTGCAGAACAAATGGATAATGTAATCAAAGGAAAAAACTTTCAGGCAAATAATTTTTGCATGCAAATAGACATTGTCCATTAGCAAACTTGATCCAAACTTTTCTTTGTCGTGTCAATAATTTTTAATAATCCAGGATATTAAGGAAAAAGATCATTTGGATTTCAAAACTTTAAAAATTTTAATAAAAATTTTGAACTCAAACAATTTTCACTATTTTTGTTTTTTATTACTATGACAGCAGTTAACATTTTTAAGAACCGTTGCTTTAATGAAACAAAATTTAATTTAGTGGTATTCTATTTCTTTCGAATTTTTCTTTACAAACATACCTTTTGAGGGGAGTCGGAGATAAAATTGCAGGGTAATTTTAATTAATTTCAACAGTGCTGTATTGTAGCAGTTCAGAGATCATCGGTAGGAATCCAGTACTCAATGTACCAAATCACTGTTATCCCCACTTTTTCACAATTTTTTTGTGAATTCGTATTTCTTTTGCCATCCAGATCATTTACTTACAATTTTATAATATTCGGCAAAACAACTGAAAAAGCATTCACACATAAACATGCACTTTTATTACTTGTCAATAAAATTAGGATGACATTTTTATTTGAAATTAGTTCTTTTAAACTCATATGTACGCTATTGTTAATGTCTAAAAATTCCAGCATATTTTTAAGAATTCTTACTTTTATTTTAATTATAAATTTACATTTGCACTCAAAATGTACAACCCATTTACAAAACTTAATTAAATTTAGAATGTTCAAATAGATATCCTTGCCATATTTATTATTTAAGTTCATTATATACCAATTTTATTTTATTAATTAATAAGTCATTGATAAACTACTAAATAATTTTTAAAGCCAGAAATGTTTTTATTTTGTAATTTTACACAACAATATTATCAACTTATCATTTTTATATTTTTAAAAATTTTTAAATAACAACAGTCGGTTTTTATGGTTTATCGATTTATTTTTCGTTTTAATATTTTAGTGAAAATATATTTTAATGTAAATAAATAAAATTTAATAATAATTATATAAGAAATTAAAAATGACTGCCGTTTATAATACCAAATATTCAATCTTAAAATATTTAAGTTAAAAATATTAAAAAAAACACAATTTTTTAACAGCAACCTTACAACAAACTATAGGTGTTTACATAACTGCGCAGCAAATCTTCATTCACTATTAAGATTATCAGCCAGATCGTTTATCTCACTTTTTTATCTCACTTTGTATTCACTTTCAATTCAGAATTCTCCATTTTTCTAATAGACATTAATCAAATAAATCTTAAGTAATCACTTTCTTCTTACTTTTCGAGTTAAAAAAAGACGATCAGGCCTAAAATTGTATGGGTTTTAAAAAACTCTGCAATATTGCTCTGTTACAATATACGAGTACTATATCAAATTTCAATTTACTACAATTAAAATTTTAATTACTCTCATAATCAAAAAATCCAAGCTGATCCACTCATCAGAAAGGCGAGAAAACTAGCATGTACTTGATGTATAGATAACACATTATTTGATTGATTCATAAAGTTCAGTGTCCCGTAATAATGATAGCTAATAATTAGTTTTACAAAACATGGTTCCATAATTCGAAATTTCTACTGTGATCCTACAGTTGTTTTCAACAACAATTCTTTTATTCACAATTCACAATACAAAAAAACTAACCAGAACTAGTATAACAATTTTGTTGGATTAGTATATACTAGAAAAATTTTTTTATGTTGTCTTTCAACTTTACTCCAATATATACAATACAGTATATACCATATACCTATATATACATAAATTGGTTTTTGTGGTAAAATTCTGGAGAAAAACTTCATTTCATTGGTCATATGTGGTTTATATTCAACTTAATTTAAATCATGGCATTTATTTTATTTTTCATTTTAAAATTGTAAATTATTTTCATCCTGAAAAACAAAAAAAACAAAAATAGAAAAAACAATACAAAACAAAAAATGGTTTAATTGAGAAGATTGACCGCTAATAAGTGTACCATAGGGTAACTATAATAATAAAATAAAACTATGGGGAGGAAATCGTGAACAGAGAAAAAATTTCATGGTTGATTTTTTATTTTTTTTTTTGTTATTTTAATTTTTCAATTATATAATAACATTATTGTGCCACATTTTTACTAAAATTAAGTTATTGTACAATAATATTGTACTGCATAAATATATATGTACGCACATTTGTGTTATTTAGTTATTTGAAATTAAATTTTGCACTGTGTTGTCAGTGAAAATCATTTAAGAGGAAAGTTATGAATAAAATTTATATAAAAAAATAAATAAGTTTCAACTCTACACATTTTATGACGAGAATTTAGTGAACGTTTTTATAAGAGCAAAAATTTTTATATTATAATTTTTTAGGTTGTGTTGAATTTATATTGAATCACTCAGTAACGAAATAAGTAATTCAAAATATATAATAAATATTGTAAAATCTTCATACAGAAATTGTAAATAACTTTTGATTTCTAAATATTTATACCATAACTTTGCCATAAATGTTGAAATTGTTAATCCTGCTTGAAAAAATATTGTCGCGATATTTGAAAATATTCGATATACTTAAAATGTTATTTAATAATTTACATAAGTATGTTAATTAATTATTAATGTACTAATATTATTAATACTGTAACAATAAAATTCCATTACTATAATTATGCCATAAAAAAAAAAAAGTTCAGCTGCATATTATAAAAATAACAATTGTTGACAACTTATTGCAAATATGGGCAAAAAGCAACCATGTACCTGAAAAACCCATTGGTAAAACTGATTACGTAATATGATTATGGATGTTAACAATTATCTTGAATCTATAATTTTTTTCAAATATTGAACATCATCTCAAATTTTCAGGGTAATTTGCAAAATTTTTCATTTTTCTCAAGTTAATACGTTTCTCTTTCCATTAGACTTTGTCTCCATCCAAAATAAGATAAATTTAAAATTTCTGATCCATATTTTTTTTCTATAAAATTTCCGCAAAAATCGACAAAAAAAGTTCTCCCCATAAAAAATGTAATTGTTTATTTTAACTGATTTTATGATCATTATGTTAATACAGTCAAAACCTCTATACTACGAATTCCGGAAAAACGAAATTTTTTTTAATACGATCTGTAAATTTTGAATACGAGTTTTGCTGCAATTTGCATATACTCGTATTCATTATTATTGTCTTTGCAAAATGGTGATTTTTCCTCTTTTGAGTTTACGACATCCTAGGCGTGTGCAATATGAGGACACAAAACATATTTTTTTTTAGTTTTTGTGATAAATCAAAGTATCCAATGAAATATACTACTTTATACCAACCATATTTTTAATCCGAATTCATTTAAACTGAAATTTAATAAAGTTGGGTCAAACCAATGGTTTGTATTATATCACTTTTCGCTTCAATAAGTGAAAATACTGCTTAAATAAGTGAAAATACTGTATTTAAAATACAGTCTATGTATATCTACCACACTATTAAAATTACTTTCATTCATAAACGAAACTTTTTCTAGGATTGCATATATTTAGGATGAACGATTTATGCAGTCCTTGAAATAAAGCAAAAGAGGGGTTAACATAATGCTCGATTTTAAGGGTTAATTGTGTGAGTTAAGAAAAATAATTATATTTTTTAATGTCACGGAATTTATCGTTAGCTTTTTGCGTTTATAGAAATTTGAAAAAACTTGCGGTTTCGGAAATATAAAGTGTCAAAATTTCAAATTTTACAAATTTCAAGGGGCGATAACTTGAGAGGGGGTGGAGATGAAAATTTTCTTCTGACGAAATGAACTATTTGTTAATGTCTAAAAGCCCCTAAAATTTCAGGCTTCTAAAGGCTGGGATCTAGAAGAAAAACGACATCAAAAATTTGAAAAAAGCGGACTATAGATAACGGTAAACTTGAACGGCCATTTTGCTTTTCTAAAGTTTAAGTATAGTATACCGCGCTAGAGGAAGCTAACCAGTGCCTCTTGGCGTTTGCAAAATTTCAAAAATGCTTATGGTTTCACTGCACTAAATGGTTGAAAAATTGCATTTTTAGGGTTTTGGGGGGGTATAACTTCTAGAAAGGGGAGATAGGTAAAAATTTTCTTCCACAAAAATAAGTTTCTAAAAAGATCTATGTGCATCTATGTGCATTTCAGCTTTCCATCTTCAAGGGTGTAGAAGTTTTGTAAACACGTTCAATTATGGACGGACGGACAGAGTGAAACTAAATTGGCTTTATTTTCCAAGTACATTTTTTAATAATCAAATTATTAACATTAAGAACCCTTAAAAGTTAAGACCTATCCAACATATAAATAAATTAAAATTAAGAGTTTAAAACAAAATTTATTATATAAATTGTAAGAGCAAATCATTTTGAGATTTTATTATTCACATCTGTATAAGATCATCTATCATATTCAGTTGCCAAATCTCTAGAATTGTCATTAAATTTAAAATTTCACACTTGTCGCTTTTGAAAATTCAATTTGTTTATGATTAATGTTTGGTTTGAATTGAAAAAATTTCAATATTAAAGTCTAAAATTTTTAATATTTGTTTTAATATTACGCAAGTACGTTTGTCGTATTAAAATTTTCTTAAAAAAAATTAAATTTATAAATAAATCTCGGGGATTATCAAAATTTTTACAAATAAATACAAAAATTCCATTTCAAATAATCAAAAATATCAGAAAGAAAATAAAAATAGAATAATTTTCTTGTATAATCAAAAATAAAATCGAAAATTATCAAATTGACGACGAAATCGAATTATTCCTAATCCTTGAATTTATTAAAAATAACACTATTTGTCGTATACATTATACATTGAAAATAAAAGAAAGAAAGATCATTTATTCATGTTAAAACAAAAATAAAATATCCTTCACAACTTAATCAACCTCATTATTAAAAGGATCCTCTGCTTTACACTACGTACAATGTGAAAAAATAGCAAAAAATTCTAGAAAAGTTTAATGCAAATCCTTCATGAAATTATTTTCAATAAAAATGATAATGGATCTTATACAAATTAACTTTAGATTGAACCAAATTACACAAGAAGGAGAAAAAAATATAGCATAGTAATATTTGATTTTGTCTACTATAGGAATTAAGCGAATTTATAAAAAACAATGGAATTATTAATTTTTAAAAATTTTGATTTCACGAAGCCAAGGACATGTCGCGTGTGGGAATTTAAACTAATTAAATAAAAAAATTGAGATTTTTGGGAAAAAATTGGAATTCATTGTTTCTAATAATTTACATCTATAATTTGAAATAATGAATTCGTTTTTCAGTAATGAAATTGATTAAATCAGTATTCAGGGGATAATTTTATTCCAACTGGTTTGCATATGATGGAAAATTCCATGTCACATTTTCATATTTTATTTTAATTATCTTATTGTTGGTTTACTACAAATCTTAGGGTAAAATTTGAATAAAAACATTAGACCTGTAACAAACTTTGGGAAATCAAAATAATCACTATAAAACACACTGATTTTAATTGAATTTCCAATCATTAGCACTTTTCCAAAAAAATTTTTGAAAAAAGTGCTTATTAGTTTCACTCTGTCAGTCCGTCCGTCCGTCCGCCCGTCCGTCCGTGGACACTTTTTTTGTTTACAAAACTTCTACACCCTTTAAGATAGAAAGCTGAAATTTCATACGTACATAGATCTTCACTAGAAACGTATTTCCGTAGAACAAAATTTTTACCTATCTCCCCCCCTCTAGAAGTTATACCCCCCCAAAACCCTAAAAATGGCCTTTTTTAAATATTTGTTGCAATGAAACCATAAGCATTTTTGAAATTTTGCAAACGCAGAAAGGCAGTGGCTTGCTCCCCCAGGCGCGATATACTATAGTTAAACTTTAGAAAAACAAAATGGCCGTTCAAATTTACCGTTATCTAAAGTCCTTTTTTTCCAAATTTGTGATGTCATTTTTCTTCTAGACCCCAGCCTGTAGAAGCTTGAAATTTTAGGAGCTTTTAGACATTAACAAATAGTTCATTTCGTTAGAAGAAAATTTTTTTCCCTCTCCACCCCCTCTCAAGTTATCACCTCTTGAAATTCGTAAAATTTGAATTTTTGACACCTTATATTTCCGAAACCGCAAACTTTTCCAAATTTTTATAAACGCAAAAAGCTAACGGTGAATTCCATGAAATTAAGAAAATATAATTATTTTTCTTAGCTCATACAATTAACCTTTAAAATCGAGCATTATGTTAACCCCTCTTTATATTAATTTTTGCTTTATTTCAAAGACTGCATGTATGCATCATCCTAAATATATGCAATCCTAGAAAGAGTTTTGTATATGAATGAAAATAATTTTAATAGTTTGATAGGTATACATAGACGTTATTTAAAAGCAGATTTTTCACTTGTTGAAGGGAAAAGTGCTACAATACAAACCATTGGTTTGACCCAACTTTATTTTTGATAGATTTCAAATTTTACACTTCAACTGATTCAAAATAGAAGTGAAGTCAATTCATTAATAATAATATGAAATTAATAAAATTGATTAAATAAAATAATTTTTTATCAAAACTTTCCTCTGTTAGCTTTAACTGAAATTTAGAAAATTTTTTAAACTTAGAAATATTATATCAGAGAAATAGAACAGATGGTGACGTCAAAAGGTAACTACATATATTCCGTTGCGCGCATGCATTACCAGTTTTTAGTACCAAATCACAAACTTATAGGTTCATATACTATGGCTTATGGTGTTGCTTTTTTTTTTTGCTCAATTTTAATATTTGGAAATAATTTTTGCTATTTTCTGGTTAACATTTTTTTCTTTAAAATTAACAATCATGAAATGTTACAAAAACTTCATAAAAAGAGTAATTTTACAGTTTATATTACATAAGTGGAGAGCTCCATCGTTTGTTTACCAAATAAATATGGTAACAATAACTTTAAAATCACGGCAGCGCTCTTAATTCGAAAATTTTCTGTTCACATTAATTAGTTACATATTTATTGTCTTTAGATTAAAAACGAAAATAGTAAATATGAATGAGCACCACAAAACAAATTCTTAAATTAAGCTTCTTGAACTAAATTTTACCATTTAATATTAAGAAGAGAAAAAACAAGACAAAATTATGCAGGTACTTAAAAAAAATTAGATATTTAACACATTTTGTCTTAATATCCTTATATAGTATTCATTTAACATAATAAATATTTTTTGAAATAAGAAAATCAGTTATCGATTTCTTATAATGAGAATAATGTGTGATAGTTGTAACAAATCTCATAATATTATTCGAATCGAATTCAAATTCTACACAAATATGAAGAGAAGAGAATAATAGTGAAACTTATTTGACAATCGTGATTTTCGTGAGATGAATTTTACTTCGTTTTTGTTTATTTGAGATTTTGTTCAATAAAAAAAACTACTCTTTGTTCTCACAAACTATTATCATTATAGAATATAAGACAAGATAGTGTGTGTGTGAATGTTTTGTATATCTTAAAACTATTATACATTAAACAATATTATGCAATTACTTTTTAATGGATATAAAAGCTAAAAATTCGAATTTATTTACACGATTAAGAAAAAATTTATTATTATTTTTGCATTCTAGATTATTGAAGATCATTGAAAATATTTGATAATCCTACATGTTTTTGGTTTTTAAATTACATATATTAATACAATTTAGGTTAATATTTTCAATAAGCCCTACTTATGCAATTCGGATAATAATCATTGCAAAATTCTCATTTATATTAAAATTTTTAGAAGATTTTCACAAAATTCGAAAAAATCTTGTAATGGGAAATTATATATACTACAATGATCATTTGCTATATAATATTACATACAAATTTATTGACATCTTGTAAATTAAGTGTTTAAACAATTAATTCACTTGAAATTATTGTAAGGGTCAATGTTTTCTTGTGAAGAAATTTATAATCAGCACAATTTGGAAAAAGAAATTCTAAAAAGTTGATCTAATAACAAAAATAAAATTTTTGAAATTATTGAAAATTAATTAAATACACAATTGGAGCAAAACTGTTTCCTTAATTTGAAAGCATTTTATTCTGCTTTAATAAGTAATGTAAATAATTCTCTTCTCAATATGTTGATTTGGCACTAATTTTTTATCATAATTTGCGAAGTTGATTTGAAGAGTTTACTATTTAAAAATTATAAAATTAAATTAAATTCAACAGCCTGGATTTCAAACAAATATTTCTAACGTTAACATAATCCTGATTAAAATTCCATTAAACTCTTACTCAATAAAATTAAATCACAAAGCAAATTATTACAAAATTAAAATAAAAATTTGCAAAAAATTAATTTTAATCAAAAGAATTTTTAATATGTTAACTAAAATTTTATTTTAGAATTTAAAATTAAAAAAGCTTAAAATTTCTAGTACCATCACAATAATATTCAACTCCTTAACTTAATCGTTTCGCAACCTGAACTGAAAATTGAATTTATTTTTTAAAACAAGAATTTCACTGCATAATTCTATGGTGTTCTACCAAACAGGAAAAAAATTTTTAAATTTATTCTTTGGTTTTTGTACATGATAGTAAAATAAAAACATGAAAAAACAACACAACCCTATCATCAAATCCGCCCACTCCTATTATATACCTTAAAATTATAAATTTACTGCTCTTGAATTTTATTAACCTGAGGAAAATCATAAATTGCTTGAATTTAAATTTTCTTTTAAGAAAAGCAAAAAACAAATACAAAATATACAACGAAAAGCTTGAAATCGAGCACACAAAAGAAAACCTTAACTCCCCTTTTTTTTGTCAAAAACAATTAGGAAAATAACAAAAAAAAAATAATAACAAAAAAGAAAACCGGTTGGTTTAAAAATTAAAAACTTTATCCTTTAAAGTATTTTTTTTTTCTTCTAATTTTTATTTTTTCTTTCTTCCGCTACTTTTCGTTTAACATAAAAAGGAGCTATTATGCTCCTTATTCTAAAAAGTAATACCACCAAAAATTTAATTGAGGATAAGAGAAAAAAAAAACATTTAAAAAAAAAATTTACCGTAACAACATGAATTTTTTTTTTTACTTTTTCTCTTTTCTTTTACTTTTCTTTACTTTATTCATCCTGTGTAAGTGCTCGAATTCTTTCAATAGACTTTTAAATTGTTTTTTACAAAGTCTTCAAGGACATCATGTACAAGTTTTTTTTTTTAACAACAAACCATTAACTACTAACCAACTCTTTCAATATTTTACCGAAAAAAAACGAAGATAAAAGAAAAATTTTCAATAGCGAGAAAAGGAAAAACTAATTTTTATTGTAGGTAATAGATTTTTCCGCAAAACTATAGGAAATTATTAGAAAATTTCAAAAGAATTTTGGATGAACCTTTAAAATTTGAGCTTATTGATCCAACACCAATATCTTATTTAATATTAAAATATCAAAAATTTAAAGTCTCCAAAGCCCGCAGTTTCTTTTAATTTAGTTCATTAAAATGTTGGGTTGTTAATGTCACTTAGGGCCTATATAAATGAATCCTCCATGGATTGATTAAAATAGGAACTTATAAATTAATTACAATACAAGTGTACACTTTAATGAATAAACAGTTTAATACCCTGTGTTACTACATAAGAAATAACCCCGAATTTCATATTTGCTTTAACCTTTTAATGGGGAATCTGAAAAGAAATATGTCATAACACTTAAAAGTCATAAAATTCAAAAATATTAAGAAGAGTTAATGAATTCAATGCAGATTATACTCAAAATCAAAACTATTTTAAAAATTTGAAAATTTAGTAATCTTATACCCCATGTTGTAAATAAAGGATAAATGGATGACTTTGAATATTAGACGTTTAAAATTATTTTTATATATTAAAATATAATTATAGTATTTATTACAAAATTTTTGTAATTGTTCATATGAAAATTGAACATTGGAATACAGCTTAATATTTGCAATAATGCCATCGACAATAGCATATCAAACATGTTGAATATAGTTTGATTGCAAATTATGTAAGGAACATGTTTAATTAAAATGCAATCATGTACTGCTGTACATTTTATTTGTCAAATGTAATTGTATGTACACGTACTATAAACAAAGAAAATTATAATTTAATTCTTGTTGATTATTAAGTTTTGGAATTCATTAAATGAACCTTAACTAAACCGAAAATTTATAATACCATCCCAAAATTTAAAAAAAAAAAAATGAACGAACGTTAAACACAATTTATTTTGATAATTTTATTTTATAGCCCTATTAAAAGCGATATTTTCGTTTTTAAATGCCAATCCTAAAACATTTTCTCAATAATTGGAAAAGTACAAGAACACCAAAAGTTATTTTTTTTTTTAGAAAATCTTTAAAATTTCTTTAGATCGAATCTTTACCATAATGATGATAATGATGATGATGACGACGATGATGATGTTTTTTAAAGTTTTTCTTTTCCTTTATGTTTTGATTTTATGTTAAATGGTTAGTTAGACCGTATTATGAGTTTTAAGTAATATTATGGGTAATAGCGGACGAAAATAGTATAGACAATCAAGTGGTTGTAGATAATAAACACATAGATAAATGAGTTTTCTTTTTTTAAGAAAAATTTTCCAAATGAAAAATATTCTTATAGAAAATAAACAAAAAGTAGTAAGAATAAAATGACCTCAAGGAAAATTAAACCCAAAACATTTTTCTGGTTCAAATACACGAAAACAAAAAGAAAATTAAGAAATAAAAAAAAAATTTTTTTGTGTTTTCCGCCATTTTTCCAAAAGGATTAATTTTTGCTCTATTTTCTTTTTTATTTAAAAATGACTTTAAAAATTTCACTTAGTTGAGTATTATTTGAATAAGAGCATTGGACTAAAGGTCTCATTAATTATTCGGGTGTTTTAACTCACAGAACAAAAAAAAATTGTCAGTGAATATAAAGTATTTGTATCACAAATTTTTCAAATGATAGATGTCTTTTCAGAATTCTTTTCGATTAGTCTATAGAATTAGAAAGCTGCCACATACTCTTTACATGTCCAACTAAGTCTAAGCTTTCCAATTTTTTAAACAAATTATGTGAAACATTAAAAAATCCAATTAAAAAGGTAAGAAATTGTGAAATTGTGATATGTGTAATTTAGAAAATAAGAATTTTAACTAAATATTCTCGATCTAAGATACTAGTAAGAAGAATTGATCAAGATATTCTAGGTACTAGGTTCTAGGCTAAAGAAATGAAATAATTCTTTAAAAATAAATGAGATTCTTGAGAGAAATACCGAAAATATTTATAATTAATAAAATCGGAGCTACAACAAAATTGTACCACTGCATAATTCAGCAATCAGCACTCAATTATGAAATACGAGAATAAACTCAATGGCGAAATACGAGTGAAACCTCGCATTGCTACCATTCCGATTTTAGAGAAAATAAAAAACAGAAGTATAAACATTCTAGAACAGATCTTCTTTGGAGGAAGCTCTCAAACCTTATGGAATTATTTTTTTATCAAAAATATTAATTTATTATTTTTCATTTTCAATACTATCACTGAAAAAAATTTGTTACAAATTTTAATTTATAGTTCTCAATTATTCTATATGCCGGTAATCCATAAAAATCCTTATTCTTTTCTTTTATATGGAATCCAAATCTCTTTCTAATAAATTAAGTTTATAAAATACAAAAAATTTCCAATTATACGAATCTTATTTATGCAACCCGACACAGTCTAAGACAATTTACATAATTAAATATTCTAAAACTTTTTCTATATTTAACCAATTCGTTACAATTTTAAAACAATCGGTAAATAGTTGTTTTACAATCAAAAGTATAATAATGTAATTTAAAAAAAAAAAAACTAAATGGAACACAAAAAAAAAGGATTCCTTAACAATATACCCATCTTATTTTAATTTTCTTCTCTACTTTATAAAAAGGTTCTTTATACTTCGATCCTTTTGTATACATAAACTTAATGAAAAAGAAAAAAAATAAAAGAAGTGAAATGTTTAATTACAAGGTTTTATCAAAGTAAATTGTAACCGATTCTATTTATTATGTGAAACTATATTTAGTACTAGTACATAGGTTTATATGAATGTATGTGTTAGTGTAATAATAGAACAAGTTCTTTACTTAAATCTTATACCAATCACTTTTGCATTCAGCAATTCTTTTTTTCCTTTATACGAAAATCTAAAACGAGGTTATTTTAAATTTACATTGAAGAAAATTATAAAAGGATAACAAATATAGTGAAAAAGAATTATAAGGATATTATCATTACTTTTGGTATGCCTTTGTATCAGACTGAAAATAAATACTAATTTAAATTAAAGTTTCAATTTAAATAATATAATAAAATAAAATGTCTGATTGTAAGGGACAAGGAAAGAAAAACAAAAAATGTGAACTAAAAAGGAACTCTCAATATTCCATTGTAATTGTTAGTAACAATTTACTTTTGATATTAAATTAAATCGATTTCGAAGAAATCAACAATTTTATTGTTTTCATAAAATAAGAACTAAATTAAAAGTAATTTTGCATTGAGAATAGTTAAAAGGACTATTTCAAGAATATTTCTACCTTCTATTGTATAAGACCATTAATTGAGTTTCAAAATATTGAAATTAATTTAATGCGTAAGAATGATTTGGAACACAATTAAAAGAATAAGAAACTTGCTATTATAATATGCAGTTCACCCAACTATAATGCATGAGCAATAAAATTTATTCTTCAAACAATTCCTCACATTTTTTTGTACCTTCCTGTATTAGCAAAGTAACCCCATCTCATTAATTTCTTACGAAAAGAGTTTGAATTTTAACAATTTTGTTCTTGGAGAAAAACAAAATTTAGGTAATTTAATGAAATGATAGCTTAAATTGAATTTGAGTCCCTATTACCACAGTTAATTTTAAGACTAAATTCTGTTCTTTTAATTAAAATCAAAATGAAATCTATTAACATAGGAATTCATAGTACCAAAGTACAATTAATTAATAACAACCTGTTAGATATTTATTTAATTTTTTGAAAATTTCTTAAGTACATAAACAAAAGAAATTTATTTCTTCGTACAATAGCAAAACAAATAGATAGCGTACCCAAAAGAAGGATTCGGCCGAAAAATTTTTAATTAAAAACCCGTAATGTAGTGCTTTTTAGACCAATACTATAATAACTATGGGATCTTACAATGTAATTCAATTTTCTTAAAACAATTATCGTATTTGGCAAAATGGTAATGTAGCACTAATCAATTTGTATCGTACTTGCCTTCCTATTACTGCAAATACGAAAATCGAGTTGCATTGTAAGGCCCCTGAATTACGGAGCTATGAAAAAATTGAAGGCAAATTTTTTTCCGTATTGTTTTTTATAGTAATCGTCATGATTTATTTTTTGTTAATTATGAAATATACTACTCATATTATTATTTCTTTGATTTAAGTTTAAGATTATAACTACATAACGCAAGAAGTTAAAAAATTACAAAATCAAAAATATAGTGCTAGAAATTAAAGGGTTACGGATTCGAAATTAACCACAGTTGTCTTGCCAAATGGCGACAAGAAAATTGTATTGAAACAAGTAGTTGAAGTTACGGATACAAAGTATCAAAGGCAAAAAGTCGGAGTTGAAATTTCGAATTTCAATATTTCATAAATTATATATCAAAATTTAGATTCAAATTGAAAGAGCGGAATATGAAAGGGACAAAATTTCCAAAATTAAATCTGTGATAGCTTTTCATGAAATTCAAAGTTACTACATTCTTTAATATCCCATAGTAATCTACAATATTTTACCTTTTTACCTAATATGTAGAAATTAGACTATGAAGAATTTTGAAAAAAAAATAACAAAAAATTGAAGTTATTTGAGATAATTAAAGTTTTTGGAAAAACTTTCGGTTTTCTATAACACACAATTTCATGTTTAAGCAGCTATTATTCCAAAACGGCAAGTCTGATATCATTTTATTGATATCGGTTACGTAAATAAATGTATTAAATGAAAAAAATGTTGCGAACAACACATTCCTTTATCCAAAGCTGTTATAAATATTTGTCAGATAGAATTTTTAAATCAGATTTTCTTTAAACCTTAAAAGCAATTAGTAAATATAGGAATAACTGCCAGAGACTTATGTGTACTTAAAATTTTAAAAATTTTACGGAAATGTTTTTTTTCTCCACGGGGACCGAGGTCCCCACTCACATCGACCCATAGGATCTTTTGTGATTCCTATCTCCCTACATTAGCTATATTCCTAGGCCCCTAACAAACCGCAGTATGGCAGCCACCCCCCCCCCCCCCCTCCCGAAGCACCTCAGCCGCAGGCGAGCAACCGCCTCGCACTCACACAGCAAGTGCTCCATGGTTTCTTCCTCCTCCAGGCATAAACGGCAGACCTCATTCGCCACCCTGCCCATCCTTTTCAGTCCAGGTGGGCCCTCGTGAGGCAGTGTCCAGTGAGAAGGAAATGTTGTGCGTATTATTAAAAAATTATTTGCGAATTTTACAATATTTCAAAACTATTAATTTAATGAAGAAATTATAACTAGATAATTTATATAGCTTCTCATGATGTACTTAATTTTCAAGAAGATGGAAGCTATAAATGCAATGGCAGCTTTATGCAATGTACATAATATAACAGCACAATTATAAAATATTCTGAATATATTTTGAGTTTTCTATTTTTTTTGGTGCAAATTTTAGCAATATATCATAAGTTGGACAGTATATCATAAATTTACCAGTTTATTCTCTATAAAAATATCCTTATAATATTATTTTAACTTAACAGCACTTTATTTATACAAAAACTTTAGTGAATTTTCATTTTTTAATACAAACTATCTCAAACTAGCAACAACTGTTATATTACAGTTTTTTAACTAAATCAATTCCAGTTTTCTAATAATACAAAAATTATTCTATAAATAAAACAAATTTAAGGTAAAAATAAGTTGTCAATAACTGGCAACTTTTTTAGTTTAATAAACCTTTCAATTTAGAAAATAAAAAAGGAAACATACAAGAAAAAAACAATTTTTTCTTTATATAAGATCATTAATCAATCATCACGAAGTTAACAAATTGTTTGGAAACAATTTTGAATTGCATTTCATTGTTAACGGTGAAAATCAAAATACAATTTGTACTTTTTTTTGACAATTGAAACTTAAATATTATGATTTGCCATGTCTACTCTAAGCTATCACATTCTTATATTGTTAATATCATTTAAAAATTTGTAACATGAAATTGAATTGAACATGTTTGAAGCGAATTAATAATGTTTGAAAAGTTTTCATTTTCTTATTATTCAAATTATTATTTTATTAGTTAGTGCATTGAGTAAAAAATAAATGTTCATAACAGGCATGGCTCAAGCCAATATAGAATTTTTATTTTTGCGATTGCTATACTTGAATATAGAACTATTGCGCGCACTTCAAACCAACTAGACTATTGCGTCAATTAAAATTGAATGCGTTATATGAAAATTGCAATCAGTTTATAAAAAAATTGCAATCTGTGGAATTGTTTAATTTCATGTGACCATATAGCTGCATGTGTGCGCGCTTGAATATACATAACGGAATTACAGTCAAACAGCTGCGAAACTAAAAATTGCATGTCTATTTGAGCTCTTTTATCAGAAACCAGTAAAATATTAGACCAAATCTATGATTTACTCGAAGATAGCATCTGATAAGCACTTTCACATTTAATTTACTTGGCATCCTTGTGTCAAACTTTTAAATGCAAATTTTGCAATATTTGGATTCTATAAACTGACAACATGAAATTAAGAAAAAATCAGCATTTGCTGTAAAATTTTTAAAATATTAAATTTGCGTAATGCTATTTTAAAAAATTTGACAGAATTTGATATGGCGATAATCGGATAATTTTCTATTTTTCTAACCGATTTAATCTAATGTCGTGTTAAATTTCAAATTACAAATCAGATCTTCATTACATTTAGATCTAATATGGCACCTTGCTAATAAATATAAAATAATTTCAAATTCTTGCTTTTGAATTTGAGATTGGTTTTTAACCATATACATATATGTATGTTTAACAAAATTTCAAAGCAGACAAGTTCTATTTAAAACTTGTTCGATATGCAAGTTTGAAGCGGTATAAACTTGTAAGATGTCTTATTTAACCATACAAAAAATGTGAATTTATTTTAATATTTCACAAAAATTTAATTTTTCTCCTGAAATTCAATAATACCTGATTTTTCTCCTGCATTTTAATACCTTATCCTGGTCATAATTATTTCATACAAATTCACATATCATACTTTTTATTGTTTAAACAACATTTAAAACCAACTTCAAATAACATTTATAATACATTATAAAAAAAAGAAATACACTTGCAAATTTTGAAAAATTTTTCTTAGATTTTATCATTAAAAATTAAAATTTTGTACAAAAAAAACACACATTTTTTTTTTTGATTGAATAATTTTCTATTACCTTCAACCTCACCTATAAATCTTAATGTACTTATGTGTATATAAAAAGATAGAAAAGACAAATTTTATTGAATAAAATTGATTTTCTATTTAAAATAAAAAATTGGGTTAAATTTGGTATATAAATCATACATGTCTAGCTATAGCAAGTGAAAAATTCCAATCTTTGATTTGATTTCTATTTTATAATAGAAGAACAATTTTCATTTCCCTTCTATATATTTCACCCTCACTATAGAATAATCCTTCATTCTTATATATATTATTTAAGGACATTTATTTTTCTTCTCTTATTCCTTATATATTATACATTTCAATAGAAAATTTTTGCATTTAACATGTTGCAATTTATCACAATATTTCTGATAAGCTTTAAACTTTGTCAGACATCTATAAGTCTTCTAGACAATATTATGCTATTTGTATACAAGTAAAAAAAAAATTCTACTTTTTTTGTCTTATATAACTTAAGATTCGATTCTTTATGGAAATATATAACGAAAAGAAAAATTATAGAATTTTTGAGTTTACAAGAGATATTTTAAAAATTTTGGTTATTATTCTACTAAAATGTTTGACAATGAGTAATAAAATTGAAAAGTTTATTTGTCAGACCAAGAGCTAAATATTATAAATTGATGTCCTTTCCAATATAACAATTGTTTTTGTAAAAATTTGTTGTTACCCTGGCAATTCCAACAAATTCTAGACTAAATCGACTAATAGCTCAATACTGTTTTGAATTTTAATTTAATTCTATAGGTAATTTTACAAAAAATTTCTTAAATCAAACACTCTGAACAGGTTTTTTTATATTATTTTAATTCAAAAAGATTTTATTACAAATTTCGATTTTATATTTTTCTAAATTTCAATTTACCAGAAACCTTAGACAGCATTTACTTAGATATATCAAGCATTGTCCATATATTATTTTTTAATTTGATGAAAATTGGATTGAAATTTAGTTTGATGGAAAAAATATTAGGCCATCGAATTCTCAATAATTTCTGACTTAGAATTCAAGGATATTCTAAGTCAGATTTTAATGAGAAGATTTCAAGAATTCTCATAAGATTCCAAGGCACTACAGCAGCTAACGAACAAATTTTAGAATATTTTAATAAAATTTCCATCAAATCCATTTGTGTAAAATATTAGATCAGCTGTCCTATTAAACATTAATTTAAATAACTTTTTGTTTCCCTTTTCCACTCCTAGGAGGAGTATAGGGCCAGTGCATGACATCATAGACTATGTCATGCCCCAGTTTCATTGCGTCATAGATTTTTAACTAAGTAGGTGACTAGCCTACCGTAAATTAATTCAGCGACTATACTTCACAGGATCATTTGTGTAGTAAGTCTTCATCACTTTCCGATTAAAATTTGAATATGGTTGTTTTTTATTCTGGAAAACTTTTGAATTCGACCCTTTTTAAAATGATAAATGTACTGACGAAAATAAAAATTATTCAGTATTGTTTTTGTTCCAAATCATCCCTTTTTTATTTCGGTGATTCGTCAGTTATAAAGACTTAGAGGTTTTAAGAATTGAAATGGTATCATTTTTATCTTTGATTTTTTGCGTTCTTTTTTTTTGCTTTTTGTTTTTCAAAGATAAATTTATCTTTTTATGCTAAGGTTTTTTTTTTGTTCCTCATGTATTCTAGTATTCAAATAATCCCGTATAAAATGTAATAAGAAAGATTTAGAAAAATTCTTCATTCATTTTTGAATTTTTCATGCACTGAATTCAATTTTTTTTTATTTTTGGTTTTTTTATATACTTTTTTATGGGTCCAGGTGAAAAAATAATACATTCATCTTTGTTTTAAAACAAAAAAAAAAGGCAGTAGAATATAAAAAAATTTCGAAAAATTCTAAGAGAAAATGAAAGGAAAATCAAAATCGAAATTCGTAATACTAATTGCCTTTTCAATAAAAAAATGCACGAGATTTTTCCCATAACACGTTTTTTCCTTCAGCAGTACGTTTTCGTTTTTAGAATCGAGCTTATACACAATATGGTTATCTAGCACTGTTCAATTCATACACACTGATCAAAAATTTTTTCACCACTAAACGAACACCATATTTTCACCATAAAATTAATAAAATTTTGTTTACTTTACAAATACCAAAATTATACTTAAACCCAAAGTTTTAATTGCCCTTTTAATTAGTTGGAAATTACATATATAAGTGTGGCTTTATAATTGATCACTTGTTTCAAACCTACAAAATTTTCCGAAAACAAAAATGTTGCTAAACAAAAATTCGCTAAAGGGTTTTCGTTACATGCAGAGGCCATTGCAGCAATAGATACTACTACATTAGGTTAAATATCCTATTTTAAATTTATCTGAAAATTTTACAAAATCCTGTTATGCAATTATTGTCATACTGAAAGCCCTTTCATAAATATCAATTTCAATTACGCCTCATGTCAAATTAAGCTCCAAAAATACAAATCATACACATAACATCTTCAATAATAACAGTCATTCATTAGAAAGACGACACAAGAAAATTGAATTTAATGAATCGGTAAAATTTTTCAAGACACCACTAGATACTTGAACAATACGCATAAATGAAATTTCAATTTTCATATGCAAATTGGTAGTCAATTAAAATTTAAATGTTTTCAAATGGAAAACTGTAATTATAATTCGAATTGAAATATCGACACACTAGAATGATAATTGACGGACCAAAACCGTCTAAAGCAAAGAATTTTTAAAATTTGAATTGTTTGCGTATAAAAGAAAGATAAGCATACAAAATTTCTTTTACATTCATGAATGTTAAAGTTAAGATCGCAAAAACAAAAACGAAAATTTTTCTTTTCATAAAAAAAAAGAAAATGTATTCAAATTCGAAAATTTAAGGACTATAAAAAGTAAAAAAAAAAAAGTAAAAGAAGCGATACATATAGCTTGGTATCCAATTCAGTTCTTTTCTTTCGCGTAAAACCATAAATCAATGCCAGGGCTATGCAAATTGAATGAAATGTGAAAAGTACTTTATCAATCTAAACGACTTTCTTTCCCTTCCCCTTTTGTTTCCGTTGATTATCACTCTATCTAAAAAGTATATAAAAATAAATGGACCAGATCAACGAAAATCATTTTATGTTTTAATATTAAATTTTATTGAGTGAGTACAACTTATATTATTTATGCAAGTCTATTTTCCAGTATATTATATAAAAGGTTGCAATAAACTGTTTTCAGTTATTTTCTCCACTTACATTATTTTATGGTATTTTTCGAAAACCCATACCTAACTTCATTCAATTTCAACAAACAAAATTCATTATACCAAATAAACGTTAGTTTAATGCAGTTCACACTAATACCACAGGTTTCTTTAGAAATCTCTTTAAGTTCAATAATAATGCTCATACTAGAATTTTTGAAAAATCTTGTAGAGCCAGATATAAATAAGTTAGAAGCAGTGTTGCGATATTGAATGATTTTCCCCAAACTATGGAAATTTATATAAAAGAAAAATCTAAAAAGGGGGAAAAGAAAATTCAATGAAATATGTATTGGAATTTTTCCCCAATCGCACAATACATTCACCGTCATATCACCGACCAAACATCAAAATGTTTTAGTATTTAATTAACGCATTACGTAATATTGGTAAATAATTTCTTCTACAATTTCTTCTACAATTTCTTCTACAATTGCAAGAATAAGCATTTAGTATAAAAATTATTTCCACTGTTAATCTTATTTAATCATTTGTATTATGATACATTGTTGTATGTTCCCATTGATGCTATAGGATTTGGTTGTGTGTTTTTGACATTTAGTGAATATGGGAATTCTTAAATTGTCTGGTGGAAAAATGGACATTATACGACATATTTTGCGGGAAATTGAAGAATCTGATTTTCACAATACTAGTCAGAAGACAATAAATTGGAAAATTTTGGCATTAATTTGTTGAAAAATATCTTTTCATTATGTATAACAGATTACCAGTCTACTGCCAGTTCCTTTAATCAAAATAATTAAAGGAGTAGCTTTCAAAATCAAACGGATCAGAATTGACATCATGAGAGCAGAGCACTACTGCTTTTCCCAAGAAATAAGAATATTGTTTTCAGCACTTCTTCTTTCTTCCCCTTCCCAAGAAATTCGTGAGGTTTTTTCTGAAAACTAAAAAAAAAATGTCATAAAATTTTTTTGAATATTTGGTCAATCTAAACACAATTTGATCCTTTTTTTGTATACTCTTAGAAAATGCAAAAATTTTTTGTTCCCGATAATCATTTGGTAAACATTTTTTTTTCTTCTTATATTTTTTTCTATTCTTTTATTATTTTATCTAAAAAACTTTTGTATGTATGTATTTTATACGAAAAGGAAGATCTTAGAAGGAAAAAATTTTTTTTTAAATTTTGTTATTGTATTTTTTTACATGTTTCTTTTTGTTTGAAATTTTCCCCAGATTTTGGTTATATCTAAAAATTCTTGAATATCAGAAGAATTGATAGAATTCTTTCTATTCTTCTTTCTCTTTCTCTCTTAGTATCCTTAACACATTCAAACAATGCACACATTTTCGTACCATTTTTGTTTTACTCTTTTGTTTTTCACATATTCAAAGATTTTCTACAAATATTGCTGCTATAAAATTTGCTATATTTACTAGAATCTTATACGCAATAATGATAAGAAAAAACAGTAAAAAAAGCTAAAAAGAGTTTAAAAAATAACAAAAACAAAAGAAAAAAAAATAAACTAGTAAATGTTCGATTCTTTAACGGAAACGTGAAAGAATTTCATGAAATCAATTCAAGATCTAATTTAACACTCGGTTGTCAATCTTATTGGGAATTTATTTTTCAATTATTTTGTTGAAAAGCTTACAATTTAAGAAACGTTATAACGATTTTTCATTGGTATTTTTCTTATTACTGTTTTACTACCATTTTATTTTTTTTTTCCTTTAATTTTTTTTTTGTTCCATTTAGCTCTATTTTTATTTTTTGTGAATTAAATATAAAAAAAACACACATAATTGTACATTGTATTGAAATATATATACGTGTAGTATTGACATTATATATATATATATATTTATTATACATATATGTATGTGTACATGTGTGCACATTTCAACACAAGGATTAAAATTTATGTTGCATGTTCTTATAGTAAAAAAAGAAATCCTTTTTTTTTGTATTTCTTTATTTTGCGACATTGATTTAATTGGCATTAAACAAGAAATTTAAGAATTTTAAGTAAAAATTAGAAAAAGGAATAAAAAATTCTTTTAATGTTGGTTCAAAATTGAATGGCGTACGAATTTTTGCAATAAAACTGTTTTCATACTTTAAAATTGAAAAAAAAAATTTATAACATCATAGAAAAAAACATAAGAATTCAACAGGTTTTAAATGATTTTTATTTTTTATAAAAATTTGATTTTAGATTTGCAATAAAACTGCATTATGGAAAATTTAATTTTCCATAAGATCGGAATTAAAATTTTCATTAAATATTTCGTAATTTTCATAGCAAAATGCCATCTTTAGTAATATTTTTTGGTACTACCATTTTATTAATTATTAAAACTCTAAATTATATGGAAATAAATCTCCAAATTTCATTGATGAAATAATTTAATTACAACGAATCATGTTGCTAATAGAAAAGATTCAATTAAAATAAGAATGTAAACTTTCATCATGTGAAATCAATTAATGCCTATTATACCAATAATATTAAAATCGAATTTTATACTCATGTCTCGTTCAATATTTATAATGTGAAGAACTATGCGAATTTCGAGAATTTCAAAATTATGGTGTAGGATAGGTAATAATTTTTTGGGACAATTGTTTCAATTTTGATATACACATCTGCATACACATACTATTTATAGTGTCCGAAATCCTTGTGGTTAATCTTGGTTACAATCTCTTAATAATATGAAGTGAAGAGGTTCAAAATAGCTATATAAATAAAACATTTTAAAGTGGTTTCAATAAAATATAATAAGTGCAAAATTGAGTCAAACAAATAGTTTGTAAGGTAGCAATTTTCCCTTGAGCAACATTGAAAGTACTATTTTTAAAAACAGTCTACTACATTACCCAAACACATATTTAAAAAAAAAATGCATACATTTAGGGTGAGGGAAACAAAAGAATGAAACAAGTGTTCGAATTTAAAGGTTAGTTGCACATGAGATAGATAATTATATTTTTTGAGGAAATGACATTTACCGTCAGCTTTTTCTTTTTATAAAAATTTGGAAATGCCTGCTTTCAATTCAATTTCTACGAATTTTGGAAGAAGGTAACATGGAAGGAATTACAACAGAAGGAACAAAATTTTCCTTTAACGAAGCAGACCATTTAGATAACGGTTAATTTCAATGACTTGTTATTGTAATGGCTATTCCCTTTCTCGTAGAAGAAATACGTAACTGTTTTTCTGCGTTTACAGAATTTAAATTATGTTTATTTTTAGTAGTTTTAGGGGTTATAACATTTAGAGAGGAGCTAGGTTAAAATTTTTTTTTAGCGAAATTAGTTTCTGTTACAGAAATTACAAGTATTACATACAATACTTGTAATTTCAATTTTTTATCTTAGAGGGTGTAGAAGCTTTATAAATAGACACACAAACGACCCGAAAGACAAAATTACACTTTTTCAAATTTTTCAAAAATTAATAATATTAATGAATAATCAATATTTCTTTCTAAAAAATTATCAGGACGTAATTTTAACAACCAAAATTTCGTGCTTCGATTTCAATAGAATTCAATATACAAAATTAGAATCTTTGAAAAAAAAAGGATTGAATTCAATTAACATAGAGGCATTCACTTTAATTACCACCTTATATTTGTGTTCTATGGTTTCTCATTTTTGCTTTCACCATTTTTCAACACAGTTTTCAATGGTATGTTAAAAAAATTAGAGTTTTATCTTTTTAATGTAAATCGGTATATATTCAACCACAATGAACATTTAACATATTCTTATTTTATACACTTTAAAAAATTTTATGAGAATTTCAATGAAAATAATGTTAGCAGAGATTTTGACAATAAAAAACATAGTAAAAAGTCAGGTATTATAATTTTACTCCATGTTTATGTAAATCCACATTTCACTCTACTTACGCAATAGTACCAAACTACGCATATTACGTATATATACCTTAAATTTCTAGTTGGATTTGGTAATTGAATATATTTAATTATTTGACAAAATTTCATTCTATATTGTACACTAACTATGGATTCTTGGTTGGTTGACGTGGCAGATGTGGAGGTCCACCGTATCTCAATTAGCACAAAACAATAGCGCCGTTGTCTTACCACTACCCCATGATCACCAGGCCATCCCAGAGCGTACGATTACAGGTGGCCTATCTAAACCACCGGGTTTCCTTGAGGAATCTAAATAAGTCCCCGTTTCTAATCCACGTCATCAGTCTGGCCCCGTCAAGAGCCGGACACTTCGCAAGTCATAGTGAAAAATGGTCTCCTTCTTGTCCATTTTCCGATAGTTGCGATATGTTGTATTGGCTAACTATAATAAATATTATACAAACACCGTGCGTAACAATTAAAATACACAAAATGTATGTAAAATTAACTATAAAATTATGTATTTGTACCCACGAAGTTTTAATCATAAAATTCACGTAGCGTTTCCTAATAATCATATTTTAAATACTGTTTGAACAAATTTTCAACTTATTACATAAATTTTTTTACTGTGTAGACACTACAAATATATTATTTACAACTTCGTATAATGAAGTCATACCATTCTCCGAAACTTTTTTTTAATTAAGAATCCTTTACGCTTGAAATTTTTATTTTGGAATTCCCTTGTTTCCTTTTATTTTCGTGTAAAATTCTTTAGATTTAAATATGAATTTTTATTTCAAATTTCGAATAAAACTTTTTTACCAAATATTTATTTTATTTTTTCTTTCATTCATAATGAATACATTGCAAATATTTTATATTGGTTTATATACGTGTATATGTACATATGCATATAAGATGTAGGTAAACTCCGAAAAGAAAAGAGAAAAAAAAAATTAAAAAGTCAAACTATATAAACCAAACCAAAACGGATTTTTGATTTTTCCACTTATTTTTTTTACATCAGTAATCCTTGAAATTTTGCCAAATATCAATTTATTTTTCATAAGTCGCGAACTTTACATAAATTTTACAAAATGCAGTTTTAACTTCTTTTATAGCATTACCAACTTTTTTTTTTACTATTATTATTATTATTTTTCATCTTTGGTTCATTTTGATATTCACTAGTGAAAATTTTATTTTGATTCTTTTTAACTCTACATAATAGTTCAAAGTTTTTAGTATAATATCCTGCGTTACTTTTGGTATCTATAAAAATATTTTTTTAATGGTATACATACATATACATAAATAATCCTGATTTGTGATATTAAGGTTGCCAAAGCAATTAAATTAAGAAAAGGAAACTGTTTTAAAAGAAATTTAAGTAATTATTGAATGAAAAATATGAAAAATCCTACTTATAATTTTAACGAGATCGAGACTGCGTTTCGGAAAGTGATCACTTATCCACATTATTCGCCAATTTACATAACCCACTGTAATGCAAATTGTCTAATATAGTGAAGTGCTACAGAAGATTATGAAAATGTGTTTTAAACACTTCTTTACAATTTTAGGGACGCTAGTAAGCTTTTATTTAACAAATCTAGAAAAATGCATATTTAGATTTTAGTTTCCTTCGAAAACTCGATATGCAAAATTTGCAATGCGTTCGGTAAAAAATAATTTTCTTTTCGGCAAATTCTATAATAGGACTATTATTGTCCTATTGATCTGATTATGTTTACAGACGCTGGTTGAGCTAAGTAAGAAAAATAAAGTCTTGCTATTTTAGGTTACTTACATGTGAGTATATTCTTCAAAGATAAAATATATCCGCTTGTTAAGATTGGGGTAGGAGCAAAGTTCTTTGGACCGGGGCCTTTCTGTCGATTATCAAGATGCTATATTGAAAAGCCCTTTGGAACAAGGCGAAAGGGACTAAAACTAAGTTAAAAAAGGGACAAAGGGAAGCTCGTGCTTCAACAGAAAGCGTGTCAAAATGTGGACTGAATGCAGCGTTCTTATGGAAATTTTGCCACGAGACGAAGCAAACGTCACAGCTTAAGTACACTTAAGAACAATTTCTCGTCACAGCAATGATCGGATTAATAAACTAACCCTCACTTCTATTTCCTTTTTTTTTTCATTAATTTCGCAATCTGGAAGTCCTATCGTTAATTTTTTCAAAAACCAAATATTCCCTGAATTCCTTGAGATACAAAATAAAAAAAAAATTTTTTTTTCATATCCTTCATTTGCATTAAAATGATTTCTTGCATTTATTAACTTTTTTTTTGGTTGTATGTCAATATTGCTGCTCTTTGAACCATGCAATAGTTTCTCTTTGCATCGATAAGCAAATAAACTATTAAAATTTGTAAAAAATGTAAAAACCAAATAGCAAAAAAATATCAAAATTTGCAGTTTGTAGATCAAAATGCAATTGCATCCAGAATATACGCAGGAAAACGGAAAAATAAAATCAACCTAAATTTAAACAAAAAAGGAATATGCTATTAGTAAATTAGAAAATTATAAATAAAAAAAGAATTTCGTAAATTTTGAAAATTGGAAAATTTTCTACCGGGTTTTCACATCTTTTATTTTTAATGTTGTATCTGCAATATATTGTAGAGGTACACCTTAACAAACTGCAAAAAAAAATACTCATTTCAATTCTTTAAAAATTTTATTAAATTTAAAAATTGCAATTAACTCTAGCTTGTTCTTTTCACTAAATATAGGTTATGCTCTAAATTTTGAAAAAAAAAATTTGCTTTAAATATCAGTTTGAATATGACGATTCACTGATGGCTGTTCTGCTACACATTTTGAAGTCATGCAAACGAGCAAGATACGCTTTATTTCAAAAAAATTTTTTGCTTTTTTAAAAATAGCCGAACTTATCGATAAACAGTTTACTCTTATTCACTTGCACATTATTTTTTTAAATAATTCTGTACTAAATACATTAGTAACACCAATTAAAAAGAATGTAGGCGCAGCTATATGTTAAATTTGATACAAATTATTTAGGGCCAATTTGAAGTTTCTTAATTTGAACGGAATTTCGTAAGAAAAAATCGATTTCAACTTTCAATTCTTGCCAGTAGTAGCCACTAGATTAGATTATCACTAAAAATCGAATTTTTTCATAACAATTTTTAAAAATCCTAAACAAACAGATAAAACATAATAATATATTAACTAGCTTTCTAATACACGTTCCTATATGAATTTCAGAAATTAATTGATTAACAAAAATTTAAAACCATTCAAGACAGTTGTACCGCATTTACTGACCGCATACAATAATTGAGGTAAATTATGTGGTGGTAAATAAACTATTTTTAGAGAGATGTCCGTCCGCCAGTCTGCGTGTGCACGCATGTATCTCAAGTTGGATTGAACCGATTTTGATGAAATTTTACATGTGAGTTTTTTTTGGCTATGACACGGATTGATCAACATTTAAGATATGCCATAGCTCGGGAACTGAACTTTAAAAAAGAAAAATAATCAACTTTAAATTTAATATTAAACTCGATGTGTTAAACCAATAAATTTGTAAATTATTTGGAAAATTCAGAAACCGAAACGGTGCCGATTTTACATTTTTAGCCATATCTACGAAACTAATTAAAGGAATTAATTAAAATTTAATATTTCAATTTTGGTTGTTACCGAAACTAACTGGTGCTTTTCAGGGAATTCGGATAGCACAAAGCTAAACTCTACAAAGAGTCAAATTTACATTTTTCTAGGTATCTTAACTAAAAACCTACTAACATCTTTGAAATTGAACAAACTTTTGGCATTTTTGTCAAAAGGCATTTTCATAATCTTCTGTAACAGTTTCACTAAACTAAGCAATAAACATTGCGGTCGAGTACAGGATGATCACATCAGATTTTTTTATATTAAGGTTACATAAAAATATGTTGAGCTCTGATTACAGTCACATTGCACATTAAAATAGCCTTCACTCCATGAATAGCCAAGCCCCCCCTTTTTTTCTACAAGAAGTCTTTTAATTAAGTTTGGAAAATATTCGCCAGCTAATTTTAAAATTGGGCTAAATTTTGCAAATAATTTTTTCAACAAATTTTTTTACAATTAAAATAAATAATATGGAAATTTTATTTCAATAGAAAAACTAAAAACTTATTTAGACCTATAGTCTTATTTAATTAAAGTAAGTTTAAATTTTAGATTCAAAACTCGAAATTATTATTAGAATAAATAATTAATATTAGAAAAGATTAAAAAAATTTCCTACCGACCGATAGTTTAGTGGATGTAGGACCGACTCAATTGATTAAATTGTTAAAAATTCATAAAAATTTATTTGGTAACTTTAATATAGCTTTAAATTCAATAAGGAAACCATATTTAATATTAAAACAAAATTTACATTAATATAGAAATTTTGGTCCACAGAATCATAATTTAAAATGACTCTCACGAATGTACGATATGCTAAAATTTATATATGGAAAGCCTTGAATATTTTTACATAAAATTTGATTTTAAAAATTTTAAATTCAATTTGCATTATTCAAACCTTGCATATTTTATAGTGATTATTTAAACTCTTCATAGTTTTAATTTTAATTTTAGAAAAATTCCAACTTAATACTTATAACATCCTTTAAAAACAATAATATAATTAAATTGTTTTTATCACATTCTTGAACACCTTTCTATGCAAGCAATTATTATTAAAGCTAAAATTTTATTAAGAATAAAAGAAATTATTCATAATTTCATAAATTTTTTTTTTACAACTATACTTATGAATTTTTTTAAATATTTTTCTTGTTCCACTTTTTCCTACACACGACATAGATAAGTAATTTTAGATACACACTCATACATAATAAATGTACCATTTTACTTTTTCACATAAATAATTTTATTCTCATCTTTAAAATAAAAACAAAAAAAAGAAAATTATATTTTTAAATTCCTTCCCCAGTATTAAATTCATGATATTTTATGAGCTGTAACACCTGCAGTCTGCATCAATAATTTTCATATCATATCCTACTTGCATATATATATACATTATGCATGTATGGAAAAAATTATATTGCACTGCACATATCTTTCGTATTCATATCATATCTCGTATACCTATGTACATAAGGTGATGCTCACGTACAGATGCATACATAATAATAATATTGAACATTCAGATCCACTTATTCTAGTCAACTAACTTCAAAAATTTTTAAAAAAGAAAATGAACAAACAAAACATATAATATGTATACAGACATATTATTAATATATTATATAATATCGTATATTATGTAAATTTGCATATCTGGATGTATGTATATATAAATGTACAAGCAATACCGTATTTATTATATGAAATCCGTATTATTTGTAAATCAAAGAATATTATAAGTAAAATAGAAAATTTCTATATGTGTGTGTATATGAATGTATGTAAATGCATATTAGGTGTGTTCATCTATTTGAAATGCATTCATTTACTGATTTTTACCAAATATGTATATAAAAAATAAGATAAGAGATTTAAATAATGTGTTGCATTTCATTTTTTGTAAAACACAATTATGAATTACCGAATATCTACAATTATACATGAATGATTATATAAGAGGCTTCTCTTCCTTAAATCAAACATTCTCGTTTATATAAAACACTCTTTGTTAACTCTCTCACAAGTTTAACTAAAAGTTTATGTTTGTCTTCTTTTATCTTTCTCATAATACATGTATGACATGAATAATATAAAATATGTCATGATATACATGTATTTTTTCACGAAAGCTTAACATTCATAATAATTGTGAAAAGTAAATTAATGCACGAGTTTCATTGGTACATACGAAAATTTAATTTAACTTACCTACATGTAAGATTAGGCCATAAAACTTGTATGGAATTTTTCATTTTTAATAATCATTTTCGAATTGGTATAACCTAAAGAACACTCACAAAATAGGACAAAAGCGCAATGTTTCTTTAACTTTACTTCATTCAGGTGCAATTTTCATAACTTTTCATTTTATATTGTCTAACATGTCGAGAATATTCTTTTCTCTTTATACAAAAAATTTTCCATTCAACTGCAAGAGAAGCGTTAGGCTGTGTATTTCTCATACTTTGTTCTGACTTGATATTTTTATATTTCCTCTATGAACTTTTGTTGGCACTAGATAATCCATATCCCAAATCTTTATTACATTTAACACTTTACATAAGGACTGCCATAAGAACCCATTTTTAATAATTTCTTTCCTTTTTTCAGTTTTCAAATTTTCAAAAACAAGACGACTAGCAGCAATAAATTTTTTATAAAATATAAAATACAAAAATATAAAATATTTAAAGTGATCAAAATATAAAAACTAACTAGATTACTTAAAAAATTCTTACAAAAGAAACTTAAATTTTGAATATAAATAATAAATAATTTGATCACTTATAAATTTTAGAAAAAATAAAACAAAAAAAGTATTTAATTAAATTTCTATTTCTAGCATGAGAGCCTGATTTTCAGAAATGCAATCGAATATATGTAGACCTCAATGAATGTGAGAAATCCGTGCATTAGTTAAGTTTCTTCCAGCCATTATATTGGTCAGGGTTACTTCAGGGCTTTTACCATTACAACATAAAGAAAAAAATTATATAAATAGTCTCATATTTTTCTAAAAACCTTTTTATTTTGTAATTTAACCACCATTCTCCTTTTAACAAAGAACATCTTACACATAACATAATCTCTTCAAATTGCTCTTCTCATTCTGCATGTTAACCATAATCTGGAAATTATTTAATTACCTAAATATTATGTCTTCCTGCTTCCATTACATTTAATAAAACTAATTTGTGCAAGGAAAATTTTATATAATTAAAAGAAAGAAGCTTACGACCAAACATAAAAAATTTAATCCTTTAATTAACTCATTAGTATCATCATAATTATTATGATAAATAATAAACGGTGCAGGTGTGTAAAAACGATTTGCATATTTTTTTTTTCTTTGTATATGAATGTGAATTATGTGCAATGCATTTTAATTTTCTTTAATATTCTCATATTCCCCTTATGCTTCTATTTTTTTTGAAATAAATCAAATATTGCCTCCGTAAAATATGCAATATATTTTTGTACATTATTTATTTGCAAAAAGTGCAACATAAATTTTTTTTATTTTGTTTTTATTTTTATATTATAAAAGAGTATGTATAAGAATATGTAATCACAATTCTTATATAGTATCCTTATATGCATGCAAATCTTATTTATTTTACACCTGTAAATTTTATTCGATACACTTTATACATATACCTCTGCACACTTATAAAATATACTTTTGTTATTTAAATATTTTCAAGTACGTGCCTACATGTATAAAATTCAATTCAAATATGCTTTTATACTTTTTCAATTCCTTTTAAAGAAAAGAAGTGAATATTTTGTAAAAAAAAAAATATTGAATTTTGAGAACACTTACATAAAAGTAACAATCGTAGAGAAAGGTTAAAAATTTCATTGTAACTTCAATTGCCAACTCAACGATATAAACAGCATAATTATATAATTATAGATGTATTTAAACTATTAAAAGAAACGCAAACATTCTAAACGTTTACTTGGAATTTGTGCTTACGTCCGTCTATTCATCACCATAAATGATTTTTAGATTGAAAAACTTCTACATACCTTACATCTGAAAAACTTAATTAATTTAAGAGAAAATAAGAGAATTTTAAACATTAAAACCCTTACGTGAGCAAATAATACCATTCCCTACTCCCGCTAAATTGGTTTAATATAGAATAAGATATTCTTCACTGTCCAACACTGTAAGCGTCACTTAAAAATGTGCTTTAAAAAATTTTATTAATGATTCCGGTCGATCGCTTTATGTTACGGAAATATTTTTGAGCCTTAATTACTGAATTCACTGAATTGCTTTATTTTGGCAAATTGAGTTCAAAAGGATGGGATTATTCAAGTTGCTTTATCTTCAATCATTTTCATTAGTAAAAACCGGTTTTAACTGGTAATTGCTTTAAAAATTAAAATAGTTTTTGATTAACAATTGAAAAGCTTAAAGTAAAAGCAGATCGAATACAATATAGAGAAATTAAATAGAAATAGTAGTTAGCAAAACATCGAGAAATTTACAATCACTGTCAAAGTTTACTTAAAAAAATTAATTATTCTCTTGTAAATTCTTGGCGGTCTCACTAAATATCACTCTCTTACTAAATCAACTACTCTCTCACTGTACATTATTATCACTCCTCATTCGTAAATTATTGAAATAGTAGAATGCATCATGAAAACTACAATCACACAATTTAATACACACAAGTTTTAAAGCATAAATGCAATAATTTCTCACTTCTTATAACTTTAAAAATATATAAAAAATTTGCACATAAAAATGAAGCACTCTTATTTCAAAGTTAATTTCAATAAAAGAAATTTTATGAAAAATTTTTATTCATTTTGTATATGTATAGTGCTACAATATTTGAAAACAAAAAAAAAATGCATCAGTATTGGAAAGCAAAAAATTCTATTTTTTTCATTTGCCATACTCAGCATATTTTTTAGAACCATGTAGTAAAATAATGAAAATCAATAATTCAAATATTTCTAAATGGTTTGAATCAGGTGTTATATATAGATAAATTTAATGATATGAGATAAAAGAAAAAAAATTTTTTATATGATAAATGATTATATCGTGTATCGTGTGTTAAATCAATATGCAATCATCATAAATTCACAATGAGAAATGAAAATCTTTGAATATGAGTTTTTCAAATAAAAATAACAACAACAATAATAATAGCATATATGGATGCGCACAATTGAATGCATTTTATATTTGAAAAATTGAAAAAAAAACAATTGGCATATACCTAACATAAAAAATGCAAATATGAAATTTTTAATTATAGTTTTCAATTTTTAAAAATGAGTTCAAAAATAAAAATGTTAAATTGCATTTTCTCTCACCGTAATATGAAAATAATTTTCAAGTATATTGTTAGAATAAATTTATGAAAAATTTTAATATTTCAAATTATCATAATTGAATTTTCGAAAATTTACTTCAAATTCAAAGCACTTTAGATAGAACAGAATGTTACTGCTAACTGCACAAGAATAATAGTAATAATTGCAGTAAATTAGAAATTTGGTAATATTCAAAAACAGTGCAGGAAACAAATTCTAAAATTATATTTATTAATAAAATATTTCGAGAATGTAGTATAAGAAACTACAGCAAGCAAAAATGTTTTTAAATTCTCGTATATCAATAAAATATTTCTTGTATATTTTATCTAGCAATGCCAGTTCGAAATAATCGTTGGCTATACCTAATTTATCGCTTTATTCGTAACGTTAAGAAAGAATATAATCTAAGATGCGTAATTTTGTTCAACGTCAAACTCTAAATCTGGAACAAGTGTTAAAGCTTTCGCGGATAAATAACCACTTTAATTAGCAAACAGTATGTGTGACGTCGAAATTTCGGAGCAATTTGAAGATGATGATCTAGCATAAACAAGTTTTTTTAAGTTATTAATATTTTTTTTTCAAATTTACAGCTTTCTAGCTAAAAATTGTTATGTTTTATAAATTATCTGACAAATATCTTGAACAGCAACTTTGAGGCTGTCATAGAAATTTTCCAGACAAAATTTTTCAACCTGATTTTCTTTAACATTAACAAAATTTACCTTAAACTTCCGCTCTTTTTTTTTTAATTTCTCCTCTGAAAGGTATCTTTTTTTCTTCAAGCAATCATATAATATGGGAGTTCCGCGCCACACTTCTTATTTCTGTTTGTCAGACTATTTGTCTACTTGCCTCTTCGTCGATAGAAATTACTGAAATACAAAATTGAATAAATTAAAGATAAACTTTATAACCCTTATTTAATTTGAATACGGTCGAGTCAATCATTTGAGTAGATGCTTTAATTATTGAGACTATAATGCTGGAGAATTTTTATTGATAGTCATCGTTACAACTTGTAAAAACAAATTTATTATTTTAAGTCTTTTTAAGAGACTTTTGCTAATTTTTCATGAATCTAACTTCAATAATTGAAAAGTATGCATATCTAAAAAATTATTCAAGCAGCAGTAGTGAAATTCAATGTAAAATACTAACACATTTCTAAAATAAGAACTATTTTTTTTTAAAAACAGTAGCCTCAAATAGTTGACAAATATCAGGCCTACTTATTCTTGTCTTAAATTAGTTTTCGCGGACATTTAGTCAAACTTTTTAGCAATCAGATAAAAATTTTAATGTAAAATTCAATATCTAAAATTCACATGGTTTGGATTTTGAAAAGTTATCGACAATTGAATTATTTTACACTGTTAAAAATTTCATACATTTTATTACAAAAATTTAATTTTATTCATTGATCTCAATAAAAACTAGTTCAGGACAATTATTGATTATTGAAACTGGGAGAGTTTTATTTCAAATAAAATTGAGCCAATCGCAATTTTTTGTCTCGTGTTATTCAAAATCAATTCAACCTAATTGGATTCCTTTAAGTAATTTCTAATTTAAAGATGATTTAATATAATAATTTTGAGATTTTATATTATACTGTATATAAAAATCGAATTTAAAATCTTTAAAAATAGCATTTTAAAATTAAAGTAATATTTTTATGTATAACAGAAAATTCTTAAACTACATTTTTCAGAAAACATGTGATACAAATCCACACACCATGTTACAATTTTTTTTTTAATAAAATTCCATTAAAAAATTTATCCTATATAAAAAATCTTATGGTCTTATAATAATAATTTGAACATGAACTAAATTTTCTCTTTAATCAAAAATTCTTTATAATATAACATGTGCTTATTAATATTAAAGCAAATAATTTTTCTTTAGTAAAATGCTTTTGACATAAAAATATTCTATATAAGATGTGATCACAATAAAAACGACTTTAACACTTCATATACACATACGAGTACTTAAAATAATTTTTTAACCTTTAATATGAAAAAGGTATTTTAACCAAAGAATTCTTTTCATTTAAATTTCAAATAAATTATTTAATTATTTTAAAAAAATTGAATCGGAATCTTAAATTTGAATTGAGATCAACATCTTAAGTAGAAAACGTTCTGTGATGTATAAATATGTGCTTGAATTTAAAATGTAAAATATAATATCAATAAGGATTTTAAAAAGGATTCAAATAGAAGCCTATTGTGATATTTAATAATTATAAATGGAATTAAATAAAAGTATAATTCCAGTAGACTTTAAATAAGCAGTGTGTTTGTTGTAGCTATTTGCTTATTTTTTATTTTATAAGTAAAACATCAAAATTAAATTTAAAAATTAGAATAAAACTTTTATTAGATGAAAATGCTAAGTGTGCACCGTAAAGTAGGCAATTTTTTATTTACCCAATAAAACTAATTTAAGTAATAAAGAGCTTCACCAAAAATTCATTGAAAAGTAGTCAAACGACTGAAATTTTTAATTATATGGCCATCAAAGCCCATAAGATACACAGGATCTCTCCAGCAAAGAAAAAAACAATCCTCTTTTTGTCCATACTATTAAAAATATTACTTGCATTTCATCAATAGCTTAAAAATTCAGTTCCTGAAAAAATTACTTAAATTATAACATCGAATGCTCCAAAATCTACTTTGACATTTCGCTTCGCATAAAAAAACGAATACACCAATTTCTAGAAAAAAAATAAAAAAAATTCAAAAACTTCAAAATTAACTTTTAAGAAGAAAAAGAGTCCTTCTTTTCCTGGAAATAATTTTAATATTTTCTTGCCTTATAATTCTTTGGTTATAAAATTATTATTACGATAATCATTTCTATAGAATATGATTCTGAGACCTAAAACCCTTTAACATTTTCAAAGATAATATGTAAAATACGAACTTATTTTAAGAATACAACAGCTAGAAAAGAAATTATAAACGTTTTATACAACAATTTAAAAAATTGGCTGTCCTCTTCGGTTTTAATACAAAATATCCATAAATTTTAAAACTATTAATTAATACACTTGCATTAACATGTTGAAACTAAACTAAAATTGGAGACAAACATATTTTCCAGAAATACTAAACAATTTTTTATTAAAATTTTTTATGTCTACTCTCCTCGTTTTACATTACGACAAATTACAACATTATTGAAATTCCAGGAAATTTAATAAATTTTTTAAATTTATTTAATAAATTTTAAATTAATAATCTGGTTTTTAATGAATTTAACTATCGGAAAATTTGGCAGGGTTATCGGTTAAAGGAAAATAAAATATTTCTACAATTTTCTAAGTACATTATGTCATTAACTTTCATCAATATTAGTCTCGTAGATTTGTTAAAAAATGTTAAATCCACCCCTAGTCCGGTTTCTAAGCCCTGATCTTGCCAAAAAATTTATAGATTCATTCATAATTCAAATATCAAATTTCAAAGAGATTGTTTAATAATTTCTCTTTATACAGGCAAAAATGTAAAATCGGCCCACAAAAAGGTGCATTATCCAATGCTTGATGCTATCCGAAATTTGGTGCCATCACATAACCTGCCTTGATATATGCAATACGGTTCGGTCTGTAAGAATCAATAATTTTAATGAAGAAAATTTACCTTAATTATGTAAAATATTTGAAAATTTAATGTTACCTTTATAATCAATATTCCTGCTGTAACACTTACTTAAAAATTAATTATCGAAAACACATTCATCTTATATGAAAATTTCAAAACATAATTTTAAATAAACTAAATTATGCCAATAAAATACAAAAACTCGTAACAAAAATAAATCTGATTAAAAATATTTTAATTTTATACAAAAATTAGACCATATTTAACACTCAAAATTAGCTTATTTTAACACTCAAAATTAGCTTATTTTAACACTCAAATTAGCTTAAAATTAAAATTAAATTAGCTTAAAAAAATGATTTTAAATTCATTATAACAACATCAGCTTAACATCCAAATATTTTATAAGCAAT
Organism: Condylostylus longicornis; assembly: GCF_029603195.1. NCBI lineage: Eukaryota > Metazoa > Arthropoda > Insecta > Diptera > Dolichopodidae > Condylostylus > Condylostylus longicornis. The sequence continues at coordinate 11,535,409 of NW_026577973.1, read as the reverse complement.
CTGCTTGAAGAAATTTCAATTGAAATCTCTAAAATTCGCTATACATATAAAATGAGTAGAACAAAAAAAAATGAGCTTCGTTCCTAAAAACAAATATACAGAGGGAAGATAATACAAAAATAATGAATAATTTTACAAATTGTTTATGATAAAATGTCCTTTTTTTCCATAATTTTTCTTATCCTGATGTTTGTTTCTTTATTTATTTTCATTCTTATTTCTTTCCCTTTGCCTTTGGTTATACTTTTTTGTTTCTCGTTTTTTTTAAGAATTTTGTAAGTTAAGATTGTTATCTTCGTTTTTGCGTATATATTTTTATTCTGTCTCAAAATAAACCTCAAGCATATTTAAAAGTTTAATCGCCTTGATTATTACGACCGCTATTAGGGCATATAAAAATAAAAAGAGAGCATATATAAAAGAGCGAATATAAAATATAAAAGTTCAACCTTATAAAGACACAAATAAAATAATATTATGGAAAAAATTTCGTTAGTAATTTTGTATTCCTTACAATAAAATGTATATATATACGACTATATATAAAAATAAATAAATAATAAATTTAAAAAAAAAAATTTTTTATCTGATAAATTAAGAAGAATTCGTTGTGTTTTTATTTTTAATCTTTCTATATTTATTATGTAAGATTTCCTATAATAAATAACACTCCTATTATCAAAAATTTAAAATGAAAAACTTTTTAAAGTGATAAACTGGAATTTCTTGCATATTTTTATAGAAAAACACCCAAAATTTTGGTGAAATTTTTATTATTTTATAGAAAAATTATTTTTTAAGTAAGATTTACTTACATTCAAAATTTAGTTTTTGTAAGCAGAAGAACAATCAACTGGACTGAGTTAAATTATCGGAAATATTAATTTTTTCATTTAAAATAAAAATTTTCAATATTCTCATAATATAAATTTAAAAAAGGATTAGAATGATACTCTAGTTGGACGACTCTTCAGATGAGTTAGGTTAAATAATTTTCAATTTTTATAGGAAGATATTTACCATTACCTATAGATCCTTCCTTCTTTAGAAATTTAGAAAAAGATAGGGTTTCGAAATTAAAATTTTGTTATCTTTGAGAGACTTTGGATGGGAAAGAGGGATAAAAAGCCATTTTATTTTAATAAAATAAATTATTCATTAATATCTAAAAATTTTTAAAATAATTTCATACTCGTATTCATTTATAACTTACTAGCTAAAAGTAAAGTAATGTTAAAAATATTAAAAGTTTGTGATTTACGAGTAAGAAAAACCAATCATTTGCCTAAGCCAATGGCAGGATCAATTATTAAGAAAATCACGTTCATTTTCCTTCTATACATTTAAGAAATTATGTTCGGTTTCGAAATAAATAAGGTGTCAATTGAAAGCGCTATTAAGCGAAGGACACTAACTTTAAGGAAAAACGGGAATATATAGAAATAATTAAAAATTTTCTGCTAAGAAAAAAATATAACCATTTTATAAGTTGTAAAAATTTTGGAAAAATTCAAACGAACAGAGAGAAAATATTAAGACACTTTTTTGTTTTCGAAATGTGCTAAATAATAGAAAACCAAATTCATTTGTTAATAGAAACTTCACATTTAACGAAAATTAAAATTTTAAAAATTTTTAAATATTTTAAACGGAACTATAAATCCAAAGCTTGCCAATTATTAGGTTATTATGTTCAACACCCACATCATATCAAAGAATTTCTTTAAATATTTTAGTTGGTCTCATTCTTACTCTACAATTACGCTATATGATTATTCAAATAATGAAAATTTTGTTCTTTTTAAAGTAATGTAAATTTTTACTTATTATGAGCCAAAAAAATTTTTGTTTCGTTCGTATTTATAACACATTATATTTATTATTATCCTCAAATTGTATGCATACATACATATTTGCTTGATAAACATTTTATTTTTAAATTGTAGTAGAAGAAATTATTAATTTATTTAATTAATTATGTTTACGACCATATTAAATATATAAAAATATTTACAATGTGATTATAAAAACTTTTAAGAATTTTCGCCCTTAAGTTATAGGCCAAATTAATGTAGTAATTGTTTTGGAATTTTAATATTATAAACGAAACAAGTTACGTAATAAATTAAAAACTTAGAATACTGAATCTCTTACATTTTATAATAGAATAATTTATGAATATTAGAATATAATATAAAATATAATATAAAAAATATTATATTGCTTAGTTGCACAGATCTGTGCATAATTTTTTTATTGATATCTTAAATTGAAATCGTAAGATGGAATCAAAGGAGTAAATATAACTTAAATTAACATTATTAGGAGTATGTAATTAGCACGCCGAATCTGCAAAAAAAATTATAGAATAGCAAAAATTATGGAACGTACGTCAGATCAATTTTACCCGTACATAAACATATATATGTACAAATCACATTTATAGAATAATGATGCCACTTATTACAAGAATTTTTAGATTGAATACTTAATATAATTTTTACGATCTTAGAAAAATGCCAGCATATTTTGATAAACCGCTTAAATACATAAATTCATTTGTTTTCAAAAACGTATTCACTTATTAAAACTTCACTTAATTAATAACATGATTTTTGAAGACTTCATTTAATAAATATTAAATAGCATAAAATCTAGTAAGTGTCCTTTTTACAAATGACAATCAGGCTGAAACGTAGCTAATTCAATATGAAACAAAATGGACGACGAATTGGCGCAATTCATTTGATTATTACAATTATTTTGTAAGACTTTTACAATTATTTTGTGTTGTGGTACTATGCGTTTAAATAAAGAGAAAAATAAAAATTTTAAGTTAAAAGTTTTAAAAGCAATTTTATTAACCAGATTATGCTTAATTTTTTTTCAGCCGTGTTATATGCAATTTTTTCATGTATATGTTATATTTGAACTAACATTTCTCGTTCTAAAATTTTGTGATCCGTACAGATTCACACACAATTTTAGAAAATCGTTGCCCATACTACATAATTTGAAATGATTTATAAGGAAAAATTAAAAATACCGTTTTTTTTGGATATCAAGACATTGTTCTATCAAACGCAATTCAGTTAATAAAGCAACAAAAATTTAAAATTAACCATAATGATTTAAACTTCTTAATAAATTAAATTGTAGGAATTGAGTGATGCAATTCTATTAAAATTAAATTGAAAAAGGTAAATTGAAAAAATTTAACATTGGTTTCTAATCCATAGAAGAAAATTAATCGTTTGCCAAGAAAAAATTCAGTTATAATCAGAAGATTCGGATTAATACACATAAAACTCTCACATAGCTTTTTTATACGATTCATGGCAGTGTAGTCAAAATTACTTGTTAACAGTGAAACATGAATGAAAATATAAATAGATCAAGCTGAAGAATAAAATAATCTAATCTAATAATAATCGTATTGTTGATTTACAAATATTATAAAAAATTTTAAGGAAATGAGCCTATATAAAATCTGTTTTGGCATTGATAGCCTTTTAAATAGCCACTCAGTATGAAAATAAAGAAAAGAAATTTCAGATTTTTATTCATAATTTTTTAATTTTTAATAATACGTTTACATAGACTTATAGTATGTTCTGGTATATATATAAGCGGTACCTAATTACCACTTGGTAGAGACAAATTTTGCAAGTGCTTCTTATAGTCGAACTGACAGAACAAATAAAAACTGAAAATATTAATTTAATGCTATCCGTAGAGTAATAAAAATGGTTTTTTTCTTTTTAAAATAAGAAAATTTATTTTATGGAAGTAAATAATTCTTTAAATAAAGTTACAAAGTATATTAAAAGTATTAATATAGGAATTATTCTTGATGACTTTTAAGTTAAAAAGATTTAGATTTATTATCCTCATATAGGATAGAATTTATATATTACCATCCATATATTAGATCTATATACATGAACATATATACAAGAAGTACTAAAATAAGAATGTAGTTTCGAAGTAAATTGAGTTGCAAGTACAACTCACATCTACATATAAATTTAAAAATAAAAGAAAATTAATATGCGAAATATTAACTATTAGTATGGTACTATGAGTAACTCTAACTATGATTGAACTTGCGGAATAGTGGATCCATTTCTGAAAAATCCATTTTTTGTTTGGGATAAAAGTAAATATTGTCCGCTTATTACTGTTATTTGCCTCTTAATAGATCCGCTCATGCACTCTTTCACTATTGACGCAATTGCCATTAAATTTCGAAAATTTTATACCAAACCGATTTTTTCCACCCATTTAAAGTCCTATAATACTGAAATTGGAAGCCGACATTTACAATTTTTGTTTCGGGAAATTTCCGATACTGTGAGGCCCCAGGTCTCGATAAAAGAATTCAGAAAACGCATTTAATGTTAACATTTGAAATTTTAGTAGATTTAATAAGAAATAAATCAGGAGGCTATTCGTGATCAAGAAACTGGCCTTAAAGCCCTCCGAAATCTTAAACAAGAAAAAAATTTATCATGAACATTTGCAGTATCATAAGAAATATCTTATAATGAGTTTAAGAAGTTCGTAAAAGAAATAGAATAAATTATAGTGCTTAAGACGGTCTTAAGCACTATAGATCTTAAGCACTAAGTTAAGATCCTATGAAATAAGATATTAGCTGATCCGAGAATTTAACTTTCAACTTTTGAGCGAAAGGAAGATTTCGAAGGCGCATTGGGCAAGATAGAGGACAACGACCGTAAAATTGTCTGGCAAAGTTTATAACTAGCGGTTCTAGGAAAACAATTCATTACCCTTATACCTCTATCACTATTACATTTTCTTTAGAGTTCGTTGAATTCATCTTAAGAGCTTAGAAATCTTTCAATTACATCAGTTTTTTTATTTGCTTACTCAATTTATTTTGAAATTATAATAACTTTTATAACACAATACCTTAAATTTCAATTTTTTAACAAAATAAAAAATGCAAAAGATAAAAACAAATTTACTCAAAATAAATAAAATTCATGTACATAAAATATTGTATACAAACATAATACGGTCATAATATATGTATTTCATGAAAAAGGACATTCTGTTCATATAGCTAAAGATATGCATATTTTCCAGATTAAATTTAAGTAGTACGTGTTTTGGTTACTTAAAAACGGTAAAATCAAATCTGAACATAATGGTTTTACTAAAAAAGAAAACAAAACAAAATAAGAACATGAAATTTTTAAAGGTATTAAGAAAATAGCAAAAATAAAATTAAATTTTAAATCTACTTTGATTTACTTAAGGATCTATATACGTGGTGTAGTTTAAAATGTCCTGCATGAAGTATTATCATATTAAGTTAGTTACTATGCATACATGCTTATTATGTGGAGAGTACATTGATCTATGGATCTTATATGTAAATTTAAAATGTGGACATTTTTGTCAGTATCTCAATTACATTTTTCTTTTTGTTTTGCCTGAATGTAGACGAGAGTATCCAAAAATTATAATTTCTTTGTTTATATGCATATTATGTCCATTTTGTGTATTCATTAATATCACATACATTTAAAGGAAAATAACAAAGAAAAAGTTGAATACACATTTTGATTGATAAATAAGTCGTTAACCGCTATTATGAATAAATGCCATTAATAATAATGGTGAATGGTGAAAACATTTAATATGACCAAATGTTAAATAATTATAAATTATCCATAAATGATGTCGTTTGGAATTAATATTACAAAAATTAAAATATATACGATTAAGAATTTAAAAAGCAAATTTACTGTGCACGAGAAAATTAAGTGTACACAAAGATAATTTAAAAACAAAAGAGCGTTATATTAATGTTGGTTTTAAATTCACTGTTCCGATTAAACTGATGCTTGCTATTGTAAGACTTTTAAACTGGCACAATAGAACTGGTAAAGTAGAAAAAAAGCTAAAATTGCATATTTTTAGGGGAAATGTTTAAAAACATATCCAATTCGATTTACCGATAGCTTTTCGTTTTTATAGAAATTTGCAAAACTTGCAATCTCGGGTATCAGAAGAAGATACCGAAAATTGAAATTTTATCAATTTCACGGAGCGTTAGTTTAGCAGAGGAGGAAGCTAGAAAAAAAGCTTCTTCTAACGATGATTACCTATTAATGTTTAAAAGCTACCAAGATTTTTTAAACTCCTAAAACTTACGCTATAAGAACATCGAACGACTCCAGAACTTTTTTAAAACCAGTTTGAGATAACAGTTAATTTTCACGGAAACTTTGTCATTGTAATATTTGACTATGCTGGTTTGTCATACAAGAAGCAAATCCAAACTATTCTGCGTCGATAGGATTTAAAAAATCTATGTGATATCGATGCAACAAATTATCAAAAAACGGCTATGTACAAGGTTTCTAGAGCCATAATTTTTAAAGGGACTTTAAAATTTTCATTTAGAGAAATTATGTTATATCAAAGATCTATTTGAATATAAATAACATAAATAATTTTAGCTTTTTATCTGAAATGGTGTAAAAATTTTGTAAATAGACACACGTACGGATGAACGGAATAAAATGAAACTAATAAGCACCTTCTTTCCAATATTATTGAAAAACTGCTAAGAAGAGTGAAATTTGGAAAGTAAGAAATGCATTTTCGTTTTTAAAGTCCAAACATTCACAAAATATTTTTAGTTTTTTGAGATCAAAATTTCTTAAATGACATTTTTTTTAATTTTATTTCAATTTCTAAATACCAAATTATTTATTCACAAGAAAATTATAAACTAAAAGTTCCTTGACTTTATGAATAATCGTTCAGACCAAACAACGTCCTCGAAATATTTTTTAAAAATTTTAGAACAAAAAACTTTTATAGTGTTCATAAAATATAAAAAACACAAAAGAACACAAAATTTTTGTGGAGAAAATTAATTTCGCTCTTGAATTTTTATTACATTTAATAAAAAGCAAATAACCTAAGGCAAAATATATAGGACATTTTACAAATAAAAACAAAAAAAAAATATATTCAACTTATTCGCCTTAAGAGAATTACAACACAAATTTTAACAGCAATTAATTAAAAAAAAAGGATAAAAATTAAATTAAATGAAAAGTATTTTTTTTTGTCTTTTTCCAATTGTTTTTCGTTTTATTAAAAAATTCTCTATAAAACTACACACACTCACGTTCGATATAAGTAAAAATATTATTTTCTGTACTTTAATAGTTTGCTTGCCTTTGTTAGTGAAAATGTAAAAAATATATATACCCACTCTCTATATCTTTCTTTCTTTCTCTATCTTTGCATATTTGTTTGTTCGTTTTGCTTTCTTTTGATCATAATGTCATACAGCTCGACAATATTGCAACACGTCTATTGTAAACATTTAGAAAATGATTTTTTAATCGTGTTATAAACTGAGCGAATAAAAATTAATACATACCTTATCTTGCAAATAGAGTTACCATACCACACTTGATAAAAAATCGTTAAAACGTATGATCTCCTAAGCAGTAAAGTAAATAAATAAATTTAGAATTTTAATAAGAGATCAAACGCGAGCATATAGAAAAAGAAGGTCCATTGAATTGAGCATGGCTAAAATAGTCGGGCATATTAATAAATTATCCGGCACACGAATTATTATAAATCTTATGATTACAAATTCATATGTAAATGTATTACTCTCTTAATGACAATTGAGGTACTCACAAACAAAGTGTTGTAACTCCACAAATGGCACTTCGAGATTAATGCTTTGCAATACAGATTTTTAATTTCCAATTTTAAAAATATTTATGTTTACAATGTGAACCTACTTTTATCCCTAGCACATTTATATTTAGCAGAAATGCATATATGTAAATCTTTTATCCATTGGTTTTCAAATAATAATTAGAAATATTCAACAAATTCAATGAGTTTTGGATCACTTTTCCAATTCAATGACTAAATGCATTTAGAAGGTTTTTCAATAAATATGTTGAAACGGCCCATAATTCTTTTCAAATATTCTTCATTTAGCACTTCATGAGAGAAACTGCCTCACTGTACATAATGGTTTTATCGATAGAAATGCCGAAGTTAGATCTTTTTTTTATATAATTTTATGAAATTCTAATAGCTCTATGCAAATATTTCGAAATCGCCAAATTGTGGATTAGACTCCTCTTGCCTATGAGCGCCTCAATTATAAGGCAAGTGTTTTGTTTAATTATAATGGTATCTAAACGCAAATTTTTACGATTTTTTTATAAAATTTAATATTATATTAATAAAATACCGCAACCAATCTATACAATTTTTTGTTTTTTTTTTTTCTAGATATTTAGCTAATAAGAGAATATTATTAATTGCAAAATTATAAAAGAAATCTATTAAATAAATAATTAGAAACCGAATTATTTTTAAGTATTCTACATTATGGTTTACCTACAGAACTCCAATATTTTATAATCAGAATTCGTAAGTTTTTATATTAAAACCCAATATTACCTAACTATATTGAAATTTATTTCAATTAACATAATAAGTTTTTTAAAGTGAATTTATTTTAATCTTAAATTAAATATCTATATTGATTCTCTTATATATTAACTTTCATCGATGCTTTTATACCATAACTTCGCTCATATATTCAACTGTATATTTCATTTAACTATTCAATATAAAAAAGATTAATTTCACATATATTTTAATATGAGTGAATATTTTTTTTATTTAAAACCAATTTGGTATTTAGATATACATAGTATCAATTAAGGTAATTTAAGAATTAATTTTTATTAAAAGAAATTTTCATATATTTTGTAAATGAACACTTTTGTAATAATATATTTATGATATAATCAAAATTAATTACTACACATACATATAGCTAATATGAATAAAAATATTTAGTAAATTGGTTAAAAAAAAATAAAACTGTGTTTGCGAAAATCAAAAAAATTAATTCCAAAAATCGAAATACATTGAAAGAAGTACTTTCAGTTTACTTATGGGCAGTATTGTCAAAACCAAAATATGAACTAAAGCCGCCTTTAAACAGTATTTGAGTCAAAAGCCAAGTACAATAACAGTAGCATTGTCAAACATCGTCAAAATATTGTCAGAGTTCGCGCTTTATTTTTACAATATTTTTACAGAATATTTTCATACCATAATATTGTACATATATATATAAGAGTGGGAAAAGAAAACTAAAATAAAATTTTATTTCAATTGATGTGAATGAAGTCTAATAATATAATTTAAACCCCTTCGGTTCAAATTCAAAAAAACAAAAACAATTTTTTTCATATTTTGTAACTGTAAATGAGTTTAAATGTAATATGTAAGGTCCAAATATTTTAATTACTCTTAATATACAAATCAACGTTCAATGTAATTAATAAACAATTAAATATTTGACAATCCTTATATAAAAAAATAAAAGCTTAGAAAGCTCATTTATAATTTGAAAACCGACAAATTTTATAATTGTACTTATGTTTTCAACTTTATATTGAAGACAAAAAAAAAGCGATTTTCCGAATGTCAAATAGGGCTGCCCAGAATTAAGCAAAACTATTGTTGCGAATTAATCGCCAGCGATAAAATAACTAGCCTAAATTCATATAAGAATACCTAATGGAAATTTCCTCTGGACTCGAACCAGTGACCTACCGCAGAAACCAGGTGAGTATCCAGGCGGAAACTCTCTGAGTTACAGAATTATGAATAAATTACCGGGAATTTGTTCTTCGCAACAAGAAAGAATTGTTTAAATTTAGAGATGCTATTTAAGGATTGTATGTAGCATCCCATTTGTTAGCTCATTTTGTAGAACGTCCGCCTAGAAAGCTATAAGTCGCTGGCTCGAGAAGAAAATTTTTTTTAATTTTTCTGCCTTGGCTAATTACTTTTCATTCATCTGTACTTCAGTTGTATGAAGTCTTGTACCTCTGTTGCAAGCAGATTGGACGCCACCTGAATTTGCCTTTATATTAATTGTTGTTTTTTTAAAAACTCTTCTTTTTTCTCAAATTGTAGAAACTACACTTAATCGTATTTTATTTTAAAAGAAATTTTTATTCTTCGTAAATAACACAAAACTAATCTAATTTTAATATCTACATAATTTGAATATTATCTAATTACAATGTGTTTTATTAACATTCAAAAAAAAAAGCAAAAAAAAAAAAAAATAAAATTAATGAATGATCTTTCTTCATAAAATTTTTCAATGATAAAATTGCATCCTATAATTGACTGAAATTACCTTTTAATTTTTATTTTTTTCCAATTTTTTCTTTTATTACAATTCTTTAATTCTTGTTGCGCTTGGACTTCTTTTGTATATTATATAATATGAACTACACTGTAAACATATCCATACATACATAAATATTTTGTAAAAAGTACCATATAATGAATAAAATTAATCAGCACTCAGAAATAATCTAAAAAACGAAAAAACAAGAACAACAATAAAACAAAAATAAAATTTATATGCAGGAAGAATGAAAAAAAAATTAGAGAGAAAAATGCACAAAGGTATCTGCATCGATTATTTTTTTCTCTTTTTGTGTTTTTTCCCCTCTTTTAGTCTCCTCTTTTCGTCTACATACACTGTTCACAAACATGTGCACATACAAATGCACATACGTATATACATGTACATATTTTGCCACATTCTTTTTTAAATTTTATATTCATTTTTTTTGTTTGCTTTTTTCACTTTCAATTCAATATGGAAAGGATATTATCTATAAATGTACATACATAAATGAATGTTTACAACTAAAAGCATAGAAAATGAAAACTTTTTCAGGATCTCATTTTATTATTTCTGTTTTTTTTTTCGTTCTTTTTTTAGTTCTATTTTTTCATTATTGGTGGAAGCGAAAATAATTATCTGATTGCTTTTGGCAAAAAAAAAATTGTTTATACATATGTAAATATGTAAGTATATATGTATGTATATTCAATTTAATATATTCCTATTTTGTTCACAATTTCACATACATACATACTCGTACTCTAATAATATATAATCATGGTTTTTGAATGCATATACGTTTTTTCTCTTTCTTTTCTATTTTTAGCTTTTTCATTTTTTCCTTTAGTTATAGATGTACTTTTGGAACAAAAGATCCTATTTTTCTTGTTTTTTCTTTTAACTTACATGTATAGTATGTATGTATATATATAATTATTTTTATTCAAATATATGGATTCAACTAAATTACTGATTATTGCAATTGGTAATACATATATTTTTTTACTAACTAGTATATATCAATAAAAGTCATATATTATATAGGCTTCTATTTGCAAATATGTATATACAAATTTATATTAACACAATGCAATATAAATATACAAACCTGGTAAAAATTTAATAGTTTAAATGTGAAATAATTTAAAAAAAAAAAGAAAAATTGAAAACGTATACAAAATACGAGTACTTATTCAGTTTACAATAGTAGCATGGCACTGTTTAGTAACAATTGGATAAACTTGTGCATATACAAATATTTATTTAAGATTTGCCTTGAACAGAGTACAGTTTTATAAAAATAATATCTGATTTATATAATTCGTTTATAATATTATTGTATATCAGAAATTTTTATTACAAACACAGCGAAAAATGTAATTTGGCGAACACTACACTAAACTGAATAATTTTTAAATGCTATTCGTAAATTTTATTAAATCTATATGGAAGAGTGAAAGTTTGAAATGTGTAATACAAGATGGTGAAAACAGTTTTGTTAACTTGTCCCATTAATATCGCAATCTAATTTTCTAAATTTTCAAGCGTGCCTGTTCTTTATATTGATAAGCTGAACTTTATAATTTCTTTAGCATTGACAATTTCCTTAAGTTCAATGAACATTAAATTTCCTTAACGTTCAAAAATATAAAAAGTATGTTAAATTTTTATTAAACGCAGTAATAGTAAAGGTTTAGAAGCTGTGATTTGATTTATTCATTTTTGATAAATTTTTTTTTTTTACAATTTTTGTTAATTGTTACTAAAAATTTCAGAGTATTAATATTATTTAAGAGCAATAAAATTTTAAAAATATTCAAAAAAGTTAAAATTTTAAAAAATTTTAAAATTCAATCTTAAATATCCTAATATCTTAAATAATAATATTTATATCGATTCCTATTATTGTATAGGAACTACTTTCACTGGTAACCCTTTTCTTTAGGTGCTTAAATAATTTTAACATCCTTTTTACATTGTCTGACTTTTTATTTCATTATAAATTTCCGAAACGGAACTTGAAAACTATCCTGGTTTATAAATTTAAAGTGAGGACAGAAAATAAATACAAAGATTTTAGAAATTGATAAGAGAAAAAGCAAATTGAAAGAAAAATTGAAATAGATCTCAGTCTTTTACTCTATAGTCTCCCACCCTTCACAGATTGCTTTTAATTTGTTATATACATATATATATATGTTATATATTTGTTATTAAATCGATTAATGTTTCTTTTGTTTCATAATGCATTTTTATTCTGTAGCTACTGAAAATAATTTTTGTTTTTTTATTTTTTTTATTTCGCTTTCAGAAAAAGTCTCAATTTCTTTTTGAAAAATCACTTTATACGTTATATATGAAATGTTTAATACGAGTACATAGTTGAAATTAAATTATGGTTCTTGCTATAGTGGAGAAAATTTTGATTAAATTAAGTTGTAATAAATTTAGTTATTTTCTTATAAAACTCCAAATCACCGAATATTTCCAATTAAATTTTTAAAATCTTTAACAAGGCTATTAAAACCAATTTCTGTTGCATAGCACTCCTGCATCTTTGAGGCTACTAAAATATTTGAAATGTCTAGAATAATTCAAAAATTTTGAGAAAAAATGTTATTATTGATTTCACTTTCTTTATCTATATGTCTGTACTATATTGTGTCCTTAATTAACTATTCAAGCAAACCGTTACCTTAAAGTGTGCTTTCATCAATTTTAGTAGCTTCTTTTCCCGTACTCGGAAACTTAGTCTCTAATTTTAAATATTATAGATATCAATATATGTTAATATTTTCTTTTAATAAAAAATAATCTTTTTCCCACCAACTCCCATTCGAGTCATTTTACCCCTTAACGCTTTTTAGTTCTTGTTCATTCAACACTGTATAAGCTGCATGGAATTTATTAAAAAGTAAAAATGATGTAGTTATCGCATTCTTACTTAAAATTATAACCTTACGTATTAAATACATTTAATAGCAACAAAATTAAATTTTGTTGCAAGTATAGCTTTTTTGAAAATTATCACTTAAATACTTCCCCTAAATATATGCAATAAGAATATTACTTCAATCGAATTTGTTCCACAAGTTAGTATTAATTATGTAAGCTTCAGAGCTTGTAATTTTGAAATAAATATTTACTCCTGGCTTTTTTAATATTGTGCTATATATATTTTAAAATAAGTAAAATAACTTATAAATTATTGAGTAATAGCTAAGTATATGAAAAATTTTGAAAATAAATAATTGATCAACTAAAAATTACTTTATTTAGTAAATAATTTATTAATTATTCGGAATTATGAATATAATTCATTAATTTAAATTTGAAATTAATGGTTTTGTTGCCACAAAGAGAAGATTACTTGAATTGAACTAAAATCTCAAAGAATCTTCAACGGAATGTATATATATAGGTATGAATGTTTATATAAACTTTCAGAAGCTCTCTGCTGAAAAGATCTGCCAAGTAATTGTATTCTCAACATATAAAATTAGAAAATTTAATAAAAAACAGACTCTTTTCCACGTAAGATATTTAAATTCATTTCATACAATAAGATGGCTTTAAATAACATTTTTAAACTTTATAGACCATTTTTTAACTTATTCACACATATATTAAATTGCAATTTCCGTGAATTCAATTTTTATGTTTTTTTAACAATTTCTCTTTTTATACTACTTTTATTTTTTTTTTTTATTTTTTACCATTATTTTTACTGCGTTTTATTTTCAACTGAAATTACATTATTTTGCTCATAAATCTCTTTTATTTTTAATTAAATTCAAACTAATTTTATTGATATTGTCTATAAGTCAGTTTTATATAAATGTATATGTATATGTAAGTATAATATGTATATATAATATAATAATAGTTATTATTATTTTGAATATTTATGTTGACTGTAATTTTAACTCGACAATCGTGATCTAACATTCCGAATACTTTAATATCCAATAAAATATATAGGTATTCAAATTCAGTCGGCCTATACTCGTTTGGTGTAGTTCTTTCTTTGTATACTTACAATATAAAGGACATAATATTGTATATATTTATATATATACATTATATATAAATATTTAATTTTTAATTTTAACCGTTAAATTGTTATAGAGTGTGTATACAGTGTTAGTTACACAAATATATGCGAATATTTGTAAATAAAAATTTGTGCATAAAATGCAATTCAACTAGTATAAATATTTTTCCTTAATTCTTATAGGCGCCGTTTTTTGTACGTGCGTGTATATAATTTGTTTCCCATGTAAAATATGTAATTGTGTTATATGAAATTTTTGTATAAACTGGTATAACTGTAAGTACATTATAATGTAAATTTATTTTTTCATAAATTTTTAATTACAGATGCGCGTATAAGAAAATTAATGAAATTGTTTTTCACTTGAGGGAGATATAGAGCGTTGTATAATATTTTTTATGTCCTATACTCTTTTACATTACTGATACGCGAATTCTAAAATATATATATTTGTATATTGAAATTTTTAGAATAAAATTAATTTCAAAATCTATTAAAAAGTTAAATTGAAATTTTGCTATATTAATTTATGTTTTTAAATTTTTAAAAATCATGTCATATGGTGCACTTTACTTGTAGATTGTAGACTGTAGATTCTAAGGGAACCGAGTGGGACAGGAGCATCCCCCCAAGCCACCGCAGCCATTTTTGACTTATTGTAGCCACCCCACTCTCCCGCCTATAATATCCCCGTCCCAATCACAAAGCCGGAGATATCCCTAAGGGAGTTGGACAATAGTTCCCGAACACTTAGGGACCCATGTCCAAGACAATTGCGGCGCCGAACAGCCAGTGCCGGACAGTCGCAGAGAATGTGCACGGCGGTCTCATCGCCACCCCCACAAAATCTGCACAGGGGGGAGCCCGACTTCCCCAGCCTATGCAGGTGGTATTTCACCGGGCAGTGCCCCGTGAAGAAATTAGCAATAGTGCGAACCCGGCTCCTGCTCATCCCCAGCAACTCCGCAGCGAATCCGCCGGAGCACGCCGGAACAAACACTTTCGCATGACGGCACCCTTTCGTGTCCCGCCAGTGACGACTGCATTCCGCCGCGAGTAGGCAGGCAAGCCTGGCCCCCACGGCGGAAGAAGGCAGACCACAGAAAGGCAGCGGCTGCACAAAGGCAGCCCCAGATCCCCTCCGCGCCAACTCATCGGCAACTTCGTTGCCCGCATGGCCACTATGGCCCGGCACCCAAATGAGCATCACTCTGTTTTCCGATGCCAATTCCATAAGTGCAGCAAGGCAGCTCCAGACCAGCTTGGATGTAACCTGAGCTGAACAGAGCGCCAGCAGTGCAGCCCTGCTGTCTGAGAACACATAGATGGTGCGGTTTCTATACCCCCTTTCCAAATTGATTCTCAGACAGATTTCTATTGCATGTATTTCGGCCTGGAACACTGTGCAATACGGGTCAAGGGTTGCATATACACGCGTGTCCGGGCGGACACCGTATACGCCCGAGCCCACACCCGACTCCGTTTTGAACTTTTAAATTAAAATAACTAAAATAGAATAGTATTGCACAAATAAACACAATATTTTTTTATCTATGATAATACGTACCAACGTCTGTGAATTTAATAAAATATTTCCCCAGAAAATATACGCGATTCACAATATAATATTTAAAATATTTATATTTAAAATTATCAACATACTTACTATTGGTACAAAAATAATTTCTAAATCGATTTGTACCATTTCAGGATTCTTGAGAAGACAGTAATTTGTCATCTATGACTCGACTGGTATACTAAATAGAAATTATAAATTTTACAAATACATCTATTTTTTTACAATAATTTGTAAGTATTATACAAATGCACGTATTTAAATTCTGCAACAATATAATACCCAAGTTGGACTGAGTCACAATACGTTACATAACATTATAAATTAATTTTTAACAAAATAAATTTGTTCCAATATTTTAGAACGTTCGGTAATAATTGAAAATCTTCATGGAGTATAGGTGTATTTAAAGTTATAAAAATCGTTTACGTGCAGTTATGAAATATAGATAATAAAAAACATAAGAAGGGCTGTAAGTCAGGCTTGAAGTAAGTTCACAGACTTGAATCTTTAAATACCTTTTGACTTAACAACAACTTACAAATTTTTCCTATTCCACGCTTAAATTTAATTGTTCACATATGCTGCATTTATTTATGCTCCAAACTTGACAATTTTTTATAACAGATTATCCTTTAAATTTTCAATTTCACAATACAAAAATTCCTCTAATTTTATAGACCTTGATATTACATAAACGTGAATAATATATAAAAACCACTTTAGATTATTGTTTTAATTAAATTTAATTTACAGATAATTGAAAAAATTTAATTTATTCAAATAAGTATATTTAATGTCCTCTAGTGGTTAGTAAAAGAATTCAAAAGTTTTTTATAATTTTAAATAATATTTTTATTTTTTAAAATTTATTACTTACCTATTTAAAGAATAAAATCCGAATTTTTGTATCTAAATTGTACTTGTATCTAATTATACTTAGATATACTTTCTATCTAAATATACTTTAATGTGATATTGGCAAAATGAATGCATGAAAAGTTTAATTTAATGTTCATGTTGTCACAAAAATTTAATTATTTACGTTAATTTATTAATTAATTGTATGTTTAGCCAGTCTATTTATTCTTTCATTAATATTTACAATCCATTTCTAATTCATTTAAAAAACTCACATAATCTACAGAACAGAAAGAAAATTATTTCTCTCTTTCATGAAAATTCGGATAAGCATCAAATTTTTAAAGTTCAAAAATATTTATTTGAATAGAATATTTGATAAATATTTTATTTGAATAGAAAAAAGTTTCTTCCGATATCTTTCCCCTACTTTTATATTAACACTCAAATATAATTTTTTTAGTTAGGCACCCATTTATGTCACGCTATAAATTGCATCCAGCTCTTATTAAAGCGGGAATGTAACATCAATCGGTTTTTTAATCAACGTTAAGCTAATAATATCCCTTAGACATATAATGCTAAATCTAATAATCTAAACTTTGTGTTGACTGAAATTTCATTGTGAATTTTACTTTAAAAATTTTTATGAACGAGTGCAATTTTATATGGCAATGTAAAACTTTATTTGGATAGAATATTGTTTTCATTGTTTAGAACTTAATACGTTGAATTCTAATATATTACCGATAAATATATTTAAAGAGCCAATTTTTTTTTCTATAGCTCTATAACTTATCTTTTATCTATTATTAAAGTTCTAATTTAATATTAAATAAATTTAATACCAAAGAAGGATGCTACAATATAATTATTTTTTTTTTTAATAAGTTTCTTTAAATTAGCAAAGCGATAAACCTGCAACTCAACATATTGTTTTTTATATTCACGGGTTAACAAGAATTTTAACTAATATTTTAGAATTGCTGTTTAATTGTAAACACAAACAATTTTGCAAACCTTTTGTTTGATGAATTTTGTTATGTAATCAAGATCCTATTTTCAGAATTCACAAAAAAATTAGATAAAAAAACCAAGAAAGCAATTATTTTATTTGTATTAAAAAAATTATAAAACCATATTGTCAAAGCAAAAGAATTTCAAATATTAGAAATATTAAAACATTTAACAACATAACGCTTTATAAGGAATTGAAATATAAACTACAAGGCGTTATTTTTTAATTATATAATTTTATTACTTGTTCATCCCCATTTTTTAAATCGAATTTTTTTTTTAAACATACTTATTTAATTTAAAAACAAACAAGAAAAAAATATTTTTACCATGAAAAATAACCAAATAAAAAATATTTAAATTAATATAATTATTTTTTTCAATATTTTACGTAAATATAATAATTTTAATATCATATTTTAAATATTTATTCTACGTAATAACTGTTTAAGTTATAAATATTTAGAATTTACTTGTTTTACTAAAAGTAAAATGCGTTTAATGATAAATTTCTTAAATTTATTATTTTTAATTATTTTAAAGTTTTTTTTTCATTTTCTAGTTATTTATATAGCAAGATTAAATATGTTTGAATAAAAATGTAAATATAAAATGAAAAAAAAAAGAATTAAGATTATTTGAAAAAAAAATCAAAGAGAAAAATTATGAGGAGTAGCTATTTTATTAAATTTTTTCATTAAACTTGCAAAATCTTAGAGTTTTTTTTTTGTATTTTTTGTCTTATAAAATTTGGATATTAAAGCTGTACAGGAGGCAATCGGAAAATTTATTAATTTAAATACTAGTTTAATTCTAATTTTTAAGAGACTGCTTAGAATTTTAGTAAACAAATTCTTTCAATTGATTTTAATAATTTAAATAAATTGTTTCCATCTTGTGGACACTTAAAAAAATCTTTAAAATTTTTTTTTTCTTTAATTTTTTTTCTTTAATTTTTTTGCATTACAATAACATTTTTATATATTTTATACTTGGGATGAATTTATTTATATCTACTTTTTGCATTTGAAATTAGAATTTTTGTTTAAGTTAAAGAGAAAATTGGAAAATAATTTTCCCAATAAGTTCAATTTATAAAAATACACAAATTAAAATAGTATTTTATGAATATAAATATTCCATTTCAAATATTTCACATTAAGTAAAAAAAGATGATTTAAGTAAAGAGTAAGATGCTGATTGTACTATGCAATTTAATTATTCGCGGTATAATTATATTTTGTACTTTAGGAAATTCAAAAGGTTTTTGAACGAAATGCAAAAAGTATTTTCGGAAATATCATCCTTTTTTATAATATAATCTTTGTATTATCTAAATAGCGAATTATAATTATCGTTAATTTGTCACTTTTAGTTTAAATTATTAAACATATGTGTATTTATTTAATAAAGTAAAATAATTTGAATTGAGTTTTTCAAGTTTTAACTATTAATATTGTAACATTGTAGAAAAAAGTATTTAATAATAATTTTATTACTATTATAACTATCAAGTGAACAATTTAATAGCATATTATTTTTATTTTTTGCATTCTAGTTACTTAAAGAATGTACATTAAGTTATTTTGAGTGAAATTCCAATTATTTTAGAGTTGAGAAACCGTTTTAAACATTATACGATTTTTGTTACTCGTAATTTTTGGACTATCGTAATTCAAAAAACTACATTTTTATATTTGTTCAATTACATAAGTTTTTTGTTTTTTGTTCAAAATGGATTAATCTAATCCAACAATAAAAATTAGAATGAAATTTAAATTCAATTATAAAATTTAAGTTTTACATACTACTATAATTAAAAATAAATCAATTTTAAAAATATTTCAACTTTCAAGGAACCTACATTTTATTATTGGATAATCTAAAAAAAAATAATTACTTAAGAAATATTTACATATATTACGATGGCTAAAGTAACAAAAATATTTGAACAAAATCATTAAAGGAACTAATTTTTTTATTTATATTGATAAGATACAAGTAGCGATTTTAAATGCTAATTCATTAACATGACATATTCCAGTTTAACTGAAAATAAAACTATGGTTGTTATCATTTCAAAAAAAAAATTTTAATATTTTAAACTAATATTCACAGCATTTATCAAGTAATTGGTTTATATCTTTCAATTTTTTCTTTTGAAAAAATATATAATTTTGAGCAAAATTGTGCAATTCTAGCTCTTAACAAACAAAAGTAAATTGTTAACATTTTAAAATTTTGTTTTTTACAAATAATACTCATAATATGTATAAAAATTATTAGCAGCATTTAACAAAATATAATTCTGCAAGAATAGCTTACAAATTAATTAGGCCAATTTTTATTTGTAAAAGATTATTTTATATATCTATTATTCGAACATTTTAAAGTCAGTTACTTTTTCTTAATTATTGTATATAAAAAAAATGAATATAAGCAAAAAAATAAAAAAATTTATGTTAAATGTATAAAAACTCAGTAAAAACTAAAATTTTTCGTAAATATTTTTAAATTTTTCTGAGATTTTTTTTTTTAATAAGTATTAATTTTGTTATAAACATCATAGCTTTTCATATAAATATTAAAGATGCATTTTTACATAAAATATTTATTAATGCAGTAATAATAAAAATTATCAATTTATTAAAAAAAAAGTATGTTTTGTTTAATATTCTTTTCGAAAACTGATAAGAATTCATATCAATATTTTAAATGCGGTACGGATGTTAAAATTATACTTAGTCAAATTTCAAATTTTAAAAATTCATGCTATAATGCTATTAAAACTATTAGCAAGATAATTTTCAAAAGTTTTAGTGATTCTTTTTTATTTCATTTTAATTTTTTTTTATTGTATAGATAACTAGATTTTCCTGTTTTTTTTCTGCTAGTACTTATATTAATTATTGATTTGCGCTTAGTTAAATTTACTTTTTAGCAATTACAATAAATGATTATAATAATTATTATGTTTCTTCTTAATTATTTAAAAAAAGAACTTATGATTTGTCACTTTTTGTGTTGGTAATATTTATTTATGATTATTTCATATTTTTTATGATGAATTAACTTTCGTACAACAATAATAATACTGAAATAACTAAAAAGAGTTAGTAAAGAGACGCGTTACTTTTCAAGATCTAAAATCGATATGGTCCCAAACTGAATTTTTTTTAGAATACACAAAAGGGATATGAAAATAATAGCTTTATTAACCAATAATTAATTTCAGATTTTTAATACATTGCCTACAAATTAAAATTTTATTGTAAATAGAAAAACAGACAACTTTTTATTCTAAAGTTTAACTTCATTTTAGATCAGAAATCGAAAAATTTTATTTTGGTTTAGTTCACTTTTAGAAACTTCCGTAGAATTTTGAAATTAATCGAGTAAAATATCAAAATTTAAGTCAATTCACTTGTCTCTTTATTGCAATCATTAAAATTTTTTTAATTTTGTAATTTATCAAACCGAAACAAAAATCATTATGAATAAAAATACTCTAGCTGCTGCAAAAAATATCTTTTTTCAGTTATTTCAGCACAATTATTTGATTATTAATATAACTTTCGTATATGTTTACAAATAATATACGTAATAATTATTTCAATTTCCAATTTACATAGATTTCTAGCATTTTCTTTTTGAATGCACATGTATTTTTTATTTGATGATGATTACTTTCTTACTAATATTTAACTCTAACAATATTATAGTTTTGATATATTTAACCTATAAAATATAATATAAGGAAGTATTAGTTGCATCGACCTGCACTTTTAACAAATTTTTTTTTAAAAACAAATGAAAATTACACTTTTATATTAAATGTGAAATAAATCTATTTTTGATTAAAAAAAAGAAACTATCAAATTAAATATTAACCAATTTAATGAAATAATTAAAGTTCGGCAGAAGTGATAAATGGGTTGTGTTAATTAATTTCCCAGTAAATACAAAGCAAACTTTCTTGAAAATTTCATTTTGTTGATAATCGATAATTACCTATGTTTAATTAGATTGCGTTTTTGCCTCAAATGTACAAAAATTAAAAATGTAATAGTAAATATTGATATGTACATAAATTAAATAACATCTAACTGTTTGCTAAATATCTAACATATTTTATAAATTTTTTTCTAGCTAACAAAAAATTAATAATAAACTTAATAATAAATGGTAAAGTACGTGTGTCGAATCTAAGATCACCAATAATCAGATACCATACTTACTTATGCGCTTACAAAATTCTGTTAAAAAAAAATTATGGACTAAGTGTTTGCTGACCGCAACAAAAGCTTACCCAGCAACACATTGAAATAATAAGGAAAATTTCAATCGTTAAAGATTTTCAATAACTTTGCAAAGAATATTCATTAAGAAAAAAGGAGTAATCTGATTTAATAAAAGGAAAGCGTTCTAATTCCTTAATTTAAACTTTTTTAGCGTAACATTGTTTTATATTTTTTATAATGAATAAAACTGATGGAAAATCAATGACGGAGGCTTACAATTAATTATAATTTTCCAAAATAATCTACACAAAAATGTTAACTGATGACTCTTGATAAGTTACTGAAAATCTCAAATTTGTGAATACTTAACTAACAATACGTGCTTTACAATTTGTTTTTAATTATTCCTTATTTAGTTTTTAGTAATACAAATGTAAAGAATATAAAATATTTATGTTATTCGCAAAATAGAGTCGTACAATTTTATTAGTAAGTTGATGTTTCGCTTTTTTGTTTTCCGATATACAACCCTTTACATAACACAAAGAATTTTTTAATTTTAAATTAAGAATTTTTTTAATTTAATAAATTAACTTGGTAATGCTATTATTCAATTGTCGCTCATGTACAAAATACTTTCTTTTTTGGAATATTATAAAAGATGAAATTCTAATTTTTTTATGAATTTTTGTACAATGAAAAAATTCACCGCAATAAGTGTATGGCAATGCATTTAACCCTGTTATAAATATATAAACGTATTTATGTCAGATGTGATTATTTCGCTGAGAATGGGTTTAAATAAATATATTACAACGTATTTTACAATTCTAAGTCAATTATTTAATGTGATTATGAAAAAAATAACTTCTTTTTTGCATTAGGAAATAATTATATTTTAAAATGCACAATATTTGTAGTACGATATTTCTGGAAGTGGAAAACCTCCTAAAATTCAGAAAAAACAAATTTTAAAAATTTTAAAAGGAATGTTCATATTTCTTCAATTAAAAAATATATTTCAATAACAACCTGTGCGTTGATGATATTTTTGAACGATTATCAACATTAATCAAAAGAATAATAATAAATATTTGTATATCATAAATAAGAGAGCTTTGAATTAAAGAAACCAAATTTTTACAATTAATGTTCTAGTGTAATTTGTTTAATAAAACTATAAAAGACATAATATTTGTCATAAAAGCCTTTAAATTTTTATTTATAGAAATTCTTCGTTCCAATATTTTGTTAAAATTTTTAAAAATTAAAATAAAAATAAAAGTACACAATCTTAAAACAAAAATAAAATAAATTAATAATAGTTATTTAAATGGAAAATTTCACCACATATCTATACATAGCTTTTCCCTCACAGTAAACTTCAAACATATTATTCTTTATGTTATAGACATTTAAATTCTAACAATACTTAAAACAAACCTAAAATTTTCGAAAAGGAAATCGATAATAGTTACGTTATGCAAAAATTTTTGTACAAATTCTAAATAAATTTTTGTTTTCTCAATACAATTTTTTTCATTTCATATCCATTTCTTAATTTCTATATATTAATTTTATAAATATATGAATGAAAAACCCAATAAATATAAATCCAATTGATCGAATAAACATCGGAAATGTAAAATTGAAGGAATATTGTGGAGAATTGTTATATGCTTGTTGATATTTCATTCGATTTAAGATCGACTCAATTGATTCCAATTGTTTATTATGTTTTTCTAATGTTCTATTGATGTTTTCAATTGAATCCAATATCCTAAAAGTAAAATTTGATATATTTTTATAAGAGAGAATGTATATAATTATATATTATTACAATAAAAAATTAAATATGCATAAATAAATGTAAAAATTTATAATAGCTGATAATTTTTTTTTTGTAACTTCCTTAAATTTTATTTAATAACTCATTAATTTTAAATTTACATGTTAAGTAGTTACATAACCTTCTGCAAAAGATAACATTTTGAAGCCACTCGAAATAATAATTATATTGTATATTGCTTCTCAATTTCTAAAAATTCTATAGGATCTATTAATAATATTAATTCTATATTTACGATAGCTGGTCACTTTAATTTGATAAAAAAATTATAGAACTTCGATAAAAAAACTACAAAAACACTTAACAAACATTTTGATTCAAGTTACTTAAATTATATTAATAATACTTGGTCTTAAGAGTAGCAATGAGCTTAACTGCAAAATTTAGCTCGCATAAAAATATTAAATATAATAACAAAAAATTTCACATACACTTTATTATATTACAAATGTGAAACAGACAAGAAATATTACTTCTTTTAAAATTGAACAAACAATCAACATAAAGCTTAAACATAGTAAAGACCAGTAAAAATACCTAATTTACAGAAAAGAAAGTTTATGAAAAAAAAACTAAATAATCATCTAAATGTAAATAATATCAATAGTAAAAAGTAGTTACACCTTTAACAAGCATAAACATTAAGACAAATACTGACTTAACGAAATCTGGAACAACAATTTTAAACTCACTTTGAAAAATTTTTACTAGGCAAAGATAGTTTATCCAAATGGCGTATATTATCATCGTTAGACTGGCTAGAATCTGAATGAACCGTTCCTTCTTTTTGCAATTTTAAAACGCCTCCACTTCTTTTAACCTTTAAAGCAGTGCAAGTTAATGAAGATCTAGATTCAGCGCGAATAACGTGAAGAGGATCTGAACTTACTATACTAGCTGTTCTAACCATTGGAGCTTGATGTCTTGTTTTCGTTATTATTCTATAATCAGATTCATACTGCCTTAAATCATTCCTAGGATCCCATGGCCTTAAATCAGCGTACTTATATATCCACTAAAAACAACAAGATGGGTATTATTTTTCTGTTAGTTTCATTTCAAAGAAATCTATTAAAATTTATAATATTACCTTTCCTGTTAATAAATCTTGTTGAAAATGACTAGCTATCCATTCTGTCAACATGGCTTTTCTTTCTTTAGCAGAATTTCTTTGTGCCTCTTCGAGAACCGTTTTTTCTTCGGTTGCACCAACTTGATCATCCCTTGATATAGCAGCCGTAACGTGTTGCCATAATCTTTCAGATTCAGTTGGACCCTGTGATTCTATAGGTACAACGTAGCGTTTTAACCTCTGTTGTCTTATTTCTTTAGTAGATGCAAATAACAAATTTTCTTCATTAGTTTTACAATCTTTAATTCGCATTTCAGAATCCCAATGCCCATTAATTGTTGCCATGGTTTCTTTACCCAATTTTATTTTACCAGAAATATAATTTGTGTATTCCGATCCACCAATTAATGGTTTCAATTTAAATTCGATTTCCGTTTTATAACCAGTATTCTCACAATCAATATTAATCTTTCCACCTAATTCCATCGATAAAGTGCCCATTAATATACCTTTGCAATGGGCATAAGGTACTGTTAAAGTATAGCTTTCACCACGTGGGAGTAATGTTAATGTAGCCAAACCTTCCAGTATGGCAGAAGTGCTGTTACCATAGAATTTTGACTTTGCCAAAATACTGCAACTTATACTAAAACCATCCTGGCGATTTGTCACATAAAACGCTGAAACTGGTGGATGATGAGAAACTTGTTCTGCAATATAAAATGTTCGGCTTCCGTTTGGATGCTCCCAGAAACATCGAAACGTTTCTCCTAATATTGGATTATAAGGTTTTTTTAAACCTTTTGGCTTTTTATAAAAGCCTGATAAATACCACTGTACAACAGTTTTCATTCGAGTGAACGGATCATCTTCCAAAACGGCCCTAAAATAAATATTATATATTTTCGATAAATATTTGTTGAATCATTTACACTAAAAATGCATTTTAAAACAGAAAACACTTATTTACCTGGATAAGATATCAGCATGATAATATGAGTCTGATAGTTTATCTAAAAAGGATCTTGGTTCCAAAATGAATGTTGGTAAAACCACTTTACTTAAATCCATTCCTGGACGGACTTGTTTAACTAAAAACCAAATTAAACTTTTTTGTTCTTCATGTAATTCTTGTACTTGTTCTCCAGCCTTAATAAAAAATAAATTTAAAAAATTAATATTGACACTTTTTCCATTGCACTTAATAATTAATACACTTACACCACCAAATTCATCTTCAGGTAAATGAACATATGCTGTCTCTGGCGGATCATCTTGGCTATCAACATCTATTTCGGGACCATCACCTATATCAGACTCTGATTCAGAATCCACACCGGAATTTAAAGGAGCAGCCGCCTCATTCTGACTGTCAGCATCCAAATCTTCAATATTCAAAAATAAATTATGCAGTATGAATCTTAAACGCATTTGTCATAAATAAACTAGCAAATTTAATAATTTTGTAATAGAAATATTAGCAATAATTTTTTGTATAAAAAAATAAACTTTTGTGTAATGCTCATAATGTTTTTTTTTTACAGTTATGCGTAATAGTAATATTTTTAGCGAATTCTAAATTAAATCATTGGACAACTAAGTTATTGGTTTTTAGCATAAAAACAGATTAAATCGTAAATACAGTCTTTTTAGACTTTATATATTTAAGTAAGCTTTCCTCTTAGCAACTTGCTCTTCTTTTGATGTTTTTCCAATAGTGTAAGTTGATTAAAGTGTAACACGGAATCCGTACTTTGGAAACAAAATGATTAAGTACATATTTTCTTTTTTTTTTAATAACTTTTCAGATGAAAAATAATTGCTCAAGCAGACAACAATAAGCAATAATAATAACATTTCTTAACGTTAATTTAACTACATTTAAATATACTTATTTTTAATCTACTATATTATATCTAAATCAACAGTACATAACTTTAAATACCCTTATCGATTTTAACACCCAAATTATCATTTAATATTTCATTATCGTCATCATCACTTTCACTCGATTCAAATGTAGTAAGAGAAGATTTTCCAATTACGGAAAGGGATTTTTTTAATTTTCCTTTAAAATAACTTTCAAATCCTAAATTTTTATTTTCATCTTCATCTTCGCTAACACAATTAGATCTACTGCTGATCGAAACATCATCTTTACTTTTTGATCGCAATAGACTAGAATAACGGAAATCTTTTATTCTTTTAAATTCCGTTGAATTTGCCATTGAACGTTCCAAATTTGACATTGTCCAATATAATTGCTGAAAAATTGGTGTCGGGCTTCGACTTTCAGCCGAACTACTACTATAATCTGGTTTGATAAAATCTATTGTCTTTTTGTCTGACGGTGGAGTTGGTGGTATATAATTTACCAAAAATTGTGGCTTTCCTAGTACGAATTTTTTTACATGTTTTTTTCAATTTAAATTTTTTTTTTTTTTTGTAAACGTAAAAGAAGTAAGATCAAAATTTGTATTTATTAATATAAAAAAAAAAAAATGCAAAATACTAACCGTGTTCATTGAAATGCTTTTCATAATCAGCTTCTGACCATTGAGTTTCATGAGTTGATTGCGCAGAACCAACTGGAGGTTCTGGTGTATTTCCAGATTGACTATTAGATCGTAACAATAATGCAGAGCAACGTAAAGAGAGCTCAAGCGCATCCATCCAACATTTACCAGCGGCTTGGCTTGGTGCTCTAAATATTAAGTAAGCCGTTGGTAGGGGTTGAACGACTGCTCCTAAAATTTTACAAACATTTAATTAAATGTTCTAAACTAATAAATGCATGTTTCTATAAAATAGTAAATTTTATTTATGGCACTGAAATATCGTAATGCTTATGGCATTCATAATTCAAAAATACCTATTGTCTCCTTGTCAGGCCCTCTGGGAGCCCAAATTGATTGTTCCATTGGATGAAATAATTTGAAACAAAAACCATCCTTCTTACTGGGACGTTCAATAACTTGACATGAAGTTATCAATACTGTTCCAACCCAATGACTACTTTTAGTTTTAGGACTTTTATAAAGTAACAAAAGACCAGGCTTTAAAACGCACCATAATTTTGTCCAGGATTTTAATGTGCCTCGTACCTATAATCCAAAAAAAAGGTAAAAAAAATTAATATGAAATTAATGATACAAAAATTTATTATAATTAAATATGTATAACAAATCCGTTCGTTTTAACAAAGTTTTAATAAAACTTAATTGATTAGCTAAGAGTTCCTATATTTTAATTTACAATTTCAATACTATTTCTTTAATTTTTATAAGTACTACTTAATTTTTACTAGATACATTTATAATATTAATTAATTTATAAAAAATCTAACTTGTATGACATTGTATGAAGGAGTTTGACTGGATTGAAAGAAGTTTTTTAGAATTTAATTACATACTGTTGATAGAACAATAAAAAAAACCTGTTATAAAAAAATATGCATAACAAATGTGAAAGTTTCAAGCGCAAGTATTATCTAATTTGTATAATTATTCAATATTTTTAATAAATAAGCTAAGGTTTACAAAAAAAAAATAATGAAGTAGGTATATTTACTAGAACCTAAATTAGTAGCAGTTTGCATTAATACAAATTTAAGTAGAAAATTCAAATAAGTTTTTTTCAAATATGAAACTTAATTTTATATAACACTTAGCAATATTTTTCAAACAAATATTGTTTTGAATTCGATTTAGTCTAATTATAAATCGACGTAATATTTATAATAAGAGTGCAAAAATATTTTTCAATTTCTAAAGTTTATCAACTAAATTAAAATTAGTTCGAATGCCAAAAAAGATTATAATAGTTTGTAGTTTTTCATATTTAAGCAGGTAGATAATTGATTTCCTATAATTTAATACCATTATACACATAATATTTGACATACAATTCTTCATTAAAATTGCAATTTAATTCATCACCATAACTAAAATAACCAGAATAAATAAATACATACATAATAATTTAATGAAATTTAAATAAAAATCTATTTTCAATGAATTTATTATTTTATTATTAATTTAAGTCATTGGGCTCATGAATAATTATTGGGAAATTATTTATTCAATTTCTGAAAAAATATATATAAAATTAAGTATAAAAACATTGACATTTTGTATGTGTTTTGCATTTCTATTTAATGCTTGTAATTCAAGCCTAAATATGTGATGCCTATTGAAGGCGAAGACTATATTCCTCTTTAAAAGACCATAAATAAATTTATAATTACAAATTTTAAATATTATCAGTTTTACAGATAATAATTATGAAACTATAATACATTAACAATACATTAGCATTAAATACTTATGACTCTAATCATAACAACAAAAGTCAATTGTCATTCATATCGTAATCATACAGCATGATAATAAATTTTTTATAAACAGTCAATTCTCAAATAAGACTAAATTTTCTAATTTTCTAAAATTTATATAATTTTTTTTTTTTCAAATTTAAAGAAATCAAACAAAATTAATATTTATAAAAAATGTTCAAGTAGTATCAAAAATAACTCTCTCACATTAAGTGTTTTTAAACTATTTGTATGAAAGTGATTAAATGACTGCTAAATTTTTTTTTACAATATCAATCAAATTTTAAAAATGATTTGCAGAAAACTATTTAAATGAGTATACTTGCAAATTAAATAGTGTGAGTTGCAATTTCTTAAAAAGAATATTTTTGTTGCTAGTAATTGCATATAATTGCTAATATATTTTTAAAACTCTTATTTATTTTCAAAAAGTAATAATATTTCTTTGAAAAAATATTCGGTAAACGCATGTATAAAATAATTTAAAAAAATTTTAATAAAAATTAATATAGTATCAAACATGTTTGACACCACAAGATTTGATATTTCTTGTTTACATTTTAAATAGTCAATCAACACAACAGGCTTATAAGTAATAATTCTATTTTTTCCCGGTATAAAAATCACATGATAACTTAAATCACAAGAATTTTGAACAAGTTCGGAATATCCAGTCAAGTGGGTAGATATGATATATAACATATACAAGTATATAAAATTTACACAAGCGAATAAGTGATTTAGCACAAAAACGTGAAAAAAAATATTTATCAGCAGAGTTTAAAACCAATTTACAACATTGTACATCCATGTATTAAAAAAGGGAAAAATTTAAATTTTTTAATGTAATATTATTTAGTTTTTCTCTAAAAGTCGTAATGAAGCAAAGAATAACTCTATTAAATTTTCTTTCCCGTATTATAATTTTTTTAAAGCTGTTTTTTTTTTTTTTTTTTCAATTACCTTCAACCAATCGGCGAGAACAATAACAGCTGGATCTTGTAATGAATTTAATAGTTCTGAAGCAACTCTCTTTTTCTCACGCCTATAATTTTTTCTTTGTGCCTTATATGATTCCTTACGATTTAATTTTGCTGCATCTGGTGACTACAAAAATAATTTAAAAATAAAAAAAATTTATTTAAAAAAAAATTATTGATTTTTTATGTACATTTACACACATATATTATGTATGTAAGTATGCAAACATTCAAATAAAGTTTTGTTAAATTTACCTTTTCAGATGAATTTCCATCATATTTTGTATTATCAGACCAATTAGTTAATCCTAGAAAAAATTTCATTGTAAATATAAAAAAATTCCCTTGCTCAATTTTAATTTTTTTTTAAAATTATTTAATTTTTTTTCTTTTATATTTTAATGAATTTATTATTTACAAACAAAAAAAAAAATAAAAACAAAATATTGTTAATTTTTAATATATTTTTTTTTTCAATAA
Organism: Condylostylus longicornis; assembly: GCF_029603195.1. Lineage (NCBI taxonomy): Eukaryota > Metazoa > Arthropoda > Insecta > Diptera > Dolichopodidae > Condylostylus > Condylostylus longicornis. The sequence goes on along the minus strand of NW_026577973.1, from coordinate 11,504,697 downwards.
TTAAAACTATAATTATATTTTGATGTCAAATTGTTAAATTATATATTAAATAAAATTTTAAACTTTATGTTTTATATGTAAAATATACAAATTAACTAACTATTTAATAATAACATATTTTTTTAAAAAATAAATATTTATGTAGATGTCTTTAATGGTTTGAACGTAAAAAACCAAAATAAATAATACAAAAATTATTATAAGTCTATATGTATGTACATATGTATGTAGTAAATAATAAAAATTAATATTTGCAACTAATTTATTTTACAAAATTATTGTAAAAATTTTTGTAATTAAAACCAACAAAAAAAAAAACAAAGTAATAAACTTCACATATTAATATTATTGCAAAATATTTAAAAATAATAATTAATGTATGTATGTATTTTTATATATAAGTAATTTATTTAATATTTGAAATTTCTTATTTTCATTCTTTATTTTTATTTAATGATATGTTCGACATTATTATTATTGTTTATTTTTATTTATTTTTTGATTGTATTAATTAAATAACACTTAATAAAATCAACCAAAATAATTTTTCCGAATTATTTATTACTATTTATATATAATTATGTGTTCAAAATATAACAAAAATAATCAAATGAACATATGTAACAAAAACTAAATAACAAAAAAAAAATTATTTATATATACATATATAAATAATTCATGTTTATATGTAAGTCTAAATATGTTTGTGTATATATTATAAGAAACTATTATTATTTTTTTTTTATCAAGTTCCTAAGACTCAAGCTTAGTAAATACTGAATTGAAGAGCGAAATACGTGCAAGTGAAAAGCTCATGCTTAATTCGAAATTTTTTTTCTTTGGTTTGTTTTTTTTTTTTTTGCTACGTTTTTATTATTTTCATTCTAATAATTGTGTTTACATATTTTATTTATTTTATATTAACCGCACAAAAAAATAATAAAAAAAGAAAAAAACTGGTTTTAGGGTGGTCTAAATGAAAAATTTAATTACAGTAATTTTATTTTTTTTGTTTTTGTGTTTTTTTTTTTGTAAATTACAATTGCAACTACTATAAAATATGCACAGTATTATGCATGTATAATGTATTATTAAAAGAAAATATTTTTACATGAAAAATATGGATTTAAAATCGCATTTCTGTGGTTTTATGGAAAAACTTGATAAGTCAAAGGTGAAAATTTAAATTGAATTTTAAGAAAAAATTATGGTTTTTCAATTTTAGAAAAAATTTTATAAAAGGTGAGCCAATAAATTAACTGTAATAATAATTAAATCAATAATTTACAGAGTTAAATTATCTGATATTTATTACATGAAATAGAGAAAAATATCAAAAATGCAAATTTAAATTAATTTTAAAAAAGATATCTAGGTGGCTAATTATAACAAAATTTGCTAATTTTTTAACATTTATCAGCAACTTTAAAACCAATTGAACTATATTAACCAAGATCTGAGAAAATGCCTAAATCAAATTATAGAGAATTAAAATATGAAATAAATAAAAATCTGTTAAATTTGACTTAAACGATTTTTGATTTAAGAATTATTTGAAGAATTTCTAGCACAAAATATTTCTTTATTAATCAAAATGAAGAAGGCATTCAAATTGGGTCAAATTATGTAATCTTGCCCTTTATTTTAATCTTATTTCAAATTATCTTTTTTCGAAAAAAATTTACTTCTATATTATTATGTAAAATTATTAAAAATATGTTGATATACATATATACAAATATTTTACAATTCTAAATGTTTATTTTATTTTAAATATTTTCTCATGTTATACAAGCAACACAACTAAAAATTTTGAGAAAAATTCTTTAAACTTCCGACATTTTGCTTTAACACACTAACTGCGTATTTTGTTAAAAATTATAAATTTCTCTTTAATATTCTCTATATAATATTGAATAAATAATAAGTGTATTAAGAAATTTTGTACTGGTTTTTTTTTTTTAAATTATGGTCAAGTTAATAATGCATAATAAACGTATAAAGTCAAAAGACATAAAATCAATTTTATTTTAATATTTTAATAATATTTAATTTGCAATGAACCTCACCGTATTGCTATAAACGAAATAAAAAGTTGTCTATGAATTTTTTTTTGCATAATTTTTTTTCAAGAATAAAAAATTGATATGAAAAGTAAATTGTTTTATATAATAAAAAAAAAATGAATGATAGAGAGATAAAAACTCGATTATAATTATACAATTGAAATCTAATTTGATTTAATAAAATGCTGACTATAATAAAATATTTTGTAATATCGTTTATCAATCTACATAAAATGCATAATCCATATAATATTTTCTAAGACCAATTAAATCTACTTTAATTATAGCTATATACTGTATTGTACTTTGTTCAATTTACTACATGTATTTTTATACAAATATTATTATAGCGTGTATTATTATACAAATATTATTATAGTGTACCATCAAATCTATATATGTAAGTACTTCAAGAAAAATGCAGTATATTTTGGGATGTGGGATTATAGATGTTCGGAAATTATCAGTGTTGTACAAATAGTGCAAGTCTTCAAATGAAAAATATTTGGAGTTCATAAGTTTATAAGATTAGAATTTTATTTATTTCTTCTTAATTATTATTATAATTATGTTATTTATTTAATACAAGAATACATACAAAATATTTGATAATTTTTTAAAATATACTTTCAAAATTATATTTGCAATATATTTGCAATAATATAATTGAGATATAAACACAAATAAATATTAAGTTTATAATATTTAAAAAATGTTAGTTTTTTCTAAAAAAAAATTATTTAATTTTATAGATTTAAAATAGAAAGTCATACAGAACACGTGAGCATTTTATTTTTCTATTTTTCAATTTTTTAAATTGGAAATTTTCGTTTTTCATCTTTTTCAAAAAATATATTAAAAACTATTGTATTATATATAGCGACATCTAACCCAATAATTGTTTCAATTCAATATCTCTAACTGATTTCTAAAATTATTTTAAAATTATTTAAAATATGCTTATATGTTATCAAATCGAAAGCTGCTAGACTGTCTTCTTTTATTGCCATCAATAATTTTCAATGATTTGTAAAAAAAATCCAAGAAATTATACAAAATTTAATTCAATGATTTATTATAACTAAAATTTCTGAATTACAAATTTGCGATTGCTTAATTTTTTAGCCACCTTGTTTTTTTAGTGGTGTTACCAGTTTAATTAATTAACTATAAAAATGGATTTAAAAGATTTTTTATATTTATCCATAGTAGATTTAATTATTTGTAACCATATGTAATTATTTGATACCATAAATGAATGAAAGAGACCGACCGAAAATTATTATTTTCTTAATATAAACAACAGGTTTTTGTTATAAACATGAAAGCTTTCGCTTTTTTGTAACCAAAAATTTAAATAGCAAAATAATTTCGAAAAAAAAATATAAATGCGTCATAATAACTGGTCCATAATAATATACTAATGTTAACATTATATACATGAGTATATTAGAGAGTCAAAAACAAACTATCCCACTTTGTAAGAAAAAAATGAGAAAATCATGTTTTAGAATTTTTAACGAAATTCCTCATAACATGCACGACGATATTAACCTTAGTTTCAAAATTAAAACTTTAAAGTTAAAAACAAGATCAATTAGAATCTTTTGATGCTATATGAAACCTAAATTCTTAAATATTATTTTCGTCACAGTTTATCTGCCCAAGGGTTTATATACCTTTGAATTTTAATTAAAATTTTCAAAATAAAATAAATATAATTAAATATAATCATTATGCATTATCATTATTTTCAAAATTAAAATATATAAGCTACATAGATGTAAGAATCTTAAATTATTAATTCAAATAGCAGATACTTCATTTATATTACAATTTAAATTAATTTCACTGTATACATTTTTAATATGTTATCAAAATCAGTAAATTTTCAGATTTAACTTTAACTAAAGAAGTATTAGCAGTAACTGAACATGAAATTTGTAAATTTATAAATTTCATTATAATAAAAAGTTTTACTATAATATACTTATATAATCAGTCACCCTGTTCTTAAGAAATTCAAGTTTTTTCTTAATTGAAATTAACTATAGTTAACAATATGACAAATTTTTTGCAATACATATTATACAAAATTAAAATATTACTTTAAAAAATATTATTTTACGTAACTTTTTTATAATATATTCAAAAATTTTTAATATAAATGCGAAATATCAATTATAAAATTCCGCCTTTTTTAAAATTCTACAGTCATACAAAAATAATAATCTAATATAATCTACATTAAAACTAAAATTTTATATATACTAATTACCCAAACAAACTTATTATATTTAAACAGGAAAAAATTATAGTAAATTAAATTTATGGAAAAAAATCAAAAATTAAAAATTTGTTAATTACTAAATGTAGTTTAAGAACCCACCCTCAAAATTTATTATAAAAATCAAATAAAAAATTCTTAGAAATTATCACGTAGTCACCTACATTAATTCAATTACTATTAAACACATAATATATTTACATATGTAATACTACATATTGAGAAAAAACTAATCAATATTAAAAAGGTAAATAAAGTGATTTACTCGCAATTCGTAAAATTAAATTAATTTTTTTTTTTTTGATAAATTAAAGTGTGAAAAATATACACATACGTTTCAATTATTTATGTATATACATATGTATACAATGTATATATATATATATATATATATATATGTATATATATGAATCTAATACAATAAATGATATTTATCAACAATCGCGATTTGGGAAACAAAAAAGAGCGCAATATTAAAGAAAAAAAAAAACAAAATAAAATTTTCAAATCACAAGAATAGCGCAATAGTATCGTTATCAAAACGGTATGAACATACATCTTAACTAATGAAAAAAATTTAATATTACTTGTCATAGTTGAAAAATTGATAAGAAAATCAAATTGCCAAAATTTTGTCCCACACCAATTATTACACCTCAATTTTACATATTATTGTCATTTTGAATTTTTTTTTTCATCATTATTATTTTTAATGATTTTATAAAGTACTATAAATTTATATATGTATGTATGTGTTACATATTTGTGTTTATCATATACTTTTATATTTTATATTTTTGAAAATATCTTTAAAAGCATCATAAAAGAAGTGCTGAGAACTGTTATTATTAGTATGTACCTTAAATAAAATTAAATCAAGAAAATTTTTGTTTAAGATCGAAAATAACGAGGAAGCTTTTTTGGGTTTTCTGTTTTTGTTTTTACTTTTTTTTTGTTTTGTTCATACTCTTACAACAATTTAATTTTGATCAATCTTGAAATTATTGTTATAATAATACACCTTTTTGAATGATGCCCAAAATAAATGAAAATAATTTATTAAAATTGCCAAAAAACCAAAACAAAAAAAAAAAAACAAAAATTAAAAACCAATTAACCCTATACCGAGCTAATTAAAATTACACTACACAAATGGATGATTCATACTCTTTCTGGTATGGAAATTTCTGATATGTAATCTACTGTATAATATTAAAATATTTAAAACAGTTGGTTCTAATGTGATTTTGTTAATTTGATTAGAAGCTCTAGTAGCAGAAATAGAAAAAGATTTTTGACCCCAATTAAATATTTTAAATAAAAACATTAACTGATCAAATATTGGACATTTAAAAAAAATATTTTTTTAAGGAAATAATTTTTGTCAGTCCAGAAGTTTCCAGTCCTGCTTTAAAAATTAATGAATTCATAAAACATTAAAATTAATTCGAATATTAATAATAATTTTGATATAATAATAAGATAATAATTTTGTCATATTATTATATATACATATATATGTCATATTATATACACACAAATTAATAATTGAATATAAGTTTAGATTTATAGACACGTAAAAATATTATTCGTAATTTTTATCTCGATTTTTACATATGTACCTTTCCTACATAATATTGTTTGATATAGTTTGTATGGTATGGTACATTGCATCTATTAAAAATTATTTGTGTTTACGAATATTTCCACTATTGAGCACCATACGATACAACACAATTCAAAGATAATTTTAGCACAAAAAAAACAGTAAAATTTTAATAATTCATTCATTTATATAATTAATTAAAGAAAAATCATGTAAAATAGTAGTATACATATTGGCTATTGCATAATATGAAATAAAAATTATCATCATATTACTTTTAATCGCAGCTACTGAACAAACAACTATTGGGAAACTCATAACGTATATTATTCAATATGCGTATATCAACTATTCTTTCTAAAACGATTCTATTCTTTCTACAACTATTTTTTCTATAGTTTTTACAGTTCTAAAAAAAATTTTTGAATTTTAACACACAAATTTCTTCTTACGGAACAAGTATAAGTAATTTAGAAAATTCGTGTCGCCAGAATAATCTTTACATTATGAACGTATATTTAAAATTCGTAATTATATAAATGCGCATAGCATTCCAATTATTGCGTATTTTAGAATGAAAAAACAATAATAAAATGAGGAAGTTTATACTAAAGGGTTAAAGTACTAACATAAAAAATTTAATAACAACGAAATATTTTTATTATTTCAATAAATATAAAATTGTTAAAAGAATTTTACGTTATTTTTATTTTATAATATTATAAAAGTGACAAAATAACAATATGACAATTTTTAAAAATATAATTTTTGAATTGCTACATACAACAGAGTAGATACACAAAAATACAAAAAACAAATTAAACATGCCTACATATTCAAAAATAGACGGCAATATACATACATATATGCATGCGTATATGAATATATCTACATATGTACCTGTGCATGTGCGACACACAAATTCTTATATTTACACATTAAATAAACAGTGCACAAATTTTTCGTATTTTGGTCGAGATTTTATTTAGTCCATTTTAAAATTTTAAATTGTTCTTAATTTAAGAACTACGTATTCATTTTGGGTTGACGTTGACCCCAAAACAAAAAAAAAAAAATTTATTAAAAAAATAAACAAAACCCAAAAGAAAAAGCTTTTTTCACCATAACAAATCAACTTTTTTTTTATCTCAAGAACAATTTCAGAAGAAAAATTTCAACAGAATTTTCATTTGTTTTGAATACATACGTATTACTTATACATATTTATGGTATTCTAATTTTGAAAAATCTTGTGTGTATTCATAAAATCAAAACTTAAGATGATTAATTGAATTTAAATAGTATACGAAGATAAATTCAAAAGTTTTTGAATAGGCCGCATATAAGGAAACTGTGAAATAAAATATTTTCATTTTGATTATAAAGGTAAGTTTACAGTTTAATTGAATGGAAATACTACCGTTGCAAAATAAAATAAAAATAAAAAATACCACGGAAATACAAAGTTAATCGATGTTCAATTAATTAAAAGATATTATTTGAGTACAGAAGGGTAAGAATAATTTGTTAAAATTCAAAGATTTCAAAAATGAATTAATTTTATGTCATGAACCCTCAGCTTATTCACAAAATTTTGGATACAGAAATTTATTTAAGACAAAGTCTACAAGAAAATACAAAATTATTTGAAGTGCTTTACTTAACGAGTTCTAGAGAAAAAAAGCGAATGAAAGCAATAATATTTGATGAAATAAGAATATAAGAACATAAGAATTTTTTAGTAATAATGAAATTAAAAGAAAACTTAGAATAATTATTTTAAAAATTCTTGCAGTCTTTTAGATTAATAAAAGATTTTCATTTTGCCTACATTTAGAGGTAAATATTTTTGTGATTTCGATTTCTTCTTGTAATTAAATGCATAGTAGATTTCGAAAATAAGGAATGCGATGAGAATGGTGAAAGCTATGGAAAACATTTTTTATTTTGACAAACTTTTGCCATTTAAAATTTATAGTTAAACACTATACATAACATGTTACTCGTTGTAGTGTGAATAGGCTATAAATTAACAAAATTGTCCTTATTGACTATACATACAGAAATATATAACAAAAAAATTAATGGTAACAAAATCAGTAAAAAAATTTTTCAAGATCACATAATTAATTAATATTGATTTTATGAATGAAATACACAAATAGCTATTCACAATAAAATTAAATATTTATTGAGTCACTAATTTTAATTATTCTATCATAAAAGTTTCCTATAGGCATTAGGCAAATAAAAATTAATTTAATTTAAATTAAGCCATGCATGGTCATAGAAATTTTTATATTTAACTTTTCATATTACATACGCCATTTTTATTGAATTCAAAAAAATTATACAAGGAAAATTTCTTTTGGAATTCAAGAAATATCACGTATAAATAAAATATTATTTATTTTCTGAATATTAAATCAACATTATTGTTGAACAAACTTAAAACACTCAAACTCAAATTAGTTATTTACCATAAGATTATTATTGAAATTCATAATATTCATCATAAAATTTCATATAATAATATTGTATATATATTATAACACCAAACATAGCTTAACTTACCAGCTTTATTGAATATATTTTAGTTTTAACCATAAAATCATTCAATAAACAAGTATTAAAGATAAATAAGTAATTTCTGAGTTATAAATTATGTATTTATTTATGTATGTGCATGTATATTTACAAATATACAATAAAATACAATAAGTTCATAAAAAGAAGAAAATAATCTAAATACAGCATCTGAAAATATTGATTTAAGGATAAAATTATACTATAATAATCTATGAATATTAAATGTTTCAAATGTTGATGAAATGAAATCTGAATTTTTTACGGTATATACTTATAGATTTTAATAAAAATTTTGTTTTTACTTTTTTTATTATTTGTTACGTAAAAAAAATAATATACATACATAGTTTTTGTTTGTGGAATCATTTTATTTACTTAAGGCAAATAATAAAAATGATTATAAATCAAAAAATTTATGAATATTCTAAAGTATATAAATACAGTAATGTCCTAAACATATTGCAGCCACACTTCAGCATTGCAAAATTTATCAACTGTAAAGAGTTTTAATGCTTAATAAGTAATACAAAAAAATTCATCGGGCAATTTAAAAGAAAATAAGTAAATACCAATAATAGAGTACTGTACACCTTATCTGAATCAATGAAAAAAAAAATGAATGAGCGGGGTATTAAAATGTGTTCAAATAGCCGATTTGAACTAAAACAAACTTTATTTTCTTTCACACAAAAAAATATAAGACTTTTAAATTTGGGGCGTCTAAGCTTAAAATTACGTTTTGTATAGCCGTGAGCTTAGCAGAAACTTTCTTCTTTTTTTGAAATGTTACATAATTATATTTATAACAAGAACTTAGCAGAAATAATTTGGCAAAAATATTAATAATGAAATAAATTAAATTTAAGAATTTTTAATTCATTTAATTTTAATTGTATTTTACTTTATAATTTTTTTATCAAGTGCACTCTAATTTCAATATTTTCATCTGTTAATTTAAATACTGATTCAGAAGGAGATTTTTTATTAAAAGAACTTTATTATTTTAAGGAAATTCGTTTTTTTAGCAATTCTCAAAAAAAAAAAATTTGAAATAAGTGCCTTTTAGTTTCAATTTGTCCGTTTGTCCGTCCACCCGTACGCGGATATGTTTTCAAAACTTCCATACACCCTTGAACATAGAAAGCTTAAATTTTATACGCACATAGATATTATTTACTAAAAACTTATTTCCGTAGAAGAAAATTTTTACCTATCTTCCTCTTTTCTAATAGCTATAACCCCCCAAAACCCTTAAAATGCCATCTTTTGACAATTCATAGTAGCAAAACCAAATGCATTTTTCAAACTTTGCAAACACAGAAAAATAGTGGCTGGCTTCTTCTAACGACATATCATATTTAACCTTAAAAAAGACAAAATGGCCGTTAAAATTGATCGTTATCTAAAATCCGTTTTTTCCAAATTTTTGATGCCGTTTTTCTTCCAACCGCAGGTTGTAGCCCTTAATTTGAAATTTAGCAGCTTTTAGACACAAATAAGTTGTTTATTTCGTTAGAAGAAAGTATTTTTTCCACTTCCATTTGCTTAGAAGTTATCGCCCCAAGAATTCGTATAATTTGTGAATTTTTGGCACGTTCTATAAATTTCTATAAATATAAAAAGCTAATGGTAGTTGTTATGCCAATAAAAAATATAATTATTTTCCTTTACTCACGCAATTAACCTTTAACACTAAACATACCATAACGGGTCAAATGACCCATTTTGAACTTTTGCATTGAAAATGCACGTATAATTTTATTGCGTTTGCAACTTTGACTTCATGACTTTTTCTAAGTACTTTAATGTACAGTTATAACAATTTTTTTTGTTTGTTTTGTTTTGTTTATTCTGAGTAATTCTTGTTGTATACCGATATCTACCACAACGGGTCATTTGACCCGCTATGGTAGAAATAGGTATATATTAAGTCTTGGTATGATTAGTGTTAAATTCGGCATTATGTTAACCCCTCCTTCAACTTTTTTGTTTTTTATCCTAGAAGTGTGCAATCTGTAAAATTTTGCCATATGTGAATGAAAGTAATTTTAATAATATAGTACATAGCTAATTTCATACATAGTGATACATTTCAAACCATTCATTTGACCCATCATCATTTTAATTAGTAACTCTGAATATTCTAATTAAAAAAACTCTTCCATAAATTCTACAATTATTACACAAATGTTTTGATGTCAATTAATTTATTTAGAAAAAATTTTTAACATGTTTGTCATTTCAATATACTCAATTGAATGGTTTAGAATTAAGTATTAATAATTATTTGGTCCTTTTTAAACTAAACTTTCATAATATTTATCCACAATAACAGACACTTTAAGATATAAAAGAAAATAATCTTTGAGCATTTCGATGGCAACAACTGCGTTTTTTTCAATATGAGAATGCCTATACTGCAAATATATTACTTAAACTATCTCCTATTTTTTATTTATTTTATATACCATAATGATGTAATGATTCATATACCATGTCTTCATATTTATTTGTAACATAAAGAGGCATCAACCATTTAATTAATCAACTACAACACACAAATTTCTTCACAAAATAACAAGAATGGATTTTTTTCTTTTTGAAATTGTACAGAAATGTTACAGGATTAGAATGTCAATTACATAATATTTAATGCGAATATCTTCCTACTCTATTATATTATTTGAATAGTTAAGCTATGGGCAATATTTAACAGTATAATAATGTTATAATATAATATGTATGTAAAATAAAAGCAATTAATAAAAATTTGCAAATACTCTTTGACAAATTTATTATACTTTGTAATTATATGTATATGTATACGAAAATATATGTGATACTGTATGATTATACGATTTGTATACAAAAACAGTATTTTTGGAACCTTGAAAAGGAAAAATATTTTTCCCAATGGTTCAACTCAAAAGTAACAACAAAAACAGAATCATTTTTAACAAATTTTATAGTATGCATAAAAAATATATACTGTAAAAAATACAATGTTTATTTTTTAAACCCTTGGTTTAAACCTTAAACTTTTATGTTTAAATAATGAATTTGAATAGTTTAAACTATACAATTTAAAATCCTAAAACTTTGAAATTCAAATTTGCTTGGGTTTAAAAATTATTTACTTATTGAAAATATTTTTTTCAATTTTTGGTTTGTTTAAAAAATTTCTAGTTTAAAATACACAAATTTACTTTAAAAACTTCACGGTTTAAAATTTATTTTTAAATTATACGAATTTCAAATATTAAACTTTACAGCTTACACTCAAAAATCCACTCCAATTAATCAAAAAAGAAAAAAAAATGGTTTTTAATCCTTTAAAGTTAAAATTTTTAACCAAAAAGTTTAAAACATCAATGAAAGTTTTATTGTGAAATTGTGTCAACATATTTTTATACGCCGCCGGCGCAGTGAATTAAGTATCGATTTTTCACTCAAAAGTTCATAGGTTCAATCGCAAATTGTTGCCATTAACATGTGAAATTAAAAAAAAAATTATTAAAAAAGTTATTAATATCTTCTTATGTTTATCTTTACAAATACTTGATTACAGAAGACCATAACATTCTCAATAATATTATGTCTGTAAATAATACAGTTTGCTAGAAAATGTGAGATTTCGAAATATTTCGATCTCATATACTGGATTTAAGATTTTGTAGGTTAATTTTTAATCTGTGAAGTGTAAAATTTAAGCTTTTAAGTTTAAAATTTAAAATTAAAGTTCAATAAACTGCATATTTAAAACTTAAACAAGGAAATGTTAATTTTAAGCTGTAGTTTTGAAAATGTAAATTGTTTTAGATCGAAAAATTCTTGTATACTATTATTTACTAATATAAACCTGTTTTTGTTGGTTCTTTTTAAACACAAAAATTTTTTGGTTTAAAATTTAAGCTAAATTTTTTACAGAGTATGTAATAAGGCACGTTTAGCATAATAAAACAACTTCATTTACAAATATTACAAAGTGTATATATGTATATATATTAAAGAAATATTTATGTAAATAATTCGGATTTTTATTTAATTTATTCGATTTTAGGTAAAACAATTTATAATTATCTATAAATATGTATAACAAAATAGGTAATTAACTATTAACCACATTCAATATAAATATTTTATAAAAACGAATTTTTTGAATGAAAATTTTGTATACATACAAGGATCAATATATTTACAGGCCTGTAAATAATAAATAATATACATACATATGTATATTTTATTTATATTTCATTAAATACAGGCCCGTAAGGTGTAAGGAAAATCTTTTCTTCATTTAACAAATTAATAAATTATAGTATTCTGAGAATAATACTGAATAGAAGGTGTCGTGACAAATTTCAATTGAATTGTGATTTAAGTTTTCTTCTTTTTTTTCTTTCAAATGTAAATATAGGCCGAATTTATGTTACGGTATAAATAATAATGTTACGTGAGACCTATAATAGCATTTTCACTGAGCTATCGTCTGAGATTTGGAAATTTCTTTTCAATTCACTTTAACGTTTATAGTTCATTAAGACACACATTTATTTACTAACTATCTAATTAGTTTAGAGAATTTAATGTCTATGTACGCAGTAGAAATGTAAACATTGCAGTTAAAAATTTTCGGTTCCTCTTCACAAAAAATTTAACGATACTGTTTGAACTGTTTAAAGGCAATATTATACTTTTTTTCTTATAAACTTTCCGGAACTGTAAGCTTTTCGATCAAAAATATTTAATTTGCGTTTTACTCCTCTTAGTATTTATACCGTAACAAAAAAAAAATTGCAAAGAAGTTTTTCCGTTTTTCTATAATAAATTAATTGTATATATACAAAATAATTATTAGGTTATAAGTATACAAAAGAAAAGAAAATAAAGAAAATAAATTAACGGATTAGTTTGTTAAATTATTTAAACAAAAATTATATGTATGTACGTATTTATAAATTTTTTTTTGATTGCGAATGACAATTTAGAAGGAAATGAGAAAATTCAACAAAACTCCTGTAAAATAGCCTTATAAATATTCATATCAAAATGATAATTTGCGAAATTATTCGCAGTATATCAAAACATATATAATATCGAATAATTCATTACATTAAAGAAATTACGTTCTCTGCTCTTTAAGAACAAAATAAAATTTTATAATTTTTAGAATTTTTGTTATACAAATTTAAATTGAAAATTTTGACCAAAAATTTATAAAACGCCCAAAACTGACAGCATTACAAAAAAAATTTTTCCGTATTTAGCTTATGCATTTTATAAAAGATTTTTTATAAAATATGCGATTTGAAAAACATATTTAACAAATTAATCCAAACTATAATTAAATTTCATACCTCAACAAAAAACACTTCCGGCAAAAAACATCCGGTTCAAAAACTGAAATACTTTCCATACCGTACTGACCACAAATACTTTCTATTCTCAAGATAGCTAGTAATTATCTTGAATTAAAATATTAAATAAAATTGCAATTTAATGTCTGCTAACATGTTTAGGGTTGAATCTTTGAAACCGTAACAAAAATATCATAATTACGATCTAAATTACTAAAGTTGTATAAAAGCAGATGAATTGTACTTTCCATATTTCAATTGAACGATATTATCAAATCACCCAAACGCATAAATTCATTGAAATTAACAAAAAAAAATAATTTTTTTAATATAATTTAAAATTAGAAAAAAATTATAAAGTTGGGTCAAATTAAAAGCTTGTAAAATAGCACTTTACCGTTCAACAAATGAAAATACTGCTTTTTGAGGTTGTTTCATTAGATTATTTAATTTATTTTCAATCATATAGCAAAATACATATTAAATAAAAATATTGCATGCATTTAGGATGAACAAAAAAAAATTAAAGTGTTAACAATCAATTCGGCGGTTAAGTATGTGAGTTAAAATATAAAATTATTATTCCAGAAGTTTCAGAAATATAAGGTGGTGAAAATTAAATTATTTTAACAGCCATTTTTTTTCTTAATGTTCAACTATGCTGTAGTGTTGCCAAAAGAAAGTTTTGCAAAATTTGTTTAGTTAGAAACGAAAATATTTGTCGTTTCGTTAGAATAAATACTCAAAAAATTATATTTTTAGAATTTTGAAGGGTTGTAACTTTTAAGACAGAAGAGGGGGGAGATAGGTAAATATTTTCTTCTTCAAAAATAAATTTCTTAACTTTCTGAGGATCTATTTGTGTGTAAGATTTCAGTTTTCTAACTTAAAGAAGGCAGAAGTTTTTTTGACAAAAAACAGACGGACAGACGGATGGATAGTTTGAAATAAATAACAATATTTTTTTGAGAAGTAATAAAAAAAAGGGGTGTTTAAAAATTTTTTTTTTAAAACCTATATCAAAATAACATCGTATAGCACTGAACAAGTCAAATCACTTTTAATTTCGATAAAAAATCAAAGCAATGTTATTTTTTATTTATTGATATCCTAACATTCGACATTTAAACTCAATTTTGTATATATAAGAAAAAATGTAGTGGATCAAACCTCATGCTTTTTAAAATATGTACTTGTTCAATTGAAGTCTCTCAGTGTGATGAAAACGATCTGTTAAAATAATTCTTCATGATTTTACACAACTATAGGAGAAAACTTAATGTAATAATTTTTGAAAAATTATTACGTTAAGTACATCATATTAATAATATAAAGTTGGAATTTTATTGACAATTGATTCAGTTAAGGCAAACTCTTTTACTTTTGAAGTATTGTGAAAATTAATAAAGTTGGGTCAAATCAATGGTTTGTATTGTAACAATTTTCCCTTCAATAAGTGAAAATACTTCTTTTAAAAACAATCTATATGTATTCCTAAAACCCTCTCAAAATTATTTTCATTCATATACGAAACTACTTCTAGGATTGCATATAATTGGGATGAGCGATTTATGCAGTTTTTGAAATAAAGCAAAAATTAATTTAAATAGCGGTTAACATAATATGTGTTAATGCTCTATTTTAAGGGTTAATCGTGTGAATTAAGAAAAATAATTATATTTTTTAATGTCATGGAATTTACTTCGATTTGTCAGCTTTTGGTTTTGTTAATATAAGGTGCCAAATATTCAAATTTTGCAAATTTCAAGAGGCGATAACTTGAGAGGGGGTGGAGGTGAAAAAAAAATTTTCTAACGAAATGAATTATTTAATAATGTCCGAAGGCTGTTATAACTTCAGAGTTTTACAACCTGGGGTTTAGGAGAAAAACGCGATCAAAAATTTAGAAAAAAAACGGAATTTAGATAACGGTAATTTTAATGACCATTTTTTTTTTAAAGTTCAAGTGTAGTATGCCGCGATAGAAAATTCAACCAAATGCTTTTCTGCGTTTGCAAAATTTGAAAAATGCATATGGTTCTACTACAATAAATAGTTGAAAAATGGCATTTTTAGGGTTTTGGGGCGTATAACTTTTAGAGGGGGGGAGATAGGTAAAAATGGTTTACAAAAATTAGTTTCTAGTAAAGATCTATGTACATATAAAATTTCAGCTTCTATCTTGAAGGATGTAGAAGTTTTATAAACAGGCACAAGGAAAGACGGACGGACAGAGTGAAACACTTTCTTTCAAAATTTTTTTTGGAAAAATGCTAAAATCGATAACAAAAAACTCTTTTAAATTTTCAATATTGAAAAAGTGGTGTTTGCCATTTTCTTCACGATATCAAAAAAAAAAAAATTAATTTGCAAATTTCTTAACTTTTATATTTTTAAAATTTAATAATCCGTAATTTAAACTTTTTATATAAATGTATTTATAAAGTGTGGGAAACATACGAGGGTTTACCACCTGTTGAGCAAAAAAAAAAATCCATTTTACTTTTTTTTTTTGCATTCATAATTCTGGCGTCATATAGACGTATTTATAATCAAAGATTTTTAAATTATTCGCAACAAAAATGTTGAAACAGGCTAAATATTATTGAAATTCTTTGCTATATAGAGTATAGAGATTTTTTTTTTTAAATTTGTACATTTTTAAGAAACAAAGTTGAAATACACCCCTAAGGTGAATGTGTCCGCATTGACGCATGTTTTAAGATTATATAGCAAATCATTGTGAAATTGCTTTTTTAAAATAACATTTTATGTTTTATATGCCTTTTATTAACATTTGCTTGTTATAATGTTTAAACTACATACATATACATATAAAGTATATGCAACACTAAAAAGTTACTTTACTAATTTGTTAAAATATTAAGGGTAGGAAATTTTTTAAGAATTAATTAGACAATGTCACCCAAACTAGTTTTAAAATAAAATTTAGCAAATTAAGATTTAAATTTTAAATAGAATTCAAAATTCTAAATAACGCAAGAGAAAAGGTTCAATTGTCAACGAACAAAGCTTGAATACAAAGCATAAAGAAAAGGAAATCGAAAAATTTTCACAATTTAAAAATTTCTTACACTTAAAAGATTTTTATCCAAATTGCTATCTTAACTAAGTCAAATTTCTTTGAAAATGTTAGAAACATTAGTCAAAACATTAACAATATCTAATACATGCTAAATATAGCAATAAAGGCGATGTAAGAAAATTATTTCAAATTAGATCATTTTTTTTATAGATCTCTTTTACATAATTCAATGATGGCGTTTACATGTGTATGTATATATGATAAAAGTCAAGAACATTTGTCACAGACTACTATTAATCTAATGAATCTTTATTAAATTACACATATTATTCTAAAATAGCAAGAAAAGGAACAATATAAGTATCAAAAATATATAAAAATTACTTTAAGTGCTACACTATTTATAATGATAAGGGAAAAAAAAACAATAATGAATTTTTGCACTTTTATTCTGTTCTTGCACTGTTTGTTGCTCTCATTTTGAACTTTTAAAACTATTCTTAGAAAAATAAGTGTGAAAAAATTATGCTTTTTTTATCACTAGCAGAAAATAGATGCTCTAAATCTCTTTAAGTTCTTATAATATATTCTCAGTCTGAATGTTTTCTAAACTATATTGTGTAGGTATGAGTGTGTTTTATGAAATTTAAAGTAAAATTAATATTACATTCATCTATAGTTATATATAGACTTTACATAAACATCTGCAATAATGTGTACAGTCTTTTACTCGTTTTATTATAACGAACATTGTTCTAAAATAATCTTGTGAAAGCGATTACACATGGACGCGTTTCTATTCATCAAAAATTCAATCAAATTTCATTGAATTTCTTTCATAAATAATTCGTTTAAGTTTTTTTAATTAAAAAAAATCTTTTACATTACTACAGATTGTTTTATGTTTCGTAACTTTGAAAAATCTTTAGACCAATCAACGAATTAGAAAGGGAACATTGAATATTTTTTTAATGTCTAACGATTTTATGTGATTAAAATATGAGAAATTTGTTTATTAATATTAAATACCAATTCGTTGATACCAATACGAATTAGTTATCCTATGTGGTAATAAATTATCCATTGCTGATTATGGGACAGACTATGACCTTAGTCATTGTCTGTCCCATATTAATTTATGCAAAAGTTCAGTGCTGTGTTTCCAATATTTTCAAAGATATGGCCAAACTACTTCCGAGGTTGTATGGCAGCTTCCAGAAGGAGCCAAGCAATTTCAACAACTTTTATCAAACACATTGGCCCTACTTATATATTGGCCTGTGTGAAGTTTCAATATCACAACTTTTATAGTTTCTGAGATATAGCCAAATAAATTTTGAAGTTGTATGGCAGCTACCCGAACCAGTACCCCGATCATATCCAATTTAAATAGGGTTATTACATTTACTGTAATAAATCAATTGTTTTTGAGTTATCGTTGGGACGGACGGACGGACAGATAAAGCTATATCACTTCAGAATTCGACGTTGATCAAAAACATACATTTGAGTCTATATCTCTGTGCATTATTTCTTAGCGTTACAAACGGTAAGGCAAATTTAGTATATGCAATTTTACAAGCAAGTAGAATTACTATTACAAATCAAAATTGGAAAGAAATTTTACCATGAGAACACAAAAATTTAATCTCCTTTTTATTAAATAAGCAATTTTACTAATTTTTCCCATGATTGTGAGTATTTAATCAATACTATCTGATAGAAAAATGTGTTAAAACAGTATTAAAATGTTTCGATTCGACTCAACAAAATCAAATTCTGTTACAGAACACTATAATCAACCATTTTTTAGAATTATACATTTTCCTAAGAGTTTTAAATTGCTAATGTCTAAATAGCATTAAACCACATTTAAAAAAAAAATTTAAAATGTTTTATGCACACTATACACACAATTAAATTAATCCTATAATGTACACATATTTGCTCGAAATTTTTCTGGTATATATTAATTTCCTACTCTTTTTATTAACTTAAAATATTTTGTGATAAAATATCAGTTTAAAGTACGTTTTCCTTTTTAATAAAACTAATCGAAGTAGCACTATTTATTTTAATTTTAAATTTAATAATAGATGTTATAAAAGTTGAAAAACCAGTGAGTACAATAGCTGAGCACCAGAAGAGTTACCACAACAGAATTGAGCATTTATAACGAAATTGTTGTATTTCATTTTTAATAATGTGTGAGCATATCCTTAAAAATTTTGGTTTTCATATGATAATCTATAATACATATCGGCTCGTGGCAAATATTTAAATGATGTCATTCTTCAAATATAATTGTAATGAGCTAAATCTTTGATAAAAAGAGAGAAAAATTAAAAATCTAAAGTTCTGCATGTTTTATTTTAAAACAACATCTAGTCGCAATTTTTGAAAGACTCTGTATTTAGTACACGACCTTTCAAAAGAATATATTGATTAAAATCGGTATAGTAAATTGTATGTAAATATTTTTATTGTTACTTTACGTACTTAAAGAGTTTCAAGAGTAAAATTGGTGAATTTCGATTTCAATAAAACAAGTAAAATATAGGTCGTAATATACTAGGTATATTACGACCTAAGTCGTAATCATTATAGCGATCACGTCAAACATGTCAGTAAGTTGACGTTTCTTAATATTAAAATAAATATTGACAATTAAAATTCCAAAATTTAAAAAAGAAAATTCCTAGAAAGTGCAATAACGACTAAAAGAATGCATTATGGCATTGTTTCCTGCTCATTTCGCGTTCTGAAATTTATACTATCATTAATAGTAATAAATAAGTGATTAGACTAAAAAAATAAAAAAAACAGATTTATATACAATATGTATTAGGTATTTGTAACAAAATTAAGAAATCACAAAATATAGAAAATTTTTTAGGCAATCGATTCTGCGGAATAAATTTTAAAATAAATATTTTCGAATAGTTTTTTTTATTATGCTATGTATATGGAAGAAAAATAATGCTTAGGTGGTCAAGTGAAAAAGGAAAAAAAAATCAATATTAGGGGCGAAACCTAAGATTACAGTGAAATAAAATATAAAATGGAGAAAAAATATAAAGGAAGGAAAAGGAAAAAATAAAACAGAAATTGTATTTTTGAATCGCAATTGTACAAAACAACTCACATATGTATGATAAACTTATAAAAAAAGATAAAATGAATATGAATGGCTATTGAAAATAGCTTATTTGATTTTTACATATTCTAGGGAAAAATAATAATCATAATAACGAAGAAATTGAGGTAAGCGAAAATTTTATTTACAAAATGTAGAACAAACCCTTATGGAATTTTATGCTTTTTTTTTATGCTACAATATACACAACTTTTAAATATCACGTACTTAAAATTTATCTTAGAAATAATTGACATTTATTTATTTACCTTATTATAAATGTCTTCGAATTCATTTTTAAATACATACACACATACATGTAGTTATAATTTTGTAGAAAATAAATTGTATATGGCTTAATATTTATTTTATTTCCAATTATATAAAGGGAATTAAAAGATCTTGTTTCATTTTCAAAATTTTCATATTATAAAAATTACAGTTATATAATAAATTTTTATACAATAAACTAACTTCAATTTTTACTTTTAACGTTACAAGTTATTGAAAAAGCAATGTGAAAATTATTGAAGTCAGAACAAAATTTTTAAAAAGTTAACAAAATTAGCAAAAATTTATTAAAATTTTTAAAATAAAGATTGGAACAGTTGGGCAATTCTCAATTCAAAATTGCTAAACAAACAAGAAAGATATAGACTTGTAATTCAGTTCTCTTAATATCCTTCGATAAATCAGCGATAGTTACAAAAATCTGTCCCTGAAAAATTTTAATTCTTGAAAAATAAGTTTTCGGAAAATATTTCCAAATATTTCAAATGCTTTTTTTTTTAAATTATCAAGCAAACACTTATATCTCTTGTAATTTAATAAAGAAATTAATTCACAACAGGAAAATTAACCTAAAAAATTAATTATGTATGTTTGTTTTGGATCAATTTTCTGCAACAAAAACAACCGCTTTTTAAAAAATTAATTAAAAAGCAAAATTCACTAAAAAACTTAAAGTAAAGTTGAAAATATTTTAAAATTTATACAAAATAGCATTAGTTTTTATTAGACAAGAAATTTAGAAAACTTGATATGAATTAGAAAAAAATTTTAAGTAAAAATCTGAAACTACTTGAAAACTTTGCAAGAGAAATAAGTTTTGAAAAATTTTAAAAAATAAATGCAAATTAAGAAATTTTATAAATTCTAAAAATTTTAAAATAGAATTTTAATGAAAAATTAAAATTTTAATTTTTTTGAATGTTTGGTAGAAAACTGCAATTTAATTAAAATTCAACACATTCCATTACCGTATTATATAAATTAAAATTGCAATTTGTTCACGAGTTTTACTTTAGAAACTCTTTATTTTCTTAAAATTTCAATTCTAGATCTATTTATTTTTTTTTATTACAAATTGTTCTTTGGTTGCGAATACATACTTTTTTTATTATTTATACGAATATTTTCACTAAAAAAAAAACTTTTCTAATAGTCCTTTTACATTTTAAGTTTCCTTTGCAGTCCAATTAGTTTCAAGAATAATACAACAAAAATATCTTTTGATATTTGATTCAGACTGAATTAATTTATGTTTGTTTTTCTATATAAGTTGTTATAGGTACACAAGTCTACATATATATAAATTATAAGAATCATGATATTTTGAAATTAAAAGTTTTCCAAAGAAGATTTTATTTTATTATTGTTGTAACTTTGTTTTCTTATATTTGTATACGTACTTTGTTTCGTATACCCACCGGAACAACGAATCATAAAACTAAAAATAAAATTTTAAAAACACAAAAGTAAAGTTTTGTTTTTTTTTTTTGTTTCTCTTATTTTTAATAAAAGTAGTTTATAGAATTTTATACCAGTGTTACCATTTTAGTACAATTAAAGTATTTTAATTTACATTTTTCGTTCTTCATTTATTGACCCAGTTAGATTCAATTAAATTATTTAATTATTAATTTTAGTTTTTTAATTTTTACAAATAACATATTCAAATGTAAATTTATTTATGTGTATTAGATTATTAAAATAAAAAAATAATTAAAATTTAAATTCGTTATAACCTTATAAAAAGCAGTTATTTCTCTTATAATTTTTTGCTTAGTATTAGTGTCGATATACACAGCTTTGGTACACTGCATATTTATTCAGATTTATTTAAAATTTTTTTAAATTCCGACAACATAACACTTACAAGAACTTGGTGACGCAATCACTCCAAATATTCGATAAAAAATTTCACAAAAAAAAATCGAATACAAGTTAATTGATTTCTCAACTATATAATATAAGCATACAGATTCAGCATATTTTTCTATTTTATGGTACATATATGTAATACATGCACATGTATATGTCTAAATTTAAATTCGGCATATATATACATGCATATGTATTTATTGAATTTCATATATAGGCCAATTTTAATTTTTGCTACCCATTTCGTCTATATATACTCTATACATACTAAAATTTAATTGATATACCAAGAACAAAATGCAAGGTAACCTACTCAATTAATTAACTATAAAAGAAAAGTTTTAAAATGCTTTAAAATACAGAAATGAAATCTTAGGAGTATCTAAATCTAAAACTAGTAAGTACAGTATGTTTAAAAAATTTTGGAAAATTTTATGGCTTCAATAAAATTAACAACAGTTCTAAATTTTTGTAATAATTATTTTATTACAGCATATATTGTTAAAATAATAAAAACTCTTTATATTTAAAGAAAATATTAAAAAAATTTAAAAATCATAATGTGAAAAAAATTTCTTATTTGATATCAAACATTTAGACCCAACTAATTTATGTTAAAGATGAGATTGATAAAATCGTAAATTTATAATTAAAGTGAAAAATAAATGATAAAAGAAAAACTGTATTACTGGACCCAATATTTACTGGATAATCGAACTCGCCTGTCTGTAAGTCATGTTACTATTTACTGAATTAAATTAAAAAAAAAAAACAAAAGAATAAATTTAAGTATTAAATTTTACTACAGTCAAACATTTTATTTTAATTGGAATTTATTTTTAACTCTTTTTTATTTTTTCTTCAATTTCTTAGCACATAATTTTTCTGAAACCTTAGGACTAAAAGTAAGAAAAACATTTCACTTTTTTACTAAAACTTAATATATGGATCTAAATTCCTGACATCGCACAAATGAAAAAAAATTATTGTATTTGATTTTTGAACTTTAAAATCAAAAACTACATACATTGTTACGGCTAATAATAAATACATATATGTATATACATAAAATTCAAATTTAATATTATTAAAAATTTTCGAAATTATAAAATTAGTACAAAAAATTTTTACTACATTTTTTTATTTTTATTAATTTTTAATTCAAGTTTTGCAATTTTCAAATAAACAAAGAGAATATTTCTACATTTTCAAAATATTTATTTTAATAGATGGAATTAGAGAACATCAATAGTCTAATTGTGTATCTTCCTTTTTTAGTCAATTCTTTAGTCCCTTTCCAATTGAAGATTATAATTTTTGCAGTTTCTTTTTTTTTCATAACATATTATATACTGGAGGTTCCGGGGATTGCGTGAAAGCTCACGGGAATTGATTACTTTGAAGTTTTTGATATAACTAATGTTTTTTGAAAAATTTTCGGTTTTCTAATTCGAAATTTCGTGGTGTCAAAGGCTATTACTCAAAAACGGTAAGTCTGACAAAAACTATTGAAATAATACTATTATGTAGATGTGCTAACTGAGAAAAAATGTTGTGAGTAACACATTGCTCTTTAAAACTGTAATGGATTTTTTCCAGACAGACAAAATTGTTTCAATCTAATTATATCTTTAAGTTTTCTGTAATCGTACGAGTTTCTCACTTCTCCCCCCTACGAACAATTTTCAACAAACCTCAATTAATCACCAATTTCAAAATAATTTATTTATGTTTCCCTACTATGGAGAAGTGCGTTTCCACCGAAAATTCGATATGCAAAATTTGTTGACATCACATAACCTCTACCATAGTGAAAGAATTTTGTACAATTTTAGGAAAAAGTAAAAAATAAGAAAATTCGACATCACTTCACTTGAGAAGAAGGTTATACGAATATCGTTTTATAATTTTCTCAATTTTTTCTCATACACCCGGTGAGTAAAAAAGGAAGATACAAAATCAAGAAATAACTGTTTAATTATAAAATATCCTGAAAATTTAATACAACTTTAAAACTGGATTAAAATATTTACATAAAAGGATAGAAGAAATTATATGTACATAAAAGAAAAAAAATACATGTATGTGCAATATATAAATGTATGTAAGGTAATTTTGTACACACATATGTGTTAGTGTTATATATTAAAGAAAAATAAACAATTAAGTTTATAAATTAATTAATTTTTTTTATGAAATAGTCATGTTTTCATATATAGTTTTTTTTTAAAGGGTATAAGGTTATAGTTTAATTTGTTTTCATTCTTGTTGTTCAATTTTAATTGGTAAGTTTCTATGGAAAATTGTTATGTATAAAGTTTTAAAGAGTAATTTTATTTATAATTATATTACATTATAATTATAAATAATACAAAATGTTAATTTAATAAATAAAAATATATATATATTATGTTATGTATATATTTTACAAAAAAAAAATATATATTTGAATTTAATTTGAAAATTATTATTTTTTGATTTTTTATTTTTATTATAATTCTCATCACCTGATGATCCTGTAATAGGATCGTTGTTCAAATTTTCCGTTATAGGTATATTAGGAGGTATAGGAATATGTAATGATGTCCTTCGGCTCTTGTTATCGTCATCGTCTATTTATACACAACAACACATATATATATGTATATGTATATATGAAGGATATTTAAGGTAGATAATAAAAGAATTTGTTTTTTTTTAAAGTTTAAGAATTTTTTTTTTTTTAAATAGTTTTTATAAGTAATAGTTGAAAACATATTCTCATACAAAATACACACACAAAAATGATAAGATATTTTTATTATATTTTTGTTTTTCATTTATTTTCATATATATAGTTAAGTTGAAAAACACACATATATTTTTTATATTTTTTTGAGAGAAAAAAATAAAATTCAAATTATAAAAATTAAAAGAATCTCGTGAAGAACTAATAGAATTTTGAAAAGACAACAATTTCTTTAATAAAAAATTGTAATGTGAAAATGCAAAAAAAAAGACAAAATTAAAACTATAATTATTAAATTTAAATAAAATTAATTATAAAACAATAATGAAGAAGTGGAAACATCAATTTTGGTTTTCTAAACAATTCCAATTCCCAATAAGAAACAAAATAAAATAAATGTGATAAATAAAAATGTACGAATTAGACAACATTTATTTAAAATCTTGAAAATAATTGAGTAAAACACCAATTTAACATTATTTCTAAAAAAAAAGAAACAAATTTATAAATTTTTGCAAGTAAACTATATATTTTTTATATTCTAATGCTATGCACATGTTTTAGCTGAATTTATTTTAATAAAATCTTAATATAATAAAATAATTTTCCATAATATTATTTAAAATTTTTGTTTAACTTTATAATTTCATAAAATATTAAAATATATTGTCTAAAATGCAGTTTGTCAAGCTAGATAAGAGCGTTTACCCAAGAGGAAATTAAACATCAACTTGAATTTAGTAGCAACATAATTTTAATTGCCAAAAAAAGGTACAATTGTTTGCAGGCGTTGTCTGGTATGCCAACATAATGCCTAACATAATTTACATTATATTAAACCCTTCTGTGAGGTGCCAAATTTTTCAACAATATTTCACGTTAACTCTTCTATTCTATAAGCATATTTGCTGATCACTTGTAACAATAAATTTTTCAAAAGTTCAATTTAAAATCTAAAGTTTGTAAAGCTAAAGTTTACAAATTATCATACTACCTACAGTCCGTAAAAATGACAATTATGTCGCAGAAGATAATGGCCGTTTGAGTAATATTTATCGTTTATAGCGCGTATTACAGAATGAGGAAGTCATTTATCTTATAACCAAGATTCACTCTGCATTTTCATAATCTACAAAATTAGATAATTCCCTTAACCTATACTTATTTACTAAAAGTTCTCTTCTTAAAATGTTTCTGCTATATTTATGTATTACGTTGTGCTATAAATAAGATTTAGTAATAAAGATTTGATTTTCCTTTACTATTTTTTTAATATGAATTTGCGATAAGACATGTTTTTTGTTTGTCATCTTATAGAATATATTTTAAAAAAATATATTCTATATTCTATATTTAGAAAATATCCTCAGTTTTTTATATTCTCACATAGAAAGTATAATTTGCTTTTATAATTATTGCTCCGAACCCGTGTTACTACGTACGTAAATGATCTGCTTCACATGGGAAAAATCTTCATAGTTTACTTACTACTTTGCTATAAGTACCAAATTTAGAGTTCCAGATAAGTTTGCCAAAGCTTTTTTTAGTCATAATTTTTTGGAAAAACATTTTGCGGAATTTCATATAGGGAAAATTATTTTTTCGTTTTTATTTTACTTAACGTAAAAGTTTGATTTTCTTGTTATTATTTCATATGCTCAAGCAATACTCGTATAATTTCACATATTGTGATTAGTTATGTACATAATGTATATACATATGTATACATAATTTTCATGAAACATTATTTTAGTATTTTTCAAAGCAAATTTTACATTTGAAAACAAGCCTAGCTCTGGCTTCTATATTATGCTGCTAAATATATTCCACAAAACTCAGTACTTAATAGGTACTCTCTTTATTTAGGTATGAATGCAGTTCGCATGAATAATGCACTTAATATCACGTTCGATTTGCGTTTTTTC
Source organism: Condylostylus longicornis (assembly GCF_029603195.1). Lineage (NCBI taxonomy): Eukaryota > Metazoa > Arthropoda > Insecta > Diptera > Dolichopodidae > Condylostylus > Condylostylus longicornis. Next base: position 11,477,794 of record NW_026577973.1, on the reverse strand, counting down.
TACATTCTCACATAAAATTTTATTAATTTCCACAAAATTAACACAAAAATTAAATTCAAGGTTATCTTTAAATCGGTAAAAAGATAATTTATAATTTAAAATAATTATTTTCATTCAAAATTCAATTAATTTTCAAGGTAATAATTTAGTTAATTTTATTAATAATCAATTTTACCAAAATATGTGGTATAAAATCTTAATTTGAACTTGAACTTTCAGCCACATGGGTATATAATGATGATGTTTATTAACAATATTTGCGAAAAATAATTACTTTAATAAAATTGATTTTTGATTTTTCTTTCTATTTTTATTAATTAATAAAAACACACTCGAATCAAGGTTTTCTTTACTTCATATCGATAATATCAACCAATCATATTAATAAATATAATAAAACAAAGTTTCTCATAAAAAAATTAATAAAAACCTAAAAAATGTATACAAACAGAAAAAAGAATTGAAAGACGCGAACTACACTGGAATTTGCATATTTATACGCATATACAGATTTAAATACATTACTAAACAAACCAAATAGTTCGAATAAGCACAAAAATTTTATAAAAAAAAATTTAAAACATTTCCTTTTTACCGACCGTATTGTGTAAACAATAGGTAGGTTATGTGATGGCAACAAATTTTGCACATCGAGTTTTCGGTGGGAACGTACTTCTCCATAGTAGGGAAGTGTAAATAAACTATTTTTAGCAACCTGTCGGTCTGTCGGTCTGTCCGTCTGTCGGTCTGTGTGTGCACGCGTGTATCTCAAGTTCGGCTGAACCGATTTTGATGAAATTTTATATGTAAGTTTGTTTCCACCATGGCACGGATCGATCAACTTTTGGTATATATCAGGCCTCGGGAACTGCACTTTTTAGCGGGCCTGTTTTACATTTTTGAACATTTTGAAGAAAATATTCGACCGATTTACTTGAAATTTTATATATAAGCTCAGCTCGACCGTCCGCAAAAATTCGTATGTTTTGGAATAAATCAGGCATCGGCAACTAGACGTTTACTACGGGCCAAATATACATTTTTGTGTATATAAAGAGAAATAATCAACCGATTTCATTGAAATTTAATATATGAATTCCCCGTATTAAAACAATGAACATATAACTTTTTTGGAAAGATCAGGGCTCGAGAACTGATTTGCGGGCCGATTTTACATTTTTCACCATATCCACAGAACAAATTGATGGAATTTCTTGAAATTTGATATTTGAGTTCTGGTTGTTACCGAAACTAACTGGCGAGCATTTCAGGGAATTCGGGTAGCACAAAGCGAAACTCTACTAAGAGCCAAATTTACATTTTTCTAAGTATGTTAACTATAAGCTTACTAATGTCCTAAAAATTGGAAATAAGTATTTAACAGCCATTTTTATAATATTCTGTAACACTTCCATTTAACTAGACAATACACAATGCGGTCGGTTATGTGCTGACCACATCAGATTTTTTTATTTTAAAAGACAATTTCTTTCATAAATGAACTAAGCCATATTCTCTTCTCTTAGCCCATATTCTCGTCTTACATTCTCTGAATAAACCAGCTGAAATTCAATTACCATCTTAAAACAATTAATTATTATGGACAATTAACCATAAAATCTAATGATATTCAAACAATTAAGAAAAAAAAAATCACAAATAACCAGATTTTTTTCAAATGAATTCTTTTTAATGACGCCAGCAGGTTTTTTATATTATTTTTATGATTTTCCTATCTGTATACTGGTATCATATTTTTTGTTATTATCGGAAGACTTATACTCGGAAATCAGTGAAAATAAATTTGGATTAGCTCTATGGTTTGTATAGCAGCACATTTTATTTTTAAACTCATAAATCTTTTGCTATTTCGAAAATGTAATTTTTTTCTTAATGATAGACAAACCTAATCATGTGAAATACTTACTGATTCTCTAATTGCATAAGTCATAGAATAGTAATAATTTATTAAATTTTAACAAAAAAATTTTTCGCTGCGTACGAGTATAGCAGAGTTGACACGGAACAACTCTATTATTGATCGTTTATTAACCTTAAGTTTACATACATATTTATTTATGAAATTTCATAATTTTATCTTAAAATTTATTGTTACAAAACTGTTATAAACAACACACCATATTAAACAAACAGAAAAACATAATGAGTGAAACAAGCTAATTTTTTTTAACAATATTTTTTAAAACGTGCTTAAATGAGCGAGAAAAACACAAAAAAAAATTCAAATATGAATTAACTAAATTTTTTTTGTTTATAGAATTTTAAAGCCATATCAAATTAAGGTAAACCGCCACTATGAATTTTATAAAGATTCATTAAAATTATATAAATTATCTACTCGTATATGTAAATATGTGTATATGTTTATGCTGATATACCTATAAAAATTATTAAATATTTTTGACGTACCTAACATAAAATAATGGTTAAACTTAATTTTTATAGTAAATTTATGCTTTCCAATTTGATTTGGTATTTATCACACCTTTGTGTATATAAGAAACTATTACTCACCATCTATAATAACCATCTTACATTGTAAATATATACATATGTATATACAGCATTAATAATCTATAGAATGAATATGAAGTACATATTATTTTATGAACCTTGATCAACCTTGTATTTTAGCAATTGTATATTATAGTAAAACTTGTTAAGCTCACTTTATTACCTAATATTGAAATTTGTTATAAAAAAAAAGGAAAAACAAGAAAAAAAAATACATAAATATTTATTGAAATTTTGTTAAACTTTAACCTTTTTCTCTTCGACAAGTGTATAATATTTCTACGAATGTATAGAGTATATTATATAGTACAAAAAATTTTATTTTGAAATAGAAAAAGAAAACTAGTTAACACCTTTATAAAATATGTATTTATACTCAAACAAATATATTTAAATACACATACGTATTATGTGTTCAATATTTTCACAATTTTCTTTCAAAAAAATTGCTTTTTATTATATGAAAATAACTACAATAAATATCTGCTATTCAAAAGTCTCATACTATATTCATATAAAAGTATTTTTTCTTTCTTCAATATTATTGCTTATTTATACTATTACAGCTATTCAATCTTATTCAACCAGATATAAATTGCAAACAATAGCAAAATATCTAAACCTAAGACAGCGCCGGATCTATTATATATGTGAAGTAAGCATTTGCAATGGGCGCTTTGGAGAACTCAGAAAAATAAGTAAATTTAAAAACAAAGTAGAATTTTTTTCCAATTTTTTGAATCCAAACGGTGCAAAACACAAAGCTGAAAATTTAATTTTAAACATTAATCCTATAACTAATTCATTTAGCGTTCAGCATACTAAAGTTATGCGGAAGTGGAGCGGGGGAATGGGAAGGGAGAACGCCACTTTCTCAAAATCGTGTTCGTGTAGGGCGACAAACAAGTGAGAATCGAGCCTGACCTAACATAAGAAAGATTCTTGTAAATTTATTAGAATGGTTGGTATTTTATAATCATTCTATATTGTATTCTAAATAATTGATAATCTTTTTAGTGAGAAAGGAAATAAATGAAAGAAAATAAACAGAAAAAAAAGGAAAAAAAATTATATAATATAACACTTGAATATTTTTAAATTCATTGAAATATAATTTTAATATTAGTGGAAAAAAGAGAAAACTATCGGGGTAAAAGCGCACGCTTTAAAGCTATTATGAATATATATATGTGAGTTGAATAGAAGCAATTTAGCGAATTTCCTTTAATTTGTATAAATAACGTAAATTCCTTTTTATTCCACATAAAAAATAAATTTGTATAGCAAAAAAAGAAAAACTTGAAAGAAATTGCTTTGGGGGCCTTGAAAATTTAACTAGACAACGAATTTCAATACATTTTGATTTGTGACCATAAAAAAATTCATTTAAGTAAATTTTTTGACACATGAGTATAAGCATTGTATATATAGTTTATTATAGTGAAATACAGAAGACAATTTTTGTAATTATAGGAGTAAAAGCGCGTACGTAAGGGAGTAGATATTAAATTTTTTAATTTAAAACAACGCCAATAAAAAAAAATGAAGTTCTATTGTGTAATTACAAAAATTATTGTCTTCTGTATATCACTGTAAACAATATACACAATAGTGTAAAAAAGAATTCTATGGAACGAGCCCAAATATTACTCTACTACACAACATTTTTATTATGGATTGTATAACAATTTAATTAAAACGCACAAAAAAAATTTTTGCGTTTAAATTCTAGATTGTTTTCTAATTGGATAGAAAATTTATAAAGATGTTTTCAAATTATATTTTATAATTAATTTAAAGTACCTCATGTCTACAAATTTACAACTTATTATTGCGCACATACATTCATACATATATGTATATGTACAAGAAGCACAATAGTATATCTATTACCGGAAACGTTAAAAAAGATCTTTTTATGAGTACAAAAGTATACCAGAGTTAAAATCTTAAAATTGTAATAAAAAATATTGTTAAAAAATATTTCAAACGAAAAATCTTTTCAGATTATGAATAATAAAGTCATTCACATATTATTATGTTATTCACAAAAAATTTTTATTTACTTGATTAATAAATTCTAAGAAATGACATTAACAGCTTATTTTCAGAAGCATTAGTGTATAAATCAAATAAACATTAAAAACTTTGCAGTATGATTAATTTATTTTTAGTTCGCATATTATACAAAGACACAAATACATGTGTATGTAAATACATTTTGTGAAAGTTTTCATTTGATTTTCTTGAAAGATTAAACTAAACTATTATTAAAATATTTGGTCATTAAAAGTATCTAATTTTACATTTTCAATAATTCAATCATTTGCAAATGTTCGGCACCAGTGGTATGACAAATCAAATTGAATCTGAAAATTGCAACAAATTCGAGGTAAGCTTTAGCTTTAATAAAATCACTGGTAACATACGTAAACTTATTAGTTTTACAAAATAGTGAAGTCTCAAATTAAAATGAAAACAACCAATATTCTTAATATATTTTTATTTTCTTTCAAAACACATTGATAATATCAATTCATTCCAAATATTATAAGTGAACTACCAAAAATAGGAACAATTACACTAACATGTAACATGATGCCAACAAACATTCCTTGGCTTCAAAATTGCATTAATAGAATGTTAAAACACAATTGAAATATGAATTTTAATTTAATACTAAGTTACTGTAAATTTTGAGGGTATGGATTATTACCAGAAAGAATGCAAACACATTTAATTATTGAACGAAATAAAAATAAACTATCGTGGAGAAACTATCGCTTCTTAATTAGGCGCTTATTTTAATGACACTCGTTAAAGCCTATAAATTTTAATTCTTTAACATAATATAACAATGTCAAAATGTAAAGGATCTATACAATTTATTAACCTTGTAAAATTAATTAAATTACAATATATAAAAAAAGTTTCAAGAAATTTAATTTTTATGATAAAGCAAATTTTCTAATTGTTCTCCTCAACATCTCAAAGTTTTCAACCACATAATTGACAATTGATAGACGTTTAACACTTTTTCGATAAAATTCCGAGTTCTTCCAGAGATAACACACAATATTTAATTGTTATATGTGTAGTAAAGTTCTAATTTTAAACTTTTTTTTATTGTATTATATTAGTAGACGAAAAACTTTTGTAAGAAAGAACTTTTGTTAAAAGGATAATAAATAAAAAGGTGTGCTAACAAAATCGTGTCTATCGAAGAAAATCTTTGCACCCGTCATACTTTTAGATGTACATTTACATAATGTATGTAGGTTATATACATTATGTAATACAGTTTTTTGTATATATAGCCTATCAACGTTGTCAATCCAGACTGCACAAAGAGAAATTTTGTTCTGATAATATAAGCAAAACAGATAGTATAATTTGTATTATTAAATAGTATACTAGAAATGATTCTTTTTAGTTTTTGAATTTTAAAACAATTGAAATAAAATGTGCTTATGCTACAGCAATTTGTTATGATAAAAGACCAAAAACTTTGAAACTTCTATTAATAATATTCATAAAAAATATGTAAGAAAATGTTATAACTATAATCGAGAAATTTGAAATTTTAGCAAAATAATTGGGATTTGAACCTGGATTAAAGGAAAAATTTTAATGTTAATTATTAGTTAAAAGTTCAAATTAGCATTCATTCCTATATTATCTAGAATATTTGCGATATTTTATTTTTAGTAACATACCAAAATTTTCCCACATTCCTAGTATCATGAAGTAGTCGACAATTACATTATGGTGCCTTTATAATAAAATTAAATAGATCTTGTCTTCAAATTAACTCAAATCCATTTTACTGTAGCAGCCATTGCTGCGTATATGAAGGAAACTGATTTTATTCTCATCCGAAATATCACCCATATTCTGTTAATTTAAGTTTTTCGGAATAAAATAATTTTCAGAAGTTGAAATTTATAATACTGAAAACCAAAATACTTTTCAATAATGTCCCATCATCTCAAGTATGATGCGACTAACAAAATATGGGTGTATAAATACATTTATGTATATATTATATACATGTATTATGTAATCAAACAAAGCACTAAGAAAAACGGACGCCTTTGAATTTAGGATTCTTTCTTACTTGTCTTTGATTTTTAATCCTTTAAATGAAAATTCCAAAACTTTTAATCAAATGAAACTTTTAAATTTGATAATTGTATTGGAAAAAAACCTTTCTTATTCGATTTACAATCTGTGCTAATAATAATACTTTTGGAAATAAAGAGTTAACTGAAATTTTATTAAAATAAAGACTGTTCCAATAGGCAATACAAAATATTACGTTTGAATATTCAATCTATATAGGAATGATAAATTGAAATGTTGAGAAAATTTATGTTTTTGACAAGTAAATTATATAATAAAATTTATATTATATAATTAAAAGAAATAAATTTATAACGCTCTTTAGACTAAATTCTCGATTACAAAAACAAATACAAATTTATTTACTTTAATGCTAAAAAAACAAAAAAAACAACAAATAATTTTCAATACAATTCATTCAAGGTTACATAAAAAATATTACACACCCTATTTTGTACACGCTTTATTCTTAGACTTATAAGAAATACTGTTATACATATATACATTCTTATTTATAATTATCTTAAGTTTATACACATACATATATATATCTACGTTATAGATATTTACTGTATTTTAAATGATTTACTTATTATTCTAGTAGGCTAACAAATTTGCAAATCGATTCTTTTAAAATTTTTAAGAAAAAAATCATTAAAAAATATGAGATTTTTATGAACGCAATACGGCAAAACAATAACTGCGAAACACAATACTGCGCAAAAACATTATACGTAATGAATGTGCAATTAATTTTTAACTATTCTATAAAATTAAAACCAGTTCATAATTTCATTGCGCTTTGTTCATACTAATTTCGCTATATTGTAAAAATTTAGCCACGTTTATGATTAGCAATATGTTTTTATGAACACAAAATATATGTATACAGAGCGTTTTGCACGGTTTCAAAGTTAAAAGCATTTATTTATTATTTATGCAAGAGAAGTCTGGTACCTTTTTTTTTCAACAGGCCATAACTCGAAAAATTAATATAATTGCAGCCCCTTCTCCCCCACCGATACAATTTTATGCTAGAAATTGATCAAAGAATCATCCTGGAAATCATTTGTCACCTTATATAATATATGTAAACGCTATATATCGCAATACACTGCGCTTATGAAAAGATTTACAATTTCAATTTTTAATGAAATGAATTAGAGAAGTATGCAATGTTTCACTTTGTAATTTATCTAAATATTTTTGTTTTATATCAGACGACTATTTCATTTAGAATTTTAAATTAAATACATAACTTAAGTTTCCTAATATTCCGCCATTATTTTTTAAATGCTACTAAGATTTTGCTCATTCAAATTTTATGTACATAATGTATAAAAATATATTCAGTAGACTCATTTACCAGATATAACATCTATCAGACTTAAAAGAATAAAAATCATTAAATATAATTTTACTCTATACATAAGTACTTATATAAAATTCAAATACCATGTGGTTCAAAATGTTAAAAATCTCGAATAAAAAGTACAATAAATTTTAAAAACGTCCTCGTCGTTACAATGAAATAAAATTTGAATTTATTATTTTTTAGAATTTTTTCAGCAAAAGTTAGTTACATTTTATGAAAAGAATTTTATTTATGAAGAAGAAAAAGAAAGTAAAAAATTTATTGTTATATTTGAATAAAAAAAAAAACAAAATCAAATTTTCGAGAACAAATCAAAGTAAACAAATCCAAGTTAAGAAAACTGGTAATAAAAATTTTCCAAATCTAAAGGAGCATTTTATGTTTTTTTTTATATTAGGTAGGTATTCAAATAATTAACAATCGTAAACTTACATATTATACAATAAAATACATAAATAATTTATAGATATATGTATATATATATCTATATATATACATATATCGTATAAGGATATACATGTCAAGGACATAAAAGTTTTTTTCATTTAAAATTACATGATACAGTCATTAAATTTTACTTGTTGATTTCTACATACAATAAAAATATTTGAAAAAATTTTTCTTTGAAATTTTTCTACACAATTAAAGCTTTTATATGAGTTAAAAAAGTATAAAAATATTTAAAAATTTATTTGAAAAAAAATTTTTTTAAAACCAAATAAAATTTAATATGAACTTTTTGGTAAATTTATTTTCTTTTTTTAGTTTTTCTTTGTTTTTATTGATGGTTGGTTGGTTGGTTGGTTAGAGTGGCCGGTGCGACCCGACTGGCCAACACCCCAATTAGCACCGACGTGCCGTTTTGCTACCACCGCCTCGTGAAACCCGGTTGTCAAAGTACGTTGGTCCAGGGCCAGCGATCAGAGCCACCCCGTTCTTTTAAGGAACTTATTTACGTCCCCGATACTTTTATTAGAAATGTTCCCCAGTTCCATTATGTCCGTTTCCCCAAATGACAACAACCTGGCCCTTTGAAGAGCCGGACACTCGCAGAGATAGTGAAAAAGCGTCTCTTTTTTGTCTATCTCCCGACAACTGCGGCATGACGTATTAAAGGGAATTCCCAGCCTAGCTGCATGATCCCCCACAGGCCAATGCCCCGTGTACACAGCCACTAACTTAGCTATGTCCGGTCGAGGCATCGCCAGGAGGCTCATTGATTTCTTATGGTCGTATTTCGGCCACGTCTTCCTAGCCGTTGCACATGTGCTCAGGCCCCTCCACCTGCGGTCCGCACATGCCACTTGGAAGCGGTATATATCAGTTTTGATGGTGTTTATAGGGACAAGAACTCGCTCGGCCCTGGAGCCGTCCAATGCCGACCCACATCTGGCCAGCTCGTCAGCCCGCTCGTTTCCTGGTATGTTCCTATGTCCCGGAACCCAGAGTAAGGTGATACTATGATGACTGCACAATCTCGTCAGCTCATCGTAGCAAAGCCCTACCAACTTTGAGAATATCTTTGGCGAATTTAGAGCCAGAATCGCAGCCTGACTATCCGTCACAATTGCGACCTCCCGGGCCACAACCAAATCCCTTCCCAGGATTTCGCATGCCTTCCATATGGCGAATACTTCCGCCTGGAACACGCTCGATCCGTTGGGAAGGCGATATGACTCCGATATGTTCTGAGTCTCCGAAAATACTCCAGCACCGACCCCATTCCTATCCTTGGAACCGTCAGTGAAGAGAGCAACATCAAAGCCTTGCAGTGGAAGATTTCTTTTCCACTGCCCGCGAGACGGAAGCTCAACCCGAAACTTCTTGTCAAGCTCAAGTCTAGGGATGCAATAGTCTGTAGCATCCGCAACCACTCCGTCCGGTAGTGACTGAAGGACATTGCCGTGGCCATACGGCCTTTCGTGCCAGCACTCAGCTTCTCTGAGTCTAACGGCGCTTGCCGCGGCCAGATTCTTAATATGGATGTCTGGTGGAAGCAAATGGAGGAGTACATCCATAGCGTCCGTGGGCGTCGATCTCAATGCCCCCGTAATGCTTATGCATGCAGCCCTCTGTACCCTACCGATCTTGGTACAGTTGTAAGCTTTCCCCAACGCCGGCCACCACACGAGTGAACCGTAAGTTAATATAGGTCGTACAATGGCCGTGTATAACCATAAAACCATTCTAGGTTTCAGTCCCCACCTCCTGCCGACCATCTTTTTGCAGGTGTAAAGTGCCGTACAGGCCCTGTTCACCCTCTCTTGCACGTTAAGCTTCCAGTTAAGTTTAGAGTCGAGTATGACTCCCAAATACTTAACTGCCGGACTCAAACTGAGCCGCAAACCACCCAATCGGGGCAGTCCAAAGCTCGGGATTTTTGTCTTAGTCGTAAAAAGTACAAGTTCCGTCTTGGCTGGGTTCACTCCAAGGCCACATCTTTTAGCCCAAGAGCTCACCACATTTAGAGATCCTTCCAAAACCCCACTGATTGTTGGAAGGTCAAAGCCGGAAACCAGGATTACTAGGTCGTCAGCGTATGCCACTGCCTTCACTCGCCTTTCTTCAAGTTGCAGTAGAACCTCGTTCATAACAACAAGCCACAAAAGTGGCGAAATCACCCCACCTTGGGGCGTTCCCCTACTAATGTACCTTGCGACACTACTATCACCAAGATCCGAATACAGGATCCTGGTCCGCAGCATGGATAATATCCAGCGTACCAAAGCATCTTCCAACCCCAACTGAGTCAGAGAATTTTCTATGGCCCACGAACTAATATTGTTGAAAGCCCCTTCCACGTCTAGAAAGGCCGCCAACGTGTATTGCTTATAATGGATAGATTGTTCGATAGTCCTCACTACCTCGTGTAGTGCGGTGTCTGTGGACCTTCCCCCGCAATATGCATGCTGGGAAGGCGAAAGTCGAACTTCCTTCATTCTGTTCCTGAGCCCTAGCTCCAGAACGCGCTCCAGCGCTTTTAGAACGAAGGAAGTCAAACTAATTGGTCGAAAATCTTTGGCGCCCTCATGGCCCCTTCTTCCCGGTTTGGGAATGAAAACAACTTTTACACGTCTCCACGACTTGGGCACGTATCCAAGGATAAGACAACTTCTAAAAACTTTTAGAAGCCACGGAACTATTAGTTCCTTCGTCTTCTGTAACATAGCTGGAAATATCTCATCTATCCCCGCCGTTTTGTATGGAGAGAAGTTGTCTATCGCCCAGCTAACCTTCTCCACCGTTATAATAGCTTCAACCATTTCACTCGACACAGGCTGCCCCGGAAGGGAATCCAACTGGATAGCCTCCCGAGCCGACCCGGTATTTTTATTGATACTTATTTTATATGCGCACATTTAAAATTAAACAATGCATCTCCTTGAAGCTTGAAAATCTGGTTTTGGGAATCCTTTTGGAATTCTAATGTCACACACAACGAATACTAAATATAATGAAAAAATGATTATAAAAAGAAAATTTTATTTTTTCAAGACTCAAACTATTCATTTTATGTGCTAGAAACAAATAGCCTTTCAGGCCAGAACAAACAGCTACTTATGGTTTAGATAATTATATACACACCATAAGAGTTATATGTAATTATATTATATACATTTCAAGTAAATCTTCGAATGTACAACATTATGTATAGTGAAATATTTAAAATTTTATATTATGTACCTACTCGGAAATCCTTTTAAGGAAAAGTGATTTCTTTAATAAATCCTTAGGTGGTTAAATTTGCATTGCGGAAAAATTGCATTATTTAATAATTCTATACATTCTATGTTCTGATTATAGACAAGAAGTCGGCCGAAATCCATGAAAATTGTATAACCATGTTTTCATTTTAGTGTGAGCATATTATAGCAGAATAAAATTGAATTAAGTTGTTTTGAATTTTTGAGAGACAAAAATGAATTAATTTAAAACTAAAAGAAATGCATACGTATAAGTACTAATTCCTTAATTTTAGCTCAAAAAAATTTTTTGATGGCAAGATTTTTTAATGTGAACCAGCAAATTAAATAGTTATTAGCACAAGTTATTGAATGTAATGAATGCTATAAAAAAATATTTATATGGAACTAATACACCAAAATCACACGTAATTCGAGAACATATCTTGTCACAATTTCACAAAATCTATAGAGTACAACAGAGTATACTCAGACAATAACAAATTGGATTCTTTGAACACCTTCATTAATTTTACCACATATTTGCATTTTTCCTTTATTCTACTTCGCTCCTAGGAAAAGCATAGGGCTAGTGCATGTTATCATAAATAAGCAAGAGCTGGTGCATTAATAAAAAGTTTTATAATTTAAAATGATTTTTTGTTCTTTAGTCCTCTTTAAAATAAATATTGAAAATAAATATTTATTTATAAATACTTTAAAAAATAATTTCCTTCAATCCTTAAATCTTCCTAAATCACAACGAATTAAAACTAAAATCAAAATAAGTAAATGAATATGATAATTTTGTATCTGATGTATGTGATAATACAATAACGTATATATGAAATCTCATGTTAATTAAATAATTAATTTGTCATCTCAAAATAATTAATGTATACTCCTAACTTAATTTAAAAAAAATATAAAATTGTAAGTTATAAATTAAAACATATCGAAAAATTTTAATGAACATTTTAATAGAATAATCGAGATTTCAAAATAAGTGTAGAATAAAAATTTATTAAAATATTCAAGAAGGAATTCTATACTTGCAGTAAAATTGAAACGTACAATTATTGACAAATTCAACACGATTCGGCAAAGAAAATATCCATTTGAATTTTAAATATGATCATATCAAAAAAAAAAAACAATCTATAAATATTTTAAAAATGTTATTCACTTCTAATGTACATTTAAGCTTTAATTACAAGAAATAAATTTATTTTTTATTAAATTTTATGTGCAATTATTATTGGCATAAGAAAATATAAAATTTTAATTATTTAATTGACTCTACATTTAATTTCTATTGATATTTTTTTTTCAAAAATTTTACAAACAAACCAAATTATTTAAGATATTAATTTTATAAAATAAAGTTGCCTTAAAACAAGTCTGTATCTATACATACATAACTATATGGAACATTTTTTTTAATATGGGTTGAATGTTAGATGATCTCATTGCTTTTAATCATTTTATGTCCTTTTGAAACCAATAATATTATTTTTGTTAAGTAAAGATATTGTAGGTAAAAATTTGTACCAAATAAAACAATATAATATATATATATATACTAGTACATATTATATATATGTACAAGACTATAATATTTTCCTTCTAGGCATAACCTTTCTTGTTCTCTGTTTTATAGAAATATCGATTTTCCCTTTAATATGGTTGGGTTGTTAATATTTTTTGCTTTCCCTTTATTTTTTTTTAATTTACTTAATAATTGTTAAACAACCTTGGCGTGCTTCTACAACTACATCTTATAATTTAATTTGAAACTTATTTAATATCAAAAAAAAACTAAAAATATAAAATGTGATTCACGTTATTTTTTTTTTACAATTTTCATTCAACAAGTTTATTATGATAATTTGAAAAAATTCAATAATCGAATTGCTATAGGATCATAATTTAAAAACATAAGTACAAACAATCATTATAAAAAATATTAAATAATATTTAATATCAAAAATAAATTTATTCTTGCGAATATTTTTTGTCTATTTTACAGTTTCGATAGTTTACTAATGTTTTCCTGACTAATTATTGAACGTAGTTGATCGATTATCAAGAAATTTTACATATATCCGGAATAAAATAAAATAAATCATTATGAGAACTTCCATACAAAATGAAATTCTTAAAATCCAATGAAGAGTTCAAAGTGATTTTGTTGAATTCCTATAAGAAGTAAGTATGTTGACCGAAAAATTCTATTTAAATTTGACTGCAGCATTTGACATTTGGAAATTTTTAGATTAGAACACTACTAAATGCGTGATGAATTGCTTTTGTTTAAAATTTCTTGGGAAACCATTTTTATTGGATTTCACATCCCTTTGCTGATATTATATTTGGTTTAAAAATTTATTTAATGTAACTGAATATTTTTTGTTATTGAATTCCGTAACAGACGTGCTTTGATTCATTATCTTGATTTTTATTCTTGTTCCAATTAATTTACTAAAAATTTAAAAAAGGTTTAATTGCAATAGATGATTCTATATACAAAAAAAAAGATTTTTGCTTTCTAATCGACACACTAGAGTAGTTAAAGTATTGTTTTCTTAGAGTAAATGTTCGAAAATATAAATTTATATAAACAAGAACAATTTTTTATTTGTTAGTACACAGAGTCTCCAAGACTGGATTACATTCCCGAAACAAGAAGATAGAATAGGGCCAGATGAACAAAACACACCAAATAGAATTTTACTTTTTGGACTCTACTTCAGTTATGAGGCCTGAAAGTTAGTTTTTTTTTGAAAACCGTCGAATTTTTACATTTTTACTCAAAACTCGGAATATATGACAAGCAAAGCTAACTCTATATATCCATTTTGAAGCTTTTTGAAATTCTCTTTTTAGCAGAATATCTATTAGTGACAAAAACTTAAGTAGTTTCAGCGATATTAATGTAGAAATTCAAAATTATTGAAAAAAATTTTCAATAAATTTTCCGACCAAGTGAACTTTGTGTGTAATAGGTCCCGAGATATTAATTAAAATATAAGAATTGGGTGGTTTACAAAAAGATCCACATTAAGGCCTCATAACTCGAAGAGAATTAATGTATTTTAGCATCCTGTTTCGAGATTAATAACGAGTTTTAAACACCTAAAATAACTTACTTTTTATTTTATTAAGTTTCAAAATTTTCACAAAAAAAATTTAAATAATTATTTCTACTCATACTAAATCATAATCTTGACCTTTTAAATCCGATTCACCTCAATTTAAATGGTATTGATATTTTAGCAAACGTACGTACATATATGCTTATAAACATACCCACATGTGCTTATATTGAATATTACAACTTCTTCTGATATTTTAAAGTGTTTTATTGTGGCAAAATTTATTTTTCTTTTTTTCACTTAACTATTGCAGTTTAAGTAGATTATAGATTAAAGCAAATAATAAAAAGATTTTCAGTAATTAAAAATTCAATACCATACGATTTCCTTTTTTTGTTTTTTTTTTTTATTATTTAATTGAAGGTTTTCCACATAATGTGTAAAAAAGCGCAAATGTCGAAAAATTTTAGTTTTAGAAAATTTTTACTGCGATGTAATTTTTACTTAATTTTTTTTTTCCAATTCTGTTTTTATTATTTTTAACCTTATAATGTAATTACGTACCTATAGAGTAATGCGGTTAAATCAATAAATATATAAAATAAAAATAAACGGTAGAAGAAGATAATAAAAATTGCTTTGGAAAAGCTTAGAGTTTTCCTCACATTTCATTTCATATTGAAATTTTTCTACGTGTACTTATACATACAATATTACACATGAGTACATACATGCACATATAAATGCGTACACCCGCCGATAAATACATTCTCTCATACTTATATTTTTCCTATAAACTCATTTAATTTCCTTCCCTCTCTATTCTTTTTCTCTAATATTTCGTTTTTAGTTTGCTGTTTGTTTTTTTCATTATGTTTTTGTCGACAAAATATGCTGTTGAAAATCCCTTAATGGTGTGAATAAAAATAAAGAAATAAAAAGTAGAAAAGATAATAAAATTAAATTAATAACAGTAGCCAATTTATAGGTACATACTTAAGGCATTTTTATAACATTTTAATTAAATCCTAATAAACAAGCGAAAAACTATTCTGAATTACTCTTAGTCGATTCGTTACACGATGTAGTGAACTGTCAAAATTTTCATTGTGCATAATAATATGTCAACTTTTGTTGACGTAGGATTTAATTATGGAACCCATACAAGTGTGAATAGAAAAAAGTAAAACGTTTCAAATATTTAAAATTATAAGTAAATAATACTAAATATTATAGATATAAAGACGACATTGTTGATTTTAGTTTGACAAGACAATTGTCAAACCAAATAAATTTTAAAAAATATGTCAACTTATATAATACTTAATTTTATTTCGACTCTTTTCAATAATACTCAAAATTCCGATACCGCGTACTAGAAACAGTTAGGACGTAATTTTTTTAGCAAACACTTTTTTTTGTTTTTTAACATCACACTTTAACCAAAAGTTGATTAAATTTTAAGGTGTACAACAACAGCTAAGCAAATGTCATTCTATACTTAATTATCTTAAATTTGATGACTCATATTATTCCTTTTTTTTTTTTGGCGACATCAAAACCCAAAATAAAAAAAAATAATATAATGTTTTGCAATAGAACATATATGTGAACATATATGAACCTATTTTCATTTTGTTTGCATAACAACTGGAAATACTAATATTAAACACACTTCATTTATTCGTACGTAAATCGCCTACTATTTATTTATTTACATATATGCATGCATGTGTACATACATAATGTATATATGGATATGTTGGATACGAATATACTTGTAGCTCATATCCACGTATACACAATAAAACATTTTAGATAATTAAAGGACATTAATGGCTATCAAATTACCTGACCATCAGCTTTTAATGAGTTTTAGTTAATTGAAAAATAACTGGATTTAAATTAATACTATAAAATATTAAATGAATTTTAGTTAATTATCTAAAATGAAATAAATCGTATATATATCTAATGTAACAAAATTTTTAAAGGCGAAACTTTCATAAAAAATATAATTTCATTAGTATAGTTTATCTAATTTTTTAATTAATTTCAAAAGGATAATAAACAATAAGATGGTTCTCTTATAATTCATATTTAATTTTCTTTATTTATGATGCAATGTTTTATAACTTTTATTCTAGTCATTTGTAGACAATAAAAATTTTAATCATGTACAGATGTCTCGATACGTTATTAAAAAAAATAATTGATTATAAATAAAACGCTATTGAATTGACTTGAATATTTAAAAATTTTATTAGAGTTTTTTCTGAATCCCAACAATACGTTCTAAATTTAATTTAATTATATTTGAATCGAATTTTTTAAGTGCGATCATTCATTAACAAAAAAGTTTTCAATTTCCAGCTTTACTAACTTTATATAACAAGAAAACTTTTTAACACAAATTACGCAACCTCTTCTAAAATAGTTGAGCTTTTTATTTTTTTTTTATAATCTTACGAACAAATAACAAATTAAAGACGTGCAAAAATGTTGCATTATCTTAAAATTATACAAACCTGATTATGTCACGTATTGTAATAACAAAAAATTGTAAGAACAACCAATAAAAATTTCAAATACACTGAATATTTTACTTACTAAAAAGAATTATAAATGTGCATTTTTAAAATAATGGGTGACTTCCATATTGTGCAAACTCCGTTGACTAAAAAAAATGCGCATAAAAAATATTGAAGGCGTAATAACGAGGTGATAGTGCATTTAACTCATTTTATTATTTTTCACTCTTGCACAGTATTTTGACAATTTTAATTTCAAACTCACTTCTCAATTTAAACACAATGTAAAGTAAAGTTGTTACGCTGCATTATTTAATTAGCGACTGTCTAAAGTCTACGTAATAGGCATAAAGGCTTTGTAAAATACGACGTGCAGCTGGAGAATAATATCCAGCTCCGCGAAAATTTTCGAAAACATCATTTGAATCATATTTATCAGCATGGAAAAATTTATTGTAAACATCAAAATAAATTCATTAGCAACAACATTTGGAATTTGCTTTACTTTCCTAAAACCTAATAATTTCTTTCGAAAAGAATATTGGTGAATTAATATATTAAAAATATTGTTCAAAATTTTAAGTTAAAATAACAAAATGTACCCCTCTATACACACTTCAGAAGGATATTTATATATGGCTTTTTTTTTGAACTAATATTTCAATTGATTAAAATATCACAATTACTATAGTGTAGAGACAACTTTTATGAGATCTATAATCAATTTTCTAAGATCTATAACCAATAAACAGAAAAATTTTGCTCTGTGTCTCTTAGTTCCAAGGGAGAAGGAGTCTCAACTCTCACGTTGAACACGAGTGTTAGACGACTTTAAGAATTCAGTATGGCGGCACGCAGAACAGATACATTCACAATTAAGCACTTTATAATTAAATATATTTTCGTCAACAATAATATTGTGTATGCATACATTGTATAGTGTTATAATGTCTTATATAAGAGGAAGAAAATTCTAGAAGATTAGTGTCTCCTACAATTCATTTTAAATTAAAATTTTTACTTGTCTTTTACTTGTTTTTTCTCAACTTATTCCATATTTTAATCAATAATCCGTATGATTCATGATCTAAATATATATTATAAATATGTTTAAGTTACATATATATATCTACAGACGTTCTTTATAATAAAGAATATAGTATTATATTATAACATCACTATTATCCATCATTTTGTATATCATCCTATATTCTTTCATGACAATAATTTAAAGTAAAAAACATAAGCACATACTTTTTTTATTCTCTTAAGAGCAACAAAAATTACCAATTAAAATTTTATAAAATTGCGTAAAATTAAATATGTGCTTTAAATTTATAACTACAAAATATAATTCATAGAATGTACGCCTATGAACATATGTACATATATCTACATCTGTGTGTTGAGGTTCATATCTATGTAGGCACGAATACTATGTATAGTGACAATGACTGTTCCATTTTCCATGTATTATTCAAACTTTAACGCACGAATGTACATAAATATGTCAAAGGTGAATTTTTGTAAAATACATACTCGTTTTTTTACAAAATTATCAATAAATTATTAAAATTTTAATTTAGTTGGGTTCATTATTTATAATATTTGAAACAAAAAATAAATTTTTTAATGGGTAATTTAAAAATAGCAAAAAACTTTTTTGGGCTTGAACTGAGAAACTTTAATAAAAACTTTAATAAAGAACAGAATGCCACTTTAATACACACTTAACAAGTAGTACAATATTTGACAATAAAATATTGTCAAATATGCAATGTGGCTTCATAAATATAAAAAATTAACTGAAATTATTTTTAAAACTAATATGTAAATGTTATCGAACGATCGAAGTTGATTTGCTTCTTAAATAAAATTCAATTATAATAATTTAGTATTATGTTACGTCTCTAACTTCAAGCGTTTGATTTTTAAATTTATGGAAAACTACATGTTTTTATGTACACAATAATTATTTTAATCAACAAATTTAATCAAATTACCATTCGAGTAATCCGAATTTAAGCAATTTTTTTGCATGTTTTGGTCAAAATAAATTTTATTAGATTGTAAATGGTTGAATTGAACTTTTTAAAACTGGATTCGATGATGAAATGAATTACCTTCATCACAATTAGTAACATAGACTCGGTACTCGTTTGACAAATTTAAAACATAAGCACCATTCGCTTACACAATGGGTATAAAAAATTTCGAGGAAATCAAAAGTTATACACAATCTGAAAATTTAATATTAAAAAAAACCCTTGACTCATAAAGTTCTCTTTATAGAATAATATTTTCTTATTTTCCCTATTCAATTTTCAAATGGGTATGTATACCTGTCTCAAAATTCTCTTTTACAACAAAAGAATTTGTACTAAGTATCTAAGTACAGTAGAACCCCTATGAAGTGACCAGTAAGGGCCTGAAGAAAGGGTCACCATATAAATAGTTGGTCTAAATTTGAAAATAAAAGCTTTTTTACCGATCGCATTGTATATACAATAGGTAGGTTATGTGATGGCTACAAATTTTGTATATATATCGAGTTTTCGGTGGGAACGCACTATTCCATGTTTGGGAAGTGTCTGTCTGTGTGTGCACGCGTGTATTTCAAGTTCGGCTGAACCGATTCTGATGAAATTATATGTATATGTAAGTTTATTTCAATTATATGGCACTGATTGATCAACTTTTGGAATATATCAGGCCTCAGGAACTACACTTTTTAGCGGGCCTATTTTACATTTTTGATCATTTTCAAAAAAATAATCAAAAAATTTCCTTGAAATTTCATATATGAGCTGTGCTAGACCGTCCGCAAAACCTCCTAACTTTTGGAAAAAACCAGGCGACAGCAACTGGACGTTTACCACGGGCCAAATAACATTTTTGTATATTTTGTATATAAAGAAAAATAATGAACCGATTATATGGAGGTGGAATTTTCTATACCGTAAATTGTGACTTATACAGTTCAAGTGCAATAAAAATCTACTTATATTATTAAGGTTGTCTCTCTATAGAGGTGCAAATGTATGGAGATCTTACCGTATATATAAATTTTCTTTACATAAAATTTATTTTTATAAATTTCTTTAATTCATCTACAAACAAACACAATAAGTACTCCATTATAATTTATTCAATTCAACTATATACATATATCATAAATATCAATGATTATTTTTCATATAACGACATTAACAAATAAAATATTATTTAAGCCCTCAAATAAGTGTTTGAACAAAATTATACAAAATAAACAAAACGAAATTTAAAGAAATAGAAGATGTAACAAAACTACCTTCACTATGTGTTTATTTTTTGTATACAATACTTATGATATAAATTCTACAAATTATTTTCTATATAATAGATATTAAAGTCTTTGAAAATAATATGTTAAATTAATATCATCCTTAAGATTGTTTAATAAGAGCTCTTATTTAATAACAATAAAAAAAATTATCATTAAATTTCTTTTTTCTTTTAAATAAAAAAAAAAAACAAAAATACCTTCTTATATTATTTTCTATTTAATGAAATTGTCATTTCATATATGAATCATAAAAGTGATATAATCACTCATCGTCATCACCATCATCATCATCGCTAACATTCTTACTATCATCAAAATTTCACCATTATCATCATCATAATATCTATTGTTATTAAGTTTTATAAAGTTATGAATTCTTTTTATCTAAATTCATATGAAATTGTGTGTATAAAACACACATACACACAAATATATGTATTCGTATCAAATTCTTATATATTTAGTAATTTTTTGTTAAGAATTTTCCCCAAAAAAAAATACAAATTCCAAAATACAAGAAAAAAAAAAACAACTAAATAAATAAATGAAGACCATAAAAACATTAAAGAATGTATAGAATTTTCCTTTTGGGACTTGTTATGAGAATTATATTTCAATTTTCATTTAATGAAACTTTCATATACCTAACCTATATGATATTGCATGTACAAGCATACAAAACACAACCTTCTGTGTCTACAAACTAAGTATGTATTACAGAAATGTGTATCTGATTACTTACAAAAAAAAAACAACATCAAAAAAAGTTAGTTAAGGCAAAAAATAATTCCCCTAACTAGATTTAAAATTAAATTTTTTATAATAAGTACTTATAATACTTACGTATGTACTCATTTTTTGACAAAAAGTACAAAAATTTACAAAAACAAAAAAATTTACGTCCTTAAATACTAAAATCATAACTTATTTTGGAAATATTCTAAATATGTGAAATTAATTCCGATTACATTTTTCGCACTTATTCACAAGTTTAGAAGACAATTTCTTATATCTAAATAATTTAATAAAGAGTCCCAATTCATAAGAGTTCGAATTCTAAAATTATTCAAAATACTAGATGTACACAATGTGACCTAAGTGAGCTATCAGTTATAGTCAATAATATTATTCAATACGTTGAAATTTTTACCTTAAACTTCACACCTTGCTCCCTTTAACATAAAAACCAGAAAAATAATTTATTAAGAGCAGGGTTGTACAAAATGAAGTGTTAAATATTAATTAACACATTAAACTGTGAACAAAAAGCAACTTCTTACTTCCAGAAGTTTTATTAATTTTTAATTTCCCATGAAAGAAGATTTTTTAAGTATTTCAAAAGAATTAATCGATTTAAAGAAAATGTGCGATTTTGAAGATTTATAAAATTAGAATTTAGATTCTTAAATAAAATGCAATTATAACAATGATGTTCCTAAGAAATTTGTAAAAAAATTGTTTTAATACACAGAATTCAAATACTAAATTTCAATGAAATTCGTTGTTTCCCGTCACATACGCAAAAATGTAAATTTTGATCGCATTAAAAGTCCAGATGCTGACATCTAATTCCTTCCAAAAATTAAGTGATTTCTTGTACTAAATACCATGGAGTAGTACTTTCAAAGTAAAAATTCAACATGCGAAATTTGATGCCATTACATAACCTCTCTTATTAGGCAATGCATTTACTAAATATTGAAAAGTCGAATTCTGAATTTTGAGTCCTGAATTGTAAATGGAAATGGCAAATTATGTAATTGTAAATGGAAACATACAAAATTGTACAAATATCGCTTCTATTCATTCACATATTTCATTTCGGAAATTAAATCCTTAGTACATACAAACATTAGTATGTAACATGCTATAAAATTTGTGAAAAATTAAAATTTAATTTTCAAAAAGATAGCCTGAAAATATTTTGTTTTTCAAAAAACAAAAGCCACAAGGTTTTACGAGTATTCTCATATATTTTTACAAAATGAAAAAAAAATGTTTTTTTCTAAGGGCAGAATTTCTTTTTTAATTTTTTTTTAACATATTTGATATAAAAACGAAACATGAATCCGAAAAGAAAAACCAAAGAAATTGTTTAATATTTATTTTGGTTTTGTGTTTAATGCAGCTATAACATTTTATGTTAATAATATAAATTGAAAAAAAGGCCTAAACAAAATTTACATAAGAACATTTTAAAATTTTAAAAATTAGGAAATTTTTTCTATTATTGTGGCTAAATTTTATAATGAGAAAATAGAGTTGATCGTGTCAATTCTGTAATACTCGTACGAATAGTAGGATAAGTATGAACGAATACCAGAAAGAGCCAAGCAATTTCAACTAATTTTATCAAACACTTTGACCCTACTTATATAATTCACTCGTGTAAAATTTCAATATCACAACTGTTATAGTTTTTAAGATATAGCTAAATAACTTTTGAAGTTGTCGACTCAGAAGCTAAATCGACTCAGAATTCGACGTTGATCAAAAACATAAAGTTAAGTCTTATATTTCAGACCATTATTTCTTAGCTTTAGAAACGGTAAGGCAAATTTGATATACAGGTATAAAAATATCATTAATATTTCGATTAGTTCTTGTTAGATAGCTCGATTTATTGTGCTGAATTAATTTCAAGCGAAGGCGCGTATTTACGAAATTTTATTAACAGGGAAATTTTCGCTTTTTGCTTAACTTTAAATTTCATAGCAAATGTAATTTTCTTTTTCGGCATGACGCACATATTATTAACTAAAAAATGACTTTTTGAAATTGACGCATAACATAATCTCTTAGCAGGTTAATAGAGCAATACTCAATTCTCATTGAAGACAATTAATACGTTCACCGCAAAATACGAAATTAAAAATATAATTATTTCAATTAAAAAGAACTCATTCACGTCCCACTACAATAAAAATACTTAATAAAGTTTTATTAATTAGCTTAATAAAATTCCAAATAAAAATTCCAAATAATAAACAAATTTTTAACTTAAAATTTCATATTTAATCTGTTATTACTCGTTAAAATGGTAAGTTTGGCATCAAATATTAACATTACCATCATGTGGTGCTATTAAGTGAGAAAAAAATTTCGAATAATACATCACTCTAGCTTCAATAACTTCAAAGCTATTATGGTCATATATAAGACAGAACTTTTTTTCTAATACTAACATTCCAAGTGTAATCCTGTAAGCCTACCCTGTAATCCCATACAAACAATTTTTTTTTAAGAAAACTCCAATCAATTACCAACAAGAGCTTTGATAAAAGTTCCGAACCATACTGTATAAAAGCCATCTATATCGGAACGAAAAATGTTCACAACTGTTCTTCATGTAGCCAGAGTACAAGGTAGAGTTATAAAGTTTAAAAAGGAACAAAATCATTAAAATCTAAATACTTATAAGATACTTAAGTACATTTCTGTAATATATTATTCATATAAGTATGCAAAAAATTAATACAAACATAAAAAACGTACAAATAATATTCATACATTGATTTTATTAGCAGGCTCACTGTTCTAACTTTATCTATAAAAAAATAAAAAAAAATTCTGCCAATTTTTCTATTAAACCAATTCCAATAGGTGGATTTTATATACTTAAATAATTTTTGATATTATGTAACATTCTAATTTATTTAAGATAGATAATATACAATTCCATGTACATTCACATAAACATGTACGTACACAAATTTACCTTATGCCTATATTCATTCAAACAATATTAGAAAGGCATTTGAATTTACATCTAATTTTTTTTCGCCTGTTTCAAAAATATCTGTAAGATAAGTTCTTTCCTTGAATTGATAAACGAATTGATGTAATAAATATGCATGTCTATTACGAAAATCTAATCGTAATTTGATTGACACTAAAAGAAAATTAAATAATAAATTTATATCCAAACAACAAAATTACAACAACAAAAAATTGGATTTTCTCTGGAAGAAAAAAAAAAATTAAAATTTTTTACCTACATAAGCTGTTAGTTATGTCTTAAATATTTTTTGAACGATTTTTCTTTTTTCGAAATAGATTCGTATTACATTCTTAAAATTGTGTCAAAAAGTTTCAATGTATTTTTGATAACATTAAGTAGTATACAATATACGTATATATTATATATACATATATAAGCACACAAAATTTCTCAAGAAAAAATTGATCCTATCCAGATCATAAACACACTTCCGAAAATATATTTTACATGTAAATATAGATAAGTACACGGATACGAGAGATATTATGTATGTGAAAAATTTGTATAGAAAATATTGAAATAGATTTTCATCATATAATATTACCATCAGTGTATATTTTCGTATATTCATTTATATTTTTATATTATAATTTTTGTGAAAATAAAGAAATCAAAATGAGAAACATGGTCACATGTCAACGTTTTCTTTAAAATTGAAACCATTTAATTCCAAAATCATCAGTATTAATCTAAAAAATGCATTGATATATTTCTTTCAGTTTTGATTTAATAACTTCAATTTTATAAAAAAATATTAAAAATTTTTATTAATTTTAAAAATATTTTCAAACACAAATTCGAAAAAATTTATTTCTTGCCCTTTGCACTAATTGTGAATTAGTCCAAAATGTTATTAGGATTGCAGATTCTAATTAATTTTGTGTTGTTAATGACAACAAAATTATGTGTAAAATCTGTTGTTTGTAAAATAAGTATGTTTATGTATTTCGTGAAAATAGCTCTCAACAATACTACTCACCTAATGTGAATGTTCTTAATATACATGAATATCTGAGACTCTGATTGCATCAATAATCAATAAAGTTAGTAATTTCTAATAAGTTACAATTAAAAATAAGAAGACAAAATTTTTAACTTTATAAAGCTTTTTTAAAAAAAAAATTTTCTTGTAAACTTATGCTGTCCGCTCAAAAAATAATATTTATCCTTCTGAAACAGTAAATTTTCCACGAATTAACCATATGTAAATAGATAAGATTAGATTAGATTTCAGAAGAATTTGGGTCAACGGTACGATCTGTTCACCGACCACCATCAAGAAATCATAAGATATCTGCAGACCTATGACGATTTTGTAGCCATATAAAGCTTCAAAATTCTTAAGTCCCAATCACAGAACCATCAGAGAAACATACGATTCTCCTAAATCATCTTCACATAAAAGCTTGACAAACTGCAGGAAAGCAATTGTGTCCTGCACCGGTCTGTTCAACAAACCGGGTTCCCGCACACTACTTGGCGAGAAAATCATAGCCGTCTATTCCCACATTAAAATTAATACCCACGACAAGAAAATCTTATTCTTCCTACTTAATTCCAATAGTTTTTGCAGACATTTTCAAACAAAACTTTCTTTGATTTGGACGGAACTAAAGGCTTTTATGGCCATAGTATGTAGTACGTTCATTATTAACGAGCTGAAGTTTAAAAAAGTTATCAATAACCTTTAATAAATCTTTAATTTCAAAATTCTATTTCATGTTGATTAACTCGTTGGATCACACCCTCAAGTATTTCTTGTTATTTATAATCGTTGTTCTCGTACCATATTCAATTATCAAGACTCATTTTGTTATTACTAAATCGCTGTTATTTTTTACACTTTTAACATTATATAAGAAATAACCTTTCTATAGTATAGTCCTTATTTCCTTCGTAAAAATAAACAATGAATCCATTTGACAATACTCAAAATGCTGACATTAAACTATCTTCTTATGAATCAATAAAAAAAAAAAGTTTAATAAATTTTGCTATATTAAACACTTGAGCTAATCCACCATCTACACAAATTTAATTTTTCCTCTATAATAACGTTAGATACTAAATTTTAACTATTTAAACTAATAAGCATATATGTACATATACAAACATCTTAATTTACTGTCACTTTCATACCACACATCACATTTCATTTTAATACACATATGTACGTACTCACAATAAATAAATGTTGTACTCATATGGATAACATATACATATGTATATGAGAAAGTTTATGTGCAATATAATAGAATAGAACTGCAATTTTGAATGCAGTAGAAAATTTTCTATTCATTATAAGAATTTTATTAAAAAAACAAAAATTGTACTTGAGAATCTCACTCATATACATTAAATGTATATAAAGAAAAGAATTTTTTTATAGCATATATGAATATGAACATGTACTTTATAAGTACATAAGTAAAAGTATGTATTTAAATTTATGAAATAACTAAAATATATACTAGAATGTAGAGTATATTAAAAAAGTATACTTGTTAAGGAGATCTTAAGCTTAGTTAAGAATTCGTTTAATTTATACTTACATGACACAAAAAAAAAAAAACAAAACAAAATAGAAAAAGAAAAGAAAAATATGTATAATAAAAATTCCAACTTTCAAATGGAAGGAAAAACCCACACACATACTTCATTCTTAAATCGTTTTTCTTTTGTTATTTCACTTTAATATATGTTATATACTTAAGTATTCCAATGTATACATATATTTATGTTCGTATAACACTATACATGTGTGTATGTACAGTAGAACCTGGATTTTTAAGAACTGAGATATTTTTGTTTCATGTGATAGAAATATTTTGCTTAATGACTTCTCAATTTAAATTTAATTTTGGTGCTGTTGGTATTCATTGAGGAAAAAATATTCTAAGATGTGTAAAAACACTTATATACGAGTACTTTCTAAAAAAAAATACTTTCATTCAAAACAATTTATATTGCAATAATTTTCAACTTATATGAATAAAAATGCACTAAAATTATAAAGTAGAATTCACAAAAATTAATTAGACTTATAAGAAACAAAACCAAAATTCGAGTAAGGCAAAACTACGCTACCATTTTTCTGTGAACTACAAATTCAAAATCAACCTTATAAAAATCGTACACATATGTATGCATGCATACAAAAGTCTTACAATCACTTACCGCGTTTATATGGCAGTTTGAATGGACTTGAAATCAGTAAACTTGAAACGTGAAAGAATAAACTTGAAATCAGTTCAAAACTCAAGCATAGCGTCTTTGCTACGCTGTAATTTTCAAGCTCGCAAGCTTTTAAGAGGTGTTTTTAGTTTAACATTTCAAGTCAATTAAGCAAAACTTTTTGATTGACATGAAGCCAAGTGATGAACTACAAAATTCCAAATTCTAATTACATTGTACTTCTTATCCAGATTCGATTGTATATATTTTTATACACAATGTTACACATATACAATTTAAGCAAATATAGTTAATGGAAGCAAATATTTAGTACGTGAAAAATATTACAAGCCCTAATTGAAATGAATGCTTTTTTTAAAAAAAAAAAAAAACAAAACCTGTTTTGTTTTTTCTTTTAAATAAAATAATATTTAATTTTTTTGTAGTTTATTTTAGACTTGCCGGAAACAAAACCGAAAGAAAAACATAATCTAAATTAAAATTCTTTATTCTCTAATTATTGTTACCATATAATTTTTTTGTATTCACACATTTCAAAATAATATTCTGAATATCACCTAAATTTGATAGGTTTTCCAAACAAATTAATTAGCAACAATGCGATAATTACATTATAACACGTTAAAAGTATATATTTTTTTTTAAATACATAAGTATTTTTTATTTAAAGCACGTAAAACTTCTGAAATACAATTCGATTTCTGTAGCAAATAACATTTTCAATCAGCTTATACTAACTAGAGCTTTCAATACATATATATTTCAGGCATATTTTTGAGCACACTTAATAAACTTAGTTGTTTAGGCATAAAAATAATAATGATCGCATTGAAACTCACAATAAAATATACTCGTTTCATAATTGATTCGAAAAGGTTAATAATCTTAATTACTGGTTATATGAGCCTTATATACTTACAATATAATTGAATATAATAAAATCGTAATTTTATCTATTATAAATTTAAGAATTAAAAGTAACTGGTGAGACTAATGATACAATGCTTATGGTATCTGTTGTTTAACAGAAAGATCTCGGATTAGTTCAAACCCAGGTCTAATATTCAATATTATTAAAATAAAAAATTCTGTTAACGCAAAAGATTACGCATGTGTTCATAATATTTAATATTGAATACCAAGAAAAATAAACATAAACATTATAAATAACCTTATGTTTTAATATAAAAAAGAACTATGGTAGACTATTTCACATGCCGATTTAAATCAAAAACTTATGAAAATAAAGCTTGACTCCAAAATTCAAGTGGAAGGAACTAATTCGCCAGTCTCTATAATTTTTTGCTCAAAAGGCTCTTTTAAATATGTAAAATCTTTTTACATATTTGCAAAACAAACCTCCGTAGATACACACATGAATGATAACACAACTAGATACATAGTACATAAATATAACACACATTCATGGTTACAAACACATTAATTATACAAAAAAAAATTTAACTGAGTGGATGGCCTTTTCAATTTTCTCTTTTTCATTCGTCTATTTCCCTTCATTTCCTTTAAATTTTTTTTTTAACTAAATATTCTCTTTGATTAATTAATCAATTAAATTTCAAAAAAAAAAATTTTTACTTTCAAATAAGTTCCACTTTCACTTTAAATTAATTTTAACTCATCTATTAAATCAAATTCAAAAATTACTTTGTTTCTAAAACTACCATTTATGTATTAATGACGATTTCGTGCAGCTGGAGTATAAAATGAAGCAACTATGTCAAGACGTTGTAAATGGACATGGAATCTAAAGATACGACAAAATTTTCTAGATATTGTCAAAAGTAACAAAAATATTTTTCATTTGTAGCAATTTCTGTTATATGTACACACATGTATGAAATTTATTATAGAATTTGAATTTAACAATTAAGCCTTAATTAAATAACAATTCATTTTTAGCCTTAAGATTTTCAATATTTTACTATTTTGGAATTGAAGTTTGATTAATTGAAATATTTAATTTGATAAACAAACAGATTTTCTAACACTTATAAATTTCTATAATTTGTCAAGCTTTCTTCAATAAGTTAAGTTTTTCGTATTTTGTATTAAGCAACATATACTTAATACAAAATTGTAATACAATAATAAGAAACTCCAACTAATTCTGCAACTATAGGTTTGATTATTGATTCATTCATATATGTATGTATGTACAAGCATTTTAATTTGACTTTTAAATATTAGCTAAAAAGTTTTCATTTTTAATTTCAATAAAAATTGTAAAACATTTTTATTTAAGTATTTCAAGTGGAAAAAGACCTTCAAATCCATAATTTAATTTCACAGACACTACGTACTTAAATTTAGTTTTTAGATTAATTTTTTTTCGTATTTCCATTGGAAAAAAAATTTATAAATTAAGTTTAGATTTTTTATAAATTAACGTTTTGGAATAAATTACAAAATAATCTTTACAATTTAATAGTGATTATAAAATTGATTGAACTTTGTACTTTCAACACATGTGCTTCTTCGATCATTAATTCTTTTAAATAGTAAACAATTTTTTTTGTAATCGTCATAATTACTTTATTGTCAAGAACATATACAAAACTTCATAATAAAATCATAGATGAATTTACAATTTATTTGATAACTATAAAAAATTATTCTAATGAAACTAAATTTTAGTGTTAGTAATTAAATACTTAAATATTTTTAATTACGAGTACTTCAATCGAATTTTACGATATTCGGAAAAGGTTTTCAAAGATCAAAGTTCGCTCTATTTTGCTGATAATGCACGCTTATTTTAAACACAATTTTTTATTTCTAAATTTCACTACTTCGTTCTGTCTATAAATAGAAGTGTTCTAATCTTTCTTTTGAACAGTCGCTGAATTTGAATGTCAAATGATGTAATTTTTAATTTACTTTATTGATTAGCTCATAATATACATATACCATAATTTAAAATATTATTTGCATTAGTATTTCAATGTTATTAAATTAGTAAGTTTAATTATGTTTAAAATTTGCAGTTTCATCAGTACATATATATGTTCCTATACTTACAGAAATATGCAATTCGTACATATACATAAACAAAATATTTAATAGAATAAAATGCAAATTTAAAAGTTAAAAAAAAAACATGTTTACTTTCGAAAAATTTTAATTTTTAAAATGAAAAATTTTTAGTCGAACGCCTTTGCTATTATTAAATTTGCATTTAATGAAATTTTAAAATGTCAAATGCGTAAGCATATATATGTATATGTGTACATACACTTAAGAACAAAATATAAGTGAGATCTACGTTATTATTGCATTATGTATATTGCATTATGTATATGTGATTCAAGTAATTATTATCAATGACAACTGATCAAAAAATTTTTTGAGCATATTTTTAGCACGATCAAAACACACGTTCGTAATCATACAAACAGAAACAAAGATGTTTGATCATAGAATTTGGTCCAACTCATCAAATAATGATTATAATCACTTAAGATGTTCAATTACACTTAAATATTTGGGAACAAGAAATATTTGGTATGGACATGATACAAAAAAAGTATGATTTTAGAAATAGTTAAGGAAAAATTTACCTTTAAAACAATAAATTTTGGCAGAAGCATTTTCACTTCACATATTGTGAACCCAATTTATGAAATAATTTTATTAAATTTAAATAAAGTAATTGATAATTCAACTTATACATTTATATTCAGTAATCTACGATGTTTTTAGAGAACCTTTTAAAATTATTTTTAAAATAATTTCAAATTATTATTGTAAGTATTTCTTGGAATGAAATGAAAAGAATTGAAAAAATTAGTAATCAAACCTAAAAGTAAGCTATAAAAATTTTAAGGGCTCGGATAGACATGAAATTTTTAGTTATACAACTGTTTAATTCCTTGTTTTTACTCCATAGGTTTATATTCAAGCGTGCACACATGCAAGTGTAAAATCAGTTTGTAATTTTTTAGAAACTGATTGCAATTTTTATTTAACGCATTCGATTTAAATTGACGCAATAGTTGGTTAGATGTGCGTGGAACGCTTTAAAATATAAGTAGTAATTGCAAAACTAAAAATTTCATGACAGCTTGAGCCCTATTAAAACCTTTACACTATCGTTCATACATTTTATTCGATTGAAACTTAAAGAAAATTTGATTCTAAATAATCGTGAGCTATGTTTAATGGAAAAAGTAAAACGCTATTAAATTTTCCAAATTCTTTTGTATTATTATAGGGTAAATAAAAAGTTAGCATAATATAACAATACTTATACTAATAAAAAATATTTTTGAATTTACGATTATCTTTAAAATTGTAAAAAATCATGATATTTGCTTACTTTTTTATTAAAATATTTGCAAATATTTATCTTAGAAATCAAAATTAAATGTTATTGTATTTATTTTTCTTTAAAATTTAAATTTATTTCTTTTTTTTTGTTTGGAAAAATATACACAGAAAAAAATGGTTTCTCTGGCGTCCTGGCATGAATCCAAACGAAAATTTTATAACAAAAAATAAACAAATTTTTTTTGTTTGTAAATCGATGCACGTGACAAAATTTAATTAATAAAAATGGCACCATGAAGTATAATCATGATATCATCACACGCAAATTTTTAAGTAGTCTATTGTTCTATCAGTGATCGTAGTTTATTCTTTAATTTTATTCTGTAATCTCAGAACAGTTTTAGAACAATTTACAATTTATTGAAAGATTACTCAATAAATGTATTCTAAAAAGTTAATTATTGAACACGATTAGGATTTCTACACTAGTGAAAACTAGTGTCGTACATTGTCACTAGTGTCGTAAGAAAGCGAAAAGGGACGACTTAAAAAAACACCAAAATAAATCATATAAGTACTTACTTATAATTTTTCATATAATCATATTTTTTTAGAACTAATATAGAGAACTGTTTCGATGAACTGTAAAATATTGGTGAGAAATTGTTATTTTATTACAACGGAACAAAGTTTAGGATGAACGGATTCTCACTCATAAATAAATTTTTAATATGACTCAAACATTTTTAATAAATATATCATTAGAGTGGAATACGAATTTCAAATTTAAAGAATTTGGATAATTCAAAACAAAATTGAATAATTTATTTAAAAAAATCATGGGAACAAATTAAGTACATCATAAACAAGTAGGTATCTTGTAGTTAAAATTTCAAAATATATTAATGTAAATATTTAGAAAAATATTAAAACATTAATAATAAAGAATAATTTATGACGATAATGACTGTGTTAAATAAAGAAGAATATTTATTAATACTAATAAGGTGCCAATTGCAAAATTTATAGGAAGGTGGAAGATCTAAATGGATGAACAAACTTTAAAAAAAAAAAAAGTGTTGTATGAACTTGGGGAAAGTTCGTGGAGTTTCAAATTGAAAAAAACTATACCAAACCAAAAATTTCATGTCTAAAATATCAAACTCTTAAAATATTATATTAGGTAATATAATATTTAGTATTATGCGGAATTTTCACCACAAAAAATTTAATTGAAGACTTAAAACTATAAATCACTAATTTTCTATTGCTAAAAACTATTTCTATATTGAAATAATTCAATAGAATAATTAATGTTGCAGAATAAAGTATTTTATGACATACAATTAAGTATAATACAAATAGCATATTTTAAATAATGACTATACCTATAGCATAAAGAATTGAAAAACACAAAATTTATGATTTCCTTTGCAGTACCGTTCTTATTTCTATGTAAAGAAAAATTATTTTTATCTCTTTTATTACAAAGATTTAATGTAGAACCAAAGTAAATATTTATGTATATACTGGAAGGAAAGAATTTTCCTGGAAAAGGAAATGTCCAACTAATGTTTTCATTTTATACATTTTGTGATGGAGTTCATTTTTTTTGTTACTCACCGATAACTTTTTTATTTAATTTTTTTTCAATTCTATTTAAGTAAAAGATTGAAAAAGGAATTCAAAATGAAATCTCATGTACAAATAGAAGACTTACTTAATATATTTAACTTTTACTTTATTTTTCAAATATTCTCCCTTTATATCAATTTTTTTTTCATCATCGCATTTTACTTTTAATACACGTCTCATTACGCAATCGGACAATCAAAGGGAATATATATACTTAAGTAGATATCTAATACATTGATGTGTATCTGTGAACATATTATATTTCCATTTAGAAGTTATAGAACCCAAGCTGCAATTTATAAAAAAAAAATTTAAAACGATACTAATTGAGTATTTCCAGACTTCTTATTAGACAAGTAAAATATAATTAAAATAAATTAAGCGATAGAATTTTGAACAATATTAACCAAACGAAATACAAATTTTCTGAAAACAATAAGTATTTTCAGTTTACTTAAATTTTAGAAAATCTTTTTACGTAAAGTAGGTGGCTACCAAGAAACACAGTTTCAAAACATTGCTTACAACAAAATATTTTAGTTGAATTACTTAACTAGATAAGTAGTAAACAGATATAGGTACTCAATTTTTTCATGTTCTGTAACATAATTTCTTTTACTAAAATCATTTAAAGATCATTTTACTTTTACTAGAATTAAATTTTAGTACCTACCTACACTATTTTTGGATTAATTCATTTGTATTTATACTTATACGAGTACAATATATGTACATATGTATTAACATAAAAACCTAAATCTAATATTTGTTACTTACATATAACTTATATTAATTACTTATAGACAGGTACACACTTATTTATAATATAATTATCATAATTCCTTAAGGAAGATATAAGGCAGATGGTAACGCGCAAACTAAAATTATTTCTGTACATGTTTTAAAAGAATTTTTTAATATTTAAGCTTTATGATTTAAAACTAATTTTATTATTGACGACTTCTTTTGTTTTGACTGTACAAAAAAGTAGATAGCACCTACCCATATACGTAAAACCCCCAAGTTACGAAAATATTATTATTTATAATAAATATTTGTTAAAATAATTATATTAATAGATAAATCACTCTTTAAAAGTGGTTATTACAGAGCTAAAATCTTTCACATGTACACATATGTGTACAAAACGAGATTAGTCAATAGATCTCAGTAAATAGTTATATCAAAACCACTAAAATGGGTAGGTACTTTCCTACGTTCCAATATCTAAAAAGTTTCTCCAAAAGGAAAACCTTTAACTTAGTTATAAAGCTTTTTAACAAATCAATTAATTTTTGAAAATGGTTGAATTCAATTTGGATTTTACTAAATTAATATAAAATATTTACTACAACAGCCCATTTTACTTCATATCATTACATCAGCATAGCTTCAGAATTATGTGAAAATAAAGGAAAAAATAAGCTTAAAGCTAATTATATAGTAAAATTAAAACCTTAATAAAGCGTGTTTCAAATAAAAGCAAAAAAAAAATCGTTTTTGTTTTAAAGAAAACTAAAAAACTACTTAAATAGTTCAAAAAAAAAAGGAAAACAACATAATTTAAAAAGAAATAAATAAAAAGCAAAACAGAAATGACAACATTCACTGGCAATATTGTTAGTAAATGATTCATACCACTTGGCATACGATAACCAGCACTATTAGGAGGAGTTGTACCTTGAGCGGTTGCAGATGCACCCATATTTGGTGTACTAACTGAAGACGATCCACCAAGACCTTGCGTGTTAATCGTTAATCCTGGATTATTTCCAATGCCTCCTCCACCACCACCTCCAATACCAGACCCACCAATTTGAGTTTCCCTAAGGAAACCGCTTACCGAACCAGGAGATTCACTCAGTTTAGCTGGAGTGCTTACAGCTGATGGTGGTATATTCATTTTGATAAAATTAATATCCTCTTCCTTAAGTATATGAAATAATTAGCTCGAAGTTTTTGTTTTTTTTTTATTTCTTTTATGCAGTAATTTTGCTACAATCGTACTATTTTATACACATACGCATGCATATAAATATTGAAGCCCATGTGTTTATCAAATTATTTTATAACTTTTGTTCAAATTCGATTTTTATATTTTGTATTTTTAATTTCTTGCACTTGTAATGGCATTTCTTTCAATCAAAAACAAATAGCACTCAGATGTAATAAAAATTTACTTCGAAAATATTTTACAATTTACACTAAACATCGACAATACAAAACAGTTCCATTAATTGTAGAAAGAAATTTACGAATCCATCAAATTAACTTATCGATTTTTCTTTTCTGTGTCAATTGATTCACTGTGAAAAAAACTTAAAAACAATACAAAAAGAAAAAAAAATCATTTTCTTAGGTTTTCCTATTTACCGACATTTAAATATTTTCTGACGAGCCTAGAAAAATAACTGAAACTTGATTAACAATTTTTTTTCGCATTACTGTCAATTATTTATGTTTTGACATTTGCTGCTTCGTCAAAATTCAGTACGAGTGTAAATCGAAAGTTTTAATCATTATGAATTTTCTTAATTATTTTCTGATTCTAAATTCAGATTAAATGTATAAAAATATTTCGAATTTCATAACATATAGCAGGACTTTTATACTTGCCTGCCATTATTGTGCTTGATTGCCCAACACCCTGAAAATAAGTTGATCAACACAATCATTCATACTTAAACATTTTTTAAACTTTTTGTAAACTATGTCTGTTTTGTATGAAATTTCATGCAGCACACAAAGCTACGCGCATAAAAATCAAACTATTTATAATTTTCGCCGATGCTGTGCGACGAAATCTAAATTATGGAATGCAGATTAGAGCGACAATTGTAATTTACAATATCTATTGTGCCCGTCCACGAGCGTCTAGACAGTTTTTTAAAATTTTGGATGTACAATAAATATCATGTTTCTTTAGCTTAACAGAATTATTTAATTTTTCAAATTTAAATTTTTTTGACAGAAAATGTATGTTGTCATTAAGGTTAGGCTCTCGTCAAAAAGATTATGTCGTATATGTAAACAGTTTTTTCAAAGAAGTTTCAACCTTCAAATTGTGGCCAACCCACCCTCTAACGGTTCAACATGTTGAAAACTCTCTATGTTTGCAAAGTTTGTAGGAACTAAGTTGAATACGTTAATAGACGGGCAGACGGGTTCGTTCGATTTCTATTTCAAATTTTGAAATAAATTACAAAGAAAAAAGTTATAATTAAAGAGTTTGTTTAGTGTTTAAATTTATTTTATAAACTAAGTAAGAATATTAACAAAGTCTACTAGATAATCGAAGGCAGCTGCCATTTTTAATGAATGCGACTTTATCGTGAACTTGGGTATTTTTCTCGTTTTTAATATACATACTTTGTTTAGTTTTTAAATGTATAACTTTAATACAAAGTAGGGTAACTTTTTTGTAACAACATCAAAAGTATATGAAACAACCATAGTCAAAAACATAAATATATAGTTTTTTTGTAAAAATAACAAATTCACATTGATGGTAAAATACATGTGTTTTGATGTCTAATATGTATACGTCAATTAATTCAGCTATATACTTTCAATTTTAGGCATTTATTTTCTTCTACTTCGAATAGATGTCGCAAAGGTAACATTCTTCTGCAATTTTCTGTAATCTGTAATCTGTATCAGTCTTGTTTTTATCTCAAAAATTTGCTGAGCAACGTCACTTATAATCTTTCATTCTTATTATTCGGTATTCGGAAATTTAAATGAAGTGTTTATTCCGGAAAAATTAAGTGCCAATAACTTGAGGCGGATATTTTCGTTTCAATATTTTTAGTTCGTAAAAGATTTTGCATAAAATTTTTAGAGAAATGTTTTTGAAATACCATTTAAGTTTATTACTTATATTATTTATAATAAAATATGTAGCTTCAAAACCGGAAATCGTTCCTGATTTACATAAACAGCATTTAAATGCTGAGCATCATGATTTACAATATGATCATGATAAATTCTTAGGCGAAGATGAATCTAAAGTATTTGATAGCCTTCCGCCTGAAGAAAGTAAAAGACGCTTGGGAGTAATTGTTGACAAAATTGATACTAATAATGATGGTTTTGTGGAAACTGAAGAATTAAAAAAATGGATCCAGTACACACAAAGACGTTATATAGATGATGACGCCACACGTCAATGGAAACAACATACCTTTGATAGAGATAAAAATGGAACAATATCGTGGGAAGAATATAAAAAAAATACTTATGGTTTTATGGATGATATGGACCCTAGGGATATTGAGAGAGAAGATGATGGATTTTCTTATAAAACTATGTTGAACCGTGACCGAAGAAGATGGGCTGCGGCTAGTACGGGCGATGGTGAAACATTAACATTTGAAGAGTTTACTGTTTTTTTGCATCCTGAAGATGTTCCTAGAATGAGAAATGTTGTTGTGTTAGAAACACTTGAAGATATAGATAGAGATAAAGACGGAAAAATTTCCGTTGATGAATATATTGGTGATATGTATAAACACAGTGAAAATGAAGAAGAACCTGACTGGGTAGTTAGTGAACGCGATGTATTTAAAAAGTTTAGAGATCATGATGGCGATGGTTTTTTAAATAAAGAAGAAATTCATGAATGGATTACACCAAAAGATTTTGATCATGCAGAAGCTGAAGCAAAACATTTGGTTTTCGAAGCTGATACAAATGAGGATAATCGTTTAACAAAAGATGAAATACTTGATAAATATGACTTGTTTGTTGGATCTCAAGCAACTGATTTTGGGGAGGCCTTAACCAAGCATGACGAATTTTAATTTTTAACTTCTATTTTTTTAAACTAAACTATTCTTAAATCTCTCAAATATAAGTACATATATGTATGTTTATGTACACGTCTTTTTTTATATGTAACTAATTTTAATGAAATTTTTATAATATTCCAAAGAACAAAAATATTAAAACAACTAACTCATTTTTATAAATTGATATTTTAAGTTTAGATATTATGAAAATATATTACACAAGCGTTTAAAATTACAAGTAATTTATTCATTAACGATTACCCACTCTTACATCACAAAAGTTTAGCTTTATTAATGACGCATAAGTTTTTTTGCTCTAAATATGCTTTCAAAGGAAGAGCATATTGTTTTATTTGCCCCAATTTTAAAAAAGAATTATTTTGTTTAAATTTAAATTTTTTTGAAACTTTTATTTTTATTGCTATAGTTTTTTCTTAAGAACAGAATTCTTATCAGAAATTGTTTTTAATTGCTATCATTATTTTTACAGCACATTCGTGTATCTCGAATTTTCATCTTACTTTTTTATTCACTTTAATAACAGAATTCTTTTTTCTAATATGATAGTCAATCAGCTTTTTCTGAGATGGCGAGCAAAAACGCGAGATACACGCCCGTAATTTTAGCCGGAGAATATTCTGGAAAAGAAAATAAATGAGCCCAGATAAACTTTTTTTTTTCATTTTGTTATTAAATAAAAAGATCGTGCATTAGGTTTTTACATATTTTCTTATCCTTAGTATTTTAATTTTTAGTATAAAAAATTAACAACTAATAGATTTTAAAATGACTTATAGAAAAACAAAACTTTCTTAAAAGTTATGTAAAATAATTATATTTTGTAAAAAAAAAAGTACAAAACTGTATTAATGCTTTCCATTCTATAAAAATTTTTCAACATATGTAAGTGCATTTAAATAAGGCCATGTTTCGTGAGAGCAAAAAATAACATACTTGTACATTTTAAACCTAAACAAACTCATTACTTAAAACTACAAAAATTATTTCATATTTATTACAAAGGCCAGCTTTTATTTATCTGTGAATAATGAGATGGCTGTTACATATACTACATAGTGTATTCTAATATAACACATAGATGATGTACTTACAAAAGTTTTAATAATAAATGTAATTTTTCTTGCCAAAAATCTCAAATTTTTTCTTTATATCGATAGTAAAATAAGTTGGCACAAAAAAAGTTTTAACTTATTCCTGAAACACAAACATAATTTATTAAATATAATTATATATATATATTTTAAATGCAATTAATTTGTCTTTTGTATTGCATAGTAATTTTACTAAATAGCAACAAAACATAGCCATTTTAATAAATTTTTTTTTATTCAAAAGTTAATGGTTTTTTTTTATTAATATCTAACAAATGAGAGATTAAAGGTTTTAATAGATTTTTTATTTGCTTCAAGCAAAAATTATATCAAAAGAATATTTTTTATAAATAAAGTATAGTTTCGCAATTGTATAAAATTACAAAAATTTGAATTAAAAATATAAAAATCAATAATTGTCTTTAATATTTTTCTTTCACATAAATATATAATACGCTTTTATTCTATCAAAAAAATATTACTGTATGTATATTATCTACTTTGCAAAAATATTTTTGATTTTGTTACACGCTTATTGCGAATTTTGGTTTTTTAATCTAAGACTTAATTTTGATAAATTTTCTAGAACTTTAAATTTTGTTTAGTATATTATTTATGCATCTAACAATTTGTGTTTATTATTTTCTTTAAATAATCTACTAAATTTCAATGTCCTGTTTATTGTGCTTATAATTTGAATGTAATATTCATCAGCATATAATCATTTTAAGTTAATCGTCAAAGTCAAAATCAGAATCATCTGAATCATAGCCTCCTCTAATAGCTTTTTTAGGACGATTAAAATAATTTTTAGGTTTTCTATTTTGATCTGGAGGACAGAGTAGATCGCCCTGAAATAATATGAATTGTAAGAAAGGAATTTTATATATTTTGTTTATAAACTTCAGTTATAAATTTTTACATTGTAGTCTATTGCACCAGATTGAGCTATTCGCCACTCCATCATTTCTGTTGGAAAATCATCACAATTCCCTAAATCCGTAAAACCCACAATATAATCTTTAGTTTTGCTGTCTGAAAATAAAAGTATGGATACATGTTTAACATATTAATTATTTTATAATATAATTTTACCTTTGACTAATGCGATAGTTGGTATTATTTTTATTCTTAGTCTCTGAGTTAAAAATGGTGACTTTTCAGCGTTAACCTTACAAAATTTTGCTTCAACATGTTTTGCTGCTAGTATTTTTAAATGTTTATCGACAATTTTACATCTTTCAGTAGAATCTTTATAAAAATGACAAACTACAAGTTTGGTTGAAATATAAAACTTTTTTACTTTAAATAAAATAAACTAATTGATCTCACCTATATTTGGGGATTTTTTTGATACCTCAAAAAACTCTTTTTCGTCAGCTAGTTCTGAATAAACACCATGACCCTTAAAATATAATTTTGTTAAAAAAAAATACAATCCTTGAATGACAAGATTTATGTACATTGTTCAACCACTCTTGTTTCTTTTTATTCAATTCCTTCATCTGTTTCAATCTTTCTTCTCTAATTTTTTGTAAGTCATCAGAATCTAAATTGTCCAGTTGCTCCAGTTGACTATCTATTTGTTTTTCAACTTGCTGAGCAGCACTAATCAATGTTTGTTCAAATACTTTCTCCATTTTTTACTTTAATGAATCTAAAAAAAACTTTAAAGGCCGGAAATTTTGTTTTGTGTAGGTGCGTCGAACACGATGCACTTTTCAATTACTATACACTCAATTTTCTGTAAGTACTATGTAAAGATTTGGTTAAGCTGAAAAAAAAAATGAAATTTTAATTATAATAGATATTAATTTTCAATATGAGAAAGCAAATAATTTATGATTACTTCAACTTAATAAGAAAATTCCCACATATGCGAACTTACAACTTACCTCCTGCAAAACCAATTATGTACAACATTCTGGATATACCTGCCATACTGTAAATTTTATCTCTTTATTAAAGATTATATGTAGCAGTATTAATGACATATGACTCACATGGTTAAAATTTTTCTCGGGTGGGTTTTATCGGGTTTTCTTCTAGAATCTAATAATTCCAACTGAGGTTGTTAGTTTCCAAATCTTAACCGGATTGTTTTGTTTTGTTGCATACGTCGCTAACTTTGTTGACGTTAACACTTAACTAACTAACGTAAAAAACCTTTTGGTAATTCGACATTTAAAAACGCAATATACTAGGATCTTTCATTTACATTTTACGTTATCAATCTCAATAGTAAAATCATTGTTTATAATTTTATTCAACAGGAAAAAGCCATTTATATAAAAGTTATATTTTTAAGTTTCAACAAGGTATGCTTGAAATTGCAAATTTTATTCATATTTTTAACAAGATTTGTTTGAAAAATCATGCGAATTGGATTTTGCGATCGTAGTTAGAAATTCTGCATTTATAATATGTTTATAATTTGAAATTGTTTCTTATATACCTAAGTGTAAACACCTTATTTGTTTTTTTATTTAAAAAAACATTTTTGCTGGTGAACGACTTAATTATAATTGCAAACTTACCTGTAAACAATAGCCTAAAGTTGAGGATGAAGAAGTTTCGTAAAACGGCGACAAAAATGAAATAAATGGATACCTCTGTCAAAGTATTTTATATAGCTGTATTCGAAAACACTCTCGTATATCTTTAACGATTATGTTTTTTTTTGCAAAAATATTTATAAAAAAGTTACAAATTGCAATAATTGTTATAAAAACCTTACATTCAAAAAGAAATTAATTACAAAGGCTTTGATATCAAACCTAGTTCAACTTAGTTTAGAACCATGTTGATCAACTTAGTTTAGTTATAATAAGTATTATAGTTTTACTTAAACTCGACATTTGACTTTTCTATTCTTGGACGACCTAACTTTATATCAAACTAAACTTAGTTTATTAAAAAGCGATTGTATTATGGGTATTTATATTTATATTATAAAAAAATGTATAAAAGAAGTAAGATTATTCCTTCCTTCTTAGTTATATTTAATGAAGAGACTTATATGACGTAAACAAGGTAAAAATCAAACGAAGGTCAAAACGAAAAAAAAAACACAAAATATTTAGAGAATCTGTTACAACAAAATTTTATTAATACCAAAACAGTCATAATTATTATATAATGAAAACATAAGTCAGAAGAAGAGAATTGGAAAATTTAACGTTATATTAATTTTTTTTTATAAAACAAATGTCTTGCGTTGTAAAAACGTTTTACCGAAGTCTTGACAGAAAATTACATACCAATCAAACGTATTATTTGTAATTCACAATTATCTTTCATATTTGTAAATGAGAGATAAAGATAAAGAACACAATATTTTGTAGACAGAAATAGATGATTATATTTTTATAATGATCCTTTTTTATTAAAAATTATTTCTTCGTCAAGTTTATCAATGGCAATAATGGCATATTTTCTGAAGAGAAAGTATATGCACATTCACACATACATTTTAAAACTGATGCCATTTGCATTTATTGCTTTGCTTGTTTTCACCAAAATTTCCTCTTATCGTTTATTTACTTTTTGCTTTTTTTTTCTTTTTTTTTCCTTCTTTTTTTAATAATGATCAAAAAATTTGAATTTTTGTGTATTTAACACGTATATATTCTTAAGTTAATAATGACGTTTCATTTATATTATATAAAAATATTGTGCTCTACCTAGAAACATAAAATATATGTACATGCATGTATGTGAGTTTAAGTTGATATTTTTTTAAAAAAAAAAATATTTGAGTTGATAAAAAAAACCCCAGAACTTGATTCCCCTAGTTATGTTAGTTTACAAAATACTTGGGATATTTAAATTGGATATGAAATTTCCCACTCATATTTTACGAAATGGTATTTCGATTTCGATAAAAAAATTCTTAAAATGAAATGGCAGCATTTTTTTACTGGCGTATATTTCCCCGCTTTGATAGAGGAAAAAAATTTTTCAGTTTCATGGGAAATTTAGATTTGAAAACATTTCGTAGAAATTTTACTATTGCGGTTTTTGCTCATTATTTTTTTTTTTAATTAAATAAAAGAAACTTTAAAATTAAGATTTTCGAATTTATATTGAAATATAAAGCGAATATTAAATAATTTAATTTTCCTCAAATAATAGGAATTTAAGTACAGGTTAGTGAAAATAAATTTACAAAAAAGAAAGCTCCATGTCCTTTGATTGTATTTATGTATATTTGTATGCTACATTAAGAAAATAAAATAAAATTTTTTTTTTAAGAATTCGTCCCGGGTTTTTGTTTAAAATACTAATAAAAACGAAATAAATTATGTAAAATAATTAATATCAAAAGATTTTCTAAGTGAGAAAATTAATAAAAAAGTGCTAAATAAACTGATTTTTATATTTTATTGCAACTGCAATTATAAATACAGTAGAAAACTCAAGATAATTTTTGAAGCGTCTATTTCGCATTTCTTAATTGGTGGGACCACCATTTTAATTTCGTTAAAAAATTTTTAGTATATTTTTTTTTTATAAAGTAAAATTCGTGTGATATTTTTGTAGGTACACATTAAAAGAAAAAAATAATAATTAAATATTGCCTTTGTGCATAATTTTGTTAAGAAAATTTATTAAAGCGGCCAAATTAAAAATATCCTTGATGTTGAAAAAGTATTTTAATAATATTGAGAAGGTTAAGGTAGTTATTAATCGCGCCAAAGCAATGGGAATTTTGATTCAAAATTACATAAAAAGGGCAAATTTACTAATTTTTAAAAAAAAAAAATCCGAGTTGAATTTTAATTCAAAGTAACATATAAGTAATTTTATAATCGCATCCTATTTTAGATTAGACAAA
The DNA here is from genome assembly GCF_029603195.1 of Condylostylus longicornis. Taxonomy (NCBI): domain Eukaryota; kingdom Metazoa; phylum Arthropoda; class Insecta; order Diptera; family Dolichopodidae; genus Condylostylus; species Condylostylus longicornis. The sequence continues at coordinate 11,433,491 of NW_026577973.1, read as the reverse complement.
AATGTAAGCTTGGTACAAGAATGTTTGTGTCTAGGATTCAAGATATTTATTTACCCACGCATCTAAACTCAAATTACAACAATGTTTGCATAAAGTGTATACGTATGTACCATAATATGTATAATAGATACATACATATATCGTACATTATAATTAATATGTAAATTAAAATACAGGTTTAATGAGTAGATCTTGAAGTAGGTATTTACATAGGTACCTACCTGAGTAGGATTAAAAATCACGATTTGTCAAAAATTTTCCATAAACAAAACAATTCACATACATACACACATATTTATGAATATAAAATATATTTTAATTGTGTATCAAGTGAATTCTTAGTAAATAAATAAATAAAATTTCATAGATAATTAAACCACTCATTGATTATATTTTAACGGGATTATTAATTAAAATATTTAAAAAAAAAAATAATACCTATTCTGCATTGTTACCATAAATATGTAAATATGTATATATGGGGTACCTACCCATAATATATGTATTCATTATAGTATATAATACAATAATGAATACAAAAAGTACTCCACAATATTTATTTGTATTGCATGCTCAAAAAAAGTCTTAAAAATTAAAACTACAATCACATTGCATTTTTAAATCAATAAAAAGTTTTTAAAATTTTTTTTTTTACCTACCTATGGAATATATGTATATGTATAAAAATACTATATTAATTTCTTGACATATGGCTGTGTTAATATCAAAAATTTTGATGTATTGGATGCGAACATTCATGCTTGCAATTCACTCAATAATAAACGAACACAAAAATTCTTTATAAAAACTATCAATTATTTCCTTATATATATATATGTATTATGAGTATCTATAGGTAAAGGTACTTATGCATGCATATTTTTACACACAAATATCTATATTACATCGAGTAAATGCATTCATACCAAAATGTCAATGTATTTCGTTTAATGCATATTCGATTTTTTTGTTTTTCATATTTTTTTTTCATTTGTTTCACTGCGATATTTATAGTTTCTTTTGCTATTTTAATATTAGGTAGGTATGTTCCTACCTATACTCTAGTTTATAGGTAGATAAATGAAAAAATACAAAAACAAAAAATGGAAACGAAAGAAAACAAATAATTAAGAAAAAAAAAGAACCGGCTTATTGTGTGTATTGGCTACCAGTTTCACTTTATTAAAAATGATTTGTAATAGCTACATTAGTAAAAAATGTATAACAATAAATTACTAGTACAATAATTATTGCTAAGGTGATATTGTTGTTTGTTAGTAATACGATTTTACTTTTATACCAAGAATAATTTGTACATGTCAACATAACATTGAAATATTCCTATTTTGATTATTATACCAGTTTTTTATTTTTAATTAATTAATAGTTGTTTTGTTATACATACATAGGTACATACATACTGTGCATAGAATATAAAAACAAAATATTAAGAAAATGCAATAAATTCCAGACACAATTAATGTTGTTAAACGTTTAAATGTTTTACTTTAATTATTGAACGTTTTCAGAAATAAGAAAGAATATTTAAAAATTTTTTTATTGCTGGCAAAATGACAACCGCCAAAACATAAAATATATATTTAAACAAAAAAAAAAAAACAAAGATTTATGTATAAAATATACTTATAAAATAATCATATTTAAATTTGTCTTTTACATTCACACAAACCTACATATATAACACATATAATTTGGTAATAGAAAGGTATTAGATATACCTACTCACTGTCTGTTAAATAAAAAATAAAAATAAATAATGTTTGATATATAATAATAATATATAAAGCAGAACATAATATAAATAATAAAGAGTGTACAAGAATTGTTTTCATATTTTTCATACATTTTATAATTTTATTAATATGAAAAGCAAACGTGTACACTTTGTTGGTAACACCATAAGATTTTTTTTTTTGTTAATATATGTATGTATGTAGGTATTCAAATACATTGTCATAAAAATATATTTGTATGTCACATATAAAGTACATATGTACATATGCATATACATTTATTATTTAATTTTATAATGTTATTGTTATGTTTTGATAACATTATAAATTTAGTTTCCGACTGATAACAATTTAGGTGCTAAAATTTTTAAAAATAAATAAAAAAGCCAACTGTGATAATTACAAACTTTAAATTATTGCTAAGTGAGCGGTATGCGGCAATTAAAATATCTACATTTACGCAAAAAAATGTATTTATACTTTGCGGCACTTTAATATTTTTCGCGATACAAATACTGAGGTTTTGTTCAATTATAAATCGCCATAAAAACGATGAAATTAATATGGATGGATCGAGTTAGTGAAACAGTCATTCTTTTAGTGAAAATTCTTTTTTGCACCAGTACTTGCTATAGCCCGTAAATCCTAACTTGAATTTTAAATACCGGTTGTTTTCAAAAAAAAATCTTAATTAAATTGACTTAACCATCAGTATCCTCTAAAAAATAAATATGTATTATATATATCCACTTTGGTATATGATTAAATGTAAAACATAAATCTTATAGATATTGTAGTTAAACTTACTAGGTACCTACAAGCTTACTAAAAATTTTTTTAGTCATAATAACTCAAAAATTTTAGATTGGTTCGGTGCAACAGTGCATTATCAATTTGCACAAACTCGTGAATATTTCCCATATTTTGGTTCTAACATATGATTTCGTTGCGGTCGTTGCGCGCTTTGCTGTACATTTAAATAAAACTGCATAACGCGTTCGTTTTGGTTAGGTTAAAAAATTACTAACTTGTAAATATGTACATACTTCTTTTTTTTTTAATATACTTACATAATTGAAAGAATGTACATACCTATCTACTTACAAATAAATTTTCAACATAATCCTGGTTATCGATGCTTATAAATTCTTTACTTTTTAAGATTATTTTATGTGTGAATCAAAATATTTTATTTCCAATAAAATAATATAAATAATTTTGTTTAAAATTGTCAGATTAATCCAAACTGTAATTGTTTCCAAGATAATGTAATTTGTTTTTATTGAGAACCATTTGATCGCTAATTAAAATACAAGCGTAAAAACGTAAATATAAATTTAATATAAATTTATTGAATCAAATTTTTATAGATGTACAATTTCAAATCTTCTCTTCAAAACTAAGTCTTGTGTTGTCTAATTTAACAATCTTATCTAATTTTATCAAGTACTTATAAACATACAAATAAATAAACAAATAACTATTTTTAATGTACCATTTTAATTCTAAATATGTACATGTATACAATTACTAAACTTATCGATTCGCCGATCACCCCTAAAAAAATTTTTTTAATTTAAAGCATAGGTACTTAAGTTTCAAGGTTCATTAAACTTATTGCAGTAGTACCTATCTATCTATATAGCATACATCAATAAAGAAGAGTTTTTGATAACAGTTTACTGAAGGAGTGTTACAGTTACAGGAGTGTAGTAAATAAATCACAGACAACAATCAAAATTACGATTTTTAAAGATATTTTAAATACATAGCACATAAAAACTACAATAATTGAATTCCAATTCATAAAATTCTAGAAAATTTAAAAAATATCTAAAATACGATACTCTACTCACTGAGGGTTGTGTATATTATATATTTGAGTAAAACTTTTAGTGTCCATAATTTTAACTCTCCGATTTGAAATTTAAAATGGTAAAATTAAATAGAATAAAATAGAAATGGAAGTTTTGTTATAGGACACAAAGTAAAATTGAGTTTGTCAACTCTGCGGTATCCATACAGATCCGGTAGTAGTATTTAAATTAACTCTGGGAACAAATTGCTAAGATGGTTTATCTAATAAATGAATTAATTTTTTTAAGTATGAAAACAAATAACTATTGTATAATTTTTTACAATTTGTTTAATAAAAAATTAATTTAAAAAAATATTTAATAATCTGTTCAAATAACTTATAACAATTTAAATATTGTGTTTAATAATATGAATGTATAGTTGCTCCCATAACATAAATAGAAAATATATTAATGTAATTTCTTTCTCTTCAGTTACTAATAAGCACATTTACTTAAAATACTTAACAATATTTAATAAAAGATAATCTAAAATAAAATTGAAAAAATAACAACAATGTGGCAAGCACTTCAAAGTACTCTTGCAGCATTAAAACTAAATACTTTATTGTTTAATGATTAATATACTAGTACTTTTTACTGTTAATTACTTGATTACTAATCTGTGTAGTTTCTTTTAAAATTAATATAAAAATTTAAATTAATGAATAAAGTTGGGTCAAACCAATGGATTGTATTGTAGCACTTTTCCCTTCAACAAGTGAAAATTCTGCTTTTAAATACAGTCTATGTATACCTATCACACTATAAAAATTATTTTCATTCATATACAAAACTATTTCTAGGATTGCATATATTTAGGATGACGCATATATGCAGTCTTTGAAATAAAGCAAAAATTAACATAAAAAGGGGTTAACATAATGCTCGATTTTAAGGGTTAATTGTGTGAGTTAAGAAAAATAATTATATTTTTTAGTGTCATGGAATTTACCGTTAGCTTTTTGAGTTTATAAAAATTTGGAAAAGCTTGCGGTTTCGGAAATATAGGGTGTCAAAAATTCAAATTTTACGAATTTCAAGAGGTGATAACTTGAGAGGGGGTGGAGATGGAAAAAAAATTTCTTCTAACGAAATGAACTATTTGTTATTGTCTAAAAGCCCCTAAAATTTCAAAGTTCTAGAATATAGGATCTAGAAGAAAAACGACATCAAAAATTTGGAAAAAAAGGACTTTAGATAACGGTAAATTTCAACGGCCACTTTGTTTTTCTAAAGTTTAACTATAGTATACCGCGCTAGGGGAAGCAAGCCGCTGCCTTTCTGCGTTTGCAAAATTTCAAAAATGCTTATGGTTTCATTGCAACAAATATTTAAAAAAGGCCATTTTTAGGGTTTTGGGGGGGTATAACTTCTAGAGGGGGGGAGATAGGTAAAAATTTTGTTCTACGAAAATAAGTTTCTAGTAAAGATCTATGTATATATAAAATTTCAGCTTTCTATCTTTAAGGGTGTAGAAGTTTTGTAAACAGACACACGGACAGACGGACGGACGGACGGACGGACGGACGGACGGACGGACTGACAGAGTGAAACTAATAAGCACTTTTTTCAAAAAATTTTTTGGAAAAGTGCTAAAAACTTTAAAATAGAATCATGTTACACAGAATTATAGCACCAAACGAATGAATTACAAGTGCAAGTGAGAAGAGAAAACTATAATAAATATGCAATTCACATTTTGTTGTATTGACTAACAAGATATTTAATATTATTTTACATAAAAATTTTGCTTTCAAATGATTGATTTACTTTAGTGACACAAAAAAGACAGGCTTAAAAAATTTATTATATTTTTTTGCATTATTCATAAATTTCTTATTTCTTTATTCATTTCCACATTTTTATCTTATTATTACTAAAGTAATAGTAACATATTTGTTTTTGTAAACAAAACGAAAACTACCTTCATCTGTTTCAAAAAAAAAAAACCATAATGGAAAAAAATTTACTCTGATTTCAATTATTTAAATAAATAAAATAAAGAATTTTAAAAATATTTAAAATTGCTGTCATCAAGTTTCAAGTGTTTGTATAACAAAATTTCGGTAAAAAAAAAATAATATTGAAAATTAGAAAAATTATTCAGCAAATATTGATAACAATTACAAATTTCATCATGTACACATAATTTTAATACTCTCTTGTTATATGGATGGTATATTAATTACAAATTTTCTTAAATGTCGGAATCGGGTCATCCATTCTTCAAATCGCTAATAGTTTTTGGTATTAAATTCAAGTATGCTTTTCAAATTAGTCTTAATAATGCTGATAAAATTTCACAATGTTTGTTCAATGTAAAATCAATTTGAGAAATTTAAAAAGACCAAATACCTAATCAGAATTTACGTTAGAGAATAAAAGCTTGCTACAATAATAAGTATTAGCCAGAAAATATTCGTCAATTTCATATTTCTGAAAACTTCTAACATTTTGAATAAAAATTCGGATTTTTTTTTATATGTATGATGTGAAAAATTGAACATACCAGAAAATCAAACAGTCGATTGAAGCGCAATGGCAAACGTGTGTAAAGGAATGTGGTTAATTAATAAAATATACTCAAAAATATTTCTACACTACATATTTAATCACAATGAAGGAGTAAAAAAATTATATGCGTGCAGGAACTTTTTGACAAATTTTAAAAATCCTGTGTCTAAAGCATTGCCCTTTACCTCATAGCCTATCTATGAAACAGCTAAACGTGTGTAATATTATTTAGTCATACAAAGGCATACAAATATTCAAAATGAATAACAGAAGAAAATTAAAGAAAAAGTATTGGAAATTCATAAATGTATTCATGTTCACGCTTATTTGCAAAGTAGCCATAGACGAACATAAGATACTTGTACGAATAATAAATTAGTTTTATTAGGATTAGCAAAAAGTAAACCAGCTTCAGATCAAAAGTATTTTAAAATGATATAAGGACATAAGAAGCAGATAAGAATCTGCGGAAGTTTCCTTAATTTGTAAGAATTTGACCTAGAAAAGTTGTAGAAGGTGGAAAGATCAAATTCAATAAATTGGTTTTCCGTTTGAGGAGTCGTTTTTGTGTTGCAATAAAGAAAACCAAATTTTATTAAAAACTATTGGGTATGAAAAACGAAAAATTTCTTGTATAATAGATTTTTGCCTTTTAATATTATTAAGAACTTATAGGAGCGGTTTTAAGATTTTATTGTTAGTGTTATGATGATGAATAACAAACGATAGAAACTGAAAAAATTGCACTTTATTTAGTTAAATAATTTTTTAAAAGAAAGTAGAACAAAAACAATTTAAAAAAAAATAAATTAATTTTCGTATGCTAAGAAAATTATTGTGGCCCCTAACAATATAAACAAAAAAACAAAAGAAATCAACAAAATCCCCTCGTTTCACTTCACATCTTTTTTGTTTTTAATTTTTTAGTTTATTTTCGTTTAATAGTTGAACAGTGTGACGACACATCAACATTTCCTTGTTTTCAAAAAATTTTTTCGCATCTACCAATACAAAAAAAAATTATTAAAGTATTTGAAAATATTTAATTTTAAAGGGCTTCAGCTTTTTATAGCCATATAACATAAATAAAAATAATTTTTAGGATGCAATGAAAAATTTTGAATGTTCAGAAATTTTTTTTTTTTTCATATTTATTCTTGAAATTATTTTAGCGATTTAATATATTGTATGTATACAAACATAAATAATAATTTGAAATCAAGAAAACAACAAAATTTGCTTAAAGAACAGTGAACAAATATAAAAACCAAAAAAATTTATTTGAGACGTATAGGATGGCAGCCTACAGCACAAACAACATTTGGACTGTAAATTACAAAAATCGTCTTCTATATTTTCCTTTCTTTTATTACATTTATGCATGTTATTATCTTTTTATATCACTTTTAAAATTTACACTTTATAGATTTTACAATATGGTCTTTGCACGATTCGAGAATCTTAGGTTTGAGATAAATAAAAATTATGTAATGTTGCATTATTCAGAATTTAATTTTAATAAGAGCAAATAAACCTAGATTTAAACTTTGATACGAAAAACGAAGTAGAAGCTGAAACATAAGTGTTTTTTCTTTTATTTCAAATATTTTACTATGAGTAAAGAATAGGTATTAGTCTACGATTTCTTACGTGAAACTTAATACGTTGTCTTGTAAATAATTCGTATTTGATATATTTTTTTCACATTTACACAACATTTCTTTGCGCTCTACTTTGCTTTGGCGCCAAAATATTTACACTTGCCTGAAAACGTTACAAATGAATTGTAATAAATTGGAGATTGAATAAAATTACAAATATTTTAATGAAGTATAATTTCAAATAGCATAATAGATTCGTATTTTCAATAAGTAGCAAAAAATATTAATAACTATTTGTATTTGTAATCTCCAATAATATTTTTGATTTATTATAAAAATTTTTCTCTTATTTTTTTAGGATGAGCTCAAAGTTAGCAAGTCAAACAACTGGTGGTCGTCGTACACCATTATCATTGGGTCCTGCAAGTGGTCAGAAATCAAATCAAAAATTAAATGCTGAATCTAATCCACCTGATTCAACTACAATTGATTTACGAAATCGTAAATCTGATGACAAATCCCCAAATTTAGAAAAAACTGATTCGCCAGCAAAAATTTCAAGTGCCAAAGAAACAACAAACAATTCTACAGAGAACAAGAAAGAAAAGACTTCAAAAAAAGACTCAATTAATTCACAAGAAAATGGACATGACGATGAAAAGCAAAATAATAAAGACGAAAAGCAAAATAACAAGGATGAAAAGCAAAGCAACAAGGATGAAAAAACTAATTCACAAAAGGATGAAAATCCAAAGAAGGCTGACAAAAAAATACCGCGTGATAGCCCACGTAATAAAGATGGACTGAAAACTGATGCCAAGGAAAATAATAAAGAAACTGAAAAGACTAAAACAACTGACAAGGAGAAAGGACGTGCTACTCCAATTGAAAAGAAGGAAAAGAAGGATCAAAGTGATTTAAAAAAAACACCTGTTGAAGAAATTGTTCTTCCAAAAAGATCGTCTCGAGCAACTACATTAGCCCAACAAGTTGCTAAACAAGAAACTGTAACATTAAACGTTACTACGGATTCTTTGAAACAACAAGCAGATCTACATGGTTTCGGAGAATCTTTAGGGAATGATGTTGAAATGGAATCTCTTTTATTAGATGTTGATGTATCAGAGTCGGCAACAACAATTCCAACAGCTGCCAAAACATCTGCTCATTCTCCTTCACTAAGATCATCAGCCCGTAAAGCTACAAATGACGAAATTAAAGAAAAACAACCATCATTAATACGTAAATTATTTTTTTTTTTCATTATCTTAGGAATTTAAAGATTAATTTAATATTTTTAGCAAGGCGAAGTGCAAGAAAAGAAACTCCACTGAAATCCCCCGAAAAATTACCAGCAGTGGATGTTCCAGTAACATCAACTCCTGATGGAAGTACTTTTTATTCTTTACCTCCAACTTCGTTAAGGCAAATTTCTGGTAGAAGAAGCTTGCGACCACTTAAAGAATACACATTTCAGTATAACAGCAATTATCGTGAATCATACCGACGTATTAATACTGAATTTGATTGTACAAACAATACAAGTATGAATGTTACGGTTGGTTCTGAGAGCGCGCCACAGAGCGAATCTTTTATATCATCATTTTTTTCGTTTGGTCGGGGAAAAAAACGCACCCATACACCGCCACCAACAGTTTCAACAACAGATGAAATTCAAGATGATGCTGTTAACACGAATACAGCTAGCCCAAAACGTCCAAGATTAGATTTGAGTGGTTTAATTGGAATAGTTACAAGCCCCGTTACAATGCTCAAAAATCGTATATATAGAGGGAAAGTTGATTCAAGTACACCAAATAATAAAACAGAAGATCTTGAAGATGCTGAAGTGGATGAGGATGGTGTAGAAAATGTTTCAGAAATTATTTCAGAAGAAAAGAAAATTATATTGGAAGAGGAAGATTCAAAAAATGAAAATGATAACGATAATGAAGACGCGACAATAGATTTAGATGACGAAGAGGAAAGTAATGAATCTATTGAAAAGGAAAAAAGTGTTGAACATTTGAATAAAGTAGAAATTGGTGATGAAGTAATGTCAGGTTTAAATGAGGGTAATAATGAAGAGGTTGTCAATTCGAATAGACGAGGAAGATGTCACATAATGTAAAAAAAAAAGTTGAATTTTTTTTCTAGATTATTTCAGTTCATATAAATACATACATATATACATAAATATATATATTTTTGACATCATATTCATTAAATATAATTTTGATTAAGAAATTCGTTTCTGAGTAATATTTTTTTTTTAATTAGATTACATAAAATTAAAAAAAAATGTAATAGATGATTATCTAAAAAAAATTAAAATAGAAGCAAATGTTTTAGAATCTAGTTTTAAGTACCTTATAAAATAAAAATATAATTTGTTTAAATATACTTAAACAAAGAAAAATTATATAAGTTAATTTTATTGACTAAGTAATATATTTCCTCATTAAGAGATTGTAGAATAGAGCTACACAATTTATTTTCGCTTAAGTTAATAACTAAATAATTTTTCACTAAGGTTATGAAATTACATAACTTATTCTCAACTGAAATAAATTATTAAAATATAGTTTTACACTAATTTGATAGATAAAACTTTGCTCAGTCAAAATTTGTAGCAAACAGTTGCTTTGTAAAATTTTGTAATAAGCAGTAATAATGCTTAAAAATAAAATTCTATTTAAGTAGCTGAATTAAACGTTCATTCAATTGTGTTTTGTTAAAGTTATCCTTTTTTAGTTTTTATTACTAATTTCATAGTGATAAAAAATATACGTATGTATGTTTAGCTTCCAAAGTTATTGCAATTTATTTTTTTCTACGAAACTTATTAGAAAATTTTAAGTTAATTTTTGCCAAAATAATTGTTGAATGAATTTAATAATATTTCACGATTTAGTATAGGATAACAAAAGGATAAACATATATATATAAATATGTATATACATATATATTACTATGAAATATGTATATGTATATATATAATATACAAAAATGCATAATTTTATTCCAAAAATTCTATGTTTTATACCATATCGTTCAAAATGATCCCCAATAAAGCAAAATTTTATTAAAAAATAATTTATGGTCTTTTAACTATGATGATGCGTACTGTCAAGATTTAATTGCACACATTGTATACTGCTCGCACAATATAGGCTCTTATAAATTTTAGTAAAATTTAATAGATTTAAAGGAAATCTAATTTTCAAGTCTAAATTGAAAATCCTGGTTGTTACTTTTTTCGAATCATGCAGTTCTATTTTAGAAGTAAAAAAATGCAAAGTCTGAAAATTCGTAGTAGAAATTACAATAATTATAAGCATTTGAATTATAATTTAGTATTAATTGAAATCCATATGCTGACTTCTAAATACATTGTTCGGTTAAATTCTTTATGGAAATCCATTTGAAGTCTAATAAATAATTCTATTAATCTTGTAAAACATAAATTCCCTCTTCAGTTATTTTTAACTGCAAAAATGAATAAAAAATCAAAAAATTTGTTTACCATTTTAACTTTTATTATAAAAATGTTTTTAAAAATATTTTATATACTTAATATTATATTCTAGATTTTTGTTTATACTAGTAAATTGAGGCACATGTCTTTTTAATTTTGTTTTTATTATTAAAAAAGTAAAAAATTAAAGTTTATTCGCATTGAAAACTCCTTGAAGTTTTAAAATACAGTTATGTATGTATATGTATATTATTGTTAAAAAATAAAACTTATCATATTCCGCATTAGAGTTAGGAAGCTCTTAAAATTTTCTTCTTCAACGTATGGAATTTGTTTTCATTTTAATATTCATGATCTACTTGTAAATTATTTCTTTTAATTTCAAATGACACAAAGGTGTACTTAATGTATTTAACTTTTTCAACATGAAACAATGTGGATGTACGTTCAATAACTAATTCACGTAATTCGAATAATTTGATTAATATTAATGGCATAGATTCTTTTTTACTCTTAATGGCATTCGCTCATGATTTTGATTACTATTGAAAAATAGGAAAATATAAATTTTCTCATTTTTTTAATTTATAAGAGATCGAGGGAATAAATTTTGTTTCACGTAATCCTCTACAACTTCTTTTACTTTTTCTGATGTTATATTTGGATGACGTAATTCGTAACCAAATTTTTTCAGTTTTGAATTATCTAAATTCAAATGCTTGTGATATAACAACTCTTCATCCATATAAGGTGTCAATGGAGTATTTTCAATTCCATCCTTTTGAAGTAATTCAGCCCACGGACCCATATGTTTATCATTTATATCACTTACCGCCTCTGACATATTAAGCTAGAATAGTGTTGTTTTTTAATGCATATTACCTACATGTATCTTTTTGAATAATTACCTTTGTTAAATTTGACATTACAACGCCCCAATAATCTATATTAATATCAAAAATATCAGTAAGAATTGAGCTGAGAGATCCTTGAGTCGTGTTTGAATCATCGACAATATTAAATACTTCTCCCACTGCCTTTTCATTTTGGGCTAATTCCCATATAGCACATACAACATCATTTATATGAACAGTGTTTAGTTTTAAAGATTCATTCCATAAAAGTTTCATTGTTTCGTTTAAATATTTGTACAAAGCGGCAATTATTACTCGCGGCACTGAAAAAATAGATAATATTTCAATAAAATATTTCTTTTACTTATTTTCTTCATAATGTAAGCAAGTTATCTATCAAAGTTTAAATGTACAACTAAGAAAAGTAATAGCCCCACACTTTTTTTATTCTTTATTTAATTACTCTTTCTTACTTAAATATCTTTTATCACCAAATCCATAAACAATTGGTAAACGAAAAATAGTATAATTCAAATTTTCAATAAGTTTCAGCTCTTTTTCCACTTTTAACTTATATTTAGCCAAACATGTCCAGGGATCCAACTTGCAATCCTCCTTCAATGGATTTTTATCACTTGAATTAATACAGCCTGATCCTAATTCGATGTACCGTTTAACATTTTGAGTTGCGGCTTCGTTGGCACAGTTCATACTTAATTTAAAAATTCCTTCTTTATAGACGGCATCACTTTGATTTGGACGGTTTTCAGAAGCTAAAATTAGTTGTAATAATATAATGAAACCCGTTTAATATTATATTGAAATTTACCGGCATTTATAACAATGTCCCAGGAACGATTTTTTATTTTTGAAGGCACAAAGCTAGTTTTGCATGAAACTACATAACAAAAAACAACGATCTTTATAATGTTACATTACATCTATGTGTACATATATATGTATAACGTATTATGCAAATTACCTTCGTTAATTAGATTTGCACTACAAAATTCAACAATTGGATTATCGAAAGCTTCACTATGTTCCTTATTTAAATAAGCCATTTGCGGGGGTGTCTTAAATAAATTTAAATTTAAATTTTAAAGTTTATTGTGTATGTACATAATATGTACATATATATTTACAGACATGTATTTGATCGATTACCTTATCTACAATTCGAATTTCTGAGCATAAATTATTCGTTACTAAATAATGTACAAGATTTCGACCAATAAAACCACAACCTGCATAAAAAAGCAAAGAATATTAATTTAAAAATAAAAAAAATTCGAAATAAAATTGAAATTTATGCACTTTCTTTTATCTAACAGGCAATCAGTGAATTATCTTTTAAACATGACTCACCCGGTACGTCATTTCATTGTTATGCACTTACCTCCAAATATCAATACAGTTGGTTTATCCATTACGTTTTTTTTCAAATTAAAATACAAATTGATTATTTTTTTTAATATAAATTTAATTAATTTTAACTAAAATTTCGGAATGTTTGAATTAAAAAAAAAAAAATACTAAGTTTAAAGAGCACCAAAGCCACAACAAAAGCAAAGTTCTCAACGGCATAAACAAGAATATGACAATTTGATAAAGAAAACAAAAATTCAATCAACTGGTAGTCTGCACTCTGTATGCACAAATCACAATATATTTGCAATAAAAAATTCTGCATAACTAAAACGCCATTGTGAATTGTTAAGGGTTGAACAAAGTAATTATGATTATTATAAATTCGAGAAAACTTATTAATACAAATTGATGTCTTCAACTGATTGCTTAATTGATTACAAATTTTAGGGCCGAATACAACAAAATTTTATTAATAAAATACTAAATAACTTCTAATGACAATAATAATATTACAATTCCATTTTTTGAAATTTTATGTATTAAAGTTTCAGCATAATCTATAGATCGGGTTATATGATAATTTATTTGGCGCATATATTTAATAAATAATGCTGATTTTTATTCAGATAATATTGTAAAGATAATGGTTTTCAAATTTTTTGTTCTAGTTTTGCGTTATCTCTATTATTAACAAAATTAAACCAAAATTTGGGTTGGTTTGCTTGCAATATGCATTTATATTAAAATAAAAATATAAAAAATTACTAAACAATGATTTGCAGCATATCTTGCTTGTTTTAATCACTTTTTATTTTCTTTCAAATCAGAATTCTTAGTATTTTATAATGGATGTTTCACTTCTCCAATAAGATTACTCTTTTTTTTTTATTGGATCATTTTTTCTTCAAGTTATCGACTAAAAATCTCACTTTCAAAAACTAAGTGAATAAAATTTGTATACATTTTAGAAAAAAACGAGATACGCAATACCAAATTTTTCTTGTCACTCAAAAATTACATTATATAAGTATATGAGAGTTCCTCACTTTCTTCTCATTTTCCTATTGAAATAGCGGGATAGATGATCAAGCCATTAATTTGACGTTTCAAATAAGTTTAAAAGGCGTAAGTGTTAAAAAGAACTTATGCTTTCTAATTTTAACATTAAAATTGTTGTATTTTGTCAGTATGTATTTTGATAATGAAAAGAACTTTTAAGGGTAATAAAATTTATATTTAACAATATAATTTTAAGATGTTAAATGACAGAACAGAATTTTGTTAATTCTAAATAAAATTGTGAATAAATTAATAAAATTGTTCGTGTAAAGTTACCTTAATTGGACGTCAATGTTATATGACATTCAATTTATATTGTTATTTCAATTTCAACTAAACATTCAATTTTTAATTATGTTTTGACAGAGTCAAAATTGACATTCAGATACAATTTAAGAAAACTTCCCTTTTCTGTTCAGTTTTTCCTATTCTAAATTCAAGTTTTTCTTATTTTCCCGAGTGCAATAGTTGAAAAATTTTTGGTGCGGATGTTTTTCTAAATTAATTTTGAAGTATCGGGCTAAGAGAATTAAAATATACCTTATATCATTTTTAAGTAGCGCAATATTGGATTTAAAAATACACATATTTTCAATTATATTTGTATTGCTTTGTCTTATTTTGAATAATTTTTATAAAAAAATGGAAGTGTTTTTTTTATTAAGTGAATCAATTTTAATAAAAAATAAATAAAATATATGATATCTTTTATGATTGTAGCACTATCATTTAAATGATTTACTACATACAATATTTAATTTATTTGAGACTACATGTAAAAGAAATAAATTTGATTTTGTGTTAATGGTAAAATATTGCATATTTTTGATCTGTTTGTATTAAATTATCACTTATTACTATAGCAGTGTTTGTATGTATGATTTATACTTGTTGTTTAAAAAAAAAGAGAATTTAATATTTAATTAAATTTATTTTTATAAAAGGAAAAAGAAATAAAGAAAACGATTTAAAAAAAAAAAACGAAAGAAAAAACTAAAAGCAAGATATTATCTGATAAATAGGGCATCATCATCATGGAAGTCAGTTCAATACCAGTTCTCTTGATAACTGCTAATGTTGGGAGTGTTTTTGAAGACGTAAGTATTCATTACCTTTACTACCTTTTTTACGTTTTTATTTTTTCTTTTCTTTTTATATATTAAAAATAATATAAAGGTATATAATAGAAATTATCCACGTAACTACTTATAAAATATTGTTTATTTAAATACAAAAGAGATTTGACGTCAAAGATTAAAATATACACAAACCTATGTATGTATATAAAAAAATCAGCTCAAAATTAAGTAGTTCTTATAACTACTCGTATAATAGTATTAAAATAAAATAAGTTATACAAACACTTAAGTATTTGTATTTTATCAACAATATTAATATAAGAGTTAATGTTAAATTTTATTATTTAAATGCAAAATTTAATATTGTTTTTTAAATTATCAAAATAATCAATTGAATTTTTTGTTATTAAGCGGAAATTATAAAAAGAAAAATATGCATACAACTTTTTTTTTAAATATTGCCAAATATTAAATATTTTATATAAGTAATAATATTTTACACCTTATATAATTCAAGTGAAGGTGTTACTTTTGACCAAGGCCTTTTTTTTTTTTTATGATGATATTTAATGCCATACCTTATGATGATACCTTACCTATACCAACTATCTATATGAAGAAAACCTAATTTTATGTTTACATGAACTCAGATTATAACCGTGTAACTTACCTAACCCATATATATATATGTAGGTACGTACCTAATTTTAATTTATTAACTGGTTTTAATTTAAAAAATTTCAATGCAATTATAATAATATTTTAACTTTTAAGTATATTTAAATTTTATGATGCGTTTAAGTGAAACCTATTTGATATATTTATATTGAGGTAGGGTAGATTTCTGCATTTTGAGTGTATTACAGAGGAATCACAGCAAATTTTGACAATAATAGCCAGTTATATTTGTTACAATACTTATATACAAGATCCGGTCTAACATATAAGTACAAATATATAATTGTCGGCATATTTTTATATTTTTAAAAAAATTAGTACAAGTAAATAAGCTTAGTATGGTAAATGAACTTAAGAATGAGATATTTTAGTTTTATTAAAAAAAAAGGTTTAATGTTGAATAATCGAAATATTCTTTCACGTTATAAATAAGTGGATAACTATGTGTATAAATGTGAATAAGTATATAGAATATTACCTTCCGATTTTAAGGATAATTAATTTATTTGTTAAGCTTAAATTTTTTTTAAATAATAAGTACATACTTATGTATTCGCCTAAATAATTTTCTTATTTATCAATTATGTTTATTTTATTTTGTTGGGTGGGTAGGAAAATAACTAACTATCCATACACATATATCAAATATGGTGCATTTTAAAATGCAATGGCAGCGTTTAATGTTTGATTTTAATTATTAAGGAATTTTATTTCTTTACTATAACCGTCGACATATTGATAATATATCTTAATTATGAAAATATATTTACAACAAACAGATTTTAAATTAATTAAAGGCCACTTGAGTGTCTTTTTGGATTAAAGCTTGATTTCAAATTTTTTATGTTATTGCATAAATATTAATTATTAAATTTCTTTTCTATTTCCTTTATACAAATGTATTTACTTACCTACTATACTTAAATACATATATAATAAACATATATTTCAATACTGAAGTATGAGAAATTTTTTTATTAATTTATTCTGCATTTAACATTCATTCATCGTTTACAAATTTAATATTACATAATACTTAGTAACTATTATTACATATACAGAACAAATACCTGCCCATATTCAATTTATAATTACTTATGAACTTGACATTATTGTAATAAATTTTCAGTTAATAAAATATTTTTTCTTAACTTATTTTTTTAAATACAACTAAGTATAAAGTACAAATGTACCTAACAAAGTATGTATAAGTAGATATATATGTATGAAATTTAAATTACTAACTATGTTATTAAATAGATGGTTTTGTAAGGCTGTTAGTATTTAATACAAGTTTTTTTTTTTGAAATACTCATAAGTAAGTAAATCTTTTTTAATATAAAAGTTGAAAGAGTAGTATGAAGGAGAAATTTAAAAAGCAAATACTCTCACTTATATAAGTACTCGTACTATATATATATATGTGTTTCTGAATTAGGTACGTTTGTATACTTTTTTATTGTCTCTAAAGTTTCCTCTTTCTCTCTGTCAAAAAAAAAAAATTATGTTATGACATCCAATTTTATTATTTTAATTCACAAAAGACAAAAAAAAACTCATAAACTAAAATAAAAGATAATAAATTCTAACTTTAAAAAATTCCAAAGAGAAAATTTATAAAAAGTACGAAATGACATATGAGTATACTTTTTTTCTGTTTTATTTTTTATAATTTTTTTTTATCTTTTTATATTATTTCTGTAATCCAAACAATCTCCTTTTTAAAAGGATATTTTTTTATTATACAATTATATTTGCACGTACATACATTCGTATGAACTGAAGTACATAGTGAAAGTTATTAATAGGTATGTATATATATGTACTGCTATTAGCAATGAAATTGTGCTTTTTTATATAAGTAAGTAAGTATATACAAAAATGAAAACATTTATTTTATGTAAAAATACATAATATCTTTATATGAGTAACGTTAATAAAATACAAGTAAACATACTCGTAACATATACCCTATAAGTATGTACGAGTATGTAATTTTTATCCTTTTTGAAATTAAAAGTAAAAAAAAATACCTCAATGTTATTGTTATATACTTGTACATATACTTGTATATTTAAAACTGTTCCGAAATATTTTTTCATAATATACTTACTTATTTTGTATCCTTTTGAATTTGAATCTTTATGTTTGGAAAATAGAAGGAAAAATCTGAATGAAACTTAAAGTCAAACTAAGAACGTAAATAGTAAAATTTAAGGTAACGTGTACATCTACTACAAAATCTAAGATTTAATTTGAGACTGATGAAATTACGATGGCAATCAATAGAAATTATTCTATTCTCATCAGATTAACTGTCAGATGATTGAATAAAAAGTAAAATGGGAATTATTACATTTTTGGTAGCTTTAGCAAAATAAACTAATTTTTATTTTGGGTTAATTAATTTCATATACTTAAATACAAAAAAAAATATTAAATTTTTGAATTATTATTAAAAGTCTGAGCTCATATAATTTCAATATTATATAAAAAGAGTTACAGATTTTGTCGTAGATTTAATCTTAAATTTTGTCGTACATACTCGTACATACTTATGTAAACGACACCTAAAATATTTTTTAGTTACATTTGAATATTAAAGGAAATTTTAATTTAATGAAATTTCATCTAGTTTATGTTTAATGTTATACACTTAATAGCGTAAGAATTTTTTTATTTCTTCATCTAATATTTACAACTTTTTTTTTATAACACAATTTATGTACATACGTATATATGAATGTTTCTATTTCAAATTTAAAATTATTTCAGTAAGTAGCATGTATACTTACTTAACCTAATTTTACGAGAAGATTTAATTAAAATTGAAAATATTAAATTGTTGATAATAAATTGAAAAGGATTAAGTACTTCATTTTCTCATTATTTGAAAGCAATATTTAGTTATGAAGGGAATAAAATAAAATTTTCTTTTGAAAACTTTCAAAATTTGAAAATATGACTTAAAATATTTAACTATCTACATACATAAATTTAAGATTTTTTGAAACGAAAAGCAAATTTAATAAATTAAATTTGATCAAAATTTACTCATTCAAGAGAAATTTTTGCTATAGGTTTTTATATATATATATATATGTATGTAGGTAATATGGAAACATGTATGTATTATTTCACATTAATTTAAATGCAATTGGACTCAATTATTCGTATTTAAGTTCAAAATTTCTTAAAATACAATAATTTTAATTTTTCATTGGATTTTACTGCCCGAGTAGAAAAATTAAAGAGAAATAATCTTGAAAGATTGGAAAAAATTCTTTTCGAAACAACTGGCAAGGTCTACTTGCGTTATTTTTGAATTGTGTTTGAAAATATTTTTTTTTTGTTCAGCACTTTGTACTTAATTCTGTACTATAATAAGGAAAAATACACAATACTTACATATTTGAGAAAAAATACTTTTCCATAATTTTTTATCGGAAAAATTTTGCACAAAAAAAACTACTTCTGAATTGTGTAGTATTTTTAAATGGCTCTTTTGGTACTTTCATGAAGCAGAAAAATATTAAGTAATGAAAATTTTTTTATTTAAATTTCAAGTTTTACTTATTTGTATATTTTAATAAAGAATTCATTTATAAAATGCATTTTAGCAACATTGTAATTTTTTGATCTAATTTAGACGCATCTCATTCTATTTGACTTCATCATTGTAAAAATATACTGATTTCTATAATTATTTTATAAAATTATTTTTATAATTGCGATTTTGATTGATTAAGACATCGCTTACAAGTTGGCTTCTTAAGTAACTTAATTGGAAACGCTCTCGACTTTACGTAGACCGCTTCTGCTAATTATTTTTCCGGCACCAATAACCTAATTTTTTAAATGGAAATTAAATTATTTTATCTTTAAAAATTCATCAATTTTCAAAACAAAATTTATTTTTATAATTACTTATTCAACCAATTGAAAGTGCTTAAGTAAATTAATAATAATTATGTATATATATATATATGTATATATAAAATTAAGACAGAGAGGCAAAGAAAAATGTATGTATATATTATATTTAATTTTCTAATAAAATAATTAAAATCATAATATACTTAAATATGTTTAAGTAAATATAAAAAATTTTATTGTAAATCGTTGTCCCATTATTGAAAAAATAAAATTACATTTTAACTTTTAATAAAAATACTAACTGCAAAACCCTACTTTTCATATCCTTTAAAAATAATATGGCCCCAAGTCCTATGTTTTTTAATATATGTATGTAAGGTAAGTGTAGCTAATACTGACAGTGGCGGTAATACTGACATACATGAGGTTTTTTATAATTATTAAGAGATTTTCTCTATACAACATATATATATTTTTTTATTTCTAGATTAATTCAAATTATCGCAATACTTTCTTTTATTTAGTTTTGAAATAACTCCAAAATATTGAACATAAATCAGTTTTGTTTCCATAGACATAGCAATGGTGGGTTGAATTGGAGAATTTCTTATACTTTTTGCTTAATTTTTCCGATTTTGTTTTTATTGTTTTTTGACTTATTTGACGGTTAAAAATATATGTATTTATATTAAATTAAATATTTTGATTATTCTTTATCTTATTTTATAAGTTATTCGGAGTAAAAACGTTAAATAAATAAGAATTTTAAAAAATAATTTCTATCAGTATTAGGAACATCTAAAATTCGACCCTGCTTCTATTACTGACATATGTGTCAGTAATACGTCAAAAATCCGTATTTTTACAAATGTCGTCATTTTTAGAATATTTAAATTTTTATTTTCGTATTTATTTAATTAAAATCGAATTTGAATTTTCTTTCTAATGTCCGAATTCTGACACTAAGAATTTACTACAGGTTCGGAGTATTTTAGCTTTAAAAACGGGTGTCGGTAATACGATCTAAAGAGGGTCAATATTATGTACAAAATTATGTCAGTATAAAGTTTTAATTTTGATATTCATTTTAATTAATTAAAATAATTTCTTTATACTTTAAAATTGTTTAAACTATTTCTGTCGAATGAAAATCGATTACATTTGTGAAAACTTATATCTGACTGCGACCTTTTTACCTTTTTAATAGTGATATTCGTCTAACAAATTGTGTGTCAATATTGTATACAATACTGTCAATAAAACAGTACAATTCGCTTTCTAAAAAAATGCTTTGAAATTACTGTAAACGTTAACGTCATAACAAATATCACAACGGAAATGGTTCTTTTTAAATAAGAAAAGGAGTCCTTTTTAATAACCCGAAATGTTGTTCCAAAAATTAAGAATGGGTTGCTCTCGTTACGTACTTAATACATAAATAGTCTTTGTTAAAGCAAAAAGCAGCTTTAGAATAGGCTTATTAGCAGCTTTAGAATATATTGATATGATTTTTGACATCATATTTTAGGTATTCTTTATAAGAATACATCTGTAGCAAATATTACTTATAATACTTTATAAAAAATTATATAATTTCGAATTAGATTTTCATAAATATCTTTTAAAAATTTTTATTTATTCATTGTTGCATATTAAGACTACTAGCAAAAGTACATTCTACAGTAATAATAAATTCAAATCAGCTGAATTTCACATATTTTTACCTTTAATTCAATAAAAAATATTTTTTTTATTTTTGTTTGAATTATATTTTGATTCATTTTTAATTTTTTTTGAAATAAGATGAAATATCCGTAGAAATCCAAATTATTATTCCATTTTTATTGAATATTATCATTTTAACCATTTTAAACCATTATTCATATATAGAATATGGATTACAGCATATAAAATTACATTGTCAGTATTAGGAACACAAACTGTCAGTAATAGACACAAACATTTGCGGTTATGTCAATATTAGGAACATTTTTTCTCTTCGTCTTTAATCGAAAAATTATGAATTAAAAAATATTTTGATTAAATAATTTTATAAAAAACATTATTCCCAATTATCCAAATTATTCAAAAAATCGGAAATACGATCATTTATTGTGTCCCACATATAAAATATCTCACGCCAAAGTTGAATTTGTTGCGAAATATGTCAGTAATGGGGACACTTACCTTATATACATTTATGTCAAATATTAATGCAATCATATGTAAGTATTAAAAATATTCATGAAAAGTGATAAAAAAAATATAATTTTTGTTTAAGTGTATACTTATTTTATAAAAAATATTATTGAATTGTTGAATAATATTTCATTTTAATAAAATTTTAAGTAAGTTGAATAAAATACGCTCCAGGTTGTAAAAAGTCGTCATAATTTTTGCTCTTAAAATTTTTATAAAACTTAAGCGATAAAGTTAATCTACTATGATTATGTGTGTATGTTTGTATATAACGACGTTACATTTATGCATATATACATAAATATATGATGATATAAACTCAACAAGGTTATTAATCTTCGTATAGTAAAAAATTTAATAAAGCCTTTAAAAATATTTTTTTTTATAATTCATTAAAATTACAACTAAAACAAAAAATAAATTGTTTTGTAAATTGTAGCGAACCAACATGCAATTTTTGAAGTTTCGAGTAAAATAGCTTTGAAATTTCGAAAACATTTTTGAGTATAAATGGAGTCATCGCAACTCAAATACTCATATTTTGATCATGAAAAGATGAAATGGTTAAAAATTGGTATTTTGGAAGATGTAATTAAAGATATCTCCACAGTATTTTCATTCATTAGAAGGAATTTCCAAAGGCGTAATTTCACCTATTCATAATACCTTCACTCATATGCATATTCTCAATTTATTCGCAATTTATCATTTTTTTTTTATTGAGAAAGAGATTTAGTTTAGATTCACAATGCAAAACAATGCAACGCTAGCGCAACGCAGGAAAAATTTAACTATAGCAAATTATCATTTTTATTCATAATACGAAATTACAGTGCAGCGCTAACGGCAACGTCAACTTTAGGTTAACCAAAATTTAAGTTTGGTGTTATTCTGCAAATATAATACAAATTTGCCAGAATGGTGTTAAGTACAAACTATTTTCAAGTTTCATACTTAACGAAATAATTCAACACTGTAACATAAGACACAACACTGTTGTGTCTAGAAGATCACAAACTATATGGTATGATGTTTAGATAAGCAAGTTTTTGCGTCGAAAATATAAACACAGAATACTTTCACTTATACAAAAAAAAATAATTTTCAAAAAAATTGTAGTTGACACCCTCATTCACTCGTGCCTTATAGTTATAGATATATTTGCCATCTATTTAGTATTTTATTAGTTTAATAAAATACCATATAGATGGCAACATGTACGTATGACAATTTAATACATATTATTATTTCTTAAATTGTTACTTGATTCCCCTCAGGAATTAAAAAAACAAAGCAAAAAGACAACAAAAAAATCTTTATTATTTTAGCTAAATGATTTTTTATTTAATTATTTATAAGTATACAGAAGTAATGGATTAAGGATAGTAGAATTTCAAACAAAATGATATTGATACGATTAATTTTTTTAATCGAATATCGTAAAAATCTTGTAAATTTATACATGCGTTTAATGACGGTGTACATTAAGAGGCTATAATTATACATTTTATATTGGTCAACATAATATTTACGTT
Organism: Condylostylus longicornis; assembly: GCF_029603195.1. Taxonomy (NCBI): domain Eukaryota; kingdom Metazoa; phylum Arthropoda; class Insecta; order Diptera; family Dolichopodidae; genus Condylostylus; species Condylostylus longicornis. The sequence continues at coordinate 11,409,634 of NW_026577973.1, read as the reverse complement.
AATTGTATATAAAATATATATACATATACACATTTGTTTTCGAACATAGTTATTATTTTAATCACATACATAAATATTGTTTAACTTTGACGGCTATTATCCATCATGCATTAAAATTTTGCAATTCAAGGCTTGAAAAAAAAAGCAAAATTGAAAAGCAAAAAATTGAGTGAATTCACAATAATTGTATTAAAAAAAAATCTACAATAACATTTTATTTAGTTATAAATGTTATAATATATTTAGCCTAACTTATACTGTCATACATACGAATGTATGTACGTTATATCCATGTGTTATGTTACATGTTATAATATGTATATTATTTTGAATATTGTCGGGAAAAATTCACTATTTTTTTGTAATATTTTGGCCGTCATTATTCTATTCAACTTAAACCTACATACATAAATGAAGTTACACAAATAGTTATTTTACTTATTTCATTTTCAAACGAAATATTTTAATAATTCCAATGTGTCTGTCCATTCCACGTTTTTTAAGAAGCTATATGTTTTAATAGACACATTGTGATTTTAATATTGTAAAAAATTCAACAAAAATTTATAAAATATTGTGTTAGAAATGACTAAGTACTTAAATTAATGTTTTGTTGATTTCCTGTCATTTGGGAGTAGAAATTTTTAAATTTTTACCATTGTAATTAAAATAAATTGAAAATTTTTCTTCTCTTATCTTGAGTTTGAGTTTTGTTTCATCATCTCTCATCTCACCTATATAAAAACAAAAATGTTTCCCTTTTTTGCATAAGGTGCATTAAATTTTATTTTACTTGTTCTCAATATTACAGGGCAAAAAAAAATTAGGTTCAGTTTAAATTTTAAAATAATTATTGAAAATTAAGTTATTAATTAAGTTTAAATTATTAAATTAATTGATAAATTGTGCTCTTTTCAAATTCCATTTATTTGATTCTAACTTGTGATATTTTTTTTGGTTTTCTACATTTAATTTAAAAAAAAAATTTTTTTGTTTTGATAATTTCTTTCACCATCGACTCGTCAACTCATTTTGATTGTTCATTTTTTCGTATTCTCTTTATATTTAGCGCCATTACATTGGTGTCATAAATATGTTTATATTATGCTAAGAATAAATGTGTATAAATGTGTATACGTTAATTTATGGGTGACTTTCAAAATACCCTAGAGCAATATTTAGATGCTTTTTGAAAGCTACCGAATATATATTGTTTAATATTTTGGAAAAAAACTTTCGTATATCTACTTGATTTATAACAAGCTTGAATAATAACGTAAACGGCATGCAAGTTTGCATTGTTTGAACTTATCTACACGTTTTATTTTTTAAACTCAACATAGTATATGCATAAGTGTACATATTACAAATTCATACTCATGCATACCCATATGTATATGAACTTAAGAATAAATATTTCTGTAGAAAATAATTGGCTCTTAAGGTTATTGTTATCATAGGTATAAAGTACTTTTCAAACATTGCAAATTTTATTATTTTTGAATGAAATTTAATCTTTTGAGTGCACACATGTACCACTTTTGTCTCTTGTCTTTAAATTTGCAGAGCATAAAAAGAACTTAAATTTTTTATTTTTTATTATATCTGTGTAATAAAAACACTTAGAGTTTCTTATATTCTCAAATTTTTTGCATTCGCTCTTGAGAGTTGAAAGTAAACTAATTAGATAATTTACAAACAATCTCATTTTTAAAATATTACTGGACAAAAGTGGAACTTGTGTGCATTCAAAAGGTTAAGACTTATTTTAAGAAAATTTTAAAATAACATAGAAGACGATTAAAACTGCATCATAAACCTGTTCTCACTCATGTTCGAAATCGTGCTAATATCATTTTGTTTTTATTTAAATAGATATTTTAAACAATAAAATTTTTTTCTATTATTTTGGTATTTCTACCTATTTTAAATTCAAAGTAGTTATATATAAAAAATATGGTACACTTGCTCATTATATAATTTTAAACTAAAAATAGTGCAAGTACTTATCTACAGATATTTTAAATAATTTTTAATTGTTAAACTTTAAATAGCTCGTGAAATTTATTTACATACTTACATACAAAATATTCGATTATATATATACGTATTGAATTCTCAGCTACATTTTTTTCGTTTTTACTATTATTCTATCCGAAACTTTAAAAATAGTATTACTGTATATATACGAGTATATGCATCATGAAAACTAAAAATATTTAAATGAAACGTGGTAATTTTAACAATTGCATCTGAGGTATTTTATTTATTATACCGTTTATTAAATTTAGTAAAATATATAGCATTAAATGAGTATAAGTTAAAATATAAGGTGTACATAACAAGAATCACATTGTATAAAATACAAAATTTTGTTGATGAATTAAAATGAATTCAAGGAATCAATTGAATTGTAAAATTATGTTAGGGTACATTAATGTGTAATATTGTTAACTCTTTTTAAATGATATATGTATTTATAAATATTTTTAATTGAGAAATATTAACGCAACAATCAAATATAACGGAGAAAAGATATTAATTGTAAAATGTGCTTTATTTTAAATGAGTCGGATAGAGTTTGCGACAATGTTGAAGCTCATGAAAGAATAATTTTTGTTTTAAAAAAAATTAAAAGTCAAATTGAATTTATATTGTAATAAAATTAGTTTCCATAAGCTGTTTTGAAAGCTTTACTATAGCAAATGAATGAGTAAATTAATTTCAATTATAATTAAATTACATGATAATGGCCAATAAGAATTTTCTTTAATTTAAAATTAGCGTCACCATCTAAGGTTATCAATTAAAACACAATATAATTATCATTAATATTTGCGTATTGCATACATATAGGCGTAATAAAACAAACACTATTTTAAGTTAATTTTGATTTCTTCTTGTCCTATTTACCAAATTCTTTGTTAATCAAAGTCAACTTATAATGGGGCCAAAAGCAAGAATACGACACTAACTAGTAAGTATTTAATTAAAATATTCTATGTAATTAAATTTTCATAAACAGTTGTATGTGGTTATTATCACACTATGTTTATAATATTAATTAGGTAAAATTTTCTATCAACCAAACAGAGTTGGTAATTTATAAGTTAATTCATATATATATATATATATATATATATATATATACAAAGAAAGCCTATTTTATTGTACTACTTAGATTAAATTCTTAGAATTTAAATGATTTAAAAGTAATCGTTAATTTCGATATATATACAATTGAATACATCTACTTAATATATATTCTATATGAGTCATAATTAGCTACAATAGAAAATAAACAGAAAATTAAATTTTTTTTTTATCATTTTTTCATTTATTTTATTGCATGCTGTTTAAGTACTGGAATAATTTAGATAAAAATTTGTAAATAAAGCATACAAACATAATATACACACTTACGTGTTTTAATATGTACGAGTGTGTGCATATTACCCATACACATATTCTTATTATATATAATTATATACATAGTATGTTAATAGTATGTTAATAGTTTATTGTACTTGTATAATTAAAAATTGCTATAATTGTCAATGAACTTAACTTCTTTTTTCTGGCCGGTTTTTAATGTGAGGAATAATATACTGTTTTTTGCCATAATTTGAACATAAACATTTTACATATGTAATTTTTGACTTTGATAAGAAAAATTTTATGATAAGGGGGAGAATTGTGTTTTTATTTTTTTTTATTTTATTAAAGTTGTCTACTAAAAATAATTTGAGGTTAAAGTTATTTTAACCTAATAAATCTTTAAAAAGAATTTTAATAATATTTATTCATTTATATGTTTATTTATACTTACATATGTTTGCCTTTTATATTATTTATTTCCTTACTGTAGTATAGTAATTGCTCAATACTATCAAATAATTACTGACATACATATGTATACTTATCTGTATTTAAGATTCTCCTATTTAAGATTCTCTATTTACGTCATAGCATTACAGTGCTTTAATTTTAAAAATAGGGGATTATTCTTCATAATTTTTTAATAAACAATGAAGTAATCTATAAATAGTTCACACTTATACACACATGTACTATGTGCATATAAATAAAAATAGTTGTAAATTTTATAAATGGAAGAAGGGTATTACACTTAGCTACTCGTATATTGTATGATTTAATTTCGTAATTTCAAAAACAATTACAAATGCTTCATATTTTTTGCATAATGAATATTTTTAACAAAACTTCTACACCCTTGCAGATAGATAGCTGAAATTTCATAAAATTTATAGCCTCTCAAAAACCTAAAAATGCCATTTTTTGACTACTTATTTTGAGGAAACCATAAACATTTTTCAAATTTTGTTAACGCAGGAAAGTGGTGTGGAGCCTTTTCTTTTCGAATAGCCTCTTTTTTTCATAAGCTCGTTTTTTTTCGAATTTTTCATATTGTTTATCTTCTAAACCGTACGGTTTAGAAGTTTAAAATTTAATAGTCTTTTAGACATTGATAAATAGTTTTTTTCAATAGAAGACATTTTTTTTCCACCTCTAACCCCTCTCAAGTTATCGGAATTTGGAAATTTGTGATATTTTGTAATTATGACTAAGCAATCAGGTCGGACACCTTATTTATCATCCCGCTTTTTACTATAACTTTTAAAAATTTACATTACACAGATAATCAAAATTTAGAAAAATTAAGAATGAAGCTGAAATAATTATGGTATTTGTTATAATGAAATAATTTTTAAAAATTCAAATTTTTCATAAAAATCATAATTTAATTTTGAAGAATAACTTAATTTAATATTTTCATTATGAAGATTTTTTTTCTATATAAGAATTTAATTAATCTATTTAACACATTATGTTTGTAATTTTTTAATAATGAGTAAATTTTATAAAAAAACAAAATTGAAAATTTTTTTACATGTAAATTAATTCAAGTCAATTAAAAATTTGTTAAAAATTTTAAAAAAACAAACAGCAAAAAGATTAAATAAAGTTGTGTTTTTTCTGATTTGTATTATATTTAATGAGAATGTAACATACACACATACGAGTACATATATATGAGCATTAAGCTCTCTAAAAACTTGAATGATACACAGATGCGTTGTAATGCAAGCCTTAAACTCGGTATTATGTGAAAATTTTAAATCTGTATACATATAGAGTAATAATATCAATGGCTCTCAAACTTTTTGAGTTTGCGGTGCTTAATAATAGTTTACAAAATGTCACGACACTCTTTTATTAAATTTACTTACTTAATGGTTTACTACACATTTACTTGCTTCGATTTCAATATGCATTAACACATCATATAAGTAAGTAATTACTTATAGTTACTATAGTGCTATTTAATGCTATGCAATTAGGTATTTGTTATCACATGTGTTTAATATCAGATCGAATATTTGAAAGACACATGGTCAACCCTCTTTCAACGCATTGATGTCTTCTACGCTTTATTATTTTTTATCTCCTTCAAGTGTCATGAAAAGTTAATCTAAGAAGTTCCATTAGCATTTAGCTAGCATTCTCATTCATTATTGAACAATTTATAAAATGGATACGTTTTCCATAAACTTTTTATGAAAGTTGTGAATTAAATTTAAATTTGAAGTTTGAATCATTTTGAATTTTAAACGAACAGATAAAGAGAAAACAAAGAGAAAACTAAAAGAAAAGAATTATGCAGCTATTTGACACTTTTTTTCCAAACTATTTAGATTTCTTTTAAAAAATTAAATATCGCAAAGACACGCAACGCAAAGGTTTAGGTCGTGTTTTTGCCATACAATTGCTTTTTATATGTGTCATATTTGAAAATAAGATCTTTCATTTATGTTATTTGAATAAAAAGACTTGCGTATTTTTCAGCGCTTAGTCGTGTCAAAACATACGCATGTTCTGCTTTCGATAATTTTCCGACGACAGATAAAATATGTGATGATAATATACTCAGCGGTTCAAATTTTCCGGGGTAACCTGATTGAGGAGCACGGTTCATTTATTATATGTATATATATATATATATCATATTAGTGGAATACAGTTCTAAAGAAGAGAAAAAAATAAATATTGATATATATGTATATATATTTATGTAAATATATGTTTGTATGTACAAGTGTGTTAGAATTTGAAAGGCTTTTCTATAATATTTAAATTTTAAATTACGTTGTACAGCAAGGACTTATTTTCTTACATTTCAATAAACTTCAAATAAAATAAATTGAATTTTTTTCCCTTGAAATTGAATTTTTTTTGTTAAGCTTCATGTTACTTTTCATAAATTGAAACATTTTAATCCGATTTCTTATACAATATGTATAAACAGAATATTTTATTCACATAAGTAGTTACCAATGTTTTTAGCCAATGATGATAACTGAAACACACGTTGAGGATTTTTTTTTTAATTTATTATTATATGTATATGTGCACATTAAGTTTGAATATTACATGTTCAAGTGATTTTTTTTCAAAGTCTTAGTCTTTGATTTTGTAATATTTTCCCTGTATATACATAGCTAGTGTAGGAAATTTTATGTAACCAAATTAATTTTGATTTAATTTATAAAGTAACAAACTATCAAAGTTTTTATAGAACGAGCCCTATTTTAATACTATTGTATGACGTGAATTATGGTGGATATTTACTTAAATTTAATCGTATACATATTTTTAAAAAAGTGCTTTCTTATGTAAGTAGTTTATCATATAGATAATATGTCATATAGCTACGTTAAAGTTCATATAGCTCTATTTGAATAAAGCATGTTTAAGGTGTTGTTTGTTTTCTCAAAATGTTAGAAAAATCGGTGTTCTTGTTACTATAATTAATCATACCACTATGAATTTACAAAAAATATTTTTTTTTAATACAGGTGTTGAAAATCATCGAAAGGCAAAGATAGGCGGATCCAAACTGTCGTCAGACCTGTTAATAGGGGGGGCTTTAACGCAACTTAAAGTGGGCTTAAATGGTCACAAACTCTTGCACTTTTGTGTTTATATTCCGTAAAGGAATCACTTTAGGCTAAATCGCAAGGTCTCGTTCAGGAAAAAGCTTCAGTCTTTTTGTCTAGACCATCTCCCCTATAAGTCGAAAGTCCTGGTCATTCACATGTTACTCCAAATGCGCCCTTTTTTTCACGGCAGAGTTCCTTATTTCCTCACTTACTTAGGGGACTACGAGTACTAGATCCCTATTAATATCACGTTTTCGCACATACCAGGAAGTACCCACTATATATTGCGAAGGACTTGTTCTGAAAAGTTTGTATTTGTTTGATGTGTGTTTACTTGGAAGAACCCCATAGCTACAAGCCATAAATGTCCTTATAGGCTTTATCATTAGGTTATATAGCAACATTTTGTTGTATGTTGCCAATTAAGACCTACTACCTTGGAGCCAATAGTTTTCTCTATATTTATTTTCTAATTCTATTCTTTTCTTCTTTACACATTATTTCCTTCTGAGCATAACATCTAAAGTCATACCTAGGTATTTCGTTCTGTTTTGGATTGATATTCTAGCACTGCTCTAATATAAAATTTTCAAATAGTTTTTGTGGATAAATCATTAAAAATAAAAGAGTAAATTTATTTTCGCATGCATATATAGCTAAAATTATAAACAATAGCTTTGTTTGTATAAATATAACATCACTTTCTTCATACATAATTTATCTATAAGCAAAGAATAATAACTTTGTGTTGACATTATAAATTCAGGGCATATACCTATAATTTCTTTTGACTGTAGGTGAGAAAAATTACATAAAATTTATAAATTTTTAATGAGAGAAAAAATTTTAAAATCCTTTGAGTCTTATTATTTAAGTACTTTATAAAAAAAAATCAATATAAAAATTCAATACATTTGTGCGCAATTATGTGCACACATTCATTGCAAAACTTGTACACATACACATCCACTTATATTTTACTATATATTAAGTACATAATAAAGGTATACTTATAAGTTATATACGAATAATATAAGATGCTATTTTATTGTTTACTTGGTAGATTAAAGAACTTCTACAGACATATATTTACAGACAAACAATGATTTAAAAAATTACTAATTATTCCATGAGGTACGATTATTTTCGCATTAAACCGTAAAAAATTTAATACTTAATTAAAAAATGTTGTTGTACATGAAACTTACTCAACTAAAAATATTTATGACTCGAACATGGTTGAATTAACACCCGAATTTCAACTTAATTGAAATTTGAGAAACGTTCAGTTATTTATCGGCACAATTGTCTGCAAATGTATTTTGTACTTGATGTATTGAATGAGTTAAGAATAACACTTTCAGTGTTTGAATTCGCCGTGATAATTATAATTTATAATTAACTTATAATTGTAATTAATAATTAAATACAATTTATTTACGAATAAAGATTATATTTACTTTAAATATCTTTAATATTTTCATGAATTATGAGTAAAAAACTGGGCATGTGAAAATAATTAATAAGTCATAATATTTTCATATATTTTCATTATTCTGTACTATTATTCTAGACATATTATGCATACTTAGATATGTAGACATATATACATATACTTATGAAAAAAAATGTTCTAATCTAAGTATTTTTATTGCATAAATAATGTACTTAAGGTTAATTACTTATACATGCATACTCATTTTTAATGTTAAACAAAATATATATATATAAAGAGAACAAAAAACAATAAAAATATAAATGACGTACAGATATACATATATGTATGTATGTAACTAACGTAGAAATCGCGTATAATTTCGCGACAAAAGTCTTGTCCATACAATTAAAATAAAGTTGTAAGTTTAATAAAAAAAAAAAAATAATAAGAATTATCGGTTTTACATTTTCTTTCTATATTTCTAGTACTTTAATTTTTTTTGTGCTTTTTCTTTATTTTATTATTTAAATTGACGTAAATGATTACTAATCATTTTCTAAATCATGTCACACATCTGGGTGTCAAAGTTACAATTCAATTACTTTTTTCTTTAATTTTTATTTGCTTTTGTTTTTCTTGATTCGATATCAGTTCTATATTTCCGTAGCCATTCATTTATAAAATTATGTATATATGCGTATGTACGTAAGTAAGTATATGTAAGTCAAACCTTAGAAAAAAATAGGCATGCATATACTTATATCCGAATTATTATGGCGCCAATAGTTCAAATAATTTTCGCTACATAATTTTTAAATTGAATAAATTAGTACTCGATGTAAGTATACAAGGTGTTTGAGAATCAATGCTATTCTAGAAGCGTAAACTTGATAAGTATAACAGACAAAGTTAAATTTATTAATACTCGTTTTAAAGCTCATGAAATTCCCCTTTTAGCACTGTATCATTGCTGTCCGAGACTTTTTTTGTTGCAGAGATATTTAAGGACAAAGTCAAAATCTTTAGAAATTTTTTCCAATAAAATTTTCTTTTAACCTTCACTTACTCATAATCACAATTCACACGTTACTAATCTTTCTCTACTAGAAAGAGGGTTTAAAAATCAAATTGTCACTATAGGTGTGTTTTATTCGGCTGAATGCATTCTATCACCCTGCTTCGGGAATATCATAGATTTTCGAATACTCTGTACATATTAAGTATTTGTTTCTTATAATGTACTCGTATATTATTGTACTTGTTTTGTTTTTTGAATATTTTTATTTAATTTTTTATGATTTGTACTCGATGTTATTGTAGTTTTTATAAATTGGGTAATGAAAAATAATGGTTTTCTGAGCTATTTACTTATTTAGTTTAATTTTTTAAACGTGCAATGTTATTACTCTTTATTTTATTATGAGTATAAACACTTAAATGCATATTACCATAACAGTATAATAACAAAAATACGTAATTAACTTGTAAATTCCTATTTATTTGTGAATATGACAAATAAACTATGGAGTTTAATTAAAAATATATTTAAATAAGTTGAAATTTATAAAAAAAAACGGAAATAGGTATATAATTGACCATGTCAACATTGTAATATCTGTAAAAATTTATGTCAGCACGGAAAAATAACTTCTGAAATTGCATCGCAGCAACCACTGCATCGATCACATTCAATTTACATATATTTTCTTTATATGGTTTCCTTTATAAAATGATGCAGTAATCCGCTGCTTTACAATTCTTTTAAAAAGTGGAAGCTTTACAAGTCAATTTATGTCCCATTTCTTATGAATTCTTTTTCTTCCTCCTTCTTTTTGAGGTAATAAGGTAATAAGGCAGGGGCAGCGTGTACTGACATACCAAAAAATAGATTATGAAATACAGAACTACTGCAATTTGCGATTTTTTAAATGATGAAGCTCGAAAAATGTCTATTCATTCGTATGAAGGGGGATGAAGAATTTGAATAAAAAAAAATTAGTAAAGGAAGGTAAATGAAATAAGGCTGCCGACTGCTTCTTTTTATCTGCAAAATCAGGTTTTTTCTTAGAAGCTATAGATTGTACTGATCATAAATGGAGAAAAAATTAAATTATTAATTGCTATTTGAATCATTTCCTCATCATATTGAACGTGGACCATATTGTAAATCAATATAATGCTCTTTAATATTATTTTTAATCATCGCTATAATTAATATATTATTTAATGCTCAAATATGAATAATAATAAAAAATTTCCAAAAAGAAACCAAAAAATTTTTTTAAACCTTAACCAAATTTTCTCTTTGAAGTTTTTTCTTATACATTGCACATGGTTGGTAGTCGATTAAAATATTCAAAAATAAAAAATTTTAATTTAAATATTTTATGAATGAAATTTTTTGTTTTTTATTTAAAAAAAAAGGGGTGTTGAAGTGTTTTATGTCAAGAAGATGTTATGCAAGCAATTAATCTCACTTATTATGCTACACCATTTTTAATATGAATGTATGTATGTGTGTAAGTAAAAAGAAATTTATCAGAAGATTTCGTTTTCGTTTGAACCCCCACAAAAGTATTAAGATAGAAAACGAAAAACAAAAAAGTGTTTGCTTTAGTCAAAAGAAAAATAATTTTTAAATTCTTTTATTTCTTTTTCCTTAACCAACAAATAATCACATTTAATTAGTTATGTATGAATTTTGTGTTTTTTTTATCAAAACTTTTTTTATATTAAAATTTTTTTAATAAATTTTTGAACAACTTGGGTTAAACAATTTCTTTTTCAATTAAAATATAAATCTTTTTTTTTTTTTTGACCCTTCTGTAATTCTCGACTTAGAGGAGTTTCTTTAAAGCTACTGTTATTTCGACTTTTATAATTTTTGATGTAAAATTTAATTTTTTGATTTTTATTAATTATAAAGGTTTTGTGGTTCAAAATGGTTTTAGACGTAAAATGCCTTTAAAATTTAAAAGTTTAGAAGATTACTTTTTGAAAGATTATATGAAAATATGATTTCAGAATATTCCTGACAATTAATCTATATATATATACATATATATCATCCTATTAAGAATTATTAGAATTAGATTGTTTGAAAACGGTTTTCTCTGTAAAACCATTGTAGAGTTATCATTTTATATAGGTTGCTTCTTTTTGTAACTGTTCTTAACCATTTAGATAGATTTACCCCTTGCTTTTGAACTTTGCACGGAAAGACCTATTTAGAATTTAAATAAAAATGTTAAATATTCAAAAATTTTTGATTAATTACTTTATTAGCCAGTTTGTTGTAGATATTATAGTGGAAATTAAGATAAAATTATATAAGAAAAATCACGTTTTCTCTATAATTTCTCAATATGCCCTTAATTCTTAAACAGCCACTTTTTCGTATATTAAAGTCTATCTATACAATATACTATATTGAATATAGCGAAGGAGAAAAAAGGAAATGCTAAGAGATGACTCTGGTCACGAAACCCATTTTTAAAGTCTAGGATATTTCGCTATAAACATAGGTCAATTTAGGGTTCATTTTCACGCAGTTTTGGTAATACCATTCAGTTTGCCACACCATGACAGTTTACCATAGAACTAAGAGATAGTTAAAAGAAATATAACAAGAATCGAAGGAGTATAACATCGTTTTTCATCTATAAATATAAAATATAGATCTTTGTAAACTAGGATTTTCTTGCAACATCCACCACAATATTATTAATCATTGCTTTAACTTTAATAAAATCATTGCACTTTTTCTAAGAATTCTGCGAAAAATTTTATTTCATTTTTTAAATACGTTGTTTTTTCCTAATTTATCGTTAATTATAATTAATATGTATTAGAACTAACTGTATACTTATAATTTATCATTACTATGTCACATACCGCAAAATTATTACGTGTAGTGTTATGTAATATTTTTTTTCCCATTACACAAAGCAGGTTTACAATTTTACTCAAATAAATTTAAGTAAATAAAAAAAAAATAAAATTAAATTTATTACCTAAAATAAAAAACAAAACTTTAAATTTAATAGTTCGTAACATGATTTTTTAGTTCTTAACTAACTCAAAAACAATTTCAATTTACGTAAAAACTACCAAAAATAATATTTATTATACATTTAAAGAATATAACAAATATGTCTGTGGCGAAAATGAAATATGAAAAAGTATGAGTTTTTAAAAATACTTCTATTTATTGCGTTCAAATTTCAAACTTTTTTTTGAAAATAATGGAGTAAGGAACACGGTTGATTAAAATATATGCCTGATCACTGAGAGAAGATGACAGTATTTCTTTCTCCTTCCCAGAGTCTGTTTATGGTGATTTTATACGTGCTCTTATAAAAGTCAGAAATAATTTTATTTTAACATGAACAATTTTGATAAAATCAATATTTTTTAAGTTATTTAATAAAAAAATTTTAAAATGCAGTGTGCACGATTTATTTTAGAGCAAACATACATACAGTGTGCATGTTTTTCTCATTGTACAAAATCAAAAACCTTTTGAATATTGTGTAGCTTTTCTAAAATTTTATCAAAAGTGTGTAATAAGTAAATTTTAAGTGTCTAAAAAGTAATTTATATTTTCAATTTACAAAAAGAAGCGCAGCGCAGCCGTCTGTGGTTTGAGAGCAGTATTTTAGTTAACCATTCTTATAAACCAAATTTTCTCTGGGAATAAGATAGACTCTATTATATAGATGATGTACAGTTTGTTTGATTTTTTGTTTTTTTTTTTTATATTTAGCGACCTAGTTTGTATAAATACATATATGTATGTATAGAACATTGCAAAAGTATTAGAATCATTTAATTGACGTTTATACAAAACAGTACAAAATTGTTTTAAAATTTGTTGGAATTAAAAACCGGCAAAATCACTCACAAGTCATAGGTCTGTCTTATGTTTTAATAAAATATTTACAAATACAACCAAGTACGTATGTAAATAGTTATATATGTGCGTATGGGTATTTAAAATTTTTAAAATAAATCAAATGAGTGTCAAATGAGTAATTTATACAAAATAAGATTTTCTAATAAAAATACTTTTTTCCCTTATTTGTCATATTTTTTTTAAATAATTATCATAATTTTATTGTCTACTTATGGACTTATGTAAACAATATGATAAATGAATCTTTTTTAAACCTCTTAATTAAGTAATAATTTTTTAGAATTATTTCATTCTGACCATTTTTATTTTATTTTTCTGTTATTGTTATTTCTCTAAGGTTTTTCATTATTGGTATTAATTCATTTGTTCTTTTATGTTTTTCAACATCCTGAATTATTTATGGTAATATTATAAAAATAAATTTTTAAAATTACGAAATTTATAAATAATGTTATTGGGTCGGAATAAATTAATTTGTATACATACATACATATTCTAAGTGTCCTTATTATTTATTATACAAATTATCAACAAATTAATGTTAAAATACTTAGATATTCAAGATTTAAAAAAAATCAAAATAAACAATGAAAACTCCTTCACCTACAACTGCAGAACAGATGGATGACATAGTCGAAGAAACGAGTCAAAGCAGAAAAACAAGAAAATTTCAAATTGGATTCGAAAAAAGCACCTACCGTTTTCTATAAGCGGACACTCTTTTAACTAAACTACAGAGGTGTGAAAAAATTATCATTAAATTGTTCTCCTAATTGCTTTCTAAATGTTCGTGCGAAAGAACTCCTTTTCTTTTAATGAAACTTTTCATGAAAATGAACAAACAGAAATGAATGAAGTGATGTTCTTTACTTTAATTGAGCGCATTCTCTACAATTCTACTCAAATTGCGCGCATTCGACTCAGTAATTAATCGCTTTCTAGGCGGATGCTCTATACCAATTAAATTACAAAGAAATGAACAAATTGTATTGCTCAATTTCTCTACACGATGATTTGTTACTTTTCAAGGTTAAACAGAGATTAAACTATTTTTATATACTATGTGATGGCATTTTCTGACTAAGAACATTCCTATATTTGATATAAACTAAAGTTTCAACGTAAAAAATCTAAAAATTTGTAGGTGATTTTGGTTGAAAAACAAGAAATGTTTGTGAAAATTTACTAAATTTAAATAAATATTTTATGATATCGCAAAGTGACTATAACAACTTTCTTCTTGTTCAATTCGCAATATTTCAATAGAAAATTCTATTGTTATTTGAACAATTAAACCTACATATACACATACACAATTGCTGTGAAGCATTCTATTGTTACATAAGTGTAATGTAATTTTTGTTTTTACATTTTTTTTAGCTGAGTATACCAAACCTGTTCATTTAAAATAACCAATATACATAGGTAATAATATTCTTGTTTTTTTTTCCTGCAAAATCCTAAAAATAAACTTTTTTTTTTATTGATTTACCTTCGAAAGGTATAAGTATACAAAGGATAAGAGTACATAAAATAATAATAAAAAAATTTCTATTGTTCTATATTGACTTTATAAAAAGTTAATAAACGGAAAAAAATTGGAAAACATTACATTCTAGTCCAATTAAGAATAAGGAAAAAACAACAATAAAATATAAAAGAAATCTTCATTTATCATTGAGATAAGCTTTTTCTAACGATTTAACGAACTGAGATCCTCCGTTCAGTTAATTCTTTTGAATTTATGTATTTTTCCTGTATATATACATATACATATGTACGTATATTTGTATACATAGATATTGATAATAATTCTTTATAGAGCATTAAGCGATTGATCAAATCGTACTATAAAAATAAAATAAGTACTTTGAATTCTTTTTCTATAAAAATTTTGATACACGTGGAGATTGATGTTAATAGATAATTTCTTTTTTTAACTTTAATATTGTAGAAATATCCTTTGAAATTGGAAAAGAGAATATAAACAGGATTAACATAGAAAATTGTGAAATATTTACTTTCTAATTAAAATTTAATCGATTTTCTCACTAATACTTATATATATATGTATATAAATAATTACTTTGCTAAGTAACTTTTTGATGAACTAAATGTTTTTGCTATTTTTTTTTTTTTTTTTTTGTTATTTTACTTTAAGTCCTTTTTATTACAATCCATTTATAAAGATTTTTTGCGTGCTATGTACATAATTAGAAAATTCTAATAAAGCTAGTCTGTATGTTAATTAACTTTAATTTATTTTGTAAATGAAATAGAAAATTGTCTGTTTATGTAATTAGAGGAAGACTCAGTAAAATTTTAGAAAAATATTGATAAATTTTTTGAAAATTGAGATTTAATTTTATTATGTTCCGAAAACATTTTCATATTTAATAAATAAAATGTAAAAGAACTGACTTAATTAACCCTGCTCAATGACTTACTTAACCCTAAACCTTAACTATATACCATGGCAACCTGCTGTGAAAGCTGTATGAGACCTATTCGAGTCTACTGGTACAATAAAATATGGAATTTCAAATATGATAGCATCTACAGTTAGACGTATTTTGTGCAATATCGTATTTAAAATTTATATACGGCTGCTATTTGAACATATTGAAATATATGAGGAATATAATTTGATGCAAGTTGGTCAAATTTTGCTTAAATTATCTTTATTAGTGTTTGCTATTTCAAATTAATATTGAGATTTGCAACCGACTAGAAAAATTTGACTTGAACCCTAGTGAATTAGTTTGAATAAAATTTTTGAGCCGTATTATAATTCGACGAAATTTTATAGAGTTTTACTTTATCTAAGTATAAATTGTTAAGCTATTTCAGTAAAACTTGGAAGCTACGTATGTGTTGTAACTAGGTACATGGAATAAAAGATAAAAGCTTGAAGTTGTCTTTGATACACTTTTACAAAATTTCATATTAATGTCTTTATCAACTTTTGATGGACACCGAATGGCTATCTATAAATCGACGTTATGATTTATAATGTGTTCATGCTCATACTGCAAAAGGTTTATGAAGTGGTTATGAACTCCATATAAATATAATTATTACCCTTTACTAAGGTGTAGAGTATAAAAATAATTTTCCTCCTCTCTATTCAAAATAATTATTTTGCATAATTTAAGGCGAATTCTTTTTTTTTTTTTGCAAAAGGTTTAATAGAAACTTTTATATTTTTTGGTTTGTTACCGAATAAAATATTTTAATTAATATTTAACCTTTAAATATTTTAAATGCTTTAATTATATTCTGAATTTAATTAATTTTAGGCGTTAATAAATTCAAGTATTAAATGAAATTTTTAACAAAAATTGGATTTTTTATGCCATTGACCTTATTAAAAATTTTTTTTTCTGTACAGACAAAATTTTTAAATTGATTAAAATATAAAACAAAACCTGTTATTTTAAAAAAATTAAAATTTTAGCCAATCCCGTAATTTTTTTAACATTAAGACAAAAAACAAGCTGTATGCGTGAGAAATATAAAATTTTTGTTTAAAAATGAAGAATATTTAATAATATCGTAACCATTTTTCGAGTAATTAATGTTACACGAAAAAAAAATTTAAAATTAAAAAAACTTTATAAATTTAAAAAGGATACCTCCTTTTTTTCCTTTGAAATTTTTTTTTTCTCATCATCAGTTCTACTGCTATATTTGATTTTAATCGACGAGTATTTAAAAAAGTTTTTTGCAATTTAAAAAAAAAAAACTTCTAAAATAATTTTTAAACAACTTTGTCGTTCAAAATAAATAAATTAGATATTGCCCAAAGGACACCATAAATATTTTAATTAAAAAAATCAATTTTCAATTTTTTTGAATAGTTTAAAAGAATTTTACTCGAAAACTGTAGGCAAGTATTTTTTTTATATACACATATACATATGTATGTCTGTATGTATATAAACACAGATTTTGATTTTTTATTGAAGCATAAAATAAAAAAACTAACGTTTTTTCTTTTGCTTGCATACTTGCACATGCTTATGCATTATATATGTTTTTTTAAAAGAAAATATATATGTATGTATGTGTATTTTGTACTTGATTATAAAATTTCGAATGCAATTGAAATTCCTGAAATTAAAGTAGAATATAAAATAAAGTTTTTATTTGATAAAAAAAAATTCAATTATATAAAATTCAAATAAAATATACGATTGAAAATCTATAAAAGTAAAACCATGAAATTCGATTGAAGTTTGAAAATTAAAGTAGTTTTTCAAATTTAATAACAAACTTAAAAATATTTCTTTTTTTACAAATTTCATTTAGAACTTTCAGATGATTTGCTTTATTTTTAATCTGTCATGAAATTAAAAAAAAACTTATTGAAATAATCAAATTTTTTTTTTTGGAGAAATTCAAAAATGGCAATAAAATTTTGAGTAAAATCAAGAATCATAAGAATCTAACTATTCTGCTTTTGAACAAGAACTGTTAGAAAAAAATATTTAAATTGCTTGAGTACTACGATATTTGGGTATAACAACATAAACGAAAGTTGAATTTGAAAAGAGAATTATTAAAAATTTCAAAGATTCAATTCGGGTTTTGCTTATGGCCTGTAACCTTTAGATTTTTGAATATTTCTGGTTAAAAAACGAATTTTGATATAATGGAATTTTTTATGCTTAATTTACTCTATAAGTCTATATGAGCTTCAAAATGTATAATCTTCGACCATCGTAAATTTCGTTGGAAAGTTTGTTTTTTATTATTAATTTCAAATTTGTAACGTACTATAGATAGGCTTTCAGTCCTTGTTTATCCGGATTAATAGAATATTTTAAAATAAAATATTTGGAATGAAAAATTGAAAAAATATCAAAAGGAAAAAATTTATGTTTTTCTAAAGTTCGAATGCTTGGTATTCTGAAAATATGCAGAATACAAAATTAAGAAGTACTTATGTTGTTTTCAAGCCATTTACTAGTCCTTTCAGAAACTGTTAATTTGAACCCTCTACACTTTCAACAAAGGAAGTTACAAGCAAAAGAGCTTCGACAAGTACAATTTTCGCGAAAATTCGTTAAAATCCCTGTATTTCTGAAACCGAAAAAACTTTTACCATTTTTTGATGTCCTAAAAAATTTTATACAATATTGTACTCTTTACTGAATCACCCTGTGTTATGTAATTTCTTTTGTAGCACATTTCTTTTTTATTCCTATAAATCATTATTATACATTTTAGTTATACTTTTTAATTATACCTTAATAATTATTTATTAATTATTTTTAGACTATTATTTGCTGTTATATATCTTAATATTGACTAAATTGTATAGGAAGCTCGATTTTATGTATAAAAAGTACAAACATATTTTTAATTTGCATACAATGAAATAACAATGAATTCATTAATCTCTGATGGTAATAAATCAAATATTTGAAAGGAAGAAATAAGCTCACATTTCCCTCTATTGTATATTAAATGAGGAAACACATTCTTTTCATATGAAATTCTATGAGGATTTTTTTGATTTATTTTATAGCTTAAGTAAGTATGTAGGTACATAATTTTTTTTGTTAATCAGAATATACCAGTTTAGATACAACTTAGTAGAATTTAATTGACTTACTTTTTATTTCTTTCTTTTTGGGGAAAAATATAGCTTTTCAACTAGAACGTGTCTAAATTTTGTTTAATAAAGAAAAATATTTTTTTTTAATATTCTGTCGTTCTCCTTTCATCTTTTATCCACATACAAAATTTAATAACATACTCCAATTTCGAGTATATAATTGAAAAAATCTTCTATAGTTATTAATGATTTCTTTATAGTTATTAATATTCAATTTTAATACAACATGAAATTTTCATAAAATATTTTTCTATTTAATATTCTTTTTTCATTTCATGTATTTTTTTTTTTTTTTAAATATTTCCAAGTTATTATTTATTTAATAACTTTCTGTTTTACTTGATTTTCTTTTACATATATTGCACCGTGTTTATATAGGTATTTAATTGTACATAATATTTGCTTTATTTATTATTGATTGACATTTTTAATATATGGTAATATGTATGTAGGTTAGGTACAATAAACGTATACATACATAAGTATTTAGTTATTTCTTAAAACAGTATTTCAATGTAATAAATCTAAAGAATTTATTCTATGAATTTCAATAGTTTATTCATATACCTATATATACTTCTAAGTTGTACATATATGTAAATATTTATGAATTTCTATTATTATCAATGAACAATTAAAAAAAATCGTTAACTCTAAGTTATTAATAATTTAAATTTAATTATACGTGTTAGACTAATAATATTAGACTAACTAGTGGGATATTCAAAGTTTTCTTTAACTATACGTTATTGTTACCCTGTTGAATGAAATTAATTTTTAATTTTTTTTTTGGTCTAAGAGAATTAGGAAATGAATTAATTATTTCATAATAACTATACTACTTTAATTTTAATTACATTCAATTGTGTACTATGTGTGCTAACGGTATAGTTATAAACTTAAAATAAATAGGTTTCACAATAATTCTAGTCATTCAAATTCGTATGGTGTAGACTCGGTTCATATATATATAAGTTCATTCGTATGAGGCATTTAATATTGAATACCTCCCTTTGCCTTAATAACTCATTCGTCTTTGCGTTGAATTATAGAGATCTTTGGAGAACTCCGAGGTTATTTTAACTTAAAGCAGCCTTTGTTCGTGTCTTAAAGCATAATCCTAAAATTACATACATATTTCATTCCAATTACCGTTGTTTTCTATCTCTTGTCGTATGGCCGCTAACTTTTATAAATTTTCGATCGTGTTAAGATCTGGACTGATTAGTGCCCATGAAATTATTCTAAAATTATTTGATTTTAATCATTGCCGCATGACAAAGAAAAGAAAGGAATTATTGTCGTATGACAAGAAATGAAAGCAAAGATAAAAGTCTATCAAGATTAATTCGTTTAAATTATTTTAATGCTTTTATGCAATCACTATTCCGTCAATAAAACATAGGTGAGCTACTACTTTTACTGAATAAGTATATATATAATGTAGTAGGTTCATACATATATACATTAAGAAAAATTGTTGTGAATTTTTGTGTTATACATAAGTACCTACATATTTTTTTAAAATAATATTCTTAATTACGATATAATGATTATAAAACAAGAAATTATGATTAAAAAAATTTCATTTAATAATTTTCAAAGATCTTAATGCATGAAATTCTTTTTGCAATAATTATGAATGAAATAAATGAATGGATGAAAATTGTTTTGAATGATGAAAGATATAAGCAGTTATTTTATTTATATGAATGTACACATACATTTATTTCTACACAATAACATTTTTCGATATTGAATATAATATTTTCTAAGAAATTCCGATAATTATATTCCATATTATTATTTAATTGGCAAGTATTTTTTGCTTTGAAATATTTTAATTGCTACAAATCTGTATTGTTATCTGATGCTATAAAATTATATACTGCCATGCCACATTCATCAGCTTATTGAAAAGTCTTATATGCGTTTTACCATATAAAGAGAAAATAACAAATAAAAGAGAGAAAAATAATTGAGAAAAAAAAAATAAATTCAAATAAAAAATGCTATCAATAGAAAAGCGATAGTAGATAAATGCATAAGAAATTTATTCACAGTTTTTTTTATGCATAATAATTAATTAGTAAGCGACACTCTTATTTATTTCTCAATTGAATTATCTCAATAGTTTACAGAATTTTTTGCACATCTACATAAGTTATTAGTATAAGTATGCATACGTATAACAATTATTTATATGCATGTCACATATAATTAGTAAATACTTCCATTTTTATGTATTTGCATGTATATTGAAATATTTGGAATACAATTGATTTACGATAACATGCTAATTGAGAAATTAACAGAAAATTGATAATTAATTGTATAAAATAAATAGAAAATTTACTGTACAATAGGAGATTTATTCAAGATACATAAATGTACATTTTTACTCTTAATATAATATTTTTTATTAACGTAGAGGTATTTTTCATATTAGATAAAAAAATTTACAGGGTAACGTTTAGCATTTGTAGATTATGCTCGAGTGTATTTTAGTCTATAGCAAAAAATATCAGTACATATTTTTTTTAAAACAGAAAACAGATGCCATAAATTTGCACAAATACTTCCATGCCAGACTAATTTGCACTATTACTTGAAGACCCTTATTATTAAATCCTTACGAAAGTATGTTCGAAGGGTATTATTAATTAGCCTTACCGTTTGTAACGATGACAAGTAATGGTCTGGGGTATAGACTCAAGTGTTCGACACTGATCACAGTTTTTGATCAGTGTCAAATTCTTAGTTAATTTAACCATGTATATGTAAGTCCGCCCGTTCTCCCATCCATTCCACTGATGACTCAAATACTAATTGAACTACGTTCACCAAATTTTCACAAATGTTTTACTATAGTAATCTCTATCTTGTAAATATCTCAGAAATGATGAAGCTACAATGTCGGTCAACTATATCTATTCTCGTTTCGTATGAAAATCTTAAATTATTAATTCCAAAATAAAAGAAATAAATTCATAATTCTTTGTTTCGATTTTTCCACAATATTAATTTCTTGTATTAAAATTTAAATTTTCTATAAATGAATAAAGCCAATTATAAAAACGAATTAATTTTAACAATAAAGTCTAAAAATATTACAAAAGTGAATTAAAATTTTATTCAAAATAAATTTTTCAATTTATTATTTTATTTAAATTTATACAAGAGCAAAATTTTTATTTACAAAAAATGTAATGGAATATTCTATATTTTTAAAAATTTATTTTTCATTTACAAAAATAATTAGATTTATAGGTCGAAAATCTTTCTTAGAGTGCAACAGAATAAGAATTGCAATAATCAAGAAGAATCTTTCAATTTTATGTTTATTATTAAGTATGTATGTATATATATGTATACACATATTAAGTATGTATATATATGTATGTATATACACGGGGTGAATCAGAAAGGTATACAACAACGTATACCAATGGTTTCCGAGTTCCAGGTGTTTAACCGAATTTTCACGAAATTTTTACTTATCCCAGTTTTTTTGATAATAACTTTCGTTCTAAAAAAGATGGGGACCTTAAGCAAACAGTTTCTGAAAGGTCTAGTAAAGGGCTTAAAATAAACATGTTGCTTGATTCTGTATTTTATGTATCTTCGAAATACAAAGCATTCGAACTTTAGGCAAAATCAATTTTTTCCCTTATTTTATTTTGCCAGTTTTTTCTAACTAGATAATTTATCAAGAATTTTTTTTATAGAGATTTGCCCAGTTGCTTAAGCTTTAATTTAAGTCCTCAAACATTAAAAAAATCTTTATGGTACAGAAGATATTGCACAAAAACCATTTCTATGTAAGGATGTAAGAAATAATAAAATTGAAAAAAAAATTTTATACAAACTTTTAATTTGAAAAACAAAAATTGATTTTGAAAAATTTTAAATTTTTGAAAAGAAAAAATATAATTTTGTATTAGGAAAAACCGAAAAAAAAATCTAGTAATCAAAAATTTTTTTTCGAAACTTTTCTTGGTAAAGAAAATTGATAGGTTTTTTATTTTTGCCAATTTTTATAAGAAATGGTGCCTATATGGTTTGAATTTTTTAAATGCATTTTTCTCACATTGGATGCAATTTAAAAATTTTAAAAAATAATTTTCGGAATCTAGGCACCATTTGGCATATGAAGTTATAAAAATTATCCAGTTGGAGCGAATTTTCAAAGACATGCCATATAAATTTTGACTTTTATTCTAATAGAAAAATTTTTTTTTTAATAGGAAAATTTAATGGAAAATGGAGTATGAAAACGATATGGTGAATGCAATTAACATTATTAAGCTAATAAATAATAAAAAAATAATTTAAGGGAATTAATAAATTTTCAGCAAATTTTCCAAAAACAATTTGGTATACGGTTGATGCAACTAAAGAGGAATTCCAGTAAAGCAATTGATTTGAAATATGCGATTGAATAGGAATAGATTTGAAAGAAGGAAAACATAAATATTTTCCGAATTAGGTGAATTTCATAGAAGAATTTGTTGTTTGTTTTGAGAAATTTGTAAAACTTTTAGATAAAGAAATATTAAATTGAATTTAATTTTAGTTTAATCAACATCTGGTTTGATTTTAATTAAATTTTTGGCTCACAATATTTGTAGTTTTTGTGCCATTTCTTCTGTACCAAAAAAAAGCTTAAACGGCTGGACAAAATTCTATAAAAAAATTTAAAACATTGAAAACATTTCTTACGAAATTAGAAGTTAGAAAAACCTGAAAAAATAAAACAAGGGAAAAATTTTATTTTGCCTAAAGTTCGAATGTTTTGTATTTCGAAGATACATAAAACACAGAATCAAGTAACATGTTTGTTTTAAACCATTTACTAGACCTTTCAGAATCTGTTTGTTCCCATCTTTTTCAGAATGGAAGTTATAATCAAAAAAACTTGGATAAGTAAAAATTTCGTGAAAATTCGTTAAAATTCCTGGAACTCGGAAACCCTTGAGATTTGGCACCCAGTCCGGAACAAATCTTTTACCCATTTTCGATCCTCTAACCAATGGAATATGTTGTTGTGCACCTTTCTGAATCACCCTGTATATATATATATGCGTATAAACGCATACAAGCTTTCTTTATAGTATCAAAAATAATAATTCACGAAATTAATTTTAAAGTGATTTTATTTTTGTTTTGAATTTTAAATGAATTATGAAGATTTTTTTGAATTTTATAGGTCAAATGTAAATTTTATTTTTATTTATTATATTCGGTGTTGATGTATGTATGTAAATAGAAATGTAATTTTATATGGAAATGCAAACGAAATGGAAGTGAGATTCTTACTTATATGGAAAAGAAAAAAAATGAAATTTTAATTGAGTATATGGGAATATTGAAAAGAAATGTACAACCATATAACATAAATATTTTCTTAAAATATATAATGTAAGTGCATCCATATTATATATATTAAGTATTTATGTAAATAAAGGGTATACATATAAGTATAATTTAACAAAATATCTTTTGAGTTTTATATACTTTGTTTTTGAGTGCACATCACGTATTTAAGCCAAAAAAGCAAAAAATTTAAATATTGAATATTAATATTTTTATTTTTAAATTGTCTGTATATATTAAATTGGAATGAATAAATCTGGTTTATGTTTTTTTTATATGATTAAATTTTTGTTGTTTTTAACAAAGAACTTAAAATTTTGCAATTTTTTTATTATTGTGCCATTTTGATTTTATAAACAATTGATTCATATGCAATTCAGATTATATAGATATTTTTATTTTTGGAGCCTGTTTATATATATGTATATTAAGTAACTTCATAATATTTTCAAAATAATATTATTGATGTATAAATACTTGTTAAAATATTAAACTATTGCTAATTTTTTGCAATTCGTTTAGTTTTTGTAATTTCCAAAGAAATATTACAGGTAAAAATTCTGGAAATACAATTGATTCTTTGCTTATTTCTATGAGAATTTTGTTCAAATATTACAATGCCTAAGATATGCCAAGTTTTGCTTGTGTTGTAGATATTAGGATATGTTATTGATCACTTATTATAATTCATACAGACACGTCGGAAATTTTTAAATTTTCTAACTGTAATGCGATAAATGCGAAATTTTTCCCCCTGTAAATATAAAATCGAGAATTAATGAATTAGATACATATGTTAATAAACGTGTTTAATAATTTTTCATTGAATATCTAGTAATGAAAATTTCTGTCCCACTAAAATTTTCAAAAGACACTAATTTTTGATAGAAATTGTATATTAATTTATTCATTTGGTGATAATTTTTCATGAGTTCGGTTTTTGATTATACAAGGTATTTCGCATAAGGGTTGATTCCTCGATTAATTTCTAGTAAAAAATTGTATATGTTGAGGGGGGCGGTACAGAAATTATCGTTTTCGAGCTGCAATCTGTTGTAAAAATAGGATACCAGATTTTTCCTGCATATAAATAAACAATTAAAACTTCGAAACCACGCGCCATAGAGAAAAAATCGAGGTTTGCTTTACAGGCAATTGATTTTTACTTTTGGTCTTACAGTCAATTTGATCTGAGCTATAGTTTTTAATATAGAGTTCGCTAAAGTCAGAATTTTGTTTTTTTTTTTTTGTTTTTTCACAAACTCAAAATATCTCAAAATTTTGTTATTATTTTTCTATGCATACAATTTTTTGCTGAAAATTGAACAAAGAATCATCACTGAAACTATTTGTCTCCTTATGCAAAATGCCCTGTATAATATAATCAAAAATTTATATTTCAAAAAATTTAATCAGAACTTCAAATATGAAAAAATCATTTTCCAAATTTTAAATTAAAAATTAATTCAAATTGACTTTTGAAACTATTTTTTTACTCTTGAATGAAAAATTATGAAGAGCATCTCTTAAAATTTTCATATTTTCCGTGTTCAGAATAAGTATAACAGTTTTCATTAATACACCTACATCTGATATTAAAAATGTTCAAAAATAATACATAAAAGATGAATGTGTTTGACTTCGTGAATTTTGATGAAAAAATTTTAATGACAAAATATAATAATAATAAAGGAATTGAAATTTTAATGAAAGAAAATTCTAGAAAAAAAAAATAAATTTTTCTTGCAACCTTTAGAAAGTTTTTGTATTCATTTCAAATCATTAATAATGCAAAATAAAATTTTATAAGTAAAAGAAAATTTTTATGATTTTTTAAGTTAAAAATGTTGATTTAGCAAAATCAAGTATCTGCAAATTAAAATATACTTTTCTTTTTTTAGAAAAAATTATTTTTTCATTGAGATCAAGCAATTAAAAATTAATTTTAATGATATATACACGTATATAAGTATTTGTTTCTGATTGGTTGTTGTTTCCCAAAAGAAAATTTAGATTGTGAGAGCATGAGTAATAGTGAAAAATTTACAAAATAGATTTTTATTTTCTATGATTTTTATAAAGTTCATTTACGAGTATGAATTTTATGATGATATAAAAATTATTAAATCCTTGCACTTTACCATTTTAAGGAAAATTAATAACTGAGAAATTATATATGTATACACACATGTATGTAGAAAATATCAGTATTTAATTTCTGAAAATTTTAACATTTGATTTGTGATATTTGATAAATTTATTGGAAAATTCAAAATAAATCTCTAGGATTTTTGCGTTAAAATTTACTTAATAAAACTGTAGTCTATAAGAAGACTCAAACTGATTTTGTTGAATTAATTTCTATTGGAATTTATTTTTGGTAGTTAGATAGCATGTATATTTCGAGAAAAATAATATTTATGCAATGAAAAAAGTTATGATAGACATATTTTGTGAATTTAAATAATGATTATTTTCGTTCTTCGTTTAAGATCAGTTTGCATGATAGTTGATGCTTGGTCAAACGAATTCGTCTGATAATGATAATGAAAAATCGATGAAAATCAATTTAATGATAAAATTTAAAATGTTAAAAAATTGTAATTGGTGTAAGAAAATTATTTAAAAAGGCGATTTTGTTATATTAACTATCTCAAGTAATCTCAATTTATTAAAGTAAATTATTAGATTTTTTGTTTAATATAAAAAGGGCTATATTTAATTTCATTTTGACTTAAAGCGTCTTAAGACGTTTTTAGTTGAGTGTACAGAATTATAAAAAAAATTAAAATTAAATTTTATATTGCTATATTTTCTGAATTATATTATATTTGCCCATATCAAAGTTTGGGAAAACCGGAGTCAGTTGATCTTGATAAAATAAGAAATTTTAGTTCATATCAAAATACAATATTCTTACAAGAAATATGCAAAGGGACATAAATTTAAAATTTCTCAAAATTATCAATTATATTTTTATGCAAAATACATTTTTATAATGAAAAAAAAATTTTAATTTTAAGAATAAAAAATTAAATTTTCAAAAAGTTTTCTGGCTTGATTTTTCACTTAAGCAAAAATTTTTCTTTTGATTATAAAATAATATTTTCAATTTATACAAAAATTAATTTTTGCATAAAAATTTAGTTTTAATTTACAATATACTTGTTTCATTAAGAAAAATACACCCACACATTTGTATTTACATACACATACATTAGGCATTGAAAAATTATGGCAAAATTTGTAAAATATCAAGTTAATATTTTCAATTCATAAAAAAATTCAATTAATATTAAAATGGTAACTTTACCAAAATAAAGTACCAAGATTTATTCGAAGCAAAAATTTTAATAATCTCCTCCCCTCATTAAGTTTTTATTGATTATTTGATTGTTTTTCTATATCTGAGTTTTCTGTTGAAGTAAAAAAATCATCTGTCAATGCAAAAAAATTTTTGTAATTTTTCTAACCATATAAAAGTAGTTTCTAATATTATGCAATAAAGATGTACAAATGGCATTTGTACATATTAATTAATCAAAAATCAGAAATTAATTAATTAAGTTTATGTGATTCAATTTCCTGAAAATTCGTTAGTTAGTTCTGTAGACTGAATTGAACTTAAATATTAAATTTTAAGAAATTCCGTTCAGTTAGTTCCCCAGATACAGTTAAAAATGTGAAATCCGCTCCAAATTTTTAATGTTTTAACAACCAGAGTTGAGAATTGTTGTTTTGTAAAAAATCGGCTCATTATTTTTTTTAGTATAATAAAAAAAGTAAACTGTAAAAGTTGTGTTTCAAAAGTTGAACAGTCCGTGACATGATTGAAGTTAATTCAGATATTAATTTTCGTCAAAATCCGCTCTGACGACAATTTCATACATAAAAGGACAGATGGGCCGATAGACTAAGATCTCTTTAAAAATAATTAATTCACGGAGAAATGAATTCCTCTGGCAATCCCGACATATGAAATTTGGTACCATCAAATCATTTTCCTTATTGTATTTTACGGTCATTTTAACTTTTGTTATTCCTAAAAGTATGCAACAGAATGAAATTTTAAGATACTAATAAAATCATATACAACGAAAATTGTTTAAAAAACAAAGTGTTTCCTTACAAACTTTTGCTTTGATCCGAATAAATTTCTTTAATAAATTTCTTTGATTTCTCTTAAATGAGACATCAAACTAGTAACAACATATTGAATTTTACTGGAACTTTTATGACAAAATATTATATATTATATTTATATATATACATACATATATTTGCATATGCACAATGTACGGAAAGAGAAATTCAATGCATGTTACGTAAATAGATTAATGAGTGGTGTAAGTATGTGTAACGCACACATATATAAGAATTAATATTTTATTTATTGAAAAAATGAGTAATAAATTAACCGGTAATTATTCGATTTAAGCTTAAAATTAAAATATTAATAATTTATTTTAGCAAACAATTAAAAATGCCATTGTGTAGAATTTTTGCTTTCATTTACGTTTATTGACGTATGTATAAATATGTACACACACAACTAAAAATAAAATATTCAGCTATTGAGTCATTTGTTTTTTTTTCTTTTTTTAAAATTCCAAATGTAATAATATTTGCCCCTTAATAATATATTTTTTTAATTAAAATTTAAATTGCAATAATTATTTCTTCCTTGTTTTGTTTTTTCTGAAAATCATAAATATTTTATTATTGATAAAATTTCAATATGTGCCTGTACAAAAATAAAAATTTTATCGAAAAATTTAATGCAACTTACTTAAATTTATTAAACGGCCTTTCACATTGGACAAATCTATAGAATCGTAATTTTTGGATTTAAAAATTTAAAAATATTTTAATGTGAAAATTCCATTTTAAATATTAATTTGTTCCTATGTAAAATACAATTCTATTGTTTTCAAAAGACGACTCAAATTATGGCCCAAGCTAGGCCTATTTTAAAATTAATTGTAATTTTGTTGGAATTACTATAGTTTGCTTTGACTGTCATTAAAATCTAAATTTCGCCGGTTTTATAAAGATTTAATGGAATCAATTAAAAAACTGGCTATCCTGAGTACGTCCAATGAAAAATATTGATTAAGTTTTTTACATTGCAAAAATCAGTGCATAAGAGAGGGGACGTATTGAATTGAATTTAAATGTTGCACTATGCGTTACATAGTTCATAAATGAAAATTATATTTTTCGCAAAAGTAAAGTAAGTGTCATGTAAGTTGTTATTTTCAATTTACAATTTGATTGTAAAAATTGTGTAAATGGCATTCTTACAATTTTTAAAATTTTTAGATAATTTAAAACTTTGCAATATCGCAGCTTTCCAATTAATTTTATTTTATTTTTTAGTAATTACATAAGTACAAAAACGTTATTACATAATTGTAATTATTTTAAAAAAATGTTGTAAACTATTTCAATTTCTGATTATCAACATCGAAAGCAATTAAATTTTATAAATATTTTTAATTCATATTCATAATTAAGTGAAATATTATGAAAAGAATTTTGATTATGTTAATTATCTCATTTGTTAATTCAATTAGTTATAAAACAGTTAATACAATAATAATTTATATACATAAGTATATAAAATTCTATAAATGTGTACTTGTATTTAATTTGTTATGTATTTGCAAATGAGCGATTTTATATAAGAATTTGATTTTGTATTTGAAAGTTTTTAAAAGAAACAAAAGAAAAAAATCTTTTAAAATTCACGGTGAATCCCACATTCAATTTAAAGAAGTTTTTTTTTATATAAAATTACTAAATAACAAAAAAAGGGTTACAAGTTTGTGTACTTAATAATTATTTTTTCAAAGAATTCTACTTACATAAGAAAAAACAAAAAGACGAACACAATTATAAAGAAAGGAATAGTTTTTATTAATAAAATACAAAATGTACAATCATATTTACAAATATATAATATATATTAAATAGATATATATACATATATCTTTTGTATATATAAATTGTTGTATATATTTTCTTTTAATTTTGAACATTCAGGCACAACAAAAAAAAATCCTTTTCATTTTTCCACAATTAAATAAGAAATTTTGTGAATTTTTTTACTTATTTGCTCCTTTTATTTAATTTTTTCTTTAAAAATTCCTTTTACTATTATTTTTATTGTATATATACAACCATTCACACTCATATAATATTGAATATGTATACATAATATGTATATATATATATATATGTGTATGTCCCAATTTATGTGTACATAAACACTTTTGCTTGACTTACTTTTAGTATTGCGGACAAAAAATATTAATGAAAAAACACAATATGATTATGAACAAGAAAATAGATTTATAATGTCAGTAATAAGTATTGAAATATTTTAATTCTTTATTTAAATTTTTCGAAATTTTATATAAAAGGGAATAATATTTATGAAGAACACATATGAAACAACGATGTGTGTTTTCTGTAGAGGACGAAATCATAATTTTAAATTTGGAGTAGAATGCTTTCATATATTGCTCGTTCGGTGCAACTGACTGACATTACTCAAAATTTGTACACTTATAAAAAACGAATTTTAAAGGTGGACTGTTATGACTCGTTTAAATTAATTGAGTTACTGTTGTAGGAAATTAGCTATACGTATGTAGTTAAAATTTGCAAAATTTAGAATTTTAAAAATTGCCTGTTGAAATTAAGGCTCAAAATTTTCCTTGAATTAAAAAGGAAGAAAATTGCTTTTAATTCTAATTCCTTATATTCAGAGGTTCAATCATTACAATAATTGAACTTATGGTAATAGTTAAAAAATAATATATTGAAATTCTGTAATGTTATGAGAGAAATGAGCCTATTATGGTAACGTAAAATTAAGTAAATTTTTTTTGTTTTGTGCGTAAATATGCAGACTTTTTTTCATATTACCACAATATTAACCTTAGAATAATAAGAAAGCAACTTAAGTTTTCTATATACTTATAGGTATTTTTACATATTACATATTGTGTTACTTTATATATATACAAATTACAAAAATAAGAGAAAGTAAATATTTGATTCTATAATCTATTATATATAATACACATATATATGGATACGTAAATACATTCATAATATTGATTTTCTTCTACAAATTTATTAAAAACAATTCTGGGCTGTTGAATTCATAAGATCCTAAATTATCTGTTAAAAGAATGTCTTCAAATTCAAGGATATTTTATTCTGTATTAAGTACTTATCTTTATTGTTTACTTATGTGTGTGTGTAATTACAGCTATATATAAAGTGTATATTATTTCTTATAACAATAATAATTATTATTTACGTTTTTAAGATTTTTAATATTGTATTTATGTAAAAAAAAAGAGGTTCTATAATTTTATTAAATAAATTTTATTTTAAAAGTGTTAAATATTTAATTAAAATATAAAATATTAAATTTATTCATAAAATAAGAATAACGTAACTGGAGGCATAAATTTATGTACATATATACATTTTATGTGCTTGTTATTTTATATAAGCAATTTTATATAATATACACGGATTATTATATTATACAATTATATAAGGGAATTTCATTAAATTTCAATACTTTTGAAAATTTAATAAAATTAAAAGGATGTTGTTATACTTATTGTTATACTGAATTGAATTTAAGTTTTTTAAGTAAGCATAGTGCTCAGCTGAAAAAGACATCAATGTATACTGCTTCAACAGATGGCAATTGTTGTCACAGTAAAAAATTATTTTATTACAGAAATAAGTATTAAGGTAATAAAACAACAGAGGTATCAGTTCGGTTTCAGCTCGGGTACTATAATGCTTCACATAAAACTTATAAAGTACCGTCCCAACTTATGAGTTGTGACGGTACTTTTTGACATTTTTATCTAATTTCAATTTATTTTGAAAATTATGATAACGGCCACCTTTAAGACGAAAATTTGTTGAAACTTAAAATTTCAAAGTGCATATACTTTCATGTTTGGGGTTCGTAAATCTGTTAATCCAAAAGTAATTAATATAGAGGGCAAAAACTAAGATCAACTTTTTCTTTAGAAAGCTCTATTAGAATTCAGTGAAATCATATCGCAATTTTAGTCTAATAATTTTGCTTGGAAGTTCTTTTTCCTGTAATTGCCAAAGTATTAGCTGGTTTTTTCTAAAACTTTCATAAATTGTAATAATGTCAAAAAGTAATTAGTTGTATGTGAGTATAAAGCTTTATAATATTGTTTTAAACTTTTTTTTATTTTAAATCGTATAAAAATCTTTCAACACAATTATTTATTACGTATAGGAAATAGAGCATGACATGATTAAGAAGAAGATTTAAGTTAAATGGTGAATTTTTCGAAGTGTTCTCTGTAAAACTTTAGCTCAATTAAAATTGAAAACTGCATTTTTCTATTATTTCTTTTACTTTTTACAAACTTTTTAATAAAGTTTTAAATTTTCAAACTAAAAGATTGTGAAGGAAATAAAATTTTCAACTTTTAGTTTATATTGAAATTTTTAAAACTATAGTAATAACTAAGCAAAGCTACAAAAGATTAAGAATTTCAATACTCATAATTTAGTTTTCTAAACTAAAAACTTTTAATTTGAAATTATGTGTTAAATGTGTTATATGTATGTTTCTGTGTGAATCATTTAGAAATTTCAATTATTCCGATTAATATGGTTATTCTAATGTGATTAGAATAACTTATTCCCTAATGTTAACAAAAGCTCAAATAAATGTCTTTCACTAGGAACTTAATCCTAACATTAGACTCATGACAGACTTTTTTCTTAAAAAAATTTTTTTTGAAAGACTTTTCACTATAGAAGTACATATATGTACATATGCATGTATGTATTCAATATGATTTAGACATTTACAGCAATTTTCGTTATAATTAAAAACACAAATCGAAAAACAACAATTTAAGATAACAAATGCGGTATCTGAAGTATTTTATTTCTTATCAGGCTATAAAATGAAAATTGATTTTTTATGTTCTTAAAGAAAAGCATAACAATTTCATTAAAGAAAATCACAAAAAAATATTAAAGGTAAAAGGTGTGCAGTAATTTATTTTGTTCAATAATTTATAATAAATTTTATAATTTTAATAATTAATTTAAGCAAGTATAATTAACATGAGAATCTCTTTAAATTATATGTAATAGTCTGATAAATCATTGCTAATTATAAATCTGCTCTATACAGAAAAAAAAATAAAATTGTTTTAAAATTTACTTTAGACTCTTTTAAACTAAAATTGTAAGTAACAGCGGTAGTTATGCAATCTAAATTTTTTAACCATGACAATTATTGATTTTACAATACGTGCTATATAAAAGCGGGTGCACTTGAACAATATAAATTGTAAACAAATTTTATGTATTTGTAACCTAAAAATGCAAAATTACATAATGTACATAATAATGTGAGTAAATGTAAATATGCACTACAATTCGCTCAAAAGGAATTTAATAAAAAAAGTGT
This sequence comes from Condylostylus longicornis, assembly GCF_029603195.1. Lineage (NCBI taxonomy): Eukaryota > Metazoa > Arthropoda > Insecta > Diptera > Dolichopodidae > Condylostylus > Condylostylus longicornis. Next base: position 11,375,815 of record NW_026577973.1, on the reverse strand, counting down.
ATATACACAAAATACTTTCCTCTGAACAGTTTTTGATGTAGCAATCTTGCGATATACATGCGTCGGTTTTGATTCATGAATAACCACGGTATATCAAAAATTATTGTAGAAAAAATTATAATTTCAGTTGAAAATTTTACAATTTTATTATAAAAAGATGAATTTAATTTAAATTGGAGAAAGTTTACGCAACTACAACGTATACATTAAGGACGTTAAACAAAAACCTTAGAAACGTACAAGGCCAACGTATATGCCAATCGAAAACTGCCATTTTTAATGTTATTTATTTATTTATAAAAATTAATTACAACATAAAAATTATAATCAATACAGTAAACACTAGCTACCAAGGCTATCAGCTCAAATTTTTAATGTTATTGTTTTAAAAAGAAAATTTCTAAAAGAGAAATTATTCTCTTAAGAGAGGCATAATAAATTAAGAAGCAAATGAAAAAATACTAAAAAAGTAAAATATTTGCCAAGTCAGAAGCTTCAGAAATCTTTCTTTACTAAGAACTTAAATGTTATTCAAATTTGCTCAATAACTTTCAAATTCAATTAAATTTTTTTTGTTCATAACTGAAAAATTAATTTCCGTTTACATTTTATTTTTGCCCTAAAATTTTTTTAAAGAAACGCTTGCAAGACAAATAAAACTTTGATAATTAAGTTGCGGTAAATTTTAGAGTTTCCCTGAAGTGTTCCTTACTGTATAACAAATTTTAAATTTAAACAATATTATATAAGTTATAAAATAAAAATGTTAGAAATATTAAAATATTTATAAAATAAATAAGGTTTTTTTTTTTGTTATTCTTCTTCTCCACTCTTATAAAAGGTTCTAATCATATTATAATTATATCTTCATTTTTACCCATTCACTTACCTTACCTTACTTTTGTATCATTCGAGTGTCATTATATTTAGTTAATTTTTGTATAAAATTTCAGTATAAAATGAATAAAAGGTTAAATATAACATTTATAATTATATTTTATGAAAATATACAAAAAGGAAAATGAAAAAGATTTAATATGACATGTTTGCTAATTAAACTGGGTCAATGTTGTACAACATGGTAAATTACATGTTATAATGTTTACATATTTAAGTAAATACATTGTAGATTTTAATACATATACTACAATTATACATATGTATAGTATTACGATGAAGTAATATAATATTATGTAATTACATATAAGAGTTTTACAAACACTTTATACAAAGCATTATTATATTCTATATACTAATTCTATACTTATATATTTTTTGCATATATGTATATTTAATGTACTTATGTAGACTGCTGGTATATGCCATTTATTTAATACTAAGACTTAGGTATAATCATTTAGGATTTTGTTAGAGATTAAGTTTATATGCTTTTTAACAGATTAACGTCAAAATGATGGTAATCATTTAAAATAAAAAAATAAATAAATAAGAAGTGATTAGAATATGGGAAAAAATAAATCACTTGTTTGTTATTTTGAAAATATTGTAGGAAGTTCTTATACAATCGCAAAATCATGACATAAATTTCCTTTTTTAAATAATTTGCAATTTATAATAATGTGCTAGAATTCAAATTTTTGGTACAACATTAATTAAACTACAATTGTTTTGCTCTCAGGCCCTACAAATTTACATTCAAAAACATTAATATTTTAAAAGAAAAGAACCAATCAGGTAAACAAGCAAAGGCAGTAGAGTATAATACCGTTAATGTTAGTAATTTAAGTCTGACAAATTGTAAATTTTTTAAGTTGAAGTAAAGTATTAATGACATGACAATAACTGAGAGAAAAAAATCTGAAAAGGGTCATCTATTTTATTATGTAAGAGATTTTTCAATATACTGTACAATTTATTAAATTTTTGTCAAACATAATACGTAAAAATTCTTTGTTACAAGAAAAAGAAATATAAAAAGCAGAGAAAACCTTTAGGAAAGATTAAAAAATTTTGACACTTTAAAATATTCTTTTAAATTTTTGTGGTACATTTACTTTTATACTATAACACTATACATAACACTATTAACAGAACTCCACGAAATTTTAGAAAATTCCATAAAATTATTTCCAGCGCTAACGATAAAATTTTGTGATAGGACCTCGTTTACTCAACTTTAAATTGTTATGTTTTTACCTTTGTCAACTCTCGGTGCTTATTCCTTTTATTTTATTAAATTTTTTATTTAAAACATTATATTTTTAATACAATTAAAGGATTTTAGTTAAATTACCATTAATACAGACAAAATAAAATTAAATATTTTTAATTTTAAACAAAATTTATATAAATTTTTTTTTCTTATTTCATGAATTTAATTTATTTATAAATATTTAAGCTACAATAACAAACTTGACGTATTATAAAAGATTTATTAAGATTATATTTATAGTTACAGTGATGATGTAATTCATGTACTACTTTCCTTTTATGTGTAAATTTATATACATAAAAATTTATATGTATAAAAGGAGAATAAAATTAATTTATTTTATCTTATATTGTACACAAAAATGATAAATATGTATATATTATCATATTATATTCGTCCATATTTAACGCATATGTGTGTGCGTATAAAACAAATGAAAATATTAAGAATTAAATTCACAAAGGAAAGAAAAATTTAAAATTTTAGAATTTTTGTGAATTTTTTTCTTCACAACTTTATAATACTCACTGCAAACTACATTCATACATATATGTATATATATGTATATGTATTTGTGTTTCTTATTTCAAAATTTAAGTAAAAATTTAAGAAGCTTAGTATAAACATTTTATGTCGCTAATCTGCCTGAAAATTCCGTTTAATTTTATTATTAACGATATCATCATAACTTAACTTGTATACTAAATGAGGGGCTCGAAGTAAAATGACCTAATCCCTACTCGTAAAATTTCTGCTTTTTTGTTAAAAACTGTATATAAAATTAGATCAAAAATTTAATTTTATCGACAAAAAAGTCAATTATTTCCTATATTCCGTTATTTTTTTGACCTAAACCCAAAATTTAATTCTTTCCAATACAAAAATGGCCTAACCTACATATTGTGGGGGTGAGGGCTCAAAGTGGCGTATGTTTTTAAGCCCCTGAAATATTATTTAAATTTAAATCAAATTATATGGTTTTAAAATAATGGAGGAAAGTTATTAAACTAATAATACATAATATAATTATAGTTACTCATAAAATGCATCAAATTAATTGCATATTAAATATCTCTAGATTTTAGGATATATAGAAAATAAACTATGTAAGTTTCGTTACACAAATTAAAATTTGTTCAAAATTGATTAATTAAATTCTACTTTATAAAATTATTCTATGATAATAAAATAAAAACATGCTGATAATTTTAAAATAGAATAAAAAACAATATTATAACGTGTAACAATAATAAGTAATAACCTTATATTAATTATAACCATACAACGTTGATTTTCACGACGCCTTGAGTTATGCAAAATTTTGCTTCAAGTTAACAATAATCACACATTATGTCTGTAAGAAATTTAATAGACTTAATAGAATAAAATAAACTACGAGTTTTCAGAGAACTAAATCAGATATTTTCTAATCGGTTTCATTGGAGAGAGGGAAAGCAATTGATTGGTAGTTGAAAATATTGTCTGAAGTTAATATTTTGTTTTTATTAAAAATTCTAGCAATTGCAAGTATACCAAACTTGGAAATTTTTTTTCCAAGTTTGGTATACTGACACAAAAAAAATATTTACAAAACGTTGATTTAAATATAGATCAAAATAAATATAGATCACCAAGTTGCTTTGCTTTCAAAGACCGGATAAGTAGTTTGATATCTAAAGAATTAAAATTAACTGGAATGTCAATAGACTTCTCGCACAATAAAATTTTGGTGTTGAATTGTTCGAACAGTAAAATTTGTAACTGTATACCTATGAGCGTTAAAAAACATAAAATTACACGTGCTTTTACAAAAACCTTGATCTAGCAAATACATACTTCTAAAGTGTACTAAAGCTTATGAAAATTTTTATATATAAACATGAAAACAGCGATAGTAATTGTTATCGCATTCGCATAAACGGTAGAAAATTTTTTTTTACATTCACTTTTTGTTGTGATTAAATTTGCATTGTTATTATTTTTTCTTTTTTGACATTTTCTTATCTCTGATAAAAATTTACATAACAACCGTTATTTACTTAATTTTCTTTCTCTTGTTGTTTTGTATTACGCATTCATGGTGGTAGAAAATTGGTACGCATTGACTAATGCGAACAATCGAGCATTATAAAGAAAACTTTTACTGTATTCATGGAAAACATTGGGGAAAAAAAATTCACCATACTTTTTATAATTCTCCATGGCTTTATATTTTTTTTTTTCCCTTTTGTATAAATTAGGTATTGACTTTGACATTGCAACAAAAATTTAATTTTAATTCGTCAAATTTATTTTTTTTGATCTGAGATGAGATTAACATTTAGAAGTACTCTTTTTCCAAATTTATTTTTAAATATTATAATATAATAATTTTGTAATAATTGACAGAATATGAAAAAACTATGACATTTACTTGTCATATTCAAGTACTTACATTAAAAATCTTGGTTTGTAAAAAATGTATGTGTGTGTTATATTCAATTGTAGTTGTTATATACATATGTGTCTGTAACACAAGAATGCAATAAAGTAACTTAGATTTTTTGCAAACATCTTCAAATTCCTTTATTATTAGTTTTTCTTTTTTTTCTCATAATATGAAGAAGAAAAAAAAATTCTTCTCAGCAATAAACATGAAAATTTAATTTTATTATACTACATATTTCTTATCTGGCTAAAGAAAATGAGTAAAACGTAGAAGACATTTTGTAATAAAAAATAATGTTTATTATAAAATGAGGAGTTATTTATTATATAAGTATACGAGTATATATATATATATATATATATGTACATATATAATATTCTTTTTGGGTTTACCTAGTTAATCATGAGATTTTGTTTGTAAAATTTCAAAAGTAATTCTTTCTGCTTGAAAATATCAATATATTCAAATTGCAATGCAAATTTTGTGTTACTCTTACACGATGTATACTTAATAATTCCACTCATTTTCATTAACACTTCATACAAATTCATTGAAAACTAAGGCATTATCCAACACTAATATAATTCAAATTCAAAATTAATCAGTTATTTTCATTTTATAAATCTACATAGACTCTTAAAAATAATCAAATTCTATCAGAAAACATAAAGAGCTGTTAAAATATAAATAGTTCAAATTTATTCCCTCTACGACAAATATTTTCATCCTATTCTTCCAGTTAACAATAAAATTTTGACAACTTTTTATTATTCCGAGATTATGTTAAATTTAAAATTCCTTAAATACACAGAAGATCGCGTCAGTATAAAATTTAATACACACATCTTGAAATAGCATTACAAGCTTCAAATTTTATAATCAAAAGAATTGGAATATTTCGTGATTCTCTTTACCTCTTATATATAAATACATAAATGATAATTAAAGATTTTCAAAAATTTTGCGTTTCTGTAAGAAAGTTTTTAGAAACATTAACATGATAAACTCCATAGCTAATCTACATATACATTCACAAATTCTTCAAATATTTTTATTATTGAATAAATTTTTTATATAATACAAAAAGCAAATTTGAAATTACTATTAGTCTCTGTGGTGCAATTATAATGGCTTTTTTTTAATGTCAGTGTAGAAAAGTTTCATATTTAATTTGTCTTTATAAAACATTATTAAATTTGTTCATAATATGGTATATGCATACACAACATACACACATATACATTGAAATGCTTAGTACAGTTTGACTTTGCTTGGATTAAAGCAGAATCTTGATTCTTCTGTAGAATTATTGTTATTTTTTGTTGTCAAGTTGAAATTTTTCTTGCTGTCAACCAATTGAGATTAATTTTTTTATTGTTTCATTTTTTGTATTTTTTTATTTTTAGAACATCAAGCGTTAATCGAAGTGATTGTTCACGTCAAATCGGCCCACTTTGATTTTTTTATTTCACCTAGAAGAAACTGGCGTAACTGGGTTAGTCTAACTGTAGCTGTTAGACCAACGCTTCCAAACTATTAATACATTCGTTGCGTGTGTGCTAAAACAATGAATGTTCCTTCTTTTTAAATTGTGAGTTAGGAATACCAAATTATTATAACTACAAGAATAGATCCAAATTCTAATTAATTTGAATGAATTGTGCGAACAAATTTCATATTTATAATTTTTTGCAGAAGATTGCATCTTTTTTCTTCTCAATTTAAAAATTAGAGATTTAAAAAAATCTATCACAAATATACAAAAAAAAAAATTGGATTTTAAAATAAACTTATTCAAAATAGCTTTCAATAAACGTGCTTTAATTGTAGAACGTAAGTGCGTGCCATGCATACGTCATGCATATTTTTAAAAATATATTCACTCTATATATACATTGTGAAGGTATTGTACACACCTTTACGTCGTTGCATTGCCTTAAAGCGAATTGTATATAATATCAAATCGATTATGGTGCTTCTATTAATTTATTCAATTATGAATTTTTCAACCTACCACATCGAAAATAATTTTCGTCTTTTGTTTTTTTTTTTCAGTTTATTAATATTTAATGCAAATTTATAATTGATTTAATATGAATTTTAATGGATTTTTTTTTATTGAATTTCGTTGCAGTAAATAAATAATTTTTTTTATTTTTAAATATTTTAAAATTATAATCAATAAACTTTATTTAACAATTTAAGTTTTGGGTGACCATACCAATAACACAATAATTCCAAAATAATTCATAATTTTTTTGTCACACCAAAATATTATGTGATGCTCAGAATTAATTGTGTCTTTTTTAAAAAAAAGTTAAACTTCATTAATACTAGCCTTGTGTCATTAAAATAAAATCTCATCGGTGGCAGGAAATTGAATTTTTCGATATCGATCAGGAATATTTGATTGAAAATATTCAATATTTTTATTTTTTCATAAATATAAATTTTGGGTTAAAATATAAATTGATGATTGAGTTTAAGTGTTAAAAAATATTTACATTTCTATCTTAATTTATTTTATAGAATAAATAAATATAAATTGAGTTTATATATAAAAATTGTATTGTTTTTCGGAAATTGCGATTCAATATTGATTGATTAATATTATTAAAATTGCCATTTCGTGCGAGATATGAAAAAATTTACTTTGAAAAGAAAAATATGGGAATATAATTTATAAAATCGAAAATCTGACTCGGTTGGCAATATTGTAATCGTCATATTTTTGTAAAAAATTTACAAATGATAGCAAAGAGTTAAAGTAAAAAATTTTTGTTGAAAAGTTTGTAAAATTGAATTTTTTATTATATATGAAAAATTATTTTTAATCATATTTCAAAGTGAAATTTTACTCTATACAATAAAATTTTCAAACTACCAAGAATGAAAGCGTATTCAACAATTTTATTGCTTCCAAAAAATTTTGGACTAAAAAGAATTTTCTTTTTCTCTTGAACCTTTTCAAATGTTCAAGTTAGTAACAATAAAATAATAAAAAACAATTCTGTTTACAAGCTTGAACAAACTTTAGGAATTCTTTAAATTAAAACTGAAAGACAAAAAAAAAACAAAATAATAAAAATACAAAAAAAAATAAAAGGACATCAAAATCCCCTTATATATTTTAGTCTTCTTAAATTTTCATCATAAAAAATCTATTTTTGGTATACCGATAAGATTTGTTCTTTTTTATCCTTTTAAAGAATTCAAATTTCATTTTATTTGAAAAAAAAAAAACGAAAAGTTTAAAAGAACACAAAATTTTGTTCTGTGTTAAAAAGTAGATAAAAAATGAACAGGATATCAGGTTGAATAATTTTTTGTATTCAATGAATTTTCAAATTGTACTTTTACTTTGAACTGTCTTTTAGAAAATGATTAAAAAAATACAAGAAAGCTGAACTAAATTTTTGTATTCATGCTCATTTTCATAACAAAATCAAAAAAATTAGGAATCTTCATAAACATACTTATGTATATATATGTATACCTTTGTAATAATAATTGTTCTTTGATATTAATGACCACAATTATTATAGTTCATTTAAATAATCAGGTCACGTTCAAATTCAAGTTTTTTTTAGCATAAGAAACGATATAATTCTAACTTATAATTATTATATTGTATATTATGATCATTTATTTCATACAAGTATGAATGCGAATATTAAAGTATGTGTGTCTATATGCAACCTTTTTTTTGACAAAATGGGTGAAAAATTTCAGGAAAAGATTTTCAGGATTGTAAAAAATTATTTTTAAAATAAATTTTAATAACGATACTTTCAGTAAAACCTGGTGAACAATTAGTTAAAACCCAGTCTCTTAGGGACAAAAGCTCTCATTACCGAAAAAACGCTAAAGTCTGTGCAAACATACCGAAAAAAAAAACAAAAAAACTGTCAATTTCAAAGAAGTACTAAAATTTTGGATTGATTTTCGGTTTTGTGTTCTAAATCCGTTTGAAACTACGCATCTATTAGGTTTACTATACCATTTATATTTACGTATATTATATATCTTATTCACGTGATGTTATATCGTATTTATGTTCAATGAATATCGATTGGGATTCAAATGAAAATCGTTTCTCCTCAATTCCAAAAATCGATTTAAATTTAAAATTACCACAGTAATGATCCTGAATTTAAATATTTTTGGAGTTTTTTAAAAAAAAAAAAACGAGTCCGTGCAAACGGTACGTATAAGTACGGTACCTTTTCAGAGGTACTTAACGTTCTTTAAAAAATTTCCAGCTTTTTAACCCAAAATTTTCTTATTTAAGCCTTTATTACTTTGAAAATTGTAAGTCTGACATCAACTATTTTCAACTAAGCATTTCAAAGAGTCATCCCACAAAAATTTTAAGATCAGATCCGAACCATTCTGTATTTTATTTTGTAAATACATGACATACAATGAACCTCATTTTATTTATTTAGTGTTACGAACTTAAGGGTTAAACTTTAAGTTAAAAATTTATACAATATATTTATATTTTTAGAACTATATATTCGTATATATACATGAATATATCAGATAACATAATAACAATTAACAATAAAAAATCACCCTACTTTTATTTGATTGTTCTGTAAAACTACACCATTTATACTACAAATGTTATACTATTACATTTCATATCCTTTTTCATATTTCTTTTGTATTTTTTTTGGGTGAAATAATTCCATGATACGTAAAAACTAAAAATTATAAAGTTTTTTATTTCACTAAAAAATTATTTTATATACTAAATTATTTATTATTATATTTATGAATAATTAAGATTTGAAAATTTGTAAATTAATCCCAAATGATTTCTCATGATAATTATGATAACTTGTGCATAATTATATGCATATAAGTGAAAATAGATATATTCATATATGTATATATGTACATACATAATATAATATTACGGTTTATTGTATGTTATACAAAGTTTTATATACATAATTATTATTTTTATAATAATAATTAAATAATGAAAAAAAACACATAGATAAAAATTTTCATTATACGTAAATACATTAAATGTATATATATTTATGAAATATTAACTAACACTGTTATATATTTTTTAAAGAGGGAATATAAAAGAATGAAAACAAGGGTTTTTTTTGTATGAAAGAATAGTATGATTTGCATTAAATATTTAAATTAAAAGTATAATTATATAAAACTTCCAAAACTCAGTATCTAGTTAAACAATATTTGCAGTTAAAGTTGATTAATTATATACGAGATAAATCTTACATAACCTATGCATATAATTAAAATACGAACTACATTGAATCTTCTGGGGCACAGGAAGCTTGTGTAAAGACGATTTTTATACCCGTATGAACGTATGTTCGAAGGATGTACTAAATTTGCCTTACCGTTTGTAACGCTAAGAAATAATGCTTTGAGATATAGACTCAAATGTATGTTTTTGATTAACGTCGAATTCTGAGTCGATTTAGCTGTATCTGTCCGTCCGTCCCAACGATAACTTAAAAACTAATTGAGCTTATTTCACCAAATTTTCACAACTGATTTATTAAAGTGCCAGAACCCTATTTAAATTGGACATGATCGGAGTACTGGTCCCGGTAGGTGCCATATAACCTCAAAATTTATTTGGCTATATCTCAGAAACTATAAAACCTGTGGTATTAAAATTTCACATAGGCGAATATACATAGTATAAGGCCGATGTGTTTGTTAAAATTCATTAAAATTTCTTGGCTCTTTCTGATATCTGTCATACAATTTCAATAGTAGTTTGGCAGATACAGTATTTTGAAAAAGTAAGTACTGAAATTTTGCATAAATTAATATGGTAATACGGCAACTTAAAGTCATAGTGTGTCCCATAGTCAGTTATGGCATATTTATTCGAGCAGAGGATAGAGAATTCTTACGGGTATCACAGAGTTGACACAGCCAACTCTATTTTTTCTCGTTTTTTATATTCTTGACGACATTTTGATGACAATTATTGTCTCTGTAACATAAAATTAGCCAACAAAAATTCTCTTTATAACAAGAAATTTTTTATTTGAAAATTTTACGAATGTACTAAATTTTTTTTACTTTATGCAAAGCATAAACTAAATAATCACTAATTTGGATAAAAACTTTATTTGTGTGTACAATCAAATGGGTTTGAAAATTAATAATTCGTAATTTATTTTTTTTGCCCTTCAATATGAACTTTCTATAACACGAACTAATTTTGTTGTAAAATGGTGTGATTAGTGTTATAGAGTTGTCCGACTATATATAATTATTATATATAGTTCGGAATATAATTTTAATTTTGATTTACAGGAAGGACCGAAGAAAGTTATCTTTTACATTGGGTACTTAAAAATTTATGAATATTCGATAATCTTTTCCAAAAATTGTAATGGAACCCGTCGTAGTTATAATTTTCACTAAATTTTGTAATGATTTATGAGATATTGTTTTTGACAAATAAATAGTTTATTTTATGAAAATTCAATACCATAAAATCTCATTTTCATTACCATTCCATTTGGAAATTTTCATATTTTTTGATTTTGTAAATTAAATGAATCCAATAAGGAAAAAGAACCCCATATGTGTATGTAGATTTTCATATTTTTCATTGTCTACCTATGACTCTTCTCAAAATAAACATACTAAAACAATAATTTAAATAAACATAAAGCAGTTTATATATATACATATTTTAGATAATTATATTTACAATACGAGTACATAGATATTAATGTTTACTGTTATTAATGTTCAGCTATATATATAGTTAAATTAATGAACAGTCTAAGTAATTTTAAATAGTGTGCTACGCATATAGAATTAATAATTGGACTACATGCTAAGTTCATTTTTTATTTTTCGCAACCTAAATTGATTTTAAGAAATATTTGATTATTAGAATATATTAGATTTTTATCTTTTCATAGCCCATAATAAATCTATATATTAGCAAATCATAATGAAAATTGTTTCGCGTTTTAAAACAACAATAATCATCAAATCTTTTAATAATTTGGTGAAAATATTGAAAATTTTCCTCAATACTTTTTATATATTTTGGCTTATTTGTTTTAGAAAAAAAAATTCTGTATTATAATTTAGAATATGTTTATAATAAAATAAAATTTCCATGTGCAAAACTGCGATGATTTCAGAAAATTTCAAATTTTTAAAATAAAACTTTGAAGAGAAAGAAACTTTATTTATTTTTATGCAAATTTTATTCATCATGCAACATGCTGTCAATATGTCGAATAAATATTTTTTTTTTAAACTTGTGTCTATATAATTTTTTTTCTTATGTATATTTTATTAAACTTCTTTCATATTGTTTTTTCGTACACATCTAATGTACATATACAAAATATATTTAATAATAAATTTATATATGTACACAATGTAATGATGAATTTGTGTAAAAATCCATGAATTTAAATATTATACATTTTTATAATCATACCAGTATTATTATAAATATAGCAAGTGTCATACTACTAGCACAGTTCAGAAAAATAAAACAAAATAAAAAATCTGATGTGGTCAGCACATAACCGACCGCATTGTGCATTGTCTAGTTAAATGAAAGTGTTACAGAATATTATAAAAATGTCTGTTAAATACTTCTTTCCAATTTTTAGGACATTGGTAAGCTTATAGTTAACATACCAAGAAAAATGTAAATTTGGTTCTTAGTACAATTTCGTTTTGTGCTACCCGAATTCCCTGAAATGCCCACCAGTTAGTTTTGGTAATAACCAGAACTCAAATATGAAATTTCAAGAAATTCCATCAATTCGTTCCGTAGATATGGTGAAAAATTTAAAATCGGCCCGCAAATCAGTTTTCGAGCCCTGATCTTTCCAAAAAATTTATATGTTCATTGTTTTGATACGAGGAATTTATATATTAAATTTCAATGAAATCGGTTGATTATTTCTCTTTATATACACAAAAATGTATATTTGGCCGTAGTAAACGTCCAGTTGCCGATGCCTGATTTCTTCCAAAACATAGAAATTTACGCGGACGGTCGAGCAAAGCTTATATATGAAATATCAAGAAAATCGGTTGAATACTTTCTTCAAAATGTTCAAAAATGTAAAACAGGCCCGCTAATAAGTTCAGTTCCCGAGGTCTGATATATCCCAAAAGTTGATCAATCCGTGCCATGGTGGAAATAAACTTACATATAAAATTTCATCAAAATCGGTTCGGCAGAACTTGAGATACACGCGTGAACACACAGACCGACAGACCGACAGACCGACAGGTTACTAAAAATAGTTTATTTACACTTCCCTACTATGGAGAAGTGCATTCCCACCGAAAACTCGATATGCAAAATTTGTTGCCATCACATAATCTACCTATTGTATACACAATACGGTCGGTAAAAAGTAAAATTAATTCCAATGTGTTGCGAGATGAATAAAATGCTCAAAGGAATCATATATTAAATGAATGAATACCAATAAGGTAGGTGTTTAAATATGAATTTTTAGTTGGCGGGTTTATACACATATATATACAATATAGGTAAATTTTAATGTACGTATAAATATGCAAATAGTTACATACATTATAATAATGCAATCATGTTATATAGACTTTTATATTGTTCAACATTTTATAATTGAAATTTGATTAAAATCTTATATATTACAAGTTTTATTGTAGTGGAATTGTGTGGAATTCAATTATCTACTTGACAGGAAATTATAGTTTAATATCATATAGTTGGTAAAGTAAGATTTTAAATAAAAACAAAAATAAATATGTATATTGTAATTGAAAATTATTGTTTTCAATGTGGCGGTCGAAATGGAAGCGCATAAACCTAAAGAATACTTAAATGCTTTTCAGTTATGCAGGCAAAAGAATAATTTCAGAAGAAAGAAGATTGATTGGAAATATTTAAATATTGATAATGTATTTATTTATAAGATTAAATATAATATAGTTAATTCATATTTGACATAGTGCTTGGGTATTTGGTAGAAAAATTATTTGGCAGTACTTGGTAACTTTGGTTTTTTATGTAACATTTTATATTATGCAACTATTAGTAATGTAATTATATATATTTATATAATTGAATATATTAGAAAAAATGTATTTATTCCATACATTTCTTAAGATAGAAATCTGAAATTTTAAACAAATTTTCGATAGACCTATTTTTCTAGAGTTTATACACAAATATTTTTAGCTTAATTTCGACTTAAATAATTATAGCGTTAACTCTAAAATCGTAAGCATTTTCAATATTCCATTTAGTCATTATTTATTTTACTAGGCGGGAAATTATCCTGCGCTGGTTACTTGCATATGTATGTATGTTTATAATAAAAAATAATGTTATAGAAAGTTTGCAGGCTTAGTTTTCTTTTAAACGGTAAGATGAAGGAATTTAAATGTTGAACAATTATTAGATTAAATTGTTTTAATTAATTAAATGATCTATATTTCGTTGAAATAAAAATTTTCCCCATCTTCATCCCCTTCAAAATATAGCAAAATTTCAACTATATGCATTTTATTTTTCCGAAACCCTTTGCTTTATCAAAATCATTTTATCAAAAAATATATCTGATTTTTTAACTTGGCCGTCGATTAGGAATTTTGTATTCTTTTGAAAGTATATACTCGTAACAGTTACGGCATATTATGTTAATACATATAGATGCGATATTCATTTGTAACAAAACCATTTCCAATTGTTGCAAGGAAAATGTTCTACTTTACAAATTATTGATTTCATCAAAATTGACTATTAAACACAATTTTAAACAAATTTTTCACGTATTTCTGATTTCATTAAAATTTAAATGAAATCTGCAGCAATATTACACTTTACCAATGTTTTATATAACAATAAGAAAAACCGCAATGATGAAACATTTACCTAAAATGTGAATAAGTACTCATATTATTCGCTAGGTAATATTATTTTCCATCGACTTTAGTATTACTTATTGTTATTATTATTATTATGTTTTATCCTACATACATACATAAGTGTTTGTAAGGGTTAGAAAGTCCTTTTGTAATAAAATATTCTAATTTTGTTTTTATACATTTTTTAATATTAAATTTTTTGTTTAGTTTTTAAACGCATGAAATATATAATTTGTATAAGCATGTAGTAATAATATATTTTTTTAACTATACAATAATGTCAGAAAAATATTCCAAAAAAAATATCGAAAATCCATAATCAACTATTATTGTTATATTTTGGTTTTCATGTACACAAAATTTTTATCATGATTTTTAATATTACCACAATACAAATAATGTCTAATGAATATTATGCAGAGTGTGTGTTTAATAGAAAAACCAAAGAAACTCTAAGTTCCATTATATATGTATGTGTATAACATTAAAAATAAATTATAAATTTATTCGGTGTGAATATGTTGAAAATTAAATGAAAATGAGTTGAGAATATTATAATCTTTAACATTAATGGAAGCACTTCAAAAAAATATTTTGCATATTTTAGTGAAAATAATTTATTTTTGAATTAAATTTTTTTTTTTGTCAAATTAATTTAAATTTTGTTCATATTATGCAAATGATATTGGTTGTCATTATTGAAGCACCGGCTTGAATTTTCTATTATGGGTACATACGAGTATTTATATATAAATATTTGTTATTAAATAAAATTGATTTTTAAATAATTGTGGGCATAATTTAAAAATTTTTGAACTAAAGTTTTCTAATTATTTGGGAAAATCTTGATTTGCTAACATTTTCATCAATATTCAGTTTCAGTTAGGATGAGGAAAGTAATCCGCTACTATAACGAGATTCGAGTTTTGTTTCAATTCGGAAAGTTTGAGATTATGTTGAGATTTGAGACCCCGTGCTCCTTAGGGGATTATTACTATATGAATTTGAAAAAAAAAATACAATATATTCAAGATTTTAAAAATTGTAAAGTGAAAAAGAAATTAATAATTAATATTAATAGCTTTGTACACTTGAAACAGAAGTTATAAGCAAAAAACAAATCTTCTTAAAATTCCTGTAGTTCAGAAACTGTTTCAATTTGACACTATATGTTTCTAACAAAAATTTTTTTTCTCATCTTTCTCTTAACTTGTTGCTGAGTTACCCTGCATAAATAGTATGCACATATAAAAATTAAAAACGAATAAAACACATACAATATTAAAACGCACCATCATAACAATTAAAGAACGGCTATGCAAATCTGCAACGATATCTTGCAGTAAAAGTGATACCTGCAACATAACATAATGTAGATAGCTAACACAGGCTTGTTTTCCTCCTAGTAAAATAAATAACGCCTAAATATTATTCGAACATTATTCGAAGTATATAAGCTTCATAAGACTATGTCATAGCTCTTTATTTTATTTCTAGAATTTTTCAATAAGAGTGCGATACTTTATATTCAGAGTGTTTCAATTGAAAAATCAAATTTGTACTAGCAGTCAATGATAATTTCTCTTTTTTATGTACCTTATGTAAGATGAGGTTAAATCAAAAATTTTCTACAATTCATATAAAAGTTTTTATTTTGAATAATGGCCATTAAATCACAGATTAATAATTATAGTAATTTTATTTAAATAAATTTTAATGTAAAATCATTAATTGTTCTGATATATTTATTGGTTTTGTATGATTGACATGAATTTTTTCTAAGCCTCAAAAGTTTTATTCAAATTTGAAGTGTGTAATAATTTTTTATTTGCACGAATTGTAATTTTCGTTTAATTCAATTGTTGATTTGAAAAACAAAACTGCTTCTACATATACAACATATATTTTGTTTTATGAAAATTAAATTTTCCATTGCTTTGAAACACATTAATTTTTTATTTGATTTAAAAAAATATGCTCATAAATGGTTATAGACTTTCAGTTATTTACAGCAATTTATTACAACTAAAATTACAATTAAAATTTGTAATTTTCAAAATTATATTTGAATATTTTCTGCTCATTTAAGCATAATATTCTAAATAAATACATATGTATAATAATTAAATTTAATATTTTCATAATTTTCATTTCAATTTCAACAGAAGTCCTAATTCTATAAATTATATTCCAAAGAATTTAAATAAGTACCATATAATGATGATACTTAAATTATTTTGTTAGTAAAAATTTATTCTAGTCAAATGCGTTTTATTACTACTTACATATAAATTTCAAAATTCTTATAAAAAATATTGCGATTTAAAAACACGCTTTGTATATTGAAAAATAAATAAAAAACATATTGATCGCGGAAAATGAAATTGTTTGTAATTGAGTTAAAATTTTCAATTTCATATTTTATAAAATACAACAGACAACACTCTTCACATAAAGAAAAATCATTTTTATTCAAAATTTAATGAAATCGCAATTTCTTTCATTACGTATATATGTATAAATTTCTTGTTATTACATACCATTACATACATACATTTTTCATTTTAAGAATTTTCCATTTAATAGAAATCTTTTCTATATACTTAAATATTCATTTTACATTGATGTTGTTTTTCATTTCACCGCTCCATTTTCACACCGTTTCTTTCTTTTTTAATAACGTTTTGTAAATATTCTTCTTATTATTAAATCCGTGTAAAATATATAAACAAAAAATCTAATATTTATCATGAATATTAAATAAAAATTTTATGCAAAAAATTATGGTTATTTTCATTTTCTTATTGTTGTTGTCAAATAATAAATGGTTCTTTAATATAGTTAAAGGTAATTATGAGGAATTTTGATGTTAATTTGAAAGTTTTGAAAGAATGTAAAGTAGATTTGTAATAGATTTCTTCTCTTGCCGTTTTGGAACTCAATTTTACGAGATTGAGAATTTTATTTGTTCACCAGAAACAAATATTATTCAATACCTGCATCTAGTGGACAAATGTTTAATCCCCCATCTTTAAAATTAATACGATATTTAAATTTTAGAATATTACAGATAAAATCCAAATATTCCAAATTACAAACAAAAAATTGATTATTGTTGTAAATTTAATTTTGCCTGCATTTTCAGATTATTTAGCTTAAATATACAATAAACTTCATTTTGTCAAAAACACTTTACTGTATACTTTAGCCGAACTCGCTTAATATCAATCCTATTTAAAAACCCTTTATAACAAAATTATCAATGTGAAAATTTTTAATTCCATTCAATATCGCTAGTTTAAAGTCACACAATGAAAATGCAAATGTGATTTGCAGACAATTTAAAAAACAAAAGAATCTACATAATTATATTATGCGGTTTTGCATACGGTAAAAAAGTATTTTAATTTATCCTAAGCTCGCCTCGTCTCTACTGATGTGAGTTTCTGAGAACTGCTTCTTTTCACAATTTCTATAAAATTACAAATTTTTATTCTTGGACATTTGATTACTAACCGAATTCGGCTGTAATATGTTTGCCTAAAAATATGCAATTTATAACATTTCAAAATATTTCAACTTTCATATTACATTATGTATCTACTTTCTTCTTGTAATTTGATTCAATTTACCTTAATATTGTGATTGCCCTTTAATAAAATGTCATCAAAAATATTTTCATAAATAAAATAGAAAACACAAAAATCTGTTTACAACCAAAGAGATTACATTTTTCTCTGACATTATTTTTAGGTTTTTCGTGAAATTTTTATCGTAAGAAAAAATATGCTATTGGGCATTATGTACTTTATGAAAACAAAATTAACAGTCAATTTGTAAATATTTGTGAAAATAATGACAATTAAACTTTAAAGAATATTTTTTTGTTTTCTTTATATTTTATGTTTTCAATTTGAATTGAATTTAAAGATAGAAAACAACATATTTTATCTTTTGATAACATAATATAATTGGTGAGTACTTATGTTGCTGAGTGCTTTCCAAAAAAGAAATTCATATTGATATTTTTCTTTTTTTTTGTCGGTGATTTAATTTTATTTTCACAAATAAAATTTATAAGGTTAATATGCGTTATTTCAATGTCAATAATAATTATTAATAAAGTATACTTACTCTTATAGGAATAAAATATACAAGGTGAATTTTTAGATGAAAAGGCAAAGCTTTTCAAAGATGTCGAACAATATAATCGAATTGCAGGTAATCGATTTTGTCAGCACCAGCAATTAAAATAAATTCAATAATTTTTTTTTTTTTGAAAGAGAAAATTGATAATTGGACAAATTAATCTTTCTCACAAAATTATAGCTGTAGAAATTTCAAAATTCTTTGACAATTTTATTTTTGCTGAACTAGTAATTAATAAAATTATTGCTATTAACCTGAATTAAATATAGTTTAAAATTAATTAACTTGATTCTAAATTAAATAAACGTTTTAAAATACGCGCAGCTAAAGAGCACAATTAAAAGGAAGGTACTTCAAAATGGAAAAGCCTTCATAATTTTTCAGAAATTCTAAAGCTTAAGAATAAAACGTATTGTAGATTGAAATTGTGCATGGATAATTGTGAATTCATAGCATTTTTAAGATTAGAAGTTAGAGCCAGACAATTTTTCCTAGATTAGTTAAGAATTCATACATTTTATATAATATATAACATATTTTTTTTTAACAAGGGTTTATGTATACAAAAATGACTGTACGAGTAAATGTCAATTACATTATTTACAGTTATAAAATTTGACAGTCTCTTTATATCAGTTTGACATTTTATTTTTTGTTTTGGTTCCTTTTTTACAACTTCGATATAGCGAACAATTATTCTTATATAATTGCACTTATATTATTGCTTTGAAGAGAAGAGAACCCCACTTATATAATTGTTTTGAAGAGATTTAATATACTTACACGTTATTCTTATTTCCAGGTAATGTAATTAATGATAAACTAAAATCAAATTTAATTAATTCAATATGAAAAGGAAAATAATATTAGAATCACAAAAAAAAAAACTTTTTAATTTGTTTTCCTTTTGGAAAATTTAAGTCTTATAGATTTTCCGTTCCTTAATTTAATAAATAATCGATTTGATACTTTTGATGTCCTGTCAAAAAGTTTCTTTTTCTTTCTGTACTTTTATCATTTATTAATAATTTATATGATATGATAAAAACTCAAATATGTTGATGGGTTGACATAGAGCAGAAACCATAAACTTTTTTGCTTAGATTTTCTTAATTTATAAACTTTATATATGCCCATACATCTAAAGTTTTACAATTTTTTAGGATTCTTCTCTTAATCCTAATAATAATTTGTAATCTATTAAATAAGTAATATTATATAAAACTGAATAAATCGGGTCATTCGCTAAAAAGCATTTTCATTTTGGAGATTTTGGAGCAATAATATTGAATAATATAAGAATTGAAATAAAATTTTTAAAAAATTTAATATCTTTAATTTCAATTTCAGTGTCTATATATTTGAGAGAATAAAAGAATATCTCTGAAAGAGAATATGATATTAAAAGAAAAAATCTCTCAGAATTATAACGGAACTGTCAAGGTTCCATTCTCTACTTTTAACTAATCAATTTGCAATTTTAAAAGAGAATATTTTATATTATTTGCAATAAATAAAATTTCTTTGCTATAAAACTTCATATTTTTGGTCCTATTCATTTTATTTTATTTTGTTGTTCTAGAAAAATATTTTCATTTTCATTTAAATTTTATTAATATTATTTACGGTTAAAAGAGAAAACCTAAACAAGACCTAAAAAAATATGGTCCTTAATATACAAATGTTTTGTTATTGTAAATGACCCTATGCATAATATGTTGTACTCATATACTTATATGTATATGTATTCATGTTCAATAATAAAAATAAAATCCGATTACAATATAAAGAGAGCAAAAAGAAAAAGAACCTCAATTTTTATAATGGTAAATCATCAATAAGTAATAAGTATTGTATATATACGAGTATATATATACACAAGGGTCTGGAAAAGTTAAAATTTATTTTTTAGAAAAACGCTTGTAGCTTTAGAATTTGTTTTATTTTTATGACATTTACAATTATTTATTTCGATTTCCCTTATGAGAAAAAAAAAGACGGAGGAGGAGTAGGAAGAAACGCAGGGGTATAGTCCCCACCATATGCGGAAGAAAATGGGAGAGAAATGAAGACACAGAGAACATATTAAATATTTACTTTACTTAAGATCCTTTTTCTAACTTTAATTACTTTTATTTTTGTATACAAACATACAAGGCATTGAAGGTTTTAAAGGAAAACAAGTTATCAAAAAACAAATAGAAGGTTTTTCTAAAGAAATCAATGATATTTCATATTTTTTATTTATTATTTTTCAAGAATTAAATAAGTATCCATTTTATATTTATTTTTCTCTCTCTCCACAAAACAATAAAATTTATTATTAAATTCCATATTTTCTATTTTTAATTTACAAATACTGAAATCCCTAGTAATCATTTACCTATTATAAATAATATATAAGTATGTTAAGTACTCTAAAATAACAACATTGACTGAAACGAACGAATGTTGAATGGTTTTTTTTAATATAAATATACTTGTTTAATTAGCATTGAATTTTAGTTGATTAAGCTATGTTTAGCTATTAACGAGATGATGGACTAACCAGTTATAATGGTAAATTCTTTATAGTATAGTTGCAGCATAAACCCTATAAAATTTGGGATTAATCGAAGCACAGGTTCGAGTGCCTGCAATGTATAAATTCAACAATATTTAAATTTTGCACAAGTTATTGTCATAGAACTACAAAAATAATTTGATCATATCTCAGCAACAATAAAGGCTACAGTGGTTGTATAAGTACTTATATTAGCTACAATACAGCTCCAAAAATAATTTGATCATAATTTTCGATACTATAAAGTTTACAGTATTTGAATTTTACATAAATACTTTTGTAGTAAATTCTTCTGTCAAACCATATGTTGGATATGTTGCAAGGAAGCTTAGTACAAAGTATCCATATTTTGTTAAATTAAATTAAAATTTTTTATGATTTCCGTGTTTTATTGATTTTTTTAAATTCTGGATTTTCATTTGTTTCCATATTTTTTTTTCAATGATGAAAATCCTTTATTTTTTTAACACGGATCTACTAAAAGTTGTTATACTTTGCTTTAATTTTTATGGCATGTTTAAATTTTTAATTGTCTTATAAAAAATTGGACACGAAAATTACAATATTTTTTCTATGTCTTTGGGTACCTAAAAATATATAAAAATATGAATAATCTAAATACATTTTTTAATTACGCATACACATAGAAACAAATAAAGAAAAAGTATGTATGTACTCGGATCTATATATAAAGAAGATAAAAATAAAATAATTTTATGGTAATTTTTATAAAAGTTAAGAATTAAAAAATAAAAAGTATCCTTAAAATTTTATTGTCCATTTATAGATTTTTTAAAAATGATAAAAACCATTTTATTATTCTGAGTTGCCTACTGTTTAATATTTAAGAAAGTTAAAAATTGGAAAATAATTGGATGAAATAAGCACATTTCAATAAACCTTTTTTAATATTTCAAATAATTTTCTAATGAAATCACGCATAGCGTTCTATTAGTATTAAGGCGATTTTTTAAATAAAAAATGTTTAAGGCACGTGCAACATTTAAATGTTTAAAAATGTGTAAATAATCGAAAGTGTACTTGTGCGCTTCTTAAATATTTCATAAAATTTAAAAATTTAAAATAATAAAGAAAATTAAAGTTCATCTATAACGCCCAATTCCTCTATATTTTCTTCAATATCTAAGAATTTATTGCATTTTATTTTGTAAACTATACTGTATAAATTGAAGTATTTCTCTAATCTAATTTCTATTATAGTTTCTATAAATTCTATAATTTCGATTATTCAACCA
Organism: Condylostylus longicornis; assembly: GCF_029603195.1. Taxonomy (NCBI): domain Eukaryota; kingdom Metazoa; phylum Arthropoda; class Insecta; order Diptera; family Dolichopodidae; genus Condylostylus; species Condylostylus longicornis. The sequence continues at coordinate 11,353,334 of NW_026577973.1, read as the reverse complement.
CTATTATACACAACGAACATTGTGTAGATGTATATATATAAAAATAAATATAATTATGTTCCACAGCAATGCCATTTAGAAAAATATAACAGCCATCTTTTTTTGAAAACAAAATCGAATCTAAAAGCACAATATTTGTAGCACATAACTGCTATGCAGTGCTTTTTCCCTAAATAAAGATTTTATACTTCCAATTTATGTTTTAATTAAAAATTAATTCAAATGCAAACGCAAATTATTATGAATTTAGATAAGATATAAAATGCAAATTCACAATAATCACATATTTATATATTTGTGCGTACAAATGTAACTTTCTATATACAAGTATGCGTGTATAAATATTCCTTAATATTATTATGAGTATTTGGAAAATTTATTCAAAAATTTTCAATGTGTTCTGCACCAATATGGAATTAAAACTTAAAACTCAAAAATAATGTGAAATCCAGTGAAGTAAGAAATTTTTAGAATATAGAGTATAAAAAATTATTGAATTAAAAATTTTAATAATATTAAATTTACATATTGTTTGACATTTCTTATAAGATAAGATTCTAGTTAATAATTATTTTGTAAACTTGTAGAGTAAAATTACTATTTTGTGTGTATTTCAACAACACTTAATCGTACGTATATTGTTTTTGCAGATGTAATTCGAAAAATTTTATATTTTCAAAATCCACCCACATCGAATCGATTGGTATCCACACGTACAAATTATTTAAAATTACCGGTTTTAAGTTTTTATGGGAAATCACAAAAAAAAAATCTGATGAGGTCAACATATAATCAGCCGCAAGGCTTTAGTGAAAATAGAGTTTAGTAAAAATATTGCAGAAATGAAAGTGAATTTTTAACATTTTTGAAAATTTTTAAGGACGATAGTACATTTCTATAGTAAATGTACTTAGAAAAATGAAAATTTGGATCTCAGTATAGATTTACTTAGTAGCATCCGAATTTCCTGAACAGCAAACAGAACTTTAATATTATATTTTAAGAAATTCCGTCGATTATGTTCTTTAGAAATAAATAAATATTAAACAGTGGCTCGCAGTATTCCAAAAGTTCTTTAAATCGTCCAATCCTCGAAGTAAACTCAGATAAAAATTTTTGTTAGAATCTGCCAAACTTGAGATACAGATCAGCACAGACAAGCTGATAGACAGACATACATCTATCTCTCCAAGAATATTATATTTACATTTCTTTACCATAGAGAAGTGTGTTCCCGCCGAAAACTAGATATGAGAAGTTTTGTGCTATTACACAAAGGAGAATTTTGTATGTAATGCGATCGGCAAAAATTAGCAACTTATAGCAAGAAATTTGATTATTTTAAAAATAAATTTGAATTGAAATTTTTATTTATAACACAGATTGGCACGATATTTTTTAAAGATACAGTTTAAGGTAAAATAGTTTTTTTCTTAATAGGTTATTAATTCCGATCTTCTAAAATAAGAAAGAAAATGGGACATTCTCGAAAATCAGAAAATTTTCGTAAAATCACATGTTTTTTTGTTGCTGGTGGGTTACCGTTATGAAACGTGATCTTACGCATAGAATCGTGAATTGTGATATTATTTAAATGCCAAGCATGACAATTTCATATAGTAAACATGCAAAAGTCAGTTTCTCCAAAAAAAATTATAAACTTTAGTGCGTAGACAATGCTTTGCTTATTGTACGTTTTTCGCCATCGTTGTACTAAAAAAAAAACAACAACAAAACTAAAATGTAAAATTAATCATAGTAAATTTTATGGGCTAAGCACAAAAAAAAAGGACAACATAAATAAATGTTCAAGTAATGACTTTGTTTTTTTTTTTATTGATTAAAAAAGTTTTATTGTATTATGAAAATAAGAAAATAATAGAAATTTCATAAAAATATAATCAAATAAATAGGGGAAACAGTTTCCTTTTATTATTATTGAATTATAAAATTCTTTAACGAAAAGAAAATTTCATTCTATAGAATTAAAGTAATCGAATTAAATTAATATTTAATAAAATTTTCTTGAATTTTATAGAATTTCTATAATTTTCTATAGAATTTCTATAATTGATGTGAATATATATGTATGTGCGTATATGGGGTTCGAGTCATATTTCTGTATTAAAGAAATTTAAATTTGTGTTTGTATTAAAGTGCTTGAACCAATTCAATTTTTAGAATTCTTTTACTTCTAATATAGAAGTTTTAGGGGTTTCCAAAGCTGCATAAAATGAAATTTTGAAAAATCAAAAGATTTTAAAACTGATAATTTCATGATCAATATTTTTATAATAGCATAATTGCTACAATACTACTACAATTGCGAATTCAGGAGCCCTACTATGTAATTCGATTTTCGTTAAACGAATTTCGTAGTCGGAAAAATGGTAAGGTAGTTCAAATCAGTTTGTATGGTACTATCCTTCAATTTCTGTAAATACGAAAATCGTTTCACGAAAATCATATTACATATAGTAAGGTCCCAAGAACAGATTAAATGTATTGTAATTGAAGTAAATGAACTAACATACACATAAATTGAAATCAAATTGAATTACTCCTGATTAAAATTACAAGTTTTCTTTAGAAATTGATTTTGTATATTCACAATACATATGTATGGATTTGTACATGTACATGTTTACGTGACTCATTTTTATGTACAATGTATTTGTATAAAATCAAACAAGTGAAAATTAGTTTTATTTTTAGTTCCTGAATCTTAATTACAAACAAAAGTTTTGTTAAATTTTTTTTGATAAATTTTTTCCTCAATTTTGGAATTTGAAATGTAAGTCATTTTGATTTCTAAAAAAAAAAATAATATTATGTTGTTCAAAATAAATACACACTTACATATGTATATGTACGCATATATGTATGGGAAAAAAAATTAGTAATCAAAATTCGGCAAAAAAAAGAAGAAAATTTATTACCTAAGGGTCTTACAATGGTTAGTAATAATATATACGTGCCTTACCAAAACAATATTGATTTTTTTTTTTTTTTTCATTTCAACCATTAATGACATACGAACTAACATAATATGATAAATTGAAAAATTTCAATAAAAATTTGTATAGGTACAACATTTCTTTCCTGTTTCGCTTTTCTTACTATATTCTAAAGGAAAAAGTAATTAATCAAACCCATGTCTTGTAAAATAGCATATTTCCTTTTAATAATTAAAGTATTTTATAGTCCTTAATAATGATAATGATCTAAATATTGAAATAAATTTCAAAATTACAAATAATTTTGCATAAATTTAGGGGCATTATTAGAATGATAAAGTGTTGTACCGAAATTAAGGCGATATTTTAAGGTTTTGACAACTCAATCACGCCCGCTTGGAGATTTTCTTATAAAATTTACATATATACCAATATAAATTTTAACAACCGTATGATTCGTGTCGCGTTTATTCAAGTACAGCACTAATATTTTCAACTAATTTATTCTTATATAAAATTAAAATTTTATTAGTAATTAATTTTGTTAAGGGATAAAAGTTATACTTTTAGTTAAGTAGAAATTTGAATATGATATACAGAAAAATCTCCTTATATTAACTTTAAGTAGTACTGATTCAGGTGGGAGAAAAATTACTCCGAAAATTAGTGAAAATCGATATAAGGTAACTGTGAATTTAATCAACCATTTCAATAACTTGACCCTTGTCTATAGTTTCTTTTTATATATAGTTAAATAAATGCTCTTAATCTGCTGACTATAGTTTGTTACAAGCCCTCATTTCGCGATTTTGAAAAGCTAAAACTAATTGCAATCTTTGAAAAGGGACAGACAATTTACAACTAATTGGCACACATTTTTTTTATAAAATTTTACGGAAATATGCCAAAAAATGAAAAAATTAAATTTCAATTCTACATTGACTACCTTTATTGTATATTAAGGAACTAGTAATATGTATATGCTACATATATGTGTATACATATACATGATCAACAATTACGTTTAAGAATTCCAAGAATATTAAACCTAAAGGAACATTTCAAATTCAAATTTATGCCGCAGGGAAAACTTCTTTTGTCAAAATTAGCTCACTTAAATATATGTTATATATTTGTCTGTATATGCATTTGTGGGTCACATATATATATACTTACATGTGCCGTATTAAACATACACATACACACATATTATATAGTTTATGTTTGCTTGTATGTAATACAGAAAATTAAAATTTAAGGTATGGTTTACTTATCCTTTTATTTTTTTTTCACCTTTTTTTGTTTTTGTTTTATTGTATTATATATACATATATGCAACATATATTTACCATATGGTATGAATAAATAATTTAGAAAGTATGTTCGTTGTTTAAAAAAATACAAATTGCTATATTGAAAAACTTTTCATATAAAAAATTGAAGGTTGAAAATTTATTCTAAAATATTTAAATTAATTTTTTTTTTTTTTTAACAGGACGAAATATTTTTTGACGATATAATGACGAAATGCTTTTAAAAATTTGCCACCTTTTAACATTTTTTAATTACAAATTTTTTTTCTAATCTAAATGAAGTTTTTATTATTTTTTGTTTAAAATCGGGAACGCAGAACATAGGTAAAATCTAATTCAGAAATTTATTTTATAAGCTTCGTTTAAGCTTTTCATGTCTCAACTGAATTCAAATTCAAAACTTAACTTACTTCAAATGTTTAACTTAATGGGAACTAACAGTCCTAAATAAATGATTTTCTGATAAATGTGATCGTTTGGGGTGCTGTTGAAAAAGTGTCGGAGAACTCTAGAACTTACGTTCTACAGATTTTGTTCTACAAGTTTTTAAAAAAATGGTCGTACGAATTCTTAAGTCCTGAAAAATATCCAAAAGTAATCAAATACATACATATAAAAAATGGCATATTACAAATTAGGTTTTCGAAATCACTAAAAGTTTTGTTACCTGACTTCTTTGAAAAATAAGCTCTTAAAAACCTAAAGGCGTCGGGGAAACCTTAGAAAAAAACTATATTGTAGAAAACGTCGTATAATATTTATTCAAAAGAGTGTTATTCAGGGGGATTTTTACTTTAAGCGTATTTCGCTTTAAGTCTTAATGCGAAATCATACATCACTTTTAACTTGTAATTCAAAAATCTTGTTATTCATTAAAAACTTTCAAATTATAAAGAGTTTCTATCACATTTTCTTGCAAAATTAGACTTGTCGGTGTAAAAAGTAACAAAAGGATACAACAATTTTTCACTAAAATTCAAATCATAGGGGATTTAATGTGCCGGGAATTTTTCAAAATATTTAATTTGAATGTTAAAACTAAAGTAATTTATTGAAAAAAGAGGCAAAATTAACCATTTTTCATTATTTTAACAAAATTTCCGTCTTTCAAATTAATTTATTCAGCTCTTTAAATAATTTATTCAAAACATTTATTTAAATTCATAAAATTTGGTATTAAATTGAAAAATATTCATTGTAAGGTGAAAAATGTTATGCTAAAAATGTCAAGAAAAACTATATATACATTCCACAGCCCTATTATATTGGAATATCATATTTCACGTTGTGATAATTAATTTGTTAAGTTCAATTGTTGTTCTTTTCTTAATTGAGTGGTACTTGTTGTTGACCTTTAAGATTCAATTATCAATTTTATATTAATCGAATCCTTAATTTATGAAAATAATTTTGAATACATACATAGTTTGTGATTCATTTGTTATAAATAATTTTAAATAACATTGATATTAATTTTAAATACATTTATTTATGCACTGGTTATTCTTCCACAAAGTAGTCATTTTGGCTGCTTGCGGGCAATAATTATAAAAATATGCTATAATTATATATATATGCACGTGTGAAATTTAAAGCAATTTTTCATTAATAAATCATATATAACAATATAAATATATGAAATACAGGGTGATTCTGAAAAGTATACAATAACATGTACCATTGGTTAGATAATCGAAAATGGGTAAAACTTTTATTCCGGACTCGGTGCAAAATCTCAAGGGTTTTCGAGTTCTAGGGATTTTAACGAATTCTCACAAAAGATTTTAACGAATTTTATCCAAGTTTTTTTGGTTATAACTTCCATTCTGAAAAAGATAGGAGCTTCTAAAAATATTTTGTAAAAGGCCTAGTAAAGAACTTAAAATAGACATGCTGCTTGATTCTGTATTTTATGTACCTTCGGAGTACCAAGCATTCGAACTGTAGGGAAAATCAAATTTTTTCCTTGATTTTGTCAGTGTTCTAGCTAGATTATATCGTAAGAAATTTTTTGAAACCTTGAAATTTTTCTTAGAATTTTGCCCAGCGGCTTAAACTTTAATTTAAGTCCTCAAGAAGATTTTAATATTTCACTATTTTTGGTTTTTACTTATTTTGAGCGCTGTCAATTATCGTTAATTTTAGAGGAGGAGAGTGTTGTTTTGGATCTGAATATGTAAAAAATCTGAATTTTAAAAATAATACAACTTTTAATTTGAAAAACAAAAGTTGATTTTGAAAAATTTCAAATTTTTGAAAAGAAAAACTAGAATTTTGTATAAGGAAAAACAAAAAAAAATCTAGTAATCAAAAATTTTTTTCGAAACTTTTCTTGGTAAAGAAAATTGATAGGTTTTTTATTTTTGCCAATTTTTATAAGAAATGGTACCTATATGGTTTGAATTTTTTAAATGCATTTTTCTCGGATTAGGTGCAATTAAAAAATTTTAAAAAATAATTTTTGAAATCTAGACACCATTTGGCATCTGAAGTTATTAAAATTATTCATTTGGAGCGAATTTTTAAAGACATGCCATATAAATTTTGACATTTATTCTAATAGAAAAAAAATTTTTTTAATAGGAAAATTTAATGGAAAATGGAGTATGTAAATGATATGGTAAATGGTATTAACATTATTAAGCTAATAAATAATTAAAAAATAATTTAAGGGAATTAATAAATTTTCAACAAATTTTTCAAAAACTAAAATTTGTATACGGTTGATGCAACTAAAGAGGTGTTCAAGTAAAGCAATTAATTTGAAATATGCGATTGAATAGGAATAGATTTGAAAGAAGAAAACAAATTTTGTTCCGAATTAGGTGAATTTCATAGGAGAATTTGTTGTTTGTTTTGAGAAATTTGTAAATTTTTTGATAAAGGAATATTATTTTGAATTTAATTTTAGTTTTATCAACATCTGGTTTGATTTTGATTGAATTTTTGGCTCACAATATTTGAGGTTTTTGTGCTATATCTTCTGTACCATAAAAAATTTTTTAATGCTTGACGACACAAATCAAAGCTTAAACGGCTGGGCAAAATTCTTTAACAAAATTGTCAATGTTTTAAAACATTTCTTACTAACTAGTTAAAAAAAAATGAAAAAATATAACAAGGGAAAAATTTGATTTTGCCTAAAGTTTGAATACTTTGTATTCCCAAGATACACAGAATACAGAATCAAGCAACATGATTATTTTAAGCCCTCTACTAGACTTTTCGGAAACTGTTTGTTTGAAGTCCCCATCTTTTTCAGAATGGAAGATGTAATCAAAAATATTTGAATTCGTTAAAATCCCTGGAATTCGAAAACCCTTGAAATTTGGCACCCAGTTCGGAACAAATGTTTTACCCATTTTCGACCCTCTAACCAATGGTATATGTTGTTGTATACCTTTCTGAATCACCCTGTATATTTATTATTGTTATATAATGTACAAAAAAATATTATCCTTTTCAAAAATAATTTTTTAAATGTTTATTTTTCATTATTAAATTTACCAAAGTACTTATTTAAATTTTCATTTCCTTTAAACTTATAAAATCCAAAATAAAAAATATTTCATCCTTTGTCCGTTTTCAATTTATAAAGTCAATTATAATATTTAAAATATATTTACAATGTTAAATTACTCATACTATCTGCAGTTTAAAAACATGAAAAAATTTTCCTATATTTAATTCACCTATAAATTTTACAAAGTTATAAAAGTAACTCGAAGGGCTTCAATTTGTAACTCGAAGGATATAAGTAGAAATATAACTATGTACATTTGAGGGCTTAATGTACAAATTAAAATTTTATATATTATATTTTATTTCAAAAAAGTTTTTAAATAAAACAAACATAAATATAATTTTAATAAAAACTTGCTGTGTATATTTTTTTGAAATGCAAAAACAATATTTATTTTTTAATTGCTTAACACTGAGAAAGGAGCGGAATTTTAATTTTTAATGAGTTTTTGAAATATTGCCAATTTCAGTATATTTATTAAAATGATAAGGTTATGGAGAAAAAGGATTGCAAATATAAAAAAATTTTATAATTTTGCATAAATTTTATTTCATTTTCATCCTTTTCAAATTTAATTTCTTATAGATAAATCTTTGAATAAATATTTAATAATTTCTTAATTAAATTTTAAATGCGATTTAATGATTTTAATTGAAAAAACAATAAGAAATAATTATGCTATACAATTATTAATATTTTTTCATATATTATAATTAAAAAACAATTAAGGAACTTTTATACAATACCAAAAAAAAAAACATAGAACGCGAATCTAAGTTTACATTAATTATTAATTATTAAACCCTCTGTGTCTAGTAAACCATTTGAGATTATATTTAATTTTCCCTCATAAGCGGCATTCATGGAAAAAAAAAATTAAATGATTGCATTTTATTTTTTAATATCTCACGAGTCCTGCACTATAAGGATTCATAATTGCAATAAATTGTTCTATGGCACAGCTGTATTTATAATTATGTGTACACAAATGTATAATATACGTGTGTATTTGCATATGTGATATGAGTGTTTCATATGAAGAACTTTTCGAAATTTTATGCATATACCAGTTTGCAATATTAATTTTTTGAAAAATATATTAAAATTTGCTTAATAGATATTCTAAAATAAAAACAAAGTTTTATTTTTAAAAGAAAAACTTTAGTTTTAATAAAAACAAATTTTCATTTTTCGCCTTGTTGTATGCAATTTTTTTGTAATCACCTTTTAACATTAATATTTTATTTTCTTCAATTTTACCTTAATTTTAATTAAATTTTCTAAATTTTAAGTTATGCGATTTCGAAATCTGAAGAAACGTTAATTTTTTATGCAGTGTTACATTGCATTTTTCTTAAATTTTTGCAAAGCTTTAACAGAAAATACAGCCGCAGGATATCAAAAAATATAAATTCAAATATTATAGATAATGTAGATAGATATTCATGAGAAAGCCCTTGTTCTGAGGTTTCCAACTCATATTTAATCATGCGTGTACCTGACCCAGGAACGGATTTATTTGTTAAATTTCATAAAGTTAAAAATGGCAGATAGAAATTGCAATTGATCAAATCGAGTTTTAGCAAACGTTTGAGCTAAGATTAGTATATCAAAAATCTTAAGCAGAATCGATAAGAAGCTATATTAGGCTTTAATTCAGTGATATGTTAAAAAATCCATTTCATGTAATTTCAGCCTGTCTAAAAAAAGTTTTATTCTGTTTCTATTCTAAATCTTTTTTTCAAATTATTAGGAATTTCCAAATATTTTTCATTGTCATATATTCATATATTCATATAATCATATACAATGTCTGAATAACACAATTTAGTAAAGTAATTTACCAAAATGAATTATATATATTTTATATTATTTATTCACTTTACTCAAAATGTTTGGAAGTTCGATACGAGTAACAATTTATTAAACAGTAGGCAAATTCTGATTTTCTGAAATTTATTAATAATGCGAAAAAGTAAGAGAAAATCAACAATGAGGCTTTTAATATTTAAACATGTTCAGTATAATGTGTTTAAATATTATGTTTATTGATAATAAAATGTTAGCAACATTCACATATACGTTACATACTCGTATGCATATCGTTATACCCTGTGGAAGGTTTAAAAGTCATTGCCAATTTTTTAACCAAAAAATTCTGTATTCATTATAGAATTATGCATGTTAAATAATTATTTTAAGAAATTAGCTATTATTTAATTAGAAAAACTTTCTAAAATTTTAATATTTTTTAGCCATTAATGAGAAAACTGTACCATGCCCCTAAATATATGCAAAATAATATAATATATAATTCATTTGTACATTATTAAATTTTTCAAAGTAAACAAAATGCACCCTAGTAATTCTGCGATAATAAGAAAAATTAACATACTTATGTCGGCTTTAGTACGAAAACGAATCATATTTAAATATAACCATATTTGAATCATATTTATGTTAATAATGCAATAAAATTTGATTAAATCCGCAAAATTCAAAGGTGGTCAATTTAAATTGAGGAAAACACTCTTAAAAAATTTAATTAAAATGTTTTTTGATTTTTGAAATAAATGGTTTTTTCAGACTATCTAAAATCTAGAATAAATATATTGAGCTAAATTTTACAAATTTCATTCTCGATTCTAGTTCTTTTCATTGTCATAGTTCTTCAAATATTTTCGAAAATGATGAGTGTAAATTTTTTAATTTGATTCAATCGAACTAAATAAATTATGAGCTTGATCGTTTTGTCTTTTTTCCTTAGAATATATTGTATTTTGAAAATTTCACGTTGATTTTAAAATTTTAGATTCATATGATTAATTTAAGATTTATTCAAATGAATTTAATAATTATTAAATAGAATATATATCTATGTAGTAGATATATTTATTTACATAGTATTTTATGTATAACTAATTTTCAATTAATAAGCACATATATGTTGGTATGTACATTCAATAAATTTAGCCAGCGTTATATGCGTATACATATTATGTATATAAAATATTTTATTATTAATTAAATTTACCTTAAAAATATTTTTAACTATAAATTCCTTATGAGAAAAACACATTTTTTTAATAAAAATAATTTTTAATATGAAAATAGAAATATTTATGTATGTATACAACGTATATAATATACACACATTTACACGTATATAAGCATCACAGATGTTTGTATTCAAATTTTATTTGGTTACACATTATTTCAATGAATATAATAGTGTCTGAATACGCTGAACAAATATTAGTATAATTTCTACAACAAAAATAAAAAAAAAATTCTTAATTTAATTTAAATTTTTTTTTAATTAAAAAAAATATGTGTTTATTTACCAACATAACTATTTGCCACACATTTATATATACATATATAATTATAAATGTTATGACGTATAAGATGTTCTTTAAACCTAGAAACATGAAAAAGATCTTGAATTAAAGTTAACATTTAATTTATAATTAAATAATTTATTTATTAAATAAATTTGAATATTTTTTGTGATCACTCAAAATATACTTAAATAATATACGAGTACTTACCTATAAATTTATATTGTACCCAAAAATTTTAAAATTTTTAATATTTATGTTTCAAATATTTGAAAAAAAATGTTTTGTTCTCTAATATAATGAATCATTTTTAATATTCAAACGTCATAAATAAATGAATTTAACTAAATAATAATAAACTAAAAATAATCATTCTGGTTTATTACTAATAAATATCTCAATAAGTTTGCGCCCATTATTCTTCATGCTGTTTTAATTGATTTACTTTTTATACGTACATATATATACATATATATGTATAATGTACATCCATACATATATATATATTTGAACTTTCAATTTACGGAAAAAATATGAAACGTAAAATAAGATTTTTTTTTTGTTTTAATTTAAAAATAAAAAATAAAAGAGTAAAAATAAGAAAAACAAATATTCTTAAAATATAGCAAAAAATTTTTCAAATTTACTCCAAATGAATACACAAAAAATACAAAAAAAAATATGTGAGTTTGTTTGTATACAATGAGAAAATAATATAGTCAATGTTTTCAGGTAATTCCACGTCAAATGAAATTAAGAATGGCAAATGAACGCATATATGCAATTCAACAATAAATTATGACAATGAAGCTCTCATATCCAAAAAATAAAAATTAATTTAAGTAATTTTTAAGTTTAAGATTAGTTCTTTAAATGGAGACTTTTTAAACACTTCTAAATCTATTCAACAAATTCAAACATACATATTCAACGTTACATAAAGATGTTATAATTACAAATTAATTTTTTGTCTCAATTTTACAAAATAAATTCAACAACTAATGATTTTATTCAAATTAGCAAAATTTCCATAAAAAACTAATAAGTTGGTAACGTGTAACGTTATTAAAAGTAAAAAATATTTAAAATTGGACGGTTTGTTCCGAAAAGTCCATTTGTAATTTCAAAACTTTTTAATTTTTGAACTAAATCAGTTAATTGAATTAAAAAATTCAACTGATTTCAGAAACAAAAAGAAATGTTTATACTATTTGTTATATATTCGCCTGGAGTCAGTGTTTCCGTTTTGACACCTTTTTGGAAAAAATTGGACTTCTTAAGATTTTGTGCACCTTTTTTTTGTACTTTTTTTTTTAATCTCAAAAAAAAAAATTTCATTTACCTAACAATAATCTCAAAAAATTGCATTTTAATAAGCAAAAATTAATTCGATTTCAGTGTTCAAAATTTATGGATAATGGAAGTGAAATTTTTTCTTTTAATGAAGAGTTTATGAGTATATTCTCCAATTTTTCTATTATTTGAAAATTTCTTTCCCACATAATATTTTCTTATTTCAATATTATATATGTACTAAAAACAAAAAAAATAGTTTTTTAATATATAAAAATTGTGAGTACTTTATTTTGGATTAAATATTTTCAAGTGGATTGCATGTAGCATTTCATTGTAAACAATACTTCGTAATCATGTGGATTACAGTATAAAGCAAAGTGAGGAACCTTTCGTCCGGCAATTTCTTAATACCTCTGTAGCTCAGTTGGTAGAGCGTCCGTCTAGAAAGCGGTAGGTTTCTGGTTCGAGTCCAGTTCGAGGAGAAATTTTTTCTGCCTTTAACTCGTTCCTTTGATTACGTCATCCATCTGCAGTTGTATAAAGAAATTTCCATTAAGTTAATATTATTAGTGTAATAGGCGTAATATTTATTAAATTAAACAATTACACGTTGTATTAGTAATTCTGTAACAAGTATCTTTTGATCTTTAAAATAGTGTTTCATAATTTTAAACATAAAAATAAATTAGTCTGGAACTCAATTAGAAATATTTAAGAATAAATTTAAGAATATTTTAATATAAAAGAAATTCAACTTCGAACGTAAAATACCCCATAAAAAAATTCATATACGCATATATAGAAACATGCATGCTTACATTCAGGTGTATATGTATAAAACGAAAACAAATATATTTTTATTTATTTTTTTAAAGTTTTATTTAATCAAAATAAACCGCAGTTTTTCTATTATTGCTTTTGAATTTTTCTTTATATCTCGTATGCATATATATATTTTATGGCTAGATGAAATATTTTATATGTGTATACAGAAAATTAATAACTATTATAGCATTTATACGCTGAAAACAATTTAAATTATTTTTTATTATATTATTTGTAAATGTTGTAATAATTTTTACCTAGATTCAAAATGTCATATAACATTAACATTTAAAATGAAAAACTTATTCACTAAATTTGATAAAGAAAAATGTTAACAATTTATTAACACGAACAAATTTTTCAGATCGTTTAGAAAATTTTCTTTTTTTGCTGTTTTGTTCTTTTTATGGCATGCCATTTATACATTCATTATTAATGTTAATTTTTTTATGTTATTGTTATTATTATTTAATCAATTTACAGCACAGCAGGAATTAAATAACATCAATATGGTAAATTCACTTCATTTGTCAATAAAGATTCCATAAAAAATACCAAGTAAAAAATAAAATAAAATGTTAAATTTTAAAATATTTTCATGCTTAAGAATTCAAAAACAAAAAATTTAAGTTAAAATGAAGAAAATAGTTTTCGAATAAAAACATTTTTCTATCAAAAATATTTTCAAAATAAAAAATTTTACATGATGATTAATGTAATGCTACAAGATTTTTGAATCAATTAAAATTTCCATATAAGATGCAAATTAAGGAGTTTAGATACAATTACCAAATACTACAAATGTTAGAACAAGAAAATTAAATGGTTTTGCAAAATACGACAAATTTTTAAAATTATTTGTAGAAATAGTCATAAATGCATATGTAGAAATTTTTGGAGAATGATGATTAGATTGCGTTCTGAATGCTTAGAACTGGTTCAAAAATTAACCACATTTCAAATTGAATTTAATTTCAAGCGTAAAGATCCAAAAAGGGAAAAGTAAAATCAAATTCGAGATTTTCAAGGCGTCCGTTCAAAGTGTTCAATTTTATATACTGTCCGTTCTGATTAGGTTTATAAGATACAAATTGATTTGTACATATAGGTTTTAAAGATGTTCTGTGAGAACATCTACCCCGTTGTTGGAATTGTAGCGTAAATGACTAATAATCTAATAAATGTCTATAATTCTAATTAATATAATGTTAAAACGTATAACAGACAAACAGAATAAAAGTGCACATTTTTGTTTATTTAATTTTCTTTTCTTATTTTGAAAAATAACTAAAATATTGTTAGTAAATTTAAGAAATTGAAAATTACAATTAATAGGTTGTACAATAAAAAATTAGTATGAAAAATTAGTATTTTTAGTTGGCGGCGTTCATTATATTATACACTAAAACTATATTAGGAATAATGAATGTTAAAAGCGTCGTGGCACATGTCATCAAAACTATTTGAAAATATAAGAAAATATTTTTAATTTAAGATTTTCAATTTAATTAAATTTTATTATTGCAAATTTACTTTAAGTGCATCAATTTTTGTCTTTTATATTTTTTCGGATTAAATTAATAATTAGATTTTTCTGTGTATGTACTTCATAAAAATTAATTATTTTTATTATTTTCTTTAAAGAATTTGAAATTAAAAATTGCAAATTTAAAATACAAAATGTGAGTAATGTCTTCTTAGTTTGCGAATATTTCATGGTAAATTGAGTTATTGTAAAATAGTATTATGGGGAATCTGCATGTCAACGAGTTTGTATAAATTAACATTGTATATATACGTAACGCACCTGTAACTAGACATGAATTTTTAAATATTTTTTGCAGCATCCGAAGCATTTTTTATTGTAATTTAATAAATTTGTATAATTTTAAAAAACTCTGCACTTTAATTTATTACATTGTTTTGGTTAGATGGTAATTCTTTTCTATATATTCGTATATGAATATTTTGTGCTATATACTGTTATATACTATTGTTTGATCGATATTGAACTTTGTAAGAAATTTTTAATATTTGCAACTACTTATAATTTTTACAAAAAAAATTATTTTTTAAATTCAAATGCTTGAATTTTTATTTCTCCATATAATTTCCATATTTAGGTTAATAGCTTTGCAATTCAATCAATAAGATGATTCTAAACCATTCAAAATTTTATAATGGGTAAATATTTCAAATTTAATTTACATTCTGTTTACTAATTGAGAAATTAAGATTGATTGACCAAATTCACATTTGGATTTCCAACTTGATTCTGTGGAAAATTTTCCATTGTCTGCAACGCTGAACGTGTATGGATACCATGACATTTTTTCTACGAAAATAGTTACTTTGGTTCAAATGTACCATACTGGAGTTTCCTTTAGACATAATGTTGAAATAAAACCTGAATACGTGGTTATTATGAGCTCTCTTATAGGAATTTATTAATAATAATTGGAAAAGAATTAATGTGTGGCAATTGAATTATTTGTGCTATGATATTTCCAAAAATAGAAAGAAAATTTGTGAGTGACAATTGAACATTTTTATTGGGAAAAAATCTCAAATGAGAACAAGCACATTTTTTATCATCGAAAATTCTAGACTAAAATTATTTTGTACACCATGGATTGTTACATAGCAAGAATTACAAGCCTTTTTCTATTGGTTTATTGGATAACAGAAACAAATTTCTGAATTTAATTTAAATATAAATATCTTACTATGGAGCTCTAAGTTTCTTAAATAATTAAATAACAGTAATTACCGTAATATTAATAAAATTTTATTAACGACATTATTAATTTTAAAATATACAATATGTTCAAATCAGCATTTTCCACCTGTTACAAGTACCCAAAATTTACTTTAAATATTTATCATAGGGCATAAAACAAGAAAAGAATTGAATTTTATTTATTCTATTCGAATTTTATGCATTCAGCTCCGTAAAACAAATAGAAATGAATAGTTTACTTTATGATTTGTTATGCTTATAATAATAAAAAAAAATATTTTTAAAAATAGAACAAAATGTAAATTTTTTTTTTTATTTTCCAAATGTTTGTTTTTAAAAAGAAGTTGTGTTTTGCCATTAAAATTTTATTAAAAAATTATTTCTATTGAATCAATGGGAAAAAAACTCATTAATTTAGAATTGAACATATAAAATTGTAAGATAAATGAAATTTTGAAAACAAAAAAAAAAATTATTGATTTTTAAAATTTTATTAATTTTTTCTTTTTTTTTTTACAATTTACAGCCATCACGCTTATTAAACTCATGGATAAAAGAATTTTTAAATAAAGTAGCATTAGTTCAGCCTCATTTTTTAGCATTACATTTACAAGAAGTTGGTGGTAAAACATATGAGAAATCTATGGAATATGTTCAAGAATTTATTCGATTATTATGTGAATCTGAAGAATTATCTGGTTATAATAGAATACGTGTATATTTAGATGAAGATTATAATTCAGCAGAACATTTTACTGTAAGTATATTTGTATGAAATCTTAAAATTTTTTAGCACAAATTTGAACTGATTAAATTTAGTTTTTCGATTGAATTGTGATTTTCTTAAATTCGGTAAAAACTATTTCAAAAAATTTGGAGTGTCTAAAATATTTTCTATAAATTTCTTGAAAAAACCTTATTATAATTAAGTTCTAATAGTTTATTCTACGTTTCACTTCAATTGAAATTTAGTTACATTGCATGTTTTAAAAGAACCTTTTATAATTTAAGTAAACTACAATCATATTATATATAAAATTTTATTATAGAAATCCAAGTACTATACATTATATAGGTACATAATCTGCTTCTATTATTCGGTAAATTAAATTGATATTCGTTTTATCAGTTAAATAATTTAATTTGCAATTTTACAGTATAAAATAAAATTTAAGACCAAGCATAAATTTTTTCAACTTCCGTGCTATGTGTAGGAATAATTTATATTTAATTTATACGAATAATCTCTTTAATATAGAATTACTTTTGCAAATTTATATCCTTAAATCTTAAGTTAACTACTTGTACATTACAGATTTTGAAATTCATATAAATTTGTATACACTTATACATATTTAATTCAAAATCACTTAAGTTATATTTCGATCCCTATAATAAATTGTCTTGATAAGGGTTAACTTTGCTGTTATTTTTTTTTTTTAAACATTTTATATACGGTCATATAAATTACATGAAGCTAAATGGTATTTAACATTAAATATCAATAATTATATAAAATAGGTGTATTATAATCAATATAAAATGTTTTTGGATAAAAAAAATAAATTCGGAAATATTTAGAATTTGTTCATAATGTGTAGATACAACATACAATGTAAATATACTTATGCATATAGGAGCGAAGGCATGATCACATATTCTGTATGTTTTGATCCGGTTGCAAATATCTAAAATATTTTAATGAAAATTTAAAAAAAAATGTATTCTCTTCATCGTGTTCCCTTGCGGTTTTTCAACTCTTATTGTGAGGTAAAAATGAACACATAATGGAAAATAATCTTTACGTAAAACTTATCACAGCCTCAATTAAAATTTCTTAATTTTATTTTCATATGATCTTACAAATGTAAAGTGAATGAAACGTTTATAAAATCTTCTTTAAATTACCAAAGAACATTCGATACTTAAATTTTAATTTTCAAATATTTTAATTAATAGTTAATAAATATTGTTTTACTTATAGTTATAAATAGCTTTATGTTTAAAATCTTACAATTGAAATGAAAATAATAGACACATATGCATTTTGGACCTCAGATATAAATTTCGCTTAGTTGAACAAATGCTCTGCTTCCAATTTACGTTCTATGCATTTTTGAATTTAATATTTACACTCTTATATTGTTTACTTTTAACAGCTGAGTTCCGTTTACATGTTCAAACTACTCATAAGTAACCAAAACTAAACACAACTACACCACCTTCAACAAATTAGTAGATTAGTAGATGCACAGTTACGAAGTTTTTCCCATGTTTTCTGGATCGCATGTATTCGCATTTATATTTTGCCATTTAATTGTTACATTTGAAATGTCTTTTTTTTTAAATTTACATTTGAACAATAAAAAACAAAACAGTTACTTTTACATTTTAAATATCAAATATTTTTTCTTTGTTTCAAATTTAAATTCTTTTTCGATATCATGCGATTAATTTTTTTGAAAACTAAAATATTAAATAAATTTTCACAAACGGTTATGTGTAGCTTGAACATTTAAATGGAACTCAGCTGTAATAAAATTGAGGTCCGAAGTTTTTCAATGTAGAATTATTGTTATTTTGTTGCATTTCGTTATTTTTGTGTCCATCAATCATTGAGCCATATTTGAATCTTACAAAATACTCATAAACTTCTATAAATATAAAAAATATAAAAATTTAAATTTTATAGTTGCTAATTTCGAAATATGCCTACAAGTACTTGTAGTTAATTTAACAAAACCTTGGTTTCGAATTCTTTTTTAAATTAATTCCACATGAAATTCGAAAATAACAAATTTTTGTATTTGAGTTAAAGGGTAAAATGGTCAAAATTACAAACTTAATAAAAACATACATGTATGTATGTGCTGGGCAAATTAGTTAAAAAAAAATATTTAAAATTTAATTCAACATTTTAATTTTTAATCTTCTAAAGTGTACTTAAGATATTGTGAAAATTGGTATTCTTTGTAGATTATTTCAAAAATCTTTTAGAAAATTCAAAAATTTGTTCTATTGTCCAACATTTTATGTTGGAACAATTTGTAATTTAGAACAATTTGTAATTTCATTGATATCATTGACACATGAACATTAAAATGGTCCATTTGACGTAAAATTCTAAACTTGAAAATTTGCAAAAATTTTTCATTAAATTATTTAGGCTACTAAAGAAGAACAAAAAAAAAACAAATTTTAGGAAATATTTCTTATTCAAGCATTAATGGTTTTTTTTTTCTTCCAAAATGTTGTTAAACAATTTTTTAGAAAATAACCTTTTTCCTTCATTTTTTTTTTTTCAAATTTTTTAATAAAAAAAAAATATATGTATAATATTATAGGCATTGGGTAATTTATATTTTGTTCATCATTCCTTACAAACTGTGAAAATATGGAATTTTTTAACACATGAATGGGAGAGTGCTGATGGTAAAAATATTTATACTGGTAATATTGAAGCGATTGCAACAAAAGAAAAGGCAAAATTTCCACAACATTTTTTCCCAGAGGTAAGTAGTAAATTTTCTTTTGTCTACATTTTATAATACAAATTATTTATGTATGTTAACGTATGTATATATGTGTGAAAATCTAAAAAAAATATTACATATTAAAAATATTATTATACTATGTGTATATACAATTGTATTCAAATGTTTATTATGAAAATTTATAATATACGAGTATAGATTTTATTGTTATACTATACATAAAAGAATATTTTAAGGATTGATCTGAGATTTAAGGTATATATTATAAATGGCAAACAAAAAGGGATGAAAAAAGGCAAGACGGAATGGAAAATATGAATATATATTTTTGTTGTATATGTAGTATTGTATATGTATTATAAATACAGGTTATACTTCTATAAATTTAAATTACATTAACTTATTGTCTTTGGAGAATATTTCTTTTTGATACAAAGTAAGTTAGAATTATAATGGTATATTATACATATTGTGTACATGTGTACATACGTACAATGTAATACATACACGTAATATATTTATATTCTTGTATGGAATATCATGAAATTCTCATGTGCCACAAAAATTTTGAAAAAGGAATATTAATATAATAACATGAAAGGATCATTTTCAAGATATTTTATATTAAAAAAAAATGTTATTAGTTAACATTATTGAATATTAAATTTAAATCAAGTGTATATGATAGTGAAGACAGTTTTAATATTTTGCTATTTTAGTAAAATAGTTTTTATAAGATTATTTTGTTCGTATACGGCGTATATAAATATTATGTAATATTTTACAATGGAATTTGTGTTTTGTACAACATAAGAGGTTTTGAGCCCTTACGTGTGCTCATATATATATGTATTAAAATTATTGAATATACCTAAAGAATTTCAAATAATTTTTCAATTTTAAAATGTATTTCTTTTAATCTTAATTCTGTCCTTCCACATTTTATGATAGATAACATAATACTCGCTAAATAACTAAAATTGCTTTGATAACCAAAAAAATTATCGAGTTTGAATTTTTTAAAATTTTAAATAAATATCAAATTTTAATAATAAAGCAGTCGCATAGTGCGCCTATCAACCCGTAATTATAAGGAAGATGATAAAGTTTACCAAATTTAAATTTCAAAAAGTTCAATATAATATTTAAAAATTTTTGTCTTTCTAAAATGTTAATGGCACATTTTCACTTTGAATTTAATTCAAAGGAATATCAGAATATATTGTTTAATCAAAGTTAAAACTTATCAAAGAAAATTAAGTTGATTTACTAAAAGACAAATTTTCCAACTTTAATAACTAAAATTAAGTTGAAATAATATCCTAGCCTCACTTATTATTATTGAAAAAATAATAATTATGATTATATTTTAATTTGTAATAAAATATTTTTTCATTGTATATCCTTCAGTATTCTTTATAATTAAACTTGTACGTACATATATTATGTAATATGATACAAGTACAAGTATTATATCGGATTGAATATACAAAAAAATTTAACATAGCTAGTTGCCTTTAATTCTTTAGAATATCTTTCATAATAAATTAATATCAAATGTTGGGTAAGCAAAAAAAAATTTTACAAGTACATTCTTTTATGTATGTGTATATAAGCCACTCTCTAAAATAGTAAAAACATCTGAAAAAGGTTTTGTTGTATACATATATACACAATCTAACCACAATCCCTTTTCGTTTAAAATAAATATGTATGTAGATTTGTAGAAGTGTGCATATTTTATTAAAATACGGCATACTTAAAATCTATTGTATACGAAAATTTCCTTAGGAGATTTTATGAATAAAAACAGAAAGAAAAAACAAAACCAAAATAATAATAAAATTTTTGCTTGATAAAAGTTCATAAAACCTACTGTTTGGCATAATGAAATTTTCTTAAAGTCGTTTGGTTTTTAATCTTTTCCGTTTTTTATTGCTATGGAATAAAATTAATTAAAGGTGAGCCGAAAAAAAGAAACAAAGTTGATAACAAAGAAAATAAAAAGTAGCAAACAAAAAAATAATCTTTTTTTTTTAAAAATAATCCTCTTTTGGATTTAATCATTGAAACTTTTTTTCTAACATAATGTTTTTCTCTTCTAAAAAAGCGCAAGAAACATAAAGAAATTTGAAAAAGGTCCCTATTAGTTTCACTCTATCCAATCGTTTGCCTGTCTGTGTGTCTGTTTACAAAATTTGTACGTCTTTTAAGATAGGAAGCTTAAAATTTTATATACAAATAAATCTTTTTAATAGAAACTTATTTCTCTAGTAGAAAATCCCTTCCTCTAAAAGTATAGCCCCTTAAAATCCTAAATGATCAACACAATAATTTTTGAAATTCTGCAAAAGCTGAAAAATAGTGACTGTGTACCGAGGCGCAGTGTAGTCAATCGCTGCATTAAAAAAATTACCGTTTTATTATCGTTTATCTTTTAGACACTAAGTTGTACGAGTCTGACATTTCAGTTCTTTCTAAATGATAATAAAATAATTTATTTCATTAGAAATATTTTTTTCCCTTTGCTCCCCTTGCGAGTTATCGTTTTTCGAAGCAAAAAGGTAAAGGTTTGTTACTCTTAATTCACTAACTTAAACGTCAAATTAAATAATTTTTTTAACGCTTCTTAAATTTTTTTCTCATCATCCTAAAAGTATGCAATTTTTAAATTTATATTAATGAAAGTACATTATGTAATTAAAAAAAGCGATTTCTTTTTTTAAAAAACGTTTACTTCTTCAAAGGAAAAATGCTATTTTACCAACCATTGCTTTGATCCGAATTTATTAGTTATCATTTTTGTGTGGAATTAATTAAGGGTCAACTAATTAAAATAATTTTTCACTAAATGTGTTACAAGTTTTGTTTAAATCTTAAATAAATTCTAATTTTGTATGTTATGTACATTTATATATTTATATAATTCATAAACATAAACTGGGCGAAACTATGACGTCATTATGATAAATAAGTAGTTGAATCTTTTAGTAATAAATTGTATAATTTTATGTTTTTTTTAGTTTTGTATTAAAAATGAATGTAAATTTTTTAACAGAAATTGGTATATTTTATGGGAATAAAATTCATAATATATATATATGTACATATATACATTCATATACGTGTGACCATGCAGGATATAAAAAATGTTTTATTCATTTTTATTGTTGGTATAAATGAAAGGATTTGCTTGATTATTTTTAAATTACCATATTACTTTTTTAATAAAATTTTTCGCCTTTTTAATCTAAACCTTTATAAATATTTAACAGTTTTGGTAAATGAAAACAATTATTAAATTATATTAAAGGTCATTTTATGTGAAATTATTTTTTAAAATATTTTAATTTAAATCATTTTTATAAAATTAAATATTTATGAAAAGTAAGATACATAGTTGAAAATTTAATAAATTTAAAAAATTTATGGAAAATAGTTTTTGTAAATATTTCGATTCTTAAAGTAGCTGTGAATTTTAAATATGTATATCGAAAAACATAGTCTAATTTTAGAAACACTGCATAAATAATTTCTATGAATGTTTTCTGATCTAATAGCAACATTTTTTTTAATCTCTTTGATTTAGTTTAGAGCATTATTTGACCACAAATTAAGTAATTTTAATTTATTAATTTCATATTATCCTAAACAAACCTTAGAAACCGTCTTTAAATAGTAATTCAATCCAAAGCTAAATACAATCACCCCTAGCATTGTCAAATAAAAACAAACTTTGCTTTTTGCAAACTTGGCATTGAAATTTGTTTTTCAATTGACAGTATAACTAATATTAAAAGTATTCATACCATCCTACTTAAAATTTCCAGCCTAGTACCCATTTTCTACACCAGAGTCAACGCAAAAATTAGCTTTACACAAAATTAAATATTAACCAACGCATGCTGGTAATACTTATTTTCTAAATTTTATAGAAACACCCCAAAATGCTTTATCATAAAATTTTCAAAAAATTTTAAATATACGACTTGCTTTACTCATTTTATACAATTCGGTCATCAGAGTTTGCGATTTTTTTACAATACAGAATACTGCCTATTATAAGTTTTTTTTCATAATATGGTTACATTCTATGTGCACCTAATTAAATTTTATACAAAAATCGTATTTGTAACTCTAAGATATCTTAATTTTAAAAAAATATTTCTTTAATTTTATAAATACAAAAAACTTTTAAAATATTTTCATGATATCTTGCTATCGTTTTGCAATTTAATTGGTTTTTCGTTAATTGCGTCAATGCTCTCTTTTATTATATAAAATTGTTAGAATTGTTTATATAAAATAAATTTCCAATTCTATATATGCAATTTTTGAGATACTACAACCCAGAAAAATTGAAATTACTGTAAAAGTTTTATTTACTTCCCATGTAACAAAATGTCTAAAATCTTAAACTTTTTCGTTAATTTTTTGAAATGAATAATTAAATTTTCACATTTTTCGAATATTTGAATGAATTAAGAAATTCAAATCGTAATTAAAATGAAAAAAGAAGAAAAAATTAAGTTGATAAAATGTTGAAAGTGTTATTAAATTTGATTTTCAACTAAAAGATTTTTAGAATTTCAAAAAGAAAAAACAACTTTAATCACAATCAGAAAATTACGACAAAAAAAAGGTGTTAATATAATCAACTGAAAAATTTGAGTGCCTGGTACGTTCATTTTATATTTTAATATACATTTTTGTATTAATGTATCAAAATTTTTATGTATGTATGTACAATGTACATTAATATTATGTAATAAGATGAATAGAACGTAAAATATTAGAAAATTTCAAATAATAAGAAAAAAAATTTTAGTGAAATTCTCTCGATCTGGAAACAACAAATCGTGCATGAAAAATTATGAATAAAAAATTATTATTTATTCATGTCACACCATTCAACTGAATCATATTTATTATTCTATATAAAACAAAAAGCATCATACACTTATGATAATAAAGTTTATGGATAAATTTAATAATGATAAAATATGTAAGTGTATAAAAAACAAAAAGTTTGTTATTCTTTATGCTTGCTTAGTATTAACCTTGACCTTATTATATCTAAAAATTTACTTATAAAATTATGCTCATTTGTATGCGTATTTTAAAATATTTTGACAAAATAAAGCGAGATTTGTGTATAGGATTCCCATTTTTTCAGAGATAAAATTTCAAGTTTTCTTTTCTTTTAAATAAATTTCGAAGCTAAAGCAAAATTTGGTATTCATTTTCGTAAGAAGAAAACTTAAATAACGAATAAAATAAAATACTGCTAATTAAATAAAAGTTACAAAAAAAAAATTAATGTATTTCTCAATAGACAACTATGTATATCGAGAACATAACGCTTAATTAATGTCATCAATGTTTTCAAGTATTAAGAAAATTTGACCGCTAAATTGAACATTTGTGTAAAAGATGAGGGACATAATTTTGAATGGTTGCTGTAATTTTCTCAGTAACTCAATAATAAGTAGAAAATTGAATTATGTACCAAATTAAAGCTTATTTAATTGACCTGTTTGCTGTACTGAAATGTGAGAATGGTGAAAAATTTTTTAAAAACAACCAACAATTTAAAAATTTAAATTTTTCTTATTTTGAAGTCGTATGATTTCAAAATATAAAAGAATTGTAAGCATTGTAAATATCTCTAAGAAAGTCATTATTTTAAACTTTTCAAATCATATTTAATCATGAGCTGGTCTGACACAGGAACAGAGTTATACTGAAAGTTCCAATTAAACAAGCTTTGAAAATTTTCTCTATACAAAAGTTTTACATACTTATTAGGAGCTTTTTTACATTTTACAGTGTAATAAGTGACATTCTGTGTACATTACATTCTGTTTTACTCATTTTACATTCTGTATACATAAATAACAAATTAAAAGAATCAAACTAGAACTTAACTTATTCCCTGTTCTATAGCCGTAGCACTAACCCAATGTCAAAATGAATTTAAAAACCAAAAACGTATCATAAAACCGTAATTATTATTATTTTTGTGAATAAAAATTTCCACAAAATAAATAATGTCACAGAATAAAATAATGCAAAAGCACTGTAATGTAATGTCAAGGGGTAAATTCAATCAAGTTTTAAGTTTAAATCAATTGTCATACGTTAAATGAATTGTATAACAAATAAATATTATTTTTTATATAAAAAAAAGTTATATGTTTTATGAATATTCTAATTGATGGAGTTTACGTGGCATTTAATCACATTAATATGGTGTTAAAACGACCAACCGTAATAGCTTACAAAATAAATAAGTAAAACGGTAAATATGTATATATATATCAGTTTTATATACAAAATGCTAAATAACTGCAAGTTTAAATTTTATATATTTAAATTTTGTATTCAAATTTTATAAAAACAAATATTCGTCGATCAGGGCCCCATTTCCTTAACCACAAGGTTTTGATTGCACTATGAATGAAAACACTAATGAGCTTTACTAACAAAAAAATACTTTCTTAAAAAGATAAAAAGTAAAAGCAAAGTGGTTGCTGTGCTGCAATGTAACCCTGAATTGCTTTTAATCAATTTGTTTTCCAAATTTACGAGACGAAAGTATAATTGATCGATTGTGTTCTGAAAACTCAGTTTCAGTAATTCGCTATACGGTTAAAAGTATCTTAATTTTCACATTACTGTCATACTATTATTAAATAAAATTATATATGTATAAATATTTCGTATAATACACCATATACCAATACTCATACACCTTTTATATACACAATTATTATAAACTTTCCGTTATAATATCGATTTTTATAAAAGTTTCGTTTTTTTTTTTCCTTAAGAAGAAGAAAAAAAAGAAGTAAAGGGAGAACAAAAAAATGTTTGCCATTTTCTTCCGAAAAAGAACAAAAAAGAATAGAAAAATTTTTTCTAATCTAAATCTAACAATATTAGAGCTTCAACAAAATTTCTTATCCTATATACATATATTTTATGTAAGGACGTGCATATGTCCTTAGTCAACATATATATCGATGTTCCCATGCAAAACTATGCCAAGTCAACTTGGAAGTTTTTCACGAATATTTTCTTGTTAGCACTGTTATACAGATAACAGTGAAATTGGTTGAAAAATAAAGAATCTGCAGTACTCGTAATTTTTGTAATTGGTATATCTAAAAGTTTTTTTAAAAATTATATGCAGAACTACGCCAGAGTGTATATCAACTTGACTTGCCATAACAAAAATCAAATATTTTTGAAAGCTAAAATTTCCTAGCAGGTTCTTAATGATTAAATTTTTGACAAGTTTGTAGGTTATATGATAGTTGAACTTTGTTCGTTGAAGTGTGTATTGGAATACCATGTTGTAACTTAAGGTTAATTTAATTTAGTTTCGTGTTCCTATTAAAAATTATATGCCAAGAGTACTTATAGCAAAATATACTGTCAAACACTTTAGTCATAAAAATTTTAAACTCTTTTATCCTCCTAAATTTGCTTCAATTGTGCAGTTTGATTTTAGTTGACTCTTGAATAATTTCAAAAAATAATTAATATTATAAACTGAAAAATTTTGTGCTATTTTTTCATAAAATTGGAGAGCCTTAGACACAAACTCGAAATCGAAGCCTTTCATAATTCTAGGGAAGTCCTAGTTTAAAAAAACAAAAACCAAAAAACTTCAAATTAATTACAGTATAGTTTTGCATGGGACCATCGATATACATATATGTATGCTGCGTTATATAATATCAAATATACTAGAAAAACATTATAATATGCTAAGATAAACCAATTTACGTTAACAACAGAGAAAAACAAAGAGAAAATAAAATAAAAACAAAAGTTGAAATTTATGATTGGTGATTCTTGTTAGATTCCTCCTAGCTCCTGTATATAAAAAACGATAAAAATGCATGATCTTCAAAAACAAAAATAAAAAATATTTTATGAAAATAATGTCTACTTTTATTTTCGTCCTTTCTTTATATAATTTATACATGTATATTTATATCCTTTTTTTTATTTCATAGTGAAGTCTTGTTTTTTTGTTTTTTATAAACACGTATACAAAATGATTTATTTATATAAATTGTGTATTCACACTTTAAAACCCAAAAACAATATTATATGCATAATATGGCATATATTAAGGGCCAGGAAAATTAGAGCTAGCTTATGTTTAATTTAAAAATGGTTCAGGTTGATTACATAAAGATAAATGAGTTCTTGTATTGTGTATAGATTCGATTTAGTATTCAACACCGTACAAGCATAATTTATGAATTATTAAATCTTATATAATAAAATTTGCCCTTGATAATATTAAAATTGTGTTTTGTTTTTTGCTTTTTTGAATTTATTTACATAATAAAATTTAAATGATGTTGAGGTGTGAGGCATAGGTTTAGGCCTGTTTTCTATTCAAGTATGGTCATTTATTCTTTTCGAAAACAAAAACACATTAAATGGTCGTATTAAAATCACTGGTCTAAGTATTTTTTATTATAAAATTTAAACTCATATTTAGAAATAAAGGAAAGAGTCAAAATTTAGAAAATTATTTTATTTTTAAAGATTGTTAGCTGCTACAGAACTGTTATATTGTAATTTATTGCATTTAAAACTGTTCATAAAATTAACGCACTTGAAAAACAGAATTTTATGAATATACTTATTACCTATTTCAGATAGAAATTTTAATTTACCCCATTTCCTCATTTACATGTTATTCTTCTAGCATTTTCTTCCCAAGAGATTTTGATTTTAATTTTGTCTATTTTAATGCAACTTGCGTTTACAGTTATTTTATTTAATTGTGTGCTGTGATGTTATAATAAAAAAATTGGCTTTTTTTGGAAAAATTTTATTTTAAAAACAGAAAAATTCTTTTTCTATTTTATAGTTCAAGAATTACGTAATTTTTTTATCCCTCTTCATACATATTTCCTGCATTTTAATACAAAAATTTTTGAAAATTTTCACCTGAAATATTGAGGAATTTCATTTGAATTCTTGTATTAAAGGTGATGTACTAAAATGACACGTTGTTGTTATAGTTTATCGTGTCCTAATTCTTTGTTGCAAAATATTTATAGACTTCATGAGTTTCATATTCCAATTAATTGAAAAATATTAAAAATAAAGAATCTCCGCAAGCAATCAATTTCTAATTTCAATTCTCCGCAATTAATTTCTAATCAGCATATTCTATGCATATCAAATGATTCTAGAATGTTATTTTTTAATGAATATCAAACCAAAAATAAATATTTTGTAAGTAATTTAATCGCATTAATTTAATTATTATTAAGGCATTTTAAAAAAAACATTTAAGCCTTTCAAAAAAAAATATGCAATGGCCCTAAAAGTATGCAAAATTTTACAACATCCATAACGTCGATCAGATTGAGTTTGTTTTATTGTATTTGTTCTACATTATAATATAATGAAATAACTAAAAAATTTTGTACTAAAAAAGTTTTTGAAGAATTTTTCAAAAAACTCATGTATTAAAAATTTCAAATTTAAAGCTTTCATAATCACCATCAAATTCAAGAAATAGTTCTTATCCATTCATTTATAAATATAATGTATAATAGCTTTAATAAAATTAAATATATACTAACATTTATGGTCCTCAAAATGAAATAACTTTTAAATTATGGTATTATATGTGAGAAAAACTTCGTATTAACCAGTTTTTGAAATCATGTTTGTTGCTGTTATCAACAAAAAGAATTAAAGAAAAATATTCTATGTACATACATTATTTATGTACTTCCAGAATATTTGAGCATTTTACTAAATTTCTTTTAATACCTTCTTATATGAATTATGATCAGGAATGAAAGGTGTAAATCTATGCAAAAATTATACCATTTCATTATGTTAATTGAGAATCATTAATCAAACTTTCATATGAGAAAATGACATGAAAAAGGATATTTGACTAAGTATATTTAACAACAATTTATGTAACACACACGTATAAAAATGGCAAAATAATTTTTTTCATTATTAATATATAGGTCATGTTTAACACATACATACATAAATGTATGTATTGGAATACTGTCTTACCTTGTTCTATTTTATATGCAGCATATATAAGTGTCATTACAACTATTAAACTAAAATTATTAAAAAAATATATTTGACTATATTAAAAATTATAAAATTACAAACATAATGTCAAATTTTATATCGTAATTTTAGTGACAAAATAATGGAAATTTAAAATTTCGACATTAAATTTAAATAAGCGAGTTCATTTTAAGGTCACTTTGCAAGTGAACAATTAATTACAGTAGTTATTTTGTGAATCTTACAGAAGCTTAAAATCCTGAAAAATATATAGTGAAACTCATAGTTAATTAACTAATAGTCTCATAGTTCTTACAGAATTTTAAATAATTTTGTGTATAACACTCTCAAATTAAGAACTCAGATCTTATTTCTAAATTTCTTAACAATATTTCCTTACCATCCTTAGATGTACATTCACAATTTTTCGATTAAATTTATATGAAGCCTTACAACTTACAATATTACTCTTTTCTATTTAAATTAAGATAGAATAATAGTAGAGTTTCCATTAAATAATTAAAATAAAAAATTATTTTAACCGCATACTTTAAAAGCAGTTGCTTTTAGAAAGCATTTAAAAAATGATTTTGAAAACATTGCTTTTATTTTAATATTTATGGAATTTAATAACATTAAAAAACATTAAAAAATATTATTAAATTTAATAAATATTTTTGACATAAAAATATTCAAGACCCTGTTATATGAGAGAAAATATCAAGCAGTAAAATGTAAATGAATGTCATATGAAAGCCATTAGTGACATGACACCATCTACAATATTAGAATTTCTAATTTCAAATGTGGCAATTATAAGTTAAAGGACATTAAGGAATATATAAAAATAAAATACAGTCTAGAGAGTAAAATTTAATGCTTTTGTTATTCTTTTCATAAAATTACTTTATATAATAATTTTTATAATGTCCTTAGGTATTAATAATTTTTCTTTGGTTTTAGATGTCATTAACATTTATAGTTTGCAATATTCTTATTGTTTAAATACAATAAATTTTATATATGGTTATTGTACTCGTATGTTTAATAGAAAAAATATAAAAAATTTTTACACTTGTAAATATATACATTAATATATATGTACGTATATATATATATATGTACACGTGTATGTGTGTATGATATTAATTTCAACTTTATTATGTTAAAATTATTTTATATTGTATATGAAATTGGAAAAGTTTTTTGTTCTAATACAAATTTGTTAATTTTTGATCAAGAAATGCTTTGCATTGATTTATTTTTAAAGGACAATATAAAGGTAGTACATACTTGCGGAAAAAATAGCATTTTTCATACAAAATTTTTATTGTTAAAATAAATTCAAAATTATGATCTTATGTTTTTTTTCGAAATTTAAATTTTATTTTTTTCTTGCTCTTGATTACATTGCTGGTAACTTGGCCGTAAAATTTTTCCCAAGCTATTTACTAACTTTGAATAGCGCTTATACGTTTCTTATCATTTGAACAAATTTGTATTTCAATTAATTTTAAATAATTTTAAATTTTTTAAATTTTTTTTAATTCTTAACATTTTATTGAAAACGAAGTTTAGATTACAATATAAACGATTCGAAGAAAAGTTCTCAAATATTCGAATTTGGTTGAAAATTTTGTTTTTGTGTTTTTCTGGAATTATCAATTAAACACTTAAGTTATTATTCAAGTAGTTATAAAGACATTGACAATTGATTAAAAATGTAATTTTGTCATATTTCAGAAAAATTAATTTTTCATGCTAAAAAAATTAATATTGTACTAAAAATTCCAAAAAATATGTACTTTTTATGGTAAGAAATTTGAGCCGCTATGTGCTATAAATTTCTTAAAATTTTCAATTTAATTCAAAGTCAATGAATTATTCAAATGTAAATTAGAATATGCTAAATTCAAATAGCAGTCTTAAATTTAATAATAAGTGAATATATTTTTGCATGCATAACCAACTAGAAAATCAGTAAAATTACCATACAAAAAAAATAAAATGTAAAATTTGTACATTAAAAATTTAATGTTAAATCACATAATAAAACAAAAATTCAAAAAATTGATGCACAATTGTGTATACTAAAGTTTTTTCTTTTTCATAAAAGTTTTCTTTTCTTAAATTGTTTTCTTAAAATCTTATGTAATTCTTAAGTACCATGTTATACTTTTTCTTATACACAAATACATTTATAATATTTAAGTCGAAAACAAAAAAAGGCAAAATTATTTACGTTCTAATATCCGCGTAAATTGCAAAAAAAAAATTTTCAAAAAGTTCTTCCATTTTAATGTCATTATGTTAAAATTTTCCGCGTTTATTTAAATTTCTTTTTTTCCTTAATTTGATAGCACTTCACAGGAAATTGTAATTTGGAACAATTTCTAGCATGTTATAAAAATTTTTATCTATGCTTTGCTTTGCAAAATTAAATTTAAAGTTGGAAAAAATAGAGTTGACCGTGTCAATCTTGAAATTATTGTGAATGCTTTTCAATAGGTATCTGACACTTAACGAAAAATGCTAACATCTTTCAGAATTGTTCTATTACTAAACTTGGTAGTATTAGATTTGCGTATATATTGTAATCATTGAATGCATCACATTGGAACCATTGCTTTGATTAAACCCAAATAGAGTTTTTACCGTAGCATGACTTATTACGTATTACTCTTAGTAAATCGCTGTGAAGAACGGACAGAAAGAATTAAAACGACTCAGAATACGACCCGTGTATACATTGGTAACATATATTTTTTAATTTTTTAATTACATAAGTTCTATTTCTAGCATTACAAGCGGCATAATAAATTTATGTATTCGTTCGTACGTCAATTCGTTCCCACGATTTAGAACATAAAAAGATTTAGAACATAATGTCTTTTATTAAATCATATAATGTAGCAGTCTATGCGGAAGTATAAAAGAATCTGTTGATCTTGAGCATGATTATCTTTTAATACTGATTACAAAAATTTCGTTTGATTAAATTAGAAACTAGAATTATTACTCGATTTTATTGGTAAAATTCTAAGAATTCCTTCTGAATTTAATAAATGTTCATAAATATTTTCCAATTAATTGAAACATTTACTTCAACAATTATCTTAAATATTTTGCTATATCGCAATTTTAATTTTAAATTTTGAAATTTTTATATTAAAAAATTACTCATGATCTTTTGCACTCTTATTTAATTTTTATAATTTTTTTTTCTATTTTGTACAAATCAATCATTTTTAACAAATAACAAAGTTATTCAAGAATACTTTCGTATCTAAAAAAAAAAAAATTTATTTAAAATTTGTTTTGAATTTTTTAAATTTATACAAAGATAATGTACAACTAACCATTTTAAGACAATTCAGACAACTCTTCAAAATAGTGACATCTGTTTTGAAGTTTTTGACTTATTAAGCAGAACAATATTATGTACAGAATTTTTTGAGCCACATTGGTTAAATTTTGTACATGCGTCAATAAAATATTTTTAAAGAACTTTTAAAAATATTTTGAAAATTTTAAGACAAAGCAAGAAAAAAATTCAATTTCGTAATCAAAAAAAAAAATCCAACATTTTTTTTGGAATATATTTGCCGATTGCATTGCATACAATAAGAAAGATTAAGTTCTGGCACCAAATTTTGCGTATAGAATTTTCAGAGGAAATGCATTTTTCCATGAAATACGCTTTTATATCATTTTTATAAATGGCATTTAATAAATTATTTTTAGAAAGGTGTTTGTTTGTCTGTTTATGCACTCCGGTTATGATTTTTTTTTTATGTGGGCCAATTTTACTTTTTTTACTTTTTTTTTTACAAAACTAATTAGTAAAATTTTTTGAAAAATAAGATTTATGATAGTACAATAAAAGCGATCTATATATAGCTTTCAAAATAAATCAGGTTCGACTAATTGAACTTATATTATTGACACCCAAGCTTACATTTTTTCTTATATATAGAAAAGTTATCAATTGACTTCCATTTAATTTTTAAGGTTTTAATTGTTTGTTAAAACAATGAACCAGAAAATTTTTTTATGGATATTAGAGGGCTAAGAAACCGAAAAGCCACTAGAAGCCTAGAAGATAAAATATCTTCATATATACATAAGGAATCAGTTAACTGAATTCTTGAAATTTAACATATGTTTGGATTCTGTTTGTCAACAAAGTAAACTTTTTTGGGACGTAAAATAACTTGAAGGTAAATTAACTGGAAGGATACTATATTTTAAATAAAATGTGAAAAAGTGTATTTAGACATAAGTGTATTAAAGGGTATTTTCGCATTCTTGTGCACTTATAGGATTTCTTAGTAACCAAAAAATGCACATTATATGCGGGCCATACATTTTTATACAAATAATTTCTTTTTCTTCATTCTACTGAGTATCTACATACATATACTATCAAAAAAAAGAAAATATTTAGTAATAATTTCTTGGTTTGAATTGTTTCACACCAAATTTGATAGAGGAAAATTTTAGCTTGATTTGGTTATGCTTCATTTTCATGGATTGTTTGGTTCTTTTTATTCAACATTGAAAATTTTTTTGCTTAAGAACTCAATTTGATGTTATATTTACATTTAGGTATATAGAATCTTATATATTTTTTGAAGTATTATGAAAGATTTAAATTTGAATATAAAGAAACCATGACTCCAACACTAAAACTTGTTTTTGTAATTACTTATATAATTTAACGCCTTATACTTTATAATATGACAGTTTCCCTGTATATAAAATATGTGCAAATGACGTTAGTCATTTACGTTTGGCGTCAATTATTCCAACGCGACATGATGTACTTGTCAATATACATTGTCAAACCCAAAATAACTTAAAATTGCTAAAATTCCTTAATTGCAGATAATTGTCATTTGCAAAATCAAGCGAATGATTTGATTGACATGCTCGTCAAATTTTTTGACATACTGGAAAACGGCATATAATATTACAGATTTTGATTTCCCAATTTGTCAATAGTTTTAAATAATTTTCAATAATTTGAAATATTACACACATTTTCTCTTTATTCATTTCGAATCAAAGAAAAAAATTAACAAAATTGGGTAATTTTCTTTTTCATTTTCTTAATTAAAAGTATCAAAACCATTTCTGAATCTACTTATTTTGTTTACCATCAAAAACAAACCAGAAAAAAAGAAAACCAAAATATTTCAAAAATATTGTTAATTAAATGAAACTGTATACGATTTAATTATTTTCAAAAAGTCATGTTTACTTAAAAACCGTAATTTAAAAGCTACCTTCTTCGTTTCCTGCTTTTGTTTCTGCTTTTGCTTTTTTTTTCTTTACATGCTCCTTTATTTTATCGCTTAATCTTCGAGGAAGAAACAACATCAAAATACCAATTATTCTTGAAATTTTTTCCATTTTCCATTTTATTATTTTGTTTTTTTTTTTTTTTTTGTTTGTAGAAAAAGTTTACTTGAGATTTTAGGGGTTTGATTTTGAGTTCAGAATTTGATATTTTCAGAACGATATCCTAAAAGTTCGTTTATTATTGTTGTTTTTCTTTTGCTTCTTTGTTTTTTTTTTCTTTTTTCTCGAACGTAATTTGGTATGATGTGGAAAACAAAACAATTTATACAAATTTCCGAAATACATGAGAAATTTGTACTCAAATAAATTTTAAAGAGCATTAATTTTAAAATTTTATACATAATTTCAATAAAATTTTTGAATAATCACGTTCGCGATCAGTATGGAATTACTGATTTTGCTCACCAAGTAGGATATGTACATATATGTAAATTATATGAACAAAATAGTAACTAATAATCCGGCCTTTGTCTGACATCTATTATTCTAAAGATAAGATTACTTTAATATATAAAATGTCAGAGAAAATGTTGCCGTATGGAAAACAGTTTATACAAAATGCATAAGTTTATTAAATGGTAATGGTAACTTTAAAATTTTGTTCAACGAGATATACGAGGTTATATAATATTCTTAAGATTATTTATGGAAAAAGTTAGGTGCTAAAGAAAAATTTCAATTGTATGAAATTAATCTTTTTATTTTTTTTTTATTTTTTCTTCTTTTTCTTTTTCATTCATCAGTTTTACGATTCATTGAATTGATTTTAGAAAATCTGCGCTAATTTTAACTTGAAATTGATAAGGATCTAGAATTTATGTTTCCTTTACTTTTTTATATTTTTTATATATTTCATTTTAAATACATACATATATACATTTCATTTTATGTTTAAAAAAATCCTTATATTTTATTGATAAAAATTTGTTATTTGACCTTTCAAGTTTATTTTAATAATCAATATAAATTTGAATGAAATGAAAAAACCCAACGGTTTGAAAAATTACATTTCATTATTTTAAAGCTGATATTGACGTTTTTTTCTTATTTAGATTATAATCTTTACAATACAATATAAATAATTTTCAATTTTTGTATATTCACTTATACATGATACAGGAATCTTTCGTATAATGCGGTTGTTACGTCCGAGACTCTGCGTTATGTGATTTGTGTTATAGAAGATTCGACTGTTATATAAAAAAAAAAATCAGGAAACATAAGATATTTCTCATGTTATAAGATATTGCCGAAAACACTTTATTATTTAATTTCCCATTCCTTGTCCAAAAAATTCCTATTTTTTCAATTTTGGAACCCCCATTTTTTCCAATTAAAATTCATTTTAGCAAATTTATTATTCATATCCATTGTATTTTTTTGTCTAACATTTGTCGATTTGTCAGTTTGTCGTGTATCTTAATGCTTATAATAATGTGAATGAGGAACCAAACAGTAATCGTCAATTATGATCAATATTTGAATAAAAAAATGGTACAAAGAAAAACGAGCTTAATATAAAATGCTGCAGACTACGGACTAATTTTTTTTTGCTAAAAGTTCTATAGCTTAAACTAGAAATTTTAAAATTTAACAACATAAAATTGATAAAAAAAAACAAAAAACTAACAAAACCTTTTTGGGGAAATTTTCCACTATTTTTTAAAATTTACCTTTCTTTTCCCTCCAAGCCTTCATATTTCCCACGAAATAGGAAATTTTTCTAAGTTTTCTTCAGTTTTCTTTACTAAGAAAAAAAAAAAACAAATTATTATTGGACCATGCCAATATATCCAATAATTTTAATTTCACTTTATGCAAATGAAAATTTCGCATTGTACTGCAATTGAATTTATATACTGCTTTATAAGAGGGATACCTGTATACATGAAAGATAAATTTGTATATTTATAATGAAATTTTATATAATGAAATAAAATACAATCATATTAAATTTATCAAGAGGTGAGAAATTTCTTTTGTTTAATGTAGTAAGAAATTAGTTTCATATGTCAGTTAATGTATTTACAATATGTGTATACGTAAGTGTTGATGGGATAATAGATTACTAAAAATTTGAATAAATTTCTTGAAAAGCAAAAAAAAATATAGGTTTTATGGTATAAATTTGATGGGTCAAATTTAATCAAATATAAACAATTTTATTTCTGAAAATTTATTTTGGTATATATGAAAGAAGAAATAGACCAAGATTGCTTTCATTTAAATGATTACTTATTTTTAAATATGAGTATTATGAAGATGAAAAATTCTCCCTACCTTAAGTTTTTAAGATTGAGTCATATGCAACGGGTTAGCTAGATTTTAATTTAACGCCATTCAATCAAGTATTTATTTAGTTCTTGGAATTCAAACTAATTAATAGAAAATAATTAATAAATTACTTAATCAAAAGGGTGTGTGGCTTTTAAGAAACTCACTTTGAAACTTATAAATGCTATGGAATAAAATTTCAACAATTTTTGAAACATTTCCCTAATTTTATGGATTTCAGTCAAATATTTTTGTATTCAAACATTTTTTAGAAAATATTATAAATCTCAATTTCTATATTGGAGCTAGTACATACGATAATTTGAATACCGTGAAACGCATATCACATTAATCTTTAAAATTCAAAATGTTTCTTGGGTATCGTGTTTCTATATTATAAATTTTAATATTATTTTAATCACCTGATGTAAATGCAAATGTAACTACGTTACACATTTTCTTTTTAAATTTTAAAAATTTTATTAATGAAAAAGGTAAATTACATAGCTAAGTGTCTAAATGCCTTGACCTTAGCCCAGTGACCTCCCTTTTATATCATTGTGGCAATCAAAGTCAAAATCATATAGATTTAAGGTCGTAGGCATTCAGATTTACGATCATAACCTTAAAAAAATAAAAAGTTAATTGAATTACTTTAATTAAAATTAAATTCTAAAAGCTTATTTTATTTATTCCAATTTACTTTAACTACAGACTGCATTGTACATGTACACTTTTCGTTCACAGAAAATAAAAGTTACGTGATTTATTTTAGAAAAAGAAATTAATTTAAAACTCAAATTTTATATGTATCAGAATATTGTATATAATAATTTTGAGATTGTTAACTCTGTATATATCCACGAACTCTTGTTTAAACACATGCTTCCTTTTTCTTTAACTAAAATATTTCGAAATTTGCTATGAACCATTTCAATTTCATCCTTAAATTTGCATATTTTTTTCTTGTTTAATTTATTTCGCCATATTAATTTACATTTTACTTTTTCTTCAAAAACAATTTAACATCGTTTATATTTTGTTATAATGGAAAAAAACTTTGGACATCACACACTCGAGGATCCTTTTTTTTCTGTTTATATGTTCTGTGCTTGTTGAATAGATTCTTCTTGACAATATTATTTTAAAATTGGAGGCTATGACCTTAAAATTTTAAATTTGTTAAGCTTTAGCCATTTACTATTTTAGACTATGATTTTTATTTTTGATTTTTGCGACATTCAAATAATTAATTATTTCAATTTAAGGTTATTTAAGTTAAAAAACTTCATTGTGGTTACTCGATTGTCATACATTACTGTTATTACTTATAAAACACTAAAATGAATTACATAGCTAAATATAATTATATAAATTTAAATAAAGTTGTGTCAAACGAATGGTTTGCAAAGTAGCAATTTTCCCTTCAACAAGTTTTTGCTAAAGATACGAAATAGATCTTTCATTTGAAAAAAAAATTTTAGCTTATAAAGTTCAGCGTATAAAATTTCAACTTTCTATCTTCAAGGATGTAGAAGTTTTGTAAAACGATCCATGGACGGACACATTCCTAAAAATGATCTGGAAAAAATTTATTCATCCCTCTTATAATATATGAATATTTTTTTTTAGGAAACGGATAAAATCATAATAAATTTTTTTGTTATTTTGATTGATTATTTATTATTTATATGCAAAATGTCTATTTGAGGGCTTTCAATATAAATGGGTGAAATTTATACCTTAATCTAATGAGTTTTACATTAATGCCATATGTATATGTAAATATATATGTGACATATCCCAAAAATTGATCAATCCGTGAAATCATCAGAATAAACTCACGAGATACACGTGTCCACACATAGACCGACAAACTGACATCTTGCTAAAAATAATTTATTTACGCTTCTCTACAATGTACAAGTCACTTTGTGTTCTTATGACCAAATTATATTCGCTTGACAAAAAATTTATTTCGAATTTTTAAATGACCCTATTTGGTAATTTCCTTCTTTTCCTAATGTTATGCTTTAAAGTTAAATAGTAAGAATTTTTTTTTAATTAAAGAAATTTTTATCAAGAAACTAGTTTTTAATAATTATAAACTTTCTTTGAGGGAAACGTACCACATACACATATATACTTAATTTGACACGAGTTTATAAATATTATGCATAATTTTTTCTAAAAGGCCTTATTAAAAAACATCTATAAAAGGCGTATAAATTTATA
Source organism: Condylostylus longicornis (assembly GCF_029603195.1). Classification (NCBI taxonomy): domain Eukaryota; kingdom Metazoa; phylum Arthropoda; class Insecta; order Diptera; family Dolichopodidae; genus Condylostylus; species Condylostylus longicornis. The sequence goes on along the minus strand of NW_026577973.1, from coordinate 11,313,892 downwards.
AATTATGAGAACTTTTCTCATTTATAAAATGTGGTACATATGTACATAATAATATGTGGTGTAGAGCAAAGAATCAAAGAATATTATTTTACCGCTTATGCAAATAACAATTTTTATTAAAAAAATTTTATTTATTAAAAAAAAGTAGAAATATGTTTGAAAATTGTATTTTTGGTTAGCAAAACATATTTAACTTTTCTCATATATTCTTCAATATGTTATACAATGTTAATATTGCCCTAATTTACCTACATATCTTATAATTTTTACAAATACATGTATGTATGTTTATTCATATTTATATTGTGGATGAAAAATGTGAATTCCTTAAACTGATAAATTCTTATAGAAAATTCAATATTCTTCTTATTTATTTATCTTATTCGTAATCCATTTACATATACATATATACGTTATGTATAAAAGTTGAATTTTTTTTTTAAAAGTTTATTTTTATTACGTGTTTTCAAATGTTTTCAAATATGTTTTCTTTACTGATGTTATGCGTATACGAAAATTATAAATATGTGTACACAACATAAATGTTAACATAAATAAATACAAAATTTTCAAGGATATTATATAATATATAAATTTTATTTAATTTCTCTTATGCAATCCTTTTCAAGTTTATTTTCTGACCGCGTTTGTATGTACATTATAATTTTATAAATATAAGGACGATTTTATAAACGAGTCCAAATTCATACTTTGAGATTTTTAAAAGTAAACCATGCATTAATTCAATTTATAAGACTATTATGTATAGTATTAGTATTATAGATTAGAATTTCGAACTATTCCACAGTGTAAATTCTAGAATAAAGGAACAAAAAATAAACTTTAAATTCAAATTTTAAGGAATTGACAATTATTTTTCATCGAAAAGTTTAAAGCCATCTATCAGAATAAAAGTGGCTAATTAGCTACTCCGCTCAGCTACTTTTATACAAAAGCTTTAGTGTAACTGGAAGTTTTATACACACTTGGAGTGTTTATTATATGTTTAGAGTTATAAACTTGATCGAACTGTTCATATATGTGATATCAACGCACTCTTTTTATCATAAGAATATTGGACTTTTAATCATAAGCACATCAAAAAAATCAAATTTCCAAAAAATTTCTGGTAATAACGCAATTCCATTTTTCAGATATATTTTTCAAGTTCTGCAAATACAAATATTAAAAATTTAATAATGCGGGTTATGTGGGTTAGTTAATAATGGTTTTGTTATTTTATGCATGTGTAACCTTATTAGTGGAAAGCAAATTTAAAGGAAAAGTTGTAAAAATTGTAAAAAGTAAATTAGGATTTTGAAATTTCAAATTATTTTTGTATTCAATTTATATTATTACATGTACATACATATATTATATTTGTATTGTTTTAGAAAATTACATATTTATTTTAAAAATTATTTACATACATATGTATATATTTTATTATTTTTACAAAATATACAGTCAAATTTCTTTAAGATGAACTCCAGTAATCGAAGTTCTTATCTCTCACTTAAACTATTTAGTTTTGTAATTCTGACTCATTTAACACGAAACCTTCACATAATTCTTTCTAACACGAAAAATTTTAATGCTAATTTATTAATAATTATGCCTTCATGGGACGAAACTTGTAAACATAGTATGACTCTTTAAGCCAAAATTCCAAATTTTAAATTCTTTACATAATCGTAATTTATTTCTTACGAGAATTTCATTAGTTTTGTGGTTGTTATGAAATCTTCGCCGTCAGACTATTTTTTAGAACTTATATAATAAAATTGAAAAACTTATTATATTTTCGATGCTTGCCCGTTTACCACATTTCAACAACATTTAAGATAACAAAAATGAAAATTTATACTCAAATGGATATTTCTAAAAGGGTCCTGGAATAAAATGTTTGTTTATCTACCAATACATATAATATCTTTCCTAATAATTTTACCTAGCTAGTATCGAAAAAATTTGATTTCTTTTTTAATTTTTGTGCTTATCCTTTAATGCAATCTAATTAAGAAAAACTTAAAATGTGCTGCTTTACAACACCCTCGATTTTATCTTGTTCACACCTAGTTTTACCGAAAACAGACGAGTTTTAAATTTTATTACCTTTTTCATATAAAGTTTTTGCAAAATTTGAATTGTCTTATCCTTGAATATTCAAAGGATATTAAATAAGCATTAAGCTTTTCATCTTTCTTTGCAAAGAATCTTTCTTATAACTAAACTAAAAATTTTGAAAAAATAAAAGAATTTTTTTAATTTTTAATCCACTTAATTACTTTTTATCGAAAACTTTACCCAATCGCGGAACAATTTCCAATAAAGTAAAAGGTTAAGAAAAATAAACCTTTAATGTCGCGGAATTTTTACAAAAAATCATAATTATAATTGGATTTTGTTTTTTATTTAAAAATAAAAGAAAAAATTATGGTAGAAAAAAAAAGAAACCTAAAAAATTATTTTTACCGAATGCGCTTAAGGCGAAATTATCACCTTTTCAGAATAATATTATTTAAAAACATGGGTTATTTTAAATTGACAAAAAGAAAATGTTGGGCTTCTTTTATTTTAAATTTAATAAGAATTTAAAATTATCATCGAAGGTTTTCAGGAAAAATAATTTTTACAAGGAAGAACCTCGTGTATTAATTACTTAAGTGTTAAAGTAATAATGGACTTAAAAATAAAGATTGCCTTCATTAAAATAAATACTCGTATAACCACTTTTCCTGTTCATTATTGCATTTCAAAAATTAAATTTATTTTATGAGATTTTCAAGCATTTTTCATGACACTTTTATTCTCATATACAAAAAATTAATTAATTTAATTTATAAAATTTCAATACATAATTTATTTCATACCGTTATAAATTAATTTATATGCTCGAAATATGAAACTTTCAATTAAATCAATGAAAAGCGAATAATGTAGTCATAACTTTTACATATGACATTAATTTTATGGTTTTTTAATTGATTTGTGATTTCCCATTTAATTATAAACCTATCAAATCATACGTACATGTAAATCATACATTAAGTTTTATTACAACAATTGAATTAAACATTTAGCATGTAAGATTTAATAATAAAAAAAAATATATTGCAATTTAACGATTCAATTTGAATAATTTCAATTTTATTCCACTTTATGGTGAAATGAAAAGAGAAAATAATTTTTCGTGTCTATAGGTGATTCAAAACCACTTAAAACAATAAGAAATTTAAGGCAAATAAAAAAGTCACAGAGTCTCATTTAGTCACAAAGTTACGCAAAATTATATATGAATACATTTGTTATCTAAATATTTATCAGTTCTCAGTATGAATTTTTATTAGTATAGAAAATTGTTATATTTGTAAGCAAAAAATCGTCGCGATTATCTGGATATCGGTTAGGCGCTGGGCAACGCAACGTAATTCATTTCGATTTTTTGTTTTTCCTTTTTCACTCCTAGGAAGAGTTTAGAGCTGGTGCATAATATCATGGATAGCCGTTTTTTTATAAAAAAAATATTAATAATATGATTAAAACTAAACTTTTTTAGCAAACCATATTTATTTCTATGAACTAAGAACTGTAAAATTATTTTTAATAATGCTTATCCAATAATTTTTAATTTGGAATCCTTAATTACTTTAACTATATCTAGTTAAAGTGGGGAGGCCTCGTAAAAATATGATCTAATGCGAAGTATTAAATCGTGTAATTTAATTGCCAAAAACACCCCACGTGGTGGATTTATGTTGTGTTATTATGTAGGTAAATAATTAATTGTTTGTTTATTAGATATTAATTAGATAATAATTAATTAAATTAAATCAATATATTAGGTAATTAGGTAATAATTACTCACATAGTGCTTATTCATCAACTTGTGGAGGGGAGGGCGCCATTGTGACTCTTTCGTTGTTAGAGCAAGTTTCTATTAGGAATAATGTAATGAATGTTTGGTCTGTTGAATTGTATATAATGTCCGCTATCACTCTACTGATTATGGAAAAAATGAGCTGGTCACTAGAATCTGAATTATAATTCTTTTGTATTTGATTACACTAGTAGTAAGCGCACTTTTGTTCGTTTTTATTTATCAATTTTACCTTCCTTCTAGTATTGTTCTTGCTTTTTCAGTGTCTGGTAGTCTTTAATTTCTTAAGTCTTTCTTCTCCTTTCACCCTTTAACAAACATCCTGTAAATAAAGTTCCTGTAAATAAAGTTTCTTGTTGCTTGTTATCTATGATTTTTATGGTATATAACTTTAAATATGTAATTTGCTTAATTGTGACTAAATGGTGTTTTTTTCTTGCGCCTCTTGGCGATACGTTCAATGCTTGATCCAAGCAACAATTGTCTTATATAAATCTTACACATTTTCTCCAACTGAATTTCATAGTTACTTTTAAGGATTTCATTCATAAATACTTTAGAAAAATTATATAAGTGTTTTCCTAAATTAATAAAATTTTTATTATTTTAGGCGGGAATATTATAGCGTCTAGCTCTTATGCTATAAATTTTATATTTATATACACGATATAATTTTATATCACGCTTTGTTTATAATATTTTTCTTTAAAATATTTATTAATGTATGTATATGTATATAATAAAAAAAATTTAATATTTGAAAATTAATTCGATTTGATTAAAAAAACATATGTAGAAAATATTTTATGTATGAAATAAATTGATAGGAGCACTTCAACAACAAAAATTCCTGAAATAATTCTTCAGTTCGTCAATCAATCACATAGTACGTACAAACCAAACTACCATATATATACACACATACTTGTAGAAATATATATGCTATTATATACATATAATAAGTATTATAAGTATTTATTTTGCTTACATTTAATATGCATATTATGTAGACTTATGTAATTATTGTTTATTCTTTTATGATTGTATATGTAATTGATAAATACATATATATGTATATTATTGTTAAAAATGAATATCCCAAAATAAGTAAATTGAAATTCAGAAATAGGTACTTATGTAGGTTTATTAAAGAATATGTTTTTCTTTTCTTCTTTTTCTTCTTAAAAATTGTCAAGTACATTTCGGTAGAAATTTATATACATACTCAAATATGTGCATACATGTGTATGTACATAAATTTTAAATTTAAAAAATACTGTATATACGCATATTGTTTGTATTTGTTTTCATGTTCAGAACTCAGAAGTTCAAAGTATAAGATTATTGGATAAGAAAAATTTAAAATTAAATCTAAAATTTACAAAAGTGAAATTTGTGATTTGTAAAGTTTTGACAACCCAAATAAATTAATCGAATCTCAAAAGAATTTACTTAAAATTTATAAAACTTTTATAAAAATAATTTCTGGTAGGTGTCTGCGTATGTATGTATATAGTATAAAATTAGCATTTCGTTTAGAATCAGAGTAATGTCTAGGATTTTCATGGAATATAACTTAAATAAGTGATGGATTCTTTTAAACTATCCTTTTGATTTCACTTAATTTACATGCCAGTTTTGATTGCAGTAATCTTTTGATATTGATAGGTCAAACACAGATCCATACGAAAATACTCGTTGTGTTTTATTATGCATCTGTGCTTTATGTAAGAAAAAGCTATTATTTATTTTGTAAAATCGCTTTAATATTTATTTGATGATGAACTCTTAAAATCATGGATTAGAAAATGGTCAATAGCACAAAGATCACCGTGAAAGATTGACTTCCATTTTTCCCTCTTCCAGAGGTCAGAGTTTTACGTATACATTCTGTTTATCAAAAGCATCTGTAATCAAAATTCCTCTGTAAATCAAAAATTGACCATTAATTTTTGCAAATGTAAAGGAAACTCAATTATTAAATTAACATTTGTATAACAACATAGAGACACCATTTTAAACGATTGTTGCACATTTTTCAAAGTTATTGAGGAAAAAAAAATTGGTCTAAAATAACATTTGCAGTATTATATTTCTTTCAATAACTGCTAAATCAATATATACGTATGTAGAAAGATGAATCATATACGAAATTAATTCTTCGTTGATAAGATTGCCAGCTGTGCTAAGATTAAAAAAAGCTGTAATGGTAAGTCACTTAGAAAATTAACGTTTTTTAAAAATAAAAAATTAAAATTTCAAATTTTTTGAATTTTAAAATGATGTAATTCCGAAATCTGAACAAATTACGAGTATAACTAATGTAGATATTCATAAGAAAATACTTATTCTGAGACTTTTAAATCATATTTAGTAACGCGTCTGTCTAACACAAATACAGAGTTATATTTAAAAAATTTAAAAAAAAATAAAAAATCAGTCGGGATTACCTTTAAGCCTCCATAACTCGGAATCTGTTCAGTTGTGAACATCGTCTCCATATAAAAGCTTGATGGTATATATCTGTGCACTTAGATACAAGACGCCCTACATATAATAAATAATCAGTTTCTTTAAATTTTCATTGGCCTTAGACACAAAACTTTACATAACAAAATTCTGTAAATTCATGGTTATGGGCATAAAGAAGTAACATCGAGGAGTCGAGGAAAAATTCAAAGTCAAAACGCACATAAAATTTTTTATTTAAATTTCTTAAACCTATGATTTGTACCATATTTTAACGCTGGAAAAAAAATTCACATAAGAATTTCTGTATTAAACTTTTTTATGTTGTATGTGAATGAATGTGCGTTATGTCAAAATTTTGAAATTGCTAATGTACTTATTGCCAACATTTTATCCTGTTTTCTATACATTATAACCTTAATGTGTGCAGGTGATTATAAATTTGCCTCATATTTTCTTTAACTTATTTTATTTTCTTTTCATCAACTTGATCTTCAATATTTTAATTTTTGTTTCATAAGTACCATTTTATTTTATTTGTAGAATGAATTTTTTAGTACTCACATACTTACATACATTGAATCATGTACGAGTGTATTATAAAATTGAAATTATTGACATGTAAAATTAAAATTTATTTCTTTAGAAAAATTTGTTTTATGACACTGTAGGAATTTGAAATCAAAAACGTAATATGTATTTGTATGTATGTATGCATACATATGTAAGTGCTTGTTATGGATATTATTATGTTACACGTTTGTGTTTCTGTTTTTAACATTTTCTATTTCATATTCGAAATTTGAAATCGTTTTCTGTTTTACACATACACATATTTGGCTACAAGTTTGTTCCTCAATTAAATCATAATGTAGTCGGCAAAAGTGTAAACAGTTAGACTCAACTTTGCAAAAACCTTGAATTTCGCCAAGCTGAGTCTGACTGCTTTTTAGCACTTTTCCAAAAATTTTTTGAAAAAAAGTGCTTATTAGTTTCACTCTGCCCGTCCGTGCGTCCGTCCGTCCGTCCGCACGTCCGTGGATACTTTTTTTGTTTACAAAACTTCTACACCCTTGAAGATAAAAAGCTGAAATTTAACACCTATATAGACCTTTACTAGAAACTTATTTCTGTAGAACAAAAATTTTACCTATCTCCCCCCCTCTAGAAGTTATATCCCCCCAAAACCCTAAAAATGGCTTTTTTTTAACTATTTTTAAAATTTTGCAAACGTAGAAAGGCAGTGGCTTGCTTCCTCTAGCGCGGTATACTATAGTTAAACTTTAGAAAGACAAAATGGCCGTTCAAATTTACCGTTATCTAAAGTATTTTTTTTTCAAATTATTGATTTCGTTTTTGTTCTAGACCCCAGCTTCTAGAAACTTGAAATTTTAGGAGCTTTCAGACATTAACAATTAGTTAATTTTTTTTTCCATCTGCACCCCCTCTCAAGTTATCGCCTCTTGAAATTTCTAAAATTTGAATTTTTGACACCTTATATTTCCGAAACCGCAAATTTACAGTAACTCACACAATTAACCCTTAAAATCGAAAATTATGTTAACCCCTCTTTATATTAATTTTTGCTTTATTTCAAAGGCTGGATGTATGCATCATCCTAAATGTATGCAATCCTAGAAATAGCTTTGTACATGAATGAAAATAATTTTAATAGTGTGATAGGTATACATAGACTGTATTTAAAAGCAGAATTTTCATTTGTTGAAGGGAAAAGTGCTACAATACAAACCATTGGTTTGACCCAACTTTATTGGAACCAGGCTCAATGTTGTAAATTCAAAATATGTTAAACATAGTTCGCTAATTGCTAATAAAAATATTAAAACCTACAATATTATTGTTAAAATAAATTTTAAATTTATTAACTTAACATGCTTTTCTTCACTTATAGAAAATTCTCTTGAAATCACAGTTGTGTTTATTGCATATATACCTACATATTAGCGCTTGTATTGTAATCCTAAATGTGTTTTAATAAAATATGAAAATATTTAATACAATTGTTATTCTAACATAATTTCAACTTATTTAATTAATAATCAGCTAAGATAACTGATATTTACGATTATCTTGGATAATTAATGTTAGTTAATATTTAGCCAAACTATAAATCATACAAATTTAAAATAACATTACGAAATCAAAAACAGTCTTAGATTACGTTTTATGTTATTGCCAAAACATGTAATTTGAGAATCAAATGCAATGTATGGAAAAGTAACGAAAGTAATCAAACATGAAATAATTAAAACAGGCAATTATTAATAACAAATTTTTTAACATGAAATTTGAAAATAAAGCATTTTCTTTTTTAAAATGAATCATTATTCTTATTGATAAGAGCATACCAAGATTATGTATAATAATTGTGTAATAAATAAAATATTGCATATGTTCAGGATGAAAACAAAAATTAGCCAAACAATCGTTGAAATTGTGGTCGAATTCGATGGTGAGTTAAGATAAATTATTCCATTTGTAATGAAGACATTTATCATTTGTTTTTTGCTTTCGTAGAAATTCGGGAAAGCTTGCTGTTTCGGAAAAATTACTAGTCGAAAATCGAAATTTTGTTAACTTTGATGAGCAGTAGCTTTAAAGAGAAGGGAAATAAATAAAATATTTTGTTCAAATGAAAGAAACAATTTACTAATTTTTATAAGCTGTTAAAATTTTAGACCTTTATAATGTACCTAATTCCTAAGAGAGAAATAATATTAAAAATTTGGAAAAACCCGGTTGAAGATAACAGTTAATTTCAACAGGCATTTTGTTATTGTAATCTTCGACCATTCTTTTTTCCAATAGAAGAAACAAATCCCTATTTTTCTACCCAAAATCAAAGTGATTTTTAATTATATAAAATTTTGTGGACTTCAAATTTAATTATTGACTTAATGATAATTCAACAATTCGCATGTATTTAATTTTTTAAGTAAAACATTCAGTTAACATTGCACATTAATTGAATAGCAAATCTGTGAGTGCATTTTGCTACAAAAAAATAAATTTGACATGCAAGCAATTTAAAATTTAACAGAACAATTAAACGTGCTATTGATTACAAATATCAGAAATTACACTATTAATTTTCTCATTCAGAAATTAATTGTAATTATTTAAGGTTTACTATGGAAATATATAAAAAATTTATATATAGAATTTATATATGGAGGTGTTTTGAACTGTTAAAGTACTTCGATAATAATAACCGCAAAGTGTAAACTGACAAGTAAAATCTTATTATTAGATTTTGTTATTTTTAGAATTTAGTAATTATATATCATGATATTATCATCAAAATCTCATTTGTTTAATTGTTGATAAACATACACTAAATTAATTATATTTTTATTACTACAACTATAAATTTATACTTATACATTATGATTTATAATATTTTGATAAAAATTTTCTCTGTTAGTAAAATTTCTACATTATATTATAAAAATTCATTGAAAGATTAAATATAAATGGGTAAGTATATATATACAAATATAATATTTGCACATATGTATGTGCAGATATGTATAATACGATTTTTGGTTTATTTCATTATACCCACTTAAATTTTATAAGCATATTTAATAAAGCATTTATTTTTTAATCCTTTAATTTCTTTATAAATAAATTTAATCTACTCGTATACGAGTATAAATAAACTATTTGCTGAAAATAAATTTGATATAATTGTCATATTTATTTAAATAATTTATTATATAAAGCAATTCCTCTTATAACATAAATTTTGGTACAGAAAAATTTTTACTTTAAATAAAATTATATTGTGGGAGGTTCTTGAAAACTGATGGAGTTTGATATTTGCCTAAACTTTGCTAATTTAGTAACTGTATGTATGTAAGGAGAGTGGACTTCAAATGTAAAATAATAATCATATTAAATGATTTCATTTCAATTGCGAGGTTTTAGCGAAATTTTCAAGAAGTTAAAATTACATCAAATAAAAACAGGTGAGAATAATAAAATCTTAATAAATATATGGAAACTATTTAGCTTGAGGTCAAGTTATAGAAATGTAAAGCTAAATTTTAAATAATATTGCTCGATATTCAGGATTCATACTAAATCAAGGATATTAATTCTAATCTCAACTTTATAAAATATTGGGCAATCTTATACTTTACATATACATATACTTATTTTTAATAGCTCCATTTCTATTATGAAATTATTCGGAAATTACCAAAAAAAAAAAAAACGTTTAATTTTTTTTATTTAATTGTAATAAACCGGAAATGGAAAAATTCACGGATCTTTTAACTGCGTTTTAAACATAGGATATTGCTTATACTTTATTTTATTTTTATAAAATTATTATACGTAAAATAAATAAATATTTTAATATGGCCTATAATTTCCTGTAATCATTTTATTTTTCGATTATTATTTTTGTATTTTTGTTGTATATGTATACGTGAATGTATACTTATATTTTGCAATATATACTACAAAAGTTAAAGGATCATAACTCAAAAGGAAATCAATTTTATATATATAAGATTTTGAATGAAATTTCCCATAGTATAAGACGATGGAAACTAGCATAAGAGGCTGAAATTTAGCAATGGGTATTAAATATTATAAGTAAAAAACAAAATAATTCAAGTTCACTTACATTTCATTTTTATAAAGGAACTAAAAATTTATTAAGATTATAGTGTGTATTGTGAGCTGAAATGAATCCGTTTTCAATATTAGAAAGAAATATTTTTATTTTTCAAGACAATTATAATATCAAATAGAATAACTATACTCTTTGATTTCATAAAAGGTGAACTTAAAAAAGACAAAAACATTTGAAACAGTGAACCAGTTTACATTTACGATTTGTTTGTTAAACAATTTCATAAATTACAAATGCTTTCATATTGAAGATAATTAAATAATAAATTGAATTATGGCTATAATTTAAATTTTAATACGAATGTATGTAAATAATACAAGTTATTATGATTGGAGAAAAAAACTCGATCCATATTTTGATGTGCAATAATTAAATTTTGCAAATTTTAATTTCGAAAAATTTGCATACTTCACGGCGACTAATTTTCTTAAATGATTTTTTTAATGTTGTCAATTTTTGCCTTCTTTTAAGAAGCAAAATTTATTTTAAATTCTTACAAGAAAGTTAAATTATCCAAAATAGAAATTCCAAAAATGTTTTACAAGTAGAAAAAAACGTATGCATTTTTTTAAATAGAATCTTATACGACAACATCTAAATTCTAAATAAAAAGGTATTTCTCAAAAAATAAAGCAATTGACTGCCTTTATGGTAAAAATATTACGGTTAATATATTATGATTAAAATATTAAAAATTGTATAATTATTTTCAAGCTTTTTCTCGAAAGCTAGTTTTTGTCTGTTAATGTTGTTTTATTGGAGGCAAAACGGCCAAAACCGTATATTTATATTATATTTTAAGGAAATTCAAATCCGATTAAAGAAGTTATGCTCTACTGTTAAATCGGGTACAATTACAACTACTTCCCCCCTCTTTCATAAAATTGTAAAAAAAATTCCCTGCAATATTTCCAATACTCAGAGGGTTTTCCTTTATAAAATTTAATAGTTAAATGAATGGGCTTTTGCACTTAAAATAATTTACTATTTTACGAAATTGTAATTAATCTAGAAAAAAGTTCCTTTTCACTATTTTCACTATTACTATTATTGTTAAAGATAAGAAGAAGAAAATTTCTTTGAAAACTATAGTCAATAAATGACTTAATACGTAATGCAGTTGTTTCCGATCATAACAGTCGAAACTTAAATATTACGAAAATAAATTTTAAATTATTTTTTAATCGCTGTAATTTTTATTCTGCAGTGAAAAAAAATTTAATTATTTAATTAAAGACCATTATATCTCTGTATTAAATAATAAATTGAGTTGTGTGTGTATCAAAATTGATAAAACAAAATCCCTTATATTTAAAATAGACATTATTTTATGGTCACTGGATAAAGCTATTCAATTGAATTAAATTTAATATTAAATTTTTTATGTGACACTGCAAAAATAATGAAAAATATGTATATAGTTAGACTAGCTAGCATAAATATATTTTTAGATTAACATTGTTATAAAAACAAATAGAATTTCTATATAGATTAAATTGTATGAATTATACACACACATATATACATATATACAAACATTTATATTTATAATAAATAAAGATTTACAAGGTTTCTGAATTAAATTAATTATTTTTTACTTTTATTCTTAGTGTAAATGGTCACGTAAAGGATTTTTACGTACTAGATGGGAATTAAATTGCACAGTTATTGATTTAGTCAATATTCATTTATTTCATGACGCTTCTAATTTGGCTGCATGCGAAGAATTTCCATCCGTTTATTGTAAAACACGAAGGCGTGCTCTTGTTCATACATTAGAACGTTTTCATAGAGATAATAAAAATGGTATAGCACCATATTTTGTTTTCGGTGATTTTAATTTTCGTTGTGATACTGAAGGTGTAGTTAAGGTAAAGAAAATTTATAAATATATAAATTTATTATAAATAATTTACTTTTTAGTAATTGTTAAAAAATTAAAGCATAATTTTATTCAAAATTGATTGTATAAGCTTAGTAAAATTGTTTGTTGAAAAATAGCAACCGAGAAACTTTGATAACTTTTAATACTTGCTCTTAGATTATTAATTAAAGATCGATTTTTTTTAATCATTTATGAATATTAAATCATAAATTTTTTAATATTTTTTTAAAAGGAATTGACAGAAGACTTAACAAAACATCGTATTCAAAATGCAAAAAATGACTGTACAAAAATGCATTATAAAAATTCTAAAGGTGAAAATGTACTTACCGTTGGTAAAAAAGAATTCACACATAATGAACATCAAACAAAATTTAAAGAATCATGGGTAATTAAAAATTAAATTATTTTTTTAATTTTTTACCCAAATATATTTAAATTATAAATTATTTTTGCTTTTTTTCAATTAAAAAAGTTACAAAAATTTGATAGAGAATTGGAACCATTACGGGAAATACTAGTCGAATATCCAATAACATTTGCTCCAACATACCCTTATGAAGAGGATCCAGATATGCCAAAAAGTTATATGTCAACACGATGTCCAGCGTGGTGTGATCGAATATTATTGAATCCAACTGCAAGAGAATTAATTGTAGATGAAACATTCTCATCGAGTGATTATAATATTATTGGAGAGAATATTTGTATGGGAGATCATAAAGTAAGTTTTATTATAAATTTGATTAAAAGTGCGAAAACCTAAATTTTTCTAATTTCTATTTTCAGCCAACATATTTAAGTGTTAATCTAAAGACATTACAAGGTACAAATAAATATTGCAATTGTCATCAACAATTATTATTAAATGAGCATGCAAACAATTTTTATAATAATTTTAGTTCAATTTTATTGAATTCTCATAAAATGATAACGTCTCAAATAATCTTACCTGATTCCTTTGATTTATATAATGAAATTCCAGTAAATGCTTCTTTATATAAATATTGCTTATATTTAAATAGAAATTATGTAGATATTTTAATTGAATGTCGTAATTTAGATTTAAAAAATGCTAAAAAATTAAATGCATGTATTGAAAATGTTAAATACTTATGTAAAAATAAATCTAGTCCTGTTAATAATTTTAAAAATAAAATTTTATTAGCTTCTAATAATATAAAAATTAAAACTGATTCAATTAATAACATATTAAATAATAATGAAGAAAATGATATAAAAAATTCAACAATAAATAATTTTAATGAAAAAATTGAAAAAGAAAATAAAAATGATGACAAATCCCAATTATTAGAGAAACGAAAAGAATTAGAACCCCACCAATCACAACAACAACAACAACAACAACCTCGTATTAGCATTAATATAACAAATATAGATGATGGAACTGTTGATGATATATGTATGTGTTCAATATATTTAAAGGATAGTATTGATGTAACAGATAGTGTTATTACAAATTCAAATTCAAATAATATTGATGAAAATGTTCCACATATATGCTCACAATGTCAAAATATTATTAAATTTCAATCAAATGAACCAAGACGTAGATTAATATCAAAACGTTTAATGTTAGCAAATGATATTATTGTTAATCGTATTGATACACAATTTTTAAGTACAACAAATTTAATTCATAATCAATTCGAATCATATACTCCAGAATCAGCTGAATCTCATTCACCATGTCCCGAATATGCAGAATTTTCTTTGGATGATGAAATTAATGTAATTAATAATATTGAAAATGATAATGAAAATAATCATAAAAATAATGATCTCATAACACAAAATAGTCAAAATCAATTTAATATTGATAATTCAAAAAATAAACCAAAAAATAATCATTCAATAATATCAAACGACTATAGAATTGATTGTAATAAACATCCTAATGCACATAATAATGAAAATCAATTACTATTGATGAATGAAAACGATAATTCAATACAAAATAGTGATCCTTTAAATAATAAAAAACAAAATATGACAACACCCACTGAAAAACGTGGTATTGTATCACCAATACAATTGAAATCTAGACTAGAAATATTACAAAAAAAATCATTAGAAAGTGATATTGATGATGATTATAATGAATTATTAAATAAAAATAAAAATAGTACAGATTCAAATCAGATTAGAAAAAATTCTAAACAAAAATCATGCTTTGATAAATGTTGTGCTATTTCATAAATTCATTTTAGGAATCTTTACATATAATTTTGTAATATGTATACGAAAAATTAGAAATTACAATTTTTGAAAATAAAAACTATTTTGAAAGTGTTTGTATAGTTATAGTTTGTATAACAAAAATAATTTTCAAATATTAAATTTAATTAAATTTTAATTTTTCATTTCAACACTTTATTCAATACATACATACAATTATGTATATAATTTATAATTAATATCAACTGACTTAAATTAATTTTATATCTTTGTTAATATTATTATTGTAGAAGTTTTTTTTTTTTTAATATTTTGACGTTAGACTGATTTATTACCTTATGTTTCGAAACATTTATGATAAATTATATGATTTCCAGTTTTTAAAAAAGCACTATGTACATATTATAAAAAATCTAAGATACAATTATCTATTTTATAATAAGAAATATAAGAACTTTATTGTTGTATCTTACGAATTTATCTATCACAGATAAATCGAAAAAAAGTACATTTCGTCAATTTGATTAATGATCTATTAAAACGATTAATCAAATTTACCTATATACATACTTATATATATAATAATATTAAATATTATAGTATAAGAAAATATTTATATACATACATACATATAAATAAAGCAATTGGATTGAGAATTTGGTTATAAATTTAAAATTTTATCGAATTCATTCTTATTAATTTCTGATACTGAATAAGTCATAACTGCTCTTTTCGAAACTCAATATTTTCGAAGTGCAAAAACAAAAATTGAGTTATAAGTTGAAGTAAATTGATCAATATTTTTGGCTCTACTGATTCTAAATATTTTTTTTCAATTTAAAATTTAAATTTCAAAAAAATCGGTTGGTAAATTCCATCTGAAAAATGCATTTAAAAAAAAAATTGCAATTTTTAGCGCAGGCAACCTTTCTTGTCTTACAAATGGAAGGGTACTGAATTACAGAGTAAAATTTTTTAATAAAAAATAAAATTTAAAAATAAATTGAAGAAAAAAGCAAAAAAATAATAATTGTAATCTAGATGGCTTTAAAAACATAAGATTGCCAATTTTTTATAATTTTACATCGAAAGTTTCCTTAAGCCACTCAGTCGAAAATCCCATATTATTTTCTACTTATATTTTCCTCTCAATTCAAATGTTTTATTTATACTTTTTACTTACCTACACTATATATATAAAAAAAGGAATATTATTCTTTTAGCTTAAGTTTTAAAATTTTTTGTTCGGGAAATTGAAAATAAATTTATTCGATTTTAATTGAAAATTTATAGCTAAGAAAAAGAAGGTAAATAAGAAAAGTTATGATAAGAATTTAAGAATGATAAACTTAGTATAACGAACGAATGATAAACTCTAATAAAAATGTTGCAAAAATAATTAAAATAAATTGAATTTGCAAATGACAATATTGAGCTTATTAAATCATAATATTAAATTAGTACATCTTTTCCTCTTTAAAACAAAAAAATTAGGAAATGGCATATTTTATACTTAAAAAATTTCAGATGCAAGTCAAAAGAAAAATAGTAAATATTAATAATATTTTCTTAATAAATGTTTTATATTTAATTTTTATTTTTATTGAGTATTACATTAAGATAACAGCATTTATCATTGATTTTTTACTTAAAAACAAAGTTCCTAATTTAACAAATTTAATAATGTTTTTATGTTATTCAATTAATATTTCGTGAGGTTAATGCTACAACTAGATAACTCGCAATTATTGTGTTAGGGATATCAACTTTTAAAGATACAAAATTTAGCAATAACAAATAATTTAACAGTTTTGGCATTATAGTTTTTAGATATTTAAGAACACTTTTAAGCTTAAATATTGGTCGCAAACGAAAGTGCTATCAACAAAAAAATATAAAATTTTCGAGTTATCTAGTTGTAACATTATTAACCTCACGATATAATATTGTACTTACAATATATATTTTAAAATTGGACAATTTGATATTTATTACATCAATGTATAGTGTGAAATTAAAATTTTTCAATTTTTTATTTTATCAACTTGAGGAAATGCAAAAAAAAAAGAATTCATACTAACTAATCATAAAGTTTGTGAAAAACTTTGTTGTTTGTATAAAATTGTAATAAATATTCATTTTTTTTTAAAATGTTTTGTGTTTTTTAAGCCAATTTACTAAAACAAAAGCTCAACAAATTGAATATTAATTAAATATTATTAAATAAATGTTTCTATATTGCTTTTGCTTGCCATTGTTGTTTAAAATGCGATCTAACAATTAATTAATAACCAAATTTTTTAATAATTTTTAATAATTAAAATTATATTTTGAAAAATTTCTAGAAAATTGAACAGGACTATTATGTAAATTGCTAATTTTTATACAAAAGAAATTCATAATATCGTTAATTACATTAATCATAAAATTTAAAAAAAAAAAAATATTAAATATGAAATTCAATTTAATATTGGGCGTCTACCAAAATGCAGATCTAATGTAGACTTAACTTATTTACTTATTTATAATTGATTTTAATTACTGAATAAATTAATTTGATGTTAGATCTGTATTTTGTTAGGTGACATCTGATTCACATTCAGCTATTGATTTCAAAATTTAATTTAATTTTTATTTTTTTGTTTTAATGTACTTTTTAATATTAACTTCAACTTAACATTGTCATACAAATTATTAAATACTGATATCATTATAATATGATTTTTTTTAATAAGATTCCTCTCAAAAAAGAGTAGAACCCACAACAAAACTTAATTAATTAGATTAACTTCTTGTTCAGAGGATTTTTAATAGAAAATATACGATTTACTTATTATGCTTATATACATAAATATTATATTCGATAAAATCAATTTCAAACAAAATAAATTATAATATGAATTTTTTTTTCGTATTGTACTTAATTTGTATTTTATAAATTTCTATATGAAAAGTTGCAACTAAGCTTGTTATTTTGCATTTTTTTTTTTTAATAATTTTTTAAGAAACTTTTTTTTTTGTGTAAGCTAAATTTATAATTAAAATAAAATTATAAAAACTTGTTGTATATATATACATATAAAATATAAAAAAAAAGTTAAAACTAATTTTTTTTTAATAAATTTCATTTATTATTTATTTTTCTGTTTTTTGTTCTTTTATTTTGTTTAATTTTATTTTTTATTTTGCAGAATATTTCCTTTTATTTCTTTTTTAAAAAAAAAAATCCAGTGATTGGGAAAGCAAGATTTATATAATTTTTCAAATTTACTTATTCGACTTCAGTTCCTCTTAATTTGATGTTTCAAAAAAACATTGAATTTTGCATTGAATGGTTCACAAATACATAAAATATATTCATTCATAATAATGGAATATAATCTGAGATTTCTCTCTAACTTTTTTTTTATTTTTAAAATATTTAATTAAATCGTTATGTATTGAATTTTGCAAATCAAAAATCTATTATTAAAGTGCCATTTAGTCACCTAGACCAACTTGATTTTGAAAATAAATAATTTTAATAATTGATTTTATTAAATTTTAAAAATTACAATAATTTTGAAAAAAGGCTGATGGAAATTAGATTGATGATATCTATCTTGAAATTATATTTCTGCAAACTTAAGTTGATATTTTTCTTTTTATAAACAATTAATTTTTTAATTTATTAATTATTTTAAAAATTAATAAGATATGTAGCAACAAATTTATTATAACAAGAAAATATGATGATTGCTAGAAATTCACATTTGCTTAAAAAATTATTCCAATCACTACGTTTATTTTAATTTATTTATCATTTCTGGTAAGTGTTTTTAATTTTGTTATTTTGTTTTTTTTTAAGTTAAATATTATTTACTTAATATTTTAATTTCAAACAATTTTTTTTTAAAAAGCCTAATTTGTTAACTAGCATGGAAAAATTAAACTTAAGAATAAAATTTTATACTGTGTATATGAAAAGAATGATTTACGATAGAATGAGCAGAAAATCAGCTTTGATAAATTGCGTATGTAGTGCACGAAATATATTAGCAAAAAATAAAAAAAGTATTTTATTCCTAATAAAAGGAAGTTTTCTTTTCATACCAATAAAAAAAAAAAAGAATGATTTACGAATTGTATACGTAATGAGACACTCTATGTTTCAAATATGTTCTACAATTTTTTTAATATATGTAATTTGGTTAAAAACCTAAATTTTAACTTTACGTTTGAATTAAGAAGTAAATTGAATAAAAAAATTATAGGGATTTTTTGATAATTCAGATATGTATTAAAACTTCTAACTTTAATCTTAAAAATTTGTTTTTGCACTATTACAGATTTAAAGAAACAAACTAGTTAACTTTTTAATTTAATTTAATCAAATTAAATGTGTCTTACATTCTATGTGAGTTTTTTTAAATTTAAAATAGTTTTGCATATAATACAAAAAATCTACAAAAATGCTTAAGAAATTTAAGCGTGCTACGATTTTCGAACTTGCCTCTTTTATAATAAAGATTTATTGAATATACTACATTTGGAAATTTTCTAATTTTGATTTATCGGAACTGAATATTCGAAAATCCCCTATGCTTTAATCGATCTTTCCCAAATTTTCAGCTAATTAGCAGTTAAATATTAAAAATCGATTAATTCAAGTACACATTTTAATAATATTTTTTTTCTCACAAATAATGAAGAACTTAAATAAATACTTTTTAATTATATTAACTTTTTTGATAAGACTGGTTATTTATTTCTAAAGAAAATAGTGTTAAAAATCATACTGTTTCACCCGAGCTTTCCTTTATTCAAAAATTTTTATAAATATTTATATGTTATAAAATATGTGAATATTTTATATTAAAAAATTCACGCGTACGTAAAAATTATTTCGTGTTTCTTTTAAAATAAAACAAAATGTAAGTGAAAGCTTTATTGAAAAAAATTTTCTTTTCATATTCATAGAAAATTAATAATTTCGTTTTTTATTTAAAAATTTGTATAATAAATAACGATTTTAATTTTTTAATTAAAAATAATTCAAAATTTAATATATTGATATTTTTCTACACATGTTTTCATTTTCAGATAAGAGCAGTACTTTATCGTACGTACCAAAAGAATTGCAAAATATCATTTTAGAAATTTTTGAATATGAAACAAGTTTTTCGGTACCTAATGAAATTTCTTCCGAGAATAATACAAAAATTGAAAAAAAATTCGAAAATGAAAAATTCAAAAATATTTCAGAGGAAAACTGTTGGGTTGAAAATAAGGAAGTGACAATTCCAAGAAGTAAATACATTCATATAAAACCTTTAGATAAAACTGGCGATAGTGAAGAAAATATTATTAATAAAGATGATTCCGAGCAAAATGTACAAAATAGCAGTAGTAGTACTAGTAATTGTAACACACAATGTCTTTTAAAAGAAACTACCGTATAAAGTATTAAATTTTTATACAAAAATAAAAAAAAAAAAAACAATATTCTTAAAATAATATAAATAATAAAGAATTTATATATAGTAGTAAAAGAAAAACCTACCGACTTACCGAAAGCTTAAAAACATTTCTTTCCTATAGTCAATTCATCATATATACATACATATATATGTATAAATAAAAGATTATTTACGAAATTACGAAAAAAACATGCTCAATATAAAGTAATATGAAAAAAAAAAAACAAGTTTTCCATAAGAAAGTGTTGCAGATCCAAAACCAAAAATTTAGCTAGTGACAGCGCAAATAAAAAATTACCAAGAAGAATTTTTTGTTTTGCATCATCAACTATACCAAAATAAATACATCTTATATAAAATCGTACTTACTCAATACTTTAAATGATATTCCAAAAAAAAAAATTTAATTTAAAAGTTTTTTAAGCTTTAATAAAATAATTTAGTTTAAAATTTATAGAATTATATAATATTTAGTCCCTTGTTGAAATTGAAAATATAGTCTTTAAAAACTTAATATTTAATTTAAAATTAAAATATTTATTATAAAATACATACATATATAATATTTATAATCTAATTAACATGTACGTAATAAAATCAGAATTTAATTTAGTAAAATGAAATTCAATAATTAAGTCAAAATATTTATTATTAAATTTTATGACGTTAAAATTACGTTAAAAATTTTAGCGAGGAAATTGTAAATAAAATTTTGTTATTTATATTAATTTTTATTATTATTTAAATTAGTATATAATAATTTCTTTAAAATTATCAAACTATAAAAAAAAAACAAAAATTAATAAATTCTGACCTGGGCCCTATTGCAACAACCATTTTCATTTTTGTTTTTACTCTTTAATTTTTTAAAAAAGATTTTTTTTATTAATACAGTTCGTTAATAATTTTTTAGTTAATGGTTGATACAATATTCCCAAATGGTTTTTAAAGTGCATCAATTACCGTATGTTCGCTCTTCGTATCTTAAACATAATTTTTGTAACTATACATGTCAGTTTATAGATCACAACCTGATAAAAATATTTTTATTTCTTGTTAATTTTAAACTCTTAATTCAACTTTTAATATTAATGTAATATTCACAAATATCAAAATTGTTCATTGAATAGAAATATGACTTAATGACAATAACTTCCATTGCGATTCAATAGCAATTATTTTTAAATCAAATTTTGCTAAAAAACAAACTCCATTATATATACAGAAATAGTCTTCAGTGCATCATTTTTCATTAAAAATAAAAATCAATAAATAAAATAGTTTTTAAATTGTAATATTAAAAGTTTTAAGATAAATTACACTATTTGTGTACAATTCACAAATATAAAATTCAAATATTTCGAGTAAACATTGAATAGAAAGAGTCTAATGCAATGTCGTACCTTTATATAACGTTCTATTACACTTTGTTTTCTTTCAAATATCTCGCTTCTAATGAACAAATGTGTGTTTAGAATGAAAATTAACAAAAACTTTTTTTTTAATATTTCTGTAATTCTATATTAATTTATTTAAATCAATTTTACATGCTCTCCATCATTATTATAAACTCATAATATAAAACTTTCATTAATTCTATAATAGCCTCGTTTGATTCAGGATTCAGTATTTCAATACAGGGATATTTTTCACAAGCTTTGATTAAACAAAGCTCCAACCAATAGTTTGTTTAATTCAAATAAAATTCCAAATATACAATATACAAAATTTTTGAAATTCGAAATAGAAATAAAACGAAATTTTTGAAGACAAATAAAAGAGAAAAAAAACAAGAACCGAAAACAATATGTGCGAACCAGTCACAATATTCTCCGTCCGTTGTTTTTTTTTACTATGAAAATAAACATAATTATAAAATTATACAAAATCAAACACTAATAATTGATGAAAACGACATTTTATTTTATTATTTGTTCTTAATTTAATTTTTTCAATTAATATAAAATATTGAATGTATTAAAATGGAAAAAATTAAAATTTTTAAATAAATTAAAGAGAAATTAATATTTTAACAAAATACAAAACCAAAAAGATCTCAAAAGAAATGAAAATCAAAATTAAAAACTTAATATTCGCTAATAAAAATAAAAAATAAGAATTAAAAGTTCTCTAATGATCTAGTATAAAGAATTCAAAACAGCTAGCAAAAAATGTTTACTGTTAATTTATAAATTTTTTTAAAATTATTTTTAAATAAGAACTTGTTTCCATGCTTAATAATTTCTATTTCGGTTAAATGTTTAAAGGTCTAATAATGATAAATTATTAAAACAAGCGAAATCTCCAATTTATTGGTAATTAAATATTTAATCAACGCCTGAATTAAAAATTTAAATAGACAAGTAATATTTACATGTAAATTAAAGATAATTAAAATAATTAAAATTATTTAAATACTTATTTTAGATTTATATTTTACATTTATGATTCCAAATACTTATATATATCACGTTGATATTTTGATTTTCATTTTTTAAGGGAAACGGTTTAATCGCAAACAAAAAAATAAATAAAAAACAAAATAGAGTATAACATTTAAGAGTGTATAAAATTATTAAAATTGAAATTAGTAATTTTAGTTACAGATAGTAAAAATAACTAGAAAATTAATGTCAATGTATGTTTCATAAAGAGTGGCCAAACAATTATTAACTACTATTTTATAAATGTATAATAAGTAAAATATAAAAAAATAAAAAAACCATTTTAAAATCTAATTTAATCATCATAAATTATTAAATGTTCAGCTAAGATGTTCATTATATTATATTGTACTATGTATATTTAAATTATATTTTAAACATTAGAAATATTCATACTAAAAGATATTTTAATAGTTCAACTTTAGATGTGATAATTCGAATAAAAATTAGAAAAATTTTAAATGTTATTTATATTTTAAACTATATATGTATTATATACAATAATGAAAATAAAAAAACATATTTATTTAAAAAATTATTATGATAAAAAATTATTGGAAACACTTATAAAATTGAATTTCTTGAAATTTAACACCAATGTTGTATTATTTTCATTGATGAATATTTAAAAATATTTTAATAGATAAATTTACACAACCTTTGTTTTCCGAATTTATGGGAATATGGAAATATAATAATAACTTCGCTTTTTAAATTCAATTTCTTTATAATTGAATTGATTTTTTTTTTTTCAAAAATTAAAAGATGCTTTCTTTATTTATTCAACTAATTAATTGTAGTTAATAAAATCATTTTGAATAATATTTGCTTTCTCATGTCAGTATTATGTGGTATACTACATTTTCATAACTACTAGTAAAAAAAATTAAATTGAGCAGTAATTATAATAATGTTTGATTATTTTTTTGCAAAGCAAAATATTTAAATTTTTCTCCGAATATTAAAAAAACAATTATTATTAGGAGATAAGAAGGGTAAACCTAAAAGTTCAAATAATAGAAAAATAAACACAAATTTTAATAAGCAATTAATTTAATTATTATTTTAAGAGTCCAGAATTTGTATGTACGAAAATTATTAATAATCCACAATTATACATAGGTATATAAATAATTAATATACATAACGTTAACAAAAATTTATAAAAGCTGTGAAAAAAGTGAGATTTACAAGAAAAGCACTTGGAGAATCTTGATTTCAATTTGAAACGATTCTGAAATTTTATATTTCTTAACTGATTATGCTGGAAATATATAAAAAAATGTTATTCAAAATATTCAACCATATTCAAATGAACAAATTTAATTTCATGCGAACTATCTAGCATAAACTTGAATGCAGATATTATAATATGAATAGCAAAAATATAAAATATACATAATAAAAAACAGAAAATTCTTTATAAATTATAACTTATAAGGAATAACATGTAATTTTACTAAAAATATTAGTTAAATTTCTATAATAAATAGACTCAAGTATATTTAATTCTTATTTCAAATCCTCAGAAAACTAAGCTTTTGTTCCTCAGCAGAAATAGCTCTAATATTGTATTGAGAGATTGAGCATTTGCATATGTACATAAGCACATTTAGTTCCGTGTACATTACTTACTTACGTATTTTTTAGTAACGTCATAAAACGAATATTTTTAGATGATTCCAAAGTTCCATAAATTTGTGAATTAACAACGATTTTTACAGAATAAAATAAAACGTATACATTCCTGATATATAATTTAAAATAAGGCTAAAGCTAAAAATTATAATCATATTTCTTTGAATAGAAAGTGCATCATCGTATGTATACTATTTTCTTCGTAATCCTTTAGTTTTAATTTGAACGAAATTAATATGTATGTTTTCATTTTTTAATTATGTGAAAAAAAACAAACATGAATTAGAATAGAATACTAGAAAAATATACTTATGAATGTGCAATAGTTTATAAATTGTTAAAAATTTTTGTTTATGTACTCATATACGTATGTGCATACATTGTGTACTTTAATTTGTAATAATAAATATATATATTTATATATATATATATATACATACTATTGTATAAAAATAATATGTAGATAACTTATAAAAATTTAAAAATCAAACTAAACTCAATGTACTTAAAAATATTAAAAAATTGAATTATTATAAAATTTTATAATGTGCATTTTAAATTTAATTTAATTTATTAACAACTTTTCAAAACCACTTGACTCGAATCCATATCTTTCGACACATGCAAATTTATTATTGTTAAGCTTTTGTAATTTGCGTACATATTATGTACATATTAGCCTTATGGAATACTTGGCAATATGTACATAATTACTCATTAAAACAATACGGAACTGAATGTATTTTTAAACACTTTTAATGGTTTTAAATACTTTTGGTGGTAATTTAAAATTTATAAAGAAATTAATACTTTTATTAATTTAAATTTTTTTATTAAAGTACTTATTTACTATACACTAAAGCTATTCCAGTGAAGTCAATCTAATAAAGCAATGTCTGTACAGCCTACAGTATACATACGTAATAAATGAACACCACATAATACATTATGGTTTAAATACAAAAGTATTAAGAACGAAATAAATGTAATTAAATTAATAAATGCTTGCACATTCAAATTTGGGAAAAAATTCAGGAAAAAAGAAAGATTTGGAAAAATTTACTATATGTATATTAATTAAACTAAAAAATATTTATATCTAAATCGTTTTTATTTTAAATTCTCTTAAGCCAATACCTAAGTACGAACAAAATTAAATACATAGTCTTATTATTTTATGTAATAGCTAATTAATAAACATTTTCAATTATTGAATTTTTAAAAATCGGACTGATGCCAAGTTATATTTCCAGCTAAACAGCCAGTAACAAGTAAGGGATATTTTGGGTTAAATCTAGAACTAACAACAATGTCCTTATGAGTTGAAATTTTGTTTATTTCCTTAAGCAGTTGAGGTCTCTTGTACGCACTGCATGATACGGCTGTTGGTAAATCGGAACAGTCATCATTAAATGCTAATAATCTAACCCCATTTTCGTATGGCGAACATATAATTCTACCATCTGCTGAAAATGCTTGCTCCTTAATAAAACCTTGTCCTTTGGTTGGCTCTTCAATATAATACATTAATCGTTTATGATTAATATATATTTTGCGATTTGCGTTGCTATTTATAAAACTTATTGCTGGACATATTAAATTACTGGAACTCGTCAAAGGGCTTGTGTTTTGCGAATTATTTTCATTAATATTATTTCTACTAGTGCTTGAACCATGCAGAAATTGTAAATTATCATATGTTAAATTGATATCTTCACTATCTTCGTCATCATCATCTTCATCATCCTCATCGTCTAAATCATCGTCATCATCGTCGTCATCGTTATTGGAAGGTGTGCGAGAGGATAAAGAAATTCTCATATTTGTCCTATCAAATAGATTTAGTTCCGCAGTTGATCTGCTAAGAGGTATCACACCGCTACTAATAGGGTAAACATAAGCATAAGCATGAGCGCCAGAGTTACGTACACCTAAAGAAGTTCGAAAAGCTCGGTCATGCACTGTTACTTCGGCAGCCCAAATATCTGACCCATATGTTTCAGTTCGGTTAGACCCATTTACTGACATATTTCGATTGGCATTTTCATTATTTCTGTTTTCTGTTGATCCATTTCTTGTTATACTAGCACTTGCCATGGCTAAAAGTGGCGTTGATCTTGTTCCAATATTACTATTTGAGGTATTATTATTAGCACAAGTAGTTGGACGGTCATTACTATTCCCAACTGTACTACTTCTTTCCGTTTCACTTAATTTGCGTTTTTTCACAGGAAGATGAGACTCGTTTTCTTTATATACTTCACGTTCTGCGGTTGCACACTCCTGGATATCATGCAAACAGGTCCATTCCGAACTTTGATCATAACTAATGTTACGTGAGAGACAGCACCACCCTTGTGGATGAATCTAATAGTAATTAATAAAGAAAAAATATGTATGTATTATTAAAATTTCAAATCAGGTATACATTTATACAATATCAATGAAACATTTAGGCAGCAGGGTAAAAGCACCAATGCTCAGTCTCTTAAGGAGTTTTCATTATCAATTTTTATAGTAAATATATTGTTAACAATTTTTGTAATACCCTAGACAGCTTTACTGACAGCCAAGCGTTGAGAAAAACTGTATTTCGATTACGACTATTTGTCGAAAGTCGAATGGCCGTTAAACGAGGTATTTTAAAAAAAAAAATTATTCATACACATACACGTATGCATAAATGCTACATAACGTATGCTTTTTAATATTAAATATATTAAACTGACTGAAAAGTGCTTAGACCGAAAATTAGAAATTAAAATTTTTCCATGCCTTTTAGTGCTAAGCAAACTAAACTATGTAATTTTAGTTCATAGATAATCCTATTATTTTTTTTTCATAAAATTTGCATTTTTTTTTTAATTTCAACATATATAAAAAACCGTATTGTCCTTACCTTTAATAATAAAATTATAACAAACAGACTTAAAATTAAAAACAGTTTGCACTAAAAAAATTGTCAAAAAAGTGCACTGCGAACCTTCAAATAGTTCGAATTTTAAACGCAATAATATATCAATTTACAAATTTCGATTGCTTTTAAAATTAAAGTGAAAAAACCCAGAAATATTTTAAGAAAAAACAAAATATTCTAAAAATGAAACATATTCTTATTTCCAATCGTTTTTGTTTGACCGAATATTGAGTATTGCTGAAGCTACTTGATTTTACCCTTATTATTATAAAAACAATATTTTTGTAAATTCCGTTACCTGAAGCGCACAAACAATTTCTGCATCATTTTTTTCGGGAAAATCACTGACTAGTTCAACACGATTACGCTTTTGTTCCTTTGAGAATATATTGTCAAACTTCGCAGCATTTGGAATAAATTGTCTACCTAATTGCATTAACCTATATATATTTGGCTGAAAATGCAAAACGATATAGAAAAAATTTCGTTTTCAATTTTAAACCTTACCTTGAAGCCATTTAAATCTTTTGCCAGAGTTGCTAAATTTAGATCATGTATTATAATGAGATAGCCTCCTGTTGTACATATGATTAATTTTTTTGCATCCGGTGTTAGTCGACAGCGCATTAAACCGGAAGTATGAAACACTTTTTGGTATATACAACTTTGTTCTGTATATGAACTTATGTCCCACGTATAAATACTGCCATCAAAACCAGATGTAACAAGAAGATTATCAATATGAGAATATTCTATATTTTTAACCCAATTTGAATGACCCTGTAAGCTTCGAACTTTACTATTTAAATTTCTTACATCCCAAATTGCCACTGTAGTATCATCCGAGCAAGTTGCAAAAGTTCTATTATCCAAAAATCTGTGAAATATTTATGTGGTTTACTGATATATTTTTTGAAAAATATAAAACATACTTTACGCAATTTACATTGTCTGTATGGGCATTTACAATTGCCTTTGTTTGTTTTGTAGTTGTGGAATCATACAACACAATAGATTTTTTTTCGCAAGCTGCAACCAATATATTTCTAAAATTTTAAATATTTTAGTAGTTCATAAAGTAACAAAG
Organism: Condylostylus longicornis; assembly: GCF_029603195.1. NCBI lineage: Eukaryota > Metazoa > Arthropoda > Insecta > Diptera > Dolichopodidae > Condylostylus > Condylostylus longicornis. Next base: position 11,285,248 of record NW_026577973.1, on the reverse strand, counting down.
GTGATATTTAAAACATATATAACAAAAGAGCATTTTCAGAGCAATATGCATTTTTTTTACGACATATAAATCCTATCCTTTTAAATAATGCTTTATTTATTAGTATGTAATTAAAAACAGGTTATTAAATTTATTATTTAAGACCATCAAATGATGACACGCATTGAAAATTAATATTAGAAAACAGAGAAAATTGAAGGTGAATTATTTTAATTTAGACTACTAATTTGAACTAATAAATTTAAATTCTTAAACATTGATTTTTATATTATTAGTAAAAGATTAAATTATTGTTCATATGAATATTAAACGACATCTTTTTCTCTACATTTTAGTAAAAAAACTTTAATTTTTTGTATTTTTCTTTTTTTGTTATTGTTTTTGTAAGATAGAAATAGATATTATTGCATACCCATCTGGAGAAAATTCTAAATTGAAAACAGCACCAAAATCCGATGTGTTTTTTATTGAAGAATATTCTTCATTCCAGTAATTCCAAGGTTTCAAAGATTTGTAAATCAATTTCAAAATAAAATCTTCATCACCAATTTTTGGTTTAAAACCATTTTCTCGTCTTGTTACCCAATTGTAAAAAGTCATCACAATCTTTTGTTATATCAGAATCAGTTATTTTAAAAGACTTTCTTTCTACTATCAAAAACCAGAAAACAAAATGTTTTATTTTTAAAATTATTAAACAATCGATATATTTATTATCTCAAAAAGAGTCTAATCAACCTGTTCGTATTCAATTTATATCCTTCATAAGAACAACCGAGTCCGAGAACAACTTGACAATTCAAACTTCAAATGCACAAAGTGTGTAGCATTGCCGCAATTATGCGGTCATTTAATATTTAACAAATGCTTAAAAATAAGGGTTGATGTCCGAATTTGAAAAATAATAGGATACATTCTGTCCAAACTTTCAAATTGTCTCAAAACAAAGTTTTATTACAATTTATACACCACACTAATAAAAATTTTATTATACCCAAACAATACAATTAAATGCAAACTATAATGTTTTGAAAATTTAAGTAAAATATACCTAAAATTGTTGATGCATGATTTGCTTTATTATTGCTTCTATTTGACGTTTGCTAAACATTTTGGATTAGTTGACATTGAAAAATTTTTCAGTTTACAATTTGGATATAGAACTTGCAAAATTTGATGTCACGTTTACTATTATTTATTACAAGTCCTAAATTATTACGAACGAGCGGATGTGTCAACGAAATAAATTAAATTTTGAAAAACACAAGTAAAGTGAATGAAACCGGTATCAAAAATGAGTTGAAAAATTGCCGTTAAAAATTGAAATTGGTAAAATCAAAAATAAATTTTTAAAAAAGGTTTACCAGGAATAGCCATTTTTTTATGTTTTATTTAAAATGTTTGAGATATAATATGAATCTGATGTGCAGATTTTGATCAAATTTTATCGTAGATTCCGTCTGATGCGTAATTGCGGACGATTTGCGTTAACTTAGAACAGAGGAACGGAAAAAAATCGTCGAAATTTGCGGCGGTAATTTCGCTTGATTCTGGGCAGTACCATTTAAATATGTGTATTCTAAACGAATTCTGACATTTCACCGCGGAAAATTGCTCTTATTCTGTTTTTAACTTAAAGGTCAAAGCAATGTAATAAAATTGTTGATGTGTATTACCAATCTTTTGTAATATGCAAACATATTTTACGTTTTACACATTTTGTATGTGTTTAAAATATAAGTAAATGTAGCGTAGCACTCAAAGCAATAACCTTATAATCACAAAAATTTAATTTTTATATATTATTTAAGTGCCTACATTATATTTTATGAATGAAATAGTAAATAAAACTCAAAAAAAAAAAGTACTAAAATTGGTTCTCTTTTTACATTTTGGCTGGTCCCGTTGGTTTTAAAATACTATTTCTGAGTTTGATAGCTGTTATTTCTTGTCCATAAATACATTCTAAGCATAGTATATGTATTATAAATATAATAACTTTTTTACGTACAGCATTGTACGTGACAGCGTTCCCATATTTCCAGATTTATTTGATTTTTCAAATTTCAAAAATCACCAGATTTCTTATCCAGAATGTCACGTTTTTAGCATCACCAGACATTAAAAACTTTAAATGTAAGAGTATTCACATTTTTAAATTTCATGTTTTGGGGATTATTGTTACTCAAAACCGAAAATGGAAACACACAATTAACAGACACATTAAATGCAATATTATTATGTAAAGGTTTAAAAATAAATGCAAGTACCTATTGTTTATAATTAATAAAATTATGTTAAATAAATTACATTAAAAAATTTATAAAAATAAAAAGTTAACTGACAAATTCATTCCGAACATTATATTAGGCATTTTTGAGAATAAATTGATTTGATTTTTGTTTAAATTTAGTTCTTAATAAGAGAGCTTTTTGAAAAATATAAACGATACTTTTTTAAAAATAAAATGTAAATTATTTTATTAAATTTTGTTGTTTTGTTCTGATTTAGCCTAAATGACAATTAAAATGTAGTAAAATTAAAATGTTAGTTTGTTTTTTTATCTCCTTAAAATTTAATCATAAATGCGAGTATTTTTTTTATGCTGACAAAAATACAGATTTTTTATAATGTCAAGGTATATTTATACCTATAGCTATATTTATTATATTTTTTTCTATACAAGAAAATATATATGTATGTGGGTGCTAGCGTTACCATATTGGTTTCACATAAAATTTGGAAAAATCTGAAAAATCGGATACTACATAATGTCATTTGGTATCTTAGCGCCTACATAATGTCATGATTGTCATTTTAATATCCATATTATTTTTATTATGTGTATAGAACGTAGGTATTAGGTTAGGGCGTTCGTGTATTAGCCATCTAACTAATGTTTTGATAAATTTTATATTGGAAACTTAAAAATAAAGTTATAATTAACATACTACTAATTTTTATTTTATACTAATTTATTAAATTATTGATTTTTGTATAGCAAAATTTGGCGACTTTGCTATATTTCTACAATAAATAATCGAAGTTAATTTGAGTAGTTGTATTTTGTAAATACATTCTAAGTTAAATGTTAAAGGGTTAAACTTGTTAATTTTATAAAGACTAGATCAAGAAGTTTTAAACAGTTTTCATGACAATGGCCACGCCTCCGTTGCAATTTGTTTTATTAGCAGAATGTTCGACTAGTAAAGCAAGAGCAGGTGTTATGAGCTTGCGTCATGGACCAGTTAATACACCGGTTTTTATGCCTGTCGGTACACAAGGTACTCTAAAAGGTATGTTGTCAGACCAGTTATTAGCACTTAATTGTCAAATTATTTTGGGTAACACTTATCACTTGGGTATGAGACCTGGAACAGATGTTTTAAAATCTTGTGGAGGCTTGCATAATTTTATGAACTGGCCTAGGTAGGGCATAGAGCTAAGTCATGTTTACACAAATTATATACATAATACATAATTTTCAGATCAATTCTTACAGACTCTGGAGGCTTTCAAATGGTGTCTCTACTAAAATTAGCTGAAATTAATGAAGAAGGTGTAAAATTCAAATCTCCTTATGACGATACTGAATGTATGTTAACTCCAGAGCATTCCATTGAAATACAAAATACAATTGGAGCGGATATTATAATGCAATTAGATGATGTTGTAAAAACTACAATATCAGGGCCAAGAGTGGTAGAAGCAACAGATAGAACTATTCGATGGTTAGATAGATGTTTAAAAGCTCATAAACGCGACCAGGACCAAAGCATATTCCCTATAATACAAGGCGGCTTAGATTTAAAGCTACGCGAGAAATGCGCCAAAGAAATGATTAACAAAAATGTAAGAGCTTTTGCTGTAGGGGGACTCAGTGGAGGAGAGAGTAAAAACGATTTTTGGAAAACTGTTCACATTTGCACGAATATTTTGCCTAAAGATAAACCAAGATATCTTATGGGTGTAGGTTTTGCTGCAGATTTAGTGGTATGCGTTGCATTAGGGATCGATATGTTCGATTGCGTTTTTCCAACAAGAACTGCAAGATTTGGCTGTGCTTTGATTTATTCAGGACAGTTAAATCTAAAGCATAAAAAATATGCCCTGGATCATAAACCGATCGATGCAGATTGCAAATGTAGTACCTGTAAAACATATACAAGATCATATCTACATCATATTGTTACAGTTGAACCAGTAGCATGCAGGTAAAATATTTAGAAAATTTGTTAGGTTTACCAATTATCATAGCTTACATAAATTTTAGTCTTTTATCAATACACAATATTGCTTTTCAATTAAAACTAATGGATGACATGCGAGAAGCCATTAAACAAGATAAATTCCCAGATTTTGTAAAAAAATTTATGTACTTGCATTTTGAAGGACGGGAGATTCCCGGTTGGATTCATGATGCTCTAGCGGCTGTCAACATAGTCCTAAAAAGGTAGAACTATGGTTATTTATTATTAAAAATTAAAAATGAATAAAATTTTTCTATTCTATTTTGAATGGAAATTTTTAAAACACCAAAATGAAGTATTGTTACTTTACTTTATTGTTACTTTATCATATAAAAATAAGAAACGAATACATAAAAAAAGGTCTGTCCTAAAATTTAAATATCTTCGGCCTTGCTAACGAAGTGATCAATAACCTCATCAATAGTTAAATTGTTTAACAAATCTTTTATAGTATCGCTTTCAACAACTACATTGAAAAATATTTTTACATATTCTCTCATTCGCGTAATATAATCTATTGAGTTGTCAATGACGTTAATTTTATGTCCACAATTTAATATTACTTTTTGCAAAACCTGGAATTAATAAAACCATTAAAATTACAATAAAAATTTTTTCTTATGTACATACTATTTCAACAGGAGCCTCAGGCCAACCAAACTTGCTAAGTGTCTTCTCGTCCACTAAGAAATTTAACAATTTCGTAATATTGTCTTTAAACTTTTCATCTGCCTCTGATAATTTCGGTTCGGTCAGTTTCAATAAAAATGAATCTTTGTCAATTTCTAATAAAATTTCATCTACTTCTTCTAAATTGATTGATTCTTCTTCTTCATATTTGGTTGGTGATCTATCATTATTAGATACGGTTGTTTCACTTTTTGCAGGAGAAGAATGCATAACTTGCATTGTATTTTGTTCGCGTGAATGTATAGATGGTCCATTAGACTTCACTAAGTTGCTGGAAGTTTCTTCCTCTTGCATTTCGGCATCATGGTTTTCAGGAAGTTCTTCAATTATAAATTCTTCAATAATTTCTCCAGTTTTTTTTGTAACCTTTTCTTTTTTGGATCGCTTTGGAGGTGGTGATGTAACCTTTTTGGATTGTGTACTTCCATTTAACAAGCGTGGTGATGCAGCTTCTTTTTTAATATTTTTAGGGCCTTTTAAATAAAATTAACTCTTTGATTATAGTCTCATATATTTAAATTTAACGTAAATCAAAATTTGTTTGCAAAAAATAACAATGACCTAATACGAAAAGTTAATTTTCATAGAGTTGTACATTTGACGGTACTAAAATTTGATAATTGATAATTTACATACTTTTGAAAGTTAACTAAAACTAATTTGTTAAGGTTGAGTGTGTGTATGAACCATTAAAATAAAACAAAAACAAATTAGAAAATTTACTTAGTAAATTTTTACCTCAAGATATCACTATTATGCACTCAGGTTCATGGACTTGCATTTAATTAAAAATTTTACTTATATAATTAACATATTTTATTACAAAATATTAAAAAAATAAATGAACTACAATTACCTGGATGTTTTTTAAGGCTATGACGCTTTAATCCAGTTTGAGTTGGAAAACTTTCAAAACAAATGTTGCATTGGTTCATATCTATTACTGGAATCAATTCTTCTTCACTTCCATCATCTTCATTGTCAGAATGGGTAAGTTTATGGAAATTGAAAACTTTTTCATCGTCAAATGTTTCCTTACATTTACTACACGAAAATTGTTCCTCTGAAAACAAAAGGTTTGAAATACATATGTACATATACAAATATATTAAATTTTATTTTCTAAGTAGTAAATACCTTTATGACATCTAGTGAAATGAGTTCTTAACCCAGCTTTACTTTTGAATGAATAAGTGCATATTGTACAATTGAATTGCTGAGCTGCTAAAGAATGTTCGTTGATTAAATGTTTTGATAATCTAAAATTATATGAACTAAAATATCTTCAAAAAAAAAATCTGTGTTTGTGTTACTTAGATTTTCTGTTAAAACTTTGATTACACAAAGCACATTCGAATCCTTTTGATTTGGATGTGTCGTGGTTCTTCATATGATTTCTTAGTTGAGTTGCTTGAATAAAACTTTTTTTACATATTTCACATGAATGAGGCTTTTCTCCAGTATGAGTTTTCATGTGTCTATTTAAGACTTCTTTGGCAGCAAATGCTCGTTCGCACTTTATGAAATTCCCAATATAAAATTACAATTATAAATATCTTAAAAATCTTAATATCTTCTTACATATTAATATCTTAATATGCAGAATTAAAATATTTTCTAGTTAAAACAAAACTTTTTTTACCAAAGCGCATTGATAAGGTTTTTCTCCTGTGTGGTATCGTCTATGTTTTCTTAAAGCTGCGTTTGAAGGAAAGAATCTGAAACAAGTCATATGAAAAATTAATTTAAAACTAAAAAAGATAAATTTAAGGCATTTGGGCAAAGTTTACTTACTTTTCACATAAATCACACGCAAAAGGACGTTCTCCAGTATGGGTTCTTATATGAATACTGCAAATATGACATAAATAAAAATTAAAATTTTATTAATATATTAAAAATACTTTAAAGTTGAAGTTCCACAAAAACTTTTTTCACAATAAGGGCATGGATAGTCTCTATTGTTTTTTTCTTCACCCAGATGTGCTCTAAGATGATTTCTTAAGTTATCTACTCTATGAAAAACTTTGCTACATACGTTACAAACAAATTCTTCAGCAGTTTTTGTATCACAACCTGAGTACTTAATATGTCTTTTTAAATGATAAAGACGAGTAAATTCGTTTCCTATTTGTGTTTTGTAATACATACATTGAATATTGAGAGTTGCAATACAATACAATAAAATAAAAAGAAAATAAATCGTTTTAAAACTTACCACACTTCTTACAAGCGAAAGGTTTTCCGCGATTTTTGTGATGCTCTTCATGTAATTTTAAAATTTTTTCCGAAGGACATTTTGCATTACACGTTCCGCACGGATGTTTGTCTGAATTCGAATGAATCAAAAAAACATGCCTTTCATAGCTTTTAGCATTTCGAAAAGATTTTGGACATTCGGGACATCTAATATGTCCACTCTATAAAAATAGAACATGTAAATACATACTCATTCTTCAGGTATTTTAAATAACACTACTGAGTAAGGTTAATATACTTACATGGCATGTTTCAAAGCTGTCCCCACAACAATAACACAAATTATCAAATTGCATTTTAGCACTTTCTTCTTCTATTTCTTTTAAATTTTCCCACATTTGTCGAATTGATTCACTACAGAATGTTAAATGCTTTTTCAAGATCTGTTTTATAAAGGTCAAAAAAGAAATAAGTTTATATGAAGATTACAATTCTATGTTTCAAATTAATAACTTATTTTTTTTACATTGAAAACCACTTCTGGCGACATATCCATTTTGTTTTTTTTATTTTATTGAATTCGTGGTGAAGGATAAATAAACCAAAAGCAAAAAAATCAATATTACTACAGTGGCTCTCTTATTTAAAATGGTCAATAATGTTCAAACGTGAACATCAACAACTGATTGACAAAAAAAAAAAACAAAAAAAAAAGGTTCAAAGTACTTTTTAACAGGATACAAATGAATCAGGACCAAACTTTTGTCGTCTCTTTCCGTCCAATGCACAGGGGCATTTAAATACTTCGAAAGACAAAATGTTACATATTAAGAAATTAAGATATTTCTCTAGTACTTATATACATATAGAAAATTTAATCAAACAGCAAAAGTACATATATAACAAATTAGCCACAATAATTTGGAATTAGAATTTTTAATAAAACAATTTTGGAAACTTACATTTACATCAGTAAATTGTTTATCACACTTCGCACAAACATGAATAAAAACTTCCCCTTCCAACTCTTCATCAGCTATTTCATACGTTTCAACAGCATCATCGTCTTTTTCATCTCTCTCATCGTTATCTTCATCTTCTGCTTCTTCTTCATAGTCTTCATCATCTTCAGAATCTAGCTCCTTTTTGGTTTTTATAGTATATGTACCTTTTGTTTCATTATACTCTATTTCATCTATTACTTCAAAATCGACATTTTCTTTGTCTTGCGCAACTTCATTGCCTTCCGACTTAACAAGTTCCCTTTTTCTTGTTCTTGTTGAAGACATAACTGAGAAAATATATTTTAATAGTTTCGCCTATTTGTATGCATTAGAAAATGTTGTTTAGAAAAAGTAGATTCAAGATCCTGCTTATTGCAAATTAAAAAAGATGGTTCTAAAACAAAACAAAAAAGTAAGATTAATAAAGCATTCTAAGATGTATTTTCGACTTGGACAAAAAAAAAATCAGATTAGATGGTTTAATGTTACATATAATTATGTACTTCTATTCCATATTTGCAAAATATCAATTGCATTGCGCAGCTATACATAGTTTATTGAAATTCTCAATTTGACGTTTAATTTTTTAAATAATGTATCCGAGAAATGCAACAAATGCAAGAAATATTTAGAAACCAAGCAAAGTAAATCATTATAAAACCCACTTCTGTTTTAAAAATAATGAGGGTAAAAGTATTGCTTTAAAAGCGCCAGCTTGGGATATGCTATTTTCTACACAAAAATAAATCTGAATATATGCAATTATTTACCTTTACTTACTTATTTACCTATTCTGTTTTAAAATTTTAAAAACTAATAACACCTTCATAAAAATATTTTAGCAAATTTCAACAAAACTTATTTTATTATAAAAAAAAAATCCTATAATTGTTTATTGGAAGCCATTTATATTGAAAATTTTCTATGGTAAATTTATACGTACCAGAAGCCTAACGCCTGTTGGACGCTTTCACCAGTTTTTTTTAATTTTATTTTGCTTAATATTGGAAAACGTATTAAAAAAATATAATATTCTAATTATAAAATATGGAATTTTAGTTGAAATAATTATAAATTATCAATAATTCCTGAAAAATACTCTTGCGCCGAATAAGTCAGCTAAACCACGTAAAATGTAAGCAAAAAATATATTCAGTCGGATTTTAAGAATCAAGAAAAAGAGTTGCCGTCTTCAAATAAATGTCAAAATTTTATGGGAATTATTTTTAAAGGGACATTTTTTGAAAGTTAGAAAAAAATTCGCAAAGGTACGGACTAAAGAAAGATGAACGAAAAGATCGCAGCCGCAACTCGTTTGTGATTCTAAAATTGATATGATCGTATAGTACAATCAAAATATAAATAATTTTGATTAATGTCGTATTTAATTAAATTAAAATTCGTATTGAAGACTTAAATTGCAATTTAAATTTTGCAATTTCGTTAAAAAATAAAAAATTGAGTGAAAAGGATAAAAACAAGAAAAATCGCCGCAGTAGAAATTTATATAGTATCGTAATGTAGTTGAATATGTATTTGAAAAATTAGGGTACAGCCAGAAAAAGCAAAAGTATCAAACAAGCAACAATATCAGACTGTGTAAATAATGGCTTTTTGTATGCACACGGTCGAGAAACTTCGAATAAATACATACAATATGGAGATCAATTGAAATTAAAACAATAAATTAATTTCTACAAAACAATAAACAAAATGTATCTGGTTAAAATTTTATGTATGTATGTTTATTCACTGCCGAAAACTGTCGTTATACATATTTATAATAACCCTATTGTGAGGGGTTTGTATACACTATGCAACTTTCATAATGCATTTAATACGCTTTGAAAAAGATTTTATGGTTGATCGATTTTATAACCCATGCAAATATGTACGTACATTAGTGTACACTTCTTCAAATTTAATATAAATTCAGCGTATTAAATGCGTTATGAAAGTGTATACAAACCTATATTTCTAGCCAAAAGCCTAAGTATATGCAAGAATATACAAATAAGTATATCTTTTTTATTTTATTCAGCAGTTATAACCATTATTTTATGTAGCTATGGAAATATAGATTTTATAGATTGGCACAAACAATCGCAAGAAATCTAAAAAGTTTTCTAGTTTCCAAATTCATTGAAAATTCATCTAGAAAAATTAAATGATTTAACTAAAATTTGATTGCATACTATAATTATACAATATAGAAATTATATTTACAGAAATTATGTTTAGAGGTTTCCTTTGATTTACATTTAAATTCAAATTATATTAACATGGCAGAAGAACAAGCTATTGAGCCTGCTGTTATCAAGAAAACACAAGAAATATTAGGAAAATATGTGAAAAAACCCCCTCTAACCGAAAAACTTCTCAAGAAGCCACCATTTCGTTTTTTGCAAGATATTGTGATTTCCGTAAGTATAGAATTTTTTAAATTTCGCATTTAATTTGCACTAAGCACCACTTCTTTGAGAGAGAAAATCAAAAAATAATGCTTACGTGTACATATGAACGTAATTTCCTTATTCATATACATGGCGTTTTAGGTAATTAAAGAAACAGGATGTTTGCAAGGTCTTTACAGTAAAACAGAGCTTTCTTCAGAAGGAATCACAGATCGGAATGCTAAAATTGCATTCCTTCAAAAACTAATAGATGTTTTAAGTAATGAACATTTACATAAATATTTTCTTTTTGTTATTTAATTAACGTGTCTATACAAATATATGTATTTTAGAAATGGTTTCAAACGAGAACATTACTGCTAGACCGTCAAAAATAGTTGCAGGTCATGAAGCATCAAAAACCAACGAAATGTTACAAATATTGGGAATTTGTTTAGATAAAAAATTTGATTTTAAGCCTGCAATTGAAAAAGTAAATGCAGTTAAAAAAAAAGACGAATCAAAAAAAACTCCTGATTCTAAGGAAATCAGAGAAAAAAAGGTAAATGAACCAAAACCTACCAGTAAAATCAAACAAATTTCTAAAAACGGAGCAGATAATAAAGCTCAAAGCACTTCGAAAAACAACAATAAAGAAAAACCGAAATCAACTCCGCTTAAAAAGGAGAAGGATAAATTCAAAGAAAAAGAAAAAACGAAGCAAGCAAAAGATAGCAAAATTTCTACATCAAAAGGATCATTTGATATATCAGAAGCAAAACAACTTCAGCATATTCAAGAACTAGAAACTATAGACAATTTAAAAGAGTCACAATCAACTACTAGCAAAAACGACAATGAGTCATTCGAAAAAAGTTCATCAAATAAAGTGCCTGACCAAAAAAAAGAAATGAATTTGTCTCCTGCAAAACAGGAAATTAATACAAAACTAATTTCAAACGAAACTGTAGAAACAACACCAAAAACGAAAAGAATTATTAGTGCAAACAAGCAAAATCTGGAAACTGAAGGAATATCGAACGAAAACTCGCTCGATAATAGTCATGCTGATAAAGCAGATAAGCAAACTGATAAAACGAATTTAGATTTAGCTATAAATGACAAAGCTGAAAAATCTCCAAAAAACCTTAAATCTAAAGAAAATAGAAAATCATCTGGTACACAACAAGCACAAAATTCAAGTAAAACTGATTTTATATCAACTTTCAATGAATCCACTTTACCTAAGGAAAAGGACCTATCTGTTGAAATACAAGAAAAAAATCATCAAAAAATAAATGAAAACAGTGAAAAAATGAATATTCAGAAAATTAAAAACAATAACTCTCAAAACGAAGTGACGACTGTAACAAGGCAATCAACTTTTACAAGAGAAGAATCTAAAGATTCAAATGGAAGACCAAGAACATCTCTCAGACCTCCAAGTGTCAGACCACCATCAGCTAGACCTGGTGCTCCTAAAAGGAGAGACAAAAATATAGAAATAGTTTTGCAACCAAATGACCAAATAAAATTAGCAGGTATTCAGTTAAAAGTAGAGTCTTTCAACGACGAATTAGATGATGACGGAGAAAATTTAGTTATAATAGAAAATGAAAACGCTAGTTCCACACAAGAAGACAGTAAAAAAATGATGGCAGTAGATGAAGAAGTGAAATTAGATGAAAACTTACAACAGGGACATCTAGTGCAACAAATTTTAGAAACCCAAAAAGAATTGATACAAAATTACGATTTAAAAGAAGCGAAAGATGAGGTGATTATACTAAAAATAATATACATATACTAAAAATAATATTCGAAACCAAACACTGCAAAAGCTAAAAACTTAATCAATAATGCTTAATAAGCAATTTTTATTTGGTTATACTAGATAAAACTTTTACTGTACAATCTTTTTTATTCTGTTATTAAATAACGATTATTTATAACATAATTTTTATTTTTCAACTATTCATATTAATTATCAAGACAATTTTATTTTAAAATGATAAAAATAAAACTCATAATTTTTTTTTTATCTAATAAAACAAAAAATAAATATTGTCTTCTAAGCATTATTAATTGATTACTAATTTTTTTTAAATAAAGCTTATTGTGTCAGTTGAAAACTGGTATGCCAAAGTACAAAAAAGTAAATGTCGTTATTGAATTTTTCAATTTAATAGGAGCTAGATGTAACTACAATTCAAAAAAGACAAAGTTCCGCAAAGCAAATGAATTCTTTAAGAGATATTATTCAAAATCTAACTAGATCAATTAATCCACTTGGTAAATTAATGGATTTTATTCCTGAAGATATGGATGCTATGCAACTGGAGATGAATATGTGGCGTGATTTATACTCGCAAACCTCTGCTGAATTGAAAAAAGAAAAAAGGTAACAGCAATATTATAAATTTAAGCATGATGATAATAACATTATGTATTTAATATTTTTGTTTTAAATCATATTTCAGTTTAACAGAATCAGCTATTGAACCAATGAAAAGTCAGTTAGAACAAATTAATGGATCTATAAAGGAATACAATGAAATGATAGATGAATGTAGAGCTAGAATATTGCAAAATTCTGAAAAAATTTATAATTTGTTGACGGAATATTAGTTTGGAATATTTTTTTTTTATAAAAAATTTACTTTATTTTTTGATGCTTTCGCCATAATAAATAAAGTCACTTAACTGCTCGACCACAATGATAACGAATGATATGAAAGATGAAAAATACGAGCACTGATTTTTTATTCTAATTTTAAAATAAAGAACATATGTAAGTACATATACATATGTATGTATGAAGCAAAATTAAAAGCATTAGTACATTTTACATATTTTCAAATTTATTGCACCAAATTAAAGTGTTATAACTTGAAGAAAAGAAGTTTCAGTTAAAGCTATGATGTCATATGTTTTAAAGTTAATTTAATGTAATATTTCTAATGTAAGGAGTCTGATGTCTTAATAAATGAATTGTTAACTATTTAATCTTAAATTTTCTTTGTATGTCAAAAATTTATAGTTTAAGGTATTGAGAAGCTGATTGAGTTTACAACACATGTATATGTATATATTTCCAGACACATAAAATTTGTTAAACAAAGGATAATTTATAAGTACTAAGTTCATGTATTCTTTCAAATATGTATACTTTTAATGGTTATCCTTTTTTAGAATTGACAAAAGAATAAAAAGAGGGTTTGATAAATAAACTTCCTCTTATTAATAATAATAACCTTCTTCTTCTTATAAATGTAATTGCGACTACAGTGAGGTTTCATTGTGCTTTCCTTAATTCTTAATTACGAATCTAAGCAGCCCTTGTCTGCTATTGTTTAGTGCTAATTGTAATTAATAATTGGTAAAAAATTTTATAAAAAACACAATAGCTACATAGACTTTGCTTTCAAATTAAAAACATTACTCGTCATTAAATAATTAGAATTTTGGTTTTAAAAATATTTTTAAAATGAATATGTAAAAACTTTTTTAGTAAAGATATTTTTGCTTAAACATTTTTTTTTTAATTTTAATATAAAAACTATAATCAAATACATAAAATCAATTGCATACTATTTCATATTTATAATAGTAAAATTAATTCGTAAAAAAAATTAAATTCATTTGTTGTGAAGCAAAACATTATACATGATGTCAAATGTTGAAATCGAAGAAAATAAAGAAGAATCAGAATTGCAAAATGCCGATATTAGTGCTGAATTTAACAAATTAGAATCACATAAACCTCCTTCAAAAACATGCTCACGTAATTCTCCAGTCGTGGAATTTGATGATAAAAATCAAAATCGTTTAAAAATTGAATATGAAGATTTGATAAACGAAATTGATAATCAAAATAAGGTTTTCAATACACTTAAAATGAATATTGTTGACAAAGCATTAAAACCATGCAAAACAGCTTACGAAAAGAAGGAACTAAGAAATTTACGTTGCATATTAGAACATGAAAATATTAAACTATTATGTCTTCTTCGAAAAGCAATATTAGTACAAGGGGAAGATCCAACCAGAGCTTGGGAGCATATATCATTAGCAACAACTTTTGCCGAGGACAGTATGCCGCTACAATTGACAACTCTGGCTAGGAAAAAAACAACATGTTCGTCAGAAGAAAATTTGAATAGCAAATGTTTTCTTTCCAACAGTCGAAACAAACAGATTTTGTTAAAAAAATTATTCACAGACCTTAAATGTAATAGAGAAATATTCGACGATAAAGCAAACTTAAAAAAGATAGCCAAAATGCTAAAAAATTGTACAAATGATTCTTCCGAAAGAAAAAAACGAAGCAGTAAATTTATTAAAAAACAAAATAAAGAGTTGTATCAATCTGCAAAACATGATTCACATACGGAAGATGAAGATCGTTGCCATTTTGAAAATGAAGCATTACAATCTGATGATGCAATTCACCATTTACAAAATAAAATTGATTTACTTCAAAATGAATTGCAGTTCCTATGCGAAGAAAGAATTATTGCTCTGAAAAATTCTACAGTTAGAAAAGTCGAGGTCAATGAAAATAAAAAACTGCAATCATTAGAGCACAATATTGCTATAGTTGAAAACTGCTTAAGCAAATTGAAACTTGAAATGTGTAATTTGAAAGAGGATCGTAACCAATGCCATGATGCAATTTCAAAAGGTATATTATTGGTTTTATGTATTTACTTTAAATTAAAACTATTGGTAAATGTTTGATTCCAATTCTCAATTTTTCTTGACCTGCACGTTGCTTTGTAAGTATATATGTATGTAATTATGTACAATATTGTAAGTAAGTAAGCAAATATATACATACATCGTGAATATACATACAAAAATCTCTATTAAATACAATGCTTTTTAATAATTAGTTCAATTGAACAATATGTGAGCACTATACTTCCCTAACAATGGTTTTGTTAATTCTAGTAATTATAACTACCCCAATAATTAATTTTGACCAACGTTTTCAAAAGGCTCCCTATACATATTTATTTTTTGATTCTAAAATATTAAAAAAATAATAAATCCATGCAACATCAATTTAAACGTAAATTATATTTTAAAAGGAAAAGACTCAAGTTTTGAAAAAGGTGAAGCCGAAGTAAATTTTCTACAGGAAAAACTTTGCAATTTACAGGCTGAAGCTCAAGAATACAAATATTTAATAAAAGAACAATCGGAACAATTATTGGAGTACCAAAGTAAATATCTAGCTGCACAGCAAAAAGTTCAAGAACAAAAGTGTATGTTAAGTAAACTAGAGATGAATAATAAGAACATTGAAGATCAAATCAATTTGGAAATTCGTCGTATTAAAGAGAAATTTCAAGAAAAATTAAAAGAATATATACATCTCCCAAAATTATTAGAAAATGAACAATTAAAGTTGGCAGCAATTTGTAAAGAAAAAGAAAGTTTGGAATCTAAACTAAGATTAGTATGCAAAGAATTGAAAAATATAAAAGCTTCAACGGTTCATCAAAATGAATTATCAGTTGATAACAAATGTATTATAGAACTAAAAAAACAAATTGAAACTTTTCGTCAAACAATTGACATGCTGCAAGTTCAAAAGAAAATTTTAGTTGAAAAACTTGATAAAACTAAACAAGATCTAGATTTATTAAGAGGAGAATCAACAAAAATCGTTTGCAAAACAAAAGAAAGAGCCGAACAAATTCGTTCTGCTTTACAACAACGTTTGGACTGTGTAGAAAAAGAGTTAGCGCAATGTCGAGCCAACGCTTGTGTATCGATTTCAGATCGTGAAGAAATTATAAAACAATTACAATTGCAATTAGATGCAATAGCATGTAATTTTGAAACTGCTCAAAATCAAATTAGAACATTTAAAAATCAAATAACACATATAACTAATGATTCCATGGAACACGATTAATTCCAAAGGAATTTTTATTTTTAATACTCAAAATTCATATTTTTGGGAGGAAATTAAACAAAATTTTGACTTATCATTAAATCATTACTATGTTAACAATACCATATTCAATTCAAAATTTGTATACATACATATTTCAATTTTTGTAAATTTGTATAGTATAATTAATGTTAAAAAATTCTAATACAGCATGAAAAATTTTCGCCAACTGCTTTGAATTTTTTTTAAATACACGCATGATATAATTTTTATTTTTTAAATTATAATTTAAACCCTAATCCATGTTTTTTATTAAAAAAGGAATAATTTTTTTACAGATTTAGTCCAAAGTAATATTACAAATATCACTTTATAAATATTTAAAATTAACAATAATTTTTTAACTTATTTTATTAATGAAAAACTGACTCTACAAACTGACTAGACTGACTAAACAAGATTGAATAGCGGTAGGAGGAAATCAAAGAAACTTGTATTCACTTTTTAAGCAGACAAATTTTATTTCTATGATAATGCTATGCAAATATCCAAAACCTATAGCAAAAACTTAGGGAATTCTTTAGGTTTTTAATATAAAAACGATCCTGAAGCAGCTTTTGAATATAAAATTTTCTAAATGAGCCGAAAAACTTAAATTGTACAATAATAAATAAGTAATCAATAAAATATGGATTGTATCAATATTTATTTTTAATTTTATTTACATATTATTTTGCCTTTAACAATTATACACCATACTTACGTATATTTGAATGAGATATTAATTTAAATACAGAACTTCATATATATTATACAATTCACATACATATGGTACTTAAAATTTATTTCATATTCATATTAAAAAATAATTCTTGTTGAATTAATTTGAGTCATTCGAAAGCCAGTCTTCCTAAATTATAGACTTTTAATTGTTTTATATGAAATTTTTGACGAAATATTAAAAAAGCTAATTAGTTATGGCAATTAAATTATATTTAGTAGTTATTATATTTATACTTTTAAATGTAAAAATAGTTTTTAGTTCTAAATTTGAAGGAGAAACCATAAGTGATATAAACTATCCAAAAGTTCTTATAGTTACATTAGTTCGTAATAAGGGACACACTTTACCTTATTTCTTAAGCTATCTAGAAAATCTTGACTATCCAAAAAAAAATATATCGTTGTGGTAAGTTTCGTTAGAAAATATAGAACAAAATTACAGTTTAAATTTTTTTTGGCATTTTTTTTTTAATCAAATAATTTTTTCAGGATTCGTTCTGATCATAATGAAGACAATACTCTAACAGTTTTAAAAAAATGGCTCAACAGAACTAAAAACTTATATTATGATGTTGATTATTACTTTAAAGAAGAACCCAAATTTTATAAAAATGAAACAGTTCTTTGGCCAAAAGAAAGATTTGAGCATTTAATTAATTTAAAAGAAGAAGCATTAAGCCATAGTCGTCAAAAAAATTGGGCGGATTTTATTTTTGTAATTCTATTTTCCATAAATATTAAATTTAATTTTAGTTTAAATTTTTTTCTCATAAAATTATACCTTAATTAAAAATTTCTGATATCATTTAACCACTTCTTGAGCCTTCAGCGAGTTACGGTCTCACTTTATTTTTAGAAATCAGTAAACTAGACATTAAATTTCAATTAGTTAAAAATTTTTCAAAATGTTATTATTTTAATTAACGCTTACTATTAAAAATTTCTTATCTATTAGAAGGATAAAAATTATTTTAATGCAATCAAACCTTAATTGTAACTAAGTGTAAAAAAATCTAAAAGAACTGAACGTTTAGAATGTATTCTTTTCTTAGTATACAATATTATACAATATTTTGATATAAATTTAACTTAATAAGATTTTTTTTTTAAATTTTAGTACCTAGATGCTGATGTTTTCTTGACGAACCCGTTAACGTTAAAACAATTGGTTCACTTCAATTTACCAGTTGTATCACCAATGTTAAAATCTGAATCGCAATACTCAAATTTTTGGTGTGAAATGGAAGAGAATTACTATTTCAAAGAATCATTTAAATACTCAGTAATTTATAAAGGATATGAAATTGATAATTTTAAAGTCTCAGTTGTACTGAGTGCGATATTAATCAATTTACGCGATCCAACCACTGAATGGTTAACATTTTCTTTAGAAAAACTGCATGAAAACCAAATCAAACACGATCATTATACAGTTAAGTATGATGGACCATTTGATGATGTCATAATTTTCGCAATGTCGTCTAAATATTTTGGTATTGAACAATATATTAGCAATATTTTTGAATATGGTTACATTGTGCAACCATTGCCAGAATATCAAAACCTTAATTACGATATGTTATTGCTTGAGAATATTAAAATACAGATGATATATGAATTAGAAGAAAGTTTAACATTAAATGATGAATTAAAAGAATTTGTTCAATATCCTGAACCGTAAGTATTAAAATTAATTTGATAATTAAATTCTAATTGAAAAATTTTATCTTCTTTATCAGAAACAAGCTTTCTTTTGATCATATATATATGATCAACTTAAATCGTCGTCCAGAAAGAAAACATAAAATGGAGTTGCAATTCAGAGAAATGGGATTAATCGTTGAAAGATTTGAAGCTACTGATGGAAGGTTAGTATTTTTTGTATAATCCCTAGATAAAATTATAAAAATAAATAAAAAATATTTTTTCGTACATATTCAAGAGAAATAAAATTTGATGATCTTGAGTCAATGGGAGTAAAAATTTTACCAAATTATGAAGATCCAATATTACGTCGAAAAATAAAAATTGGCGAAATCGGCTGTTTCTTGAGTCATTATAAAATATGGGAAAAAATTATTGAGTTAGGACAAAAAGAGGTGTTAATCTTTGAAGATGATGTACGATTTTTTCCTTTTTTTCGAACAAAAGCGTTTCATTTAATTGAAGAGGCTAGAAAAACAGCAAATTGGGATATATTGTTAAGTTTTTATATACAATAAGTTTTTTTATGTTATTTTTTGTATTTTACTTTTATTTCTTTTAATAGATATTTGGGACGTAAACCTCTCAATCTTGAAAATGAAAAGTGGGCAAACAGTGACAAAACTCTAATTTATCCAGGATGGACTTATTGGAATTTGGGCTATGCTGTAACTTTAGAATGCGCGAAAAAATTGGTGGCTGCTAAACCTTTAGAAAAAATGCTCCCAGTAGATGAATTTATACCAATAATGTTTGATCAACATCCAAATAATACATGGAAAACATACTTCGAAGATCGCAATTTAGTAGCGTTAAGTGTATATCCCACTATTTTAGAGCCAGGATATTTTTTTAGTGAGGAAAAATATGTATCAGATACGGAAGACTCTATTATTATAGAAGAAGATGATTATCATCACAACTGGAAAATATATAGTGATGAATTATAAAAAAATATTTTTGTACAAGATCAGTTCATATTCTGTTATTTTCTGTTATATAGGGTTTTCTATCAAAGAAAATTATGAACACAGTAATAATTAAAATTTTAAGCGCTTTCTGGTGCTTTCTCTTCTCGAGATCATAAAATTTTCCAAGAGGAAAATAAAATATAAATATATCTTGTTCACAAAATTTGAAATGAAAATGTATTCAATTTTTTTAGCGTATTTTTCAAGTTGAAAATGAAGCATCTGTAACGAGTTCTTATATTCATACAAGTGAAACGGATTATCACTTCATTAGTTAATGTTTTAGTGAAACAAAAACCACACAAAAAAGATTTCAATCGTGTTATACTCCAAATGTAGAGTATACCACTGAGAAATGTAGATATCATGTTCTGATAGAAAAACCTATATTTATTCTTAATCTCATATCGGTCGTATAATGTGTACAATAATAGTTAATAAAAGATGTATATATGCACATGCATATACATATGTATGTATATATAACAAAATTTGTAAATAATTAATCAAACAAATATAAATGATTCAATTAAAATTCTTAACATACTTTCTTCTTAAATAAAATTCTTACATTCGTCTACTTTTTCAACAGTCTATTAAGCCTTTATTGGTAAAAAATATTACAGCAGATAGTTTAGTTATTAGTAGTTTTCAATTATTTACCAAAACTTACATTTAGTAACCAATATTTTTATTTAAGAAACAAAGTACAATGTAAACAATTTAAAAGAAAGAACTTAAAATAATTGTGTTCAATTTGTATCAATCAAGGTTTATATGAAGGGAATTAAAATTTCTAATACTACTATTATAAGGGAACTTCTGATCAACACTTGTTGTGTCGTTAGTATATTCATATATGTATGTATATTTATATACATACATATATTCTAAGAATACAATCCGGCACCACAGAGTTCAACTCATTGGGATACAATATAACAAAGGAAAAATGGTAGCCTGAAATATTGAAATATATTTTTTGCAAAATAAATTATCTAAGTGGCAAATGATGTGCATTATTAACTCTCAACTCAATATTAAATATAAAAGAAAATATGTACATGCATTTAGGTACATCTATATAAAAACTAGATGTAGATAATCTATGTTCTCTAAAATTTCTTTGTTTTATGAGAAATATTTAAGACTTGGATTCATTAAAATGGATTGGTTAGTTGTTATTGATTATAAATAAATTTTTGGAAGTAACCTATAGGTATATTAGAAAATAGTCAACAATAAAATTATAATTTTAACAGATATTGTCTTTCACGTTTTTATTTACATTTATTGACGATGGTCTTTAAATAATTTTTTATCTGTATTAAACATTTACCTCTTTTTGGTATTATTTATACATATTTGTAAATACTAATCTATTTTTCGAAAAAAACACATTGTACATGCGTATGTACATTGAAATCAAGAAAGTTATCTCAAGAATTTTCTGATTCTTTATACCTAAAATTAAAAATAATATTAAATTAAAATTCGTTATAATATCATAGCATTATTGTTACGATGGACCGAAGTATTGAGTCATTGAGTAATCTACCATTCGTACTTACTTGCATTTTAAACAGGTGAAAAAAACAGTTTGACCTTCATCAGCCGATCGTAGTTGCAATGTAGCATATGACATTTTATCATTTCCACACTTTGTACATTTTCTATCTACTACGGGTCCATCAGATTCATTTTCTTCTGATTTAATTTTCTTTAATTTTTCACTGTCGAAATTTTTGAAATGAATAGTATATTCTATATTTACATCTCCAAAAACTAAAAAAAAAAATAATTTAAAAAATTTTAAAGCCAATTAGACTCTTACCTTCAGGATCAAAAGCGTTTTGGCAACTATAGCAAGATATTTGTCCAGATTTTTTTAAGTGTGGAAATATAGATCCGCAAGTCGGACAAAAGCCGGGTGAGCTTGAAAATACTGCCATTACTTTTGACAACTCAGTTTTGATTATTTATTCAAATATAAAACTTGAAGCTATTTGAAATATATATAACATAAATATTTAATACACAAACATACATATATTTTAAATATTCTTGTATTTTCGAGGTTGTTTTATTTTATTAAATGCTGTTTGACATTATATTTGACGTTTTTGAAATTGAATTTCTATTACAATAAATTTAAAACATAAACATTGTCAATTTTTTTACAAAGAGTTGTCGTTCAATTATTTTGGTGTTTAACCCTAGAAATCCTAACTTCTTTGACATCCTCTATTAACTTTTGCCGTCTTGTGATTTTTTTCTATAACAACCTCAAATATTAACTTGACTGACTCTTTATGTGCATCCATTTTTTAATATAGCATAGCACACGAAAAAAAATTATATAAAAAATACATTAAGCGTACACACACTTAAAGTACAAATCGAAAATAATTACGTGTTATTTGTACGTATGTATAACAATAAAATTAAAAAATGATTTAGATTTTTCTTTACTTAAATTTAATTGAGTTAAGATTTAAATTTAAGATTTGATTTGAGTCTGATTAAAGTCACATTCACATATGTTAAAGCTATTTGACATTGAACTTTTTTTGACTGCAAATGACAGAAATTGCTCTCTCATCAGATTTACTCTCAGGCTCTTTAAAGTACTGTTTAAGTTACATTATCTTACTCTTAAGGTAAGATCCTTACATTATTTGATACAACTTGAACTTTAATTTTAAAGTTCGAATTTAATCTAAGTCTGGGAAAAATCGTATGTATGGCGACAGCGAATTTTTAGCGAAATTTTTGAATGATCAGGCGTGGCTATAATTTTTATTGTGGTTATGATTTTCATTGCAAATTTTTAAATTTTGGTGTAAAATCTAATATAATTTCAGTCTAATAAGAAAAGGGCATCGAGATTTATTGCATATTTAATCTTAGATTTTGTCGTATATGTAAACAGTGCCTTAAAAGTTCATTGATTCGTCTGAAATAAGCTGAAGCTGAGTGAACTTTTTTTATTACACTCAATTGAATTTTTTTTGTCAAGAATAAAAAATGAAAATTACTAATAAAAAACTAAATCGGTTTTTTCTTAATTAGAAAATTAAAAATCACTCTAAATGAATCACGACATACAATTAGGAAGTAGACAGGCATGCAATTTTTAATTTTGCAATGATCACTTATTGACACTCTATAGGTTCATATTAATACATTCAAGCGCGCACACATATAAGTGTATGATCTCATACAATTAAGCAATGAAACATTTTGTAGTTTTTAAAAATTGATCGCAATTCTTGATTTACGCGTTCGATTTGAATTGCCGCAATAATTTTGTTGCTCAGATGTTCGTGCAGCAATTTGCCTGCCCAAGACCTAAAAACATCAAATGTGCATGACTGCCTAAGACCTAAAAACATCAAATTTGCATCAGCATCAAAGTCGTAAAAGCGCGAAAGAAGCATATTTTTGCAGCAATGCAGTGTAATAAGCGCACTGACATACATATTTTGAGGTTTTTGATATTTCCGCAAATTTGAATGCAAAGTATTAAGTTTTCGAGTTTGATTAAGCAACGAAAAACTTGATTCAAATTAAGACTAGCGGCGCCAACTGAAACTACAATTGGCAAAAGAAATGTAAACACAGAAACCTTTACTAGCCAATATAAAATACCAGTTATTTTTAGGATATGTTTCTCAACTAAAAGCAATTTATTTATTTTTTAATCTGACGAAGTATAAAATTCAGAAAAATATAAAATTCCAGCTAAAATTGTATGCTCCATTGTTTCAATATAAATTTTAAATTAAAAAAGCAGTATTAATATGCTATTGCCTCGTTTAAAAAAGTATGGCTAAGCAGTTATTGCTTTGAACTTTAAAAAGGAATAAAATAAAAAAAACAGTATATGTATGTATATATGTTTGTAACTAGTTATGAAGTTGACAATCTATTTTGAGTATTTTACTATTTTCTGTGAACAAACAGTATGTGTTGTCATTTATTAGATTTCGTTTTGATAATAAGGTATCTACAAGATTTTTTTGTTTAATCACCTGATTGAAACATTACATATACGCTTATGTATTTGATAAGGAATTTGTTTTGATACACCGTAGACTATGGATTGTGTTAATGGATCACTCAATCAAGATGATATCAAAGAATTTAAATCATTAGGTAAGAAAACAATATTTTAAAGATGCGCTTATTACATATACATATGCTTGTCTCACTTAGATTCTGAAGTACAAGAGCTAATCAATGCAGCTATAAAAGCAAGAACATTTTCTTATAGCCCTTACAGGTATTACAAAAATAAATGTATATATGCACATTACGTATTATTTAAAAGTACCTGGATTGTCATGTTTATAGCTACTTACATGTAATGTATAGCTTTGCTAATTAAAATGTTTTTTTTTTAGTAATTTTGCGGTTGGGGCTGCTATACGCACAGAAAATGGTCAAATTTACACAGGCTGCAATGTAGAGAATGCTGGTAATTATGACTGAAAAGTAAATTTTTATATATTAAAAAAGTTTAGCTTTTAGTTCAAGTATTTGCGCTGAAAGAACGGCAGCTTGTAAAGCTATTAGCGAAGGTCACAAGGTTTTTACTGCCCTTGCAGTCGTAGGTCAACAAGAGAAGAGTTTTACGACCCCATGTGGTGTATGTCGGCAATTTTTGTTTGAATTCGTCGATAATGATTTTCCAGTTTATGTAGCTAAACCGTCCCCATACAGAGTTCTGTGTACAACAATAAGCAGTCTTTTACCAAGAGGATTTAAAACGTATATCAATTGACTCAAAAATATTTGACGTACATATTTTATATGTAGATCTATGTAAACTTTGTTATGTAACCAAATTATTTTGTGTAAAGAATTCTAGTTGTTGATAAAATAAAATAGCTTATTAGTATTTCTTTCTATGTTAAATTTGACTTTAGAAGTTTTTGATTGTACATATGTATGTAGGAATAGGTGTATATGTACAAACATACTTACATAAGCGAAACCGTATACTTAACTTTTACTTATTTACGTAATTTTATAATAAACAAATTACA
The DNA here is from genome assembly GCF_029603195.1 of Condylostylus longicornis. Lineage (NCBI taxonomy): Eukaryota > Metazoa > Arthropoda > Insecta > Diptera > Dolichopodidae > Condylostylus > Condylostylus longicornis. The sequence goes on along the minus strand of NW_026577973.1, from coordinate 11,260,298 downwards.
TAATATGTAGTTACTTCCTATGTTAAAATTTCATAGCATTTTAAATGGAAATATTCAACTTCAAATTACTTATAGATTCGAAAACTTTTCGAAATACATGTGCATAGGTAATAATAATGTACCTACCATTAGCAAAATTTCAAATTTATTAAAAAAATACGGCCAACCCATTTTTGCACTCCATATATCTAACATATTTTTCTTTAAAATATACATACATATACATGTACACATTTACAAATAAGAAGCAAAATTTATTAGCAAAAAGAGCTTTAGTATTTATGTGAGCTGGGGCTTTCTTCCATACTGCACATAAAATCTAAAGCAAGAAATAGTTTGAAGACGAATGATTATTTACGAGTGGCTTATCTAGATTATATACCATCATGATGAATAAAAAACAAGAATGCAGTTATTAATATTTGGTAAATTTTTTATAATTTACATTCTTTTTAAGATTTCGCTTTTATTTATCTCAATAAACAGGTACTGTACGTATATGTACATATTCTGAATTTTATTAAATGTAAAAAACTAATCTAGTTTTCAGAAAGGGTGCGAGAGTACATTTTCAAATTGGTGTGATACATTAAAAAGGTTAAGAAGCACTGGTAAGCTTATTAACCTTTTCGATATATGTACATATTCATGTACATATGTACATAAAAAGGAAATTGAGGTGAAAGTTAAGAACAAAACTAAATTGAAAATTCTTAGTTTAAATCAAAATATTTATGCAACAACGAGTATAAAAACTGAAAATCTTTGAAATTTAGACTAGAAACACTGTTCATGTAGCATGTTCTATAAATCTATCTACAGAAGAAGCAATCATGAAACTTAAAGTTCTAAAGTATTTCTAACGTTTTTTTTCAATTCTGTGGATTCTACATTTATGTATGTAAATATGTACATATTACAAATTTTCATGAACGCAATACTGCAAAAACAAAACTTGTCGAATATGCAATATATTTTCAACTATTCTATAAAATCAAATCTGATTTTATATTCACATTGAAATTGATTTTATATTCACATTTATTTTCGCAATTATATTATGAATTTTCCGTTATATTATGAATGCGTTTAAAACTATAAGTAGAACAATTAAATTCAATTAAAACGATTTTAAATAATTGTTTATTGACTACTTTACTTTATATTTAAAGTAAATATTCGTAAATTCTTCTAAAAATATAAAAGTAACTACATTGCACAAACCTATCCGAATGAAATATGGAAAAAAACCAGAAAAAACTTTTGCCATTCCTTGAGTTCGACAAATTTTAACTAACACATCAATAGTTCCTTTGTATTCAAGCTCTCCTTTTTTATTAGTTTTCATTTCTTGCAGTTTACTTTTTGCAAAATCTATGGGGGACGTTAAAATTGAAGAAAAAAACCCCATTGTAAAACCGCAGTACAATTGCAATGATCTATTGTCCCGAAATTTGTAATTTTGAGTTAAATATTCTTTTAATTTATAATAAGGACCCAACTGTACCATATTAAGTAAAATCCCTTTATACATTGTTGGAACAAGACCTCGGAAGAGTGTCGTGAAACCTTCCTCTTTTAAAATTCTTCTAAAAGCATCAATAAAACTTTTATAATTTCTTCTCTGATCTTTAGGAAATCTGCTATCACTCATCATTCGCACTAGAACAATTTCAGTCGGTGCGGATATAAAAGTTCCTATTCCACCGGCAATAGATCCATTCACCAATCGTACTGTAAATGATGAATTTTTTTGAAATTCTTTTTTGTACAGGTTTTCCAAAAAACTATATGTACCAAATCGTCCACTACAGTACAGTATTTGTCGCAATAAAGCTGCTTCAACTCCGACGTACAGTCCCGTTAAACCATCATGTTTCAAAATTTTTCGGAGACAGTCCGTTGAACTTTTATATAACGCATCTTCTCCTTGAACTTGCATTCTTGTTTTAACCACCTCAATTGGATTGATGACAATAGCTGAACATATACCGCTCAAAGATCCTAAAATGCTGCTTAGAACTGGAGACATATTTTGTTTTTCATCTGCTTTCTTAATTCAAGATTAAATATTTAAAATAAACTTTAATCATTTTTTTTTTAAATATTTACCTGCATGCTGTTTAATTTGAGTACATATACTTATTAATTTGAAAATTTCATAAATGTTTCGTATTTTATAAAAAGGTCACTAAGTTTTTTGTATTAATTTAAGGGAAATTGTTAACAAATTTTAAGCCTAATAAAACCTCCCCGCTTAATGTTTAAACTTTTTCCAATTATATGTAGTCATCCCAGTAATTATTTTTGCATAGGAAAAATTTAATATATTGTATTGCAGTAATTAGATGATATTTTGTAAAAATAAAAAATTTTTAACAAATTTCAAATATGAGTAATTAATTGTACACAAATGAATAGAAAACAACCTAACCATTGGTGAAGTCAGTGGTTATAGCACCGGTACTTTAACCGAAGCGTCTCGGCTTCAAATCCTGGTCAGGGCTCTATAAAAATTACATTCAATATTATATATAATTTAATACACAAATACTAATAAATATTATATTATACAAGTAATTTTCAAATATTCAAAATATTCGATATTAAAAACTAAGAAAAATAAAAAGTAAATATCAATAAACTTTTATATTTAATATAAATAAAACTACAATAGGCTAGTCACTTACCTAGTTAACTCTATGACGCTATGAAAATAGGGCATGAAAAAAAATAGAAAACAAGAATTACAAAAAAAAAAAAAAACAAAATACATACATATTGCATATGTATAGTTTATTTATAAAAATCAAATTTTGTACAAGTAAAAACAAAATCGTGCATGTGTTTACTCAATTCGAAAAAATATACTACAGAACAATACTAGCCCTATACATAGAGTCCCCAAACCCATAATTTTAATGTTATAGAAAATATTATTCAAAAAAAAGAAACTACTCTAAGACTCAAGCAAATGAACATTGCCTCTATGTACATACTCGTACATATAGATTATAATATTGATGATATTATATGTATTGTATTCGTTATGATGTTGTATTCTGTATGATATTACGATGAATTCATTTTTTTAACACTTTTCTACAAAAAATTGAAATGAACGAAGGTGCTTATTAGTTTTACTCTATTCGTCCGTCCATGGACTGGTTTACAAAACTTCGATACTTTTAAATAATGCCATATGTATCTACCAGACGATCAAGCTGAAATTATTTTCCGAAATTTTGAATCTCAAAAAATTACAAAAACAATTCTTAATACTTTATGTTTTCGAAGTATGCCGATTGAAATATTTTTTTATTTTTTTTGTGAAATTTTTGAGTATTCTTTGTGACTCTCTCTTTATATAGAACTTTAGTATTTAAAAGCCATCTGGATTATAATGATTATTTTTTTGTTTTTTTTAAGTTCTTTATAAAGAAATAGACTTTATTCTTATTCAAAAATTTTATTCTGTAATTCACTACTATAATTTTTACCGACCGTGTAGGTAGGTTATGTGATGGCAACAAATTTTGCGTATCGAGTTTTCGGTGGGAATACGCTTCTCCATAGTAGGGAAGTGTAAGTAAACTATTTTTAGCAACCTGTCGGTCTGTCGGTTTGTGTGAACGCGTGTATCTCAAGTTCGGCTGAACCGATTTTGATGAAATTTTATATGTAAGTTTATTTCGACCATGGCTGATTGATCAACTTTTGGGATATATCAAGTCTGGGGAACTGCACTTTTCAGCGGGTCTACTTTACATTTTTGGCCATTTTAAAGAAAATATTGAAATGCTTGAAATTTTATATATAAACTTTGCTCGAACGTCCGCGAAACCTCCTAACTTTTGGAAAAAATCAGGCGTCAGCTTTACACGTTTACTATGGGCCAAATATACATTTTTGCGTATATAAAGAGAAATAATCGACCGATTTCATTGAAATTTAATATTTAAATTCTTCGTATTAAAACAATGAATATATAAATTTTTTGGAAAGATTTTTCACCATATCTACGGAACGAATCGATGGAATTTCTTGAAATTTGATATTTGAGTTCTGATTGTTACCGAAACTAACTGGCGAGCATTTCAGTGAATTCGGGTAGCAAAAAGTGAAACTCTATTAAGAGCCAAATTTACATATTTCTAGGTATGTTAACTATAAACTTACTAAAATATTCTACAAATTAAGAAGTATTGAACAGACTATTTCTATTTAACTATTCTGACACCCCTTCCATTTAAACTACATTGAATTTATTTTCAATTTGCTCTCTGAGCTTGATGGCCTGATAGATACATATACATATGTATATTACTTTTGAAAATAGAAAGCTGAAATTTCATACGTACTTAAGTTTTCACTTCTTGTCCCTCTACATCTTGCTCCTCTAAAAGTTTTGGCTTTTTAAAAAACGTAATTTTTTAATTATTTATTGCAGCGAAACCACAAGTATTTTTAATTTCGCAAACGCAGAAAAGTAGCGCCTGGCTTTCTCTACCGTAAAATATCAAATTTAACTTTAAAAAAACGAAATTGTCGTTAGAATGTGCCGTTATTTAAAATGCGTTTTTTTTTCAAATTCTACATCTAAGATTGTAGTTTATTTCTATAGGAAATTTTTTCCACCTCCACCCCCTCTTGAGATTGTTAAATTCCAATTTTCGACACCTTGTATTTCCGAAACTGTAACTTTTCAAAATTTTTATAAATGCGAAAAGCTCAACTCACGCAAATACTCGTAAATTCAAATTGTTTTGTTTTGTTTTAAAGGTACAGTGGTACAAAAAATTATTCGTACAAGATTAAGTTGCATGTTTTTTTTCGATTCCCAGATATATTAACTTATAAAAAAAATTTTTTTTTAATAAAATTTGTTCTTCATTTATTTCTTCTTAATTATCAACAAAATAAAAAAAAAAAAAAAACAACACATAAGTAAAAAAAACAACAAAAGCAAATTTCGATCACATTTTCAAGACAAAATATTATTCGTACAATTCAAACAAGTTCAGATAATTACAGTTATCTTAAAAAATATATTCGTTGCCAATATTAATAAATAAGAATTAGTCAATATCCAAGTGTTCTCATACATAAGTCATTGATTGGTGCAGTTTTTATCCATAATTTAATAATACGAGTCTAAAGAAAAAGAAACTACTCTTGAGGAGCGCAAAATAATAATTAAACTTATCTCTGGAGGTAAAACTTATAAGGAAGTGGGTAAAATACTTGGAAGAAGCCACTCGTCCACTCAGTCCATTATAAAAAAAATATAGACACGAGGGAATATTATCAAATGAAGCAGGCAGAGGTAGAAAAAAACTTTTCACGCAAGCGACAGACAATTTAATTATTAGTAAAGTTAAAGCAAACCCCAAGATTCACATACCAGAACTGACTAATCAGAAACGGGAAATCATAGAAAAACCTGTTAGTTCAGAAACGGTGCGAAATGTTTTACGGAGAGCTGATTTTCACGCCAGAGCACCTAGAAGAAAACCATTTATTTCAGAAAAAACCGGAAGCTAAGGTTGGAATTTGCAAAAACTTATATTAACAAGCCCCCAGAGTTCTAGGAAAAAGTAATTTTCTCTGACAAATAAAAGTTTATGATTTTTGGATCAGATAAAAAGCAAAAGGTGTGGAGAAAGCTTAATTCTGAATTGAAAAAAAAAAATTTGCCAGCAAATTTAAACATGGTGGAGAAAGTATTTTATTGTAGGGGTGTGTGGCAGCCTCTGGGGTTGGAAATTTGGATATTATTGAAAATATAATGGATAAATTTGGAAACTTGGATATTTTAAAACGTAATTTGGTAGCTAGTGTAGAAAAACTAGGATTGACCGACGAATACTACTTCCACAAAGATAACGACCCGAACCACACTTCAGGTAATATTAAAAAGAAAATCACATTTTATCTCGGCTTTGTCAAGAATGGTTACTTTACAATGTTAGACATCAATTACACACTCCCCCACAATCATCAGACATCAACTGTATAGAAAATTTATGGAACACCTTGAAAACACGAATCCGAAAACCTAAAATTACAAATAAAAATGAGTTAAAGGAAAGGTTACATGAGGAATGGTCAAAAATCGACCGTAATGAAACTTTAAATTTAATTAAATCTATGCCAAATCGTCTTAAACCCATAATACAATCCAAAGGGAATCATACAAAATATTAAATACTTAAATTATTTTCAAAAAACTCGTAATTTTATTTTTGTACGAATAATATTTTGTCTCGAAAATGTGTTCGAAATTTGTTTTTGTTCTTTTTTTTTTGCTTATGTGTTATTTTTTTGTTTTTTATTTTGTTGATAATTAAAAAGAAATAAATGAAGAACAAATTTTATTAAAAATAATTTTTTTTTATAAGTTAATATATCTGGAAATCGAGAAAGAACATGGAACTTAATCTTGTACGAATAATTTTTTGTACCACTGTATGTAGTCTTTGAAATATATTCGTATATGAAAAGTAATTTTAATAATGTTGTAGTACCCACATATTATGTAGTTTTAAAAAGTAATATTTTCACTGGTCGAAGGGAAAAGTGCTACATTACAAATCATTTTGTTTGATTCAACATTATTTATTTCAAATTTTTGTTCACAAATAAATTTTGAGATTAAAAAGAACCCACGAGTAATTATTGAGATTTATATTTTGATTGTAATTGAAAACACTTACTTATAATTCTTATTTTTTTTTTATTAATTTATATTTGAAATTTTATTAATTTTTTTTACAAATCAAAAAAAGCTGATTATTGAAAGAAATTTGTCTCTACAAAAATAATTTTTGGGATGACTGTACATAGCTACATTTTTAAGGAATATTTCAACATATATGGATTGTTATGGGCTAGAAAGTCATAGTACGGCATAACCAAAAAAAAATGTATTTAATAATAAAAGACTGAAATTATTTTTTTTACCATTTTTATTTTTAATATATTATATAACATAATATACAATGTATTTTTTGTGTTTAATTTTATGGTTAATTTAAATAGTTTGTAAATGTAAAGTTGACTAAATTTTATACAAAAGGAAGTCAAAATTACAATTACAAAGTTTATTCATTTTTGAAGATTCTGTCTTCAACCAGAAAAATTCAGAGCACGCAAAATATAATTCTTAATATTTTGTTGCTGTCAACCATCGCGTTTCATCAATTATATTCAATACTTGTAATAAAATTTTTTATAAAATGTGTTCATAAAGTGCATTTTTGTGAAATATTAAAAAAATTAGTAAAACGTAAATTATTTAATGTCATGTAAATCCTAACGAGCTTAACTTTAATTAATAACTCTTTACCACTTCTAATAAATGTAACTGATATATTATGAGCCTGTTACTACTGATTTTTTGATAGATTCCAATTTACGCTTTTTCATACTTTATAAACTATTTTTTGCCAGTTTTTAATTTCTTTTTTATATGTGTGAATAATAAAAAAGAAATTATATATCTCATATTGGTTAGAGATTCAAAAATTGATTATCCTTTTATTAGTTACAAATGCAAAATATTTCAGAAAAATATTTTTCAATAATTCATTAGAATTTAATTCTATTAGAAAGATTTTATATGAAACAAGTTTTATCTTTAAATTATTTCGGGTTGTCTAATTTTGAGTGGTCCATAGAAAATTGGGAACCCTACTAAAGTTGATATACATACATATATGTTTAACTAAAACTTTGGGTATAATCGGAAAGTAATGAAAAATGTGCATCAATTTGCAAAATTGCAAAAACATTTGCTGATACCTACCGATATGATGTGTTTATTTCGAAAAGGTTTTGCGTAAAACTATTAAAATTACTAACAACTGAAAATCTATTAAAAAAATTTTTTTAATTTCAATTAAGTTTTGGTGATTTTAATATAATGGAACATTTAAAAATATTCATACCGCGCATAAAGAAATAATTAAATTTACAAGTTATTGAGTTAAAATAATAAATTATTAACTTCTGAGCTTCCATTTAAAAAAAAACTTTGCAAAAAAATTGATGCACAGCTGATTTAATAAGAAGTGCATTTTTGACATTTTTGCATGATTATACATCGATTACTTTTCGATTATACCCTTTTTGATATTAATAATAAGTAAAATTTTACTTCACGCTATTTCAATGTTTTATACTATTTTTTCATTAATAACAGAAGAAAAAAAAACAACCAAATTACGTTTCTAGATCTTTGATAAAGAATCTAAACGTGACCGAAATAAAGAAACAAATAAATACGCATACACAAGTGATAACTAAAATATTTGCAATTGATTTGCAAGTAACCGTTTCCTTATTTATGAACACATCTTCAATTTTATGTGCACTTACCACAATGTTGTATTCTTCCATTAGTAAGATTAAACTTTAGTTTCGGCGAAATATAATCCAGATTTCGTGAACGAATGTTGTTTCCCACCACGCATAAACAGAGCTTTAGAAAGAAAGTAAATTGTTATAATACTTATTTGATAAATATTTAATTAAAAAAAAAAAAATAACGAACTGCGAACTGTTTCAAATGTATCAGTCTAAGCTATAGTTTCGGTAAAAACAAATAATAAATAAAACAAAATATATGTATATATTCGTATATATATATATACATCTATCAAAAAAATAAATATCTAAAAAAAATCCATACTTTCAACACCTATATCAAGTTTTTCTTCTTTCCTTGGATCTACAAGAATAAATTATATATTTAAAACAAAACCTAATTTAAAACATTATTTTGTGACAAATAATAAAAGAATAACATTTATTTGAAACTAACTTCAAATCTTAAAATAATTCAAAATTCTACTTAACCTTCTTCTTTGTTTTTATTTTTCTTGTATAATTATTAAATATTCTTTGATGTCATATTTCTGCCTGGAACACCACTTTAAGATATAAAATTTATCTTCCTGGTAGGTATAAAACCTAAATTTCAAATTTTTACTTATATACAACCAACTTTAGAAGCATTTTTTTTTCTTGTTTTCACCTTACTTCTTGTTTTGTTATGATTGCGTAGATTTCAAAAATTTTCTTTAAGATTTCCTGACTTCTCGATTTGCATTTATTGTATTACATCTAAGAAAGTTTTACTTTCTTAATTAATTAAAAATTATTTTTCGATGGTTCTTTACATTCTATGTATATCTATAATTTATGAAAATACACATACATATTTCCTTTTATAATCGATCACTTATTTTTTAAAAACATCTGCTTAAAAAGTGTTCTTTTTTAATAGTTTTTTTGTTTTTAATTTTTTTTTTTATTAAAATAACTAAGTTACAAAAACTCCTTAACTCTACTTTTTTTTAATGCAAATAAAAGTCTATTAATCGTATATTCTTCACAGTTTCAAAAAAATATGAGTACTCTAATATGGAAAATCCTAAATAAAATCTTTTACAAGAAAACAAACTTAAACAGAGGAAAATAATTTTAAATTGTGTTTTTATTTTTAAACCTTCAATTACACAAAATTTTCCATAAATGTAAAATTGATTTAAAAACTAATTTTACAATATTATTTTAGATAAAAATGTTTTTTTTTCTTTCCTTTTTTTGGTATGCTACATAGCTTAAATAAATAAGGATATTGAAAAAGGAAATACTTTATGTACAGATTAGAGACAATATTGCGAAATATAACAGAATATAAAAAATATATGTATATATATATATTTATGTATATTATATATACATACTCATATGCATATACGTATATAATTTTTTTTAAAAAGTTAAGGATAGGGTGACTTGAAACTGTGAAAACTTAAAAAAGTTTTATTTTTTCCTTCTTTTGTGAAAAAAATTATAAAGTTAAAACATCCTTTTTTATTTATTTTGCTAACGTATTTTATTTTTAAACGTACACTTTGTGTGCATTCAAGTTGATTAATTATGTATTTATATTAAATTCATTTGTTTTTCTTTAATATATTGAAATTCTTTTTTGGACGATTTTATTTATAATTAAATATCTAACATACATCATACATACATTAGCATTTAGTATGGCTACGTTTTTATGTTCAATTTTTTTTCTATATTATTAGAAAGAATCAAAAATTAACTAAAGATTATTAAGACATAGTTTATTTTATTTTTCTTAGTAAATCCTTGAAGCTTCTTATTCTAAAAATCTTAGTAATCTAAATGAAAATTATGGTTCTGTCATTAAAATTATAATTTTAAATTATCTTATTTTTGTATATTTTTAAAGGTGGAATTTCTTTAAACAAAAACAATGCTTTTGTTTTTTTATATATTTTAAATATTACACGCTAAGCTTAGTCAAAACTACGAATAAAAATAATAGAAGTAGAGTAGTTAAAAATTTATTTTTTGCCTGTTTCTTATTTAGTCCTGGGGGTATTACTTGCTGATATATTGATTTGATTTAAACTGCCTCTCATCGTTAACTGTGTTTTTCATAATCCTGTTTCTAAAACTTTTACTTACTGCACTCTATAGAAATCTCTTGATTTTTGCATTTTTACTTTAATAAAAGGACTTTGGCTAAGTTTTTTTTTTAGGTATTTCTATAAATATTTTTCTTCCTTTAATTTTCGCATCTTACTATTTTATTTTATTTTTGTTTTTAACTAAATACTTTTCTAAATTTTTACGAATAACGTTTTTTACCTAGTAATGGGAAAAATGAAATGAAAAATATATTAGATTTTTCTAGATATTTTTTTGTGTACTCTTTGTTAAGAAAATAAAAGTTAGTCTAAAATATAATATTTTATTATAGTAATGCATATATTATGAATGTAACATATTATATAATATGTATATATAATTTAGTTATTTTTGCATATTTCTTAATCACAAACCTAAAATATTATTTTCTATCCCATGTTATTTAATTTTAATTATAAAAAAATAAGAGAAAAAGACAACAAGTTTCATATAGCATTAACCTTACGATTTTTAAGTAAGTAGTTCAGTTACTAAAAAATTTATTACTGACTTCCTCTTATATCAAATAAAGATCTTTGTAGCAACGATGCGTGTTACAGTGAATAAGATTTAATTCAAAACAACATAGCTTTAAACGAAGCCTAAATTTTTAATATCACAACTTGACAAATAACTAATTCAGACAGTTTCTGATATCAGCAGAGTGAAGTTGTGTAGGAAGATCAAAGAAGTGTAAATATTGTAACAACTCATAAATTACTAAAAATCGTTTGGCTTTGCATTATGGTTTTCTATTAAAATTTCTATTTCGTAAAATATTAAAAAAAAAAAAAAAAAAAAAAAAGAAAATTATTAAATAACTCGGGTTAAAGAGCAACTATAAAACCATTTTATATTGGGTAGTAGCTACAGTCTTAAGTAATAATTATTTCTTTACCTTAGTACAATTAGTATCTGCGATTTCCCCCTCCGCCTCCCATGTTTCCGGGACCACTATTGTAACCTTGATTATATCCTCCACCACCTCCGCCACTTTGATTCATACCGGGACCTATGAGCACATTGTTTTTACGTAGATTTTATTCATTACAGTAAGATAACATTTTGCTACTTACCACCTGGTCCTTTGTTGCCATATCCACCACCACCCATATTGTAAGGGGCAGGACGATTAGTGCCAAAACTTTGATTCCTTTGAGGACCTCCACCATATCCTTGTTGATAGCCTGATCCAAAATCATTAGGGCCCCAATTGTTTCCAGGGTTTCCACCACCTCCCCCGCCCCCCATAGGACCGCAAAAACCACTTCCCCCTTGATTTTGATTCCAGCCACCGCCTCCGCCGCCTCCTTGCATATTTCCGCTATCCCATGGATTCATATTACCTCCACCACCACCGTTCCAATTATTTCCTCCTCCTTGATTATAGCCCCCACCACCGAAATTTCCGTTATTATTACCCCAATCATTTCCACCCCTACTATTCCAACCTTGGCTTCCACCACTTCCACGGCCACCACCACCACCGCCTCTACCACCCATTGGTCCTCCCCTATTCATATCACGGCTGCCGCCACCACCTCCTCCACGTCCTCCATCGGTGTCAGATTTGGAAAGTGCTTTTTTAACATCAAGTAGCTTGTTTTTAATAGTGTGATTTTTTTGCACTAAAAGAAATATATTATAAATATAAACAAAAATAAGAATATATATACATATATTATATAAATGTGTATACTTTTGTAGCAACGCTGCGTGTTACAATGAAAAACTTATTTATATTCAAAGTAACATAGCTTAAAACGAAGCAAATTTTTTTTTACAACTTGATGAATAACTAACTCAAACATTTATTTCAAGTTAGCACAGAAAAAGTTGTAAGCATCACTTATTCACTTGAATTTTTTTGTATTAAAATTAAATAAGTTTGTAGGTGTTTGTTCAAAAATGTTTAAATAGAATTTTTATTATTATATCCTGTTTTTATTATTATTAAAATGCGCTACAATCATTCTTTACTAAAAAAAATTTAAAAATGGCGTTTTTCAGAAAAGGTAAGTGTCTCTAATACTGACATATTTCGCAACAAATTCAACTTTGGCGTGAGATATCTCATATGTTAGACACAATAAGTGATCGTGTTTCCGATTTTTTGAATAATTTAGAAAATTGAGAATGATGTTTTTTATAAAATTATTTAATAAAAAATATATTTTAATTCATGATTTTTCGATTAAAGATGAATAAACAGAAATAATGTTCCTATTGACCTATGCACAAATGTTTGTGTCTATTACTGAAAGTTTGTGTTCCTAATACTGACAATGTAATTTCAAATGCTTTAATCTATATTCTATATATGAATAATAGTTCAAAATGGTTAAAATGGTAATATTGTATTACCGCCACTGTCAGTATTAGAGACACTTACCTTAAGTAGGTATGTAAATATACATGATATACAAATTAAAAATTTAATTTGTTCTTATTTTCATTTTTTTGTTTTAAAATAAAACACATTAAACGCATGCAGTTGTTCAACTTGCGCATATTCTTTTAAAGTTCAAAACAAACAAACATGAATATTTAAAAAATACTAAGCTTATATGTATCGATTTCTACCATAGCTGACAGAAATCAGGCATGGACCCTAAAAAAGATTGACAGTTTACAGTTGTCAAATTTCTGTTATAGTAACACGAATTCTTATACACAAGCTATAGCAGGTCCTTTTTAAAATCAACACTGTCGCAAAATCTCAAACTTTTTTAAAATTTTTAATTAATTCAATCTTTTTCTAGTTTACTAGTGCTTACATTCTTAAAGTTTTGTGTTATAGGTGAGTTAAAGTTAGCAGATCTTGCAACAGAAAATCTAAAAACTTTAAAAAACCGTTCTGAAAGATGAAGCATGAATCTATTTTTTAAAATGTCAATTTCAAATTTATTAAGATTAATATTCATATGAACATATAAGGTTAGGTATAAAAATTGGTAAAAAAAAAAATTCCTCAAAGGTTAGGTATAAAATTGTAAAAAAAAAAAATTCCTCATTTAAGAAAGAAAAAAATAAAGAGGAGAAAAATTTATTTATATTTTTTGTTTATGCAAAAAGTTAAAATTTTTTGCAAAAAATTTTGATTTAGATTATATAAAAGTGTGAAACTAAGCTTTTCCTCTACAACCGGGTTCTTAAGCCTGTATGAACCTAGGGCATTTAGTTTTTGGAGCTGTACCAAAAATAGTGACATTAAAGTCATATAGATCTTTCGAAACAATGTTCTCAAACTCATCGCTAATGCGACATGGTACGTAAGTAACGATACTTTGCACCGAGACCTGAATTTGCGAACAGTCAAAGAGGGAATAAGAAAACAAGCGATCAATCATTAATTAAGATTAGCTATAACTTTTGAATGCTGGTCAAGTGTCAAGACGATTTAAACGTACGAAACCTCTTGAACTCATCGGCTAAACAAAACAACATTTGTAACAGGGAACGCATCAATAAATGATGCCCCCATAAACCCCATTTCAAGTCAGAAAGATTGCTAGATAGGAATTACTTTCTTTGTTGCAATAAAATGAAATTTTTTCTTATATTCGTTTTTATATAGAGGGTAACTTGAAACGACGCATATTTTATAATCATTATAGAATTTTAAAAGTATGTATTATAATAATTACAAGTTAAAATCTAATAATTACAAAATTAAATTCTTACCTAAAATCTAATAAAATATTTATTTTATATCGAGTATTCTGGACTAAAAAAAATATAGCACCAAATTTTTTTTTATTCAGTGTATTATGTTTTACTCTCAATTCTGGCAGGCATGTTGCCTTACATGGTAGTTCAAAAACAATGCGAAAAAACTTCAAAATATGTATGAAATTCAATCAAAATTTTAGTTAATTTAATTTTTTTGTTTGTCTAAGAAAATTTCAAATTTCATTTTAATATAAAAATTGTTAGATTTTAGTAATTTTTTCATAGAAAACTCGAAATGAAAACAGGTAAAAATTATTTAAAAAAAATCATTTAGAAATATCGTTTTGCTAAAAAATACATTTGCAGTTTTTAAAACATACATTCACAAAAACATAAAGGTCCAGGCATTAATTTTTTTTTATGTAAAGGTTTTTCTGTTGAACACATTGAAATTTAAAGTTTTAATTATTTAGCATATATTGAAAATATAAAGCCAATTACACAGTTATAAAAGTAAAATAAAACTATTACACTTCTATTTTCCCGCTGTATCTTGTAGCAATAAATCTCAAGGTTTTGTCCGATTATGAACTAAATTTAGACAAATGAAATTCAGACCTAAATGCTTTAATATCACAGTCATAACGCCACTAATATGTATTAAATATATATAGTGGAGCTGAGACTGTACGTATGACTGATAGGTATAAGTATAGGTATATATTATAATTATAAAAGCCAATACCTATTATAGAAAAGAATATAAATTATTTCAATTTTCTATTTGGCTATACTGATATCCTTTTCAACATTTGCACATTGTGAATGTTCCAGGCGAATAAATAGATTGACAGATAAACATTATTTTAAAATATTTAAGATTTTTTTTTCTACACTAATTAATTTTATACTCACAAACAGCTTTGTCCACTGGATCATAATCATCAAATTCAACAAAACCAAATCCTCTTTTTTTCCCAGTATCCTTGTCTGTTACAACCACACAAGAAACAATGTTTCCATATTTCCCAAAATAATCCCTTAAATCGTCTTCTGAATGTTCATCTTTTAATCCGCCGACAAACAATTTTTTAACAGATGCACCTGCGTCTGGTCGATTAATGTCTTGACGTGGAACTGCACGCTTTGGCTCAACCACTCTGTTTAAAGTTAAGGAATATATGTATTAGTATATTTTAACGTTCTGCAGAAATTTCTTTTTACCTCCCATCAACCTTATGTGGCCGATTTTTCTGGGCATCATCCACCATATATGCCCTGGAGTAAGTTATAAACCCAAAACCACGAGATCTTTTTGTCTTAGGATCTTTCATTACTACCACATCAACAATTTTACCCCATTTTTCAAAGTGTCCTTTCAAAGAATCATCAGTTGTTCTATAATCCAACCCTCCAATGAATAACTTTCTCAAATGTTCTGGCTCACGAATATCCTATAAATTTAGAAATTAATTGATATTATAAAGAAGAAAAAAAAGCGACGCCATATTGGAAAAAAAATCGATATTACCCACGCGGCTTTAATAGACGCCATATTTAGCAAAGAGGAAAAATTTACTTAAATATTTAACAATTAACAATATATATTAATTTTCTTGCAAAATTTAAATATAATAAGATTAAAAACCAAAGCGATATTCAATAATAGAGTTATCCCTAATGTATATTGCGCCTTAAAAGACTACAAAAATATTTTTTAGTCCAATGTACTTACGTCATCCTCATCATTGTGATAATTTCCGTTTTGATTGTCTCCAGCGGGCATTTTGAAGATTTTTATTTCAATTTAATACTTTAAAATTTACAAAAAAAAAGAAACTTATAACACTATTTTAATTATGTACTATTTCACTTTAAAATTTTTTTTCTGAAAGTTTAATTAATTAATAATAATCACACACCTAAATTATATATTAACTCAACGGCGGTCGCAAGAAGAATGGAACGAATCGAATGGCAATCTTTATTTTGAAGACATATGACTAGTATTGCCAGATTTGTTTTTTAAAATTTCACATTTAAAGACTTAATTTTTCCCACAACCTATAAAACGTCAAATGTGTGAAATCAATAAACAAAAATTTTAATAAATAGAATGAGGTTAAAAAATATTGCATAATAAAAAGTGATTTACCCAGCATTTACACGTACAAGTTACTTGCAAGAAAGTTGCAACACATACAAAAATTTTACTAACACATTGAAATATTTCTACTTGCTTGTTTACTTGCAGTTCAACTTGCAAGAAAATTTTGCTGCCAGTAATTTGAGCAAGTAATTTGACATATTGAGAAATTCACAAAAAAAAATTTGTTGCTTTGATTTTTTTTTTTTTTTTTTTAATTTAAAATTTTTGAATTTTCTTTTGAAAAAATTAAACTTAGCAAACTTAGCTAGTTGTTTTCTTCTCAAAGACATTTTCAAAAATTAACTTGCTAAACGCCTACGTCATAATAGCAAGTAATTTGACATTTCGAAAAACTAATTGACAATTAATATTATACAAACTTGCATGCAAGTAACTTGTATGTGTAAATGCTGGGTTAGAGAAAAGTAAGTTTATTTTCTTTCAGTAACAGAAAACTTGAAAAAAAATTTTCATGATAGGAATTATCAAAATGACATAATTAGCTTTCCAATTATAATAAAAATATGTAATTATGTGTGTAGCAGTTTGAAAAGAATAAATTTCTTTCAATTCTGAATTTTACCTTTTCCTCTGTTTACTCGGAAAGTGAGAAGAAAGTGAGTAACTATCATATACTTGTATAATGCAATTTTCGAGGGAGTAGAGTTATTTGGTATTGCGTACCTCGTTTTTTCTGAAATGTATACAAAATTTATTCACTTTGTTTTTGAAAATGAGACGTTCGATAATTTGAGAAAAAATGCAAAAATTCAATTAAAAAACATGAGTAATTTTACCCAGCATTTACACATACAAGTTACTTGCAAGCAAGTTTGTATAATATTAATTGTCAATTAGTTTTTCGAAATGTCAAATTACTTGCTATTATGACGTAGGCGTTTAGCAAGTTAATTTTTGAAAATTTCTTTGAGAAGAAAACAACTAGCAATATATATAATTGTTTATAAATTTTAGAAACCATAAGTTTGCTAAGTTTAATTTTTTCAAAACAAAATTCAAAAATTTTAAATTAAAAAAAAATCAAAACAACAAATTTTTTTTTGTGAATTTCTCAATATGTCAAATTACTTGCTCAAATTACTGGCAGCAAAATTTTCTTGCAAGTTGAACTGCAAGTAAACAAGCAAGTAGAAATATTTCAATGTGTTAGTAAAATTTTTGTATGTATTGCAACTTTCTTGCAAGTAACTTGTACGTGTAAATGCTGGGTTATTGAAAAAGTGAAACATCCATTAGAAAATACTGCGAATTCTGATTTGAAAGTGAATAAAAAGTGAGTAAAAAAGCGAAGTACAAGATCAGGCTATAATTAAAAATTATACATAATTGAAAGTTAGATATTTCAAAACTAAATGTAAAAAACAATATTCTTATTCAATAAAAGGAAGAAAAAGTCAAAATTGAAAATATCCATAGAAATAACGAACTCTATATAAAAAGAAAAATTGATAAATTAAAAAGCTTAAAAGGTTGACTAACAAATTTTTACATTTTTTACTGCCTGAAGGAAACAATTCTTCTGTTTTACTTTACGTACTTTTTTTAATTTTGTTTGGAAAGACTATTATCATATCAAAATTACTTCGTCAATGTTTTTTTTATTGCCTTTTTTTTTTACATTTGTAATATATGAAAATGATAATAACGAGACAAAGCTTATTTTTCTCTAATAAGGTAATTGAGCTGAAATTAAAATCTGTTTCGTGAAACAACCGAATATGTACACTATATACTGTATAGTGTTATATACTACGTTTATAAGCAGCTTCAAGTGGAATTCGAGCTCTTATGAACGCTACTTGACTTGAAATTTTAAATGACTTGAAAAAGAAATCACTAACTGACTTGAAAATCGACTGTACGCTGATTGAAAAATTGAATATGACAAATTACAACCTAATAGTGTTATCTAGTTTTTCATCTCTTTTTTTATTCGCTTTCAGGTCTCATTTACCTCGTTTATATGGCAGCTTGAGTACTTGACTTGAAATCAGCTTGAAACTCAAGCAGCGTTTTTAATATGTCAGCTTCAAAGCTTGAAAATGACATTTAGCTTGAAATCAGCTTGAGTTTGACAGTCTTTGAAGTAATAGAAAACAAAGTAATTCAAAAAAAAAGAAGTTGTAATTAATATTAGAAAATATGGATTGTAAAAACAAACAAAAACTCTTAATAAAGTGCATGGAAAATTATAAAATCCATCAGGAAAATATAATCAAAGTTTTTATAAAAAAAAATAATAGAAATAGAGTGAAATTTTTAAGAAGATTAAAAAATAGAATAAATATCAATTTTAAAAGACATAGTGATAACATGAAGAAAAATATTGAAATTATACAAAATTCTCAGAAAAGAAGCAGAAAATTATGGATGAAGGATATTTTTTGCCATCGATTTTTTCTATAATTTTTTGTTCCTTAAAAAGCTCCAGCATAACCCGCGTCTCCTCATTGCTCCAAATATTTCTTTTCGACATATTCTACAAAAAATTATAAGTTTATAATAATAAATATCAAAATAAAAATACAAAATATCATGTACATATGTTCAAAAATTAACTTACCTTTCATTTGTATTGACACTTAATAGTTTCAAATTCATAAAGCACTCTATTTCTACTGTCATTTTAGGACAAAATATTAAATTCTGTCATTTTCAAGCTCTCAAGCTTTCAAGCGGTGTTTTTACTTCAACATTTCAAGTCAAGTAGGCAAAATTTTTTGATTGACTTGAGTGAAGCCGATTTCAAGTCAAGCAGTGTTTATATGTACATAAAATAGGTTTCAAGTAAGCTTGAAGCTGCCATATAAACGAGGTAATTGTCAAAAACAAGGTGAATAAATTTTGTATACATTTACACGAAAAAAAGAGATACGTAATACCTAATAATTATTCTTTTCTATTAACTATAAAGAAATGGAATTGCAAGCTAGAAAAATTAAAATACTGCTAAACGAAAACTCCGCTTTTTTATATGAAATGATTTGGTAAATTTTTTTAATCACTACCTTATGATTGAAAAAACTTTGAACGCACCCCCATTCGTTAGGTTAAAAATTTTGACGGTTTTGACATTTCATAAAAAAATTGACTTGGTTGATTATTAGAAAATAGTCTTTGAGAAATTAAATTTGTAAATGTTTTATTTCGCCTAAAATTTATCCCCAATTTTGAAAAAAGAAAATATAGTTATCAAGTAAGTAAGTCGTTTCATTATTATGTGACAGATATTTCATTATTTATTTCTATTTAAGGTTTAATGATTACAACTCTACACTAGCATATTTATAGATTTCGCACAGAATATTATCCGCTGCCTTCGAAAATATTATATTTTAGTTTTAAATTTGATTTCGAGATTCAATTTGTTATATTTAATGAAACTTTAAAGGAAATTATCGAGATTTATTTTGTTTTATGTCAACTGAATATTCCTTATATAGAAAAGGGCGAGTCCTATTTACATGAGTGCCTTAGGTATAAATAAGTTGAACTGATAACAGCACGATACAAATTTCCGTCCATAAAAATTACATATCCATCTAAAAATAGTAAACTACATTCCATAATTACATTATTTTAAGTTAGAAAAATTCAATAACATAAAACAATGAATGAGTGTTGACAAAAGTTGAAAAAAATTGTATAAGAATTTAACTAATATCTTAACTGATGAATACGCAAGTTTAATTTAAATATTTTAAAGTGTACTTAACAAATACAAATATTATTTGAAAATGTCTAGAAGTAAAATTAGTTGCAGAGCTGATAGTGAAATGATCGAAATAAAGTCCAAGTTTGATGCTGAATTTCGTAGATGGGGTTTTAGCAGAAATCGAACGAGTTTTGATTTTTTTCAGTCTCTAGTTGAACAGTTGCATAGGCTTAATAATTTGGAATTCGAAATATTTTACGTTGATCCTAGTGATAACGATTTGTTACCAATAAACAATGACGACAATTTTGGTAGAGCTTTAAAAACAGCAAAACCTTTGTTACGTGTTATTGTTCAACGAAAAGGTGATTGTATTCAAGACTATTCCGGTTATGGAACGATGAAATCTCGTAATATAATTAGCAGTATTTTACTTGGCCAAACTCCTATGAAAGCGAAAGGCCCTACAATATCGAATCCTCATGACTTTAGACAAGTGTCTGCCATTATAGATGTAGATATTTTACCAGAAACATGTCGCCGAGTAAGACTTTTAAAACATGGCAGTGACAAACCGTTAGGCTTTTATATACGAGATGGAACATCTGTTAGAGTTACAGCAAGTGGTTTAGAAAAGCAGCCTGGAATATTCATATCAAGATTAGTTCCAGGAGGTCTGGCAGAAAGTACAGGTCTATTGGCAGTCAATGATGAAGTACTTGAGGTTAATGGTATAGAAGTTGCTGGTAAAACACTGGATCAAGTAACTGATATGATGGTAGCAAATAGTTCAAATTTAATCATTACTGTTAAACCGGCCAATCAAAGGGCGTTGTCTTCTTCGACAACTAATGCAACTACTCATTTACGTGGTTCAATGTCTAGAGCCAGTCAACTATCCGGCGGTTCGCAACAATCTCATCACACAAATACTTCAGATGAAGCAGAACAAGATGATCAAGATGAAGTTGTTGATTTGGTTGGGGGAACGGGGACAATTACGGGAGACAATTCTTTAACTTCCAATTCGAAGGACAATGTTTTACATTTATAAACTTTTATTGCAAGATTTTTTGAAACTAGATTTTTCAATAAAAAAAGCATAAAATAATAAAAATTTAAAATAATGCAGAAAAGTGCACTTATATAACGTATGATGAAAGAAAAATCATTCCAGAGAAATATTAAAAAATGTTTTTACTTAGATTGAATTGTTATAAAAGAACGGTAAAATACTTAATTAAAAAAAAAACATTTTTAATTATAATAAGGTTGTTTTGTAATATTTAAATTTATCACATTTTACACACATTATTTTATTATAAATAGTATTATATTCAATTTGAAAACATTTTGCATTCCAATGTTAAAAGTTTAAGTTTCAACTATTTTAAACTATTATACCATTACATAATTCATATTTTAAAATTATTAATAAAACTATAATTATGTTAAAAGAGTTGATAAGTTTATGTTTTTTGAAGTGGACATAATTTTTTTATATATTACATCAAATTATATTTGTTCTGCATTTATAATTTACGGAAATTTTATACAGATTTTAAGCTAAAACTTGAAATTCGAAGAAACAATTATTAAAGACTTTGAAGTATGCATACTCATTTTTATTCGGTTTAAACTAATTTTATGGAAAAGTTAAATTTTAAAATATGAATATACTAATTTATATGTCAACACATCTTTTCATCCAGTCATTTAACTTATAACATTGTAATTCTGTATAAAATTAGAAAAAGAGAATAAATGAAAAGCAATTATTCTTATTTATTATTTCCATTGTGAAAAATCAAATCTGGTTTCTTACATCTGTACGCCAAACTTTTTTAATACTTTAATGATAGTTACTTGAAATACATAATACAATACATGACACTTTATTAGATTCATGATACAATACAAATTTTATTTATATTTAAAGGCAAATGACAATGCAATGTATATACACAAAGGCGTACACTTGTATATAATATTTAAATGTAGCTAGCTAAAAATTTTAACAAATCAAACAAATTAGCATATATTCACTTGGTCTTGAGAGCTTTTATAATAACCGTCAATTTCATTGTAACTAACGTCATTTGATACTCCTTTTTCGAATCCACATTCGAAAAGATTTGGATTGCTAAATAAACTATTTGTACAATTACCAATTGATGGGGTGTTATTTATGCGGTTGACATCATCAGGTTTTTCTTGAAGAGTTTTATTTCCGGATACTAATGGTGTAGAATGCTTTTCTAACAACACTCCATTAACAGCATTGAAATTATTAGTTGCAAAGTTGTTATTGGTAGAACTAAATTGCTGCAAATTGGGTAATGCTATCGGTGGGTAACAACTACTAGGTGTTATAATAGATGTCATAAAGCCATTTGCCACCACAAAATTTCTGAAATGGAAAAATATGTACTTTACAAGTATACACTAAATGAACATAAACAGAATATTTTATATTATACCAGATTATACGTTTTTACATTTAAGTAACGTAGTAAAACTGTTCTATAAATAAAAATATGTAAATATCGTTTAACGGATGTAATTTTTATTAAAAAAAAATTTTAAGTGTTATTTTTATTATAATATGCAAAAAGCAATTTATATTCATATAAATATCTCATTTTCTTAAATAAGAGTGAATGTATAAAATTAAAGAAGTCTTTTATTGTTGCAATTAAAAACAAAAATTGTCTCTAATGAAAATAACTACCTATTTTCATTTTATCTATTTTCATTTTGTCATCTATTTTCATTTAATAGCTTTCGTAATTGCTTACATTTGCGTGGTAATTTAATAAAGAAAAACAAGTATATACATTAAAGTTAAATTTGGTAAAAATCTACAAATGGTTTATAATTTCCTATATAGATCATATTTTCAATTTAAGTACGTACACATTTGGTTTTTCAATGCAAGCACATATTACTTTTTTGGCTTTCTGGAATTTCAGATTATTAAATATTTTAAATAAATTGCTTTACCTGTATTGTTGATCAATATGAGCTTTTTCTATTCTTTTGTCTTTTGCTCTTCGATTTTGAAACCAAATTTTTATTTGAGTTTCTGTTAAGTGTAATCTTTCAGCCAATTCGTATCTTCGGCTTCTTGATATATATTCATTTCTATGAAATTCAACTTCAAGTCTTAAAGTTTGTTCACTACTAAAGGTTGTACGCTGGCGCCTTGGACGGGACTCTTTTCGGCGACGTCTTGCGACTGAAAATTACACCATACAATTAATAAAAATTTATATATATGTACATATTTACGTACGATTTGAAAATTGAAACAAAAAAAATATTAAATAATTTGAAATAGTTTAAAAAAACTAACTGTTTATAGTTTTGTCAATATTATTTATATATAATATTGAAATATTGTTAATGTAAATAAAATAACGTAAAACGTAAAGAAATTAATAATTAGTAATTTACACTTGAAAGAAATAATGAAAATGTGTTTTCTTAACTATAAGCAAAAACCCTATATATATATTTGTATGTATATTATATTTATTAAAATTAAACAAAAGTTACGCTTACGCATAATATTTTAGTGATGTTGAATTAAACACTTGTCCCCTCGAACAATAAAGTATCTCTTACTATTTTTATCAAAATCTTCAAGCTAGGTAATAAGAATTCAATAAGTATCTCTTGAACTGTTAGGTTGTTACTTTAGAATGTTATGTTTCTTGAAATCATATACATATTTTTATAATAACTTGCAGTTTTAATTAACATTTGCATTTTGTATTCTTTTTAAAATTATATTATGTTACATGTTGTATGATTTTAAATTTATTATATTAATTTTATATTATTAAATTGGTCCAAAATATTGATTTTGTAATTCTGAATTTTTTATAATTAAGTTTTGGTTGGAATATATTCTTTATCTAGTTCTAAGCTTGATGAAGAATTTATTATAATATATGTACCTATATATTATTATATATATTTTATACATGGTTTTTGCTAATAATAAACACAAAATTGATGTATTGGAATGTATCTTCATACATAAGTGTAATGCATATGATATAATAATATGGTATTTTCAGAAAAATAATTTCATAGTTGTACAACTTTATATATATGTATATTTATATATTTGTGTGTTTAAAATGGGGATTAGCTCTTAAATTATATTAATTATATAAAATTATATATGACGTATAAATGCGTCAGGACACCTTAAACAAAACTGAATAAAGGATGTATATTTTGTACGTATCCATTTAATATTACTCTTTTGAATATTTTTTAATAAATAATTTCTTAATTCATCTTATACAAATATTTGATCAAATTAATAAGCGCATACGTTTTTTTTACTCTATATTTTTTATTACATGTATTAAGTATAACTTGCATCGCAACATTTGCACCCACTTCTTTATACATACTTATACATATATTTTGTATATACTTATATATTTATGTAAGTATAATAAATCTTTATTTTTTATAACTTCCTTTTTTTTTTAATTCTCTTTAAATAATTTTATCAAAACATATTTATTAAAAAATGATTTATTAACACATAAAAAAAAAAATATTATTATTATGTGTGGTATGATGATGTTCATCAATTTAATGTTAACGAACCATGCGTGATAAATACTCATCAAACAAACGGAAAATAAAAAAAAAAATTCAGAAAGAAGCAAAAACAATTTCTTTTTTGTAAGCTATACATATATCCCTAATTACAATAACAGCTTAACATTCAGTTGCATGAAAAAAAAAGAAAAATATCCTGTTAGGAAGGATTTTTTTTATGATTGTATTCTACAAAAAAAAAATGAATGTGTTTTCATAGGTATCGGAAAATTTAACATAATATGTATATATGTATGTATAAACAAAACAATGTTAAATTTTAACCGCAAATTAAAAAAAATTTATATGTGTATTTATATAATGTGATACTTTTTATGTAAATACATATTATAATGATAATATAATAATTGTCAGAATTTATTATAACAACATTAATAATGATTTTATTGTTAAAAATTATTTTTAACACCCATTTAATTGTTATGTGATTTTCGTATCAAAAAAAAAAATAAAAATTATGAATGAATGAAAATGGAAATTTAAGGAACGGTTAAAATTATAATATTTTTAATTTGGTTGAACTGAAATTTTACTTGTTATTTATGTACATAGCTTATTATTTAGAATTTTGCATAACTAACTCCATTTTCAGAAGATGAAAAATATTAATAAAAATATAAAATTTGTATGATATTATCAAAATATTTATTATTCCGAATAAAATATTATGGAAGCTCGCCAAAAAAAATTTAATTTCAAAATAGCAACTATGTTCACATTGCTTCATTTTCCGAAATATAATAATGCATTATTGCAAAAAAAAGGTTATAAGTAAATAACACTTCTTGAACTAGTGAGCGACGGAAGTAAATTTTCGATTGAAAATTGTAAAAAATTTACAATTATTTGTTTTTATTTTGTAATTCGTAAATATTTAAGAGAATTTATTATTTTTATTGACATTTAATATATAAAAGTTCGCATCATATTTTCGTATAGCTTTCAAATTTTATGCTGAAAGAATAAATATTTTGATTTTGCATTATATTGAAATAATACTGTTAGAAATTTTTTAAAAATTCAGACAAAACATATGTATGTATTTATGTTGGGATACGAATTCCCTTATTCAAAAATGACAAAGGAAAATAATAGTAAAGAATTTACGAAAATTTTTTAAAAAATTAAACAGAAAATTTTAAATGCACCTTAAAAAATTCACTTGCTATTTTCCCATCTGTTTTATATAATTTTTAAAAATTTTCTAAATTTATAATTCAATTTAAATAGAGACATACAATATTTTTATATTCCGCTCTTATTTTTTATTATCAATTATATATAAGGATATCGGTATAAACATACAATGTGTATCCATATATAAATTGTATATGAGTATATCTGCATAAAAAAGTATACATATGTTTACATATTATACTTTTCTACATATTTTTTCAAATTTATGTACATTTTAGTAAAGTACTCACTTGTCTTCCTTTTCAAGTACATTTTGTTATAATAAGAAGATTAAAAATAAAAACTATATTGTTAATTTAAAATATTCACACAATGTGTATAAGGATAATGTAAATAACTATTATATCTATATATGAATACATACAAACAATGTTATATGAATATTTAATAATATTGCATACACTAGATTTATGTGAAGAAATATTTGAAACGATTGATAATTAATTTTTAAAAAGTATTAATAAATAAATATATGTATGTATGTACGATATAGTAATTACATTTCTACATTTCAAGTATTACATTCAAGTATGGAAATTTTTATTAAAACATTTTTATTAATAGACTCCAATATACTTCATCAACACTACTAATTTAAATTTTTATTACTATAAAATTGCATATATTTAGGATGTTAAGTTTTTATTCTTCTTTATTTTTTACATAATAATAAATATAGAATATTTAAGAGTTTATTTTAGGCTCTATTTTACCAGTCATTTTTTTCTTTTTGTTAATGAATTAATAAAAAAATTGGCAAAATTTCAGTTACACCAAGGCTCAAAATAATAGTGAATCGTATCTAATAGAAAATGCATTTTTTTAAAAAATTAAAGTAAAAGAAGAAGAAAACGTGGTTGGCCCAATAGTGCCGTGGTTTCAGATAGCGTTAGCTATTTGAATTATTTATCATTTTTAGTAATACCGAATATGTATATCTATCAGCACCTATATGAAGCTGAAATTATTTTCTGAAGTACATATTTTAAAGTAGCAAAATTTACAAAAAATTCAAAATGAAAATAGTAAATTTTAATATGAGAAAATGTATTTTGAAACTAAATTAGTAATATAGGTAGTAAATTATTATAACTATTTTTTTTCTATTTTTTCTAATGAAAATAATTGTAACAAGGTCACTTACAATAGCCAATAGGGTGTTTGAATATTTTTCTTAAATTCTAAATCAAAAATTTATCTGTAGTTTAGTATGCTGTCCTTTTATTTGAAAGACAGAAAAGGTCCGGGTGGCATTCTAATTTGCTGTTATAATTTTTTTCAAATACATTTAACTACGAGTATAACAAATTTTTCCACACGTTTTACTAAAAATGTATTAAAAATATTATACGATTCCCATAACACAAATAATTTGCAACACCCCTTGCGATTTTTAAAAAAATTTAGGAATTATTTTTGATTTACTTTCTCAGGCAAGCTAGACAGATATGATTCGGCAATGACTTAAAATATTTTAAAAAATTAAAATTTTACGAAAAATTTTTTTTTTTTTCATTTTCTATTAACAAGAAAATTTCTTACTTTTATCCCATTTTCAATTATTGCCCTGCAAGTAATAATAATAATAAAGAATACTTGAATAACTTTTTATAATATTATCATAAAAATAAAGAGAAATGAACCCAATGTAGGCATGTATGTACATTAAAAACACGTTTATTTTCTTTAAATTGAAAATTATTAAGGGCGAATATTGAAATTAGTGGACTACGGTAATGATATTGTAAATACGGAAAATATTGAGTTTTGTTTTTTTCTGATTTGTTTTTATCTAAAAACTAAAAATTGGAATGTAGTACTCTGTAAAACCATAAAATATTATAAAAGAACAAAAGCAATCAAAAAGGAAAGTTCTTGGTTTAATAATTGAAAACGATAATTATGAAGAAATGAAAGAGTAATAGAAATTATTCAACCATTAAAATAAGAAAACTCGTTATATAAAAATTTAGAAATAGAAAAAAATAAGAAATTCTTACAAGGATTTATTTGACCGTTAAAGAAACGACCGTGATTAAAATTCTGGGTTTCATATTTCAAAAAAAATATTATTATAAGATATATATATTTAATAACTATACACAAATGAGGATAATTGTATATGAAAATTGGAAGCAAAAAACTTAAGGTGCAGTTGAGTAATGCAGTTATTGATGTGTTCGAATTTGTATATGATAATTTTGCAAGACTTAACATTAAAATCAATGATAATTTATATTTTAATTATTTATAATTATGTTTCTGTTTTTAGTAAAAATTTGCAATTTTAATACTTTAACATAAGAAAAAAACGAAAATTCAAGTTTTATTTAAACATCTCTACGAGTACCACGGAATATCGGCAGATTCAACAAGAAAAAAATAAATAAGCGATAATTTTTATTTAATTTGTATTAAAATGTGCGTATAAGGATTAAAATTAAAAACTCTAAACAAAACTTGGAATTTTGCTATTTAACTATACATTTTATATACATATATATGCAGAGTGATCCGCCAACAAGTTAGGAGCTGTATATTAGTGGGTAGTGGGTCGAAAATAATTAAAATTTTTGTTCGAAACATAATGTTAAATCGGAAACGTTTCCGAGCTACAGGGATTTTAAGAAAATTTGGCGAAATTTTAACGTTCCAAAAAAGATATAAGTTTCAAACAAATAGTTATTAAAAGGGTTTTACGAGGGCTTTAAATAAAGAACAGCGGGTTATTTTGTTTTACATTTTTTTTTTTGAAATACAAGCATTCGAACTTTAGGGAAATTTCAATTTATTTGTTAATTCAATTTTATTTTATTTAATTTTATTTGTTTACTTTTGTGTCTCGACAACTTCTCATTAATTTTTTTTGAAACTTGCAACTCTTTACAGAATTTTTTCCAGCTGCTTAAGCTTAAATTTAGGCTATTAAAGGTTAAAATATCTTTTATGATACAAGAGATATAGTAAAAAAACATTTCTATATGTCTAGTTTTTAAAGGACTTAAATAACTGTGTAAACACAAAGAATTATGACTATTTTTCATTTTAGGTACAAATATATATATGTATATATATATATATATATCCCTATAAAAGACTAACTAATGAATCTGCAAAATTGTGTATAGATATTGCAAAAAAAAAAAAAAAACAAATGAAGAGAATGAACTACCTTATTTTCCAGAAATATATCACATCTAAGGAACCAAATTTTCATCAGAAGCTGATTTTAAATTTTTTTATAATTTTTACTTAAGGAATGAAATAACGAAATTTCTTGAAATTTAATTTTCGAGTCCTGTTTCTCAATGAAACAAAATGAAAAAACTTTTAGAAAAATTGGATCATCCACTTACAGTCAAATAAACCTTTTTTTAAAGTCAAATTAGTATTTTTCAAGGTATACTTATTATAAGGTTTGATGGCATCAAATAGCTCTAAATCAAAATAATCTATATTAAATCTAAAATATCTATTATACTTCAAAGGTATACTATTAATTATATCTAAATATTTTTTTTCGAAATAATCTAAGAATGAAAAGCTCAAAAAAAAATTTTATAGTGTTAACAGAAACCTAACTTGGCATAGACTTCTAAACTTCTAGGCTTCATTAAACAATAATTGAAAATATCATGAATTTTAGCGGAAAGGCTTAGCTAAACAGTTCTAAATTTTGTTATTGGTTCAATATACAATAATGTTATAGAATTTTCTATGGCTTAATTAACTTTTTATTTAAATATGAAGGCCAAATTGTTATTATATTGTATTTGTGTTTTCTTCTAGTATGTTGTGTTTTTCTTTTACTATGGTTTAGTATAATCCTTTTCATACCAAATTACACTTTTGATAGTATGTTTTTTTGTTTCTAATTTGTATGAATAAGAAAAAAATGTCTTCATAAGAAACATACATATATTTTGTGTATATAAGAAATGTGAATTTGATTTTGTATGAATTTCGTATTAAGTAAATTTAAAGGTTTCCTTCCCATATTAATTACACAACAATATTTATAGTAAATAAAAAAAAACAAGGAAAACCGAAAACAAAATTGTGGATATCCTTTTGCGCAAATCAAAGGTAAAAAAAAAAATAATTTTGTTGTGATTTTGTTTTTCTTTTTCATTAAATTTTCCTTGTTTTCTTTTCTTTAAAAGAAGTTCAACAACTGGAAAAATTTTTTAAAAGATTTTTAAATGTTTCTGCCACCATGTGGTCAATTTTTTTTTATAACAATTCAATTCGTTGTTGTTGGTGATTTTTTTTTTTTTTTAATAATTATAAAATTTTTTTCATTGTTTTTTTGCGATTTTATAATAAATATTTTAAAATTATTTAAAAAATGTTATAAGAGATGTTGACCTTTAGATGTTGTTCTTTATGATTCCAAAATTCTTTATTAATAATAAAAGTGTGAAATTCATTTTTCATTTATAACAGCTATCAAAAATATAAAACGTCGTAAATACATTTGTATTTTGCATATATTCCACTGTGTAAGAACTACAGATGTTGAATTTCTTCTTGCTACAATTTGGCTATAATGCAGCAGTTCACCTATAAAACTTTCTACTTGACACAATTTATTAAAAAATGTGTACGTTAAACGACTTTAATAAACAAAAGCAAACAACAATTTAACAACAGTTTAAAAAACTGTTGACAATTGGATATCGTATATCAGGGAGTCAACCAAAATGCAGACTTTTTACGTCTAAATGTAATTTGATGGCTAAACAATTTAAATTATCGTTAGATCAGCATTTCGGGAGCAATCGAAGAGAAATTAAGGAAAATTTTTATAAGTTTAAAATAAGAACAACTGCTTCTTTCCATAATTCAATATCAAGTTAATTATAATATTGAATTGAAATCCTTAGAGTTTTTTCTGCTTATTATCATATTAGTGACAAAAAAACGGACAAATAATAATTGAGTAGCAACTAGTGAGCAACTGATGAAAATTATTAGATTATATTAATAAAATATTTGAAGAAGTTTATTTGGAAATATTTAAAAAGTTATTGGTTGAGCTAATATGCATTAGTTAAAGAAATTGTTTTACTTATAAATTGTTGTTGTAGAAGTGTAAAATTTTTCATTTTGTGACATTTTGCACTAGTTTACGAATTATTTGATCAAATTATTTGAAAAAAAAAAAAAAAAACGCAAAATATCTTTTGTGTAAAATTTTATGATTTTGCCAATACATTAATATACCCTTAAATTGCTATAATCAAACATTGTATATAAAAAAAGTTGTTACTAAGTTTAACATTCTGTTTATGAGCTAAATAAAAGTAAGTGTAAAAAATATAAAAAGAAAAAATCGGATATTGAAATTCGATACTATCATAATATAAAAGTTAAGCAACTCATTTAAATTAGGCTTTGATATTATATTAAAAGCACAATACCATAATAATGATCGTAAAAAAACAGAACACTTTTTTTAATGATTTTTTTTATCATCTGTTCATATAAGAAATTTTTAGTATTTTTTTTACACGCGACCAAAATCTGATATTATGAACGCTTTTATAAACTTCCTAAATTGCTTCTCTCTCTTGAAAGATCAGTTTTTTTTCTCTCTGCATATATATAGTGAAAATTAATTTTTTATGTACGTCTTATGCAAAATAAAAAAAACTAATGTATTTTGAGTGAGTACAAGACAATTGAATAAAGAATTAGTTTTATTATTTTCACTATTTATACTTGTACGAACGTATGTTCGAAGGGTATACTAAATTTGCCTTACCGTTTGTAACGCTAAGAAATACCGGTCTTAGATATAGACTCAAGTGTATGTTTTTGATCAGCGTCAAATTCTGAGTTAATTTAGCTCTGTCTGTCCGTCCGTCCGTCCGTCCCAGCGATAACTCAAAAATTAATTGAGCTAAGTTCACCAAATTTTCACAAATGATTTATTGTAGTAAATGCCAGAACCCTATTTAAATTGAGCATGATCGGGGTACCGGTTTGGGTAGCTGCCATACAGCTTCAAAATTTATTTGGCTATATCTCAGAATCTATAAAAGCTGTGGTATTGAGATTTTTACACAAACAAATATATTAGTAGGGCCAATGTGTCTCATAAAAGTCGTTGAAATTACTTGCCTCCTTCTGGCATCTGCCATACAACTTCAAAAGTTATTTGACAATATTTCAGAAACTATTAAAGCTATGGTATTGAAATTTTACTTAAGCGAATATATTAGTAGGGCCGATTTGCTTGATAAAATTCGTTAAAATTTCTTGGCTCTTTCTGGTAAATGCCATACAACTTCAATAATAGTTTGGCACACACAGTATTTTGTACTGAAACACATTGTACTGAAATTTTACATAAAGTAATATGATAATACGGCAACTTAAAGTAATAGTCTGTCCCATAGTCAGTTATGGCATATTTGTTCGCACATAGGATAACAAATTCGTACGGGTATCACAGAGTTGACAAAGTCAACTCTATTTTTTCTCGTTTTCAATTACAATTTTTGTAAATTGGTTCAAGTTTTATGCTATGTTTTTATAATTTTCCTTTTTTTTATTAAAGCTACTGAAACTGATCAGATTTGTATTCTAATCTAAATGTTTTTGGTTTGGTTAACTTACTTAACGCATAAATATGAGCATGTAAGAATGTATATATAAAACAAAATCATTTACTGTGATAATTTCAAACAATTCTTTTCGAAAAAATAATTTTCGTCCTTTTTGTCCACCTGATTTTATTTTGATTGAATCATTTTTTAAGTACTTCAAAGTAACGTGATACTGCAAGTATTTTAAATTATAAAAAAAAAATTGTTGTTTTTTGCTTTTATTCTAAATTGCAAATTTGTTGAAAATATTTTTTTTTGTTCCCTTTTCAAAAAGGAAGCCTCCAACAAAAAATTAAATTATGTGTAATTAATCAATTATATTTTTTATTTATAGGAGGATGTTTTTTATGAAAATAATGAAAAAACATTTGGATATTGGACAATTGAAGGTATTGTCGAGTACAGGAAGATTTTTTTGTAAAAATCCGGATGGAAGTGATAATAAAAAAAATATTTTTGGTAATGATATCGAGGTATGTAATTTAATAGAGCATTAAATTTATCACATTTTATGGATATATGTAATGAAAATAAAAAAAACAAAACTCATGGCTTTTTTAAAAAAACCAATAAGTATATAAACTTAAAAATTATAGCAATTGGGTATTCAAAAGAAAATTTCGGATTTTGATTAATGTTGGAGAACTGTCGATATATTTAGTTTTTGATATTTTCGATATGTCATTGCAAAACTATTGTTATTTTATCGATACTTTTACAATATGCAAACTGGATAGTATAATCTTTAGTGCATTTCATAAATGTCATGAAGCTAATTTTAAAATACTAAAACACAAACTGAATTTCTTTAAATTTAAAATTTTTGTGCACAATATCTTATACCGAAAGTCGAATCATGTTAGCATATAAACTTAACTTTAGTACTCAAATGATTTATAGAGTATTAAATTTTAATTTTAAGTTTTAGCATGACTTTTACAAGCTCATTTGTTCATTCCAAAAAAAAAGAAAAAAAAAATGATAGAAGAGTCAATGCAAGAGCTTCATGGAATATTCATAGTGAGTGAGATAAACATAACTGGAGAAAAAAAAATTTTAAATTTCGCATTAACTAAAACGGGAAACATATAAAACCTTGTATATAAACTTATGTGTAGATATAAGTTTACATAATTGTTGTTATTGATTTACAAAAAATTTAATAGAAATATTTACACGTTCTTGATTTTCAAATTTTCTATTTAAAAAATTTAATAATAACGTATGCCATGATATGATTTTAAATAGAATGACCGTACCGTTAAAAACCTCTTTAGTTTAGATATTTGATAATTATTGATAGTACCGATAGTGCTATGTTAGTTCTACGCCACTAAATTTGATTATAATCACATTTTATATAAATAATTTCATGTGAAATAAGAAAAGTGTTAACTGTATAACACTTGTACAAATTTTTTGAAATATTTCTCATATTTAACCTTTAGTTGTGTGAAGTTTCATTTTTAGATATTTAATAAATTTTATTTTATATGATTAAGGCTTACTATAGAAACATTTTACTTTCTTGTAGAATAGAAATCAAATATTTTTCTTGCAAACATAAGTTAAAATTTCTAAACATAAGTCTATATAAGCACATAACTTAAATTCTAAATTTAAGTTTCTATAATCTATTATATATTCTTGTAAATCCTATCCTCCTATTAATAGTAAAACCCTATTACAGACAGGCAATAATAACATAAAAATTTCTAACAACAATATGCAATAAAATTCTGTAACAAGGAAATGTTTGGTAATTTAAGTGTTATAAACTACTATAGTAGTGAATGGATTTTTTTTATTTTAACATTCTCAAAACTTCTTTAATTTACATATATAATTATTAAAACATTTTTGTTTTTTATTTTTTGAATTTCATGTATGTATGTGCTGTTGAAAAAAAAGCTACCACCTGAACCTACAACATGCTGCATGTCTGGCTGTGCTAATTGTGTATGGATTGATTATGCGGAGCAAATTATTAAAATGTGCAATATCGAAGGGGATGATGCAATAAATATTATTTTAGAAAAAATTTCAGATCCAAATCTGAAAATGTTTTTAAAATTAGAATTGCAAACTAAAATACCAAGAAAAAGTTAAAATTTCAAAAAATTGTATCCATAGTAATGTGTAAACAATTGCACATTTTTTTTTGTTAGTAGATTCAAATTTAGGGATATTTCTTTTTAAATTATTGTGTTTTATATAAGCCAAAGTTATTATACAATATTTTATACAGTTATATTTATTAGTTAAATCTATATGACGTTAAAAATTAAATTGGAAATCTTTTAAGAAAATATTGTATTATTTGTACATACACATACAACATTATATAAAAAAACATATTATAATTTTATTATGAAAGAAAATATGTAAATAAAAATTTCAATAAATATTTTCCGGATTCTTAATATTATATTAAATTATCATCAAAAGATTAAATCAATTCCACAATAAATAAAAAAAAAGGTAATAAATCAAGTAAAAATAAAATTTCGAAAATAAATTTTATCAATTCATCCGTACTAATTCTATCGATTCTTAACCAACCAGGGATGTTGTATTAAAAAAAAATATTAATGTACGTATTTATCTTCCTTCCATTGGATTTTTTACTTTTATATACTATATGTATATACTTATGTAAATATATGGGTTATTTTCGAAATCACTTTATCGGGTCATAAAAAAATTTCATAATTTTAACCACAATATTTCAGTTTCATGCAGAATAATTTTTAAATTGAATTGAGTTTAAAACCCGAGCTGAGCTTTGAATATAAAATATTTGCTTCCAAAAATTTCAGAAATGCGGTATAATAAAACTCACTAGTTGTTATTGCTGAATTTTGAAATTTTGAAACCAGGGAATTTCAGAATCAGGTTCAAAAATATAGTGTACGTTGTGGAGTCCAATGATAACTAAGCTTTCTTAAGAAATCAAATTTGAAAAAGGAAATAATTTTGATACCAAAATATGTTTGGAGGCAATTTTGTTGGTTGACTGGTTGACCAATTATTCATTTTCACTTTGTTGATGGGAACAAAAATCCGTTCCTCCACGGAAATATCCATGGCTGAGCCACACCTAGCCAAGTCATTCGCCCGTACATTTCACGCTATATTGTCGGTGGCTCGGTACCCAAAGGAGTGTTTGCGAGCGAACAACATGGTTGCACAACTATGGCAAGCGCACAATACCACTGTAATTTTGTACTCTAAAACAAAATATTCATTTCCTTCTACAAGTTGTCCGGTTTATATATATTTTTTACAAAAGAATACTAACCTTAACTTTTTGTCCGTTTTAAATAAATAGTGTATTTTTCTTTAAACGGACAAAAAATTTAAAATTCGAATTTTTGTACATCTGGAAAATTTCTCATTAATAAAAATAATAAAAATGAATAAAATAAAGTTGTAAATCTTTACAATACTTATATATACACACACACATATATATATATATGTATATATACAATGTGAAAATTTGTATATATACATAAACTCTTATAATGTCCTATCTATAAAGATGACTGCGATATATATGACATGCTTTCAGTTATATAAAAGATTTTTAAGGACACAACTCGCGACATAAACTGAAACACATACATAATATACATGTATATATATGTGTTTGTCGATAATAATTTACTTTTATAGAAAATATGTATTTGTATGCTTTAAAATAAATAGTAAAAATATTGAGAATCGACAATTTTCATAAAATATACAAGTACTTAATGGACATATCTATAAGTATTGCTTAAATTTTATGTAAAAAAAATTAACCTGGGAATATTTGATCAATATTTAAGATTCTGATTTTATTATGGAAAAACCAACTGTCCTGCCCTTAAAATCTTAAAGATTTAATTTACTTTTTAATGTTAAAAATGTTTTCAATATTTTTGAATTCAAAATATAATGCATCAGATAAACATATATATTTTGAACAAATCTTAAGGTTTAATTTTAAAAAGGACCACGGCAGCTTACCAAAATAAAAATTTTATGTTAACTTGACTTTTTTGAATTTTTGTTCTATTTGCAGAATATAATATAAAATGAAATCAATTCAAATTGGCGTTTTGTTTGAGGTAACAAAATTAAGTTAAAAATTTTTACAAGAAAACAAATTGTCACGAAAACAAAGTGATAATTCAGACTGTATTTGAAGATTCTGTGGTTTTAGTTTTTCAAAAATGCTTTACATTAACATCCAAGTTGAAACGGACTTTTCGAAAATCCTCTTTGATTTAATTTTTTTTAAATGTTAAAATTTGTAGGGATTTGCCTTCATTTTTAGTACTTTTACAAAAAACTCTTGAAAGAAAGTGCTTATTAATTTTCCTCAGTTTGTCCGTCAGTCCGTCCGACCGTGGACATGTTTACAAAACTTCTACACCCTTGAAGATAGAAAGCTGCAATTTTATACGTACATAGATCTTTACTAGAAACTTATTTCTGTAGAACAAAATTTTTACCTATCTCCCCCCCCCCACCCTCTAGAAGTTATACCCCCCCAAAACCATAAAAAACAAAATTGCCGTTCAAATTTACAGTTATCTAAAATCACTTTTTTTCTCAAAATTTTTGATGTTGGTTTTCTTCTAGACCCCAGATTGTGAGAGCCTGAAATTTTAGCAGCTTTTGGGCACTACCAAATAGTTACATACATATTGTATTTTATTTTATGAAAATTTTTGAACCAAATTTAAAAAAAAACAATAAAAAACAAATATTTTTGAAATTGAATAACAAATATTTGGTGGGAAATTTATTCAAGAAAAAATTTTAAATTTTTTTATTTTATTACTTTAAGTATAACTTTTACATAAAATCTTTTCCAAATTCATAAATTTATATATGGTGTAGGCGAAAACCAGTAAAGGTTTTCTGTGAAAATTAGCTTATCGAGGGCTAATGGGAAAAATCCTGTATCTTATATTTTGAAAATTTTTAAATAATTCAAAAAATATAATTTCTCATTGCAAATACTTATATAATATGAATTTATCAGATTTTTTTATTTATACAAATAAGTGATATATATATATACATATGTATGCAGTTATTTGTGTAAACATTAAACATTAAACGAGAAAATTATGTACAGAGATTGAAGTGCATAGTTCATATTGAATATGTATTATAAAACTGAAAAACAAATACATATTGAAATAATAATTTTTATGAATAACTTGTAAATTATAGAGATTTGACTTAAAATAATAAAACCGTATTCAAATTAAATTCACTAATTCGTTGCGTTGGAGTCGAAAACACATTTCGATTACAAATACAATAAATTTCATATTCCATATAAAATTTTAATTTAGACCACGAAACAGTGACTAAAGCTTTCATTTTGATTTATCGCAATATTATTTATGTATATAGTCTCTGTAGCATTATGTATATAGTCTCTTAGAGATGGTGTTATTTCCCCATAAAATGATTAGTATAATATCACTCCTAAACAGGCAATTTATTTTCATAAGAATTAAAAAAATGTTATTGTTAAAATGCACAAAATCTTCTTTATATTTAAATTATATTTATTTATAGCGAATTAGTTCGAGACCATTAGAAAATTGAATAATAAAATTTTTTAAATGATTAACTAAAATATTAATTCTAATAGCTCATTTACTATATAGTATATATGCACAGCAAGGTAAAAATCCAAGAGTAAATCTAAATCCACTATAGATAGAATAAATAATATTTGAGTTGATTTCAAACTTTTTAAATAATTAATAATAATATAACAAATTTTGCACCGTATGAAAAATAATTGCAGAAAAAAAAAGAATAACCATAAATTGAATACTTAAGCGGAATGCTATACTTGAGTTTAAAAACTTAATTTTTATATTACATAGTTAAAAAAATTGTATTTTTCATTATTTAATTTATGTGAAAACCTGACTGTGAATCCTTTGGCTATATAAAAAAATAATAATATTATCATAATTTTTACACTTACGAAATGCTGAAAGTCCGGCGGGAAAATGTCCTTCTGGAAAAGTTGGAAATGCTTTCTGATTTGGAAATATTTGAAAATTAGTTGTTCCAGAATTCGAATTAAAACCAATTCCTTCAAAATGATTTTGATTAAAATTATAAATCCGCTCGATATCATATTGCCTTAAATATATATATTTATATATGTATAATAATAAATCAGTAATAAACATAATGAAATAATTAATCTTAATACATTAAATTATACAATTAAATTTTTATTATTTTTTATCTATAATATAAAATTAAGAACTCCTTATATTTTTTAAAATTATTAAATTAAATATAAGCACCTTTCATCTTCATTAATTGGAGATACACTATTTTCACTTTGTAATGAAGAATTTTCATGAAAATTTTTCTGTTGAATATCAATTATATTGTTATCCTTTTCAAAATCATTATTATTTTCATTCACCGAATGAGTTGTTGTATTTTCCAAATGCCCATAAAGGCGTTCAAAAAATTGCCTTGGCGAAGATGGACGATTTATTCCTATTGTTTTAATAATTTTTGAATTTGAAGTGTCTGACATTTTTAGTTTTATATTTCTAATTAATTAAGTTTTAATTAAATTTTAAAATTTATTTATGTTGCAAGTAAATGTTGTTATATAAATATATTTAAATAATTTTCAAAATCTGCACATTGAAAATTTCCGATATTCTTAACCGATAAAGTCCTTACGGAAAGACTAACAATTCGTAACTGATAAAAAGATATAAGTATACTAAAAGATTTTTGACACTTTTATTGATAGTCCTTCATATCCTTTTCCTTAAATTTCTTTTCCTCTTTTCTTTTTTTTTTACATAAAGCGTGATCATGCGACATAAAAAACTAAGGTATATATGAATATTTTTATGATGAAAAAAACGGGCTTTGTGTGTATTGTTTTTTATCACCTTAATTTATATAATATGCGCTCATCACTCATTTTCAATGTCGTGTATAAAAATATTTTTTTTATGGTTAATAAAGCTTAAAGGTTTTAAATTCCTCCTATATACATAACGACATATTATATATAGATATATTCGTATATTATTTGATATTATCTTAATATACATTGATAGGGTGATAGAATGCAAAAGAGAAGTAAAAAATTTAGTTTCCTTTTGATGCCATTGGTAATTAAAAATAGTTTGGTAAATTGTTATTGTATTTAGATATGATTGTAGTACAATTTTAAGTACATATATTAAATATATTAACATATTATATAATTAACAAAACCTGAGTTAATAAGTAGAACTTATCATAATAATAAATTAATAATTATAAAGTAAAATAAAATAAAATAAATTCTAATCAAACAAATGGTTTGTAAAGAAGCATTTTTCCCTTGATTCTTCAACATAAGATAAAAATTTTTTTTTAGTCATTAATAACAAAATATTTTATATTTTGAGAAATTATTGCATACGTTTCGGAAAAAAAAAATAAAAATTAAAAAACAAAGTTTAATTAGTTGAGTTACGATAAATGCTTACAATTTTAAATACAAGAAATAAATTTACCGTTACTGTTTTACTTTTTTAGAAATTCGGAAAAGCTCGCAATTTGGAAATTTTTACAAAACCGCTAAAATCTAAGACTAATATAACTTACCGTCCTATAGAGAGAAAAATCGTATTTTTAGGATTTTCATGTTAACAACTTTTAGGAAGGTGAGTGATGGAGAAGGAGTGATAGGGTAGAGGGTAATGGTGGAAAAGAAAAATAGACCTATTCTTCTGAATAAATAAAGTTTCCTCGCAAAGACCCTGAAAGATCTTTCTCTGTCTGAAAGATCTTCAAGTTCTATAAAGAGACATTTTCTTGGAGTAAAATAAATATTTTAAAGGTTTAATACTATACATATAGCATTCATGAGATCTCTATTTCAGTAAAACATAGAAAGGAATACCATTTCACATATTGTTCAAATCAATAAATTTAATATGGATAGCATTTGGATACAATTTGAGAGTTACCTTTAAAATTTTATAAGTTTGCAATTAAGAATTTTTTATGTGGTAACTTTGCAAATCTTTATGCTTTATAAACAAATACCATAATTTTTATATTAAAATAATATAAGAACTATAGTCTTGAGTTCTCAACAAACTTTTGTCTTAATATTTAGATACATATTAGATATATAGATATAGCATTATGTTTATGCTAAATTTATGAGCTTAAATTTTAAATTGTTCAAAAATTTTTTTAATAACCATAGGTATTTTTGCTGTACCTTGCGAAATCTGAAACTTTTGTAACAACTTTTAAAGTGTATTATACCAATATATTATTGCTCATAGAAGAATTTGTCGGAACAAGAAAAAATACAAGATACACACATCCACGCATACGACAAAATTCATAACTGAAAACCAAAATATGCAGGAAAAAAATACAATCATTCAACTATTGATAAAAATCATTTATGTTGCAAAAATTTCTAATTAAAAATATAAATTTTAAATCTTCTAATATATGCGTTCCGCTCAGGATTGGTTGAATCCAATAACATTTCATATAATTCCGTATATGTAAATAATACCTTTATTAGTAATATAAAATGGCGATAATAAACATATTAATACTTACGAATTACGATTGTTTTATATGGATATGTTTTTTAAGTTATAAGTTGAAAATGTGAATGTATAGGTTTATATACACTCTCATACATATATGCAAACTCCACCTTTTTGCGCAAGGGTATAATTATCTTTCATATCCTTATTCTCCTTGTTTATATTAGGTATATAGATTTATAACAGTTTTTAGAATCTGAAGGATATTAAAAAAGGTAGAAATATGTACCTATACGTTACACAGTTATACAAGCAACATATTATTAATATTGTTGCTTGGAATACTGCATTGGACCGATGGTTGACTCAGAATAAAGCAAGTTTGAACTAACATATTTATAATTTTTGCACTATTATACATATAATGGCTTTATATGTATACAATATACATAGTTTAAGCGTTGATTGATTGACTCTTGTTTTGTCGGAGTTTTCTACACAAATTCTTGTTTTATTAAAATAAAACTTACACTAAACACAAAAATAAAAAAAAAATCGAAAAAGTAAAAAAAAAAATAAAAAATTTCTAATAAAAATAAAGTTCTACTGCAGGATGTACGTAAAAATAATTGTTGTATAACAAAATGTAACAATTATTTATAATTAATTTTTTTATTAGCACTTTTCCAAAAATTTTTTGAAAAAAAAGTGCTTATTAGTTTCACTCTGTCCGTCCGTCCGTCCGTCCGTCCGTCTGTCCGTGTGTCTGTTTACAAAACTTCTACATTCTTAAAGATAGAAAGCTGAAACTTAATACGTACATAGATATTTACCAGAAACTTATTTTCGTAGAACAAAATTTTTACCTATCTCCCTCCCTTTAGAAGTTATACCCCCCCAAAGCACTAAAAATAGCCTATTTTAACTATTTGTTGCAATGAAACCATAAGCATTTTTGAAATTTTGCAAACGCAGAATGGCAGTGGCTTTCTTCCCCTAACGCGGTATACTATAGTTAAACTTTAGAAAAACAA
The DNA here is from genome assembly GCF_029603195.1 of Condylostylus longicornis. Taxonomy (NCBI): domain Eukaryota; kingdom Metazoa; phylum Arthropoda; class Insecta; order Diptera; family Dolichopodidae; genus Condylostylus; species Condylostylus longicornis. Next base: position 11,218,230 of record NW_026577973.1, on the reverse strand, counting down.
AATGGTCGTTCAAATTTACCGTTATCTAAAGTCCTTTTTTTCCAAATTTTTGATGTCGTTTTTCTTCAAGACCCCAGCCTGTAGAAGCTTGAAATTTTAGGGGCTTTTAGACACTAATAAATGCTTCATTTTGTTAGAAGAACATTTTTTTCCATCTCCACCCCCTCTCAAGCTATGGCCTCTTGAAATTTGTAAAATTTGAATTTTTGACACCTAATATTTTCGAAACCGCAAGCTTTTTCGAATTTCTATAAACGCAAAAAGCTAACGGTAAATTCAATGACATTAAAAAATATAATTATTTTTCTTAACTCACACAATTAACCCTTAAAATCGAACATTATGTAAACCCCTCTTTATATTAATTTTTGCTTTATTTCAAAGACTGCATGTATGCATCATCCTAAATATATGCAATCCTATAAATAGCTTTGTATATGAATGAAAATAATTCTAATAGTGTGATAGGTGTACATAGTGTAGTTAAAAGCAGAATTTTCACTTGTTGAAGGGAAAAGTGCTACAATACAAACCATTGGTTTGACCCAGCTTTTTTTTTTATTATAACGAAATTGTTATAACACATATTAGAATTTCTTGCGAAATTTAAATAAATTTACTAAAATAGGTTTTTTTTTTAATAATTTTAATAAAACAAACTTAGGTCCATTCCGTTTCTAGGATTAAAGAACCAGAAATAATGCAGGTATGGGTATATGTATATATATATAGGTATATACTTATTTAGATTCAACTTTAATCAGATAAGTACACTATGTATGTATCTAATTCATATCAATCTAATTCATAACTCTGAAATTACAAATTGTTTCAAAATAAATATGTACTTGTGTGTAACCATAAGGTACTATTGAATGTTATGTAATTTGAAGTTTTATATATGTAAGATCGTTTATTAACTGGTAGACCCCTTAGATTATAATCAATGAGTTCATAAGCAATGTTCTTCTAATGTAAATTAAAAAAAAAAGTTACATGTGTTAACCATTTTTATATTCTAATACGAAATATTATATAATATATAACATATGTACATATGTTAGCACTCCATTATCTATATTATCTTATTTGAATGTATAAAACTATAAATATAATAAAAGAAATCAAAACTATTTTCGTTTTTCATTACGTATTTCTAAAATTGTAGAAATTTTATAGGCTCAATTTAAATGGCAATATGGCCCAAAACGAGTATATACCTTATATGTATGTATATATTTGCTGACCAAAATATTCATTATTACAGATGAATATCTTAAAATAAGAATGTCAAATATTTTTACAGCTTAAGGGACATAAAACATTTTGGTAAGTCGAATACTTTAGAAGCAGATATGAAACTCAGCGAAAAACAATAACATATTAACTTATGTACATTTATGTATTCACATACCCTTTAAAAGTGCCAAGGATTGACGCAAACGTCGAGAAACCTATTAGAGTTCAAAAATATTTTTTAAATACAACTGATATTTTGCCGAGTCCCCTTTAAATTATTATTTGAAAACTGTTCAATTCGAAAAAGTGCAACTATATTTTAATTTCATCAATGTCCTAAATTTTCCCAAATATCAGAATATTTCTTTTCACAATAGGTAACATATTTGAAAATCTATTGTGAATTGTTTTATTTTGAATACTCTAATTTCTGGCAATAATAGAATTGACAATTCCTGAAATTGTCAACATTTACAGCAAAACATAAAAATTTTACTTTAAATTGCATTACTAACATAGTAACATATGTATTTTGTTTTTTAAAATAATAAAATTTCTTTAAAATGGGGTTCTTAACAGTATTAAAAAAAATGAGACAAAAAGAAAAAGAAATTAGAATCTTGCTCCTGTAAGATTTTCATAATCAAAAATTTGTGTTTGATAATATTTTCAGTTTATGAAATTAAATATATGCCTACTTATATATTTTTTTATTGCAAATTGAATTACACAATTTCTTATATTTTCAGAGGCTTGGATAATGCGGGAAAAACCACTATTTTGAAGCGTTTGAATGGCGAACCTATAGATACAATTTCTCCAACGTTAGGTTTCAATATTAAAACTTTAGAACATAGGGGATATACATTAAATATGTGGGATGTGGGCGGTCAGAAATCTTTAAGATCTTATTGGAGAAATTATTTTGAGTCGACCGATGGTTTAGTTTGGGTGGTAGATAGCGCTGATAGAATGCGACTTGAAACATGTAAAGCAGAATTACAAGTACTTTTACAAGAAGAGCGTTTAGCTGGGGCTACTTTATTAGTTTTGGCTAATAAACAAGATCTGCCAGGAGCGTTATCTTCGCAAGAAATTAAAGAAGTAGCGAAAAATTTTTAATTAGTTATTTTAATTTTAAAATGTTAATATTACAGATATTAAATTTAGATGCTATTGTAACTCATCACTGGATAGTAGTTGGAGTAAGTGCTGTAACTGGTGATAAATTATTGTCAGCTGTAGATTGGATGTTAGATGATATTGCAAAACGAATATTTACTTTAGATTAAATAAATATTTTTTTGTAAGAAATCCTAAACTTTAAATATTTTTGAAAAGCATTTTTTATTTCTCGGTAAGATACATATTATATAAATTTTGTTGCTCAGGATCCTTTATGATTCCATCGACTATATTAACTTTCACAATTTCTTTAAAGCCTTCTGTAAGGGAGGGTTCGACAAATTTCTTTTTCATCGCATTAAGTATCATTTCATTAATTTTTGAGTGATCTTTGTCGGTTAATACTCTAAACACCAAATTATGTTTTATGTGTGCAAAACTTGTGTTCATTATAAAGCATCTGCAATCAACATCGTATTTTCTGGCTAAATTTATAAATTTTTTTCTTGATTCTAGGTCAATATTGGTGTTATCAATAGCACAACTTTTTTTTAACTTAATACTTTCTTCACATTCATATAGGCATTTTTGTACATTTCCCAAAATATCTGCATTAATTATCTTATAACCGGCTGGTTCTAAATATTCATTTGAAAATGTGCTTTTACCAGAACCAGGAAGCCCTACCATAATTATGATTTCACAATTTTCAGAAGGAACCTGAGTTGTCTTTGGCTCATAAAGATTTGAGGAATCTATTTTAGTTTTTGGATTATATTCGGGTGCAACCCATTCGAACTTTTTCTTTCCCTGAAAATGCTCTTCTGGCGTAAAGAAAGAAACTCCAATGTTAAAAGCGAATAATCTGTCAACGCAGGAATGATCTCTTTTTCGTTTTACTGGTAATTTTGTTTCAGGACGGCCAGCCGCATCGCCAACATAAAAACTTCTTTCTTTAGAAATTTCAACACCACCATTTTTATGATCTTGTAAGTAGTTCCACATTCCTTTAAGTTAAATTTCGAATTAAAATTTCAAAATCAACATTTTACTAAAAAATTATCCATACCTGGTAATGGTTTCCTAAAAATTCCTCTTCCAGTCGCAATAAACACTTGAAGAGGAATGTTCAATCTGTTCTGTACAGCCTCTATTTTCTTTTTAAAATCCTCTAACGGAAAATTTCCTTTGCCTATACCCGATTGATTTGTGAAAATGCAAATTTTAAATCCATCTTGTACCAAAAGTTTTAACTTCTTTGGGATTTCTGGCAACATAATTTCCCAATCATTTGTATCCTTTGGAAAAACATTTCCAGATTTGGTTTTAACAATAGTCCAATCTAGATCGTATCCAGCTACTTTTTCTGATGGTACGGAATACGAGCTCGTGTATACAACCAAGTCGTTATTATCAATACATTCCCAAAAGTTACTGATTGCTTCGGAATTTAATGTATCCTTTATTGACGAATCTTTGCTTTTACTTGTGTCAGGAGGAGGTTCAAAGTCTATTTTATAATTATATTTTCCGTATAAAACTTCAATAATATCTCCATGCACAGCCTTAACATTTTTACCATTTTCTATCATAAACCCATTCAAACCACTAGCGTTTGCTCCGTTAACTGGCATAAAAAATGGTAATGAAAGCGTCAACTATCATTTCAAACATACTTAGTGAGCATAAAACATATTTAGTTAGTTTAAATTTCTAGTTTTGCTAGAATTTTAAATATTTGACCTTATAAAAGAATAATAATGAAAATGATTACCAAAAATATTTACACAACATTCATCTAAGTCAACGTCCAAATTTAATTGGTTCTTAGAGCAGAATGCATCTGCAATTTGCGTTTCTCGTGAACGGCCAATAATATTTTTCCCTTCTGTAAGCACAATACTATTGTGATTTTCACTTAAGCTTTTTAACAAGCATTTTCGTTTAACTTTGGCTCCAAAAAATTTATCTATTGACATATTACAATTCTTTATATTTCCTTTATATTTCAAAAATCTAAAAACTTCAAACGAAATTATTAAAAATTTAATATGGTCAATAATATATTGTATTTTCACAAGTTACCTAATTGTACTAATTTCTGTTTATGTTAAGTTAGGAGAACCTCTTATTTAGATATTGCATCTGTATGATATCATGATCTTTAACCCGGTTGAAGAATAAACACGAATGTTCAAAAAGATATATGATTATGTACATATTTATATAAGCCTATTTTTGACAATAGACGTATGATTTTGACAGCCCTTGGTTTTACAAAAAATATCTGCCATCAAATTCATGCAGAAATTTTGGATCAACTGAATTAAGTCCCTAAGCATTAATTCGAAGAAGCTTCCTTAGCAGGAACAACAGACATAATATGCAGTTTTGTGATTTTGATTTGGTCGAGTAAATTATGCTTATTATGCGAAATATAATGTCATATTGTTCCAAATTTTAAAAGCTATGTAGTTTAAAGATAATTTAAGTAAAAAACGGTGTTTTTAATTTTACTTGACATAATATGCTTAAATAAATTAAAACAAAGTAATTGAGGGAAAGAACATGGAACAATATGACAGACTATGTTTTCTATGTTATACATAATCAACAGTTTATATTATGTAAAAGAACATATAGGTAACATTAATTTTTTTTTTAAATGGGCTTTTTTGGCTCAAACGTTGAATGTAATTAGACTCAGAGTTGTTAGAGCATACTCTAACCAAATGAAAAAATAGTTATAATCCAAAAATTCAGATTTTAATACGGATATTGTAAAGTTTACTCCGTCATTTTATAAGTGCCTTCAGAACAAGACCGAAATTAAAAAATAATTAAGTTAAATTTCAACAAATTTGTTATAAAACTCGAGACTATTTGTTAAATAACTTGATTAAAGATAAGTTCTTTGAATTAAGTGGAAATCAACATTTTTGTTAGTATGCAGAAGTATTATTTTGTGTTAAAGGGCGTTTGGACATTAAGTGGAAATCCACTTTAACTCAATGGAGAGTGTTCCAAATTCATTTACACAAAAGTACAAATTTAAATTTAAAACGTTCCCTATTCGAAAACAACTGACATTTACATTTTCGAATTTTCGTAATTTTTTGTTTAGAAGAAAGTAGGGGAATTGTCTTTTGGTTTTTGCATCGATTTATTTGTTGACAATTTAATAAAAATAATTTTAAAAAGGATTAAGCTGTAATTTAAATTAAAATTGTTTATTAACTTACTGATATCGCTATTAGGAAGTAATTTTTACCTTTCTTTAAAAAAGATTTATAGAGTTTGTAAATAAAATTTGACATCATAATACATAAATTAATAGGAAAAATCAATGCAAAAAATTTTGGGATTCGGTATACATAAATAATAGAAAATTTTTTTGTAAGAAAAAATTAATTAAAAAAAAGTAGGACAAAATATATAGTATAAGATACTAGGAACATATCTCAACAATTTATTAAACAGAATGGCTACTGTGGAAAAAGAACATCAAATTGTTAAAGAATCTTTAATAAAGTTTGTTAGTGGTCATATACCGGAAGCCGATTTTAGTGTAGTGGATGAAATTATTTTATCTTACATTATTTCAATTTTGGAAGAAGCCGCCAACGATCCAGGATTTGATATTGACGGGTTTATCGAAATGATGAATGCATATTTTGAAAAGTTTTCTGAAATTAATTCGAGTATTATATGTGAATGGATATTTCAATTAGAGAAGCAATTAACGGAAGAAAGGAAAAGTATTGAAAATCGTTCTTCAACTGACATTCCTTTAACGTAAGTAATACATATATTAATATAACATTTAAAGGTATGTATAAATATATTTAAAGCTTAGGTTCGTTTTTTTTTTAAGTTCATTACATTTCAATAAATTATATAGTCAACAGCAAAGATTGCTAGAGTTGATCTATTTCTTTTATATGTTTATTACAATTACTATTTTTTTTTCTTTTGTAAATTGCACTCTAAACGGCCAAATTTGAACCAAAATGTTTTTATATTATAGCTCTTTGAGTTTATCAGATATTATTCCTGAAGAAAAATTGGTTAACCAAAAGCATGAAAGAGTTAAGCATTTGTCTGAAACTAGTGATGGCGGTTCAACAGACAGTTCAAATTGTGATTTCTTTTCAGAAGAGTGTGACATTCTTCAAGAAATGTTTCCAGATACTTGTTACTTGGAGGTAAGATTATTTTTTTTTTATATTGCTTAACCATTACAAGATCATGATTTTCATTTTTTTTACAATTTTGTTTGATTGGAAAAATTTGGAAATTAATAGTATATAATGCTATTTTAATGACTAATTTAGTCTTCAGTTGTTAAAATTTAATCTTCCCAATCAAATTTGATTTTATTAAAATTTAAAATTGTTACATTTAAGGTTAAGCATTGCATTTCAATTGCAAAAGGGGACATAGATACGGCTACTCAAATTCTTTTGCACAGACAAGAAAATGGACAAAGTTTAAATCAGAACAATTGTGGTCTTCAAAATCCGCAACGTAACGTAATTGATGATGCCGAATTAAAAAATCGTATAATTGCGAGGTAGGTATACATTGCCTATGCAAAAAATATATATTTCTAGCAAATCTTTTGAATATTTTTACAGATACTCCTATGTTGATAAAAATGCGGCAACTAAAGAATATAAGCCAGTTGCCCCTAAGGTTGAACCAAAAAAATTGGTTCGATATCGTGATAATAAAATCGTTTCATTAAGAGGCGAAAGATATACAGAAGTTCATGGTGACAATGAAGCTGATTTGAAAAAACCAAAGAAACCTATACATCCGTAATTAATGGCAATTACTGTATTCAAAACTGAAGTTTCGTTATGACATTACGATTATATAATATTTAAAATAGTATAGTATCTATCTATTAGGTGGCAATTTATCTTCCCTTTGAAAGTAATTCTCTTTACGATTCATTCATATTTAAAATTAAAAAATAGATAACAATAACATATTTTAAAAATTAAAAGTATTGATGTAGTTCTGTGTAGGTAAAAAACTTTTTTAAGTAGTATATCTAGTTCCGTTGGAACAGAGTTAGTGGAAGTAAAAGGTGGCTATAAATAGTCTTATTACTATTTATTTACGATCCAATTTTTTGCTTTTAAATTTATTCATTACCAACTAAATTTTAGCTTTTAACGCAAAAGTAGTTATAATTAATACTTTACAAAAATTTCTATTTTCACAAAACTGAAACAAAAATAATAAAAATGTTCATTGTTTTATGTATTTTATAGTCATTCGTTTCTTGATTCAAAACATATTTGGTCTTTCTAAGCCTCAATAAGTTTTGAAATGCTTAATGCACAATTAGAATACATATTATTATTATTGAATTAATATTTAAAAGCTTTCAAATACAATATATTAACATTAGTTTTTGATAAACGGTGGCTCTCTTAATAATTTAGTTAGTTTTTTATGAAGTATATGCGTATTTAGATGATAAGTCTCTAAATAATATTATGTATGATAAAATAAAATTAAATGAAATTTTAATCTGCATAATAATAAAAAATCATCATTACTATGCTTATTGCATAAGTTACAAAAATTTAAAGGAAAAACAAAATTTATAAACAAATATTTGTTTTCTCAGATATACACACACACATAATTTGCAGTATTTAGCTTGTAATCAATTTTTGTTCATTAATTTAATATTCATTTTTTAAATCAAATTGTCTTATTTTAAATAAGTAAATTTTTGTATGATTTCTGTAATTTTGCCATGGAAATTATTTCTTTTATTATTTTTTGCAAGTTCCTAAGAAGTTTTGAATAAAATTCAGATCTTTAATTTATTAAAAACAATCATTTATCTTTTCATGGCTTTTCATTGTTTATTTTTAATAAATTAAAAATTAAGAGTAAAACATAAATTTGTTCTACAAAGAAAATCGAAATTATTTATGTATTTTTTAAATATTCTAAAATTAAGAATTTTAAGCATAATAAAAAAAGCAAAGTAAATTTAGTAGTACGTAAGTTTTTTAATTGAATGTGATTTATAAAGACATACAGCTCTTCAAAGTTAGGAAAACAAGAAAATTGGATGTTTGTTTTTATTGTGTACATACCTGCTTGTACGAAAATTCAAATTTATTCTTAGTTTTCAAGAAATTATATTTAGTTTTCTTTTTTTTTTTCTTCCTTATAAAATCAAGTTTCTTGTTCTTGTGAGGAAAAATGAAAAATATTAGTTAAGCATGGTTTTTCAGATTTTAATTCTAGCATATTTGAAGAACAAGTGACAAAAATGATAAGGAAAATTTATTTTCAATCGATAATTAATTAATATTTGTTATTGATTTAATTAATTTTGTACTTATTAGAAGTTTCTGCTTTATATTCTACATCATCTTAAAAGTATTTTTTAAAAATTAGATAAGTATGTATCTAGATATATAAAAATCTCGAAAACATTATTAAAAATTTTATAAAATGCACTTGTAAATTCAAATACTCCCTTTGCATTTAAACTACATATTTGTATTTTTAGACTAATAAGCACATTCTTATTTATATACATATATGCTGGTTTATCCGAAAAGTAATGAAAAGCAACATGATGTATAGGAGTTATATAAATTTATTTATACATTTTTGAAATTTACAAAATTAAGGAATATTTTTCTTTTTAAATTAATTGACTTTAAATTACCTTACCATTATGTAAATACCTAGAATATATTATGTACATATATATGTACGCACTATACATAGGGTTTTGTTAGAAATTTTATAAAGGGAGCAATAGGAGAAAGTGATGAAAATAAATTAATTTTCATTTAGTATTGATTTTTTTACTTTTAAACTACACTAATTATTAATTTTGTTTTTAATTTCAAATTGAAAGTACATAGTTTTATTGTGTTTTTAATGAAAATATAGGTTTTTTTTCATAAGACCTGCATAACCTATTTATTGATTTGTCACTTCCATTGAATAAAAACTGTTCCACATAAAACTTTTTCACCATAGTTAAACACCGATATAATCAATTAATATTGCACCATATCTAATAATTGCAGCTATAAAATATTTACTTATCATTGACACAAAAATGGAAAATGATGCTATAAAATAGTTCTTATAAGAAGCACTAAAAAATATATCCCAAATAAAATCAGAAACAATATATGGGGAACACAAAGTTAAAGAACTTGAGACATAAAACTCTTATCAAATAAAAAAAAATGTCTAGTCTAGCTAATGTTTAATAAAGAATGCTCATACAACATAATGTAGTATAGATTATTTTAATTTGTCAGTATTTTTTTCGTTCTTTTTAGTATTAAAACAAGGAAAAAAATTAAAAAAAAAAATAGTTTTTAAGTTAGATAATATGAATTTAATTAAAATTTTAGTGGATTTCAATGAATAAATAAAACAGTTAATACATGTTCATAAATATTGTGCAAAACTATACATTATAATAAAAATATGGTTACATAGAAAGTATAGGCACTTGATGAAAATTTTTTCAAAGTCGGTCAGTATCGTTTTCATAGGATGCATCGTCTAAATTTATGTAAATTATTCTTCAAATAATTAATAATTACGATATGATATTGTATATTTATATAATTATGGCATATTATGGAACTTTTCTTATTTTTTATGAAAAAAAAATAGTTTAATTATGTTAATAAGAATATAAATTAATATATTTTTATTGTAAAAAAAAAATTACTCATTTCTACAAACTACATATTGTATTTCAAATAAAACAATAAACTTTCGTAAGTAATAGTTACATAAACCTATTTTAATAATTTTAATTTAAATATTTGATGTACTTTTCATGAAATAACGCATAAATAAAAAATTGCATTGAAAGTGTTTGTCCATTCTTTAATGTAATGTTTTTCGTCCTAAACTTTTAGTGTTGCAGGTATATAATTGTTTTTGAATTAGTAGTAAAGTTTATGATTTTAATTAAAAAAATTCTGGCTATATTATTCTTAAAATACGAAAAAATATCATTAAAGACTGTTTTTTTTTAAGACAACATGCATATATTTCATTGCGATTATGTACAAATTTACAAAATATAAATCAGATTAATTTTTTTTTATCGTTTCATATAAATCAGTACGTCTTTGGAATCCTACAGGTATTTGTTGTCTGACATTATCTGCCATACTAAAGTCTATAAGAATTCAAAATACAAATGTAAAATATGTGCACCTTTAATACAAAAATTAAAATATTTATTATAAAACTACCTATGTCTGCAACAATCGTTTTTTCATTTTCATCAGCTGATGCTAAAATTTTTCCCCACGGATCAACAACCATAGAATGACCCCACGCTACATAGCTCGAATTTTCATCTCTTGCTGGAGATATAGTTAAAACGAATAATTGATTATCTGAAATATTTTAAGATAATGATAAAAAATTTTAATTACTAATTAAGCTCAATAAGTAAACCATTTGCACGAGCGCGTTGCAATAATTCCCAATGCATCGGACCAGTAGTCATATTAAATGCTGCTGGGTATATTAACATTTTACAACCTTCATTTCGGTAAATTCGAGCCATTTCTTCAAATCGAATATCATAGCAAATTCCAATACCAATTTTATTGCCGAATATTTCGATCATAGTGAAATTGTTTCCAGCAGATAGGGTTTCAGATTCTTTAAATCGTATTCCACCTTTAACATCAATATCAAATAAATGTATCTATAAATTTTTAATATTTTTAAATGTTTATGGACTAATTATGAAAATCTTACTTTTCTATGTTTTGCAATCATATTTCCAGATGGGTCCCACACTGTACAGGTATTGAACAATTTCTCATTATCCTTTTCTGGAATAGTTCCACCAACTATATATATTCCAGTTTCTTTAGCAGTTTGAGAAAGAATTTTACTAGTATATCCGTCAGGAATAGTTTCAGCGTATTCCCTGATATATTTAAATTAAATTATTTAAGTTAATAGGTTTGATCACATATTTAAAAAAAAGATTCGTGCAAATCATTTTAAGTTACAAAATTTTCGAAAAAAAACATCGTAAAAAGAATTACTACATGGGAATATCGCAATGCTTAACTATACAATAATGTAATGTATAATACATACATTTCTTCCTTAGGTGTTAAATTAATATTACATGCTTTCAATTTACACTTTGTTCTAAGTGATAAACCTAATTGAAATTTTTAATTTTGTAACTTGAAAATATTTTCACATAATCTTCTTTAGTATTTACGCAAAATATTTGGTTCCATAAGGTGAATTAAAACATTCAGGCAAAGCTACTAATTCTGCTTTATGTTTCAAGGCTACTTCCTTAATTTTAGATACGGCATTTTCGACATTTTTAATTTTATCAACACCACCTTGAAGTTGCAAAAGCGCTACTTTTAAACCTGAAAGCGATAATACAATAATATATCTATATCTTCGATTGATTTACACTTACGTACAATTTTGAATTTTAGACATACTGCACAAAAAATTGAAAACAATATTGCTATATTTTTACAAGTTTTATTAATTGAATGTTTGAAAATGAAAAAAAAAAAATTGTGATAACAAACAAATGGAATCAGCTGATTATGCCAAAATATAAAGATTTTTTCACAGTGTTTCCAGCCCCAGAAAAGTCTTAATTTATTTATCTAATAAACTGCATTTATTATTCGTCTGTATCTTCATATTACAAGAAATAACACAGTTATTTTTTAATTGAAGTTTTAAATTTGCTGGCTTTTCATTTTTTAATAAATCGATTATTTTACAATGGTTTTATTTTATTTGTTTGAAAGTGTAGCAAACTTTTCCTGTGAGATATGTGATTGTAATTTTTTTTATATTGTTAAAAATGCCAAATAAATTCGTGAACTAACTCGATGAATCGCACTTATTGTTATATTATCTATGATGAATCGTCAATGAATTTAATAAAAATACAAATTTAAATAAACTACTTTAAAATTTTTGTAAGAGAGTTAAAGTAATATGCGGATTCTCAATTTAAAATTTCTTACATATTTTTTCTCGATATTTGAGATATTACATTAAGAAATTTTAATTCAAATCAGATGGAACAGCTAAATGTTTTTCATTATAATTGCTAAATTTAACAGCACTTTATAAGGATGCAACGGTATTAACCATTCTTGAATTAGTGTCAAAAATATTCTGGTACTGTCCTTTAACAGATAATAAGTTAAGAGAAAACAAATCGAGTGCAAATTAATTTTATATTAATCATAAATAATAAAATTAGTGTTATTAATTATAATTAATATATAATAAATTTTAGTTTTACTTATTGATGTAACTGGTATTGTTTTAAAAGAGATAGCTGTACTGTCGCTTAAACTTTACGTTACAGGTGTTTTCGTGCTACACCATAAACCCAGCCATTTATTCTTATCATATGAGTTTTTTTTAGTGAGTGAATTTTTTTAAATGTCATATATCTTATTTTGTTTTTTGTTTATCAACACAACACTTCTGTTAGTGCTGTCTTACCTAACAGATAAAGTATTAATTTTAATTAAAATTAATGTACATATTTATTAATTTTGCTTTTATTTAGATTAATCATGTTTAATTAAAATTATCGGTCATCTATAAATCTGTAAATAGTTAATATTTTAATTTTATATTTAATTTTAAAAGTATTTATTTATTTTTGTTATAAATTAGACTATTATAATAGTCATAACCACATACATCTACCTAAATACACGTAAATTATTGTGTTAAAATTGGAAATAATAAATATGGATGAATTTTGTGATATGATCAACACTTATGGTGGAAGAGATAAGGTAAATACTTTAGGAAAATATCACTTACTTAGCTATAAGTTCAAAGAATATAAAACAATTAATTAAAAACAAATACCCTCGAAGTGCTATATTGACGGGCGTAAAAAATTCATTCTTAAATACGTATTATGTGGGTTTATAATTACTTTCACTTTTTTGTTTCTATAAATTTAAAGCATAATTATATGTGCCAATAAAAAAATTTTAAATATTAGATAATCCAGAACAGGTAGAAAAACAAGCTAAATTTTAAATGTTTAAAATGTAGTTTCTAACTAGAAAAGTCTACGTAATATCTATTCAAAAATCGGGTTTCTATACTTAAGTATTATATTGTGTCTAGAAGAAAAAGTCGTAAAATTCAAGTACATATCTACATTTTCACGTACCTAGTTTGTTAAATATTGAACCAGATTCTAGTTCACATTTAGTTTATTTATTCAAAGTAGGATTGGAATTAAAGAATGTGTATTTGCATAATATACACGTGTATATGTATGTAGCTATGTATGTTTAACTTGATTTATGTGCGCATATTATTGTAATTGTAAATACAAAACGACTTTTAGAATTTCATACAATCTTTTGAATAATTTACTATTGCCATTTGAATAATTTTGAATATTAAACAATACTATAAATTTTGCGATTTCGGTTTTCAAGAAAATAGGTTTTATAATTGCTTTAAATTATATTTTTGCATTAGTGAAAAAATGCTAACCAGTTAATAGTTTATATTTTCGCTTGTCATATGTTTATATTTTAATATATGTATATATTATGGTGTTATTATTGGATTATGTAGTTTGCTTACATTTAAACTATGTTATCTTATCAATAAAAATTGATAAAGAAGAAATTTCCTAATTTGAACTTATTATTTAGGAAAACCTTTTATATTGGAATGCAAAGTAAATATGACTACGATAATTTTTAATATGTATGTATGTATTTTCACAAATAAGGCTATTGGAAAAATTCAAATTTTCAATTAAAGAATAGTACTTAGGTTCAATAAAAATAATTTTATATTAAACTTATTTAGTAGAGAATTTCTAATTTCAATTCTAAAATAGACTTAGGAGCAAAATAATTTTTTTATAAATTTTACTTATTATAAGTAATAGTATGTTAGACTGTTAAAATAATCAAATAAATTTTCAATAATTTGTGATTTGGTAGATGCATAGGTCCTATGTCCTTTATAATACAAACTAAATAAAGCTTGATATTACAATTTTATACATTAGTTCCATAATTTTTGATTTTATTAGACTATAAGTTACGATACAAGTAAAAACCTGAGTTAATATTTAATTTTTGAAAACGATAAATTTATAAATTTTTTATAAAATTATAGCCAAAGCGTTTTAATTTTTGTAAGTTCTTAATATTTAAATAGAAAATGACTATGACATTTTTAAATTTTTATTAAAAATTTAAATAGGTAGGTAGGTTCTTTTAAACTTCTCTAAAAATCTTTTTCCAAAATTTTTTAGAAAGCATCTTTAGAGTTATTTACTGCGTATACTGATATTATTAGTTTTAATTTTGTTTTTTTTTTTAGGTAATGAAAATTTTGTGTTATTCAGCCAAGTTAATTTCTGGCGTACAAATAAAAAACAATCCAGAAATGTCAAGAAAATTTGCAATAATAAGCTCAAAAATATCAGGAGCTCGAGCGACATTAAGACTGATAGATGGTACGAAAACAAAAACTTTCTATACTAATTTTTTTTCATTTAAAATTATTTTTGTATTGAATTTTCTAATTTACTACAATATAATTTTGTTACTTCTTCATATTTCCATTAAACAGATGTTCCTACTTTACAATATATCATGGAATATGGATTAGGAGAACACGTGAGTATACAAAATTGTAATCCTTGTAAAACATTTTTTTTTACAGTTTTTCATTTTTTATTTTAGGAGCATGATAAAACCATGGCAGCTTTAGGAGTTTTGAGCAATATTGTTGATTTATTTTATTATCCTGTAGAAAAAATGTGTTGGTTAATTGAACATAAAGTTTTAAATGTAAAAAATCCAGATAAATGGGATGTGATAAGTTCGACTTTCTGGGTTTCATCAATTTGGTTAAATTTAGTAAGGTAATAAAAATAAAATATGTACGTATATTAATCAAACGAAAGTAACAATAACGGAGTTATGATAAAAATGGGGATTAAGTTTTTAAATTATGTTAATTATAGTGTTTTGATTGTTTACCTTTGGATCAAAAAAAGTGTTGCGTACATTTGCCATAAAAATTAAGTCATTTAAGTTTAGTTAAGCTCAATCGTTCATTAGCATATATTTTTTTTTTAATATTTTTTGAGTAGTTATCTATTTAGATAAAAAAACTTTTATTATTTTTCTTTTCAGAACATTACGAAATATTTCAAATATGGAGGACCATTTCATATGCATGAAAAAAAATGATAAAAATGCAGAGTAAGTGTATTTTGATCAGTCTCTTGAAATTAAAATTATATTTATTTCTGTTCAAGGGAATTACTGGAAAAGTTTATGATAAAACAAAAAATGGAAATTCTTTCTGCTCTTAGATTATCGTTAGATTTTACGTATGCTGTAAATACATTACCGAAGGGCTATTTATGGGGAGGAAAATTAGAAGTTTGGCAAGCTGGTTTAATAGGAACTTTATCATCCGTAATAGGAATTTATCAGTATATAAAGAAGAAAAAAATGCCTTAAAAGTGTTTTTGCTTAAAAGTTTACTTATTAAGTTTAAGAATTTTATGATTAATTTGAGTAACTGCGCATTTTTCTTGATCTAAAATAAAATTTTATCTCTGGTATATTATGTTTGTAAAAAAAAAAGTTGTAAACTGGATTATATTTTTATTAAATTAATATTCATAAAATTTAAATAATATCAAATTGTTTGTCCAAATACAATATTTTTTATTTTGAATTTTGTTTACATATGCAATAAATTGTATTGTATTATGTAATGGAAAATTTATTACAGTTTATGTATGTTTAGAATTTTATGTAAAATTTAATATTTTAATAACTTCTCACTTTTCACATGTTGCAATATTATGAACTATTAAAACTTATGTTTAGATTTTACAAATTTATAGCATAAAGGCGTTTGAATAACTAAATTATTTTCTTTTATTTTTTAAACCGTAGAAGAATAAATAAAATGTAATATTCTTTGAATCAATGAAATACTAAGGGTTTAAACAACTTTTATAAATTTTTCGTCTAAATATTTGAAATGGATACCTATTTTAATATATCAAATTTTTCAATTCTCTTATGCTTATTTATGAATAAGAGCACCAGCAGCAAACATGGCAACTCCCAGAACTCCAGCTCCAATTTTATAATTGGCTGGGGTTTTTGACCAAACTTCTTTCAGTATATCAATATTAGTTGGGACAGATTTTTCAAATGACTTACTATTTCTAAAAGATTTTAAATATTTTTCGATATAAGGTAATTTTCCATTACCCCAAAAATAGTTTTCATAACCTAAAGTATATAAACGATAAAGAAATAATCCCAGATTTATATCATCTATTGTTAAATAAGAACCACATAAAAACTGATTTTCTATGTCTTTTCCTAACTCATTGTCAATGATTTGCAGAGTGTGGCTTACACAGTCCAATAGTTTTTGAAATTCTTCGCGGTTTTCTGATATTTTACGGCGTTGATTTTGTTGTTCTAGCTTTTTTGATAATACAGTCGATGAAATGTTTTCGTTGTCGATAGAAGACTTTAAAATAGATGTAACTCTTTCATTATTGTCTAAAATAGTTTAAAAAGAAATAAATATATTCAAGAGATTGAAAAAAACTTTCATAAATGTATATTTTACTAAAAATTAATTTATATTTCAACTAAAATATGTTTTACATTACCTAGCAATTATAGGTACTTACTTAAACAGGTTTTCCTAGCTGGTCCAATGAAAGGTGGCTTGGGATTCAGTTGCAAATCTTCATGTATGAAAGATCCCAGTGCTAAAGCACCAATAGGTAAATTTTTTAATAAATTTTTAACAACTTTCAGTTTTTCGCTCTGGACAGTAGGGGATTTTTGAAACAGCATACAGTTTTTGTCTAAAATAAAAGACATATAATTTAATAATACATTTTTTCAGCGATAAATTTCTACATTTTTTTTACAGATTTATTTAATTATTTGCTAATTCCAGAAGGTAACGCAATAATTCAAGCTTTATGATTTAAGTTTGTTGCAAACAGCAAACATGCGGTATGTATTATTCGTTTTATATCGTTTCTTTTTATATTGTTAGAAAGGGCGAAAGACATGCATATGTACATTATGTACATATGTATGTATTTTTCTTTAGGCTTTAAAATTAAACTTTTAAAATAATAAAAATTATAATCCGATTTGACTAATTTTAAAGTGCGAGCTTGTACATAATGAAAAAACTTTAGCTTTGTCTTTGGATTTATGCGCTTGTAGCTTACCCATCGCTTAGCTTCATATGTAATACACAGTATCTGTAGGTATACACAGTATACCTATAAATAATACGGATTTAGAATATAGATTTTGGTAAAGGTTATCCAATAGCACTGCGCATATCTTCATAGATGAACAAATTAAATAATTTGTATTAAAAACAATTCTGTGTTTATTACGATGCGTATATTTAACAACTTCGGAGATGAAACGATATAAATTTTTCGACAAATAGAAATTAGTTTCTTTTTTTTCAGTATATTCAATTATTTTGTTACAATGTTACATATAAAATGTCGAACTATCTATATTTTGCGTTTATAAAAATGTACGTTCCTCGAGAAACATAGTTACCTGTTTGATATTTAACTTGTATATAGTTAATTATATTTGATGAATTTGGTATAACAAAACATCCATCTTGCAATACTGGTACATCTCCTGTCGGGCTTAAATCTAGAAACCAGTCCGAATATTGTTCTCCTCGGGATAAGTCAACAATGTATGGAATAAAAGGAATATTTTTTTCATTTAAAACAAATAACACCTAAAATAAATTATTTGCAATCACTTATTACAATCACTTATTTTCTAAATTAAAATAACAATTTAGTAAAATATTGTGCACTTAATTCTGAGTTAAATTTTATTAATGAACAATTTTATGTTATAAATGTATTTGATATGCAATTACATATTTATACATATGTATGTAAACTTTAACTACAGTCTGATTCTTAATTTTTCTAAATATGTTTTTTTATTATTGTATCATAAATTAAATAATAAACAATAAGATTTGTAGCTTTTATAAAATATTTAATAAATCTAGAATTACGTGTTGGAAATTAATTTTACATTTATTTTTTTACATGTTTATTAATAATTTGGAGGCAGATTTACAAGTACTTAATGCATCTTTTACTCTATTTATCTAAGATTAATGTTGATGTTAACTACTCATCCAGTTATAACTTTTGTTGCCTAAATCGAAAATCATTAAATTGTTTATGTGCAGTAATACGAACATACATATGTATATCATATGAATCTTCAATTTATATTATTTTAATAGTGCTAATTTTCCAAATATGTGTATATGTATATCTAGTTTAATCACGTTAGATAATCTAATTTAAATTTTGTGATGTTAAAAAAAAGTGTGTGTTTGTAATTAAATTTATGGTTGAGCTTGCCGTCATAAAATAAATAAAAAAACTTACGATGTACCTAATATGTGTAGCTCTAACATATAAAATATGAATTAAAAATGAATGGTTAATAAAAAACAATCTATTCTTTAGGTATAGAGATTAAGTGTGACATTTCTATTAAAACAAATAGTGGAATAAATTTCACAGTGCATAGAAATATTGTTCATGGATTTCATTTTTGTTAAAAATCGGAAAAGAGGAGTTGTTATGAAGTAAGAAAAAATATGACCAAACAATTGGTAAAATTTTAAAATTTGATAATTTTTTCAAAGAAAATGTTTAATATTCTTAGTTATTTATTTAACACATTAAGTTTAGAATTATAATTAAACTTTCGATGCGAATATTATTGTAGATTTGGTAAGCCTTAATTTAATATCATAATAAAAATCAAATAAAAATGATCATGTCACGTGAAAATATATAGTCAAGAAAAAAATTTTCATTTCGTTGCTTTGTAATATGAAAATAATTACTTTGTATAAATTTTTTAATAATAGTTTTCATAATCAAACATAAATAGAATTAATTCTATCGCACTATACACTAACAAAATATATTATATGTAAGTGTATGTATAAAAAAATGAAATAAATTTTACTTTACCTTTTGAGAGTAAAAATTGTATGGATGAAAATAAAAAATAAGCCCTTCTTCTGTAAATTCTGGTTTTTTAAAAATATCCATAGCAACGGAAATAGTATCCTTTAATCGTATTATATCTGTTCCAAAATTTTAAATCAAAAATTCAAATATTTAATTATACAAAATATAAATATTAAATAACTAACAATAATATAGTAAAAAATCACTCTAAAGGGATGTGATTCATTTAAATGTTCGTTATATACTGAGATTTTATTAATATTCAAATGTATAAAA
The DNA here is from genome assembly GCF_029603195.1 of Condylostylus longicornis. NCBI lineage: Eukaryota > Metazoa > Arthropoda > Insecta > Diptera > Dolichopodidae > Condylostylus > Condylostylus longicornis. The sequence continues at coordinate 11,198,447 of NW_026577973.1, read as the reverse complement.
ACCTTAATAGTCATATTCGAGTTCGTACCACTGAAAAAAATTTTCAGTGATAATGACTGTGAAAATTATAAAATTAGTTATAATGATATAAAAATTATTAAAAATGAGAAAAATAATCAATTTAAGCATTTGATATCGAAAAGAAATATTGGTATATTGGTACCGATATTGAAATATTGGTACCGTTATAGTAAATATGTGTATATTCAAATAATACAAATATGTGTATTTAGAAGTAAAGTCAAGAAGTGTCTTTAGTGTTATATTTTTTTTGAAATATCTGACCTTATATACATATTATGTTTTTCAAAATAAATATTTGATTTTGAGTATAAATATTTTTTGTTTAAATTTAGCAATCTAAGAAATAAATATTTATTTTGCAATCGGTTAACAAGAATTTATACAATTATTTTAATTTAGGCCATATACAACTTTAAATTACAACTTTATAAAAAAAATTTATTTTATTGAGAATTAAACTTTTTTTAATTCATTAGAAAACAGAGAGTAGTACAAAATATAAAAATTTTCAATCGCATTCATTTGCATTTTAGTATAGGTAATTAATTCCGGCAAATTAAGAAAATTCATTAAATGATAGTTTTAATACTCAAACCTTTAAGACATTTCTAGGCAATTGAAATAAAAAAAAATTTTAAAATATTTGCAAACTCTTCAACGAATACTAGCAGAAAATATAAGATAATTCTAATCAAAATGAGTTAAACAATAAGTTTTGTTTTGAAAAAGTTTTGCTAATTTTATTGTATAAATTTAAAATAATATTCAAATTTTCAAATTTAATACTGAAGAATAAAGAATCAAGTGTAATTTGAAAATATGGGAGGTTTACACAAAAAGTTTACTGTACTCACACACTGTAATTAAATGTATTCATACAACAATTGTTTGTTTTTTTTATTTTTCAGAAAATATATTTACAATTTTGACATATAGTAACGTTCATAGTTATTTACATACTGTTATACATAAACTGTTTATAAAAATGTAAACAATCATTTTACTGCCTTCTGTCATAATAATAAATCATTTTCTATAATTTAACCATGTGCTGTGTTCAATACAAACAAAAATTGTAAACAAAAATATTAAAATGCTTTCTTATTTTGGACATGCTCTTTAATTTAAGAAAATTTCGAAAGCTTTTTATATTTTCTATAAGCTTTAAAAATATTTAATTTAAACTTTATAAAGTTTAGAGAAAAACTAATTCATGCGCTATTATTTTTTTTTTTGAAGCCAGTTCTTTGAGGAATATAGAATTTGTTAGACGATTTTAAAGAAACGTTTACGGAAAAAGAAAATATATATATATATATATACATAATTGCTGTGTAAAAATTTCTAAATTTCATTTTCTTTCTTTAGGATTTTAAAAGTTTATTTAAACAAAGAAAATTAAATTTATTTGATTTGAAAGAAAAAAATACAATAAGGGAATAATTAAAATCGAAAATATAATAAAATTGAAATAAAGAAAAGAATATACACATACATGTATAAAATAATGTATTAGATAACAAAAATTTTCTAATTGAGTTAATTAAAATAAATTAAATGAAATCCTGAAAAAAAGTGTATACTATTATAACATTAAAGTGAAGAAAAAATAAAATTTTTCTTTGTGGCCATAATTTTCATATTAATAAAATTTTAAAATATTTAACAAAAAATTATTTTAAATCATACTAATTTATTAATTTTTAAATAATAATATAATTGCATTTATTAATGTTCAATTTATGATTAATTAAAAATAATTTTTAAATTTAATTTTAATACAAAATATTTTTCTAAAAAATTATCCTTTTTTAATTGTGCTATTCTTATATACATATATTTTATTAATATTATTATATTTTCAAAAGGTAAGTACACTATATATTAAGTACAAATATTTTACTTTTTAAAAAGAAATTAAATAAAAAAAATAATTGATGTGAAATGTAGATTTTGTTAAGCAGACAGTTTGGTGACACTTAAAGTATTTTAGTAAAAAAAAAAAAAATAAAAAACAACTTTTCTTAAGATAACGCTCTATATACAAAAGGATAATAAGATGATGAGAAAACTTAAGTTTGCCCATTTACTTTATCTACAATAAAAACAAAAAAAAAATCGAAAATTTTGCATATATTTAGGAGTTTTACATGTATACAACGGATTATACGAGTAGTATTAGAAAACAAAAGTTTTTGAGAAAGTTTTTATTTTTTGTTTTGCTTCTTTTACTCAATTATTAAATATTTATAATTTTTTATATATATTCATATGTATATATAAAATTCAATATTTCAACAAAGTATGGTTTGATATTTCGTAAACAAAAATTTTGTCGTCGAATTTTTGTAATTAATTTCGTAATAATCCTAATAACTATGAAGTCGAAACTCGTATTAGTTTGTATAAATTTTTATGTTAACTAGTTATTTTGATTATTTGTTGGTATTTCAATAAATAAAATTAAAAAATTTACAAATTAAATATGAATAAATAATAAGGTTTTCAAATCGAAAATGTGTTTGATCAAAATAAAAGTATTTCATTCCATCTCAATCTCATTAAGTGCAGTTATGGTTTGCTCAAAAGAATTGAACTGTTTATGAAAATATTTGTTATCGTATATGTAGTATCGTATATGTATCGTGTATTTACCAAGTCCATAATTGTATATCTACATAAAACTGATGAAACGAACTCTTTTAATTCTAACTCTCTTTATTTCAGAATAAATACAACATTTATCGATTATAATTTACATTAACTTGTAAATATTTAATACTGGCCTACAAAATAGTTACTTTGTAATATATAATTATATATGTATTTAAAAAACATTACAAACATTGAAATTATTTAGCTCTTTTATGTTTTGTATTTGTTATTTAAAGTAAGAGGGAGAAAATTAATTATACAATGTTAATTAAGTATAACGGGTGATTTTTGTTTTTTGATTTGTCTAGTTTTCATTCTTAACATTTCATGAGTAGTTAACGTCTAGTCGACTCAATACGCTTTACCATTTCACTATGGAGAAAGTAACACTTAAATAATATTTTCAAATTCATTAATTTATATTCGACAATTCATTCAATCTTCTAAATTATTTAAAATTATGGGAAATCTCTTGGTATGGTCGATATATACTGCGCCTTTTAAAAGTAGTATTGACGTTTATAGCTTTCAAAAAATATGGCAACAAAAGAAATATGCAAAAAGCGGCACAAAGTTGTAACCTTTGAAGAAGTGACCGCAGGGTTGAAAAGATAAGCCACAATTTTTCGTGGTCGTAGCCACAATTTTTATATAAAATTGTATTTCAAAAATTAATACCAACGATTGATTTATCGATTTGAACGAAAATTATACAGAAAGTTTTGGATTTTTTTTGTTTTTCTTTGGATTTAAAAAGCAAATTTTAGAAGAATAGCACATTATAATGTCGCCAGTGTAAAATATTTAACAAAACATTGTAAAATATAATTGATTAAAAAAATTTAAATTTGTTTATTAATACCCATTAAGATGCATCCCATCACTCTGATTCCGAATTACCAAATAGAGCTTCGGGCACCATGTATAAATATATCTAAGTAGAGATGTAGTTCATACTCTATGACAATTATTGTATTTACAACGTTATAAAACGATTGTGTTTTTACCTTAGTATTTTATACATGTTAATATTCAGATTTCTTTAATTGAGAATTTTTAATCGTTTCCAGAAATTAAAGGGCTTCTTTCGGTTTAGAGAACGTGTTTTATTTTTAACTTGTTTTTTTTTTTTTTGTTTGCTATATATACTGTTTATAAAAGTAGAAGACACGCATATATAGTCTTAAATTTTTTTCTCTATGAAACACGCTAAGTATCGATATTTTATGTAATAAAAGTGAAAGATAGTGAAAATAAATTATATTTAAGTCAAATATATTTATATATATTGCAATGTGTAAACATATCGAATAAAATATGGTTAATCGACGTGTTTGACAAAAACATGCAAAAGCAAAATTTCTTTTTATTGCAAAATGTAAATTTTTTTAAGATTACTAAAGGTGTTAATCCATTTAATTAGATATTTTTTTGCAAAGAAATTTTCGAGCAAAAATTATTTTTTTCCAGAAAATAGTTATGGGTTACGTAAACACTTTAAGTTATTAGTTCCATTTAATAACATGTTTACCAGACTAATTACATACAGAATAACTCTACAAGGTATACGAATTCATCTAAATTGAAGATTTGGATTTTAATAGATTCTTTAAGGGAATCGGGTGAATTAGATTGTAATTGTTCGCTCAATAACGGCATAGTAATCAAGGGGTAGTGTAGAAAAACGGGAAATTTGTGCTATTTAGGGTGCAGTCCAACTAACCAATATTAATTCATACGGGATTTTTACAGGATTTCTATAAAGCGTTTTACTCTTTACATTATTTTTTAATTCTTATATAAACGTTTTTTATTCTGTCTTAATAAGTTTTTTCCAAATTTAAGGGAGATGAATACAATCTATAAATATGGAAAATATGAAAATATTCAATTTTTATAGATCGATTTCCATTAATTATAAATTATTATTAATTATAATGAAAGAAGACATTTTGTTGTAGCTCAATATTTATAAAGTAGAAATCATAGAGCATTTTTAATATTGTAATTATTCGAAGTATAAATAGATAATCATTAATTTATGAAAGTTATAAAAATATTTAATACAAACTTGGAAATTTTTTTACTACATTAAATTTTTTGTTCAAAATTATATTGTGGATTTTGTTCATAAATGTATCTATTGTCTATTTTTAAGCATAGTCATGTCATTTCAGTTATTGTATTTTTTTTTCTCTAATTTATTATTAGTAAAAATTATGCTTACAAATTATTGCGTGTCGTTGCTATATTTTTTAGCATTTTTATTCTTTGAGTATACTTGAGTACAATTTTTGTACACTTAATTTTTATAATTTTTTCGAAAAAGTACTAAAACAAAATGTTTAGTAACTTCATTTTGTTTGTCTGTCCGTGTGACTGTTTACAAAATTTTTACACATCAAGGCAGAAGAGAGAAATTTTAGATAAAAATAAATTTTTGCTAGAAACTCTTTTCTCTAGAAGAATAAATTTTTCTTACCTCGCGTCCTCTTCTTAAAGTAATAGCTCTTTAAATTCGTAAAAAAGCTATTTTTTGACTATTAATCGAAACAAATATTTTTTAAAATTTACAAGAGCGAAAAAGCAGTGACTGGCTTCTTCTACAGCGATATCGCAAAGTCAAACATTACGATTAAAATAACTGTTATATGAAACCCGTTACTTTTTCAACTATTTGATATTGTTTGCCTTTTAGACGACAATATGTAGAATTATGAAACTTTTAGCAGCTTTGGGAAACCATTAAATAATTTATTTCATTAAAAGAAAAACAGAAATATAAATTTTATATTTGATAAATTTTTTCCACTTGTCTCTCTACTTGTTTGCCTTTCGAAATTAGTAAAATCTAAATTTTGGGTGGTTAATAGAAAAAAAAATAATTGTAAATTTCATGCCATCAAAAATTTAATTATTTATTTTAACTTCCTTATTCAACCGTCGAATTCGACTATACGCTTTTCTCAAAGTTTCCTTGGTATTCGCAATATATGCAATAAAAATAGCTGTCCAGAGTGCTTTTTAAAAAAAGTATTTGCATTTGTTCAAGGGAAACTTGCTGATTTACAAACCATTAGTTTGATTCGAATTTATTTTTCATTAGTTCAATAACATGCAAAATATACAGTTAATATAAAAAGTTCACTTATATTAGTTCACAAAAATTTTTGTTTTTGAAAGCACGAAAACCGTATATACATACAAAGGATATACATATATTATACCAATTTGTATAAACACATAAATGATTGTGAAAATAAATATCGAAATACATAATGTATGTATTTTCTTTTATCTATTGAATAATGTATACTGGGCCATCTGTATATAATTCATACTCATATCTGAGCTGGTTTTTTGAAAGTGGTATAAGTCCACTTTTTAAAAAGACTAAGTTAATGGTGATTTTGATGAGCTATAGACACTTTACCTCCACAGTTACAATCACAATTTCAAATAAAACAAACAAAATATGTTATTATGGTCTATTTTTAAATTAATTCAAATGGAAAACCTTAAATATCACAATATATGAAAAAAATGAATTTATACCACTTTAAAAAAAAAACAGCTCATATATTAGTATGAGTTATATACAGATGTTCCGCCCAGTTTTATGCAATTTTACAAAATAATTAAAATATATATGGAAAATGTACGTTTAAATTTCATTTTATAAAATTTGTTAAAGATTTTTAATGGGTGGATTTGTTAAGGATAAAAATTTGAGATATAATTATGATGGTATGTTCATTTGTTTAGTATTTGCTTTTATGCATAATATTGATTTGATAAAATCATTAATGAACGGCAACATAATTAAGTTTTATTAACCATAATAAATTTTCTGTAAATGACTTACAATTTTTTTAGTGATGAATATGATATTTGATTATTAGAATTAATTACTAGGATTATAAATTTAAATGATTTATCTAATTTCTCTTACTACGCCTAATTCTGGTTGAGAATAGACATAGAGCTGACAATGATAAATTTGTGTTATTCTTACGATTTACTGAGTTTGCTTTTAGTTAAATAATAAATATAATTTGAATTTATACAAACTCGAACATACTTTTTTAAAACATTGTTTTAGTTATTTTCATTTATAAATCATAATAAATGTAGTAATAGAAATATAAAAATAAATTAAGATTTTTCGATAAAATACTAATTAAGAAAAAAATAGTTATGTTGAATGTTCGAAAATCTTGTTGCAATATTGAAATTTCTTAATTAAAAAGTAAATTCCCTTTTTTTTTCTTAAAATAAGACTATGAATTGTAAGAAGATGATATTATGTTCTTATTAAAATACAGCAATTCCAAAAACTTAATTAAAATATTATGGAAATTTTATTCTATTATTAGATGAAATACATGAGCGCTTAATTGTTTCAAATTGAGAAGAAGAAAAAAAAACTTGTTTTCTATTATCTTTTTAAATTGAAGTTTGAAGGACATACAAAGTGTATTGGATTGAAATAAGACCATTACAAGTAGGTATGTTCCAGTTGACCAAACTGATAGGATTTCCAATTGGATTTTGCATCACATTTTCCATATATTGATAAAAATGTTGTGTTGTGGTTTTCATATTGGATTACCAAAGTTTTTGTTGTATGATGGTATTGAATATTTTTTCGATATAGCAAATTATGTCTAATTTGCCAACTTAATGAATTGTTTTGAGTATATGGAATATGTATCATACATTTTTCAATTTCATCAAAAATTTTTAAAAAAAACTTTGTGCTACATTTTTGGTTGTTCGTCCTTATATATGAGAGTTCTAGTACACCGTAGAATTTAGGTTTGAATGAATAGTAGTAGACCTATTCAATTTTATTACTTTTGTTAATACAAAACTTTGTCAAAAATTGGAGAAATTTTCCATTGCTTATTATTTGATAATTAATTCAATAATTCATTCTCTTATGAAACAACACTCAACTTCTCTAATAAAACAACACTCAACCCTTACTGGGAAGTTATATGGAAGTCTTCCCGTTCCCCAAAGAACTTGGAAGGGTCTCTAAACCCAGTTTTGGTGTTCTTGCAGTAAGGAAACCTGTGACAATACTCATATGATTTCTCGGAGTCCTTAGGATCGCCTTAAGGCGCACTCGAGTGTATTTACCTAAGAGTTCTTTGTTCCCGAAGCTCCAAACGCCAATTGCATAGTCCTTTTAAAGCCTTGCTAATTCATATAGTAAATAGCTCTTGAAATTTTCCTGTAGTGAAAATTTCTAAAAAATTTTTCCCAATATATCTCTTTAATTTTATAATTGTAATGAAAAATAAAACACCTTGTAATAAACGTTTTTTTTAAATACTTTTATAAAGTTTTACTTTTTTATTGTTCGTGAATTTTTTATTTCCTTTTTAATTGTATTTCTTATAAAATCTAGATTTTCTTTAACGACTCAAAGTATATTTCCTCGATATACATATATATACAGGGTGATTCTGAAAGGTATACAACAACATATACCTTTCGTTTGATTATCGTGAATGGGTAAAACATTTGTTTCGGATTGGGTGCCAAATCTCAAGGGTTTCCGAGTTCCAGGGATTTTAACGAAATTTCAGTAAATTTTTACTTATCCAAGTTTTTTTGATTATAACTTCCGTTCTAAAAAAGATTGGGACTTCAAGCAAACAGTTTCTAAAAGGCCTAGTAAAGGGCTTAAAATAAACATGTTGCTTATTTATTCTGTATTTCATGTATCTTCGGAATACAAAGCATCTGAACTTTAGGCAAAATCAAATTTTTCCCTTGTTTTATTTTTTCAGTTTTTTCTAATTTCGAGTAGATACTCGTAATTTCTCAAGAATTTTTTTTATAGAGATTTGCCCAGTTGCTTAAGCTTTAATTTAAGTCCTCAAACATTAAAAAAATCTTTATGGTACAGAAAATTTAGTACAAAAACCATTTCAATCTAAAGATTTTAAAGCCCCTATTTTTCACTATTTTTGATTTTTACTTATTTTAAGCGCTGGAATCAACTAGCATTAATTTTGGATAACGAGAGCCACTCGAAAAAACAGTTGACATTTTTAAGAGCCGTTATTTTGATAAAGAATCTGAATTTTAATGTTTTTATTGAAATGTTTTATTTTACAAAAAATGATTTTGAAAAATTTGAAATTTTTGAAAAAAAAAAAAATAGAATTTTATATTAGGAAAAACAAAAAAAAATCTAGTAATCAAAAATTTTTTTTCGAAACTTTTCTTGGTAAAGAAAATTAATAGGTTTTTTATTTTTGCCAATTTTTATAAGAAATGGTACCTATATGGTTTGAATTTTTTAAATGCATTTTTCTCGTATTGGGTGCAATTTAAAAATTTGAAAAAATATTTTTCGGAATCTAGGTACCATTTGCCATCTGAAGTTATAAAAATTATCCAGCTGGAGTGAATTTTTAAAGACATGCCATATAAATTTTGACATTTATTTTATTACAAAAAAAAATTTTTTTAATAGGAAAATTTAATTTTTTAACAAAATGAAGTTTGTAAATGATATGATATTAAAATTATCAAACTAATAATTAATAGGAATTAATAAATTTTCAAGATATTTCTACAAAAACTAAAATTGGTACACAGTTGATGCAACTAAAGAGGAATTCCAGTGAAGCAATTAATTTGAAATATGCGATTGAAAAGAAATAACGTAAATTTGAAAGAAGAAAAAAATAAATTTTTGGCGAATTAGGTGAATTCTATAGGAGACTTTTGAGAAATTTGTAAAATTTTAGGATAACGAATTAATGAATTCGTATTTTTCCAAATTTTTTGCTAAAGAAATATTAAATTGAATTTAATTTTAGTTTCATCAACATCTACTTTGATTTTAATTAAATTTTTGGCTCACAATATTTGAGGTTTTTGTGCTATATCTTCTGTACCATAAAAAGTTTTTTAATGCTTGACGACTTAAATTAAAGCTTAAACGGCTGGACAAAATTCTATAAAAAAATTTTCAAATTATTATAATAGTTAGAAAAAACTGAAAAAAAATAAAACAAGGGAAAAATTTGATTTTGAAAAAAGTTCGAGTCATTTGTATTCCGAAGATACATAAAGTACAGAATTAAGCAACATGTTTATTTTAAGCCCTTTACTAGCCCTTTCAGAAACTGTTTGTTCTGAAGTTCCCAAATCAAAAAAACTTGGACAAGTAAAAATTTCGTGAAAATTCGTTTAAACCCCTGGAGCTCGGAAATGCTTAAAATTTGGCACCCAGTCCGGAACAAATGTTTTACCCATTTACGATCCTTAAACGAATGGTATATGTTGTTGTATACCTCTCAGAATCGCCCTGTATATATGTATGCGAAATTCAAAAGTTCGTTTAAGATTGAAATAGAATAAATTGTTGTTGGAACAAGATAGAAAATATTGTTCTGGAAATTGAAATCTATAATGAATAAAGAATAAGAAAAATGGCAAAAGTTAAAAGGAGAACCTTATTCATAAATAAAAATTCTTTCATTGGTATTAAATAATCAAAAAGAAGAAACGAAAAAAAAAAAATAGAAAAGTAAATGTGAGGTACCTAAAAGGAGAAAAATTTAACAATATGGCAAAAAACGTGAATTTACAATTTTATTTTATTCCGTTTGTTGCATCATCATTTTATTACAGAACTTTTTCAATGATTGTATACATATAATACATATATATATATATATATATATATATATTGAGAGTAAACTTTATTATGCATATATATATAGCTATGTATATAAAAGAGTTTTACTTAAAATACGAAAATAAGATATAAATAACATTTTTTAATTAAAAACGTAAGAATTTACGTGAAGGACATGAAATATAAGCATTTTGCAAGTTAACTACTCTTACAGTCGTATAAAAATACTTGATAAGTAAAAATATATTAGTATACAGCCTGCAGTAAAATATTTGTATCTACAGTGAAATTTTATGATTTTAAATGTATTTAGTTTAATTGTATGTTGCTTTTAAAATCAACCCTATAGCTAAGTACAATGCTGCACAAATTAATAATGTATATTACTAGTAAAAATAAAAAAAAACAAAAACGACTCAGAACAGGACTTTTGATTTCAATAGCTGCATTAGATCTACCTCCTTAATTTATCCATATGCTCGACAAAAGTTGCCTGATTTATAAAATACTTGGTCTTGAAGTAATTAACTGAAGAACTTAAATAATTTTATCAAAAGTTTTTGAGAATGGACCCCAGTATTTAATAACCAGCATGTAGTTTTTTTGGGTAATAATTTCGGGATTGTTTTCAAGTATACCAATTCGTAACAAATTAAAGCGGATTTAGACATTTTTTATTGTTTATGTAAATAGTTTCCTAAAATATAAGTAAAAATTTGGTGAACTTAGTCCAGTCATAGTTCAGTATCAATTAGTTTGTTAGGAGCGTGTGCGGGGTACGTTAAGCTTAAAATGTATGTGATAGGTCCTAAAATGAATGAATAAATCTTTAATATTGTTTTACGTTGCTAAATATGGTGTAGTTTATTTAGAATTTTTGAGAAATTTTGTTACCCAACAAGATGATTTGTTTGGTGTAAAGGTTATAAGCAAAAATGTCAAATATTTTTTAAAAATTGAAGAAACAATTTGGTAGTTTAATAATTTATGATTTAATTTAGTAAAATGGTATGGATTACCATTTTTATTGTTCAGAGTTTATCAGTCTTATTCATTTTTTTCACTTTAGTAAAACTTTGTAAAATTTGTCCTTATTATTCTTTTTATGTGATTTTAATTTTCATATTTTTTCTAATAATAAAGCTGGTTAAAGTTAAATTGGAAAAAATTTATTATGTTTTTCCTGATTATCAATTTTTTTTTTGCTTAAAACTTTGATAATAAATATTTTATCTTTAAGTACTATTGAAGCATGAAAGTTTTTTTTATATTTAATATGCAATTAAAACTTTTTATTACAAGGAAATTAGTGTTGTTTTTTTAAGTTAGAATAAATAGAAAGTTATATTTGATTGGAATCTACTTAAAATTCTTTTTTCTACTCATAAATGCAATAAAAATTCTTATTATTATACTCTATATTCAAAATAATAATTTTCATTAAAAAAAGACAAATAATTTTAATTGAAGTTGTAAAAGTTTTCTGTTTGGTGTTGGTATATAAGAATATTTTGCTCCTTTCAATGTGAAATAGCTACATTTGAATAACTATAGTAAATGAAACATTTTCATTTTGATTTCATCTTATTTTAGTTTTAAACATCAGTCTTGTATTACACTCAAAAAAACAAAAAAAACTACATTTGCCATAGTTTTGCATGCTCCTAGTTATAAAACCTTGTTGAAATCGGGATACTGTGGGAAAAACACATTTTCTGTCTTGTTTTTTTGCTCTGCATTCCTAACATTAGTTGCTACTTTTTCTATCTTATGCTGCTAAAAAATGCAAGTCGTTTTCCTTACACAGAGCCACACATTACTGTCGATAATATAGTCTTGACTGAAGTAAATAATTATTTTCGTAATAGTTTATTTTAGTTAAGACTCTGCAACTTTACACTAAAGCATTCTCTTTCCAGTTTTTGTATATGGAAAAAGATAGCTATATAAATCGACTAAAATGTCAACATATATTTTAGTATTACAGTAAGAGTTGTAATTGAATATGTTCTGTTACAGAAACAGTCATAATATTTAGCTAAATTTTCAATGTTACGCAGTAATTTTAGAAATGTTTCATTGTCACTTGCACATGAAAAATCTCACAAGTTAAATTGAAAATATAGTCATAAAACCGCTACCTTTTTGTATGTTGCAAATCAGTGATGTATGTCACTGCGGAATAAATGTATATTCAATATTGAGGAAGAAATATTGTTAATTTTGTAATTTTGTTTAGCAACTTCTGATATAAGGTTGCAGTTATGTTTTTTGGGTATCACAATAGCGATTATTTTGTTTCAATGTATATTTACTTTTAATAAAAAACTTAATTTCCTGAAATTGAAATCACTTTATTATTTAACAGATTAATTTAGAAAAGATAATAGATATTCAAAAGTGATAATCGAAATCGTTTAGTAAGGTATAGAATGAAATAAAAAATCACATAAAAATGCCATTTAATAAATTTTGAATGAATTCAACAATGAATTATAATATGTGTATGTATAATGTGTATGTACATATTTCAGAAATCCAATTTACTCATATTTTAATAAAACCGTTAATCCAATTTCTTAAATTAAAAATTTATTTAATTTGCAATTTTTCTATATTTAGTAAGATATTGGAATAGTTTTGTATAATCAATATGCCACTAGTTTAGAAATTAATAGATACTTATAAATGATTTTTAATAATTTATGTAAATTTGTGTGTTCTTACTTAAATGGTAATGTTATATAAGAATAAATCGAAGTAACAAATTTGGAACTTTGTAATTTTCATCTCAATGAATATAAAAATAGGGTGTTCGAAATTCAATGGTACTTCCGAACGGTACAGATCAACAAAAAATAATCGAGAAATTTTTGTTTTTCCATTGTTACTTGAGAATAATTGGGCTTTGAAGTTAGTTTGAATGAGTAATTATTCATTCAAACTAACGAATAAGTTTTGAATGAGTAATCAATTTTTATACGAATTTTTTATACAGCATGAGAAATATAACAATTAGAAAGAGTTTAGGATAATTTTAAGACCTTTAAAATAATTTTTCTATTCAAGTCTTATTGGTATTAAAGGTTTTAAAGTTCTTTTAGTTTATGAAGTACATATTTAAAATAAAAATTTTAATTTCAAATGATAAATTACTATAGCTAATGAAAAATATTCAAATGTGATCAAATATTCATCAATCATATTGCCCTGTACAATTGCAATCGCTAATGATAAGTAAATATTTACGCAGAATTGTATGTGTAATGTGAATGTACAAATAATGTTAAATAAATAGATTATAAAATATTTACTGAACAAGACAATGTTAATGTGTTTGTAAATATATATATATATATATATATGTATATATACCTGAATAAGAAATTTCTATTATTATTCTAATAACTAAGTTTAAATAAATTTCAGAAAATTTTACAATGGAAAGTAATATTTGAACAAAAAAACGTGAGTTCCCGTTCTGTTAATAATTTTATGAATCGTAATAACAATATGATCAGTAAATTTGAAAACTATATACATATATGTATGTAACATGAAATTGCAGAAAATTTGGTTATTATAAATTAATATACAAAATGGTACAATAATAATTATTCATATGAATAGCTACTTTAAAATATCAAAATAAATAACTTCGCCTGCACATATGCAAAATTTCATGAAGAATTAAAATTTCTTTAATTTCATATTGCAAACTGATTATTCTATTGCTCTTTCTTGATATGGCAATCAAGAAGGAGCAATAGGTTTTAAAGATTGTATCACAATATCACAATTGTTTAATATTCTCTCTTATTTATAAATACAATGAAAATTCTTATGACTAATTCGCAAAAATTTTTAAAAGTCTAGCTATAATAAAGTTTTTATTTTGATTTCTGCTAGATTTAATATTCTTTTATGTCAAGCATACCATTATACTTGGTGAAAATTATCAAGTATATAGTATACTGCAGAAGAATAATATTTTCCTAAACACGATTTTGCTTTATGTGTCAAATTTTTCTTTCTAGTTTTTTAGAAGCACGTTTAGATGAGAGTATATGACAACTTACATAATTATTTCAGTAATATTCAAAACCTTTTATTTTCATTTATTGCGTAGACTTTTTCATTGACGTCATCCAAGTTATTTTGCTTGTATAATATAAATATTATGTAAATCACATTTTATTTTTCTTAGGAATTATTTTATTATTTAAATCGCAGAAAAATATACTTTATACTTTGTATTTAAACGATGATTGCCTATAAAGATTTGTTTTGATTTTTTTTTTGATTTGACTTGCTCAACGTCGTATATGTATTTCAAATTGAAAATGTTATTACATAAATTAGGAATATTAGTAATAATATATTGAATATTAATAATTGAGATGAAAACACTGCAATATATTAGGAAAATTTTAAAATTGTTGGTTCTAATTTCCATCAAAATTTTTATAAGTAGGAAAATTTAAAGGATCGGTCGCAACTTAAAGCTATAAAAGTTATTAAAGTAGATTTATAAGAAAACTAATTTCTTAAGGTGATAACATTAAAAATAATCTTTTTTTTACTGTTTTATCAACAACATCCTTTTTCAGTTGTTATAATATCTATCAAACTTCAAAAACTTACTATTATTCTGTGTCGAAATTGCAAATATCTTCTAAATTCCATAAACGTACTTGAAAATAATATAGAAAAAGGTATACAAAAATATAAGCCATCGGTTAGAGAATCAAAAATAGGTAAAACTTTTGTTCTTTAGTCTGATAGTATATATTGTTGTATACCATCCTAAATTCGAAAAGATTACAATAATAAAGCGAACATCAAAATTTATCGTTATTTTTAACTTAATATTATCTAATTTTATATATTTTGATATATAAAATTAGATAAAAACGATTTAGAAATTTTTAATTTCTTTAAACTCTCAGAATTATAAAAAATTCAATTTTCTGAAACTCATTTCGTTGAAATCTTAAGCTTATCGAATATCTGTTAAGCAATTAAAGACAAATGAGTTCTAATCAGAAAATGTAATTAAAAATTCGAAATTATTCAATTAACCGAAATTTTTGTGGCTTCTTCATTTTTGACTAAACAAAAAACAAATTGATGCCTTCTTTTAATTTTGTACTTATTCTGGGATCATACAATAATTAAGACATAAATTAAAATGACATTGAGGGAGAAATACTGCTTTAGATACACTAGATCAAACTAGTTGCCTTAGATACACTGCTTTAGTTTGGATTCAAATTTATTAAAAATCTATTGAAAAATTAAAAATTGATTTCATCAATTTTTTTTTTCTCATTTTGCCAAAAGTTTTTTAGTATTTGTTATAGGATTTTTCTTTTTTAAAGCCAAATAAATTGCATTTCCCATAAATCATAATAATTTTTGTCAAACATAAAATAAATTTCAAGTGGAGAATAACATTATAACATGTTTCCTAATATTAAAATTTACCTTGGAAATGCTTTTGGCCAAATGAAAACTTAAAAAAGATTTTGTACAAAAATTCAAAAATTTCCACAAATGTAGACTGTTATACATAGTTGTTTTATTTAAAATCGAATTATAACGGTCATATTATAATAGGACATTTATAGTATAAAATGTCTTTTCTTTTTGACATACAATAGAGCTGCACACTTGCATAAGTATTTGCTCACTGAGCCAAGGAATAATTTCTTAAATATGTAAATTCCTTCTCTAAAATTTAAAAGAATGTTATTAAAAATTCCATATAAGAAAATATATATTTTTACATTTACATACATAAATTTGTGTTTATTCCGTATACTAAAATATTTCCATATGTTCAAGAATAAAATCTAGGTTAATACTTTTAAGTTTTGTCGTTCAATTTAAAAATAAATATAGCTGCAATAAAAACTTTAGTTTTTTTTTAATATACTTGATATCACAGATTTAATATTTTAAGTGAATTTTCATAAAGCGTCACAAAATTCAACTTGAATGTGTATTTAGAACACAAAATGCCTAAAATTCGAAAACAGAAATAAAATACTGAAAATGAAAGAAAAATGTTGACAATATTTATAATTCATGTTTTGAATAAAATATTTTTTTAATATTTAATATAAAAAATAAAAAAAAAATTACTATAATATATAAAACACTACTAGATATAAAATATTTTCGTAAAATGTAAGAATTTGGATGTATGTATGTATGTACATGTATGCAAGGTTTTTGAATATAGTACAAGGATTGAATTATATAGAAAATCTTTGGTGTATTAAATGTGAAGAATTATAAATTATAAATTGAAAGTAATTCGCATGGGCAAGAAATTGAGAAAAACTGAAGTTTGTATAGTGTAACAGTTTTTGATTGAACAAAATATTTTATATTCAATTTTTTATATATACATAGATCAATTTGTTAAGAATTCTTTCAAATGAATTTGAGTCAGGTGAATTAACAGAAAATTGGATAAAGGGGAAGTGACAATGTTTAAAAAACCCGATAGATTATTTTAGGTTTCATGTATGTTTGTATGTCAATTTTTTTTTTGATGGAACCATATTTTTATTACAATTACATAGAAAACTTCTATAATTTGGAATTTTATTTTCAGTTCAAATTTAAAGATATTAATTTAAGGCAGTACACTTGGGGAAAAATAGATTTTTTTATACAAAATTTTTTCGATAGGAAAATTATGGAAAAATATTTTCTTCAAATATTGAATATGTCTCATTTTAAGTATACAGGTAAATTGAGTATTCAATCAAACAAAAATAGAAAAACAACAGTCGGTTTCCTTCAAATTTTCTACTCAGGTAGCAAAATCAAAGGAATTCAAAAAATAAATTTCAGTGTAAAATAAAACAAAATTTTCTTTGGAAATTTGACAAATTAAATTTAATTTTTTGTTGTTTTTCTGGAAACACTGAGTGCTAGAAAAATTTTCGAAACATAAGAGAATAAGAAATATATACAATTTTTGTTTCAGAATTAAAATTTTTTGGATGAATTAAAAATTATTTTCTTTCTATTGGTTTAACTCAATCCATTCTCTTTTAGCAAAAGGTAAAACCAAATTTTGTGTATAGTTTATAGTTTTACAAAAAAATTATTTAAAATTGAAAATCATTAAATATAATCATACGTTGGGTGTGGTTTCAAAGATTTTGGCAAAACAAACCACTTAGAACAAAAGGAGATTTTTGGAAATCGGAGTTTAAATACTTAAATAAACTACATGGAGATCAATCGTAATACGATCTACATTAGCGCCAACTCTTTTTTGACATTTAATTACATTAACATATATAATATATATGACTCTTTTTACATATTGTTATACATAATCACTCTTTTGTTTATAACTTTTTGAATAAAGCACAAGTATTAAATTCAACAGGTTATGGGCCCAAGCCATTATCTGCGAAAGTCGTGTTTTTAGAATAAATGGATTTCGAAAGAAAAAACAACCTTAATAGTGGTTTATGCACATGTACAGATGTTATTTAACTAAAAGGAAATTTATCAGACGGCATTCGTTATAACGACCTGAAGCGAAGGTTACCTCAAATTTTAAACCTGAATAAAATTTTACTATAGCCATATATTGTATCAAAAGGAAGATCTTAATACATTCGATAAGTTTGTTAAAGTAGTAGAATTAATAACGAGTGGCGAATAACAACGGCAACGAATCGAACATTAAAATTTATTTTTTGCTCAAATAATCAACATTATTATTAATTTTCTAGTATGGAAATTATTTTCATATGAAATTTACTTAAAAAATTGCATTCGAATGAAAATTAAGACCCTTCAAATGGTGAATTATAAAAAATTCTAATTAAATTTATAACAAGTTTAGATGACGAACCTCTTACAATGTTAGAAAGATTCATTCATTGTTGTTTGTGCACATATATGGATTATGTATACTCATACATATATACATATACATATGTACGTGCAATATACAAAAATTTGATTGACATTAAAATTTCAAGTGATCTCTTAACTGGGCTTTACTTCGGGGCTGATATGATTTTATGTTTTGATTTTCAAATGAATATAAAATGTATAACAGAATATTAGAATTATAGGATGTAAAAAAAAGAAAATATGAATATTAAAGAACGTATACGTAAAAAGGAAATGAATATTAAATTAAAGATATACAAACTAATGTTAAAAGAGAATTAGAATAAATTTTTTTGAAAGTTATAAATATTTTATATATGTATATGTATGTGTTTCAAGTTTATCATCACATTATTAAGAAAATTACTAATTGGGTGTAGAATTTACAGTTTTATGTCGTTTTCCTTTTGGGAAAATAATGTAGTGTTAATTTTGCTGTTGCAATCGAAACATTATTCGTAAAATATTTTTAAAATTTTTATATTACTCTACGGTTTTGATTTAATAAATTTCAAAAATGAATGTTTTTTTGATTATTTTAAGAACTTTAAAAATTTTTTTATAACAAGTTGAATTAAATTGAAATTTCGTATTAGATACTGTTCTTTTGGCCTCAAATATTTTTTTTAAAGGTAATTAAAATTTTAAATCTAAGACTTTCATACAACTGAATATATTAGTGATCATTTATAATATATGAATTCAGTATAGTAGAATTATTCGATTGCAACTCAAATCACTTTCATTTATAATAAAGAAGGAAAAAGAAAATGATTAAATGAGTTAGTTAAGTAGTGCACAAATTATTTGTGTACGAATTGTAAAAAAGAAATTGTAGAATGACATCTCGATATTGGTATCCATATAAATATCTATATAATTATGATAATTAACAGAGCATTAAACCCCTGGTTAAATCTGATTTTGTGTAGAAGAAAAAAGTTCGACTTCGACTACTCTGCAGTCTCGATAAAAGGCTTCTTTATGCGACTAAATGCAGTCTCAATCTTTGAGGTTTCTTTTTGAAGAAATCTGTCTTAATGCAATTAATTCATAATTTCAAAGGAAATTTTACTTATTTTCTTAATATTTTTTTTTATATTTTTAATATTTTGTTATAAATTTTACAAATTTCCGTTTTCCAGTCACTTGAAAATTTCAGTAATATTGTAATAGATTGATTTTCGTACATACTAATGCCGTATTACCGAAATTTTGAAATTAGAGGGTCTCAGTATATAAGTTTGCATTTGTGAATATTATATATATATATATATATTTTATTATTATGTTACATTATTAATGTAAATTGCAAATATTTTGATCATGTAAATAATAAAACTAAATCAATTTAAATATAATTTTTTTTCAGAATTTAAATGAATCAAAATTTATAATAAATTCATAAATTTTTTGTAGACATTTGTACGCTGTATGTATCCTGCCAATAATAATTTATTTTTCTAATACGCTCAAATATATACTAACACCGGAACCGGAAAAATTTTAAATTGTAGTAGTATGATGGGTAAAATTTTAAGAGAAAAACTTTTTTGTTTTTGTTTAAAAAAAATTGTATAAAAGTTTGTATTATAATCTAATGGATTTATTTTCATATTCATGTCATTGAATATTATAGAATATAAAAAGTTCTTAGTAAAGAAAATTTCATTACATATTTACAGTAGCAATGACGCAAGCAAGCAAAAGGCAGAAAAATTTTTTTTTCAAAAGAAATAAACTAGAAATTCAATGTACACAAATATACAATAAATAAAATATCTGTTATATTAAATTTTTTTTAAGGTAGGTAGGTATGTGTGTAATATTTTATTAATACATTTTAAATCTACTTGGTGTTGAGGAAATATAATCACAATAAAAGTATGTGTTGAAAATTGTTTTTTATACTCTTCCCATTCAATGATTTAAGAAATTTGTAGTAAGTCTGAATACATATATTTGATTCTGTGGTTTTATATGTATATCAAAAATCTTACGTATGTACGGAAGCTTTTGTAGCTATAGATGAAATAAAAATTTGATCCTATCTCTCTAAAACAATTTACGAGTACATGAGATAAGACAAAATTTTTTTGTTTTCGTTAGCGTGAAAATGTTGGTATTCTAATTTTTGAATTTGAATTTATTTCCAATCTTTTTCTTCTTCTTCTTCTATGTGCATATAAAAATGAATGGATGCATATCTGTGTGTCCGTTATGCGCTTCTAAATATTATTATTCTATAAAAATTTTGGAAATTTTTTAGAAAACTTTTGCAATGCTTTCTGAAACAAATGAAAATTTGAAATTTTAGTACAGAGGTTATAGCGAAAGTTCTAGGTGAAATCTACAACTTTTAAGTCAACGAGTGAGAAATCAGCCATGTCAGTCCTTAGATCCCGAAACCTTAGATCCTTAGAAATAAATATTTAGTATTATCATTTTAGGTTTGAAAAGGTTGAGGAAGAAATTTATCAGAACGCCATTCGTGATCACCTGGGAGCCTTTAAGGTTTTCGGAAATTTATAAAAAAAAATGTCCTTTCTGTAAGGATTTAATTATTTTTTTTGTAAATTAATCTTTACTTTTATATTCAATTTAAATATAAAATCTGTAAAATATTAATTATTTAGAATAGCGAGGACGTTATAATTATTTTTTATTAAGGTTTCCCGTAAATATTAATTTTATTATGAAAAATAATTGTAGTTATTGAATGAATTATAGTTTAATGGTTTTTTTTTAATAATTACTGTAAATTAATTCTCTCGCTTAAGACAGTCTTAATTGTATCCGAAAGTTATAAAGCCTTGAAGAAGTTAGATATCATTCTAAATTTTTATGGCACAAATTTCTACCATAAAATATTCCACAACTCTTAAAATCATAAATTTAATAACTTAAACAGATTAAACATAATTATAATTAATCAAATGAGTTAGTATTCCTTTAAAAATTAAAATAATAAAAAAATATTTTATTTTCAAAGTTTTAACACCTGCAATATTTTATCAAAAACTTTTTAATGATTCGATTACTTGATACATAAATCAATTGAATTTGTTCTTTTATGACGTCAATGTGTTTTATATAAGAATAAATGAATAATGTTATATAACTTCAACAGAGTAAAGAAACTTTGTGTATAGTACGTCAATACATCATTATATTCTATAAGCATATTTTGAGTGTGTATTGCATTAGAGTGTTATTTTCAGCGTACTTTATTTTCAGGATTGGTATAAAGCTAACCTGTATATATATATTTAAATTATATAATACAACAACAAATCCTTATTCAATTTATTACTATGTAAATTTCAATTCGTAAAAACATAAAATTCTCTTTATATAAGAGATGATCATCAGGTGGTAAAACTTTGTTGTCATATCGAATTTAATAATAAATAAAAGTTTTAAAATTTGGTTATGTTAATGTAAAAATCAACAATTTTCTTGATACTATATCGAAGAGATTTTTCATCAACTCTGTAATTAATTTGTTGTTGTTTTGTAAAATCTTGAAATGTTTTAAAATATAAGATATCTTTTCTCTTGAAACACAAGACATTCTAAAATCTGTAAAATATAAATTAAATTTTAGCAGTTTTCTAATAAAATTGAAAAAAAAAAGTGCTCATTAGTTTTATTTTGTCAGTGCATCTGTTTATAAAACTCCTACACCCTTTAAGATAGAAAAGTGAAATACAAACACATTTGCTTGCAAACAAAAAAATTTTTGAGAGAAAGTTAAGAGAAAAATTTTCCTTCTCCTCTCCATTTAAAAGTTGTGAATCTTCAAAATCTTAAAAGCAACTTAGGTAGATTATTATTTATACGAGTATCGAAACTCCTAACATCTTTTGAATTCTCCAATCTGAGAAAATTAAAGAATTGCGAAATAACATGTACACATGTTACAATTATTTCAAGCCCATTATTTTTCCAAATTTTTAATATCGTTTTTAAAAGCTTTATTTTCAAAGTTATTTTCCCTCAAAACTACTCAAATTTCAATATTCGTTTTCATATTTTTCAGAAAGCGCAAGGTTTTCCAAAATTAATTAAAGCAAAAAACTGACGGTAATTACATCGTTTCGTCAAAAAATATATTTATTTATTGTATCTTACTTAAATTATCACAAAATTCGTCTGTTTCGTTATATTTCTTTAAATTTTTTATGCTTCCCCGAAAAGTATGCAATATTTTTTTAATTTAATAAAATAATTTTATCATATAGTTATTTATGAGTCTTTTAGTTATTCAAGGGAAAAGTGCTATTTTACAAACCATTGATTTGATTCTAATTTATTTTCATTTCTGTAGGTGTATATAACGCTATATCTGTATTTATAGAACGAGATAATGCAAATGCTTTATTAAGTTTACTGAAATATAAAAGATTTTTCTTATTTTTTTTATTTTTTTTTTAATTTAACATCATCTCCCATGGGCTCCTTTGAAATTTTTAAGTGCTTTTTTTCCATTTTTTTTTTCTTCATTTTTAATATAATGAGAGAATATTTTTCTTATGGAGCAATAAGCACTCAAAATAGTGTGTAAAATCTCATTTTATTTCCTTTAAACATAAAGCTTTGACATTAATTTAAAAAACAAAATAAAAAGATCTTACCATTTTTCTCAAGTTGTAGCAAATAAATTACATTTTATTTGAAAGTATGTGGTTTGTTAAATTATTTATTAGATATGTACGTATTATGTTTATAAATATTTTTGAAAATTAAGAATTAGAAAAGCGGAAATTATTTATTTAACGACAAAACAAAAAAAAAATTACAACAATGTTTTCCTGTCAAGTTTTTATAATATAAATTGATTGGCCATATTTGACGCGGAACTAAAATGAAACAGAAAGCATATTAAAAATCACATTATTGTTAATTTTATAAAGAAGGAAACAAAAAATATTTGGAAATATTAAATGGTTGTGTTATAAGCCAAAAAAAATTTTTTTTTAGAATTTTCAAGGTCTTTATAAGATTTAAGTCCTTTAATTAGTTTTATTTTTGTTTTCTTTTTTGTAATAACTGATTTTTAACTTTAATTCTGTTTAAATACATACTTGCACACTCTCTCTTTGTTTTATAATGCAGAGAACATTTTGCCTTTCTTAAAGGATATAATTAGCTTAAGCATATTATTATAATTTCTTTTTTTTGTAGGTATAAATGTGTGTGCATAATCCTTACGGAATAATGTAGAATTAACATTAAAACTGAAAATTTTGTGTAAAGTATAATTAAGAGAAGAAAACAAAAAACAAAAAGTTATGAATTAAAAATTTTGGGTTAAATTAATGAGAAAAAGTATATTTAAAAAATTCTTTCACCTTTTTATTATGATACAAGCCTCTTTAAATTATGAATTTAAATGTTGCAGGAAATCGATATATTGTACACAATAGAATTTCTTTAAAAGTTTTACTAAAGATTATGCTTTATAATTTTGCATATTCATAGCTCAAAAAATTATTGCAACATTGGGAAAAAATTTTTTTGGAGTAAAAGAAACAATTGTGGGAAAATAATTTTTCCTGGATGCCTCGCATAGGAATAAAGGTATATCAAAAATTAAAAAAAAATTAATAAAAATGAAGTCAAATAATTAAATTTTTTGGTAGGATTTAGTCGTATTTATTTTGAAAAATGAGCATACATTTCGTGGATTAAAAGCAGGACTTTATTTTTCTGCAAAATTTTCTGCAAAATTCTAATTGAATTTATTATTTTTGTTTTTTTTTTTTTTTACGTCAATTGATTTCAAAAGTCATTATTATTCTAGCGATTGAAATGGATGGAGTACATTATTTTACTGATGGAGTACATTATTACCGACCGCAAAGCAAACAATAAGGGAAATTAAGTGATATCACTAAATTTCACGTATCGAGTTTTCGGCGGAAACGAATTTCTTTATGCTAGTGAAGCGTAATAAGACTATTTTTAGAGAGATGTATATCAAGTTGAAGTTTATTACGGGTCAAATTTACATTTTTTCTTATATAACCGATTTCGCTGAAATTAAATATATTAATTCAAGATATTAAAACAATGAAATTGTAGAATTTTATGAAATACCAGGGCTCGGAAACCTAACCAAATGCCGAGTTTTGATTTTTTAGCGTATATCTAACAAACATATTGACGGAATTTGTTGAAATTCAATATTTGAGTTCTGTTTTGTTACGGGAAGTAACTGGCGAATTTTTCAATGAATTAAGATGGCATAAAGTCAAACTCTGCAAGAGTTAAATTCTCATTTTTCTAGGCATTTTAATTTAAAAGCGTGATTAAAAACTTGAAAGAAGTATTCAAAGGACATTTTCATGATACACCTTGTTATCAGTTGATCACATTACATCAGATTTTTTTTATATTGATTTTATAATTTTTAATTTTCTTGGAAATTTTCTGCACGTTTTCTTTAATTAGTTTGTGTACATATAGGTAAATATATAGGTACACATACATATTATTTTAAAATATTGAATAATATTTGAAAAAGGTTTAAATAATTTTATTTTCAAAAATATGAATCTCCATTGATTTTGGAGTAAAAGTATAAAATTTTGATTTTTTCCTTATTTCGAATTTTTTAATTCCATCGAAAAATATGATCAAAAGAATTAGCAACAGTATAAATAGCTTCTGTGGCTACATAACTATTACATTTTAAATCAAATTATTTGCCTATAAATATGCAATTTTTTTAGGTTTCTGAAAATTTTTATAAATTATATAAAAATGAATACATATAACTAAATTTTCTTTTATTTTGATATTTGAATGCTAAACAAAATGTTAATCAAATGAAATGAAAAACCATTTTAGAATAATAAATTTTTTCCATTGTAAAATGATGAAAACCATCTTTTTACGATTTATATAACAATTTTTTTTTATTGTTGTCTTTCATGGTTTATAATAAAAATTGCTGAAAAGAAGGCATAATAAAGAAATACAAAATGAATGCTATCATCTTGAAATTGAAATTCAATATTAATAGTTTTTATTTTTGTAAAAACGACAATAATCTTAGATTTATAACAAGAGATAAAAAAAGAAATCTACCTCATGAATTTTGTAAATTTGATAGAATATTTATCACATACGCATATACTTGCATAAGGAATCAGAATGAATCAAAATTTATTTCAAGGTTATCTTTAAACATTTTATTTATAATTATGATCGTTTTTCTAAATATTATAATAAATTACATGTCACATGCTAAAATCATTTTATTTTATTGTAAATTGTATTACAATTTAAGATATAAGGTTTGACATATGTGAAATTAATACTGAAATAAAACTTTTCAATTTTGATTCGTGTGATTTTATATTGATGTATAACAAATGTTAAAAATTTTTTTTCTATATACATAAGCCGGGAATTTTATGATTTTCATCGGGACCGAATAAATGTTAAGAAATATTAAATGTAGATTTTAGTTAGTATTTAAAAAATTTTCTGAAATTAATAATTATTACACTATATATGAGACTCTATATAGTATCAGAGACTCGATTGTATTCCCGAAGTAAGCTTTAACAATGTAAAAATTTGGTGGTTTTTGAAAATTTGGTGGAAAAACTTTGAGGCAGCATAACTGAAAGAAGGAGAAGGAAAGATATAAAACTTTTGTTAGAATTCTTTTTTAACACAAGCTAAATAAGTCAGTTAGTTATCGAGGCATTGATGTTAATCAGTGGGTGTGGTATAATTTTTTCTAATACAAATTAAAAATTTTTTTATAAATTTTTTTTTTTTTCGAAACCAAATATTTAGGTGTCATTTACATATACAATAAAATTTATATTTTAGATTGAAATTGTCCGGTGGAAATCACACTTTACGTCAAAATGTAACAAGTTTTAACAAAAATTATAGCCAACATTGAAAAATTTCAGAAAATTAAAAAAAAAAACAGAGTAATTTCTATTATTTGCAGACACAAACAAAGTCTAACGTCAAGCAATGTTTATATAGGCGGCTTTCATCAGGTTCATATCAAATTTTAGATTTTGTCAGTATGTTCCAATAATACACTAGTTCACAAAAACCCAAATTAAATAATTTCAATTGCATTAAATTACTTGATGTATAAAAAAATTTTTTTAAAATTTGATTCCATTTTGCATGGGTTCCCCAATGTATTGTTGAAAATTTTTATTTTATGAATTCTTAGTTACACACGTTAAAATTAAGATATTATAAATAGTGTTGCTATAAAGTAAAAATTTCTTTAAGGGGAAAATAATATTGTCCTCGTTTTGATTTTAGACTTTCATTTGTTTTTACTCAATTATTTCATTACTTTTTGACATAGTCATTAAAAACAAAAGAATATAACCATATTTGGAAGTATATGTACATATATTTAATAGGTATATACATGAAATGACGACGACCTCATTCTTTTTTTTCTACATATTCTTCTCCATATTATATTCTTTTATGTATAAATATGCATGTCAACATATTTATACAAACATTTGTAAATTTTATTTCAATAACATTTTTATATTGTGTAAATTGGAATAATCTATGATTGTCACGGAAGAAAAATTTAATAAATAATTGGAATTATATACTAATATTTTATTATTAATACATATATTCGAGTACATGTACATATGTATGTACAACTCAGTATTGCTGCCTTCATTTTCTGAATTTATAGAATTTTCTAAGTATGTACTTGTTTATATGTTAAGAGTCTCTTTGTTTATAACATTACTTTCCCGTAAACTTATACATGAGAATATATTTATTCATTTTTAAAATAATATCCTCGAAAGCATAGATTTTATTTTTATTTTTTTCGATAAAAAAATAAATTTTCTTTGCTCTTTAAATAAATCGGATTAAAAAAATTGTCTTTTTTTTTACTAATATAAAATAATTGCGAAGTATTGTTTATTAGGGTTTATTTTTTTCCATTATTATAAAGAAAAGAAAAAAAGAAATTCTGGTTCATTAAATATTTTTATGCGTGGGCATAAAGTAGGCATTTTTCTCTTTAAAACCAATTTGCTTTGCTTATCTCTGGCCATTTATTCATTTTTAATTTCATTCACATTACATTCAACGTGTATAAAATATTAAATGGGTAATGTAGTTTTAAAAAATTAAAAAGAGATTGTTTTACGTTAAAAACTTAATGAATATCGCTTTGAACAAAGGAGATATCTAAACTTGTGTCATGGAAGAGTTATCAAGTCTCAAAAATTGTGTGAAATCTCTAAGACAGTAATTATTACGAAAAGTTTAAAATTTATTATTGTTAAACACTTATTAAGAAAGATAAATTTTATTAGTTTTTATATTTTTTCTCAATCTAATTGAAAATCCATAAACTAATTCACTGTGTATAGAATGAAGTCAAAAGTTAGTTTTAAACAAAATTTAAAATTAAATTTGTTTTCTTATAGAGTAAGAATTTATAGAATTCTTACTTTCCAACTTTTAATTATTTTTGCCTTCCATAATATAATTAACTTAAGGAATTACCTACATGGATAGATTGCCCTCGAGTCATATTTTATGACTTTACATAGCGTTTTTTATGTAGTTTAAGAAAATCCTCTAAAATTCTATAAAAATACTCTTAAAGCAAAATTATTTGTTCAATCTATATTCTTGCATGATTGAAGTTATCAAGCTGAAATAAAGGTTGAGTGAATAAATTCATTTTTTATTAATTTTATTTTGACATTTTTATAATATTGTCACTTAAAAAGTGAGTTTCGGGAATTAGAAATCTTTTTGTAAATTTATATGTGTATATTATGTAATTCAAAAAAAATTATGAGAGATAGGTTCGTATAGGTGATATCGTGTCCTACTGTCGGTAAGTTGTGAATAATTTAAACACAAAATTTTTTTCTAAAAAGTTATTTTCAAAAAAAATCTTGGTCTTTAATAATTTAAATAACGTACTAATACATATTTTAATAAATCCTCTTATATTTCAAGAATGATAAATAATAAAACGTGAATTATATGAGGATCTCAGAAGCAGAGTGGCGTAAACCATAAATAAAATAATTTTTTTTTTTTGTGCTGTCGGTTATGTACATCTTCTAAAAACAGTAACATTAGTTTCCAGTATTGAACTAGCTTTTTTCCTATTTATTTTTTATAAAAGTACTTTTGCTTTTGTAAAAATTTTCTGATTTTTCAAAAACAAAGTGGCATAACACACATTGCGGCTTACGCCACTCTGTTTCTGAGCTCTCATATATGAAAGATAAACTACAAATTTTATTTTAAATCAGTTCTTAGTTAATTTTAAAAATTTTAAGAATTTAAAAGACGTAAGATTTTAAAGTTTTTTAAAAAGGTACTTTGGAAAGTTAAACTAGTAATTTAGTTATACATATTTTATAAACTATTAGGGCTATAGCTACATAGCTAGGGCTATAGCATTGAATGTTATATAAAATAGTGAATGAATAGGGCTTAATATCATTTATGTCAATCTGTTCACAAAGCCGAAATTATTTTCCGCAGTGCAAGTAACATCATTTACCAAAACCTTATCATTTACCAAATTATGTTCCGAACTATTACGATTGAAATCAGTTTTGTCAACTTTTGAGTATTCTCATTTAATTTAGTTAGTTTTCAAAACCCTCCTAAAAATATTTTAATTACTCTTTTATTTTTCCCTATTAGAAAAAACCAATAACTTTGGTTGTAATTGATTAAAAATATTAATCAATTTCCTTTACATAAACTATTTTTAGCAATCTTGGTGATTTGCATACGAATTTGCAAATTATTTTGGATTTGTTTTCTTAGCTTGGCAGCCTTATATATATGACATTCTAGGCTTAATTTTTTTACTTCAAAGTATATATAGTTATATACGTATACAGTATATATAAAATTGGTGATTTAACGTGGGTATAAAACGTCATGTTCCTATGTATGATTAATAATTTGTCATGTAAAATTACGTGTAACTTTAAGTAAAATTAGAAATATTTTTGTTAAAAATGGGTTTGAATGATTAATTTTACCTATCATACTTATAGGACTTTTCAAAAATTCGATTATCATATTTATAAATAATTGAAAGTTTAAATAGAAAAGGTCATTCATTTCATGTTGTTGGAATGTGTTAGTAAAAGGACAAAATTAGAGCTTCGAAAATTTTTTTATAAAAACGTAAAATAAAATGTCATACTGTACTAAAAAAACGAAATATTTTTATATTTTGATGTCTGCTTATTTACAATTGCGTGACTTGTGCTTTTTCCTTCTTGTTATTTCTAGTTTTTCTTTGATTCTTTTTTTTATGTATTTATTATTTTTTTCTATTTGAAAATGTCTAATCATGGCTCTTTATTTATGTACATAATAATATATACTTATTTGGAATTATTTTCTATAATTTTTTCAATTATATATTTTGTGTGTATACTCAAGTATTTGCGAATACACTCATAGCGTTTTATACTTTCATTTATAAATGTATTTGTACACCTTAATAGAGTAAAAAAATATTGGAAAATAAAAAGTTTGTGTTTTATATAGAGCTATATAATTTTTAATTATAGCTTCATGAGAAGGGAAAACGTACTGGTCAATGTTAGACTTTGTGGTCGTAATAATTATTAATTAATGTATTAAAAATAAAAAAAATTTATAAAATAATTTAAGTATTAATTAGAAAATGGTATTTATTTTTTAAGTGTGTACGAAAGTACAAGTGGAATAGGCATGCAATAGCGAAATAAGTCATATATTTTTTCAAAAGTTCTAATTATAGAAAATTTATCAATTGTTATGACATTTTATTTATAATGGAACCACAGGACGAACAGAAATATTTATTATTGACAATTGATTATTTCACTTCTTTTAGTCAATTGTTTCCTGAAAACTCAGTATAAAAACAGGCTCGTCTATAAATTTTATAAATTTTGACAGGTTTGTGTTTTAATATGTAATGCTCTGCAACCATGCCACTACGTAACATGTTATACAAACTTTTTGAAATATTTTGGTGGAATTCGCTCTGGGATATCCTAAAAAATGTTGTTCTAAAATGAAGAAAGCTGTTGAATTTATTTATTATATTTGTTAATTTTTTATTTTCGGAAAAAAAAGTATTTAAATTTTTATTTAATTTTCTACCATATTAACACGTAATTATGTATAATGTACAACATAGCATATATAACATTAAAACTTAAAACGGAAATCTTTTTATAAGGAACTGAAATTTATATAGGACCTTGTGTATAAATCAAATTTAGAAAAAAAACAATAAAAAATCTTTTTAAATAAGCGATATAACTTAATACAGATTAGCTTTACAGATTAATTATAATTTTTATAAATATTTTTGGAGCTATAAGAGTTTAAAGGGCTTGAACATAAAATTATGTATATGTTTAACTGGTGTATTTCAATACTACTCTGTATTACAGACTCTGTAGTTTTCTTTAAAAAATCACTTTCCTATATTCTATAAATCATAAGATATTCATAATACAAATGCCATGATTTGTGATATTAAATATAATTCAAATAGAAATAAATTCGGATCAAACCAATGATTTTTGTAAAATAGAACCGAAAGGTTTAAACAGTGTAAATAATTTTTTTTGGAAATTAATCTTTTACTTAAAATCATTCTCATTATACCGAAATCATTGCATACATTTACGATAAGAAAAAATTGTATTGGTTTATTTAAATTAAATTGGTAAAATTGTATTTTTTGATAGAAAAATTATTACTGTGCTTTCATGAAAATTCAGAAAAGTTTCGGAAATATAGAAGTATAGTTTTGAAAATTTAAAATTTACTAATTTCGAGAGGCGATAACTTACAAGTTTCTAGTCTTTCAAAAGGAACAAAAATTTCTTCCAACGAAATAAATTATTTATTAATGTCTAAACGGTAATATTTTAGATTCAGAAGAGAATAGCGATGTTAGAAATTTGAACCAGAAAGAAAAACAGTAATTTTGTCATTTAAATATTTGACTACTCCATTTTGCGGTAAAAAAAGTTAGTCACATTTTGCACGCTTACTTTTCGACGTTTGCAGAATTTAAAAAATGTTTGTTGTTTGGATACTATAGTTAGTAAAGGTTTACTTTTATATGTATACAATTTCAGCCTTATGTCTTAAAAGGCGTAGAAATTTCGTAACATTGACGAACTGACAGAATCAAATTAACAAGGCGCCTTTTTTAAAACTTTGTTGGGAATGAGATAAAAAAGGAATAAATTTATTTGTCCCTTATGTAACATAATTATGCATATCATATATATAGTACAATTTGTTATATATGTATACAAGCTTTATTAACAAGAATAAATTTAAAGAATTATGCAGTTAAAGAAATTTAAAAAAAAAACTTTTTACCCTACCAAATTAAATTAATTTTATGCTTTTATCTTACCACTCTTTTTTTGCTTTTCGAAACATGTAATTCAAATAATGTTAAAATTTTTAAAAATTTTACATAGGTAGTAGCCTAGCTATTTTATAAATGAAAATTCTCACAGGATGAATAAGAGTAAATTAATAAGAGAAAAGAAGGAATCAAAAGAGAGAGAAAAAAAATTAATGTTGTTTTTTCTGCACAAAAATTTAAGGAAAACCGCCCAATCTACCTACCATTCATTAATATTGAGGTTACACAGCACGAGGACATTGTATATTTATATTTCATTTAAGCTTTTTTATGTGTTTTTGTTAAAAAAATTTCAAAATTTTATTTTTTTTGCCTTTAGCTTGGAAACTTTAGGGAATTTATTATTTATAAAGAGCGGAAATGTATAGCATTATTAGAATATTCGACGCTTTGTACTCGTAAAAGGTTATATAGTTTTAAATATTTTCTTTAGTATAATAAATATGTCACAGGATATTGAATTTATTTAAAGTATAAAAAATTGTGTCAAAAATGTTAAAAGTTTAAATAATAAATCTAATAATAACTGTTCCTTTATATATGATTTTTTTAATGTATAAGTGTGTATGTAAAATCGCGGTAAACATAATGTTTTTTCTGAAAAGTTCTTTAATTTAAGATAACGTAAGTTACCGTTGCTTTAGGGTAATAATAATTTTTAAGTGTGAGCTTATTATGCAAGAAACCAAAAATATTAATAAATTTTGTTTGTAATTAAATTTTTTCAGAATTTATTTTTAATAAATTTTACAAAACATAATTAATTTTTCCATAAAATTTTGCCATTATTGAATGAGAAGAAGGTGAGTGAACACCATTATAAATTTTCGAGTAAGAACAATATTTTTTGTATTATGTGGCTGACGTTTTCCACAAATATACACAATTGCAGCTGGCGTTTATTTAGTGATTTAGTTCCAAATGTGACTGCTGCAACTACAAACATCTTATATAAATTGAGAAAAATTAGAAAATTCGATTGATAAAAAGAGTAAATTTATTGAAAATACATCGTATTTAAGTAAATAGAGTAGAATTTTGAATTTGATGAAGATACGAATCAATGGTTACAAATGTTGTGTTAATTTGGTAATTCTGGATTTGTGTTTGAGCTTTCTAAAAGGTTATATTCGTTTGAATATTTTGAAATAAAAATATTTAAATTCAAATGGCTCAAATTAAAATTTATTTTTTACTTTAAAAATGTAAAAAACATTTATTTTACTCGTAACTTTTACCATCTTCTTTAAAATAAAAATTTTTATAATTATTGTTATTGTCTTTACTGTTATTTTCCTGGGATAATTGTTTTATTAAAATTAATGTCTTGTACAAAAAGTCGTGATACGCACCCGTTACCATCTTTTGATTTGATATTTGTATATACGGAAATATATACGTACAATATTTATATATTGGTATACTTTTATAGTGATTATGACTAGGATTCAATAAAATAATTTAAAATACATGCCGAAGTTATTATTAGTTAACCCACACCTTTATTATTCAATTTCTCTTATTTATTATTCTTGTATTCGTGTTTAAAGAAATAAAAAAATATTTCATTTTCAACCAATTCCCTGTATAGTTATTAAGAAAAAGAAATAAGAAATCTCATAATAATTCTTTATATTTATATTTTACACATTATTTTGTGAATGTGTTAATAAAAATTCCGACATCCATACTAATTTGAAAAATGAAAATGTACTTTTTACCATCAATTTGTCCATTTTATTAACTCAGTTTTTCTTTAACTTCCAAAACTTACTCAAAAACGTATTTGCTATAAAAAATAATTGAAATCTTGAGATCATATCAGGTACTATAAAAGGCTCTTTAAGGTCACAAACTGATGATCAAATCTGGATTGAGTTCTGAATTGAAAATCTCAAAGTTCTGACTCTAATAAAATATTTACCATATTCTAATACTCCTGCATTGTGTATGTGGATTTCGTTACTTTAACCAGAAAAATAAATAATTGTTATTTTAATGTTCATAACATATGAAAGAACATTTCAGTTTTTCTTAAATTTACTCAATAAAATAATATTTCGAATATGTAGTAGTTGGTATATGAGCTTATATTGATATTTTCGTATGAATATTTTATTATAAAAATTCAATAATGACATAAAATGAAAAATTAAAAATAAATATAAACAGAATTTTATATTTTTCCAGGTTGTTTTCTTTATACATTATTATGTATAATATGTACATAAGTAAATAAATGTATACATATATAATATTATGAATTAAAATAAAGTGATGTTAATCGGAAAATGATATAATGACTAAGGACGGGG
Organism: Condylostylus longicornis; assembly: GCF_029603195.1. Lineage (NCBI taxonomy): Eukaryota > Metazoa > Arthropoda > Insecta > Diptera > Dolichopodidae > Condylostylus > Condylostylus longicornis. Next base: position 11,164,387 of record NW_026577973.1, on the reverse strand, counting down.
AAATACCCGCTATTTTCAACCCAAAACGGGTTAGAACACCATCAGTTGTTGTTACTGGTGATTCACCGAATGGTCCATATGGTGGATTTACAAATATAATTGAGGCAAATAATCCTTCACAATTAACGCAACAAGATTCATTAACATCAAGTCATGGCGGTAATGAACCTAACGAAAATACAGGTAATACTCAACCATTACAGATGACACCAAGCGGCGGTGTCGGTGGTTGTTTACCCATTGAACAAAATACACAAATAACACCACGTACTGGTGGTGGTACAGCACCTAGTGAAAATGATGATTTTGAATCACCTGGCACTGAAATTCCACAATCACCAAATGTTCATATTAGAAGACTTAGAGCTTGTAAAGAATCATGCTGTTCTGAATTGGCACAAAAGGTGATTATTTCTCCTTTATTATAATTTTTGTTTTATTCAATTTAGTATTCACCACAGCCATATAATATTAATTTTGATTAAATTTATAATATTTTATATGATTTTTATAGTTTCTTTTTTGTTTTTGGGAATTATTAGGTTATATGTATTTATTTATATATTGTAAAATATGTACAAAATTTTGTTATATTTTGAAAATTATTATATTAATATTATTATTTTATAGATGTATTTTGGAGTTTGTGTTACAATTTTAGTAACAGCATCATGGGTTGGTGCAACCCATTGTATAAAATTTCTTTATTTGAATGTATTTCGTACACCGACAATCGAACCAACAACAAGAGATTCTGAAAAGACTTCATCTGTTCTAACATCAGAAATTGATGAAAGAGGTGGCAGTAATGAAGATAATTCAACATCCGGATTTTTATTAACTCATCAATTAGGTCAATTAAAAACTACAGCGTCAGTTTTTAATGCACCATTCTTTGCGTCATGGTTTTGTACAAATTTTTGTTTTTTCTTCTTTCCAATTTATATTCTTGGCAGAATATCTGTTCGGAAATGTGATAAGCCAGGTGAAATATTAGGTGACGTTTTACGAGGTTTTCGTGATAGAGGATTTACGATTGGTATATTTTAATATTTTCTTTTCTTTTTCAATTTTGGTTATTTATTTAAAAATTTTTTCGTTTCGTTTCTCTTTTTAAATTTAACAAAACAAAAAACAAAAAAAAAAGGCCGATTCTTAAACCGTTGTATTACATTTTGCATTCTATGGGTTCTAACAACATACTTATATGCTATGTCATTGCGCTCTTTATTAGCTACCGATGTATTAGCATTATTCGCCACCAATGTCGCATGTGTCTATTTATTATCATGGGTTATTTTGCATGAGCAGTTTGTAGGAGTGAGGGTAAGTTAAAAATAATTTTTTTATTTATTTGTTTTTTTTTTCTAATAATCAATTTGTTTTAAATATCTATAATACTTTTTTAAATACATACAAAAATTATATTTATAAAGATTTTATGTACTTTTTGAATTGTGAGTAAGGCACGTAAATGTAAATTTATAGTGTTTGTGTTATACTTGTTGTATAAATTTTGCAAAGAAATGCAGAAAAAGAACTTTATTATTGCAATAACAACGACAGCGGTGAATTATTGCAATCAATATTACAATTATTTTTACCCTATAAGACCATAAAAATAATGAGTTTTAAAGTTTTTCAATTGAAATTTAATATTATTTATTTTTTTCTGGTTATTATTATTTTTTTTAATTCTGGCACTTTAAAAGCGCATTAACATAATCTTAAAATGAATTTTTAAAATTATTAATGTTTTTCAATGTGAAATTTGAATTTTATAAAGATTTTTGTATTACTTCACATTCAATATTAAATACGCATATATGCAAAAAAATTCGCATTAAGCTTTAAATTTGTAGATGTTTGTCTATTTAGCAGGAAACCGTTCCTAACTCAAGTATTAAGTATTATACTGAATTAATTAGCTAGTGTTGCACTTTTTGAATCATATTGGTATAACTAAAAATCAATTTTTATCACAAAGATTTTGTCGTTTGACTATTAAATATAGTGTACTACTCTCATTTTAGCTATTGAATTAAGAAATTTTAAATGGAATTACTTAAAACTTCAATTTTCTAAAGAATGTTTTCTAAATTCTATTACTATTATTCACTGAATCAATTACTAAATTATTTTTATTTCCATTTTTTTAAAATTATGTCTGGTATAAGAAAAATTTTATTCGCCTTAACGTTCTATATATTTTTTAAATAAATATTTTTTAACCAAATTTTATATTAATATAGATTGTAGCTGTAATATTATGTGATACAGGAATTGCTCTATTGGCGTATATGGACGGTATAACCGGTAGTCCAACTTTGGCTGGTGTCGTTTTATCAGCATTGGCGGCAGCTGGTTATGCTGTTTTTAAGGTAAATTTAGGACACAATATTTTTAATAATTATGAAAAAAATTTATATTTTAACCACACATTATATTTTGAATTATATATACTAACATGTACACATTTTTCTTTTTAATTCAAGGTTATGTTTCGAAAAGTAATGGGTGATCCACCGATTGGACAAATTGCATTTACATTTTCAATGTTAGGTTTTTTAAATGCAACCTTATTATGGCCAGTATGTGTCGGATTATATTTAACTGGTACAGAGGTTATGCCATTTGATCGACTGCCATGGATAATATTATTAATAGCCAGTATTTTACTTTTAGGTATTATAATACTTTTACAAAGTGTAATTATTCTAATTGACTTATATTAAATATTAAAAATTTGTTGTTTTTTGTTTTCCCTTATAGTTTTCCATATTTTAACTCAATTTAGTGCTGCAGTAACGTACAATATGTTTGTCACATTGGGATTAATAACAGCAGTTCCAGTTTCTGGAGGTTCTATTTTTAGTTTTATTTTAATGTACCTTAATTGTAATCGTTTTAATTTGTAAAATTAAAAGTATTAAAATTAAAATTTTTTTTTAAATAGAAATATTTTTTTTATGTTTTAGTTTTAATACTACTAATTAATTAAGAAATGATATTCAATTTAAAAAATGTTAAAGAATGAAAATTTTGTTAGTTAAAAAAGTCTAACGGGAAACTTTAACTTTTTAAACTTTTGATGCTATGTATGTATATAGGAATTAGATATACGAGTACTATGGACAATTATAAAATTTCTTAATATTTATATCTATAAATTTATACCATAAAAATAATATAGGGACCTGTAATTGAAAAACATAGTCAAATCAAGCAATATGTCCATATTTCTGATATTTACATATTTGAATTTCATTTTATTTCTTTTAACTATTTATAAACGCAATTACGTAAGAAACTGGTTCATGGCTTTCTACAATATCAAGCCCCAGCCCTTTGTATCTCCTACGAGTGAAGTAAAAAAAAAAGAATCTGATTATACTCAATTGTTTTATCTTTAAATTTATTAAAACATTTTTAGTAAAACTGTACCGTATTGTAAGATTGTGAATTGCTAGATTTGCCAAAGCGAAATAAAATTTAATAAAACGCAAAAGTAGAATTAATATTAATTAATAGTCAGAAGCTACAAATCCTGCTGTAGAATATTCCCAGAACTAAATAAATTAAAGCGGATTGCGATTTTTGCCTAACAATATATATAAAAACTGGCTGCGATTACAGCCTTAACTTAGACTTGTCAACATGAGTTTACCTTTAATTAAATCATATGATCATTCGAAAGTATTGCTATATATACTTGTAGAACAAATTTTTTTAGTCGATTTAGCTTTGTCTGTCCGTCCATCCCAACGGTAACTCAAAAATTAATTGAGCTAAGCTCACCAAATTTTAGCAAATGATATATTATAGTAGAAGCCAGTACCCTATTAAAATTGGATATGATCGGGGTACTGGTTCGGGTAGCTGCCATACGACTTCAAAAATTATTTGGCAATATATTAGAAACTATTAAAGCTGTGATATTGAAATTTCATACAAAGGAATATATTAGTAAGGCCAATGTGTTTTATAAAATTCGTTGAAATTGCTTGGCTCTTTCTGGTAGCTACAATACAACTTCAATAGTAGTTTTGCCATATTTTAGAAAACCTAGTACTGAAATTTTGCATAAATTAATATGGTAACTTAAAGTTATCATCTGTCCCATAGTCAGCTATGATATATTTATTCGCATAACGAATAGGAAATTCGTACGGGTATCACAGAGTTTACACGGTCAACTCTATTTTTTCTCGTTAAAGATTTATTTTAAAATTGATTTTATTTCGCTAAAATTAATTTTATTTGATATATTTTTAAATTATTTCAAAAATCATTAAAATTTTAATACAGTTAATTTGTCATTCTTGTATACAAAATTTATTTAATTTTTAAGAAATTTTTTTAACTTATATATAATTGAGTACATTATTTTAAAATATAATTGAATATCATTTCTAAAAATTTAAATTTTGAGTGTAATTTTTATTGTTATAATAGCAATTATTTTTAAATCTATTATAATTCATTATTAAAATAATATTTTTTTTTTATTTTGTGATATTAAAATATAATGCAACAAATTCTTATATATAATAATGACATAATGAAACAAACATAAACACTTATATATATATATATATATATATTATATATAATAAACAAAATCACAGCACTAGATGTAATCCTTTATAGTGCAACATTTGCTGGTATGAAATTAGCTGGTGTTATATTAATTGCGGTTGGATTCTTTCTTGTTATGTTTCCAGAAAATTGGCCTGATTATATTACAAGACTTTTAAGGTAATTATTTTAATTATATTATTAAATTATAATATTTATTAGGTTTTACGTATACGTATATATAGGTATAAATTATACATAAAAAGAATAATTTTTCAGAGTATAATTATTATATTATTTTAATTAAACATAATGTAAGTTTAATTAAAACATTAAATAAAAAATACATATTACACATTTATGTATATGTAATTAAGTATATAATTTTGTGAGTATGAAAATAAAAGAATAATAAAATTAATAAGTTTTACATTCAGAGGTCAGTCAATTTTATTTTGCAATAATAATAACAATAATTTTTTTTTACTAATTTATTAATAATAGTGATTTTAAATATTCTTATTTTTTTTTATATACGATTTTTTTTCTGTTTTAAATAAATTTTATTATATACTATACAATATTGTGAACATTATATAATAATAATAACATATAGAAATTAAAAAAAATAAGCTTTTTTTTTATTTAAAATGAAATAATCCAAATAATTTTTTTTTGTCTGGTTAGACTAATAAAATATGAATTTTATAATATTTTATCATATAGACTATGTTATATAAAATTTTATTTAATAATCTTAAATTTTATTTTATTAATTTTATTTAATAATTTTTATAGAATTATGAAATTTTAGAAAATAATAACATATTTACATTATAAATACAGGGTTTTTTTTTAATTTTTTTTAAAAATAATACAAAAAGAGGAAGATGTAATAAAAGCATTTATAGAGAGGAGATTTATTGATACTTTAAAAATTAAAATTAAAAATAAAAATAAAATAATAAATTAATTTTTGTATAGAATCCATAATTTCATATAATTAAAATTATTGCTAAAAATTAAAAATTATTGCTAAAAATTATAAATTTTTTTTTTAGTTTAATGTTGTAAAATTTCAATCATAAATCTCCTTCGAGAAACAAATTGATTTTAAGTGTCTTAACATATTTTTTTACAAATATTTTTATTTTATATTAAACAAAATAAATTTCGATCGCTATATCTGTCATAAATAATTACTTATATATTTGTGGTAATTTGAAGCTTGAAATCATTCTTGTATATTTATTGATTTAATATTAGATAATTTTCATTGGTCATCAAATAGACAATGGTAACACTACAATTATTGCTATAACTTTCTTATATTTAACTGTAATTATTATAAAATAAATAAATCGAAAAATTTTTCAGGAAAAATTAAAGGAGGAAATATTAATTCAATTTTTGTCCATCGATTTTTGCATCGATCAAAATTATTTTAATTAAAAATATTAAAAAAGTTATGTAAAATATTCGCTATTGGAGATGCACTTCTTTCACTAAAGTATAACATTTGTTATGTTATTAAGAGAATTTATATACATAGGCAGCGAAAGATTTAATTGGTCAGTGATTGCATAGTTCGTGAGTTTTAAACGGTTTTTGCGTGCACATTGAATTTAAATATATTTATATATTCTCTTGTGGAATCACATCCGAAATTCGAAAATAGTCACAACCGAAAATGTGTGGAATCATTTTCTATTAATTGGTTTTTCCACAAATGTAATGTCAACTCAAATAGCCTTATAGTTCATGAATAAATTTTTAATATTACAATTCGATTTAATTAAACAAAACAAAACATATTTTTATAAAATAATTTTTATGAGAATATTTGTATATTAAGTCGCACATTGTATGCATTATGAAAATTTTAGTGAGCCGAAGAAAATAAGTGAAAGAGCCGCATTTGGGTCAAATCAATGATTTACTTTTAGAAACATAATGAAATTTTCGTTTGGAAAATTATAAATTTAATATTCAATAAATATGACATATTTAAGTATGGTAATTATACTTAAGTAGATGACAATAAGAAATGGCAATTGGAAACTGATTCTTAGAATTTAAAAAGAAATTATAAGAAAGGTAGTACGTTATTTTTAGGGGACCAATTTTCCGTAAATAGAAAAATTATATAATTTTTAATATAAATATTACACGTAAATTAAAAAATATGTACTTGAAATTTTATGAGAATTTACGAATAAAAAAAAAAAACTTTAATTACATTTTCTTACTTTAAATTTTTGTTTCTAATTTTATTTTAAAAAATTTCTGCATTTTTGAAATAAATATTTTAAAAAATATTTTATATTAAATTTTATTAAAAAAAATTTTTAAATATTTAAAAAAAAATATTAACAAATCCCAAGCTCGTAATGAACTTTTCTTTTTTTTCATATTTAAAAAAAAAAATTATAATAAGAGAATAAAAAAAGAAACTAACAATTGTTTTTTTTTCTTATTGTATTTTTACAAGTATTGTTAATGAATTGTTAAGTTTTTAGTTTTATACTTTAATTATTTTGCATATTTTTATTAAATAAAAACTTTTTCTTTTTTTTCCATATTTTTTTTCATATCAAAATTAATTTTCCAGAAAAACTGGTCACGCTATACTCCGTTGCCAATGTTGTTGTGAATATGCTGAAATTGAAATCGATAATTCGGTAGGAAAAATGAAAATAAATTAAAAAAACAAAACATAAAAATCAAATTATTAATTAAATAAAAAAAAAAAAGTATCTCAAAATATAATAAAAAAAATACATATATATATTATATTTTATATAATAATAAAATTAAAAAAAAAAAAATATTTCATTTTGGAATATGAAAATCGAAAAAATAAAAATTAATACAAAATTCTATTTATAAATTATAAAAATAATTATAATTTTAAATAGTTGAAAAATTCAAACAAAATTTAATTTCAATTAAAAAAAAATTTCTGTAGATTTAAAAACGCTTCTTTTTTTTCTAAATTCCTGAATTGAGTTCTGGTTTTTTTTTTTGTTAATATTCTTGTATAACTAAAACAATCACTATTTTCTTTTACTTTCTTTAAAAAAAATTCTAAATTTACGTTATACTTAATTTTTTTTCTGAAAAGGAATGTAAAAAACATAGGTCCTTTTTGATTACAAAGGGTTTTTTCCTTTTTAAACAATATACTCGTATATGTGAAAGTATTGAAATCAGGATAATTATTATTAGGAAAGGATTTGGAAATTACAAAATTTCTAAATATTTCAGAATCGAATAAATATTTTCTAATTTGATTACCGTAATCGAATGATTCCACCTTAATTTTGAACTTAAAAATTTAAGATTTTAACAAAATTAGTAGTTAAATCGCTCAACAAAAAAAAAGTGAGTAAATTTTATATATGACGTATTCGTAAAAGATAAATTTTCGAGTGAGAACATTTTTTTCGTATTGCGTATCTTGGTTTTTCTAAATTGTATTATAAAAGTCACCATTACGCACACATTACTTTGTTTTCAAAAGTAACAAGTTCAATTGAAAATTTGAGAGAAAGTGCAATACAAGAAAATCCAATTGAAAAAATGAGTAATTTTATTGAGAAAATGATATTTCATTACAAAAAATGAGAATTCTGATTTGAAGGTAAATAAAAAACGGAATGAGAAAGCGAGATACACGATTAGTTTGCCAATTGGCCATACTCTTAAAATTTAAATACTTTGGCCATAGTCTTAAAATCAAAAATATAGTAATTCTGAAATTTATTAATTTTGTTTATACAATTCAACATTTGTTTTCTTTTATTGTATATATTTCTTTAAGTTATTTATTATAGGTAATTCGCCTTAATTCTAATGCATTTTCACAAACTTTTCTGAATTTTGGATATTAAATTTCAAGTGATTAAGAATCATTTGTCGCATATTGTTTTAGATTTCTTGAATAATTATTTACATTATAAAATAAGTTGAAATAAATTATGTGTTCAATTAATTAAATTTTTATTTTATTAATTAAATAATTAAATTTATAAAATCAATTTTTAGTATTTTAATATATTAAAAATGTAATTCATTTTCATAAATAATTTTGCAATAATAATTATTCTGAGTCAATAATTTTCACCATTATTGCGATATAATTATTGTTAAAAAAATAAAACCATACATTGTATATATTTATACAAAATTCTATTTTTTTAAAAAAAGAATTTTCGCATTTTAATACTGCAAATATTGTGTCGACTGTGTATCATAATGTAAATAGCAATGTTTTAACATATAATTACAAACTATATTACAATTAAAAGACAAAAACTGAATATACACTCAATGTCGGATTTTTAAAATAAAATTGGTCGTGTACAACAATATAAAATCGAATAATGCAGAATACAAGCAAACACTTAACACTTTTTTCTAAAATCTAATTTAATTCACATTTCATATAGTGAAATATTAAATATAAATAAGACACTGATTAAATATAATCATATATTTAATGAATTATTCATGATGAGTTTTGAGGTTTCTAGAAAAATATAAAATCACAAAAGATTTATTGAACAAGTCTTTTGTTAAAAAAAAGTATTATAAAATACATACCAAAATTTATTTAAAAAATCATCCAAATATTTAAAAATTAAATGTATATTTATTCTAAAATTTTATTAAATTATAATATTATAACATTGAAAATTTAATAAACTAATATAAAATTCGTCAGCAAAGAAATCTGTAATTAAAATAATAATTAAACGTTGAATAAGATCTTAAGGGCTTCAAGGAAAATTATAGGCTCATTATGAATAATTTTTAATTTTGCTTAAAATAGGATGCACTTAATATCAAAATATTTATAAAAAAAATAATTGCGTGAAATAGGTATTATTTAAACGATGACATTAAAAAAAAACAAAAATTTTGGGAACCGATGAGTGGTATACGGAAAAATTTGGAAAATTAATTTAATTTTTCTTTTATTTTTTTAAAATTGACAAGAATTTTTCTGTTATATTCATCTGTATACGCATCATATTATTAAGTTTCATTATAGATATTTCAATTGTTTGATTTACAAGAAAATTATTAAAAAATAAATTATATACATACATATACTAGTTCCCAAAATTAAAATATTATTTATTGCGGTTCATATACGAAATAAAAAAGAAAATGTTTATAGTAAACAAATAACATTTATACCATGTATGTAGTTAATAATAGGTTCTTTAATGCATATTAGAAATTTGCAGCAAATGAACTGCACATACAAATTTACAATTAATATTTTTCATATATTCACGTTGAAATATGACACAAGAGGCCGCTTCTTCAGAATATTCGAATAAAATTTTGCAAGCTTGTGTTGATTTATTGTATTCTTTTTTCGATAAATAATTTGTAAAGCAAATCACAATAAAAATATAGAATAAATCTGAAAATCAATTTACTATGACATGATTTAAAATACATGATTATTATTTCTGGCAAGGAAATCGTTTTTAATTTTAATTTTGAGAATATTATTCAATAGTATCGCTAAAAATTATTAGAGTGCAGTAAAATGAGAGTAAGTGTAAAATTGAGCAATGTAGTAAATTCGAGTTTAATTATAACAAAAAAAAAATAAATATACATTTAAACACTTTCTGTTGATATTGTGCATTTGAAGCTTTTATGTAAAAGTATATATATTAAATTTAGGTTATAATTATATTGCACAAATATATATAAATATATTTATATATACAAAACCATTAAATATGACAATGAAATAATTAAAATAAAACAATTTTTTAAAATTCAAAAAAAAAAAAAATTTGTTGGCTTTTTACAGAAATTACATCACCGTTACAACATTACAAAATATCATAAGTAGTTTATTTTTTGTTTGAACAAAATATTAGAAACAATTAAAGGAAAAAAACGATATTTTAATAATATACAAAAAATTTAATAAAAAAAAATTTATAAGAAACAAAACAATTTTAATAATAAAAATACAAACAAAACAATGCTTTTAAAATATAAAATTAAATTTAAAGCTTTTCACAACAAACTATATATGTAAATCGATGTTCTTTATGAATTTTAAATAAATATTATTATTTAAAATAACCTGTCTGATTAACAGTCAAAATTTGATACTTGCATTGTACCTTCCTATAATAAGAATGTGTTTTTTTTCAACAAAGATAACAAACATGTAATGTTTTCAAATTTAATGTTTTTACAACTGAAATTAATAAATTTTGCTTTTAGCACATTTCCAATAATTTCCATTCAATCAAACCGTCTGATCGTTCGTTCGTTTGTTCATCCATCCATGTGGCTGTTTCATTTGTATACGTATACATTTCATATAAAAATGAATCTCCGCGGAAATTTAATTTTTTCATATGATTATTTTTATGCATTTCGCACCCATTTAAAAATTATTATCCCTTAAAATTCGAAAAATGTAATTTTTTTGTAAGTTGAAGTAAAAATTCACAGCTTTTTTTAAATTCAGCAAAAGCAGAAAAAAGTCTTTAGATGATTGTATAATCATAAGTTGCAAAAGTCTTTGCTTTAAATTAACAAAATTCAAAATTGTTTCTTTTTAGTTTAAAAAGAAATAAAAACGTAACACCCTGTTACCCTAATTGCTCGTCAAATTTGACCAATATTTTAATATTTTATAATTTTTATTGTATTTCGAAAAATATGCGTAAATTAATTTTAATTTATTAATAGGGTAATTTAAAAAGAGGGTTAAATTTAAAGAATCAAAAAGCGTTTACATTGATTCAATGGAAACGTGCTATTTTACAAACCAATTGACTTCATTCAAATTTGTTTACTGTGTGAATACTACATATACGTTATAATAATGAAATAGAAAATTAAAATTTATTTAATGTTCAAATTTAATACCGTAATTCTAAAAAATAAAAAGAACAGCTACAGAATAATATTTCTGTAAGGATTTTCATATTTTGACTGTAATATCCTCAATATGTACATATAATATACAGGTACATTAATGCATCTATAACTTGTATATTTATGTGTGTACATTGCAATTTTTTTTTTATTTTTTTTTCTTTATATAAAAATATAAAATCGGTCCGAAAAAAAAACGTTATTGTTTTTATTACCCCACATTCGGAATAATTAACATTTTTCAAAAACAAAAACAACAATATTGCATAATTACATTTCTGTATTTTATTTTTTTTTCTTTATTTCTTCACACCTATTTGAAGGAATAAAAGTTACCTAGAAGTAAATTATTATATTCACCACTTTTTCAATTATTGGTAACTCTATAAAATATTTTATTTAATTTTTCATTTTAATTTCTTTTACTTTATTTTTCCTTCTTATTTTTGGTTGTTTTTAACTTTTCACTATTGTAAAAGAAAAAACAAAAAAAAAATGTAAGCTTATAAAGGGATGAAAACAACTGAATTCTAATAATTCACCTTTTGTTATTTTCACCAACTTATATCTTTTTTTTCACCTCTGTATAACTATTTAATTTTTATATAATATTAATAAATAATAATTTATAAATTAATATAAATTTTTTGTATACTTTTATAACTATATACATGTATATATATATTAAGATCCATATATATATATATTTATATATATAAATATATTACATAGAATGGTGTAATATTCTTTTCTTTAATTAAATATATTATGATTTTATTTTACGATTTATTTTTTATACAGGTTAATTTAGTAATGATTGCAATATTATATACAATCGTTTAGAAAATGAAATATGTATAAACGTTTTGTTTAGGAGTTGGTGTCAAAACGCGATGGTTTTTTGAGATATAGCTATTTTAAGAATATTTGATGATAAGATCTGAGCCACATTAAATCTACAAATCCTATTAACTTAATGGAAATTTCTTCATACAACTGCAGAGCTGATGGATGACGTAATCAAAGGAACGAGTAAAACACAGAAAAATTAAAATTTTTTTCTCCTCGAACTGGATTCGAACCATTGGTTTCGTTCTTGAATAATCTAGTGAACGGTGGCGGATCTTACTCTGGAACTCTTTTATCGTTTTTGGTACCCTGGAAAGAAGGAAAAGCTAAAACCATACAAATTTTTCTCTAAAATCAATTGTATTTCAATAAAAGTCTTAAAATTATTTTTTTTTAATAAATGTTACCATTGCCAAAAATTTCAACTACTTTTTAAAGTGATCATTTTAATCAAAAATTAATAAAAATTAATAATTACCTATAGCACTCAAAATGAATAAAAAGTAAAAATATGGGCAATTGCTTCAGTTTATATTTCATATTTAGGTATTTCAAATTTTGTAATGCAAATGGTTTCAAATTTTAAAATGCTATATCTCCTGGACAAAGTAAGATATTTTTCCGTTTTATGATTTAAATTAAAACTTAGGTAACGGGAAAAAATTCTATAAATATAATTTTTAAAGTTAAAAAGAATTTAATACGAAATATTATAGGTAAACGAGGAAAAAAAATAAAATTAGGTTATATCAATTAATTGCATACTTTTAGGACGAGCGAAAGAAAAAAAAGTGAAAAAAATCATTAGCTTTAGTTGAATTGGACAGTTAAGTAAGTCAGTTCAAATAAATATTTATACTTTTTAATGGTATGACATTCACCGTTTACCTTTTCGCTTTTATATAGATTTGGAAAAGCCTATTGTTTCTGAAATATAGTGTATTATAAAATTATAATTTTACGAATTTCGAGAGCTGATAACCTGATAGAGGGTTGAAGTGGAAAAAAATTCACCTTTAATGAAGTAAATTATTTGTTAGTGCTACCTTTTTTGCTTTGTAAAGTTTAAAAATTTTTACGGACTTAGACTGTACTTAAATGAAAATTTAAACTTACAGGGTGAAACTAATGAGCACTTTTTATTCACATTTTTTTTTATAAAAGTGATGAAAAGGGAAAACATTTTTATTTTCTCTACAATAAGAATCCTTGATATTTCAAGAGTGCACAAAATATAAAATAAAAAATAATGTTCATTTCAGGCCTTCAATAACTCATTTTAAAAATGTTCAGGTTCAACCTCTTATAAGCTTTGGAAGGGAAACAATAAGCAAAGCAACACGAACTGGTAAAAATTTGATCAAATATTATTAAAATATCTGTATTTCGAAAAACTAAATTTTGTCGCCAAATTCTGAAAGAAAATTTTTCCATAAATGATGGTGTATAATATTGTACTCATTACTGAATCACCCTGTATATAATATAATTTATTTTAATATAAGAACTAAAATATGTTTTAAACCTATTATATAAAAAAATAATATTATAAATTATTTAAACTAATTTTTATATTGAATAAAAATTATGATTTTTTTTTGTGTAAAACAAAAAAACTCACATTTAAATTTTACTTTTTTTATATTTTATAATTATAAAATTTATTATTTTCTAATCAAAATTACAAAAAAAATAAGACAAAGGAAAAAAAATTATTTTTCTTTTAATTTTTATTGTAAATTAAATAGTGTTAATTTTAAATAATTATATTAGTGTTTAGTTTAATAATTAATAGCTGCTAAATTTTATAATTTTATGCCTTTTTTATATAAATTCGTTCTCTCATTATACTTGCAGAAATATCATCTTGTTGGGTCACAACGCGAGGTGAGTTCTTTTTTTCTTTTTTCTTTTTTTTCTTCTCTTTGGCAAATTATATTATTATGAAAGTAAAAATGAAATTTTTAATTAAAAAACAAAAAAAATTCTAATTAAAATGTTAAAAAAATTGTTTTTTTTTTTTTTAATAATATTTGTTCATTAATTATTAAAAAAAAGAATTTATTTTATTATATACAAAAAAAAAAGAGAAAAGAAAGAAAAAGAATTAATAATTTTTATTTTTAGTTTTAATAAGTAATTCGATTAAATTAAAATAATTGATTTTTCTAATTTTGGTTTTTCGATTCTTTTTTTTCAAATTTTTAATTTAAATTTTTTTATAGACATTTTTTATAAGATTTTCATATTTTTGAAATAATTTTTTCCTAATTATTTCCTATATAATATTTTTAATAAAGTTTTTTTTTATCATGCCACGTATTTTTATATTAATTTTCTATAAATTGTTGATTTTTTCATAATCTTTTTTCTTAATTAAGAATCCGCATTTAATTATAGTAATTTTTTTCCCATTTTGTTACATTTTTGAATTTGATATTGAAATAAAATTTAATAAAAAAAAAGTGAAAAAAAATATTTTTTTTTTTATAAATTATTATTATTATTTTTTTTTAATTTGGATAATAACAATTTTTGTTTTACTCAATTAATTGACAAACTTTAATTTTATTTTATTTTGAATTGAAATAATAAGTTTTATTAAAAAAAAAAAACTTAAAATTGCTTTGGTAGATGCCTTCTTTTAATTTATTTTTTATTCATACACATACACTATAACACACAAAAAAAAAGACATCGATTCTCACTTAAATGTCAAACGTAATTATATTTATATATATTTAAAATATAAATTTTAATAATATGTTTGATGTTTACACATAAACACACACACTAAAAATAAAATTATATGTTATAAAAAAAAAAATAAAAATTGTGAATTAAGCACACTTTCATTCACATTCATATACACCAAATAAATTCGAATCCCTCCTCCGTTCGTCCAAAAACAAATTAATTGTCAAACAATACGAATTGAAAGAAAGGAATTATAAAAATTTAATACACTCTATGTGATCACATAATACACAATTACACAATTTCAAATAATTGGGAATTCACTAACTATAAACACCATTTCAATAATATTGCAGGAATAAAAAACAAATTTTAATTTTGTGCTTCGTTTTTTGAAAAAGAAAAAGAATATGAAAATTATGATTTATTTAAATATTTTATTGAAATTACGTGAGAAATTTTGATCTCTAATATTTCGATATTGTTTAGAATTCAATTATTTCATAAATTGTGTTATATAAAGTTATATAAATTCATTTTATTCAATTTCCTAATAATTATTAGTGACTACTTCAATAAAAGATGAATATTAATAATAATAATTCCTTTAATTCATATATAAAATACATTTTATTGAAAATTAGAACCGATATATATATATATATATATATAGTAAAAATATTTTAATATAATTTTTAAATATATCATAATTTTCAGTTTAATTAAATTATTAATAACTTTGGTCTCGTTATACAAAATTTTGTCATTATAATATCATTTATAATATATAATATATTTATATAAAATTTTTTTTTAAGCACATAACTTACATAATATTCTTGTCTGTATATGTTTTTGATAAATAAAATACATGAGAATTTTTCTTAAAATATTATAAAATATAAATATAGGAAATGCTTTTGTTTCGCAAAAATTAAATATAAAAAATTTATGAGCATTTAACTCACATATTGATTTTGATTATACTCTCTTAATAATAACGTTTTATGAGTATATATATTAATATATCTCATTATCGCACTATACTCAATAATTTCTATATTATATATATATATAGTATATGTATCTTTTTTTATATAATTAATATCTTCTGTTTCATTTCAGAGTTGAAATATACAAGTGAATTTAATATGATATTGTTGTGTTTACAATATAATAAGAGTTTAAGTGTTCGCAAAAAAATGTGCAAATCGCTTCATTTTTTTTGTAGATTAGATGGCATAGGTAGTTAAATATATAATTTATATTTTTTTATTTTATTTTATTTTAATTAAAATCGGCTTAATCTTCTGCATAAATATTTTTTGGTTTTTTTTTTTAAAAAAACAAAATATATATACGTATAATTATATTTTAATACAAAATATATATATAGTTTCTAAGCTTAGTTATTTATTTTTTGTTTTGTTTTTTCAAATTTATACTTAAATCAGTTTCAGAACTTATACATATAATCGAGGCTACGAATACATTTACATACCGAGTAGTAACGAAGTAGGGGAAGAAATGTGATGTCAAATACTTATAGATTCTGTTGATTCAATGCCATTAGATTATGAATGTTAATGAATATAATATACATATATATGAAATGTTAAAAAAGAAGGATTTAAAAAAAAAATTAAAAAGATGATAAATTGATGAGTCAAATTAAAATTTGTTAAATAAAATAATAAAAAACAAACTAAACATACAAAAAAACAAAAAGATAAAGGCATATTGAAACAAAGTTGTATAGTATCCTGTAACAAAATACAAGTATACACATATATTATTTAAACAATTAAATATGTATATATGTATGCAAAAACATGTACATATATATTCTAAAAAAAAATGCATTAACACATTAACAAATAAAAGGTATAGATATGATTAAAATTAAATAAAGTATTTAAATATTGAAAATTTCAATTTGTCAATTTTCATTTGACATTTTGTAATATTACATAATTGTTTTGTTGTGTGGTATAAGCGTGCACAATACAAAAAAAAAAATAAGAAAAAAAAATGCTTCTTCTGCTACTTGTGGCCAATTTGTTGATTAAAAGAAAACAAAACAGTTTGTGAGAGTGGTAACACTTCTAATTTTAATATTTTAAAGTATATTTTTGCAAATAATCAATTTATGAAAATTTTAAAACAAGAAATGCTTCCTCATTGCTTTTTAATGTGTTTGCTTTCAAGAAAATGTATAAAAAAATTAAGAAATTATTACTGTAGAAAATTGAATTCTTTCAACATTTTTCCAATTATATATTTTTTTTTTATATGTGAGTTAAAACAAAAGTTTGGTGTTAATATTTTTCTTTTACGCAATTTCAGTATTTCAGTAATGCAAAAGGAACAAACAAAAAAAATCCCATTAGCACATCCCTATAAGCAATTTAAAAATTTTATTTGAGTAAAAATTTAAAGTAATAATGGCTTTAATAATTTTCTTAATTTTATTGCAGTAAAAGTTTGTTATTTCCAAAAAAATGTTGAAATGCTTTAATTAAGTTTTCATTATTTTCCAAAAACATCCCTAAATCAACAAAACCCCTAAAAGTCAGATTTAAAACCAAAGAGACTTATATACAATATTAATTTTACACTATTTAAAGGGTTATTTTACACTATATAAAAATTTAAATTAAAATGCAATAAAGAACTGGAAATACACGTTTTTCCATACTTCTTCGAACTGTTTTATGACTTTCTTTAAATTATTTATTTTTCCTCAATAATATAGCGGTCAGTTTCTGCGCCTGTTACAAATATATTTATATTTATGGACAACCAAAGAAAATTGTATTTGATAGGAACAGCAAAATATATATGAGGAAATTTTCATTATTTAGATCTGTTCAAATTTGCACATTTTGTCTGACAGAAGATTTAAATTTTTGAACAAAATTTTTTTTTACTTTAATGTTATGTTAAACTTCATCTTGGAAATTCTCTATTATTCTTTATAATTTACCTAAAGTTATGTAGGTTTCTCAGATTCATAAATTCAGGAATTTTGTAAAAGATTTTTCAAATTCTATTTTACAAAGTGTGAGAGCGATCTATTTATTGTTTAAAAATTTTACATTTTTTTTGTGTGAGTTATTTAAATTTTATAAGGGTATTTTTAATAAATGACCTTAATGTAGATCTGGTTCGTTAAAAAAAGAGTAATCAATTCGTTTGGATATTTTTTCTTAGCAAATGAGAGTTTGATAAAAATTGAAGTTTTTTCCTCCTGTTTTCTTTAATTTCGAACTGTATATATTTTTTAAATTTTTGAAAAAAAAGTAAATGAAGAAAAAATAAATGAATAATTCTTTTGAAGAAATTATAAATTTGCAATGGTAACACTATTTTCAAAACTTCAGAATCGATATAACGATATTATATTTCGAACGAATTCTTTTTATTCCAACTTTAAAGGCATCCTGTAATGAAAACTTGTTTTTATTCGGATTACGTCCTTTTCCCTTTTTTAGAATGAATAAACGATAAAAATCTATAAAAATCTATTATAAATAAATTTTCAAAATAATATAAGAAGTTTATAAGTATAGGTGAAAATGATACCTACTGCACACTTTTGCTTTTTACATATTTTTAATCAAAAGTCAAAACTTTACTAATAAAGAAAACCTACTTTATTAATAGGTTGATTGAAAAAAGTGAAAGATAGCATGGACCATAGGGTGCCTTGTTAACTCGTATTTTATTAATATTTTTAATTTTATTTGCAGATTTTTCTATGAAAAAAATCTACAAATTAAAATAAAAGAGTAGAAAAAAATAAAATTGAAAAAAAGATGGAAATTCTCTGGGAGTTCCGAGTGGAATTCATGTGGAAAGTGTTGGTGTTTTTAGAAAAATCAGTTTGTAATCTTCTTACATTTCTATTCATACAATGTCGATTCTCTCTTTTTAAATACAAATCACATACCTTTTAGCTTTACACTCTTATATTACCCAAAATATAAACTTAAAAAAACCAAATTCATATAAAAACACATTTTTTGTTATATCTATTTTTTTGTTATTATTATTTTTTTTTATTAATTTAGAGTAATTTATTTGAAAAAAAAAATGAAATTTTTGAAGAAACATCTGCCAATGCTATTCATTTTTTAAATAGTTTGCTTTTAAACTATAAAATTAATTAATTATTTTTTTTTTTAAATTGTTTGAAAATAGTTAATTTTTGCATTAAAAAATATTTTTATTGAAAAAAAAATTTTCTTTTTAAAATTTATTTTCAAATTTAATTTTTTGTATGTCCTTTACTTTTGTTTTTGTTTTCTGTGAGTTCCTGTTCTTTATTTTTATTTTTGATAAACACTCAAATTGTTATGTTTTTCCTGCAAAATTTTTAAAAATTTTTAATAAAATTTTATAAAAATTAATTTTAAATTCGCTTTAATTTGATTATATAATTACTGCAATTATATTACGTTCTCTCTCTCTTTATATAAAAAATCTCTCTCTCTCTCTCTCTCTATTTATATAAAAAAAAGTTTTGTATTTTATTAGAATTTTTTGGAAAGGAAATAAAAAGTTTGAAATTTGTTTTTCTTTTTCCTTTTATAATATTGATAATATATTTTTAAATGAAATTGGAAATTAAATTAAAATATTTAGGAATTTAATTAATAATAAATAAAATTTTTTTTAAATATTTTTTGTTTAATAAATTTTTTTGCCAATATTATTTTTGGTTCTCGATATAAAAACAAAAATACCATACTTTATTCTTAATGTTATTTGTGTGCATTTTATATAATACTTATACTATATACTATATCAAAAAAAAAATGAAAAGAAACAAATAATTAAATTCTAACACATAAAATTTCTCCTATTCTTTTTTATTTACATAACCACAATTTGTTTTTTTTTTTTTCAAAATTATTATTATAATAACAAAATTAAATATATATATTATATTTATATTTGAAATTTTAAATGAAACACATATTTTTTTTATATAATTTTAAATATATTTTAATTTTAAAAAACAAAAAAAGGAGTTTAAGATAAAAAATTTTTCATAATTTCAAATTATATATTGTGATTTTTATATAAATATAAATCGTATTTTCTTAATATATACTCTTGTTATATACATTATTATATACTTATTATTAAATATATAAAATATTAAATGAATTTCTTATGTAATGATGTCTTCTATATCCTATTATATTATTGATCTTTCAATATATTATATATATATATCAAAAACTTTGTATTCCTTAAAAATCCTATTGTAAAATATTTAAATTCTATATTAATTTTTTAATTATATTTTTGTTATTTTATTTTTTCTTAATTTAATTTTTTTTATTATCTTATTGTTTTAAAATACACTCATTTTATATAATTATTTATTTAATTTTTTAATTTTCATGTTAATTTTGAATATGATTTTATATTTTAAAAAATAATCATAATAATTTATTTATTAATTATACTTAAAAAAAAAAATAGAAAAAAAAATTATTTAAAAAAATTAATTTATAAATTAAAATACACATAACATTATTTAAAATCGTTTTATCAGCCGGCCTGCCTTTTGTAAACGAGACATTGTGGTAACATCGCCTTCAAGAAGATAGAAGGAGGCGTTTATCCACCAAATACCTAAAATATAATTAATGCAAAAATGAAAATAAAAATTATTAATAAAAATATATGTAATTTTATTTATATATATATAAAAATGCGCAAATTACATATAATAAATATTATATATATAAAAGATACAATGGGAAACGAAAAAAAAAAACAAATGTTTCAACACAAATTTTTAAGAATACCTACATGTATAAATTAATAATACAAAAAATTAACAAAACCAAAAGAAAAACGAAAACAACAGTATTATATAACAAACTATATAAAAAAATTCGTAACTACTACACTGCTAATCAACCAAGTATATAAAGAAAATAACTATGACTAATATTTTACTATAATATTTTTAAGTTTGAATAAACCACTACTATGCATATATTATTACTGTCGTCTATATGTACAAAAACAAAAGCCAATACGAGAAATTTATATATATATATATATATATTTTGGACACTTATATACTTTGAACTTAATATCTCATATATAAATACTTCTATATTGAATTAATATATAATGATGATAATTGTTTTCATTAAAAAAAATAAAAACGCCATAATTATTGCATATAAAAGAAACTGTTAATTTATAACTAACAGAAAATATTAAAAATGTTAACAGCTTCATTTTTGGTAAGTAAATTAAATGCCAGTGTAGTTATTTTTTTTTTTTTTGTCTTTTCACAAACAAAATTTTTATTAATATACATATACATTTCTATATATATATAGTGTATTAATGTATACATAAACATATAAAAAATAGAATTAATAATTTAATATAACAATTATTTGACAAAGAAAAAAAAATAAAAAGGAAAAATTTTAAAAACAAATTCATTTTAATTTTAAATATTAAATTAAAAAAAAAAAAAAACAAAATAAAAAATTATTTGTTATTTATTGAAAATTTTTGTGTTGTAAATTTTCTATATAGTTTTCAATATTTAATTTTATTATTTTTAAATATTTTTTTTTATTTATTATTTTGTTTTTATATATTTCAAATTGATACTTTATTCTTGTACTTCTTTACTGTACTTTTATACTATTTATGTATTTTTATGTACAAATTGTTTGTGAATTATTCTAATTTTGTTTTATTTTCATTTAATTCTGTGTACAGTCGGAACCGTATCTAAGGAACTCGTATAAAAGCAAAACTCCTTTATTATAGTAAAATAAACCATTTTTACTTTTTGTCCTCAATTTACTCACTGATGAGTATGTCGACCACAAACAAAAACTTTTTATAAACATAAATGACTGTGTCACATTTACCTCTTTGTTTCTCTTCTTACTCAGATCCTTTTATAAAAAAAAATTGTCATAATTTAAAGAAAAAGATTTTCATAAGCATACGAGTAAACATCTTTTTAATTACATCTAAAACTCAATTCTGGCATTACAATTTCCATAAATTATATTTTTCCTTTTATACGGTTCCAAAAATAAAGTAATCTACTGGGAAAGTAATTTGTATATCACTTTTATTTTTTGTCATTTCACGTATAGAAGTAAATAAAGTTGGATCAAACCAATGGTTTGTATTGTAGCACTTATTCCTGCAGCAAGTGAAAATACTGCTTTTAAATACAGTCTATATATACCTACCACACTATGAAAATTATTTTCATTCATATACGAAACTATTTCTAGGATTGCATATATTTAGGATGAACGATTTATGCCAGTCTTTGAAATAAAGCAAAAATTAATATAAAGAGGGGTTATTTTGTCATGTCGATTTTAAGGGTTAATTACGTGAATTAAGAAAAATAATTATATTTTTTAATGTCACGGAATTTACCGTTAGCTTTTTCATAGAAATTTTTGGCGATACCCTGAGAGGGGGTGGAGATGGAAAAAAATTTTCTTCTAACGAAATAAACTATTTGTTAATGCCTAAAAGCTGCTAAAATTTCAGGCTCCCACAACCTTCAAACGATAAATTTGAACGACTATTTTGTTTTTTTAAAGTTTATCTATAGTATGTCGCGATAGGAGAATGGCGATTCTCATATCGCGACATACTATATGAGAATCGCCATTCTCCTATCGCGACATACTATACGCGACGTTTTGGGGGCGATAGCTTCTAGAGAGGGCGAGATAGGTAAAAATTTTGTTCTGCGGAAATAAGATTCTAGTAAAGATCTATGTACATATCAAATTTCAGCTTTGTATATGTGTAGAAGTTTTGTAAACATATCCACGGACGGACGGACAGGGTGAAACTAATAATCACTTTTTTTCAAAAATTTTTTGGAAAAGTGCTAAAAACTCGGTTAGAAAAAAATTTGAGCTTATAACTGGCCTCGTTTTTTTTGGAAAGAACCGAATAAAAACAAACGAAAAATCGTACAATTTTCGATGTGTTCAAAAGCGGATCCGACTGTATACTATATGCATACATATATAATTAATCTTAAATACATGTTTTACGAGTACGTACATTTTAATTAAGATTTTATTTTGTTTTAACATTTTATTTATTTCTTCATTCGTTTCTTCATTTTTTTTTCTTATATAAATAATATTTATAGGATTTCTATTTTAGAGCATTATTATCTCTATGTACATATACAATGTATTAAGAAAATAAAAATGTATTAAAAATATTTGGGTGTGTATTAAATATAAAACATATAATATAAATATCCAAAATCTTTTAACTCTATATAGATATATGTATGTAAAAGAAATTTCACAGAAAATATTATTTTTTATTATACTCTTACATAATTACACATCTACATTTAAAAAGTATTACAATATCGTAAATTGTAAAGTATGCTTTGTACTTTTAATTTTATTATTTTTATGAAATTTATTAGTTTATTAATTTCAATAATCAATTTTATGCTTTAATTTAATTGTATAATTAATTAATTTTTATTGTAACAAGAATTTGCTAGTTTAATTTATATAATATAAGTATATGTATGTATAAAAGTAGTTTTTTTATTATAATTTACAAAAAATTTACAAGTTTAAAATAAGATTAAATTTGTCTTAAAATAGTGCTTGTAGAACCACCATTCCAGTGCATGTTTAAAAATACCGTTATATTTGACATAGTCATAGGCAGCAGTAAAAATTTTTTTTTTGCTTTTAAGAATCCCTACTTCCTACACTGATTGTGATAAACATCTATTATGGTTAAGAATATTTTTTGTTACTAACGACGTAGCTTTTGATATTATGTCAATAACTAAATTAAATTTACTCATTTTGTTGATATATGGATATTTTTTTAATACAAATGCTAAAAATCATCGGGAGACAAAGAATGGTGGATGCGAATTGTCGCCAAACTTATCGATATTAAGAATTTTAATTCAAGCAAAAATGCACCTGAGAGGCTATAACTTTCTAAAATTTGTCAAAGTGACTAACAATTAAGTTTGTCCTATCGTGCTATTGTGTTTACATTACATTAAAAAAGACACGGATGTTCTGTTAAGTTTAATAGAGTACTACCGTTCATTTCAGTATTTCTGTCCTAATCCTCGTCGGGAAGTCCCAATATTACATGCACTTCCTTATTTAATCATTTATTTCGGGCACACCCAAATCCCTATGAATTTCACTATGTTGTGTACATATCCGGGGAGCATATTTGTTTATATGAATATTTTTAAATTTTATTAAATGTAATCAACCATTTTTGTGTTTAAAACTTCATACTTTTATATACGATTTTATATACGATTTTAAAATTTAATCTTTAATTCTGGAATTACTTTAATGTCTACTTTATAAATTCTAAAATTCTGTTTTTTTTTTCATATTAAGCACGTTAAATTCTGTTTTTTTTAATATTAAGCACGTACACAAATTAATTGTACATAAATTTATTTTTGAATACATGTTATTCGCTATCTTCAATAACTATGCCTTCTATATTCATTACGCTAAGTATAAATTTTAAAATTTTTTTATTATCTACTCCATTTTATATGGTATATACTTATGTATATTTTGCCTGCAGTTTATAAATGTTTATAACTTTCATTTTCATATTTCATGTATGTACATATGCATATACGTTATAATAAAATAATTATTAAAATTAAAATATGTTAAATAAGTGAAATTGAATGCAATTTATATAATATGTTTTTTGTAAATTTTTGATTCTTACATAGATCTTATAACAGAAAACAATGTATCTAAGAAGTTTTGAATCAATTGTAATGTAATGTTGTTTATTTTATTTTTTTTTTCTGTTTTTTTTTTTAGTTCATTGTGATGTCTTTTAAAATTCTATTACAATAAATACATAGATAGAACTTTAAATCTTTATTTTATATATAATTAATAGAGAAAAATAATATATATAAACTATATATATATACATTATTAAGTATATGAAATATTTATATATAGAAAAAAAGCGCACAGAGAAATTCTATAAGTAAAATATTAGATTTTTTGTAAATTGTCGCAATAAAAATGAATAAAAATGAAATTTAAAAGAAAGAAAACAAAAACTGAAAATGAAATTTTAAGAAGTTTATTTAAAAAATTTCTTAAATAAAGATATACACACTTAATATGTATGTACGATATACTTACATATAGAGAGAAAATATAATTTACAAGAAAGCTAATAAGTCTTAAAGCAAATATTTTAATAAAATAAAAAAATATAGTTGTTGCTGTCATTTTTGATGTTGTAAGTATCTCTGATTTTATTATCATTTTAATTAATTATTATAACTCTCATTTTTATCTTAATTAATTGTTTTTTTTTTTTGTTTTTCTTTATTGTTTGTGTTTGTGTAGTTGAGTATTTTGAAATTTGCTTTCACGTGTATTGTTTATACTATATACATATACTAATATCAATTAAATATATTAAAATAAAAAGGAAAATGTATGTATGTATGCTTATATATATATACAACATGAAAATATATAAAAAAATATATATATATTTTTTAATTTAATTAACATATTTAAAGTGTCTTTAAATATTTTCTAAAAATGTTTTTATTTATTGATTTTTTTAATTTGATCAAAGGAATCAATTGATTTTTTAAAATGAAATTATTAAAAAAATAAAAATTAAAAATTATTTTGTATTATTTTGTATAAAATATTAAAAATTAATTTATCATGTTTCTTTTCTCCTAAATTTTTGAAATTTAAGTTAAATATTTAAAATATTTTTTTTTGTTTAAAAAACACACAATTAATTTTAAATGAAAATTTATTTGTTTAATAAAAATATTAAGTTTTTACTTTATACATTTATTATAAATATTTATAATAATTTATTTCATTGTATAATTTATTTATGATATAAAAAAAATTGTTTAAAAATGTTAATTTTCATTTTGTTTGTGTTTTTTTTTTGTTCTATAATTATAAGAATTGGGAATGCAATTAAATTAATAAAAATAACTAAATTTATTTATTTTTTAATTTTTTGTGTTTCAATTTCATAAATGTTATGTATTTTAGTATTAAGTTCATTTTATATATATTATTCAAAATAAAAAAAAAATATTAAAAATTGTATTTTATTATAAATATTTAAATTTTTTTTTTGTTTATTGTTAATATTATAATTAATATAAAAGTAAATTTATTAATAATAATTAATAAAATTTAAATTTTATTTTTTTGTTAAAAATTCAGAATAATTTATAAAAGAATTAAGAACATGACAAAAGTTATTATCACAAAAAATTGTTTTTTTGTTTTAACGAAAGAATTATGAATTGGCAGCACTGTTTTTTTTGTATATGCAAATTTCTTGTAAAAATTTACACAATTCTTTTTTATTATTATTAAAAAATTTTGAATTATAATTCAAAAATTATTAATAAAAGATTGAAATTTAATAATTATAGAACTTGAATCTTTCGATTATTATAGAAGTATTAGACAGTGGCAAGAAGAAAATCCTTGCAACTGTGTTTGCAATCTGTTATCATAATAATAATATTATTGATCTTGTGGAGGGTATTTTTTGAAATTGGCCTCGAATGCATTAGTCAGAAGTTGTATGCTTAACAAATATGCATTTATTATTTGATTTGAGATTTTTTTTAAGAATTAATCAATTTAGAGAAAATTATATTTCTTTTGTACCTATAATATTTTAGCAATATATACGTTCTATTATGTTGTTCAATATATGTTTGCCATTTTGAACATATTCAAGGCCTTTGAATTTTGGATATTTTCAAATATATACAAATTTTTCACATGACTGAGAGAAAATATTTAAATGTTCGAACTCTATAAATTTGATAAATATACAATTATTTGCGCAATTATTTTAATAAAATTTTAATTAATTAAATCAAAAAGAAGCAAAACAAATCAAAATCACGCATAGCTATAAATTTTTTAAACACACTCTTAAAATAAAATTTTACACGAATTTTATAAAATTATAATTAAATTTCATAGCAACTGTACATTCCTTTTTTTTTGAAATGTAAATAAAACAAAGTTATTCTGAATTTTTAATATTTTAAATAAAATAAATTAAATAAAGAAAAAAAAATTTTAAATCATATTAGAAATTATTTTTATTAGAGCAATGTACAAAAAATTTTTTTTTTGCAAATAAAAAAAATTTTAATTAATCAAAAAAAAAAATTAAATAAAAAATTAAAAACTTATATATAAAACAATTAAAATTTAAATGTTTGCATATATAAAAATAATTATTATACATATATATATATATAAAAAATTTAAATATAGCGACAACATGTTTAATATGCTATCAAAATATTTTTTTAATATTCTAAAA
This sequence comes from Condylostylus longicornis, assembly GCF_029603195.1. NCBI lineage: Eukaryota > Metazoa > Arthropoda > Insecta > Diptera > Dolichopodidae > Condylostylus > Condylostylus longicornis. Next base: position 11,136,916 of record NW_026577973.1, on the reverse strand, counting down.
AAAAAAATATTTGTATTATTCTTGTTTTATTTTTTTTCTCTTTTTTATCTTCTTTTTCTATTTTATTATTTTGTAAAAAAAAACAACAACAAAAAAAAACAAATCGAAAAAAAATGCAAAAATTAAAAATAAAAAAAAAAATTTAGATGGGGGAGAGGTCCCCGCAACGGTTCTTTAACGGGTCATCATCCTACGGTTATAGATTATCGCACGGGTTACATACGGTCCCATCTTCGTTCGCCATCGGGGAGAGTAAGATGACCGAATTTAAAATGGCCGATTTATCGTTATCATTATGTCCACAACAAGCAGCTGCAATACCATTTATTGCACCAAATCGTAATCAACAATATCAACAACACCAAAATCAACAACAACAACAGCAATTACAACAACATCAACAATCTGGTAATAATAGTAATCATGGTGGTGCTAGATTTCTGTCATATTTTGGAAATGAAGATAAAGAAAGAAAGAAATCTGAAACATCTTTCTTTAATTTAGGTTTTAGACGTAAATCGACAATATTTTTTGCAGCAACCGATTAAATCTAAAATTATTAATAATTATATTTAATATTTATATATTATTATATTACATTTGTATTTATATATATTATATTATATATTTTATTAAATTATACATACATTATATTTATTATAAAACAAGAAAAATATATAAAGAAAAGTTTTATTATATTATAAAAAAAATATGTTAATAAATTATTTAATATTATATTAATAAGTTATATTTAGTATATAATGTATAAATATTAAATTTAAATACAAATAATAAATAAAACATTACAACTAATAATTATAATTAAATTCAAAGGTAAAAAAAATTAAATTAATTATGGAAAATGTATTTTATGTGTAGAATTGAATTTATTTTAAATATAGAAATATTTTGTAATTGTTTTATTTTAGTTTTATATGGTAAGCGACAATGATTGATAGTGAATAAAAATATTAATTAGTATTACATGCATATATTTATATATGTAGGTATATAATTTTATATTCAGTTTATAACATACGAGTTATTTATAAATTGCTAAATTTGTTTTTATACAATAGATTTTCTAGAAGGATTTTAATTTATTTGAAAAAATCATGTAGCTAATTTGGAATTTAATATAAAAATTGTAATTTTCAAAATTAATTCTTAATTTTATAGATATGTTATTTTGAAATTTTAATGTCAAATGCCATTTTAAATTTATTTGAAAACATTTAAACTTGTTTAATAGGATCTCTTTTAATAATTAGAAAATTAATATTTACACTGAATAAACATACAAAACATTTTTTATTGCAATTCGAATTTAAAAGAATGAACAATTTATTGTAATCATTAATTATCTTTCGGTAAATAAAAATATAAACTTCTGAAATTATGCTATTTTTTCTATATTATTAAAATTTAATTTTAACGGTTGTGGGTCGCATACACGTCGTTCTATAAGAATCATTTTATTTTCTCAATTTTCTAATGTTTTAAAATTATAAATTTAAATATATTTTTTGTATATGCAAATTAATTGAAATTGAAATTGCTAAAATTTTTTTAATTAAGGCAGACAATATACAATCAGATAATATTCACATTTCTTTAAAGTTTTCAATAGAGATAATGTACAATTATATAATTTACGTAAGTACCTATAGGTGGTTATGATAGCTCTTTATTATTTTTCTGTGTTCAATGTTATTTTATTAATAATGTAATTTGTTCTTAATAGCTTTATGTTGAAAAGTTAAGGAACTTCTTGTAATATCCGTACATTTTCATTATTACTATTAACACAAAAGAACTGACTGAATATAAGAATGCGACAAATGAATATAAAATATTAAATTCTACATGAAAAACATAAAAAAATGAACTACATGAAAAAATTTAGACTAGGCTAATTTTCAAAGGTTTTAAGAGAAACGAGAACATTGTAACAAATTTAAAACGAATTTCTATAAATTTTAGATTCTTTTTCGCGATTTATTCATAAAATAAATATTCATAATAAATTTCAATAAACTTTTAATTAAAATTTAAAACCAATATAGTCATAAATTTGGAAATCCGAAAGTTAACTATTCAATGCATTTACCGAATTAGTGATAAAAAATTTTGATTTTTGGCCATGCAGTTTTTAAGAAAACTATAAGTTTTTTAAAAAAATATTTTCGAAATATTTTTTTTTCTGTTGTTAATAATTTTTATATTGTTTTATATTTATTTTAGATTGATATATATGGAAAGTGAATTGTATATTTGAGAAAAAAATTTATTCGGATCACCTATTATTAATATATATTTTAATTATATAATATTATATGTACATGTAGCTGAAATTTACGAACTAGAAAGAAAAATCAAATAATAATTTTGTTAGAAAAATTTTAAATGAAAATATCAAGAAATGTAAAATTTACCTTTGAAATATGTTTTGTTAAATTATTTCAGAATTCTACACATTTATGTATGTATTTTATTTAATTTATTTTATAATTCCAATAAATATAATATTAAATTTATTTTAAAATTGTAAAGTATTAAATTTTGTATTGAATATTTGTTAAAATAATAATTTATTTTTTAGTTTTTAACAAACAAATAAATTTTATTTTGTTAGTTAAGAATTTTTAATAATCAAATTTAATAAAATAATATAGAAAAGAATTCATATTTAAATATAAAAAAATTTCGTAATAAATTAATCAATTTCTTATTACTTGTAAGTCTAATTAAAGCAATTCATATTATTGTAGATTTTAAAAGAAGAACAAATATTTTAGTCTACTTTAAGAGATTTTTATTTTTATAATTAGAACAAAAAACAATTAATATATTTTTATTAAAAATATTATATTTCTAAGATAAAATATATTTACATTTAAGACACATATACATATACATATATTAATATATTTTTTTGTACACTAAACTAAAATTAAAACTGAAAACAGATTATTTGAATAAATTTCATTTCTATAATTAAATATCTCTAACATTAACACTTCTATATAAACTAAAATTTTTCTACAACTATATAGTTCCTAATCCATGATGATGCAAACTTAAAACTAAATATTTATTAAATTTTTTGTTTTTCATAATTTTGTTAAATTTAATATTTAAAAATACGCTTAAATATTATTTAAATAAGATAACATTAACTTTTTTTTTTATTTTTTACTCATAATTTCTAATTCTGCAAAAATTTTAACAATCAATTAAATTCCTAGAAACGTTTCAAGCTAAACAATACTATTTAATCTACGTTCTTATTTGAATATTTTCAAAATTCTTAAAGTAGACTATGATATTATTTGCTCGAAAACAGGTCTGAATGAAAGAACTTTATGAAAACTGACTTAATTAAATAAGATATAAGGTGTTATGGAATTTTATTTTTTGAATTTTCGTAATATTTTAAATTTGAAAAAATTAATCTTTTACTATTTAAATATAATGAAAGGAAAATGTTTATACGGTCAGGAGCTAGTTCATTCTTGAAAGTTTACAGGTTACATTAAATCTGCAATTTAACAGTCATCAGGTGGGGTTTCCCCCCTTTAATAAATAAATTATCAATGGTTTTCCTTATGACACGCATGCTTGAAGAATTAACAGCATCGCGTTCTCTATAATGCAATTTTTTACATTTAGATTTTATAGGGCTATAATATTCTAATTTTTTATAATATTTCATATTTTTTAATACTGTAAACATGAACTAACTGTACTTCAAAAATCAAATTTTTACAATTTAATTTTTTTTTAATTTGGATTCGTTGGATCGTCGCTTTTAATGAGCATATTTTTTTTTATTACACTTCATTTGACACTTTTTTGACAAGAATGGTATATAATTGTAATAGTGATACTACACTAATAAGCTAATTTAAAATTTAAATTTTAAAAACACCTTGTTTAGAACTGAATTATTTAAAATAAAGAGCATGTCGATTTCATACAAAATACATTAGCTCGTCCTGAAAGCAACGAAACAATGAATCCAGCTCAATATTCATAAAATTTTATAAGAGAATAAAAATGTGGAAACTTTTCAGACCTGTGTTTAAAAATTGAAAAATAATAAAAAAATTTATTCGATATTAAAATTGTAAAACAAAACAAGAAATAAAAATTTATTAACAAAATCAATATAGGAAACAGAAAAATAAAATTATCAGTATCAAAAAAATTAATTAAAAAACAACATTTAGAAAGTAAAAATTTTTAAAACTTAAAAACATTTTATTAACGTATGAAGTAAATTAATTAAAATTACTGCACATAAAATTCGACTTTCAGTAAATTAAATTAAAAAACAAAATATATTCATTAAAACTTAAAAACATTAAAAATGTAGAAAAAAAAAATATTTAAGGGAAACGAAAATAAAAAACTTTACGTGTAATGAAAATTTTAACGTGTAAAAATAAATTTATTAAAGAAAAAAAGAAAATTTTATTATTATAATTTTTTTTTATTTAAATTGTTAAGCTTAATATCAAAATTAAATAAGTTTGTTAACTCAACTTTTTTTTTATGCAATACAAGTATAAAAAAAATATGTAAATTTATAAAATTAATTTTAATAAAAATAATAATGTAAATATATAAATTAAAAAATTTATATTAATCTTAAGTTTTTAATAATAATTATTAAATTTAAAATTATGTTTAAAATTTTAACTATATTATAACTCTCTATATTAAAAATTAAAATTATTAAAGAAAAATAAAATATTAATAAATTATATTGTAAGAATATTAAAAAAAAATATTGATTAGTTTTTGATTTTATAAAATATACTTGTACATACAAATATATAAATTGATTATTATATAATTTTAATTATTTGAATAAATATATTGAGTTTTAATAGAATCCTGGAGGCTTTTAACATGACGCACTTATGTTAAAATCAGTGCATTTTAAATTTTTTCATATTGCAGCTTATAAATTTTTTCTAAACATTTCCCAGGAACGGTTATGTATCAAGAATAAATTATAAATATAGTGCCTGCAACTTTATGAACAGAGGTATCGTTTTTGATTTGAAATCGAAATTAATACATTATACTGTAAATAGTAATTTTATATTATATAAATAAAATTTTATGGGACGTTCGAAAATCGATGGAACTCCCGAAACATGGTGATAGAATATGAATTATGAGGCTTCAAAGTTGGAATTTCCAAAAATCGTTCTATGGAATTTCTGAATTGGAACTTCTATGGAATCTAATTTTTGTGAAGTGAATTTTTGTAATTGAATTCGTTGGCAAACTATTAAATTTAAAGAAATTTAAAGAAATTAACTATTAAATTTAAAGAAATTCCGTCAATTAATTCTTATAAGATATGTTAAAAATTGTGAAATCAGGCCGTAGTGAAATTAAAATTTCTGAACCCTGATATTTTCAAAAATTTTTTCATGTTTAAGCAACCCGAGTTGAAATATTAAATTTCAAAGAGTTTGTTTGATTATTTGTCTATATGTATATATGAACTAAATGTAAATTTCGCTCATATAGTAAAAATACTGGTGCTGGTACCTGAATTTCTCGAAAACCTAGAGGACTTGTTTTATTATCAAACGCAGTTAATATATGAAATTATATGAAAACAAATTTTTTTTGTAATGGTCCAAGGCGAAGGTTCAATTTTTGAGAAGTGTTAATATATATTATAACGTGCTATGCCCATATATGTATGTAAATTTTCATAAAAATCGATGAATCAAAAGGCACACAAGTAGTCATGTCTACAAGTAGTTTATTTACGCGTGTATTAAACGGACAAATGCATTTCTGTTGAAAACTTGACAAGGGAAATTTGGTGTCATTAAATAACCTCCCTTATATAATATGCAATGTGTTTGATGAAAATTAAATAACTAAATAGAAAGCAAAGACTTACAAGGCAGTCACTTTTTAGGTTCAAAAAGTATCTTTGATATAAATAAGTGTTGTAACACTTACTTCTGTTTCGAGCTCATTTTATAAATTACTATGGCACAATGATACTATGCAAAGAAATAATATTCTAAAATCATTATACAAACTGTATCTGATTTTATAATAAATTTTTAAATTCATTGCCATTTTATAATTAGTTTTGTCAATTTTGCTGTAGAAAGTCTAACTTTCCTTCAATTACGATATAATTATGCTAATATTCTAATTAGTTTTTCAATTTGCTAAAATTATAAAACTAAAAGAACATGTAAATAAATTTTTAAGAATTAATTTTCTAAATTAAGTTCAAGAGTTTAATTTGTTTCTTTTTTTTGTATTAAATTTTTGGTAAACGTATTTTGGCTAAGCATTATGAGTTTGATTTTTGAGTAAGCATTATAAATTGAAAATATATATATGTATGTATAATATACAAAAGAGAAAGCGAGCCATGAAACCAACAGCAAACTAATAAAATTCTCATAGATTCACCAATTAATAATGAAATGGGTATACTAACAACAGTTAGATATACGAGTATTTTTCAAAAATTCTCTATACTATCTTAATGTTGTTGGATCCTTTCTATTATACTTTTGCTTTCTATTCATTTAAAGTTTTGCTATGTGTGATTTAATAACCTTGAAAATTTAACGAAAGTTTCTGAAATAATATCATAATAGAAAATTAAAGAATTTTTAGTTTAGTATTTTTAATCGACGCGGTAAAGTCTTAGAGCTTTGTATTTCCTAATTCAATTTTTTCATTTAATATCAAAAAATTGCAAAGAATCACAAAAATAAATAAATTTTGAAAATGGTTACTAACAATAATGAAATTTCTTATCACCCGTTTACATTTGAATTTGAAAGAAATTTTAATGTGACAATAGGACCAGAATTTATTGGAAAAAATCTAAATTATGCAGTTTACATCAGTTTACTCTATATTGTGTCTATATTTAAACTGAAGAATGTTATGGAAAAGAAAAAAGGATATGAATTGAAAATACCATTATTGTTATGGAATTTAATTTTGTGTATATTTAGTTTAATAGCAGCTATAAGACTGAACACTGAATTAATTTATGTACTTTGGAATTATGGATATTATCATTCAGTTTGTAAGGCAACAAATGTAACAGTTGATAATGTTTCGTCATTTTGGGGTTTTATGTTTATATTATCAAAAGTACCTGAATTATTCGATACAATTTTCATTGTGTTACGTAAGCGTCCATTAATATTTTTACATTGGTTTCATCATATTACATCATTACTTTACACGTGGGGAACATATAGCGATATACCGGGAACTGGTCGCTGGTATTCTTCAATTAATATTTTTGTACATTTTATAATGTACGGATATTTTTTTATGATGGCAAGTGGAATGAAATTTTCCAAAAAGTTTGCTATTTTAATAACATCTTTACAACTGTTACAAATGATTATTGGTATGGTAATAAATTTCTCAGGACTTTATTTTCAATTGGTTTTTAATGTGGAATCGTGTCCAATATCAAATGCAAACTTGTTTTGCACATTTATTTTATATACAAGTTTTTTAATTTTATTTGCAAATTTTTTTAAAAAATCGTATATGAAAAAAGACAGTTTGAATTTAGTAAAAAGTAAAGAAACAATTCGGTCAAATGAACTAAATGGAAAGCATAATGTGGCAAATTGTGAGGAGCAATTGAATATCGAAAAGTTAAAAATTAATTAAATATTTTTTAATATTAAATTTTTGCTATTAATTTTTGCATTTGATATTTTTTTAAATATAAAATTTATAATAAACTTTTGTTTGAATTTATTTATGCATTTTTCTTATAAGTTTTAAAGGTAATTTTAATGAAATTGATCTTACTTCCGAAACTCAATTATATGTTAATGCCCTTATAGCATCGAAACTAGTTAAAGCTTTCATTGTGTTCAAATAAGTGAATTATTTCAGTTTTTTTCCTTTACAATTTGTATATATTAATTTTTTCTTTATGAAAGATTCATGAGATAATCTTCCTGTTGAGGGTTATAATTCAAAAACTCGACAATTATTTAAATTATTGGAGGCTTTTCAAAATTGCACAAAAATTTATTTGTGAAGGTGCTTCTCATCCATACATGTAAAATGTTTGTCGCTCAAAAAGTTAGAGCAAAGTTATTTTTTTCAGTTTTAGCCTTAATAAATAGCTCACAAATGATTAATGGATTGTTTTTCGCAAGAAAATAATTTTTTGAAAAATTAACGGATGAAAAGGCGGATAGAATGAAATTATTAAGCACTTTAATTTTTCTGATTTTATTAGAAAAGTACTAAAAGCGAAAAAATATTGGGAATATAATAAATATAGCTATATGATGAAAAAATATTACAAAATATTTTAAATAATAATTCTAAATTGAGAAAGTAGCTAATATTTCCACCATTAATGAAAAGGTTTGCGTCTTAAACAAAGTTTCATCTAATACAATATTATTTGAAAAACTTTAGTTCGATTAGAAGATAGATGGCACAAACTGTGCTTGAAAGGTAAAAACTTATTGAATTCAAATTATTCGCAAACCGCTTCAAATATCAAATAAAAATATGTAAATATAATGAACATATTATAATACATATGTATATGTATATTAAAAGTAATATATTAATTTTAATTTTAATATATAAAAGGACAAAATAGATTTTACACAATGTTTTCAATTTTGTAAACCATTTTTAAAAAGTATTGCAATTCTCTTTTTTGTACTCAATAATTAAAATGTACAGAATGAATTTATAACACTTCGAGGACATTTCAAGCTTACTATTGGGCACGTGACTGCTAAGTTTCATGAATTTAGCTTTATTATTTTTCCGAATATTAAAAATTAGGTTTTTGAGTTGTATGGCAGCTATCCAAACCAGTGCAGCCATTTCAGTGAAATTTTTGGAGCGAATTTAAACTGTAATTGGACACACGTACACGAATTTCATACTAATATCTTTATTAGTTTTTCAAATATTTAAAATAAACTCTTTCAGTTGTATGGCAACTACTCGAACACGTTGGCCGAATTGGTCCAATAACAATAGAGTTGTTTCTTGGCACAAAAGATGAAACTTGTGAAAGTGTAGTCTTATTTGCTTTATTCGTTTTTGAGTTATCATATGTAATCGGACGGACGGACGGACATGGCTAAATCAACGCAGAATTTGACATTGAGCAATAATATACATATATACATAAATATACAGGGTAATTCAGGAAGGTATACAACAACATATATCATTGGTTAGAGGATCGAAAATGGGTAAAACTTTTGCTCCGGGCTGGTTGGGAAATCTCAAGGGGTTCGGAGTTGCAGAGATTTAAACGAATTTTAATCAAATTTTTATTTGTCCAAGCTTTTTTTGATTATACGAGTAACTGCCATTATAAACAAGAGAGGAGCTTCAAACAAACAGTTTTTGAAATCCCTAGTAAAGGGCTTAAAATAAACATACTGCTCGATTCTGTATTTTATGTACCTGGGCAATACCAAGCATTCGAACTTGGGGAAAAATCAAATTTTTCACATGTTTTATTTTTTCAGTTTTTTCTAACCAGATAATTTTGTAAGGTATTTTTTGAAACCTTGAAGTTTTTTATATAATTTTGCGCAGCTGCATAAGCTTTAATTTAAGACTTCAAACGTTGAAAAAGTTTTTATGGTACAGAATATTTAACACAAAAACCGTTTCTATGTCAAGATTTTAAAGGCCTTATTTTTCACTATTTTTAATTTTTACTGATTTTAAGCGCTATAATTATCAACTATCACTAATTTTGGATAACGAGAGCCACTCGAAACAGTTGACATTTTTAAGAGCAGTTATTTTCGATAAAAAATCTTAAATTTAATTTTTTTATTGAAATTTAACAAATAATAACAAAATTGAAACGAAATTTTATACAAACTTTTAATTTGAAAAACAAAAATTGATTTTAAAAAATTTGAAATTTTGAAAATAAAAACCAGAATTTTCATTTTGGAAAAACAAAAAAAAATCTAGTTATCAAAAAATTATTTTTCGAAACTTTTCTTGGTAAAGAAAATTGATAGTTTTTTTATTTTGCCAATTTTTATAAGAAATGGTACCTATATGGTTTGAAAATTTTAAATGCATTTTTCTCAGATTAGACGCAATTTAAAAATTTGAAAAAATATTTTTCGGAATCTCGGCACTATTTGGCATCTGAAGTTATAAAAATTATCCAGCTGGAGTGAATTTTTAAAGACATGCCATATAAATTTCGACATTTATTTTATTAGAAAAAAAATTTTTTAATAGGAAAATTTAATTTTTTTACACAAAATGGAGTTTTTAAATTATATGATATTAAAATTATCAAACTAATAAATAATTTAATGGGATTAATAAATTTCAAACATATTTCTACAAAAACTAAAGTTGGTGTAGGTTGATGCAATTAAAGAGGTGAAATAGAAATGGATTTTATAGAAGAAAAGCATAAATCTTGGCCGAATTAGCTAAATAAAAATTTTGCTGTCCGTTTTGAGAAATTTGAAAAATTATTAGATAAGGAATTCGTATTTTTCCAAATTTTTTGATAAAGAAATAGATATTAAATTGAATTTAATTTTAGTTTTAGCAACATCTGCTTTGATTTTAATTAATTTTGTGACTCACAATATTTTTGGTTTTCGTGCTATATCTTCTGTACCATAAAGAATTTTTTAATGTTTGGGTACTTAATTAAAGCTTAAGCAGCTGGGCAAAATTCTATAAAAAAAATTTCAAGGATTCAAAAAATACCCTACGAAATTATCTGGTTAGAAAATACTGAAAAAATAAAACAAGTATGGAAATCTTGATTTTCCCTAAAGTTCGAATGCTTAATATTGTGCAGGTACATAAAATACAGAATCAAGCAATATGTCTATATGTTATTAGTCTTGGAGGAATTAGTGCTGTGAGAGGTATTTTTCCAATGGAAATTGTATATTGTAATTGAGCTGCACGCGGAAAAGTGTAGTCTTAAGTTCATTATTGTGATATACAACTGTGGTATAAAAAATTGCTAATTTGTCAGAAATGTAATTTTACTTTGAACAAGACTGAAAAGTTAAATTAAGCTCAATTATATATTATTAATTTTATGTATAGGAAATATTTTTTATGTAGGAAATATTTCCTATAGGAAAGTTTCTCTTTCCGAAACCTGCAGCATCTTATGAGTGGCCGCCATTGTTTATTCCGCTAATTATCGATCCTCATATTATTTAGAATCTTCTATATTAATTTTGTTAGCACAAATACAATGTGCGAATAAATATGTCGTAGCTGACCATGTAACAGACTATGACTTTAAGTTGCCATATTACCATATTAATTTATGCAAAATTTCAGTACTGCTTTTTCAATATTTTTTAGATATAGACAAACTACTCTTGAAATTGTATGGCAGCTTACACAAAAAGCCAAGCACTTTCAATGAATTTTATCAAACACATAGGCGTTTGTGTGAAATTTCAATATCACAACTTTTATAGTTTCTGAGATATAGCCAAATAGCTTATGAAATTGTATGACAGCTACCTGAACCAGTACCCTGATCATATGCAATTTAAATAGGCTTCTAGCATTTATTATAATAAATAATATTTGTAAAAATTTGGTGAACTTAGCTCAATTAGTTTTTGAGTTTTCGTTGGGACGAACGGGCGGACGGAAGGACAAACAAAGCTAAATCGACTCAGAATTCGACATTGATCAAAACCATACATTTGAGTCTATATCTCAGACCATTATTTCTTAGCGTTACAAACGGTAAGGCAAATTTTGTACACCCTTTGATTATGCGTTCGTACAGGTATAATTTATTAGATGTGACCGAGGAAGTGGTCTTGCTCTACAAGTTAAAAAGTTGTCTAGTTATATCTTCGAATTTTTTAAAGTTCTTGCTGTGATAAAAATCGTTAAAATTTCTTGACTCGTCATGTTAGCTGCCGTAATATTTCAATAGTTTTTTAGTAATATCTTAGAAACTATTGAAATTATAGTACTAAAATTTTGTATAAATTATTCTGGTTCGAAGGGTATTATAACCCTTCCGACCAGTGCAATTAAAATCATAGTCTGTCCCATTACCATATTTCATTCGACGTTCGTATGCGTATCACAGATTTGATATAATAAACTAATTTTTTTCTCGTTTTATGTTTGTACTTTGATTTGTGTTTTATAACTCATGACAACTTTCAATTACTGTAAATAAAAAAGTGAGGTACAGAAAAATTTCCTTTGATTTAAATTACAATTCTCTTTATTTTTTGATTTTCATTTTAGTATTTTCATTATACAACACTTTCATCAAAAAAAAAATCCTAAATTTCTATATAATTTACGTAACATTTTTTTTTAAATAAACAAAAATAAATAAATAAATAAATATTTTTTCTACATACATTTATACTTTTAGATATTATATACAGGTAAATAATAAAAACAAAAAATACATTTTTGTGTACAAATTTCAATACAATTGCGCTTCAATAAACTTTTAAGGATTTTATGTTTTTTTTCCTATTTTTCATTTTTGTTTTTCAAATGAAAAATTAATTCCTTATTTATTTTGTTTCTTTTTTGTGTATTTTAGTATTTAATAATTTTTATTTTATTCTTAATCTTCTAAATTAAAAAAATATAAAAGGATAGTTCGTTTTTTTTGTTCGTTTTTATGGCAGATGTCGCTTAAATTTTAAGCATATGCATTGTAGGCTAAATTTTGGGCTTCATATACAGGTACAGGTTCATTTTGTTGAAAACTGCGACCATCCCATGGTCCATGAGCGGCAATATGTGCATGATGGTGATCAGCTGCAATCTGCAAAGAAGAAATTAGATTTTATATATGAAATATTTCAATATCGTATTTATCTTACATTATTATTATAAAAATTTATAAAATATATTTTTATTAAAAATAAACTTGTTATAAATGAAATTTTGTAATATAAAAATATATTATGAGTATATTGCTGATAAATTGTAATATATGAAATTTAGAATATAAAACAAGTTTGTAATTGTTATAAACTATTAAGCCTATATAGTTCACAATTGTAAAATAGTGAAATAAAAAACTCAGTATGATACGATTGGGTTGCGATGTTCAGCGTATTAATATAATATAAGCTGAATTCAATGAACTACTATGAATGATACACAACTCAGCTTGTAAGTGTAATTGCTGAATTGTGCATCAATATCGGAAAACTAAACATTTTGAAACTTAAGGATTCATGCAAAATTCAATTTTTGACTTCAATTGTTTCAATATAGGTCTTTATTTATAAATCATTTGAATAAAGCAAATTTAATGAAAAAGTACGAATAATTTAATATTTTTGAAATTTTAAGTAAATAACCTATAAATTTCGATAATTTTAAATATGCAAATATATATGCATGTACATAAGTTCAGATAATTTTAGTTATAAATTTTTATATACATAGAAAATTCAATGAAAATTCACTGTAAGGATATAGGAAAAATAACATCAGCTGGCATTCTGTTTTGAATTTTATTTTTTAAATATGAATTTGTAAATTTGTGTAAAATAGCTGTAAATATAAATTTATTTATATTCTCGGAAAATTTAATATTAAGTTTGTCTGCATTGTTTTGTATTTAAAAATAAAAAAATTTCATTATTGAAATTGTTTTTTACAATTAAAAAATACAGAAAAATTCAAGTTTTTATGTATGTATAAAAACATTACATATTTAATTTTACATGAATATTATGCTATTAAAGTTTTTTTGATGAATTTTTTTAAAATTTACAATAGAAATTTTTTGTATTTTAATTAAAAAAAATATGAACTTAATAAATTAAATTTAAACTCATAAATTGAAAATTATAACTTTTAAAACAATTTAATAAATTTTGAAATTCTTCATCTGTTTTAATTATTTTAACATTTTGAGTGCTATCGAATTTAAATGTAATTATGGTATATGTAATAATTTGGAATTAGGTTTAGAATGAAGACCATAATTTAAAATTTATGTTATTTAGTTAATCGTATAATATTTATAAATTTAATAAAGCGTTCCATGTTAAAAATGTCAAAGTAACCGAAAATTATATTTTAGTTTTTTATATTTTTATTTCGTAAAAATAAATTACAGTTCATATAGTACAATAGAACAAGGGGTGTCTATTACCTTAATGTCGATCAAACGTTTACTTACAGCCTGATCGTGTTTTCGATTCTTTTCTCACTTTTTATTCAATGAATATTTCACATTTTCAAAAAGATTATCAATTTTTTGATAATCAATTCAAAGAATGAATGTCTAACTTTCTAAAACAAAGTGAATAAATTTTGTATAAAATTTAGAAAAAAACAAGATACCGAATAATTTTTCTCACTCGAAAATTACATTATACAATTATGTGATTGTCATTCACTTTCTTTTCACTTCCCAAATAAAGTAGCGAGTTAGACGATCAGGCTCTCAATTTAATTAGTTTTTTTTTTTACTAGGTGAAAAAAACTCGAAAGACGAAGAAGGTCGGCGCTACCTGCCTTTTTGCTTCAACAGTGGGGTAGTGTGATTCCTATCCTAAAAAATTATATAAATTCTAACAAACAAAACTGATCCTACAGACCAACTATTACCTCTGCGGTAACTTGGTTTTTCCTTATAGGAATTAAATACCTTCTATAAGGAAATTGGTATTCTGTCATGTATGGAACAGAATAGTTTTCTTGCGTATGCAGAATTTACTAACTATAGAATTTGCGTTTTTATGTTGCCGAAAATACCGAATATTAACGCTGAATGAATAATGTTTTTGAATGTAATAAAACCTAATACTGCTTTTGGTAAAGAACATTTTATAATATTTGTGTTAGTTGAAAATTAAGAGGCATCATTTTAAAAGTTTTCATTCAATAACTCATCAAATAGAATAGTTTAATAGTTAAGAGAGTTATGGTTATACATGTTATATAGAATTTTTTTTGATTTTTTCATAAGTGTTAGCCGATTATCGAGAAAACGATAACCAACTGGATCCAGCCCAGTTTGTAGAGAAAATATTTTTAATTAAATTTTTTCTAGACCTTAACTCGTTTCTTTGTGTACGTCATCCATTTGTTCTGAGGATGTATGAATAAATTCTTTTGACTATTTTCTTAATTACGTATTTTTATCTTAATTTATCTTTATTTACATTGATTTTTGATTTTAATAATGAGTTTTTATTTTCATTTTTAAATCAGTTATCCTGAATAATATAAACATACACACATTAAAATTTACATAACCTAACTTGTGTTATACATAATACAAGTAAAATATATAAGAAATATTTATGTATTTTGAAATTTATTTGCTTTTGACTTGATTTTGTATTGATTTTTATCATTCAATTTTAAATAAAAATTAAGTATTTTTGTGGTTATTAAAAAAAATTAAATTTTTAAGAAATATTTATTTGAAATTTATTGAAACGATTCTATAAGTCTTTAAATTGTAAATTTGAAAATTGAAAAAATTGAGCATTATTAAATTAAAAAAATTAAAAATTGTACTAGAAATTCTATTTTCTTTTATGTAAGTGAATGAAATTTTAATTCTTTGAATATTCTTTGAAAGATTAAAACTTAATTTTGTCTATGTGTATTTTTGTATTACATTTTTCATATTGATTTTTTCATAAAGGAAATGAATTCTTACCTTTTTACATAATTCAAAAATTGCTAATCCAACCGAAACAATAAATGATAAGAAACCAAGTTGAAGTGAATTCCATGCTTTAAGTCCAAGGATACCAAGAGCTAATGGTATTAATGTCATTGCTTTTAATAAAACGAATACCATTATTGGTATAGCGATTTTTCTTAATTTTGATTTTTTGCCACGCTCTATAAAAAAAAATATTAAAAAAGTATTAAATATTAATAATGTACTTATATAATATGTACGTAATAAATTTGTCTAATAAGAATTAAAGCATCAAACGTAATGTTATGGAGGATTAAAAAATTGAAATATTTCTTTTTGTTCAAGGTTTTTATTAAATATTTAATTGGAAAATTATTATTCGAATGAGAATGAGAATATTGTGTAAATAGTAGTATGGTGTCCCAATATGGTATGATATTATTCAAGTTATTACTAGGGCATAGCTATTTTACAAATTTATATTAAAAAAAAAATATTTTTTATTAATTCTTACGAAAATTTTTATTTATAAATATTAATTTTGTGCTATTGCAAGAACAATTTTATTTTTAATTAAAAAATATCAATTTTACTTAATTTTTTTTTAAATTATGGTCATCAAATGTTATTGCAAGGATTTAATGTTTCAGTACAGGTTATTCAAGGCTGTCAATTTTGATTTATTTTAATTATAATAATTTGAACTTTAATTGAATCGAATAATATTTGATGGCAATGGAAAAAATTTAATGAAAATAAGGATCTGTTGATTCGGAAGCTTATTTTCCGTAATTCAATTAGCCCATTTTTTGCTTATAGCTTCCGAAAAAGATAAAAGATTCGAATGAACTGTTCCTGAAAAGGTTTTCATATATTGAATTCTTTGTTTTGCTTAAAAATGATTTTATACTTTTAATATCGCAAATATTACTTCAATCTCAAAATTTCTAAAAATTGTTTATTAAGTTTTTCCTATAAATAATTTTGAAGTATAGTAGAATCGCAATTTTATAAACTCGCGCAAATATGAACGATTAATTGTGCGAACTTTACTCTGTTAAGTGAACTCATGCTCATTTATGTGAAAACAATTATGTGCTTTCGACAGTAATATTACTTGAAATTTAATCAGATTAATATTTAAGGTATTTTTTAGTCTATTTGATATCTCTTTCTTTTATATTAACAATTCAATTGTCTGAACTCTTTTTATCAACAGTTAGTTCATCCCTAATTGCAAGTTTTTAATAAATAGATTTAATATATAAATTTAATATTACTTAAATTTTAATATTTACCTTCACTAATCTCATTTCCAAATTTTAAATTAACATTCATTTCATTATCATCTAAATTTCTTGGTGAAATTGTAACATCACCAACTGGTAATTTGAATGTATAATCATGACTTCTAATATATTGTTCGATACGATCTAAAAATGATTTTTGTCCACGTCCTTGATATTGTTCATTTATTAAATCATTTGATCTAACTTCAACATCTTCACCTAACTGTAAATATATTGGTATTATTTATTTATTTTTTTTTGATAAATAATTGAAAATTAATTACCAACCTTAAAATTATCTTTTTTAAATATTGTATCAATAAATTTCATTATTTTAACTTTAAAACATGCCATTGAATCAATACCATTAACACAATCTGATCTCATCTCTTCAATCATTGGATCTAATGGTGTATTTTTCCAGAATGCTGGATTACCATTTGTTAAACTAATTAAAGAAATTATTAATGCACATAAATATTTATTGAAAATCATTTTTTCGATTTTTTGTTTTTTTTTTTATTTGTATTATCCTTTTTCGTTTGGATTTTTGGTATCCTTGGAATATATTTTGCTTTTTTTTTTGTTTTAATTAAATTTTAACTAATATTATTTTTTTTCTCTCTTATTCACTTGACCAGTTAACTTTTATAATTGATAATAGATTTTATATTGTCATTGATTTTTATACTCAGACTATTTTTAGTTTGGCAGCTACTTGAATACGAACATGAATTTACAGAAGAAATTTAAAAAAAAAATAAAAGTAAAAGTAAAATATTTTAAATATTGTATAAGTTTTAAAACCTGGAAATACTTCTACATATGTCTGTATACCTTCAACTATAGTGAAATGACCAAAGAACTGAATGAACGTATATGAAGACTTCTTCAAAATATTTTTGATATTTTCTATATATACTCTCGTATATATCCATATGAGTACATGAACGGGCTATTGTTTAATTGTAAAGCCTTTTTCATTAAAATATATTAAGTAAATAGTATGATAAGTACGTAAGTATATCAAAAAATAAAAAAAGTGCGTCGTGTATGTGATTAAAATTTATTCGTGTATAATTTTTTGTTATGATTATCGCTATTATTTTGTTGTCATTCTCATTGTTATAAATATAAATATTGTTAATGTTGTATTGTTTATTGTTAATCTTGTATGTATGTTTATTATAATATTATTATAATGTTTGTAAACATATACGAGTATAATTGTCAAAGAAAATGAAAATGATTTAAAACGTGCGCGATTTTATTTTTATACTGAAAGAATTCCAGTTTTGCATATTAAAATTTTGAGCGAAATTTTCTATATGGTTTTACAAATTACTTAAAAAAAACTTACTCTTGCCCATGAAAATATTTTTTAATGCATAATGATGATGGTATTAACTTGGCGTATAATTGTATATCATACTACTGCCCATACACACGTATTTGACGGTCATTTTTTCATCACTATATATAACAGATAAATATTATTATAATTTTAGATATTTATAATTAGGTATAAGTGTTATATGGAAAATGTGTATATGATTATAATCTAATATGTTGGTAGATTATAATAAAAATTAACCATTTTACTTCCGATTGAATTTTTTTTTTTAATAAAAAAAAATGTTTAATGAAAACCTTTAATTTTATTTTAGTTCCATCAATTGTTGTTAAATGTTTATAAAAAAAACTATTTTTATACTTAATTTCTTTCAATTTAAAATAATAAAAATTTCCAGTCACGGCTACTCTTACTGAATAGCGTCAAATAAAAAAACGCGTCTTGATTTAATTTTCCTTTTTTTTGTATTATTTTGTAGTTTTATGAGATTTTGATTTTTTTCTTCTCCACCGGGTTAAATGAACTTTATTTAAAAATATTTGTTGATGTCTTCGATAAAAATTTTTTCAAATTAAAATATTTTTATCAATGTCTTTTCATTAATTTTATATGTGTGTAATTAATTAATTTATTCTAAATTATATGAAAAAATTCTGAAAATTGAAAGAGCTTGAACAAAAATTACAGAAAACATAACTATTTTGGAATATCTAAGGTTTATAGTTAAATTTGTAATTTGTAGTTCCTGTCACGTACTTATTATTTTGAAAAGGCTTACGAGGCTTTAGTGTATGTGTGTGTCTGGAATAGAGTCTAACCAAGATGAGATTGCGAGGAATAAATTTAGATATACTTGTTAAACTATATAAATCAGTTGTTTTTTTGTCAGAATATTTGTTTTATTAATAAATATTTAATATACGCGCATATATTGTTTTAGATTAGAATGACTATTTTAAAATGTTATAGAAAATACATTTAAGTGTAATAGAATCGAATGTTATTAGGAAAGAAACTGAAGACAAATAACGTATTACTGGTCATCTAGTTAAAATATACTTTTTTACACAAAAATATTGCATACTTTTCGGAGAAGCTACAAATATTAAAGAGAAGCGTTAGTATAGTGTTCGGGTTCGAATTTTTGTTAGCAATATAAACCATTTTCTATAAACAGTTATCTTACAAACGACGCCAAACATTTTAAAAAATAATTTTTCTGCGTTTGAAAAGTTACAAAAAATGGTTTGTGCTTTCGACATATTAATTGCCAACGAATGACAATTTTTTAACATGAAGGAACCATAACTTACAAAAAATTAGTGGGAAAAATTAGGCAAAAATTTACTCCTAGGGAAATATTTTTTTTGTAAAGCCTATTTGTATATAACATTTTAGGTTTCTATTTTGAATGTTGTAGAAGTTTTCCAAAAGAAATATACAAACGGAAATGGCGAAGCAAATAAGTACTTTTTTTCGAATTTGTTGAAAAAATTGTAAAAAGTTTTATGGCAATAGGACGAGACTATCTAAGTTAATTAAGACTAAAATTTAAAAATACTAAAGTTAATATTGTTTAAAACTCTCATTGCTTTCTCAAATAAGGGTTTCGGCAACAAACGTGCAAACGGATAGAAGAATACAGCATGATCAACTTAAAATTTGATTTTGAACAAGAATATATTATGTAATTTATATCGTGACCAATTGAACATAACTAATATAAAAGTAAATTGAGACCTACTTACATAGATTTTGGCATGTTTGATTTATAGCACAAGGTTGTAACATCAGCATCAGTTTTTGTTAATTCCACTTTACGGCTTTTACAAAATTTTCATTAAAAATTATTAAAACTTTTCAAAATTTTAATTACCTATATATTGAGTAACTTTTAAGTTCGTACGAGTTTTTGTTGAAAGAATTTTTAAAAATAATTTTGGAGAATTATTTAATTTTATTGAAAAGTTTAATTAAATATGCATACGTTATTTGCTGGAAAAACCCTTTGTAATTAAAACTGGAGTTAATAATTATTTTAAATTTTTTAATTAAAAATAAGTACAATGTATTTAAGTATCATACATAATTTACATAATTAAATTTTTTACTAGAAACACTTGAATTTAATATTCGAATAAAATGTAAAAGAAAAAGTTGATATAGAACTACATCAGATTTCCAATTATTTCGATGCGTGCAGTACTGTTTGGATGGTAAAAATTCAATAATGACGAGACTATAAATTCGCACTTTGTTCAGTATCTTGCTGATAATATGAGAGGTTTTAAGTTCTAAGTTTCCTCGTATTTCATGTACATTGCTACGATACTCTTCTCTGCTTGGCTCTAAGGCTGTAAATCTTTTTCTCTTCTTAGTCAAATTTTTTTTTTAAATTTTTTTTAATTTAATTTTATTTTAAAACGCGAGTTAGTTGTTTCATTAATAATTGTAATACATTATTCTGTAAAAAAAATTTTTGTAATTTCAAATAATTTCGTACGAGATTATCGGGTCATAGGAAACTAAAAAAAATAAAAAAGCAGAAAATTTGAGTTTTTTTAAGATCAAATACTTGGTTTTCCGAAAGTACAGAAAAAACAAAATCATGTAACATGTTGATTTCAAGTTCTTTACTATGCCTTGCGAACACTGCTTGTTTGAAGCCGCTATTTTTTGCGGAACAGAAGTTATAAGCGAAAAAACTTGAAAAAGTAGAAATTTCGTCGAAATTTTATTTAAATTCCTGTAACTTGGAAACCTTTAAGATTTGGCACTTACACTAAAGCAAAAGTTTAATCTATTTTTGACCTTCTAACCAATGGTATATGTTGTTGCGCATCTTTCTCAATCACCTTGAATTAATAAAAAATATATGATTTTCTGGAAAAATACAAGGAAACGTATTTATTCCGATTAAAAATGCTCACTAACTGGAGAAAATATTTGTAAAAAAATTTATGAATTTCCGTTTGAAAAGTTTTAGTAATTTTTAGTAATAATATTGAAATAAGTATTCAAATTTAATTCCTACATACACTTGTAAATTTAATTTTTATTCTGGCTTATTTTTATTATTTGAGTTTTAATATTTGCCTTTTTACATCTTTGCAAATGAAAAACCAATATTTTAATTTGGCCTGACCCTTGTCATTTAATAATAGAATTATTTTACATGGCGAAATATTTTAAGAAATTCAAATTCAAATTTGTATTTTTTTTTTAAATCAATCAACGGAAATTCCAATGGAAAACCGAAACAAAATAAAAACCTGTATAGAACACAATAGTGTTTAAACATACTTTCCTTTTTTTATAATCTTACGATGACATTTTTGACTATAACAATTAAAATATGTAAATAACCTTGAAATTCTAAATCCTCTTTAATTGAACATCAAACCAAAATAATTTTGATTTTTTCTTTTTTTATTGTTCCATAAATAAAAAAATTTTGGGAAGTTGGGATATATTGTTATCATAAAATAAAATGGTTCTGCCTTGTAGCTCTTTTTGAAAATTAAATTTTCATCACCACAAATGGTTGTTTGTGTCATTTTCATCACCACAAATTGTTATTTTAATGTTAAATGTAAAAGTATAATGGTATATTCTTTTCACTTTTTGCTCTTTTTCATTTGATTTTTTATAAAAAGACAACTCAATAATTTTGTAATATCAATGATCCTTGAGAAAATCTGGCGAAAATGGTGTAAGAAAATTCTTGAAAATATAATCAAAAATAATATTTTTTTTTTTTTTCAATTTTCTTTGTCATGTTTTCTAGTGTTCTCTTTTTTGTCATAATGTTTTTGGTTCACCTGCGTATATCTATGCCATTTTGATAGGCAAACAATTTTTGATAAACTTTTAAAATCTATATTGAAATATATGTGCATGTATATTTTATCTCGGTTCGAAGAGGGTATTATACCTAAAGAAAAACAATGACTCTATCATTTAATCTATAGAAAACGAGGAAAAAAAAAGAAAAATGCCCAAGAATTAATTTTAAAAAGTCCTTCAATATCATTTTTCAATTCATAAATTTGCGATGACATTTGTGGTAATAGTCCATATAGCCCAATAAAAGGTGAACACCCAATGAAAATAAAAATGACATCTTTATAAAAGAAATAAGGAAAAAATAAGAAATTTAATTCTTTTTAAATTGCTTAAGGTAAATGTTTTATTAATTTAAATTTATATTGTAAGTGTTAACAAGATTGTGTGCATTTGTCAAAATTGAGTGCGTGTTTTACTAATATTATATAACTGAAGTCTCTGTATTCAATAATAAAATAAGGATTTTTTTTATCAAGAGCTTATCTAGATTTTCAAACGAATGATTAGGTTGAAAGTTATCAAACGAATGGTTGGGTATATAAATTGAATATTAAGATATTTGGGAGCATATAAATGAAGTTGAAATGATTGTTAAGTGATTTTCAGTTTCAGAGTATAGTTGATATTTCAATAGAAATAGAGTTGATGTGGTTTAGAATTTAATAAAAATAACAATTAATTAAAAATAAAGTAACAATTTGATAAAATTTATAGTTGGTAAAACAAAAGTAAATAAAAACTAAAGTTCGATCAAAACAGTGGTTTGTAAAGAAGCACTTTCCGCTTAAACAAGTGAAAAAATTTAGTATATAGATTGTTATCAAATTTAAATGCTACAATATAATAATTTTTGCACACCTTTAGGATGATAAAAAGAAGTTAAATAAGTATTAACATTGCTTAAATTTGGCAATTAAATAATTGAGTTGAAATAAATAATTACCGAACGCATTGTGTATACAATAGGTAGGTTATGTGATGGCAACAAATTTTGCATATCGAGTTTTCGGTGGGAACGCACTTCTTTATGATAGGGAAGTGTAAGTAAACTATTTTTAGCAACCTGTCGGTCTCTCGGTCTCTGTGTGCACGCGTGTATCTCAAGTTTAGCTGAACTGATTTTGATGAAATTTTATATGTAAGTTTATTTCGACTATGGAACGGATTGATCAACTTTTGGGATATGTCAGGCTTCGGGAACGGCACTTTTTAACGGGCCTTTTTTATTATTTTGATCATTATAAAGGAAATATTCAACAGATTTACTTGAAATTTCATATATAAGAAATCAGGCGTCAGAAAATTGGCGTTTACTACGGGCTAAATATACATTTTTGTGTTTATAAAGAGAAATAATCAACCGATTTAATTGAAATTTAATATATAAGATTCTTCATACTAAAATAAAGAACATATAAATTTTTTGGAAAGGTCAGGACTCGGAAACTGATCTGAGGGCCGATTTTACATTTTTTACCATATCGATCCATACGGAACGAATAGGTGGAATTTCTTGAAATTTGATATTTGAGTTCTGGTTGTTACCGAAACTAACTGGCGAGCATTTCAGGGAATTCGGGTAGCACAAAGTGAAACTCTACTAAGAGTCAAATTTATATTTTTCTAGGTACATTAACTATAAGCTTACTAGTGTACTAAAAATTGGAAAGAAATTTAACAGACCTTTCTATAGTATTCTGTAACACTTTCACTTAACTAGACAATACACATTGTGGTCGGTTATGTGCTGATCACATCAGAATTTTTTTTATGGAACGGTATTTAATATTAACTTTTGTTTTTAAACAAAATTTGAAAAAACTTGCACTTCGAGGGAAAAATCAAATTTTATAAATTCTTGCAGATGATAGCATTCTTCCAACTAAATTAACTATTTGTTAGTACTTAGAAACTGTTAAAATTTAAGACTTTTACAATTTATATTCTTCCGAAGAAATATAAGTAAAACATTTCTTCTATGAAAATAAGTTTCTAGTAAACATTTACTTGTGAACAAAATTTCAATATTGTTTCTTAAAAGTTGTGAAGATTTTGTAAATAGTCACATGGACGAGCATACGAACGACCGAACGGATAGAGTGAACCCTAATAAGAATTTTTTTTAGGCAAACATTTTCTTTTTACATTATAAGAACTGGTATCAAAATTGATATGAAAATTTTATGAAACAACAGAATTTCCATTAGTAAGAAATTGCATTTGAGTAGATGTTGAAAATTATTCTATAATAAGTTCATATATACGAAAGAATACTACGATCCTTATGCAATGTTATATAAAATTTAAGTATATAGGTACAATAAAAGTAATAAAGTTTCAAAAATAATAGTTAATATAAACAAGCATTATATGTGCTGCAATCATTATACTTATTGCATTTTAATGATGCAATAAATATAATCATTGAAGGTACGAGTACTTAAAAAAATTTCATAAATCTCATATTTCAATAAAGTATATGCATGTATATGTATGTAATTTAAAATTTTCTCGTGAAGTATTTTGAACAAACTGTAGTATAATTCAGGATATTTATTAAATTAAGGTACTAAATATTACTACAATTGTTTTTGAAGAGTACTTCAGGAAAATATCTGAAGAAACTTTTTGGAAAAAATAAATTTTAAAAAGTAGAAAATATTGTAGAGTGCTATTTCTTGAAGTTTCAGATTTTACATCGATTTCTCGAAGGAATTCGAATTTGAAAATTTCCAAATATTTTTATTTTTATAAGACTTTATTTTTATAGATCTTTTAGCAACATGAGATGTACAGTGCATAGTTGCCACATTAAGCAAATTCTTGAAGAGTAACATTACTAAATTAGTGTTCTGACAATGCTTTTAAATTTAAAAAAAAAAAATATTTCTTTTAGATTCAAAAATATTAAAAATGTCAAAGGGTTCAAGTTTGTTTTTGACAAAGTTATTAAGAACTGGATTTTTTAAAAAATCTCACTATGTTCCTTTGAAATATCCCTATGCAAATTTATTTTGAATCAAATGAATTACATCTTTAGATTTTCAATCTTTGGAATTTTTTTTGGAAAAGCAGCCCTTGAAAGAGAACTTTTTTATAAATGTAATTCTTCATTTTCCTGCACATACGATTATAAACAAAATCTATTTAAAATAGTTCATCTATTCAATTTTTGTTTCCTAAATATCAAATTCTACATGAATAGTTTGGTTTAGTTTCTTTGTATGCAGATGTACCGCATGAATTTCTGATAGCATCACAAAAAAGAAAAATTTAATTTAAAAGTGCTTTATGTTTTAATTTCAATTTAGGATTAACGGTTCATTTCTCTTTTGAAAAATCACAAAAATACGAAAATTTATAATAAATTTTCTATGTTAAATATAGAAATAAAAATGTATAAAGTTACTGTTTGTGGTCATGTGTTTCTTATTTACTTTAAAAGTATGGTAATCAATCCAAATAATATTCTTGTATACATCTATAACAAATAATATTTGCTTATGAGTATAAGAATCTTCGTATATTTACAATGTTGTCCAAAATTTATAGGACAAAATTGAAAAATTTTGGAAACAGACAAAAAACTGCCATGATAGAATGGTGTTGATTCGAATGTTTAATACAAAAATAAACATGTGTATAAGTATAGTTATTATAATATTTGCGATAGTTTACTATGTTTGAATAACAACCTTTTACAAAAATTTTATAATTCTTATAATTTTTATATAAGTAAATCTTCGAAAATCGTTTGAAAATTTGATAGCTCACACTGTATATATCTAATTTTAAATTCATTGACATAAAACACAAATTGCATTTTTTCCAAATATCTCTTTATATTTTAAATCAAAATTGATTTGTGTGTTTTTATAAGAGCAAAATATTTATTACTTGTTTTGTGAAAAAAGGAAGTATTCATAGCCATGATGAAACTAATTGCATAAAACCTATATAAATTAGTATTAGAAGAGCATTAAAAGATTTTTTTGCATTAAAAGATGAAAATGTTGATTTGTTTGCTTTTCAAATATTGTAAAATCAAAACTATACTAGTGAAGAGTTTACTCTACTAAAATACTTGCTTAATATCGAGTTAGGATAAGCTTCTAGTATATAATTTAAGCTATAAGAAATTTACAATTGGTTTTGCACAAATAACAAAGTAAATGAAAAGTAAGGAATATTTAAAGGAAACTATTTGATTTTGTTTATTTTTAGTTTATTCAAAAAAGAAATTATTATCAGTTTATTTGCTTTGAAAAATTGCATATTTACTTGAATTTTTTTTATGTCTAATTTCTTAAGGGAAATCATTCTTTGTTTTTTATTTGGTTTCAAAAGGAAATACCCGAATATGTTTTCCTGTGGGAAATTTTTTTTTCTTAAGAAATTGTTTATTTTTTGTTTTTGAATTTTTCAAATAAATTTTATACACACAACATATGTTATTTAAAATGTTATTGGTTTTGGAATAAAAAACAGAAATAAAATAATGATATCTTTTTGCTCTAATATCCTTTTCATTTTGTGAAATTTTTGTTGGATTTGAATATCGCTCAGGTAAAGTAACCATATTTCCATGACAAGATAAATAAAAAAAGGTCAGAAAGCAAACAAATTTTTTGATAAAGGATATAAAAAAATATACTTTACATAATGACCATTTAGTGCACATAGCCAAAAAATAGGAAAAACTAAAACAGGACGAATACTTAGACGAAAAATTTGGACGGTAGTAACTATTCACTCAGTAGCAACACATACATGATTTCATTGATCTATAAAAATATTTTTTTTAAAAAAGTAAAATTGTTCGCTATTTTGATGGAAAATAAGCGCCTCGCAATTACAAAATAATGTGTGTCGCTGCTTTATTATTCACCCTACGGAATTTGAACAGAAGAAAATCGAATATGCCCAGCTTGCCTACGCGCAGATGATATTTACATGATGTATATAAAAAAAAGTTCAAAATATTTCCTCTCATTCATTTGCTTTCTATTCATGTTTAGTAGCTATGAGAAACACTTTCAATATCCATTAAAATTGCTATTCAAGTAAGATTTCACGAATAATTTAAATTCGTATTAATAAGTCGCATTACATAATTTCCAATAATATTAAACAGTAATTGTTTGTATTACAGTTTCTAGAATTTTTGGTCTATGAAACAAGATTTGCAAGCAATACACTGATGAAATTCAAGAATAGTACTTTAAAGCTATGACGGACAGATATTTTGTATCCAAAACAAAGAGGGATAGAAAGGTTACCCTAAATTTAAGGAAACATTGGTGCACGTTTATTGTTTTGATTGGTAAATAATAATAGATTTTCATAGATTATTGCATGAATGAAAAAAAAATTTCCAAATATTTACCAAGATATAAGGGATTGAGCATCACAAAAATATGGAATGAAAATTATATAATAATAGGCCATACAATTACGTTTAAAGCTTTTTTTTTTATTTATATACAGAAAATTTTGCTTAAAATTCATATATTTTCAAAGCTGTTTAAATTAACTAGTTTTTAAAAGCTGTTTACATACATTTATTTATACTCTATTTGTAAAAGAATATAGTACAGATAGAATAATTATACTTTATTTACATATATAAGAGTATATTGAACAGCAGGAATACGCGCATAAAACTATATTACCCAAGTTATTACTTTCGACTACACCTTATGTATATTGCTTCACCATTCATCAACCATTTTAACTAAGTCAATATCAAATATGAATCAATAGAATTGTATAAAATTAAATTTTTGCAAATCGATTATTATGTAACTAACTATCAAACATAAAACCAATCTATACCCATTATTCTAACACAGATAGTTTGATGTCATTTAAATAATAGTAAAAGTATTTCTCCGAAAATTTAGAATTAAAAATCTACTTAATATTGAAGAAGAATTAAGTATTATTAAAAGCTGCTTAAAGGATGAGGAATAATTTTAGATATTTAGATTTGTGGATTAATTTTAGACACAAGTACAATATAGATAATAATATACAAATTAATATTTATGTTAGCAGGCTTTATAGTGTGTGTAATACTTGAATAATATTTCGATAAATATTATGTGTAAAATTGTTTTGAAAATAACCAATTTGTGGGATATTAAGATAAAATCCTCATGAAATTATCTACATGGTCATTAAGAAAATAACACAATTTTCAAAATATTTAGGTTTGATAAGTATCCTTGTAAATGTAAATACATAATTGATTTTTATTTACTTTATGCATTAAAATTTATGTTGAAGTATTCAGGATTGTGTGTAGCATTTATAGTATTTTCTATTAAAATTTTGCATATATATATGCCTTACCACAATTTTACAGTAATGGTTAATTAATAATAAAGTGTACAAAATATATATGTGTATATATAATATATATATATATACATATATATGAATTCTTTTTATTATAGTTATTATAACTATATTTTATAAAAAAGATTTTTTGACTTAATACTTTTCAATTCTAATTTACATAAAAAAGGACTTTACTGAATTCAAAATAAAATTTTTTAATTATGTTTAAAACCTTAACCAATAAAAACTTAATGATTTTAAGGGTGTCCATATTTTGTAATATCCTCAAAGGACCTCAAATGAAGATTGCTTTGAACGACTCAGTTGTTCTGCTTAGTTTTGCCATCTGTGCGTCCGTCTGCCCGTAGGTCTGTCCCGGCGATAACCCGGCGATTGGATCGTAAACCAAATTTTTACAAATTTGAAGCGGTGTTTTTCAAGTAGATCCTATGTAAATCTAGAAATAATATAGTCGTATTTGAGTAACTTTAAGGTAAAGACTTACCAAAAGCGATAGACAAAGCCATAGTCAGCATTTTTTAAGAATAGAATTTAAAAAATTTTTAAATCTGTAAAAAAAAAATCACTTATCCCAAATCTAGTCACTTATCCAAATCTAGTCTCTAATCTAAACCTTGCACCCCATACGTAAACCCTACACTAAACCCTAACTAAATTTTACATATCAAAATTTTTATGTATTTTAAAAAATTTTATATTTCTTGGAAAGAATGTTGTCATAGTTTCTATGTATTGAAGAATTTATTCATTTTATTTAAAAATTAATTAACTGACAATGTCAACCCATTAAGAAGACTTTTTAAAGTCTTAAAAATCCTTAAATTTAATTCAGTACCAAATTTTAGTTTTGGGACTTGATATATTTTCCTCATGTTCCTTCCAAGAATTTAAATTATTCTAAATAATTAATAATAAAAAATTATTAACTGAGTTGCTTATTTTCTTTAATATTCGACAAAATATAAATAGTTGTCCAGAAAAACATATAGAAACAAAACTCTATTCATAACAATTTAAAATTCAACTCATTTGCTCGGAAATTTTTCTCTAAAACATACATATATAAATTTTAATTGATTTTAAGTATAAAAGGAAACTGTAACAGAATAAACTTGAAATACAACCAAGTCAAACTAAAGTGAATGTGTAAGATGAGAATATTGTTTATTACTTCGACTAATTACTTTTCATATAAAAAGTAAAAGTTTTCAATTTTTAAGCACTTTTCCAAAAAATTTTTGAAAAAAAGTGCTTATTCACATTAAAATTTTATTCAAATAAGTTCAAGTCTTTCAACTGAAATAATTAAATTTTCTAATGAATTGTAGAGAAACATAATTACTAAGAAACAAAACATTAGATTTTATTAAATTTATTAAATTAGAAGAAAGTACGAGTATGTTATTCTCTTTTAAAATATTAATTACGGAATTTTTAGAAAAAAAGAATGTAAATCTTGTTGCAATTCAATTTAAAAAGCTTGAGGAAAACCTAACTAAGGCAAATATTCAAATTCAAAATGTTCAATTGGTTATACAGAGAATAAGGTATATTTTATGTATGAATTCTTGGATTACAATAAATCCATATACAAATAATATACTTGCCTTCTACACAAATATGTACATGTATATGGAGGTACAAATCTTTAATATTCACCTATATACTCGTATTATATAGATTACTATAGAATTATTATTTTACTAAATTTATGTAAATTTAAATTTATATTTACAATATTCATGGTGTACTAGATTTTCAAATGAAATGTTTTAAGTACATACATATTGAAATTATTATTTTGTTTTTTCATTGTTTGATTGTTAAAATGTCAAGAATCGTATAATGTAATTTATTTTGGAATTTTAAAATAAAATGAAAATTTTATGTGGAAAAAGTTATTCATGAATGTTATTATTGCAGAAAATTGAAAAGTGTGTTATTGTAAACATGAAATTTTTAAAATATATTTTGCTTTTTGTGTATTTTGAAAGATTTTTGCATATCCAATAGTCATGCTTTGAATTTTAATCCTACATGTATTAGAAAAAAATCTGATGTGGTCAGCACATATTTACAAATACGATAGTATTATACTTGTACATTATTTAAAGATATTTACAAAAATAAATACATAATTTAATTTTATGTTTATTTAAAACCTACGAGTTTGAATATTAAAAAATTGAAATATTAAATAGGCGATAATTTTGTGCAAAAATTGCGGCTGCAAACCTTGTAAATACGTAAAGTTGGCAAAGAAAGGAAAATCTGTTGAAAAAAAGGACTTCCATTCTAAAAATATTTCTTGGAATTGTTGTAATGAAAAACGCTGTGTATAATATTACTGTAATTTTCCTACTTGAAATTTAATGTAAAAATAATACCGCCCTTAAATTTCGTCATCAAAGGTGAAAACAACTTTTTCTATACACGTACGAACATATGTTCGAAGGTTATACTAAATTTGCCTTACCGTTTGTAACGCTAAGAAATAATGTTCTATATAGACTCAAGTGTGTGTTTGTGATCAGCGTCGAATTCTGAGTTGATTTAGCTTTGTCTGTCCGTCCTTCCCTCCGTCCGTCCCAAAGATAACTCAAAAACTAATTGAGCTGAGTACACGAAATTTTCACAAATGATTATTTTATAGTAATTTAACCCTATAAAATATAATAGCCTATATATAAAATATAACCCTATTTAATTTTAATATGATCGGAGTACTGGTTCGGGTAGCTCCTATACAACTCTATTTTTTCTTGTTTCTATTTTTCTCTGTTTTTTAAACAGCTTCAGTAAATAAACCATCAATAAAATTTACATTAACTAATTAGGTATTAAGTACAAGTACATACATAAACTTTTTCGCAGCGCATACTTCTTCAGAATTGATTTCATATAAGTATGTTGCGATCTATGTCAGAAGAGAAAGAAAAAATTTCTGATCCCGTTCTTATTTATTTCTTATTTGAGAAAAAGAATTAGTGCTAGATACTTGAAACTAATCAAATGTATTTAATTTTATTTTATATGGCTTGGCATGGCATGATGAGTAAGATGTGTTAACAGAAACAGACGATTTTCATATAAACGTTTAAAATTTCGGTAAATGTGCAAAAAAAAATCAGAAAACAGTAATAAAAAAAACGCTATACAATAAAAAAAACTCTATACAATTTTTGTTTTATGATATCTTAAAGATCAGTCTCACGAAGCTTTAGGTGAGAAAACAATAATAAATTTACTTTTTTTATTAGTAAACCTTTTTAAGCTGACGTAGTTCTTATATATTAAATTAATAAGTGAATAAAGTTGTCAAATTAGGTAAGTATATCCTAGGTTTACAGTACTTTTGTAGCGATCTTAAAATTAATTCCCAATAGTAAACTGTCATACCATAATTAAAATAACCCCAAACTATAAGTTTGCAAAGTGTGTATTAGTGACATTATTCAAATTACAAAAATGTAGTGTACTGACATAAATTTCAAATTTTCATATTTACTTTAATTTACTCTGCTAATTGTCATTTGAGAAAAAATTAAAAAAAAAAACAAATAATAAAGAAATTTTAAAATGTAATAATTTTCTGCTTCCGCTTCATTTACACTTTGACATTCCATTTATTAATAAAATTTATGAATTAATTATAAAATAATTAAGTAATTTTAATCTAATAATCTAATTTGTGTTTTATACAATGTTGCATAATTTCATTTTAATGGCCTTTCTGTATTTTTGTGTTTCTGATAAACCAAACATAAAATGTTCGTATATGCGAACAAACTTTGAATATTAAAATTTACGAACACATAGTGTGTGTTGCATGTACAAGGTGTGTACTTCCCAAAAATAATCAAATTTATATTTGAAATCAAATAAGAATATTTTTTTATGCAAGGGTCTCATTTCACATTCATACATAGATTTTGTATCTAGTAAATAGGCGAAAAAATCATTCAAATTTATAATAACAAAATAAGAAAAAGTATTGAGTAAGAAAATCGTTATTTGAATTTTAATATCGTAAAAAAAAATTAAAATTATTTCGAAAGGGAAAGTTTTATTTTAATTTCATTTCAATTTCAATATTTTTATCTATATCAATTGAAAATTAAATTTCGTTTTAAATGAAAAGAAAGTTTTTGTCGTCGTTTTGTTTTAAAATTTTATTGAAAACTTACAAAGAGGCGCTTATGTCTTAAATCAACATAATTATGTACGTTAATATGTATTGTATATAGGTCGCATCGTAAATACTTTATTTGAATTTGCAACTAATATTCTCATTATCGAATACATATTTATAAATGTCATGCTCGGCACTGTATGTATACCTGTATATGCTAAAGGGTCCGGTACACAGCATTATTAAAATTTCACTTTTGATATCTGAATTTATTTCTTGTAATTTTTGTATAATGCTTTTGTATAAAATTTTTAAGCTGTATTATAAAACTATAATTTCATAAGAAAAATTCAATGAAAATAATATTACGTTAGACTTTATGGACGTATAGTTAGAGCTATGAACGCAGACGCCTTTCGTAATAATATTCACAAAAATTTATTGTACTATCCAAGACATAATATTTATTGAAGGCTTGTATTTAATTTAGGCAGTATTAAAAACTATTTTAGTAAATAATTGCTTTTGCGATATAAATAATTATAGGTTAGGTTTTAAAAATCAAAAGTCAATTGAATTTTCCTTTAAGATCTTTAACATTGTCAACATGATCCTATAGATGGCACTTTCCATTTTAATTTTCTTTTTAGTTTTTATTAATTGCGATTAATATTGTTTACTTTTATGTTATCGAATGTATATATTTTCTCACCACAAAATTATTGATTAACGGCCATGCAAATATGTATATACAGTGAAACAGTGTGTAAAAACGCACATAAGTATGTGTGTACAGTGATTACCTGGATTGCTTTGCAGTAATAATTATTTTGAGCTAAAATAATAGGTAAATGTGTAAATAGTTGCAGTAAGTTAAATCATAATTTTAAATTGTATTCTAGGTTTTCTAACAGAATTGATGTATGATAAGCGAACTACCAAAAACACATGCTTTGAAAATTGTCAAAAGAGTCAAATTTTTGTTTTTAACTTGCATGAAAAGAATATTTGGCACTTTCTTGAAATGTCACAACCATCTGTATTATCGGAATAAAATAACTCAATTTTATTTTACAATTACAATTAGAGAAGGAAACCTCGTTAAATAAGACGCCGCTGTATTTTTTTTAAAATACAAGTTAATTTCACTTTTTTTCAATAGAAAAGTTTACCTTTAACGTACATTATTTTAAATTAATTTCAACATATGAAAGTTTTTGAAGTAAATCATGTAAATAACATTGCGGTGTATCACTGTTTATTTAGAAATTTTAGTTTGTAATTTATACACTTAATTAAATTTTATATATGGTATTTATACTCAAAAGAATTCAAGCTAATTTGAAATCGAAAATTGAATTTAATTCTATGTGCGTAAATATGGAACGTAAGTAAATTACACGCTTTCGTAAGTAAATTTCATTTTAAAATTTACGAGTATAGTTATTATGAATGCGTAGGTATACGCATTTTTTAAATTAATTTTAAAAATTGTGCAGCGAATCTAAAAATATAACAAAAATCCTAAGTATTTGAAATTTTATACCATATAGGCAGTCATATATTGGTGTAAAAATTTAATTTGAAATCAATATTAAACAATATTGAATAAAAATTTAAGAAGAATATAATATGAAAGACTCATTGTAATCAAGTAGATATATTTATCTTAAAAGATAATTTCGTGTGTGAATAATAATAAAATCGGAATGATAAATTGAAAAATTAGAAATAAATTAGAAAATTAAATAAAAAAAAAGAATATTAAATAAATTATCTTTGAAAATTATTGAAATATTTTATTAAAACAAATCTTGCAATTATCTTATATATTTTAATTAATCTGAAAATTATTCGGAATTATTTATCAACTATTTCTTTTAATATCCTTATACGAGTATCATTTATTTTAAAATTCATAATTACACTCGTACGAACGTATATTCAGAGGGCATAAAAAAAAATTGGCTTACTGTTTGTAAGAAATAATGGTCTTAGATATAGACTCAAGTATATTTTTTTGATCATCGTCGAATTCTGAGTGGATTGAACCAAGTCTGTATGTCTATCTGCCCGCCTCAACGATAACTCAAAAACTAATTGAGCTAAGTTCAGCAAATTTGCACAAAGGATTTATTTTAGTAAATGCCAGAACCAAATCCAAAGAATAATATTGGATATGATCGTGGTACTGGTTCGGATAGCTGCCTTATTTGGCGGTATCTCAGAAGTTATCGAAGCTATGGTAGCTGCAGTACAATCTCATTTTGAAATTTTTCGTCTGAAATTTCGAACAAACAAATTTGTTTATGTGGCCATCATTTTCGGTAAAACTCTTTTACATTGTATAGGTTTATATGGTAACTATTATATAAACCTATACTGGCTAAAATGGCTAAAATTTTTGTTTGGAACTAATTACTAAATTTCAACTATATCCTAAATTCAGGTATTTTGTACGATTTCCAAAATATAGGGAATTTTTCTAAAGTTCAAATGCTTGGTGTTCCTAAAGTACATAAAATACGTAATCAAGTAATTCAAACGCTTTCAAGCGTTTTTCTAGTCCTTTCGAGAACTGTTTGTATAAGTCTTCTATCTTTTTCAGATGGGAAGTTACAAACAAAAATAGATTTCTCGTGAAAATTCGTTAAAATACCTGTATACCTAATTGTTGAGATTTGACAACTAGTTCCAAATACTCTTTCCTATAAACTTGTATAAGTCATCAATATACAATTTAATTAAAATCATAATTCTTAATTACAGATACATTGTGCACTACACTTTACAACTTATTATAAGTGTTACATAACTTTCAAAAATTTAAGCTCTTATAAAACTTTTAATATTCTCAACTAAAGCCATATTCATATCATATAATAATTCACAATAGTTATAATACTATTGTGGATTATTGGTTGTTAAGAGTATAGTTAATTTTTTATAAAATTAATATTTAATAAGAAAAGTTGGAAATTTTTAAAATTCATTTGAAAAAAAATATATAATTTTGTTTTGCAAGGGGAATATTTATTATAAATATAAAGAAGATTTTAATATTGAAAAATTTAATTTTGCAAAAATTTTCAAAATCCTTCCTATAACTTTATAAGTTTGTAACTTCCAAAAATTGCAGAAAATTGTGATTAATTAAAAGTATGTAATAACTTTATGTTCCAAATAATATTTACAGTGCAAGTTATAAACGTGAAATTACGGTGTGTTTTGAGATATTTAATAAAAATTAATATCGAAAATTATTTTTGGTATGTGAGAAAATTGTAAGAAAATGGATCCAGTCCAGACGAACAAAAAATAATAGGAAACATTTTATTTATAATAAGAATGGCGTTTTTAGTTTACGAAATATTCAAGTGCAAAATCAAATTTTGAAATAATTTTCTTACAGGTTTTTCGTTGTTTGTTAAGTTGGGTTAGGTCTAGTTGGGATACACAAAATCCCCTGCTTTCACGAGAAACAGCCCGAACTTTTCAACTTCGCCAGATCCGTAGTATGTAAAAGGCATTGCGGCAGCCATTGACAATTGTCCGTTGTCATTTAGTTTTCTCACGAAAAGTGAAATTTTATATTCTAACTTGTATTTTCATATCGAATTCATGGTGAAGAATTAAGGATTTTATATATCATTTTAATAGCAACTATATTGCATATATTCTAGTATTGCATCGTCTTAAATTGTAATTACTATTTTTTGTTACGAATTTATAAAACAAAATTACGCCTTAAAGAAAATTCATTTTGGTGCTTATTGATATAGAGCTAGGTGAAACGATTTTATTCTAGTTAACTGTTTTAAGAAAATTTCCAGAAAATTCGGAAACTAGTGCGGTTTTAATAAGTTTCACTTTATAAGGCCGCTAAAATCTTGAAAATTTTGCAAAATCAAATTAGAAATCTATTGCTAGTCTAGAAGTACATTTTCCAACTCGTTTTCCTTCTCTAAAAGATATGGCGTATCGAAATCAAAAAAGGGACATTTTTCACTAAAAACCGTTAGAACGACAAACTTGACTGATGTTTTTCATTTTTGAATTGAGCTCATGTAATTAATTTTCAATATTACATAGTTAGTATGGCGAGTTACGGTTACCACGCCACAATTTCAGAATATTAGGAAAATTTCAATTTGCAGTTACTTATTTAAATTTTGTTCTCATCCTAAAAGTATGCATTATTAAAATATCATAATACATTGTTCTCATTTGTTTGTAGAGAATTTCTGAATGAAAGTAGAATAAGTAAAAACGACCGATTGAATTATACCCCGCACCTTTCGTTGTTGTATAGCAATTACTCAAACCTGTGAAACCATTCTATAGAAACTTAATGGATATGTTTGACCTATAATTGGACACACAACTGTTAAGTTTCATGAATCTGACTTTATTATTTTTCCAAATATTTAAAACTAACTTCTGAAGTTGTATGGTAGGTAGCCGAACATGTCAAGTAATTCCACTAAAACTTCAGAAATATATCTCACCTATAATTGAACACATGACTATCAAGTTTCATTAATCTGACTTTATTATTTTGCCGAATATAAAAAATTTGCTTTTGGAGTCGTATGGCAGGCACCCGAATCGGTACCTCTATCCCATTAAAATTTATTTTATAGTTATACCTTTATTAGTTTTTGAAATATTTAAAATAAACTCTTTGAGTTGTATGGCAGCTACCCGAACCCGTTGTCCGAAGTAGTCCAATTACAATAGGGTTCGTCCTTGGCACAAAAAAAAAAACAACTTGTAAAAGTTTGGTGTCAATTGCATGATTCGTTTTTGAGTTATCGTGTGATCGGACGGACGGACGGACGACAAGACGGACATGTCTAAATCAACGCAGAATTTTACGTTGAGCAAGAATATATATATATATGTCCATACCGTAGATGACTCTTTCAAGTAGCTACAAAATCCTTCACGAAGTGCAGGGTATAAAAATTGTGTTTCTTTTTTCATATTGCTATGTGAAAATATGTCGACAACTAGTTAAAAATTTTCATCCCAATATCCATTTTATGATCCTAACATTCATCACAATTGGCAATTATATTTTCTAATTGAACTTGCTTGCTATAATATACATATGTATGCAGGTCAATTTTTCCTGAGACATATGTCAATTGTGTATTGTCATTTCTAATTGTGAATCACAAATTCATTTAAAATAACTTTGAAATCATAAATGTCTTGTAGATTGAATTTCATTTTGCTGTCTAGTCTATTGTAATTTCATAGAATTAAAGGATATTACCCGATCTTATCGTAAAATGATGAAATAAGTACATATACATTGTGTATTTGAAGTTCAAAAAACTAAAAATATTTAGGATCCAATGACATTTTTATTTTGCCAAACGAGTTTTCAAATATACCTGAAATTACTAGAAAAAATTTTAAAAATTGTCATAAACTATTGAAATTTCATTACCCTGTTTTATTTTAATTTTTAAAAAATTACTTGATGAGTTCAAATTATTCCAGTTCTTTGGCAACAAAATTAAGTTTTCTTTGTTAGTTCTTTTGTTCCAAGGAAATTAATTAAAATTTTCCTTTATTTACCTTTTAAAAATTAGATAAAAAAATGGGGAAAAATTGAATTGCATTTTTATTGTTGTTGTTTTTTTTTGTTTAAACTTATAGCGTAGTAATTATTTACTGGAAGGGTTATTTCTAAGTATAAAAATCCTGTTTTTTCGTAACAAAGGAGGAATTAAAGTATTCTATTTCAAAAATCAAACATCTTTGTTTTTGTTGGACAGTTTTAACTTTTGTTTGTGTGGTTATATGCTCTATGATAAGAAAAATATTCAAATCTTCTTTTAAAAGAAAATCAAAGAGAAAATCACGCAGAAAAGATAAAGGTAGATAAAAAAAGTATAAAGGAATTATAAAAAAGGAAAATGGAAATTAACACTTTTCGACCTTAAATTTTCCCTTTTTTAATTCACTTTTTTCCCGTTTCATAATTAGAATTTTCTTTTGAAGATTTTTGAAAATAAAAGTGATGAGAACAATTAATTTTCCAAGGGTTTGCAAATTTTTTTTTTGTGTTTGGTCACAAAAGAAAATTATTGTTGTATTGAAATTTACAAATCTCCCCAGTTTTCTATTAAAGTGTAAATTATTATTCTATATTACATAATGTTTTATTAATTATATTTAATTTTTAAGATAACAACGAGGAGTCTCAGGATTCAGAACATTATATTTGTAGTTGAAAGAAATTCTTTCAAAATTCAACTATAGTGACTAGAATATACATTGAGTAAAACAAAACTATAATATAGTTTCAACATAATTCTTTAAATATTTTATAAAAAAATATGCTTAATAGCCTTACTGCACCTCAACGTCTGTCTATACGTTTGCAAGACATCTAAACTGTTCGAAAAATTGAAAGCTATGAATTGATTTAGATGAAAATGTTATTCCTTCAGCATCATTAGTAAATCAGTGACGAAATCTGCCTTTTTAGATATCAATAAATTTTAAAGTATGGGAGCTATTAAATTGAAATTTTATATTTTCAATGTGTCTGCTGTAAAATGATATCACATCTGAGGAATTTCGTTCAATTGGAATTATTCAATCCCAAGTTATAAGAGTTTAAAAAACGAAGCCTTTCGAAAAAAGGTAGGTAGTGCCTTATTGATAATATTAAAATCAATATTTTAAGCAATTAGATCTTTCGTAATTAATTGACGTTGAATATACGAAAAAAATTAATTTCTTTTAATAAATAACAAATGCGAGAATGATGCACATGTAGACCTGGACTATATAACTGGCTAGAGTCATGGGTATTTGAAGCTTTTCAAATATTTCTAATTCTCTTTTTTTATTTGTATATGGTTTCAAACTGTTTCTTAGTCAATAAGTGGACGAACAGCTAACTAAGAGCTTAATTCTGTCTACTAAATTTAGTACAAGGAAAAATTCAAACATGCTATTTCGAAAATTAAAAAAATACAATTTTTTTCGCATTTTAATTAAATAAATAAATATTTTATTAAATAAATTAATTTTTTTCTATAAGTAAGTTTGTTGGAATTTTCATAGATTATCTGCATACATAAAATATAAAATCTTTGGAAATTTGAAAAGCAAATAAATAAATTCTCAATTGATGTGATTGCCAGTCTCCTGTGTCATTTTTTACCTCCTCTATTTTGAAATTCCTTTCTGTTTTTCTTCTGTTCTCTTCCTTAAATTTTATTTTCAATTAATTTGGAATTTGTCCTTTGTACGCAATTTCTTGAGCATCCTGCGGTTGCCCATTGTCTGATGATCTAGCCCAACCATGAGGTGCATCAATATGATCATGATGATCGATATGATGATGATCAATATGATGATGATCGATGTGATGTGGTACAACATGCTCATGTGGAACAATATGTTCAATATGATGTGGCACATGATCTATATGATGATCTATATGATGTGGAACAATATGTTCAATATGATGTGGTACAATATGATCGATATGATGATGTGGTACAATATGATCGATATGATGATGTGGTACAATATGATCTACATGATGTGGAACAATATGATCGATATGGTGGTGTGGTACAATATGATCAACATGATGTTCAACGTGATGATGATGTGGATAGTGTACAACTTCGTAATGTGCGAACTGAATTTGAAACAAAATGTTAAAAAACAAAATTAACTATATAATATATATATATATAAATATATACAAAATTTAAATTACCTTTGGTTTTGCAACCTTAAATATTAGAATAGCACCAGATAAGACTAATGATAATAAACCTAATGTCATAGCTTTCCATGTTTTTAATGCAATTAAAGATAAGGCAAGTGGAACTAAAACTGTCGATTTAAATTTTAAACCTAATAAGAATGGCAACATAATTCTTTTGACAAAACCTCGACCTAAAATTATATTTTCATAATAAAAAAAAATTTTAAATTATTTTAATATAATTTTTGCAATACCTTCTACAGCATTTCCATCGGTTAATGGAATTTCAACACCTTGTGTTAAACCTCCTTCTAAATATGAATTTGGAATAAATGATCTTGCTTCAGATGATTTTAAAAATTCAGGTGCATTAATTTTTAATGAATGTGTTGCTAGAAAACTATCAATTTTATCAAATAATTCAAGTCTAGCATCTCGTTTTCCAGATCTTTGTTGTTGTTTATCAAAATCAAAACCATTATCTTCGCCCGTTCTAACAATTGTTAATTCATTTGTTATTTTGATTTCATCTTGTTGTACAGCTTTACTTAACCAACTTAAAGCTTTCGGTTTAATACAATTTACTTTAAAATCTTTCAAACATGATGAATAAATTTCCAATGCTAAATCAATAGCAGATTTTTCTGTTGAACAATTTTCTATTAAAATGATTGTTACTATTAAACCAAAAATAAAAGGCTTCATGATCCTTTTAGAAAACGGATGTAATTGGGAAAAAAAAAATTATACCAATTCTTTTTTAAATTTTAAATCGTAAAATATCGTAAAAAATTTTATTTTAGTTTTTATCAACAATGTTAGGCGGCTACTACTAAATTAATAATGCCACTATAATTTCAATTGGTGCAGGTTTTTATATGGAACTTAAATTTGTAATCATATTTCAGACAATTTCGTTTATGGTATCGTGTATATATAGTATGTATGTACTTATGTAAAATTTCCCCTAAATGAATGAAAACTTGCTTTATTTAATGAATTGAACGTTTATATTAACATGTAGCGTTGTACCTCTCTTCTTTAAAAATAAATCAATTGTTATTTTTATTTCATTATTATTAAAAAAAAAACAAAGAAAAATGCGAATCAAATCACTTTCAAAAACGTTTAATTGCATCAGTCCGAAGAAAATATTTTAAATGCAAATATACACTCATACACACACACGCACACATATGTCTGTTAAATAAGGTACGTGAGTTTGTTTTTTTTTGCTTTTTGGTGAAATGCCGGGTTTAAATTTGCATTTGTATAATAATTTAATTTTTGTATAACAGGTGGAATTCAAGTTAAGAATCAATAGTATTTACTTCATTTTTCATTATTTTTGGTTTTAATGGCATTTGTTCAAGGAGGTGGGAGATTAAATCTATTTATAAATATTATGTACATATATATATATATATATATATATATAAATATATTTTAATTTAAACAAACTACCGCAGGTTGTCAATGCATATAGAATTTTAAATAGAAAAATTACAAAATGTCCAATATTTTGGTTGGTCATAAATGAAAAGAAAAAATTTCTTTAAATTAGCTTTTATGTTGTGATGAAAAGTGCCAAATCTGCTATGTTGTATTAAAAACATGAATTTTATTATTGATTGAATACTAAAATATTGTAGTATCAAAAGTTTTCAATTCCCTGCGTAAATATTGTTTTTTGATAAAAATTCAAGGTATATTTAAAATGAATTTTAATAGGAGAAAATATTTTGATTTCAATTAAAAGAAATTCGAATAAAAATACCAAATTGTTAAGTAAACAACGTGCAGAAAATATAATCAGCAGGTATTTAAAAAAAAATTTTTTAAATTTTTCAGATTTAAAATCAAAAATTACCTTCATTCGGTAAGTTGCTTATACTCGTACTTTATTTAATCAGCTCAAAAAGTATTATATTAATTTTTATTATATAAAATTATAT
The DNA here is from genome assembly GCF_029603195.1 of Condylostylus longicornis. Taxonomy (NCBI): domain Eukaryota; kingdom Metazoa; phylum Arthropoda; class Insecta; order Diptera; family Dolichopodidae; genus Condylostylus; species Condylostylus longicornis. Next base: position 11,094,527 of record NW_026577973.1, on the reverse strand, counting down.
AACAATAGTATTATTAGTAATAAAGTAAATTCTGAAAATTTTTACATCATGTATATTCAAAAAATTATGAATTTCTTTATTATTTAAAATAAAGAGATGCACAGAATTCCGCGTAAACAATTCTGAATTTTACATTAATACACACACCTTTAAAGATATAAGCTTTCATTAGAATTTTAATTATTATAAAAATTAATGAAAAAATTAATGAAAATTCATTGTTCTATTATTCTGCTGCTTTACACTGTTCGATGTATATTGAAACCATTGTTCACTTTAATTTAAAACCATTTTTTTACCAAGCTTCTTGTATTTCTCTTGTTCTCTCTTCTTCTCCATTTATTTATTGCTAGTATTTAAATTTATTATATTTATTTCGAACAAAATGAAACTTAAATAATGACAGGGTAATTAAAAAAACTCAATTTTTCAAATTAAATATTCATTTTGATTAAATGTAAGAAGCGCGCCAATAATATTTTGCTGTAAATATTAATATAGTTCTTAAAAAATGTTAAAATACTCATATTCATTAAAATGTTTGAAATATTTGTAGAAGAGTAATTAGTCTGATTCCTGAGAGCAAATAAATTTGGTTTAATGCAACTTTTTTTTCTAAAAAGAATTTTTAGCATTTAAATCCTTTGCAGTATTTGCTCAATGTCGTAAATAGGCCTATTACATATATCTAGGAGAAGATAAACAGCATAAAATGGAATTAGCAGTGAATCAGGATATTCTAAAATATGTATATTTTGCGGTGAAAAAACGGTATACATTTTGATTGATACCTTTGAAATATTGATTGAACTTGAAGTTTTAAATAAATTAGTCGCTTGATTAGCTTGAAAATTTTTGACTTTAAAAATATTTTTATTCAAAGCTTGAGTTTAGTTGTCTTTAAAATTGCAGCTTTATAATTTGAGAATATAAGCAAACGTTAGAACATATTCATTGGGGCCCGAGCAGTAGTTTTAATTTTGTGTAAAAATGTGTTATGAATAAAATTACTGATGTTTAGACAATAAAATTATAATTTGAATCATAATACATACAGCTTCAAAATTGTCAAAATTAGCGTTAGAGCCATAAAACGCCTTTTTAGGGTTCATTAATTATTCGATATTGTTAAAATCAATAATTATTATAATTGGAATGAAATGAATTTGTTATAAACTTGCAAATAATTGTGGAGTAAAAATTTTTGTATTTCATGTCCGATTTGAAATAGTTTTTGGTGTATTACTTATACATTAATTAGAAATTTCAAATTAATCTGCTTATACTCGTAATTAAAACACTTGTGAACAATGAATATGTTTTGAAACAACCTGTAATTTGTCTGATGTTAAAGTAGTAGAATGCACATTGTACTTTTACATTAAATTTAAAATCAATAATAATTGCAAAATTCTCGGAAAGATTTCATTTAATACTATTTAATTTAAGTTGCAAGGTGGGCTATAAATTTCAATTATAATATTCTGAATTAAAAATAAAAATTAAAATTACAAATTTTTGTTTTTTAACGAAATTTATTGAATCCTTTTTTTTCACATTTATACATAGATATTTGAATATAATTTTTGTAATTAAATCACCTTTGACCAATTTTCGTTTTAATTTACAATTAATTAAATTTAATATGATTCAAAATGATTTTTGTTTTATTTCAAAAATTCAAAAAAAAATAAACATTAATAAATACTTAAAATATAAAAAAATAATAAATTAACAATTCAATAAATAAATATTTATAATAAATAAATTAATTATATATGTAGATTTAAGATATAAATTAACAATACATATTAAAATAAATAACAAATAAATAATTCTTACAATTACAATTAATTAACAATCTCTTACAAATTGTTCTATTAACATTACCGATTCGAAATTTTAGTATATTAGGTTAAATTAAGGTTTCCTCAAATTAATATTTTGCAACTATATCTGAAGGCACTCAGTTTAATTCTAAAAATTTTTTAATTAAAATTGTTTTTATAGTGGACAATGAGTGTCTCAAACGATAGTATACTCGTATAAGTTATAATGTGGCTGAGTTTTTTTAAGTTGGTTTTAAAATTATTCTGAATAAATTTTTTATATAGAAAATCATATTTCATGGGATATGACTAAAAAATTAAAGAAAGTTTTAAGAATAGGTCGGTTGTTAGCTGAATTTGGGATTTTTTAAATTTCAGTAATTTAATTCGATTATACTCAAATAAATTGAATGATTTATTAAGGTTCGTTTGAGATTTATGTTCGGAGCTCTAAAATACCCATTTTTCAATTTAATGATGCTGATAAAATATGCGAAAAAAACAAAAAAAATACTTAAATGCAGGAATTACGATTGCTTTAGTGAAAAGGTAAAGTTAATGTTGTCAATTAAATTTGATAATTTAGATTCTAGAAGTCTCCAAAAGACATTAATATGCCTGCAATTTCATTATTTATTAGCTGTGTTGTTGAAACTTACATATCAAACATACTTTTAGGAGTCCAATGTATGCGATTAACTTTTATGTTTTTCTGATTTTCTTAGAAATTGATTCCAAAAACCTCATATATTTTAAGATTACAATTATAAGAAATAAATTTTTAATGTTTGGAATTCGCCGTTTTAGCTAAACAAATTACATCTGGACCCATATTAAATTATTTAAAAATTATTTAAATTATTTTAAAAATTTCTTGAAAAGAACCAAGTTTATCTATCTTTCTTTAAAATAAATTTGGAAAAAATTTTATATTAAAAAATTTTCTTTTATGCTCATTTGAGAATTTTGAAATTTTTAGAAATCTAAATTAGAATTCTTTGTTATTTTTAATATCACTTCGAATTGGATTTATTTAAATAATGGTGTATCAAATTGGAATAGTGCTATTTAAATTCTTATTTACAATAATTTTTGGATATTAAAGTTTTGTATTAGAATAAAAAAATTTTTCATAAATATTTTTCTAAGAAATTCATTTTTACAAAATTAATAGGGCAATAACCTTTTATTTGTAAAATATTATTCTTATATATACATATGTATGTAATTTCAAGGAAATTTAAAAAAAAAATTAAAATTACAAAAATATTTATTTAAATGTTAATTACTCTTTCAAAATAACAATTATAAAGGGTGATTAAGAAAGCTATGCAAAAATATGTACAATTGGTTAGAGAATCAAAAATGAGTAAAACTTTAATTCCATAGGGTGGGTGCTAATTCTTGACAGTTTCTGAAATAAGAGATAATAGAATAATAGAATGAAATGCCCGTTATTTAGGATTTATTTTAAGTGGTTAATCTTTAAAAAATCTTTTATGGTCCAACAGGCATAGCAAAAAAAACCCATTTGAATTGCAAGATTTTAAGAACTTTAATAAAAAATATACAATTTTCGCTGTTTTCACTACTTTATTAATTTTTAGTAAGTGATGTAATTATTACTGATTTGCGATTAAAATAGATGGTGCAAAAAGAAATAATTCCCGTTTTCGAAATTTGTAATTATTTGATTAATATTTGCTGTTGGATGTATTTCTACAAATATTTTTCAAGACGTCATAACATTCAAATTTTAAACAAAAATTTATTTCATTCTATTTATTTCCAATATTTTTCTATAAATAAAAATTTTTGGGGGTGATGCGGGCAACTACAATTTGTTTGAAGCTTCTATCTTTGAAACACAAGTTATTAGCAAAAAACCGTAGACAAATAGAACTTTCCGGATTTATTTTAGAAATTTCCTATCCTGTATTTCGGAAATTCCTAATTTTTGATGTTCTGATAATCTAATTGATGGTAATATAATATTATTGCATACCATTCTGAATCACACAGTATAAATGCTTATAATTAAAACAAATTATAACAATTATAAATTATTATTTACATAGGCAACAATTTACCAGTTAAATTAAATAAAAAAATAAAAGAAATAATAATAATTTTGTATAATATTAATTATTAATAATATTTAAATATATTATGAATAAATTTACGTTCTTTATCATTAATATTTACATAATTTTTCATTTGTTTTTTTTTATTTAACTTTTTGATATAAAAAAAAATTGACTTTCTCTGTTTCTTAATTTAACTTTAATTTTATTATATAAGCTTAATATTCAATTGAAAATGAATGAAAAAATTCTTCATTTTTGTTTTATTATTCATTTTTTTCTTTTTGTAATTATTCTGTATTAATAGAGCATTGCGGATGTAAACGTAAACAATCACGTTGTTCTTGGCCATCTCGTGCTGCTTGAATTAAACGATAAAATCTTAATACTGATTGATTCATTTCAGTTGGTTTCTCAAGTTCTGATGGATCTCTAAAATATGAATAAATAAATTAGTATTAGAAATTTATAATTAATAATAATGAAATATTTATTAATAGAATAATTTTAATAATGGTATTTAATTATGCACATAAACTCAGTAAAAAAATATAGAGCTATTATTGAATTTGTTTAAAATTATGAGACATGTATAGCTATTTATAATTTTTTTTCTATTGTACTTCGCTCCTAGGAGGGCTGGTGCATGATTATTGTGAATAAATACAAGTTTCTGACGTCATTGAGTTTACTAGGTAGATGACGATCCTACCGTAATCTATTTATAATAATTTGTACAAAAATTCGTAATTTATTATAGAAAGTTTCAATTAAAGTTCGTAGAAATTGTGATAGACCATGCAAATTTTTACTGGCTGGATTGCATACCACAAGGGGAGATTATCTGATTGCACTAAATTTGTCATACCAACTTTTCAGCAGAAATGTGTTTCCTCGTGCTAGGGAAGTGTTAATAAACAATTTAGATGATAGTTGGTTTGTCTATCTGTCTGTCTGCCTGCCAATCTATATGTGCAGGTCAGTATTTCAAGTTATACACGGATTTTCACGAATATTTGCATAATTGCATCTAAGCTTATTTTGAAGATGAGCCGGTTTGATTAACTTTTGTTACATGTAGGGTTTCAGGAACTGGATCTTTGCTACAGGCAATTTTTAGGTTTTTAACTATATTTAAGAAAATAATCGATATATCATATAACTTTTTGAGGAAATCAGGTGTCAACAAGTGGAATTTTACTACGGGCGGCCAAATTTATATATTTGCTCATATAGAGAGAAATAATTAACCGATTTACTTGAAATTTCTCATTTAAAGTCTAAATATTAAAACAATGACTCAGTAAATTTGTTGAATAAATAAATGTTTAGGCGAAATTAATTAATAATTTTATGTAACATTTTAATAATGCGATCGGTTATGTGCTGGTCACATTTGACTTTTTTTAATTGTTGTATCTTATTTTCAATACCTAATTTTTGACATTTGCAGATATTTTCAATAATGGATAATATGACGTAATCGTTATTTATGTATATTTTTTGCAAAATATAAAATAAATTATTTTAACATTTGATCATAGATTTGAGGATTACAAAAGCCATTATCAAGCGTATTGAGTGCACCCAGAAGAATATTGTGATAGAATTTCACATATTGTGTTTGTAAGAGGAATACATTTCGAAACCTTAGACAGATCTAACATGCTCCTAACATGCTAACATGGTTTCAAATAAATCTATGTTTCATGACTCATATAAAAGTTAATCAACTTTTGGGGACATATAGGATTTCATAGGCATTAGGCTTCTATAATAATAGACATTTTTTGATCTTTTGACTTATTTAAAGTAATAACATATTTCTTTCAAATTATATAATTGAGCACTATCCTTCTGCATATAATTAGCTCTTCGAGTAATATCGATTTTATTAAGTATAATTAACGGTTTACCAATTTTCTACACAAATTATACGGTAACGGTATATACAGAAAATTTAAAGAAATTTTTGGATTTAATGTTAAACACAATTTTCTTTAGTATCATCATCATTTTGAATTAAACATTGTTCTTTATTAACCTTACTGTTCTAATTTTATTTTTCTTAATATAAGCGACGAGGAAAAAAGTAATTTCTCTTATAGAAAAAAGGGAAAACAATTATATTATCCAAATGGATGTTGTTCTTATAATTATAAAGGTGATTAAGAAATTCTATGGATTTAAGAAGGTCTTTAGTACATATACACTTTCTTCTTAATTCAAAAAGTCAAAATATTATTCTAATTTTGAGACATTTTCAAAGTACATTAAAAGTATATAAACACTTTATAAGTACGAGTACAATGGCACAATAAAAATTAAGAAAATATGATGTGGTCAGCACCTAACGAATTACATTCTGTGTGTTCTGAATAATATCTGCAATTCTTACGTGTTTTAACGAACTGGTAACATCCCAGCCAATTATGCAAATCTCCACATGTGGAATATCAGACGTCTTTAAAATTGTAACTGGCAGATATAAATTTTAATTGAAATCGATTTCATCAAATTTTATATTTAGGAATTCTTACGACATTACCAAAAGTTATTTATGTTTTTTTAGCGTCGAAAAATGCATTTTCATTTAAAATTTTGAAATATAAAATTCGTTGCGATTACAATACCTTCCTTATTGTATTGGATGTTGTTGGTAATGAGAGAAAATTTAATCTTAAAAAATTAAAATTCTTCATCAAAGAAAAAAGTAAAATAACAAGTAAAAAATATTTTTTAATTGTATTTTGAATTTTGCTCTAGCACCAGACAACGCAATTAAAATTTTATGTACCACAACAATGCGATGCTATCAGATTTGTTATTATCTGTTCATAATATGAAAGGTGAAAGAATTTAAGCTAATTACAGGTGGACTTTTAAAGTATTAAGGAATGTAATTATGGAATTTAACTAAATAGGGAAATAGGACAATTTACTGTAATTTTATTACATAAAAATAAATTTTACTTTAACATTTTTGCATAATTAATTTTTTTAATTTCAAAATTACATTGACACTCTAGACATAACAAACAATGATAAAGTAAAAAAACGATAATGAAATTTAATATTTATAGGGTTTTCGGAAGTAGGTGTTCGAAAGATTTTTTCTATAAAATAATATTTTAGTTATTAATTTAAAATAATTGAAATGCACTAAAATTAGACGGTTTCATTGTAGTAACATGAAAAATGTGAAAATAAATTCTAGACTTATTGATACTTGAATTTAGTAATATGACCAAGGCTAACACAGAGGCTAACACAGAGTTGACACAGTAAACTTTATCCGTTCTCGTTTTTCTTAATTTGTAAGCTATTATAAAACATACTGACGGACAGTGTTAATATAACTATTCATATTTTTTTTCGTAATTTTGTTTAAAATGTACTAGGAGACAATAACGAAAAAGAAATGAAAGAAAAATTATAATTTGTTTTTTATTTTCGATTTTTGGAACAAAATTTGCATAATTTTAGTGATATTTAACTAGACCCACATACCTGCCTATTACGTGGTTCTTACTTTTATAACTAAAAAATATTCCATTTAAGTTCTTTTAAGCTTTTTTAAGATACAAAGACTCAAACTAATATAAACTATTTTTTAATCTAAAACTATTTTTGTAAATCAACTGTTGGTTTAGAATATTAAAATATTGTGCTAATTATTGTCAAAACGGAATTTGAATGAAAAATTATTGTTGTTATGTACAGTACTTGCGGTAATTAGGATAAAGTTATAAAAAAAATTCAGTAGAATCGCCACAGTAGGAAAAAATTTTCTATTTCTTTTTTAAAAAAATTTTCTATTTCTATTTTATCAGAATTTTTAAAAATTTTTGTGACATCAAATTCTGAGTCAAAATTTCATTAGATTTTCTTTAGTTATTTACCAATTATTAGTAAATTTATTGGTATAAATAACTAGTGAAAAGTTGAAAATATAAGTGTGGAGTATTGATCCATAAGAGAAGGGAAAGTTTGGGAGGGTTCTGGCTGGTGGGTTGTGAGAAGTCTCCCGAAAAAGTTACTCGGACTCATATAAGAAGTGTGGGTCTCAGGGGGGTGTTCTGGGCGGTCGTGGAGGGGAGTCAAAATAGATCTTTTAGGTTACTAATTATTGGTGCATTATTTACTTAAAATATTTATTTTTTTCAAACCTTATTTTTTCTTAAATAGCAAATTTTGCTCACAAGTGAAATCTTTATTATGTACAATTTTTAATCATTTATTTTCATTGTTTCCTTTTTAATTGGCTTGTAACATACAAAATAATTTCATTTTTTTCCACTGACTCTGTTCAATCAGTGTAAGCGGAAAAAATCATTCATTTCTTGTATGATTTAAAAAAAAAAATGTAAAATATTGCAAATTCATTGCTAAAGATTAACAAATTTTTTTGTGTCACACAATGTAAAAGAAAAGTTTAAAATAAATAAACAACGTAAAAATGTCATACAGGTGAGTGCATTTTAATTATGTACTTCAGTAAGAATAATAAATTTATAACATCAAACGATTTTCATAGAAAATATGAAAAGATTTAAATTTCTGTGTTATATGATAAATCGTTAGTTGATTAACTTATAAACTTATTTAATTTGGTAGTTACGCTTTAAGATTTTAGGGTAAAATGAAAGTTATGAGTCATAATTAAATTGCTATATAATTATGAAAATAATAAATGAATTTGAAAATATTGAAAATGCTCTGAGATGTAGATGTAGAGTAAATAAAATCTCATAATTATTGCCATTATCCGAGATTTCAATAATAATAGCCAAAATTCGAATTGGCATTAAGAACTATGGCAATAATGAAAAATTTTAACTTGCTTTATGTACAAGATGTTATTTTATTTGAAATTTCAATGTCACCATTAATAATTATTATAATTTATTTTAAGATTGCAAATTTATAGATTTGAGATTTACAATATTATAAATACTTAAAGGCTAAAATGTTTAATTTGTTATGTAACACAATAAAACTTGAACTATATGTTCTTATAAATATAAAATAGTAAATTGTGAAATTGATTTTAATAATTACTATTGGACTCCCTTTTGAACTGCGTTTTCTGACGCTGTTGTCGGTGCTTTATGTACTTTGAGTTTGAGGCGAATGATTGTTTTACTTAAAACACATTTCGCTTACAGAATTTTTTTTATAAAATTAAAAATTTATCATTGATCAAAGCTGTAGATGCCCTATTTAATTGATGAACTAAATCAAGTTCTTTTTGAACATTAATAATAAGTGAAATGCAATTATATTGTACAAAATAATAAAAGAGCGTTATTGTAACAACAATATAAATGTTTATCATAAATTTCTAATGGATGACATTTAATTTTCTACACAATAGGTGCATAATGCACGCATTTTGATTTTATAAATATTGCAATTGTTTGGAAAATTTAAAATGAGTTTTATTTGGCAGGTTTTCATCAGATTAAATTTTTTTTTGTTTGGTATTTTGTAGGGCATGACAAATTTAACATATTTCATTTAGACTATCTATATCTGCTTGTCACTTTTATTTAATTGCTGTAAAAGTTGTAATTTTAAATTAAAGAATTGTTGAACTATTTTCACATTATTGATCTTACAGTGATTGAATTGGTTAATGTTATAGATTTTTTAAGTAAGAAAAAAATGTGAATTATTCAAAACAACCATTTAGATGAAAAATAGTGCCTTACTAGTTTTTAAGAGAAAATAAATACAATCAAATACGAATTTAATAATATTTACCTGCTTAATTCAGCTGATATAAAATTACTTTGAGGTGAATAACGACCTGGATTCTTATACATGCTGCAAACTAAACGTTCTTTACAATAATCTGTATCAAAATTAGGCCCCAATTGTTTAAATATTCTATCCATTCGGTCTAAAATTGGTGAATAAAATGGATCGTATCCCTTTGGCATTATTGGCTGCATCATTATAATTTATGTAATATTATGATATAAATTTGCGTCAATATGAAAAAAAGAACAATATAAATTGGATATTTAATTTCATTTTAATATTTTATAAAAATACAAAAGGAAATTCTCACCTGTCCATCTTGAACAAACGGTTCTTCAGAGAGTATTTTTTGTTGCTGAGCTATAATTCTTTGTTCATTTTGTATTCTTAATGCTTCTTTTACTTTAGCCTGAGCGCGATGCACCTGTATAAAATATGGAATTAAAAATTGAGTTATTAAAATGCTTAAGTAAAAACAAAATTTAAATTTATAATGGTTTGATTTTTAACAATTGCATGATTTTATCTTAAAGCTCGTTGAAGTTTTGCAGGAATATTGACATAGCAGGAAATATGTCTTTGGGTTAACGTTCGGTTAGAATAGAGCTTCATTTAGGCTGTCATATCGGAAATAACAGAAGATTAAAAAAAATGCTGCTTAATCAATCTCTGCGATTACCTGTTGCAATTTTGCGTGATGGCAGACCACTTTTTTAGTTAATTCGAACATAACTATGACCAGAAGAAGTTGAAATATTTCGAAAATAAATTCTATAAAAATTAAATATTTGAGTGTATTATGACTACTAGTATTCATAAAATATAGCTAACGTTTTGACAGTTTTTAAATTGACACATTTTGAAGTATTTTAAGATGGTAACACTTTTCATGTACAAAATATTAATAAATCGTAAACGCTATTCTGTAATTAGCATTTTATAGATTTAGGCAAATCACAAAACGAAACTTGTTGTACAGAATAATCATATTTGTCTTTTTTTTTAAATGTCATAATTTGCTACTTAAGATGTCATTATTTAAAATGAATTACAACTTTTTTCCGCTTCAATTCGTATTACCTGTAATCTATGTCATATGACTTTTTTCTTTTACAACAGATCTATTAATCACCATTTAAGGAATTCATAAAACACACATTAAAAATTTAGTAAACCTATTTGTTTGTTTGTTTATACTCTTGCATTAGATAATAGACCCTATATATAGAGAAAGTATGTCAATTTACTATATTACTAACTAAATCAGAAAAACAAAAAATAAAATTAAGAAAAAAGTGTGAACGTTTTGAATACGATAAAAAATGAAAACTTGTTACTTTTCATTTTTCGATATTATGAAGATCAGCATGTAAAATTAAAAAAAATATATAGGACATGCAGCAAAACTAATTACCTTCACATTTTACAATATGATTGAACTTAATTAGGTTTTTTAACTATAATGCGCGTAGGAAAGTGAATGAAATGGGAAAAATAAATATAAAAGTAATCTAATTACAATAATTATGGCGATAACTTATAAATTTAAACTAAATTGGAATATTATTTTGTATGTTGGTGTGATTGTAATCGATTTCGATTTCTCCCAGTAAGAAAAAAAGATTATTTTATCATTATAAGATGACTTCTTAATTACATTCTAAAGATTGAAGCTAGAGAAAAGTGAGGATCATAGAAAAATGAATTTTCTTTGGCTTTGAATTCTTATACCGGTATGGACGTATATTCGAAGGGAATATAATAAATGTAATATTTTTCGCTCGTAACGCTTAAAAATAACGGTATAAAGACGATATTTATTTATAATATTCTTCCTTAAGTCGATTTTTTCATATCTGTTCGTTCATTCTAGCGATCACTTACAAACCAAATGAATTAAGTTTACCAAATTTTCACAAATGGTTTGTGATTTTGAACTTCATAAGTGAATATAATCGAGGCAATATAGCTGTCAGACAACTGCAAATTACAATAATTATTTGATTATATTTTAGAAAATATCGAAATAACAATACTTAAATTTTATATTAATTAATATAGTATAATAGGGCCATTATATTGGGATAAAAGAGTTGAGATTGCATTAGCTGTTGTGGTAGCTGCCATACAAGTGTGAAAGTAACTTAACCGCATTTCAAATAGATTATATTTGGTTTGTGCTATTAAAATTTCTTATAAGTGGATACTATGTATATAAAAATATTAGATGGTATGAAGCAGCTTGCCTATTATCTTATTGTAACTCTTAGAATCATTCAGTCGTACGGCGCAGACTTGACACGGTCAAATATATTTATTCACGTTATCATTTCATTTTTAAAGAATAATCCAAGGATATTAATGAGATTTCTTGATCTAGCTAATAATCTAGCTACAAATATTTACATGCAACTTAATTTGAACTCGAATGTCCAAACAACGTTTTGATTTACACAAAAATATTCAGAATGGCATAGAATTGATTTTTGACGTTCACTATTTCACGCATTACTTTTCTGTTATAGCGGTTTAATCTTCATTACTTGCAAGTTATTAGAAAATTAAAAATTAAAATCGAAATCTATGTAAAAGAAAAATTTAAATTTTCGAATAAATTGTGCATAGATATAAATAGTAGATTTGCTAAAATTGCAATAAATCTTAAACGTATTTATGTAAATATTGATTGTTAAATTCAGAATAAAAAATTGTTTTTCCTTTACAAAGAAAAGTACAAGTGACTTTGAAATTTATTTAATTTTTTTTTTATAAATTGTGTCAAAAAACATTTTCAATTAGAAAAAAATTCTATAGGAATTTGACATTGTTTTGAACTAAATGCTCTATATAAGTATGTATGTATATGTAGTAAAAATTTCCGTATAAAAATTATATGTGGCTATAAGGGATTTGATTGCCCACTACTATGCAAATGTCACTGATTTTAATTTGTAGAAATCAATATTAAATTAAAAATCAAACTTGGGTCCTTTGGTATTTTAAATTAATTAAAACGGAATATACGTGCAATACATACATACATGCATACAATGTGGTTACCGATAAACTATCTTACGTTTCTGTCAATCTGTGCATTTCATTTACAAAGTTCATTGTTACAAAGTTCATGTTTTTTGCTTTACTTGATGGAGATTAAAATGAAAATTTTGCGAATGCTTTTATTTGATGACTCCAATAACATTTCTTGCTTTTTTTCGCTGGTATTTTCGAGGTTCCATAAATAAATTTTGTATTTTACCCTTTGCTTTATTTTTTTTAGTTATTTGATTTGTTAGAATGAAAAAATAAATCATTCTTGCTTTTTCAATAAAATTTCAGTGTGGAATAGATTTTTAAATTCAATTTTTCTACATTTCAAAATGATTTTTAGATTTACACAATTCAATGTCGAATTTTATTTTATTTATCTGTCTTGTAATAATTTTTTTATTGATTTCATGAATGCTAAGAAATTTATTTTTTATATTTAATTATAATTTGAGTGAACACTAGATGTGTTTTTTAATGTAGTATTAAAATAATAATAGTGTATGACAACAAATTTAGAATAAGTTTCCAAAATTTTAAGGAAAATTTGATTTTCCAGAATTTGGTTAGTTTTGAAATTAACTTGGTTTACAGTTGAGTTTTCAGAAATTATTAAATTTGCTATATATTATAAGTAAATATAATATAAAGTAATATTGCATAATTTTAGGGAAAGTAATAAAATTTCAAACTTTGTGTAGTAATTCTGAGTTAAGATTTATTAACGCGAGAAAAATAATGAATAAAACAATGTAAGTTAAGTTTCATAGCAATACCGAAAGCCTTAAAATAATTGATTAAAATATTTGTGTATAGGGTATTCGAGAATCAGTGATTCTCCCGAAGTACTATAACACTATTAGAATAGACGAACTAGAAATAACGAATGACATTTTTCGTTTTGCATCCTCGAGTTATGAGATCTCAGAGTTGGTTTTTCAGAAAATCGTCTGGATGTTACATTTTGATTTATATAATTTGAGAAATGTGATAGACAAAGTCAACTTTGTTTAGTTGCTTTAGACTTTATGAAATTCAACTTCTACGAGCAAAAAACATTGTTCGCTTGGATGCAGGACAACAGACTGCTGCGGTGGTACCAAAGTCTCAGACATGCTGCACAACAAATTCATGAATATCATTTTTGAATTGACGATGAAAGTTTTGGTTATTGTACGGACAGGTTGCTTATTGTAGTTTTTAAAAAAAGTAAAAACTTTTTTCTTAATGAATATTTTTTTTTAAAAAGCTTGCAATAGAATTAGAAAATAAGGCCAAACTACTGAAATACCTTTTGATAAGTATGTGATAAGATGTAACAAATTAGTAAATTTATGCAAGCGGTGCGTGTATTTGAGTAGTGTATTTAATAACGCATTCAAAAAGAAATTTTAAAATTTGCACAGCTTTTGAAATATAGGATTTTAGAGTACACTTCTTTTTTTTAAGTATAAACTTGACGTATAAATGGAAATTTAATTGAAATTTTAAAGTTTATTTAAAAATTTTTTGATTACTAATTAGCTTGCTTTTATTCAATAACAATTACGTATTTTTACAAAGAGTTAATTTAATTGTTTTTCTATAAATAAATTTTATTGCTTTTCTCAAATGAGATGTGCTATACAGCCAATTAAAAATTAATGTATGCAGCATTTAATTTTCAAATTATTGTATGTATGACGGAAATCACTAAATTTTGAATGGAAAAGTTTTAATTTCTATATCATGAATTCGGGATTATTTCGATTTTTCCTCATTTTCTTGTTTTTACTTAATCGCAAATTTGCAAAATTTCGTTAAATTAGTTTTTTCGTGGCAAAATCTTTAATCAGAATCAAAAAACAATTTCAGAAATATACGAGTATTACCTTGAATTTATTTATTTTTAGGTTTTCGGCGTATTTTTCAAAATGTTTATACCCATACAAATTTAGTAATACATCATCGTGCCTTGAAAAAACGTAAGCGGATTTCTTTGAAGTTTTTACAACAAGTACATAACATAATCCTTATCCAATTTAAATTGTTTGTTTATCAAGTTGTTATTCAACTCGCATGTAGTGTACATATGTATAGTATATTAAAATTTAATTTTCATGTTTTTCATTTTTTTAATTTAGTGACATTTTATATAAATTTAACTTAAAATTTTCGTGGGTAATCAATCAATTTCATAAATACATAGTAAGAAAAAAACACATCAATCAAGAACTCGAAAATTTTTTTTTTCTTAGAAGATATTTCTAACATTAATAAAAATTATGTATAATATACAACGTATAACATATAACATATACATCGATTCTAATAGAGAAGGTTGATATTATTTAAAGGCCTATTCACAGGTTTGTGTAACGCATAAATTACGCAATGAAAAATTTGATAAATGGGTCGGATTAGTAGGAGCTTTTCACAAAACTTTGTTCTTATACACATTTGTTGAAAAGTCAATACGAAACTTAATTTTGGTTCAATTAAGGAAGAATAATAATAAAAGGGAATACTACAGAATTACTTGTAGGTCATATTGATTTATGTTTTAACTTTCACTCTGGTGCATTCTGTAAGAATTTAAATTTTATGTATACAATTAATTTGTGTTTATTCGAATTTTAATTTAAATAATATATAAAATAATTAGTGTATAAATTATCTGACTAATGGTGCAGTGGTTATGATGCCGGCAGTTTAACCGAAGGGTTTCGGATTCAAATCTTTTTCAGCTCACTAAAATATTTAAACTTAATATAAAGGAAAAACTATATCAGTTTGGTCACCGCCTAGGTAACTCAATGACCTGTAATATTGAGGCTTAACTCTAAAGTCAAGTGGAAGATCCTAATGCTCTCAAAATGGAGTGTACGGGAACAAAAAATATATAAATTACAAGTTTAAAAATAAAATTTGTACTTTAACTTTTGTATCATCCCACTTCCACTTAATTTATTTCATATTTGTTTTAAATAAGGTTCTCGCAGTTCATTATATAAAGGAACCAATAAAATATTTCCCAGTTACTGTACAGTTAAAATATACCAGCAGTTACTGTACACACCCAAAATATATTGATAAATAGATTTAAACGTTAATGTGATTCTTAATGGTTATGGTAATGTTTATCGTGTCCCAAAGTGATTCTTATTAATATTTCGTTCAGAAATTTATTTGTTGAAGTTTAAAATTATCTACTTTAAAAAATTATTTGAAACACGTGTTCCAGAATTGTGGAACCCCATATTTGTTCAAAGAATATTTTCTTTTAAAACAGAAATTAAATTAAATCGCCAGCATTTAATAAAAAAAAATAGTATAAAAACTTTGGAAAAGAAAAAAAAATTCCCAACGCACTTGTAATAAATCGAATAAGGAAGTACATATAATTTTTTGGGTGTTGGTACTGCTCTTTTTTCTTTGGCAAGTGTATTAGAAAATCAAAATCCTTTTTGAAGATCTTCCTTTTTTAAAGTAATAAATTTGAAGAATGAAGATAAAAAATTTGGTGTGAACAGCATATTTCTGAATATATGCTTAGAAAAAACCTATTAATCTATTTGAATTACCTATAAGAAAAAACGTTGATTTAAAAGGCTCCTTTAAAAACTTGTATAAAATTTTATAAAATAGGGTACTTTCTGCTTAATATAACTATAAAAGCGTAAATGTTACTAGAGGCTCAGTTTGTAGAGTTCGATGAAGACAGATTTATTGGCAAGCACAATTTAATATTTGTGTTTGAAGAAACTCTCTTAATGGCTTTGAGATATCTAAAATTAGATAAAAAATGTATAATTTCCAGTTAACGCTTAATCAGTTTCAAAGTTGTGTAATTTGCAAAAAGTTTGTTTGTAATTGTGTTTTTAATAAAGTTGGGTCAAACGAATGGTTTGTATTGTAGCAATTTTCCCTTAAACAAGTCAAAAAATACTGCTTTTAAATACAGTCTATGTATATCTATCATACTATTAAAATTATTTTCATTCATAAACGAAACTATTTCTAGGATTGCATATATTTGGGCTGAACGATTTATGGGGTCTTTGAAATAAAGCAAAAATTAATTTAAAGAGGGGGTTATTATGTCATGCTCGATTTCGAGGACAGAGTGAAACTAATAAGCACTTTTTTTGGAAAAGTGCTAAGAAGCACTTTTTTTCAAAAATTTTTTGGAAAAGTGCTAAAAACTAAACTCGGAATACCAAATTTCAAGGTCCTATAAACTAAAAATCAAATTTTGATTAGAAGCGCTTCAATGAAAAGTGAGATACAGAAATTTACGAACAAACTTCCTGAATAATACCTCACTGAGCTACAGCAGAATATTTTTGGTTCTTTTACACATAAAAATTCATTTCTGTTCGAAATTCGATTTGTGATATTTGATGCTATTATGATACCTCTTTTATTACATACCATGTAGCCTATCAGAATATTAAATTTTAAACAGATCTCATCATTTATAAGAAATCCTGATTTACTAAGGGTATACGTATACAGATTTAAAGGCAGTTCGAGAATTTTATTACTCTTAATATAGTGAAACAAGATAATTATTTATTTTGTTTTTTTATGTTTGGGCTATAAAAAGGATTAACGAGTTTTTTTTCTTGTTCTTAGTCTTCAATAAAAAAAAATATGTTGTTGAATGGTTTTTTAACTTTTTACTAGAATTTTTTCATCTGGTAGAACTTCCTCAAAAATTTAAGAAATTTAAAAATTAGAAATCTTGTTTTTGTTGTTTACTTAAAAAAGAATATTAAATTTCTTTTTCCATCATTTTTCAATTTATAAAAAAAAAACAAAATTCAAGACATTCTCCAAAATTGCTTAAAATTTTTTTTTTATTTGGGTTTTTTTTGCAAACATGTTTTGGGCGGTAAAAATAGCAATCCGAATAAAAAGGTGTTGGGATGGAAAATATTTTTCTTCAATTCCTCGATTATATTTAGAAAATTATTCATTAATCAAAAATTATTTATCAGTTTTTGTCAGTTGTTTTTCATTCCTCTTAAAATCTAATGGATGTTAAGATTGACTTGCAAGATTTGTTCGAAAAATATGTTTAAAACGATATTATTTTTACCAATTTTAAAGTTGAAATGTATTGCTCTTTTATGGATTTATATACACCAGACCTATATAAACCAGAGGTTTCCAAGTTTTTTTTTGATTCAACGCATATTTTTTGGGTAAAAAAATTTTATGAGCGCTTTTATTTGAAAACAAAAATTTATCAACTCCTCTGATTGAATGTGGTTTTAATCAGTATTATTGTTCTATATTAATAGTGTAACACTAAGCACAAAGTTTAGGACACCCCAGACGAATAATAACGTAGAAACAATAAGTCAAGGTGTATGAAAGCAAATCTGCATGGTAGTCGTTGGGCATATGCAAATACGACAACTCCAATACTGATTTGGGTTTGTGCAATATTACGCTTTTCCTTGATATTTCAATAATATTCTCTTATTTGTTATAATTTCTTATTATAATTTTTATTGAATTTTATTGACAAGGATTGGTCTCCTTAAATTCAATTAGGCTAAAGTTAAGATCAATATTATACAGTTGTAAATTTACACATTTACGGGGTTTATTAGAAATGATAAGCGAGAGTTTAGTTGCAACGGTATATTATGTATATAGTTAAATATTTTAAGAACCGTATTTATTCGTATAAAGTATTTACTCATTAAAAATTTTAAAAATTGTGCAAGTTTGGAACTATAAAACTGCGTTTTAAGCCAGCATGTATGCATATATAACACAACATATGTATGTACATATGAGGGCATTTTCTCAAAATAAAAATGTTCTCTCATTTGTAATTGAAAGCAAAAAAAAGTTCAATATTAAAATTTCTCTATACATGTTCGCAAACAGTGTATATGCTCGCATTTACTCGTGTAAACAGACAGTAATTTATAATAGAAAATTCAATGGAATTGATTGTTGTTTTGATGATTTTAATGGAACTTAAATCATTAGCATCACTAACATCACTAGATCAGCGCTAAATGAATAAAAAATAACATTTAATCTAAATAGCATAATATGCAAATAAACTACACTAAATTTGTATTTGTGTGTGTGTGTGTACCAATATAGTAATTTACATTCCTTTATAATAGTGTCAAATCGACAATGAAAGTGTTAAATTTTTTATTTAATTTGCTTGGTTTTTTTTTTTTAATTTTTAACTTTAAGTACAAATTAAATAGTGTGCTTTCTATGGTTTGCTTGCACCATATTATTCGATTTTACTTTTTAATTTAGATTCAAGTTTGAACTAAACAATTTTTTTAATATTGAATATTTTCACTATTTATTTTTGGTTTTCATATTTGCTTGTAATTTGTATTTTGTTTTCTTTTTCATTAACAGGTTCACCTGCAGAGAGAAGAAGACTTGAATTTCAGTTTATTTATTTGAACAACCCATAAAACATTTTCATTTTTAATAAAATGAAAAAAAAATTCTTACTTCTCTTATTAGTATGCTTTAAGTGTATCATTTGAGTCATGAAATAATTGCACCGCGTATCTTGCATTTAAAGGTGAAAATTTTAAATAAATAGTTACACATTTAAGAGAAAGAGAGAGAGACACGATTAGAAAAAAGTTCAAAATTAAACAAAAAAAAAGAAAATGAGGAAGACGAGAGTAAAAAAAAAATGTGATGTGGTCAGCACATAACCGACCGCATTGTGTATTGTCTAGTTAAATGAAAGTGTTACAGAATATTATAAAAATGTCTGTTAAATACTTCTTTCCAATTTTTAGGACATTAGTAAGCTTATAGTTAAAATACTTAGAAAAATGTAAATTTGGCTCTTAGTAGAGTTTCGCTTTGTGCTACCCGAATTCCCTGAAATGCTCGCCAGTTAGTTTCGGTAACAACCAGAACTCAAATATCAAATTTCAAGAAATTCCATCAATTTGTTCTGTGGATATGGTGAAAAATGTAAAATCGGCCCGCAAATCAGTTCTCGAGCCCTGATCTTTCCAAAAAATTTATATGTTCATTGTTTTAATACGAGGAGTTCATATATTTAATTTCAATGAAATCGGTTGATTATTTCTCTTTATATACACAAAAATGTATATTTGGCCCGTAGTAAACGTCTAGTTGCCGATGCCTGATTTCTTCCAAAACATACGAATTTTTGCGGACGGTCGAGCTGAGCTTATATATAAAATTTCATGTAAATCGGTTGAATATTTTCTTCAAAATGTTCAAAAATGTAAAACAGGCCCGCTAAAAAGTGCAGTTCCCGAGGCCTGGTATATACAAAAAGTTGATCGATCCGTGCCATGGTGGAAACAAACTTACATATAAAATTTCATCAAAATCGGTTCAGCCGAACTTGAGATACACGCGTGCACACACAGACCGACAGACGGACAGACCGACAGACCGACAGACCGACAGGTTGCTAAAAATAGTTTATTTACACTTCCCTACTATGGAGAAGAACGTTCCCACCGAAAACTCGATATGCAAAATTTGTTGCCTTCACATAACCTACCTATTGTTTACACAATACGGTCGGTAAAAAAGTATAAAAATATATGAGTAAATAATTAAAAAAAAAAAATTTTTATATTGGGAGTAGGTAAACATTTAAATAGAATCAAGATGCCGTTATTATTTGTTTTTCTTTTTTTAAATAAATAAAATTCTTGGAATAAATTCAATGTTAAAATAATAATCCTTTTGGAAAAATGTTTTTTTATTATTTCCCTCCCTCTCTCTGTAACCAGCTTGGATTTCACATAATTAAAAATTTTCATTTGCTAGTGCAGTATTTTTCTAAGATAAGGTAATTAAAAATTCCATATTAAAGTTTTTATACTATAATGGTTGCAGTGATTGGATCTGGAGTTGACTTCCCTCCCCCCCTAACTAGTAATGTTTCTACTGCTTGGAAGGCTTCTTTTTATCGTAATGAAGAATATTCATGAATATTTGAAATGTGATTTGTTATTTGAGCCTTACTATACAAAGGATACACTTTCTGCCATTGCAATATTGAAAGAATTAAGTCGCATATAAGCACGTATTATTTATATTTTTAAAGTAAGAGAATTTAATTTTATTGAAACAAAAAGATTTTCAAATTATTTCTCCAAATGTTTTAGGTTAACCTCATAATTAATAAATTACTAATTAAATGTAAATTGACCATATCATAAAATTTATTATGTCAGTTGTCAGGCGATATTCCGTGTACCTCGTTTTGATCTAATATAGAGAAAAAAAACATTTCATTTCACAAGATGAGCGCTTCATTCTTTTAAAAATTATTTTTCAAATTCTTAGAACTTAAAAAATAATTGTAGTTGAATTTATTTGACACCAACACATTTTCAGGAATTTATCTTTAGTTTTAAAATACTTTTTAATTTTAAATGAAAATTTAATAAAAACGCTGAAAGAAAAAAGAACCAGAAAAATTTATTTTACACCATAAAAAGACCACCTGTAATATAAAATCTTGCATAAAATTTATTTTATAACTACAAGTTGAAGTATTTCCTATGTTGCTTCACATTGATCACCTTTTATAATTAAATTTAAGAAAAAATAAACCTAAATAATCACACTTTTTTAATTTAATCCGTTGAAAAAGAATTTTAGAACTTTCCATTATGACATAAAAATGGATGAAAAAATTAGAAATTTTTTTTTTCATAACTTACCGCTTGTTGATGAATTGCTGGATCATATTGTGCTGCAATTTGTGCTGCATTTGGTAAAGCAGTTACTAAATTAATAGGCGGTGGCGGTGGTGGGGGTGCCGCTGTTTTATGTGTTGATATAAGCCTTTTTAATGGTGTAACATATAATGGATTATGTCCGACACCACGAATTTTATTTGCAATAATACTGTTGAAAAATTTAAAAAGATTGTAGGAAAATTTAATTTTTTTTTGGTTTTCTTTTTTCACAACTACATACACACATGTGTATATGATTTTTATGATAAATTTAAAAATAATTTAGTAGAACACAAAAATATTCAAATGAGTTTTCTAAGTACGAACCTTTGATGTTTTGGTATGAATGGATTAATTTTATAACTGTGACTAGTTGGTGGTGATATTGTTGTCCCTGGAAGGCTATTGAATAGACCCCATGATTTAATATCATCTTCATCTTCCGGTTTTGGTTTAAAATAGCTGTCTATTTGACCATTCCTATGAATATTATCAGCCAAATACCTAAAAGGAAAAAAAAATCATAAAAAAAATGTTTTTTTTTTTGTTGTTTTGAAAATTAATTTTTAAAAAAATTTATTACAGACTTTTTATTAATTTAATATTGTGTCTCAACCTGACTATATCAGAGAAAACGTTAAAGAGAATTTTGAATAGAATTTTACTTAAATTACTCTTCAGAAATAAGAAGTTGTTAAAATTAAGAAATTGTTAAAGAGATAACAATTTTTCGAATAGAATCGAGTATATGATCAAGAGTAGTAAAATTATTTCTTATATATTAAAGCAAATATGTACATATATACTTACTCAGATCCTAAACCTGGCCCAGATGATTCCCAATTATCATAATGTTCATTAACAGTTGATGGTGCACCATATTCTTGATGTGGTATACCTTTTGGTGGATGTGTAAAGATTAGTTCCGGTCCATTTGGTAATGTTACTGATAATTCATTAGCCCAAACTGGCGGCGCCTATATAATTATAGAAAATTAATTTTTAAATGCGTAATAATAAAGAAAGGAAAAGAAACCAAAAGATCAACAAAAAAAAAAGTATAATAAATGACGCTTAGCTTAAATTGGAAATTGCAAATAATAGGAAACTTCAAAAAAGAAAAATAAAAGTGAAAATTTGACAAAATATTTTTACTTTCATTTATTATTGAAATATGTAAGAAAGAGCGAAAGATAAGGAGGAAAAATGGGAAAATTCAATTATAAATGCGATTATTTTTGACAATTACTATTCATGGTCCAAATAACAAAATATTGTCCAAATCTGTATTAAACTTTGAGTAGAAGAAAAAGAAAAAAATTAGTAATTAGTCGAAGGTACTACAGTAAATAAAAGTACAAATGGAATAGGTAAGAGAATTAACAGAGTGAGAAATGTACAAGAAAATTTTATTTTACGATTTGGACATTGGCATTGAAATTTTTAAATGATCTCATTGAATTTCGCTTTCCTTTGAATTTTTTAACTCTTTAAATTGTTGTTGACATTTAAATGTGACAAATTTTGTTTTTGTTTCATTCGAATTTTTTATGAAAATTCTTTATTATTTTAATTTTTTTGTGCGAACACACAAGAAGGGAGAAGTCTAAATTACATTTTTATGGAACGTAAACATTTTTATTTGTTTTTAAAGAATAAAAACATTTTAGTGATTTCTTTTCAAAAAGAAATATTGTGATGTGATATACAAAAATTTGTAATAAAACTTTCACTCAAAATAACAAACAACAAGGCGTGTTTGCGTACATTAATAATAAAAATAACAAAATTATCTTATACCATGTATAAAAGTACGTCTCTCACCTGTATAAAGATATGCGTACAGAAGAAATTTCAATATGTTTAAAATAATAATTTTAACACTGATTGATATATGTATATACTTCTGTTTTGGGCATATGTAGCTATATGAATATGGTAGATACATATTTAAGTTGACCGATGAAATTTAATACTCACACGTAAATATTTGTGTTTAGACGGCTAAATATCATTGTGTTTTGTAGGTGTAATACTCTTATTGTTTCTTACAATTTGTCATTATAAATTTGATTTTTTTCAGAAAAGGAGGGGAAGAAGTAATGGAGGTTATTTTATAATGGTTTTTTGTAATAACTTTTTTAATATTATATGATTATTTTACGCTTTGCCAAATATTAGGTGGGGTAAAATAATACTAATGGTGAAGTTCAATAAGCTAAAAGTGAGAAACGAAAGAGACTATGAAGAAAATGTGAAAGAAAGAGCCAATGACCTGATTTATTGTGTTTGTAAAAATATTAAAATTTTTCTGTAGGTTTTTTTTTTTGTTTTTGACTGCCAAAATTGATTGTCTAAAGCAATTTTTTTTTTGTTTAATTTTTAAGATTTTGATAAAAAAAAATTGAATTTTAGTTTTAACACATATGTTATACGATGATCTGCAAGTTTGAATACCTATGAGTTTTATAATATTATTACCGAGTATGCTGTTATTGACTGCAAATTAATATTATATTATTTGAGTTCGATTTCATTAAGGATGGCAGCATTTTACAGTCACGTAGAGAGGAAATTTGTGCCAAGTTTACGGAATCATAGATATGAAAATTTTGGAATCGCATTGTTTTTGGAATTTAGTCAAAAAATTAAATAATTTTTACTACAGGAATTCCGTTGCAAAGGTAATATAAACAAGGACATTTAAAATATCGGAAAAAATTTATACAATAGGCTTATAGAAATGTAAGATTCTTCTATAGATTTGACAAAACTTATTCTACAAGATACTGATATAGTAAATTTACCTTAGGTCAAATAATTTTGTTTGGAGGCAAATAATTGGTTTCGTTTATATTGCACTACTAGAGTGTGGGAAAAGTATACTTAAACGAAGCTTTTTTAATTTAAATTTAACAAATAAAAAAATAACCATAAAAAAATATTTACTGTAGCGAATAATTTCGTCTTCCTTTATCAAGCGCATGTATTAGCTATAACTTTATAAATTTGAACAGACCTAATAATAAGCGTGAAAAGAAAGGAAATAAAAAGCTTACATCATATCAAATTTCAATGCCTAGAACTTGGCAAGCGTATGGGAATTAAACGATCAATCATATAAAATATATTTTTGATTAGTTTTAATTTCAATTCGTATTTTGATATTTTGTGTTTGATAATATTAGAATTTTAAATCTATATTACTGTGGGTATACTCTGTTTGATATAAGCATATTGATTTATAACGGTAATACGCAACGTCTATGGCGAATTTAAATGCGTATATTAAAATATTTCTTCGGAGCTTATTGGTTGTCTGAATTGCAAATTAAGAGAATAAATTCTTCCATTTAACATTAATGGTTATTTGTGAATAATTTTTTTTTATTTTTTTGAAAGAAAATTTTTATTATTTTTTAATTCAAACCGAAATCGTTTTATCAGCTGTTGTACCTATAATATCAAAAAATTTCTTTCTTCAAATAAGACAATACCTAGGTAAACGCTAAAATATCCAAATTAAACACAATTTAAAAAGTTTTCAATAGCTTATGAAAAATAATTTTGGAGCTCTCCAGTCTGGTAATTCCCAGACATGACAGTTCAATGAGATCAAATATCTCAAAATACATTTAAGAAGATGTAAATGAAGTAAATGAATCTATTATTTTGAAATTAATTTTATTAAAGAATATAAATTATGAAAGGTGATTTCAAGGTGATTACTGCTTTTAAATAGAAGCAACAGATTTCATTCAACTTTTTTTTCAATATCATATTTGAGTTGAATATGTAGTTTATGTGTGTATAAAATAATGGTGATGATTGCAATCTCTTTACAGAGTTGTTAAATACCTTTCCTTTTACTTTTATATTTAAAAATTAATTTAATTTTAAAACTAATCGATTTTAACTTACCGTATGATGATGATTAATTAAATGATGATGATGATAATATTTGGTTTGATGGTAATTACTATGATAATAATGACATAATTTGAATATATGAGCTAATGCTGGGAAGAAAAATAATAAAACTTTAAGTAAAAGTTTTTTAGCTGCACCAACACCAATAAGTATGGGTAGGAGCCAGAATAATTTGATTTTAATTAATTTAATAATTAAAACGAGTGCTATAAACGACAGCAACAATTTGTTTTTTAAGAAATTTTCTATATTAAAAATAAAATGCAAAACATAAAAAAATATTAATTAAATTTTAAATATTATAAAGGATTACGAAAATTTGTAAAAGAAATTACTTACGAATTTTTTTCTTAAATATACGGCCAGTTTCACGCATTTCAATTTCTTGTTTTGGTATTAATTCCAATTTAACAATTACACCATTTCCTTCAAAAGATCTCGGTGATACTTTAAATGTTGCCCCATTAAACATCATTTCAGGCATTTTTAATGCAATATCATGCGTCATTGCAAATTTAATTGATTTATCGTAGAGAGCGTTTGTAACTTCTTCAATTGGTGACTCAGCTAAATTCAGGAGAAAAAAATATTTGACAAATTTAAAATTTAAATAAAGCTATGCATATTTTTTTAAATGATGTTGTTTCATAACTGTTATTAGACATGGTGGTTTGTAATTTTATTGTTAATTTTCTATGAGACATTTGTATTAAAGAAAATGCAATTCTGATCTCATTAAATAGAAAGTTTCTTAAAGTGATTTTGATATTAAACTAAAAATCATGATTTACATAAAACTTATGTGTTGGATATTTTAATATATTTAAATACTTCTAATGCCAGTTTAAAGAGTTATGTGTAATTGTTCATAATTACAAAATATCAGTGGTATGTGAAAGAAAAAAGTCATTTACTGACTAATTAAGGTTGAAAATAAAAGAGATGCGATGAAAGAAGGAGTGTCATAATCAAAATGGAATTATCGACCAACAAAAAACATTAAATGTACAATTAAAATATTTTTCTTAATATTAAAAATTATAATTTTCAATTTCCAGGCTCGTATGAAACATCAATTGTATATACCGCTTGTGAAGTAAATTATTTAATACTTAAGGAAGTACACTCCTTTTGTAATGAGTGAAAGAATTTAGGACTAAAATATGTTCGCAATAATTAGAGTTAATTTGCTTGGAATAATGTCATGCTATTTAAGAAATAAACTAAATGCTATTGATTCATATATTATCTCAAAGATATTTTATATATAAGTAAATTTTTTGATAGTGAGTTTTGACAGGGGCTTATAAATGTTTAGAAATAAAAATTAATTTTGGAAATTGAAAATCAGCTCTTGTCTAATATGTTTTAATTTTAAAGAACTTTTAAAATTGACCTAACCCGGTTTCGACACAATAAATATTTGATATTTTGTTGTTACTTTTAGACAATTGACTTGATGAACCTGTTCTCGACTGTTATCAAAAGTGATTATTTTTGTGTTATCGAAATGTTTCTATAGTTAATTTTTATCTATTTTCATTTGGTACTGCCAAACATTACTTTTGTACCTTATAATTATTGCTTTATGAAACTGTTTTTAAATATTTTTGTAAAATAATTAAGTTTTTAATGAAGTACTCGTATACTTCTCAAATAATGAAGTATACTTCTTAAATTTTATATAATTTTTACGTTATATTCGAAGCGCTTAATTCTATGAGAAAAAAACTTGTAGAAGTATCAAATTGCGTAATGTTATGAAAGTGAATTGTCTGGTTCACATGACGAAAATAATATCCACTCTTTTTCGGGCGCCAGTTTTCCATTTTTAAAATGCAACAGGGTAGTCGACTATTAATTGTAATGTCAAAATAAAATTTGTCACACATTACTGTCACACGTAATGTCGCACATTAATGTCAAAATGAAATTTAAATAAACGAATAACAATACAGTAATAGAATTACATGCGTTTTTATACCCTGCACTTCGTGAAGGGTATATTAACTTTGGTATGGAGTTTGTAACTACTTGAAGGAGTCATCTGCGATATGGACATATATATATATATTCTTGCTCAGCGTAAAATTCTGCGTCGATTTAGACATGTCCGTCCGTCCGTCCGTCCGATCGCACGATAACTCAAAAATGAATAATCCAATCGACACCAAACTTTCACAAGTTTTTTCTTTTGTACCAAGGACGAACCCTATTGTTATTGGACTAATTCGGACAACGGGTTCGGGTAGCTGCCATACAACTCAAAGAGTTTATTTTAAATATTTCAAAAACTAATAAAGCTATAAATATAAAATTTTGTATACATGTGTCCAATTATATTCTACATATGCTCTACAATTATAATGGGATAGCTGCACCGATTCGGGTGGTTGCCATACAACTCCTACAGCAAATTTTTTATATTCGCCAAAATAATAAAGGGAGATTCATGAAACTTGGCAGTCATGTGTCCAATTATAGATCAAATATATTTTTGAAGTTTTAGACGAATTTCCTGACAGGTTTGGGCACCTGCCATACAACTTCAGAAGTTAATTTTAAATATTTGAAAGAAAAATAAAGTCAGATTCATGAAACTTGGCAGTTGTGTGTCGAGTTATAGGTCAGATATATTTCTGAAGTTTTCGTGGAATTGCTTGACAGGTTCATACAAGTCCAAAAGCTTATTTTAAATATTTGAAAAAATAATAAAGTCAGATTCATGAGACTTGGCAGTTGGATGTCCAATTATAGGTCAGACATATCCGTGAAGTTTCTATAGAGTGATTTCACAGGTTCGAGCTATTGCTGCACAATAACGAAAGGTGCAGGGTATAATTCAATCGGTTTATACCGACTGAAACGTTTTTACTTGTTATGGTTTAAGTTATTTAAAGTCGACATGTGTTGCAGCACAAAGATGTGTACATACAATATATATGTATATATTTAAAAGTCATGATTTGTTATAAAATTATTTTTAATATTAATTTCTCAATTTCTTTTTATATAGACACATATTCGATTTTAAACAAGTTCCGTTTTTACTTCGTAACCGAGTTTAAAGAATGAAATTTTAATGAAACTAGACAATTATTTATGAATGAGCAAACAATTTGCATATTTTATTTATTTTGTTAAAATTAAAATTTCAAACTCAAAGTGAAATTAAAAAGCAAACAATTTTTCTTCCAATGAAATTATTAATAAAGTAACTGTGTTGGTTTAAAATATACATAATTATATTATTTACTTATATTTATATTAATGTCACGTATTCTGTTTATTATTAAAAATATTACGCTGGCTTGTCATATTAATAATGAAATTAATGAAGAGTTAATGTTTAAGAGGAATTAAGAAACAACTTTTATAAACTGACTCTTTTATTTAATTCATATTTAATGAATTTCAATTGTCAGCGGCGATTTATTAGCATCACTTATGTAGTCATCTTGTTTCATTATTGTTGAGTTTACTACGAGTACCTTATTAAAGATTGTTATATAAATTAATTTAATATTTTTCACTTTTTTATTTCCTTGTTACTTGTTTAAAGTCTTGTTAATTTTATAGGAAATTGCAATTTATTTAATTTTTTCCCTCGCTTTTTACATAGATTTTTCTCAAAATATTTGAGAGTTTTTGTTTAAAGCCTTTTTTATTGTGTTCACAATATTGTTTGTTTATGACATGCCGTGGATTACAATGGCATAGTAATACACTTTTTTTTTCTGTAGGAAAATTATTATTATTTCAATTTCGTTTTCATAACAGTTTTTTCAATTAATTTTCAGAGATTGAAAAGTCAAAAAGGTGAAAGAAGGAATTTTGTTGCTTTTTTTTTGGATTTTAAAAATTTTTTTTTTTTGTACATTTACCTGATCTACCTTCGTCTGGAATTTCATTTTGTAATTCATCATCATATTCATTATCAATTTCATTCAATTTATTATCATCATTATGATGGTTACTATCATAATAATTATTGTCATTACTATTGTCATTGCTCTTATTATTATTATTGTTGACATCAACTCTATTGTTATTTTTTTCTATATGATTTTTGTTGTCTTTTATTTGTTGTTGTTGTTGTTGTTGTTGTTGTTGTTTATATTGTTTTTGTTTTATATAAAATTGTTCATTTGATTCTTTTGTGTATTTTTTATAGTCAACATTATTTTTAATAAATAATAAACGATTTGTAACATTTATATTACTTATATCTAAAGTTTTATCTAAATAAGTGAAAACATTTTTTTGTAGACATGAAAATGTCGGATGAGTATAACATTCCGTTATTATACTATCCCAAAGTTCATTACCCGTACGTATATTAAATTTTGATTTTTCATTATTATTTTGTTGCCAATTTTGTTCTGGTTGTATTGATTTAACACTTTCTGTTGTTATTTTCATTGCTGTTGTGCTCATATTTTTATTGTTGTTGTTTATGTGATGATTGTTTTCTATAGTACTAAAATATGTTGATGGTTTAAACGGTAAATTA
Organism: Condylostylus longicornis; assembly: GCF_029603195.1. Taxonomy (NCBI): domain Eukaryota; kingdom Metazoa; phylum Arthropoda; class Insecta; order Diptera; family Dolichopodidae; genus Condylostylus; species Condylostylus longicornis. Next base: position 11,064,634 of record NW_026577973.1, on the reverse strand, counting down.
TTATTATTAGTACTATCATTATTTAATTTATAATGAAAATGTTGCAATAATTCTTCTGTTGGTGCAATTGCATGTAAAATTGGCACTGATGTCAGACTTGAAAAATTTTGTGTACTATTATTATAAATTTTATAATTATTATTGTTATTATTTTTACTATCTTTTAGACTAGTTATAATATTTAATTTTGTTATTTTTGGTTGTGTATAATTATCTAAATTTGATGTTATTGTATAAATTGAAGTTGTATTTTCATATTTATATGCACCAACATTATTAATTAATTGTATATTTAAAAAATATATTAATGATATGAAAAGTAATACTAGCTGATTTTTTAATAATTTATTTATACATATTGAATTATGATGATTAAATAATTGTCTTGAATTTTTATAAAATTTAATTTTTTTATTTGAAATTATTGGCCTAATAATCATTTTATTATTATTCGTATGTTTACAATGATTATGGCAACTAATAATTGAATTTAATTGTTTATATTTAATCATTTTGTATTGTGTTTATCTTTTTTTTTAAAAAATTTTTAATTAAAAAATTATATTGTATTTATTTACTGTTATGATAACCAAAATGTTAAGTGAAATTCTCTTTTTGAATTAATTTATTTTTTGATTTGACTGACATCTGGTATGTATTTCTGAAATGAAAAAATTGAAAAAAAAGTAATTAGTGATTGTGGTTGCTTTGTGATTAATACTCGTATTTAATAAATTTCTATTGTGCTCTTTAATTATTAATATTGCATTGTTTTGTTGCAATCTTTATATGGCATGGTTTTTAAATAATATAACTGATTTGTATTAGCACTACAAAGTAACAATAATTATTATTGCTCGGTATTAAATGTCATTGCTCAGGTTTTTTGAAAATTTGTTGTATTAATAGACGAATTGGGAAAATGTTGTCTTACTCGTATTAGCTTAACAAGTTTGAAATTCGAAATTACTTTACATTTTCTAGGTACAGCTTTTGTTCTTGTTATAGTCTTCTTCAAATCAAGAAAAATATCTACATATATGTGAATTGTGTGTGTATAAGTTGGATTGAATATTTTTAAAATGAAGTTCTGCAATAATTTTCGAACTGAACATAGATTAACTATTACCGAATGGATTGCATTCATCGGTTAGGTTATGTGATGCTACAAAATATTGAATTCACATATTGAATTTTCAATTGACATGCATTCCTTCATGGTTGTAGAAAAATCATTGGATAGAAAAAAATTTGAAAAATGTTGTGCGACTGACTTTTGTGATATGTCTGGTTTCGCGGTCTGGACATAGCAAACTACGGCTAATACTACATTTTCATTTACTCATGTGTAGTATAGAGAAATAATCAACTGATTTCTTCAAAATTTAATACATATTTCAGCTCTTTTTGTAAAATTAGTGAAATAATAAATTTTTCGGCAATATTAGAGCTTGGAAGCAGAACTTTCAAATCTAAAGAATATCTTGAAAATTCAAGGAAATTCCTTTAATTTAAAGATTATTTATAAACAACCAAATTTCTATGTATGTATAACTCACTTATAAGTTACTAAATTTTTCATAATCTGAAACACACATATGTTTAAATAATATTGTCATTATCATTATCCAACACTTTTGCTATATGTGCTGATCACATCAGATTTACAATTTCTTCTTCCCTCAACTTTAATTTTGTTCAAATATTTTGCGTATAAAAATCCAAATATTTTCCCTTAAAAAAACAATAAAGTAAGTAGGTATTTGTATATGACTAACAATAGTTTATCATACAAGTACAAGGTTTTGATCAAGTGAAATGGAATGAGAAACAAGTAGAACAAAATAAAGTTGGGTCAAACCAATGGTTTGTATTGTAGCACTTTTCCCTTCAACAAGTGAAAATTCTGCTTTTAAATACAGTCTATGTATACCTATTACACTATTAAAATTATTTTCATTCATATACAAAACTACTTCTAGGATTGTATATATTTAGGATGACGCTTATTTGCAGTCTTTGAAATAAAGCAAAAATTAATATAAAAAGGGGTTAACATAATGCTCGATTTTAAGGGTTAATATTGTGTGAGTTAAGAAAAATAGTTATATTTTTTAATGTCATGGAATTTACCGTTAGCTTTTTGTGTTTATAGAAATTTGAAAAAGCTTGCGGTTTCGGAAATATAAGGTGTCTAAAATTCAAATTTTACAAATTTCAAGAGGCGATAACTTGAGAGGGGATGGAGAAGTCAAAAAATTTTCTTCTAAGGAAATGAACTATTTGTTAATGTTTAAAAGCCCCTAAAATTTCAAGCTTCTACAGGCTGGAGTTTAAATAGATATCATGCACTAGCCCTGTACTTCTCCTAGGAGTGAAGAAGGAAAAAAAAAAAATAACTTCTAGAGGGGGGCAGGTAGGTAAAAATTTTGTTCTATGCGGAAATAAGTTTCTAGTAAAGATCTATGTACATACAAAATTTCAGCTTTCAAGGGTGTAGAAGTTTTGTAAACAGACACACGGACAGACGGACGGACAGAGTGAAACTAATAAGCACTTTTTTTCAAAAAATTTTTGGAAAAGTGCTAAAAAGAAAAACAAAGTATTAAAGTATGCACTTGGAAAAATTTCGGCAAAATATAAAAAAAGCATGAAATTGATTACGTTATTATGCAAGTGAAATTGTGTTTGTAGTTGTTATGTGCAAAAAAAAATTCCAAACCGGTTCTTTGAATACAAAAATTTTTTTTTTTTTTGAAAGGAGGAAGAAATTGTTACAACGAAAAAATTATTTAATTGAAAACTTTTGTTCGGAAATTCTGTGCATATGCAAAATCTGTGCAATTGATTGATTTCATTGGATTTTATTGAAGTTTCGCGAGTGTAAGCGGAAATTTAAAATACAAAATTATGGTATGAAACTTATAAACATTTTGTCGCTTCCATTTTTGAAATATTTAAAAAATCATAAGTTTCTGAACTTTAGATTATTTCTTATTAATTTTCGTTAAAAAAGGCTGCTCTTTTTTTATTTTTTTTTTAATCTTGCAGTTTACCAATGGTTTGGATTTCATTGCTTCTGTTATTTCTCAGCAATTTCATATAATTTCCATTTATAGTTGCATTTGTTAATTTTATAAATTTTACTTTTTACTGAAAATTCTTCCTTTAAGGGTCATGGTTTTCTATTTCCCAGCACAGATTTATTTGAACGAAATTCCAAATTTTAAATTCGATAATAAATAAATTAAGAGAAGGTTCAAAACTTCTGTTTTTGGTAATTCAATTTGAATTGGCAAGCAAGGTTATATTTGTATAGATCTAGTTGTCAAAATGTAACATAAATAAAATAGTTGTCAAAAAACACGTGAATAATATTTTTCACAAATTAATTTGCAACAGAAAACTGAATTATTTGAAATACATATAACAATATTAATGACATTCTAAATGAATGATCACCGACTTCCAGTTATAATTTTCAACTTTTATTTTCTAAATTTTTTAATTTTTGTTTTGTTTTGAACATTTCAATGAAATTTTTTTCATTATCACATTAGTGAAGAAATTTGATTAATAAAAAAAACCAAACAAAAATCAAAAAATATAATTTCATCCAAAAAAAGAGCATCAAAAATCATCGATCCGCCATGTTGGTTATAAATTGTTTTACGTTGCGCACGTCTCGTGAGAGCTGAAGATATTTCGTTTGTTCAGCATGATTCCACAACTCTAAGTATTAAGTAGTAAAAAAATTATTTCATTTAAAACCATTATTTGAGGCAAATAGTTTCGTTCGTTCAACAATGAAATCATGTTTCGGAAATACTCAAGTTGCAGTGCTACAGCTTATACCGATATGTACCATAAGCAAAAATTACGACATTTAAATTCAATAGCTAAATCCCTATAGAATTCATCATTTAATTGCAAGAATTTTTCACATGTCGGGTATCACAGAGTTCGTTCGGTCTTATATTTATCTTCGTTTTTACTTAATTTCGGAAAAATATTCAATAATTTAAAAATTTTTTAATTAAAAATGTAAAAAAATATTTTAGTTTAGTTAAAATTTTAGTCAGTTTTTATGTTTTTCTTCTCAGAATTAATTTTATATTTAAAAGTTAAGAATCTACAGCATTCATTATTCCTTCAGATTCAATATTTTTATTGTTTCCAATGCAAAATAAACAAAAGTGATGATGTATTTTTTAATTTTTCTTTTAATAACTTTTTAAAATTCAAGAAAAAATAAAAACTTTCCAATTGATTCGTTACTATGGTTGTATTTCACTTACTTTTTCTTTCAATTTTCAAGTTTTCGGTTTTATTTTGATTTCTTCCATTATTTCTTTTTACATTTTTACATTGCATACACATACATACATGTATTTCATTAACATTTAATCGTGATTCATTCTCTTTTTATTTATAAGTTTTAATTTTAAGACATCTTATTAACAAAATTAATGAAAAATCAAAAAGTGAATGAAAAAATAGTTCAAAACTACAAAATATCAAAATAATGCTAAACAATATAAAAATATAAGATCTAATAAAAATTATAAGTGCATCGTGGTTTTAAAGCAAGTTAGCAAAAAATAAATTAAAGTATCGCGCCTTAACACTCCGGTGGTTAATAATTCACTGAAGAATATTGGTTATTTGAAATTCCGCTTGACCAAGTGACCAGAACACAAATTTTTTCTTTTTCTTTACGGTAATAATGGTATAACCATAAAAGTATTGGTGGTTTCCCATTTATGGTCAGTTGCATATGAATATTTTTTTCATTTTAAAAAAAATGAGTATATTATGTTATGATTAAATTTTTTTGCTCTTTATGTACTCTATTTATTAAATGATAGGTTTTCAGTTTTACACCAACGTTGACATTTAGATTTTTGTAAATTTGAGGTGCAGAATTCGATCGAATTACCGTGTTCAATAATAATGGTAATTGAAGTGTGGTAAAAAAATATTAGTTATAAATTTGTTTTATTTTACCTGCAAATATATATATGTATGTATAAGAATTAAATGGAATATTCAAGGGCATTATGGTAAATCAGTAATTCTGGAGCATTAAGTAATGAAGAAAATGCAATGAAGAAGAAGTTGGTATGTATGTATGTTTGCAAATGTGCGTTAAAGAAAATTTTGTGTGAACTGTTCTAAAATGAAAATTTAAGGAAAGATCAACTCTGAACGTTTGAAGTTATGTTATGTGGCATTTAAATTAGTATTAAAGTTTTTGAATTTCTACCATTTTAAAAATTTCACGTTTAGTTAATTTTTTGAAATTTTGACACAACCAGCGAAAGGTAGAGTTGATTTAAGATTAGTTTACCAAAATTTCAAAGTTAAGTAAAATTTGAGTTAGTTCTCAATCGCTCGGTCTTATGGAACAAAATTATGTTAAATATATTTTTATTCTTTCTTTTATCTTTAAAAAATATAACAAGGTACAGTTTTTGTTTTTTATATATTATATATTTATGTATGTAAATGCAATACAAAACTAAATTCGGAATATTGTTTACCGTTTAGTAAAAAATAGAATACCAACTAGATACTCCTCATCCTCCCATATTTAAATATGGAATACATTGTTCGTAGATTCATTAAAGTTGGAAAATTAGAGTAGAATTGATGATAGGTTCAAACTATACTCAAAATAATGAACGGTTAGTGCTCGCATTTGCCTATTTGAAAATTTACCTTTGAACACAGAACTTCTACTTCTTTTACATTTGACATTTAAGCATTTCGTAACGCAGTGACTAAAAAAATCATAAAATTAACATGCTCTTGGATATTATATTAAAGTTTCCGTCATAAATATTAAGCTAAGATAAATATTTCAGTCAAAATTTTTAGTTTAAGAAATTTTAAAGAATTTCGATTTCTATAGTTTAAATGCGATAGTAAACTGTAAAAGAAAAACTTAAATTTGTTATACATATATTTAATAACATTGTCCAATAATTTTATTAACCCTAAACTTGATTTTTTGTTAACCTACTGTAATTGAAAAAAAAAGACAACACTAAAATATATTTTAAGTTTTCTTTTTATCAAACTAAGTACACACACATACATGTTACAATTGCTCTGCATGGCACTAACTACTACGGTACTGGTTCAGTCAGATTTTATAATAATTTTCTTTTTATTCCCAATATGCACACAAAATAATGTTAAATATTCTCTTTTCCTTCTTTTTCTTCATTATTTCTCTTACATACATAAAATTCGAATTCAATTTCTTAACCTTGGTACTACTAACTCACTTTTTATATGGTTTTTGCTTCCTGTTGGACTGTAAAAATTTTTACTTAAATGCAATTTTTATTTTCATTTTTGTGTGTATGTGCAATGCATTTAAGAAATTTAATAACACTTTTCCATAATATTTTATATACAGATAAAAATAAAGGAAAAAACCAGTAGAACAAGTTAAATGAAAATCAGATGTGACTGTGCCTCAACACGTCTATATTACTTTACAAATATACATATACAATGTAGCTATGTGTGTACATAAAATATACCTTTATCTATTAATATCTTATAAGCCGTAATTCGTAGTCACCGTCTTATTCAGTGAAAAGCTGATCATCTGCAAAATTTATTGGATGATTTATAAATAAAATGAAAAAAAAAAACAAAAAATAAATAGAAAGAAAGAAAATCAATTTGTTGTAAAAACGTGAATCTATTAATAAATTAAATTTTTAACTTTTATTGAAAAAAAAACAAGGTCGAAAATGAATGAACGGGAAATATGAGAGAATAGAAAAATGTGCTGCTCGAAATGGAAAATCAAACCAAAATAAAGTGTAATACGAGTATATAAGGGAACGTAAATGATATTTGTATTTGGTAGCTGTAAGCCGTATAATTTAATGAACTCATGTAATAAATATTTACCCATGTAGATACCCTTTATGTACATATATTTGCACATATATATAATATTACAATTGATATGTTCCAATACGATGAATTTTATAAGTTTAACACTATTAATTGTGTGTATTGTTAAGGGTGTTCAAGTTGAAAATATATCTACAATTAATGACAATTGAATTCTATAATATGATAAAGTTATCGTGTGTATGTAATGAAAGACCATATAAAATTATTTATGTAAAGGAAAATTGTATGTAATAATAAAGGTGATGTATAGTAAAAAATAGGAAATAAAATGAGAGAAAAAAAAAGGTTATAATTCAATTGTTTTGGCATTTAGAAGATGTTAAAGGTGTAATAAAATATTAGAAATTAGAAATAAAATTCTAATGTGAAAGGAAATAAGAAAAAAAATAGCAATAATTGTTGAACCGTTTAAATAACAAATTTATTTCTTCTTTAGTGCAAAGGCATTGAAAAACCTTCATTACTGGTACTTAAATTGAAGGAAAAGGTTATTGGAAAATTATCGAGAATAAAAGAAAATTGAGAGATAAATTAAAAAACAACTGAAAACAAAAATAAAATTTAAGAAAATGCTTTTATTTTTTTTTATTTTATTTACAATTTCTTTCTTCTACGGTAAATATTTTCACTTTCACATATAAAATTAATTAAAGTTGAAAACATTTTTATTTTATTTGAAGGCGATCGCAGGTGAAATTTTTAATCTTTTTATTTACGTTTTTGGTTTTTTAATTCAGATTACGTCGCGTTTTCAATATAGTTCGTCAGAATTGAGAGTGGATTAGTTTTTTCTCCTTTTGAATTTTACAACGTTGTAAATTAAGACTTTTACGTCATTATTGTATTTTAAAATTGTTTTTATAGTAAAAAAAAAAATATAACACAAATGATGGAAGGTGAATAATAAAATGAAATTTTATTGGTATACAATTCTAATATGCTTATACATAAACATACATATACATACATGGGTGGTATTTATACTTTATTAATAAAATATGAGGTAGGCTTATGGATAAATAAATTTGTAGAGCACTTTAAGCTTTCAAAGTTATTAAAATTCTTTGTAATAGGTAAGTGTTTTTCAATAAGACTCTTTAATATTATAGGCGCATAATAAGAAAAAACTTAGGGGATTATTTTCGATTTATGACTTTCATTTTCTATTGAACGGATTTCCGATTTAATAATGTAGGTAATTTAGATGTTTGATAATTAAATACTATCAAAATTTTTGTATTAAATAAATTTTTGTAAGAAGAGTTTTGTTTTTAGCACTTTTCCAAAAAAATTTTGAAAAAAAGTGCTTATAAGTTTCACTCTGTCTGTCCGTTTGTCCATGTGTCTGTTTACAAAACTTCTACACCCTTGAAGATAGAAAGCTAAAATTTTGTACGTACATAGATCTTTACTACAAACTTATTTCCGTAGAACAAAATTTTTACTTATCTCTGCCCCTCTAGAACTTTTACCCCCCCAAAACCCTAAAAATGGACTTTTTTAACTATTTGTTGCAATGAAACCATAAGCATTTTTGAAATTTTGCAAACGCATAAAGGCAGCGGCTTGCTTCCCCTAGCGCGATATACCATAGTTAAACTTTAGAAAAACAAAATGGGCGTTCAAATTTACCGTTATCTAAAGTCTTTTTTTTCCAAATTTTTGATGTCGTTTTTCTTCTAGACCCCAGCCTGTAGAAGCTTAAAATTTAAGGATCTTTTAGAATAGTTCTAACAAATAGTTCATTTTGTTAGAAGAAAAATTTTTTTCCATCCCCCCCCCCCTCTCAAGTTATCACCTCTTGAAATTTGTAAAATTTGAATTTTTGACGCCTTATATTTTCGAAACCGCACGTTTTTTCAAATTTCTATAAACGCAAAAAGCTAACGGTAAATTCCATGACATTACAAAATATAATTATTTTTCTTAATTCACACAATTAACCCTTAAAAACGAGCATTATGTTAACCTCTCTTTATATTAATTTTTGCTTTATTTCAATGACTGCATATATGCATCATTCTAAATATATGCAATCCTAGAAATAGTTTTGTATAGAAAAAATTTAAAATTAGAGAAAAAAAAATATTTTGAAAAATGTATTCAATCGTTTCAGTAAACTTGTGAGCAGTATTAGGAAATTTATATTCTTGAATTTCTCAAAAAATTAGCTGTTTCTAGAATTTAGATTTTTCCAAATCTAGATTTTAATGTCTGATTTTTCACAAAATAATTTAAAAATTCTCACAAATATTTCTATATTTATTAGACTTATAAAAACGCAACAAAATTCAATTTCAATAATAAAATTACGAATTATAGATTGTCATAACACGAATTATGAACAACCTGTCTTTATAGTCGCCTAATGACGATCAAATGACGTCAGCCTAGTAAAATTAATAGTGAAAATAAATAGCGCTATTCTGGTAGAAATATTCTATATAAAAATTTTTAATAAAAGTGACCATATGGAATTCGGATAAATTTATTTTTATAGTTTGCAGTTTCGTTTTAGTACTTTTCTACAAAAATATTGCATATACGTAACTCTGGTTATGATGAACGTATTGTGACTTACAATTTTTTTTTAAGTATGTCTGTTACATTTAATAAATCTATGAACGTTGCTTTGACTTATAGTACAAGAATTATTTGAATATTTTTTAAGAAAAAACCTGATTGTAGTTATTGAACCGTAATTGATAGTTAAGAAAGAAAGTAAAGTCAGAGATAATTTTATGTAAATTGTTAACACGGATATTAAACATACTTGAAAAATGTTCTAAGGCAAAACGGAATATTTTTTTTAAGTGCATTTGTAGTTGCTTAAAGTTTAATGTAAAAGTAAAGATCATTTCACCGATCATTTATGTTTGAAAGTATTTTAAACACGTTCATTTAATACTGAAAAATTTTTACAGAAATTCTCGTTTCTATATTATAAAATTGATTATCAAAAATTTTCGTTGTCTAAAGAAGTTGCAAGTGCAACCTAAAAATAATTTTCTTCTTTTTCAATTTTATTTTATTTAAAAATTAAAATTTATGGTTTTCTGGTAATTGCCAGCCTGAATAAAACGAAAATTGTTCAAGAATTATTGATTCATTTAATTTTAAGACCACATTTTATGATAATATGAAATTTTAATTACAACAAAATTCTTTATATTGCAATTGTGAGTATTTAATATGCATTCTTTATTTTAGAAACTATCATAAGATACGTTATCAAGAATGATGAAGTATATTCGCAAATGTGCCTTCATGTCCAAACTAAAGAATACTGAACCACTAACTTTTATATAATGAGTAATAACTGAAGAATATGACAGTTTTATATTGGGTGCAGTTTAAATAAAATTAATCTTAAATCTTGTCAAACACGTTAGAAAGTGATTTTGGTTTTAAATTATAAAATACACATAAAAAGGAATTAAATTGTTATGCGTATAAGAGTTAGTAAAGAAAAATTTTTTTTATCCATTGATTTGCACTTTTAAACGTTGATCTTTGCTAAATTAACTGATTGAATTTTAACTAATCGCTTGTTTAATCTATTATTGTTTATACTAAAACTAATTCGATGTGAGAGATTAAGAGAAGAAGGCCGATCCTGACAAATATTGTAAGGCCTAATATTCAACATTTTAATCATTTTTGCCAATAGGCAGTAAGTAAGGGTTTCGACAACCATTTACTAACAAGTGTAAATCTACTCCCGAAGATCTCTCACAGAGCGTGCGCTTGAGACTAGTTTATGAGACCTCTCTCCTATTTCCCCTTTCCTTGTTTATAATTATTATTTTATTGTTATTTAAAAAGATTGGAATACAATTAAAAGAAAAATATTATATTACAAAATTATATTGTAAATTGGTATAAGAGCTCTAATCAATGTACCGAGTCGGCTCTACAGCTTGCGCACATTTACCAGCTCCTGTGTGTGAGAAACCGCAACAAGGGGCCGTTAGTTCTTCTTCTTTAGCAATAAACTAAATATTGAGTATTACGAGTATTTTATAAGAACACACACAACATAATTTCATGGATTGCAATGTTGTGTGTGTTCTTATTTATTATTGAAGAAATTTTTCATTCGGATGAAAACTCATATACGTCATCGAAAAATAATGAAAAATAATGAAAATTAAAACAGAAATGATTTTTTTCGCATTAATAATTCAGATTAAATGTAAAGTTCTGGCATATTACAATTGATTTTGTATAGCTACATTTGTATTAGAGTTTTCTAAAATTATATGAGATATTTAGTATAGAAATGTTTCAAATGCATAAAAAATATTGTGATTATTATATAAAAAATTCAACAGTTGCCTTAAAATAGTTTTCATTCATCGAAATTTTGGGAATAACCTACGTATAAAATATTGAATTCTTTTTTCGGAATTGAATGCATTTCTGATTTAAAAAGAATCTGAGAAATCACAATGTAATTCTTCTTTATTAATAAATGTTATTTTTGATCGGAGACAAGATTTATGCATTAAAGTCAAGTAAGTAAGTGTTTAAATTTCATTAAAGGAAACAAATTAAAATAATTGGAAAAGTGGTTTATAGCAATGTTAAGACTAGGAAGCATTGTTTAATAATTTAAAATTCTTTAATATTCAATATAAATATTTACATTTATACTAACTCTGTTCAGGCATTTGCATTTTTCTTCCAATTTTATTGAAAGTTGAACTCTCATTCAGAAATGTTAACGAAGCTTTGTTAAAATCTATTTAAATTTTAGACGTAAATATTTTTATTTTCAAGTTAATTAGCACGTAGGTACTTAAGCTTTCAATTAAAATTTTTAGTTTCTTTAATAAATCTTAGATTAAGTGTAGGGTAATCCATTTCGAAAATCTAAACTTAAATGTGGTTTTAAATAAATCACGAATGAAAAGTGAATTTTTTTAATTTTCTAATTAAATTGAAATTGTCGTACTATAAAAAACAAAAACCTTTAAAACGAGCAATAATGCGTTTTTTCATTAAATTTCTAAGAAAAAAAAATTTCTGTTCAAAACCTATGTTACGTATAAAAATGTAGTGAGAAATTATAAATTTCTCCCATAAAAGTTATTTTATAATGTTTGAGATTGTTTATGATTCATTTTAAAAGTTTTCTCACGTATTCATGTAGTTTGCGATAGTTGTGATGCATAGTTTTTCTTGAATTTACAAATAATTTTAATATTTTAAGAAGCCGGTAGGAAAATTAAAAACAAACGCAACTAAAAATTCGCTCAGGTATGCGTCATATTAATTTCAATTAATGATAAGGTAAGAGAAAATCTTTGAAAAAAAAAAAACTTAAAGGTTTTTTTTTTTTGCATTAACAAATAAATCACTTTTTTTTTTACTTTTTAATTAAAATTTGTAAAAATTTTCTTGTAAATTTTTTTGTTTACAAAATTATTAAATTCATATTTTAAGGACGGGGGTTGGACATTGAACATTTATTGATCATGAGCTTTGTTAAGCTACCATAAAATTTGTTGTCATTTTTTCCATATTAAAAATTGATTAATATTAAACAAACAAAAAAATTAGATACCAAAATGGTGTTCCCTTATAAGATAGAAGTATTTAACTATGATGTCAGAAAAAAAAGAACACCAACATTTACATAATAAATTTTTAACCAAGTTTCCTCAGATCAAACGCGCAATTAATGGCAATTTGAAGTGTAATGTTTTAACATATAGAAGGAATATTTAAATTGGAATATTTAAATTGCCCTTTTCGAGTTTAGTGCCGTTTTTTGCAAAAGCAAGATAGCATATCTTTCAATTAGAAAAACAACATGTATGTGTGTTCCGTAAAAATTATGAAATTGACTACAGCGGTTGTTTTTGTGAGAAAAATCATTGTGAAAATGTTTTGGAAGCTTTTGGAAGCAATTGTTAATAGCAAAGTGTTAATAGTAAAAAAATATTGACCTTTTATGGTAAAGGTCTAGGAGTAGTTTAAGAAAATTTATAGGAAAATACAACATTTTTTGTCGGCACACAATGCTCTAATTTGTTAGTATGCGATAATTATGGTGATTTTTCAAACTTACATCAGAAAAATCAATCATGGCCAATAATATTGATATTATGCACACATTGAATTGTGTCGTTTCAGTCATTTTTATTTGTTATCCCGAATTGTTGGTAAACTGACTTGCAATATTTTTCATATTTAAATTAAATACTCAAAGTACTATTTATTAGGGTTTTAATTAATTTATTCTTTAAACTGATTCACTTAGTCTTTCTACCTTTGAAATACATACTATTCTTCTGTTTTCTTTTTTTGCGTCTGTGGTTATATCAGAACCTTTTCATAATTATATAATACCCATTTGCCTAATAAGTGAAATAGACAACATTATTTACAAATACAAAAGAGCAGCACGTGAAGAGTGGATAATAATAGAAAAAAGATTTTGGTCAGAAAATTTTACAGTTTACAAACGTAATTTTGATTTTCATTTCTAACTACCGTTTAACAACTTGTTTTACGTATTAGATTTTATTAAAAGATATTATTTAGATTCCAGGAAATCAAATAATTTTTATGTAACTCGACGTGACTTACTTTTATTTGAACTAATTGTAAGAGCATTACTGTAGCCTTGATATCATATATTTTACACGTGCTTATTTTCTTCAGGCATTTTAACTGAATTTGCCAAGTAAAATTTGATATTGGAAGTTCGCAGAAAATTTCGTTATTTTATTTCCTTAAAGTACACATAGTTTAAAGGCAATTCTTTTGGCTTTAGTCAATAAAAACTTGAAAATTATGTTTGTACAAAATTTAGACTTCTTTTTTATTAGTTTATAAATTAAACATTCCTGTAAACCCTTAAGTTTACAGCAAAACGTGTATTGAGAGTTCGCATAAAAAAGTCAACAAAATTTTAAATTTATAATTTAATTTTTTTGTCTGGGATACTTAAAGATTTTAGAATGTTTTTTTCCAACGGTATATCGCAAACTTTAAATTTTAATACATATAAAATGTTGGCTAGAATAGACGCAATAAAATCAAGATTTAACACTTTTTGTTAAACAGCTTTGAATGTTACTACTTATGTAATACAGCATAATTCGGACAATGTAACTGATATAACAAAGAAATAATTCAAGATTTTATTATCAAAACGAAATTTAAGAAATTTTGGTACGTGCTTACATTTCGTAAGCAAAACTTTTCTAAGCAGTTCCTTATTGTAAATATAGATGCATAGATTTACTCTAAAACTACTTATCTTAAATTTCATTTATTTGTTTTTGCTCGTATTTTATACACGTGAAGCGTAAGGTCAATTACAACATCCATAAAAAAGTATTACAAAATCAAAGTATCTTCATAGTATGTAGATTTTGTTCTCACGTAGAAATATATCTAAAATATATAAGTAATAGTTCTAGTTAATAAATATTTTAGATCACGTATTTTAAGACGTGTGGTCTATACGAAGAACTAAAATATTTTTGTGGTTTATAACGAAATGTTCTTCTTTTCTTTAGTTGTTCTTCACATTTTTGATAATTAACATAAAAAATTTGTAATGTAAGATTCAACAACTCAAAATGCTGCTGTTAGAAACCATCTACAACATTGCGTATATTGCAATCTACACCAACATATTTTAAAAATTGCATATATTTAGGATAAAACAAAAAAAAATTTATAGAGGTGTTAACATAATTCTCGAATTTAATAGTCCATTGTCAAGTCAAGAAAATAATTACATATTATATTGCTAATCATGGAATTTACCGTTAGCTTTCTGCATTCATTGAAATTTGGAAAAGCTGCCAGTTTCGCCAACATAAGGGGCCAAAAATTCAAATCTTAGAAATTTCTAGATGCTTATGGTTTTGTTTTAATGAATAGTTAAAAAATATAATAAAAGGATTTTTTAAAGCTATAACTTTTAGAGAGAAGGAAGTAGGAAAAATTTTCTTCTATTGAAATAAGTTTTTAGTAAAAGGATTGTTTGTAAACATAATCACAAAAAGACACACGGCCAGACCGACGCGCACACTAACAGAGTGATGAAATTTTTTAAGTTTTTTTTTTGGAAATTGCTAAAAACAAATTAAAGTTTTAACAATTCCTTTTTTTTTTAAAAAAAGACAAATTTTTCGAAACAAATTAACCTGCAATTAATAAATTTTAGTTTTTCTAGTTTTTCAAAATTGAGTGTCACACTTGTTTATGAAAAAAACGTGTCTATGAGTAAAAGATAGTGAAATTGGCGTTATACGGCTAATAGGTTAAAAAGTATAACTTAATTTTTATACGTATTGGAAGAATGCTTTTGTTATACTTTGAATAAGCTATAGATCACATCTGAATATAGGAACATCTATTTGACTCTAATAAAATTTTAAAATTATTTTAATAACCTTTTGTCCATTTTTGAAAAATCATAAATGCCTATTTTAATTTTAATATTAACCTATACATTTTATGTACATTTTTTAAAAAGAAAGTTTAATCGATTGAAAGGTAAAAGCATGAATGTTGAGTGTTGGTTTATTCGAAAAATTAGTGGGTTTTTATGTTTTTATCATTCTTTTATTAAGTTTATAGATATTTAAAGTTTGAAATTTCTATTTCATAAAATTAAAAAATCTTCATATTTCAGATCAAGACCTCTCACATTCTATATTACATTTAGAAAAGTATTTCTTTTGAACTAAATTGTAGATTTCATAAGCAACAGAAATCTACTTCAAGTAAGTTGGAATAATATGAACTGTGTTTGTCGAGTATGTAGTTATAATAATGAATATTGTTTTTTTTTTCTGCTTTTGTTTTTAAAGTTTGACAAAGCTTGCTTGGTGATGGATAGTGTATCTGACTACGGTGTTACAAAAGTACCATTAAAGTGCCTCAGCTTATATGAATTCTCCAGAATTGACAAATTCTACCATTATTTTAACAATATTGTCAGGATAACTGTTGTATAATAATTGTGTTTATGTTGTCCGCCTGAAATCTTGGAAATGTGATTCGGTTTTTCATTTAGTCAGGCTGCTAAATCTAATGCTTCGATTAAAGTTCTTTGAGAGAGTGGTCTCGAACTGCAAAATGTACGACTGAGCATTCTTAGATATATAAAAAAAATTCATCTTAGTTTACTTGACTAGTCTTTTTGAATTTTAAGATCGGCCAATATTCTTAATTAAATGAAAATATTCCCAATAAATTTTTGGTATTAACAAAGTTCTTAGAATTCTAACAATATCTCAAGCTTTTCTCATATAATTTGGACAAATTGAGTTTTAAACAATAGCTTTTACTAATAAACATAATTTTGTATGAGTTTTTATTTTATTACAAGAAATTCCACTTACATAACAACTACTTAATAAAAACAAATAAGATCTAACCTCCAGTATGTTATGTAAACAGTTTTTTCCTACTGCTTTTTAAAGAGACACTTATTCTGATTACGGTTTCAATAAAAAGCATAATTATGATGTTGTACAATTTTATTCTCGAGTTTTTATTATACTTGTACGAATAAAATATTCGAAATGTGTTATAAATTATCCACTCTGTTTTTAATGCTTAGGAACAAAACCATATACGTACTATAGATACAATTCTTAATCAGTGTCTAATCGTTATTCAGTTCAACTGTTTCATTTCTTTTCCTTTGGCAGTGCGTTTCAGTAACAGTTAACAATCACAATAAGCTAGAATTGAGTTATTATGGCTGAACACTATCTAAAATGGATTAGGTCGAAAAAATGTTTTGAACACTTTCCTTAGAACTTCAAAAGTAATTGCGTCTGACCTTCGAAACTGCAAGATTAATATGTTTTAAAAGAACTTCACGGTGATAAACGCAAAGTTTAATTTTTAAACTTCTTCTTCAACCCTTTTACCTTTTTGTTTAAATGGACTGACTTTTTAAAATATTATGGCTTAAATGATAAACACAAAAAGCTTGAAATCTACAATTTTAAACACTAACACAAATTTGTGTAAAAAGTTTAACACGTAATTGAAAGTTTCATTTCAAAATTGTGTAATGACATATCTTTATATACGGACGCTGCAGTGAATAGAGTATCGGGCTCCATTGAAGAAGTTTAAGGTACGATTAACATATTATGTCGTATGGAAATGAATGAGTTGGCACGATCAACTCTATCATTTCCCATATTAATTGCAGATTAATTTATGCAAGAAAATGTTTAATACTTCAACAGTTATTGCTAAGAAAATTCCGTATAAAAGCACAATTTTTTCTATTTTTATTATTACTATTATTATATTAATGTGATAATAGGCTATTATAATTGTTCCGTTTCAATTGATTATTATTGGTATTATATAAGACGCTTAAATGAGACTTGACATATGCTGTTTGTGAAGATTAATTTTTATTTATATTGAAATTTTTCAAAACATTTTCAAAATTAATTTGAAAATTTGGAAATTTTTGTTGTCAATTGCAAGCATTCATTATTTTCGGAACATAATGGAAAGTTGCGTCGCCATCATTGATTTATTATAAACGATAATTTCGATAGGCGATCATTAATTTTGTGCGGCAAGGCAATGTTTATTTGTAAATTTATATATGTATACCCTCATATATCAGAAAAATTTTGGTAGAAAAATTTTTGTATTTTAATTTCAGGAAAAAGGGAAATCAGAAGGATTTATAAAAATGCATTGAAAGCAACACACACACACAATTTCAATGTTAAAAATTTTTTACAAACGCACCTTTTACACGCATCTTATATACGTATGTATGTATGTACTAATTATTGACCTATAAATTTCTTATTTATCTCAAATTTTTTTTTAACTTTTTTGTTGATGTTCATACAAAAGTGCAAAGCGGTGAATGAACGGGTTTTTTTATTGATTTCTTTTTCTTTACACAAGAAATGTTTTTTTTCTTGTTTGGAATTTTAATCGTATCACAGAATGTAATCAGATGACGATGTTGGTGATATACGAAATACAAACAAACAAATACAGAAGTAGTAGTGATAAACACACAAATATACTTAATAATACAAACCGTAAAAATCAATAACAACAAAAATGGATTTTAAAGTGAAGAAGACTGAAAAATCGAATAATTTCACCGCGTCAGATACCCATATCGAGGAGAGTAGTGGTGAAGTATAAAACAAGATACAAAGAAAACAAAAAAACAAGATATTTGACGGAAGTTATGGTTAATATAGACTTGTAGCCAAATAAAGATGAACAATTAATTTTTATATTTTATTCGAAATATGAAATCATATGAAACTTTGTTCTGTAAAGGTTATGAAGCTTTGTTTTGATTGTAAAAGGTTTTGTTAAATTTGTTATAAAGTCAGTTTTCAGCACTTTTCTAAAAAAATTTTCTATCCGTTCGTCCACGGATAGGTTTACAAAACTTCTACACCCTTGAAGAAAAAAGATTGAGGTTTGGTAGATCTTTATTATTGTAACTTTATTGCCGTAGAAGAAAATTTTTATACCTATATCACCACCACCTCCAAAAGTTATAACACCTCAAAATCATATTTGAACTATTTATTGCAACGAAACCACAAACCCTTTTTCTAAAACCTATCTAAAACCTATTTAAAACCTACTTTTTCCAAAATTTTTGATATAATTTTTTTTCTATACAATAAGTTGCATTAGTCTGATGCTTTAGCAGCTTTTACTAATAAATAG
Source organism: Condylostylus longicornis (assembly GCF_029603195.1). NCBI lineage: Eukaryota > Metazoa > Arthropoda > Insecta > Diptera > Dolichopodidae > Condylostylus > Condylostylus longicornis. The sequence continues at coordinate 11,045,974 of NW_026577973.1, read as the reverse complement.
TTTCTTTTGTTAAAAGAAATTTTTTTTCCATCTTAATCCCCTCTCAAGTTATCATCTTTCAAATTCGTAAAATTTGAATTTTCAACACCATAATATATTTCGAAAACTACAGGCTTTCCGAATTTTTATAAGTGAACAAAACTAACTGTAAATGGCAAGTTACCAAAAAATATGATTATTAATGTGAACGGCTCTTTCAATTTTTTGTTACTCCATCCTAAATGTATGCAATTTTTAAAATAATAATTCAGTGGCCTCAAACACAAACCGCCTAACTCGAGTTAAGACAAAAATGAGATATGTTTACCAGCGAATTCTCCGTTTTGAGTTTCATATGCTCACAAAATTTGGTGGTTCTACGACTGTTGTAGCCGAAGTTATTGTCGGATTCACACATGACCTAACTCGAAATGGTAACTATGTGCACTTGCACTAATCGCCTAAATCGAGTTAAGAGCAGAAAACATCTTTTTTATGTTTTTGACAAACCACTTATTTCGACATAGGCTATTGTTGCAAATCGAAATTAGTGACTTTTTTTTTTATTTGTATGAATTTTTACAACCGCTTATCTCGAGTTAAGCTTTTGTTGCAAAATTAATTTTGAGTTTTTTTAAATACTAACTCGACATAAGCGATTTGTGTAAAATAATAATTGTTGGTTGTTTAAACTCATCTCGAGTTAGGCGATTATTGCAAATACAATTATATTCCAAAAGACTTCTTATGTTGAGTTAGGTTTTTATAACGCGTGCAAATAAGAACAATAAATCAAAATTAAGCGTTTAGTGTTCGAAATAATACATGATCAGTATAGAATATTTTTTAGTTTTTTGTAATAAAAAATATTTTATAACGCTTAACATATTATTTTATGTGATATATAGTGTAGGTACTTTATGTCCGTGATTTAAAACTTGTTCACTATAGTTAAAATTAAATCTTACATTCAGGGACAAGTAAGATAGTTGTATTTTTTAACCCAAAATATAAAACATGTACACAAGTTACCTGCATTATTAATGCTCTAATTACCCAAATATCCCATGGCTAAGATTTGAATTTTTTTAGTTAACAAATAATATTGTAGGTCATTTCGTGATTTACCTGCGACAAATGTTTTTTTCAATTGACGAAGTTCCCATGTTAAAATGACACGTGGCTAGCTACCTGATGGTAGACTGTTTTGCCTTTGTTGTCTAAATGTATTATTAAACAAAGTGTTGTTTTATTACGCTCTTGTAAAACACATGTTATTAGGAAGATCAAATTTTTGTGTTTAACAAGAGTTTTTATTTTAATTATTGTATTACAAAGCAATATTTTTATTATACACTAGTAAAACACATTTTGTTAGGAAATTCAAATTTTTATAATTTGCAAGGGTTTTCAATATATAAAATTGGTACATCTGGGAATAACAATATTTTGTTATACTTTTTGTTACTCATTTCCGTGGGATCAAATTTCTTCGATTTTCAAATATTTATGATATTTTTGTTATTTCGAAGGAAGTATTTTTTACAAAGACAGTTATTTATTATTGTTTTTAAATGTGCTGATGTTGGAAATTGTTAAATAATGCAAAAATTATCCAATATAAACTTTATTCACGCTTAATAAATGTACGTTAAAAATTTTGGAACTTGCTAGGAGAGCTGAGATGATTGTGGCGGATGTTAGAGGTATTGCAATATATTTGAAACTAACATAACGGATTCAAAGTGTTTTAAAGCATAGAAATTAGCGAAACTGGTCCTATAGTAAATAAACAAGTATTTACACAACAGATCTTACTTTGAAACCCGAAGTTAATACAGTTTTGAAAACCGCAATTGACTTTGGTCGTGGTGACTGTATTAATGATCCTGATTTTCAAATTGACAACATTCAAAAGCAAGTTTTCGGGTCCTATTGGGCGTGTGAACATATCTGTAGAGATAAAAAAATATGAAAGGCTTTCTACTTTTATTCTTTTAAGAAAAATCCTTTTACAATTTGCCGAACCGTTAGAAAAATTCGCTTAATCTTTCGCGACCGGGCTTCCTGAATGCACTCAAGTACATGAATGCTCGAAACTGACTCGTGATCAATTTGTATGGAGTCTTAATTGAAAAGTAAATGCTGACAGCTAAAATAAAAATGTCGAGCAAACTCACAATATTCTTTGTTTATTTGATAATCAAATACTTATATACTCTATGATAGGAGAGCAAATTCCGAACCAATTTACTTTGCCACAACTTTTTACGGAGATCTATATACTTTTTACGGCAGAACTTAGAGAAAAACTTACGAACAAACCATCCTCTATATGTAATTAATAATACGTCTCCAAGATTTAATTTTCACAAGTATCGAATTATTATTTTTTATACGAGTTCGAGTTCACTATCAAATTTGACTTTTCATTACAGTAGTTGTAATGACTCACGCTCGATTTCGTTTTGTTTTTGATTTAAAAATTTTAATTAATTCGCATTTAGTATCATTATGAACAAGTAAGAAAGTCATATGGACTATATAGTACATAAATAAAATAACAAACACCAAACTCATAAACTCATTTTAGAAATTACTTTATGTGCTCATTTTTACAATAATGTAACAACTTTGTCAGATCCGTTGCACAATGAAGCCTTTTTGTAATCGAATTACTTTTTGAAATTCTCTTAAGTGGAAAGAGTCGCACCACAGATTTCAAAAAATTGACTTCCAAAAATATTTTACAAGAACAGTTTATACAAAGATTTTTTATATTTTAAGACGAGGTGTTAATTAGTTAGATTTTCAAGACATGCTCCAAATTGAAGAAGAAGAGAAAATTAGTCCCAAAAAAGAAAAACTTAGAGTTGATGCAATTTTTTAATGTGTTGGTTAAGACTGGAGATTTAGCAGATACTCATCCATATTTAGTTGGAGAATCCGAGAGAGAATAAAAGATACTGTCACGTTTCTTAAATTTAATAAAAAAATTATTTTTAAACTTTTAAAAATAATTTTTCCTTGAATTTTATTCATTTCTTACCTCAATTTATGTTTTTTATGACACTGATTTGAAAAAAGAGTGAAAAATCAAATAACCTAAAAATAATATATGTATGTATTTCTTCCCTTTTCACTATAACTTAAGTCACCTAAAACCATATTTTCAGTTTTGCAACAACAGCTTAAGTCGACTTAAGTTTGACGAAAATGCAAAAGTCATTTTTCACAAATCGCCTAAGTCGAGTTATGCTTTGCAAAGTGCTTTTTATAAATTTTGTATAACCGCCTATCTCACTTTTTTCATAATTATGATAATACTATTAGTTGTTTTACTTCAGATTGTGAGTTAATTACTTCCTTTTTTAATTATCTTTCAATCAAAAAAAAAATTGGTTCAAAAAACTTCATAACTTTTTTCAAAATTTAATTTAAAGTTTAAAATGCATTTATCTCGAAATCACTAAAACAGACTTAAGTCGTTTGTGCTTGAAGCCACTGAATTGACCATGAATAAAAGTAATTTAAATAATGTAGATTGCTTTTCGAGCGGCATTTTCAATTATTGAAGGAAAAAATAGTTTGATCCTACTTCATTATTTAAATAAGGACTTTTATCTCTCACAGATTTCACAGATTTTTGCTTTAATCACATGATAATTCACTAATGACAATGATGGTAATTTTCCTAATAATATTGTATCTTCTAAATCAGAGACAATACTACACTTCCATCATGACGCGGGTGGAAGTAAGTGATACAACATGTAATTTTAATAAATTTGAAGGGGTGGTATTTATTAAAATTACATATTGTATTATTTACGTTTCTAGGAAGATGCTAAATTACTTGCTTTTTAATTCAAGTTTGTAAGTAAAAAAAATTTTCAATAATTTGTTGACTTAACTTGAAATATTGAATGCCTAAAAACTTTTAGTTCTCACAGTTTTTGAGTTTAACGATTACCTTGCATTTTGTTGAAAAAATAATGATATTATTGATTATATCCTATTATTTATTCAGGTTTATATTATTATATAAACTTGATTAATATACTGCAGAATATAATTCCATGCTGTGTATCTACCCCATAAAAAGTATTATAATAATAGTTTTTTCAAATTTATATAGAAACTCTAGAGTTGTGTCAGATATAACGGAAATAAAATTTTGTCCCACATGTTCAAAAAAATTTCCACCAATGACAACCATGAATTACTCCTACTTGCTTCTTAATATATAGCTATTTGTAATAATTAATTAAATTTACTTAATGTTAGAAATATTTATGTAAAAGTTAGAAATCAGTATAATAACATATGCCGCAAAACTTAAATGTGAACTAAAATTATATTAATTATAAAATTAAAATAAACACATTTTTGAGTGTAACGTTTGCGGTTTTAATTTATTTAAATTAGAATATTCATTGAAAAGAAAAATATTCCATTGAGAAAATTGCGGAAACTTAAACAAATTAAATTTAAATATTAATAGATGTTGATTATATGTAAATCGACATCAAAGGAAAACACTTCCTTTCTGGGAATAAATACCCTAATGAATATAAATAAGCCTTATACATACAACATGCAATTATATTTGACATAGATATTAACAATCTATGCCAATTTAAATGAGTACATATTTTGTAAATATTTATAATTTTAGGCAATTAATGTACATATGTATTTTAGACGCATATCTGCACTTATAAGAAAATATTATAATATAATACTCGTAAAATTACAGCAGAATTATTTTTAAGACCTAAGAGGATTTTTTTTTTGAAGTTTCGATTTAGCACTAGTATAAAGTGAAATTTTAAATTGTCTAAACGAAAAAAAATGAACGGTAAGTGTGACATGAAATCTATGTATAGATATGACCAAATTGCAGAGGATATAGAACGCCATGGAAAAAATAGAGAAAAAACTGCGAACTTCTTCGAGATAACTAACGATTTTTTAAAAATTTCTAGTTTTAAAAATTGCAAACTTCATGTTTAAGTAACTATTGCTTGAAAATAGTAGATCTGACATTTGTAAGTAGGTTATTGGTATTAGTGTTATGAAGATCTATTAAATGAGGGAAATAGTAGTTGTCAGATGTGTAAGTCAGATACACATTGTCAGATAAAAATTTGTCAAATAGATTTTTTTTGTAATTCGATTTTCTTTAACCTTTCAAAGAACACCCTCTTTCTTTAATTTTATTTTACTATTACTATTAAATTTTTTTGTGTGTTTTATTTTAATTTATTGCTACTATTTTTTATTACTAATTTATAATTTTTGTTAATTATAAAATTTTCAAAACTCTTTCATTATAGAAAATTAAATTGTTACTAATAAAAAGTTAGAGATATGATTAAGAGGAGATGAAAACAAAAATAATTAAATTATTAAATACATAAATACATTGTAGATACCTTGTATTGTAACAGCAGCAGTGTTGCCAAATATATTAGTTCAAATATCCAAATTTTTTTTAAAATAAAACGTTCAGTCGATAAAAAAAATCCTCGCGAACCCCTTCGAGATTTTCATTTAAAGTGAAATTGCAAAAAGTAGGGAGCCACAATATCACGATTTCAATTCGAACCAAATTTAAAACTAAAAAGAAAAATTAATGGCATGCAATATAGAATTAATTGCCGTGGAGATTATCAAAAATTTTTTGTTATGGAAGTAGCGTTACCATGCGTTGCTTTTTAAATTGATTTTTTGGTCAAAGTGTTTTTTTTTGTAAATTTTGGTATATATGAAAAAAATTTTAATTTTGATGGTCTTTTCAAATGTGAAATTTTAAAATTCTAAAAAATCTAATTTTGAAATTTGGCACAAAAAATTTTGCTTTGAAGATAAATCTTCACTCTTGGCAGCGCTGAATGCAATTATAACTATATTTATTCAGAATTTTTAAAATTAAAATTGTTATATATGGTATTTATTATTAAAATTTAAATGTTTTAATATTTAATTACAAATTTTGTATAATAATGAAGGCAACTCTTAATTAATAACAATTTCTACAAAATATTCCTATATATGAGAAAATTTAAATATGAATAGTTTCGTCTTTAATAAAAATTTGTATAGAAGTATGCCGAGTTATGTTCGCTTGAAATAAATCTAAGAATATTATCGAATTTCAGTATTGTGATGGCGCAATATAACAAGTGAAATATTTTGTAATATGTGTTTTAAATACATAATTTTTTTTTATATTTTTGAAATAAATCTTTTTGGCGTAATATTATGTATGAAAGATTTCTTCGTGACGGTATAATACATTTGTATATAGAAAGTACTTTTTTTTCGAAATTTCGAGAAAAGTTAATTAAAGAACATTTTAATTAAAAATTTTTTAAAGTAAATTTTTTTTTCAAACAAAAGCCGTACCTAGTAGTTAATTCTTAAAAGCAGAAAATTCTTGTAAAAATTTTGTATTTTATTACTTTACCAAATTCACAGAATGCACTTACATTATTATGACAACAATGTAAATAGAACAATCTATATACGAAATAAATATTTTTAATTTTAAACTCTTTTATAATTCCCAACTTAGTTTAGCCTTATTATTTTCACTAAAAGATATTTTCTTATAAAATTATGACTGGTAATGTGCTGTAGAAAAAAAAATGCTTAAAACTTTTACAATTTCAAAAATTGAATTTACGCGACAAAAATAATTTTTGATAAATTGCTATTACTTTGATATTTTTATAACCGAAGAAATTGTCACCACACTTTTTCCATTAATATAAACTTTAGTAAACGCAATGTGTTTACTAATGTGTTAATATGTTTTGACAGTGTTATTAAAGATGTTAAACTCATTCTGATTTACTTATGTAAACTTCTACATACGTACGTACATACATACATGAACTTGTTTATGTTAATGATGGCATTAGACTTTTTGTTTCATACTTCCTTTATGTAATTTTTGTTGTCTGTTTTTTTTTTTGTATAGACAAAGTAATTTGGCACGCGATTTTAATTTTTCCTTTATTCTATTTTCCTTCTATATTTTTAACTCATGATTGGTATTGAAAATTTCATATTTTACTTGTAACATTTTTATGTAATGTTTAAATTTAATGTAAATGGATTAAAAATGTAAAGTGAATGGGTTTACAAGAGTGTTAGTCTTATGTGGTGCAGTTCACATAATTAGCATCAAGATAATCCCATAATATTGTTGCTACCTCTAGTCCCTCTTATGCCTACTTTATGCAATCATATGTTTAAAGTTAAAATATTGATGTGATTTGCAATTTAATTGAATGAGGCTGGTAAAAGAGTTTCGTGCCGCAAGTGCACTTGAACGATTAAGTCTTGCAACACTTCAATTTTTCAAATTCGTAGAGTTCTAAAATTTTTGTACATTTTCGTAGTTGATTTAAGGATCAAAACATAAAATTTATTTTAATTAATAGCATTGTTTATTGTTGTAACGTTATGATTCTCAATACTATAATTACAAAGTAATATAGAATTTACTCATGTTTTGAAAATTATTTATAAAATTAAATTCCATTGAGCTTAAAAGATTTATTTAGAACTTTCATTTTTTTCTCTCTCTTACATTATTACGGGTATGTGTATTAGAGCGTTGTTATTAAAAACTTTCTGTACCAAATTTCATAACAATTAAGTTCATATTTTTCTTTTTTTTATTCTATCAGCACATCATCTTTTCTTAAATTGACTACAAACACTACATTTTATACATGTAGACCGAATGTATGTGTATCATATTGTATGCTTGGTTGTGTGTATTTAATATACATTAAAACGTATGTATATACATGTAATGTAAGATACTAAAAGTAGAAAATTTTGATGATTTCAATTTTTTTCAAAGAGACATAAAAATGAAATTTTGGAATAATAAATGAAAAATCACTTTCCCACCTTACTCTAAAATATTTCAATCTTTGTTTGGATATATTGGATAATGAACTTTGCTCAATAATAGGAAAATTCATATTTACATCTTTAAGCATTTTTCTCATCTCATTAATTAAGGAGGATATAATATAACATTATTTCTGAAATATTTTAAGAAATTACGGTTCAAAAGTATTATTAATTTATTTTATAAAATATTCCTAAATAATTTTCCTTAATTATATGTATTCCGTCACAATACTGTTGAGAAATATTGCTACTCTCAAGAAGTAATGTTGAAATATTCACTGGTGAGAATATTATTAAGTAATTTTTAGGAATTTAGAGTCCTTAAAAAATAAACATAAAATTGAAAAAATGGCGGTTTACTTGTAAAACATAATTAGATACATACAAAATAAAAATGTTTACTTTTCAGCACATTCTTACCAACAGCTGTAAGAATTTTCTGAAAAGATAATTTAAATTTAACTAATATGGAACATTAAAAGACCGTAAAAATGTCATAATATTTTAATATTATACTAGAAATATTAAATTTATAATAACTTTGTAATTTTGTTTAAAAAAAAACTTGTATAACACTTTTACGTATGTACTGACTGTAGAAAATACGTTCCAAATATATGACATATTAAAAATATTTTTGAAAAATAAGAAAGAAGAAACAAAAAAAAAAAATTGGTAACGCAAATGGTGAAAAAGCATAAAAGAAAATTGCCACAGAAAGTTTTGACTTTTCGAGATAAATAACAATAAGAACGAAACATAAACACACAGAAGAAAGAAATAAACAAATGAGAGAAGAGAAAAATGCGATTTTTCGTATAACTTTAGAGTAAAAATTTCATTGATATACAAAAAAAAAAAAAATAAATTTGGCAAGTTAATTCAATGGATTAAAGTTCATAACGTTAAAACACTGCTCTTAAGTATATTAAAAATTTTTATACCAAATTAAAATGCAGAGGTACGCTAACGGGATTCAAATTTTTGTGTTTTTAAGTAAAACACTATAAGCAGTGAATATTTCGATTATTTAGATTACCATAGTAAAATTTTTAATCAAAGGCATGGCAAATCATTTAGAAGATATACGAAACAGAATTAAGAGTAACAAGTAAAAACGTTTCAGTCGGTATAAACCGATTGAATTATACCCTGCACCTTTCGTTATTATGTAGCAATTACTCGAACCTGTGAGATCATTCTATAGAAACTTCACGGACATATCTGACCTATAATTGGACATCCGACTGCCAAGTTTCATCAATCTGACCTTATAATTTTTCAAAATATTTAAAATTAGCTTTTGGAGTTGTATGGTAAGTACCTAAACCTGTCAAGCAATTACATCAAAACTTCACAAATATATCTGATCTATAATCGGACACACAACTGCCAAGTTTCATGAATCTGACTTTATTATTTTTCCAAATATTAAGAATAAGCTTTTAGACTTGTATGGGATCTACTCGAACCTGTTAAGCAATTCCACCACAACTTCAGAAATATGTCTGACCCATAATTGGACACATGACTGCCAAGTTTCATGAATCTGACTTTATTATTTTTCCAAATATTAAGAATAAGCTTTTAGACTTGTATGGGAGCTACTCGAACCTGTCAAGCAATCGCACCAAAACTTTAGAAATATGTCTGACCCATAATTGGACACACGACTGCCTAGTCTCATGAATTTGACTTTATTATTTTTCCATATATTTAAAATAAGCTTTTGGGGTTGTATGGCAAGTGACCGAACCTGTCTAGCAATTCCACTAAAACTTCACAAATATATCTGATCTATAATCGGACACACAACTGCCAAGTTTCATGAATCTGACTTTATTATTTGTCCAAATATTAAGAATAAGCTTTTAGACTTGTATAGGATCTACTCGAACCTGTTAAGCAATTCCACCACAACTTCAGAAATATGTCTGACCCATAATTGGACACATGACTGCCAAGTTTCATGAATCTGACTTTATTATTTTTCCAAATATTAAGAATAAGCTTTTAGACTTGTATGGGAGCTACTCGAACCTGTCAAGCAATCGCACCAAAACTTTAGAAATATGTCTGACCCATAATTGGACACACGACTGCCTAGTCTCATGAATTTGACTTTATTATTTTTCCAAATATTTAAAATAAGCTTTTGGGGTTGTATGGCAAGTACCCGAACCTGTCTAGCAATTCCACTAAAACTTCACAAATATATCTGATCTATAATCGGACATACAACTGCCAAGTTTCATGAATCTGACTTTATTATTTTTCCAAATATTTAAAATTAGCTTATGGAGTTGTATGGCAGGTACCCGAACCTGTCAAGCAATTCCTCCAAAACTTCGGAAATATATTTGACCTATAATTGGACACATGACTGCCAAGTTTCATGAATCTGACTTTATTATTTTGCCGAATATAAAAAATTTGCTGTTGGAGTTGTATGGCAGCCCCCCGAACCGGTGCAGCTATCCCATTATAATTTTTAGAGCATGTGTAGAATATAATTGGACACATGTATACAAAATTTTATATTTATAGCTTTATTAGTTTTTGAAATATTTAAAATAAACTCTTGGAGTTGTATGGCAGCTACCCGAACCCGTTGTCCGACTTAGTCCAATAACAATAGGGTTCGTCCTTGGCACAAAAGAAAAAAGTTGTGAAAGTTTGGTGTCGATTGCATTATTCGTTTTTGAGTTATCGTGCGATCGGACGGACGGACGGACGGACGGACGGACGGACGGACGGACGGACGGACGGACGGACGGACGGACATGTCTAAATCGACGCAGAATTTTACGCTGAGCAAGAATATATATATATGTCCATACCGCAGATGACTCCTTCAAGTAGTTACAAACTCCATACCAAAGTTAATATACCCTTCACGAAGTGCAGGGTATAAAAATGGATGTTGAAGCATTGTTTTACTTTGAAATCTGTACTAAGTTGTAACTTGTGTAAGATTTTTTCAATACTGGTAGTTGTCAATTTGCATATTTTTTCTCAAACGAAGATTTTATGTTAATATAATCAAGACCTATGAGAAAATGGTGTTGGTTGAATCATATATTAAGAAAACTCTAAATCATATTACAAATCAAGCATTAGAATGAAATTCACAAGTAAAACCTAAAGTAGGAAGCTTGGGATTGACTTGGTGTAAGTAAAAAAGACATGGTCGATAGCCATAAGAAGTTGATATAAATAACAAAATTAACAAAAAATAGAGTGCGGTAAAGGAGTTATGTTTGTTGCATTAAAGTTAAATGGTTCCATGAAGAAAGAAAGAAAAGAATTTTAGCAGTTTAAGCCTAAACCAATATTAATATTTCTATAATCGCCATTTTAATAAAATATATGTACTTAAGTTTCGTTTTAAAATTTTCCAACTTAAACTTGGTTAAATTTAGTCAATACGTTTGATTTTTGAATCCATAGACTCGTTCGTGGTGGTATTCAGTTAATAATGTTATTCATTGACTTTATTATACTCGTATGAATTGTAAAACTCTTGTCAAAAAAGAAAGAACAAAACGGAATGAGTAAAATTGGCTTTGTTTATTCTTTTTTTCTCTTTTGTTATTTTTTATTCTTCTTTTTATTACCATTATTGTTAGTATTATTTTTTATGACTTTACTCTAAATTATGCCACAAAAAAAGAAAAAAAATTATTAGAACTTTAATACCCACAATGTTTAGATACAAAAAGTCAAAAGAATAATTTAAAAATAAATAAAAGAAGTGTTAAATAAGAAAAAACCAGCCTCATCATAAGTTTTTCGTTTATAAAAGAATAAGTACAAAAAGAAAAAACAAAAGTAAAATAACAAAAATTTGATAGAATCATTTACGAACTTGAAAAGTTGTAAATAAGTGAATGAAGTGAGGTGCGTTTACAGTAATAACTGTCAAAAAAAAACGGTTTTAGTTATCTCTCACCTATATAAAATGGCATGAGAGAAGATATTTAGAATTTTTGTCTTACTTAAGATGGAAAATATACCGAAATATTACTTTTCTCTATAAAGTATGAAATTTTTTTTAACCTATATACTTTTAAGGTTTTGAGGAATTTTTTTTGGTTATATTTTAAATTTTAGATTGAAGTCCTTGAAAATTATGAGTTTTTCTATTTAAAGTTATCGCAAGTATATAAGAATTTCATTTCATCAACATCCAGATGATGTTGATAATCTTAATAATCATTATATAATCAACATCATCACAAATAAGTATTAATGATTGATTACAAACATAATATAAAACGAAATATTCACGAATTGATGAATTTAAGGAAAAGAAATGAAAATTTAAAGAAACAGAAATGGTAAGTATAAAATTTAAATTTAAAAATATTGAAAATTCATAGCAAAACATTCATTTAATTGAAGACGAATTATGTGAATTATTCATTATATTTGAGTCGGTCATAAAATTTTGCATAGACTAAATGAATCAATATATTTTAGCTCTAGATCTTAAACCACTAAAGACATCCAATTTAATTTTTGGAATTTTTAAAGTTTAATTCAACAAAAAAATTAAAACATACGGTAATATTATTATTCACGTTATTTCAAAAAGAAATAAGTAAAAAATTATCATCTTATTGAAACATGAATGACTGCACAGTTTTTCATCACATGGCTTTAAATTATTTTTCAAAATACGCGAATAATCACTTTTGTCAATAATGTTATCAATAAAAATCATGTTACCACTTCCAGCACTACTGATATAGCCCCATCTGATCATCCCATTACCGTCACTGTGTTTTATTACTGACAAAATAGTTTCTTTATTGAAAGCACAATTTGGTTTTCTTAACACTTTAGAATGACCATCACTACCAAAAATGTACTTACTTGCATCGTTAAAAATGACGTTATTCTAAAAGTTTTTGATGTATGGAAATTTGATATGAGAGATTTTTTTTAGGTAAGCAGCAATTAAAACCAGTATCAAGTAAAATATTTCGAACTGTTTAAGGATTACAGTTCTTCTCTGTTAAATCTTCCATTTTTTGTTTAATAGAGCTGAAAGTTTTGGTTCTTTTTTTACCATATTGAAAATAACTCGTTTTTCCTTTTAAGTAAATATTTGGGGTCGACCATTTCGTGGCTTTATATAGCTACTGTGCTGTTTTTTTTGTAATTTTTTATCACAACGGTCCAACCGTTGTACGACGTATATTCACATTGGCTCCAATTTCTCGAAAAGATATTTGATATAAAGATAGTAACACAATAATAAAATGTTTTTTTGAATATTAATAAAAAAAATTTTTTAAAAAACCCTGACTCCTCTGAATTATTGAAATTTTTTTGATAAAAAATTATACTTAAAATTCTGTTTAATACTGGAATTTCCCTATTTCGTATAAACATAAACACATAAACTTTTTTGTTAATATCCAAAAGAAACGACTGCCAAAATTTATTTTTAAAAGTTAATTTAAAAATGGCACTCTTTGGAGCTTAAGGAAGTACGAGTATAACATTGAAAGTTTATGAAAACTTTTTTGACCGACTATATTGCTAGTTATCAAAATGAATTGTAGAACTTTGAAATTTATAACAACAATGTATTTATTTTAGCTTCACATTCTACAAGATCCCGCAATTTTAAAGCTGTCATTTTCTTCCTATTAAATGTTTAACTGCAATTTTGTAGTGAATGCAAATACAATGCAAATTTAAATGAAAATTTTCAATATTTTGTTAAAATTAGATAGAGAATTAAAAATAAGAAAGAATAAATAAGTAAGTGAAATAATAAAATATTTTCTTTCTTCAAAAGGAATTTTAGAAAATGAATTTACAATTTTCCAAATCCCGCATAATTTCCGAAAAGAATTTTAAAAATAAAGAAATAATTTTCTTTAATTCGAATCCCTTTATTTCTGCTAATATATTATATTTAAATCTGTTCAAGAATATGGAAGAAAGTCAACTTTGATAAAGTGCATAATGTTGGGGGAACGATATACATTTTCCATTTTATATTATTACTTGCCAGAACTAATAAAGTATAGTGTATAAGTATTCCATAGTTTAATATTAATATTAAGTAATTTAAATAGTAAAAAGTTTTTCAGCATTTAATTAAAATTTCAAATATTTTGTAAATATTTTCTTTAGAAATAAGTTCTTAATTTAACCAAATTGTGACAAAAATTAATATTAAAGTTTTTAAATTATTTTGTAGTAGTTTCTTTTTTTGGTAATTTTCATTCATTTGCCAATTCAAATTATAAGTATTTTCACTACGAAGTTTTAAATATGGCATCGTTACACGCTATAAAATAATTTTATACTCTTAAATATTTACTTTGTTTTTTATGCATAAGACTATTTATAAGTAGTTCCGATGAATATTCTACAAATTCTGCATTATTATTTCACTTTCTTATTTTTTGCATATATTTTTACACATGTACGTTACAAGATGTTAAACAATTTCCGTGAAAAGTTCAATTTAAATATTTTGTATGCAATTATTTTATGCTGTTCAGTTTGAGAAATATTATGAACATTTACCAAAACAAAACAAAAAAATTTTAAATTATAAACTTTGAAAAAAACTTTAACAATAAGTTCTTCAAAAGTTTTTAAATCATATGAAAAATGTTACGGAAACGGAACTTGTACAATTTTATAGTTTTTGTAACAATAATCAAAAATTTCGAGAAGTTTGGGGTAGAAGAATTTTATGTAGAACACAAAAAAAAAAAAATTAATATTTTTTGTATTATCTGAAAACTTTATAAGTTTTGTTGCATTACAAGAGCGTATATTAAAATTCTGAAAATATTGTTAAAGAAATTTGATTTTCTAAAGATTTGATGAAATAACTTTCTTTAATACCTTTTAAGTTGAAAACTTTTAAATTTGTATATTTTTGTTGAAATGTTATGATTAAGTAATCATGATTTTATTTTCAAAAAGTTGAAGTAAAATTGGAATTTTTTTGATTTTTAAAATAATTTATTTTTAATCTTCTATCTTTAATAACTTCGATAAGGATGCATATTGAGCCTATGTATATAAGTAAAATATTTGAAAATGTTACATTGCAATTTAACATGAAATGAGTTCACTTTATCGAAAGGAATATTAACATTATTCTGATTTATAAATTGTAGAAGTTAGAATAGGTTCCATTAGAGAACAAATTGCAATTAGTAATTAAATTGGATTTGTAGTTAAATTTGTTTCCTTTATTGAACTTTGCTAGAATACTTTAAGTATTGAATTATTTCTATATATACTAGTCTAGAATTTATTATAGCTTAATTTTTCAAAAACCTCGAATGTATGGAAGTAAATGTATAAAAATTTTGCATGAAATAGAAAAGGTTCTTTGAATATTATTAAACATTTTATTTTATAGGAGTTTTTTTTCTTGAGCCCCAAAAAATGTAGAGCATATTGTATAGAAAAACTTTTTAGCAGTCGTAATTTCCTTGTTTTTGCAAAATATTCTTTTAACACAAAAATATAAATGTTGTACAAACCGGAAACTTCAATAAATTTCAGAAATAGTTTTCTTAATGGAAGCTGTTAACAAATATATATACAATAACAATATTTAAAACTATGATTATAATGAATACTTGGGTTGTTTGGTATTTTGGATGTATAAAGTTTCATTTGGTATTCCACCAATAGGCAGATTAATAAAATTTATCTTTGTTTTTATACATTAAAAAGTTTGTTTCCATTTTTATATTAAGTCATAGACGCAAATATTATTTTGTACCGTTTTAAACCGAATACTTTAATATTAAAATCATTTTATAAAATTTTGGATAGTATCATCCAATAATTATAAAAATTTTGGTGAAAATTTTAGGCTATTTTAATATACTCTTTTGTATTCATACATTTAAAATCAATGAGCTAATCAAAAAAATATTGAAAGTGAAAGTTAAATTTAGTCATATATAATTTTTTTTTCAAAATATAAATTTGAAAGATGTTGAAGGCTAAAATTTACTCATAGCATTCAAATATTTTTTAATAAACTAAATAAATTTATATATATGAAGATTTGTATTAAATTCCAACCATCCAAAGCTTTAAAGTTAACTTTAGTAGATTATTTCTCTAAATTTCATTGAATTATAATTGGAACTATATCTCCGGTTATTTAGTAACATAAAATATAAAAGAATTCAATGAGTTTGATAAAGCATTTAATAATGAACAATATTTCAATTTGAATTACATATCTAAATAAGTTAATTATTTAAAAAAAAAAGGCGAAAGATTTATTCGACAATTGAGGAAAAGCCTGAGTGACCCCGATGGAAATCTCGCGGCTTAAGCTGGCTGCTATAATGCAGTTAGTCAGTGGTGTAGGCTAATGTAGGTTGGGATACGAATCACAAAAGATCTTATGGGTCGACCTAGGAAGAGTTTAAGCGCTTCGGTCTCCGACGGGGAAAAAACAATTATTTTTAAATAATGTTCAAAATTGTTAAAAATTTCTTATTAAAATTTCAATATATTCATTGGCTATTTTGTAAATTTCGATAAAATATTAGATGAGTTGAACAGGGAAATAATGTTAGTGTTTAAATGGAAATATGAAGTGTCCGCCAAATTTTACTATGAAGCATGCGATTTAGAATTAACAAGAATATTTACCTGTGCGTAATATTAATTAAACTATTACACCACAATAATATAAGGTTTCGTTTAAAATTAACAGACGAAGTTTTTTGAATGTCACACAGAATAACGTTACGTCTTTTATGAAGTCATTGTAAAAACAATTACGCATAAGTAGGTACCTTTAGCATAATGTAACTGAAAAAATCTATTAGAAACAAAAAATCTTTGAAAGTAATTATTGCAAAAGTAAAATGAAATTACTTTATTCACTTACCTTTTCATTAACGCTAAAAAGAACGCTCTTATTTTTTATATTTTTTTTTATATTTTCAAATTTAATAATTTCACTCAAAAAATATTCATTTTTTTTTCGTATTTATTTTGAAAATTTGTTTTCAATTTTAAATAGCTTTTAAAAGCAATGCTTAAAAATGCTTTTATTTTTTTATCATTACTTCTTATTTCTGTTATTTAAGCTGTTTTCCTGTTCATTTTTAAAAAACAAAAATTTCACTCAAAAAAAAAAACCCTCAATTACACAGACGACAAAACATTAATTGAAACTTGTAAACACGTGTTAAATTCATATATGAGCGAAAATCAAATATAATTGCACTTACTTAAAAACAAAACAAAAAATTTACGAAAACAAAATTTTTTTCTTAAATTTTAATGTAATTTAAAAGTTATTTTTTTCAGAATTTAAAGTTTAAACAGAAAAACCAGTTTAAAAGAAAGTAAGACATTTCTTCGTTACGAGAAAAAAATATGAAGTCATATTATGCTTGTATGTATGTATGTATTTTATCTGAGTATTTTCGTTTACTATATTCGTCTTGAAAAAAAAATGAAATTTTTTTCTCGTTCACTTTATTAAAAATTCATTTCAAATAATTTTTCAATACTTAAAATGCAAAACAAAAATTCACGATTAACATTTAAAGCACAACAAGCAAAATAAAAAAATTTTTTTTCCATAAAAAATTAACAAAGAAAGATACTTTAAGTACACCCACACTGTTTCACCTAAGCTTGATACCGGCGAACTAAACTTAATTTTAAGAAGCACAAGAGTTTTATTTAAAACTTTGCAGAAGTACCAATTATCTTTATTTACAACAGATTTTGAGTATTTTTTTTTCTGCATGCAAGCAAAAGAGGAAAGAGAAAAAGAGTTAAGAGAAGAGTAGAAAAAAAAATAGTGGCGATAAAAAAAAATGATCAATGAATTCAAGAGAGAAACTTTGTTTATATTTTGATATTTACATGTGGTGAGTTTTTCAACAGAGATGTAACATATGTAAATTTTAGGTTGTTAATAATTTTGCGTTAAGTATAATAGAATGAATTGTGTATGATTTAAAGGCTGTGTTACGAATTTGTTAAAAAATTAAATTCTTTAATAATTTTTTATCAAAAGCAGTTGAACAAATTGATAAATACATGGCGTATACATGGCATCCACATTTTTTTAAAAATAAAATCTATTTAAAAATTTGATACTAAGTCTTAAAGATATTTTTTATTTATAAAATACATACATAAAAAAGGTATTAGATAGGGTTTTGTGAAGGTCTGGAATTTTAATGGCTTTTAGGTACAAATAAATAAATTGTTTTCTTAGCGGAAAATTTTTCTCCGCTTCCAAACCGGTCCAAGTTATCGACTCTCGAAATTCATAAAATTTGATTTTCCGTATCTTATATTTGCAAAACTATAAGCTTTTTCGAATTTCAATAAAAGCAAAAAGACAACAGTAAAATTCATGTTACCAAATAATATAATTATTTTACTTAATTTACTTACTTATAACTGTCAAATTTGGCCAATATGATAACGCTTCCTTGAATTTTTTTTTTTTGCTCATCCTATATGTATGCAATCGACTCTTATTTCATTTTCATTTTAAACGTATTCACTAAAAATAAATTTTTTATATTTTAAATAACAAAATCATTTATTAAAATTATATAAAATTTAAATTAGCTAAATAAACCGCAACTGCGTTTAAGAGTAACAAAAACACCCATTGATTTACAAGCTGAATTATGAATATGTGCTAATAAAATATGACAATTTTGTCTTGAATTTACTTAGTTTAGAGCAAAATAAGACATACATGTAAGATGAACAACAAATTGTTAATTTTCCAAAGTACACGTTTATCATTCGTTTGCTTCATTTCCCCTCTTTTACCACATTTAAAAAAGAGGTTTTGTTGTTGAGTTGCAGTATCAGAAAATTATGTGATTTTAAAACAATGAAAACATGTTTTCTATAACATTAAAGTTTTGTGAATAGGCAATTCTGTAAACCCTGTAGAATGTAATATATAATCTTATAAAAACGTAGGCAATCCGTCTGGAATGCTTACAATGGAAGCGAACATGACACTATAATTTTTAAATTAAAAACACTGAAACAAGATGAAAACATTGTAGAAGGCTAATCCTAAAAGTAAACTAAAAATTAAAATAAATTTTTTTTGATACCAAATACGTAAAAGATACTATGGAAATATAAAAATCTTTTATTAAGAATTTACAATTTCTTATATTGCTATCTTTTACTTTTTTGAATTCCCCACGATTTTGTTATAGTCTTTGTCTCACCGTGAATTATTACACTTTTATTACTTTTGTTTTCATTCATAAATTTTATAAAAAACTTTTGCAGAAATACTTTAAGTAGAAAAATTTGTAAATACTCGTAGCAAAAATCTTAGTGATATTATCAACAGAATAATAATAGAGGAATAAACGAAAAACCTATAGGAAAATGTTTTGATATTTTATACAAATGTAGATGGCATATACACTGCATCAGCCACATGATGATTTTAGGTATATTTCATTCAAAAATTCAAATTACATATTTTTGACAATCTAGAACAACACTAATCTATGTAATTTAACAAGAACAAAAGGTTTTAAAGGTGTAATTATTGGTTTTTATTACAATAAAATGGCAATTGAAAAAATTTGTGTTGTTAAAATGGGTTTTAAATATAATTATCCGTTATTTACAAGACAACATTAATATTTCGGTGTACTATACATGTTATGCTGAGTTGATCAAGGTAGATAATCTTTCCACACTATTGATTTTCTTTTAGGTTTTCAAAACATTTTATTTTTAAAGAAAACTTGAGTTTAAATATTATGCTACTGGATATTTTATGATAATATTTATATGATGATCTTTCTGTAATAGAAGCGATATAATGCGACTTAAGTGTAAACTATGCGCTGAAAAATATTGATGTTAATTTAAGTTATGGTGAGAATATGTGAATTTTGAGGAAAATAAAATAAAAACGGAAGTACGTATAATGTTAGAAATTTTATCCGAATTTCACAGCCACTATTTTATAAATACAATTTTAAACGGCGAAATATTGGGTTTTTTAAGTTTTAAATGAAAAATCATAAGTTGTTTATGTTCTAAATTTAAGTTTCTTAAAAATATTGAGTTGCTTACGTTTAATGTAACAAATATTGAGTTTTTTGTATTTATACGTTTTATATGAGAAATATTAAGTTTTATTCGTATTGAGTTATATTAAGTTTTTTACGTTTTATTAAAGAAATATAGAGTATTTTTTATTTATATGGAAAAATATAGAGTTATTTACGTTTTTTATGAGGAATATTAGGTATTTTACGTTTTACTAAAGAAATATAGATTTGTTTATGTTTTATATGGAAAATTATTTACGTTTTCTATGAGGAATTTTAGATAATTTACGTTTTCTATGAGGAATATTAGGTATTTTACGTTTTGTTTAAGAAATATAGCGTTTTTTACGTTTTATATGCAAAATATAGAGTTATTTACGTTTTATATGAGGAATGTTAGGTTTTTTACGTTTTACTAAAGAAATATAGATTTTTTTACGTTTTATATGGAAAATTATTTACGTTTTCTATGGGGAATTTTAGATTGTTTACGTTTTATAAAAGAAATATAGAGTTTTTTACGTTTTATATGTAAAATATAGAGTTATTTACGTTTTATATGCAAAATATAGAGTTATTTACGTTTTCCATGCGGAATGTTAGGTTTCTTACGTTTTGTTTAACAAATAGAGGGTTTTTTACGTTTTATATGGAAAAATATAGAGTTTTTCACATTTTCTATGAGGAATATTAGGTATTTTAAGTTTTATTTGAGAAGTATACAGTTTTTTACGTTTTATAGGGGACGCACTAAGTTTTATACGTTCTATATTAGAAAAATGGTTTTTTTTTTTGTTTTATATTAAAAATAATAAGTATTTTACGTTTTATGTAAACAATATTAAGTTATTGTGTTTTACACAAAAATATTGAGTTGCTTACGTTTTATATGAGAAATCTCGAGCTTTTTACGTTTTGTGTGAAAAATTTTTGGGTTGTTTACGTTTTGTACGACGATAAATTGTTGAGCTGTTTGCGTTTTAAGTGGCGAATATTGAGTTTTTTATATTTTATATGAGAAATATCGTGTTTTCTACGTTTTATATGAAAAATATTGAGTTTTTTACGTATTAAATTAAATTTTTGTCATTTTATGTTATCAAAATTGCCGTTACTTTCAGTGCAGCATATAATATGAATTTTAGCGTTTTGCATAATCATTAAGAATTTAATTGAGTTTTTTTTGTCGGACAAAAATTGCTTTGAACTTTCTTTTCTTAAAAACCTTTAAACTAATTTCACTTTCTAATAAAAAATTTACTTAAATTTTGGTTCAATTTATTGAATTTGATTTGTAACACTAATTTACTTAATTAGACACTTTTTTAAAACAATTTTTTTTTTATAAATTTTTTAGCTCAATTTGAATGAAATTAATTTTTGTTTTTTAATCTATTTCATTTTTTAACAGTGACAAAATTTTCAATTTACAATTTGAAAAACTATTAAAACAATTTATTTTTTTTTTCCAAATTACATGCAACAAAGTACCATTAATTCTTTATAGTATACGCGTAGAATTAAATGTAAAATGAATTAGACCTTAAAATAGTAACGAATTTTGATTGATTGGGTACGGTTTATACTTTTTTTTTAAAAAAAAAAATTTATAGAAATCGAAAGGAAATTTATGGCGAAAGTTAATTTTAAAGATTAAAAATAATGAAATGCTAAAAAAGTTATGGGTAAAATAAATAGAATATTAAGAAAAAAATTTTACATACGAAAAATTGAATGTCATGCTTCTGTTTGTAAATACCGCAATGATATGAATGCATTAAAGGCACTGAAAATTATGGTTGAGTCGGTGTTTTGCGAGGAATGCAAGTAAAAAAGATGTAATTATGCATTTTGTATAGAATTAATTGTAATTTTAAGAAACTTGAATACAAAAAAATGAAATTTCTATTGGCTCTACTAACTTCTAAATCTAACATTTAAAATAAGCTGCACGGTAAGTTTTTAAATCAACAGTTATTTAAAGGGACTCAGGTGCTCCTTTTCTTAGCTATTCAATATTTTGGTATGAATGCAACATACAATATAAAAAAGCATTTACAATTTTATATTCAATGTTATAAACGGAATTATATACATGTGGTAATTTTACTCGTTGTACACATATAAAAATTGTTGCAGCAGATAGAAAAATTTGAATATGTGATTGTTATATGAAATACACATATACTATATATGTGTGTTATTAACAATTGAACCGTTTTAATGTGTCCTAAATCTAAAATGGATTTAATAGTTTATTAACAGGATTTTGGGTTTTTCAAAGTAATTTTTTTTAATTTTTCTACCTATGTATTTAATTTTCATTTAAAATTAGTTTTTTTTTATTATTTTCATAAGCAAAGCCGGCTTTTTAATAAAAAACTGTATTCAAATTTATAGAACAAAAATTTATTTAGTAACGGGTACAAACACTATTGACACTCCTTTAATTCACTATTAAAATTCAGTACAATTATTGACACCTCGATTCCCATGGTAGATTTATAGATGGTAGACTTTTTCCAAAGGAACGGAGTGGGACGGGAATATCCCGAGAGCCGCGTAGCCATTCGCGACTTATTGTAGCCTCCCCACGCCCCTCTTACAATGTACCCGTTTCAAGTATGAAACCGGAGATATCCCTAAGGGAGTTGGACAGTTGTTCAAGAGCATTTAAGAAAACCTGTCCAAAACAATTGCGCCGCCGGACAGCCATCTCAGTTTCATCAACAGTACCATGGGTGATTCGCGTATTTTTAATTATTAATGAGAAAAATTAATTACGGATTTAAATTATTTGACATTTTCTTCATTCAAATTTTATTATATAATAAATTTAAATTATGTAATAGGCTTTTAATTGTAAGATCTTCAATATGTAAATATAGTCATTTTTAAGACTCCTGGACATTATTAATTTAATTGTTTCACTTTTTCATAGGCAAAAGCACTTAAGTATTTTAAAAATTTCTCCACATTTTCTTATCCCTGTAGCTCGGAAATGGTTCCGATTTCATACTATGTTTCGAACAAAAATTGTGCTTATTTTCGACCCTCTAACCGATGGTATATGGGTTCTAACTTGTTAGTGTATATTCATTATTATTTAAGCTATTATTTATGCATTTAAATTGCGTTGCTTTCTATGTTTTTATAACAATTTATATCGATAATTTTACAGCAATACCATGGCAACAGCTTTATTGGGTCGTTAATGTCAATAGTTGAACTAGGGTGTCAATAATATTGTACATTGTGGTATTCACGCGAATAAATTTAATTTTAAATATTTTTATTTAACAATTGATAAATTTTAGTATATGATTATGGAAGAGGAATATTCAATTTATATTTTTATACGATGCTCAAATTTTCATAATTCGGTATAGAAAAGGTTTGTGAGAAATATCGGTTAAGAGAGTCAATAATTGAATGCGCAATCGAATAACGTTGAAACCATCATTTTTCACTTTCTTATTTTTTTTTCCAAAAATGTTGTACTTGAAAAACTCTACATTTTGATGTATAAGGTCGGTACCTTAAATTCGAATTAGAAGTCGGTCAATCTCGCTTCAGAAATCGCCAGTTCGTGAATGGAAAGATATCAAAAGCAAAAGATTAAAGAATGTAGAAAAGTCTTATAAAACTAGAAAAAATAAAATTGTTCCTGAGAAAAAAGCTCCAGAAATAACTCATGGAATAACGTTGTATATAACAAAATTTTGTAAATGCAATTTTCAGATCGCAAATGTAATTTTAGATGTGGAAATTTTTCAACAAATGTAATGAAGCTGGAATTTAATAAATTTTGCAAAAAGAGTTTTTTGTGGAAGCTTGAATATTCAGACTCTTCTGTCAACATCCGCACATATCGAAGAGTGTTTCATACACAATTTAATTTAAGAGTTTAATACAAAACTTAACTTAATTTAAATTTACATGTGTGTTTTTAGCGGAAAAAAGTTTTAGACGGCAATAAAAATTCTAGTTAGACAAACATGGAATATTGTTATATATGGATATTCACAATGTTTTTCTACGCAAAAATTTTCATTTTTTCGGTTTCGACCCCTTACATTAATCATATTTTAATAATTTTTGGAGTGAATGTAGAATTATGAAATAAATCAGAATATGCCAAAAAAATTAATATAAACCAAAAACGACACTTGCAAACAGTTTTTTTTGCGCCATGAAAAGTTGTTAATTTGCTGATTACAACGTTATTCTAGCCGCACATTCAATTGTACCCGTTGCGCTACATTTGAAAGAAATTTCTTTAAAAATTTATTATATTTCAATGAGTATAATTTTTTTAAATTAATTTATATAAAATACTGTAAAACCTAATGAATCGCAGGAGTTAGCAATTAATTATGTTTAATATTTTAATGTTTATGCGACCCTTTTCAATTGAGAAAAAAAAGTCCTAGCAAGACTTAATATTTCTGTTCCAAAAGACAAACTGTTACTCGAATTTGGAATTTTATTGCCTTTAATTAATATTTTGTTAAAATTAAAAATATAAGTGGTATAAGATTTCATTGTGAATCCAAAAATACCATAAATTCATAACAAAAATATGGGGGCAGTGATAAACTCAAAACAAAATCTAAAATAAAAAAATTGTCATTTTATTTTAATTTATTTTATGTAAGTGTTTAAGTATATCCTTTGAAACATAATAAATTTTCTATGCAATTTGTCCTTTTATACTCAAAAAAAATATTCAATTTTATAAGATGAAAAATCTCTCCAGGATATTTATTTACTTTGAAAATGTCGGTAGACAACAAGGAATGTTGTACAATAAACATAATTCTTTTAAAACTTGTAAAACAAAAGCGTAAAAAATAAATGGAAATGCAAGGTTAGTGACTTTTATTGTCTCGTCAGTTGAAATAGGGAATTATGAGATCTTTGCTTAAACAAAGAACTTAAGAAGATAAAAACTTTATTTTTTTGATTGATTTTTCCAGTTGAAAAAATTTATATTTTTATGTCGATTATACAAGAGTTTCGGAAGGGGAAACCGGTGCTGATTGTTTTTTATGTTTTTCAAACATCTTGTTATCTAAACAATAAAATTTATTTTGTGCAAAATTTTTCATAAATTTTACAATTTCAAACATTTTGTTGTTTTGTTTTTAAAAAAAAAATATAAAATGGAAATATTTTAGGCTTTGGTTTTTATCCTGTACGAACGTATGTTCGAAGGGTATACTAAATTTGCCTTACCGTTTATAACGATGAGAAATAATGCTCTGTGATATAGACTCAAGTGTATGTTTTTGATCAGCGTCGAATTCTGAGTCGATTTAGCTTTGTCTGTCCGTCTGTCTTTCCGTCCCAACGATAACTTAAAAACTAATTGAGCTAAGTCCACCAAATTTTCACAAATGATTTATTATAGTAATAGCCAGGACCCTATTTAAATTGGATATGATCGGGATACTGGTTCGGGTAGCTGCCATACAATCTCAAAATTTATTTATCTATATCTTACAAATTATACTATGTAATAATCTATACTAGTACTAAAATTTTACAGTAATTAAACCAGTAAATAATAAAGTCATAGTCTGTCCCTTACCTGACGAAGGGACAGTCTAAAGTCATAGTCTGTCCCTTAGCTGACGAAGGGACAGTCTAAAGTCATAGTCTGTCCCTTAGCTGACGAAGGGACAGTCTAAAGTCATAGTCTGCCCCTTAGCTGACGAAGGGATAGTCTAAAGTCATAGTATGTCCCTTAGGATAACAAATTCGTACGAGTATTACAGAGTTGACAAGGTCAACTAGATTTTTTCTCATTTTTAAATAAACTTTCGGGTCACTTGGGGATTAAAATGAATTTTTTATCGATTTTTTTAATATGTTTTGTGATATAGACTTTGCATTTTATTCACAGACTGCGGAGGGGTGAAAATCATTTTTTATGCACTTTTGTAATTTTTAAAAGTAAGTTAAAAATTTCCTTTGCAACCGAGCGTTACTACATGTATTTACGAGAAAGATGAAAGAAGGCACTGAAGTTTTAATTTAATTTTAAACATTAAAAAAATTATTATTATTCACTAAGAATCTCAAATCATACTTTAAACTTGATTTAATACAGAGCATACGAGTACTTTAGACAATTATTGTCTTAGTGGATATTGCGTTAAGAATGCATGTCGTTTGAAGAGTAAATCTACGAGACGTGAGAAGTAAGAAATGCAAATTTTTATATTTCTTAAGATTGGTTACTTATTATTGATAAATGATGCAATTTTTAAGAATATACCACATTACTAAAACATCTTAAGCAGGTAGAAAGATAATGTTAAAATTCTGTTATTAAATTCTAAAATTTTCTTTAATTACCTACCAGTCTGCTGGGCTGTGTGTGCAATCACGTGTTTTTAATTTTGACTAAACTGATTCGAGTTAAAACTTTATAACTGAGCTTACCTTAGCTATTTTGTGGGTTGATCATTTTTTTGACTTTGTAGGATATTTCTGGTTTCGAAAATATTTTTTCACATACAGAGAAATGGAACTTTGTATAGTTATCGAGCTTTTACTAAAAATGAAATGCCTTCATCTTCTATTTAGGTATGTTAACTAAAAGTTTACTAGCATCCTTAAATTTTCAGTGAAATGCTGAAAAGACATTTTTTGATCCAGTTCAATACTTTTTGGTCGGTTTTGTCCGAACACATCCGGCTTTTTCTGTCATAATTTTCATTATTAAATTTCATAATTTTTGTTATATGCTACATGCAATTAACTGCTTTCAAAGCATACTACCATCATAACTCTGAGAGTCGGCTAATTGGAGAAATTGAAAAGAGGTTGACTAGTTGGAATTTTACTGGAGCATCGCAGTGCTTCTTTTGATTTTAAAAAGCATATAATGAAATTTCATATTGAAATTTGTTGAATTTGTTCGGAAATATAGAAGCTAATGCAATCGGTAAGTAAGTACGGCGTTACAAAATTTATCAAAATTACAAAGAAAAAAATTTGTCTAATTTCATGACTAATTTATGATTTACTCGATTTTTTGTACATATTTTTTTTTATTTAGACATTTTCTAAGTAATAAGAGTATAAAAAAATTACGATTTTCTGATTATAACCGAAATTTGAAAAATTATGAAAAACTTAATGAAAACAGTTTCTCCTTGTTTTCTTCAGAAAAATAAAAGAAAATAGAGAAGAACAAGATTTTTAGATGAAAATAGTTTTTTATAAGATTAATTAATCTTTTAAGGATCATCATGAAAACAAAGTTTCTATTCTATTACACTTGCAAAATAATTATTTTGAGATAAAAAATATCTTTGAGATTCTCCATAGTTCTAAAATTTCCTCTTTCATATAAAGAAGTTATAAAGAAAGCAGATCTTATGGCAGACCATAAATAATGTTAAAGAATTTTATTCAAAGTATTGAAAACTTTCCTGTGAAATAGAAAACAAATATAAGAAGAGAAGATTTCTAAAAGTTGTACTTGTAATTAATTTCGTTATAAATTATTATCATTGATTAGTTTACTTGTTGTAACTTTCTTTTATTTTTGGCACTTATCCCAACAAACTTTATAATTAATTGTAATTGAATCTTTTTCTCAATCTACATACATATATTATGGAATAAGAGTATTAAAAATTCTTCGTATACTTTGTAGAATATTCGTGGAACAAGTACAACTGTTCCACGAATATCTGTTAACAAAGACAAAGAATATCTGTTAAGCCCGGTGTTTCCATTTTATTTTCTCTTTAGTACCCCTCTTTAGTATATGTATATATGTATGGCTGAAATTTCTTAGCATATTATTGAGAAAAATTTTTATTCCATAGTTTATTTCTATTGAAGGTAGAATAAAAAATAGAATAAGGATATGAGGATAAGGTTGCCTGTAAACGAATGTGAATTAAAATTCTGCAATGCTGGTAATTAAAATAAATTGAAAAAATTTGCAGAAAATTTTCATTTTATAATAAAAATGTTTTGAATGTTTTAAAAGAAATTGTGTCATTACTGGGAATAATTTCCTTTATCAAATAAATTAGATATTATTATTGCAATTAAATCAAATTTCGAATTTCGAGTTTTCTATAGAAACGCATGAATATTGCATAATCAGAGTAGATTTACGTCGCATGTATATGATAATTTATGAGGTGTCTGTTATAACGCTGTTATCTCATCAATGGTTCGTAATTGTATATAAATTTAAAATTCTATTGCAATTTTTTGCTCTCAAATCTATTTATTAAATTTTAAAATGAAAATGGAAATACATGTAGGTATAATGTAACATTTAGGTCTACGGTAGGCTCGTCACCTACCTAGTGAACTCAATGACGTAAGAAATTGGCTCATGGTTATTTACAAGATCGTGTATCAGCCCTATGCTCGTCCCAGGAGCGAAGTAGGATTAAAAAAATAAAAAAATGTAATATGTAATTTTCATTGGTGTAACAAGATGGGAAAATTACAATGAAAATTTAATTAAAATATGAAATAATAATTAAATTTTAAATAAATTAGGATATTGACCATAATGAGTTGTATTAATTAATCATATTTCACCTAATTATAAATGGTTTGAATTGAAAATGTTTAATTTGGAATCGATTGAAATCGAATTAATAAATTCAAACCACGAAAGAATTAGCGATAAATTAATTGAAATCAAATAAATCAATTAACGAAAATATTTTAATTTTCATAATTGTATGGTGATTCGATCCCTTGTTACATTTAATTGGAAAATTATTTTTAAGTGGAGATTCAATAATTGATTGAAATTTTAATTTAAAAAATGCAATTAATTAATTAATTAATCAACAAAAACCGCTTTACAGCTAATTAAAATTTTTTTTGGTTATAATTATTAAAATAATTTGAAAGTTCCTATTGTTAAAATAATAAAAAATACTCTTAAACCTCTTTATTTTATTAATTTAAAGTGAAAATCCTTTTTGCATAGTGAGTGTAAGAATCACAAGTTTTTACTATTATTCTTATTAATAAAAGATAATTATATAGTAATTACATTTAGATAGTACAGTTTTTATAGTGACAATGTCACTAATTGCATATTATTTATTTGTATGAATGTTCATAAAATAACTTGAAGTAATTATCATCAATCATTAATGAGCTAAAAAATCAAAATAAAATTTTTCATCTTATAAGTATGCAGATTTTTCAAGTAAATCCTCTTTGGCAATATTAAAATGCCAAAATCTTTAATTGTTTCATCTGACATTTTGTATAATATCTAAGTTGTAAAAATAAAGAGCATTTATCCATAATTCTGTGCCTGTAGGACAATATAAATCATATGTATAACTGAATGCATTAATATTAAGACCAAATTACTGATGAACTACAAAAACTATAGCTGAAAACGAAGAGTTTTCTTGTTAAAATATGGCCTACGGGACTTTCAATATTTTTAATTGCTTTTACAATTTAGTTTATTTTAAAAAATTATACCGTTATTAAAATATTAAAAATTTAATTGATATTTTTGTTTGCCAACTTTAATTTATAAAGCATTTTCTTCAAATTTGTTGATTAAAATCTTCTTAAAATTTTTTATGAAACCCCTCATTGTCACATATGCACTTTCTAATTTCCGATATGAATGGTTAGTTATGTATGAATTTTGTATTTTGTCAACAGTGTACGGAGCTGCAAAAAATAAAATCTCTTATGAAAGTCTTATAATTTGCTCTAGTGTAGAGAATTTTCGGCCAATTGCTTTTAAAAACCCAAAATAAACAGTTTGATAATCTTAAATGCATCCGTTATTGAGTGATGAATTGCATTTACAAGGTCATTTATTATAATATGACGGTTTTAAACCTGAAATTAGCATTCACTTGTAATTTATCATAATTATTTTATTCCTGTTGATTGGCTATAAGTTTGTTTCTTTTTGCTGAGTAGATTTTTTTTCTAATACTAAGAAATTCCTAAAGTTTTCATTTTTTTTTTAAAGGATAGTTACCTTACCTGTATTGTTTTTGTTTTTTTTTTAATTTCATTTTAGTTAGACTTAAGATGATGAATGTACTTGACATACCTCTCATATTGATTGTGAATATAAGAAAAAAAAAATAAAAAGTAGCATTTCATTGCAAGTAAAATTTGATATGGAAATTAAATGATTATTCAAAAACCCATATGTTCTCGACATTTAGAAAAAGTTATCGTGACTCAGAAATTGGCCAAAAATTTACAAATAATATTAAATTTTTGTTTTATATCATCTATATTGCAGTTCTGGTTCTTATAAGCAGGTTACGATCTAATTCAAGCGTGTGAAAATGAAATAACGATGATTAGAACAAACGCGGTTGAGTAACTTTACTGGAATTTGTTAATATTATTATTGAAAGTTGTCATTAGTTCCTCAAGTCTATGTAATTATTATTATAATTCTTTTCCGACTTCTCATTAATTTGATACAACACAAATATCCCGACAATCAATTCACAATGAAAATTCTGCTAAATTTTTATCCGCATCCAGACTCGAGAGAGTTACGCATTCACATTATTAATAATTTTTCGATTTAGTTAACATTTTCTTGTAATTTTCAATGAAATGAAGTTTTTGATTTTACTTTATCATCACAATAATAATATTTTTAACTTTCATTTTTACATTATTTATCATTTAAATAATGATTTGACATTTTCGTAACTCTTTTATTACAAAATCTTAATATTATGAGTGTTCGAATTTAAGGATTATAATTTATTCAAAATAACTATAATCATTCATAAGCATTTGAGTTTACAAAATTAAGTATTATAAGAAATCACATATTAATGAAATTTTATAAAGAAATGAAGGGTAAAGAGTGTTTCAGTTAGAAGTCTGTGGTATAATTATTGATTTCTTTACATTCTAATTGCAGAACTTTAAGGAGATAAGGCAGAGGACAGTATTTTTGATTGAAGTCAAAAAACTTAGAGACTTTTAAAAATTTATTGGAAATATGGAGATGTGAAATAAATGAATAGAAAAAGCAAGTATATTTTGATAATATGGCTCTCGATAGAGAAATTTAAGATAGATGGAGAAGTCTCTTGATTTTGATAGAGAAATTCGAAATAAATAAAGCGAATACTCTTGATATTAGGCCCTTGGGTAAAGAAAATTTTTTTTTCAATATTTTTACCAATGATTACTTTGGATGAATGAAAAAGTCCTTTAAAACTAAAATTGTGAACAACTTTTAAAATTAATTTATCTCTTACTTTAACTATTAAGGCTTTCGTAAATCGTCTGCGTTTTTTTAAGGTTAGGAACTACAAGCCTTATTAGAACACACTTTACTTACATGTGTTAATATTTATATTGAATTTGATTCGGTTTTCCCATATATACTATGTATGGGAATTTGTACTAACCTGATGTTATTAAAGTAAGTGAAATTACAGTTTTTATTCCTGATAGTAAAAAAAGCAATAAAGGCTTATAAAAAAAAATGATTTAATTGTTTACCATTTGATTAAATAAGGAAAAACTTAGAATTTTTTTCAATTGTGTTCATTAATAAATTATTTTTCACTTTCTTCAATGACTTTCATAACAAGTGATGGAAAGCATTTTATTGAGTAAAATGAAATTATTTATGGTTTTTGAACAAAATTACAAATATTTTATGGTAATTTTTATTTATAAAAAAAAATTTTCCTAATTTTTCTTTCATTTATTGTAGTAACAATAAGCAATAAGATTTTCAAAGCAAAATTGCCAAGTTTAATAGACCTTTTTGTTGTGGTATTAAACTGTTACACATAAGAATCCTTTTGCATTAATTTGAACAAAGTTTAGGAATTTTCCAAATATTTTCAGAATTTAGGAAAAATGAAACAAACTTTTTCATTTTTTCGTCAATCTGTTATTGCAAGTATAATTTTAAAAGTTAAAGCTAATTGAGTTTTTAGGGAAATAGTTTTAGTGCCGGCTGTAATTAAAAATTAAAAATTTAAAGTTCAATAATGTTTTTAAAAATGCATTCACTCGAATTTTCTCGGAACTCTTTCAATTATGGCAAATATGTAGGTATCTGAAAATCGTAGATTATTTATAGTAAGATTTTAATCCGTCCTGAGAATTATTATGTTTCTCCTTAAAATGTAATTATTTCATCAAAAAAAAATTTAATGCAATTTTTCAGAATTCATCTAAATTTTAAATTTCGAAAGTTTATTTAGTTCTTAAAATAATTTTGAAATATTTAAAAGTTCTTAGTTCTGCAATGATCTACATTATGTTTTGCAATGCCGAATCAATGTATAGTTACCGCAATATCTAGTTCTTATTATGCTGGATGTAATTAAGTTTATGGATGTAGACGAATATATTCAAATATTATGACTTTAAAGAACTTCATTAAACAACAGTTTCAAGTTTTACACAGACTTATATACAAAGTGATCCCTATCGTGGTGCAATAGCATGTATGAGGGTGTAGGTCTTTGATTGTAAGGTAGGTACACAAAAACATAAAAGCATGATTTTTCTTTGATGTTATATAAAACGGGTTATAAGATTAACTTTGATTAAAAAACCCATTGTTCTTTTACTACAACACTGGCATAATTCAAATTTGAACATTTGAGAAAATCTTATTTCAAAGTTTTGAAGTTAATTAATGTATGTTTTCCTTCTGATAGCATTATATTGTAATTATACAGTAAGCGACAGTTGCAGGAAACGAGCAATATTGCTTGTCATTTCTTTTGCAAACCGTAACAGCGAAAAAACTAAAAATTGTCGTCACAAAAGTAATTTTGATAATGACACTATTTTACTTTTGAAAATTTTAGGTCCGCTACAATATTACGTTACATCAAAAAAATACTGTTATTTAAAAAAAAACTAAAATTCTCAAAAAATTTATTTTTTAAACGTTTTTAGTACCAGGATTGAAATTGGTATGTACTTCGTTGTGTTTTTCTTAAATAGAGTATCACACGATCATTCTAACATATACATAAAAGGACTGTTATATCGGACATAGCCGAAGTTATAGCCTAGTTTTTACAAAGACAGGCAAACAAAAAT
The DNA here is from genome assembly GCF_029603195.1 of Condylostylus longicornis. NCBI lineage: Eukaryota > Metazoa > Arthropoda > Insecta > Diptera > Dolichopodidae > Condylostylus > Condylostylus longicornis. The sequence continues at coordinate 11,012,882 of NW_026577973.1, read as the reverse complement.
TGCCTGTAAGAGCCTATCTTTATCTTTATCTCCTATATGGGGTTGGTTGAGCCTTTTATTGTTTACAAATTGTGTATAAATTTATACGCTGGTATAAGCCAATATACTACTATAGGATACACGCTGTTTGTTATCTTTCATTTTGCATATTTTCTACACTTAAAGTTAGTAAATATATAGTATACACATATGTATGTATGAATATAGCAATTTGACCAAAAATTCATCAATAATTAATTGAAACATAGTATCGTAATTCAGTATTTTAATATAGTAGTATTTAATGGCAACTCTGCATGTGGTGTTCTACTTTACCATTATAGTAATAAAAATATATGAAACATAGAACGGTAATAATAAAAATTATGTTTTTTTTTTTAAAGTCATCATAAAAATTTATACAATAGAAAGGGTTAAAAATCATTTTATTTTTAATACTAACTTTGATGTGCGTAAAAATTGGTTGCTTCAATTTTATTCTTTGTTCTGCTCTGCGATTAAATATTGGAGAATATTGATTGACTTTCGTTTTATCAATTGTTAAGGTTGTTTGAAAAATTCTAGAATTAAAACTGAACACCCACACTACAGTAATTTTGTAATAAAATAATTTTAAATTGATGACTTTTTGAATGAAATGAATTCAATCAGATTAAAGCGGTAATCTTGTGACGCTAATGATATTATTTTATATTATTTGCATAGATATTCACTGAATTGATTTTTCATCACTTTATTTTTTTTTTGAATAAATGAATTTCTATCACTTTTACAAATTGCTATAAAGCGATAGTCCTGTAATTCTGTTGAAAATTCAAAATATCTCAATTATATGCAATAAATTTTTTAAAAATTTTTAAAGCAGCCTCAGTACAATAATGTTACCCTCGAGTATATTAAAATTAAAAATGGCAAATTTAGAATTTCTATACCTTTAAAGTTTAAACTTGCTTTCATCTTAAAAATTTTTTTTTATAAATAAATTGCAATTGTATTTTCCATATGGATTTTGTTTTTATTATCAAAGAGTTCTTCTTTTATGTTTCCCTCTCTGATTATAAGTTAAATAACCGTCTGTATCCTTAAAGGATTCTTTTTATGTGAATGCGAATAAATAAGAAACAAATGATGTGATAATATTGAGATGAAAAAAATGTTTTTTTTTTTTATATTGCTTAGTAATTTGATATTTTACATTTTAAAAGGTTTTTATAGCCAAATTTTATATCAGGCTAGATAAATTTTGAAGGTCTTTGTTCTCTATTCTTTGCTATTTGGAGGATTCTTTTGAAGTTGTTTTTCCGTAAGTGACCATTCGATAAAAGGGACCGTAAGTTGAAATGAAGTTGAATAATCATTTTGCTAAATTTATGCATTTAAAGAATTCTGAATTTTACATTCAAAATAATTCAATAAGAATCTATGGCTTTTTTATATAAAATATTTTATGTTATTTAACTTACATTAGTTGGTATTTAGCATACTCGTAATTGAAATATCACTAATTATTTTCCATTTTAACTTGTTCATGATCTTATAGTTAACAACAAAAGTGTAAGTTTTACATACAGGTGTCTTAAAGTTTGCCATGTCAACGAAATATTTCTTTGTTTTTTTGTGCAAAAATGTTTTTTAATATTTTGATAAAATTCATGAATTTATTTTTCACTAGAGACAGTTTCATTTTGATGAATTATTTAAGTTGAATAATTACAAATTAGCATTTTAAATTTTTATTATCTTAAAAATTAGATTCAGACTTATTTTAAATAATGAATGCATTGTTTGCTTATTGTGCGGTATGAACGCATTTTTAAAAAATTAGCTCTACTTGTAGTACAAATACAAAACCGAAGTGAGTTCTTCTACTTCATAAAATTTATTTAAAGTGTTTTCGTTTTTTCTTTTAAAACTTTTAACATTATTTATTTTTCATTTGTTTTATTAACAACAGATTAATCAGTCAGTCGTCTGCATAAAATCCTATTCGATCAACTCAAACGGGGGTTAAAGACTTATTTGTATAAAAATACTTAGTATTTGTGTTTTAATGAAAGTAATTTCGATTTTATTAGTTTGATTCTTTTTTGCTATATTTTACTTAAATCTAACTTAACTGAAAAAGGATTTCATTGAAATGGATTTTAATTGCAAGATTATAAAAAACGAGTTTTATATTTTTATCAAATAAAGCAAAATTTTTTTGTATGTGTCTGGAAGATTTTTAAATGAAAGCATTAATGAAGAGTTGCTTAATTCTATTCTTTGTTGTAAAAAACTGCTTTAATTTTAAATAAAAGGATTTATTAATTGAAGTTCAATAATGCAATTAATTAATAAAATTTTACATAATTAAATAAATTCGGAATCTTACTGCATTGTGAAATTTTTAATTACACTTTCAATTAAACAACTAATTAAGTTCAAAGTATCAATTAAATTGATGACACTATAAAGGTGTTGAATTAACCATTTTTGAAAAATATTAATTTGGTGTGTTGTAAATAACTCAATGAAATCCCGTAGTTAAGTAGTAATGATTAACTATATTAAGTATTTATTGAATTTGAATTACAAAATTTTCATTTTAAACTTTTATCCAATACGTTGATAACACTAATGTATAATTAAATTTAAACAACAACAATAAATTAATAATTACACTAATTTTTTAATAATTTTTTTTTGTATAATTATTTAAAGTAGTTAAAATCCGTCTTAAAGTTAGGTTTAAGTATCAAATTAATATTGCATAACAATTCACAATAACAATTAATAGTATTCACTCAACTAAGCAATATAATATTTTTCTATTTCATCCTAGATATATGCAATATTATTTTAACTATAATATGAGACCATAAATTATTATGATAGCAATTTTAATGTGATTGAGTTGTTTTAAATGAGTAAAAATAGATGGAAATATAATTTTTATTACACATTGATTAAAAATGTTATTGTTACAGGTGAGTGATATTTTTTAAAATGAATGATAAATGCGTTATTCGTATCAATTGATTTGATATTGAATCAAAAGTGCATGAGTTGTTTATTTCTTCAAATTACTTTTTAGGTATTTTTTTGTTGATTATTTTCTTTTGTCATTATAACTAAATAAATGGCGTTATTACAGAACTTTATAATATACATGTGTAAGTATATATTCATATAGGCATTTTAGTGATAGTGGTCATAACGGATCATTGTCTTATTGGAAAACATGCCAGAAGGATTGGCCGCCATGGGAACTATTTCTGCAGGAGCTGGTGTGACGAGGAGGAGAAGAAGATGATGGCCCATGTCCTCTTCTTAAGCATTGGTTTGGTAGGAAGATGGCGGAGATTTCTTAGATCATTTGTCTTTTTACGGACTACGGATATGAAGAGTGTAAATGCTTTGGGCCTTACTTGGTTTCTGAAAAGCTCCGCCTGTTTCTCGTGAGGGCGGGGGATTTTCCGGATCCGGCGATATCAGAACTGGACATGCTTACCTATGTCTACCTTGCGGTAGCTCCGTTAACCTAACTTAACCTAACTTGTATAGGCATTTAATTTGTAAGTATATATAATTTTGAATGAGAAAAATTATATTCTAATATTAAAAATCTAAAGAGTAATCGTTTAGGGGCTCTATAGATATTTGTAATTATACATAATATACCTATGTATATACCTACAAACGTATGTGAATAATGTCGTTTTATTCTTTGGAAAATGCAATCTTATTATTTTTTAATGTCTTAAGTAATAACCCACTTAAGTTTATTTAATTAAAATAATTATGTATACTTAACAATTTATATACTGTATAACAGAAACAGAACGAATAATTATGTAGATTTAAGGATTTTGTATTAAAATGAGTAATGATCGGTATTTTATTTTATGAGTTTTGTAATAGGAAAATTTATTAAATTAACATTTATTCGGTTTAACATTTCGGTCTTATTGCCGCAATAAATTTATTTACTATTTAACTAGAAAATATTTAAATATTTGAAAAGGTTTACTCAATTCGTAATGGTTAAAACATTAAAATTCAATTACTTTTTTATGATTTAGACGCTTACAGGTAAAAACTGTTACAAATTTTCTTAACTGAGAAGCAAAATTACTTAAGTTTTGCCATAAATAAAAATAAATAATGAAATTTACTTAAGAAAACTTTGTTATTTTTTATTAAAATCCTTTTGCAAAAATAATTAAAAAAAAATATTTCTTTTTAGAATTTGAACTTTTTTCCCTTAACGTATGTTTAAGGTAAAATTTTTCCATTTCGGTACATAAAATTTATTTTTTTCCTAAAATTGTTGCAATTGAAATACTACCAAGTTTGTCATCTTCATCAGGTTCAGCTGCATATTCTTCTTCTGTTTGCGGTTGGAAAGAACAACATTTTGAACAGAGTGGTAAATCTAAAAATAAATAAAAATAAAAATTTTTAATTCAAACTTTAATTTTAGTAAGTTACACACAGTGGAGTATATATATGTATAACAGACATAAAATCTTATAATTTTCGTTAATAATGTATTTTACGCTTGGTTAGATTGACGCAGATTGACGTACACACTCTTATGTTACATAGGCCCGAATGGTTAAAATAAAATAAAAATTGCCATATTTGTAAATTCCTCGTCGAACGGAACTTTTTCAATTCATACATTAATGATACAAATTTTAAATTGTTAATATTGATTGTATTATTCTTAGATGCAGGGCGACATACTTTGATTCTTAAGTGTCCGGAATCTTAATTTAATAAATATTTTTTAATAAATTATAAAATTCAATTTACCATTAAAATTCACATTTGCCAAACTGTCGATATCAGTGTCATCATCAATTTCAACTGTACTATTATCACAACACCATGCACAATTTTTATATTTTCTTGGCCTCAATGTACTTGGTGGTGGCGTATATATTTGTGTAGTCATTTCAATTTTATTTAAAGGCATCTTAGTCGAATCGCTTTTAGGATATTCATTGATTTTATTTGAAAACAATTTATTAACTTTTGTAAATTGTGTGTTATCACGGGTTCTATCACGATACATATGAAATGACTTAATCGTTGTTGATGTTGTCACATTAGATTTTTGTAAAATTTTATCATCAGGGAATACTATACGTTTCCCACATTCACTTAAGTTAACCACCTTATTAAATGGAAAGAAAAAATAAATAAAAATTAAATATTTATAATGCTTTTAAAATAAAAACTACATACTAAAAATAAATTAAATAAAATAAAATTTAATTTGATAATATCCAACATCTTCATTTAAGTATTTCTTCTTAACTACATTTAAAATATTTTAAGAAGTTCAATTCTTTTGATCCCATTTGGGAAAATGAAATCAAAGTTATGCTTTTTGAACTTGAATCTTGAAGAAAAAAAAAAGAGGATTGTTTTCTTTATAGGAAAACCGGTTAATGCATTAAAATTGCACAGTATTGCTTAAAAGAAAAATTAGTGCCAGTTAGACCGATCCTTTAGTTGAAAAAATGTAAATGGAATTTATTGGAAGTGCATGAAATTTGAACAAATTGCAAATTAATTTAAAACATTATTACTAATTTGGAAGGGCTGTGAAATATGAAAAACAAATTTAAGTACACTTTTAAAAAAATATTTACTTAATATTTTCCACGAGGACAAAATATGTTGGTAGCATTATTGTTCAATGGAAAATTTACGTCAATCATTGTAGTCAATTTCAGCAGCAATTTTATTTAAGCACAGAAAACGTTATAATCTTAATGTAATCAAGGCATTTTGGTTGGGTAAGGAAATTAATCAATTTCATCTATAGTTACAAACATCTGCTTTAAAATAATATTTTACTGCATGTCATTTGTTTGCGTCTATCCTTACATAACTCCAAATTTACATATTTAAGAAAATCGCATTTCGTAAATTTTTAGAATTAATATTTTTTTCTCCTTGTATGAGAATTGATTCATAGAGAAATAGAAAAATGTTTCTTTTGCATAAAAAAGAAACATTTTAAGTTACAAATAACTTAGAAATTGTATTTTTTGAGTTACATATGTCACTGTTGAAACAATTGGACGATGTATACTGAAACCTTGAATAAAAAAAAGTACTAAAAGAAATTAAATTGGCAATTATTTACATTTTGTTTTTAAAGTAAGTAACCTTCTATAATATTTTGAATACCAATGTAGTTCACTTTGTTTAAACATTTTTAGCTCTCAAAATATCAGTGTGTTCTGCCTTTCATTTGTATGAAGAAAAAAGGTAAACGTTTGACAAATAATTTAATAATTATTTTATTTTATAAAATGCTTTGCAATGTTATAAATGTGAAAAGGAATAAAATAACTATAAAAATTTAAGTTTGAAGAAAGAAGTAGGGGGTATACTTTGTTGTTATACTTTAGACTATTGAGGATTTTTACTAATTGTGAATACGAGTACTAAGTTTTCTACTGTAATAAAATTTTTGATGAATTTATTAATATTAGAAAGTTTTTGATTATTTATTTTATATAAAGAATAATAATATTGTATAAGTTTTAATTTATTAAACAGAGAAATTTCTCCTTTATTTGTTAACGACTTATCCCTGCATGATTGCCGATGAGTCTTTTTGTTAGCTTAGTGCACAGGCTTCCGTGGTTGTCCAGATGGGGCCCACTTTATTACTACTGCTAGCAATGCGTGATTAAATTTTTGTTAATAATTTTATTAAAAGAATTGTGGGGCTGATAAAACGTTCTTATAAAAGATTCTTTCTTATACTTTATGAAATATAAAAAATATTTTGAATGAAAGTATGCAAAACATAAGCAGACAAAAATTAAAAATCGTACTTATATAGCAGCACATTTAAGCGTCATTATCTTTTAATATCGCGTTCATTATCTCAAAAATATCATAGTTAAAATTTATAAAACATTATTATTAATACGTTTTTGGACTCAAAAGAACTTAATGTCTTTCTGGTATATAAGAAATGTATTAGAAATTTTAAGACTTCCGATATTGATCGACACCAAATTTAAACCTTTTTCAAAATTTATTTTCTTCTTGAAACCCTTTTTAGTTTTTGAATAAAATGTACAAGATTTCGATAGTTATGCTGGAATCCCTCGAATTTTTTTTCGATTTTCATTTGGAATTGAAAAAATCGGTATACTGAATTCCAGGCAGGTGCAAACAAAATGCGATTGTAGTCAATATCAAATTTTTTGGAATTTTTTAAAATCGAAAAACAACCTATGGATAAAATGGTGTTTTGTGAAAGAAAATATTATTTTGAATAATCTGAAGGTAGAAGGTATCCAACGTCGGTAATTAGTTATTAACGACGCCTAATACTATTAAAAAATTAACAGCACATGTACTAATTGTAATTATTTGTAATTTTTAAATCAATATTAACTTATTAGTTTAAAGTCGAACTTTAAATATTTGGGTAAAAATACTCTTGTTTACACCATATTTCTCACATTACCGACCGGTTTCTTAATGAGAATAAAGATGTTTTTATTTTCGTACATAAATTAAGATTGTTTTTGATTTGATTTGTTTTAAATATTAATCACGCTTGTTTACGAATCTATTGTAATAATAATATTTAAGATAAAAATAGTAAAAACAGTATTAAAATTTGGAAAATATGATTAAGCTTTCAAAACGCCCGCAGCGTTTAAATATTTATGTATAAATTTAGTTGTATTTAAATTTTTACTGTTAAGGTCCGAAAACTTATTTATTAAAAGAAATCATTAAATCGTATAGTTTAAAAACTTACTTGCGACTCAATTTAGGCTCAGTTTGTCAAAACCTTGGTATTTCGAATTAAATTTTAAAATTAATAAGACACTGGATTATTAAAGTACTATTAAGAAGGATGTTTTCTTCGAAAAATTCGCCTGCTATCCTTAGCTTGAAAGAGTGTAAGTGGTATGAACATATATACATATATACATTCTTGCTCAGCGTAAAACTCTGAGTTGATTTATACATGTCCGTTTGTCTGTCCGATCGCACGATAACTGAAAAACGAATAAGGCAAACATCACCCTATTTTCACAGGTTTTTTTTTCTGCCAAGGACGGACACTATTGTAATTGGGATAATTTTTCGTTAATTTTTACATTATGAAAATTTTAATGGAATAGCTGCACTTGTTCGGATAGCTCCCATACAACTCTAAAAGCAAATTTTAAATATTCGAAAAAATAATAAAGCCAGATTCATGAAACTTGACAGTCGTGTATCCAATCATAGGTCAGATATATCCACGAAGTTTCTATGAAATTGTTTTACTGGTTCGGAGAATTGGTATAAACAATTAAAAACTAATTCTAAATATTTCGAAAACAAATTTTTTTACTCAGATTTTCTAGGTGTAGGATAGATTTCTACCGACTGAAACGTTTTTACTTGTTTATGTACCTGTTTTGACAAAATTTCACGTTTTGTGAGCTTCCTCATCTCGATTTGTTATTTTCTTATAATGATGCAGGAAAATTTTTTAAAACTGTTCTAAAAGATTTATATACGTTCTCGGAATTCCATCGTATATACGAGTACAAGTTCGCAATCATACACATATTTATATGTATGTATGTCTCTTTCAATTACTGTCTTCTTCTTTTATTAATATGTTATTGTAGAATTGTATATTTTTTTGCTTTTTTTTCTTTTATGTATATAAAATAGGCAAAACTGGTATATATATGTATATGTATATTGATTTTCACGATTGATATTGTTAAAGGTGTTATTTAATGGCTTATAAAAATAAAATTTTGATATGATTGTGTCAAGTTTTGCGGTGGTTATTATAATTTGTGTTTAAAACTATGTAAATAAGGGCCATAAATTTAAGATTTTATTATAGACTTTTAGCATGATCACAAGTTATTCATCTTATTTTGAGAAACACAGCGAAATTTATACTTGCTGTGGTATTTAACAAATTTTTATAGTATTATGCAAATTATGAATGGAATTTCTTAAGTTTGAATTTTTTACAATGGATTTGAGAAAAATTTTAAATAAATTTAAGAAAAGGGTAACAACCGAACCAGTCATTTAGTTTTTCATCTTAGTAAATTGATCTTATAATGGAGTTTCTGGGCTATTCATTCACTTTTCCATAATATAATGTATAGAGTGTGTAACTTCACAATAATATTCAATGAATCAGCAAAACACGTGTTTTAAAGTTTTGGTGATTAATTAAAAGTATTATAAATGGTGATAAATCAATGTGAGAGAAATTGTGATTAATTTTATGTTTTTTTTGTCAAATATTTGTTAATTTTTTGTGACATTTTCACCTTTTTCTCACATACATACAAAAAAAAAGAAATTTATATTGCCTCTAAAAAGACCTTTCTTTAAAATATTATTGAATAAGAAAAATTAAAGTTGACAAAATTAAAAATTTTGAAATCTCTTTTAATAAAGGAAACTTATTTACTTATTAGTTCAAATTTATTTCCTGATTCAGATAGAGACAGATAAAGGCTAAACAATTTTAAAAGTTTTTTCACATTGCACATAATAAACAAAAGTGTAATCATGTGGATTACAGTATAAAGCAATGTGAAGAGCATCTCGTCGGCAATTTCTTCATACCTTTGTAGCTCAGTCGAGGTCACTGGTTCGAGTCCAGTTCGAGCACAAAATTTTTTTTAAATTTAATTAAATAAACAAAAAATTCTCTTTAGATCACATTTTACATACCATGTTTAAATCAGCAATGTGCTTTTTAATTCAGGCCTTACGAAGAAAACTAGTTGTAGGAAAACGATCTTTTCACTTCAATATTTCAATTAACAAAGATTTTCTTTAAATTTCAAAATTGTTTACATGTACAGTCGAAATTGTATATAAGAAACTCGCATTAAACCAAAGCTGATTTATTAGCAAAACAAAATTTGGGTTTTGTACATTTTAAACCTTTTATAAACACAAATAAATTTGTCGCATTTAACTTTTTTTCCTTATACGAATCCGAGTACGATAAGAAAAATTTTTTTTCTTAATTTAATCCGCTGCCACGGTTAGTATAAGACTTTGGTTTCACGAATTACTTCAATGGTTCCAACTTCGGTATGATGCGTAAATTTTGGTATGCTTGGAAAACCCTTTTACAACGAAAAACATTTATTTCAGCACACTTGACTGAAGCTGCGGTTTCATTTATTTTCGAAACAGAAAAAAACCTTAATTGAGCGGCAAAGAATAATTAAAAAAAGTAACATTCCCGATTTAGTATCCTTCAAACTAAATACAGCTGAAATGTTAAATTGAAACAAGTAACTTAATACTAATATTTCGACAGTATCAGTTAGTAGAAATCAATGGAAAACGTAATTTAGTTGTTGAATAAATTGAGAAAAGTGAAATAAACGTTGTCTTAACACGAGTGCTACAACCAATATTATTATGGTGAGATAATTTGTGAGTATTACAATGAGATAATTTGTCATTCATAACCTCAAAAAAATGACTCTTTGGATTTTGAAAATTTCATTCACTTTGTTTTTTGAGCATTTTGAGATAAAATAAGAAAATTTAGTCAAAGAAAATGAGTAAGTTTATTGGGAAACTCCGATATGAAAATTAAGAGAATAAGGTAATTGAAAAGGTGAAATGCATAATCAGGCTACGCAAATCCTAAACAATATTCTTTTTTTATAAACTTTAAACTGTACAACATTTTAAAACCAAATTATGGTTTTGAATATCAATTATCGGGTTTTAAGACAAAGTTAAGTTTTAATAATAAAAATTAATTTATTTGGAATTTCTAATTTTTCAAAGAAACTTTTGAAAACTTACGAAAACTTTTAATTTTAGCTTGATTCTAGATATCAAAAACTTTTTATAAGATTCAAGTTTTCTGCAAGAATTTTTTAATTTTATAAAATTAATTTTAACAATGATGTGGCAATATTAATTAAAATTTTGGAAATTTTTCTTACGTTGTGATAAACAAATTTTTTGTGTCATACTACTGCTGTTTATAAATGTATGTAAATGCTACTAAAAAGCTGTATACTAATAGTAAATATGTAAATTTGTATATTGACTTTGAATTTTCTCTCTATATAATGTGAATGTCACTAAAAATAGTTATATGTATGTATATATAAATTTTGATAAAAATTCTGAAGAGATACTGAAATTTATTAAAAAAAGGAAAAACCAGGGAAAAACTAAAATTCTCACAAAATTTTATTTTGTACTTCTTTATTAAAATTAATTGTCTTTGAAAACTTTTATTTCCAAAATAACAAAAAAATATTGTTCTTTTGTTTTTGGCAAAATATTTATAATGAATCTAGAGTCTGATGTTTTTAATGCATGCTCTTATACTTTGGCTCGTCAGTCATGCCAGATTATTAAATAACTTACTTTAAACTTTTCTTGTGACTGTTTCAACAATTTGAGTTTTCTTGAACAGTAATAACTAGGTGTCGAATAGTGAATATTGAATGGTGTTGTATGGGGTTTTAAAGATGAACGTATACAGGGTGATTCAGTAAAGATTACAGTATTAAATATCATCGTTTAGGGCATCAAAAATGAATAAAATTACCTTTTCCAAGTTTTTTCTTGAAATATCTAGTTGCCCAATCTTTTCAGCTTATAATTTTTATTTCGAAAAATATAGAAGGTTTCTAAACATTTTTTGAAAGAGCTAAACGATGAAATATAACATTGTACTCCTTTCGGAATCACCTCATATTATTCGTATACTAAATATTTTTGAAAAATATACTCTTGACTTATATTTTTGTTTCTCTTACATTCTATAAGCCCTAACTATTGGTACCAAACAGAATTTCGATATACATTATATAAATTACAAATTTTCCAAAAGCGAAATAAGAGCTTTGTTAAATTTAATTCAATCCATTTGTTATCAATTTTATTATAGACCGCATTGAAAACAACAAGAGGAAGCAATTTTGACGGATGTTAATATTGTTTGCAGTGAAAATTAATATTATTGATTTAATATTAAGTTGGCGACTCTAGTGGAAAATATTAGAAAATTTAAAAGTGGCGTAAAGAGCATGCCTTTTTTGAATGTCACAGAATGTTAATCATACGAGGCAATTTAAAATCATTATAAATTTTTTTATTATTTGAAACTGTGTACTATGAAAAAAACATTAAATCCGAATAATGACAACTGTTGTAAAACAGGAAAAATGATGTAAAAACATGCACAGAACCCAGATACCACATGGATAATTTCAAATTAATGATAAAAATTTAATTAAAAATCATAATTCGCAATTTGGTGAGCGGAAATTTTTTATTCGGCTTAAAGTTTTAGGGGTTCTAAAAATTATTTTGCTTTTTTGAATATTGTTTTTTGTTTCTCGTTTTGAAGTCCGATGAAACCGTCATTTGCATGGGGGTTTTTTTTTTACAAATTTTTAAATTTTCCAACTGGAAATTTTTGTGAACACAAAATTTTATTCAATTTTCATGACTGTTTGTTTTTTCGTTAACCATATTTCAATTTCTGTTTTTATTATAGGTAATTACAAATTAAAGTAAAATGCCCAAATACCATAAAATATGATTTACTACTCATTATGAGCAGAAACTTTTGTTATTTTGTTTTACAAAATGAAAAATAATTTTGTTGTAAAGAAAGTGAAAAATTAATTAAATATTGTAGGCGGAATGGCCGGTATGCCTCCAGATCCATATTATGTACTTATAAACATTAATAACGTTAAAATGAAAAAAAAAATGGAAAAGCAACGTATAACAGTCAACAACAACAACAAAAAATCATAATTAGTTGGCGTTTAAGGCATAGCGAGTATTGTACAATAGTGAAGATTAACTTACATTTACAGCGAGAGCGGAAGCGCTTATAATAAGTAAGTTAAAATATTTTTCAAATGGAAATTATTATTTCCATTAGGTTTAGAATAAGTCCATTAGTTGATTAATTTAAATTTTTTTTTTTTAAATCTCTTGCAAGTACAATGAATTGTTATACTAAATTCGTGAAAAATGTTGTATTTTGAATTTATTTTGTATTGAATTTGGTATTGAGTTCACATAGAGTATTAGCTGATTAAGATTATGTCAAGCATAGTACTATGTTAATAAAAGGCATTTCGTAAAAGTCTCATGTAAAGTCAGTTTTTTCATTCTGAAACTTTTAATTTATAAAGAATTTTGCAAATCTATATGAATTCTTATTAAAAGGGAAATTTACATTATTTGTACATATAGTAAGAGCGGTGATCGTGAACCAACTATTTTGTTTTTGCAGTTTTCTCCGTTATCTTAAATTTTTTTAATTCGAACAAGGACCACAATCAAAAAATGTTATATTACCATTTAAAATGCAAAATATGAGCCTTTTATGTTTAATAATTTTGCTTTAAATTCATTTTCAGCCCATTCGTAAGGTAAAGTTGGCCTATGGTACATTTAACCAAGGGAAAAAAAATTGCATAAAAATAATTTAGAAAATAAAATTAATTAAAAATTAAATTTTATTTAACAAAACTAAAATGCATGTAAAAATGAGTGTCGAAATACCTGAGGCATAGTGCTCCACAATACACGGGATTTTGATCTTTGCAAAAAAATATAATTTTTATAATCAAAATAAATGCTCACATAAAATTGTTCTAAACAGAATTTTTTTATGGCAAATGTCAGTTGGTAATGTGCTGCTCTAATCAGAATATTTTGTTTTGTAACGCTCTTATTATTAATAATAGTAATAATTAGACTGCAGTTAAAAAGAACTGCTCTGTTAGTCATATTTTCAGTCATCCACGAAAATTTTCTTATTCCTCAGAATTTGTGTTCAATTACTACGTATGTTAAACCCATTGCATTAATTTTGTTCTTAAGTAATTGAAAAATCTTAATTTATAAATCGGAAATTTGAAATTTCAATCTAATAATAATTAAAATTAATTGTTTAATGAAAATTTTTTTTTCATATTTTCCCTTTAATCTGCTTCCGGATAGCATTACTATGGTTAAAAAGATTATCCTTTCGTTTTTTATTCAATTGAAACCATTTCCTTTTTCTCAACATTTGTTTTTTATTAATTGAACAAGCTATCGTTTATAACTTTCTTTTTCTAAATAAAAAATAGTTAATTGTTAAATTCGATTAGATTTTTAGTATGTAACTTTTGTTTTTAATTTAAATTATATGGTCAGATAATCTTTTCCTTTACAATTTTTTTTCTACCATAAAATGCCATACCATACATACGTTTGTACATATATGAATAAATTAATTTAATGTACTATTAAAAGTTAAAATGTAAAAAACATTAAAAAAGAAAACTGGACGCTTTTCTAATACAAATTTTAAAATAAAAAGCAAAAATTCCTAAAAAAAGAAAATAAAGTAGCTGGGTACATAACGTAATTTTTTCTTTCTTTCTTCTAAAATATCAAAGGAAATACGAAAATTTCATACAAGATGTAATAAAAAAGTAAGTCACCCAGATGTGTAATTTTGGTTTTTAGTAATTTTCTAACAAAAATTTTAAATAAAAGTGCTTGGTAGTTTCATTAAGTCCGTCATCCGGTCCATGCATCTGCTTAAAAAGCGTATTGCAACTCGTCTCATATTTTCGAAACTGCAAGGTATTTTAAATTTCTATCAATGCAGCCAGCTAATGAAGAGTGTAAACGCATCCAAAAATGTAATTATTTTTGTCTTAGGTCACGTAATTGAACTTCCAATTCGAATAATATGCTAATGCTTTTTTCAATTTTGGTTCTTTTTTCGAAAAGTATGAAATAATTTTGCATTTTTCGTAAAATAATTTTACGAAACTGTTTTTTAAAATAAAAAACATCATTATGACTTGTTTAAGTGAAAAGTGCTACTTTACAAACCATCAATTTGATCCGGATTTATTTTTATTTTTTTTCCAAGAGGCACAACTTAGTTGCTCTATTATAAGCATTGTAACTTCCTTTTTTCTCTTTATGTTTTGTTAACTGTGTTTACTTTATTATTTGATCAACATTAACAAAATACTTTAATGGTTATTTTAAAAATTTACTGACTTTCGAATTTCATGGTGCATTAGAATCATACAAAATTTATTTCCAATTTTATAGCATTTAAATGGTTCATGTAATAGTATTATGGATTTGATTTTTCGATTTGAAAACATTTAAAAAAGATTTTCAACATTTTAATAAAATTTAAATAAAATAATTGGATATTGTAAAAAGGAATTAAATTCTTGATAGTAAATGTGAAACGTCAATCATATTACGAATAATGAAAAGAATTCCATTTGGAACTTTGTTTTACAGAAATTTAAGTTTATGTCATTATATAATCTTTAAACAAATTCGTTTCGTTCCAGAATTTGCAGTATGTGTATACAACAAAGATTTCAATTAGAAGTATAGATTGATATGATCAAGATAGAGGTAAGTAAGTAGGATTGTCCTCCATATAATGAACGAAGCTCGGTTAACAACTTACCGACTTCTCTCTGGCTAGGACGAGACGGGGTGAAAGTTGGCCAACAGGACTCATAGAGACTTCACTGAGAGTTATCCGATTCTGGGAATAATCATGTCGGATTCCTATGTATCACGGGAAATCGACATAA
This sequence comes from Condylostylus longicornis, assembly GCF_029603195.1. NCBI lineage: Eukaryota > Metazoa > Arthropoda > Insecta > Diptera > Dolichopodidae > Condylostylus > Condylostylus longicornis. The sequence continues at coordinate 10,997,244 of NW_026577973.1, read as the reverse complement.
TTAGTCACGGTACTGGCAGTCCGGCGTCGCAATTGTCTTGGGCAGGATTTCCTGAGTATTTGAGAACTGCTGTCTAATTACCTTGAGATATCTCCATTTTTATTGGGACGGTCATATAATAAATGAAAGCGTGGGAAGGCTAAAGTAAGCCGCGAATGGCTGCGGTTGTTATTGTTCCATTTGGTTGTCTTGGATCTACAAATCTACCAATTTACGTAGGATTGTAAAAAATTTTGCTAAATAGAAAAATTAAATAAGAAGCTTTTGATGAAGAACTTTAAGAAGTATTTCAAAATTCTAACAAGAGGCGCTAACGTGATTCAAAAATTCGTGCAAAATCAAATTAAGAATTTTATTTCTACTTTTCAGTTATTTTTTTTGCGAGACTGTTAACATTTTAAAATATGAGCTAGCAAATTTTTTTTTCAAGGACCTTATCATGGCTTTCTTTATTTAATTTTACGAGCAAAAACAGAAATATCTCATACTTTTTAAAGCAACTAAGTTTTTAATTCTTAATTTTGCGACCCTTAAAAAATTTCAATTTTGTATATAATGAACAATATATGAGATGAAAACTGTTAAAATATTTAAACAGAAGCTGAAAATAAATTTATTGAATTAGAGCACTTTTTTGATTACCAATATTCATTATTAGAGTAGTAGATTTTTAGTTAATGAACTTATTAAAATAAAGTTAAAGAGTTTTAAAAAAAATCTTAATTAAATTGTTAATTTTTAATGCTTTCACTATAATATTTAAGGTTTTAAATATCGTAAAATAAAACTTGAGAAGCTAAGAGGTGGAAAAATTGACAAAAAAATATTGTTTTTGATTTTCATAATCTCACTTTTAGTCTTTAATAGTGTAAGAGGTGTAAGAATTATGTGGAAAGTCAAATTTAAAAATCTTTGAACTATAAGTAAGTAGATGGTAATTGGTGCAACGCCTATAAGTAATGGAAACATTAAGCAATAACAGCTAACACATGTAATAGTTTGCAAATTCAAGAATAAAATAAAATTACATAGAAAATCAAGCGTTTGTACGGGCATATAATTATACACCTGCGGAATAACTAGGGAATGAGCGTGTAATATAAGCGCAACATTGTTTGTGTTTCTTGGAAATTATGAAGTCTATATAGTTACTTAATTTTCCTATTAATTTACAGTTACTAGTAATTTAAAGTTTTATAGCGTCCTTAGTGGCGTTCGTTCTCACAATAGCTGCCATAAAATTTCAAAAATAATTTCATCATTTCTTAGAAACTATAGAATATTTATAGTTCAAAATTTAAAATAAAAGAGTGCAGTATTCTGCCTCGCTGCCTGTATTCTGATAAAATTTGGTTTTAGTTTTATATTTTCTTACTTTAGTTGCCAGTTGCTACAGAACTTTCAAAATATTTAATAGTCATATCTCAGAAACTGTAAAGCCTAAAATGTTAAATTTTTACTATTACTAAACTTAAGAGAATCGCTTTTAGGCAATGAAGTCAAGATTAAAAGAAAAAATCGGTTGCATACTTCTATAAATTCTAAAAACAGTTTCTAGATAACTCCAAAATAATTTCGTATTTATATATAATATATATAAAACTTTATATTATTCCGAGCACAATAATTCCAAGAATTGTACTTTCGATAGCTCTCAAAGAGCATTATGAATAATTTACTAATCCATTCAACTCCGGCTTTCCTCGTATGTAACATAAATTTGCAATAAAAATCAGAAAGTTATTAGGTTTCCCCTATAGTACATGGAAACTAATAGAGTCACCTGTCTTCCCTATTTAATTTTTTTAATATTCATATCATTTTTTAATATTCATAAAATTTTAAATTCTCGCATAGAACCGAAAAGGAAAATAAATTTAAAATTATCGAAAAATTTTATACTGAAAAATCGAATTCAAGGAAATTATAACAAAATAATTTTTTTTAGTATATCAAGTTTAAGGTCAACGATAAGCTCCAGGCTCTTCCTGAAGAAAAGTATTTGGATCCAATTTTAAAGGAACATGTCCCTCTAAATAATAATAACGAGTTTATTAACGAAAATTTTTATTTCCTTCATAAAATCATTTTTAGGTTATTCTTATTTAGTTTACCCAGGAACTAATTAAAATATTGGCATTTTTGTCATTAAAAGTGTTCGAATTAAAATAGATTCATTAATCATAAAAACATTTAAAAAAAAAACAAACAAATCGAATTGTCGGGTTAAAAATCAAATTAAGATTTTAAATGAAAGGAAATTAAATTTTTGTCATCATTCAACCAAAACTTAAATTAAAGAAAAACCATACTTTTTTCTTGACCAATTTTACTTACCCTAAAATTTTCTTTAGAAAGTAAAGTTCAATATACTGACAAAAAAAAAAGTAATTTAAAAGAAAAATTTTCATGGTCGAAATTTGTAATTTTTCCTTTTCCTTTTTTTTTTGCAAATTTTTGTTTTATCATCTACACGTTGGCAAATGGTGCACGGGAGGAGGGGGATATTTATAAGAAGCAATTACAGATAAAAAATGCAAGTAAAATTTATACTTTATGACCATACAAAGACAGAATTGATGACAGAATTTTTGGCTTTTTTTCTTTAATTTGCTTAAACTATAAAGTTTTTTTGAATCTTTAAAAAAATTTATTCTTCACAATGCTAATTTCCATTTTAAAGGAAAGAAAAACAAAAAATGTTTTCTATTCATAAATTTACTTTAGTACCTTAGTATCGATTTGATGCTCTAGTTCTTTTAAAGTTGTACGATGAAAAAAATTTTAAATCTGAAATTGAATGGCAAAAAAAAAAATGATTGAGCACGGTTTTTAAAAAAAGAAAAATAACTAATTCGTTAAAAGAAAACATTAATAAATAAAGAAGTTTAAAACGCAAGAGTGTTAAAGTAAATTTCATTGCAGCTTACATAAAAAAAAATCAAGAAGAGAAAAACCGCGGAATTTATAAATAAAAAAGTGAAAAAACTTTTTGTTATTCTTTACTTTACCTTCAGTTTTCCTTACTGTTAGAATATTTCAAAAAAAATTTCCTATACCTTTACGAAAAATTCATTGTTGTGTACAACAAATTCATTCATTAATTTTTTTTGTGTAACACTAACACAAACACCAGTATGTAGATTAAATCTTTAAGAAAAATTGTATGTAAAAATCGCAACAACAAACAAACAAACGAGAATGAATAAAAAACATAATAAGAAAAAAAATTAAGGTGCGCTTTATAATCTCGTTGTCTAAATAACACGTTTATTAATGCTTAAAGAAAATGACATGTTAAGACTATTGTAATATTACACATTTTTACATTATGTATAGAGATAATATGTTTTAGAGGTTAACTCGTCTGTTAAGAAAAGATAATATTATTAAAAATATTATACAATCTTTTTATTATTTACCATTGATGAAAATATTTTATAAAAAAAAATTTAAAATTACAGCTAAAACAAGTAATAGTTTCCGCCCTATTACAACATATTATTTACGATAAATAATTATTATGAATACTAACTGTCTAATTAGTACGTAGTACATATAATATGTTCAAAGTTCAGTTTTTGATTGAAATGGTGTATGTGGGACTGTAGCAACATCTCTGTATCTTAAATATTATTGTATTCTGTATATTACCACACTATGTACCTATAAATTTAAATAAAAAATTAAAAAAAAAACGAGAAAAAATAGAATTGACTTTGTCAACTCTGTGATACTCGTACGGCTCGAATTCTATGTTATCCTATGTGCGAATAAATATGCCATAACTGACTATGGGACAGACTGTGACTTTAAGTTGCCGTATTACCATATTAATTTATGCAAAATTTCAGTACTGTGTTTTTCAATACTGTGTGTGCCAAACTACTATTGAAGATGTATGGCAGCTGCCAGAAGGAGCCAAACAATTTCAACGACTTTTATCAAACATATTGGCCCTACTAATATATTCGCTTATGTGAAATTTCAATACCATAGCTTTTATAGTTTCTGAGATACAGCCAAATAACTTTAGAAGTTGTATGGCAGGTACCAGAAGGAGCTAAGTAATTTCAACGACTTTTATTAAAAACATTGGCCCTACTAATATATTCGTTTGTGTGAAATTCCAATACCACAGCTTTTATAGTTTGTGAGATATAGCCAAATAAATTTTGAAGTTGTATGGCAGCTATCCGAACCAGTATCCCGATCATTCCCAATTTAAATAGGGTTCTGGCACTTACTACAGTGAATCATTTGTGAAAATTTGGTGAACTTAGCTCAATTAATTTTTGAGCTATTGTTGGGACGAACAAAAAGAGCTAAATCTACTCAGAATTTGACGCTGATCAAAAAAATATACTTGAGTCTATGTCTAACACCGTTATTTCTCAGCGTTACAAACGGTAAGGCAAATTTAGTATACCCTTCGAACATACGTTCGTACGGGTATAAAAATCTGATGCTTCATAATTTGGTGCATCAAATAGGACATATAGTGGACTAAAATGTTCACCATTTGGTTCATGGTATCGAATAGGACATATAATGGATCAAATGTTTACTTTCTGAAAAATAATTTGAAATCGTAAACAAATTTTTTTTTATTTTTTTAAAGCTTTGTAAAATATTAAGAATATTTCGTTTAAGTATCTCAAGAGTATACTCGTACATTTGCTTTAGTATCTGGATTATAGAAAAAAATGCAAATCTTGACGATGTTCCGAATTGTATCAAAAAAAAAATTTTGCAATCTTATGCGTTCGGAATTGTATTACCGTATAATATTGCAATATTTAAATTGACTTAACGCTAATTTTTAGACTTCTTCCTTTGAAATTCGATGTAGAAAATTGGTAATTAGTTGGTTTTTTTAAATGATGGTAGAAATAATACTATTTCTGTCTCCATAAGAGTTATCTAAGTTCATAAGAGTTATCTAAGTCCATAAATTTTTAATATTGCAATTTATATTCTCACAAAATTTAAATATTCTACGATTATTATAGCAAAAGTTTGGCAAAATTTACACATCGCCTTAGTCCAAATTGTAGCTACGTCTTAATTATCGCGTAGATCAAATTAAGAACAGAAAACACCTTATTTTTGATTTTTGACAAACTGCTTTTTTTCAGATAGACTATAAATTTTGCAATGTTAAATTTAAAAATAAATATGTCAACGTCAACAAAACGAAAATTTTATTGTTCGAAATGTAAGCAGAAAATTTGCAATGTCATTGTATTTAGTTTGTATGTGAATATACGGTTTAAAACCAGTTTTAAAACATTGCTTCTATTATTAATACCTCCTGCATATTTAAAAAAAAAATATATTATGTATAATATGTATAATATATGTAGATCAGTAATAATAAATGTCATATGGTGATATTATTACTGATCTGCATGAGAATTTCATAGAACCTAATATGTAGTTATGTAAAAATTAAGTTCCGGAAATTTGGAATTGCTGAATATTTAAGAAACTAAAATTAAATATTCACATTCATTGTATGTTAATACATTTACATGCACAAGTGTATAATATTTATGTGACACTTACATTTCCTGTAATACATATACCATAATTATATACAAAATCTATAGAAAGAGAGAACGTTATAATGAAGAAATATTATTAATTACAATTTATGTTTTAATAATTCTAGTAATATCAATGTGTTTAATTGTAATTACATATTTGCTATTTTAGTATTTAGTATAGTAAAAGAAAATATTTCATGAACATTTTTTGTAAGATTTCATTGACGTGATTTATTATTAGTGCGATCATGGGTTGTTAATTTTTACAATAATTTCTTTTTAGGTTATTATATCTGGGTTATCACAATTTTTGATATAAATTTTACAAAAAAAAAGAAATTTTAATTAAAAAAGATTTTCAAAATGCAATCAAAATGTAAACTATTTGCTTTAAAAAGTAGAGTATTTCAGTTTTGTTATCGCAATTCATGCAATTTTGTTGAGTTTTATGGAACCTACAATTATTATGATATACGTAAGCATAGAATAATTTAAAAATTTCTCGTTTGGTAATTCCGTAATTTTCTTCCAATATGATTAATAAGCAGTCGTTTAATTGTTTTGGTCAATAATGTGTATGTTTTTCTAAAATTCTATGGTAATATATTCATAATTTAGTAGAGTAAATTGAAAAATATTGGAGAAGATGCGGCTCAATTTGGTTGTAAACAAATTAAGCAAGGATCTAGTTTCTTTAAATACATATTGCAAAAGCTTCTTCCTAAAGGAGAAAAGAAAAAAGTCTGTAAAACATGATTTTTGACGTTCACCTACTTAAATGGACTTCCACAAGGTCAGGAGTTCCACAAGGTCAACCTATTTAGCAACTATTTTTCAATATTTTTAACAATACTAGAATTCACGTTTTTAGTACTACAAAATTATTAATATTGTAGCATTTTCACACATTGATATTGTGTAGTCAGAAACCATTTTTTTGAAATTAAATTTAGTTTTTCATTTTTTCATCAAATAGCTGGATTTAATTTTTTTCTCTTAAAGTTTTTCAATTTTTATTTTTCCTAATACTCGTATAGTTAATGAAATTTTTGAAAATGTGTGTGGGAGAAAAAGTTTTTGTATTAAAAAAAGGTCTCTAAAAATCCAAATGAACTTATTCTAATTTTAGATTGGGAAACCATTTCTTATTGCATTTTAAATTAGATTAGCTGTGTATGACAGGAAAGAAAATGTGATGTGAACAGCACATACTCGACAAGGTAGCAATGTTCATTTTCTTAATTTTTTAAAAATTGAAAGAGTTACTTAAAATTTTGAAAATGTTTTTCATAAGCTTATTACAATTTTTGTGAAAATTAAGAACCTTTTATTTAATATACCTCAAGAAATGATATAAATTTGGTTCTTAGGACAGTTTGATTTTCTATGATCCGATATCATTGACAAGTTTTTCAGTTAGTTTTGTTTACAAACAGAACTCAAATATAAAATTTCAGACAATTTCTTCAGATTACTTCCATGTAAATTTTAATATTTTGTCAATATATGGGTAAAAATATTATTTTGGCCCAAAATAAAAGGCAATTTTTTCTCCCTTGAAATTTTACAAAAACTGGTGGCTCGTCGTGTTACCATGTTGAAGTAAAATTATAAAATTTCAAAAAAATCCGTAGATTATTATCTTGAATACAGCTGAAAACGTTATATTGGCACGTGGGACAGGTCGAGTTGCTAAAAGTTCTCATTCCGTCAATTGAGCAAAGTAAACTTAGGTATAAGATTCGATTAAACACCACTCAGTCAAATTTCAGACACATAGTGTAGTGTAGTGGCAGACTAATAGGCAGATTGTGCAGACTAAGTGTACTCGACATGTGAAATTCGCTTCTATCATAGAAACGTCTTTTATTGAATTCAATGCGGTCGGTAAGAAGGGTAGTTCATGAAGCTAAGGCAAATGCTGGATTTTGTTGCAAATTTTGTATAATTGAAATTTCTCACAAAAAGAAAAAAAAAATTCTGTAGCAGTTTAATTTTGACTTTTATTAATGACAAAATAGTGTCAGTGGAAGTTCCATAAAATATATAAAAGAAGATGCACAATTTCATTTCGTTTTCTTAAGCACATTTGTATACAAAGCTATATCAACTATCCCAATGTTATCCTATTATCCTTTTAGCAGTATTCTTATGTATATTTGTTTTGATTAATGCTGTACTGCTCCTCTAATATTTTGCGTTTACAATTTTCTGTACTAATTATGCAAAATCAGCAGGATGTTAATTTTCGTAAACGTATAATAAAAAGTAGTCTTTGTTTTTCCAAAACCTAGTTTAGCTACGTTTATTAACAGTGATATCAAACACCCACATAAATATAAATACATTCTATTCCTGCAATATTTTCTCATACTCAATGTGACTATCTAACATAACAGTGTTATTAAGTTTGATAGCAAAAAATAATAAGAGAAATAAGAGAATTCATTAACAAATAATGGTCTTATTATTGTATGTTTTTTAATATTTACTGAACAAATTGCATTTGCATTGTGTTATTAATTTCCAAAGGTCATGGTTAATTTACGAACTAATGTGAAGGTTTTATGAAAATTTTTGATTTACAGATAAAAAGAAGTTGTTATGAAGATAAAATAATTATGTACATATATGTGTAAGGATGGTGGTTGGGATCCTTACTGGACGTTATCTTACTACGGTCCATCTGAAAAGCATAGGATAGGTAGAGAGTGAGTTCTGTCGTCTGTGTTTGGAAGGACGATTGGTTGGAATTTGTTTATACTTTTATTAATTTAAATACCAAACGTTAGATTATGTTGTTGAATATTTGCATATGCAATGACAATATTCACGCTATACCTAAATATTATGACACTAAAACAAGACATGTTTGACGACATTAAAAGTTTGTTTTTGAACGGTGGTATGAAATTTTTGTATTAGGTAGTCTGTGCTAACCTTTAACCTTTCCAACTTTTTTTCACTTTTATGATTTATTAATGTTAAATTTTTACACCTTTTATCCTTAAATATCCTTTGAAGTTCGATATAATTTTACGGTAACTATAGAAAAATCATTTTTATTATTGTTATATCTGTACAAGCATCCTAAATATATTATAAACTTACCACTTTGTTTACCACTAAAAAATAATGAATTGATATTATAAATATAAACAAAGCCTTATTCGGGCGATTCATTCCAAGCTAACTAAGTCGAGTGTAGCAATCCTTTTAGCTAAAAAACTAACTTAAAAATTGATAAAAATCCTATTAATTTTAATGCAATCAGAACAGCGCTGTGAATAGTTTGTCATAATATGATTTCAAAACCCGTCCCTGCAGAACAGTGTTTTGATATTAGAAACGGTTGTATACACAAATGTGAGTGATAAAGTTGACAATGACTAAAATTGACACTATAAATTTTACGTTGGAAGAAATTGCAACAAAACTCTCCAACTGTTATCAAGTAAAATTGGTCTTATTGAGTCTTCTCAAGTTTAACTTTGTCGTTTTAGTTTTGTATACTTTTAGTATCAAAATTGTTTAAAAATATGCTACTTTGATTCCAAAAAATTTTGATGTCTGGTCGGTGTAAAGAACGCTAAACGGCTGGTTAGTGGCATGAACGTTTGATTTTTAATAAATTTGCATATTTTCGCCCTTCAATATAGAAACGGTGGTGCAGAAACGATATGACTAATATGGCTACAATTCCTAAAAAAATTATTTTAAATTTTTTGATTTTTATGGAGGCTGCTACCATGTAGCAAATCAAACAATTTGAGTTGCTATAGCAATTCGAATAGCTATTTTCCAATTGTTTGAGATATCATAGTAGTTTACGTCAGGAATTTTTATGGCACATCATCACAGAGTTGACACGATCAACTCCATCTATTTTCGTTATTATTAGATTTCGACTGTGTAGGAAAAAAAACACAAATTTTAATCTAATCAGAACGCATTGAAATTATGAAAATCGAAATGAAAAGTTTTTTTTTCTTTGTAATTATTGTTTTTCTCTTTGTCAAAGGTGTAAAGGTCAAATACTGAAATGTTGTAGGGCTTATACGACACTGTTAATTTTCCCACTCATAACTTTTATTTTTAATATTAGAAATGTACATTGTGAGGCTGAACTAGAAATTTATTTTATCTATATTTTCTCTTTCTAATACATAGGGAATAAAGGAATTCGAAAATAAAAGAAGGAAGTTAAAAACGGCAAAACAAATTGAAAGAAAAAAAAATTAATTTTTTTTTATATTTTAAATTTGGTTGCCATTTAAACTTTGCGCGGTAAGTCATGCATTACCAAATGGTTATTATCTAAGTAGATCATTAATGTTTTTTTCATTCATCTAACTTAAATTTTCCGTACCTCCCCTTGTGTCTGATTCCTCCATTGTTTTTTAATGCCGCAATTTGATTACGTGTGTTTTATTTTTTGACTTTTCTTTTTTTTGCGTGTTCAGTGCGCGTTTTTTTTGTCCAAAAATTTTACTTTTTCATTCTAAAGAGAGAAAAGCATCTACCTATGTACATATAAGAAAATTTTCAAAATGAAAGTGAGAATAATTCAAGAGGGAACTGAACTTTTTTTCTTTGGTTTTTTTTTTTTGGTAAAAATTTCAATATTGTACTTTTTTCCTAAAGTTTTTATTGATATTTGTGTGTACCTGGTTTTCAATTAAAAAAATTTTTGTGTTTTTTTTTCTTGTTTTTACAATTCTTTTGCCCATTCTCTTTTTTTTTTGTGTTTTTTTTTGTTACCATTCTGTACTTAATTGAAAATTTTTCTAATATGTGTAGTAAAATATTTTCCATTTGTTAATAATGGAGCTGAAAATTAGAAAAACAAAAAGAAAAGAAAAATGACAAGGAGAGAAAGAAAAAACCAACATTTCACCTGTACACCGTTTCTATACAATCTATGAGTTTTTCCATTTTCAATAGTTAATTCTTTTTGAAATAAATGTTAAATCAGTATAAAAAGATACTACCGTTGTTATTCAGTTATTAGTTGGTTTTAAGTCGTTCTCAAAGAATTATCCACCACAAAATATTGAGTGACTAAAAAAGAAATTTTATTTTAACTTTATAAATCACACATAAAGGAAAAATAAGAAAATTTAAAATTTTAAATATTGAGTGTTAAAATATTTGAGTGAAAAATTTTCTTTGGAATATAAATTTTACGAGTGGAAATTCAAATACAAAATAAAGAATTTTCAAGGACAATAAAAAAAAAATAATAATAACAATAACAAAAAAATAAAATTAATTTTTTTTAATATTTTAAAAATGATAAAAAATTTAAAACAAAATTATTTTTTTATTAACATTTTATTAATATTTTTTATAATTAATAATGAAAATTTTGTTAATGCCAAAGAATTATTAAAAAATTCTACAAGTCGATCAAATTCACAATTTGGACAAAATTGTAATACTGAATATACTATAACTTGTATTAAAATGGATATTATTGGATTTATTGAGAAATTATCGGGACGTAAAGAATTTTCAATATTGCCTGGTATTAGTGTTGTACGTGAAATAAAAGAGAGCGATCCAAAAACAATTGATATTATTTCTGGTAATAAATTTATTATTTATACTTAATTTTAAATAAAATTTTTAAATTAATTAAAATTTAATTAATTATAAAAATATTGAAAAGTAGATTTATAAAACCATATGAATATTTTTTAGCTTTTAAATTAAAAATATTTAGAATGTGTAAGTAGAGTTTAGAATTTTTTGAAATAATATTAACCAGAATTAGAGTACTAGACCTGCAATATATTCAAGTATTCATAATCGATTCAATCGATTCAATCGATTATTTTAAAAGTAATTCGTAAAATTTCCCATCCAATTAATTAATTTATTTGGTATTAAGCCAAAAAATTCTCTGAAATTTTTTTTAAAAATTTAATGAAAATTAACGCTTAATTCCCTTATTTTATGCCGCAATACCGTGTTATCTGATCAATTTTCGATATGTATTTAGATGCAATTTGGAATAAATTCGATCATTTACCATCGTTAATTAGATTGTGAACAATCAGAAGGTGTTATCACGCAGTATGTGCGCAGTATGAAATTATTAACAAAAAAAATCACCATGGTTACTTACTGTTCTGTTAGATCTAAATAAATATAGTTACACGGATAATATCACCATTTATGTAGGGAATAGAAAATTTTGTGAAACTGAAAATGAGCTCCAAATTGTATTTAATTTTGTGCGTGGCCTAAAATGACTGTTGGAAACTGAGAATTAATTGTACCACATCGGATTTAATTCTATTCGGAAACATTTTGGATAATTGTCATGTTTCGGTCAGAAGAAACTGAAAGCAATTCTTTTTTATGTACTTGAATACGGTTTTACTTCAACATAATTTTAAATGCATTCATCACATAAAAAATCAAGTTTTAACAGCTAACATAAAGCTCTTTTCATATCTAAAAATTTATTTCAGTCGAAACATACTAGTAAAAGGTTTATCATAAATGCTTCATTAATGAAAAAGCTGAGGCTTTTCGAAAGGCAATGCCAAGGTATATTGCGAATGCTTCAAGAACAATATATTTTACATGAAATATCAAACAAAAATATTTATGTTGAAATTATTAGGGAGGACAATTTTATAATTTCTCAGATAGAAGTTACGATAGAAGTTTTTACATTGAAAATAATAATACAACTAGAAATGCAATATATTATGACGAAATATGTATAATATATTCAATGTGGGGTATATTATATATGTTTCGTGGGCTTTATCCCACCGAGGGATTCTCTTACATCTGTTTGGGCTTTTTCCAAAGTTAGATTTCGATTGAGAAAATTGGGAATAGCATAATGTTATCTCGCTTACGTTAACTAACATAATTGAGAATGAGTTCTTATACAATTTTCTTCTTTTATAATATTATACTTTGAATTCTATAAAAATGGAGAACAGCATATAAAATTTATTAAATTTAATTAAATTGTGATTTGTTTTTTAAAATTTTAACAACTCTTTAAAATTTTACTACTTTTTTTTAAATAAAATCTTTTTTCTTCTTTAGTACTTTTTTGTTTTCAAAATACTTGCCCCAATTAAATAGTTTTGTTTGAGTGACATCTGTACATAATTAAAGTTATATGACATTAAAAGAACAATGACTCTCCCGGCAAATTAACAATTACAGTAGCAATAATTATTGTCAAAGAAATTGTCACCGAAATGAAAATAAAAATAGCGTCAGTCTATTGTTCTCACACAATAATTATAAGTTTCAGTACCCTTATATCTAATTTTTCATTTTAAATTAATCTTAAAAAAATCTTTTCTTTCTTTAAATTAATTTTAGTTTTTTAGTTTTGTTTTTTTGATGTTTCTATTGTCCACCATTTAATTGACAATATCTATATGTAAAGTGGGTATATTTGTAGGAATTTGTCATGCAAAAATAGTTAGAATTATTGGTGCGTAGCCTAAGTATATTGAAATAAAAAAAAAATTTTTTTTACATAGTTTTCAATTAAAATAAATTTTCACTTCGACAAACCAAAAAAATTTCACTTTTTTTTTAAAGTTATTGAAAAGAAATGAATTGTGTTAGAGAATGGTAGCAGTAAGAAAAGCATTTTTTTAAGTAAGCCTTTTTTTTTTGGTTACATTTACTAATTCAGTACCAATGAACTAATTCCAAAAATTAAGTAAAGTATTTGAAAGTGAAAGTAATTTGAAACACACGTTATGCACATCTCAATGATTTTTGTATTCAACAAAGACACAAACTTAAGCATTTTCACATTTTATATTTTGGCATAACCATTGTAGTGTCATAAACATTAAAATCCCTAAGGATAAAATGGTAAAATTTCATTTCTAATTTTTATGTTTTTGCAAATGATTTGGGAAAAAACCTTTTTGTTTTTTTTTTTAATTTGAATATTTTCTTTCAAATTTATCAATTGAAGCTTACGTACATTTTTGCAGAAGAAACAAAAACTCATACATAATATTTTTCTTGGAATTCAAAAGAAAGCTGAATTTTTGTTTTTGGTGTCTTCCATCGCTTAGGTATAATTTTAAGAGAACATCGCCCATTTGATTTATAATTCAATTTGTGAAATTTGTGCATAGTTGGATTGAGGTGATTCAAGTGTTTTTCTCTTTTTGTTGTTTTTTGAAAACGGTCAAGGACATGACAATTGTGTGTAAGCATTTTTTTTGTAAATTAAAAAAGCCAATTTTTTCAAATTTTGTTTTTATGTTTTCTTTGTAAGTTTACAACATGGATTTTTGGAATAATTATTCCAACATACAAATTTTTGGAATAATTTTTAAACAAGTGCTAGAAGGTAATATCTTCAGTAATAATAGTCAATAGCAAACGCGCTATTTCCAAAAAAATTTTAAAGAGAAGAAGTTTGAAAAGCCGCAGTCAAATTATAGATTTTCTTATAGTTGCTTTCTGGCATATTAGAATTTCAAAAAACTATTATTTTTCTTTATATCGTTTATAGTTTTTGGTCTTAATTATTGTAGGATGCAAAAATATGGTGCGATTAAATCCAATAATGTAATAATGTAATCACTTACTCAGTCAAGTAATTTTATTTACACACAGTAAAAAGTTAAGAATTATCAAAGAATTGGGCCTAATTTTTTTTTACGTTGCTCCTATTACAGTTGGTCAAAAAATTTTCATAATTGGTTTTAATTTGTTTAGTAACGTTCTGGCATATACAGTCAAGTTGTAACGCCATTTTGCCAGAATGGGGATGATTTCATTTCATCTGCACAAATTTTTCACAGATTTAAAGCAGCTGAATATTATTTCATTGTAATACAATTCAAATTTTATTCTTTCTTAAAATGTTGGCTCCCTAAAAGTATGCAAAATCTTTTTTTTTTTTTTTAATTTTGAATCGTGTTATGTGAAATCATAAACACTTCACACCCTATTCTTCTTTTTTTCAGGTGAAAAATTTTAATGACGTTAAATGAGTGAAAAATCATTTATTGTCATTGCTATAATTTTAATTTTAAAATAAGTTTTATTGATCCTGAAGCTCATTTACAAAACTTAAGTGTCCTTCAACTGGGGACGGTTTTTTGCCATTTAATTTTTTCTTGTTGTGCATATTTCTGCAATAATCAACAGAAAACTGCTAACGTAAGCTCTTAATAGCAATAACTTTAACAAAAGCCATAATTTTCATATTAAAATTAAAAATTTAAATTAATAAAAGTCTTTAAATATTTTCACCCCAAAAAAAATCGTACAAAACTCAATAAAAAGTTATTAAATACAATAAAAAGTTTAGAAAATATTTTTTTTTCGTTGTTATAAGAAGCAAAGAGAATAAGGAATAAAATGAGGCAGAGGGAAAAGGATGAAGTTTGTTTGTGTTTTTATTTTTTTTAATGAAACCAATAAATTTTAAATAAGATAAACTTTTAATTGTAAATAATATCTTTAAAAAAGAATTTTTACTCAATATTTTATGTATGTACAATGTAAACATATGAATACACTCATAAACATACAAACTTTTCTCTCTATAAATTTTTTATTTACTGGAAGTCTTAAAGTATGATTTTCATTTTTTCCATATTTTTATTTTTTATTTTTTTATTTTAAAGAATTTTCACAATAAAACAAGTATTAAATTTTAAGTAAATATTTCTTATAGAATTATAAAAATCCTTTTTCATTAAATTTTCTTTTCCTGACCCAAAAGGAAATATTTTGTTTTTTTTCTTTTTCCTGTTCTTACTTCTGTGGTTGCCATGAAAATTATTGCGGTAGAGTTTTTCTTTTTGAATAAAAATTGCGGATATTCAAGTCACGCAATAAAACAAAAAAAAATGAAAAATATAAAATATAACAGAAAGAAATCAAAAAATGGAAAAAGTAAAATTAATGTGAATAGCATACCCAATAGTATAAATAAGAAGCGACCACATTTTAATTTTCATTGATGCTTTTAAAGTTGGATGTTTTTATCTATAGAATAAGAATATAATCAGTGAAATCAAAATCCGTGCAATATACTAAAATAACCCTAACATTATTATTATGTAAAGAATTTTACGGTAGAACTTTTTTTAAGGATTTCTAAACTTTCTGATTTTCAAATAAAATTGAATAATTTTTGTTTAAAATTAAGTTTTGTGAATTGTTTTCGGTTTGAAATCAGAAATAATTTGGAGGGCTTAGTAGAGAGAAGAAATCAAAAATTTGAAACCCTGTAGATCTCTTAAAATTATTACTACTAATATTATAATTAAGCATATAATTGAAGAATGTTTGCAGAGAAAGAAATAGTTCACTAGTTCGAATCCAGGGCAAGGCGATAATTTGGTTTTGAATTTCATTGCCTTGGATCCTATTTTCCTAAAAATAAATTCTTTATTTACGTAAAAGCAACAATGAATATTGATTTTTATTGAATTTTTATTCAAAATATAAAGTTTGCCGTGAAAGCAGCAGTAAACAGATCGGTATTTTATTTACTGGTTCTATAACTCTAGTTTGATAATTTGTGAAGAAATTTCTTGATCGATTTTTGGATTTTAAAACAATGGCCCTTTTCTCAACCAAAGAACAATAAAAAAAAAAAAAACAAATCTTCTTCGAAAATCTTTCTTGAAAATTATAACTTTATGAAATTTACATTTTTTTCAGGTATTTTTCGTAATTCATTTTTCTTTTTTATTGGAAAATCATCTTAGTTAAGTTTTGAGCCCGAAATTCGAATTGAGTTTTGCAATATTAAAAATCAATAAAAGGGAGAAATTGTGAATAATAATTTTTAAAATTTTTATATGATATTTTGAGTAATACCAACAGAAATATTATTGAACAATATTTGTTGCTGATTTATTTGAAAACCACTATAGTTTTCCAAAAATTTCGAAAATATTTTAAAAACTCTAAAACCAAATAGTAAATTCAATGCATTTCCAAGCACTATTGTTTATAAAATTTGTATTCAAAGAGTCAAAAGCAATTTTTTTCTGAAAATGCTAGAGCAAAATATTTGAACTTGATTTGTTACAACTCTATTTGTTGCGTACTCTAATACGCAATACAAACAAATTTATTTGTAACCTAACCTTAAGAATTGTACCTATAGTAGTTACTATATAGCACGTTGTTCTAAATATTTGTGATTTTATAAACAATGCTTTTTCGCACTTTCTGCTCATTCCAACAATTCTCAAATATTGTCCTTAACTTGTGTATAAGTTATTAGAAAAATGCTATAATGGAAAACTTTAATTAAACAAGGATTTTAAAGTAAGACTGGATAAAAATATATTAAAAAAAATTTTTATTTAGCATCTTATGACTGTGTTCGTCATACTGAGTTGTTGACACTTATTTTTTCCGAATAATTTTATATATTCAATTAAGTAAATTCTAATTATCAACAGAATAGATTTAAGTGTTAAAAATTTGTATTAGAATCATATGGAATAAAGTAAATTTAATATAAGATTCCTTATTAGAATAGAATAAAGATTGAAAATTATTCTATCAAAAGACAAAATTAAATAGCCCGCATCACCTCACATACACAAATACAACAGAATTTATAAAGGTTTAAAGATTTTTTTCGTTGCTTTTAGTTTTAAGATAACATTGTCTTCTTTATACATATAAATATGTATATCTGTTGATTTCCATTGAATGTACTTATGTATATAATATAATAAAATTTGAAATAATAAAAATATTTACTTTTCAAGTTCATACATTTTGTTCCAGGAACAAAATATTTAGAGAAAGGATAGAATATTAAATCAGAATCTTAAATTATTTGAACATTAAAAATGTTGGATACCAGCAATACTTTTATTATTATACACTCTATTATATTAATGCATTAGATATAGATTTATTAAAGCATTAGCTGAATAAAAATATACAAGCACACTCATGTGTTTTCGATTAGTTTATATAATTGTATTCGTGCGAATGTTATTTAAGGGATATTTAAGTATAATTCTGAATTTATTATGAAAATATTAAAATTATTCAATTCTTATCATTCTGAAATGATATAAATTCTAAGTTATTATTATATAATTTTATTAAGTTTTTGTAGGTTGCAGAAAATAGTTTCGAAAGAAAATTTTTATGCAATTTTTCTTTAAGAAGATGAAATTATTTTCCATTAATAAAAATTATCTTAGCTTAGTTTAGAAAGTTGACTTTTGTTCATTTATTAGTTTTTGTGTCCAGTGAATTCGTTTACAAGTCTTTTATGCTTATAATGATGCTGAGCTAAAATTTTATAAACAAATGAATGCATCTTAATGGCACGATAATTTTGCGAAAATAGAATCGGCTCTGTCCTTCAAGTTATAACCATCCAAAATTTTAACAAAGCAATTATGCGAGGGGCGTTGTAGCCGTAGGTAATTTCTCAACTCCAAAAACGAAAACAAGCGACAAATTAGGTGTTAAATCTAATTTATTTCTTAGCGTCAGAATTTTTAATTATCTCCTTATTAAACAATTTTTATACAATTCAATGGAATTTTTCTAAATTCACCGGAATTTTAAATTTTAAAGGTTTTTATATTGCAGCACAATTTTATCGTTTTTATTTTCCTCCCGTATTTAGATAAATTGACCGGGTCGTTTAATCCAGGGGGCTCTTTAATCCACCAATATCTGAGGTGCTTATACCTTTCTGGATAATGATTCACAGCAACAATTTCAAATTTAAGAAACATTTTCAAATTCCAGTTGAATTTAAGAAACATTTCGAAACTCGAATTGTTCTAAATTCGAGAAAAACTTATGATTTCTCCAAACAAAAATAAAATCAACTTTAAAACTTTACTAATAATAAAATATGAAGTGGTACAATGTCCTCTTTCGATATCTCAAGGTAGTTGAATTTTTACGACTCAAAATATTGTAATACGCACGTATGTATACGACGCCTACGTACATACTTATACGTCACATAATTTTTATTTCGAATATCTTTTTTAGTTCACAAAAAAATTTTAATAATATTTGTTTCTAAATAATATCATTTATCCTTATCCTATGACATATGTAAGTGATATTATGAAAACCTCTCTCAATTATTATTTTATAAATAAATTAATTTTTTCTCAAATATGTACTGTTGTGTGTATCTCGTTCAAGTTACATTATTCGTATGGAGTTGTTAATCTCTCATCTTAAAATATTGTAAAAATAATTTATTATTATTTTTTTGTCTTACGCTTACACCGTTATATATTTTGACACCTTCTCATATTTATAACGGTAATTAATCTCATTATATTTGACAGTGATCGACATTAATACTCAAACATATTAAAATATTATTGCCATAATAATGTAAAGATATTAATTTCTTAAAGGTGTTTTAAATTTATAAAGAAAATAAGGAAATATAGATAGTATGGAATAAAGATGAAATGAAGAAATTTTCCTGAATTGAAATTCTAGCATATTTAAGAGATTTTCTGTGAATGCTGTTTTGCAAGTATCAGTAAATTTCATTGAAACTTGATTTCCGCTGTCGGGTTATTTTGGGAAAAATTTATTAAATATTACAATTTGTAAATAAAAGGCCGAAAATGTATTTGTGTCAAGAATACAGTTGGAAACTTTTGAATTTTTGACGGCAATTTCACTCAAATATCAGACAACAAGAATGTATAGGCAATTAATCTCATTTAACTTACATTTCTACAATGATTAAGATATATTGGTTACCTAACTCTATGTAGCACATATTTATAGGTTCTTTTCGAAAATTTTGTAATTAGCTTATCTCATTTTTCTACGTAATTAGTTTTGCTCAGAAAACCATTCCAATAAAATGAAATTATTTTATAATTAATTTTGAAATTTAATTAATTTTTATATCTTTCTTATATGATCAAATACTTAAAAATTAATTTAAAGAAAAAAAAAAACCAATTTCTTAATTAAAAAAAAAAATTATTCCTTTTTTTTTTCTAGAAATATCAAGAAGCTTTCCAAATGATGCCGATAAAAGGTTAGATGGTTATATAATAACAAAATTGGGTAATTTTTTACAATCATTATCATTACGTTTCAAATTATCGGATAATTCAGAAATAGAAGATGCTAAATCTGAATTTGCTGGACGTAGAAGTAATAAAATTGGTAAAAAAGGTGGTTTAGAAGCAATTATTGCAGCTGGTATGATGATGAAAGGTAAGTTTTATAATGCATTGTATATACAGTCTTTGTTTGCAATTTTTATGATAAAATGTGAATTTTGTTTTCATTCTCTTACTTAAATGAAGTGTAATAGAATTGCAAGTTGTAAAGCTTATTTGCAAATTCCCTTAAATTAGCTTTTATTGTCATTTTATGGAAATTTAATTATGATGATTTCAATACTTAAGAATATTGGCTTTTTGAAAATTTGTTTTAATTTGCTCTAAATAACCTAATAAGGACAATTCATACTGAAACCCGATAGCAAAGAAAATTAAAACACAATGGCCTTATAAAATCCATTGTTTTTGGAACAAAATTACTCGCTTTCACAAATTGCAATTTGGAACTATTATATTAAAATTCTCAATTAACATTTGTAAGATTAATAATGAAGGCGAATAGTTTAAGATTTTCAGATTTATTTTTGTAGTAGTTAAACTCAATAATTTAGCAGGCATATTCAAAACACTTAAGAAATCTTTCAAATTCCAACTTAAATTTAATATTCTACAGGACGCTTTTAATATATTTTAAATTTGTTATGAACATGATTTTAATTGTAACAAAATTTCATTTTACAAAAGGTTTTACATATAAAATTCGTAACGTATTTGAAATTTACAATTTAAGTAAAACGCAAAAGGATTAATTTAAAAATTTCTTTTGAAAAATGATGGGAAATAATAGACAAAAATTGTTAAATTCAAAATATTTTCCTTTTTTTTGTATCCTTTTTAGTTTGTATCTCTAAAATTTCATTTTTAAAAAAATGTTGTGCGATTGAATCATTTATTTAATAAATTACATATACTGTCCATTTACATAACTAAATCGTGACCAAAATAAAATCCAAAATATAATTTGGTTACAAAAAAAAATTTTGAACAAGAAAAAAATTATACTTAAAAGGACATTTTTTCCATTATCTTTTATACATTTTTGGTGTTTCCTTTTACGAATTTTCAACTCTTTATAGAATTAGAAAAAAAGAACTGGCAATGAGGACTGAAACAATTTTTTTATGTAAACTTTGTTGAAGCAAATATATTTTAAGAATACGTGGGTATTTTTATATTTTAACTGAGTTAGGGACATCATATGTTTCCTTTTTTTTCTGGTTGTTGTTATTAATGTTTCATATAATTTTTGTATTATTAATTTGAATATTAAATTGATTACTTTTATTTTTCTTCTTTATTTTCTATATATAGGAATGTTATTTACCATAGCGATGGGTGCTTTAGCTGCTTTAGCTGGTAAAGCATTAATGACCGGTTTAATGGCATTAATGTTATCAGCTATTGTTGGACTTAAAGCATTAACATCTGGTGGACATAAATCAACAACATATGAAATTGTTGCTAAACCAGTACATCAAGTTAGTCACTCGCATTCAGTTAGCCATGAAGATTTTCATGGTGGACATGGTCATAGTGGTCATGGTGGTCATGGTTATAGCGGTTATGGAAGATCATTTAATATTGTATTGCCAGATCATTTAAAAGATCCAAATATTAAATAATAAAATAATTAAAATAAATTAAAGTATTAGATAGAATAATATTTGATAATTTTTGAAAAAAATTTGAAAAATTTTATAATGATTGGAAAAATTTAAGTGTGTATCTCATGAATTTTTATTTAAATTGGAAATATTTATTTATTTATGTAATTTATTTTAATTTATTGAAAATAAAACAGATTTTAACAATAAATGAGTGATCTTATCTGTCTTGAATTTCTTGAGAAGCAAAAGAAGAAGTAAGTTATATGGGTTTTAATTTTTTCAAATACATTTTTGCGTGTTTCAAATTTTGGCTATTACCTTATTCCTTTTAGATGTACATATTTTGGTTAAGCTTATATTAATAAAATTAAAAACCTTACATATTTTTAAAAACAACTTTACTTTTATATTATTTCACAAACGAAATGAACAGAGACTGCTATAAAATTCAGGAAATGATTATTCAGGATCTATTTCAACATCAGATTCACCACGTCGTATACCGTAACGAACATATTTACCTTTCTTATATGACCATGACATCATATTACTTGTAAAATAAATACCAACATTAGCATTTCGATCAATTGTTATAACTCCTGCATCCCATTTCAATTTTCGAAACATTTCATTTAAAACATATTCACTAGCTTCTTGAGCTGTAAACGATTTATGTTCAATAAGTTGAAGAATCTTTTGGGCAACATTAAATTTCATTATGGCTTCACCATGACCAGTTGCAGATACTGCACCTAATTCATTATCAGCATAATTTCCACCACCTAATATTGGTGAATCACCAATTCGACCTTGTAATTTTCCAGTTATTCCACCAGTTGATGTTGCAGCAGCAACATTACCAAATTCTTTAAATTAAAATATTAAGGCAAAAAATTAAATTCTTTTTACATCTTATGCATAGAATAAATAAAAGTTGAATTTTTACCATCAATAGCAACAGCACCAACAGTTCCAGGTTCACCAAATTGTTTTTTCCACATATAATTTTTATTTAAATCAAAAATTGTTTCATTTAAACTATTTTTATAATCTTCTAATGCTTTTTGTGCTCTTTTGGTAACTAAAGCCCCCGGTGGTAGAATTTCAAAATTTTCATTTTTTGCAAAATTCATTAGGCCATCACCAGCTAAATAAGTATGCCTAGTTTTATACATAACATGCCGGGCCAATGAAATCGGATGTAATATATTTTCGGCTAATGAAACACAACCGGCATCAAGATTATATCCATTCATTATTGAAGCATCCATTTCAACAGTACCATTCCAAGTTAGAACACTTCCAAAACCAGCATTAAAATATTCATCGATTTCCATACTACGGACAGCTTCTTCAACAGCATCCAAAACATTACCAGTTTCCAATAATTTTTTATATCCGGTTCGTGCTGCTAATTTTACACCTTTAAGCTTAAATGGGATCGATGAAATAGAAATATCACCTGCTCCGCCATGAACAAGAACAATTGGTTCAAATTTTCTCTAAAATATTCAGTTTAATTTAATTATAAGTGTCTTAGAAAATGTTGTTATTCATTTATGTACCTCATGGCAATAAACCTCAATCTTCGACAATAAAATGCATGATAGTAGTATGCAATTAAGAAACGACTTTAGCTAGAATTTATTAAAGTAAATTATTGTTGACATTTTAATAACAAAAATTAAACCCGATCGCAATAAAAATTATTTTATGTTTACAAATCAACTTACGATCATATTTGATTTTACTGTGCTGCGTACCGTGCGACAACTAAATTCAAACTAAATCTGATAATTTAATATTTAGTGATGATAAATTGGAATTTTTTTACCGCTATAATCATTATTAATCAAATAATAGTTTAATATTTATGCCGTTCGATATGTTATCAATTGAGAATGAATTGTATGTTCTTACCAACTATAGGATAATAAAATATATTGATTATGAATTTCAAAATTTTTTGAGATGGTAAGTAGATACAAGATTTGAAAAATTTTATAATTTCAAACAGATTATAGACTCCAGCTCGACTCATTTTTTTGTGGAATTAATTCGCAAGTACATTATTTTCCGACTGATTTATGTATATTAAAAAGTTTCAAGATTTTCGATAAAACAAATAGAGGAAATTTAAGCACTATTATGTTTACATGCTAATGACATTCATAACACCGTTTGACTTTTAATTGATCTATGTATTTATTGCTCATGGGTCGTTTTGTACATGTTATTTTTGCAAGGTTGCAATTTTTAATTAAAAATAAACAATAATTGACTTATCTGCATTCGTACAATATTATAAACGGAAATTCATTTTTGTTTCAAGTCCCACCAAATATAGAATTTTGTTTTTCATATAAAGTTTATAAGTGCCACTTAAAAAATTCAATGATCTTTTTGAAATTCGCTTATAAAAATTGATTATCTATTTTACAAACTAAAGCACAAAACGTCCATATACATTATTGGAAAAGTAGTAGAGTAGACGCAATTATTTTTATTAATATTAAGTTGTGCAAATCTTTGATTTGTTATACAGATTTGCTAAAAACCAAAATAAAGAAAAGCAGAGTCGAGATCATAAAAAATTACTTATGAATACTCAAGCTAATTTTTGAATTTTTGTTATGATCTATAGTAGCCATTACAATTTTTGTTATAATTTGTATAACAAAAGAAAAATATTGGTTTTTGCATTCTATATTATTATTATACCGGACTCGTAACTAATATTAAACTAAAAATTTAAAATGATCCGCGTACTCTTATCATTTCACATACATTTTAACACAATATGTATGCGATATTAAATCTATAATATATCAGAGGAAATATGTTATGTGTATATACCACTTATATATATATATTGCTTCAACTCAACTTACTTATACTAGCACTCTTTATAAGGTCTGTAGTGCTAAAAGTTATTTAATGTTTAATCTTTAATGAATATTGCTTTATCTATTGATTGGATAGAAAAATTGAGATATTTTGAGAGCAAATTTTTGAAAAAGTTTTGAAACGGCCCTACATCTCTTATTATTTGGACTTTAGAGAGAAATCATGTTAAAATATTTTTTAATAAATTCAAACATTTTTTTTTTCTTTTCAAGTAAAGGAAGACTAATAAATAAGTTGTTGATCTATTGGACTTTCACTTAATTTTATGCAAAACATAAAATTAATCAACATTAATTTATAAAGTTTTTAATTTAATTTTTAAAAAATAAATTCGCAAAATACAATTCGCATGACATTCCGCAATCCGCTTATTCTCTAAAGATTCTCTAAAAAGAACAAAATAATTGTTGTAATAAATTGTTAAATCTATTTAATAGATTCTAATATCTGTAGAAGAAAATTTTTACTCCAATATTCGAAAATGTTTATGAATTTCGAAATGTAACTTGAATTAGCAGTTTCAAAACGATTGATTTTTAAATAGCTCTAGTTGTTTGTTCAAATATAATCAAATCCTAATCAAAACTAATTTTTCAATGTTTTTGTATTTAAGCTTCTCAATATAATTTTAAATTCTTTTGAAGCTCGAGAAGAGTTTTCTTTACGAAAGTATAAAAATGTGCTTCTCTATAACTACTATTTTGGAGAAACCTTTGTTTTTTAAATTATTTATTAATGATTTTCGCATATATTAAACATTAGTTTTGAATTAATTTAGAAAATGAAGTAGTAAAAAATTTAATTAATTTTCTGAAAGAAAGAGCAACTGGAAAGTTCACGTATATTAATCGAATCTTGTTAATAATTTAAATGCACATTTTTTTTGTTTTCTGAATAAGACACTTTGTGTTTGCATTAAACTTCCTTATATAAGTGCTTCACAATGTGTTGCTAGCCGTAAATAGGTTTTATTTAGAAGAAATATTACGAAAATTGTAAGAATAGCTTCTTATAAACAATTCTAGTCCTTGCCAAAATAATTTTATTCCTGCCTTTTCACCTTTCTTATATGACATACATTAGCATAACTGACATCCGTAAGAGCATATCTTTTCCTTTTCAAATAAGTTTGCAGGTACTAATATTATTATTACACAAACAGGCATGAAGGAAGATATTTTGGTAAGTGACAATTGCGATATTTGAATAATTGAGCCATTAAGACACAAATAGAGTTTTTGACGTCAAGAAAGCGTCAATTGGAAAAAAATTACGCAAAAGAAAAGTCGAAATTAAAAAGGCTTTTAATTAATTTGTGAAATACAAAAATTATGCATCATAACATACGTAAACTTTTGAAATAAAATTTTATTTTCCACAAAAATTATTTTTAAAATTTTACAATTTATTACAATTTTTTCTAAATTCTTTTTGGGTTTTTCAGAAAAAAGCATGGCCATTCAAAAAATAAAACTAGTTCTATATTGGAAAAAATTTATTTTAAAATATTTTACCGGCTTTTTTATTAATTTTGTAATCCTTTTGGTGAGTAATGAGAAATCTAATATAGATTTAAGTTTTGAACAGGGACGTTGTTATCTTTTATTAAATTGGGTACTGCAAAACAGAACTTTTGTACGATGCAAACCCTATCGTAAGTCTGAAGGGAACATTCACATTTATTAAGCGAATCTCCGAAAGAGTAGAGAACAAGAACATTGGAGTTATTTTATACAATCGAACGATTGCTCAAATTAAGCATTGCCATACTTATGTCAGTGGTGCAAAGCTATGAAACATCACTTGCGCATTTAATTACTAGTAACTATTATTATTTATAAGGATGAGAAGAATGTTATTAGAATAAATGAAGTGTTTTACTTAAGACAGAATTGGATAAAATGATGATAGAAAATCTGAATGGATTCCAAAAATAATATAAATAACTTGCGAAAAGATAGATAACCTATGCATCTGATCGAAAAGCTACTAAATGGGGTGGTGAATAAAATCATTCCATTTTAATAAGAAACTTCACAAAATTTATTTATTAAGTTAAAAACACAAGCAATTCAAATCGGTAATCAATTACAAATTAGATAAATGTGATGAAATGTGTGTGTATATTTTGCCTAAACTTTATTCGAATTTTTATTAGGTTATATTTAATTGATAATGTTAAATTCGAATTATTTATCCAATTTTGTATTTATATGAAAATGTTGGAGTCAATTGCTCAACTGTTTCAGAATCTCAACTTGAGCTCTAAAAAATTTTGTTTATTTTATCAAACATAAAAAGGCTTTAAACCTAAGATTCTAAAAACAAAACTGAGTTAATATTTATTCAAAAACAATCTGTTTAAAGTTGCTGATTCGCCCCTGAAATATTTTCAATATTTAAAATTTTAGTTTAAGAAAACATTAAGCTTAATATCGTATTTTATTTTATGAATTTGATTGACAGATTTGTATAACAAACACATATGCAACAGTCCTATAACTTTTCTCACTTCACTCATTTAATGTTTTTATTGTTTGTATACATGTGTATCGTGTAGGTATGTATATAAAATTTGTTTCTCATTTCTTATTTTTTTGCAATTTATTACGAAATTTAAAAAAAAAAAAACAGATGAAAAACTAGTTTAAAGTTTTGCTTTTATTTCACATGCTTCTTTTTGTATTTAATTCCGATAAACTCGACAGTTTATTCGAATTTCGATTTAGTTCTGTTTAGTTATGTCAAGCTCACGGTCAGAATTTTAATTTATTATTTATAAAATTTAATAATATTTATTAAATAAATTATTTAGTTATTTATATAAAAAAGAAGGTTTTTCAAAACACAAAAATAATGTTAATTGTAAAAAATCAAATAACAATTTTAGCGTGTACGGTTTTATGTTTATTTGTAAGTTAAAAATTATGTAATAATTAAATATAACCTTATTATATAATATGTATAGCACCTTATATAAAAGTGTATTTGAGATTTTAAGTAGAATATCATAATTTTTTTTCAAAAAAATATTTTAATAAAGTGCTTTTATATTTTTCTTAATTTCATTTAAAGGTGATTGCAGTTGTTACTATTAAATTAACAAATGCAAAATCAATTTCAAGAGTAGATAAAAGTCATACATTAAAACGAAATTTGAATAATAGATTGTCAAATTTTATTAATGAAACAAATTCAAAAAATATTAGAGAAGCAATTAAAAAATTTCAATTAAATGATCATTACAATCCATATAATTTTCAATTAAAAAAGAATTGTACAAAATTAGATAATAAAATTCATAAAGTTTTCAAAATACCAGCAGAATTTTATGAAGATCCACCAGGCGAAAATTCATTATATGGATATGAAGTAAATTATTGTTGCTGCTGTGAATTACCACATCCTATACCAAATCAATTAAAAAGTAAGTTAAATTTTAAATTGAATTTTGAATAATAATTACACAGACTGTAATACTGACATAACTCAAAATTTGTTCGAATATGTCAGTGTTACAGTTGCTCTTGTTTGCTGCAACACTGACATAACTCGAATTTTAAAATTTTCGAGTTAAAATTTTTTTCTCCTTATAGAATTACGAGTATGTTTTTATAATTAAATGTAAGAGACAATTTTTAAGCTGGAGGAATTAAATGCCTTATTTATGCAAAAATAACTCGAAATATAAAAATCTTAATTTTTGAGTTATGTCACTGTTGCAGCAAGTGAACGATATATATTACATAAAAGCTTTATTAGAAACATGTGCAAATTGTTAATTTTTATGTTATTAAAGAGAATTTCGGCATGATCTTTTAGCTTATTAATTATTAATCTACCAAATATGCACATTCATAAAGCATAAATCTGAACTCGTGACAGTGAGTAATTTTTTTTCCCAGAATCACTTATTATTTAATTACTAAAGTGTAATTATGTAATTATATAAAAAGAAATTAAGAAATTGTAAAATCATAAATTGTAATTTGATATACACACAAGTTCTCGTGGTTTTTTTTTCATATTTTATATTATAGTTTTTTAATATTTTGTATACTACATACATGATTTCTTCAAGTTATTTTTTCCTCTTATTAATTATTCAGCTAAAAAATTATGAATACATTATATAAGGTAACAAAATAATAAACCAGTATTAATAAACTTTTGGGTACAAAAAAAAAAATAAAAAAAAACATGTTTTGCTTAAAAGCTCAATTATTCTAATTTAAATTTTACCGGGTAATTGTTTATATTTTTTAATACAAGAAATTCGACAGTCGATTTACTCGTAGTAAACTATAATGCTTGGAACATAAAGACTAAAATATTTTCATTAATTTCAATTCAATAATAAATTTCCATCAAGTATTTTGAAAAATTTTTCAAAGTTGCTGATACTTTGAATTTACAAAACGAGTATGTATGTATAATATATGTCTGAAAGATATTTCTGTATTTCTATATTTATTTAAAAAATGGTCTGGAATTCTTTCAAATATTTAGAAACTATACTATGAATAAATTCCATTTAATTGTCACGCTCTTCGTTATAATTTAAAAATTATTCGTAAAATGCAGGAAATATTAGATATGGCCAACACATAAATGGCCGTAAAATGTATTTTCTGATTTGGTTGCACAAAAAAATGAAATTCTTTTAATTTTTGAGCAAACTAGTTACTTTTAATTAGCATACTTTTAAAAATTGTAAATTCTTTCTTGGTAGAAAATATTTTAATGCCATCCTAATTCCCTAGAAACTGGTTTGTCAACTATTTTCGTTGCAAAACGAAACTCAAAAAAAAAAATAAAAAAAAATGGTTCCATGAATTAGTTTTTTATTTAGAATTCTTAATTAATTATAGTCAAAAGTGCAAAATCGGCCCCTATTAAATATTTAGTATCCACACCCTGATATTCACGAAAAATTTTATTAAAAACAAACAAACCGGGTAGAAATTATTTGAGAAAGATGTAAATTTAAAAAGGTCCAAAGTTAAAGTTCGGTGACTTGTCATATTGTCAGTATTGCGAATTTCAAGAAAATCTATTCAATATTTTTTAATATAGTGATCAAAATATGAAATCGTACTAAATCCCGATATCAGAAATATCACTAAAGTAAATCAATTCATGAAAAATCCAAAGTTAACCCTGATACAACTTGTCATCAAAAATGGTTCAGCCGAAATTATAAACACGGGTACATACACAGATCGGCAGACTGACATCTCCCTAAAAATGTTTTATTTAGGCTTAAGTGAATTGCATTTCTGTCGAAAATTTCAATGCAATATTTTGTGCCATCACATAACCCAATCTATTGTATGCAATGCAATCAAAATTAAATTAATCAAAAAATGACTCATGAAACTTTTCAATTGATTATTTTGTGAAAAAAATATTTAATTAAAAAATTCATCTTGAATTAAATTGTAAATTTCTCTCAAAAAATATTTTTATACTTCTCAATATTTTTTCCAACTTTTTGCATGATCATTTCTGTATGATGACGTTATGAGTGTTCATACAAAAATTTAATTAAAATTTATTGAAAAGTTGTTGAAAGTTTCAATGTTGACAATTTTACCGTCAACAATTCAATTAATTAAGTCAGATTATTTTTAATAATCGAAATTAGTAGAATCTTTTCAAATGAAATAAAATTGAAAAGTCCCAATTTATTTATTTGAATTTTTTGATATTTTTTTGTACGTATGAATTACAATTAAATTTATAGAATATATTTTTCAAATTCATTTAGATTTAATTAAAATTAATTAAATATAGATTAAAATATTACAAATTATAAAATTTATATTTTTTTGTAAAAAATGTAATAAAAAACAATTATTTATGAATAACATAAATTTTTATGAAGTTTATGACATGTTTCGACATATAAATTGTTTCAAGGTAAATTACACAACATCATAATGTCACGATAAAATAAATAAAAGGAGTAGAAAAAATTAAAATCTCTTATATGCAATACCTGTTATCTGTTATACAGAATCTTCTATACAAAATGTTCCGTAATTATTTTTATAATTTTATGATTTCCCTAATTATAAATGCAAACGTCATTGTAAAATTCTCACAATGTATTTTACTCACTTTAAATTTGTTGGTAAATGATTTGATTGTCATGTTGTTTTTACAAAATTGTTGTTGCTATGTGCAAGTGAATGAAAATGTTGACACTTATATGTGAAAAACAGCGCTCATGAACTTTTTAGTTATTACATTTCAAGTCAAGTAAGCAAGATTTTGTAATTGAATTAAAAGAAGTCGGCTTCAAGCCAAGTAACATGCCCTTGAAGCTGTCACATAACCGAGGTAATAGATTTTTATAAACCAGAGGCTCCCAAACTTTTTTCTCTTGTAGACCCCTTGCCGTATTTTTTAATTTTTGATGGACCCCGTGCTCCTTTCTTTGATAGATGTAAATTTCAAACAGTAGCAGGGTACACCTATGATGTGAGAAAGTTATATAAAAATCTAATTTCATTAAATTCTTATTTTTTAATAGACCCATAGCAGATCCTCATGGACCCCTGGGGGTCTATATAGATCACTTTGGGAATCACTGTTATAAACAAAGCTAATATCCAAGTTCTTGAAAATTTTTCATATGAAACTAATTTTTATTAGTGTTCTGTTTCTAGGTGTTGTTTATAAAGAGGCCTATTTAGTAATAAACAGTAGCTATATTATAACAGCAGCCTCTCTATATAATGAATAATTAATGTAAATGTATTAGCGCACATTTACATTAATCTGTGTGTCTGTATTAGCGCACAAGGATAGAAAAATTTTTTTTACTTACTTTGTTGACTTGCAAATATTGTACGAGTTCTGTGTTTACCGATAATAAGTCTTATTTTCTAATTTTCGTAGTTTATTTTATAGAATCTTAACTGTATATTAATTTTTAGTATTATTTTAAGTACCTTTAAAATAACACGTTTATTTTGTCAATTTTGCTCCCACATATCATTAACATTTATCCTTACAGTAATTAGAACAATAAAACATTTAACAAAATTGGACTGCATATTTTTTAAAAAAAGAACATTGTTTACATTTTTACAGCATGATTAATTAAAACCAAAATTAAATGTCAAGAGAACAAAAAATATTGAAAGAATCGGCAGGAAGGCTTTTAAGGTGATTGCTGCTAAAGTTCAAAATTCATTTTGTTTTTCTTTGTTTATACCACAAAATTTTAAATTTTAAAGAGGTGTTAATTTTAAGAAGAAAAAGCAAAAAGAAAAAGTAATAATGGTTAATATGGGTAGACTTTTTTTATATATATGTAGGTAACTAACCTTGATAATTTTTCGGTATTAAAACAGGTTGTATTTTTATTTAATATTTTTTTTATAAATTTAATAAACAGAGAACTGAGCATGTTTGCGTCACATTTTTCTGCGTCTTCTAATAAAAATTTATTTCTTTTTTTTTAAAATTATTCAATTTTAATTATTATTTAATTGCCGATAAACTTTACAGCTTAAATTTCGAAAGAATTTTGATCATTAAAAAATGATATTTTCATAATAAATGTTAAGAACACAGACCTATATATGAGATACAATATGTACATATGTAGCATTTTTTATAAATTAATTATTATTTTTTATGAATCATTTCTAATCTAATTTTCTCATGAATTAGTTTTTAATGTCTGTCCTATTCACATGAACAGACTGTAATTTTTCTGAATTTCATAAAATTAAATTCAACAAGAAACGTGACCAATTCCACCGAAATATAAGGTTTCTCTGAATTAGTCTAAATGAACTTTTTGAGATGATCCTGTATGTATTGTTATTGTTATTGTCGCGATGATTTCAGATTGAATTTTTCATATTCATCTATAGTTGGGCCATATTAGTGACTAATAATATACTGTTTTTTAATTATAATAATTTAATATAAAGTATATTAACACACGTGTGTTCTTGAGCGTGCTAACAATTTAGATATTTTGTAATTAACACTTGTTATGTGTAATTAAAAGTATGTATTTCATATGGAATTTTTATAATAGAATTTTTACAGTATATTTAGTTTACACATTGAATTTTTACAAGTATATTGAAATAAGAGCTATACTAGGGAAACCCCTAATGCAAAACCAAATACTTAATATAGTTTTAAATATTTTTATGACTTTAGTGTTAAGTATTTTAAAGATTTTTATAAAATACGCCCAAGTCAACTTGTAATGGAAAATTTTTTATATACCCTTTCGCAATTATTAATTCACTTTCAGTTTCTAATTCTAAATAAAGTTTTTATAAATAAATTTAAACAGTTTTAATAAAAATTGATCAGACTATTGTTGCATTCAGACTTGTTCACTATTTTGAAATCATGAGGCAATTTAGTCAAATAGAAATTATTAAACAAACTATTTTAAATCGAAAAATTATAAAAATTAAAGAAAACAATAATTTGTATAGTAAGTTGAATTTAGCATTATTACTACACGAAAGTCAATAAGCTTTAATTTTGAATTAAAATCATAAAAATTAAATTTTTATTTAAGAATTTAACTTTTACGCTTTTATTAAAATTTTTTGAATACATATTTTATTCTCTAAAATAAAATTCAATATTTTTATTATTTCAGATTTTGGATCATCTTTTCCTAATTGCATACAATGTTGTGATGTTACATTTAAAGAATATACGGTAGCATTTGGTGTTATCGATAGGTTGTCATTAACAGTAATAAAAACTATTTTAGGTTAAATTTATGATTTATAAAGTATTAAAAATTTTTACTTGTAGATAGAAGTAAAATATTTGAAAATGAAATGAAATTATTATTTATATTTTTCTATTATTGTTTTAATAATTTTCACATATGCAATGTACCTAATATTATTTTATAATAAATTCAATAAAAATTCAATATGTATATATACATTGTATTTTATTATGTAAAAACTTCATAATACTTGATCTAAAAATGAAATATTTTAGTCAAATTGTAAAAATTAAAGTGAATAATGCGCTGAATTTCAGTTGAAGCTAAATTAATAAGGCTCACTCCCGGCCCAATGCCTATCCATTTGTTGAAAATTTTGATTTTTGATAAAAATTAAGTTTACCTCATTTTTAAGTTAATAAAAGTTATGAAGTCTGACCTTTTCGGGTTCCGAAAAATTTGATTTTTCTCAGTTTTGTTGTTATGCTCAACAGAAGAAATACAATTGTTTTTATTGAAAGGAAATTTCCTTTTATGTCCTTGTAAAATTGTGAGCTTTTTAGCCTAAAACTAAAATATTTGCGAAGTCTTAAAATTTTCTTAATCTTTGTGTTTAATTATTAAGTGGAAGCGCTTCTAAAGTGCGTGTGAATCGTGCAATTTTACAGCAATTCATTTACAAGTATGCATTCATTGTCTGTTCAAATGGCATATTTAAATCACCTTAGACATTATAGTTTGGGTTAGTTTAATACCAAAATTTACTATGATAGCTAAATTGTTACTACATACCGTAGTGTATTCAAATTATTTTCATTTTCTTAAAAATTTCTCAAAAAGAAAAAAAATTGCATATATTTTGGGGCACGAGAAAAATTTTCTACTTATCAATTTTTAGACCAGTTTCTATATTGCGCCGTATTGTAGGCAATTTTTAGATTTTTTTAATTTCATATGGCAAAAAAATTATTTTATTGGTGAATTTTGTGTTTTTTAGCAATTTAAAAATGGAATCTGCAAAAGGGTACATCAATTGTAAAAGTTTTAAAAACTAGTAATTTTTTTAACGTTTATGGCGTTGCATTAAAAATTAAATTTACTGTTTTATTTCCATTTAATTCACGAACCAAATTGCGTTGACGCTTTAAAGCTTTGATTTTGTTTTTAATTTTCCACAATAACAATTTTGTTTAGGAAGAAATTTGAACAATACTCATAGTGAACGTTCTATAAGCAATTGATTATTAAACAAATTCTCTTTTATCAGAAATAAATAATATAATTTTTAATTACGAATGAAAGTTCATTTACACTCCCAAAGTTGGAGTTATTTAGTTACTGGGCAGATCTTAGAGGAACTAGAGACAAAAGGCATTATGATAATGTTTTATCCGAATTATATTCATCAATACAGAGTGCTTGTGAATATATAAGGTTACATTTACTGATTTCATAATCTCCGGTCCCACTCGACTCCCTCAAAATCTACAATATACTGATTTAATCAGTACATTATCAGTAATAAGTCAATTTTTTTCTTATTTTAATTTTAAAATATTTATCATAATTTATTTTCCATTTCAAATCACACATTTTAGAATTAGCTATTGCTTTTATGTCTAACAATTTCAGGAAATCTGTTATGCACTAAAAGTACTAAAACTAATTTGAAAATTTATTTCAAAAATTAATTAAACTTCATCAGTTCTCTTTATTGAATATGCATTACGTAAACATACTCATCTTGTACCCTTATAGAATATGTTTCTCATTTTATCAAATCCTTTGATTATTACTTTCTAATAAAAGGAATAAATCAAGTCATAGTAACCTAATTTACTAATTAATTTTATTTTTTTTATATAAGAAAATCAATAAAATCAATTGGTTGAAAATGGAGAAAAAATTTATAAGAAATTTGTGTTTTTAATGTTTCCCAAATTAAATTTGGGGTATTTTTAAATCTTTGTATATAATTTTTCGATTTCGGAATATTGAAAGCCTTTTCATTTTAACCATGAATGTTAACATAATATTTTTGTATCTATGTAGTTATATTTTTGAAACAATTTGTACAATAAATCAGTTATCAACTAGAGTTCCTTTGAAAGTAAAGGATATTACATAAAAGAAAAGAAAATGAATGTCTACAAATTTTCGTAGGAAATTATTTATTATAATTACTATTGAAGTGATAACACTTTTCATTAATAAATTGAGTTTAATTTGGATTTATACAGGAAAATTATTTTATTATTAAGAAATTGATAAATGAATATTAATTAGCAAGAGATTCGTAAAATTTCATTCACAAAAAAGGATAATATATTTGTGTGTATTAATAAATTTCAACAATATAAAATTAAATAAATAGTGGCTAAAATGAGTATGAGAGGGTATACGGCGTAATTTATAATTTCTCATTCTGTATTCGAAGTATATCTGTAACGTTTGTGTACATAATCCGCATAGAATTATAATTGTATATAAGAACTGGTTAGCATTTCTATTTAAGATCTGTTTCGTTCCAGTCACCCTCATATTACTATTCGAATATACTAAAACTTCATAAAATGAGGAACAATGAAATATTTTTTTAAGTCGGCAATTTTTATTTTACTATTTTTACTTTTAAAATTGATTTTTATGTGTGTAAATCTCCAGTATTTTGTAATTAGGTACGATGTCTTGTTATTATTCTTATAAAATGTTGTAATATCTGGTACATATTAATCTACCATAAATGAATTTGATTTCATTAATTTTCTATAAATTGTACTTAGAAGAAAATTTTGAAATGAACTACTCTTAAAACAAAAGTTAGATCTTCATAAGG
Source organism: Condylostylus longicornis (assembly GCF_029603195.1). NCBI lineage: Eukaryota > Metazoa > Arthropoda > Insecta > Diptera > Dolichopodidae > Condylostylus > Condylostylus longicornis. Next base: position 10,961,488 of record NW_026577973.1, on the reverse strand, counting down.
ATTTCATGTTGAGATACAATTTTATATAGAACTGAGCTCAAATTTGTTGTTATGTTTTTGTGCTTCAGATGTTCTATAAATGGAAGTTGCTTAATTACTTTGAAGTAGTATGAATGGCATGTTATACTGTAAGGGTTTCTTTTATATAAACTTCTGGTCCAAAGATTATTTTCTATAATTGCTTATAATTACATTTATATATGTTGTTACGGGTATAAAGTAATTTATATATGATCAGAATTTTCAGATCGAATTAGAGTTTTCGAAAATTTGTTTCTTTGAAAATAATTTTATGTCACAGAAACAATTTGTTTTTGTTGTCCATCACGTATATTATTATAACAAGATTAACCTTTGTGTCAATGCCGTAGTTAATACCGAAAGACATTTACATATTTTTACAACGCTATACAAGCCGTAAAGTACAGCAAAATCTTCTAAATTTTTGATGCTATATATTTGACGGAATATGTTAAAGCATTCATTACTAAATTACTGTTCAAAGAATTTGTTAAAATACAGTCCAGATACAACTGTACTAAGCAATTCCTTTACGTTTTTCCAAAGCACTCTTTAATACAAGGATTTAGAAGTTGACTGTTTGCAATAATGTTTTACATTTAAAGTAAATTTGAATTTAATTAAAATATATTTAGTTCAATTGTTTACACTTTCAGTTACTTCCTAAAACTTTTTATTTTGTTTACCGATACAAAATCATTTTCAAGTATTCTGCATCATGTTTTTGCTTTCTCATCATGTATTTTTCATCAATTTTTCAAAATATTTTTACCAGGAATTGCCAACCGAAAACATAAAATACTTTCACGAATAAAATCTAGATTCTTATAATAATATATGTTTACATATATTTATATAAATATATATATACATATATTTATATGTATATATGTATATATGTATACATATTGTGTAGGTATATACAACTAAATTCGATTTAACCTTGGAAGAATTTGAATTTCTTAAATGCTCGCATTAGATTATCCAGGTTATGGTGACATATACATGGGTATATGTCAAGCCTTATGCTATGGTACATTATATTTGAAGAGGTATTTGTTTATTCAAGTCTAATTTGTGAAAGTGAGTAGAATAGATTTCGCAAAATTATCATTATTTTTTTCAAAATTTAAAAATTCAATTAATTTATTAATGAACTCCCTAAAGTCTGTTGTATTTGTTATGTCCAGGCATATATTCTTTTAACTTTGTTGCCAAATTAAGTTATCAGACCATTAGCAAGTAATTTTTTTCGCAATTTCTTATTTTACAAGCAATTGTAGTATACATAAATTGTTATACAATTGTTTGCGTTGACATACCAAATATTTAATATATCTATTGCATACATTCAGGATGAGCAAAATAAGATAGTTGAAAGAAACATTTTCATAATGGTTGAATTAGAAGCAAGTGAGTAAAGAAAAATAACTAAGAATTTAAATTTATAAAAAAATATGTAAAATATTGAAAAATTTTTTATTGTAGAACATTTAATTAGATTAAAAATAAATGTTAAAGCGTAAGTTCGATACAATTTCGAAATATAAAATATAAATTTTGCAATCTAATTGAATTTAATGTGCCTAAAATTCATAAAGCTTCAAATAACTGAAAATTTTAATTTTTATCTAATTTACTTAGACCTGATAACAATAATATTGTTGTAACATTGTAAAATTATGCGTATGAATTGGCTCTTGGGACTAAAATACAAATAATTGCAAAGTTCTTGTTAGTTCGGGAAAGCAAGTACATATTTTGATCGTTTAAGTTAATCACAATAATAATTCACAGTTTTCAAATATTATGAGTAAGAAGAGTGGCGTAAGCTACAAATAAAAAAAAAATTTTTTTTTGCTGAAATCGGTTATGTACACCTTCTAAAATCAGTTATATTAGTTTCCAGTTTCGAAATAGCATTTTTCCTATTTATTTTTCACAAAAGTACTTTTGCTTTTTTAAAAATTTTCTGATTTTTCAAAAGCAAAGTGGCATAACCAACATTGTGGCATACGCCACTCTCCTTTGAGCCCCTCGTATATTTTATGCCAAGTAGTCATATTTATTAGAGCATATTGTGTGCATTTAAATTCCACGGTAGCGACTCGGTAAATGGCGAGAATATTTTATTGTATCGCAATGGGCCCTGATTAATCTTAAAATCACAATAGAAGAAAATTTCAAATAAAACATTCTTTTTTTCAACATAGACACTTTATTTTATATTAGGAATTTAATTGTTGGATCAATAAATAAATAAATAAATTAAATAAATTATTTACAAAATTTATAATATAATAATTAAAAAAAAATTTTTGGTTTATGTTTTTTGTTTCATCTAGTGATTTGAAAATATACGGTGAACAGTTTAATAATAGTTATTACTATATATATATATAATTTCTACTTCATTCAGATTGCAAAATAAAGCTATTTATAATAATTTTTGATTTTATAAAAAAAAAATAAAAATAAATAATATATATTGAAAAAAAAATTATTATATATAAAATTTACAAGTATATTATGTACTTATACAAAAATTATTACTTTTATTATTGATCTAAACTTATTGTATAGGTATAAAATTTAAAAAAAAATGCTTTTCAATAATATAATTTATTAAAAATAGAAAAAAAAATAATTAAATAACATATAAAAATTCCTAATAAACTGGTTGAGCTCCAGCATAATGATTGTAAGCTAAATCTTGTGCTGCTGCTTGACCACTTCTATGCCAATCTGAGTGTACAATTTCAGCAGCTGGTGCACCAGCAATATAAGCTGTTGTTACATGATCTTGTTTTTTAGCTAAAAGGTCTTTGAAAAGTTGTGAACCTATAAAAGCATAGGGACTTAAGATGGTTTTGATGGAAATTTTTTTTTTCATATTTATTAAAAAACATTTTTTATTTATCAAATTATATAAAATGGTTCAAAATTTCTTACCTGATATAATCAACGCTAAGAAACCGATAGCTAAGGCTTTAAGTGATATGAATTTAACAAGTAATAACATTACTTTCATAACAAGTGCCATTTTCAATTTTAATGCCAATAATAAAGGAACCAACATTTTCTTAACTTTTTTTGAGCGTGAATCTATAATATAAATTATGAGACGGAAATAGTAATTTAGTAAATTGAAAATTTAAAGAAAAAAACACACAGAATATAAAGTAAAAAATTAAAATTCAATTGAAAATTTAAGCATTTCATAGATAATAGAGTCTGAAACTTTTAGAATAGATTAAAGAATCGCTGCATAAAATAAAAATGTCGAACTGTTGTTCTTATAAGTCTGAAATATTTACTTATTTAAAATATTTTTCAAAATGAGATGAAAAATTTCCGGAATTTCAAATAATAATATACGCTAAACGTAAACTAAATACACACATATAAATGATCAGAAATGTAAACACAAAACATAAAATATTGATAATGTATGGATAGAAAATTATGCAGATGCGTGGAGAGGAAAAAAGGCAAAAATCAAAACCAAATCGTAATTACAATGTTAATATACGACCTTTCATAACGGTGAAATTATTTTCTTCTCTTTTTCTTTTTATTTTTTTTTCTCAATATCCATGCATACATACAAACGTACATAATTTTATTTATATTCATTACTCGTTTGAGCATAAACACACACATTATTGTGCATAAAATTATTATACATACCAACATATTAAGTAGATATGAATTTTAAGATATAAAAAAATAAGAAGAACAAAAAATGATAAAAAAAAATGTTCAAAAGTAAAGTGAAATCTTGAAATGCGGGTAAACAATTCATATATATACATACATATTAATATACATATGTTTGAATATAGCCCGAAATAATGTGTAAGAAGAGTGCGAAATATTGTTGATTAAAACAGCAAAGGCTTATTATGTAGGTATGTTTGTTTAATATGAAAATATTGAAGTTGAAAATTTACTTCCAATCATTTGGAAAACAAAAAAAAGAGGAAAAGAAATGAGAAAATATAAAAAGAGAAAAGAAAACAAAAAACATTGCTTTGTTTATATTGCTTTTATTTTATTTTTGTTTTTTGTTTTTCTCTGTCTCTCTCTCATTTTTAACATTAACTGTTTTTCTTTCTACGCAAAATTAATCTCTCTTTCTTTATTATTCATTAAGATCATATAAAGAAAAATTATTTATCTACATTATAACATTGTACCTGTGTTTATGAGGATCTGACAAAGGTTACAAGAATTCAAGTAGATAAGAAATTGTATATATGTATATATACTTATGGACGTATAAGATGCATATACATGTATATGCCACAAAATTCGTATTATGTGAGTTTGTATATGTATACAAATAATATTTACGTTAATTGTACATAATAGCGAATGAAGAAAGAAGCATATAATACTCGTATCTCATTGACATATTATGGGGAAAAGTGACTTAACATGTGCTTATTCTTACATATAAATATGTGTGTGCAAGTATAAATAAAGATTTATGTAGATATGTATGAATATTTATGATATTTTATTTTGCTTTGAATTTCACGTTCTTGTTTAGTTAAGTTTTTACAACAAAGATTAAAAAGTATATATTATTAATGCGGTTAAAGACCTTTAACTAAGGTAAAGGTAAACATATTGTTATCATACACACACTTACACGAAAACATACAGTTTAATATGTAAATTTTGATAGCATGTAAATAAATCTGTGGTTACTCGTAATATTCACTCAATCTTGTTGAAGAACAACACAAAAAAATTTTATGTGTATGGACTTAGTCTGTAAATATACATATGTATTTGTAGACTGTTATAATATTGCATTCGTTAAAATTATTTTAAACCAACTTAAGCAATGTTTGTTCATTGCCAGCAGATTGCATACATACATAATACATACATATGATTGTTTCCACAAAATAAAGTATGTAAAATCGGTATAGATATTTTCTGCATTTGAATATTTTACCTAATTGCGCTGTTTAGGAACAACAGACAATAGGACAAATTTATGCATGCAAGAGAATAAATAAGCTAGTAATTTATATGGTATAGCTAATATATGTATGTATGAATGCATATACAAACATACATAATTACACGAAAAGAAAGAGTAATGAATGATAAATTCAGGTGTTTCAATTTGGAATTTTATTTGCACATAATCTTTTGGGAAATCATAAGAAAAACAATAAAGTGGGGAGAGAAAAATAAAAAAAAAAAACAAACAAAAAAATAAAATGTGAAAAACTTTCTCTTTTTTTTTCTTTTGATCCAAAATTTATTTGTTTTTACTTTTGTTAGCTTTTTCCCATTTATTTTTTTTTTTCTTATAAATTTTTGTGGTGATTCAAATGAAATTTTCTTGTGTTGTTGTTTAACTTTTTTCTTCTTTTTTTTTACATTTATTAATTTTGCTTTGAAAATCTTTAGGGTTTATGTGAGTAATCATGAATTTTTGCATCATTGTACCTTGTATATGATGTCGTTTCGCGTATATTATTCCAAATTAACTTTCATTTTAATTTTTTTATTTTTTTCTTTTATTTTTTTTTTTCAAAATTTAGCTAATATTATTTATAGTTGCAATCTTTGTTTTAAGTAAACATTTTTCTTACAAATTGAATCAAAAATATAAAATTCATTAAGAATTTTAATAAAATTTGGTAATTTTTGTATAAGAGTTTTGTTTTCGTAATGAAAAATAATATTTTACAAAATTAAATAAATTTCCTTATGAATATAACAGATAAATTATATTTTGAAATAATGGAAAAAAGTATATATGAAAAGGGATTTTCAACATGTTAAATGAACCACCATATGAATCATCATACTATTTTGGGATTTAATGAAAAATGTAATTAGAATTTTTGATAAAACGTAAATTATTGTTGAGAAAATTTATAAATTTCAATTAGTATAAATTAATAAAATACAATATTACCAGAATATTTTCAAGTTATTGTTAAATTATCACAAATTACTTAAGTAAATCATGATTAGATTCAGTAAATTTTTAGGATTTCTTTGAAACATTTAAGCAAAAAAAAATTTGAAAAAACCTTGATTAACAATAATTTTTTAAACATGACAAAAGCAAGATTATTTTTAAATTGTTTAATTTTGGTTTAGAGTAGAATTTTTATGTAGAGTTTGCTGAAAATTTTTCGCACCAAGAACAAGACCAAAATTCGGGAGAAATATGATCAAGGGAATTTATTTCAGAGGGTCTTTGGAATTTTTTTCACAAATTATTAATTTCTTTATAAAATTGCAAAATTGTTAGCTTTTTAAATAATTTCTTACATATCTTTTTGTATGATTTATTATAAATACCATCCGAAATTGGTTAAATTCAATTTATTGCTCAATTATCATAGTTACTATCGGACCTCTATAATACTAATGTAATAATTTTGTAGATTAGTTCGTGTTAGAGAAAATTTACTTTTTGCGATACGAATAAGAAAGAATTATTTCGTCAAAATGCAGCAAAATAATTTATGTTTAACAGAATTTCTGGATTTCATGGGAAATCACGTTAAAGGGATTTGACTGCTGCCATATTGAAATGCAAATAAATTTTATTTAAAATCACATTTTGTTGGAAATTCATAAAAATATTATTTTAATTTTGCAAATTAAACTAACGAAAAAATATATCATAAACTTTGAATAAAAGTGAAATTTTTTCAAGATTTACTAAAATTTTCTAAAAAAAAGTATTGAAAATTTTGCTATGAAAAATTAATTTTTTTTGGGTTTTTTAATTTCCTCTACATTTCCAGATATAAATTTCAATATTTCATTTATTTACTTTGGTACAAATTTTAGAACCTGAATAATCATATTCGAAAATTTAAATTCAATAGTATAAAGGTAATGAAAAATAAAAAATTAATTCTAAAGAAATAAAGTGAAAACAATAGCATTCCATTGAATTCCATTTCTATTGAACTGAATATTAATTAATTAACGTTTTTGTAAGGAAAAATAATATATTCCTAAAAATAAAATAAATTTTCCAATTCGCTTAATTATCGTAAATCATATTTCAATTATAATATCAATCAAATACAATACATTGTAAAACATTAAACTACATGGTATTTCGGGTGTCTCAATTATTTCCTCCAATTCACGCGTGTATGGTGAATATTATAATATAAATAGCGTTGTATATCAAAAAAATTGTCAGGAAAATATTAACGATCATTGATAATAATAAAGGATAAATAAAAAATTTAAAATGAAATTCATATTTTTCATATTATATAAAAAAAAAATTATTTTAATATTTTATCCAGAAAAATCGACCATATAATCGGAATTTCACTTTTGAACAGTGAAATTATATTTTTTCTTCTTAATAATTTCATATATTGAATAAAAGTGTTTGTAATGTATGAAATGATGCACTTTCTTTGGAATTCACTTTGTACACACTTTTGAATATTTTTTTTTATACAATTTTCTTTTTCAATAGCGGCATATTTCCGGTTAAATTATAAATGAAAATAAAAAGAAAATTTTGAAAAAACAAATAGAAATAAAAAAACACACACGACTTGTATGAATGTGTGTTGGAAATATGTGCTTGTGTATAATGCAAAAATGTTAACAGTGTCACTTAATTGCTAGGTAAATTTTTTTAAATACTGTTTGGCATTATTCTGTCAATACTCGTATTATGGGATTATAATTTTGTTAATGAGTAACGAAAAATATTAAAATATTGAAAATTTCACATCTTTACATTATAAAAACAAAATTTTAAGGGTAACATTTTGAATTTTATTTCGCAAATAATTTGATAATCAAATACTAAATTAAAATTATACCAAAAACTGAAGACTTTCATCTGTTTTATTTCGAGACACTCAAAGTGATATTGAAAGTTATAAAATAATTTCTCAACTCGCTAATAATCAAGTACAACTAGCGATATTAGTTGTATGTTAGTTAATTTTTAAAATATTTTACTAAAATTGGGGGTTTTTTAAATATTTTAGGCATTAGTGTCACTATAGTACTTTTAATATACCAAGACTTCTTCCAAATTTTTGTTAAAATCATTAATTTGTTTGTTGATTTGTTTGCAATATTTCCTTAATATATTATGGCAGCTGTTACTTTCGTCAATGTTATTCGTTATTATTACTAGCATAACACAAGATGCATGATATTTTATTAAATATTTTGCATATTGTGTCATGCTAAATGTTAAATATTTAAAATTGAAAATTAGTGAGCAATTTTAAATATTTTATTTTTACAAATAAATTTTCTTTTTTTATAAAATTCATCTTCAATTTTTGATTCTATTATTTCGTATACCGATTTCAAAAAATATGGAAAAAGAAAGGAAGCACAATAATTATTTCCAGTTTTAGCTTATTTTAATTGTTGTGTGTGTGCGTATAAGTAAAATATTTTATTAAGAAAATAATAAAGTTGTATACAATGGTATTAAAGAATGTGTGTCTTTACCTGTAGAGAGTGCGTACGTGCAATTTTTATTTTAATTTTTTTTCTTTATCGTTTCTATTTTGTTTCTTCTTCTTTTTAGGCCTAAATGTGAATAAACCTCTTTTAAAAAGCGTATAGGTTTGTCAAAGTTTATTGTTTCTTTTTTTTTTATTTTTATAATGATTCGCTTTTATTATACATATTCGTACATGTATATTATTATATATGTATATATAATAAATATAAGATTCGTTATATTTATTTGGATTTTCATGTTTTATGTTTTAGGTCCGGTTTGAAATTATTGGGGTCAAATATTTGATCATACACGAAACATCCGCAATATATGATATTTTTATTTTTGCCTTTTATTAAACATACTCGGTTATATATACGTATACATAAATATATAAATGTGTGCATTTTATTGAAATGTTATGAATTATAGATATTGTGTATGAAAATAGCACAACAAAATGTAATGTTTATATTAACGGTATTGAACATTTATTTGTGCATAATATATGCACATATGTACGCATATACATATTGTGTAAATGAATAATTAAAAATAATATTAAAAAGAAAGTTACCTATTGGTAATTTTAATATTTTTTATGCTATTTCGTTATTTTATTGCTAATATACTAATTTACATTTAGTATGTATTTATTATATTATATGTATATTTGTATGTATATAACTGAGATATGAATGATGATTTTTTAATGTAGTAAGTAAGTATGTGAATTTATTTTTCATTACATATAAAATATAATAACGGAATATTAACATACTAACAAATAAATATGCATAAAATACTTTAATAATTTTTTATATTTACATGAAAAGAATATTCAACACAATTAAAATTTTAATATTAAAATATTAATTTTTTATTAAATTATTAAAATTTTAATTAATTTAAAGTTATAAAGGAATTATTATTAATAAATCATAATAAAATATTTCTTTGAAATTGGGTAGTTTTTTCATTTTTAATAAGTTGGCCTTTAATTTTTTGGGAGAAATTAAATGTTAAATCGGGTATATATTACCCGCATTACATTCTTTTTGGTTTAAAATTAGAATTTACCTTAAATTTAATAGTTTCTTACAAACGAAAATGAAAATAGAATTTTCCAGAAATACCTTTAAAAATTTATTAAGGCTCAAATAATATACCCAAAAAGCTTTTGAATTTATTTTAAATTTAATATTTTTTTAATTTATATTAAATAAACAATAAAAAACAATTTCATATAGCATGCAATATTAATAATAAAAAATTCGTGCTATTCGATCAAATTAATAATTTAAAATAATTATGTAATCTTAATCATGATTTATTGAAATTAATAACCTACATTTTATTATTAATTACCATTTAGTAATATATTTATATGCATTTAATATCGTATTCGCTTAAATATTTATATAAAATATTCTGCATTAAGGTACAAGCCAATGTAGATTTTAATAAGATGAATTGAAATAGTAAATGCATTATGTTATGATAAATTGTTCATTATGGTTATTGCTAATATTCTAATGAAATATAATGATTCGGTTTTTTTAATTCTTATTAAATAATATGGGACTTTTGTCGAAAATTATTATTTTAATAATACTTCTACTTACTTAGAATAAGTTTTTATTCTACTTAGTTAATTGGTAACATATTATCAATAAGTATTTTATTTTGAAGATTGTTAATATGTCTTTAAGTTCTATATGGAAAACTTTAAGTTAAGTTTTGGATTCAAAAACGTTACGCGCACAAGGACAAATATGAGATTAAAATGAAAATTCACCCGGATCAAAGAAACTTCATTTAATTTGGTTTACACCCAAGATTCTATAATTAATGTATAGAAAATATCCTAGTACATAATTATGACGGTACTTTTATTTTAAAGGAGTTTGCCCAATAAAGAGACATAAAATATTTTTCATTAGTGAAAAAAGAAAGTTTTCTCTTAAAAAATTTTTTTATATAATTCTTACATGGTTTATAGAAGTCAAAAACTTTTACTTGTCGAACAACACATTTTTAATTCTTTTCATTCCAAAAATTTGCAATGATATTTTCCTTAAAGTTTTAAAAATTATTAATTTTTTTTTTCATAATTCTTTTAGAAAGTTTCTGTTGTTTTTGCATTCTGGTAATGAATTTTCTTGAAATTTAATTTTCTTAAAAATTATTCTCTTTTACTCCTAGAATATTTTTAAGGTTTGCTTACATTAATTTTTAACAAAATAAATTTCTTTGAGTAGAAATTTAATAAAAAATAAATTGCATACTAGGTGTTCATTAAAAATTAATTATTTCTATATGAACCTAGAAATTATAACTATAAAGGAAATTTTTTCTTTCTAAAATATTTTTTTATAAAGTAGAATAATATTAGAAAAGTTTTATTCTTTCAGTATTTTGGAAAAATGTAATCTATTCTTTCTAATATTGAAAAAAAATTTAAATAAAATGTAAACCATTGGGTTTCTACTTTTTTCTTGATACACATGCGGGTAAAATATTTTGTATTTTGTAGGAAAATGTATGGAAACAATCTACCTGTTCTCAGCATGAGATATCTACTTTAAGGTAGATGCAAAACATCAATTCAATATGAATCCAAAGAAATTTTTTTTTAAACTTAATTGCATACTTTTAGGATAAGACATATCTTTAATTGCATACATTTAGGATATCAGCCTGAAATTCAGCCACAAAACAATTTTATAAAATCAAGTGAAATAAATTTTGTGAAAATTTTTATGTATTTTTGCTGGTAGCTAATTAAAATTTTAAATATTAAATTTGAGTTTTAGCTCTATAATCATTTTAAAATTCAAAATTACTTTTTTAATTCTATAATCTTGTTTCATAATTTAAAGAATTTTATAATTGGATAAAATTTAATCTTAAAATATTAAAGCACGAGTTATAAGAGTAATAAAAATAATTATTTCATGAAATCGAGGATATGCAATTAAAAGTAAATTTGATTATTGTACTTGGTTTATTTTAAAATTTTTATATAACGGTAAGCAGATCAAATATTTTGTTTACCATTATATTTAATGGTTTTTTTTTAGTCCTTAATTTTTTCATTTATTCCAACCATTTAATATATTGTATGTATATTTGATGTTAAAAAATTTACCTTGAATTGAACGTCCAGTTGATGAACTATCAACAGAATTTTCATCGGCAGCATCAAATGAGAAATTTAATTCATGTGTTTGTAGATAACGTTCAGTACGATCAAATAATGATTCAGATTTTGTTTGATGATTATGAACTGAACCAAATGAACGACCATTTTCAATACGATCAACAGTTAATCCACCAAATAATGGTAATGATTTTTCATTATCAATTTCATTAATGAAATTTGTGATATCCTTTTCTATATCAATATCCTTTGATGAAGCTTTAACACTGGCAATTAAGCACAATGTGAATACGAAACCGATTTTTGTGTACATTTTTAATTTGTTTTTGTTTTTAAATAATTAATAATTTATTTTAAATATATTATTTAATTTTTAAAGTACTTTATAATTATTTAATAATTAATTATAGTACTATAAATTATTTATAACACTAGAACACAAATTGTTTGTACACACTGGAAGTACAAATGAATAATTGCGATTAAACAAATAATTGTTAATGCTATTTATTAGATTTTTTTTTATTGGTTCCGATATACAAATTGTATTAAAATACCATTTTGTTTTTTTTTTTTTTTTATTATCTACATATAGATTTTAAATATATTTAAAATTGAATTAAAGGTGATCATTTAAAATGAATGGTAGGGGTCGGTTAATTTCTTCCCAAAACCTAAATTATAAACAAAAATTTCATAAATATATATATATATGTAAAGCAAAACTAAGTGTAATGAAATTAAAACAAAACGTATGGAAATTTTTGTATTTATGTAGCTGTACGCACAAGACCCAAGACCAAATATAATGAAAATATTTTGGAAAATAAAAAGAAAAACAAAAGAAAATATTAAAATATGTATATCAAACGGTTTTGCCCTAATCGATCGACAAAAAGACATAAATAATTATTTTTCAAAACTTATACAAAATCTATACAGTCATATGTTTCTTCAAATATAAAAGAAAATACAAGAAAAATAAGAAAAAATTTAAACAAATTTAAACAAAAATTACAATGTGTCCATAATCAATTTGTATTCTTAATGATGTTTCATAAATGTCACTTTTACGTGACATTTTTTTTTAAAATTACTTAGGCTTCACCAGAAAATCTAAAATAAAATTTTAAAACCAACAACAACAAAGGGAAAAAAAATTAAAATATAAGAAAATTTCTTTTCATTACTCTGTTTTTTTTTCTTCTCTTTAATTTTTGTCTTTCTTTCTTTTAATTAATCCAAAAACCTGCATACCATTTAGAAAATGTAATATCGCCCCATCCATAATGTATGGTGAACCGCAATTATTGTTCCGAAATACCATAAATAAAAACATTTATAAATATTTTATAGTTATACAAAAAAAAAAAACAAAACAAAAACGAAACATTTGCAGTATAAAATTTACTTAAATTTCATTTCTAGGTTTAAGAATATTTGGGTTGCGGTACTGTATACTTTATTAGGAACTTGTACGTGTATACAGATATCGTAAATATACGTACATACTTATTGGGTGTGATAGAGAGTTACCATGTCACCATATTTAATTTAATTTTGAAAAAATACAAAGTGATTCGTATTTATGTGCACTACTGTATATTGGCGTTCATGAATAAGTAAAACTTTTGTATGAAGTCAGTTCCATAGTTGATGTTCACAGCTCAAAATCTTTGTTCGTTTAAAGTTTGCTGAAATTAAAACTGCCATATGATATTTTCCGGGTCATTAATATTTGAAAATGTTAAGGAGACTTGGTAGTTAAATAAAATATTTGCTTTAATCGAATAAATGCAAAATTTTGATGTGTTTAAGTAACTGAAGTAAATAAATTCGTATATAAAAAACATTTGCAATACTTTATTTTTCTCAATAACTTCTAAACCATGACAGCCAGAAAGATAAATTGTATACCAAATTGATGTTAGATTAACAGGGTTACTAGTTGTGCTAACACTAGAGATAGCTGTAATGTTACGTTACATAAAAATTTAACGTATTTTAGAAACATATGATTTCAAAATCTGAAAATAATATTATCTTTTCAGACATTCATGAGAAAGCCCTTAATTTTAAGGTTTCTAAATCATATTTAGGAACTAAGTTGTAATTAAAATTGCAAGAAGAAAAAAAATATTCGAGATTGTTGCGTATTGTCGCTATACAAAAGTTTCACTAACTCATGAGGGTCTACATATACAATAGTGCACTGAGGTATGAGACATCTTGTAATATTTTTAATGTCTTAGAAGTATATTTCGAGTTCATATACAAATTTAAATGTGAACTTCATGTATATATAATGTTATTCACATACAAATATAAAATTTATGTATATAAGTGCGTCTCTATATGAATACAGATTTATAGGTATGCGGACATTTATATTAAATTTGGTTTTTTTTTTTTGTAATTGAAAATGTCACCCACTTTTAATTTCGTTTTCATTTTCATTTTCAACATAAATAGCAGAAACGAGAAATATTTTTTTTTTTATTAAATTTAAATTCGATTAACAGCTTTCTGTTATCGTTCAAGCAATTGCTTAATGATAAAATTATAATTTTTATATGTCCGTATGTATATATGTAAAATATTTGGATGACATTAAAAATCAAAGATCAGTTATAAACTTCCGTTTTATTTCATGTAAGTGTCTATACAAAATTAAAAAGTATTAAACTAGTTCATGTGTGTATATTGGTGTTTCTGGTATTTTTTTGATAATGTCAATGTAAAAACCATTATTAACTAGATTTTATTTTTGAAATTGACAAAGGTATGTCACAGTATATATGTAGATGGTAATAAATTTAATATGCAAAAGTTGTTATTTAAAAAAATTTTCAATTTATTTTTTATTAATAGTTTCCTATATTGTACTATATTTGAATTAAATAGTGTCTACATATTAAAATTTGGATTTCCATTACTCATTTTTTGAAATTTCTTATTTCAATTTTAATTATATTAAATATATTTCATTAGGTATTAAAAAAAATTAGGATATCTGTTAATGATTCGCAAAAAAATTTATTAAATATTTTTTATAATAAAATTTTAACTAAATTTATTCCGATCTAATAATACTATTAATTAGTATTAGAAAATTCATTTAAATCAAAGACTTCGGTAGATCTTTTCTTATAATATTATATTTTATCGTTAGTCTATGGGTGCGAGTTTTTTAATATTTCGTAAAAAGTAGTAATTCAAGGTTTTTATTTACGATTTTTGGTCAACTATTCAAATGTTTGTTACTATGTAAGCCTGCAAATATCTTTTACTGTATAAAAGTCAGATGAATATTTCTTCTATTTGTACTTGCACTGGATTATTTTCAGCTGAACTTTCATTTAATTTTACGTTATACAATTATTACTAGACAGAAAATTGCATATGTTACGGCGATATGCTTAAATCAAATTCAATATAAGAATAAAAATGTGCCATTAAAGTCAAACCCGTTTAGTGGCCACATAGAAAAATTTCCAAAAAGTTTTAATAATTCACATTATGTGAAAATAAGTGAAATTGAGATAAATTAAAATAATTTAAAATCATTTGATAATTTTGCCATAAGGTGGCAAATAATTCAAGCCATAGTTCTTTGATGAATTTCCAACAAAAAATTGTGTGGATGGTAGAGGGAGGGGGATACGAATGGTTGAGAGAGGGAGGGATATGTTTTCATATAAGTCAGATATTTTCTTTTTGAAATTTTTGTTTAAAAATTTATGTTATAATGCATTACAATGAGAGTTTAAAGTTAACTCATATAATGTATATAGCTACAGATATACAAGTATACCTGCAGCCCGCTCCCCTTCCCTCCTCCCCCCTCCCAATACCTTATTATAATTATAAAAATATCTAGCGGGTACAAAAATTAGAAGAGATATGGTCTATTTTAAGTCGTAAGATTACTCAATTTCTTAATATTCGATACCATTATTGTTAGCAGTAGATATTCTTACAAATGATTCATGCCTATAATAAAATTTTTAAAACTTATACGATAAAATAATATCTTCACCTAATAACCATCTATAACTATAAATCGCAATTAATACCATCGATTTCAAAGGGTACATTCTAAACGAATATTCGTTCACACTCAATAGTTTTGTATAAAGAAATTACGACAGATGTCGCAAACAACAGTAGCTTTTTTAATAGTAATTGTTTTAACAGTAATTGTAAGAAGAAATAGCTCTTCTGAATTTTTTTTCGAATTACGTGATTGCGATATTGCATAAAATTAAACATTCTTATGTCGAAATTTCCCGAGTATTTTGAATAGAACTGAATTGTCATTTTTAAGAGCGTTGATATTAAACTTGTTCAAATGTGTAATATAAATTATTATACAAAAAAATTGTAACAATTTTAAGAGAAAAATTAATAAATTACGCCACTTGTTATTTAAAATTCTTTGATTTATCGTTAAAATTTAATTTATTAATGAGTTATAAATAGCTTGCTAATAAGTAATAAATTTAAAATTAATTTAATATAATTATATTGAATTTGTGTAATAATAACACAATTAAAATTCTTTCTTGTAAAGACTTCCCTATAATTCTGTAAATAATACACGTGTGCGATAGAGTAAAGACATTTTTTATGAAAAACTATAAAATTAATCAAAAACCAGTACGGGAAAATAAATTCATTTCAGTTTTAACTTGGAATTTAGTGAGTAATGACTGCAATAAATTTTAATTATTAAATTTTTAATTATTGATTGTTTGCTTAAATTTCTTAAAAATCAGATATTGAAAAAAAAGAGAGCTGCTGTACAGAAATTGCATTTAATTTAATTCAAATTCGTTTTATATTCGGAATATTACAAATTTTTCTGTTTTTTTCACTCTTTCTTTTTTCACAGAGAATCAATTAAAAATTGGTCTCTAAATAAAGTAGAATAACAAAATACCGTTCTGTATTCCGCAGGTATTGTAACGAAATATTATACGAGAAAGTATTTAAAAAATTCCAAAATGTTTTTTTTTATCGTAATTTTTTCTTTTTTTCATTTTGTTTTATGAAAAATTCATACATTCGTGTTCTTTTTATATTGATACTTATGAAATTTTTAAATTTACTATAAAAAGAAATTTTGGATTATTCTGAATTCATATTGGTTTAATCATCTTGAGTTTTCAAAGAAAATAATGAAAATTTTTTCATGAACAATTTGATGAATCCATAAAATGTATGCACATACATATATACCTATAATAATGCATTGTACTTATTGCAGTGAAGAAAATTCAAAGAATTTTTCAAAGAACTTAATTTAAAAGTAGTGATTATAAGAATTTATGAATGTTTAATAGTTTAACTATCGATTATTCTTTTTTCTATATGTTCAACTTTATTGATGTTGTATGGTTTATGATGCTGCAATGTATATTACCTAGTATGGTGAAAGTGGTCCTTTCAATTTTAAGGAAGTTAGTAAGTAACATACCTAGAAAAATGTAAATTTGGCTCTTAGTAGAATTTCGCTTTGCGCCATCCGAATCCACTGAAAAGTTCACCGGTTAGTTTCGGTAACAACCAGAACTAAAATATCAAATTTCAAGATATTCCATTCCAGCAATCCTTTCCGAAGATATAGTAAAAATTATAAAATCGGCCCCAATTTTTTTTCCGAGCCACGATCTTTTGAAAAAATTCATAAATTCATTGTTTTAACACTTCGAATTTAAATATTAAATTTCAAAGAAATTAGCTGATCATTTATCTCTTTGTATGCGCAAAAATTAAAAATCGGACCGCAAAAAAGTCCAGTTTCCGAGGTCTGATATATCCTAAAAGTTGATCAATCAGTGCTATAACCAAAAAAATCTTACATACAGAATTTCGTCGAAATCGGTTCAGTCGAACTTGAGATACGCACAGAAAGAAAGACCAGCAGACTTACTGGTTGCTAAAAATAGTTTGTATACGCTTCCCTATTATGGAGAATTGCGTTTCCACCGAAAACTCGACATCCAAAATTTGGTGTATTGTATGCAGTTCGGTCGGTAAATATTCTAATAATTTCTCTTTTGTTTTTTTTCGAAATGTAATGATTGGTGTTACAAATAACTTACATATTACAAGTATATTGCAAATAATATAGTATATTTATATTCAATTACGAGAATTTGCAAATATTAAAGTGAGGCATGACTATATAAATGCAACTCTTTTGGTATTATTATGATAACACTTTTTTCCTTAAGATAATCTATTACCATAAGCTTCGTATTTAGAAAAATAATGTCCAGTAATGTCACGACACCATGCGTCTTTTGTCCATTGATTTCACTTCAAATGTGATAATTAGAAAAAATTTTTGGACAAAATAATATCCTTTTAGTTAAGCATAGTCTTTCGATAAAATAGCGAATAATTCAAATGAATTTAGATTACTTGATGAAAAAGGAAGCCTAGTTTTTCGATGAATCCTTTTGTGTTTTCTATTTAGGCAACAAAAACCAAATGCACACTGTTATAAGATTAATACAGTTTTAATTGATTTAACTACTTTTTATAGCTTTGATTGAAATGTATTTGGACTTTGTACGCCGCATCTTGCAAAATGGTAAATTGACCATAATTGATAGGATACAAACTATGACAAATTTTAATGGAAGACCTTCAAAGCTCTGACGTTCAAATTATTTCCAAGATATATAGCAAAGATTAACTTACTACTATAGCAATCATCAGTATACATACAAAAATTTTACAATAAAGTTATGGCAGTATTTTGAATAGTTAACATTGTGTATACTTCTAAATCAATAAACAACTAACTTCTAGTTAAATATTTGGATAAAAGATTTCAAAAGATGAACAAGGTAGAATTAAATACTAAATCTCACTATAAAAAGTTATATGAAAATATTTTTTTTAAGATTATAATAAAATTGCAACAGCTACTGAATGCTCAATGAGGCTAATATTTGAATTGAAACCATTCGACTATAGGTACCAGATATCGTAATTAAATTTTGAAAATTTTTTTAAAATTTACATTGCAAACCAGAGTACATAAAACTTTTAATGTTTTCATTGGATGAAAGTAGAAATTTTTTCTCGTAAAATAAACTTTATCGTAAAATAATTCTAAAAAGTCTCGTAAACAATTTTAAAAAGTTTACCGCTTCGATAATGTACCTGGATGTATCTTTAACGGATAAATCGCACCAACAATTTCAGTAATAATTATTAGCCATCATGATTGATCAAAATTTTTTAATTGTTGTAGGTATTCCTATTATCATTCGATTATTTTTGCTTATAAAGTTTTATACCGTACGAACCGGAAAAAGACCACACATTAATCGAAAAAACCAGAATTTTCCAGAAAAACTTTAATATTAAAAAAAATTTGAAAAGAAGAGTCTTTCACCCTTTCCTTAAAAGTAGACGTTGAGAAAATTACCGCACTTTGTGGGACTTTTTTGATTTTTATTGTTCAATTAGCCTTTATTGCACCATCAGGGATCCGATAATATCTTCTTTAAACCTTTAATTGAAAATAGGTTTATTTGACCACATTTAAATTATTATAAGTAATTCTAACATAACTAATCAAAAACAGGAATTTTTATTCATAAACGGTCAAAAGAAAAAAACAAGTAAAAACTGTGGAGTCGATTTAAATTGACTGAATTTGGTCTGGAATTTAACACTCGGAGTATAAATTTTTGTTTTTGAAATATTTAAAATAAATTTTCATGGTAGTATAGCAGCTACAGCCATTGCATAAAAACTTAAAGAATAATATGTCTGACCTATAATAGAACACTTGATTGACAAGTTTCACTAACTTATTATTTTTCCTAATATTTAATGTTGTTATCTCTTAGGGTTGTATGGCGGCTGTATCCGAACCTTTTGTAGAAATAAAAACAATTTGTGTAGTTTCATTTTTGAGTTATTATTCTATCAGACGGATGGACACACGTCTGAATCAGTGCAGAATTTTGAGCCGAGCAAGAATATGTGCACATGTTCCTGCCGCAGACAACTCTTTCAAGTGGTTAAAAACTCAATGCCAAAAGTAATATACTCTTCATGAAGGTATAGAAGAAATATTATAATTTAATAGAATGGCTGATTATATTTTATCAGTGCTTTATCAAAGATAGTCGGATCGTTTGGAACACTAAAAGGTACGCAGCCGCGATGGCGGAACTGTTGAATTTACAGCTCTTCAATTGAATATTAAAACAAAAACAACAATTTTTTTTTAGAAAAATTTATTTTTTTTTTTTATTCTTATTTAACATGAAATCTGTACGTTTTAATTACAAAAATTTTCAACAGTTTTAAGTTAACAAAAAGTTTTAAATAAATTAAAACAACAATACTCATCTCCAGTTCTTTTTTCCTCCTACTTTAACAAAAAAAAGAAGCATTTAAATAATTATGTAATAAAATTAAATAAGATTTTAATTTAATTTATTAAAAATTAAAATGAACAAAAGAATAAACTTTCAACAAGAAATTTTTGACTTGATTTCGAAAAATCGAATACTAAAATGTTAATTTTTTATGCATGTGTAGCTTACGAGTATATACGTGTGTACATATGTATATAAGGACATATTCGTTAAAACTATATGAATGACTTAGCGAATTAATGAATAGAAGAACAAAAAATTTGATTTTCTAATTTGGTATTATGCATTATTCATTTTATATAAATGTCTAACTATAGATAGACTCGGTTCTCATACATTTTCGTGATATTAACCATTTATATATTAATTATCACTAAATTACAGTATGATAATGAACACTAATTAACTATGTATAAATTACTACATTATATAAAATATTTTATGATTTTTTTTGTTTTGTCTTGTTTGTTTCTCAAATAAATAATTATTTTATATAAATATTATTTAATATGGTATTTCTTAAAAAAGGTATTAAAAATAAATAAAAATAAATAATAAAAAAAATATTTTTATTGTTGTTGGATTTGTTGTTGTCCTCTATAGGCGATATCTTGTGCTTCTTGTGTATCGTAACTACGAGCATATGGATAACCGCCAGTACCAGCAGCTGTCCATCCACCAGTACCTTGTGCACCACTCCATCCACTATTCCATCCGGCATTATTATAACCAGTACCGCCGCCTAATTTTCCTAATACACCACCGGCACCACCAGCAAATAATTTTGATGCTCCTAATAGGATTGCCATAACGAATGCAATTTTAGCAACAACAACAGCTTTAATAGCTAATAAAGCTAATCCACCAAGGAAAATTGGTATCATTGCAATTAATTTAGCACCAACAGCCATCATTAAAGGTCCCATAATTTTTTTCATTTTTCCACCACCTTTTCCTTTAAAATGTAATAGAAATGTAATTAATAAAACATTTTCTTACAATACATTTTGTATAATAATCTTACAATAAATTTTATATAATTAATTAAATTTTATAATTTTAATGCTGAAGTTGTATTTGAATTAAAATTTAATTCATAAATTGAAAATTTTATGTTTATGCTATAATATTGATCTCAAAATTTAATTTAGTTTTGGCATGAATTTCCAAATTCAAAAACTTCAGGAGCTTAAAGTATATTATAATATATTTATATTTAAATTAGAATAAGTAATAGATGAGAAAAATTATGAAGACTTATTGTTTTCTGTTTTACAATGGGAAATTGAACTTGAGGTATTTGAAGATATTTGTAAACTATGGTGCCATTAATTTCGAATATAATTTTGTCCTATAGTTCAAAATTTATAAAATAGAATGAAATTAAAATTATTAATATGAATACATATGTACTTACTTCCTTCTTCAATAGCACGTGCAAAATCTTGTGTTGTTTCTTGTGGTACTTTAATTTGTAATGTATGAGTTTTAAAGAATTCGATAGCTGAATCTAATGCCAAATCTAATAAACGACCAGTTTTTTCTTCATTTTCTTTTGGTAATGTTGTCATTATTTCATTCTCTGATAATGATTTACCACTACGTACCGATTCACTCTGTTCCCTGTTATTAAAATAGAACATTAAATAATAATATATAGAGAAATTAAATTAAAATGCAAAATATTTACTATAGGTTTGAATAATTAAAACAAACAAAAAGTCGTTGACATATTGACATAAAAATTTTTTAATAATAAAAAGTGGAAAAATAAAAGCAAAAGTTACACTAGGTACTAAAATCTAAAATTTTTTCTTTTAATTTTACCACAAATTAAAAACAAGTTATTTTTATTTATTTAACACGATATGTTGATGCGGTAAAACTCATGAATGGAAATTAAAAACCAAAAAGCAAAAAAAATACCGCTTGTATAACAAGCTTTAAACTGTTAAAAAAATATGTTATAAAAAAACATAAAAATAATTTCATTCATTCATTAAAAAAGAAAAACTCATTTTTTATCATTTTACCCTCCAAGAGTTGGAATGCTCTACAAAAAATTATGATAAAATCTGAACTTGATTCCATTGTCTATCTCCGAATATTAAAAGTTGAAAGCAGAAAATTCAAAAAGGTAGGTAGTCATAAATATGAAGAACGCGGTGAATAATGGGGAAGAAACGTTTTGGCAATAAAAATCACAAAAATAATACCGGTTTATATAATATTTATGTTGACATTAAATTTTGCATTATTTTAACTATTTAGTTCTAAATTTGTCATATTCAGACTAACTTTATTCACAATAAGTCATTAATAAAAATATGAACAAAAAAAAAAACAAAATTCAATTTTAATGTCCTTAGTCATTCACAGTATTGTATTTATTAAAAGAAAGTAGTAAATGTGACAGATAGAGAGAGAGAGGAAGAGTGAAAGACAGGCAAAATATGCAAGATAACAAAATTGATATAAAATCATAAAAATTTCAATTTTTATTTTATATTCGTGATTTTTATTCTTCAATATTTTAAATGTAACATTTAAGAGTACAATAAAAGAGCTCAATCAGTCTATGCTCAAAGTTTTTGATGACTATGATGAAATCACATGAGAAATATATGCATATGTATGTATGTATGTATGTATCATAAAGCTGACGCAATAGCGTGTCTTTATTTATGATTCACATTGACAACAACAAAAAAAAGCATAAATAAATAAATAAAATTTTTCTCTTTTTCTTTCAAGCATCTTTGACATTTATTTATGTGGTGCATACATTTTTGCTATTTATTTTTTTATTGTTGTTTTTTTTTTAACAATTTTCCAAAAACAAGTTATTATTTAACTTGTTCTCTGCATCATCATCGAAATTCACAATGAAAACAATAAATTTTTTTTTTTTTACAAATAAGCAGCAATGAAAATATTGTTGTGATTTTGGTTTTTTTATTGATAAGTTTTCAATCAAGTTTTAATGATGCTGATAGCAATTATTGAAATATTTAAGTACTCTGTTATGCAAGTCATTATCGAACGCACTTAAATTTATTTATAAGAGGATTTATGTATGTGTATACTATATTATTGTATATTATATGAATATTGTCTGGGTTGGATGAGATTTAAGAGTGAGATAACAGAAGGGATTTCCATAACATTTTCACTCTCAATTTCACTATTATGTTATAAAATTTATTAGCGCCGTGTTAAAAATTTATTATTGGAAAAATTTTAAATGAATTGATGAGTAAAAACAAAAGGAAAATAAACCGGTTTAAAATGAATTTAATTGTGAATTTTATTTTATTTGTTCATTTAATGGTAGCTACATATTTTATTTTTCTTTTATTTTCCCGATGCATCGTAATAATTAACTGTTTTTTATTTTATTTTATTTAATTGAGTTTCATAAGTCATAACAATTTATATTTGTTTTTTTTTTTTTGTGAAAAGCAAATGCAGAAAAATGATTACGAAAGCGGGAAATTTTTGTTTTTTTTTTTTGGAAAGTTTATGTTTAATTGTTAAAACGGTGTTAAACAGTGAAAATGTGTAACTGTTATTGTAGTTTAAAAATTAATAGTTGACATTCGCACATTTTTTTTTTTAAATATAAATGTGAATTTTCTTCTGGGAATAGGAACTGAGGAATATACGGTAATTTTCTTGGTTTTGAAGTCAAGAGTCTTGAGTATTTATGTTTTCTCTTTTATAATAATAAAAATGTGCTATAGGCATATTACATTGATAAGGAATTTTTCGATTAACGTAGAATATCAAAAACGGTTTGTCATGTTTGCCCTTTCGTTAAAAAATCTTTTTAGGTGTTGAGTGTATTGAAACCTCTCAAATTCAAGTTCAAATGTATTTTGACATTTTTAAAGTTATGTCAAAATTTGAACAATTCCGTTCATTTGATTCCGGAATCATTAATGAAAATATACAAAGTTATTACATTTTTCTTCTTAAATTAAACTTATCCTGAATAAATTTTTTAAACTTAGTAAATTTTTCTGAAAACTACCCTTATATATGTAAAATCTAGTTCAAATTTGGAAGATTATCGATTGAATTTCTTTCCCGGTTCCGTTTTTAAATATTTTTAAGTAAAAAATTCTATGTTTTTCTCTCATAAAATCTTTGCAATTGACAGATAGAAGATGTAAAATATATAGAACAAAAATATAATTAAATTTACAGATTTACAGCTGTGTGAATATTGTACAATTTAATAAATGTGAAGCATGAGTATTTAATTTTACTATGAAAGTTTTATTAAAAGCAGTTATAATCTAAAAAATATCCACATATTTTCAATGTGTTGTACTATTTCATTAAGTGCATTACAAATTGTTATATTGCACTAAATGAAGTAGATAGAATATTCGATTAGAATGGATGAATCAAAAACCAAGGGATTTAGAATAGATTATATAGGTCCTTTATTTAAAAAATCAGAATATTTAAATTATCGAATAATATTAAAAATAATATAATAATATTATCAACTTTAAAGATTGAAATTTTAAAGGACATATTTATTATTATAGGTGAATACTAGAATTATTTCTTTACACGTGCATATTCCTATACACAATTATCTGAATAGAAATTTATTAACTTTAACAGACGATTAACTTTAATAGAAGATTATTGATAATTTTTACAATGTTTTACATAATAAGTATATAAGATCTAATTTTAATTGCACTATAAATTCTGTTTTACTCAAAATGTTCTTAATTAAAAATTTTATTTTCAATTATTTTTGTATTTATTGTTCCACTTTTTTTATATATATATATATTCAGTATATAGTTCTTTTGTTCACACTCATATATTATGTAATATGACATTTGTAACAATGATAATCCTTGTAAAATTATTTTGTTTTTTATTTTATACTCATATATTTTATTAATTTTATTTTCATATATACCTTGTAAAGGTAATTCCCGGTAATATTTCAATATTACTACTTTTAGCCGCCCGATTTAATGCAGTTATACCTTTAACAGCTAAACAAGTTGCGACATCATCCGTATCAGCACAATGACCGATAAATTTAGCAACACGTGAGAAACTATCATTTTCACTATTTTCGATTTTATTATCTAGAACACTAGGTGCTGCAAATGCACCAATAATTGTTGTTGTTGCAATTAAAACACAAATAAATAAATTCATTTTTTTAATTAAATTAAAATAAAATATCCTGTAAATATAGAATTGATTTTTTAAATTTCGAATCGCGTACGATGTCGTTACACTTGAAACGATGATTATGATTTGATGTGTTACTTAGTACTCAGCCACCCTTTTATACAACAAAGTAAAAAAAAAAATTTTTTCTTTTATGAATTTTTTTCTCACTTATTTTAATTTCTGTATACAGTTTTTTTTTTTTTCTTTTTTTTTGTTTATATACGCTAAAAATCTTCTTAAGTAAGAGATGATGATAACTACTCCCTATTTTATTTTTTTGTTTTCTTGCTTTTCTTATTATTTTTTTATTATTATTTTGACAAATACTCAACGTATTTAAAATAGAATTATCATAAGCCACTAAGCAATAAAGCGTCGTCATTTAAAACGGAGGAAAAAAGAGATGCGATGGCGGATAGTAATTTATTTTTGCGTTTTTATTTGTTTTATTTCTTGTTTTTACTTTTTATTCTTCATATTTCATATACATATATATTTTGAGTAAAACGAAACTCACGGAATAAAAAACAATGTTTACTTGAAGTAAACATTGTTTACGCAAAAATGTATTAAATATGTTGCACACACACACACACACACACAAATACCAACATAATACATAAGATAATAAAAGAAAATACCATCATCTAAAAAATTCAAGTTGTATAGCGTTATCATCCAAAAAGTCGACTTAATTCAATTTAAGCAAACAAAATATTGTAATTTAATATGAAAAAGATAGAAAGAGCAGCATATGATAGTAAGTAGTAGCAACCGTATTTACTATTACCACTTTTAAAATTAAAAACAACCAAATTTTTATTATTTTGCTGGCGATTACTTCTTCTAAGTATGGAAGGTAGGTATTGTTCCAGCTAAAATGTAGAGTATTTAACATATGAATATTTGGATGATTGCATTGTAACTATCCGGAAAAATAAAAACAAAATGCAAAACAAGAGGTGAGTAAGGTTGGTTAAAATAAAATAATTTCCATTCTTTGCTGTTTTGTTTTTTTTCTTGTTGTGGTAGATTTATTTTGAAAACACCAAAAAATACCATTTTTTAAGATACAGATACGTACGTATATCTGCATTGTACATACGTGCGTGCAAGGCAATAAATTTATAGCATTCTACACAGTATGAATTATACGATAATAAAATTTGTGGAATGAGGGTATTTTAACGAAAAAAAAATTAACATTTCACATACTTACTGTTATACCATTGTTACAAGCATGAATGTAAGGTAAATACATACGTATATATTAAGAAATAAATATTTTTTTTCATAAATTTTAAAAATTTTGATTAGTTCCAAAGTTTTGAATGCATTGTGTCGGAAGTCGACCAGCTTTTAATATCACCATTTTATCTTAATTAATTTTATAAATTCTGAAAATGCTCTTCTGTTATAACGTAAAATTATTTTGTCCTTAAATATTTTTTTGTCATTTAAATTAATAATTGCTATAATATTCCAAAAAAATTTCCAATTTCTAAAAATTCTTCTTAAAATACAATATTTTCAACTATAATGTTAAGTGAATTTGTTATTTACATTTATTTACATTTCTAAGTATATATGAAGGTTATAATGGGAAAGTAAAAGTAATAACATGTAAAAAAAAAGAGTTGTAAGAAAATAAAGAGGTTACTAATTATGTTAATGTTTGATTTAAGCAAACATGAAAAGAACTGTTTTTGAATTAACAAGTATCTGGTTAAATACGAAGTTAGAATATAAATTAAATATTTATTACTCTCACTAAAAATAAGATTACTGGCTACCTATATTTACATTAAAAAATTTTCTTAATTTTATATCAACAAAGAGTATAGCATTTAATTTTGAAAATTTAAGTATACTAGATTAACTTAAATATGGCTAGATGTTAATCCTACATAGTTATGCTAAAAAATAGTAAGTTGATCACAATATTTTTATTTCAGTGTCCACAATCTTTCAAGATTGGACATTGAATTAAAATAGAAGACAAAT
Organism: Condylostylus longicornis; assembly: GCF_029603195.1. Lineage (NCBI taxonomy): Eukaryota > Metazoa > Arthropoda > Insecta > Diptera > Dolichopodidae > Condylostylus > Condylostylus longicornis. Next base: position 10,934,187 of record NW_026577973.1, on the reverse strand, counting down.
TCAAAAAGTCGACAGCTAATATAAAGGAATAATGTAAAAAATAAATTTTAAAAAATTTTTTATAAATTTTAATAAAATTTCTTAGTAGTAATTGTTCGAAACTCAATGTTTTCTGTTATTTTGGGAAGGAAATTTCGTGAGTTATGAGAATATTTCTATTGAACGAGTGATAAATTTTTCAAGAATAAGTTTAAGTACATTCAGTTATTTAGTTGTACTAACATTGTTATGCCATTAATTCATAATTGCATACTTTCAGGGATAGAACCATAATTCATAGAAGTGCTAGCATGAGAATTGTCGAATTCAACAATTAACCAGGTGCGTTGAGAAAAAATAATTTTACGTTTTTGATGAGAAGACCTTATTCTTTCACTTTATACATTTAAATAAATTTGGAAAAGTTTATGGTTAAGCATAAATAGGAAGCCGAAAACTGAAAATTTAAAATACATGTTGTTCCGATAAAATAAATTATTTGCATTCTGTTAAAAACTTAGACTTCTGCAATTAAGACAGAATCGATGCCAAAAATTAAAAAAAAAATAAAGCGACTTTAAAATTTACGGTCAATATTTCAACAGCTATTTTGATCTTTTACTTTCTTTTCAAAGTGAAACTTGCAGATTTAGTCATTTATCATTAAAAAATAAAATTATTTTCCTATAATATTAAAATTTATTTAAAATAAAAAAAAAAGTAAAGTAAAGACTTAATGGTCATAAGTTTTATAGTTTTATTACTTTTTAACATTAATCCGTAACGGATTAGTTGGAAAACGCGCATATTAATCATTACTGTTTAATATTTATAAAAAAAGCTATATAATATTTATTTATTATATAAATCTACCAAGCGTATAGTAGTACTCGTATAAACGCTCTATTTTAATTAACATTTTACTTAATAGTTTTTAGTACCAATACACATACATGAAATTCGTACCGATGCAAAATATTTTAAAAGATTATAAAAATCTAAATAGCTTGTTAATGTCTATTGTCTTGATAAAATTTATTACACTTTAATTTTTGTTTTTAAAGTGTTAACTGGCACCCAGACAATATTTTCCATTCTTTCCAAGCTTGTAAACGTTTTTTATTTCTTTTTATATTTTTCATTTATATACTTGTATAATGAAATAACACTGACGGCAGCATAAAAGTAAAATTATGGCCAAAAGTATATTAAATAATATTAATACTAAGTAAAAGAGTTTTGGTTTTACAAAAAAAAAAAATAAAAATAAAAAAAGCGAAATGAATCATAAATGGTCGACACACGTGATATGTAGGAATATGTTAATGGTTTGTAATAAATTTAAAGAGAAAAAAATCCGGTTGAATTTTCCATGCCAAAAATATTGTATACATTCATCGTGATAATTGAAATTTTAAATTAAATTTTGTTCCTTGTTTATGTCATGAAAAGGATTAAGTATATAAAAAATTATAATATTAGATTACAAGAAGGATAATGACATAGCAAAATGGTTTTTCTTTGTTTGTATAAATTTGAATATAATTGCATAATGGGAAAAAACAAATTTAAGTCCTTTTTTAATTGTCAGAATTTAATTATATATTTACATTCATTATGTAAACCTTGAACTATGACCATATGGGAACGATTGATAATGTGTTAGCGTAAAGTAGCATATTTCAAATTGGAAAAGGTTCTTTAAAAAATGATATTCTTTGCATTTATATGCATTGTTCTCCTATAATGTCACATTGAAATAAGGAGAATTGTTCGTAACTATTGTACTGGATGTTTCGCATAAGGTGGTAAATAATTTCAGGAATGATTTTTTGATTAATTCCCAGTAAAAACTTTGAATGATTGAGGGTGAGGAGGGAGGGTTGTGCAGATATACCCGTTTTCGTGCTTCAGCCTGTTGGAAAAAAGATATCAGATTTTTCCTGTATATAAATAAATATGATTAGAACTTCGGAGCCATGTGGCATAGAATAACTATTGTTGGCTTGTTCTACTCTCAATATGATCTGAGCAATGGTTTTTGAGATAAATCTTGTCAAAATCAGAACTTTTGTTTGTGTTTTAAGATTTTTTTTTAAAAACTCGAAATTTCTCGAAAATTTTTGTTAATCTATATAACATTTTCCTCTGTCACTCACAGTTTTGCCACTTTAGTTTTGAAAAATACAAATTTTATGCAATTGAGCCATTTAATATATTTGAATAAATATTCTGTTGTAATATCACCGCGGCATTTTATGGTATTTATGGAAATTTTATAAATTTAACAGTTTCAACTCAATTCGTTGTTGCAAAACTAGAATGCTGCAGATTTTGACAAAGTGATAGCTTAGGAAGAAGAATGGTATAAAAAAATTTTTTCTAATGGAATGAATTGTTATTATTAATATAGTTTCAGACATCTTAACATCTAAGATAAAAACTACATTAAAATTATGTCAAAAATGGCATTTTGGAAACATTATGGAAAAAGAAAAAGGAGATGAAGGATATTTTCCTTCTAAGGAATATATCCTTCAAATTTTTTTAAAAAGATATATAGGAAGATCGACAAATTATAGAGAACATTCCTGTTCTTTATATGTTCACATAGAACATAGGTATAAATAGAGGTTCACTTTCTAAGGTGAAACTTTCTTTGAAAGTGAACCTCTTCCAAACCTAAAATTTATATTTTTGGAATTAAAATAAATAGAAATTTGCTAGTGTACTCAAAATTTGAAAAAAGTTTTTAAACAGCATTTTGAGAATCTTGTGCAACCCTTTTATCATTACAAATAATTTATTTAAACAAGAATTCATTTAATCAAGAATTCCTTAATATTATTCCGAAAATAGATATTAAAATCGGCTGTGTTGACCAGACAACATTTTATTTTATGCGACCTGAAAATTATAAGAATAACGCAATGGAAGTGTACAACAATCAGTAAGAGCAATATAATTAAATTGCCAAACAATTTATTTAGACATTAAAAAAGCAAAGTATATTTGAAAAAATGGAAAATAAAAAGACAGAAAAACTAATATTGAAAAAATTGAAAGAGAGAAGAAGACATTTTTATTTTCTTCAAGAATTCACTTACAATAGCACAATAATAGTGTATATATACCGACATTTTGTAAACAATTTCACTTATAAAATACACAAAACAAATATTTAACGGAAAAAATGTAAAGAAAAATTGGTTTCCCGTCTTCCTAAGATTCCCTCCGTATTTTATTGTCAAAAGTTACTTGATTCGTTAAAAATGTCACACCTAAAAATTGTTAGTACACTGTAGAGTTGTGTATATAGAGTACGCATAATTAAATCATGTATGTAGATATAAATATTTGCATATTATATTTGATTTTAATATAGCAATACGAGGTAGAATGGAAAAGTTAAAAGAAATCAATAAGTGTTGGGGTAATAGTTTTGGGGCAAAGCAAGTAACTACCTAAACGTAACAAATTAGGGAATGTAAATAAAACAGTAAAGAATTAAAAACTTATAAACAAATGTCTATATGAAGCAGTGAACGTTTTGAACTCGTGCCGTAAGGGAAATCACTGAGAACTTAAGTAATTCTACTCGTTCTTAAATTTTGCAAACATTGTAGTTCATATATGGAAAAGCTTTCTTCATATCTCTTATGGCAAAGTAATATGTGGTGAAAATGCAAGCTAAAGAATTATAGAGTTACATTAGTTTAACATTCAACTCTGATTCTAAAAAATTTATATCTTTTGGAGGAAATATTTACCTGTTTCGTCTCCTTTAAGATTTATAGCCCTACAAAGTCCTGAAAATGTCATTTTTAACAAAGTATTTCGACTCATTCCTAGCCATTACTTTTGTTTTGCTTGCCAAAAATAGTGAGTGATTGAATTTGTGTAATGTAAACGGAGAATCCAATTAATTCTTAAATAAATATTCTTTAACACAAACCACAAACATTTTTTATAAATTATTCAATTGCAGAAAAGTAGAATTTCAAATTTTTCTCTTGTTCTAAATGTAAGCTTCAATTTGATTCCTTTGACTGATTGCTAGGTTAGAAAAAATTATTTTAATACCTACGTTACCTAACTAGTAGATCCTTTATTCAGTAAATTATTTAATTTATTGAATATGCCAATTCAAATATCAGTGGTTTGATTCGAATTTATATAAAATGTGTTGGGAAAGGTAGAAAGTTGCTTCTCCATTTTCCACTTTAAAGGCATGCTCATACCTCGTGTCTCAGTATTGATTTTATTTTTGCCAAAAAAATAAAGGCTTGTCAAAAATATTTTGTTGCCTCTTTTTTTACTGCTTTCATACTCTTGATGGTTCATTTTCTTTTTTATGTTTTCATAATGTCACTAATAACAATGTGATTTAGCACACAAAAGTGATTTCTTTTTCATTGAACTAAGTATGTGTAAAAATTATTTAAATTCTTTTGAATTTTTTTTTGCTTTTTGTTAGTTTTTTTTTTAATTTTCGTTTTGCTCTTTAAATTTTTGATTGTAGTTGAATAATGCTTGTTATTTTTCAATGTGTGATTGCGTGTATATTGAGTGCTACTTATTAGAATCTATGTAATTGTTTTTTAATCTTTTTAGTTATTTTTGAATTGTTTGTTTTCAATAATTGAATTAAGTCAATTAGAGGTGATCATGACATTTATCAGTAAATTTTATGGTTTATTACTGTTTATACATGCAAATTTATTATTGGGTTTTATAGGTCATAACAGGTTTAAAATTTTATTGATATTAAAATATAGATTTTTTCTATGTATATTTTTTCTATATTCTATGAGTAAATAAAATTGCAGTAGATAAGAATTGCGGGGGACTTTTTGGAAATATTCATTGAAAAGAATATTAATATTATTATTAATGGCGTTCTTCAATTAACATCAATTTCATTGTTTATCGAAAAATAATTGACTTTCTCTTACTACTGCGGGTTAAAAATCATATACGATTAGTGAACCTACGCCCACCAAAGAAAAAATTCTAATACATTATAGATTCCAGCTAATGGATTAATACTTTTTGCATATCTGGTTTTGCATATTTGCATATCAAGGTTCTTAGAACCTTGTCGTGCAAAGTAGTACGTGAACATATCATTAATTCAATTAATTATTAAAACGTGGAGATGTGCTGGCCTGGAGCGCAGTTTTTATGATAAATGGATGAACTTCAAAGAAATATGTCGGTCTGGTAACAATTTATATGAAAAATACAAACTCATTAAAGTACAAACATAGGACGCAGTCCTTATGGAAAATACACAAATTTTGAAAAGTTATCCGTGTAACAGTTGATAAATTATTAAAGTACAGAAAATATCTACCTGACGGGAGTTAGATAAATTATTTTCTTTAAAATACGAAAATGTACCTAGCTATCTGAATTTATGTTGCTTTCGTGAAGACCGTTTTAAAGTATGTCAGGTTGGGTCACCTCTTCGTAATATTGATATTGATCGTATTGATGCTGTGCCACGGTATGAATTGGTTCGATCGGTTTAGATTGCTCCAGTATGAGAGTAGGCTTCAGCTTTTGGACTTGAAAACAGACTAATTGGTATTTGTCTGTTTTTTATACAAACATAGGCAAGAGGGTGCTTAAGGCTGGATTACGCAGTAGCATTGATTTTGTTTAATTTATTTCTAGTAACTCTGATACAAATGAATCTATAAGTGCCAATGTATGTATATTTAAAATTTTATAATCAAAATCGTATAAGGCATGGTAAATTTAAAGTAAATCAGGTTCTAGTAATAAATTAATTGCCCTTTTAGCACATTAAGCGACTAAAATTTTCAATTAAAAATGTTAGATTATTGTTAAATAAAATAATTTTTAAATTTTAATTTTTGTTGAATGTATTAATAAAAAAGTTGTGGTCATCAACATATTTTTCAAATCATCTCAATCACAATCATTGACAAAATAATGTTAACATATTTATATTCCTGTGTCATATGTTGTTGGTTGATCAATTTTTGATGTAAAGCTGGACAAGTTTGCGATCTGAAATTTATAAATGGTTACATATCTTAAAATACTTTTCTTATGGTTTCGCAAGATGATTTTCCAGAAAATAACATACTAACAATTTCTGTTTGAAAAATTAATTTTTAATTTATTAGACAACACAAACTTAAGATTGTGCACGAATTGGTACTATAACATTTACCCCAATAAAAGAGACACACAGATCCAGTCAGAAAATTTAAACGCTATCGAGTATTTGTGGAATTAATCGCAAGAAAGACAAGAAAATACCCAATAGCAATTAATTAAGATGCTAAAATTGGAATTACTGAAATAACTTTCGAATTCTATTAATTGATTGTTGATTGATTGGTTGCCTTGATTCTAAATATTTATTCTTTATTTTATAATATTTGAATTATACGTATTCACATTGAAATAGTTAACTGAAAATACTGCAAACTTTGTATATTCCTAAACAAGGCTTATTTGTCGTAAATTAAAAAGAAAATTAAAATTTCATAATCAAAAATTATTATTTTGTGAGTTAAGTTTTTTAAGTCAAAATTCAGAAGGTGGAAAAGGTAATTTTTTACGTTGATTCACAGTGGACACAGTGCAGTGGGTTTATTTAAAATATTACCTACAGGTATAAATTAATGAATGTTTAACTCAATATACCAAATCCTATATGACTGCCTACAAAAATCTATAAAATGTAGTATGTTTGTTAATTATAAGTATTTTGGAAAAAAATTAAAGTGCTTAATGTTTAAATGATGGAAACATTGTTTTCAATTTTACCTAAACTAAATTTTTTGTTTTCGATTTTAATTGCATTCACGTGTTTTTAATTAAATAACCGCCATGGGGATAATTAAAAGAATTCTTTGTTTTTTAATGTTAATTTTATTTGTTATTTATTAGAGCTGAAAGTTAAAAATGTTTTTATGTACATCGAAAAGTGAAATTTTGAATTTCATTAAAATTTTTTTTTTTTAAATTTTAAAATTATGTTGTTAGGCTTGAAAATAGCTACATACCTAGATATTTTCCAGAGTAAATATTGATTCTGTGAGAAAGTCTCCCATTTCTTCTTCCATATTATTTGAATTCATTTTTGGTGTTAAATTTATTTAAACGCCTATTTTAAATTTGAATTTTTCTTTATTGAAATAACTAAAAGAAAAGTAAACATAGGTAAAAAAAAAATTTTTTTTAAACAAAATTAACACCTACTTCTTACCTTCTAATTTACTTGTTCAATTTATTTTTTTTTTTGAAAAAGTTCAAATAGGAAAAAAAAATCTTTATTAAAAGATCAAAAATTTTGTTATTTCATACTACAATTTTAATCGCAGTGTTTACAAAATAAATTCCTTATTTTTATGAAAAAAAAAAATAATTTTTTTCCTTCTTTATTAAATTTTTAAATTTAATGCAGAAAATTTTATTTAAAGAAAAATGAAGAGTACCTAAAGTGAAAGTGATTTTTGATTTTTTGGTTTCTTTATTTTTTTTTTCATAATTTTTATAACTGATACAACATGTTTGGGAATTTGGTGATTTAAATTCCTGGAAATTTCTTAACTATAAGAAACTTCATTGAGTCATGACAACGTTAAAGCGATATGAAATCTTTAATATTTTTTCGAGTTGAAACGCAAGTTAACTGCAAAGAGAAAAATAATAAAGACTAAATTTTTTTAAATGCGTCCATAAAAATAACTGAACGTTTTATTTATTGGAAAAAAAATTTTTTTTTCTGCAAAATATTTTCCTTTTTTTCTCTCATTTTGACTGTAAATTTTACGATACAATGTATATGTGTATATGTCGATGGTGAAGCGCACAAATATGCTAAGTAGAAGAAATATGCGAAAGGAAGCCGATTAATCTAATTAAACTACTTAAATTAGTTTATGTTTAAAAAAAATTGTTTTAATAAAATTTGTGTTTTTGGACAAAAGCTCGTATACGTAACATGAAAAAGCTAATAGTATTAAAATTCCTAATAAAAACCGATGTGCTTAGCATATTATTTGTGTTTCATCAATATAACCAGTTTTTGTAATATAAACATACTAAGAAAGCACTGAGCCTTTATTTGCTCAATCACTCAATCGATTTGTACCACCACGCCAATATCGGAAACTAATACGAACACATCACTGAAACCTATATCACAGAAAGAAAGCCGTTCAAAATATAGGGATTGTTGTAAAAAAACGCAATTTCAAAAAATTTATTACTTAGTATGTCTGTGCACTTCACCATCCATAATATGTACATAGTATGTATTTTTGTAACTTCAGTATATGAATTTATGAAAAATGATTAGGAGTGTTGGTGGGAAAAAAAATCTTTGATTCATTCGAAAGAAATTTTCATTCATAAAAATAATAATATTAAAAAAATTCATAAAGTTTATAAAATTTGATTTATTGTCGAACGTGCTCGCGTGTACAAAAGAGAAACAACACATATAAAATATATAGGATTATTCTAAGTTGAATGAATCAAGGACTTTGTCGGTTTCTTTTTTTTTTTTTTCTTTTGGTGTATTTATGAATATATTTTTTTTATAGGTATAAGGTATAGATGAGGTACGTGCATAGGTACTGGCATATTGTATATTAAATTGGTTTTTTTTTGTGTACATTATGCCCTTTTATATTTTAACACTTTTTACCCATTTCGAATTCCAAAAAATTTCATTAAAAATTTTTATTAAAAAAATAATCATTAGTACATTTTCAATAAAATTGAAAACAAAAAGCGCTTATTAGTCATCCTGTGGCCATTTATCTACCGCAGCGTTAAGTTACAAAATTTTTACAGCTTTTACAGAGAGTTCGATCTCTTCGATAATAGAAGAAAATTTCTGCCATAATAGAAGAGATTAGATTTGGAAATAAAATTTGAAGAATTTTTAATAAGATTGCTCGTGCTTGAGAATGTTCAAGAAAATGAACAAATAATCACATACTCATGTAAAATTTGCTAATGTTGTGGATATGCTGAATTTTAAAGTTTTGGTAAAAACATTAAAATGGGCTTTTTGTAACTTCATCATGAACAAAATCAAAATTTTCTGTGTTTTTACCGCCCATCACTGCTTATGACCAGTTATTTGTACTTATGTCCAGTTCTTTTTTTTTAGAAAAAAGAATACAATGAAAATTTATACTATCGAAGTTTAAATTTGTTGAATTTTTCATGTGCATTTCACTATTTATAGCAAGTAATAGAAAATTCCGTTACAATCCATTGCAATTTAAGGTCTTTAGGATTTGGAAGCGTTCTTTTTTATGAAAACCATTAAAATTCTGAGTCTTACTTTTTGAAGTTCTTTCTACATAATTTTAGAATTATAGGATTTACACTTACTAAGGATATGTAAAAAATTTGATTTCAAAGAAAATTTTTTATAACCTCTCTTTCATGAAAATAATTTTAAGATGCAATCTACAAATAAATACAAATTTCTCCTTAACTTTATTATTTGCATATGTGCATATAAAATTCTTAAATACATGGCAATTTATAACATACCATATGGAAATACGTAATGTTATGCAAGGACTTTATAATATTAAAATTATTCTTTCTTTCGAAATGAAACACAATTTTTGAAAAGGAAAATTATTTTAAATAATATAAATAAATGCAAAAATTTTAATAGCACATTTTTAACAGGGTGATTCAGGAATAAATAGTGAATTTTATAAAGAATTTTATAATATCGGGTCGTGTAGAAAACTAAAATTGCTAAAACACTTTTTTTTCTGAATTAGTATAGGAACTTCATGTACAAGAATTTTGAGAAACCATGCCTTTGAGTATAAAACAAATTTCTTTTATTTATTTTCTAATTGCCCTGTATATAATTTGCGGTGAATGCAAATTGAAAAATTCTTTGCTCTATATTCCCGTTCAAGTTTATTTACATTTTGTTACATATGTATATAGATACAATTATGTAGTATATGAATATAAAAGAACTCCATTTTGTTTAGAATATTTTTTTTTTCGCTTCAGTCGTTTTCACGCTTAAGGAATTCGAAAAAAAAAAATATATTATGTCTTATCGTATCAACAATTTTTTACATAATATACTTGTACATATAAAAGATTCTATAGTATAAAATTGCTCAAATATATTGTACTTTATAATATATTGGTGAGTTCTGGCAACCACATACCAATGAAATAATATTGAAATACATACATTATGTACATATTCATTAAATAAACGTATATTTCGTTTAATATCAATGAATAACGTAAGAATATTATAAAAAATAAAAATTTATAATTGAATGAATATAAATGGAAAAATGGTTTTAACGTTGTGCAGAATTTATGAATAACTGAAATAATATAAAAAATATCTACTATATTAAAGGAAAATGTGGTGGTGTGTTTTTTTTTTTGTTAATCTTAAATTACATAAAATTACCATTAACATTAGCTAGGGGACCAAATGTATATACTTAAAAATATATTATGTATTACTGTGATTATGATTAACTGAATAATGTTGTATGAATTCATTAATGTACATATTATGATTATTATACCCTAAGTTACTCTATTAGAACATTCTATAAAAAAAAATAATTCACATATGCACACAAAGTTAGAATTATCTACTTAAAATTCATTATATTAAATTTTTTCCAATTATAATAATTTCATTCACTGTGGTTTCTTTAATTTTTTTTTTGATTTTTGAATAATATTCTATTTTATGTATGTAAGAAAATTAATTATCTTATTGAAGTAGTACCCTGAAACCTTTGTTGATTCTCATCCCCATCTACATTAGCGCTATACGCAGTCGATTGAAAAATTTCAGCGTTGCTACAACTTCAAGCTGAGTTATTTCAGCCAGGATAATTCTAATGAAGAATATCAGACGAACAATAGGTGCTCTATTTTTTTCTTCCCTTCTATACAAAAGTGACAGATCCAACTTTACGTTTTGCCCATCCTCTTCAAATGAACCGCAAAGAGGCACAGTATAGTGACTACGCTCATCAATATGTCTAGAAACTCTTATTAATTGCGTTATTGGATTTCACTATCATTCGCTATCAAGTGTTCGCTCACAATTTTTCGTTTTAAATTCAATCATTTTAAAAGGTGCGACGTAATATTTTGAACAAAAAATTATTGAGTGCTGCAATCAGAAAGCAGATAGAATCCTGTGATTTACATATAATTTTCAAAGATTTCTTCACAGTATTCATTAAGGTTCTTATCGTTAGATAAGATTTTTTTCTAGGAAAATGTTCAAATTTAAAGTTACTTAATCTTTATTTTTGATGTTGGTACATATCTATGAAATTTATATACATATATAAAACATTTAATGACATTAAATTATCTTTTTTGTTGCTTTATTTTTTAACAAAAGATTTAAAGCGATTAAAACAAAGTTATGTAATAAAAATAAAGAAAATAGAGGCAGAATATAAAAATTTATGAAAATCTAATAGTTTTTTGAGTATGTATAAGCAACAAGGACTACTCGTATACAAGATGTTATACAACTATTTTATAAACACAACGTTTGCTATAATGCTTAAATGAAGATAATAGAATTTTAGCAAGTCTCTACAAAATAAACATAGTTAATGCTTTTTAAAATGTTTTGGAATAATACATTAAGTTTCTCTATAACTAATATTACAGCATCATATGCACGCGTTCACTTAATATGTTCGTTCACACAATAAGGTATACAATTTACAATTGAACCCAGATAAAATGAACTCTAAGAGAGAGAGAATTGTAATTTTTGTTTGTTTTTGTTTTGTTTAAAGAGACAGAATGTTCAATTTCATATGTTTTATTTACTCTACTGTAATTGATAAAACTTTTACTGAATATGTTAGATATTGCAATAAGCAGTGTAAAAAAAATTTTTGAAGAAAAACTACTTAGGAAACTTACTGTTTTGGTAAAAATGTAAAAAATTTGAACCAAAAATTATGAAATTGGTTGTATTGTACTTGGTCTTATAAACTATAAGAAAGTTCCCTATTCCCCCACTAGAACGAGATTAGAGGTCAGATATTCAAGGCAACTCTCATAGAATAGATGTTTTATTCTTATTCATGTACTACTCATCGAAGTTAGACTGCATAATTACCAACAAGATTCCATATAATAAGAAAAGCGATGTGATCGCACCACATTTCATGTGTTCAAGGTTCGGCGAAAATTTATTATCCGTGATAGAAAAACTTAAATAAACTATTTTTAAAATGAGCTCATTCCCTTCATTTCCTCCTCTTTCTATCTGCTATTCTGTTCATTTAAGTATTCGTGTATCTTATTGCTTGAATTTGCGTTAATCATGTGATTTATCAGGTTTTGGGATATGTCAAGTTTCAGAAATTGAACCTTTACTGGCGGCCGAATAATCAATCTCGCTAAAACTATAAACCAATATATTTTTCGGAAATTTTACTGCTCAGAATGGTTTTTCCAAAAATACACATTGCGGTCGGTTATGTGTTGTGCTCATCAGATTTTGCTTTTATAGTTTTAAATTATAATAACATGTAAAATTTCTTCACTTCATGTCGTATTTTATCAAGAGCTGAAATATAAGTTTTCATAAAATTCAATTTAAAAACTCTTTTAGAACAGTTACACAATGTTTTGTATACGTAAAAGCTATAAAAATATTTGTATGCAAAAATCGACACAAATATCTTTTTTCTGCTTTTGATTACAAAATTATAGAGTAATTTGCAAGCACTATCAGGTATTAGTCTTTTAAACTTATAAAAAACATAAGGATTAAGGATAGATTTTTAAGAATTACAGTTTTAACATGTATGTACCTTTAAAGGTATACAATATCTATTTAAATATTAATACCATATAATTTATTTCACACACACTTGTACATGCATTAGTCAACTTTCATTAATGTTGGCGTAAATATTCTTTAACAATGAAAGTTTTTGTAAGTATTTTTTTTATAAAAAACAAATATTTCTTTCTTGGAATTCGACTTTCCGAAAAAAAGTGCTTGTTAGTTTTATTTTCGAAGAGCACTAAATTATTAGACTTGAAAATGGATATACCTCCAGAATGGTATAAAATTTCCATAGAAAATTTGCTGCGTAAAATATTGTGCGATCACAATATCTCCCATAGCTGCAATTGTGTAAATAAATCTACGACAAAATCTGATGAACAGTTTTACATCAAATTCGTTTTATATATTATTGTCATCAGCTAATTTTTTAATTGTTTTTGAAAGTCTGACAAAATCTGATGTCGAGCTCGATTGCCATGTTAGATTATCATCAAATTCAAAATTAATCTAAGATTTAATCTGATGCGTTGCATGCAAAACGGTCGATAAAAATTATGCATTTAAAAATATAATGTTTATGTGTTTATATAATAACTAAAAGCAAAAGTGTACATAAAACTGATTTCATTAAAAAATAAAAGATAAGAGAATTGCGCGGTTGCAATGTTAGTTAAGATAGAAAACTGAAATTTCATATTATATAATAAGATATTTAGCCGGAACTTATTTCCGTAGAAAGAAATTTTTACCTATATATTTATCTCCCTTTTTATAGTCTTAAAAACACTAAAAATGACAATTTTTTCACTATTTATTGCAACGAAACCATAAGCATTTTTGATACTAATGAATAGTTCGTTTCGTTAAAAGAAAATTTTTTTCCACCTCCAACTCCTCTCAAGTTTTCGCCACTCGAAATTTGTAAAACTTGAATTTTCGACAACTTATATTTTCGAAACTATAAACTTTTCGAAATTTCTATAAATCCAGAGGGCTAGCGGTAAATGTCATGCTATTAAAAAATATAATTTTTATTCTTAACTGACGCAATTGACCCTTGTTCGATCATTATGTTTACACCTCTTTAAAATTTTTTTTTGTTTTACTTTATTTGAAAGATTGGATGAATCGCTCATCCTAAATTTATGCAATTTTTGATAATGTAGTACATAGATCGATTTCAAAAGCAGTACTTTGATCTAACCTAACTAGACCTAAATCTAAGCATAAATTCGAAGACATTTAAATTAACATAAAATTTTTTGTCAAATTAAAATCAAAATATTTTCAAAAATGGATTTGTCAATAGTTTTTTACGTGGGCGTAATAAACCAATTACATACTTTTTTGAACATCCTTTTAAAATTTTTGAAATTAATTATTTCCGATAATATTTTTATAAAAATCATTTAAAACAGCTCTCTTATCTTTAAAACCTTAATTATAATTAACATTTTCTAAGAATTTTTCTTCTTTTACGAAAATTTAACAATAATTTTAATTTTTAAGAACTTGATTTATAATGATAATGAATTTTAATCCAATTCCATTATTAGTTCAATTAAACTCCTGATAGATTTTCCAAGAAAGTTTTTTTGTTTTTTAAAACTTTTTACGGTTCAAAAAATTTCTCTTTATTTTTTATTTTTCTTTGTCAAAAAGAAAAGTGGGATAATATGGTGAATTTTCTATCTACAAATCTAAGGATGTGTCTTTTGAAATTAAATTTAATTGTAATGACTTTAAGGCTTAATTATAAAGAATAAAAAACAGAAAAAAGAGGTTTTTAGAGGAAACAGCCGCTAAAACAGGAAACCGTCATTCTGTTTATTTATTTTAACACCTTAAATTTTCTTCATTCCTCCCTCTAACCATTTGTTGTAAATTCAGTGTGTTAAGTTAATTAGAATATTTGGGGAAGAAAATAACCTTGACACTGATATTAGCGTTAAATTGAATTATTTATGTAAGATGAATGTACGTATTTATAAAAATGATAGAACACCCACATATACATACAAAATTTAGTTCAATTTAGAACATTTTTGGTTGGAAATATTATTCTTCAAAACTTATAAGGACAATTGCATTTTTCTTTCGCTTGAAATACCGAGATTTTGTAAAAAGTACAATCATATATGGTAAAGTTTTAAAAATTTTTGAATTATTTAATTTCTGGCTGCAAATTTTTAGATCTACAAAATTCATGCTCTATATACTGACATATTCTAATTATATTTGAACAGCTTTTGAATTCTCTTTAAAAAATCAATTCGGTTTTTATATCGAATGATAGGTTTACAAGAAATAAATTCGATTTAAGTCAAAAACCAGTCCACTTATACCATTAGATACTTGGAACACCTATGCGAATGCCTGACAGAATTAAAAGTGTTAAAAATTAAACTACATAATGAAACATAATTTTTTTCAATTATAATTAATATTGTTATACTATGTAAGATTGTTATACAATTTTAATAATATACGTGCATCCTTTCTTAAGGAAAACTTCAACTAAATTGCCCCATATTTTTCGACTTAACAAAGGATTTTTCTTAATTCGTTTTTCGTGCTTACCTTTTTAATGAATTTCTAATTAAATTACGTCAAAGAAATGAAATAATAAACCAAAATTACGAAACAAGATTATTATTTCTTTTCTTTTTTTGTGTGTGCTAAGGGACTGAAATAAAAAACAACTTTCCTTTATGTAATTTTTAACAGTTTTAAAGCCAAATGAGTTTTATATAAAACGGAATAATGTAATATGGTTTGTATTTTATACAAAAATTAAAATCAAAACTTTCTCTTACTAAAAGAAGACATTTTTAATCTTAGAAAAAAGTTAATCTAATCAGAATCAGGAACATTTGAACGAGACATTTAATGGCAATAATAACTTATTATGAGTAGGTTGAATTTATAGAATAGAATAGCCATACAAATAAAATATTTGCTTATGAAGTAATTGAAGATCTCATACTACAACATAAAAGAAGTCTTTCAAATTCAATAATGAAAAAACCAAAATTTCCATTTCTAATAACAACAATTTACTATTCCATATGTAACATTGAGAAATAATGATGAGTGTAGACATCTAACGTATGTACATATTACGTATTTCCGTTTAGCGTCGAATTCTGCCCCTATTTAGCCATGCCTGTCCGCTGGTCATGTAAGCGATATCTCGAAAAATTATTGAATTAAATTCGCCAAATTTTTACAAATGTTTCATAATGATAAATGTCAAAACTTTATTTAATTTGGTGTGATCTGTACAATAGTTTGTCTATAATACCTGTATCAAAAATATTTAGATTATCTGCAGTATTCAAATTTCGTACGAATAGTAATTATATAGTAATATGAATATTATATTCGTTGAAATTGATGTAGATCAAAAGAGTTCTTACGGTAGGCGTCATAAGTTTTAAAAAAAAAATTTTTGTTATACAATATTTTTGTTATATTGAATAGTTGTACAAGCGAATGTAATAATGCGGTCATTATTTTTTTAAAAATATTTACACAATTCCTGTTATTTAGGTTACCGTACTGTATTTTTGGTAAAATTATGGTAAAATTTATATAACTTCCAAAATCATTTTACAATATCTAGGAAGATATTGAAATTTCGCGTAAACCAGTGTAAAAAAATGATAGGGTATTGCCCTTACGGGAACAATTTTTAAATTACGTAACGCGTATCTATGGAATTTATCGCGTAACTATAAAGAATTATTTATTCGTACCAATATCACAAGGTTAAAACGGTAAACTATATCTATTCCTGTCATACATTGTGTTCAAGTTGAGTATAATTTAATTATCTTAAATTTTTTGATTAATTACATCTTTTAAAAATTAAATTTTGTTTTCAATTATTAAAATTAAAATCTGTGCTTTCTAAATATTTGCATGTCTTTAATTTGGATAATGTTTCTATGTAATATATAAAATATTTTGTAAACATTATTTTGTGAAACGAAATTTTTAATTGAAACAGTTTCATTCCCGTACATTTTAATTACCGTAATTTTGTTGTTGAGGGGAATAATGTAAGTATTCCAGTTTTGCATTATGGTGAGTAAAATTAAAATATTTTATTAGTAAAAGATTTTGCCTGGGCTCGCTGATATTGAGTTGAAAACCACTTTTAGTTTAAGAAACTTTTTCGTTAGATTTTCGTTAATTCTCAAATATTATATTCTCCTTGGCTTGGCGTAACATTAGAAGATTTCTCCAGCGGAGCGCTGGAGCGAATGCCTCCTCACTCATGCGTTTCTTAGCTCGCAACAAATAGTATTTCGTCTGATTGTCTAGAAGGGTTCCGGCGCGAGAACAGTTTTGTTTGCCACCTTCGTCGCCACCGCGTCAGCTGCTTATGTATGTATAAGAATTAAAGTAAATAATATCCAAATTTAAATTAAAATAAAACTTAAAATAAACCAAAAAGATTCTGCCGTACGTAGTTATAGATTTCTTATTAATTGGCAGCTCATAATCATGTTTTCATACATTTTGTTTTTTTATTAGGGAAATTTATGTTTATTGTTATTTAAAGTTTTTCCTCACTTTACTTTCGTTGCATAATTGAAAATTTTCACTCAATTAATAAAATTTAATTAAAATGCCATATTTATTATTATTTTTTTTCTTTTTGGTTCCGGTTTTTTAATTAACAATTTAGAAACGTTTAAGTTTTTATAGTTATACAATAAAAAAAATTTCTGGTTTGGTTTTTCTTTTCTTTTTTTTTCATAAAAATATCAAATTTGAATTTCAATTTATTTGAAAAAGGTAAACGTAAGGTGTTAATAAAAATATAATAAAATCAATTATTTTATATAATATTCAACTATGCTATAATAATAAGGTAATAACAAAGACACGAGCGTTTTAATGTTTATTTTATTCACGACACAATTGTTACGCAAACTGTTCGAAAAATAAAAGAAAAAATAAAGTCAACTACACCTCAGCTGTCATTTTGTTTAAAAAAAATATTCATAATTAATGGATTTGTTATTCATCAAAGACATTTTAGCTGTACCGTTATGTAATTAGTGTAAATAATACCATTAATTTTAATTTAATAAAAGGAACATAATAATATAAAAAATGTATATTAAAAACGAGAAAGTAATCCGTGTCAACTCTGTGCTACTCATACGAAAACTCTCTAAGAATTCTATTGATATTTTAGTAGAATGTTGGCCTTTTTATTAAACTTGTTTTAAGCTTTTAACAGCAAGAATTGTAATCTTTCACGCAAGTATGACGAAATTTTATGGCTATAAATACTAAAGGATTTATATAGCTTCCGAGGTATGATCAAATTATTCTTGCAGTTCTATGACAGCTATTGTAAGAACTTATGGAACCAGAAGCAGATTTTGTTGAATTACTAACACTGCTAATAAACTCATTTATGAAAAATTCTATGCTTTGCGGTTTTCGTCTTCGTGTTCAAATTATCTTTGGAGTTGTGGTTGCTATGTGAAATGTTGCAATGTTTTAAGCTAATCCCAATTAAAAAGGGTTCATACCAAAGGTTCGTATAACTTTCTCGAGCAATTTGTGAAAATTTCATTAACTTAACTCAATGCGTTATTGAGTGAGGTTATTATTATTATCGCTGGCACGGGCATACAAACAGAAGGGCGGACGGTCATAGCTTCATCGACTAAGAATTCGAAACTAATTAAAAACATATAAATCTCTTTCTCAACGTAACGAATGTAATGGAAAATTTATAATATCTTTGGAATATTCGTTTGTACGGGTATGATTGTGCTGTGTAAACTGGTAGTATATAAATTAAATGGGCTAAATATGGTTAGTGTGTTATATAAAACTTTATTATAATATTAATAAATGGTCTTAATAATTTACAGCATACTCGACAACTACACATTTGTAGTAAGTAAAGGAAGTGCTATATTTGCTGTAATATTGTTTTAATAAAAATTGTATTAAAACATTGCCTTATGTCGATAATATTAAGCGTATGTACTTATTCACCTATTAAATTTTGAATAATATTAATAGAAAAATATGCTAAATTGAATTTAATATATTTTACCAAAGCTTTTTAAAACAGTTGCAATGACATCAAATATCAATTCTCAATCGAATCAAAATAATTATTGTTAATAAAATTAATATTGTTGAAATTTCAATATTTTATCGAATTAGATTAAGGTAATTTGATTGCTTTATAACATAGTCACTTCGATATTAATATCTATTCGAAGGGATATAACATCTATTCCTTCTCCCCTTCAAGGAATTTTTTAAAAATTCAAGTAGTTTCGATTAGAAACTAGGAAAATTATTCCTTCTCTTTTCCTTATCCCTTTTCCTTTCCTTATTCCTATCCCTTCTCATTTAAATGATAGCAAAATTTACCACGAGAACTTTTGGATTTTATCATAAAATTTACTTGATATTTGAATATTAACATTTAAAATAGCTTCCGAGTAGTTTGAAATTTTTGAAGTATTTTGAATTTAACAATTTCTAAAAATCATTCAGGTACTTTAACTTTTAATTATTCCCTGATTTAATTATGCATTTAAATTTGATCAAAATGCATTTCAAAAATTTTTTATTTTAAGTCAAAAATACTTCCCAGGAAAAAAATGGCTTTCTTTTAAGGCGGCATTTAATTTTTTAAATTCATAAACCACAGGTTTTTGGAAAAGCACATTTTCTGAAAAAAAAAAATTAAAATAAAAATTCGATTTTACGAATCGAACATCAAAAATTCGGAATTTGAAATCTTATAAAAACAAGAATAAAAAAATCGAATGTGGTCAGCATAAAAGCTGTGATGTGTGTTGTCTACTTTAGCGAAAGTGATTATGGAACAGAACCCAAATATTAAACTTCCAGAAATTCCCTCAATTAGTATTTCGGTTTCCGAGCCCTGATTGAAAAAAAATTATAAGTTCATTGTTTTAAAATTTAAAATTTGAATTTTAAGGAAATTTTTTGAGTGAAAGTCCAGTTGCTGACACCTGATTCATTTCAAAAATTAAATTTTTTCTCGTACTGTCAAAAGAAATTTATAAATAAAATTTCAAGTTAATCTGTCAAATATTTTCTTGGAAATTATCAAAAATATAAAACCGACCAGTTAACCAACATTCTGTGAAATCTACATACATTTTTTTCAGAAAATATTATAATGGGAACGCTATAAAGTAAGATTAGTCTTATATTGTTGAAGATCACACAAGAGTTATCCAAATAATCGGATTTATCACTGTCTACTCAATGACGAATAGTTGGCCGACAAATTTAAGTCACAAGGGCAACTTACTTTTTAAATATTTTTCGTTTTGTTCCGGAAATATGCTAAAGTTGAAAAGTGAGAGTTTTCGTTTGTTTTTCCGTTTTTTGTTAGTACTTCCATTGTTAGTTAATAGTTTAATATTTTAATTTTAACGTAAAAGTGTGACTATGAAATTTTGAAAATTAATGTTAAAAGTTCATCCATAAACAAAACAAATACTAAAGAAAAAAATCGTGTTTTCAATGCAAATAAGTATACTAAAACAATATTGACCAGTTTTTTTTTTACATACTTATGAATATTTATTTAGTTATGAAACATTTTCGAAAAAAATATGAACTTTTGTGTAAAATATTCACAATATTAAATATAGTAAAATTATTTATGATGTTTAAATGTGGACGCACATGACCAGAAAACAATCAACTAAGCGTAAGTGATTTATTGGAAAAAAAAAATGAGAGATGCTCCAAGAGAGAAACAAAAAAACATTGAACAAAAATTTACACTTTTACTCATACTAAAACGTAACAATTGTAAATATATTTTTTAATATTGTAGACACACAAATGCGCTATTCAACTTAAAATCTACACCTTAATTTTAATTTAAAATGAAAAGCAGTTGGCCTTAAAATTTCCACTAAAATTTATTTTCTCGTGCAACTTTCATTTGAATGCAATCAAAACATTGTCAAATTCAAAATGATTTTGACTCTTCTAACCTAAACACCGAAATTCATGCGAAGTGATTCATGTGATTTGTTCCGATCATCTTAACTGAAAGTGTAGTTATTCAAAATTTTGTGAATGTTCGCTTTTTTCCGAAATCTATAGAAATAGTAGATTCCAAGTATATAACCTAAAAATAACTAAATTGCTGCATAACTCTTAATTGAATTTTCTCCAAAACTATAAGCAACACGATTGAAATAACCCTGACTCTTACCTATTTGGGGAAACAAAGTATAATTTAATTATAAATTAATTTCATTGGTTTTTCAGTTCTCAAAACAGCAATTTTTCCTAGATTCCACTGTATTTTTTTTATTTATGCAAAATTTGAGCGCATTCACACTACCCAATTTATAATTGAATTTTCACGTCATTTAATATTTTTAATAGTTTAAAGTTGATTTCCAACGTAACTATAAATGAAAAAGGTGTGAGTACCTTTGAATAAGATGTCTGGGTGTTGACAAACATTTAACACGTACTAAAAGTTGTATAAACTTCCGTTTTCAAATTATTAAATTTTATGTAGGGTTTTACCTCATATACTATTGCTTTTTCGTATTACACTTTTAATACTATTTTCTGCGTTTGATGTTCATTGATAAATCTAAACATTTAATTAATAAGCTATACATAATACCTTTATAGTATGCAATTAATAATGAAGCGGTCCAATATAATTTATTAACAATAATTTTCTTTCATTAGAAATGTACGTGATAACTTTATGTTTTAAAATAATTGAAAAGTTTTTGTTTACGCATCTTACTTTGCCGTCAATTTTTCAGTGAAAAATGAAAATATTGTGTAATGTTGACAAAAGTAAAAGTTTAAAAAGAAAAAGGGTTCCACAAAATATTTGCTACGAGTGTATGTGTAGGACCATATATTTGTATGCATATTTCTCATACTCATAATCTATTAGAGTTTCGCTATATTGAATGGTGTACTCGTTGTAATAATCTTCTAAAATTTTTATTATATCAGACGACAGAATGTTGATGTTGTTATAAGCTGTGCTCTTGAAGTTGATTTTGATTTATTTATTATATTTTTTTTTTTGCATTTTATTTTGGTGGTTTTATGTTATACATTTATTGTTATTGATATAATTTTGTTTTATGTATTTTTAGAAATTTTTACATCAAATATTAATATTGAAACTTTGAGAAAGTTTTTCGACTAAATTAAATTGTAAAATAGTGTGGTTTATGTATAATAACTTAAAGTGAAATGAATAAAATTATAATTATATTCTTTTATATATTTATAGCTAGTTTGTTTTAAGGAAAATTTTTTTGACACTCTGTAACGCCATTATTGTAATTGAATTTTTAATTTGTAACTTAAATAAGCTTTATAAAAGGGAATTTTGTGCTTAAATGGTTATGATCAATAAGAGTGGGAATATTTTTAATTGTATTGTGTATATTGTATGTTAAAGGCGAACAAATTTTGGGTCATATTTTTATTTTAAAATTAGTGCAAAATTTTTGCACTAAAGTTACGACTGTTTCTTCAATAGTTGCGGTTATAAAATTAAGTAGAGTTTAGGGTATAAAACAATTTTCTCATCTTAAAATTGTATATATTTCGTGTTTTTAGCACTTTTCCAAAAAATTTTTTGAAAAAAGTGCTTATTAGTTTCACTCTGTCCGTCCGTTCGTCCGTCCGTCCGTTCGTCCGTCCGTCCGTCCGTCCGTCCGTCCGTCCGTCCGTCCGTCCGTCCGTCCGTCTGTCCGTGTGTCTGTTTACAAAACTTCTACACCGTTGAAGATAGAAAGCTGAAATGTTGTATGTACATAGATCTTTACTAGACACTTACTTCCGTAGAAGACAATTTTTACCTATCTCCCCCCCTCTAGAAGTTATACCCCCCCAAAACCTTAAAAATGGCCTTTTTTAACTGTTTGTTGCAATGAAACCATAAGCATTTTTGAAATTTTGCAAACGCAGAAAGGCAGCGGCTTGCTTTCCCTAGTGCGGTGTACTATAGTTAAACTTTAGAAAAACAAAATGGCCGTGAATTTTTGATCTCGTTTTTCTTCTACACCCCAGCCTGTAGAAGCTTGAAATTTTAGGGGCTTTTAGACATTAACAAACAGTTCATTTTATTGGAAGAAAATTTTTTTCCATCTCCACCCCCTCTCAAGTTATCGCCCCTTGAAATTTGTAAAATTTGAATTTTTGACACCTTATATTTCCGAAACCGCAAGCTTTTTCAAATTTCTATAAACGCAAAAAGTTAACGGTAAATTCCATGACATTAAAAAATATAATTATTTTTTTTAACTCACACAATTAAACCTTAAAATCGAGCATTATGTTAACCCCTCTTTATATTAATTTTTGCTTTATTTGAAAGACTGCATGAATGCATCATCCTAAATATATGCAATCCTAGAAATAGTTTTGTGTATGAATGAAAATAATTTTAATAGTGTGATAGGTATACATAGACTGTATTTAAAAGCAGAATTTTCACTTGTTGAAGGGAAAAGTGCTACAATACAAACCATTGGTTTGACCCAACTTTATTATAAATTAAATTAAAATAGAATAAGTTAAAATATAAAAAAAAGTGGTCAAGTATTCTAGTTAGTTTTTCTTCGATATTCTCATGGTTAAACAGTATATTCTAATTTACTTGATACGGAAATTTTGATTTTGTGGCTGTGGAAATTTATGTGAAAATCAAATTTTTTCTAGTTTGATTTAACAATTGTTGCTGTTAGGTTTTAAAATAGAATTTCTTTGAACACTTTTTGGACACTTGCTTCTTTTTATTAGTGAATTCTTTGATTTTTTTAAAAGAAATTATGCAAAAATATTTTCCTCTAAAAAAAAAAAAGAATTTTCCTAAGAATTTTTTTTCCTGTTTTTTTTTTTTTCAATTTTTGTAATGAAAATGTGTGTGGGTAAATAAACAGGATTTTTATGCATTTTAAAATTTTTCAAATACGGGTAGCGTGCCATACCAAGAGGCCATTTAACAATAAAAGGTGTCTTGAATAATTGTTTTTTTTTTTTGCCATTAACATGCTCTTACAAAATTTTTCAGTCTATATATTTTTAATAAAATATTAATGATTTTTATTTGTTTCTTGCACCTCCTCCACCGTGGTCTATTAATAAACCTTGAGTAAGTACTGTAACAAATTGTTTTACTAAACCTTTTTGAAATTTTGAATTGCTTTTAATTACCGAGATAGGGTAATTAAAATAAGATCTATTTAATAAGTGAGGTTATGTGATAGCACCAAATTTCACATGTCAAGTTTTCGGCAGAAATGTTTCTCCATGTTAAGAAATGGTAAATAAAGTATTTTTAGGGAGATGTCGGCCTGTCTGTCCGTCCGTCTATCTGCCTGTTCATCTGTTTATGCATTGTGCAGAGCTGTATGTCAAGTTCGGTTGGACTGATTTTAACGAAAATTTACATGTGAGTTTTTATCGAGGATGAGACGATTTGAGTATCTTTTGGAATACGTCAGATCTCTGGAGCTTGGACCTTACTACATTTTTGACAATATTTAAAAAAATAATCAGCGTATTTCCTGGAATTTTATTTATATAGCTTGGTTTAAACTGTACGAGAAGCCACCCAATTTTATGTTTGCTAAGGAACAAATTTCTTTTGTGTAGTTATAAATTGAAATAATCAACCCATTTCCTTGAAATTTAATATTTAAATTCAGGAAATTAAAGCAACGAAAATGTAAAATTTTTTACTATATTTAAGGAATTAATTTACGGAATTTGTTGAAATTTAATATTTGAGTTCTATTTGCTACCGGAAGTAAACGATGAACTTTTCAAGGAATTCGAATAGCAAAAGCCTATTTAAAATCTAATTAAATGAAACTGTATTCAAAGCCCAAACAAAATCAACTCTACTATGTTAGACGCCCTGTGAAGATTAATGAAGTTTTTGAAATACTGTAACAAATCCAAAAGTACTGTGAAGAGTTTACCTCTACTTAAATCGTATGTCTTTTGAATTAATCCCGTTTTTGAAAATTTCTTTAACAAAATATCATACTAAGTGTTCGTTTTTTCAAAAATAAATTCGGTTGAACTGCACTTTTTTGGAATTATTCTCAATTATTTAAAATGGAAAAGGGTCAATGAACTAAAAGCCTATTCAGTATAAGGTAAGTTAGGATATGCTCAAAGATGTAGTATAAGTTCGCTACATAATAACGTTTTATATTGATTTTATACTGTTTTTTCTAAACAACAAACTTGAAATTTTCTTTGTCAAGCCCTTAGAGAATTTTTATTATTTATCTTTCTAAAGTTAAATTGCAAATATTTGAAATAGAAGACAACTTACGGATTACTTATGATAATTCGTGTGTATTATTAAAAGCAATCTAAAGTATGTGGTGAAATAGAAATATATGGTGCTGCATAAAAATATTGAAATGGGTATATAATCCCAGTTATATATTTCAACTTAAGTATTTTTTCCTACCATTACAAAATTTATTGATATCACAAGAGAATATTAAAAAAAAAAATTAATTTCAGTATGAAAAGCTATTAAAACTTTTAATTTAATTAAAAGTGCTGGCGTACAATAAAAACAAGAAAAGTTTATAAATAGCTAGATTTGACAAACCATAAAAATGTTTTGACGTAATCATTCTTTGTCGTAAAATTTTCATTGACCAATTGATTTTAAAATTCATTCAAAAGTTTTTCTTAGTGAATTTTTTATTGTTTTTATTTAATTTTCCTATTGTGTTTAATTTTTGAATTTATTTCTAAATTTATAAAAATTCTTGATCCTTACAATTAATTTGATTGGCTTACAATTGTATACGTCTTTAAAAATGCTCATCAATTCGTCAGAATAGAAACTTATTCGGTACGAAGTCCAAGGTATCAGTCGAAGTGGTTTGCACCAATTACCAATTGGTGATTGCTTACCAATTTCTAACAAGTACTGTCAACGATTTATGTGAATGGAATAAAACTAATTTTGATGAAAATTTTACATAATTTTCGTTTTGACAGTGTTGTAATTTGATCAACTTTCAGTATAATTTGCATTTTAGCAACTGCAATATAGAATTTATTTAATAATATTAATAATGTTATAGGGACTGGTGTTCAAATTCTTGGGAAGTGATTGCTTGGACCTTTTATTTGCATAATAGTTTCGAATCCCTTAATGTCAGAACCATGTGTAATTCGAAACTTCTATTGTCAATCAATGCTTCTACACAACAGTAAGCCAATGATTAATGTGTGTATGTTAATATGAGTATGTCAGTGTAAGACTAACCGTTTTCGAATAATCTATTCTACATTAATCCCTTATAACTTGTTAATAAGTTATTTTCATGTTACGTGTAGAGTTTGCCAGATAAAGTGAAAATTTGAACAAATATCAAATATAATATCAAATATCTTACCTGCCCCGGAACTATCTTTTTTAAATTTTGTGGAGTCATCGACTGAGAGCTTTCACATCAGCTCTAGACCACATATTTTGCATTTCAAGTTGTATTTAGTAAACTTTCTTCAAAAAACAGAAAATTCGAGGACACTAGTTTTTCTTAAGCTATTGATTAATAATTTGACCACTTAACATTCTGAATCCTAATTTTATCAGATTCTTGAAATCTTTTTCTTATTCGAATTTTTTGTTCAGACTAATTTTTTATAATACGCCTAGGCTATACGGATTTCTGTAAAATACCCGAATATGAGATCTTTATTATGTTTTTTAGCATCATTCGCCTTAAAATATTCTCGAGAAAAAATTTTTTTTTATGTTGTACGTAGGTGTATTTAAAATAATAAAAATTATTAAAAATGTAATCGAAAAGTTTTAATGTGAGGCCTGAAAATCTCAATTTTGTTTTCAATTTCGTATTTTATTTAACTTTTCAAAGAAAATAGAATAACTGAATTTATAATAATTTTAATTTATTTAAATTAAAAATAGAGATTTAAGTCAATAAATTCGTCGTTAAGAAGAAAATGACAACAAACAAAAAAAAAAAAATAATTTTATTACAAAAATTTAATTTATTCTGTGAAAAATTTTTAATTCTTAATTTTGACAAACAATAGAAGGACAAAAAAATCCTTGAAATTTTTATTTATCTCACTTCGTTGGTTTTTGTTTTTTATTTTCAATTTTTTTTTATGTAATTTGTTTTTGTTTTAATTTAAAATTTTTTTAAAATACCAATAAGGAAAACACAGTTTTGTTTTAATTATTTAGGGGAACGACCTTAAAATAAAATAAATTCAACAAAATATTCTTAAATTTTAATATCGTAAAATCCTTGAAAATTATTGTGTTTTGAAAACTGTCATCTTATCAAATTAGACATGATTCTTTTCAATGGTTTCTCTTTCTTTTGTTTAATTTTTTGTTTATTTTTTGTATTAATTACTAATAAGATTTTATTTTTGATCTTGGTCACGGAATTTCTATATAATATTTATATATGTATATCATAATATAAGTGCTCATAAAATATTGAATAAATGAGAAGTTAAAATTCCTTGCTTTTAAAAGTTTAAGTTTAGAAAAAGAGAAGAAAATATTCAAGGAATGAAAATTTGATTAGAAAATAAACATCTTGTAAATCTTGAAAAAAAAAACAATAGATGGCGGAATTAATTGCATATATTATATATATTATATATATAAATGTAAAACAAATGAATGGTTTTGAGAAAAAAATTTTTAATTAATCAAATTTATAATATTTAGAAACAATTAGTGTAATTTACAACCTTGTTGTCCTCTGTATTTTCCTCTGTAGTTATTCCAAAATTCGAATTAATTCGCAGAATGTTAAGTAATGATTTCATTATTGTAATTAGTACTGTTTATTTAGAAAAATTCTAAGAAGATTGAGCATTATCTTATCAGATTTCTCCTAGGGATTGCCGAGATGTTGTGGTTTCAGGTAACAAGGGAATCGTGTTCTGCGAGTAGCCCAATCTAATGCATAGGAAGAGACGCTTTTTGGAGGAGTACCAATTTAATGTGTTTGAAAACCTCTCAGGGTTATCTGTGGTTGATTTGCCAGTTTTCTTAAAAGCACCTGAATGGACTTAGCGGGGAATTAGATTTCGTCGTAGATACGTGATAAGGAATTAATAAATTAAATATATTTACTTTATAAGATACTTACTCATTAAAAAATTTTGAAAACAAAAATTAGTAATAATTTTGCTGTTGAAAATACTTAATTAATAAAATTATTTTATTTTATTCAAATACTTTTAATCTCATTTCCCAAAATTCCTATTGCACATAATTATTCCGAACTTGAAATGTTCTAAAATATTTTATTATATACAAAGCATTCTTATACAAATTCTAAAGAACAGAAATTTAAAAATAATTAATTTTTATTTAAAAAAAAAATTAGCATAATTTTTTAAATCAAAGTTTAAGTTCAAAGATTAATTAAATTTAAAAAAATAAATCCAAAAATAAATAAATAAATTAAGTTTTTTTGTATCATAAATAATTAAATTAAATCTAATATTTTCAGTTGGTTGAATTTTAATTCATACAATCATATGTGCATCCAAATGCATTTTATTTATTTAACAGTTTGTGTCTAATTCAAAATATTTTAGTTTTATAATTTGAAATTTATAAAATTTTATTTCATTTTCAGATTATTACTGGCTAATATTTTTTATTACCAAAATGTTTACTAATTTCGAAAAATTTTTTTTTTGTAATAACTGAATTTGAACTTCATCAATTAATTATTATTAAAATAAATTTTAATCAATCACCCTTGAAATGTAAGGATTCAGATTTAAGACTCATTACTGCTGCAAATAAAGCGAAAAAAAATCCAGCTGTCCCAGTTGCTCCAACTAATAATACAAGTCCACCAATTAGTAAAGGTATTAATAGAAAAAATTTTAATTTATAAGCTAATAATAATGGTATTGCCAACTTTTTTAATTTTCTTTTCAATCTATGCTTCTTTTTATGTTTTCTTCCTTCATAATCCCGATCAATTAAATCGTCGTAAGTTTGGTCGTCTGAAAATAGAATTGAATGTTTTTATAATATTAATATTATTTTCGTTTCGATTTAATATTGTTTCGTAATGTAAATCAAACTATAAGAATAGGGTTTCCTCGTTTGTTCATAGTTTTTTGTTATTAAGCCGGAAAATTAAAAATTCATTTAAGCACATTTTAATAATAATTTGAATTACATTCCAAAATTTTGATTCTTAATGTTTTAGTGCCTATATGATATACACAAAAATATTGCCAGTAACTATTAAAAACAACAAATTCCGACAAATTGAGGTACTTTTTAAACGTTTTCTTAGAGACCCGGTGAAAAGAATTAATATTACCATTGTGTATATAGTTTATAGTGTTATACAGAAAACAATTTTTTGAATTCCACAATAAAACTAATTTTTGTTTTTTTGAGTGACTCTTATTTATATTAAAAATCTTAATATAAACTAGCATCTCTCAAAAAAGCAATTTGTTGTGTAAATACAAAAAAATGTCTTCTGTATAGCGCTACAAACTATATACGCAATGATATTATTAATTTTTGAAATTATTATTTGTATATTCTAAAAGAACTAATATAAAATCCAAAAACTGAAAGTATAATTCAGAAATATTTTAAAAAATATGACTGGTTTAATAAATGACTTTAAAATCCACATTAATTAACACTAAAAATTTTCATTTATTTCAAATCTTTTAGGATAAGCAAGGATTTCGTAATAATAAAAACAAATCATTACATAAACAAACCATAACAATTATTTTTAATTTTATTAGCATACAATAATTGGATTTTTGGATAAAAATAATATTTATTAGGGCAAACTAATCAAATTAAATTTCTGAAAATCATTAACAATCGAAAAATTTAATTAGATTTTGTTTTCATAGAAACTTATCTAACATATTAGAAATATAAGAAATATGATAGATAACAATTAGAATTTTCAAAGGAACTAAGGCTAAAATGTTATTTCTTACATAAAAAATGTTATTAAATTAACAGAAATTTGATTATGTGCAAATAAAATAAAATTAAGTCTGAATGAAGTATAAGATTAAATTACTTATTCTTAAAATTACAGAAAAATCTTCCAATTATTATTTGTACAATTTGTAACAAATTTGGGTATGTTAAAAAGTAATTTATTAAATTTATTGTAATAGATATATCTATTATATAATGGTGAATATAAATTAATTAAATAATTTTTATGTAAGAATATTATTTCATTTTTCCATTTAAAATTATGTATGAGCCTGAAGAAAATTGTGATTTCTTGAAAGTAAAATTAAGATATCAAATTTAAAAGGCAATCAAGCAATAAATCTGTAAGATTATTAATAAAATATTAAACTAGAATACGATAATTATTTTTCATCGAATTAATTTGTTAAATAACTAGAAGCTAAATTGTTAATTAAACTCTAACGTTATACAGAAATTATGTAAAATATTTTTGAAAATAATAATTAAAAATAATTTAGCAAGAATTCGATTGAAACAAATTCAATAATTCTGTATGTAATGCAAAATTTGAACTATTTAAATGCTCAATAATAAAAATAAAATTGAAAAAAAAAAAATTATTTTACAGTTTAAATTGAGACCGTAAATTAAACAGCATTGCAGTAAAGAAAAGTGCTTTGAATATTATTAATGTTCGCCCAAATATATGCAATCAAAAGTAAAGCAAAATCTTTCCGTTTAACATTATGAATTCAAAATAAAAAAGCTATGAACATTATTTACGATTACGTTCTTAGGAAAATAATTACGATAAAAAAAAATTTTTTTTTGAAAATTTAGAATTATTTTCATTTATGTAATAATGAGTGAAACATAAAATTTATCGGAAGTTACAGCGTAACTTTTGAGAATGAAACTAATAGTAAGTATTGGGTATATAAAATTAATATAATATTTTACTTACGATACGATTAATAGCTATTAAAACTCTTGTAGACTCACTATTTGGGTGCATATTTGTGCTGCTATTTTTAAGAAAAATTAAGACGCAACAGACTTGAAAAATTTGAATATTTTTATGTGTTATCTTTTTGAACACCATTTTGACTTAATCTTTATAAAATTATTATTAATAAATTTATTCAAATATTAATAAATTCATTTGTAAATTTTTTTTTAAGATACGATAAAAAATTTGTATTTTAAATATTAAAACTTTTCACATTCTTTTTAAAATACAATAAGCCCATTGGCAATTAAATAAACTCACTAAGGCCATTCTTGGCTAAATTTTGAAATTTTAAATTTTATGTCAAAAAATTTTCAGGGCTGTACGTTTAGTAGTTTGAAAGTTATAAAACATTATATCTAACTAATTTCATTTAAACAAAACATTTCATCAATGAAAACTCACTTGTAGGACTTAAATGTAAGATGACAGCATTGAAATACCATAATTTTTTAAATCTCAGTTTATTATCGGAAAATTTAATTAAAAATGGAAAAGTTGATACTAAAAATGAATCAGTTAATTGGACAAAAATGAAATGTTTTAAATTTGCAAAACAAATCGGCCACAAATAAATATAAAACGAATCGCTAACAATAAATATTTGTAGACCACGTAGACCAAAAAAGAATAAAAATTTTTTCAAACACCTATATTATATACTCATCAAAATGGAATTACCAAACAGAGGTATAGTGGTCTATTAACTTTATGGAAAACAAATGTTATATCTGAAGAATTTCATGATATAACATCTCTGATATCTGATATAACATCTGCAATCAAAACATCTAAGTCGCCAGTAGAAACGCAGAACCAGCTTACAGAAGTAATTCTAAAGATGGAGGAGTTTAAAAAACATCAATAATTTTTATATTTGTTCATTTTTTAAAAGTAATGCCAGAAAGATTGTGTTTTTATTAATTTCTTTCTCTTTCTAAAAGGATTACATATTTCTGTTATAAATGTTGTTGACTTTTTCTTCTCTTAAAGACCGACTAATGTTAATACAGTCGTTATTTTCCATAGATTAATGGAAATTAATGGATATTAGGACAAGGCATTAAAATATAACCATTTAAAACAGTAATTTGTTTGAATAAACGAGTACCCAACTATACAAACAAAATTATAACTTTAAACTTGAATTACTAAAAATGTGCTGTTCGCGAGTTTACGATGACGATTCATTAATACCAATACATTAATTTATCGTTTCAGTTCTGTTATTCTTACCATTAAAATTTAATCCAGTATATGGTGAAAAATCATCCAACGATGATAAAAAATTTCTCTTTTCTGATTTTGTATCCTTGCGACTATTTTGTATTGAATAAGTTGCATTTTCATTTAATATTTGATTTTTTCCTTTTGTTGCTTTTGTAATGTCACCAAAATTATTAAGATCTTCTTTTATTTTATCATTATGTTTAGAAATATTCATTTTTATAATTTTCAATTTATTAAAATCGAGAATATTTGAAAATTTTTTCATATTATGAATTTTTTGTACATTACTACTTTCATGTTTTTCAATATCCTTTTTTGTATTATTAAAATGAATTTCTTTG
Organism: Condylostylus longicornis; assembly: GCF_029603195.1. Lineage (NCBI taxonomy): Eukaryota > Metazoa > Arthropoda > Insecta > Diptera > Dolichopodidae > Condylostylus > Condylostylus longicornis. Next base: position 10,901,740 of record NW_026577973.1, on the reverse strand, counting down.
AAATTTTCATCATAATTGCTATTATTACTTATAATATTATTTTTGTAATAATTATTTAAAATTTTAGTTTTATTAATATCATTTAATGATAAATTAAAATTTCTTTTATTTTGTAAATTTAAAGGATTTAAAAATTTTATAAATTTTGATGATAATTTATCACTTATATTATTGCTGTTATTATTGTTATTAATCTGATTTAAAATATCCTTTTTCATTAGAAATTTCCAATTTTCATTTAAATTTGTTGTATTATTAATGGTATTGTATAAAAATGGCAAATTGTTATTATATAAATTATGATTATTATTATATTTTGTTGAAATAATACTATTAATATTATTTAAAAGGAAATTTTCATTATTAAATTTATAATTAATATTTCTTAAATTATTTATGTTATTATGTTCCATAAACATGGCAATTATTTGTTGAATTTTAAAATAAATTAAAATTAAAATTAAAAAATTTAATTTCATTTTCGTCAGGATGAACATTTTATTGACATTTATATATTATTATAATTAATATTTTAATTTTTTTCTTGTTCACTGGTAACAATATTTTTGTAATTGAAATTTATTTTTACTTCGTCATTTTGGTTTTTTAATTGAATTTTTCAATTTATTAATTATGAATTATTAAAATTTTTTTAAGGAATTGAATCTAGTTTTTTTTTCTAAATTTTTTGTTTTGACGAATTGATACCATCAGATATTGACAACCGATTAAAAAAAAATATCAAATAACTCACCTTTATAAAAGATTTTTAATCATAATTTTTATTTTTTAGTTTTTTTTTCTTTCTTAAATTGTCGTAACTTTTATATTAGAAATTAATGTAGATAAAAGTAGAAACCTAGTTACTTCTAGTTACTAGTTCATTTTTGTTTTTTTTTTTATTTTTATTTTCCACTAAAAATTATATGCATTAAATTCTTCATTTATCTATAGTAAATTTTAATTTTTTTTAATAAAGAAATTCGTATACTAAAATTTTATATGTAAAATAGTTCAGGTGTAACAAATTATTATTTAGATGTTGTATGCTATATTGGGTTAAAACAAAAAAAAAAGTAATATACATAATAAAAAAAAATAACTATTCATTAAATGTTTAGTAAAACACAGAAAATAAAAATAAAACAAAAAAATAAATAAAAACTATATCTTTCTATACAGGGTGTTTATCATAAGGTGGCAAATAATTTCAAGAAAGATTCTTTGATCTATTTCCAGTAAAAAACTGCATGGCTACTGGAGGGTGCTGATATATTCATTTTCGAGCTGCAGGCTGTTGAAAAAGAAAGGTACCAGATTTTTCTTGTGTATAAATAAATTGTTATAAATTCAGAACCATATGGCATAGAGTAACTGTCAGAGGGTTGTTTTATAGGCAATTGATTGTGACAACTATTTTTCCGTGTTAAAATCAATTTTATTTGAGTCACATTTTTCGAAATGCGGTTCGTCAAAGTCAGGACATTCGTTTTTTTTTTAAATTATTGTTGTTTATAAGTTAAATGTGTAAAATAAGTTAAATGTGTTTAAAAAACATATGAAAAATGCAAATTTATCACAGGCTGTAGCTCGAAAACGAGTATATCCGTATCCCCTTCCCAAGCCAAACAAATTTTGCCTGAAAATTAATAAAAGCATCATTCCTGAAATTTTTTGCGAAACTCCCTGTATAATAATTCTCTATGAATTTATAACAATACCAACACCAAAACATCTACATATATAATTCTATACCAAAAATAGTTCAACTTTGAAAACGTTTCATTTTTTATTACATGAATTTTGTTGAACTTCACTTTTAATATCATCATTGATATTATATTTTGATCATAATCATTATCGTTAAGTATATATTATCATTTTCATCATCAAATATAGTTAAATGAATCCGAAATAATATAGAAATGATCTTTTAACTAAAATCTTTCATTAAAATCCCCCCCCCCCCCCCACTTCTCTCGTATCTATGTACTTTTAATATTATTTGATTTTTATTAAAAGTTTCGCACGTTTAATATTTTTTGTTTGCTTTTATTTTTACTTTATAAATTATGGTGAAAATATAAAAAGGGAATTTTATATCGAACATTTGGTTTTGTCGCTTTTAAAATGAAAATTTCTGAAAATTTAAAAAAAAAAATAAAAGTTTGTCCCTCTGAATATGTTCAAATGTAATATTTGAAAATGAAATTGAATTGAATTCACATAGAAAAATGAAAAATGAAAATCGAAAAAATAACAATAATCCTGTGGTGACAAGCATCAACCACCTAATATGAATTTTATTTGATTGCAAATTAGATTTCTTCATACAATATAAATATCAGATGGAATTTTTTACAAATTTTACCTCTACATTGCCGAAATTTAATTTGGACTTTATGAGGTTATATGAATGAAAAAATTAAAGTTTTGAATTTAATTTTAAAATTAGATTAAGTTTTTTCATTTGGTTTAAAATTTTTGAATTAATTCCCGGCTTTATCAGTATTTATTTTAAACCACAGAACTGGTTACCAAAGCTTATAATATTTTTTGTTAGAATCAATATGAAGGACAATAAATCCTGTTGGATTTTCCAGCTCAGAAAATAATATAAAATTAAATGAAACAATTTAAGACAATCATTTCTTATAGAGCCTGTTGAATAAAATTTGTTTAGTTCTTGTTCAAATTTGAATAGCGCCTAGATTTATACAGCATTTAATTTCCAATATTTTAACTCCAATATGTTAAGATTAATTATAGTCAATTACCATTGCGGCAACATATTTTTCAAACATGATAATATGTACGTATAATATAATTTAACTAAAATAATTTGAAACACACAATTTTACATATATTATATCTCTACAGCTTATAGTATAATATAATTTTATTTTGTTGTTAGCATATTGTAAAGTGATACTTTCAATTTATTCTATAAATCTTTTTAATTTATGTATGTATATCTATATGATATAAAATATATGTATGGCCCAATTACCAAATCTACCTAAGCCATGTTACAAAAAACAAAAATAATATTTTAAGTATAAATGTATGTATACTCAAATATTGAATTTATTTTCAAATTTATTGAGTTTATTAAAGCACTTGCCGAAATCTAAAAGCAAAAGTGAAATTTCATTTATTTTTTACTATTTTAATTATTTTGCTTTAATTATTTCCTAAAGTTGAAAAAAATATTAATATTTTTATTCATATATTTATCTATGTAAATATGTAGAAAGTAAAGTGCCTCTTATTATTTATTTTAAAAGTTTATACAAAAATATTGGAAGGTATAAGCTTCTGTAGAATTAAATTTGGAAGCGATATATTGGAATACTTGAGGCATAATGATAAATAATTTGTTTTGCCAAATTTTTAAACTTGAAAACAATTCTAAATGAAATCTGTGTGAAATCGAAAAAAAAATTATTGAAATATCTGTACTAGACGTTCAGGCAACAGTTTCTATTAAAAGTATTTGAAGTAAAAATGAGCGTTCGAAAGAAAGGGGTATATACTTGAAAATGAGCAGGGAAATCCAGAAGCTAGGATTTTATTTTCAAATTTCTAATATAGTTAAAAATTTACGTGGAATTTAAATTGCTCAACCGTGGAAACTCTTGTCAGGATCAAAATTTTAAAATATTTTTGTTGATATTCTCTGTTAAATAATTTCCTACAGATTGATCGAATACGCAATGATAAAGTGGTTATTATAAGTGGTTTAGTCATTAAGAAAACCATGAAAATCTAATTTTTGTTCAAACAGCAAACCGTTAAATAGTATATAGTATGCAAGTATGTAGTATATAGGTTGGAGTCAGTTGTTTTATTATAACCTATATCTCTAGTTTGCTATTTTAATAAAATAATGAACTTTGCTAGGTACAAGGCACATAATAAGTTTCGAAAACGGAGCATTAATTAAAAATGATTTTAAAAATTTTCAATGGAATATATAATGCACTCCATTTGACATTGAATTGAAAGTGCTATTGGTTATAAAATGCTTTAATATTATGTCGTAATATATTTAAAACGTTATGTCGTAATATATTTAAAACATTAAGACATAAAATGTGACATAAATGTGGGATGAGAGCTGAATTATGTTTTCTGTATAGCATATGCATACCAAATTTTTAATGATAACTTAAATATTTTCAGAGATACTGCTAATGTTCACAGGTAAAGTCGACAACTCATCCTACATAATTCAGTTCATTTTATTACACAGATGGTAAGATCTTTTATATTTATCCAATTATTCTAACAATGCAAATTTCGAAAAAGAGAGACTTAATGCTAACAAACTATTTTCCGCTAGGATTTTTCATAGTATTTTAACAATATTGTTTTTATTTTACATTTAAGATAATAATTTTATGATTTATAGCTGTAATCGTTCTGAAAACGCTTAAAGAATATTTTCTTAATCTGAACACTTATTTATTTTTACACATAATTTCATGTAACTCCCGTTTATCAAGTGTATATAATTACTATAACGTGTTGATATGTGCGGGGTATATGAATAAATAGTACATTTACTAATCCTTCCAGAAAATTCTGGTTATATCTGAAAGAAAAATTATTTTGCAACTTAATTTTACCGTGACTTAAATATGATAAAGTGTTTGCACTATTATTGCTGTTAGCATTTTTTCGTCGTGTGCCAACATTTTTTGTTCTATATTACATACATGTGTAAATTTATATGTCGTTTATACACATAAGATTAATAATGTTCCTGGAGTTATAAAGTTATAATAAGTATATGAATTTGGCTTTTTATACTTTATTGAATATAGTTTAAATTTACAAGCGGTTGTGTTTTTTAAAGGCTTATAATAATTAAAATCATAAATATTCATTTTTATTTAAGCACAGAGAAATTTCATATTACTATATCTTTTAACAGTTGAGATAGTTGAAAATTTGGAAAATTAAAAAAAAAAACAGAAACATTTTTAATAATAATAATTTTGAATATTTCCAAAAAAATATTTTAATTAAAAGTAAATTTTAATTAAGAAAATTTCAACTAAATTTTTATTGCAGCTGTTCAAACAAAAATTGACCCCAATTTTATTATCTAGTTTAGTGAAAGTGTTACACAAGGTTATAAAAATGCCTTTTGTATACTTCCTTTTAATTTTAGAGAAGTTAGCAAGCTTTTAGTTAACATAGCTAGAAAAGCGTAAATTTGGGTCTTACTAGAATTTCCCTTTTGAGCCACCTGAATTCCATAAAAAGCCGAATTCAACAGGTTCGGGTAACAACCAGAACTGACATATCAAATTTTAAACAATTTCATCAATCTGTTCCGTAGATATGGTAAAAAATGTAAATTCGCCCCTAGTTCAGTTTCCGAGCCCTGATCTTTCCAAAAAATTTATAGATTTATTTACACGTCGAATTTGTATATTAAATTTTAAGAAAATTGTTTGATAATTTCTTTTCATACTATCAAAAATGTAAAATTTCATCAAAATTGGTTCAGCCGAACTTGAGATAGACGCGTGAATACACAGATCGACAGATCGACATACTACGAAGAAGTGCGTTCCCGTCTAAAACTCGACATCTGAAATTTGGTGCCATCACATACCCTCCCTAATTGGATGGAATGCAACCGGTAAAAAATACAATGTGTATGTTAACTGATGAATTCATAAAGTTTTATGTTTTGAATAATATTGTAGAAGAAAATTTATCAAAAAAAAAACTGAAATAAGTCGAAAACTTTTTTAATACATACTTGCAAAATTTTTAATTATATTATTTTCTTTTTTCAGTTGCATTTTAATGCAAAAATTAAAAATATTAAAAAAATTCAATGGAAAAATTTTTATTGTAAAATTATATTAGAATACATTTTTCATAATATTATTAAAAAAGTTTTAAATTACCAGAATAAATTACAAAATTACGCACAATTTATTAAATGCGTATATCATAAAGAACATAATAGAATTTAACCAGAGTTAAGTCTCGTGTGAAGCCTCGTGTATTAGTTACTATCCAGCATGTTATGAAAATGTCATGCTGTTTAAATTTGATTTCATTTTATATATCAAGGAAATGTAAAAATAGAAAGTTCAGTAGCACTCCAAACAGCTTCGGATCTACCATATAGGCAAAGCAAGCATTTGCAATATGCCCCGGAAAATAGAAGCGTCTTCGAAAATTTAAAAAAAAAAACTAAATTTTAAAAGATAAAACTTTTTGAAAACGTTAAATGGAGAGGAGGCATGCGCTCACTCTTCGGAAATCGCGTATGGCGCCAAACAATTCAGAGCCAGATCTGACTCCAAGACAAAAATCATAATGTACTAATTTATGGAAAGATTGAGAGAAAATCGTTCTGTGTTTTTAAAGGGTGAAATAAAATACAAAAACAAAAATACCGAATGGCAGTTTTTAACTTGGCAATTTTTTTTTAAAACCCCCAATATTATTCATGTTTAATCAGCTATTTCCAGAATTTTGCAATTTTAATTAAAATTTAATTTAATAATAATAAATAACAATAAGAAATAATTCTTTATTTAATAATAATATATTAAATTTAATTCTAATTTTTAAATTCAAAATTTAAAATGAAAACTTTTTTAAAAGATATTTTTGATTAAATTAGAAAAATTCAACGGTGTTAATTAAAATCGTACAATCATTTATTAAAGAATGAGAAATTAAAAAAGTAAAAATTTTAATTATTTTGAAACAAACAATGGTTCGTTGAGTATTTTATTTTAGTCTATTTTTCTCGTTTTATACCAAAATGACAAAGCAGCATCTGTCACACTTTAAAATAATATTATGCCTACGCGTATACAACAAATCTGTCAATCTTTAAAAATTCATAAATCATTTTTTAACATAAAAGTTCGTAAAAGGACATAAAATAAAAAAATAAAAAAAAATAAAGAAAATCGCAACAATAATTTTCTACTTAATTTTCTTTTCCGCTCCAATTTTTACTTATTTTTTTTATTTTTCTTGGTTTTGCAAATCCTTGAACAGTTTTTAAGTTTCAGACAAACCATTTTTTACTATTTCAATGGCACAGGATTATTGTTTTGCATTTGACATTTTTCACTTTGAATTTTTAATTTGTAAAAATTTTCTTTGGCCATTCGAAAGGAAAATTTCATTCGGAAAAAAAAACAAAATTTCTTATTTAATTTTCGTGTTTTCTTCAAAGTTAGTCAACTAAAAAGAGAAATATGAAAGTAAGTAGTAAAGAGAAGAAATTGGAACTACTTGTAATCCTCTTTTTATTAAATTTTTGAGATTTTTTTCTTTGGTTTTTTTTTTTTTTTAATCTTTGACTTGATTCTTGCCTTTTTTTTCTATTTTAATTTCTTATCACGTTTCCTTGCTCCATTTTGTAAGTGATGAAGGATTTTTAATTGAACGTTACAACGAAAAGGCTAAAATTTTACAAGACGAGAAAAGAATTGTAACTTTATTATCTCGGTTCTCCTTTAAAATTTTAACTCACTCTTTGCTTTTAATTCATTCAATTTTTATGTTTCTTGTTATTTCTTTTTAGTTGTGTGTCCTTTCAAATTGCTTACATACATACTGTTGACACGTGGGTTATATTTTAATTTTAAAGGAATAAGAAACGTCTAACCGAAAGCCGAACAAAATATATTCTTATTGTTAAAAGGATATTGTATTGTTAACTTTAATGATTTGGCATTAAATTTTTTGAAATTATTAGACAAGATGTTTCGATTTAATTACAAAGAATTTTAAATGAAATTATGTTAGATCTCAACATGAATTTCAAATTAAATTCAGATTAAAGATAAAGTCAATGTAGCTATATAAAAAAGATTGCAGTTTATTTAAATGTACCTAATCTGTAGAAAATTATTTTTCAATTATTGTGGGCAAGATTTTTAAATATTCAGTGTAAAAGTTTTTGTGTGTTTGAGTGTTTAAAATAACAAGTGATGAAAATATTCTTTAAAAAAAATATGGTACAGTTTTTTCTTGTTTTAATGATTTTTTTATATTTATTGTTTTTTTTTTTAATTAAATTCGTAGTATTTTAAACAACCACATGGATTTCATAGCGTTGTTTAAAGTTAAGAATTACTATAAATCACTTAAAACTTTAATTAAGTGTTTTCTTATAGATTACTGGACGTGTTTCCAGCATAGTCCTACACTTTGACAATCTGAGTTTAAAAATTTGTTTATGAAATATTTAGAAATAACTTTGATTGCTAAATGGCATTAACATGAACCTGTCAAACCACTCAATAGAAACTCAACGTATATTAGGTCTGACCTATAAGTCAGACACACACGACGGCCAATTTTCATGAATCTAGCATATTTTATTTAGCTTTAATATTTTCCCAAATATTTAAATTTAAATATTAATTAAGTGTTAACTTAACTTTCGGAATTGTATGGTAGCTACCCGAACAAGTGCAGTCATTCAGTTAAAATTTTCAGAGCATATGTGAAGTATAATTTGACATATCTTTGCACAATTTGATATTAATATCTCTATTACATTTTGAAATATTTAAAAAGAATCCTTTGAGTTGTATGGCAGCTACCCGAACCCGTTGTCCGAATTGGTTCAATTACAATAGCAGCCGTCGTTTGCACAAAAGAAAAAACTTGTGAAAGTTTTGTGAGACGGGTCCTTCAAGTGGTTACAAACTCCATACCAAAGTGAATATACCCTTCACGAAGTGTAGGGTATAAAAATAATAATAAATTTTATAACCATACAAACTAAGTTTTTTAATTAAAAAAGTTCAATCTCCAGGCTTGATTTTTTCATAAATAACTTATCTAAATTGTAATTTATAATAATTTTCATAGCACACATTAAAAATCTAAGATTTTAATAAGATTAATTTTTTAATATTCTATAATTTTAAACAATTTTCAATATTTATTGTAAACAATATTTATTGTAATGAACTTATTTTTAAATTTTGAAGTGAGTTTTTTAGGTGCTCTTCCTTCTTTTGCTCACAAAACACTATTTGAAATATTTTGAGCTGATTTTATAAACTATGCGAACAAAAAAGGATTATTAACAAAATGCATTTTAAATTTTTACAAAAAGTAGTTCTTGAAAAAATAGAAAATTTATTTTCAGCTTCCTTACAATACAATTTTTTTTTTAAGCTAGGGCTTCTAAATTTATCAAAGCAATATTTAAATTTCAAAGAGTTTTAATGATTTTCTCAAATTTTCAAATACATTTTTTAATTTTCACTTGCACACACATTTGTATATTCTAATATAATTTTCAAAAAGGAAAATTAGTTAGGTTTTTAGCAAATAAGTAAGATCAACAGATCACGTAGATGAAAAATTTTAAACTAAGTTTTGTTGACGATTTCTATGAATCTTAGAAAGTTTTAATCTTAAATTTCTTGTGTTTACTTTATAATTTTTCTTTTTTTTGCCTTGTTGTTTTTAATGTATTTGTTTTTGTAATAATAGTTTTATTGCCAGCTGACTTCATCATAAATGACCTCCTAATGATTACCTAAGTGATCATTACTTTTATGAGTATACAGTAAGAAGTAAGTATTAAAAAGAACATGAATACAATTTTATAAAATTTAAATATAGTTGTCTTAAAAAAAATAAAAAAAAACAAAACACTTTCTTTAATCTATATGTTAACTGCAAGGTGTTCCAAAAGGTAATAGCTATTTTATATTTACCATTTAATAGAGAAATGTTGAGAGCTGGTACAGAAAAAATTTCATAAATTATTAAATGTGAAAATGTTTTTACAAATAATATTTTAATACTGTGGCGATAAGGTTAGTGCACATTTGTTTTATGCACTCTTGCAGCTGTTGAATAAATGAATTGCTCTAAAATGAGTTTTAACGCAGAAAAATTTAAGTAATTTGTTCGATTAATAATATGTACGTGTATTTGGCTTTATTTTAGAAAATAAATTGTAAATACATTTCAAAAAGTTTGCTCTAATCTTAGTTGGAAAGTTGGTTGAATGTTAGGCCGAATTTTGAAATTGAATTAGCCGCATTTTGCCGACAACCGATCTACGTCGACGAGTTGCCATTCTACATGGAAATTTCTATTTCAACTTCTAATCAATGATTTATCTGTTTCTTGGAATCATTTTGAATCATTAAAAATGTTGAACTTTTATTATAGCCACACTAGTTGAATAATAATGTTCAATAAACATTTGACATATGGTATACAACATGTTAATGAATAAGTTTATCGTCTCAAAAAAATACAAATTGTTCACTTTTTCGATGTTGGGAGAAATACAACTTCAAATTTTAAATATTTACCAACATTCTATAATAAAATTGATATTCTCATTAAAATAATATTGGTATTTTGAATTATAAAATCTACGTGCCTTATTTTATATTTTTAGAACATTCTGTATTATGCGAAACAAATTGCTAGATCTGATATTTTATGATAATGAAATCTAATTAAATTGTATGAGATGAAATTAAGCGTTTTGTTTACCAGAAATTTAAACTTCTTTCTTTTATTTATTCTGCGAAAAAAGTAAATAAAAATTTAAAGAAAATTCATGAAATATGAGTAAATTGTGTCTGTAGTTAAATTTTTAAAGGTACATTACCTTTGAATTGCATGTAATAGCTATACACTAACTATACAATTTGGTTTATTAACTTCACTGAAAATATGATAAAATTTTAGTTAAAATTTTAATAGCTATCTTAATTTAATCGTTTCATATGATTTAACAGTAAACTTACATTTATGATAAAATGTTATGAATAGTGTAATTAAAGAGATACATACATAAAAAGTGTTGGTTTGGAAAATTCTCTGAAATAAGAAAAAAGAAAAATCTTTTTGTACTGTAATTGTGTTTTTTATAACTAAGAAATTGCTAGTAAATTAAACAATAAGAGATTTGCTAATAACAATGTGTTTTAGTTTAGAAAAATGTAAAAGAATTTTAGTTCATCTCTGGAGCTTTATGGAATCTTTATTCATATTAGAAAATTTTGGTTTTCTTATTAAATTATTAAAAATGATATTGGTTACAACAGCCTTTATAGAGCTATAAACAAAATTCGTGAAATAGTGCTGCTGTTAACAAACTCATTTATAGATTATTCAGTGACTCTGTGCAAAACAAAGATATGGTTTAATTACTTTAAGTATTGTTTATCATTTTCCTGAACTTACTAAGACCAGACTTTAATTATATATATTCTTTATTAAAATTATTATTAACAGGTAATTTACGAAAATTAGGTTAGGTTTCAAAATAAATCAAAAACGATTAACTCAAAACGGATTGAAGAACGAACAAAAGCAGCTTAATCAACTCATAGAGTGCAAGGCTGATTCAAAAGTATAATTTATTGCCAAAAAATCAGACGTCTATGTTTCTTATTTTTACAAACGGAACAGTAAATTTTTAATACTTTTCATAAATTCTTTTGTATGTGGGTGTTATTATTGTATTTGTTTGTATATGGGTACATTGGAGTGTAGAGGCTCGCCGTGTGAGTAAATCAGTCAAGATTATGAATTGAAATTTTCTAATTAAATTCGATTTTTAAATATAAATCATAACCAAACAATCATTCAAGAATAATTTATTTATACTGGTTCGTCAGTTGGGTTGCATTTTTGACATTAGCATGATCGTTGCATTTTATCAAATTAGAATAAGTATTGTTGTGTTGATATTATTGTAATATCAAAACTTCTTAATAGTGCTTTGTCGGACATAATTGGAATAGTTGCATTCTTCGGGATTTAGTTAAACCGAAAGACTTAATTAAAAGTTCTCCGCCATGGTTACTAAATTTTATACCAAAAATTTTTGATATCTCTTTTAATTCAAAATCAATATAATATTTTGCATGAAAGTTATATTATTTTTATAATAGCTATGCAAATATTATTAAGCTTTAATCTGTAAATATTAATGACGCGAACTAGACCTTATTTTACAGAATTCTTTTATATATTTTCGAATTTACCTTAGTAACAAAAATGTATACATATGCAATATTGAGTGAATTTTTAAAAAAATGTTATTTTTGTATTTTGCATACAATATCTTAAAGAATTGAAATGTCAGAAAAAAAGTTCGTATATATGTTAAGAGCTTAATTCTGAGAAAATCTTTCAGTATTTTCTTTTAAAAGAAAATTATTATTATTGCATAAAATCAAAAATAATTTAACAAATTCACAATAACAGGATTATTTTTATCATGAATTATAATGTAACTCCATTTTCTTGTTAGTACAAATATTTTTATTTATTCCTTTGAACGAATAAATACCATTAAATTGACTCCGTAAATTCAAATAAGAATATTTTTGTAAATTTCAATTGAAAATGTAATTGGAAGGAACATATTGAAGCATATTAAAATTTTTAACCTTAACGTTATAAATAAAGTAAAGCAAACTTCCACAACACTATGCGATTATGTAAATTAAAGAGAGTAGTTCCAACGAAATCCCGTTTGTATATTTTTATTATTAATTTTTAGCACTTTTCCAAAAAAAAAATATTGCTTATTAGTTTCAATAAAATTTGCTTATTAGTTCAATCTGTTCGTCTGTCCGTTCAACTGGTACCTTTATCTGAAATTCGTTTTTTCCACACTGTCTTCTAATTCGCACCGTTATTCTTCTAGACCGCATCGTTGTTCTTCTAGATCGCATCGTTTTTCTTTAAGACCGCAAGTTGTAGGTGTCTGAAATTTTAGAAACTTTTAGATACCAACAAATAGTTAATTTTGTTAGAAGAGATGTTGCTTCCGATACCATCTCACGTTATTGCCTTTCGAAATTTTTTAAAATTCAAATTTCGGCACCATATATTTCCAAAACTTGAAGCTTCAAATTTCTACAAAAAGCTAACAGCAAATTGTTTGTTAAAGTAATATTTTTACTTGTTGAAGGGAAAAGTGTTACATTATAAACCATTGGTTTGATCCAGGTTTATTGTTATTAAATTTTTATTTTATGAGCAAATTTTTGCACATACATTATGAATTTTAAAAGAAAATATTAAAGAAATTTGGTGGTAGGAAATGCAATGTTCAACTGAAAACAACATAATATTAAAATTTAATATAATAATCACTTTTGCAGAATTTAATAAGAACTTGATTTTAAAATTGCATCAAAGAACTGCAACTTGTAATCGTTAATATACTCCATTCAATTTTATTATGAAAATATTTTATATGTGCGATTCATCTATGAATGTGAAATATCTTGCTCTTAGTAAACTGCTCTCGTATTATTGTGTATTAAAAGAAAATGAAAAGTTCCTTGTAGCTATTGAATTTGGAATTCTCGTGAAAATAACACTATTTTTGCTTTAATATCCTTAAATTTTTCCATAATAAATTTAAGAGTAAAATTCAATTTACTTAAAAAAAGAAAGGATGTGTTGTATAAGAAAATAAAATCAAAAATTCTTTTCATTCATCCGTTTTCTTCTTGTGTGATATTTTCACAATTTTTCCTTTTTTTTATCATTTTCGTTTTACGACTAGTATGTGGTCGTTTATCCTAGTTTAATTTTATTATATACATACAAATAAAATTACAGTGTTTGTAATATTAGAAATGTTTTCGGCTATTATTTCGGCATTCAATTTATCCTCTCATTTGTCAGAAAACTTTTACTATTATAAATATGCAGTAGACCCAAATATATACTTGAAATATGAACAACTATTAACTTTCATTACAGCATTAGGAGACCATATAGGTTGTTTTTAATTTTACACGTCATAACATTTAAGGTAGTTAATTCTTTGTCTAATATTACTATGTTAGAAAATATAAATGGCAATCTTATTTAAGAGCAGTATCTAATTGAAATTAGATTTTAAGTAATTTGTCATAGCATATATTTTCTAAGAAAATTTTGTGGCCGAAATTCTAGCAAATTTCACTAATCATAATATATTTTCAAAAGAAATATATTTGATAACCCGGTTTTTCGGTCTGCTATGTATACAGTCTCGCGTTTAAATCTCATAATTAAAGACTTTGGTGCGACAACAAAGCTATTAAAATCCTTATTAATTTACAATATTTTGCAAACAAATAATAAATCTTATAAGAATAGATCTATTGGTGTTCCTAAGGGTACAAATTATGCCGGAAGTACATAATACGATAGGTTGTGTATTCTTTGCATATCACAGCCCTGATATTATTTTAATGTGGGCATCATACAAATATTATACGAGTATACATAAATTTTTTATGATGCTCTGTATATTATTATGTCATACAGATATGCATGTAACTCGCTTTATATATTAAAATAAAGAAATAAAATTTATGAACTCTATACTGAAAATTTTATCTCTATAAAAAAAAAAAATTACTTTTCAAGAAATGATTTAATATATTCTGCAGGAACCTATAACTCATAACCACTATGAAAAATAACATTATTTTATATTTTATATGATTGAATTTAATTGAAAGTACATAATTATATATGTACCTACATATATTGTGTATAACCTCTGGGTTGACTTAGTTATAAAATTTTATTATTCAATCTTTACATGGAAAAAATGTAGTTAGCTATCTTAAATTTAACTTTGTTACTTAGTTGAAAGAGGTTCTAGAAAACTTATAGCATTTTCAGGATTTTTCATTATACAGGATGATAAAAGTGTTATAGTGAACTATAAGGTCTATAAATCATATGTGTTAGATATTTTGCCTTTGGTTATATTGTTAAAATATTTTATAATAACATTCTATTCATGTTGTAATGATAATGATAGTAGATATTAAATATGTACATACCTAATAATAATGAAGATTGTTTTACTTATAATATATAGACGCTTTATATTTGTTTTATGGTGTAAAGCAAATACATAAATGAAAATGAATAGCAATTAAAATTTCACATACACTTATTTCATATAAAATCACGTAAAACATTATAGAGAGTAATAATATTTTCGTTGTATGGCATGGTGTGAAAGAAAATGTTGTAAAACATTCAAGGAATTCAAAGAAATTTTTACAACGAAGTTTAAAAATATTATTAAAATTTTTATTTACTTCACGGTTTTGTTTTGTATCGATTGTTTTACAACAAAAAATTTAACTTTAAATTAAAATTATTCAACAAATGCGTACTTGTACGATAAAGTTAATTTCATTTCCTGTTTCGTACAGGACTACAGAATGAAACTTTTACTAGAACTTTCCATGTAATTTAACGCAATTCTCTTTAATCTCCGGGTTGACTGGCCCATTTTTCGTTGTATTACTTTACTTGACTATATGACAGTTAGTGTTTTTTTGCTGAACGACGTGTAGACGCGGATTATCTTCATGCTCGTCGCCCGAAATAGGTGCTATTGAATATGTTTCTTTGTATTCTTTCACTCTGTATGTTTAATGCTTTAGACTACATGTTTGAATTGTATATAAGCGAATCTATTCTTCAAAGATTTTTCTTCTCATACTTGTTTAAATGTCTTAATTTAACCAAATTTCCTTAAAATCCAATAATTAATACACTGGAAAAAATAAAGCAACTAATATATGGTTCTCTCATCAAAATCTAACCACAGAAAAATCATCAGAAACGCTGAGTAAATAACTAACACCTGAAAAAATAATTCAAACGAAAGACTTTACGGAAAAGCGAGCTTTCTGTAAAACAAGCGAGGTTTTCTTTACCACCTCGGGAGTTGGGCAAGGTCAACAATTTTCTGCGTAGAACTTTACAATCGTGCCTAAAAAGCATACTACATATCGTATACTACATATATAATTTTAAATTTCACTCAATAGATGGAAGACTTATAGATTATGCAGACCATACTGATTTCCCACCACAAGATCTGCTACGTGCAAAGGAAATTATAATATCTTTTGTCAGACATATTGGTTTTAAAAATAAATATCAATAAGAAAGACTAAGACGAAAACAACCGACAGTGAGGATCTCTGATTTCTGAATGATAACAGGACCTATCAATAAACGCGACTTGTAGTCGCATTCAAAAATGATAAAGTGAAGCAAATAGATGAAGCATTCCAAATAATAATTTTTATTTATTATTAATTTTGCTTATCATTTTTTTTATTTTGCAAATTCTTATTGATCTTCAGTTCAAAAGATATGATTTCAGATGTAATTATGAACTGCTCGCGTGCTTCTGCATGTGATGGGTGGCCGTGGGACATTTTTATAAATATGAACATGTTGCAAGAGCTGAACTAAATTATTGTTAAACATAATGCTAAAATAAAAGAAAATTCCCGAATAAAATTACAAATATTATTTCCACTAATAATCTGTCCTTGTATATATTACAACTTTGTTTCAATATTACATCAAAGAATCTATTCAAAGAAATATGAACGAGCACAAAATATAAGTAATAAATATGTACCATATATAAATTATAAACTAAATTAGAATATAAACGTGACTTACAATTTTTATGATTTTTATTACTGTGGAAGTAATAATACTTTACGGTACTTCGTTACAATTAATAGTACTTGACCAATATAAACTATTTTCTATTGAATACTGTCTTTAATAATGATGAATAAGAATATTAATAGTAGTTCTCAAGTCGGATATAAAAACCAAGTTAAAAAATAAAAAATAGATACACTTTAATAAGCAAAATGAAGATTTTTACAGTTATTAAATTAATCATTGCAAATAATTTTTTTTTAACCAAAGTGCTTTGCTAAAATTGTGTTCCCTTTTACTTTAGGTGATGCCAAATTACAAGGTATTTTCGTCTAGGTCCTAGTTCTATTCTATTACTTCTTCATTTGAATTTTTTAGATAACATGCGAGAAGCCAAAACTGTACCTTGAGTTCCAAAACGCAGCAATATGAAAACTGAAGCTGAAAGGAAACTGAACTCAATAATTTCAGCCTAAAAAATTATCGATTGTAAAAATTTAAATTTAAAGACTCTTATTACAGCTCTGTCGAGTTTATTTTTCAATTAATGTCTGAGACGCAAAACACCTATAGATTTTACGAACTAAGATAAAACTAAGATAAAGAACTTTAAAGGCACACATTTACTAATATTTTGTGAAGATCCAAGTAAAATTTTGAACACACTTATCTTCAATAACGATTAAAAGAATAAGAGAGCACCTTAAGTTTATTTAAAATTACAGAAATGCTTCAAAAATAAAAAAGCACTTAGAATATAAGCGAGCAAATACTTTCAAAAACGGAATATCCATATAACTTGTACTAGCCACTCAGGTGATCAATAATGTGAGAGAATCTCTACCTTACTAACCTCAATCCAAATAATTTTAAAATACTTTTGAAAATGGCGTACTTTTAATAGTATTGTCTTATTCTTTTTTCAAAATTGTCTTATACTTTCGTAATGTACCTACATACATTACGAAAAATCATAAATCTTGATTTTTGTATTTCAATCTTTGATTTGCTAATCGTGGAATTTTGTAAATGGACCGGAAAGTATTCACATTTCAATAATATATTAAATAGTTTTGGTTTGTTTTGAGAAATAGAATAAAAATTAACGCCAGGCACTCATTACTAGTATGAGTATATACTAGTATAATTTCCAAATCGGCCCAATTTCCGAATTCAACATTTGTTCTTTTTCTGGTTTTCGATATTATGAACGAACGAAATACTTTTAATGCCTTTTCAAACATACATTCTAAAAAAACTTTATTCATGTCTCCAACAAATCATTCATACATATATTTTTTTATTTAAGTACATTAGTAATCATGAGTAAATACATTCAAAGCAGAAAATGTAATAATCTTATTAACTAACCTGTATATGGAAATAAAATGATTCAAATAATAATAATATAAATGGCTGTGTCTTATTGGAAAAACTCAAAATAAATTAAGTAAGGTAGCAGCAATAAAAGTCCCGTTGATAAAAAATAATTTTAAATCGTGATCGATCATTCAATCATGTGTTAAAAGATTCCCAAGTTAATAATTGTTTTATACCGCTTTTTAGCAACAAAATAGAAAATTATATTTAATTTATTTGAAAATAAAATTGATAAAGAAATAAAATATATGAAGAATATCAAAAGAAAATTCATAATCATAAACGGTAATTTCTAAGTATTTCTTTTTCAATTTCTTTTTAAAGTAGCACTTGATGCGCCATTGATATAGAAACGCGAAGTGTGTGCACTAGGTATGAATAAGTTGATGGATGAAATATTTTTTTTTTTGATCTTTAATATTCACTTTTACTTTTCACTACAAAATCATTTTAATATCACACACATTTTTTTTTTTGTTTCTCGGATTTCATAGAATTTCAATACGTTAGAAAATATCAGAAATAATTTCAGGCTCTTGGTATTAATAATACCTTTTTTTTATTCGCATTTTAGATTTCTAAGTACTTAATTCTTTTTAAACTTCAAAAATTTCAGTTCAATCTAACGAAATTATAAATTTTTTTTTCGTATGTAGGAACATACGCGCATTGGTGCATAAAGCGACTAATGTGATTAGATTTCATTTTCGAAAATTATTTAAATTCGAAATTCAAATTACATACTTCATTAGATTTTGCTAAGTGTAATTTTCTGCATAAATTTAGGCGAAACAAAAAAAAATTCCAACTAGTTATGTAAATCAAACGAAATATTGTGAGAGTTTGTATTTTGCATATTAATGCGGCTAGGTAACTAAGTAAGGAAATTTGTACCTAAAGGTATGTAAATAGATTTGAAAATTTCAAATAAAATGTGTACTTAGCGATAGTTTGTACATACCCAGCTCGTATGTATTTAATTGAATTTATAGATATTAGATAATGAAATATGGATTATGTAAAATTAATTCTTATGAAAATGGATTCAATTTTGTTTAATTATAGTATTTAACAGCTGAACCAAAGATATATATGTAACTATATAGATATAAGTATATGTAAAATAAAATTTGTAGAGGTGCAAAAATATAGTAAATTGAAAACATTTGTATTTGTATCTAATAGATTCGCGGAATTAAAGTTTTAATTGAATTTTTAATTAATTTTAAAATTTTCTGACTTCACGTGTTATGGATTAAGTGCACAACCAAAGATTGTTTAAAATCTCACTAAATATACAGTGAGTAATTTGAAAGTGCTATAGCCGTTACCTAATTCATAATTCTAAATTTTAAACACAAAGATTTTTAAAAACTTTCTTGAAGGTTGATGCTATATTTTCAAATAAATTATAAGATGACTTCTGTTAGAAAGTTGCAGTTAGCGACCTTATGTAAAATAAATTTTGCTTAGGACTGTTTACTATCAAAAATTCCCTTAATATTCCATATTAAGGGATGAGTTAATGTTTGTTGTAAACAGCTGTGTTTTTGTCTTAAAAACAGAGCATAGGGAAAAATATCTGTCGGTACTTATGTAATATCGAGTCACGTGGGGCAAAGGATATGAAGATCGGAGATTTAGACAGGTTTCTCAAAAAGACGGGATGGCTTAGATAAGTAAAAGCTAATCGTATGTTCGATGGCGATCTGGTAGTTACAGGGTGGTTATGTCAGCAAAATGACACATCAGTACTAATTAAAGGGCGACAGAGATGTGAACCAAACAACCAAATTTTAAGTTTACGAATTTGTTTTTTTTTTTTTTCAGAAAGTTCTACTTTTAATATTTTACAACGATTAATAATGATGTCTGCACAATTATAACTATATTATGTCTTTTCATTTCTAACTTTTCGGAACGGAGGCGATTTGTAATTTAAAAGATAATTTCTAGTGTAAGTAAATTAAGCTTTCAAATCAAAACACAAAATTAATTCACTCATAACGAAAATACGACTCAATCACTCATATCACTCATATTTCTTTAATATTTTTAATTTCAATAAATTTTTTTAAGCAATTATTAAAATTCATCATTGATTATCAAACAAATTAAAAATAAAATTTGCAATATTTTTATAAAAAGAAAGTGAAATAATAATTTTTTATTAGCATATTTTAATAAAATTATTATTCAAAATATTTTATGGATTTTTATATGAAATTTAATCTTTTAAGAAATTTTTCAAAGTCTTTGAGTATATACATACATACATATATACGTAGACAATCACATTTTGTTTTAAAAATGTCAAAAACAAAAAAGAGCTAAACTGCCATCTATACTAGTATAATTTATGTTCTTATTTAATTTTATTTGGTGATTATTAACATATTAATAACATTAAAAGTGAAAATAAATTTAAATAGTTTTTTTTGTATACAAGGTGATTTGGCAACAAGTTAGGAGTCATCATCGTATAGACGATATACCATCATCGGGTAGACGGTCGAAAATGAGTAAAATTTTTTTGGAACATAGTGTCAAATCGGATTCGTTTTGGACTTAAGTTTTTCACCGTATAACTTCCGTTCCAAAAAATATAGAAGTTTCAAACAAACAGTTTCTGAAAGGACTATTAAAGTATTTATAATAAGGAATACCGCATTATTTGCTTTAACATATTTTTTCGGATTTCCTCTTTTTTTTATTTTTTTACTTTTTTTTGTCCCGACAAATTTTCATAAAATTTTTTGAAATTTGCAGAGTGCTCTTCATAAAAATTTTTGCAGTTGTTTAAGTTTTAATTTGAGTTATGATACGTTAAAAGATCTCTTTTAGTACAGCAGGTATAACAAAACAAACCATTTGAATTTTAAGATTTTAAAAACTTTCACTAGATGGTATATGGCTCCCAACTTGTTGCTGAGTTACGCCTATCATTTTCGTTATGAATATTTTGCAAACATTTTCCAAATATAGGAAATATTTTTATAGTGAAACAAAAAATTTTTATTTTAAATGAAAAAGAAATTTTTATAGCAATGTTGTTATTTTCATATTCCAATTTATTCAAAAATAAAAATTGTTTATGAAGAAAATCAATTAGTATCAAAGAAATTTCAAATTTTGTTAAAGTCCACAATTTATAGATGAAAATAAAATTAAAATTAATTAATTATAGAATAATTTCCAAAATAAGTCAAACGGTATTATGTATACAGACTGATACCTTTGTACAAAATATTAGAACTAAAATTAATATGCACTAGACTATTATTTCCTATTAAGTCCATAATTTCTTTATTAAGCAAAATATAAATTAATTCAATTTCATTTCAGTAATAATGCAGTTTTCATAATATCACGTGAAAAATAGAACATTCAAATGTTACTCTCAAATTACTCTCAAATTTGAGTACTTCGTAACAACTCATAATAACTATTACAGCCCTTGAAATGCAAAGATACCAACTTTAAGTGCAAGACCTATGTTGATCAATATGTTTTCAATGTTATGAAGGATGCAAGTTGATGGGCAGCATAAATCAATATTAGTTACTTATTAATTTAATGGTTTTAGACAAAATTTTAAATAAGATTTTTGCCTTGAGGTAAACAGATTATCTTCTTTCCGATACACATAAATAATATATTTTTTATCAAATTAAAAATAAGACCAAAAGTGATGATAATTTTCAAAAAAATTTCCAAACGCATACCCGCATGTCGTAAATTTCAGAACACAATTGCATCCTCGTGCCTCTTCATTTGTTTAAAATAACTTTTTCCAGAAAATATTTTGAACTCATTTTAATATAATTTAAAAAATGATAATGATTTTCTGTAAAATATCCTAAGAATTCTAAAAATGACAAATTTGACTAATGGAACAAAGAAAAAATATATTATAAATTTTTGTATACCACTTACATAACGAAATATTCATAAAATCTTTATTGTTGCAGAAAAAATATAAAAGATATTGAAAAATATTTCAATAGCTTTGTATTTATTGAGTATTATAAAAGTGACGAAATTCAAAAGAAATTTTATTTATTATTTTGATTTTGGAATGAGGTGACAAGCAGTTCTAATTTGTAACACAATTTGTTTGGCTTTGTTATATTATGTTTGTTTTATATTGCTTTTTAATAAAATGTTACTCTAAAATTAAACGAGGTTGAAATTTTAGGTGATCTCATTTAATTATAATTTAAATTGAACTATAAAATAGAATGAGTATTCAGAAAAATGGTCAAGTTTACAGGTGTATAATACTTTAATATTTAGACTACTACTGTTAGATAGACGGTTTCTCACGCATACTCGTATCAATAAAAATGAAAGCAATAATAAAATGTGTAAAATATTTTGATTAACTATTTCCATACTTTTCTATTACGTTTGTAGAGTTCAAAATTTTTAGCACTAAGCAAATATATTAATGTTTATACAATTTTTAGCAAGTTCTAACATAAGAGTTTTATGAGTTTATGTAGAGACTATTCTTATCCAGAACAATAACAAATAATGAACTATGACCAGAAGCCTACAAACATAGCTATAAAAGAAAGACATTGAAGACGGGGAGGACACGTCATGTTTCGAAACCCGAATGATACAATAACCAAGCAGATATAAAACTGGAACCAATGTTACAGTGAGGGACGAAGCTCCGATTCAGAGGATTTGTTAAAGCCCTATTTTCCAACCAAAAATTAACAAAGGAGAAAAAAAGATATGGACGTTAGTTTTACCACTCCTTAATTAGATCCCTTTTCGGGATTTGTAAGTATTGCGATAATTTTGATTGAATATTTTGAATTGATTGAATTGTTTTGTTGCTTATAGCAAAATTAAATATTAAATTTTTAAATTTCTAATTTTAAAAGAATTAGAAATTCTAATTAATTGATTAGAATTAAATGAATAACTCTATATTCTGAAATTAATTAATTATTTTCGCGTTGATTAAAATAGTGCCACAATCAATAAATTTTTTTAATCAAAAATATCAAAAATAATCAACTTTCTTTCAGTATTATTTCCCGGCAAATAACAACATTTTTTTAAATATTTAAAAAATTTTCACAAGTTTTGATTTCTTTATTCAATCGTTAACCATAAAAATCGCCAAATCTATTTTTTTTATTTCTTTCTTGTTTCAGTTTCAATTTTATTTGATATGAAATGTATAAATATTTCAGCTATTCCTAAAATATTCACAAATCCAAGTTAATTTAATAATCTAATCTTATTAGCATATTCACCCGTCATTTACTCTAGTCTACTAACTTTACTACTCTAGTGAACTCAACCATTTACCTTAATTCATATGAAATAGTTTATTTATATGTATATACACATATAATTTAATAAACAAGCCATTGTTGAAGCTATTGACCTCTTTAGTAAAACATATTCGGTTGTTTTTATTTTTTTTTTGTCATTTTTATCTACAAATTTAGCATGAAAGTAAAAACTGATGAAAATGCTTCAGTTCTTGCATATCTACTTTTGTGTATATGTACGTACATATACACAAAAGTAGATATGTAAAAGCAAATCAAAATCGCAAAAGTTTAGGAAACTTGCTTTATAATTTTCAAGTTATTTTAAAATTGAAAATTTGTACATTGAGCATTGCACTAATTTTTCAAGTAGTGGAAAGTATTGCACATACATTTTACTTTTAACAGAATTCTTTCAAAAAATAAAAATAAAATTAAAATTATTTCCACTTTATTTTTAGAAAAATGTTAACTGTATACAAACGGAATAGCAATAAAAAACAATTGAATGAAAATGTTGGTCAACGAAGTCATGAAATTTATGTTTGTCCATGTCATGTGTAAGTACCTACATATATCGGAATAATGTGTCGTGATGAGGTAGTTTTCATTCATGCAATATTGTAACAAGTTTAACTTGTCAATTATTATAAAAATAAAATAATAAATTATTATAAGAATTTAAAAAATATATTTTTTAAATTTTGAACATAACAAATTTGGATAAAGCCAACGGTTTTTGAAGTAGCACTTTTCTCTTAAATAAATGAAAATACAATTTTCACAACAATCTGCCATTTAAATTACTTTTATTCATATACCAAAAATATATATACAAAATTATTGCATACTTCAAGGATGAACAAAACAAAAAAATAGAAAATATTAAGGTAATGGTCGAATTCAGTAGTAAAGTAAATGAGTTGAGGTAAATAAATATATTTTTTGATTGCACAACATTTACTGTTATTTTTTAGCTTTTGTAGAAATTGGGAAAAGAGTTCAGTTTCAAAAATATGAGACGCCAAAAATTCACATTGTGTAAATTTTGAAAGATTGAATAATTCAGGAGAAGAAGTCGGTGTAAAATTTTTTTCTTCTAACAAAATAAACGATTTATCAGTGTCTATAAGCTGCTGAAATTTGAGATATCTAAAACATACCATACCTTATAATTAATAAGTTTCTAGTAATGATCTATTTGTGCAAAAAATTTTAACTTTCTTAAAAGCTTAAGCTAATCTTAAAAGCTGTAGAGATTTTATAAACAGACGGGCAGAATGGAAATAATAAGCACATGTTTTCAATATTTTTTTTTTGGAAAAGTGGTAACAACAACTTTGGAATAAATTTTTATGTTATAAAATAAAAACGCATATAAAAATACAAGAACAAGTTATGGAAGGAAGTTTTTTATATTGTAAATCAAAATACGTTATTCTCTCAAGATACAACTAAGATATTGAACTTGCTGTTATGAATATTGAAGTATGTCAGATACATATACGAGCTGTATACAGCACACAACACGAATTTAAGTAATAAATTTGTATTGTTTTATTTTGCAATATCAAATTTTGAATTTTATGTATGTCGTTTCAGAATTTTATTGAAACAGATTTTAACACCTAATTGGGCTACTAAATAAAATCAAAGCTCCTTTTTATTATTGATTTACTTTATTTTAATCTGTGTTCCAGTTTACATCTTTACACTACATATCAATGGTCTGAGATATACTAACACATAAAATGGAAACTATTTTATATGCGCTTACAATTAAGTTATTAAATTTGATTTTAAACGCCCATTTAGGACTTCTTTTTGATCTTCATCTAATGCTCCTTTCGATTCTTTTGATTAATTCAACTCCACAATTACACTAAACATTTACTTTGCATTTCAAAAGTTGATGTTTTCATCTTTTATTTTCATATATACATACATACATATATGAACACAGTCATATACTCAAATCTCTCATTTATAATTAAATTCAATAATATGGCTTTAATATAAAAATTTAGTAGAAGTGGAAAAACCTTTTCCTTAAAGTAAGAGTATATCGAAAAAAATAACAAACCTTTTTCTATTCAAATGAAACTTGAAATCATAAAAATAATTAAACAAACAATAATTTGCAATATTATTGAACCTAAAGAATTTCACGAAAGAAAAAATAACATTAATATAGTTTTATTGAATAATTTTTCGGATAAGCCACAATTCAATCAATTTTATTTAATTTTTCATATAATTTTAAAAAAAAAATGTGCGAAGAAACACCCTAAAAAATAATGTGGGATTTGGCTTATCTTGAATATGATTAATATTTTTGAAATCGTTTTATTATACAGTCAAGCACCCATACAAGCAACAGAATCACAAATTACTTTGCAGATACCGCGAAAAGATATTTTTCTTTTTTAAATTCATACATTTACCTAATTGTGGAACCTCTGCCACAGCAGCATTTTACGCAGTTGCTATCAGATGTTAGATCATTAGTTGTTTTTGGCGATTAAATGAGTCAAAACCAAAATCAATATGCCTTAATTTTAAGAGAAGCCTGTAGTTTATGTAGTTTTCATTTTTCCAGTGATAATACGTTATCTGTATTTATCATGTATATCAAACGAATAGCTGAAGTCAAGCATTAATCATCAAGAAAGAGCTAAAACAATCATCATTTAGGCGCACAAAAATGAAGCTTTTAGATTGCCAAACATTGTCATCATCATATGATGAGAACAGAAAAGGAAAGAAAATAGTGGAGAGTTAGTATGGGTTAGAGTTATTAGTATGAGGAACACAAAAAAACATTTTGGATTAAGTCCCTTAAAACTCGAAAAAAAGCAAAAACAAAAGGGAGTTGAGTCACAATACTACTAATATCTAATCCACTGTTAAACGCAATTCAAATTCCTAGAAAATATGGAATTCCTAGAATTGCCGGCACTCAATATCTTCAATCTAGGCTCATTGCTATTATAATCCGTACTGTAATGACGAACATCGAAACTGTTCCACCAAACTCAAATTGCTCGAATTCTGCTTTGTTTAACTGTACAAGCTGCCAATATATATTCGTAAATGTGTTTTTAAGGCAAAAGTACATTAATTGCGTATATTATTTGATCTCTTTTTCTCTCTTCAATTAAATGCAAGAGAATAATGTAGTTAGATATATCCGTGTTCGACTGTACTTACTTATTATTTACCTACATAACAATATTTTATTATTTTTTGTATTCGTGCTTTGTTATAGAAAGCCTTTTCAAAAGAACACAAATTTCAAAAGAAAAAAAAATATTCAAAAATATAATTTGAATATTTCTTCAATAAATTAAATTATAATTTATTATATTGTTAAAATAATGTATGGGGTTTACATGATTCCAGAGTTATTAAAATAAGGTTTGAAAAAGATAAATTTTTGGAGAAGACAAGAGAAAATTAAATTAAAAATTTTTATAATTTCCCAAAATATTCAAATCCATTCTTTTAATATTTAAGATAATAATAAAGTTGTACCCATTAAAGAATTTTCATTATTTTTAAGAAATAGCCATTAAAATTTTCATTTTGCAGTGAGCGCTTCATTAAAGCTAGAATACTAGACAAGACGAAAATATTCTATTTTATATAAAGATCTAAGGAAACTGTCTGATAATAAAGTAATATTAAAATATTTAAATGAATCGCGAATCAGCTTATATACTTAAGTATATAAAAATTAAAAATTTACACTTTTAGTAATAGAAATTTCTAACACCACTGGAAATCACTGGTCAATTATAATATTAATCTTAATTGATTTACTTACGTCTACATCCATTTATGTACAAGCACACAAACTCTCATTACAATAACGTTTATTATTTTCATTTTAATTGCATTTTTGGTATTCCGACTACAAAAATACTTACACAAAATATTTTTCCAATTTTGTCATTAAAAACTAATCACAGTCACAAAAAAAAAAGCGAAAATTGTTTTTTCTTAAACAGTTTTCCTTTGCTTTTCTGATTTTTATTGATTTTCTTGATTTCACTTATAATGGTCATTAATTCTACTCACCTTAATTGCAATTCTTAATGCAATTGCAATATGAACTTTTTCCAATTTTCCAATTTATTATGAAATAAAAAGTTGACTTTCGTTATTTTTTTTTATTTTAATTTTTTTTTCTTCAAGTTTAATACAAAATTTAAAAAATAAATATAAAATATAAATAAAAACATAATAAATTAATGTTAATTTAACTAAAAATAATAGAAAAGTATTTTTAG
Source organism: Condylostylus longicornis (assembly GCF_029603195.1). NCBI lineage: Eukaryota > Metazoa > Arthropoda > Insecta > Diptera > Dolichopodidae > Condylostylus > Condylostylus longicornis. The sequence continues at coordinate 10,874,280 of NW_026577973.1, read as the reverse complement.
AAAAAAAAAAAACTATTAAATATTTTGAAGTAAAAGTAAAAATATCAATAAGGCATGTCTGGGGTCCACAAAGATTATTATGTAAAATCATTGTATATAAAATGTGTATATATGTATGTATGAAAAACAGCCAAGTTATTGAAGAAAAGAAAAACAATTTTCAAGAAGAAAAAAAAAATTGGAAAAATTTTCATTTATTGCTTTATAATTTCTTTTCTAATTATGCGATTTTCTTGATTTCACAAATCACAAAAATGATCATAAGCATTATTTTTTTTTTTTTGCTCTTGTGAAAAACCTCTTGGAAAAATGTGAAAATTCATTTTGTTTGCCTTATAAAAATGATAAAATGAAAAATGCAAAGGAAAATTTTTAAATTTTTCTGAATATTTTTCTTCATTTTTCTCATCTCGTAACCATGAAATTAGTTTAGTACAAAAACCAAAAAAAAAGTTGAAGATTGAAAGAAAAATTTATAGAAGAAAAAACAAAAAACGCAATGTAATGTTAATTTTAAAGTTAAAATACCGTTGTAATGTTATGAAAGTTTATGTACATGAGAATAAGAGTAACTAATATAGAAAAAAATTTTTAATAACTTTTTTTTTTTTTCGTTTTCTTACTATTTTCTAAGTCAATATGAAAATTATTATTAGCATATTGTTGTGTGTATGTATATGAGTAAAGAAAATCTGTAATCAGAAATTTTAATAAATGGCGTTGATTAAAAATGCAAAAGAAGATAAAATAGAAGATAAACAACTACAGAAAATATGAGGAAATGCAATGGAATTCAATATTCTAAGATAACTACATATATGCAAATTTAATGTGTGATTAAAATTTAGAATTGAGAGCTAAGGATGAGATTAAACATAATATGATAGTTATAATCTATAAAATGTATATGAATGCAATAATGATGATAAAAAAAAGTAGTGATAGAAGAAAAAATCAGTAAATTAAAAATAAACAGTAAATCTAAATTAAAGCAAAAATTAGAATAATTTTTTTCAAAATTTTACTGTAGACATAATATAGATTTTGTAGAGAAATATAGAAAGAGAAAGAATATTTTAAGAAGAAGAAAATATTCCGGTATATTAGAATAATGTGAATGATTAATACAATAACTAACATCCAAATTATTGAATTCATAAACAGTTTCAATAATAATTCAAATTTATTTTGAAAGAAAACTTTTATACTCAGAAAATATATTCAGTAGAACAGTTAAAAATCTTTATAATAACGTAGAATAAAATTACTAAAAATGTCATATTTTAATTTGAATTTAATTGATAAAATGATAACAAATTTAAATTCTAAAATATTAAATTTGAAATTATTACGAGTTCTTTACAGCCCTAGAGTATAATAGAGTAATTAAAAATAAATTCGGAAATAAAATGTTTAAATTGAATTCTGCAATTAAATATTAATATAATCCATATTGAATCTATTAAGCACATCAACTTACTTTATGAAATATTATGCACAAGTACCAAAAATAAAATTTAATTAACTTTTCTTAATTTACGAATTTTTGGAATTTAATTGTTCAAATTATTTTCTGTGAAATAAATACTAAATTTAATAAAATTTGTGATTTTAATAAAGTACAAATATATTATTAAATTTAGAATTTTTAACAAAATATATGTACATACTATGTAGGTATGACAAATTTCAATTGGTATAACAGAATTAAATATTTATTAATTTTATCTGTAATTACTTTTAACTGTAAAATTGGAATAATTCTAGAATTTAATATTTTTCCACTTACTAATTTTTAGATAAAATGCAGGAAAAACCATAAATATTTTAAATTTTAGAATTTTTTTTATAGAATTCAAGAGTTCTTATTAGAAATGCTTTTTCCTTATCGTTATTTCAATAAAATCAACTAGTTATAAACAAAATTATAGAATTAAAACAAAAAATATTAAATTAATTTTCTTTTTCTATTTTGTATTTAAACAATAAATAAATTTCTATTATGTATAAAAATTCTTTTAACATAAAAATTTTTTTAAAATAATTTTTAATTTAATAAAAAAAAATTTATAAATTGTTAATATTTTTTTTTTAATCGGCATGCAAAAGTACAAATTTATTTTCGTATTTTTCGTATAGATTTTTAAAAAAATAAATAATTAAATAAATTATGAATTAAATTAAAAAAATTAAACTTAACAAATTTGGACATGAAGTAAAAAAAAAAAATTGAATTTCAATTACATAAAAATTTTTTCATTTAATTTTAATTTAATTCTCGTTTTTTTCGTTTTTTTTGTTTTTTTTTGTACTTATCAACTAAATAAAAACATTTTTTTTTGTTCGTCTTTTACTATTTTTAATATTAAAATTCAATTAAAATATTAATTAATAGAATTCTCTTCAGAAATAGAAAAAAATTCTATCTACTATTTTTATTTTTCTCCTATAATGAACGCGTGGCGGCGCGATATGCATATTTTTTATATTTTTTATACATACGTATATAATATATATATACATATATATATATATATATATATATATATAAAATAAAATAAAAGAAAATAAATAAATATGACTTTAATACAAGCACATCTACTCATATATATATATATATATATATATATGTACAAAAGTAATATGTTATAATATATTAAATAACTATATACATATATGTGTATATATAAATGTACATACATACATTATTATGATAGATGGGATTATTCTTGATGTAAATATTGTTGTTGTCTTTCACTATCATTATTATCTGTAAATTGTTGTTGTTGCTGTTGTTGATTTGTATTTGATGAATTTATATTTTGTTCTTGTTGTTGCTGTTTTTGTATTTGTTCCATTTGTTGTACATAACCACGATAAGCTAATTCTTGTGCATTATCAATTGAACGACGATCCCATCCGCCACCACCACCACCACCACCACCTGATGACCAACCACCAGATGAACCACCAGATGGCCAGGCAGCACCACCACCACCACCACCGCCTCCACCACGTCCAGACATTAATTTCTTTAGGCCCATAATACCAGCTAATAAAAGTGCTATTTTTGATACAATTAAAGCTTTACCAGCTAACATATATAGACCGGCCATTGCAACTGGTATCATACCCATCATTTTCATAGCCATACCCATCATCATCATACCCATCATTTTCTTCATTTTACCACGACCTAAAATTTAAAATAGATTAAAAAAAAAAAATCATTTATTTTTTTCGGCTCATAACTTTGTTTCTTTTTTTTTTGTCATAGTATTTTTTTTTTTTAAATTTTTTTTTTAATAAATTTCTGTTTGGTCTTATGAAATGATTATCATAGAGTAATGTATTCAAAATATTTAATTTGCTTTGAATTTTAAATATGAGAAAATTTTAATAAACTTTTTTTTATGAATTCTTAGATTTTCTAATGCCATGTTATTATTATTATGGGTTGGATTTGATTTGACATTAATTTAAGAAATGAAAAAAGAAATCATGTCCATTGGCAATGAATATTGCTTTTCGAATAATGAAAGTGGGTTATAGCAGATTCTATGCAGATGTGTATATTTTCGATTTTTTTTTTTTGGTATTAACTTACTAATTACTGGAAGAATTAAATTAGAAAAATGTTGAAATTTCCTTAACACAGGGGTTGGCGTATTTTGATTATGGGGGACAGTTCCTGTTTTTGTAAATTTGTTTGGAAGTAGCATTTAAAAATTATTTATTTAGATGGATTTTAATATTAATTTTAAGGGTGCTTCAGGCACGTAGTGTATACTATAAGTGTATAAAAATTTCGCAAACGGTCTATTTATAGATATTTTAATATTAAAGATGAATTTATTGTTAGGATTCATATTAATTTACAACTTTGTATAAGTCACTAAAATTACTAAATCAGTTAATAAAAATTACTGAATTGCAATTAAATTATAAATTCTGTAGTCCTTTTCTACATGCATTTTAAATGAAATTATTAAATTCTTTGAACGAAATTTTATACAAATTTCCTTTGTATACTTGAGAACTAAAAAATATTTTGAAATTTGCATACCTATACGAGCAAATAGGCTCATTCATATTTGTTATTTGGGTGTATTTGATTAAAAATTTAATTACGTAAAAGTTATTTCCAGTTAGGATAGGATTTAGGATAGTTTTTGTTCACATAGTTTTTTTAAAGAAATAGATAAGTCAAATGAATCGACAACGTACTAGGGCGATTTTTTGGAATTCACTAATTTTTTTACATTTTAAAAATCTTGATTTAATAAAGAACCAGGATTAAAGAAAGACAGAACCCGCAAATTTTCAAAAATTTTAGAGTCTTTTAGAATCTTGATGTTAAACTTCTAATCATTGCACAAAATTAACGGAAATTATTAAAAAAATATAGTGAAATTGAAAAATCTTTGCTCATTTAAATTTTAGAATTTTTAGACAAATTATTCAGAGTAGTTTTTTAATTCACTTATTTTGATTTTTAATAATTCTATTAGTAATTATTTTAACAAACCTGTACTTAATTGTCTGCCAATTTCTTCTGTATCAAATTGTGGAAAATTAATTTGTAATGTATGACCATTAAAGAATTTTCCAATTCTTTCGAATAACATTGTTGTTAATTGTGTATCACGATCTTCAATATTTCTTGGTAATTGAGAATCAATTTCATTTTCATTAAGTGCCCGACTAATTGGTGTCGGTACATTTGGTATACGAACCACTTTAATACCATCACCAATATTAATGGTATCAATTAATTCAATACGATCAATAAATGAAATTGCTTTCTTTTTTAAACATGGCACAAAACCGCCTTCAACAGCCGAACATTCATTATATACTTTAAATGCAGTTCGTAATCCAGCATTTGTATAATCCTCTGAATTATGTTGTTGTGTTTGTTGAATTATAGGTGGTGATGGAGAACCATAAATTGAATTTAATGATATTAAAATCACTAGAGAGCCACTTAATAGTTTATGCACAATCATAATTGTAAATTAATTTATTTTTTTTTTTAATTATTAAAATAATTAAAATTTTTTTATTATATTTCTTTTTTTTTATTTTTGTTTCGTGTGCACTATGAAATTTTTTTTTTCTCTCTCTTTATACGTTTTATATTTTAACACTTGAATAGGGCACTACAAATAATTTAAGAGATATCCTTTTTTCCTTTTTAATTAAATAATATTACGAAAGGTTATAAACTATTAAAAACCGTTTACCAAAAAATTAAATTTCTTTGGCACCGGCAGGATTTATTTTCTTTTTTTTTTTAATTAGATATATATATATGTATATATTTTGGCTTATTCTAATGTGATTTGTGCAACAGCTTTAAAATAACTGATGTTAAATTATAACAAACACAATACTTTTATAGAGGAAAGTCGTTGAGGTACCCAAATACCATAATGAAATAACATTTTATAGGAAAAAAAAAATTAAATAAAAATAGAAGAAATAAATTAAAAAAAAAATAATAATGATCAAAATAATCAGCAAAATAGCAAAACTCTAAGGTTGAGAAGGAAAAAGCTAAGCATGATAATCACAAACAACCATACATACAACCATCATCGTCATCATTACAGAATTAAAAAATTATTATCAACATCATTATCAATAGCTGTTATTGTATGACTACAACAGTATAAAACCGATATCAACATCAATATCACGATGATCATCCAAAAGTTGTTAAAGAAGCGACCAGATAGGGAACCAAAAACAAAAAATAAAATTAAAAAAAAAAATCTGAATAGAATACGAAAATAAATAAAGAAAAAACTCATAAAAAGTCAGAAGAAATGGTAAAAGAAATTATAAAAAAAAAGTAAAGGCAAGAAAACTAGATAAATGTGTTAAAACTTATGGGAATATTCCAACCTCTATACCAATGCGAAAACTAAAAAAAAATCTTATAGCTTCAACTTTTTACAACAATGAAAACGTAAAATAAAAAAAATTCAAAAGTATAGTAAGCACATTGCAGCGATGATTTGGAAGTAGTGGTAGTATAGTGGCAGTAACGATAGTAATAGAAGTGGTGCAACCATACAAATATACTGGTATGTATATAGATAAAATGCTTACAAACTTTGGAAAAACGTGACTTAATAAGTGTTTTTTTTTGTTTTCGGTGTTTCTTTACGGTTTTCTTTAACATTGTAATAGAAATAAAAAACAAGATAGAAAAAGAAAAGAAAAATAACTGAATTTTAAAGGTAAAGGTAAAGGTTAAAAAGGAAGCAGACACTTTTTTTGTATAGAAGACTTGCAAATACGTTGGTATTTGTGATTTAAGGTTACCATCATGCACTTAATTTTGTATTTTCCAGAGGATGGTGCATTATCATGACCGGTTATTTAATGAACTTGGCTTGATTGTGAACAATGTAATTTATTACAAAAAAAAGTTGAAAAATCTATGAAAACAGTAAACGACAAACAAATGACAGCAAATTACATAAATTTTTGATATAATCAAAAACATAAAATATCTTCACAACAATTGGGTAAACAGAGACAACAGAGACCCGAGCGTTTCTCAATTCTCGATTTGCTCGCATTACCGAATCTACACAAAAGTAAGGAATAAAGGATTTTGAATTCACTATATTAGAAAAATTATAAAAAATATTATGTCATATTGCACAAAATATCTGTATTTTTTTTTTTAAATAAATTCAATATTTTTAGATTCCAATTCAGTAACCTTCGATTTGGTACATAACACACCAAAAATCTGATGTGCTCAAAATTGGAATTAATTTTTTACAATTTACCTGCAGTAGATTTATTAAAAAATTTAGGTAAAATATGTAGAATCAACAGAGTTAAAAATATTTTTAAATTTACTTCACACAAATAATATGCAACACCCATTCTTCGTCCGAATTTGAAAATTATTTTCAATTTATTCTCTAAGACCACGTCACTGCAGCCGTAACGACTTGTTGTAACAACTCACCGCAGCTACACTGCGACACTCACGCAATTTTAGATTTGTTCAAGCTCTGAGCTTAGTGGCCTTACAGATATGTGTATAAGTCATCCTCCTGCATTTAAAAAAAAAAAACTTAATCTTAGATTTTAGAAGAAAAACAACATTGGTATATCAACAAAAGAAAAAAATCCATAGAACTAGTGTTTGAAGTTAAATGAAATTTAAATGTTTAAGTACATCTGGCAACCCATATTTTTTTTTAAATTTCATTTTACATTTCACTATCCGAATACATGTGTACTTGTTATTTGAAAATAAAAGGTGAATTGCATTCGATTATAGCGGATTGTCATCATAAATATATACACACATACATATGTGTGTAATACAATTTTATTTTGATATCAATTTGAATTTTAACAAAGAGAAAAGCGCGCAAAATTTTCATAACATAATATTTTTCTATGTATTGGTGTTTTTATATAATTTTCCTTCTATTTTTTAAATTTTCTTTTCAAATTTGTTTGTTTATATATTTTCATTCAATGAAATTTCATCATTTTATACAAATTTATACATACATACGCATATATACAAAATAATATATCAATTTTTTTTATACATCACACCGATTTGGAAGTCAAAAAAACAAAAAGACCAAAATTCAGCGCCATGTCATTTTCCACTTGTGTACAGTATCAAAAGTGTTTGCGATTTTCGGATTGGGAAAAGAAATGTACATTTTCATACATACATTATAATATGTATGTATGTATGTATGTATGTAGATATGTATGAAATTAAAATAAGAAAATATTTTTGATGAAAAACACTTCAGACAGAGAGCAGGTTGATTAAAAAGAAATTAAAAAGGAAACTGATATCAAATTTAAGCCGGAATTATGTTTATCCAATAGCATGTTGTTATTATGTGTATATATACCCAAATATATACGTATCTTATACCCAAAATGCCATTCATTCGATTTGAAATTGAGAAATAAAACTCAAATTCAAAACTATACGAATTTTTTATTACAATATCTTCTTGGATGTTGTATTAAAGTCAAAACTTTGGAAGGAAGGATTTTTATTTTTAGACAAATATTCAAGTACACATACACATAATATTGAATAAACAGACATACAAGCTATAGATAGATATTATACGGCGAGTAAGTAAAAGTCTTACGAGAAAAATTTTTAATTTTTCAAAAATTATCACTGGAATTTTTTAACATTAATAAAATTAGAAGATAAATAGTTTTGTAAAATGACTTGTCTGTTTTCTTAGCTTAAAGAAATTATGTGTTTTTCATATACGGTTGATCATTTATCATGTTGTTATAATCTCAATTAAATTCAATTTCAAGTGAAGTTTATATTCAATTTATTATTGATTTCCAATTTTATTAAAATTTAAAATCATTTTTATTATTGCGTATGAATATTTTATTCAATATTTTTAATTGTGTTTCTGTGACTATTGTATTGCTAATTTATAAAAAATTTCGTAAATTAATAATTTTTTTTTTCAATTAAACAAACTAACAAAACATATTCATTGGGCATGTAAAGTGACCGCCTTGTAAAATAATAGAACAAGATTAACATTATTTTTTTATAAAAGTGAAAAATAATGAAGAATTTAATTATGGTTCATTTTATTTAATTTTATATTTTTGTTTATAAAAATATTAATTTTTTCACTAAAACTAATTAAAAAATAATTTTGAAAAGGCGTTGAACGTAAAAATAAAAAATTTTAAAGAAAGAAAGTGGTCATTAATTTAATTTTTTTAATTTTACATGAACAAAAATTTTTTTTACAAGTATGTTTATATGTAAAACAGGAATTATTTTAATATTAAATAAAATCTAGTGTAATAAAAAGGTTAAAACTATTATAAAATTAAAAAAAAATAGCAAAAAGTAAAAATGAGAATTACACTTTCTTTTAACACGTGACGTGATACCAGCAGCAGTTCTATAAAAACATATCTGTTGGGTTTTCTATAATAATTTTATAATAAATAAATTTCAAGAACACAATATTTATGTTAATAAGGTAAAAATGCCTAAATGAGAATTAAATAATTTCGAACAAATTGATTGAAAGGCTATTTAAGGTTGACTTCTTAAAAATAACTTTGACCCATTAGTAAAACCAAGGAGGCCATGTCAGTTTGCGATTTATTGTGACGGGCTACTATTATAGCCATATTAGAAAATAATGGAATGTATTTTCTAGTTAGAATTGTCAAAAATATACCAAATTTTGCTGAGTTATCGGTTTTAGTCTCTATCGTATTTAAATATAGTTGCGCTTCCATTTCAAGAATAAATTATTATTATATTTGATTATAATTTGAATCAAAATTCAAAATTTTGCAAAATTCTTTGCGCTTAAAAGAATAAGGTATCAGTATATTGAAGATATATATCTTCGTTCTTGTGTTAAATTATCTCAATCGCCACAACATAGTTTTTAAGAAGAGCAGTTTTAAAGTTTAGACTTTTCTATATATCTACATACGTAAAACAATGGATTTTTTGTTCTAATGAAGAATGAATTCGACAGAATTTTTTTAAATTTTCAGGAAGTTTTCAATGTTATTCTAACATTGAGTTTTTCGCAAAAGTTAACCTCTATGAAGAATCAACAATTTTCACTATTTCATGAATAGAGATCAGTGTCAAAATTGTCCGTATCAATTTTTTTTGGACTAATATGTTCCCCTATGATATTGGCAATTCGTGTAACTAATTCACACTAATTTCTAGATCCATTATATTTTGGAGGCATTTCAGAATTTTCAAAATTTTATTAAAAATTTTTCATATTCTAGCATTAATCTTATGAGGTATACAAGGTCTCTCTTTGTGCTGCTACCATAAAAAAATAATTTTATATAAGTTTTTATAACACAATATTAACAATACTCGAATTGCTGCAAAAAATTCAAAAACTTCCAAATCCATAGCAAAACAACAGATCTTTCTGGCATGCTTTAAGTGGTAATTAAATTTGTTATTGAAATTGTTTACTGTAGTTTTACATTTAATTAACAAAATATGCTTAAATTTATTTTAATTCGAATTTCAATATGACAACAAAATTTGTTAATAAAATTTCACATTTATCTTAGTTCATTTTTTTATTATGTCACTAATGACTGACCACTAATTATAGTGGGTGATTCAATAATTTCTTTTTCTTTTATAAAAACAAATTAATTTTTCTTTACTTTACCTTTACATTCATACATGATAAATATATATGTATGTATGTGTTTTGTCCAAAATGAATAGCAGTAATATAGTCAGTTTCACTTTCATATATAAGAAATATTCCAACAAATTGTTCCAACAAAATCTTCAACTAAAAAATAATATCAAAGTACACCCGAGCAAAAAAAAACCCTTTTTTTCTATCAAATTCTTTTTCTATATAAGTACATGATAAATATGTGTAGGTATATGTTAACCTCTCTTTTTATTGTGTCAATCAAAAACATCATAGTCTATAATATAATAACAGGGGGCGATGTACGTAATTCTTTTTAAGTGACATTATTGTCTCACACTTTCTCAAAATATTGGATTATTAAATACGATGTAACTGTAATTTTCAGAAGTAAAAATTTATTAATTTTTTTCATTGTAAAATCAAAATGAATAAAAGAAAAATCTGGTGCGGTCAGCACATAACCGACCGCAATGTGTATTGTCTAGTTTGGTGAAAGTGTTACAGAAGATTTTGAAAATGCTATTTGAACACTTTATTTCAATTTTAAAGAAGTTAGGAAGCTTTAGTTAATATACCTGGAAATGTGTGAATTTAGTGGGCTCTTAGTAAAATTTCGTTTCGTGCTTCCCGAACTGCTTGAAAGGTTTACTTGTTGGTTTTTTGTAACCAGCAGAACAGAAATATCAAATTTCAAGAATTCCCATCAATCCGTTCCGGAGATATGGTAAAATATCTAAAATCGGTTCCCAGTTCGGTTACCGAGCCCTGATATCTCCAAAATATTTATAGATCCGTTGTTTTAACACCACCAATTTAAATATTGAATTTCAAGGAAATTGGTTGATTATTTCTCCTTATATGCGTAAAAATGTTAAATCGACGCGCGTGTGTCAATTAAGATACACGCTTGCACACACAGATCGACAGCCAGCACACATAGACTACCTACATTTACGTTTCTATAATATAGAGAAGTGGGTTCCCACCCGAAACCCGACATTCGAAATTTGGTGCCATCACATCAACTTCCTTATTGTATGCAACGCGTTCGGTAAAAATTAATATTAAAGTTACGCAGTACAGTGTACCTAAAGTGATAAAAATAAATTAAGAAATAAAAAATAAAAAATTTTTTTTTTATATTAAACAGTCAATGACCGTACTCATAATTTGTTAGAAACTTTTAAATTTTCAGACTCTTTTAATCAATTCAACAAAATAGACGCGGCCACAGTAACAGAAAATAATATGAAAACAAAACGAAATCAAAAATTATAATTTCTGAATGAAATTAAAAATTCACAATTTAAAAAAACGCAAAAACAAAAAAATAAATTAAAGGTTTTCGACTAATGGCTGTTTATTTGAGTATTATTAATAAATCATCAATTTTAAAAATGCACAATAATATTATTAAAATACTCCAACAATATACTTAAGGAGAAAATCGTTGATCCAGTAAATAAAAGGGTCTGCCAAATTGTGTTATTGTTTTTTATAAATGATTACCTGGAAACTTAAGTTCAATGGCTAATGAAGTGCAAAATGCTCGGAAGAATGTTCCTCGAATATGGGACGTTGATAATTCTTTTAAGTAATTGCACATACTAGACCGTCTTATGTACCGGAACTGATGTTTAAAATCTCTATAATAACATATTGCCTTATGAAAACTACGTCAAGACGTCCCAGGTCCCCTCTATAAGTTATAAAATTTATAAGTCATATAATTTCATAGTCTATATAAAATGTTTTTGATTAAAAATTTGATGAGAGTTTTTTCTTTGAAAAGAAAAAGGAACTATTTTGAAATGCATTAACGAGTTGAAGAAACAAGAAAATGGAGGAAAAGCATATTCCATATAAAAAAAATTTGTGCTACATGTTGCAATTTTTTAAACTTCCAAAAGTTACAAAATAATTATTCCATTCCATGGCAAAATCGACTTTCTTAATTTTGTACTTTATAAGACATCGTCTCCATATGAAATTGTTAAGGCTGATCTTGAGATTTATTTAATTTTAATTCAATCTGAAAAACAGACTTAAATTCGATAGCATGTATTTCAATAGCAGAGTCATTGATTTGTCGTATTCAAGACGACATTAAAAATTCTTTACGGAAATGGACATATCGCAAATATCTGTACAGCGTTTGTTTTTCTGTCTTCCCGAAAAGTTGATTAAACGTCAAAATTTTTTACTCCAAAACTTAACTCCATATGTATGTTTTTTTGAAGTATTGCTGAACAGTCAGCATTTATTTGGAAAAGAGATCTGTTTGAATTCGAAACAATTCAAGAAAAAATCCGAGGAATCATTATGAATTCTACTTTAACGTTTATTGAAATATATAATGTACATCTTCCTATAGGTATTCATTTTATATACATATTTCACATACACACGTGCACATTAATAATTTTTATTTTTCTAAGCAATAATTTTGTTGTGTCCGAAAATTACAAAAACTGCTAAATTGTTATTATAAATACAAAAAAAAAATTATAAAAAAATTTATGAAATGGAAAGCGATGGAATGATTTAGAAAATAAAAAAAAAACCTAAGGTTTGACAAAAAAAAAAACGTAAAGGAAAGCAATCGAAAAAGACAAAAAAAAACCGTAGCAGAAGGCATTCCTCAGCAGCAAAAAACTGATTATAAAGTACAATAGGATATGAAAAAAACGAAAAAAAACAAATAACAACAACAACATTCATAGCAAAACAAAACAAAAGAAACAAATTAATTTCAAATAAGAAGTGAAATTTACAAAAATGCCCTGTAACATAATTATAGCTGGAGCTTACATAAATTACACAAAAAATGATGAAAATGAAAACAATAAATACATATTTTGCGATCTTTGTTAGAGCCGACAGGTGTCTATCTATATACTAACAAAAAAAGCAAAAATTTACTAAACAACAAAAACGAAAAACAAATAAAATTACAATATCAATTGTAACAGACAATAATAAAAGTTACAAGTAAGCATTCACCTTCATTATTTCAAAGAAGAAGAAGAAAAAAACTGTGAATTAAAACAATTGCTATCACAATTTTTTTAACATTTTTTACTTAATTTAATTAAAATTATTGTATTGCTTATAGTTTAAGTAGTAGTGTGATTATTAAATTTTAAAAATTTTTTAATAGTTCCAATATTATAGGGCTGGTTTTCGTAGCAATTATCAACGTTTTATATACATTTCATATACATCACACGTACAATGTTTAAAATAGATACTTACTTAACATTAAAATTGTAGGTTTTAGGAAAGCTGTAAAGATTTTTTGGATGTTCCATATGTTGCCCAATAAAACATCAAAAATACAAAGAGAAACTTAACATTATGGTAAAATTATATTAGAAGTCTCTTAAGGGACTCTTAAAAAACAATGTGTCATCAAATACGTGTTTGCTGTAAAAAATTCTAGTTGACAAAATAAGAGAAAAAGCTAAGATTGAAAATAAAATTATGTACATACTTTTTAACTGTAAATATTCAGCTGGCATTTTGTTTTTGACCTCCGTGTTAACGTCCGTTCTATGAAGGAAGGTAGAATCGCGTAACGAGAAAATATTCTTAAAAAAAATTGTAAAATCGTGTACCAAACAGTCGTGTACACTAAAATAAAAAATATTTTTCTTCACATACAGCGAGATGCAAATAAAATTAACATTATCTATCTTAAACTTGATGTTTATTTAAGAGATTAAAGATGATATTTATGAATACGTAATGCTTACGATTATTCGCTTAAGTTCTAAAGACTCACTACTTTAGAGCATCTAATAAAGAGAGGCAAGGGTATCGAAATCTTCTCACTGATTCCCATAATATTGTTAAAGTACTTGAAGAGTAGAAAAAAATTCATAATTTAATTTTTTTTTATTCCATTTCAATCCATGATAATGTACAAATAACATATGTCGTTTATGTATTTTATCGAGGACGAAATTTTGCGTTTTATTTTATATATGATTTAATTAAATTAATAGATTGATTAATGGCAAAAATTAATTAATTCAGTTTTATATAATGTACGCCTAATTATATGCAAATTCATGTATTTATCATTCACAAATAAATTACATAACGCTTGTAGTAAAATTTTACGAATGTATGAATTATAATTAAAATTAAAGTAAGGAAGATTTTATATTTAAAATAAAAATGTAAAATAAATCAAAAATTATTTTATAAGAAACGACTTTCGTTATTAATTGAGTTGCTCTAATATTCAAAATATGAATTTACCTGTTAAATGAAGGTTGTTTTGAAAATTACTCTAATCAACAGCTAAAATGATTTTTCAAAAATTATTAAAGAAATTTGCAAAAATGAGGCGATGATGCGCCGCGACCTAAAAGATCTATTGAGTTTCCTTACCACGAGCGCCCAGTGCCTTACCTTGAACACTCCCTCGAGCCCCAAATTTTTGATGAATCCGAGCAACTTTCCAGAAGAAATATCCTCATATTTGATAATGAACGGCACACCCACCAGTGAGAGTTCATCCAACATGTTTCTGCTCTTCTGGATCAACGCTCCACACTAATTGAGAATCTTCTGCTCTTAAACACTATAGAGACTCATCAGTCCCTAAGTCCAAATTATTTGGGTGTCTTTTTAAGACTGCTGTGAAAATCAAAGATCGTGAATTCTCACACAATTCGTCGGCATTTCTATGATTGCAATGAAGTACTTGCGATCATGATTGCCCAACAGCTCGGTTGTTTATCCAAGCCTCGCATGTAGGGAAATTTAATTGATGAAGTCGGGAATAATAATATCGTAAAATAATTTAAACGGTGATATGCAATAATCATACCAATGGATTGTGAATGAGATTTTGAAATTTTCCTCCATTCTTATAGTTATGTAATATATACATACAACAGACACGTATCTTAGCGAGAAATTAAAACTATAGTAATGCTAGAAAAAATTTTTTTCTCCAAATTCGATTTATTCCCGGAAATTGGAAATTGTGTTTTTAATTTTTCAATCATTTAATTTCTCTTTCATTAAAAAAAATTTCAATTTTATTTTTTCATTATTTAAAAAAAATGCATTTTTTATAAAAATACCAATAAAATCCAAATGAGTAAAAAAAATTTTAACATTCTTAACTAATTGGATAACTAGTTATCAAGTATGTGTTCACATGTGTAAAACCATTAAGAAAATGTAGTATTAATCCCACCTTCATAGGAAAATTTCTTTTTTTTTTTTTTGGTGTTTTTTTCTTCTACATTTTCTAATAACAGTACAATAAATTCAAGTGTAAATGTTCAAATATGCATTAATTCTCAAGCACATATAGAAATAAGTATTTTTATTTCTTTAGTATATGCACGTATATAACAGAATTGCTGAATGAAGCGATGCAATTTGCTGCATTTAGTGTTTTGGGTTAATAATTAAATTAATAGATATGAGATTTTTTCCATTATTGTAAAAATTAATATTGTATATTTTATTTAGGGAATTAAAATGAAATGAGTCAATCAAAGAATAATTTTTTTAATCTTCATTTATAAATGCGAAATTTGCAATTATTAATTTATGGAAATTAGTACCGAGATTAATTTTTAAAAAAATAAGGATCGCCTTCTACATTAATTAATCTACGGTATTATAAAAATTGAGTATTATAAGAATTAATTTTGAATTTTAAAAATTTTATAATTTCACCAAATGCACTATGATGTCATTTTTGTGAAATTTTGATATTAAATATTTTAAATTCAAATTATGGTAAAGGCCTTTTTCAGCCAGTCAGTGAAATACGTGAATTGGCAATGAAAAATATTAAAAATGAAAATTATTTTATTCGTTTTTTCTTTGGTGCATTTATGTCATAAAAATTATAGAATTTTCTTCATAAAAGTTTTCTTTTTTATAAACGTCTTTTACTCTCTCCTACGAAGGCAATAAAAATATCGTAGAAAATATTATCAGATTTTATCAATTCTTAAAACAAAAATATAAAGAAATTTCTTCTGAATTCAGAGAAACAAAATTATCAGTTAAAAGAAATTTAATCCACAAATTTTATTATTTTGCAAAAAAAGCACATTTGGCTTAACAGTTTAAGTCCAACTTACAGTTATTTTTATATAAATGTAAAAAAAGTTTAATTGAAATGATTCTTTAGTGTGTTAAATTAACCGGCCAATATTTGGCATTTTGAAAATTTGAGGACTAATAGATCTTGGATAAATAGAAAATTAGGCGGAGTTTCGAAAAAGGAATATTATATTTGTTATAAATATAGATAAATAGAGTTGGGAATCTTGCAGGTACTAATTGTAATGCGGAAGAAAAATTGCTCCAAAAATTGTTCGAAAAACCGATTTGACGCAACAGTTAATTTGAAATATTATTTTATTAGATTAACATTTGGTTGTAGTTCTTTATTACAGAAGAAATAATATTTCTGACCTACCTGCGTTAACTGAACTTTCGAATTGCTTTTTAGTTTGGGCGCAATTCTAGTGTTGAATATGAGATAACTTTCTTCTAGAGAAACTGTATATTTTTAATTAGGATTAATTTGCCCGTAAAATTACACATTTAATAAAATTACAGAGACAGACAAACGGAGAGAGAAGAAAAATAATAAGATTAAGCGAAAATAATAAGCACATTTCTTGAAAAAATTTTGAAATCATGATAACAAGATAAAATGTACGGTTATGCGAAAAGATTAAAAAGGAATTTTCAAAATATTGAAAATAAGAAAATTGAATTTCAAACATGGTTACATAAGTTACTTGTTTTTAAAAAAAAATTTTTACTCATCAATTTGTATTCCTCTTTTTATTAAAAATAATCAATTAATCATGATTAACACGATAAAGTATGCTATCACAGTAGATATAAATTTGTAAAAATGCACATGGCATTGAATTTGTGTAAACTTTTACGATAAAGAGATGATAGTAATCTTAAGATTTGGCTTTTAGTTCGAAACTAGATTAAATGAAATGATTTTAGTACCGTAGTAGTACAAATTTCAACATGTTAGTACCTTTTTGTTTTTTTCCTACAACTTAAAGTTACATTTCCTTATCAGATTACACCCAAAATGACTTCTAATGAGTTGATATGTCAAACTATTCGAATAATATGTAAAATTAGTAGAGTTAAAAATGTTTATCAATTTGTTTCACACAAATAATTTGCAGCACTCTTGTGGATTTCATAAAAATTTGGAAATTATATATTTATATATTATATATTTGGAAATATCAGATAGATATATATGTATATACGTACATACATGGTATTAGAAGTCACAGCCATCTTTATTCTCAAGATTCCGTAATACACAATATTTACTAATGCATACATACGGTGTATCCAAAGTTGATCAGCATACTTTTTGTTAAGAAATATATTCTTATATTAGATATTTTCGTATGAATTAGAAATGTTCATGGTGATTTGGGATGTTTGCAAAATAAAAAATGATTAAATACAAAATATATACAGAAATTATTTTATTTCGTTTAAATATTAACAAAATAAAACATATTGACTAACTAGTAATACTTTAAGGGAAAACCAAGAAATTTTATGACATAAATGTACCTATGTATTCAACTAAGTTCATAAATTTTTTTAATTCTCTTTTATTAGAGATTAAATTACATACTTATTTAAATTGTTCAAATAATAACATTAGTAAGTAATTGATAAAATTATATTTGCCACAGGCAACAAAATAAAATTTAAAGTTCTTACAAAATAAAAACACTTCGGTGGTGTCGAGGTCGTTTTTGCTAATGGTTGTGTACATATATCCCTGATCACCTCGTTCCTTAGCAACACCCTCGGGACATTTATATGATGCAACACCTATTTATTATTTATTATATTTTATTTAAATTTTACAATAGAAACTTTAAAAAGTACACCAAATCTTACTAATTTATTAAGTCATTTTTTCTTTTTAAATAAACTTTAATATCAAATTCACCTTTGTTTTATCTTAAATATTGTGAACAAAAGACAAAATTTAATTAATATAAATAATAAACCTTCATTTTATTTAATAACACAAAAAATTAATATAATTATTTACTAAATTTAAATTAAAATTAAATTTTAAATAACAAATAAAATTATTTTGCGGCTCAGCGATGTAGCCTTCCCATACGAAATTTATATGTGCACTAAAGAAATGAATAGTCCTTTTTCTGAACAAAAAACTTTGGATACACACATACGCAAAAATATTAACACGTCTTGTGCATTATAGGAGTTTATGTAGTAATACAACTGCATTATATTTTATATTGTCATTGATTTTCGATCTCATCAATGAGATTTTAAAAATGAAATAAATATTCTTGATTTTTATAGAAATTTTTTTTTGTGTTTCAGAATCGCATCTCATTAGAAATATGGTGCATATTAAAAATTGATGTTTTTTCAACTTTTATTCAACAAATTTTTTTTATTTATTTAATTAACTTTCAATGTTATTTATAAAATTTCAGTTAATGAAATTTTTCCATATTGTTTAGCAATAATTTAAAACAAATATAATTGTTATACTGATTAATTTATTCAGAATGTGTAAAAAACAAATTTTAAAATCAATAAAAATCAAAAATGATGACAATTCTTTGGTTTTTTACATTTTATTAGCGCCCTTAAAATCTTAACATAGAAATGGTTTTCGTGCTATATCTTCTGTACCATAAAATATTTTTTGGTTTGAGAAAATGGCTAAAATTCTGTAAAAAAAAATTTCAAAGTTTCAAAAAATTTCGAACGA
Organism: Condylostylus longicornis; assembly: GCF_029603195.1. NCBI lineage: Eukaryota > Metazoa > Arthropoda > Insecta > Diptera > Dolichopodidae > Condylostylus > Condylostylus longicornis. Next base: position 10,855,260 of record NW_026577973.1, on the reverse strand, counting down.
AATTACCTGGTTAGGAAAATCTGAAAAAATTAAACAAGGGGAAAATTTGATGTTTCCTAAAGTTCGAACGATTGGTAATCCGAAAGTACACAAAATGCATAATTAAGTAAGGTGCTTATTTTAAGCCCTTTACTAGAGCTTTCAGACACTGTTTGTTTGAAACCCCTATATTTTTCGGAACGGAAGTTATAATCAAAAAAGCTTTTTTATAACTAGAAATTTCGTGAAAATTCCTTAAAATACCTGGAATTTGGAAACCCTTGAGATTTCGCACCTATTCCGGAACAAAAGTTTTACCCATTTTCGACCCTATAACCAATGGTATATGTTATTGTATACCTTTCTGAATCACCCTGTATACTCTGAAATTATTAATTAAATTCACGTTTGATCTAAAATACCGATGAAATTGTTGGATTTGGACTCCAACTACTTCACATAGGAGTTAAAATATGATTATAACATTAAATTTGGTTATGATTAAAACAAAAACTATAAAAATAATTTATTAAATTGTAAAGTATTTTTACAATCTTACGTATGAAATTATTTGAAAATTTAATTTAAGTTATTATATACATATGAACATATACATAAATATATATATATGAACATATATTAGGTATATACATAATATTTTAATTTACATGAGCCTTAAGATTAATTTGATGTAGTTGTAAAATTAATTTTTCAGAGTATATTATTAATTTATACGTATGTTAGCAAAATTGTACTATTATACTTATATGTATTTCAGAATGCAAATAAGGAAATTTCAGTAGCATATACATACGAGTATGTGCATGTTTTCGATTATATTTAATAATATATTGTCACAATAATCTTTAATATCTAATTATATATCACCATATAGTCTCATTCTAACTACATAAAATGAACATTAACCTTTAATATGAACATGAAACCTTATGATGTGATAGTGAAACATGTGCTTTTGCAATACTTAAAACGTAGAAAATTTTAATGTACCACTACTGTCCTGTTAGTATGTTATTTAATATTATTAATCTACTTTGCGAATTTTACAAAATTACGAAATAATTTTTAAAATGCGAGTGCAAAACACTTAATTGTAATATCCTTAAATAATGTAATAACTCTTAATTGCAATTTCTACGCTAAAATGTAATACACTTTTCTAATGCAGACTAAAATTCCTTTCAAATTCTGTAAGATTTAAATTTCATAACTCTACTATTATGACCGGGTGGATATTCACGCATCTATTAAAATTAAAAATATTTAATCAAACTGTGCAAAAAGAAATTTAGTAGTGGAGAAAATTTAATATTAATTTGGCACACTGACATATTAAAAATTTGCCTTTCATACAAACATAAATACACACAATAAAGAAAAGAATAAGAAATAAAAAATTTAAATATTATTTTTGATGTTGAAGTTGATGGTGAGCATTAAAAAACGAAAAGAAAATCCCTAAGTCAATATGCATTTTTCCACAATTCAAATTAAATGAGAAAGATTTCGATTACTTTTTAAACATTAAATTTCTTATTATAGACAATTAAATTTAATTAGAATAAATTTTTATAGGATTAAAGATTGTTTGCGAACTTTAAAATTGCTCATAAATTTCATACTTCATTTGCCTTTAAATGACAAATTAAAAATTTTTAAATTGTCATGGGAAATTTTTATATAAACTTTCAATTATTCAAAGAGTTTTTGTATAAATGCCAAGCAATTAAATTGCTAAAGTATGTATGATGTAACAGATTTATTGAAAACATATTGCAGTTGTGTTCAATAATAGTAAATGTGTAGGTCGAGATTAATTAAATGCCTTTACAAAAAATGTCTTTTTTTGTAAAAATGGAACCCAGCCGACATTTAATTAATATTTTAATAATAAAAAAAATAGTTAATAGTTAAAAAAACAAATTTAATTAATTTTTCCGTATTTATTAATAGAAAAAAAAAAGGGTAGGCATTTACACTATAGAAAGGCTGTATAAAGTTAAAACAACAGGGTTTCTAAAAAAAACCAAAACTAAAGTTCGAAGGTAAATTATTACATACAAATCTTGTATGTATGTGTTTGATATTTATGATTAAAATAAAATATGTGTGTAGATATTGTGCACAATAGAACATTTGCAATCACTATATAAGGCTTTAGAACTATTGCTATTTAATTTCTAAAGTAAAATTTACATGCTATGCTCCAACATATGTACACATGTAAAACGAATTAAATACATCAAGCAAACTTCTAAAAAAAAACAGGATTCATTTATAAATTTGTTACAAATTTGCAAAACCATTGCGGCGAAAAAAAATATATTATATCCAGCGAGATAAAAATCGAGTCCCTATTAGTACAAAATGTAAAACTATACAATTGCGAATTTATAAAAGGTAAAAAAAAACAGAAACAGATGAACATTACAGATTACTTTGTATGTAAAAAAATTTCTGAATGAATTTTGGTTAAGCTTGCACTTATTAAAATTATGCTGTGCAAAAAAGTTCATAATATGACTTGGTTTTGTATTTCACATTTTTTTTTTTCATTCAAAAAAAACCAAAAATGAAGGAGAAAGAATGTATAAACCATGAGAAAATGACATTCTTTGAAAACAATAAAACCATTCATTTAAAATTTAAAATCATATTTTAAATCAAGAGTTTTTAAAATATGACGAGCATGAATAGATGAACATACAACGTTAGATTATTAAAATAAAATGCAAGGTGTTTTTCATTTCCCAGTTTTTAAGTTTATGATGTTACTTGAAGAATTGATTTAAAAATTGCGACATTAATTACTTAGAAATATTTAATTAATTAGGAAACTTACATTTTGTTCAGAAATTTTTTAGTGCAGCAATACGTTTTTATTACGCTTGTTATACTCATCTTTATATGCTATATACAAGCAGTGTATACCTAAGTATATTACAATTACATGGCGATGTTGCATCAAGACAAAAGCTATCACGATAAAGGTTACATATTTTTTTTTGGAATCGAATCTATGGTAGTTCGAATGCCAGTGCAATTGAAACATTCCCTTAAGAACGGCACTTATCACCTTAAAATTTATCGCAAATGTCTAACTGCCATATAAGGTTTGGGTAAGGGATTTTATAAAATTCAACAAAAACAATAATTGCCGATTTTTATCATTAGTGGACTAATAGGTACGTAGGTAATACACGTAGGAATGATACACGTGGCATTAGTATCATTCTCTTTGAAAACTTAAGGTCATAAAATTTTTCTATTCAAATTCATGAATGAAAATAATCAAGAAAATTTACAATCTTATTATTGCATGAATGACGACGTTTTCATTATTCAAATAGTTTTAAGCATATATTTTCAGACATTATTCAAAAGTTGAACTGAAATGCACAATGAAAGAAAAACATTTTTTTTCTTCTGACTGCAAAATAGAAATATTAAATTTTTCTTTTTAGAATTTTAAATTTAATTGAATAAATTAGCAATGAACTAATTATAAAATATGAAATATGCATTTAATAACTTTGGTTGTTTTAATTAAAATATGCATATAATATGATTATAATTGTACGTGTATAACACTTTTACATTATGTATTTAAAATGGGAGCTGCAAAATTTAAATAAATTGCATAAAATTATAAATTAAGGCTATACATAGTGTATATACAAGAAGTGAAATTTTTCTTTAAAAAAATTATAAAAATTAAAGAAATAAAAAAATCGGGTCACCTATTCGTTCACTTTCATTATTATTGTTATATGGGTATATGGGTATGTGCATAATTTTCATAGTATTCGTAATTAGATATTCAACTTAGCAAGTACATAAATTAATGCAAAAAAAAACTGTTTAAATTGTTAAAAATATAAATAATTTTTTTTGATATGAATTTAAAATTAAAGAAAAAATTGTTATATTAAAAACTGTTATATTGTGACTCAGTGTCATAATATTTGAATAATAAATGAAAGAAAATAATCAAGAATTTTTAATTTATGATTTTATTGTAATTTTGATATATTTGTGGCATTTTAAATGAATTAATTTTGAAGATGCATTATGTATTCGAAAAATACTGAAATTAGTAGTTTCTCATGCTCAAAAACAACAGAAAAGCATTGTAATATGTAACCCTAATAAAATAGAAATTGCATGAGAATCAAATTTTTATTTTAAATATAAAACAAGTAAGCATACTTAAAATAAGTGCTATCACTCTTGTAACAATGAGTTTTCTACATATTATATTTTGTTGATTGATTTTTCTATGCCTAATTGAAAAATTTTTTCGCACCGTGTTTCGTACCTACGACATTGTATATAATTATATATTTATAAAGATAATATGAATATAAATGGTCGATTTGGTTTGAATATTTTAAGTAAATCAATTCAACATAAGTTCAAAATTTTGAGTGCAGAATAAATTTTTGGAAAAAATTATGTTAGCAAAGTGATTTATGAGAAATTTCTGATAAAAAGTAGAAAGTTTGTTTTTTTTTTTGGTATGTTTGGAAACTACGTAAAATGTACAAAAAAATTATTTCAAATTTTTACCTTTATTAAAAATTACATAATTTTAACTTTTGAAATAGCAACACACACTTATTAAAATTAACTTTTACAGCATATAATCTCCGATGTGCAAAGTATACCAAGAAAAAGCTGCTATGAGAACCTAAGCTTTAAAACTATTGCTTTTTTTGCTTGCTATTAAAGATTGTCTTAAAGATTTTTTTCATCTCTTTCAAATCTGCAGCTTTAATTTATTTATTTGCTCTTTTAGGTTACATCATGTCTTTTCATTGAAAAGAGCTATTTAAATTATTTAATAATTAATAATGATTAAAAGAAACAGCGATGCAACGATTAAAAGGAGGATTTTTTTTAAAGTCTTCGCATCACTAATGCAAATTAACATCTCATTAAACTTTAAAGTGTAAAAAATATCGTTAATAGAAATGTTGAAGAAAAGTGGCCATAAGTGGCTCTTTATAGAGAACCATAGAGTACGCTGGAAACTTGTATGAAGTCGCTAAACGAAAGAATTTTATCAGGTGAACAACTTATGTATTATTATTATACATATTAAAATATTGTAACGATTGTATTGTAAATAAGCAAGAATGACTAAACTGTAGTTTATTGAGTTGCCCAGTATAACAAAACTTTAAATCATATTGATAAATCATATTCATATGAATGGCTGAAATTATGTTATCCTAATATTTTAAAATATGAGTACTTAAATTAAGGCTTTAAACGCGAAAGCTCAAATAACAAATTTTTATTTGAGCAGCATTGTAATTTCGAATTTCTAAAGGTAAACTTCTTGTTTTACTTCTTAATCAAATGTTGTTTTGCTCTACTACATTCTAGGTAAACTGCCAGTTGCTACACACCATTTCTAGATAAACTGCCACTTCTTAATCAAATGTTGTTTTGCTCTACTACATTCTAGATAAACTGCCACACATCCTAAAAATTAGTGAAACTTTTAAAATTTCTTTTCACAAAATTGTACGAAGTGTAGTAATTTAAGAAGTTTCTTCTTTTTCAAAGAATTCATATAAATGCATAGTTAGATTTTGTATATTATAAAATGTTTACCTTTTTATAGAACAGAAATATAACGCATCGCATACGTATCTACATATTTCGGGTCCATGATATTAATTCTATTCGTCTATATGTAAAAATGTGAAAAATAAGTTTATCATGTAAAATTGTGAATATATCAAATATGGTTGTTCTTTTATTTCCATGTTTGTTTTATATCTTAAATTATAAATATAGAAAATGTAAAAGTTAAAATTTATAATAAGATAAGCCAAAATTTCATAGAAGAGATTACTATTAACTCTAACCTAGACAGATTTCGTCGTAAAAGAATGTTAACATCGCAGTTATTGTAATACCATGACAGGTATTACAATAACTGCGACAAGGTGCGACGATAATAATTCTTCTTTCTATTTTGCATTGCGATAGCTAAACCAGAATATTACTCGTATTATACAAAATTTGGGTCAAACCAATGGTTTGTAAAGAAGCAATTTTCCCTTCAATAGGTGAAAATAGTGCCTTTAAAAACAAAGTTTTAATACAAAATTACAATATTTAAATAACTTAATTTACATGCCAAAATATTTTTAATGATTGCATACATCTAGGATAAAAAAAAATTTAAAGAAGCATTAACATAATGTGTTAATATTATTAGGCTAATGGCTAAAATAATAATGTAATTATATTAACTTAATGGAACTTTCCTCATACAATTGCAGCACAGAAGGATAACGTAATCAAAAGCAGAACTGGACTCGAACCAGTGACCTATACCGCTTTCTAGGCGGACGCTCTACCAACTGAGCTACAGTGCTACGAACTAATTGCCGACGAAATGTTTTTCACATTGCTTTATGCTGTAATCCACATGATTACTTAGTATTGGTTACATTGAGATGCTACATGCAATATACTATTTGAAACACACAATCACAAGAATATATTATATATAAATAGATATTACATGTAATAGGCACATTAAATTATTAATTAAACAACTACACGTTGTATTAGTAGTTCATATGCGATTATATTTTTTTAATCAATTATTTACTGTTACCTATTCGATTTTATTGACATTTGCAAAAGCTTGTAGCTTCGGAAATCCGAGTTTTACAAATTTCACGAGCTGATAACTTTAGAAAAAATCGAGGAAGAGAAAATTTTCTTCTAACTGAAAAAACTATTTATCAGTATCTGTTAAAATTTCAATGTGTTACAGCTTATCGCCGAAAGACAAATGGTATCAAAAATTTTTGAAAGAAAACACCTTTAGTTATTTTGTTTGTTTAAGTTCAACTAAGTTATGTCGCGGTAGAAGAAGCCATCTACTACTTTTATGCGTTTGCAGAATTTAAAAATGTGGTTTTGTTGCAATAAATAGGTAAAAATTTCTTTCTAAAAATAGGAAAAAAATTTCTTAGTAAAAACCTATTTATATATAAAATTTCACCTCATACAGGTTTTGTTAACAGATACATGGACGAATTGACAGAGTGAAATTAATAAGCACCTTTTTCAAAAAGTTTTTGAAAAAATGCTAAAAATTGGTAATGTTGTGTATTTACTTACATGAAGATGAATGTGAATTCTATAATAAAAATTATTAAAAAAATTACTGTTGAACAAAAAATTAAAACACTGAAAGTCGAACGTGATAGTAAATGTTGTTTAAATAAAAAGGAAATTTTAAAAATTACTCTTTTATTGCACTAACACTAACTTAACCTTTGCGAATAATTATTATGTGGACGTTTAAAAATAAAAATTTAGAAAAATTTCTTCTTTAATATTTTTATTTTGTATGACATGTTGTTGACGCAATATAATTTTTTTTAATATTTTAATAATCAAACAGATTCAGAAATCATGTCAAATTCAATATGATAGTATGTATTAGAAATACATAGTATATTGAAAGGAAGCTCCATGAGGGCCCATACAAAAATATTTTTCAAATTAAATTATGCGAATACTTTTTATAATCAATATAATCAAATTGAAAGCTTCTCTAATATTATAAAAATTTAAAAAAATTATTTTTAGTTAAAATTTGTTTGCTTTCAAGTTGTTCACAGTGATTCTTTTTGCGAAGAGGATGTTGTACCTTCATACGTTGCTATCATATATCCACATACATGTAAACATATGTACATACTTAAATTTTTGATTTCAGTTGTTTTTTTGTTTAAAATTTCCAATAAACAAAAGGTAAGTACATACAAAAATATTAGAAATTATTAAACTACTTAATTTAGCTATTAAAAATTTCAAATTTCAATGGTTGATGTTTACTTGTTGAAGATGAAGGCATGATTATTAGCGTATATCACAGCAAGATAGCTAAAATTTTACTTTGTAAATTTCTAAGTAATAATTTTAGTGAAAAGTTTTCAATGTAGCTTTTCACTATATTTTCTTGAATTTCTTTCAAAGCCAAAGAAAAAATGCTTATTAATAGTTTTAAAAATTAGCCATAGAATTACAACCTTTGATTACATATGAAGGTGAACAGTTCCTCACAGTTGGAAAACAAAAAATTTAAAACAATAATTCCACTGTACGACGTTTGAACATGTACTCACTCGTATGTTAAAAAAAATAGTTTGAAATGTGAGGAAAAGTTTAAAATAATTATTTGGATATGCATGCACCTTAAATGTGTATAAGTATACGAAATTATACACAATTTGTTTATAAAAAATGTACAGGTGAATATATTTACTCGGACTTACCTTTATACAGGTTACGAAGGGTCACGTTTTAATGATCGTTATTATTAATCGTGGAAAACAGAAAAAAAAATTTAAAACAAAAAGTGTGAAAATTCAAGTTACAAAGAGAACAGCGAAAGTGTTGAAGTTCTAAAAATTTGTTACTCATTTTGCTTTCTCATGGCGTATTTTTCATATTAACCTAGACAAATTTATAGGAATATTATAATTTTCTTATTCTGTTTTGAATAAATGTTAAGAGAAAATATTCTTCGAATTGAAAAGACAATCGCTGGTTGCCTACGTTTTTCGGTTTCTATACGGCGGTTTATGTTAACAATAAATTAGTTTAAAAGTACAATTCATCAAACTAATGAATTACAAAATAACACGTCACATTGCCTACAGTAACTTAAGTGTTCTGTATGGATTTGCGTTTTAATTTTTATGCAATAAATCTGCAAAAACTTTTTGTTTTCTTTAGAGCTGTGTACTAATGAGGGAAAATATGCAATAATTTAGAAAAATGCTTTTCCATAACTTTTTATCGGAGTTTCTGTATGGGTTTACTGCCTTGAAATTGTACATATAAACTACAAATTTTAGTAGCCATTTAATAAGTACCGAAATGCTTTAAAAACTCTTGTCCGAAGACCTTTAAATATATGAAAGAAATAATTTCATTTAAAATTCCGTCCTGTTGGTAACTATGTTATACCATTCTACGGCATGACTTGATGATTTATTCGCTTACTTTTAAGAGTTTCATCTCCTTATAATATCTAACTGAAATATCCTATAGTACTGTAGAAGGATGTTGTAAAATTTTTTTGTTTCCACCTTATTCTCTTTGATTAACAACATGAAAAGCAACAAATTTTTTGTAATTAAGTTTTAAATTATAATTACATCAGATAAATTAATTAGTTACACTTTATTGAAAGTATTTTTTGTTTTTGTTTATTGTATTTTACCGAAATTAGGTAAACTTTTTAATGAAAATAAATTTTTTTGTGTGTCTTTTTTTTTGCTGCGACATAAAACAAGTTATTAGTGTGTCCTGTTATTTAGTTGTTGGTGCATTTGTCATGGTGTGTGCAATTATTGGCGGAAGTTAATTTAATAACCTTGTTAGGTGCCTTCCCATAATATTTTGTTGTACAAATTTAAAAAATTTTATGTTATATGTTTTGTATATGAGTTAGAGTTTTGAATGTGTAGCAAATTGTACTATAAATTTAATTTGTTTGTCAAGAAAAAATTAGCGATCGTTTTCTCGGAGATCGCAAATTTACTATGCATTCTGAGATTTAGAAGTTTAAGACGTATGAATCTTTAATGGTATACAAAAATGTTAACCTCGTGTGGTGCTTGTAATGCCAAATATCATTGAATATTATGCTTGAAGAAAGCAATAGTACCTATATATACCTAATTCATAATTTATGCGACAAATATCATTTTTAAAATATTTTTGTAACTGGAAGTTCTGGCAACTTAAGTAACTTTGTTTTGACTACTTTTCAAGTCGTTTTGTTGTTTTCATTTTATTTCGAATATTTTCGGCAGTATACGTAAGCATTGTACCCACAATTTTTTTCATTCGATTCAAAATAATTTGTAACGACCACAAATAAAAGAGCCAAAAAATTTGGTAGGTAAGATGTTTTTTAAAATTGAATTTTACACATAATATTTCAAAATTAAAAGGCAAATAATTAAATTTGATGTAAAAATAAAAACATTTTTATGCAAAAAAATTTTGTGTTCGAAAAGAAACGAAACAATTTTTTTTTTTGTACAAAAACTTCTTTTCCTTATTTTTTGATTCAAACAACTTTATCCTACGTCTAAAATTTTAATTTCGAATTAATTTTTTTTCCGAAAAGTACTATTCGAAACAATTACTTACATGCTGCCACTCCTGACTTGCCATAATTTTTGAAAAATATTAACGTTTTGCCAATTAACATGAAATACACAAACAAAATACTCAGTTGTGAACAAATATGCGTACAAATTATTGGGTTTAAAATATTTGATAATTTCAAAGCAAATTTTTACACACTCTGTAAAATATCATTTCACTTATTCAATTAGTGAGAGCAATATTATGTTTGAATTACTTTTATTTTTCCGCATTTTTTATATTAAGGACAATACCAGTTTTGTTTTAACGCTTATTTATATAAAAAAAAACTTTGTTATTTTATTAATTATAACACATTAGAAATTACTTAACATTCTGGACATACTCCTTAAATATATGTATGTATATGTACATTATAACAATAACCATCAACGTATAATATAGGTATACCATATACCTTATAATTAGCAAATTTATAATAATCAAATGAAATTCGACAAAATAAAAGTTATAAATGAAAATCCCCGAATAATTACATTAACCTACAATTTAAATTTACCATAAAATCTACTCTATTTAAACTTACAAACTAATAATTATCAAAATAAAAATATCTTAAACTTTTTAAAATTTAAAATGAAAAGTGAAAATATTGTATGGAGCTATGGAAATTAAAAATTTCCTCTTCAAAATATTGTTTTTGTTAAAAGCATTTTTTTATATGAACTGAAAATTATAACATGAATATATTATTATTATTTTAAAGGTCACCTTTTAATTTAGATAATGTATAAATCGTATATCACTGAAAACATTGTATTATAAAAGTTTCCTTTAAATTAGACTGAATCGAATCGCTGGATTTTAATTTATATGAAACTGTTTTGTATAAAATATTCATTTAGAAAACCATTTTTTTATATATTGAAGAATATGATCACTGCTAATTTTAAGGGATTGGTATGAATAGAGAAATTGCAAAATTTTAATATGATTGAAAATAATTTTCAAATTATTTAAAGTTTAAAGGTTTTAATCTAGCTTTTACTACTATCAAATAAATTTGTATTTCATTTGCATGCTAACTAAAATATCAACAGCTATTTACTACACTGTTAAAGTAAGAGAACAGAAATAATATTAGTTCTGTTTTAGATTGTAGATTTTAAGGGAACCGAGTAGGGCAGGAGGATGCCCTCCGGGTCACTACTTATTGCTCAAACTAATGAATTACAAAATAACCCGGGTTACTTATTGTACCCTCCTCAAGCCCCCACCAATAATATCACCGTTTCAAGTATAAAGCTGGAGATATCCCCAAGGGAGCTGGACAGCATTTCTTGAGCGCTTAGGGAACCCTGTCTAAAGCAATTTCGATGCCGAACAGCTAATACCGGCCAGTCGCAGAGGATGTGCACGGCAGTTGTTTTATCAAGATAGATAATTCATTATAACGCATTATAATGAAACCTGGTCATAGGAGAAAAATATACCATGTAAAAAATACATCATGAAGAATTTTATCTTGGATTTTGTTCTATTTATTCTAAAACTTCCAAAAAAATGTTTGTTTTGATGAATTATTGCAGAAATTTCGATAATCCAAAACAATATACACAGTTGAGTGATAATAAAATTTTCAGGTTTTAGGTACGAATTTAGTTGAAGAAGGAAAGCTCTGTAGGTATGATATAAATTTTATGCGATTTATTTAACATTATTATTTATTGTGTGAATATACGTTAGTTATTGTATTATGCTATGAGAATAATATCAATATGCTCGTTTCCTGTATAAATCACATTTAGTGAGCCACATTTGTCACATTTAAAGTAGATTTTTTGGTTTTTCTTAACAAACAATGCGCCATATTTCAGATATTTTAATTAGGTGGCAGATGGACAAGAAATAAAATATCGCATGTCACTTATTATTTTTAGTCATTTTATGATACTGGACTCGTATACGCTCTCTAATATAAGCATTACAAATGGATCACTAACGTCATAAAATATTTTCAAATTAATTTGTTTTGGTAATAAAAAAAAATTTTTTTTTTGTTTCACATCAAAAGCGAATATCAAAAAAAAACTACTTTGAAAAATATTCAACAGCAGTTTCAGAAATGAAAAAAAAAACAAAATGCATTTCCTTTTTGAAATATTTTGGAATAAAATAGCAAAAAAAAAATTTATAATATGATGATGCAAACGATATAAAGAGGCTTTAAATAACTTTATTCTAAAAATATTTGAAAAAAATTTCACCAAATCATTTTTAGATTCTATTCAAAAGCTTCATATAGGAATTCAACTTTAAATTCGGTCTTTGTGTATTTTTTGCGCTTTAATGGGCCTTTAATGGATATGATAATCAATTTTTTCTATATGATACTTGCATCAATAACATCGTGATGCAGTAATGGGATAAAAAATTAAAAACAAAAGAAAAAATGTTTATTCTGTTTTTCTTTTACTTTTCTACTGATTTACAACCTATGAGTTGTTGTTGTTATATTCAAAATCTCCACTATAATAATATTCCGCTTATAAAATTTTCCAATTCATTAATGGGAGCGTTTTTAATTTATTGGTTTTTACCTTTTGTTTTTTTTCTTAAAAATTATTTAAACTTTCATTTAATTAGGCGTCATATTTAATAATTTTGCTTCTATGATTCTTTTACTTTCGGAATCTAATATATTGATAATACGATAAGTTATTATTAATTTTTTATTGTAAGGTACAGAAGTGAATGCATTTTATTAACAGGTCTGCTAAACCTTTTTATATTAAAGATAAATTATTTTTGGGCCAACATCTATGCTATATAATTAAATACTTTATGTATGTAATGTACATATAACAAAAATGATCATGTATGTAAATCATAGACCCAGCTACACATATTTCAATATTTTTCATTAATTACAATATTGTAATTTGCAACTCTTTTATACCCTGCAATTCGTGAGGGGTATATTAACTTTGGTATGGAGTTTGTAATTACTTGAAGGGGTCATCTGCGATATGGACATTTATATATTATATTCTTGCTTAGCGTAAAATTCTGCGTTGATTTAGACATGTCTGTCCGTACGTCCGTCCGTCCGTCCGTCCGATCGCGCGATAACTCAAAAACGATTAATGCAATCGACACTAAAGTTTCACAAGTTGTTTCTTTTGTGCCAAGGACGAACTCTATTGTTATTGCACTAATTCTCGACAATGGGTTCGGGTAGCTGCCATACAACTCCAGAAGCTAATTTTAAATATTTGGAAAAATATTCATGTTAGATTCATGAAATTTGGCATTTGTGTGTCCAATTATAGATCAGACATATCCGTGAAATTTCTATAGAATGGTTTCACAAGTTTGAGTAATTGCTATACAACAACGAAAGGTGCAGGGTATAATTCAATTGGTTTATACCGACTGAAACGTTTTTACTGGTTTTGAACTAAATTTGGCTGGGTTCCCATCATAGTGTGGATTATGTATTTTGGACAGCTTTTTCATTTTTAGGTCTAAATTTTAACTGGTTTCTAATTAACATATTTGAACAAATTTTGCATTTAAATATTGCTTTTTGAAAGATCAACACAAATTCCATATACTCAAGTAATTTTCTAAAAATCTTTTATTAAACGATTTGCATTAATATCAATAATAAGACGAATGCTAATTCAAAAATACTTTTTTCTGACCAAATAAGTTTCATACATGCGAATTTATACTCGTATTACGAATTTTTAATTTTTGCTTTAAATTTAATAAAATGCCTGTCGAAAATCTTATTAAGATTGAGTAGTTGCACAGCTCTGATACTTGTACATGTACAGTTTGTTTAGGTACAATACTATATATAGGTACATGTACATATTTTATGTAAGCAAGCAAAATTTCGATTGATGTTCCTGATGAACTGATAAATGTAACCATTAATAAACAGGATGTAAAGATCATATCAAATTTTTAGTTTGATTGTTAATATTTTCATGGTATATTTATAATGTTATACACATTTCTTAAACACATATATGCAATCCTATAATAAAGTACAAAGTTTAATAGGAGAAACACGAAATTAATTTCATCAAATTTCATGATAAATGATCTATTATCAATTTTCTGTTTTGGTATGGTACAGGTTTAGACACAGAATAACATATTTACGATACAACGTGAGTATGATGAAACGCATATTGCTTTTAAAATAAGTTGATATTTTGCTAGAACTTTATTCGATTTTTAACACTTTTTAATACAGTGTACTTATATTCACCAAATTTATAATGAATTCAACTTTTAATATGGCGAACATTCATAACTATGAAAGGTGAAAGATTATAAAACGAAAAAAAAAACTTGTAAGTCGGAAAATTCTAATAATTTTTAATTGTCTTTTCATAATATGAAGGATGCATTGATCGTAATTTATATTTCAATTAATCGCAAAGAATTATAAAATTTAATATTTTAATATTAAGAATAAAAAGTGAAAACATTCTCTTTTGGAGGTCATTCATGGACAAGCATTATTTAAAGAAATTTTAAATAGTAATTCATTTAAAAGTACAAAGTTTAACAATAGTCATTATTCAATGTGTTAAAATTTCTTAGTAAAAAAATTCCCTTCATGTTCAAATTCGAACTAAAAATTAATATTCATTTTATATATACATTATAGTTAACAGCTGACTATTTGAAAATATTTCTATGGAGTGTCCTACTTCAATTTAAAATTAGAGAAAGATTTCCATTATTAATCGATGACGTTTATTTTAAGATTAAGATGAAAAAGACACACTTAAGTTGATTAATGAAGTGTCAGAAAGTTATTTGTCAATCAATTGTAAAATTTTAATTTTTCATAGTGTAATAAAACTGAATTTTCTTTGATTTGTCAATCATTGGAATAAAAATTAACTATTTTTTAAAATTTTAATTGTAAAAGTTTTCTTATAAGTGAATAGTAACTTTCGTGTTCCTAGTTAGATTACAAGCACCTATAACTGAGCAGGAAATTTTGAATTTTTTGAAGTTTTTTTAATTTAATGAAAATTCTTTTATGATTGAGTTAGTTAAGAAATTAAACAATTAATAATTTTAAAAAAATCATCTATAGGACTTAAAGAAATTTGTGCAGTGAATTCAATTTTATTATTTGGGATGCGGCCACTAATCAAGTTGTAATTTAAATAAATTTGATTCGGGATCGCTTAACAGTTGAAAGTTAATATTTAAATTTTTCCCTACAAAATTAATTCAATGTGCTGCTTGATAACCGGGTAATAATTATATAAAAACATAATTATTGCTTTTAGAAAAATTACAAATTAATTTACAAACCTTAAATACTTAATATAAGCCCAATTTTGAATATTGGGCTTATATTAAGGAATTAATATAATAAAATTAGAAATTTTACACTACAATTTAAGAAACAATATGTTTAAAATGATAAGTTAAAAATGGGTGAAATCCTCCAACAAGTGAAACTGCTGCTTTTAAAAAACAATATAACTACGTACTATGTTATTAAAATTACATATTTTCCTTGATACACGAATATGTTTCAAAGATTGCATACGTTTAGGATGAGCAATGTATACGTTTTTTGAAATGGAATTTCTGCATCCCAATTTCTGCATTTACAGAAATTTGGAAAAGCTTTTAGTTCCTTAAATATGAGGTGCTAAAAATCCGAATTTTACAAATTTCTATAGGCGATAACTTGAGAGAGAGTGAAGGTGGAAAAAAAATTTTCTTCCAAAAAGCTATTTATTAGTGTCTAAAAATTCCTGAGATTTATATTTAAATAACGGCAAATGTTAGCAATTATTTTGTTTCTAAAGGTTAAATACTAATGGCCGCGCGCTATTTTTTTTTACATTTGCAAAATTTAATGGCTTCACTGCAATAAATGGTCAAAAAATAGCATTTTTAAGGTTTTCTATAAATTTTAAAGGGAGAGACAGGTAAAAATTTTATTCTATGGAAATAAGTTTCGAATAAAGAATTATGTACATATGAAATTTCAGTTTTCTAAATTCAAGGGGTGTAGAAGTTTTGTAAACGAGTCCATGGGCGAACGGACGGACGTATGGACAGAGTGAAACTATTAAGCACTTTTTTTCAAATTTTTTTTTTGAAAGTTGCTAAAAACACAATTTTCAGTTGTATATTTTGAGGCTTTTATAGCAATTAATTTAATTTTGTTTTAAATTCCGAAATTCCCAAATATTATTAGAATCATAATTTCAATAATTACGTATCATGTATTTCTATTTACACAGTATTACGTGGAAACCTAGACCATTCCATAGTTTATTAGTGGAAAAAATTTAAATGATATGTGTGTTTTCTTTGAAATTACTCAAAATCTAAAAAATATTAGGTCTACACCTAATATTACATATTAGATTTACTTTTAATAAGTCTTTTTTGATAAAAATTTAAATATTCATGTAAATTCTCAAGAAATTTGCAAATAAAATTGAAATATTTAAAATTAAATTGTGATTCGAATTGTAAAATTTTTAGTTTATTAACCTTCAATTTAAAATTGACTTTAAACTGCTGTTTCTGTTTTTTTTTTATAATCTAGAGAATATTTTTATAGGTACATTTATAATAACGAAAGTGAAGTTTGTTTTTTTTCTTTAATCTTCAAAATTAATAATAAGGCATAACAAGAAAATATTAAATAAAAACTATTAGTCATTTTCTTTTTTATAACAAGTGTAATGACTAGTAAAATTTTTATTAATTTTTTTTTATCAAAGCATCATAAAACCTCACTCCAACTATACAAAAACTTTCAATACTCTCTCAAACATAGGTTACATACTAAGAGAATGCTTGTATACATGTAATATATGTTAAAAAGTTTTCATACTCATCAGCTACATAATCAATAATTCCTTTTTGGTTGTGGTATATCAAGTGTAACGTCTTCATATAATTTTTCAATCCAAAAATATTATAATTACTTTTATTTTCCATTTCTTCTCAATCACAGTAAAAACATTACAGCAAGAAAACAAAAAAAACAAAATTCAAGAAAAACTCAAAAACCTCCGAAAATCACAATCACTTTCACTTTATTTTGTTAAAATTTACTAAAATCTTATAAGTATAAAAATGGGTAAAAGAAAAAAAGGTCTCAAAATAATAACGAAAAGATTCAAAGTATTTAAAGAGGAAAAAAAAAATATTACAACATTAACAGATGATGCGCTTCGAAAGAAAACAAAGGAGGAAAAAAAAAACATGAAGACGACGCCTAATATGCCACTTTTTTTTTATTTTTTTGTATGAGGCTTATAGAAAGTAAAATTTTTATTGTTATTTAATTTTGTTTTTCATTATTGTATTTTAAGAATGGATAAAGATTCAATAAAAACTTAAGCTCCTAAGGCTAACAAAATATTTTTTATATCAGTGTTTCTTAAACAAAAAGGATAAAATTTTTAAATATTGCGTGTCGCTTTATCTAAAAATCCGGAGTTAATATTAGATTAAAATTAAAATTATTGTTAGAAATTATGGGTAAAGGACACAGAATATTTGACATACAAACAATTCTGAGAAAGTAAAAGTGCGGAAAATGATTAAATAAAATTTCGTTTGGGAAGTTATTACTAAACCATAAGTAATAACAGTAGCTTTTTTTGATAGTTTATGTATTTCTTAGATGACGACCACAATTATTGAAGTTAACAATTGTGATATTTATATAGCTTCTTTACATTTTCTCTTTATTTAAAATAGTAAAGATATTTTTCAAAAATGTACCCTTATTTTCACTTCTTGTTCTTCTCATAGCGATTTTATATAGAAAACCTAAGAATTTGTTAGTAAATATTTCCATACTTCTAATAATTTTATAGCTTCAAAGGTGCCATAATTATTATAAGAAGAATTCTTATAGTTACAGTTTTTCTGGTGCCAATAGTTTTGTAATTTTCAATGTGCCAGTAGTTGTATAACAAGATTATATTAATGTGCCAGAAGTTGTATAATGATTATATTGCTTGGAGTTTTTTTATTCTTTTTAATATTTTTTGATAACTAAATTAAATTTGAATTAAATGCACATATATAAGTAAAACTGTGCTAAATTTCAATTGAAAATATTATGATTAAAGTAAATTTGTTGTCATCTCTAAATGTCAAAATTACAATAATTTTACGCTTATATATTATTTTCTTATGTCAAATCACTTAAGATTTGTCTTTATGGAAACGATTCTTTCTGGAAACTTTTTAATACGCATATACTATGAAACTATCTATGAGGTTTAAACATTTTTCTGGTTTTGTCACCATTAAATAGAAGTCGCGAATTCCGGTAAAAATTTTCAAATTTATTGTTATTCTTATTTAGGTTTGTTTTTTTTTTAATTTTCGACATTATTTATTTCACGTTGTAAAATTTTAAATATAGTATATGAAATTTATCATGCGTTTATTAACTTTTAAATTATCGAATTTTCCATTTGTCATCAACCCTATTATTCAACGTGGAAACTGTAATGATTAAAATTATTATAAAAGGAGAAAAGTACACATTTAAATACAAATTGCTATCATAGAATATAAAGATCATAATATTATTTCTAAATCGACTCAATGTCCCAGCTACTTCAACTCCTATATCGTATTACAATTTCTTCCTTTTATTTTTTTATCTTTCTATCTAAGATTCAATTGGAAAATTTTCTTACACATTGAACAAGTACCAGAAACTTTAGCCAATAGGTATTTATTTCTTAAATCTTTGCATAATCTTCAAATTTAAAAACTTCTCAATATTCCAACAAAAACTATAACAAACACAACTATATAAACTAGTTCAAATTTTTCAATTTTAGTTGAAACGCGAAATTTCAAAAAAGAATCCTCCTCTATGGATATTCGAGTAAAATGCCAAAAATAAAAATTTCTCATCTATCATTATTACTCGTATTTACAAAAAATAATTTCCCGAACGAATAATAAATTAATTGAGAAACACTGTTTTAACACTGTCATTTATTTGTTTGCTCATTTATAAAAATATTCGGTATATTCGGTGTTTTTAATGCTTGTAATTTCCCATTTAAATATGGATGCGGAGTCAATGACATTGCAAGAAAAAAAAAACAAAGCTAACGATGAGCAAGATTTTAAGATTTGATTATAAACAAAAAAATAAAAAAAATTAAAAGAGGCAGAAAAAAAATAAATAATAAATTCTTCGATAATGATTTTTCAGATAAAATCAAAGAGGAAAAATATGGAAAGCTATTGTACAGGATTAATAAATTTCCTTTAAGAAAACATTTCTTTTTGTATTTTAGATATCTAAGTATGTATATGTCATGTAATATGTCATTTGTAAGTGTGTATATAGAATACTTGTATATAGAAGTTATAATAAATTAGAGAGAGAGCCAAAGTTTTAAAGTATGAAATACGAGTAACAATCGCGACCTTCGTTGTTTTTGTTTTTCTTCTTAAAGGCATAGCTATTCTGGCTTTTCTTATTATCCTAATATACTTAGGTCTATGCTTTCTTACTTCAATTTTTCCTCAATACTATAGAAATAACTTTCGGTTTTGATTTTCTATTAATGTATGTATGTACCTAGAGCTAGATGATTTTATTCAAATTTTGTCATTTTGACTTTCACTATAATTTTCATTTTACATTGGTTTGGAATACTCACAAAGGCAATTTTTTATTCATGACATTTTCCTTTAATTTGGATTTTTTCTTCTTCTCACGTTATTTTCAGCATATTATTCTTTGAATTCATTGAAATTTTTTTTCAGAGTATCTCGCCTTGGTTATTTCACTGCAATAAACATTACGTATATTTTCGATTTTTGATTATATTTTTCAAAAGCATTTACATCTTCACATTGCTATGAAGGTCGTCGAATTTTTAGATATCGATAATATTATTATCTAATTATCATATACATATATAATGTATTTATCGTATTTAATATGGTGTATACCTTTCACTATTGAAGAAATTGAAAACTTCTTCATAAAACCATTGTAATGTCAATTTGATAATATACAAGAGAAGAAGATTTTTGTTTCCTAAAATGGATTCGTAATTATGTAAAAAGCCAAAAAGAAAAAGTGTACATATGATTTAATATGTGATAACTGAAGTAATTGACTATATGATAAAAGTCACTTTAAAAGAATTTATGTATGGATTGTCTCTTACCTAAAATGTTGGATTTGTATTGGATTAAGAATAGTGTGGCGATATTCGACGTAGTGAGCATAAGTTGATAGTTAATTAAGTATTGTATTTAAATTTAAATTACAAAAAAGTTGTAATTATGGAATAGAATTTAAGATTAGGATCCGTAAAAAAATTCGTTTCATTTATTCTTCTACTTCTAATTACAATTAAAAGCGTTTTCCAACCACAAATTAATTTGTGGCATTAAGCTCTTCTTTATATTGAGTCCTTTCATAAGAAAAAATGAGAAAAAATCAACTTTGTAATAGCAGTACAAATTAGTACAATCGCAAAGAATTTAACAGTCACATGATTATCCACCGGTCATATTACCATTTCGTTTGTGTACATAATTTCAGTACTTTAGCTTTAATATGTGGCTAAGAATTTTTTGAAATTATGTGATAGCTGTCATAAAGAGTCGAGCAATTTCAGCGAACTTTGTCAAACATAGCAGCCCTAATTAGATATTTGTTTGTGCGAGGTTTCAATAGTATATATAACTTCAATTATTTCTGAATAAATAAATATTATCTGGGTAAATAAATATTGAAGTTGTATGTATGTGAATGCTGTGCCAATCTGATCATATAAGCTATACAATTTGAAATTAAATATGATATATTTTGTGTAAATATTGTTTAACAATTTCTGAAAATTTATTTGCAATATATTAAGTTCCTTCTACAATAGTAGAAGATTTCAAAATTTCAAAAAAAATATACAATACCAAATTCTTGTTGAATACCAGGCTCGCGTCAAGTTTTGTAAATTTGCTTTAATTATTGCTGCTTGTTTTACTAAAAGTTCGTGTTTAGTGAACTTTTAGTGAAAGAATAGTGTTAATTAAAAAAACTTTAAGAAAATTAATTTTTTAAAACAGCAAAAACGATTGAATCAATTACAATTACTCGCTAAATGGCGATTAAGAATCACCAAATGAATATCCACTTGCTCTGACTCCGTTTCTTTAAATGTGAAAAACATCAAAACTTAAAAACAAGTTGAACAACAAAAAATCAATTACTTCATGCTTGAAGTCCAAGGTATACAAAAAAAAAACAAAGTATTTAATTGACCACAGGTAAATCGATTATCACACAACAAAAAACATTGTATAAAAAAGGTAAAAAGGACAAAAAATAAAAAATATATGAAAAAAAAAGTAAACAATTTTAGCGAAATTTGACCCAGCCATTCAAAAGTTTTGTTGAAAGAAAAAGTATGAGAAATTTTTTAATAGTTCCAGAGTTTTCAGTCATAAACAAGACAAGAAACATTATTTTTGACATTATTTTTGTTTTCGAAAAATTGCTGTTTATTGGATAAATTTCAACCTAACATAAATACTTATTAAAATAAATTACTACAAACTTATAAAATATATTTAAGACTTTTCATTAAGACGGTAATTTATTAACGGACGGATTATATTAATTAAGATTGCGTTTTCTACATTAATCTGTACTATGTTATTCTTATTAATTACGTAGTTGATTAGCGGCTTAAATTTTACCGACCGCATTGCATAATGTATACAATAAGTGAAGTGAGATCATGTAACGATACCAAATTTCGACTGTCGAGTTTTCAATGGCAATCCATTTCTCCGTGGTAGAGAAGCATAACTAAATTATTTTTGGAGAAATGCCTGTCGGTTTGTCGGTCTGTCTGTCAGTTAGTCAGTCTGTCTGTGCACATGTATATTTCAATTTTGGATGAACCGATATTTTACATTGCTTGTTAGTTTTTGCAGCGAGTAGTCCTTGTGCTCACATAATAATATTGCCCTATTGCAATGTCGTACAGATATTTAAAGCCATACTATAATATAACTAAAATGGATTTTGCTCGATGTATTTTTTTGCATCCGTAGTTTCGCTATAGACCGAATTACAATTTGATCTTTTCACGTATTACATTTCAAATTTTACATACATACGTAATTATATTCATAAAATTTATTTGAAAAACAAAATATTCAACTAATAATTATTATTTTATAATTTGAAGTTTTTAATAAAATTTTTTAAATATAATTTTCAATTTTCGTTTAATATCAATAATTAAAACGAAATGAGATTCATTATGATTCCATATAAAATAATCAACATAAATAATAATTATTTATTTATTTTAATTATTAAAACCGCAAAAAACAAGTGAAATATGTGAGCAACATAAGAAATTGTTTTTTTTTTTTCATTTATTTTTACAGTATAACTCGTTTAAAATGAACTTTGTTTTGCATTAGTTTAGCTTGTCATAAGGAATAGTAATCAATCAATTTTTTTTTGACCCAAAAGAAATTTATTTTATATAAAAAAGGATTGTTTAATTAATATTAAAAGAAAATTTTTCAACTATCATTATACCTTACAAGGGTATATTAATTTTTGAAAGGGTATTTTGGTATAGAAACACTTAAGCGTGGTATAATAAATATTCTTGTTCAGCATTAAATCAGCATACGATAACTCAAACATGAAAGAAGTAAAAATCACTAAAATTCAGAACTAGTTTTCTTTTCTACCAAAGAAATTGGGCCAAATATTGCAATTGGCCTAACTTTCACAAAGGCTGCCATGCAATTCGTTGAGATTATTTTAAATATATATTTCAAAACATATTAAACATATTAATAAGATTATTTTGTAAACATGTTTTCATTTACATAATATATGCACCTTGAAAATTTTAATAATATCGTTTAACTGATTTGAGTAGTTGTCATTCAACTCTAAAATCTAATTTTAAAAATTTTAATATTACAACGCTAGATACATGAAATTTGGTAATTATGTGTCACATATCCCGGAGTTTTTGTGGAATGTTATGTTCGACCAGCTGCCATACAACTTCAGTAGTTTAGTTTTTTTTTTAAGGTTAATTATCATGGTGTTGATATCGAGTATAATTAAGTCAATTAAAGTTGACTGAAACATTATTTATACTTATTTTGACTATTAGTATAATATAAGAGATTCGTAATAATATTACGTACGAAGAGAGAAAATTTCTAGACAATACTTCGGAATTTTACTACGAGTAAAAATTGTTGAAAATTGTTTAAAATTTTCTTGCAAAAAACCTACATTGGTTGTAAATTTGCGGATATTTTTTGTGAAACAAGGTTTTTTTAAACAGGTTGTACTACACATGTATGAATGAGTATAAAGACTATCACATATGCACATATTCATGTAACATTATGGCCTGTTGATATGAAAATTTTAAAAATTTTTAAATAAAACTTTAAACTTTCTTGTGAATATAATTATTATTTTTTTTATTCTTTCGTATGAAATACGTACATATAATATAAATACATAATATATAGGTATATAAGTATAACATACGAGTATTACAATATAAGTTATAACAATAGCTTCTACAATGTTAACATGAATATATAGCCAGTTAAAATCAGTAATAAAATAACACGGATCTTCTTTTACTTACAATTTCATTTTTAAAAAGCTATAATTAATCATTAGCTTTGTTATTCCTCTACACCCCTCTTTTACAATATTTTTGAGTATAAGAGTTTGTTTTAATTTTCTTATGATTTACAACAATATTTTGAATGGTGTTTTTCTGTTACTTAAAAAAAAATGTGCAAAATAAGTCATTAACTTTGTTTTAAAATTAATTATGGTTTTAAATTTTTAACATTACAATGAAATATAAAAAGTACACATATAAAGTTTTCATTTAACATGATGGTTTTTATGATGGTTTTGCATATTAATTTTTTTTTTTGGTGTGTTGTAAAACACATTCGTTTAAATGAATAAAGATTAAATGCTTGATTTTGTAAAAAAAAAATGTAAGCGAATTTGGGAGTAACTTACAAATAACTTAACAATGCTATAAAATTTGAATATAATACAACTTTTACGTATGCATGTAGGTACACATTTTATACACTTTTAATGATATGCTGCTGGTGTCTTTTATTTTAATTTAATAATGTTTATTTTATGAATATAATTGTGGTCTAAAAAAATTTTTACAACATTTTTTTATTGTCTGCCATGGTAGTCAATATAATAATAAATTAGAGTACCTTTATGGAGAAGCAATGGATAATATGTTTAATATATGTATGTAATGTAATTGGACTATATGGTTCATTTGTTGCTAATAATAATGCGTAGGTGTTATATAATATATATAACTTTTTAATAATAATTAGTCTGCTATAAAACCATTCATTATTTGTTAAATAAACACCGTTGATAGGTGCTTAAAATATAAAATATTTATTAAAATTAAAATTTATGGTTGTTGAACATTTTATTACTTATAATAAAGTACTTATGTCGCGCGTAATTACATATACATACATAAAATATCGTAACTCGACTTACCATAAACTGAACATGTATTGTAAGTTTCATGACTCTGTGGTGTAAAGACTCTAAGACAAGAATACTTATGTATTTAAACGCATATTTTATGAAAATATTAATAAATTTTTAAAATCAGACTTTCGAATTTACAAACCATTCAAATCAAATTTAAACGTTAAATATTCAATTATTATGTGGAATCAGCATAGTTAACCATGTTAGTCAATATCGTTCACACCTCAAATTGCGATTTTCAAACAAATGTGGAAATTCTTTTTTGATTTATTCTCCGAGGTAAGTGGGCTTTATAGATGACATGTATAATGTCATTGAACTGTATTGCTACATTATAGAAATCAAAAATTGTTCACTTATAAAAGCTATCCCAAAAAAACTTTTCATAATCGAGGCATAGGAATAATACATAAATATCTTACACACAAAATATGTAAAGGAGTCAACTACCTGTAGAGCTACATACCTGTAAGTAACTGTTGCACGTCTTTCAACAAAACAGTTTGGTAAATAGTACAATAGTTCGGCATGTAAACTTTCACTTGCATATACATGGAGTCTCGATGTTCCATTTCGCCTTAAATTATAAATATCTTTGGTCAATAAAAAATTATTATTTTTAATCATTTTGGCATTTATTGCAATTATTAACGGAAATTAACATTTCACTAATCAGAAATTTATTATCAAAGGCCACATTATAAATAATTGCAATGAAATCAAAAATTGATATTAATAAAAATATTTTGATCTAATTACTTATTGTGTTAAGAGTTCAGAAAAATTAAAAAAGAAACGTGTTTTTTATATTTTTTCGATACTTTTTCCCCAATTTCTAATTAATATCGTGTGTATTGTACACATACGTATATATGTATATTTAGAATTCAATTAAAAACTATAAAAAAACTCTAAGGCAATCCGGCTACATTAAGAAAATCAAAGAAATTATTCAAAACAAATATAAGATATCTTCGAAAAATAAGTCAGGCTTAAAAAGTTTGCATGTACAGAGAGTGCAGCCTAACATTGTTTTCTCTTTTAATATTTAAAAAAACAAAAAAAAAATTAATAAAATAAAATAAAGTTAAAGTAAAATATAAAAAAAGACCAAAAGCGAAACATCAAAATTAAATTAATTCTAAGATGATGATTTTTCTAAAGAAATGGTGGTGTGTTGAATAGCAAAACCATCACAATATTAGAAATGAAAAAGTGTACGAATTCATTTTTTTTTTCACGAAAAAGAAAAAAAGTTCTGCATTATCATCTACCCGTTAATATTAATATTACACGCTCTAAAAGTGTTTTTATATTACCTATCTTCTTATTAGTTATATACGTGTACGATTTTGAAGATTAATAAAGTTGGGTCAAACCAATGGTTTGTATTGTAGCACTTTTCCATTCAACAAATGAGAATACTGCTTTTAAATACAGTCTATCTATATCCACCACCCTATTAAAATTGTTTTCATTCATATACGAAACTATTTCTAGGATTGCATATATTTAGGATGAACGATTTATGCAGTCTTTGAAATAAAGCAAAAATTAATTTAAAGAGGGGTTAACATAACGCACGATTTTAAGGGTCAATTGCGTGAGTCAAGAAAAATAATTATGTTATTTAATGTCATGGAATTTACCGTTAGCATTTTGCGTTTATAGAAATTTGAAAAAGCTTGCGGTTTTCGAAATATAGGGCGTTAAAAATTCAAATTTTACAAATTTCGAGAACTGATAACTTGTGAGGGGTTTGATAACTTGTGAAAAAAATTTTCTTCGAACGAAATGAACTATTTATTAGTACCTAAAAACTATTAAAATTTCAGGCTCCTCCAACCTGGGGTCTAGAAGAAAAAACCATTTGACACCGGCCGTTTTGTTTTTTCAAATTTTAAGTATAGTGTGCCGCGATAGGAGAAGAAATCCACTGCCATGTTGCGTTTGCAAAATTTGAAAAATGCTTATAGTTTCCCTGCAATAAATAGTAAAAAAATGGCATTTTTAGGGTTTTGGGGGGTACCCCCAACTACCCCTAGAGGTGGAAGATAGGTAAAAATTTTGTTCTACGTAAATATTAAATTTCAGCTTTCTATATTCAAGCGTGTAGAAGTTTTGTAAAAATGTTCACGGACGGACGGACAGAGTGAAACTAATTAGCACTATTTTTAAAAAAGTTTTTGGAAAAGTGCTAAAAACGAGGGGTAAACAGCAAATTCAGTATAATTAAATTCGCTACTTTTGGATAATCCTCTTTTAAATTTTTATTCACAATAAAACTTAAATAAAATGGTTTTTGGTTGAAGAGAATCTCCTTGTAATTAATTTTGAATTTTATCATTCTATGAGAAAAAAAATTTCGTTTATTAAAAAGTTATTTAGATTTACAATAATAATTTTATGTTTAAAAAAACAAATCTTCGTATAATCTTCGTTATAAATCAAAATTTCCTTAAATAGCATGATTTAAATTAAATGTTCTTTCAAGAGAAAATATATTATTATGTAGTAATTTCCCCCCTAGATTTTTAGCTGAAAGAATTCAACGAATTCGAACATGAAGAGCAACTGGTCGAGTATAACGCTAGAATAGAAAATTTTAAACGTGTCGAATAGTAAATTTTAACAGAGCTTATGTTTATATATATTTTTAAATCTAATGAAAGCGATATATTGAAATGATTCCTATATTCTAATAAGAAATTCGATAAAGCTAATGGGGTCGTAGAAATAGGGCAGAAATATAGGGCAGAAGATGTTCAGAGGTTTGCAATTAACTTTCTCTCTATAGGCAAATCAAATATCTTTCAATATGCGTAAACAGTTACTATAAAATTTATGCAATTTTTCGTTCAAGATTTAGGTTTTCGATAATGAACGTTTTAAAATTTTTGTATGTAAAGACAGACGCATAGAAAAATTAAAACACAATATAAAATATAATAAAATGGTAATAATTATATATAAAATATAATAAAATGGTTGAGAGTATTAAAAACAAGCTCAAATTGCGTATGCCTTATTCGAATATGAAAAAACTTTGACTCATGCAAATTTTTCTAAGATTGCCCCGAAATAATTATTTTGTTTTTTTCTTTTGTTTTATCAATTTAGTATAATCACTTTTATTAAATTAGTTGTTATATGTAACAATATTTTGCTATTTTTTCTTTTATTTTTATCTTAAAATTAAGCTGTAATTTATAGAGATAATTTAATTGTATATATTTAAATTTTTATTTTTTTTTATTATTATTTTTTATAATATTGTTTGATATGACTGTGTATAAACATTAATCGAGCAAATTAATGAACAACGGTCATAAAGGAAATTCTTGAGTAAAATTATAAATGAATGCAACAAATCTGTTTGTAATGCTATTTTCAATATAATATTAAAAAATGTGCAATATTTTTACATAAAAATCAACCAATTTTTTAACGCTCTAAAAGTAGAAAAATTTACGAATGAAAGTTTTTTCGTTTTTTATGTTACAATTGATCTTGATCTTAGTATAAAACGAATTGCATCTATTAGATCACGATCAGTTGAAATAAAATTATTGTTGAAATATCAAATATAACATATATTTAATTAACTGATATACCGTTAATCATTGTGGATATTCTTTAATAGAAATAGAAAATAATCAAAGACAATAGTTAAGAACTAAAAGAAAACAGGATTAATTGTTTATCTTAAAATTAAAAAAAAAAAACAATACAAAAAATTGTATAAAAATGAAAAGTGTTTTTATTATCCTTGCTATAATTGGAGGCTGCCTTTTGGATTATACATATTCAATAAATAATAAGAATTTTTCAAATGAATCTCCAAAATTTGAGAAAAGTGAAACATCGAATACCGTTGATACTGAATCATCATCGTTACCATCTAATTTAATTGATAATGGAATAGGACGTTCTATATTTCGTATTTATGAGCAATGTGATACAAGTGATGATATTATAAAATGTTTAAAAGTTCAAGTAACACGACTTATTGGTCGTGCCTTAAAAGTTCAAAACATTAAATTAATTGATGGTGTAACAATTGTTAAAAAGTCAAATCAATATGATGGAAATGGTATTGGTACAAGTGGTTCAAGAAGTTCATTAGGTGGTTCTGCTATTGATTTACAATTAAATAATAATGATATTGCTAAATTATCAACAAAAAGTTTAGATCAATTATTGTATGGACGTATTGGAAAATTTTTCGAAACACATCAAATTCAAGTTAATATACCATATCTATTAAGTTTTGGACGTAAAAATTCAGAAGAATTTTTTGAAGGTCGCGGTAAAAAAAAAGATAAAAAATATTTTGCACCATTTATTGCTGCTGTTATATTAAAAGCAGCTATACTTAAAATGGCATATCATTCAATAGCTGTAATAGCTGGTAAAGCTTTAATTGTTGGAAAAATTGCTTTAATTATTAGTGCTATAATTGGTTTAAAAAAATTGGTATCAAATGATCAACATGAGAAGACAACATATGAAATAGTTAAACATCCACATGTACAACAAAGTCATACATATTCATCAAGTCATAGTGATTATGAAGGTGGACACGAAAGTGGCAGCTCATATCATAGAAGTTTAAAAGATGATGAAATGATCGCCCAAGATAAAGCTTATAGAGCGTATGTTCCAAGATCATAGATTATTTTTATTAAATAATAATAAAATTGGTGAAGAATATGAAAAAAAAAATATTTAAAACGTTTATGGCTTCATAATTGTGTCGTTGCTATTAATTGTTAAGAATTTTTGTTTTTAATGGAAAATATTTTCCATTTTTCTACTTCTCTCTAATCGTTACAATTTATACCCAAATTACCAAAGAGGATTTATTTTTTGCAATTATTTATTAAATTTACACAAAAATGAGAATAGCTCTCTCGAAATAATTCATATTAAATTATTTTTAGTGAGAATTTGTTGTCAAAATAATCTTTGAATTAATTTTTTATTTTTTTTCCTCATAAATAAATTCATAACAATTATAAATAAAAAAAATAAATAAATAAGAATTGAAAAATAAGAAAACAAAAGAAATAAATTAAATTAAAAATAAATGAAAAAAAAATGTAAAATTAATTATATAAAATTTTTCTTTTGTATAATGTCGCCATGGAGCGGTGGTAAATCTAATTGTCTATTCCATCCGCCACCATGACCGCCACCGCCACTGCTTTCCGTATAAATTACATGGTCACTGCTACCACCAGATTTTTTTAGTCCACTCTGAAAAATTAGAAAATAAAATATATGAGAAATAATTCAATTTGATTGCGTATTTTGCGGAATTTATAAATTCCCATGGAAATGTTACGTTAAAGAAACGTAAACACACTATATTAGATTAAATCCTGATTTGTAGGGGAATTCGCTTTTCCAAATTTTCGTCCAATCTATTTTAAAGAAGTTGACAAGTTACTTTGGTCATGTAAGGAATTGATCCACATTATTGGTCAAGTTAATCTGTGTTTGGAGAAAATTAGGTTTCAGCAACTAGATCTCCTCAAATAATACTGGTCAAATTTAAATTTTCGAGTATATCTAAAGAGATAAGTACAAACTATATTTAAGCAACTAATTGAGTTTCCATTCCAAAAATCTGTAATAGTTTTCCAAATTATCATTTCAATTTCTCATTCAAAGTCTTGTGTAGCCCTTCTACTAAACTCACAACAACAAATTAACTAAGTAGAATTTTTTATTCGAAGAATAGATGTTGCGGTCGATTTTTTTCTTGACAACATCAGCAGTTACATCTGGTGTAAATTTTAAGATTTTCATTTAATAATAAATTATTATTTAATTGAAAATCGTGCAGGATAAAAAATCTTATATTAATATTTTAACATTACTGCTACACTAAAGAGGAATTGGAAAATTCTTTTATTTTGGCATTAAAATTAATTAGCATTAGAATGTTTTCAACATGTTTATCAACCCTGGAATAATAAAAATATCCTGTGGGCAGCAAAGAAAATTTTCTCTAGAAACAATTTTGAGACAAGCATTTAAATATTTTTTAAATGCTTTAACCCACATTATTAATATTTTAATTACAAAAATCCCATTCATTCATTACATTCATGTAAGCTTCATATTCGGCATTATTTAGTGGGTATCCGTTCAAATGATAAAGAAACCTTTAAAACTGAATTTAAAAGAGAACAATATTTTAGAGTTAGTGAATATATTGAAAATTTCAAACATCAATAACTTCTACGTATCTATATCAAAGATTTATATGGAACTAGCTCTATATCGATGAGAGTTAAAAATAGGTAAGGAGGTAATATTAATTTGCACAACTAAATTAAATTATCCCGCACATTTCTTATTATCAACACTCATTCAATTTAAAAATTACTTTTTAAAATTTATTTTTGACTATGTCTCTAATTCTCCGTATCATAATTACTCTACTTGTATTAGTTATTTCCAATGCATTAATTAAATTTTACTCTTACTAATTAAAGTTTCAAAAGTACTAAAAATAACAATTAATAAAAGAAAAACTTCAACTTACCAATATTGAAAATAATAAAGCTAATTTTGATATTAGAAATGCTCCACCAGCTAACATTAAAACTTTTCCCATAAACATTTGTGCCATAACACCAATCATAACCATAACACCAACCATTGCACCACCTTTATCTTTACCACCTTTTTTACTACGAGATTCTATTTATATACCATTAAAATAAAAATGAGAGGATAAAAAATGGGAAATTTTTTTAAAATTCTTAAATTAAAGCTTTAAATATCAAATCAAAAATTTAGACTTGATTTTCAAAATTTTTTTTTTTTGGAATTTCTATAGCTACACATTTAGGTAAGTGTTTATAAAAATTACCTTCATTTATATCCTTTGGAACTAAACTAACGCGTATCGATCTAGATTCAGCAAAATCCTTAATTTTATTTACAAGGATATCATTTAAATCATTATCATTGGTGTTGGTAGTATCATTGATTGAATTATTTTGTTCAAAATTTTTCGCTTTTCTAAAAATTTTGTTTTTATTATTTTGCAATTTAGGATGCCAATCACTATTTGGTATCATTGATATATAAGGATTTATATTCCATGTATTATTGTCCTTGATAGCAATTTCAATAGTATCGATTGCTAACATTGTTATACAATTTGATATATTTGTTTTTGTTAGGCAATTTCCAATTAAATAACCTAAATTTAGCTGCTGCTGATTGGTGTGATGTTGATTGGAATGATAATTTTGACTATTCTGTTCATGTTTATATTGTTTATATGATAGGTACTTTTTATTAATATTGTTGTGGTACCATATTACATCTTTTGTTAAATTACTATTTATAGGATATTGAATAACAGTTGATATTTCCGCTGTGCTTGTTGATAAGGTTGTTGTTTCATCAGTTGGTAACGTTAATAGTCCATTTATTGAAAACATGACACAAAGTAAATAGATTGGAAAATTTTTTCTGAACATCTTTTTTTTGGAAAAACAAAAAATAGTTAAACAAAAAAAATTTTTTTTCTTTTATTTTTTTTTCTCGTTTAAAATATCGTTTTTAGCACACGACTAATATATGTGAAGTCTTTGACTTTTAAAATTGAAATTAAATATTCTGTTGAAAGAATTTTGTTATACTAAATGGAAATTTAAAAATGACATTTTCTTTTATACCATAAAATATATTTTTAGGTAATTGTTTGTAATTATTTAAGGACGGTATATGAAAGTTTGATGTACTTGTAATTGAAAGTAATTATTTAAGTTTGGAAACCGAAACCTTTTATATAAAATTAAAAAAAAAGACAATAAATTATGTTAATGTTGCTTTTTATCAGTAAATATGTCATATATTTTTGTTCATGTATGGAAGAGAACTGAAGAAAATAGATTGAATCGATGACTGCAAAGATACTAGGGAATGGAAAGATTTTTATTTTCACCTTGAGTTGAAATGAAAGTTTTGTTTAGTAAGAATAGAGTTCGTAAAGCTTTTTTCTATCAACTAATTAAATAGAATAATATATGAGGTTTCATTGCTGGTAAAATTCGACAACGTTACATATAGTAATGAAATTGTATTCAAATTCACTATAGAATTTAAAAATCACTATAATTTTGTTAAAGAGTATTGGAAAAACAACTAGTATTTAATTGAGTTTGTTTTGATTTCAAGCAAATTTTCATGAAATTTTAAAATTATTTTAGTGCAGTTTATATACAGCACATGTAAGATATTTAAGAAATGTAACTTTTATAATTTGATTAATTAGAAATGTAATTTTTGCACAGACTTCAATGTTAGTTTTTAAATTAATTAAAAATTAATATTTCTCTTCTGTTGAAATTTAAAATGTACAGTCAAATTTCTTTATATCGCACTCTCTACTAGACAAAATTTTCTTTGACTTAAAATATTTCTCATTTTTTTAGCATTTTGTGTTCATATCTCTAACTTCAATACATCTCTTGTATTCTTAATAAAATATATATTTATGTAACATTCTTTTTTTGTATTATTTTATTGAGAACATTCTGTGTCGAAGTTCTCTACCTCGAACTCTTATCCGATATTAAGAAAGTTCGAGATATAAAAGTTCTATTGTGTTAATTTTTAATAGAATCGGTATACTTATTGAAAATTCGTGCGAATTCGAATTTTGTTTATCAAGACGGGATGGGATATTAATTCAATATGAGTTATGCGTAGTTATACCCGTACGAATGTATGTTCGAAGGGTATACTAAATTTGCCTTACGGTTTGTAACGCAAAGAAATAACATTCTTAGATATAGACGCAAGTGTATGTTTTTGATCAGTGTCGAATTCTGAGTCGATTTAGTTTTGTCTTTCTGTCCGTCCGTCCGTTCCAGCGATAACTCAAAAACTAATTGAGCTAAATTCACCAAATTTTCACAAATGATTTGTTGTATAGTAAGTGCCAGAGCCCTATTTAAATTGGACATGATCGGGGTACTGGTTCGGGTAGCTGCCATACAACTTCAAAATTTATTTGACTATATCTTAGAAACGATAAAAGCTATGATATTGAAATTTGACACAAACGAATAATATATTAGTAGGGCCAATGTGTTTGATAAAATTCGTTGAAATGGCTTGGCTCTTTCTGGTAGCTGCCATACAACTTCAATAGAAGTTTAGCCATATTTTAAAAAACCCAGTACTGAAATTTTGCATAAATTAATGTGGTAACTTAAAGTTATAGTTTGTCCCATAGTGAGCTATGACATATTTATTCGCACATAGGATAGCAAATTCGTACGGGTATCTCAGAAATGACACGGTTTTGTTTAACTTTAATTAAGTTTTAAACTGCCAATTTTCATTTAAAATATCAAACAACCTGTAAAATTTGAGTAATGTCATTTGTATATTTTTGAGTATTTTCCTTCATTTTTATGCAAATACAAACTTTTAATTATTTAATTTTACACTTATTATTTTGTGTGCTTGCACAAGCATTTATTGAATTAAAAAAACACAAGGGTACATTTTTCGCTTTGTAAACAAACATACGAGTATATTATTATGGATTGCTAATTGTATATGAAAAAATATTGGAATATTTTAAATATTCACTCAATAATAATTGGTTCTTTTGATGTCAGTTGTGATTTTTACAATTTTATTCTC
The DNA here is from genome assembly GCF_029603195.1 of Condylostylus longicornis. NCBI lineage: Eukaryota > Metazoa > Arthropoda > Insecta > Diptera > Dolichopodidae > Condylostylus > Condylostylus longicornis. The sequence continues at coordinate 10,820,789 of NW_026577973.1, read as the reverse complement.
TTATAAATTGGACTGGTCAATATGGAAGGTATTGTGATCGCGAAAATTTCACAATATGTCGAGAAATATTTCCGAGAAACACAATACATTTAACGAGACGTAAGCTCACATCAGCATCTCAATTTTTTGCTAAATTTTTTTGGTAAAATTTTATAAATGATTTTTCTCGTGGATAATATGATGAATTACAGATCAATGCTTTTGTGGTGGATTTAATACACTACATATAATAAACCTGCAAAACCTTCTGGAAAATCGTATTCTAGAGAGTGAACGTGTACTAACAGGTTATTGTAACATATTTAAATGTATTCAAAACTTTAAACAATTCTACTTTAAACAAATGTATTCTAAACTTTAAACATTTTTGCAATCGAGTCTTGTAATGAGAATTACAAGACATGTTACAGCAATTTGAAAAAATCATTTGAAAAATACGTAATACATATAAGGCGATTATGTGCTGGCCACATCAGATTTTTTTTTTACCATACAATTATAATTAAGTCATAGAACACAGTAGCAAAATATTTTTTTATGAAAAATTGAAAATCTTTATTTGTCGTATAAAAATATTTAACTTCATTCAATTTATTATATAATTTATACTTATTGAATAAAATAATTTAATTTATTTTTTATGCATATTATTATTATGCTTTTATTAAAAAAAATTTTTTTAATTTGCATAGTAATACAAAAGAGAATAAAAATTGTTGAATTAAAAAAGTTCGTTTAATAAATTTAAATCCGAATGCAACACATACAACTTAAATATTCTTAAAATCAAATCAAAGAGTAAAATTTCACAACAGGGAGAACGGATACCAGGAGATTTGGTCGCTATGCGAATTTTTTCTGTAGTAACTACCATGATGATGAAGAGGAGGAGACGGTGATTGATCTTGTTCGCTTATTCAACTTTAACGATAGTAAGGTGGAGGTACGTTTTTGTATTTAAGTTTTTAATAATCTTATGCGCGATCTTATAAAAACTTATTAGTTGAGGTTTAGTTTAGGCTTATTTGTTCAACCGCCAATTAAGTTTCATTTTAATTTCAATATTAAGTAAATAAATAGTAGAAAAGTCCAAACAGTCCGTAATGCATTCCAAGAATATTATGAAAGTAGAAGACTATATAATTATGTCAATATGGAACACCTAATGCATTACACTAATCTTCTAATATTGTAAGTAATATTTCTTTGAGTCACGATGAATTATTATGCATTTAATACACTAAATTTAAGCATCAATTTTACTTCAAGTAAAACATGCCTTCATTCATTAAATTTCAGAGGAAATATTTCTCACAAAAGAATGCTGTGTTTAAGGTTTTGATTCAATTTGGCTTAGATTTTCGAAATAACAATAATGTTTTTTTAATTTTAAAAACAAAAAATCAAATACAAACTGTTGATTACTGGCACAAAACCCATTATTAATATTTTTCTTTTGTAGTTTTTGAAAGACGGATATTTCAATTTTAAATCAATATGACAATGGTAAAGAAAATTATGAAAAATGAAACTTTTTCTTAACATTTTGCATTTTGATTTTTTTTCAAATTTCTATTAAATTTTCAGTATAGGAAGAAAACCTCAAGAAAATGAAAAACTTTTATTTTCAATTTCATCATGACGAATTATTTTTTTTTTTTGTTATCGTTTTTAAGTACATCAGTGTGGAAAATCTTTTTAGAAATATTTTTCAAGGTTTTATACAATATTCATTTATTTTATACGACAGCTAAAAATCTATAAACTAAGAGCGTAACGTTTTATAGAACTAAAATCAAAAATTATAATCACTTTCATCTCTTTTAAAAATTTTAAATTCATTTGATTACAACACGGAAATTTTTAATTATATTTCATTTATTTTGGGTGTATGAATGATTTGAGCTTCTTTTCTGAAAGAAGCCAAAATTTCACTTAATTTATGTATGTTTTGTAAAAATATTAATGAAATATTTTAAGTATTCTATACGAAATGTAAAATATTGAAGTTAATTAGCCGTTGCCTCAATAAGTGTTTGGAAAAACGTAATTGAATTCCTTAGCACAACAACTAATCCGGTACTATATTTTAATAATTTTTATATACGAATATTCAGTAATGAGTGCTTTATAATAACAGGGCATTTTTATTTAGGACAGGGGTCGGCAATTCCGGACTTTAACAATTCATTGCGCGGTCCGCTAGAGAATATTAAATAATTTCAGGAAACATTAACAAAGTCAGAACGTGAGCGTGACAAAATTTGAACGGCGAGAATAATGCGTACCTACAGAAGCTCCATAGCGCATCTACCTTACTGCGAGAATTTAATCTCCATACTAACGACTAGAAAGTGTATAATGTTTATTCATTTCGCTAGTTTGATTTTGGAAAAATTAACGCTTTCAAGTTTACAACCGTATGGTGCTTCACTGCAAGAGAAATATGTACATGCTTTTTTAATTTATTGAAAAAATAACTCTTATTTTGTAGTAAGAAAAATGAAAAAAAAAACCGAAGAAAAAAAAATAATGAGGAAAACCGCGAATTTAATGAAAAATGGGCTTCAGATTATTTATTTATTAGAGATAACAGAAATGCTTTATGCTTAATTTACAAAATGGTCAAAGCTTATAAGTGAATATGATAAATATGAGTGTCACTTTTGAGACTCATATTTATGATATGAGTTTGAATGTGCGGCCCGCATTTTTTAGTTCTACGATTATTCTGCTAATTTTCTAAAGCGTTGCAAAATGTTTAAACGGTTAGGCTTCGAATATAATTTATGCTTTGAAACTGAATGAATAACAGGCTCTTTTACGACAAAACATAACATAATAAAAACATAGCTCTTTTACAACAAAACATAATATTGAAGTGTATCACTCTTAAATCTGTAAAATAGCTTCTACTAGGACATGTATCATAAGAAAGCCTTTACTGTTACACCAGCATTAAGAATTTCGTTGAGTATGAATTTTTTTGATCACCTCTCCCTTAAATGTACAAGTTCTTTTTTGGGAAAATTTGAATGAAATTTCAGGTTAAAAGCTCTACAAAACTGTGCTTAAAATTTGATTTGGTACACCTGTGTAGGGTTAATAATAAATTTTTCTTTTAAAAATTTTATAATTCAAACAGAAATTTTCGATATTTATTTCATTGTTCCTTATAATTCATTCCGTTTTTTAATTGAACAATAATTAAAACTTTATTAATGTTTTTGTAAGGATGTAAGGATGTATACGAAACCAAACCAAACTAGAGTTTGTCGTGTGCTGTTTTACAAACGATAATGCATACAATAGTGAAGTAAAAAATAATGTTAATTTCATTCCTAAAATAATTGTTGACAAATTATTGAGTAAAATAATATTATTTGTGAATAATTTCGAAATGAACTAAGTAATATGATAAAAGAAAATTCTAGTTTTTTAATATTTCATATTATATTTTTGCAATTATTAAACGATAAGTAGTTTCTTTTCAAAAAAACACTCTTTCAGCAATACAGTGGAGATAATTTTGAAAGTAGAAAGATTTAATTTAACGATTTCATTCATCTCATTATAATTTTTATAAAGGCATATATGAATAAAGAAAAATATTTTAATAAATTATTTGTAATTAAAATTAAAAGTTATTTGAAGCAATTTTTGATTTCAAAAAGAGTCATTTATGGTAAAAATCATAGTAAATGAGTTTTACAAATTATTAGCAAAATTTACAATTTATTTACATTAATTTGTATAATCTTTGAAATATAGAAAATGTAGCAATGATTTGTAAAAGTATTAAATTGAAAAAAATATTGCTGTAATTAATCATTTAAATAGAATGAATTGAGTAGCTTATAGTCGTAATGGATTTTTATTGGTATATAAATTATTTGTGTTGTTGTAATAGTAAAATAAATCGCTAAAACATTTTAACTTTCTAGTAAAATTTAGTTAACCAAGGTCTGTTTTTTCAATTGCAAAAGTATAATAATCATAAAAAACATCTTTCAGTTATAAGAAGCCCTTTTATTCATTGGTATTAGGAGTTAAAATTTTGAAGGGGAAATCTCTACCGAAATATAATATACGAACAAATTTCTGAGGTAAATATGTTGAAAGAATATTTTAAATCTATGCAAATTTTTCAGTTCAAAATAAAATGAAAAAAATAAATAAGTGTAATTATGTTGTTTGAATTCCGTACCTATTTCCTTCACCTTCTTCAAAACTAGACCTTTTAAAAATTCTGAAAATATTTTTAGTACTCACTGTATAAATAAACCATATCTAATTTTTAAACTGAATGAACGCAAAAAGTTAATTTATTATTGCCTGAATATCGAAGTCGAATGACTGGATATCGAAATAAACCTTTGCTTTAAAATTGTGATAACAAAATTTTTCTCTAGTTTTCAAGATTATTTGTCACATATGCACAAGAATTTATATTAATAAATTTTCTTTCTATTTTCTAGGTCTCCGAGAATTACTACTCCGTAAATTTTTTGGAATGTCAACTTTCAGGCAGCTACGTCTTGAACAAGTTTAATTGAGCATTTACAAATTCAGGTATGAAACGCAGTAAAACAAAATACTACTCGACGACATCTTGTGTTAAAATTTTTGCCCTTACATATTTATGTATATACGCATTTTTTTTTCGAAAATCATCTAAAATTTCTTCACAAATCTTCTTAAAACCTTAAATAGCAATTTTCATAATACAAAGTTATTGTCATAAAAATTATTTTTGTATTATTTTATTCAGGATATCTTTTATATCCTGAAACCATTTTTATTACATACGAGTACAAAATATTTTATCGCCTCTATAACAAAATATGTGTATAATAATGCCATGGTTTTTATTCAATAAGAATTTTATTGAAATGATTTTTATTATGGACAAAGAATATTCGATTCAAATGATTTCGGTATTGTATGTCCCATAAAAAGGATCATCCAATATACACACAGTTTGTTTCATTTATTCTGCAAAAGTAGAACTCTTTTTATTCATAACTATTAAATAATTGTAAAAAGAAAATATTCCCATTTCATAAAAACTATTTTCTTTTACATTTTACATTTATTGGATTTCAATTGTTTAACTTGCTATAGCCATTGAGTAAGTTTAATTGGTATATGCAATGTGGAGATAAACATTGTCATAATAGTAAATTATTTGTAAATGTTGCATATGTTTAGGATATTTTACAAGAAAGCATAAATACTACTGGACTACACATATGTCTTATATAATATTGCCATTATGCAAAGTTTTTCAGCAATATGATTTTTAATAGCTAAGGTTAGAAAAGTAATACTATTTCATTAACCAGATTAGGCATGGTTCGAAGTATTTTTGTTATTGTGTCCGGAATGAAAGCAGAAAATGCGTTGAAATATTAGTACGTTGTTATTAGTATCAATATTGTGAACAATTGATTAATTTTAGAAATTATTTATAGTTATTGTTGAAATAAGTAGAACTAAAAATGTTAAACAATTTTTTTTGTAAAAGTTTTACTTGGACAAATTTTAAAAAATCAATTTATATTTTATATTAAATCGAATCTATAAATATTTTTAATTAAATGCGATTGTAAATAACATAATAAAAAATTAAAATTATAATTAAATATTATAATATAGCTAAGTGACTCTAAATTATAATAAATTTACAAAGCCTTCCAAACAAATTTATTTTGATTATTTGATTTTTTTAAATTTACAGTCTCAGTATTACTCACTCCTTTATAATGCTGTGTTTGTTGCTGTTGTTGTTGTTGCCTTTCAAACATTTTAAATTGACGATCTTGTAATAAAACATTTTTTTCATAATCATAGAATCGATCTGGTGTAGGTGTTGTAACTGAAGATTTAAATTTTTCCACTTCATCTTGAAATTCTCTTGGTTGATCAAATTTTACACGTCTATCATTACGAACATATCCTTCATAATCATTTGTATCAGCCGAATATGCGCTTAAACCACTACTAAATCCGTGTGGTTTTAAATGATGATGAAGTCCAGCAGGTGGACCAGCAAAACCATAACCATTTATTCCACTAAAACCTCCAAAACCATGATCAACAGTTGTTGACCCAAGTGCACCTAAACCTAATGCACCACCAATACCAAAAATACTAGATAGAAATAAAGCTAATTTAGCTAAAATTGCTGCTTTCTGACACAAAAATATGATGCCAGCAAATAATAATGGAACAATTGCCACTAAATTGAATTTTAAACCAAGAAGAAATGGTAATAAAAGTTTCTTTGTGAGAATTCGAGCTAAAAATTAAAGGAAAAAAAATTTTTTTAGGTATAATAAATTAAGCCATCTCTTGTAATGTACATATGTATACATAAAATGTAATGTTGTTAAATACATACATTTATATAGATATAAAATATTATGTAAAGAAAATAATAACCTGTTGATGGTTCTTCCGCTAAATAATTACGTTCATTGCTTTCAACTTGTGGATCTAATGCAAATTCCAAAACACTTGTGGTATCTGCAGAAGGTCCGATTCGTAGTTGAAGACCAGGATAAATTCCATTCAAATCCCATTGTAAAGCTCTATTACTGATTATTACACCAGCATTTTCTAATATTCCCCTATAGTAAATAAAAAAAAAATAATTTAATTAAAAATTGCATATATTTAGGCAAAATGGCGAAAATTTTAACTGGTATAAAATTAAGCTGTCTACGTATATGCTTTGAATTCATAACTTTAATATGGAAATTTTAAACATAGAATCGTTGCGTAATTTGAAGAGTTATTCAAAATAATGTATGGAATTATATATTATGGTTTTATGTCAACAATTTCGTGTCTGTGAGTCTAATGTACAAATAATATAATGTTAATGTCATTCTATGATGAACTGCTTATGAATATTTCAGTCTTTCAAGAAATGCTAGTGATTTAAAACAAAAAGCAGTTGTAAAGATTGATGGGATCTCTAAAACAAGCTATAAATTGAGAAATGCTCTTAAGAAATAACAATATTGAAGTTATTTCATTTAAATTATCTAAATTTTTGCATAAGTGCGTTTAGGTTTACCCTCAGATTATAGATTTTGAGGTGTATAATGAGATATTCATAAAAAAGAATTTATTTGTTAATTTTTTACGCTGTAATAATGCATCCATCCATTAGATTTTTTGCCTGTTTGCGGCCTTCTTTTATAAACGTATAGTTACCACAATTGCAAATTTTAACAAATTAAATTTATAATATAATTGAAATTTTTAAGCACAAATTAAGAAAATAGCATTTTGAATTGTGCTGCAAAAGATTAAAAATAAACAGTTTTAAATGCAAATTAAATGGACAGTAGAGTCACTATTCCAATAAAGCTGGAAATTATATGCAGTCAACTATGAGGCTTAAATTTCCTTCAAATATTCATTTGAATTTTCAGCAATGCTTTTCAGAGTTTTAGAAAAACACATAACGAGGGTCAATACAACTTCGATTAACTATTTTTAAAAATGTCAATTGCATTATATTTTTTTTCTTTCCAGAAAGTTTAAATAACTTGAGAAAATGTCCGGAAAATTTTATTGGAAAAATTGCCTTATTTTATAATGCGTTTGTAAAACCCTTGTCTACTTGAGTAATTTTAGCAAACATGTTCCTATAGGTATACTTAATTGTTTCTATGATTTAAATCGCTAAAGACTAGACAAACTCGTATAAAGAACAAGTCTAAATTAAATAGGGTTTTTGTGCTTCTTATATTTAAACTTATTTAAAGTTCCAGACTGAGCAAGAATGTATATATATATCTGCATCTAAGATCTCTATGTTTGGACCTTTGTTATGTGTATTGAAGCTTTATTATGTAGACTTTATTATGTATATTTGCATAAAGATTAATGTGTTTAATGCGAACAATAAATTCTTAAGAAAATTAATAAAATGTGTATGTAAGTGAGCGCTGTAATAAGTTATTTTTCAACTTAAAATATTTACTCCTGCACGATAAATTTAGAGCTAAAAGAAATTTTGAATATCTTTCAACTTTTACCTAAAATCAACAGGATCTTGATCTAAGACATTTGCAACAGATCTTTCTGCTTTTTCATCCTTAACAATTTTTAATCCTTTAATTAAAGTAAAATTTTCAGCATCTTCTATATTTTGTAAGAAATTTAACATTTGATGTCCAACACATTCTTTAATATTTGATGATGATTTTCCAGGATTAGCATCTCTTATACAATAACCGAATTCATTTGCTTCAATAAGTAATATATTATAATATGAAAAACACAAACACAATGAAAAAAATATTTTCAAAAAAAATCCAAAATATTGCATTGTTTTTTCACATTTGTTATGATCACAAATGGCATTTAATTTTAATTAACTATATTCACTTTTTATTAAAATTATTCATTTAAAATCCTTTATATTTTTAAATTTCTATGCTTTTTTACAATTCATTCTAAATTTTCCAAGAAGGACTGGTTTTAAATTTAAAATTTTCCTATTTATTTTTGTTTTTAAATTTTCACGTTTATTCAACAACCTAAGTTCTATGATGACTGAAAGGAATCCGTGGTCAAGACGATTATTTTATATTTAAATTAAAATAACCTTTATTTATTGTTTGTTTTTCTTTACCACCCACCCAACCACCATACTTAAAATTTATGTTTTTTTTATTATACGTAACTAAAATTTGGATTCAATTCAATGAACATTTTTCTATCTCATCTTCAAAAATGAAATAAATTTCCTGAAAATCTCCGACTACAAATAATAATAATTAAAAAAAATACGATTTTAAATTAAATTTGGCCTTTGTTTAAACATTTTATATACTTTGACATATTGTGAGTTAATCGCTTTGTTGCTCTTCTTTTTTTTTTGCAAACTTTTTGTTTCTTTTCAATTTCGTATTGAGTGTCGGTTAACCTGCAACATATGTAGCTATATATTGATTATTATATCAGTGTAGTGAAAGTATGACTATCCTAAAAATATATATAATATATAAATAAGGCAATAAGATTCCTGACCTGATCTTGGAAACCTAACAATTAACGCGTGCAGACAATGTAAAGAAAAGTTCTTCTTTTATAACAGTTCATTGTTATTAAATAATAATGAAAAGTAAAAAGTGATAAAGAAAAGTGAAATAAAATTTTGCTAAATATTTTGCACAAAATTTTATTGTGCGTGATGTGAAAATCTTTTTGTTTCAATAATGTGAAAATAAAAATATCAACATTGAGTGAGTCAATAAAATTTTGCACATTCAAACATTTTTTATTATTTTATTGTTTTTGGTCTAACAATAAATTTTTCAGGTAACTGTTACGATAAATGTACGAATTTTTAAAGAAATTTTAATAGCATAATAGTGTTTAAAGATTATGTGGTTAAGATATTAATTCTTGAGAGTCTATAATGTATTTAGATGATTGAAGGATGGTAGGTGACAAAATTTGGACAGTCGAATTGCAGTTATGCTTTATAACCATTCTAATACTTGTAAATTCGAACCTACAAGCTGGAATATTTTGCAACAAACTGAGACTGCAATTTGTATATTAGAGTATTTTAAAATAGCCATATTGCAAAATTATTTGGTTATCTGGTCAATTAAGACTGCTTGTGTGAAACATGTGTATTTGTAAAAAAAATCAAGTTATATGTGATAAAATGAAAAGGCATAATAAATTTTGGGTAATATTAAATATTTTTATAAATTGTCTAAACTGGTTTGTTTCTGAAGTTTTATATTTCTGATATAAGCTGTATTAAGATTAGAGTTATTATGAATTATGCACTCTTATATATTAGCGTTGCAATTTATATTTTTTTTTTTTTTTCCCTTTGTTCACTCCTAGAAGGAGCATAGGGCTAGTGCATGATTTCTCATGCACTAGTTACATAGCGTCATAGGGTTTAACTAGGTAGGTGACTAGCCTGCCGTAGTTTTTATTTATATATTAATTATTTGAGGTTATTGATATTTACTGTTTATTTTTCTTAGTTTTTTAATATCGAATATTAGGAATATTTGAAAATTACTTGTATAATATTTTTATTAGTATTGTATATTAAGTTTTAATAATATTGAAAATACTTTTTATAGTGACCTGACCGGGGTTTGAACCCGAGACCCTTCGGCTAAAGGACCGGTGCCATAACCACTGCACCAATGGTCAGATAGTAATTTATATAGACTATGGCAAATGATCAACATTGAAACTGTACGCGAACTTAAAATATTCAATTAAATTCTCATATTAAGTTTTAGCAACATTTGCTTCGAATTTCTATTAATAAATTCCTATCAAATTTTTATTTGTGAAAATAAAAACACCACATTTGTTCCTACTCTTAATATGCCAATTCCATAATTAAAACATTTTCTAACGCAATTCAATATAGAAATTTCGATCATTTTTCTTAACTATTAACATTGAATTCATTATTTTTCTTTATGAGACAAAAGTTTTTTGTTTTAAAAAGAAAACAGTTTGAATTGAAAATTTATTATGCCCAAAATTTTGGTTAACCACACACCAAGACGAAAAACAAGAATAAAACAAGAAAAAAACACAAAAACAAAAATCAAATGAAAACCCCAACAAATCTTAAAGAAACTTTTTTGTTAAGGTTTTTCTTATGTCTTAATCGCAAAACCCAATAAAACACTTTGTTTTGTTGTAACCGACAAAGAAAATTAATTTTTTTTTCTTTTTTGGCGGGGTATAACGAAGTATTTTTCTCTTCGTTGATGATGTTATTAAATAATGATATATGTAGGTCGTAGTAATCGTAGGATTACTTTATCTTTTATTTTTGATATCTACACGAGAACTGTTTATCTACATAAAACGGTATAAAATTTTTCGAATTTCGTTTATAACACTATGTGTTTATGTTACAAGAAAATAATTTTAAAATCAAATTTAATTTTTGGATGATTCTCAAGATATTATGTAGAAACTTGGCAAGAGTAATAATTATTATAGGATCTGAAATAAAATTTCCGGCGATATCTTTACTATTTCGTTTCGCGAGCACATGAGCTCAAATATAAATTTTTAAGAAAATTAAGTAGAAATTAAGTAGAAATTTTCAATCATTAAAAATAATGATTGAAAATTTCTACTTTACACTGTCTACGATTCATGGAAGCAGTTTTTCTTGAAGTCAATTTGCACTACAGGCTTTCATTACTATCGTCATTTCGTGCAGAAAAATTGAATTAAATTCAATAAGGAATAGCGCTGGATTAATCATATATGCAAAGTAAGCATTCACAATGAGTGCCGGAAAACTAGGACGCTCATTAACAAGAGGTAACATTGAAAATTTAAAAAAAAAAAATAAATTTTAAAAAGAACACTTTTTTGCAATTTTTCGCTTTACTGGTTGTCCAATTATTTTTTTCTTTTTATTTTAAATAAAATTAACTTGAAAACATGAACCTATACACAAACATGCGAAAACTTCGTGTAGTGTCGAACAAGTTAGAACCGAGCCTGACAAAAAATTAACTAAATTAATACCTATACTCAATTCAACTAACGCGGAATCGAAGAAAAACTTATGAAATATTCTGAAGAATTTTTCAAAAATACGATCAAAAATCTGGTGATAATCAAAATTTAAACGCTTTTCCAATAACATTATTATTGTTTTGCTGTGAACAAAATTTAAAAATAATTTTTTCATAAAACCTACAGATGTAATGTTAACGCTTTCTGCTTGGCTATTTTTATATCATTATTATACAAGTACATTAGTATAACTAACCCAATTATAAAATATAAGTACGTATACATAAAATATTATTATTCAAATAAATTTAAATTTTTTTTTTCAATTATTTATTTATTATATAAATATCACTATATCAGTTTCCATCCAATGCTTTTATAACACAAAAATTAAAGAGGCAAGTTGAAAAAATCCATCCGTTTCACATATATTTTTAATTAAAGAAAATCTTCATTATACCTTATAATAACTTAATACTTATAATTGTTACCTAACATTTTAATTCTGATTACATTTTTTTGGTTTTCATAAAAATTTTGCAATTTGGTCTGTGCGTAGTACATTCAATGTTGATTAATTAAACAAACAAAATCTGATAATCAAATTTTATTACATCAGATCAAATATTTGTTATGAATTATAATGGCCTAGACCTGGATTTATAAAATATTTTACTTGATTCCTATATTGTATATATAAAATCAGAGATTTTATAATAGACTAATTAAGTATGCAATTAGTACTAAAATTGTATTGTTAGCTTAGAAAATTCTTATAGGGTATTTGTATCTTACCATAGTATCATACCCTTGATATAAAAATGAAAATATTACAAACCTATTGATATACTATAGAAATTAAAAAATACTTTTATTTAGATTACTAGTGCAGTGAACTCATCTCATAACCGATTTGCCTGATGGCAGATCTGAGATTCTTTTGTTAGAATTTACTTCTATTTCGAAATATTGGTGTTCAGTTGAAAAACAAAAATTAAATTATATAGAAAAATTTATAACAGTGCTGCAAAAGTGCGAAAAACCAGATAGTGACATCTCATGTCATTCAGTAAGCAACAAGAAAAAATAAAATTTTTCGATAACCACCGTTTTTCATCAAAACGTAAAATGTATAACAAAATATTTTTAACACATACTTATTTTTTTATACAATCATAATTCATGACCCTCGTAACTTTTTTACATTGTACAAATTTTCATTGTTCATTCAGCTGACACTTTTAAAATTTTTATCAAATAAAAAGTTTTTCATAAAATTTAAGATTTTCCTTTAATTAACGAATTTCATAAAAATTCTTAAAATAAAATTTAATATTGCGATATTCTTTTCAACAACGGTAAAGTATATTGTACTTGAGTACACTATCGTAGACAAAAAACACCTCAAAAAACTAAAAATAATTTGAGAAGAAAATCAATAATGTGAACTCCGATACTAAAATTTGATATTACAAGAATTTATATAAAAATAAAAAATTAAGTTGGGCCGAACTGATGGTTTGTAAACAGCACATTTTTTCTTTGAACAAGTGAAAATACTGCTTTTTAAAACAATCTTCGACATTATTTCAATATTACTTTCACTAATATACCAAAATATTAGAAAAAAAATTGCATATATTTAGGATAGGAAAAAAAATTTTAAAGGCTAAAATAACTAATTATATTTTTTGATGGCATGGTATTTCCGGTTAAAATTCTGTATTTATAGCAATTTCAATTTCAGAAATATAAGATGCCGAAAATACGAATATTACAAATTTTGAGAGTTGATAACTTGAGAAGAAGTAGAGGTGGATAAAAATTTTTTTAACAGTTTAGATAGCTGCTAAAATTTCAGGCTTTTACATGCTTCCTTCTAGAAGAAAAATGATTTAAAAAAAACGAATGGTTTAGAAAAAGCCTTCCACTACTCTGCCTTTGCAGAATTCAAATAATTTTTGTAGTTCCGTTACAATAAATAGTGAAATAGTGATTTCATACAAAATTCCAATGCCGTACTACCTCAATTGCTATTAAGACTATAATTTTTCTAGATGTTTATATTTTCAATTTAGCATGTTTTTTAAATTACATTCTATTATCACATGCTCCGTGATTTATTTCAAACAATTTCAATTATTTCTTTAAACACAAATTCACGCGAAAACTCGCCTGAACTCAATTTTTCACGTATGCAGGTCTTTGATTTGAATTCGCTTTTGTATAAAAGAAGTATACATAATCAAATTCATATTTTTACAACATCCAACAGGTATTGCTTTATTATAATAGGGCTAAAAAAATATTTTTTTTCACAATAATTGGAGAAGACTGTGAAAATAAAATTGCATTTTTAGCATGTTAGATTAGGTTACACAACTTTTGAAGAAGTTATAATTTATGAATTAATGAAGCTTTTAAGATTTTTTAGATGCGAGTACCTATTATTTATTGTAGCTACACGTTCTTGATATTAGGATTTCTGGAAAATTTTCTCAATTTATTTCTGAACTAACTACGACCCCTAGTTTTGTTTTCGATAAATTCCGTTTAGCATTTAAGCAATGTTCGCTCTCTCATTTTACCTCGTAATAATGAGCTGTAACAGCACCAGCGACAAAATATGAATGACAATTTTTTGAGAAAATTTTTCTACAGAATCTCTTGTATACCTGAAAATATTATTAATAAACACAAAGAAAAGGAAAAAATTTTGTTTTTTCTTTTTTTAATTTAATAATGATTTTCTATTTTATTTATATATTTTTCTTAAAATTAAAGTAAAAAAAATTGTTTTCAAAAATTATTTAACTTTTATTTTGTTAATTTTTTTTTGTCGTTTTCTTTTGTTTAATTCTAAAAAGAACACATAAAATTATTTTTATTTCTGATGAAAAATTATTAATGAAAATTTTTTCAGTTTAAAATGAAAAATTAATATTAAAAATTCAATTAAGAAGAAATGACAATAGTGTGTACGTATGTATGTATGAATTTATTAAAATGTATGTGTGTATATATATTTGTATGTACATTAAGAAAGAAATGTTTGTACTGAATTATTTTAAATACTTATTTAAAAAAAGTAGAAAAGGAAGAAATATTTAACAATAAAGATTAAACTTAATTAAAATAAATTTTAGAATACGCACCCCTATGGTACCTTAACAGATAACAAAAGAGAAATAGGGCAAAAATTAATGTTATAATGTGTAATAATAATTGTTTCGATTAATTATAAAATTGTGACTTTAGGATTATTGACAAATTGTTAAATACAAAATATTTATTGAAGAAGTCGCCTAAGTGTTACGATCGTTTTAAAAAAAAATATTGTAATTTAATAAGAAATCTCACTACTCTTACATGGTCAAATAAAAATGCTTGGGTACTTCTTCGCCAAATCAATCCAAAACAATCTTAACACATTATTAAAACGGAAATTGAATTGAAGAAATGAAATATTAATGATTTCAAAAGAATAAATTAAATTAGAAACAGGAGAGAAATAGAAAGAGACCTGAAAACAACGTACTCAGATCTCAACTGTTAAGTATAAGTGTGACTTTAAAAAATTGTTAATGCTATCAAATTAAAATATGTAATTAAAATTGTATTCAACTGTAAAGCCTCAAAGTAATAAGAGGCTCGTTTCTAAATTCTAGTAAAACAGAAATTAAAAATATAAAAATTTAATAAAATAATTTTTTGCTTTTTTCATTTTGTTTTTTTTTTTTTTTTTGAGAAATATTAGTATACAAAGTGTTAGTATTTTTTTTGTTAATTAACGTTCCTAGAATCCTAAATAACTAAAATTAAGTAAAAAAAATTTCTTTAATTCAAAATAAATTTCTAAATTCATTTTCCCTTTTCTTAAACTTTTCATGCTTTTTTAAATTAGAATTAGAAGAATAAATTATTTTATATAAATAAATAAATTAAATAAATATTTTTTAAATTAAATATTTTACAGTCCTAATTATTGCCTTCATGGTTATATTTCATTTTTTTTTTAATTCTGTTGTTCATTTTATTTCTTTTTTGTTTTTCCTTTTTATTTTTTGGTATATGCTGAATATGCTAAATTTTGTGCATCCATTGATCTGCCATACGAATGTTCATCATATGAAGAACCATGTGAATAATGTGGATGAGCTACAACTTCATAACTTTGTGCTGAATGTTTTGAATCCAAGAGTTTCTTCAAACCAATGATACCAGATAATAATAATGCAATTTTACCAATCACTAAAGCTTTGAATGCAATCATAGCTAAGAAACCAATTGCTAATGGTAATAAAGCTGCAGCTTTCAACTTAAATAATAGTAAAAGTGGTAAAAGATATTTTTTACCCTTCTTTTTTTCACGTGCTATGTATTTTTTTTTTAATATGAAAAAATAAGAAAAAAATAAAAAGTATTAATTATTTTCTTTTCTTTTTAAATTAAGTATGGGATGGTGGATAATTTCGATTGTAATAGGCGGTATTCAAAAGTTATCTTCCTTTACTGACAGATCGTTACAGGCAGCTATTTTAAACTATATTAACATGCATTAGATAAGAAGATTTTTAGCAAATTCCAGTTATATAAAAGAATTTCTTGCTCGTATAGCTTTAGGTGTACATAAAAACAATTTTTGATATATTATCTAAAAAAAGAAGGCTTCTACTGAAAAATACTTTAAAGAGATTCTGAAACCCAATATCTAGAAAAATTTAATGAAAAGCAATGAAAAAGTACACATATCCTACCAAATTCCGCTATATAAAAATTTTAACAAAATGAAAATACAAGCAATTCGGAAATATTAGACAAAAACAAAATATTTAAAACAGAATAGGTAGCCAATTGCCGTAACTTCTCTTTTGATTTTTCACATTTGATTAATTTTCTAAGAATGAACCTAAAAAAATAATTCTTTCTCTAAAAATGAAACACATTAAGAAGTTTCTAATTAAATCAGGGCCTATGTCGAGTGCATTTTTACCGACCGCAATTGTATACAATAAGTAAGGTTATGTGATGGCAACAAATTTTGAATATCGAGTTTTCGGTGGGAACGCACTTCTCCATAGTAAGGAAGTGTAAATAAATTGCTTTCAGAGAGGTGTCAGTCTGTCGGTTTTTCGGTTTGTCGGTCTGCCTGTCTGCCTGTCTGTGTGTGCACGCGTGAATCTCAAGTTCGGCTGAGCCGATTTTTGATGAAATTTTTATATGTAAGTTATTATGAATATACATTTTGGCGTATATTACGAAAAATAATTAACCGATTGTATTGAAATTTAATAATTAAATCCTAGGTGTTAAAAAAATGAATCTATAAATTGTTTTTGCAAGATCAGGGGTCGGAAACTGATATGGGGGAATATGACAAACTTTTCGTATAATTCGGACGACACAAAATGAAGCTTTACTAAGAACCAAATTCACATTTTTCTAGGTATGTTAACTAAAATTTTATTACTGTCCTTATAATTTTCAAGAAGTTTTTAAGACGTATGTGCTGACCACATCAGATTTTTAGAGAGATACTTGATATTTATTTTATTTTAGGTTTTAGGACGGAAAATTGAAATCTAGAGTTTAAAGTCAAATAATTTCTTCATAAAATATTTATTTTATCTCTCATTTAATTTTTTTTGAATTTAGTTATGAGTCCGCATAAAGGCTTCGCAAATTTGTATTTAATCCGTTTTTCCAATATTTCAAAAAAATTTAATTAAAAAACGAGTGATGGTCAATTGAAAAATAAAAAATAATTTTTTTTCCTTTTCTATTTTACAAGACTACAATTTGAATGACCCAATTTTTTAAATTTTCTTTTTTCTTGTTTAATTTTCATACTGATCTTATGTTTGCCTTAATTTTATATTCAACTCAGTGTGTTCAATTTATATGTATATTTATGATATGAATTTGATAGTGTAAGGTGAATAGAAAAAAAAATCCAGTATTGATATCACCTACTTCCTTTAAACTGATTATACGAGTGAAAAATAATAAAATAAGTAAAAATAGAGAGAAGAAAAAAATAACAATGTTTTTGTTTTTTTTTTTTGAGAAAGTCTAAGTGTACAACTTAATCAACATACCACTATGCGTGTTACCACACTGAATTTCAATTGAACAAAATAAAAAGAAATTTATAAATTTTATAGCGTAAATATCGTAAAGAATAGCTATGTATGTACCCATAAGTGCCATGTGTGAAAACCAGATTTTTTTTTTTAAATCATCTACTTAATATTGACCGCATAAATTGGCAAATAACTGCTATGAACTTTTTTTTTTTCTTTTCCAATATTTTATAGCTAGCCAGTTGTGTTTTTCAATTCATTTTGAATATTGTACGCATTTTTATTTTATTTATTTATTATAAAACATCAATTAGCATGCAAATTGTATTGTTGGAACACAAACGCTTCATTTTTATAATAATAACTTTTGTTATAATAAATAGTTTAATTAAATGGTAGTTTGCACATATCATCATACTTGTAGTTTGTAATTTTATCATTGACTTTTCGCTTAACATCAAAGGTTATTGTTATTCAAATTGAACTCTAAATCAATTAAGTAAAAGTGACGGCAATTAAATATTGATAGTGGTGAAAAAAGTGGAAGTGTCAGAGATTTTATAATTGAAGAGAAATCGATTCATTGTAAATTTTTGATTTGATTTTATTAAATTTTTGTTTAATTTATGGTTTTTATTTGTAAATATCCGCCGGAATATACGTACTTATACTGTAGGATCAAATTGTAGTATAAATTCTTTCATCAATAGAGAACGGAACATGTGAACAATCATAGGGAAAACTTAATCAATTTTGAATGTATAAATGTAATTTATTCATTATTATGGCGTAGTGTCTAAAAGAAATACTATATCACTATCTACATACTATGTACGATTACATACTGTGTATCAAATATTCATCAACAATTCTCTACATATTGTGTGAACGTAATTAAAATCAGAAAAAATCTAATATTTTGACTAAGAGTGTTAACTAATAATTTTTCCATAGTTAAAAAATAAAAATGCCATATGCATTATGAAAATAGTAATTTGGCAACAATATTGTACGTAGAGTTGCATGAAAGATGTACTTACATGTCTGACTATTTGGCTGTTATTATAAGATTAGCGCTAATACCATACCATGCAATTAAAGTTACTCTCATATTTGTAATAGAGTATGGGAAAAAGTTTGCGCATTTGTCTGATTATTTTTGAAATGGTCGAGTGTCGTCAACTTATTCTTAGTACAACCATGTACAATTACATAATCAATATGATTAAAAGTTACCATTCATACCACTAGAAAAATAAATTGATATTGTAAAAATAAAGCAGGAATAATTGAAAATTTCTAATTTTAAGAATGAAGGATTCCAGTTTCCCACTTTGTAATTGATAAAAGAATAGCGGAAGTGTTCAACATCTCAACCTTAACTTATTGTTAGTACAAAAATTATTTTTATACTTTAAAATCTTTTCTATTTGCACTTTTGGAATTTTCCAGTGAAATTCTTTTTTTTTTCAATATGCACTTATTATAGTAGCTTTTCATAGAGAACAAAATATTTCTAATTTTTAAAGAACACGTTTGAAATTTTTCTAGTAGTGGAAATTTCAAGTTTTTATTTTATTTTCTTTTTTTTTTACTTTAATTATTTTATGAACATTTAAAGATATAAAAATCGTCTTCTACTTATTATTGATGAAAATATTCAAGTTTTTACCAGTTTTGCTTTTTTATTATTTTTTTGTTATTCTTGGTTTATTTATTTAGAGAGATTTTGTTTCTGTAGAGAATAGAAAAAAGACATTTTCTCGCATTTTAACCTTAAAACCTAGTTTTTAGTGGAAAAACAAGGAATATTCGAGGTGATTGAAAATAGTTTTTCACGGAAATTATAAGAAGTGAATGAATTTATTTTAATTTTTCTTATATATATTCATACTTAGAAAGTATTTTTATTAAATTTCACATTCACATAAGAAATATCCATTTCCTGTATTAAATAGTACATCTTTTCAGGATTAGCGTTGAGATAACATTATAATGTTTGAGTTAAGCGGAATTTAAATACTACACTTGGCGAAAAGTAACTTTTATCGTACAAAAAATTTTTAATATAGAAAAATTATGAAAAAATATTTTTCTGAAATATTGTGCATTTTCCCATTTTAATGCACAATTTAGTAAACAGCATCTAAATGGAAAAAAAATGTTCATGCAGATTTCACCCATAATTTTGAAAATAATTTTCTCCAATCTTTCAAAATTTTTTGTTTAATTTTTCTACTGAGGCAATAAAATTAGAGGGAGAATAATAATTTCAAGTAATCACAAGATGTGAACTACCCTTAAATATCGCTTGAAATTAATTCTTTTATACATTTGAAAACAAAATCATGTTCTTAGCTTCAAAATACGATATAGGGTAAACTACGATACAACTTATCAGGTATAATTGCTAAATGGTGTAGCAGTTTTTGCCATTAGTTTACTTCTTATTGGCACAACTGTTCAATTTGATTATACAATATCTACACATCTTTTAATATATTTTCCGAGATATTCTTTGCAATTTATAATAATGAATAAATGAAAATGGTTTCGAAAGGAGATGTAAAGGAATTGTAAATAATGGTTAATTAAATGGTATACTTACATCTACCTTCTTCTAATGATCTTTGCATATCTTCAATTGATTCCCTTGGAACTTTAAATTGTAATGTGTGCGTTCCGAAAAATCTTGCAATCCTTTCAACCAATAACGAATCAACTTCATTTTCTCTTGCTTCTGGTTCATCTGGTAAATTAATTTCATTTAATGATCTACCAACTGGTATATCATCAGTTTTAATTAATTGTATGCCATCACTTAATTTAACATCACCATTTTCTGAATCAAAATAATGTAATGCTCGTTCCTATATTAATAAAAAAATTTTATTAAAAATTAATATTATAATATTATAAAAGCGATAATTCAATAAGAATTTTAATTGAATGAATTCTTAAAACTAATATGAATTTTTATTT
Source organism: Condylostylus longicornis (assembly GCF_029603195.1). Classification (NCBI taxonomy): domain Eukaryota; kingdom Metazoa; phylum Arthropoda; class Insecta; order Diptera; family Dolichopodidae; genus Condylostylus; species Condylostylus longicornis. The sequence continues at coordinate 10,800,174 of NW_026577973.1, read as the reverse complement.
TAAGTTTTTCTGCTTGCAAAAATTAAATTAAGAGTTCCTGGAAAGAATCTATCTATTTGATTTATATGATCTATTTGAAATTATTTTTAATATTAAGTAGAAGCTCCAACTGAATACAATTGCAAATATGAAATTTTGACAGACAATGTTCATAAACGTAGTTTTTTCAATGGCCAAAATATTTTTAAAAGGACCCACAAAATGAATTTCAAGAAGATTTAATTAACTTAATTAAAAAAAAATTTCTGTTGAAGTTAAAAATAAATAAAGAATTTGTTTTTAACTAAAAAAGAAATTCTTTATTTATTTTTAAATAAAAACTATTTTAATTATTATTTTTCCTAAGAATAAAAGTGAATGCGAATAACTTATATAAAAATCTGTGTGATGGGATGAAAATTGAGAGAAGACCAAAATATTTAGTGGTGCCACAACGGATGTCTCAATCTAATATGTTAGTAAATTTTTTCCTTTTTCATTTAACCTTATAATTGACTTGTATTGCTTTGATAATATAAATCAGGTGAAAATTTGAAATTCGGAAAGGTTTTTATTTTTTGTATAATTTTTAAATTATTTTAATATTTTTTTGTCTGTAATTTGAATTTTTTGCCTCACGTCATGGTTATATTTTAAGGATTCTGCTCAATAATCGATATTCACTGAAAGTTCAAGTGAAAATTTAATTTTCTGTTTGTTTTTTGATTGTTTTTCTTATAATATTTACGGAGAAAGCTAAATATGCACCATATACAGGCACCATGTTCTTTAAAAACATTTTGTTATATTCTATTTATCCGAATTCCGTTGAAATTCAAGAATGGAAATTAAGTAGTTTGTGAATATAATTCGAAGAAATATATTTAAGTTCTTTTAATTTGGAAAATATCGTCCTTTCAAATGTTAAGTTTTTGGATCATAAAATCTTTTTGAATATTTTGAAAAAGCAAAATGTATAAAAAATCTACAATTCGATTTTGACTTAATTTTTAAAGTAACAGTTTTAATATTAAGTATCGTAACTTTTTAAGGAACGTACGTATACTCGTAAGTGGTTTAACCTATTCTCAAATTTAAGTTGTTTCGATTTTGATCTCAATAAATTTAACTGTAAACTTTATCTATTGTAATTTTAACTGTAAACATAAGTAAAGTATGTAACATAAGTAAGTATGTTCATATTTTTATATCCTTTTTAACGTGTATCCGTGTATCCTTTTAAAATTGTGTATAGTTTTTTTTAATGATTCCTCATATAATTTTGATTATTTCAAAATTAAAACACTTTTGTTTTCTTTTTCTTACCTTTAAACATAATACCAGAGGTTGTTTTGCACAGGTACTTATTAAACTAATAGCACTATTTAAAATACTATCTGTTGTTTCTTGTTGTTCACTCCCAACAATTACCGTTATCATAGTGGTAACGATATAAATATAAAATAGATTTTTAATCATTGTTTTTAAATTTTTTATATTTTTTTTTTATATTTTAAATTAAATTTATAAATTTTAAATTCTTGTTATAATTATGAATGTATAATTGTTTTTCACCACAAAAAAAAAAAAAAAGAGAAAATCCTTAAAAACTAGGATTTTTCTTTTTAATTTTTGATAGATTTTTTTTTTTTGTTTTTCTTTGTTTTTTTTTTTTTAATTTCAAATCACAGTTAATCCAAGTTACAATTTTATTTTATTGAAAATGTAATTTTTTTTCTGTTAACGTTATTACCGTTTGTTGTTGCCTTATTGAGATATCGAAGCGGACTCCTTTTGGTCTATGAAATGCTTACGGTTTTTATAACAGAATTTTAAATAACGTTTTTAATCATAGATAGATTTAAAATAGTTTGTTATTGGCTTTCGAACGACAAAACGTTTTTATAATTTTAATTTGTTATTATTTATAGTATTAAATTAAATGTGTAATATGTTTGTTTAATATGTTGACATGTAGATGTCTCTTGATTTTGTTTTTGTTTTTCTATTATAAGTTTGTTAGTGGTCAGAAGGCAACCGATGTACTGTGGCTAGAAGACATTAAAACATCGCATTTTATTCTCTCTTTATTGAATATATTACAGTTTGTTTATTTTATTTTTTTTTTGTCTTCTTCATTTTAATTTAACTAGCATAATAGTAATACATTTATGTAGTTTTAATGCTAGTATATGCATTACATACACTGATACTAACAATACGTACCCGTACAATTTAATGAATTTTTTATTTTAATTTTTTTTTTCTATTTTATTCTTTTATAAAATTGCCTACTAGTTAATTTATTATATTACGCTAAATGGTAATAATGATTCGGATCAACATTATTATAATCAACAATCACCATCATCATCAACATTATGTACATACATACATATTCGTGTGGCGTATAAAAGAAGAAAAGAAGAAGATCAACAGTTTCATTGAAGAAAGAAGAAAATTATTAAAACAAATTAATGAAATTCTTTTGATAACCATAGGATATTAAAATATTTGAAGTACTATAGCATTTTGCTTTTCAATAGAAATACTTTTAAAATGTTCTTATGGGGATTCTGAAGTTGAATTTGCATTGTGTTTAATAATTGAAATACAATAAAGTTGGACAATAAAAAGGCAATGGGAAAAAATTATTTTTAACTTTTAATAAGCTTCCAGAACAAAAACTTAAGTATTAAAATAAAATAATTTAAAAAGAACTTTTAAAAAGGATATTTCATTGAAATACTTCTCTTTTTCCCATATACAATTGAATACAGGTACATGCATACTGATTCTTTTCATATTTATTATGGCATTTACCCGCGCTTTGCATTCTTCAGTGCAAATTTATACGGAAACGTATAAACATACATAATATATTAAGAATCGAAATGATTATTGTCTAGTAAAAGTGTTACAGAAGATTATGAAAATGCGTTTTAAACACTTTTTTACATTTTGTAGGACACTAGTGAGCTTTTAGCTAACATTCCTCGAATAATGTATATTTGTCTCTTATAAGAGTTTCGCTCTGCGTCATTTGAATTCCTTGAAAAGTTCTGCAGTTAATTTCGATAACAACCAAAACTCAAATTAAACTTCAAGAAATTCCATCAATTAGTTCAGTAAATATGGTAAAAAATGTAAAATCGGTCCCTAGTCAGATTTAGCAACCGTAATCTTTCCAAAAAATTTTCCGGTTCATTTCTGTGACACCTGAAATTTAAATATTAAATTTCAAGGAAATTGGTCAATAATTTCTCTTAATACGTTTTACACTTTACACAATAAGGTCCGGTTCCCGAGTGGGCCGAACTTGACATACACACGTGAACATACAAACAGATAGGCCGATATCTCTCTATTATGAAGAAGCGCATTGCCTGAAATTGAAAACTCAACATCCGAAATTTGTTGCGATCACATAACATGCCTTATTGTATGCAATGCGTTGGTGAAAAATGGGGTTATATTTTTAGTTGTTAATGAAAAAATTTAAGAAATTATTTTACCTGCATAAATTTTAAATACTAATGAAATTAGTTAAGAGTAAGAGTATATTTTTTAATTAGAAAACTATTACTGTTATATTCTTCTAATTATAAAAGCTTAATGAAACCTAAGAATAGAAAATTATAATTTTTGAAAATTTGAGGGAAAAAATTTGAATAAATTGAGAGTGTTTCCGGTAGATATAAATTTTGTTCTCAATTGAAAATGCAAGATTAATTCAATTTTCCGCTTAAAGAAAACATTACAGGGTCCTAGAGATGTATTAGAATGTTTTCTCCAAATCAGTGTTTCCCAAAGGGGTCTATATACTCCCCGAGGGGTTCATGAAGACCTGCTAGGGGTCTACAAAAAAATATGAATTCAATTAAATAAGAATTAAGAGGGTTTATCAAAAATTCAAAAATACGACAAGGGGTCTACGAGGGAAAAAAGTTTGTGAACCTTTGCTCTAAACGATTAACTTTTTCGATACAATTTATTGGTCTACAAAATTTTGTGTTAGAATATTTTAGAGACTTTGTTAATTGAATTGGAAAATGAACCGACGGACGGAAGAATGAGTGAAGTTGTTTGAAAAAACAAATGTTTTACGAGTTAATAAAAATAATAAAATAAAGTGAAAAAAATCTAATTTAAATTTATTGCACAATAAGTACCTTTTGTGTTTATTCATGAACACTTTTCATTTATTTATTTATTTTAAGGTCTCCCGCACTCGTTTTTATTTTCAATATTATTGTTATTTCAAACGTAATAGAAAATTTAAAACAACCAAACAAAATCATTTTTTTATTTATTTTTATTACACATATAAAGCTATATAAATTGTAATGTGAAGATGATTTTCTACAACTATTTTACTATATAAACTATTTAAAATGACTTGTTTTAGAAGAACCAGCAAAATAAAACGACATTACGTTGTTCAGTTCACATAAATAAAATCACATTTTCTACACATTTACCTACATACGTACATATGCATACGTTAAATGAAAGCCAAGTAAGCAAGCAAATCTACATACTAAACGTTTATTATATATTTTGTCGCATTATTTTACAATAGCGAATAAAAGTAGAAACATGCTAAATATGGTTAGGTATAAATTATAGATTTTGTATATATTCAAAAAAACTGGTATATAATACATATTGACATTGAATATATTGCTGCACTATATATTTTGCACAAAATATTCGTTTTTTTTTGCAAGTTTTCCTCTAAAAATGTTAGTGATTGCATATAGAATTTTGATTAATAATATTCGATTTGGCCAAAAGACAACAAAAGGAGATAAAAAAAGTAAACATTCATTTTTATGCCATAAACTTTTCACTAAAAACACCAAAACAAGTAAATATAAAATATATAAAAAATGAAATCGTTAATATTTAGGTTACCGGAAGTTAATCATCTTGTTTTTCTAATTTTTAAAATATTGGTGCTGAGCATAAAATTTTCCCCAAAGAGTCTTGAGTTTTAAAACCAAAATACTAATATTTCAAAATATATTCTAACAACAAGAACATTTTGCACACTTAAAACATAGTTTTGTATTGAAATTTGGTTATGCTATAATGTAGCAGGAGCACAATTTAACATATCAATAAATAAATATTTCGAGAATTTGATAACAAAAAGACGTAAAGACATTCGCTGGAATAATAGTACGTATTTATTACTTTGAATAGACCAGTGTAGTTAGGAGCATTAAGTGGAGCCCAACATAAGAAATAACAACTATATGTTATTGAAAAAGTTTTATAATTACAAAAATTAATTAATAAATTAATTCTAACATAGCTATGATTCAGAATTTTCAATGATGATTAGTAATGTCGTTCGAAAAACATCTTTGTCATTACTAGTTCGAAACCCTCATATATATCTTTATAATGTGCCCTTTTTAAGGATGTGATTAATCATTAATTGATTATTAACGAAGAAAAAAGCCAAAGAACATTTTAACATTTAGAACATATGCACGATATCATACGGCGGCATGTTAATACTAAACTAATCTGCATACTTAGGTTTTACTGACATGATAACAACTCATATAGTTTGTTTTAAAGCTTCGTATATGGTTTCATGCGTTTTATTGGAAATTTTATTGCATATTTGTAAAACAATTTTTCAACTGCATTAACACAATATTTTTCAATGTTTTTCATTGTTGTTTTTACCGGCAGGATATCATAGACTAAGAAAAGTGTTGTGATCTGATTAAATTTTAAGTATGTCCAGTTTTTAGAAAATTTATTTTGGATGAGATGCCGTTGTGATCAGTTGTAATGTCGATAGTGCATTTCTGTATTTCAATTACCTCTGAGCAATTAAATGAAAATTTAATATTACGTCTTTCTTAAATTTTAGTTTCTATAAATTGACAAACTGTGATTTGACAGAAGATTTTTTGCAATTCCACCAACAAAAACGGAATGCTGTTTGAAGCAAACCACAAAAAGGTGTTGCCATTGCAAGTCTTTGTTAGAAATTAAAATGAGAATTCAATTATGATAACTAGATTTTTATTGGTCGCATTGCATACAACATTGAATGACAGAGTGAGAGGAAGGCAGGGGTCAGATTTAAGATGTGATGACACAAAATTTCATAGGTCGAGTTTTCGGCTGAAATGCACCTTTTCATGATAGGGAAAAACCTATCTTTAGTGAAATGTTGTTCTATATCGCGATACTCGTGTATCTCAGTTCTTGTTGAATGGATTTTCATGAAAATTTATGTCTGAGTTCACTTTGACTATGTACTGGATCGATCTAAATTTGAGACATCTCAGAATTGGACGTTTACTACGTGCTCATTTCACATTTGATCATTTCAAGCTAGTTTAGCTTTTTGAGGATTTCGTATGTTATCTAAGGAACTAATTCACAGAATTTCTTTACTTTTTTCAGAGAATTTTGATGGTTCGAAGCAAATCTCTACGAAGAGCCATATTTAAATTTTTCTAGAAATATTAATTAAAATTATACTTGCATTCTTAAGATTTAAAAGAAGCGTTTAAAGGACATATACATATTTTCATAACTTCTACAACACTTTTGCTAAAACTGAATGTGTACTACCTTACTATCGTTTATGTGCTGACTACATCACATTTTTAACGACCGTATTGTGTAAACAATAGCTAGGTGATGTGATGGCAACAAATTTTGCATATCGAGTTTTCGGTGGGAATGCACTTCTCCATAGTAGGGAAGTGTAAATAAACTGTTTTTAGCAACCTGTCGCTCCGTCGGTCTGTCGGTCTGTCGGTCTGTCGGTCTGTCGGTCTGTGTGTGCACGCGTGTATCTCAGGTTCTGCTGAACCGATTTTGATGAAATTTTATATGTAAGTTTATTTCGATCATGGCACGGTTTGATCAACTTTTGGTATATATCAGGCTTCGGGAACTGCACTTTTTGCGGGCCTGTTTTAAATTTTTCAACATTTTGAAGAAAATATTCAACCGATTTACTTGAAATTTTATATATAAGCTCAGCGCGACCGTCCGCGAAAATTCCTATGTTTTGGAAGAAATCAGGCATCAGCAACTAAACGTTTACTACGGGCTAAATATACATTTTTGTGTATATAAAGAGAAATAATCAACCGATTTCATTGAAATTTAATGTATGAATTCCTCGTATGAAAACAATGAACATATAAATTTTTTGGAAACATCAGGGCTCGAAAACTGATCTGCGGGCCGATTTTACATTTTTCACCATATCTACGGAACGAATTGATGGAATTTCTTGAAATTTGATATTTCAGTTCTGGTTGTTACCGAAACTAACTGGCGAGCATTTTAGGGAATTCGGGTAGCACAAAGCGAAATTCTACTAAGAGCCAAATTTACATTTTTCTAGGTATGTTAACTATAAGCTTATTAATGTCCTAAAAATTGGAAAGAGGTAATTAACAAGCATTTTTATAATATTCTGTAACACTTTCACTTAACTAGACAATGCACAATGCGGTCGATTATGTGCTGACCACATCAGATTTTTTTTATTAGGAAGTTCATCATATGGAATATGGAAGTAAAGTAGTAAAAGAAAAAATGCAGTATTCTCAATTTATTGTTTAAAGAAACATTTGCAAAGTGGATGCTAACTGTATAAAATTTAATGTTGTCAGACATCAAACTTGTAAATTGAAAGCAACTTTTTGTTATCAAGTTAAAAAGCAACTTTTTTTTACAACTTACAATAATTTATCGTATATGAAATAAAAAATGTATCTATTACAAATTAGATATTTCCTTTTTGTGCATTCTCAGATCATTTTATCAATTTCTACTTTTATTATCTGTATAGAGTTTGCACATACTTTAAATGATTTTCTAAGAAATTAGAAACTTTTTCTTTTCTTAAATGTTGGATATTTGTTTCAAAAAGTTTCACTTACATATGTGTATATACATACATACTTATATAATTACTATACACGCATATACATGTATGTATGTGTATTGAATTGACCTTTATTGTTTGTTTTCATTTTTAATTTCTATGGCTATTTTTACTCTTTCTTTTTTGTTTATTTCAATTAAATTGTGCTATATAGCTACTCATTTTATTTTCATCTTCATTTCTAATCTTCTTCTTAAATTTAAAACATTAAATTGGTCATTTATTTGTTATGCTGGTGAACCTCTCATCGCCATCCATTAATTTCATGAAATTTATGCACTCAGTTTACTAATTAATTTTAGAAGTGCGTTTTTTTTTTAGTTTTTATGTTTTAAAGAGCAATCTTATCTTATAAAATAAAATGTAATGTCGACAGCACCAAATAAATTAAAAATATTGTATACTAAGTAAATCTGCAAGACGGGAAGAACAATTAAAAATTAATTCCCTTAGGTCACCAACCTGAAACTTTACTGATTTTGCTTTTACTGAATGCTGATTGAACGTTGATTCTTTTGTTAAAAGCAAAAATCAAAAAAATATTGGATCATTTGTCCTCAAAACTTCAACATCCCGCTAACTGATGAACCGGCATATGAATGAAATCAGGTTACTGCTAAACATCAGACTAAGTCTACGAGTTATTATAAGGTAAAATATGATTAGAATTCTTTTGCACATCAGACCCATTCTAAACGTTTTTGTTAATCTTTTGGACAAATATTTTAAGTATTTTCAGTGACCATATAAGATTAAAAGCAAATAAAAAAACAGCAGGATCGCTGTAAAATTTTTATACCCCTACGAACGTATTTTCGAATAGTGTAATTAATTTGCCTTACCGTTTGTAACTCTAAGAAATAATGGTCTGGGATATAGACTAAAGCACATGTTTTTGACAAGCAGCATATTTGGATTTGATTTAACTATGTGTCTGCCCGTCCGCCCCAGCGATAACTCAAAAATAAATTGAGCTAAGCTCACCAAATTTTCAAAAATATTTATTATAGTAAATGCTGGAATCCTACTTAAATTGGATATTATCGAGGTACTGGTTCGGGTAGCTATCATACAATTCATCATTGTTATCATACAACAATCATTTATTCGTACGGGTATCACAGAGCTGACACGGTCCACTATATCCTATTCTCGTTACTTTTTAATTTTAATTTGTGCTTCATTGCTTTTAAAAATTTGACAAAAAATCTGTTGATAATAGATTTTGATTACAAATCAGATTTTCATCAGATTTATTCTGATGTGTAAGACGCAAGTTAGAGTTTTGTTGTTTCTTATATAAGTTGTATGTAAGTTTGTCATTAAAATTCTTCCATTGCATGTAAAGCAATCTAAATACTATACTGCCGTATTTTAGTTTTAAACATTGCCACATAAATCGATTCTTTATATTTGAAATCGATTCCTCTTTAATAGATAAACTTACAAATATTTATATATTAGCTATGATGATTGCCTCTTGAATTTTAATAAGCAACATAAAATGACAAAATAATTTCAATTTTATTCGTCTAAAACTCTTCAAGATACGTGATATTTACTCCTTTTTGTATTCACACCTTTCGGATGGTCTCACTATACTGCAAAAATTCAATTATATTATTATATTGAAGACTTTCTTTTTGATTTAAAGAATTAAAGAAATGCCTTAATTTAACACAATAATTGTAAAAAAAAAAACATTTATGGGAAAAAAAATATATTGACTTCAAATTTAAATTTTCTTTTTTACTTATAGGTGACAATAATGCCATAAAAATCATTTTAAGAATTTAAGAAAAGTGAAAATTGAATAAAACTTAAAAAATAAAAAATAAAATGCGTAAACTGTGTAGGTACTCGGAAATAATATTACAATTTTAAAATGCGTGAAGATTTTAGGTAAAAGAAATCACAAAAGAAGGTAAAATAAATTATGAAATTGATCGTGTCAACTCTGTGGTATTCGTACATATATTTTCGAAATGTTAGAGCTAGAAAAAGTACCAATACAAAAGTTACTAATTATGTTTTTAAGTCATAGTCTTCTCATCAAATTTATTTGTTTGGCATTTGCAACAGTTGTAGTCTATTGAGCATATTCGTTTCTATTTTGAGCACTCGATATAATTTTTATTAAATATAGTTCGTTCAATAACTGCTCTCAGAATCTCGTAAAATTTCGATTTGTCTAGCTTAATTATTTCGTTTTCGATCTATCATTATATGGAACAGAAAGCTCAGAATTTGAGACTTAATAATAATACAGAATAAACATACATAGTGTACATATAGGTACATATTATGTCATTATTTTTAAGTGTTAAAAAACGCTGTTTTAATTTCTAATGCTCTTATATTATTAATATATGACTGTTTGTACAGATTTCAACTAGTTATGTACACTATTTTTAATAATCCATGTCAAAAGTTTCATGCTATAATGCATATCATATAAAAGCTTCTAATATGATTTTATCTAAAAGTGTTATCGTTTGCAAGTGGTTATGTGTGTTTACAAATTTATTGAATAAAGTGAATAATATATTAGATTAAAACCAATATATTAGATTAGATTAAATTCCAAAAGGTGGAGGTTATCCGTCAGATCACCGCAGTCATGAAGATTTTTTCTAACATCCCGCAAAAACTGGAAGACTTTTGTCTCGTATCCAAGTGGAAATTCCAGTGTATTTCTCTATCAAGTTTAGCTCCAAAATACTTGCCAGCACCCGAAATTTTAATCCGCTTGCCGAATTTGGCTTACCTAACAAGTCCAGCTTCCACCCACTCGGAAAAAGCACATAAAGCACTCGGAAATTTTGTATAAAATTAACGCAGTCTTCAACAGATATGACAACTACCAAATCGTCTGCATAAACCTGACAGTTAAACTCATTCCTATGCAGTTGGCTCAGCAACTCATCAATCACGAGGCGCGACTTTGCTTTCCAGCATGCATTTAGTCCACTATATTCTTGAAAATTGTAAAAGATAAATTATTTAACTTAAATGGAAATTTCTTCGTGCAACTGCAGAACAAATGGATGACGTAATCAAAGGAACGAGTTGAAGGCAGAAAAATTAATTAAAAAATTTTTCTCCTCGAACTGGACTCGAACCAGTGACCTAACAAGAACAAGAAAATATAGGATTGTGCCTATAACACTAATTATATTATGAATTTTACTAATGCAACATCATAGTTGTGAAATTAATAAGTACGTGCTTATTACACAAATAATTTATCTTATTATTGATAAATTCTATTCTCTTAAGTTCTGGCATTTTAAAAAGAAAATTGAATTTCAATATGCATAATGTTAAATATTATTTTCTATAATTAAATTTTAATGAATTTAGGAGAAATTCTATTTGAAATTTTGAGAAATTTATGAACACCATGTTTTTTTTTTTTCTTTATGTATAATTAAATTTATTGATCTAATTTATTAATAAATTTCTAAATAATTTAGTTTTTTTCTTTTTCCTTTTTATTTCCGAATATGATATCGCAAAATGAAAAAATACCAAAGATAGTAAAAATTCACAGTAATAAATGAATATAAATAAATCAAATGCTTTCCTCTTTTACTTTTTTCTTACTACTAACATTATTATGCATTTTTGCTCTAATTACAAAGTTTAAAAAATGTAGATTCCATGAAATTTTCATAGAGATAAACTGTAGATGTACATATGAATATGTTAAGTATATATAAAATAATACCGGAGTATGTATGTATAGATTATTAGTTTGTAATGTTAAATTCAATTATATTTTACAATAAAATATTGACTATTTACTAGATATAACTTGTATGCATCTGTAACAAGATCTTATTTTACAAGAAATCACATGCAACTTTCCCATTTTTGCCATAATGTATATTTGACAAAACAACAAAGTGCACAATGCATAATAATGAAAAAAATCCATATTATAAATATTCTCAAAAAAATATTGTTTTGATATATGTATGTGTGTGTGTGTATGAACATACACTACAATACATATGATTGTATAAATAATAATTTTGGTTATTTAATATTACATTAAGAAAGTTATTTTCTATATGTATGTACTCGTAAACTATTGATTTTAAGCAAGTTTTTGATTAAAATTTTTTTAATATAATATAAACAGCAGTATAACAATTAACATAAAAGTATTTAAGTAATATTTAAGTAATTCATAAGTATGATCTTAAACATTACCGAGATAAAATGTTGACGAATTTCACTTGATAATTTTTTTTTTGTGTTCCTGTTACTCCGAAAGGGCTGACATCAAGTTGAAGTCTCCATTTTTCTCTATTCATCGCTGTTGCAGCACTGTTCTTCTCTATATTGTTCTGGCTCTACCTTTTGGCAATCCACTTCGATTTTCTTCAGGTAATTTGCTTTACTATAGGCTCTTAATTTTTTAGTTGCCGAACAGAATTAGAAATCTAGTTCCTAATTCTGTTCGGCCAGAATATCCGGAATATAATTCTTAGGTGTTTATTTATGAACACTTGCAATTTATTCTTGTTGGAATTGGTGAGTAGTCACGATTAGCAGTCATATATTAATTCTACACATGATTTGAATATACTCAACTTGGTATGTTATTTGCCAGTTGTACCATATGGAACGGAGTCTGTTCTAGCTTTATCTAGTCTATTCTGTACATCTTCATTAATACCGCATGTTGGCTTGATGTTACTTCCTAGATAACAGGAGTTAGCTGTACATTCAATGGACTGACCGTCTAGCTTGATTAGATTGTCATATACAGAGTGTATGTACATTGCTTTGATTTTGTTGGTATTAATTCTCCCTTGATACTACAATAATTTTTACTTGATAACTCAATAATTTAAAAAAAGTTGTAAAACTTTCTGGAACTGCTTTAATTCGGCGACAATCTTTTAAAAACATTTTTATAGAAAATTAGTCTAACATTTTAATTGTTAATAATTGTATCGAAATCAAAGGAGTAGAATCAATTACATTTAGTGAACGAATATTATTGAATATTATTATATTTCTAAGAAAACTGTAATAAAAATCTTCTATAACTTTTATAAAATTTCTTAAGTGATTTAATGCTACAATATTTGAAAGTGTTAGAGAATAAGTTTTGAAGTTCGGTTTGGACCAATTATTTGCAGTGAACAACACTAAAGATTTGGTTTGATTTTCAACATTTCAACGTTCTTCAAAAATGTAGATTATCATATTCCATAGTAACAATGCTCTTCAATTTCAGTTATTTGACTAAAATTTTTTGATCAGAACACTTGGCAAATATATTATATTTAATTTTTTCTTTTGCTTTTCAATATTTCAATTATTTTAAGGTGGCATGATTTTATTTCTTCAACACGTTTAATGCTTGCTTTCAATTAAGAATTGCTGCAAATACGACGAAAAAAAACTAACAAAATGAAAAAAAATTATGAAAATTCACGGCAACTAAAAAATACCGTCACAGTTTTTTTTTTTTGGATTTTCCTGTCATTCAATTAATTTGCATTTATTTATGTATGGTGTTAATCGTATACAACTTGTTAATTGTATCGGCGCAATCATTTTCCCGACAACAAAAAAAAAATTAAATGATTTACTTTATTATTTCCTATAAAGTAAGGACCTCATTGCAAATAATTTGTTCTTTTACCTTTTTTCTTTATATTTTAAATAATAAAATATAAAATTTTTCTAGACAGATTGCCGCTATTTATGAAATTTATTTCATAAATTGAAAATTTCTATTTATAATTAATGTTATACGAGACATAAAGAGTGCAAAAACTGCTACAAAACAGGTGTAAATGAATGATAATAAAGGAAAAAATGGAAAATAATTTTCATTTCCTTCTTTTTCTGTGTAATTAAATTTTTATTTTCTAGGTAAATATTGCTGTCTGAAAATAAATCATTTTATAAATTTCATCCATTTTTAGTTGGATGAAGTCAAAAGCAAAAGTTGACAATATTAATTTAAGAATTTTGTAAATTAGAAATTTCATTTCTATATTTATAAATAGTTTTAAAACTAGTGTTATCATAGAGTGTATGAATAGAGTATATTTACTACATTTACTGTTTTACTGTTGATATCTTTGCATTAATAAGTGAAGAAACAATGAAAGTTTTACATTGTTTTGCTTTAAATCGACAAATTTAAGAAACGGCTAGAATAGGCTGCTGTTTTACTTAAATTTTAAGTAATAAATTTTAAGGAATAAATTTTGAAAACTTCGTGAAAATACTAAGCTAACATGGCTTAAAACACAATATACTTATATACTGAAATGTAATTGATCTGATGTCCGTCATAAGCTGAAGCGTTTTACGTAAAGTCAGATTAAAATTCTAAAAAATTAGACGTGCCCCGGAAATTTAACGAAATTAATTTTTTGATCCCGCAAATATGCATTGGCTATTTAAAAAATTTTAATTTTAAAATGAAAATAAAAAAAAATAATTATTCTCCTTAATTTGTTATATTTGACTTAGATTTCTAAATGTATATATATTTTTTTGGTCAAATTAATTTTGCATAATATTATAACTTAAATTAATAATAAATAGAATAAATAAAAATAAATAAATAAATAAAATAAATAAGTAATAATAAATAGATTTTTTTTTTTAAAAGAAAAAAAAATATCAAAACTTTTCATAATATCATAATTAGATACAAGATACAAAATAATAATTATATACTATTTCAATTACTATGAGAAACACGCTATCTATACAATACAATTTTATAGTTATTACATTCTTATACACATATATATTTTTATATACATATTATATACACGTAATAAATTAATTGCTTTACAAAATATAGAATTTATTTATTTATTTTTTTTTCTTTTTACTTTCTCTTACTTGAATCTTTTGGTACATATGCACTATATGGTAAATTAAGATCTCTACCCCAACCTGAAGTATGACCACCGGATACAACAACTTCAGATTCTTTATGACCACCACCACTTAATAATTTTTTAATACCAATTATAGATGCTAATACCAATGCTAATTTTGATACAATTAATGCTTTACCAGCTAATAATGCTAATGCACCATATGCAATTGGTACAAATGTTCCACCTAATAATAATGGTATCATAATTAGAGCACCATGTCCTTTCTTCTTTTTTCTACCTTCTGAAGAACGTTCTTCAACTTCATCATTATCATCGAATTTTATCTGTAAAAAATTTAAAATATTTTTTAATTTCAAAAATTGCTTTTGTAAATTCTTAGTGGAAAATTATCGTTAATCTGAAGAGTATAGAGAAGAATATGGTAAGAAAATTTAATGCAATATGATTCATGCAATGAAATGACTCTGTATACTGAAAGATGGCAACTCTTTTGCTCCGAATCAAAATTAATTCTGTGTTTTTGAGACAAACTTATATTCTAAGTTTCAAAATTAAGTTTATTTATAATTTATCCAAGTTTGACCAAACATATGTGAAATTATAGAAAATTAAAATTTAAATTGATATTCAGAAAGGACCAAATTCGACAAACTAATTTTAAAAATTTGAACTTTAAATTTTGATAACAACATAAACAATTTTCACTCCTCTCCAAAAACCAACTTATAATTTTTCATGTGGTAGATAATTTTTATTAGAATTCATTGAATATTAATTCACTCATAGTTTCAATAAAATTTTACAAAAATTTATAAAAAATGTTCTTACCTGTAAAGTATGACTTTTAATAAAAGATTGTATTTTTGATAAGATCATATTATTTAAGGTTTCATCTTTTGCTTCTAATGATCTTGGTAAATTTGATATAATTTCATTTTCAGAAATTGGTAATTCAAGATTCTCTTGTACATTATCATCACGTATAAATTTAATACCACTTATTAAATTGAATTCTTTAATACTACGTGATGCTTTCTCTAAACCAGCTAATAATTTGATTTTTAAACAAACTGTTAAATCTTCTTTAGCACATTGCCTATAAACTTTATAAAATAATGAAAAATCATTCCAGAAATTATTTTCTGTTCCACCACTCATAAATGATGATACAGAATCTAAATTTTCATTTGAATCTTTATTATAATTTTCTGTATCTACTTGTATTCCATTTGATGATAATCCAGTTGGTAATGATGATGATGATGATGATGATGCAGATGATCTTCTATTTATAACACTATGATATTGATGATGATGATTATTTGCTGTACGTGCTAATATCATTGTTGATAATGATAATAAACAGCAAATTGAAATTAAATTTAAAAACATTTTTAATTTCTTTTTTTTTCTTTAAATTTCTTATTAACTATTTTTATTTTTATTAAATTTTTTCTTGGATTCGTTTAATGTTTTTTTTAATGATTCTTTTATAATATTTAAGACTCCTTTTTTTTAAAGGATAAATTAAAAAAAAAACCGTAATATTTTTATTAGAGCTGATTCAACAGCTCAAATATGACTGATAAAATTATTTTCGATCTAGAAATTTATATACCAACTAGTTAATTATTAGGTGAATTCTAATTGATTTAATTTAAAAATTGTACCAAATTAAAACACTTTTGCTTGAAGAAAGTTTCTTATAAAATATAAGAGAGAAACAAAAAAAAAACAAAAAAAATGAATCTATGTTAACATGAACTCAACGGAGCGATGCATCATGCATTTATTTTTTATAATTTAAATTTGTTTTAAAATTAATGTAAAATATTTTCATTAATAAAATTAGAAAAATTAATTTGAGACAACAAAAATAAAAAAAAAAAATAAAAACAAAATAAAAAATTCAAAAATAATCCAAACCATCCTGAGGTATACTTGTAGTAAAGCCTGACAAATTTCTTACGTAACAGGTTTTTTCCATTTCTATACGAACAGCAATTTAAGACTTGCAACTTCTTATGTTTCTTATATAAGTGCCGGAATTATTTACAAAAAATTGTAATTAAAAGTGAATTCAGTGGCTTCAAGCACAAACGACTTAAGTCTGTTTTAGTGATTTCGAGATAAATGCATTTTAAACTTTAAATTTAATTTTGAAAAAAGTTATGAAGTTTTTTGAGCCAATTTTTTTTTTGATCGAAAGATAATTAAAAAAGGAAGCGATTAACTCATAATCTGAAGTAAAACAACTAATAGTATTCTCTTAATTATGAAAAAAGAGAGATAGGCGGTTATACAAAATTTATAAAAAGTACTTTGCAAAGCATAACTCGACTTAGGCGATTTGTGAAAAATTACTTTTGCATTTTCGTCAAACTTAAGTCGACTTAAGCTGTTGTTGCAAAACTGAAAATATGGTTTTAGGTGACTTAAGTTATACTAAAAAGGGAAGAAATATATATATTATTTTTACGTTATGTGATTTTTCACTCTTTTTTCAAATCATTGTCATAAAAAACATAAATTGAGGTAAGAAATGAATAAATTTCAAGTAAAAATTATTTCTAAAAGTTAAAAATAATTTTTTCATTAAATTTAAAAAAGGTGACAGTATCTTTTATTCTCTCTCGGATTCTCCAACTAAATATGGATGAGTATCTGCTAAATCTCCAGTCTTTATCGTTTTGTGAAATTTGTAAATCAACAGATAAAAAAATTGCATCAAGTACTCTAAGTTTTTCTTTTTTGGTACTAATTTTCTCTTCTTCTTCAATTTGGAGCATGTGTTGAAAATCTAACTAGTTAACACCTCGTCTTAAAATATAAAAAATCTTTGTATAAACTGTTCTTGTAAAATATTTTTGGAAGTGAATTTTTTGAAATCTGTGGTGCGACTCTTTCCAGTTAAGAGAATTTCAAAAAGTAATTCAATTACAAAAAGGCTTCATTGTGCAACGGATCTGACAAAGTTGTTACATTATTGTAAAAATGAGCACATAAAGTAATTTCTAAAATGAGTTTATGAGTTTGGTGTTTGTTATTTTATTTATGTACTATAGTCCATATGACTTTCTTTCTTGTTCATAATGATACTAAATGCGAATTAATTAAAATTTTTAAATCGAAAACAAAATCAAATCGAGTGTGAGTCAATACAACTACTGTAATGAAAAGTCAAATTTGATAGTGAACTCGAACTCGTATAGAAAATAATAATTCGATACTTGTGAAAATTAAATCTTGGAGATGTATTATTAGTTACATATAGAAAATGGTTTGTTCGTCAGTTTTTCTCAAAGTTCTGCCGTAAACAGTATATAGATCTCCTTAAAAAGTTGTGGTAAAGTAAATTGGTTCGGAATTTGCTCTCCTATCATAGAGTATATAAGTATTTGATTATCAAATAAACAAAGAATATTGTAAGTTTGCTCGACATTTTTATTTTAGCTGTCAGCATTTACTTTTCAATTAAGACTCCATACAAATTAACCACGAGTCAGTTTCGAGCGTTCATGTACTTGAGTGCATTCAGGAAGCCCGGTCGCGAAAGATTAAGCGAATTTTCTAACCGTTCGGCAAATTGTAAAAGGATTTTTCTTAAAAGAATAAAAGTAGAAAGCCTTTCATATTTTTTTATCTCTACAGATATGTTCACATGCCCTATAGGACTCAAAAACTTGCTTTTGAAGGTTGTCAATTTTAAAATCAGGATCATTAATACAGTCACCACGACCAAAGTCAATTGCGGTTTTCAAAACTGTATTAACTTCGGTTTTCAAAGTAAGATCTGTAGTGTAAATACTTGTTTATTAACTATAGGACCAGTTTCGCTAATTTCTATGCTTTAAAACACACTGAATCCGTTACGTTAGTTTCAAATATATTGCAATACCTCTAACATCCGCCACAATCATCTCAGCTCTCCTAGCAAGTTCCAAAATTTTTAACGTACATTTATTAAGCGTGAATAAAGTTTATATTGGATAATTTTTGCATTATTTAACAATTTCCAACATCAGCACATTTAAAAACAATAATAAATAACTGTCTTTGTAAAAAATACTTCCTTCGAAATAACAAAAATATAATAAATATTTGAAAATCGAAGAAATTTAATCTTACGGAAATGAGTAATAAAAAGTATAACAAAATATTGTTATTCCCAGACGTACCAATTTTATTTATTGAAAACCCTTGCAAATTATAATAATTTGAATTTCCTAACAAAATGTGTTTTACTAGTGTATAATAAAAGTATTGCTTTGTAATACAATCATTAAAATAAAAACTCTTGTTAAACACAAAAATTTGATCTTCCTAATAACATGTGTTTTACAAGGGCGTAATAAAACAACACTTTCTTTAATAATACAATTAGACCACAAAGGCAAAACAATCTACCATCAGGTAGCTAGCCACGTGTCATTTTAACATGGGAACTTCGTCAATTGAAAAAAACATTTGTCGCAGGTAAATCACGAAATGAACTACAATATTATTTGTTAAATAAAAAAATTCAAATCTTAAACATGGGATATTTGGGTAATTAGAGCATTAAAAATGCAGGTAACTTGTGCAGATGTTTTATATTTTGGGTTAAAAAATACAACTATCTTACTTGTCGCTGAATGTAAGATTTAATTTTAACTATAGTGAACAAGTTTTAAATCACGGACATAAAATACCTACACTATATATCACATAAAATAAAATGTTAAGCGTTATAAAATATTTTTTATTATAAAAAACTAAAAAATATTCTATACTAATTATGCATTATTTTGAACACTAAACGCTTAATTTTGATGTTTTGTTCATACTTGCACGCGTTATAAAAACCTAACTCAACATAAGAAGCCTTTTGGAATATAATTGTATTTGCAATAATCGCCTAACTCGAGATGAGTTTAAAAAACTACCAATTTTTATTTTACACAAATCGCTTATGTCGAGTTAGTATTTAAAAAAACTCAAAATTAATTTTGCAACAAAAGCCTAACTCGAGATAAGCGGTTGTAAAAATTCATACAAATAAAAAAAAATGTCATTAATTTCGATTTGCAACAATAGCCTATCTCGAAATAAGTGGTTTGTCCAAAACATAAAAAAGATGTTTTCTGCTCTTAACTCGATTTAGGCGATTAGTGCAAGTGCATATGGTTGCCATTTCGAGTTAGGTCATGTGTGAATCCGACAATAACTCCGGCTGCAATAGTCGTAGAACCACCAAAATTTGTGAGCATATGAAACTCAAAACGGAGAATTCGCTGGTAAACATATCTCATTTTTGTCTTAACTCGAGTTAGGCGGTTTGTGTTTGAGGCCACTGAATTTTATTTCAAAGTGATGCTTTTGCAACACGAAAATAAAGACCCAAACGAGGACTTGTTATTTTAAAATATCTAAGCCAATCTTCAGTAAAATTTTTACTTTTACCTTTTTATGTATTTAAATATTATATAAAGGCTTAAATAACACAGGTATCATTTTATGCTTGTCATTTGAGACATATAGAATAATTGCTTTTGAAAGAAAATTCCTTAGTCTATTAATAGACACAAACATTTACTTCATACGCATAAGTATTCTAGACTTGCTTCTTAAAAGAACATGAAAACGCTATACACAAAGAATTAGATACAACTTTCTGATAATCCGAACGAAAACATTCAAGGTGTACGAACATTTAGTAGGGTATGCATCATTAAAAGCATAAAATCCAATATTTTGTCAAAGTTCATTCTTTGCAACAAGTTCTGCTTCCAGCCTCTATGTTGAATTTTTTTTTTTAATTTAACCAGATTTCAAATGAAGTAAGAGAATATTTTTCCGAAAAACAAGTTGAAAAACAAACATTTTTTTTGTCAAACATTTCGTCAAATTGAAAACTGAAAGCATTTTCGATATTATAAACGAAATTACACATCTTGTATACCTCTATACAATACTAGTTCCATTACATTTACCAAAATAAATTTATATAGTTTTAGTTGTGCAAAATTTGAACTATATCAAAGTTTATTTCTTCATATAATGTAGTTATAATAACCGCTACAATTGGATGGTAATTATAAAAACAAATTTAACAAGATATATTAAAAAGTTTTTTCAAATACAATGCGTGTATGCAATTTCCATTCCATTGTACCATTGGACCATTGCAAAGAGGTGATTTTCTTTTCTCAAAAACGAAAAAAAAAAAACTTTTGGAGTGCATAATATTTAGTACAAATAATATATACTGTGCACGTCTATCTCTGGAGAGTTATGTACCTCACATACATGCACACATACATGAAATTATCAAAGCATAATGCTGTATTTTTTTTCTTCGTGAAATAAATCTATTAAATTTTTTAATTTCTAATTATTACAATTTCAGTCTAATTTTCATGATTTTGTGTTTTTTTATTTTAAATTGTAAGATGTTCATGTAGCTCTTCTTCAATAATAATAAATTTGCAAAATAGTATATCATTTCACTTGAATTTATTAGAAATAAAAATGATGGCATATATCTGATTTCATGATTGTTTGTATATCTTTTGAAAAATTTCGTTTTCATTATAGCTTCTGTACACACATCTATATAAATATTATATTGTATGTATATATACATTATACTCAGATTGTTGTACTCAAATATCATATACAAATTAATTTATATACAAATAATGTATGTATATGCATGTATTTTAATTAATTTGATAGCGTAAAGAAATCGAAATCATTTAAAGAAAATTAAAGGGCAAAAATCTGAAAATTTTATTTAAAATTTTTATTTTATTTTAACACGTAATATATTTTAATTATTTTTCTTTGAATCATAAATCGTTTTTCAAAATTTAATGATTGAAGTATAAATTAAAAGAATTAATTAATAATCAATTAATCGCTTGAATTATAAAAGTAATTGCTCTAAATTTATATTTTAATTTTAGTATTTTTACGCATATATTGGCTTAATAAATTAATTTGTAGTTAAAATTATAAATTATACTCTGTTTAAATACTGAAACTAAATGATTTCTGTTGTTTGGGGGAAGGCGGCGTAACATTAACTAGGCGCATTCAATTAATTTTATATTGTATGAGCTGGAATTTCAAGGTGATATGAAACAATTGGTATACAATAACTTGTTTGGAAGCAGCGCTACCAAAAGTGAAAATTTGTTTTCAAAATGAAGGTATTTCGGTCATATTTTTTGTGCAAAATTTCAAAATAAGATTTTTAAAATTTTAAAATTCTACATACAAAAATATCTTTAAATTTATGTTTTTTTAATGTTACTTAAGTTTTGCAGATTTTGAACTTTTCACCCTTTTATCCATATTTTCCAGAGTTTACAAAAATAATTTACCAAAAAGTCAATTTAATAGGCAATGTATGGTAACACTACGTCCACGAAAGAAAATTATTGATATTTTCCGCTAGAGTTATTTATCCGCTATGAAATCATAAGCTGTTGCAAGGACATCCACAATTCTTATGACATCATGAAGATTGTGCATGTTCTTAGTTTTTCCCTTTGGTGTCTGAATTGGTTTGAATTAAAAATACTGATATTTTCATGATGACTTTAATTCGAACCAATGAAGAAATTGGTTCGAATATGCACATTATTAAAAAAAAGAATGAAGAAATTTGAGCTTGGAAGCTTGATAGCATTTTGTTCCCAAGGTTTAAAAAAATAAGTTTTAGCAATATAATGCCATTTCAAAGCGAAATTTTTCTAAACATTTAAGTTAGAAATGGCCGTATCCTAGTCAACTCTGTGATATCTGTGTGAATATTTGCACTTAAATTTCGCTGGCAGTTTATTTTTGACATTAAATATTTCCATGTGTGTGTGACAGTATGTACAGGTAACTGGACTGGATAGGAGATTTCACCATTGCGCTGTTGTTCTGGCAAAACGTCCGCCGTTGCTGTTTACCGACTATTGTTCAGTTTACCAACAGTCTGAAAGAAAAGCGTGATTTTTTAAATTTTTTTATTGAGTAATATTATTTCCTTTTTACCTTTATCTGAAAATAAGTTACATTTCTTTAACTACCTCTATTTATTACCATTCTTTCTCGATTTCCTTCTTCCTTTCCCCCTTTCTCTCCAATTCCCTCTTACCTTCTTTTTCTTCTCCTTTCTCTTCTACTGTTCATCTTATTTTCCTTCTTTCTTTGTCATTTACATGTATACAATATTTGAGGGTTATTGGGAATGTAAAATTGATTGAAATCAAACAACAAGTTCGGAAAAACGCGGTAAAATAGAATATTTTTTGTATTTAACAAAGAAATTTTTGGAACAGATTTTCATTATCTATACTAACTACTATAGAAAATTCACATTTTTGTTATGTACAATCAAACTATATTCTGGCAATTAGAAGCATTTTACGAGCAATAAAAGGCATTCTATAAAAATATTCTTCTCATAAATAGATAAAAAATATTAAATCTTACACCTTTTAATTGGAATCAAAACATCTTCAGGCAAAACAAAGTTTGAATTCTAAATCCATCGAAAATCTTCGCATAAATGCTTCAATATATCACCAAAAGACTTTTGAACTTACTATTTCAATTGAAAATAATTTATACTCCTACCGCGCGCAACATTACCTTTAATTCACCATTTTAGTTACAGCATCAATTAAGTACAATTAAAAAATGTCATATTAGAAGACTGCAAAACAACACTACAACACTACCAAACTGCTATAAATGTTAACAATAAAATTACATATTGAGTTGAGAAAGTAATTTAATATGCAGCTAAAGAGACTTATCGGCGACACGGTTCAATGGCATTTTCTAAAGTAAATATGAAAAGAAAAGTGAATCAAGATCAGTTTTTAAAGTTCACGGATATTACAAAAAAAAAAAGCAAAAAAAGAATAAAGTAACAATAAAACGAAAATCCTATAATGTACCGTTTGTTTTGAGAGTTAACGGTATTTTTTTTAATTTTTTTTTTTTTTTGGTTTTATAATTTGCATTTTTACTTTCGCTTATATTTTTCTTTAAATTGCTCCGATGTCTGCATTTAATTTATAAGTTGTGTAGAGCTTGTTTAATTGTTGAACACTGAGTAATGGTTTATTATACAAATATTACATCGTACGTACATACATGCACATACATAACTACATGCATGTACAACTATGGGAATATGATGATATTGATAATCATAAGACTGTTTTGATTAAAAATATTTTTGTGCACTAAAAAAAAAATTTTGTTATTTTTTTGCTTCTTTGTTTTTCATTTTTGGAATGGACAAAACGGACATGAATGAATACGAGTTAAAAAAGAACAAAAAAAAAAGACAATTATTTTGCACTGACATAACGGTAAATTCACAGTGCAACAAAACTGGATTTGGAAAAAAAAATCATTTTGTTTTTGGTGGATAATTTAAAAGCGGATCTTGATTTTGAACTTACGTGTACACAATCATTATAACAACATACAAACATATCCATATATTTTAATCACAAACTTGGAAATTTTCATCAGTAAAAATTTAGGTATTTTGTTTATTGCTTGATTTTTGTCATGCATAAATATATACCAACAATTTCATTTAGGCTTTTTTACATTGTACATGCGGATGATGTCTTTGATTTGATTTGATATTCGATAAATAAAATATGAAAATTTGCATAACTGTGGGCGCAAAATTTCTATGATTGCCAAAATAACTTTCCTTCATTTGTTTTTTCTAATATAATTTTTTTGTTTTTCAATGCATATTTTTGTACTTGTACGTAAATTAAACTTTAAATTTTTTCTTATAAAATCAAAATATTTTGAATAATATGAGTGCATTTTGAAAAATTTAATTAAATCATAGAATGTCTACAATTTACTATACTTGCTTTCAATTTTACAATAATAAATTAAAATTATGCTTCAGTAACGCGAAATGCTAAGTGATAATAGAGTCGAATGCACTGATTTCTTCAAAAGTTCCTATATGCATTATTTAAGAATCTAAAATTCATTAAACATATTTGCAAGTTAAAACTAAATATTCAATATAATTTGCAGCTACAAGCACCCTACATTTTTATAATCAATTAGAAAAACTTTAAAATTTTAATTAAACTTTTAAAATATACAAGATTCCTGAAATACAGATTGGATCTTGAAATACAACATTTAATTCTTAACTTTTTGCTTATTTTAAACAGCATTTATTTTATATAATATTGTTGGCGGCAACATACCTTATTTTCTTAATATTGATATCTTATATACATAACTTATTTCCATAATATTTAATGAAAGCATTAACTGCAGGAAGAATTAATAATCTTAACAAAAAAATTGCATAGTTGATAAGATAGAAGCTATCAGATAATGTTAATATGTACACATCTACTTGTATCTAGGAGAAACGACTATCTACTTTTTAACATAGCATATTTTTTGGAAAATCATTTAATTTTTATATAACACAATTTTCTTAAATTGATTCCTCATTATTTTGTACTTAATTAATTAGTTTTCTCTTTGCATAATTTTAGGATGATTCGTCAAAATGTGGAACTTGTGGATATAAGTGTTTTATTATAAAAGAAAAACAATTAATGGAGTTTATATAATATTGTAGATATAACTACAGTTTCATATTGAAAATTTTTAATTTGCAAATTAAATTTTGATTTTAAATATTAAATAGAATCCCCAAATTTTAAAATTTTTATAATATATAGTGCCGATTTAGTTTAATATTTAGCTCTAGATTTAGTACAATACTACAATAATTCATTTGGCTACAGCATTTTCTACCAATACCACACTACAGCATTTGCTAGAAGTAACGGTAGTTCAGCTTAGAATTTTCGTATAGGCTAACATTTAAGTAAAATTTCTAAAAAAAATTTTTATTTACCGACCGCATTGCATACAATAAGGGAAAATTTTGCATGTCGAGTTTTCGGTGGCAACGCTCTTCTCCATGGTAGGGAAGGGTAAATAAACTATTTTTAGCAACATGTCGATCTGTCGATCCGTGTGTGCTCGGAAACTGATCTGACGGCCGATTTTACATTTTTTACCATATATACGAAACGAATTGATGTAATTTCTTGAAATTTAATATTTGAGCTTTGGTTGTTACAGCAGCTACTTTTCGTATAATTCGGAAGGCACAAAATGTAACTCTACTAAGAGCCAAATTCACATTTTTCTAGGTATGTTAACTAAAAGCTTAAAAGTGTCCTTAAAATTGTAAATTTCCTAATCTTCATAATCTTCTGGAATACTTTAACTAATCTAGACAATATGCATTGCGGTCGGTTATGTATTTTAGCGTAAAAACTACGGGAGGCTGGTCGCCGCTTAGTGAACGCGAATCGAATTAAAACAATTACCCTTACGAGATTATTTTACTGAAAATTTTTATTAGAATTTGGCTTGATTAAGCATATTTGGTGTGATTATTCATATTTGGCGTGATTAAGCTTAAAAAAATATAGTTCGTTCAGAAACTAACACCAAATTATCAACCATACCGTATAAATACTGTTTCTTAGGTTTCATATTCGGCTAGCTAAATCTAATTTTTTGGACCAGCTACATAATATACATAATTTACATAATATCTTATTTTTTGAAGATCTTTAGTTAACAAAACAAAAATAAATATTGAGTTTTTATTTAATCTTGAAAATTTCCGACAGATTCCTTTTGAAAAAACTAGAGTAAGTAACAGAGCCTCAGAAATTTATATCAATTTAAAGATTAAGATGTGAACAATGAATTATCAAGAACATTTACATTGTGAGCTCCTTCAGCACTGAATTACATTGACAGTGCTAGCAAGCACATCAAATTTAGACATTTTCACCAATTGCAAAGTAAGTTTAACCATTGCTAACTGCTGTGCTGTAACGCATAACTGCATACAATTTTTTTTTTAATATTTGTTTTTCGGGTATTATCAAAATTTCTATGAAAACAAATTCTGCATTTTTCATACATTCATTCCATAATTGTTATATTGCAATTAGGAAATTTCCAGAGAAAAATATAAAAAATTTCAAATGTTAGGTACCCACTATTTTTTAAGGTAATGGCTACAAAAATTAAATAAAGTTGGTTGCCAGGAAGCATTTAATAAAAAGTGCCACCCACTTTATCAAAAGAATTTTAACATCAAAGTTTAAAGTTAAAAATTCTCTACTCAAAATATTTTATATAAGTTTACCATGGTTTCATTGTATTTATGTACGTGTATTTTTTTTTGATTTAAATAACATTGACCTGTTTTTTATGACAACTTTCAGTTAAAACTGTAAAGGAAAAATAAAAAAGAAATAAAATTGTTGAAATGAAAAAAAAAAAACATTTTTTGACCCGTTTTTATTTTAAATATTCAACACTAATTATTATTTATGCTTATACGAGTATAAGTTCGTTATTATGTTACGATAGTTACTTTTTTATTACCTACATACTATACACACAATGTATGTATGTATGTATGAATTTACTTGCATTCTTTTTAAACATACAAATATGCTTTGAAATATAAAAATTCTTTTATGTCTTCTTAAATTTCCAGAACAAGTTTTGCATTTCAAAAGAAAAATAACAAAATTTTACATTTTTCTTGTTTTTTAATTTATAAAAAACGAGATTGGGAGTATCTTTGTTTTTTTTGTGTTTCTTTGCTGTGCAGTTTACATGAATCAAATTTCCGATTGCACATTATGTCCCCCTCTATATACATATACGTACATACTAATTATTTCCACTTGAATTCAGTGATTTAATATTCTTATTCCCATCATATACTCAATGAAATGAACCTTTGATTTTTATAGAAATTTCTTCAGTCTTGAGCCAATATTGAATAAATTAAATTTTTTTTAATTAGATTCTGTGATTTGAAATTTTCATTTTTTGATTCGAAATTTCCATGCATTTTTTGTGCATTGGATTTTTGAATCAAAAAATGAAAATTATGAAAAAAACGACTTCCTCAAGATTTTGTTATAGTTATGAAGGGAATGACATTTGATTTCTTGAATACTAAGTGAAAAATAATTAAAAATAAAGAAAATTTTTTTTCTCGATTTGAATTTTATTTAACAAGATTCAAAATTTTGCATTATTTGTATTATGTGTATTGATTTAACATGAGACCGGAAAATGATATGATTCTAAAATTTTGTATTCACTGGAACTCATTCATGATGCACTCTCAGTCTTGTATTTTTGAATATCTTTTCAAAGTAGTTCTTTAAGAGCTTGTACTTCACAATGAAAACTAGAAAGTAAGAAAAATTACGTCGGATATTTAAAAAACATTTTGCATTTATTACTATTAATTTTATTCTGCATTGATAGTTTCGCATTCAAAAAATTTAATTCGCATGAAAAATTAGAGCAAAATAGTTTTAAAGTAATTAACTTCAAAGTTACGCCTCTATATGATAAAATAAAATAAAGCAAAGTAGAGTAAAGGCGGTTTCTTTGATAAGAAATAAAATTAAAACAAGTAAAGAAGTTTCATCCAACTACGGTGTAATCGATTGAACTACACTGTAAAGCATGGTAATCTAATCATAAATTCAAAACTTAGTGAACTGGCTGCAAAATTTATAACGAAACGTACTCGTACGTATATATATAAATTAATTCGGTACTTTCTTACCAAATTTCATGAATTTAACTCAATTTACTTTTAAAATATTTTAAATTAGCTTTTACGATTGTATGGCAGCAATATGAGAATCTCTCAAACTATTTTACAGAATTTTCTGAGATAGATCTGAGCTATAAATCGGCAATTAATTTTATTAATTTTTTAAATGTTTTAAATTCCCTTATTTGACAGGTAACTACCTAAATTCGTAAAATAAACAATTTACGGAAATGTCTGTTAATTTTTTGTCTTTCCGTTTTTAAATTGTCGTATAGACGTTAATTCCTAAACCAACATAGAATGTTTACAAACTCAATACTAAAACTATAATAATATAATCTTCACTAAGGTATAGGGTATAATCATAACAGAACTTTTAATTTCTTTCACTTGTAATGTAATCTGAGCATTGGTACAGTAGTTCACACATCGGTCCTTTAACTGAAGGGACGAGTTCAAACCCTATGGTCAGACCACAATAATAGTTATACTTAATTTTATACAGGTTAGCATACAATATTATAACATAAGATGTTGATATAAAAGTAAATGCCCATGTATCTATAATATTCGACATTGAACAGTAACAAAAATAAACAATAAATGTCAATAGCCTCCAATATTTAATACAATAAAAAACTGTTGAAAACATAGATATTCTTCAAGAATGTTCGGCTCGGCGGGATATGGCGTGATTCAGCATAAAAATTGTATCTATAATTTGCACAAAAAGTAACACCTTAACATCATCCATACTGTCTAATTTTTGTTCAGTATGTTTTATAACAGCTAACCGAAGATCCAATTTGTTACTGAAAAATTCTGTTTAAAAAATAATCGTATTTAACCCTATGAGCAGCCACTGACTTTCCAGTGGTGGAAAATGGGTGAAAAATATAGTCTTTGATGCGTTTTGTCATCACATATCTTAACGACTCTGTAATTTTTTAAAGATTACATTCTCATTAGTTCCCGTAAGTGGTAAACGCAATAAAAGAGAAGAGCAGTGGGTAATTTTAAATTTAAAAAATTTTCATTTGCAACTCTAAAAATTTAATCAAAGTCAATAATTTTAAAACAACGAAGCTTCCAAAGCTTTATGTGTTATGTCTAAACTCAGAATTCACAGTTTAGCGTTAATCAATTTATTAAAAACAAAAATGATTTTAATATTATGTGAAATTTTCCAAACATGATAGGGGCTTTCGATTGACAACATATTGCTATCAAAAAGACAAATAATGCAAAATAAAAATCCCATTTTATAGTATTAAATGTATTAAATCTTGATCAAATATTTTCAGAAAACGCAATCTTTGCTCAACTGTAATGAATGACTCTTTACATTTATTCAACTTTATTACAATTTAAATGAAATTTTCAATTTTCTTTAACTGAAATTTCAAATTTTTTTTATTTCGTTAAAGAATAACTTTTTCTTTGATTGCTTTGTTTTTGTTTTTTAAAACTGGAAGTAAGTAGATTGAGAACAGGTCAGTCAATTCAGTTGTATACTTACTCATCTTTAAATAATTTAAAAAGCGTTTTACATTTTGTATCAACGTTAAAATGTTAACACAATTTTTAATTCCATTGTTTTCTATAATTATTTTAATTATTCATTAAAAAGTTTCAAAAAAATTAAGAAAATTTAAATAATTTTTTTGTTTCTTTTTCGAATAATAACATAGGTAAATAGAGTTCATTAACTTTTTTCCTTAACATTTTGAATGTTATGATTACTACTTGCCTGTAATTTTCAAGTTTTCAAGTGCACATAGGCGTGCTCTCCTGACATACATAAGTTGATTTAACAAAAAAAGGTATAAAAGAGAATCAAAACAACAAAAATTCATTTTGTTTTTTCTGTTTTTTTCATATTTTATGTAAATATTTTCATGTTTTGTATTAATAATATAAATTTTAATTAAGGGCAATCTCTTGCACTTCAAATCGAGTTAAAACTTGTAATTTAATAAATTAGTAAGACTAATTTGATTGTTTCAACATTCTATATAATTATTTGTATAACAAGCTAATTAAAAAGGTCTACTAATATAAAATTTCCTTTGACTACGAACTAATTTTCAATACGATTTACTAAACGATTTATGAAAAAGGCTAATTGTATATAATTAAAACAGTACTATTTTCTATAAGTAATGTGACAAAAATATTTAAAATTTACTTCAACCAAATTAAAATTCGCTGTTATCAATAAAACATGCTATACTCTTTGTATAAAATTATTCAATAGTAAAAAATTACAAAAGTTTTCAATTTAAAATCATGTCTGAAACCTTCTGAATCTAAATTTCTTAAAATTTTGGTTTGTCATTATTCAAATGAAGAAACTATATAACAGTACAATAAATGGTATATTTCGCGAAGAACTAATCTAACTGTAAAATGTAAATTTTGTTAAAATATGCAAACCATTTTTTTCAAATGAGAATAAATTTATAGTGAATCACATAAAGAAATAAACTGATCGGGTGGAAATCAATTTTAGCAAATTGTCACAAACTTAAAGTTCATGCACAATAATTAATGAACTAAATACTCTCTTTATAAAGGACAAGGAGAAAAGCAGCAGTACCGAATAATCTAAATATGGTTGCAAATTAATGTAGCTGAATTGAAAAATAAGTGTCTGGCCACTTTTCCAGAACATCCTCAATCTGACGATCTTGTCATTAACGTCAGCCGCTTTCATTAGTAAATGACAGTCGTATGCAATCAAGCACCCATTTTTAAAAATTGTTCGTACATATTGCTGTAGCATGCATAAAATAATTCAAAAACAATCTTGTATTGACAATTTGTGCTAACAATTAGAAGGGGAGTTCGCAACGCTATAGTGTCAAACAGTATTCGATTTAATGACGCTGAAAAACTATTAAATGAAAATTTAATGCTTATGTAAGTAAAAATTTTAAAATATCTACAATTTTCTTCTAAATTTTTTTCGTTTAGAAAATTTTTAATAAAAATGAGATTTACCAAAAAAAAATATGTTTTCAAATTATGATTATAAAATTTCTTCCAACTTTGTTTTTTTTTTTTGTTTTGTATGTTGTTCTCTATATCGTTTTCTTCATTTCATTTAACTACGACTGATGTTATATGTATTGTATTCTCTTCTGAATATCAACTTTGTATTTATGTATATAATATATTTTAAATATATACATAATAACCGCACATAAACAATTTGTAGTTAAAAATTTTTCCAACTATATCATAAGAAGAAGATATCATAAATGAAAACATATCGTATATTGTAATCAAACTTCCATTGATATAGTGGAGCAGACATATTTATAAACAAGAAATACCAGAAATAAATCTCTTATACAAGTATATTGAAAAGAGTACATACATACATATTATGTATGTGAGTATATACCCTACATGTGAAATGGAATACCTACTAATGTATGTATGTGAAAATGTGTGGTAACATAAAAAATCAACATTGCAGAACGTCGCCGCTCACAGATAAAAAAAAAACAAAAGCAAAATTATTGTGACAATGGCAATGGCAGTCAAATTATACTACAAGTTTAAATCTATACTATAAGATAAATGAATAGCAGCAAGTGATTTACCGACAGTGAAATCTAAAAGAAAAAGAATGGAAATGAAAAATTCAACTGGTTTTATTATTATTTTTATTGTTTTCTTGTATTTTTTTAAAAAAAATATTTTCGTTTTTTAATTTAATTGAAGAAATAATAAAATAATTTTTTTATTTTTGAAACGCAACTTTTATTCCAAGCATCATGGAAAAATCTGCTACAAAAAATTTTGCGTGCTTTCAAAAGAAAATTTATGCATACTTTTAAAACACAAAAATTTGATTGGATTTACCGGTTTTTCTTCTCAGTTTACTGTTTTTCTTTATTTTTCATATTTTTTTAACATTGCTTTTTACAACTAAATTACCAATGATTTAAAATAAAATTTCAAGGAATTCATTTTAGGTTTAGAATTTGAATTATTTTGTTTCTGTGCTTTTTAGTCATGATTTACACTATCAAACATTGCTCATGGATTTTGTTTGATATGGTTCGAAATATTATTTTGTGGCAAAAAATATTTATAATACTGTTAATTTTTCAAAAAACAAGTCAATGAACAATATTTTTGATATTTGAAGCCCGACATTTATAGCATATGGTGTACGAACATAATTATGCAGACGCAATTGTATTAATAACTTGTATGAAAGGTATAAATGTATGAAAAGTATGTATGAAATAAATAAATTTCCATCTTACGTAGACAAACTACAGATTGATTTTCAATTGCAATTTTGAATAAGTAATTAAAATTTTTTATGAGATTTTAAATTTCATATACTCTATTTATAACAAATGAATGAAAATACAAAGGTAGTCAATTGTGTTTTAAGAGCTATTTTAATAATGCAACGTTCTATAACGTTTGATGAATGATGATAAAATAATTAATCGAAAATTTTTATATGGCAAAATCGTGCTGTTTTCATTTTTATCATTCATTTTTGCCAATTTAATATTGACGTACATTGTGCTATTATATGTATTCATGTATGTATGTATAAAAAGTGGACATCATATAAAATAGCCTTTCACTTTTACTTTCACTTTTCATTTATAGTTTTTTTATTGATTTTGATATTATGTGTATGCATGTTTCGTTATATATAAAATTGTATATGTTTACATATGTACATTATGTAATGTGTAACATTGCAAGTAAAAGTGATTCAAATCGCAATTACAAGGGTATTTTTAAGGCAAAAACTGGCGAAAAACAAAAATAAATTTGAAAATAAAGTGAATAACAAGTTTTACTTTACATTCTAATTTTCTTTTAGTTGACAGTGAATATTTTTGTTTAATTTAGATTTTAACTTGTTTTTATTTTCTTTGTAATCTTGATTTGTAATTATTTTACATAAAAATGTAAAAAATAAATGTAAAAACTGTTGATTTGAAAAAGCGTTAAAAAATCATTAGAGGAGAGTAATAAACATACACACAATGTGTAGAGGAAAAAGAACATATAGAGAGGTTGTTTGGAGAGTGAGAAAATTTTAGAGAGAGGAAAATGGAAAATTTATTATGAAAGGCGCTTTCATATATCTATTTCACCTTTTCCGCTTTTTCACAACGAACGGATTTTCAGCCTTTCCTTCATCATTAGTTTTTTTATATTTTTATTATAATTATTAATGTTATTAATGTTTTTATTTTTATTTGATCTTAATGTCGTTTTATATTATGTTGTACAAATGCTTGTACATACGTATAAGCCATTTGTACAATATTTTGTTTTATTTTTTTGTTTTTTTGATTTTACAATCAAAATTATGTGATTTATTACACCTCATAGTTGTATTAATATTATCAATATTTAGCGAACTACTGACCATGCTATAAATGATGGGCTCTGAAGTAGAGTGGCGTAACAGACATTTAGGTTTTATTGGGAAAAGAGCACTTTAAAAAAGAGCAAATATACTTAGAAATTATTGTTACATACAAATATGATCTTTTACTTGTTTTTGCCTTCTTGTGACGTTTCCTTGGATATATTTAAAATTTTTATAATATAACGTAAAAATTAGCGAGAAAAATGTAAAATGCTTTACAACAAAGAATATTTTACAAGTTTTTTAACATTCTTACAACTTATTAAAATTTTATAGGCACTCATAAAATTTTTGTAATTTAAACTGCCAAAATTAGCCTAACGAACAATTTTAATAAATCCGCTATCCTTTTCAAAAATTTTAATAAAATGAATAGAAAAGAATCAAATTTCGAACTAGAAATTAATATAACCGATTCTAAAAGAAATATACGATATATAAAATGAGCACAATCGTTTGCATTAATAAAAAAAAACACCGTTTCAAATTGTAAGTTACGCCATTCTCATTCTAGGCCCTATCTTGCGTATTTCTTTAATTTGTAAATCCATACAAACATATGCACATTATATGAAGACATAAACACATACGCATGGTAAAGGTACTCGTATTTATGCCAATGTCTAAGGTAAAAAAATTTTTTCTTATATTTTACGAATTCAAAAAGAAAATTAAATTAAAAAAAAAAAGACAAAACGTCTGATACATGAAAATTATTTTATAAGAAATTCCAAAGTACTTTTTCTTTAATAAAAATAAAAATAATAAAAAAAAATTCATTTGTAAAATTTGAATTATTTTAGAGATGATATTATGAACAGAGTGTATCCGTCTTGTTGGTTTATTATCTACATACATACATCCATAATTATGAAAATTTCCGTTTCTCTAAATTATTTAAATAAAAATAATAATAAAAAACTAAAAAATAAAAAAAAAAATAAAAATTTCACCAAAAATTTCTTTGTGTTCGTTCGTTCGTTGCTCTTCATCTTGACATTTTTTATGCTTTTTTTTCTGTTTTCATTTTTACGCTTTTATTATTAATTTGCAGTATACGTATGTACATATGTACATAAATACATGCATACATACATATTAAATACGATGAATAATTTTTTTATTTTTTTTTTCTCTGTGTTTTTTGAATAAATTTATTTAATTTATTTTCATCTAAAATTTAGATTATTTTTTTTTATATTATTAATTACTTTCTCATTTTTATTATTTTTTTTTAACTATTTTATAACATCAAAAAAAAAACAACAACAAAATTTGTGTTAGAAATGAATATACAACATCATGAAATGAATTAAAATGTTATTTTGGCTGAAGATGAAGTGAATAAAAAAAATTAAGACAACAATAAAGAATAATAAAAAAAACAACAACAAATTGACTACCATTATTCAACTAAAAACGCGATATATAAAAAAATATTATACAAAGTTACAAACATTTGCATATGTGTGTTTGTAATAATATAAAATTTTACCAAAAAAAAAATATTAGAAATCTGTAGACATTTTTTTGCTAACGGCCTTCTTATACTTTTCTTTTATAATATTTTTCTATAGTAAATTTTTTTTTTATTATCATTTTATACTTGGGTATTTTTTATACATAGCACAATAATATTTTTAACCACAATAATAATAATTCATAATTTATTATAATAATAACAATATAATAACAATAATAATCACAACAGTAATGCTAAAGTAAAAGTTTAAAAATAAAAGAGAGAGAGAAAAGAAAAAAAAAGGCTCTTTATTAAAACATGAAATTTTAGACGATTTTAAGTGGTGAATTTTTGATGAAATCATAATAATAAATATAAAAGAGCTTGTGAGCGGGAGAGAGCGGAATGGAATAGAAATAAAAAAATATATTATAGTGCTGTTGTGTTATTGAAATTAAAGTTTTTATGTATATTCATTCATAAAACCAGAAAAACAAAAAAGGAAAAAAAAAATTTCACATTTTCTTTTCTTTTTTTTTGTGATTCAAATAAAATATTTTAGATACTATTTATAATGACTTTTGTAGCAATGGTATGAATAGGGAATAAAACAGGATCTAGAAATAGAGATTAAGTAAAAGAGAAAAAACAAATGCATACCATTTTTATTATTATTTTTTTGTTATTTTTTATGAAATACGATTTACGAATGCTTAAACAGGTGAAACTTTCTATTTTTTTATGTTTAGTTTTATTGTGGCACTTATGTTTGACTCTGATATTTTGCTCCCTAATTAATTATGTATGTTTTTATAATAAACACTACACTATTCCTAAATGTTATTTTTTAAAGGTGACATTTTATGTATTTGCATATTTAAATTAATTCATCTTACATACTCATATATATATATATATACATATGTATTATGTTTTATAACAATATGAAAGTAATCACATAATTTATATTTTTTATTATAAAAAGCTTCAAATAAGCCTAATTATTATGATTGTGGTGAAGACTGATAAAAATTACATGATAAAAAAGATCGTATAATAATAAAATGTATAATATATACAGACATACATACATAAATAAATATAAATTTAGTTTCATTTTCAATGATTAATTTTTAACTTTCATTTTTCAAATTTAGTTTTTTTTTCTTTCTTTTTCACTTTTTTTGGTTTTTTTATCACCTTTTAAAATTTATTTTATGTGATTTATTAAAGATTTATTATGATATTTTTTTATAAATATACGTATAATGCTACATATATAGAATGTTTTGCCATATACATACTTACATATTATGTACGCATATAAGAATTGGAATGGAATTTATGGAATTTTATCAAATAAATTTTGAAAAAGGGAAAGTAAATTAATTTTATTATTTTATTTATTTATGGATGAGTTTAAGAGTTTTTTCTTTTCTAATTATAAATAAATTGTGTTTTTTTTTTAGGAAATATTTGAAAATAATCGTATTTTTATATTATTTATAAATTTTGTAATAATGTTGTAGTAATTTTATAGCAAAACAAAGGTCCGGTTTCTAAATTGAATAAAATTTGATTTAACACAAGATTAAAAATTGAAGACATTTTTGTGATATGATGAAAAAAAAATGCATGATTTTAAAGAAATAATTTCATATTTGTTATTAATTAATTTAATAGGTATATAATTCATTTCCATTAAAATATTTGATTTATAGAATAGCAGTAGCGCGCAAAATTAGGACACACAGTATGGTGTCGAATAATTGAAATATTTATTTTGAATTTTTGAAAATTCTTAGGGCACTTAAATAATTTATGTGTATATTGAATTAATATCGATTTTTTTTTATTATTTTGTATTTATTAAATTGATTTATGTATTAGTTACATTGTAACACTTGCTAATTTTCTCAAATATTTTTAATTTCTTTAAAAATTGAAGTAAAAGCGTGTCACAATATTCTTAATAATTAAAAACGAATCTACCTAAAAATGATTTTAGAAAAACCTGAATTTCAAATTATAAATACATTTCGAGATATTTGATTAAATTTTCCGAATTAAAAAAAATTTTGCTGTTCATAATTATTGTGCAATAATTTTTTTATAAACTAAACTGTATACACATACATAATATAAAAATATAAGTTGTTACAATATTGTTTTATTGCTAACTTGAATAAAATTAGTAATATTAAGTAAAACAAGAAAATTAATCAATATACTTAACAAAGACAATGCAAATTTCCTGACGAATTGACAATTAATATTTCCAGTTTTTGCCTCCAAATTTTCTTCTTTCCCAAAAATTTTGTTCTGGAATTTTTTTCTGGAAAAAAAACACTCAATTTCATATATGAAAATTAAACTCTGAAATTAAAATTTGAAAAAAATACAAAAAAAAAAAATAATAAAAATAATAAAAAACTCACGGATTTTCTTTTTTCTTTCAATTTTATTTCTCTTTTTCTTTCAAGAATTTCTATTACTATTTTACAATTTGATCATACAAATATTACTTACTGCTTTCTTTTATTTTTTTTTTATTTTTTTTATTTTTTAAATTTTTTCGTTCTTTTCTACTGATGAAAATTTTAATACAAGTTTTTTTTTTCAAATTTCTTTTTCTTTTATTATTATTTTTAATGAAACAACGAAATAAAATATTGTAAAATAAAAATTTGTCTTTTAAATAAAAATTAAAATACACAAAATTGAGAAGAATATGAGAAGAAGAGAAAAAATTATTGAAATAATGAAATAAATAAAAAAAAATAACAGTAATTATCAGTCGAAAATGAAATTAAAATAAAAAATTAAATAAAAAAAAATCCCTAAAGAAAATTCTAAATAGTGTTTATGAGTAAAATAAAAGCAGAAAAAAAACAATTAAATATAAAATTGTAAACTGTTAAAAAGACAAGAATTAGAAAACTGTAAAAGTAAATTAAATGAAAACTTGTTAAAATACTATAGAAATTGAATTTATATGTAAGAAGAGAGAAAAAATTACGTAATTAGAAATTTAAATGAGAAAATAAGAAAATTAGTACAATTTAATTAAATATTAATATAAACGATAGTAAATGTGACAATAGTGTTTTCACTTTTGAGTAAAATATGTGATAAAACCAAGTAAGAACGTAGATATAAGAAATATATAGATGAAAATAAATAATTTAGGAAAACAAAATTAAAAATTTCACAATTAAAAAATTTTATCAACATATTTTTAAACAGAATTTAAATTAAAATTAAAAATATGAAACAAACACATTTATTTTATTCTACCATTATGTATACAATAAAAAAAATCAATAAAAATAAGAGAACAAAACAGATTAATTATGAAATGTGAGAGTTAGGCTCTAGTTAAGAAGTTAATTCAGTAAATGAGAACTAAAATGAAAAACGAAATACTCAAGAATAATATTTTCAAAATTTACATACCCAGAGAGAAATCAATATTTTTTTTTTAGACAGAAATACAGTTTGAAAGAGTTTTAACATGAAACAAAAAAAAAATATTATTATTGCTCTTTAAATTTTTGTTTTTCCTTACTCTATATAATTTAACTATATTGGCAAGTAATATTTTCTCTGATATTTTATAAACAGAAACTAACATTACTTTTAACAAAATAACAAAACCAAAAGCTAAAATAATAAAGTAAAAAAAAAATCAAAACACAAAAAAAAAGCAATGAAACGTGTATGACATGTAAGAATAAAATAACATTTAGAGTTCTTTTACATTATTGAGTTTAAATGAGAAAAATTGCTAGCATGCAAATGCAAAATATATGCATATTAAGTTTTATAATATTTTATAGAAAATATAAGAGATTAACAATGTACGTATATAGTGAAAAAGCAAATGAAATGAATAAAAATTTAAATTGAATAATTGAATTATATTGGAAGAATAATAATAAAAAAAAAATAAGAACACAATAATAAGAAAAAGTAAGTTATTGAAGTTAATATGAAATAAATGAAAATTAATTTTTTTTTGTTTCTGTTTATGATAATTAACATATTGCATGACAGTTATGATATGCATTTATGGCAGTATATAGTTATTTTTATAGGAAACAGAGTAATGTTATAGAAAATGAGAAAAAAATGCAAAAAAAAGTAGTATTAACCTATATTATTATTATTATTAGAGATAAAATGTTTTTAGAACAGAGAGAGAAAACATTTCTAGTATATAGCGGCACTGATAGATGTTTTATATTAGAGATGAACTTATCTATATGAAGAAGATATAAGAAGATTAATAAAAAATTATATGAAAAAATATATACAAAAGATTTTACAAAATTAAAATGAAATACATGTACTCGTATAGATAATAAATATATAGAAGAAATATGAAATATATGTTATATATATAGAATTAATACTAATTTAAATGAGAAATTTAGATATAAAAAATTAGAAAGTTTTAAATTTAAAATGAAATTTGTTAATATGAAGAATCTGTTTGTATGTATATCTGATAATTTTCTGTTGATCCTTTTCTTACATTCTCTGTCAACTACTTAAAATATAATTTGTATACATTATTATTATTACAAAAAATAAATGTGCATGCTTTAATTTAAAAATAATTAGTCTTTTAAAATTAAAATTAAAATTAAAATTAAATACAATAGTTTACAATTTCATAAATAAAGAAAAAAAAGAAAACAAAATTATACTTATAAGAAATTTCATAGTTTAAAAGAATATTAAAAATAAAAAGTATATTTTTACTTTAGAGAATTTAGACTAAAGATTTTGAAAAAATACAAGACTAAGTTTTATAAATACACATATATATATATATATACGTTTATAGTAGAAATAGAGATAATTTTATAATTACCAAAAATAAAATAATTAAAAAAAACAAAATAAAAATAAATTAAAAAATAATATAAAAAAGGCAAGACTAGATGAAATTTACCTAATACAGAATAGAATGAACATTACATTGATACAAGCTACTTGTTATACATATAAATTATCTATATATATATATATATTTAATTATATAAATACTAAAATTTATAAATATATTATTCGTTTTTAAAGAAAATATAGAAGTTGCGTTTCATTTATTTTTTTTATATTTAATACGCATCAAATGTGTGTGTTTTTGTGTGTATAATAAAATTTAAAATATTAAAATTGAAAATTTTTTTCGTTTTTTTTTTTTTTTGCACAAAATTGAAAGGAAGAAATAAAATTTGATCTTTTTCAATAATTTAAAATAATAAATTATAGATGTTTTTTTTTTTAAATAATAATTTATATAAATATATAAATAAATAATTTAACCAAAAATTTGAAATTTTAATAAATATTAAATATTTATAAATAAATTGAAAAATAACAAAAATATATTAAATATATTTATAAGAAGCAAAAAAAACACCTAATTCAATAAATAAAATAAATATTTTAAATTAATTTCTTTTCGTAATTTTCGTTTTTTTTTTCATACTTTTCTTTAAATAAATAAAAAAAAAATAATTTATTAAATTAAAAACAAATATTAATAAAATAAAATAAAAAAATTAATGTGAAAATTTCGACTAAATACGTATTTATAAATATTTAATTTCACAAAAAATAAAATAAATTTTTGTTTCGGGTATATACGGTCTTTAAAATTAATTTATAAAAATATTGGAGTATTGCAAAGGTACTATGAAAATATTAAAAAAATTTCATATTTTTTTATTCAAAATAATTAATATTTTCATTTCTATCGTCTCTCTCTCTCTCTTTATTTCTCTAAAACTAACGAAAAGAGAGAAAGAGATTCTTTTATTTTAATATATTTTTTATATTTTATAATTTTATTTAATAAATATTTCTTCCATAATATGCACTTCTTATTTTCATTGTTATTTCATTCTTTAAATGCAAATAATTTTATATAAAATATATTTATTATTTTAATATATAATTTATTCGTTTGTTTGTTTTTTTTCTATTTTTCAATAATTTAAAATAAATATACGCAATATTATTATACTTTTATTTTAAATATACTTAAATTTCTTATTGAAATAGTTTTTTTTTCCCCGCAAAGAAAAAAAGAAAATTATTTCACTTTTGCATGTCGTCGAACAAAATATTAAAAAAAATATTAAAAATTCAAAATTAATGAACAAAAAAAAAATTACATTATAAATTAAGTTATTTAAAAAAAAAACTAAGAAAAATTAAAAAAAAAAAAATAAAAAAATTCAATATTAAATTAAAAAATTTTTCAAAAATTACAATTTCAATTCAAATTCTTAAAAATTACCCCTAAATTCTTAGAAGCTTTAAAAGAATTTAAATAAGTCTATTTATAAATAACATTATTATTTTTATATTTATACTTGTTTAAAAACAAAAAAAAAAAAATAATTGATAAGAAAGAACCTCGATAAAAATAAAACATTCATCTCAGCCCTTTTTTAAAAACGTTTTTCCATTATACTTATCAGAT
This sequence comes from Condylostylus longicornis, assembly GCF_029603195.1. NCBI lineage: Eukaryota > Metazoa > Arthropoda > Insecta > Diptera > Dolichopodidae > Condylostylus > Condylostylus longicornis. The sequence continues at coordinate 10,758,317 of NW_026577973.1, read as the reverse complement.
AATCTTTTGTGTTTTTGTGTGTGTGTGTGTTTATGTATATGTATTATTTTTCTTTTGTTTTTATTTCGTCCATTTTTTTTGTTTTAGTTTTTTTTTTTATTATATTGTATTTTCATTGTTTTTCTTTAAATCTTAATTTATTGTTGTGGCTGTTGTTGTTGTAATTGTTGTGGTTTTTGTGCAGCATATGCTAAATCTTGAGCATCAATTGAACGTCCCCATCCACCATGCCCACTGCTACCATAACCACCAACATCACCACCAGCACTATAACCTCCAGCATATGAATCATGACTTGCTGAATGACTTGATGAATGATGTGGATGTGCTACAACTTCATATGTAACATGTTTCTCTTGACTTAATAATTTTTTCAAACCAATAATTGCTGATAATACTAATGCAATTTTACCAATTAATAATGCTTTACCAGCAATTAATGCAATTGCACCCAATAATAATGGTAATAATGCAGCTGCTTTTAATGCAACTAATGCTAATATAGGACCCAAAATTTTAGCTGCTTTCTTTTTTTTACCTCTTGATTCTTCGACACCATTTAATGTATTATTATCATCACCAAATAAACTATCTGATACATCTTCAAGTGCTCGACCAGTTGATGATACAGCATTAACAATATCAGCACCATTTAATTCAACTTTAATTGTATGTGATTGTAAAAAATTTGATACACGATTTAATAATAATGATTCAATTGAATCATCAGCAGATATAGCACGTGGAGCACCACCTGTATTATCTGGACTACCCGGAGTTTTAACAACTGTAACACCTTCAGTTAATGCAAATTGATCACGTGCACCTAATACTTTATCAACAAAATTAAATAATTTATATTTTACACATGACACTGAATCCTTCCTTAAACAATCATTATAGATGCTATCCATAATATCAGTTTCACCATTGCCAATTGCATTTCTAGCATGGCCACGAGATTCTTCAGCTGGTAAAGCTAATACTAATCCAATACAACATATTAATGTAATATATTTTGTATACATTTTTATAAAATTATTCTTAACTTTTTTATTATATTTATTTTCTTTTTGTTTTTATAATTTTAAATTAATTTATTTTTTTTTTACAATTAAAAATATATGCAATTTGGTTTCACTTTTATTTTTTTAATTATAAAATTTAACTAATTTTTGTCTTTTATTCTGAAAGGTCTTTTTTTTTTAATATTTTTGTAACACTATTTTAATTTTAGAAAGCAAAACTTTTCTTATTTTTTCTTTGTACTATAAGCAATTTTTTTTTTACAGGTAATGTCGCCGAATGGAAGTGCAAGGATGATTTGATACGATTTCCCAATGTAACATCCAATTTATATAGGCTACGTATAAAACTTCTTTGATTATATACCCCACCAAATATGGCTTTCCCCAAAAAAACAAAAAGAAAGATATGAAAAAGAAATGAAGCCAACAACAAAAAGTATAAACAACAATAATAAACTTACCATCAACATACCAAAAATTCTTCTTCAACATTTTTATCTCAACTCTTTTTTAACGACTTCTTTGATAAGCGGCGGCTTATTATAAGCTTCAACTTATAAAATGGCTAAAATTTTCAAGGTTTTTATTTTTTCTTATAGATTTTCTTTATTTATAAACTTAAATTATACACGTTCATTATTATTTTATTCTATGCATCGAAGTGATAAAACTTACCTACATACATACTCGTACATATTTTAAACATAAGAAAATATTCAATGGAGAAATTGTAAAACTGAAGTGCGAGAAGAAAGCTTCAAAAAGAAGAAAAGAAAATATTCACCAATAAAAACAACAACAAATATTATAAACTTGTATTTCTCTCTCTCTCTTTTGTTTTTTTTTTTTGTTTTTATTTTTCTCTTTTGTTTCTTACAATAGTTTGTAATAATAATCATTGTATTGTAATATAATTATTAAAGCTAACTATCATCACACTTGCGCTACTGCTACAAGTTTTATTATTTGTACAATTATATTATTATTTTTGCCTATATATTAAATATCACATATGTATGCACATATGTATAACTCTGTATTAATATACGCTAATGTTAATTAAATTCGATATCACATATGTAGATATATATTAAGGAATTTTCCCCAGCCTAACTGTTATAACATTGTGATATTTCTAAATTGATTGATGAAGAAGTGTATTAACCTTACGTTAAGGTACAAATATTAAAAATAATAATGAAAAAGATATAAGAAAAGAAAATCATGTAACCATGTGGTAGATATGTGACGAACTTTTGCAAAAGAGAATTTTCTTTTAAAATACAAAAAAAAAATTAAAATAAAATACAAAATAGAAATGAAACAAAAAATTTATAAAAACAGTAATAAAAACGTGTTTATTTTATCAACAGTATAAGCGGTTCTAATACTTAATATATGCGGTGTACTACATACATATGTAAATACATATGTATATGTAACATGAATGTTTGATACTAGCATTCAAATTATGTACAGAAATATATAGCTACTTAATAAAAAATTTAAAATATAAAATACTACATACTGTTATTTTTATTACAATCTTTAAAGTTTTATACATACATACATATTGTTTTTAAAACAACATATACCTATTTTCGTTGTAACACTATTTTATATCATCTGAAATAGTGAATAGTGAACAGGTAATACCTTTAAGTCGGCTTTGATATAATGACGACTGCTTTAACAGTCAAGTTCATGGGAGTATTGAAAATACTTCTACATTATATACTATATATAAATATATTATTTACATACACAGGTACCTACACTTATTTAAGCTACTAGACAGGGTTTACTATGAAATGGTATTAATGAAATTTTTATTCAGTCTTCATACAAAATGTTTAATACCTTTAACTAAATTTTGATATTTCTTTAATTTTCTGTCTTTCTTTTTTTTCGTTAAAAAACTGTTATTAATTTGATTTGTTATTTTTTTTTTCGTTTTATAAACTTTTAAATATATTTACATAATGATCACACAATGAGGTTTTCCTTTTAATCTAGACAGCTTGGTGCAACTTGCAGTCAAAAAAGCATTTAATTATGAATAGCTTTATAATATGAAAGTTAAAAAAAATGAAATTTGTTTGTATCTATGTGTGCAGTATGGTTTTTGAAAAAATGAAAAAAGGTTTAATGAATTAAAATAATTTCGAAATAGTTTATAATACAATTTTAAATTTTGACTGAGAAACTACTTAATCTTTATAGAAAATTGCGGTTGAAAATAATAAAGGAATAAAGTGTTAGTAATATCAATCCAATTTAATTTAGCTTAAAGTTTAATATTATAATATTATTTATATGCAATTTTGTTAAATTTGTGCATTCATCAGCAAAATGTTCTATAATAAAAAATGAATAATCTTTAATTAATTATAATTTATTAATTTTAAATGTATTTAATTTAGTTTAGTAATTTTGTAAATTTTATAATTTGTTCAATAATATTTTAATTTTTTCATATTTTATAAATCAACTTAATATTTTGTTTTCAGTGACAAATTAGTATTATTGTGTTCTTAATACTTATATATAAGCAATAGAAAAATAAACACATAATAGTCGTATTTAATGGATTATATAATTGGCGCTCTTCAATTTTAATTATTTTAAATTTTAAGCGAAAGAAAAATAAATATGAAATAAAAGACTTAAGGGAGAAACTTTCATATGCAATGCGATAAGAATTAATACTCAGTAAAGGTATGCCTGTGAGTATACAGAATTACAATCACAGAGAAAATGAAATTACCATAATATTACATTTTAAGATATGTTTTACCAAGTACGTTTCAGTAATAAGTTTACTATTATCAGTAATCAGTTTGCTATCAGTATCGGTAATCAGTTTACTATTAAGTACGTATCAGTAATAAGTATATCATGAGTATATCACTAAGTAATAACTTAAAATAACTGAGAATATGTAAATTTTTGCGGGAGTATATTTTTTATGTTCCCTGATGGAAATTCTCATTAGACAATATTAGTGCGATTTTATTAAATTTAATTCCATTGTACATGCTACCATTAATAAAAAGGATGTTGTATAATAGATAATAAAATTAAGCTTATACATTCATTTAAAAATTAAGAAACTTTATAATATTTCTTATATTTTAAACGAGATTGTAAAATATAGAATTTACTAAAAATATTGCTATTCAACTTATGATATTTTAAAAATTTGAATATTTTTAACTTAAGAAAAAGAACAAAAAATAAATTTAAAAATAGCAATATTTATCAACGGCATAGAACAGAAATAGAATTTGTTAATTTAAAAATGATTTGCCGTTTTCGTAAATTCAAAATGTACAAAATTTTCTTTATGAATGCAGCTTCAACGAACACTGTATCTGAAATGAGCCTTTGTAAATGTAAAACGCGGGTAAAATTTGTGAAAATTATGAAAATTCAATTTTTAGTTTGCATGTTTTTCATTCAAAATTTTATAGTAATTAAATAAATTAATTACATACATTTGGTAATTTAAGTGACACATGGTAAATTTTGAAAAAAATTTGCTGACAAAATTTGATATTTGCGAATAGATATTCAATTTGACGGACGTACTATTTCAAAATTCAAATTTGGTGATAATTTTTATAGTCTTTTTTTATATACAATATATATTTTTTTCGAAAATTTATTTATAATAATATTCATATTTCCTTTTTAGGTCAATATCTCTCTTATTGAAATTATATCATGTGATAAAATAACCCAAAAACCACTTGAAAACATTTTATTATTAAAATTCTCTCTCTCTCTATATCGTATGTAATATGCATGTATTGAAAATTAAATAAAAAGAAAAGTAAAAAAGTCATTTAAGAATGAAAGTATCATAAATTAATTAAAAATCGCCCATCATAATTAGAAAATCAATGAAGGATGAAAGTTACTTTTTTATTTTAATTTTTGATTTTTTATGACAAAATCATTTCTTTTTTACATTAAAATTACATGGTACAAAAATTAAGAATTTTTATTTTTGAGTAAAAAAATGAAAAATTTTAAAAAAGAAATGAAACATCATAAATTTTATAATGTAAAAATTGGAAAAAAAGGAAAAAACAAGAAAAAAATTAAATTATCTTGCAAAATTATTCAGAAGGTCATCATATCAAAGATTTCACTTAAAGATAAATTTAAAAATATCAAAAAAGAAAAAACAAAAAAACAACAATTTATATAAATTTTTTTTTGTTATTTTGTTCTTTATTTTTCGTTTGGATAATGCAGATGAAATTCAAACCGGCCAACCAGCAAAACAGGACATTATAACTGGACTTAATTTACTTTCTGTGTCCAAAGTGAAATTATTTTTTGAATTTTTTCTTCACTTTTTTTATCTTTTTTTTTATTTTTATTTTTTAAACGAAATTCCAGGAAACCGAAAATTAATGCATGCACATATTTTCTTATATACCATGAACACAGGAGTGGGTATGAGTTTTTTAATTTTTTTTTTCCTTTTGATTTTGTTTTAATCAGAAACAAGTATACCGCAACTTGTTGTTCATTTACCAAATTTGCAACATAAATTTGTATTTTTTTTTCTGTTTTGTTACTGTTTTGTTTTTTCTGATTTTTATTGCTGTGCGTTTTACTTGTAAATATAAAATTTTTGAATTAAAATATAAAAAGTCAGCCTAAAGGGGTGTGTAGAGTGGCTAATTTTATATAAGTAAAATGAAAAATAAATAAAACGGCAGAAAAACAAAAAAAAAAAACAATTTACAAAAATAAAAGCAAAAATTATCAAAATATTGCCGCTAAGATCCGAGAAAACTAAAAATAATTTTAATAACTTTCTCATCTTTTGAATTTTATTTTGGAATTTTGTTTTTTTTTTTTCTTTTTTACACACATGCACAAACGTATTAGTGTAATTACAAAAATATTTTTGAAATTTTCGCGAAAGTATTTTATATTTATATTTTATATGTATGTAATATTAATTTTTTTTAAATAATTTTTAATAGATCCTCTTTTACATAGAAACATTAAGAAAAAAAAAAATAAAAACAAAAACTGAAAATGATTAAGTTTGCACATAGTTAAACTTGAAGTTTTTATCAAAAATCGAACATAATTTTTTTTATGATTTTTTATTTTCCTTTTTATTTAAATAAGTTGTAATTATTTGGCACTTTGATTACATACTTTCTCTTCGGTGTATCATTGATGAAGATCTTCAATATTCTAAATTTGAAAATTTTACTTTTTCGGGAATTTACCCATACGGCTTTTTACTCGTGTACAATGTATATTTTCAGTGCCTATACGCAAGTGAAATTGTTAATTTTCAAAAATTTTAAAAGCAATTAAAAATGTTGATTTTGCTCTTTGCCAAATTTGAATACCCCCTGTTTTAGGTCCACTTTGTCTTAACTCAAAATTTTAAAACTTACACTATTGGTAAACATATTAGATTATTATTAAGGTAGTACCTTCCAAATAGCTTTTATATTATTAAAATTTGAAATCTAGTTGTAGTCTTAATAATAAATTGCAAAATTCGTGTGCAAAGCTTGTTAATTCAATCATAAGTGTAGGATTATAGTAATTTGTTCAATAGTTATACATACATAATATTTTTATCTTTATTTCGAATATATCAACTTTTTCGCTTTATAGAATTTTGAAAATTTATCGAAAAATAATTATAATGCCCGAACATAACTATAACATAACGAACACTAATAACATAATTCACAACAGCCCTATCATGAGTTTTGGTCGTAGCTCCGAAATTCGGAAAATTACGAATTTCATATTCTCAATTCCAAATTACTAGAATTCCACTACGAATATTTTTCATAGAGTATTCATAAGTTGCGTCCGTAATAAAAATAACCCTCAAAAGTCTACGAAAAAAATAATCACACGTAATAAGCAATTTAAATATAGAAGTTGTTTTAAATTTCAAATTTTCAATTTTTTTGTTTAAATTTCAATTCTTCCAACACAACTACCATGAAAGGAAATGAATTCATATTTGTTAAAAATTTTTTTTTAACAAATATGAATTCATGAAACATTTATATGAAACTTTTATATGAAACATTTGACAGTTAAAATAAAATATGTAATGATTTTAACACTCCGAAAAATAATGTTGCCATTGATTCATAACCTCTACGAAAGGAATTTGTGATCTTTTTAAAGTCTACGTCGTAGCTAAGTCCGTAATTCGTAGAATTCTATTAGTGTAATTCTTGATAGGGCTGATTGGCGTAATGAGCCTCTATTTGAGAATGCAAATTTCCGAAATTTTAAAGAGTCTTGCGAAATGTTACAATACATAATAAATATTTTTGGATTCGTATATGTTAATTTTTTTTAGTCTAAAATCTGAGCTCTTATAAGTATTTGCTTTTAGTAGGTATTTGAATTATAAATGATAATCCTTGTACAGGATGAAATTTGTACAAAAAATTTCTTCAGTGTCAACTCTTGCAATTTTTTATACTCTTTATTTTAAGAAATAACAACCTTATTATCTTATACATCTAATTTTATAAGATAAATAAGGTTTTCCATTGAAATTTTTACTCAATTTTACTCAATATAAGCATTTTCGTTGTTATCCCAAAGCGTATTAAATAATTTTCGTTAGAAATTTTCATGAACTTTTTGGAAATGTAAGTTTGTGAAAAAATGTTTGTGAAAAAATGTTTGTTAAAAAATCTACATTTTGGTACACTGTGAAAAGAAATCTTTATACTAAACTATCAACATTTCCATGAATAATTTAATATTTTTATAAATCCAATTTCAACTAGCAATGAAATCGTTTCCGTTTTATTTCCTGCTATTTTAAGTGTCCTATTTCATGCAGTAAAAATACAAATTTAATGCGATTTCCGAAAAGTTTCAATTGCATATGAAAGATAAACCGAATAATAAAAAATTCAAAATTGGAAAATATTTTTTGAGATTAAAAAAAAAAAATAAATCACTTATGCTGGCATAGATTTCATAGTGATTAATCAAATAAGCGCAAAAAATGGAATTTCGCACTATTGTTAAAAGCTTAAATCAACTAAAATGTGAAATGTTTTAATAAATTTATTAATTAATATGTACATACATTATTCTATAAATAAATTAATTTAAGTAACACAATTGAAAATAAAATTTTTGAAAATTAAAAATTTGTTTTATTTATTTAGGTTAATATTTTTATTGTTACAATATATTAATTCAAGACAACAATAAAGTTGAAAAAATTTTCTATTGAAAATTAAATAAATTAAAATACGAGAAAAGATAGAGTTGAGCCTGTCAAGTGTACTCTGTGATGCCCCTAAAGAATATTTTCAGGAAAGTGACACTCTCAACGCTGTCACCAGGAACTAATATACCGGCATCCATCCAATCCTCTTGAAGAAGTACAGCAGATCCCCCAGATGTAGTCCTAAGAGCTTATCAATTGATCGTACAGATATCCGCACAGTAAACGTCTTCTCCTTTGCATCAGACTGAGGTATGTGTTGCTCGTGCTCCACCCTAATATCCCGGAAACCCTCGCAAACATACGATGAGGAAGTGCCAATTCCATTTGCCATCTTTCCCAATAAATAGAGTTCCGTTAAACCATAATACTGAAATTCCTTTTGCATAATGCCAAGTAAACCTTTTATTCTTGTCCAGTCTCTCTTCGGTCACAGAGTCTTTGTAGTATCAGAGGCCCTTCAAAGTTTTTGACACGAGCATCAAGCTATCAAGCTAAGCAAAAAATATTTTATAATTTTAAATTTTCCGCCAATCGTTAAAATAATTGTATATGCAAATTCCATTTTATTTCATATATAATTAAATTTATTTTAAGACTTCACTTACGAATTCCTGGGTAAAAAGAAACGAAATTGATAGCAATCAAGTGAACTGATATTGGAATGAATTGATTATTAGACAAGCACTTAAACCTTGCCAAATATACTTCAAAAGAATACAGTTTTAATTCATACGTTAAAAAGGTAGCGAAAACCCTTTGTTGATTTTTTGTAATTTTTGATTGTCTATGTATAAAGAATGATTATTTGTCTTGCTATTGCCATGAAAGAAAAATTCTTTAGCTCGTGAAACCTTATTTATGTACCAACAATTTGTGCCACTTTGCAAAAAAAGCTATGCATTTTTTCTTATTTAGCAGTTTAATTAATTACAATGACGTTTACTATATGAACTTTAATACATTCATTGACAGCCGTCAATCTTAAAAAAAAAAGAGAACTATTCATTTTTGTTCAGTACACTTTTTTTTTTTAATCTTTCAACGTCATTCACATGCATGGTGCTACTTTTCAAAGTAATTAAAATTTTATAAAAAGAATTCTTTGCAAATAAAATAATTGAAAATTGATTTATTGATTTTTAAAGACACTAAAAAATAATAGTGTCTTTTGTCTTAAAAAAATGAAATTACTTTTCGGTATTTTATGCCAATGAACGGATTAAGTGAAATTTGAGAAAAACTTTTACTTAAAGAAAATTTTAAATTAAAATCTGCTCATAAAAATTTACTCCAGGTTATAGAGGCAGAACCAATTTGATTTAGGAATGTGATTAACAATTTATAATTTTCTGAATTAAAAATTTATTAATAAACGAGATACCAAAATTATATTGAATTTAATTAAAATAAATTTTCGATTAATCGGAAAAATTTATTTTGACAAGGTTTTTGAAAGGGTTTATCAAGATATTATACTGACATATAAGCTGTCGACGTGCAAGTCCATTTGAAAAAAATGTGAATGTAAATGTATAAATAAAATTATATAAAAACTCTCCTATTTTCCACTTCGATAATAATTGAAGTAGTAGTTTAAAATCTAAGAATTTGCACTCAACAGTAATAGTTTTAGCATGAATTAGCAACCTAGCATGATGCTTTCTCAAAAAAAAGTGTAAAAGTAAACGAATTGAAGAAGAGGAAAATTTTGTATTTCGATTTATTTATTTATTGTTCTGACAATACGGTAAAGCAACTGATCTGCTTCGGAAGCGGATTTGTGGAATACCGATTGAGATCTTCTGACGGCTGATATACTGCAATTTGTCAGAGTCCTAGATAAAGTGCTAACGTAGACGGGGACGGAAATCATGAAAGATCCTATATGTTGACGTGTGAAGCGCCTAGGGACTTCATTCCGGTCTTCTTTACTTCCAATTAAAAAAATATCACATTATACCACACACATCAATAAACAGACACTGAATGTAAAAGTCACTGGTGAATAACTTAGTAAATTTTTTTTCATAAAAAAAAGATTTTGTTTATTCTTATCTACAAAACAGAAGCGATCATAAATTGACTTTAAAAATGTTCTATAAGTCGCAATAATGAAAATATTTAACAGATTTGTAAACGTTTTGATGCGCATATTTTTGCAGAAATTGTAAACCTTACCAATATGTAATGGAGTAAAAGTAACAATCATACACAAATTTTCCGTTTAACTTATGACTACAACAATAGTTCGCACACTATTGGAAAAATCCGCTACTGTTGACTCGTAATTGGTGACTCGCTCATATTTGTAGGTCGAAATTTATAAAAATAATATTCTATTTATTATTAGAGGCATGAAATAAATGAACTTCCGCTGTAATATATGTAAGATTGATTTTATTAATAAACAAAAATTTTGGTAAGAGACATTAAAAATATTCCTCTTCTGACTTTCACTATTACTAAGAAATGTACCCATACAAATTTTTTCCATACAATTATATGTACGTACTACTGATTAAATAAAGTTTCTCATTACAATTCAAAATGTAGATTTTTTCGGCTAGCATTGTGTGCAACAAAGTGAGGTATTGTGATCTCACCAAAAATATCACATACTAAGTTACCGAGGGAAGCGCAAAAAAATTGTTCTTAACCAAGTGTGATAAAAAATCTGTGAATTGGATGAATTTATATTAGGCGCCGATTTTACACTTATAACCGAATATGTAATAAATGCATTTGTTTGTACTCCTAACGAAGTATAAAATTACAAGCAGTTGGGAATGTCGTTGTTCTGTTTTTATCTTAAAATATGAAATAAATTTACGTAAAAGATTTTCAATCTGCTATGTGAGTCTTTTCTCAGTTTATTAAAATACAGTAATATTATTTGGAAACTAAAAAGCATAAATTTTTTTTCTGCGTTTAAAATTTTAGAAAAATTTTAAATCTACAGAACCTACTAACCTAATATAGATTTATTCATATTGTATGAATATGACGTGTGATATTAAATATTTTTATTCTCTGTATATTGTGTTGAATCGTAACATATAGTCGTACGTATACATACCGTAAGAAAAAAAAAACCATTAAAATTTTTGCATTTCGGTTAACTTGAAGATGCAGCATTTTGTATATTCGAATTATTCTTTTGAATAATTCAGAAATGTACTCGTATGTGTATTAAGAAATAATAATTATAGAAAAGAAGAATGAGAAATGAAAAGTTGGAAAGTATAATTGCTTAGCAAATAATAAAAATATGTACGTAATTTTGTATTTTACAATTTTATCCACGTGCCAATGGAAGCTAGTTGAAAAAATATAGACGTAAAATCAAAATTAATTTTTTCGTATAATTTTGTTTGTTTTGTTTTTTTTTTAATAAATGAATCGTCGTAGAAAAAAAGTAAATCAGTTCAACTTTTGTTCCAAATTTAAAAAATTCAATATTTTTTTTTGCAATTACAACTTTCTTTAAAGTTGACAGTACTATAAAACTAGTAACACAGTCATAGTTGTTTTCAATTTGATTTTCACAATCCTTTTATATTAATTTTAATATTCGCACAGAGTGTGTACGTTAATGTTGTTTTTTATATGAATTATAATTTACGAACATACAAAATTATTATTCGTCTCTTTAGAAGGCGTTTCAATATTTTATCCTAGAACATAGTATAAAATATCCTTGGAACATAGTATTGTTATATTCTTGAAAAGTAGAGCTTATGGAAAAATTAGCAAATTATAGTAGCAACTCAATACCGAAACTAATATGTAATTATTTACTCAATTACAAAAGAACAAAGGAGAACAGAGAAGAATCATTTCCGAATTACAACATTCAAATGTATTGGGTAAGAGTATGGTTTTCTGCAACATTTCGTTAATGTACCAAAAATTAAGAAAATGCTCGTAAAGTCTCTAAAATTGTCAATTATGATATTTCACTTAAATCTATTGAAAATAAGTGTTGGTGTATGGCAACCCGCCTATTTTATGTGTGTAGACGCCTTTTCTTTAAACCTTTTAAAGATTTTTTTCAACACCGATTGAACGAAAGTTGTAGAAATGTCAGAGAAATATTATTTTCTACATGCAACTATGACAATTACTGTTTAAAACAATTTGAAAAACAATTTTTCAGTAATTGCCTCATACCTCTGTAGCTCAATTCAAGTATAGAACAGTCAATATCACTGATTTTGAATCGCGTTTGGAGAGGAAAATTTTTTAATCGAAACTTGTTCCTTTGATTCATATTTTCTGCAGCTGTTTTAACCGACTTACTTTGTTTACTTCTTTGTTGAGATTTGTTACCGATATTTTTCTACATATTTGGTGAATTTTCAATTTCCTGCAGCTACTTTGCTTGGGAAGTCCTAGTTCCAGAGGATTAATCATTTTTAATACGAATGTGTGTGCTGTAAAAATATACATCTTTGCAGAATTTCAACTCCCTAACTCTTAGATTGACTAAAAATTTTATATACTTTATCGGGTCCCAAATCTACTCTTCATACTATAGCTGGGTATAAAAGCAAAAAAATTAAAATGAAAGAACGTATACAGAAAAGAATAAACAACCCGAATTCAAATGATTTTTTTAAAGAAAGACAAGTATGCCTCAGTAAAGTATACGCTGACATTCGCAGTGCGCATTTAACTCGCCTGTGCATTCAATAAAACTGACTTCAAATTTTTAAATTATTCTACTTTTATATGCTACGTTCGATTTTGTTGATTATTTTATTGAAAATTTTTAATTTTCGTATGCTTTTTGCAGTTTAATCTAAAGCAAATTGTGAATATGTTTTTTATAATTATTAAATATGTAATGAAATCCTGTACATACACGAGTGCACTATACTTTAAATACTCAATTACTTATAGCATATTCTACTATTGTGGGCTTACAGATATTAAATAAAGATATAATTGCAAAGACAAGTATTAAATTTTCACTTAACTGGCTTTAAGAAATTCTTTTCTCCGTTTTTGTTTTTTATCAAGTTTAAAAAAAAAATCGTTCAAGACTAGTTGTGCGTGAAAATGATTGTAAATGAAATTAATTTTCCTCTTATATTTTTTTTATGAATGAAAATACATACTTAATTTTATCCTTTTTTGGGTGACAAAGTTCAATAACTGGAAATAATAAACGGTAAAAAAAATTTATATGTATTAAAAGTGTCGTAATGGAAATTGACAGCAAAAAAAAAAAACAATTTTTGTTTTCTTATTTTTATTTTTTAATTGCTTAATACAAAGTTGATTATCGCGGCTATATATAAATGCTTTGATAATATGTTTTGTGTTCATTTACCTTTCTATTTACATTAATGTGATTGTAACATTAATTTTTATAAAATGCAAGTATTAAAATTTTTAAGCAACCGATAAACTGTTATTGAATGCTAAAAATAGTATGGCAATAAATAAAAATTACTTGAGCCGTCGTCTTCAGTAATTCTTTTTTTTTTATTTTAGAACTCTCTATAGTTTAACTGGGTGAATAAATTCGTTGAAAAGTTTTAGGAAACTCTGTTGTTACATTGCTTCCTGTTTTCTCCTTTTTTTTCCGTTTATGAATGCCGTAACAAGAATACAAATAGTTGTATATTATACCTACAGACTTGAAATACAGAAAATTTGATCAGATTTAGTGGGAAAAGTTTCAAAGAATTTTCCCTTCCGAACCCGAATGACTTCCTTGAGTTTTTTTTAATTGCAGTCGAAAATACATCCATATGAAATACCAGTACAGCGGGTTGAAAGATGCTCTGGCAATTTATAATTTTTTTAGAGCCATTTTTTGAAAAACGATTCTGGCAGCTCGCAGGATCAAAACAGATTCTGAAGGAAAACTAGTATAAAAATACTTTTTAATAAAAATAGTCATTTAAAGTTATACAAGGGTCTGAAATACTGTTTGAAAACTTAATAATTGATTTTGTATGCCGCTTCACATTGCAACAAAGACTCATATTTCAGCAGGCTCTAAATTCTTCACAAGAATTGCAAAATTAAATTTGGTTAATTTTAAAATGCTTATAGGATTTTTTTTTAATTTTAATTATAATTAATTTTTAAAATGAAAACATTTTCGGAAACAGTCAATCCATATATGAATATTTTAAAGGTTACAGTCCTTGCGATCAGGTTTTCATTAATATTTTTTATTCTGTTTTTTTTTTTTTGTTCATTTTGAAAATTGCTTTCTTTTTCATATATTATTAACCGGTTTGCATTTGCATCATCAATTACAGTTTTACATCAGTAAATATTTTTCATTTTAAAAATCAATATTTATTTTGTTGTCATCGCTTCTTTATTGATGTTATACATTATTACACATGTAAAAACATATATGTATGTATAGGTATGTATGAGAATATGAATTGTTTGTAACTATGGGAAAAATCATGAATTGAATTTTTAATTTGCTTGATGAGAAAGTAAACGCAAATAAATAAAAAAAAAATTCACCTTTAACTATGTATGTAGGTACAACAAAATGACAGTGTACATCATTTAATTCGTATTCGTTGTAAATTAAATATGCAATAATGTTTTAAATGTTATACGTTCAAAATGTTTTATATTTTAATTTTCACTTTTAATGAAATTTCTTTAAAATGATTTTAGTTTTTGTTTTAATTTTTTTGCTTTAAACTGCTGAAATTCATTTTTATTTTTTTTTGTTTTTAAGTAAAAGGAATCGTTTTGTTTCATTATGTAAATGTTCGTACAAATTCTTTGTATATTTTTGTATCAGTTTAGTTTATCTCCGTATAGCACTATAATGTTACACCAATTTATGAATAACAAATACATAATTATTATGCATGATTTCAAAAAAAAGAAAAAGAAAAATAATTTCGCTTTTGCTCTATTTTAGTGCATAATTAGTTTTAGGTACTTTTTGAAAAATAAAAATGAAATTTTAAAGCTTGCATAAATTGGTAATGATAATTTTTTATTAAGTATGCCAGTCAGCAACCACTATGCTATAGATTTCTAAATGAATTAGAAACCATAAGCTTATAACGTAATTGGAAATGGTTACAATTTTAGTAAGAAGAAAAGGATGAAGTTTAAAACATTTAATGGAAATTTGAATTTGGAAAGTTTTATTTTTTTTTTTATAGTTTTGATAAACCATTCACAAAAATATTGATAGCGCCACTTGCCTAATATAAATCGCTGACTACCGTTAGATTTGCTTAAATTTTGATAATTTTTTTCGTAAATTATGTAGCTATGCTCTTGCGAAATTTTAATGTGTTCTCTCATTGAAATTTTAAATTTCTAAAATACGGTGATTCTATCGATTTCCCATAGAATCACTATCCTGAGTACAATCACATTTAATATGAGTATAACAGTTTGTTTCTTAAATTGGATCAAATTGGTTTTTAAATTGTAAATAAATAAATTGACAGATGTCGAGAAACCTAAATGTATTCATCGTATATGTATTCGTATATGTATTTACGTCGTAGATGTATTCATATATGAATATTTATACTCGTTAGCATCTCATACGTACATAGCTTCCCAAAAACTGTTATATGAAAGATTTTTAGAAGTAAATATGTATTTAAAACCACTTAATATGTTTTTAAGTAAATTATTAATTCACAAAATTTATAGATATTAAAATTTTAATTGTAAATTTTTATTATTTGTTGGACTGAAGTACACACAATTAAAGTTCATAATTAATTATAAATTAAAGAATTTTAATGGAAGTGAAGTACTTTAATATTAAAATACCAAGAACAATACTGTATAAATTCAGAACAACTTCGACGTTTGTCCATTTTTATTCAACAATATTAATGTATAACACTTTCATTGTATCTATAATGAAAGGCAATTTTTGAATTCTACTAAAAGAAATACTTAATTGGAAATTTTGTGTAAAAATTTTTTATCTAATTTTGATTCCAAAAGAAAATAATTTTTTTTTTATTTGTTCTCAATTTCAATATAATGCATGTATCATATATATTTGTGCATAATGTATGTACAATTATATTTTCAGTAATCTAATTTGAAAAAAAAAAAATTTCAAAATGGCGCAACTTAAATGTGCAACCTGTGAATTCAAGATGAAAAAAATGAAAACAAAACAAATTCAGAAAAACGAAAAACGCTTTCTCTGGTCAAAATGTGTCGCAACTTGCAATGGCAGTAAATTTATGTACATATGTATGTATGTATGTACATGCTGTTTTTTGTACCATTCGCTTTTTATTTCTTGTTTTTTATGCCGGTTGTAATTCAACTAGTATTTTTCTTTTATATTATTTACTTTTATTTTATGAAAATTCATTTAATTTTTTTTTATGTTAAAATCACTTTGATTTGTTTGCAATCAATAACTAAAATTTAAAAAATTAAAAAAAAAGGAAAATTAATGAAATTTTAAGTTTTAAAGTCAAGAAATCTTTTTCAAATATTTTAAATGTTATGCTCATTATTAACATACTAGCGCATTTTCTTTTTGAATTAGAGACCATACTAACATACGCATGTATGTATAACTTAAGTACGATTTCAATTAGCACCTTTGAATTGAAACTCATTATATACATATTTGCTAATAAAATTCCGACAGTATCTATACTGTGAGAGTACTTTGAAAATGAAATTACTTAAATAAAATGTAGAAATTATTAACTTTTTTAATAAAAATCAATCAATATTCATAAAGAAGTAAATACAAAATTTTTTTAATTCGCTCAGGAAACGATTGCTACACTACGTACGTACATTAATTAACTATGTATAGTATAATTGCTGAGCGAATATTTGTTGCTGAAGCTTTTTGATTTTACCCACAGTCACAACGATCAAATTATTTTTCCTGTATATGCGTTATTATTATTTTATATGCCAAAGAGGAAGGATGTGCTACTTAAGAATAAAATCATTTTGAAATCAAAAGAACAATTTAGTATACGTAGATTACGCTGCCACATATTTAACGGGAAAATAATTACCGTAAACTCTTTACGATTATATTTCTTCTCTGTACTCTTCCGAGCTTATAATTTCATTTTCTGTTTCTAAAATAGCAGGAAAAAACTGACCTGTAAAACTGACCAGTGATAAGGTTTTAAAAATATAGTTAAAAAATTTAGACGCGAATAATTATGCTTTATAATTTGCAATATGATTACTTATGCATTGCAAGTATTAACCACAGCCGTATGCACATCCAGTAATGTAATCAGTACTCATTAAAATGTTTTTATATATTAAATTCAATATTACTGCCAGTATAGAGTTTATGCTCTTATAACCAAACCATACCTTTTAATATTGTTTACGCATAAGATCACCAACTATAACTTAATTATAATGATTATACTTAACAAGCTTCAAATATTTTTCATTTGTAAGGAAAGCCAATGAAAAAATTTATGAGAAAAAATTCAATTCACTAATCTCATTTAATTTTCATCATTATTCTTTATTTAATTTTATTCTGCCTTTCAATAATTCATCATTATAATGAATGCTTCTTCTTTAACATTCAAACTTTTTTTTTTTTAACAGTTTACTTTCATTTCCATTCATTTATTTTAATGATAATAGTAGTTTTCGCCGCCTAACCCTTATTTTCAACCTATCGCAACTATTAAAATTGGTAAAAACCAAATAACGAAAAAAAAATCTTTAAAGTGAAAATTATTACTGATTAATTAAAAACAAAAAATTACCAAAAAAAATTTTTCTCGGATTTTTAAATTTTACAAAATATTATAATAATAGTGTTAATTTATTTAAGCAAGTAAGAAACTTAAATGTGCCTAAACATAGGCTATACGCATTATTTCGAATATTAAAACAAAATTAACACTTTCTATACTTTGAAAATTTGATTTTAGTCAGCTGAGCATAACCGGATTTCTAAAATAATTTACTGACCAGCGAAATTATAATTGAAAAGTTTATAGTTTTCTGTATAGGTTTGGTATGTTAGCATGTGGTATGCATCCAATGCACGTAAAGTGTTAAATATATTATTAAAAATATTAAAATTAATCGAAATATATGAATTTAATTGAGAAAAAAGGTTAACAATATTATATTATATATGAAAAATAAAAACTGTTATACAAAAACTTAATAATTAAATAACAATTAAGTGCATCAGTATACCCTAGCAAGAATTACGATAACAGCAAATTAATCATTTACATAAAAGAAAAAGTTTTGAGGAAATGTAGAATGTGGAAACCGTTGGTTAAAGGAAATATTCGGAAAACTCCCGTTAAAAGCTGATTAAAATCCAGGGATTTGGGGAAGATAAATTTTAAAAGATGAGGAACAACATCTCATATATAGTTAATTACAAAATTATTCTCAAAATAAATCCTGTAATACCACAAAAAAAATTGTTTTTAAAACGAGAGCATTTCAATAATCAATTTCAAGACTTAATAAGAATCAATTGTATTCAATTTGGCCTTATTAATTCTTATTGGCCTTAATTTTCTATATTAATTTTAGTGTTTAATGTCTTGCTAATGAAAAATTTTAAAAATTCAAAATTATTCCTTGCCGCGTAAAAAATTAAAAGAATTGCAATGATTTTTAAAGTTTCTAAATTTTATACTGTCCTTCCCTCACGGAATGTACACAAAAACGCACGTTGGAACAAAACTAATGGTTAGTTAGTATGACTAGTTTTAGAAGTTTATGACCGTTCAAGTTCGTTTTAGGTTGCGTTAAAGTTCCCAACTATTGATATGTGACCTGCCTATCTTTGATTTTCGTTCATTTTTAACACCTGTATTAAAAAAAAACTTGATATTCAACCTATAAGAATTTTTATCTAAGCGCTTGAATTTTTATGAATTACTAAAAAATCCAAAAATTATGTAAGAATGAGCTTTGAATTTTTGATTTATTCAAATTCCTGATCATTCACAATTTTTTTTTTTGTTCAAATTATAATATTGTTAGATAAAATAAATATTTGAAAAGTTAAAATATATTTTTTCCTTAAATTTTCCAAAACTGAACTGTTAGTGACCTTGATCTTGCGATTACAATATGCTGCTTTCGTGTACTTATTGCCGGCTTTTAAATTTACATTAGACATTCCAAAAGAAAAAGAAAAACACAACAGAAGATAAAACCGAAATAAAATATAAAAAAACTAACAAAAAATAAACCAAATAAGTTATTCAACCGTCACGTCGCAATTGTCATCCGGTATTTTGTTAGTCATTTTTTTCTCATTCCTATTTTTATTTACTTTTTTTTCATTTTTTACTATACTTTTATTGTTGTAATGTAATGTTACTTG
Source organism: Condylostylus longicornis (assembly GCF_029603195.1). Classification (NCBI taxonomy): domain Eukaryota; kingdom Metazoa; phylum Arthropoda; class Insecta; order Diptera; family Dolichopodidae; genus Condylostylus; species Condylostylus longicornis. The sequence continues at coordinate 10,738,687 of NW_026577973.1, read as the reverse complement.
TTACACAAACTAATAATTTTATTTTTCTTGTGTTTACTAGTTGACCGTTAGTTATCGTTTAACAGTGTTTTTTTTTTGGTTAATGGACCAAATGGTTTAACATTAAGTACACATTTTTGCATCATTACATGACACTAGACGAGTATGTTTGATAACTACTTTGCAATAAAAATTAAAACACAAAAAAAGAAAACTATAATTAAAAAAAAAAGATTAATTTCGAAAATAACAAGATAAATGTCAAATAAAAATGTGATCTCTAAAATTATAGTGCACAAACAAATATATATATGTACATAATTATTTTATCTTTACATAACACGCATACATTATTATATATACGTGGTGTCTCGAATTATTTGGCAAATAATTCCATGGATGACTATACTCGTATTTGATCTATTTTCTGTAAAATATTGTATGGGGGGGCGGTGCAGATATATTCGTTTTCGAGCTACAGCCTGTTGAAAAAAATAGGTTCCAAATATCCTGCGTATAAATAATACCTGAATTGTAATTGATTGCTAAAGCCGAAAATATCCATATAGAATCAATCACCAGTAAAACAAGTACCTGATGGTTACTCCATATCATCTTGTTCGGAGCTAAGTCTGTAGCTGAAAAACGTGTATATCTGCACACACGGACCCATGCGATCTTTTATTGGAAATTAATCAAAGAATCATCCCTAGAATTATTTGCCACCTTGTATGTATATACGACACACCCTGTATGTACTGGAATATAGTAAAACAATTCATAAGAAGAAAAATACATATACATACAGATACCTTCAGAACCTATGAAACTTAATAAATTGAATAAGAGCAAATGTTTGCAAGTGAAAAAATAGTTCGAATATACAAAACCAGTTCTTACAAATTGAAACATTTGTGCATTTAAACTGTGTGTTAAGACCAAGAACTGTCTCAACCGTATAGTTTTCTCAATATCATAAAATTTTTATGTAATTTGTAGACATGCTATAATAAAAGAATTACAGCTCTGTACATCTTGCGAGAGCTCTAAATAAGGTCAGAAAGTTTGTACCAACAAAGCCATTAATTTTTTTTAAAATAAAGATGTTTACACATCAAAAATGACATCAAATAAAGGTCATGTGCAATGCCACATGTAAGTAAAACCGAATAAAAAAGTTTTGTTATTATTGATTCTAAAAAAATCTATATTATCATCACGGATTAATTCTAGGTCACTAAGATGGTAATTTGTGTATTGTCATAGAAAAAATGTATATTATTCGTAAGTTATTTAAAGTATGTAGGTTAAAATTTTCAGGCGTTTTTCAGATTTAAAATAGTTTTTTTTTTCATTTTACAATATTGTACGCATAGCTTCCTACCTATAAAATTTTCCATACTTTAATAAAACAATTTTTTTAACAATATTTTATTTCGTTCTTTGTAAGTTAAAAGTTTTTGTTTTTAAGCTTTTTCATGCTAACTATAACTATTTTTAATGTTCTTGTATAATTTTATGAGGTTGTCGATTATGAGAATTTCTCGTTTACAAATTTTATGATAGTTATCGTTAAAAGTTTACAACTAAAAATTTAAACAAAAAATTATTTACTTAGAAACATAAGACTTTATGTTTCTGGAACTACTCATTATAAACTAGTTGTATATTAGATTGGTAAACTGTGGTAGAACGATTGGATAACAAGAGATTACCGTAAAATTTGTTGATTTTATCATTTTATAATAATATTAAATGTAGAAAGATGCCTGTGCCATATATATTACGAGTACGTTATATGTGATATATCAAGTTATTCTTGCAGCAATCTTTCATAGAGATCAGTTTTCATTAATGTTCATTTTAAGTGTAGCAAGTTTTATTAGAGAAACTGAAAGAATTTTAATAGATTTTTATTATAATCAATGCAGATCAGTATTGAAAGCTATAATATCCTCATATCAAGACAAGAACTGGTTCTGGTTCCTCTCAACTCTATTGAAATATAAGCTTTATCTAACGTGCACTGATGCATAAGGTGGAAAGTCCTGTTTTTACGCGGTATATCAAAGAAAATGTTGCCAAAATACGACCTTAGGAAATGTTGCCAAAATACGACCTGATTACGTCTCGGTGAAGCATTGCCGGACTGACTAAGCAGTGATTGCATTTTAATACATTGTGTTGCAACAACCAGGAGATTGACAAGAGGAGATCATTTTCACTAACTCATGCGAGTGTCCTGCTGTAGGAGTCAGTCGGCCATGTAGGAATGAGCAAGCGTTACCAACCTGAATAAGATATCAAAGAAGAGGGACTAAGACAAATAACCTGCAATTGAATTTCGAAGACGGGCGGCGTTGGTTTGATGCCCGGCTACTAGCACCCGGCAACGTCAACCTGTCCGTCCACTCATTTCTGCTATAATTTCTAATTAAAGACTTTCCTTTGTTTTAACGTGGTTCTTTTCATTTCTTGTATAGCAACCAATATGATTGTATTCACATATGTCTTAACTATGCTTGTTGACTATCATGCATATACGATTTTTTTTTAGATAACCTGAGAAGCAATCATCTGAAAAAAATTTTAAACGCACAATAATTGTTAATAATTTCTTTAATTTTTTTAAAAATAAAATTTAACAACTACAAATTCGAAAATAAAAAGCATTATTGAAAGAGAATTGAAAATTATACTCGTAATTTAATAATAGTAAAATGTTCTTAATATTACACGCTAGAAAGAGAAAAATTATCTGTACGTAACATGAAGAGAAAAAAAACTAAATAAAATTGTTTTAATACGAATTGCTACGTTTAATTATCTTAATTAATTAATTAAAATTGAATTATTTTTGCTTCATCCAACATAATAAACCAAAATTTTCCGGATAATTCACCATACTATCGAAATCAACTCAGCGGAAAAATTAAATGTTGAATGAAAAATTAAGAAAATTATTGCGGTTTTTATGAATTTTGTTTTTTGTTTTTTCATTTTCTGGAACATGATCTAGATAGAGAAATGACCTGAATTTTGTTTAAATTAAATTTTTACAATTGAAACGAAATTTTCTTGTTACACCGCTAAATATTTTAAGACAAACTTATATTTATTAAAAAAAGAAATACGAGTAAACAAAAGTGCAAAAAAAAGTAAAATGTACCACATTTGAAATTTGTATGCAGCAGTTTTCCAATTGTATGAGTACGAATATGCAAAATTTCTTATTACTATTTAATTGAACATTATAAAGGAGTAGACCATATTTCAAAGCTGATGTAAAAACCGGTAAATCTATTGCTAAATGGTGAATGAAAAATGTTGAAACAATTTTTCGTTATTAAATTTAATACAAAAATTTTGCAATGCTTTCATTTGTTATTGATCTAGACATGATAGGAGTTTTACAATATTTTATTTCTATTTGAGTGCAAGAAATTCGAAAAATATGTAAAACGAGAAAAAATTGAGTTGACCGTGTCAACTCTGTGATACCAGTACGAATTGGCAATCCTATATACGAATAAATATGTCATAGCTGATTATGGGACAGACTATAACTTTAAGTTGCCGTATTACCATATTAATTTATGCAAAATTTCAGTACTGTGTTTTCCATATATTCTAAGAAATGGCCAAACTACTATTGAAGTTGTATGGCAGCTACCAGAAAGAGCCAAGCAATTTTAACGAATTTTATCAATCACATTGGCCCTACTAATTGTATATTGGCCTGTGCGAAATTGCTTTTACAGTTTCTAAGATATAAGCAAATAAATTTTGAAGTCGTATTCCAGCTACCCGAACCAGTACCCTGATCATATCCAATTTAAATAGAATTCTGGCATTTGCTGTTATAAATCATTTGTGAAAATTTAGTAAAAATAGCTCCATTAGTTTTTGAGTTATCGTTGGGACAGACGGTATACATTACAGACATACTGAAATAAATAAATAAATAAATAAATAAATAAATAAATAAATATACCCTTCGAACATATGTTCGTACGGGTATAATGAACTGTTAATCATTTGGTCAGCAATTTTTCAATTGAATTGTAACTAATTTTTGTTTATTGCGAATTTTAAGAAAAATTTTATAAAAGTCCTTCTTCTTAATCAAATAATAAGAGTCAGTTTAATGTCTAGAGATTTTTATATTCTGCAACTTCGTGAAGAGTTTATTAACTTAGGTGCGGATTTTGTAACCACTTGAAGGAGTCCCGTGCGGTATGGACATGTATATATATTCTTGGTCAGTGTAAAATTCTGCGTTGATTTAGATATGTCCGTGCGTTCGTGAATTTGACCATCTATCAGATCGCACGACGACTCTGGTTAGACCGACTGAAACTTTTTTACTTGTTTTAGTTTAGATTTTCGAATTTTTTTCGAATTTATTCGAAATTTTTTAGAAGTTTTCATTATTTCCAACGATGTAGTAGTTTAACTTAAACTTCCGTAGTATGTCGTCCTTTTTTCTTTACTTCAATGAACAAGGAACACAGAACCAAAATTTCATATTTTAGTCTTTTTTTTTTAATTTTCAAATTTTATCTTTGTCCTTAACATTTTTAACATTTAAATGTTCTTTTGCCAAATTCTTTTTAAAATTTAATGGAAATTAATTATTGAAATAAAAGCGAAAGAGTTTCATACAAAAACTTAATTGAATTACAATTTTTAATTAAATAATTTTAATGAATTTCAATAGACTGTAATTTACTAGGAAAAATATTCATGTGTAATTTTTGCTTAAATTGAATATGCATGTGAATTATTCCTTGCGTTTTTTTTAACAAGAAAATTAATAAAGCAGTTAAGAATTAAAAATGATTCTGTGTGAAAATTCTGCTATAAATGCAAAGCTAAAAATCGAAATGGAAATTTTTATATCAAGGACTAAATCGTTGTCATTTAATTTCCATAAAAAAAAATTAAATTTTACTTGTAACCCCCATCTGATGTATGCAATCTGATAAACAGGTGCTTCAAACTAGTTTTTATTACGAACAAAATTTACATCTCCATCGATGTACTTACGAAAATAATCAATAATTTTTTTGGAATTTTATATAACTACAGTGCTTGTTGCAATATAACAAACCAAAATATTTTCTCAAATGTCTGAGCCCGAATTTCAATACAACCAATTTTGCAAGTTGGACTATGTTAAATCTAAAACTGAATAAGCATAGCTTGTGATAACCATAAAAATACTTTGTTGCCATTAGATATGATTGTTTACATGTCAATTAAATATTATGACGTATCAATTTAATATTAACAACAGAGAATACACTTTGCAATAATAACTTCAACATACCATCCCAACAGCATACTGAACATACAATTCTCCAATTTTTTATTTGACAAAGATTTTGTGAGTACTTCAGCTGGTATTAAATGTGCTTCCTTCAGTTCTTTAAATTATGAGATTATTGGCCATCATTTGTGTACTTTGATTGTTGTTTATAAGTGATAATATCTTAATCGTTTCTCATTCTCTGAAGTTTTTGAGCTTCTTTTGATGCTTCAAATAAGCACATACACTCGGCTTCAGTACTGGATAAAACTACTGTTTTTTGTTTCTATGCTTCTCATGATATTGCTCTATTTGGTATTCTGAAGAAAATTTTTTCGTTTCTACGTTTGATGGCCCAATCTGTGTTAGCTTCACTATACATAAATCTGCTTATTCTACTAAAGATAAAACAAAATTAATAGTATATTTTAAATTCCTTAAAAAACATTTTTAGCCCAGCGAGATTCACCAAACTTTTTGTTAAAATTCCTAAAAAACATTAACAGCGCAAGAAATATCTGATCTTGTTGTTCCAGTCAAATATAAAATATCAACCGCAACATTATACAACAGTTTGATTGAACAAGGGAACGTTTTGGTGCTGGAAAAAATTTCATTGACACTATTATTATTGCCCAGCTTCTGATTAATTAGAAAAAAATCACTTTATTTAGTATTTACTAGTAAATACGAGTAACAATAAGCTTTTTGACATTAAATTTAATACATTTTTAAAATAAACGATTAAACTGCAAATCTGCAATTAGTCGCCGTACCAGTAATTTATAATTTAACAATTAAAAAGTGTTAAATCCGTTTAATTTTTCTCCACTATTTTAGCAATGATTAATTTATCCACTTTATTTTTTTAATTCGTTTTTTTTTGCTTTTCAAAAATAAAAACTTTGTAATTCAAAAAATGAAAAATGAAACTGAAATTACATTAATCCTCGTGACTTTTAAAATATTTTCGCTTTCACCTTATTACTTATATTTGCCATCATTTTTTACATAATTATTATAAATGTGAAAATATGTGATAATTAATAAAAGTTGAGCAATAAATTAAAATAATAATTAAAATAAATAGCAATTATAATTCCGACAAAAATTTACTAAATTAAAAAATAAAACGGAAATTCAAAAGACAAAAAATTTAAGTAACAAAATAACAAAATGTTGCTAATGAAAATTTTATATAACAGATAGTATGTGTGTACACAAATATGTAATACAGATATGAGCAATTCCGAAATACACACTATGTTTAGCATAAGGCAGTATTCTTAAGGTACTGAAACCAAAATTTAAAGAAAGTAAAATGACCAGACAGTGGTTCATTCTCTGTGCCCATGCCCAGCCTTAAGCCCAGGGAAGGCTCACATTCCTTGGGTCGTATTTTGCGAGATTTATTTTATCGCGACTTGGACCTGGTGAATATAAATGACAGGAATCTGAACCTGAATCTGCATGTATAAAAACGGATTCAATTGACTCTAAATGTATTCGCGGATGGCCGCGTCAACCTAAACCTAAACTCAATATACTCATAAATAGGCACCTTAATAAATCAATTGAATAAAATATCAACATACATAATATTTACATGTGTTAGAGGGACAGTGTGTCTCAAACTCGGCTTTTTATGCGAAGAGCTTAATTCTAAAAATTTTGGCAATTTTGAATTGTTTTTGTTTTTATTGAGACACAAAAAATAATTATTTGGAAATATTTTATGTAAATTCAGGTTTACTGAATAGACACAAGTATTTTGCAATTGAATGCAGTTTCATTCTTCTCCAAATTATTTACGGATAAATTTGATAGATAACCATATATAAGCAAGCATGCAATCATACAAAATAAAATTCAGCTAAAATCAGAAATAAAATTTGTAGTTGTTCCTACAAGGTTCGTTTTGAACGTTATTAACAGCGTCACATGAGACAAAACTAATCAACCCACTTTTGGTAACCATTCTAAAAATTCAAAATGTTAATTTTCAATTAAATTTCAGCATTTCACAAATTATGTCAGGGATATTACTTAAAAACCAATAAAAAAAAGTTAATATAAGTAGTTTAAATAATTTTCGGTTCCAGTCCCTTACTTTGCTTTTAGAAGTAATTTTAAAAATATTTTTGTTGGAAATGTCCCAAGTGTGTCCTTTAAAGGTTAATATAATGCTTTCCTGTACATAAAATTTTACTTGTACTTTTTAACAAATTAGAAAATTTTTTCGTATATTGTTTTTATAAAAAAAAAAACAATGTACGAATAATTGTTAATTCGTACATGTCCAAATGCAAGCAAAATATCGAAAAAAAAAATAAACAACAAAAAGAAAAAAAAACGTAAAACAAAATTATTTTAAAATAAATTTTCTCTTTCTCTTTTGCGCAAAAATATTTTTATTCTTACTGTAAAAACACCGGTATTTTATAAGAAAAAGTCCGCAAATAAAGAAAATTCAAAATAATGAAAAGAAAGAAAAGAAAACATCAAAGCAGGGAAGCGTTAAAAATTGATCATAGCAAGACAATTGCTACGGGGAGAGTTGCGAGACGAAATATTTTTCTTTTTTTCTTTCTTTCTTTATTGTTATTATTTTTTCTGTTGATTTTTCTTTTATTACCTGTCTATATCCGTCTTTAAAAGGAACTTGCACCTTTTGAATTAAATAAAAAGTGAAAAGAGAGAAAAAACAAAAAAAAAAAATTGGAAAAATGAAACACGTTCATTGAAGAAAACTTGAAAATAAAAGTGACCGGGTATTGTGTGAACTCTGAAAACATGCTGCCAACCAGCATGAATTAAAGGAGTAGCAATAGCAACAATATAAAGTAACAACGACAATCTTAATAATAAAAATGAAAAATAAAAATTTACAATCAGCTCAGTTGTAATAATTGAAGAGCTATAAAGTCAAAGTGTGTCTTTGAACTTTAAATAAAAGAAAGAAAAAGCAGTTTTTTTTTTGTTTCTTTCTTAATAATGCCGTCTAGATGTTGGCAAGTAAATACCAAACAAAAAATGAAAAAAAAAATAATAAACGCACATTTTCCAATACTCCAATACAACATAACAGTTTATGGCTATATTAAAATTAAAAAAAAAAAAAGAAAAAAAATAATTAAATAAAAATAATTATCTCTGCAGACATTAATTTTTCGCTCACAAATAGGATTTTTACAATTACAATTTAAGTTTTTGATATTTTTCTCATACTCTACGGGAGGAGAAATTATTAATGAGTTTAAAAAATGCGTTGAAATTGTGAAGTTTAACTTCGAACTTCAGTTCATTTGAATAATTTATCAAAAAAAATCGAAATTTTTTAAAAATTCACATTTCTACTTTAGGAGAAATAATCATAGGCAGAGTACAATACGAATAGAGTATGTTTCGAATCATATGCCGAACGCTTTATGTAAAATTTCCAAATAAAATTTTCAATTAATATTTTTGTATATTTTCAGCAGTGCTGCTTTCATTCAACTAATGAGATTTGATCCGGAAAAGATTCACTTACATTAAATATTGAGATAAAACCAAAACTTTTTTAACACCTAATAACACTTTAAAAATAGCAACACTAATAACAAGTAACTCACTCAGATTCCTTTATTATTCAGGATTCCTTCTGATAACGATTCCTTTCTTCTGATTCAGAATTCATTCTGATTCAGGATTTCTTCTGATTTATTCCTTATTCAGGATTCCTTCTAATAAAGACTCCTTCTGATAATGAAAGCAGATTCTACTTATACTTAATAAAAATGTTGGTGCATCTCATTGGTTTTTGGAATAAAATTGAACTGTATCTACAACAATCTTGCTTCTAAAAGTTTTTTTTTTCGATTGAAGATAATTAAATTGCGCGTAAAATAATATTTTTACTGTTAATGTATGCATGTATGTACAAATTTATAATATGTACAAGGATCAGTATTTGTGTTACGATACAAAAGAAAAGTGAAGATTTTCGTAAAAAGTGAAATTTTATTTTTTATAATTTTTAGAAATGAAAATTTTCAAAATTAAATCACGATTCTTTTCATATTCATGTTATATTTTTAATGATTATTTTGTGGTCATACAAGTAAGTGCCTTGTAATAAATTTTACAAGTCAAAATTCCAATGTTTTAATGTTAATAAAATTTAAGATGTACTTTTTCTTGAAAGTCATTACTATTTACCTTTTCGAATATATATGTACATATGTGCATGTATACACACACATGAATATCTTGTTGAAATAAAATATAACTGTACTTATTACCTTTTTCGATGGAAGGTATACATATTCTTCCTATAGGATTTTTCAAAGGTATGATCAAGAAAATTTTACTACAAAAAATTTTTTTTTTCATTAGTCATTAAAAACAAGAAAAAATATTTAATGTAAAAATTTCATTTTTATTACACATTCCTAATATGTTTTATATTTTTTAACATTTTTACAAACAAAATGTAAAAAGTATTTTGATAATGACTTAGCATTTATAGTCTAAAACTGAAACAAAAAAAAAATTTCCATATCTCCATTAGAGATTAACACCTGTCCACTGCTTCGAAATATGTACTTAATGAAAATAAACAAAATATAAGATTAATAAAAAATTAAGATAATTAAAAAGCAAATTTCCTTAAAATATTGTATAAGTTTATAAAGCATTGATATAAATTAACCGATTTAATAGGCTAAAACAAAATTATCTATAATATTTAGAAAATTTTTAATAAACGGTTCTTCCAAAATTAACAGCCTGTTAAAGCACATTGTATTAATTATGTGTCGGAAATGCGGCAGAGAATAAATAAAAGTAGTGGCTAAATATCTTTCATTCTTGAGTTTCTATAATTAAAGATAATGGCGCTTAAATAAAAAACAGAATAAAAAGTTAAAAAGTTAAGAAGTTAAATTGCATTAGGGAATACAGTCGGACTTAATTAAAATCAAATTGAAAATTGCACGATTTTCCTTCAATATATTGAGTTTTCCTTACAAATGAGTTCAGTTATAAGCACAAATTTTTCTTCTTAGTGAGTTCCCCATTTATATACATATGAAATCTCGATTTATTTCGCAGCTTATAAAGGCATATTATATGAGTCTTACATGAAATTATAAAAATTTTCAGACTAAAAGTTTTTTACTTATAAAAGAACATCAATAAAAAGAAGAGAACCTCAAGTATGGCTCCAATTTTGTTTTGTTAATAAAGGCGTTTTGTTGTTATGCGAGTTACTTATATACGGGTTCTACTGTTATTTGTTTTAAAGGTACAGTTCCATTTGTAATATTAAGTATATATTGTAAGTTAAGTTTTTCTTGTAAATCTTTTAATTTCTTGAAGAGGAATAAGCTTAAGTCTGTTTTGTCCTTTCTTTAATACAATTTTTCTTTAATAAATGCTGGGAAGTTTTTTAAAATATGTTTTTGGATGATTTTAATGTACAGCAGAATTTTCGGAATTTATTCCTTTTTGCGAAATTGCATACTAAAGTTTGTTGTTCGAAAGTCGATGTTGTTCAAAATTTGAATTGATAATCTAATTGCAATTTCTTGACGAGAATGTAGAGAGCATCAAATACAATTCAAATTATTTTTGAATATGTGTTTTTATTGTCTTTGTTTTTAGATAACTTATGTTTTTAGATATCTATATATATATCTATATATATAAAACCCCCAATATGGTTTTCTTTTGAAGCCCCCTTAATTTTTTTTCTTAACTGAGAAATTTATTAAATATCTTGCGGAAATTTAAATTATTCACTTGATTAAATTGCACTTTTACTGAAATATCTCTTAATTCCTGTAATTTGATTTTTATCACCATAGGTTTGTGATTTCAAAAGTTCTATATTACGGCCTTCGCCTTTTTTTTATTATTATATGAAATAGAGAGAATAAGACAAATATAAAATAGCTACATACATATGTACATTATGATTAGAAAAAAAACTATTTAAAATGCAAAATAAATTTTCGCATTTTTTCTTCAAAAACTCTTAATTATCAAATTCTAATCAGTTGAATTTAGTTTACGGTTAATTAAAATATATTTGCATTATTCAACCTTTTCTTTTTTCTATCTAATAAATATTTTAAGGTGCATGCGACTTTGCAATTTTTGTATGAGCTTTGAATATTTTATATTACATTTAAGAAGTGAAAATCAAGGTACCAACCCACCTACCTAAATATTTTAATTATTTAAATTACATTTTTTTTCTTAAATGGCATTTTCAAATTGAGAATTTAAACAATGCGTGAAAAAAGAGATGAAAATATTCGCAAAAATATTATTCAATCGCTGGTGGTTATAAGGTAAAACGTGATGAGAAACGCATAAAAATTTATTTTTTATTTACCTACATAGCGGCTTTTAATATTTTGCAGTCATTAAAACAAAAAAAATAAGTGGCGGAACAAATTGAGCTCTCAAATATCCGAGTATATCCGTTTGAATATCATATACAAAATATTAATGAAATTGTAACGGAACTTGATTGTAGCAAAGAAACGAAAAAAGAAAAACAAATAAGAAGAAAGCACAATAAATGAACATTGTTGATTTTTGCAAAATGCACATACACTTATGAATCCACGTATGTATGTATATACATATTTAATTTTAAGATAAGTATGAATAAAATTTTGCATTTTTTGCAATTAAATATAACACTTACCCAGTTATTATTTATAAACTCAAGCGGTGTAATTTTGGCAATTAGCTATTGAGAATAAATTGATTTTTCCATGGGATTAGGTAATTATTACATTCAATATTATTAATATTATGGTATACTATTTTCAATATAACAATAAATTTATTGCATTTACAATTTTTGGAAAAACTCTCAAATTCTGCTAAAACATTTTGTTATATTGTGAAAAAATAACAGACTTTAACAGGGCTAATTTTTATTATAATCTCCTTACGGAAAACGGCGATAAACCACCAAGCTTTTCAAAGAAACCTGTTGTCAGAAGTCTCTTACTGTGAGCACAATTCACATTTTTGCCCAAATGAACAGATTTTGCTTAAATTTAATATGAATTTTATTACTAGTTGTTACAAAAAAACAGAAAATTTTTTAACAATATAAGCCAATTAAAGGGTCTATTTAACTTTTTTGACGATATTTAAAAAAAAAATCTATATGCAATCTCTTGAAATTTCATTGAATTCCGTTGGCGAACAACGTTAACTAAAAGAATTTTAAGAGAAATGAGATCATCGTAAGTGAAATTCTTCCAAAAGCCAAATTTACATTTTAGGAAGTGCATTATCAGTAATATTTCGGTTTTAATAAAATTTTAAAAAGACTTGTGCAACATCAGAATCTTTTGCATCAGGCCAATATTAGATTCAAATACACATTGTTATGTGCTTACATTCACATGAAAATTTTGCTTTATTAACTCCTAACGGCATTGAAACACACACCAGGCGTATTAAATCACATAGTATATAATTTACATCCACTAGTATGTAATTCAAAAAAAAAAAATTAACACCAATAATAAAAAAATAAATAATATTTAAGTACATATTAATTAAATATTGCAATTACTCAAAATTTAATCATAATTATTACAAAACATGGCAGGCGGGTCATGCATATGCCTACAAAAAAACACATTAAATTATGCAAATTAATTATTCTCACCATTAATTATTTTAATTGTTGTCACGTTTAATTAAAAAATAATTTAAGTATTTTCAAGGTTAAGTAAACATTCATAAGAAAAAAATAAAAAATAAGAATTTGTGGTGTAATTTATTCGAATCACGTCATAATATTTTCACAATTTTTTACAGCAAGGTCAATGATTTTCATCATATAATTTATTTTAATATTATATAGTTAATGTAATAAATGAACGTGTGTATGCATGTATTACATGTAAATATTATTTATGGTAATCTGCTTCAAAATTAAATCCAACATGTGCAATATCCTTTTAAAGTTCATACTATATGCGTGTGTTTATTAAATTTCAGTACGTGTAATTATTTTAAATGTTGTACATGTGCCTCAATGTTGATCTCTTATCACTTATTTATGAAAAATACCTCTTCTGAATGGACATTACTTTTTCGTAAAATTCATAAGACATTATCTTTTAGCTTTTGATAATCTTATGTATGTCTAATAATATACAAAAGGAGTAAAGTTTAGACACACAATTTTATAAACAAAATCAAATACTTTTGTGACGGATATTTTCCCTTATATTTAGTTTCGAGAAACTATATTTTTCATATATGCGTGTATATGACTTAATAGTACCTATGTACATGTTATACTGATTGTGATTTGAAAGATTAATTGTCCAGATGCATTTTTGTTTGAATTGCCCACAATTAGTAGTGTAGATTTCATAGGAATGCAAACTCGGGAAAATTTTGAAACAGGGACGAATAATTACAAAAAGAGGAAAAAAATGTGAATTTAAAAATTTTACTATTTAGAATATCATTTGGGATTTATATCTAATGAAACATTTCCGATACAAAGTATATTAAAAAAAGTTTGTAAATATAGAAGTATTTCAACACTAATTTAAAATCAAAATTAAATAGTATATGTAGACACAACATAAATTTTTTAACTTGAATCAAGAAGCCAAAAATTTTTAATAAATGAAAACGTGATTGCAAATTAATTATGTTATACAAATTATGTATACATATATTTACATTTATATACATATACATGTACATATACCACATATACATGACGTATTTATACATATCTCTAAATTTCTCTCAAAACTACTCTTAATAATGCTGAGCTACTCAATTTGTTAGTCTGCATTAGACACAAAAGATTTATATAAGAAAATTAATACGATTTTTTTTTACTTCATACGGATGATTTATCGTTCCATATAGAAAATTTGACATACATATGTAGATATATTATTATTGTTTTATATTACATACACATATTTTCTCTATAAAAATATGTAGCCAAATAGATATCATATCCGTATTACATACAATTTATTTCGTAAAAGGACAATAAACTATATGAGATATTTATAGAAGATTTTGTCTGTCTCTGACACCACTTTAAATGTTGTGTATTTGTGTGTGCTTCATATTAAATAAAATTTATTGAATAAAGAAAAAATATAATAATAATAAAAAAAAATAAATATTAAATTTTTATATTATTTTTAGTATCGTCTGTTTTTTTATAACTTTAGTGTTAGTAAATATTGTTTTTAATAGATGTTTTTAAGGAATTTAATGAATAATATCCTTATTAAATGAAAAATTGAATTTTTGTTGATATGAGCACGCGAATGATTGTGAATTGCTTTTATTATACCCTATACTGTTGTATTTTTATATAATGTAAGAAGTAATTTCTCGCGTTTAAGTTGTAAATACTTCAATTTTTGCTTTGGGTTGCAAATTGTTTTTATAGCTTTAATACTAGAACAATAAAAAAAAGTAACACTAACGTATGTAAGTAAATAATGTAAATAATAATAGTAATAGGCAAAAAAATATTTGTACTTAAGGTTATGCGGTGGTGATGTAAAGGTTTCTCTTTCTCTGTACACTATTTGAAATCGGTACATTTGCTTAAAAAGTCTGTAAACTACTAACAGCACTAACGTAGTAAGTTTGCGAAATTTTTTAGTGAAGTATATTTCAAAGTACAATTGTTTAACACTAATGCTCTGTTTGATTGATTTTAAACTTTAATAACGCCTTGTAACAAGATTTTTCAAATTAAATTTTGTCATATGTGTAATGAACACAATAATAATCATATTTATAACCAAAAGTGAAATTGTCCAGCGTTTGTAATTTCTTAGATATTATATTCATTAGAAACAATTTGGACTGAAATGTGAGCTTTATATTGAATGAGATTATTAATATTTTTGTCTTTTTCACACCTTTCCAAAACACTATGTTCTTTCGTCCGTCCACTGTTTCGGTGGACATGTTTGTTTATGACATATTTACCGTTACTTAAAAAAACTTCTTTCCAAATTTTTGATATAGTTTTCTACTAGATCACAGGTTGTAGGAATCCTAAATTTTAACAGATTTTAGACATTAATAAATAGTTTATTTCGTTAGCAGAAAATTTTTTCACCTTCACGCCTTTCTCCTAAGGTTATCGTCTCACGAAATTTACAAAATTTGAATTTTTGGCACCTTATGCTTTCGAAACACCAAGCCGTTCCAAATTTTTATAAATGCAGAAAGCTAACAGGAAATACATTAAACAATATAATTATTTTTCTTGACTCACACGATTAATCCATAAATTCGAGCATTATGTTAACGTCTCTTTCAATTTTTTCGCCTCATCCTAAATGTATGCAATCTTGGAAATTTTTTCGTATGCGAATGAAAGTAATTTTAAAAACGTACAGCAAAACTAGCTTTTTTTTTTAAAAAGCAGTAAAATATTTTCAGTTGTTGAAGAGAAAAGTGCTACATTACAAACAATTGTTTGGACTCATCGTTATTATTCATATTTATATATTGGATAGTTTTTATTATTAACAGGTGCATATACAATTTTGTGGACTTAGTGAATTCGTAAAATATTTAAATTTATAAAAGTATTTAATAGCCATAGTGACATGGCGAGAACGGAGGACCAGTGTTAAAAAATTAACTTTCTCAAAAAAGCTAATTTCTCTTTATGCTCCTTTTAATAATAATTTAATAATAATTATAATTAAAAGATAATATTCAAAATTCGGGCCACCATTGTAAATTAAAAACAATTTCAATATAAATGTTTAGTTATTAGAATTTAAATTCTTTTACCTTTGCTTTGTATGAAAGTTTAATATAAAATTTAAAGGTGAAAAACGTATAAGTATGATTACTCATATCTTAATATACGAGTACATTGGCACTTAACTTCTTTTATAAATATTCCATTCATTCTTATTCAAAAATCAGGTGGAATTGAGTGTTTTCAACCACCTATGGAGATAATAAAATAATCATTTAATTCTACATTATTAATAGCTTTAAAGATTGAAATTAAAATAATTTACAGTAATTTTATTATTTTATTATAAATAGGACAATAAAAGAAATTATTTGAAAATATTTTTGATTTTTCTTTCTTATATTTATATTTCATTTAAAAAATTCCCATGACATCTTGAATTTTTCTTTAAATTTAAGAAAATTATTGCAAATTATCCATTTATGGACCATAACCTACATGATAACAATATTAATATATTAATATGTATAAATACGAGTACCATTGTTTTACAAATACTTATACGAGTATATTATGTAGAAAGAAAAAGTGAAATTGATGAAATTTCATCTCATTTTCAGAGTATAATGTAGTTGAACCTATAAACCCATATAAAGACCACCGAGTTGCAACCTTTTCTTTTCATTATTGTAACTATTCATTGTTTTGTGTTTTCTTTTTGTAATCATAATAATAATTGTTACAGTAAATAATTGACTAACATTTAAAAATTGCCTTTTAACGTGATTTAAAAAATGTTATTCAAACGAAAGTCAGTAGTAGAAAGAAAATACCAAATTTCTTCTTCGCTTATTTGAGTTTTTAAATTAAGATTTTTTCCAAGTTTGTTTAAATTTTTCGATTTTTGGTGAATTTAAATTCAATTTGTACGAAAATTTTCATTAACATTTGAAATAAGTTCTAGAATAAAAACAACGTATGAAAATATTTTAAGTGCAACTTATAGAATAAATGTGAAGTTTCGAAAAAAAATTATTTGTAGTAAACTGGCAATTATTTCAGCTATTTCAAATTGTTACGAAATAATATTGTTCTGGTATTTTTAAGGCTTTTTATAATTTTAGAAGGTATTTAAGATTTTTTAGACATTTAAAGTCAATGTTCTCAATTAAGTGTGTAAATTTTGGTATAATTTTAAATTTTAAATATGAAAATGTTTCAGGGAATTGACATTATATCTGGGGTGTTTATATTATTTAGTTGATCCTTACCATGAAAGTGAAACTATATGAAATTCTTTAATGAAAAACATAAAAATGGTGTGTTCTGTGTATGATTTTTTATCCCAAATATGCTAGACTGCACTCGATATTTTTAATTAAAGTTTATTTGCAATTTCTGGTACACAATGTATAATTCACAAGAACTCCCAATGGAAATAAATTATTCGATATCTTGTGAACTAGTTGTAAATTTCTTAGAACAACGTGAATAAAGACAAAAAATTCTTAGTCAAATTGGTAAGATTTTTGTGTATTATATGGTATTTGCTATATAGGTTATGTACATGTGGAGTTTTCGGCAAAAATGTGTCGCTAATAAACTATTTTTGGAGAGATGTCGAACCGATTTTGGTGAAATTTTATATTTAAGCTTACTTTAAGGGTGAAGCGCTTTGATCAACTTATAGAAAATGTCAGCCCACGATTAACTTGAAATTTTATATATAAGCTTCCTGTGACAGTACAAAAACCACACAACTTTTTGAAGAAATCAGGAGTTAGCAATTTATTAATTTTTAATATTGTCATGTAAATTTTTTAATTAATCATTTCATTTGAAAATTAATGAAGAATTTTTTAAGATCATCAGGGCCGATTTAACCTTTTTACCATATGTTATCTAAGGAACTAATTGACGGAATTTTGAAATTTAATATTTGAATTTGGTTTGCTACCTCAACTGCCTGACGAACATTTCAAGGATATCTAGGTATGTTAACTAAAAACTTACCAGCGTGCTACATTTAACTAAAAACTTAATCTTTTGCAACATTTTTACTAAACTAAACACTATACCCTGCGGTCGGTTATGTGCTCACCGTATCAGATTTTTTTTTGTTTCTGCTCAGTCAACACTTATAATAAATAACGGCGGCCAGCCAGAAAAAATTTCAAGATTTCAAATGTGTGTTTTTTTTTATATAGTTTACATCTGTAAAATAAAACGAATACAGTCGGTCATTTTTAAGGTAAAGTCACTTTTATTTTTATTATAAATTTCTTTTTGTTATTTTTGTAAATGTGTGATAGTGAAATAAAATTAAAAACGCAGCTTAACGCATTCTTATAAATTGACCGGATTAAGGTGACTTGATTTTCTTTTTATTTTCTTTTGAAATGCGATTTCTTTGCTTCTTTAATATTTTCATTTTCATTTATAACGTATGCCATATAAATTCAACTGTACACTCAATCATGTGCAATGCGCATTGTATGCAATAACAAATTTAACCAATTTTTTTTTTTTTTGTGTTCTCTTAATTCAACTGTATATACAAATATACAACTTAATACCGAATCGAATTAATTTTTACAACAATATTATAACGGTGTGCACTTAAAAAAAAAATTTTTTTTGATCAGTGGAAAATAAGATGATTTTTTTTTCCACTTTGCATTTTTTTGATTTTTCGTTTTATTAAGGAAAACTGGTTGATTTTTTGTTAATGTGCGTGCACATACATACATATATCTCTTTTTAGCTCTGATAGGCTGGCAAGAAAAGAAAGTCATCTGAATAACAAAATCTTTATCAAATTGAAAATGAGA
Organism: Condylostylus longicornis; assembly: GCF_029603195.1. NCBI lineage: Eukaryota > Metazoa > Arthropoda > Insecta > Diptera > Dolichopodidae > Condylostylus > Condylostylus longicornis. The sequence goes on along the minus strand of NW_026577973.1, from coordinate 10,719,831 downwards.
AAAAAAAATATCAGCGATCAACGTGTACATTTTCGGTGGGCATTTTTTTTGTTTTACTCAGATTCTTTAATAATTAGTTAATTTTTTTTTTTCTGAAAATTTTACCGGTAAATTTATTTAAAAAGGTCAAAAATGTAATAAAAAAAGATATTTAAGGAAAAGTGCATTTAATAAGCGGTTTTGATTCAAAAGAAATTTTATACTTTTAGGAAATAATTTGCGTTTTAGATAACAATTCGTTTCGTTTTCGCTTTTTAAACTTTCGCGTTACCTTAAAAGAAGTATGTGGGTATTTAAACGCTTAATAATGCGTAATAATATTTTGATAATGTAAAAGCAGATTTTAATTGTGTTTCTTGATTTTTTTTTGTAATCACTTTTTCTTGAATCAAATATGTAAATTCAGAAATCAAATTTAATGTACTTGTAATATATTTTGTCTATATACAATGTGTTTTTAATATGAGTATGTCTTAATTTAATATGTTTTTATTGAGAGAATATTAAATTTTTCAAATAGGAAAAATAGAAAAATTTTCTAAGTAAAATAAGTTCAAAATTTAGAAATATACAAGAAAAATTTCTCAATTCAATATAGATCTAATATGTATAAGCAAACATAAAATCACAAAGATTACTTTAAAAACAACGTGGAGAAAAATTTTCAGCTAATTTCTTCCTACTTTTGTTGCTGAGTTGAAGAGCGACCGCTTAGAAAACTGTAGGTCACTGATTCTAGTCCAGTTTGAGAAAACAAAATGTGTTTTTACTACTAGACTCGTGCCTTTGGCAACGCGATATTTTTACTTACTAGCTGTATTGTATAAAAAAATTTTTGTTGTCTATTTCTTTTCATTATAATTGATTAAGCTCATAATAATTTAAAGTTTTTGGAAAAAATTGTAAATTTTTATAGTTTTTTTACAAATTTCAGGAACACAAATAAGCAGGACATGGTGCAGATATTTGTCGGAAATTTGAATTAATTAATATATAAAAACTACAAAATTTAGGCGATAGATATTTAGAGAACAAAGAGTGTTTATATAAACAGTTTTTTAGTCAAATTTTAAAATGAAAAATTTAAATCGCTTATTTCATATCTGCATATCAGGTTCAATTTTCTCGGCAGTATAATATTGACAACTGGAGGGGTCAAAGAAGGACATAGAAAACAGATTGAAATATTAAATTAAAAATTTTCAACACGTGTGTGAAATCAGTCTTGTTATATGGCTTCGAAATATAGCTAGCAAAAAGTGAGTACACAAAAAAAATACAGGAATTATACAGATATTCATAAATAGAAGCCTAAGAATCATCTGCCGATTACTCTGAACCAAATGAATATCTTACACCGACTGCTGGGCTTTAGCACATCAAGAGCCTATCGCAAGGCCGCACATTGCTACAACCACCTGAAATCTACGAGTTAGAAGAAGCATTGGGCGGACCAAGAGTACATGGCATAGAATAGTAAAGAAATTTCCACGGCCAACATGATATGGGTAGAAGCAAAACGAATGGCCCCTAACAAAGTTCTACTATCCTTTCATATTCGAATTTTAAATAATGTTATTCATCATTTGTAAGTCAATTCACATTTATAAGAAATTACAATGGAACAACCTTAAAAAAATGCAGTAACATGTATTTAGCTTTTTCTTCCATCCTGCGATTAGAAAAAGAGGCCAATAGTATTGTACTCACTCAATTTACTTTCCTTTTTTTGAAGTAGATATTTTTAATGACGAGGGTGGGGCGTATGAGTAATAAATTTGTTCAGTCAAACAATATTTAATAAGAAGGCAAATATTAAGAGTAAAAAATTAAGAATTCATAAAAATTTTTAAACACAAAATTTAAATTTTGGTACAAATTTTTTTTTAAATCATTGTTTTTCTAAAACTCAGCTAAGCAGACACAAACACATTTTCCATAGTGAATTAATTATGCGGTTTATAATAAATTATACTCATGTATATTTCGAAATTAAGTATGTGTTCAGGCAATATGAGTTTAATATGGTGTTAATGAACAAAATTTATATTCACACCTTCCTCTCGTATATAGTGTTTATGTAAATTATTCTATTTTTGTTAATAATTTATTATTAATCTTTAAATTTCTAAATAATTCTGAGATTTCTACCTTGTTTTTCATATACATTACATACAGCGTACGCGCCATAAATATCTAAAATTTTAATATTATAACATAATGTACTACAAGATCATAGTTATTTATAACATTATGGTAAACAAAATCCAAAATGAATTAAGAGAAAAACTTTTTCTTAAATTGAAAATTCCATTTGCATGATTGAAAATTAAGTTGTTTCTGTTTTTATTATTTATGCTCTTCTGTGTTAACTCTAATTCCGGCATATTGAATAAAAGAAAACTGTCAGATTTAGACAAATGGCGTACTATACCATTTTGATGTGTTTCGAATAAAAAAGAAGATACAAAAGAAAAAGAAGAGAAAAAAATAAAAATATTGTCATATTTTTCTTAAACTCACCACATTAAAAAGTTTTACGGTAACATTTATGACATTTAACACATTTTTTGCAAAAACGAAAAGAAGAATCACTCGTTTAAAAGACCTACAACAGAAAATAAATATCAAATATACTCGTATTTGTAAAAAATAACAAAACAAATTGCTGACGGTGTGAAGCGCTTTTGTCAATATAAAAGTACAAATTGGCAAGGTAAATCATTTTCTAATAGAAAGAAGAATTCTCTTTCACTCTTTTAATAATGTAAAAGAGTGAAAGAGAATCGCAAAATATATTATTTGCAAAGCAAAAAAAAAAAACACCATTAAAAGAAATTGTTGTACAGATTCAAATAAATATAGACAACACGTTTCAATATTAGATTCAGCATAGAGGTCTTAGACCTCCTAAATAAACGTACAAATGTAAAATATTTTTAGATTTTTAAAAAGATGTTCACGTACATCAAGGCAGATAGAAAATATTTATCTATAAGAAAACATTGAATACACTCTAAAAAAATTCTAATGAAATTAATTAATATCTATACTCTACACTCTACAGCAACCGTTGGTAAACTTTTGTGGGTTATGGGCTAATATGTATTATATCAGTATGAGTATGGACCACTCGAGTTTCTTACATTACCTACTTACAAGAAGGTACAATTATGACATTTTTAACTGACTTAATTGATTGCTTATGAAAAATAATAAATTATTTGTATGAAATTTTATGTAGCCTTTACCTATTATCTATGATTGAGTTCTTAAAATTTTTTTGGAAATCGAATTTATCGAATATATATTTTTCTTTCAAGTAGAATGATTGGTCGCGTTTTGTAGTTGAATATGCCGCGTGCTGCCCATTGAACACCTTTTGCCGACGGCTGCTCTACAGTATTTTTAAAGGGTTAGAATTCACGACCTTGGTATACCTTCCAGTTGAATTGAAATATTATGCTAAATTTTTAAGGTATTGAAAACTTAACTTCACTGCCTGGCCTGATTTTCAGCTTCAACTTTTGAATTATATATGTAATAAGAGTGTATTTTATCAAAATAGTGTCATCCCTGATTTGAGGAATAAAGAAGTGGAAATTATTTTATTTGTAGTAGAAATATTCATCTTAAAAGCTTATTTTTAATGGAAAAAGTTGCTCCTAAGTTAAATTGATTATAACATTTCGGGAAATGGAAACATGGCAAATTTCATGGAGTTTTCTAAAAAACCAACATTTCATTTTTTACAAAAAATGGAATAGTTTGATTTTAACACTCTCATAGCCATTATCAATTTTTGATACTTTTATATGTAGCTGTTTTTGCTATTTTTAAGTTGATATTGTTTGTTATTGATTTTAAATAATTTATTTTTGCATAATATCTTATGCCACAAATTTGAGGTTTTTGAATTACAAGTCATTTTACGGTTTTTGAATTGCAAGTTTTACAACAAATTAACGATCTTATCAAAAAAAATTTTATGGATTTAGTTTAAATTAAAATTAATTTTTAAGTTTTTGAATTATATTGTGTCACGTTTTCAATCAAAGAGTATGTCCTTACTCCTCAACCTGTTCATAACATAATTCACATCATAATTTTGATATTTTTGGAAGTTTTGAATCAAAATTTTAATTCCTCTTTGCCCTTTTTGGATATATTATAGATATTCTAGTTCGGATTGAACTGAGAACCGCTAATAGGTACTCGTATGTAAATAGTTCAGAATTTTCAAAAACACTTAATAAAATTATCAAAATTTTGCTGAAATTCACTATTAGTTTTCTTCGAGTGTGTATTTATATTAACATAGAATAGTAATATTATGTACATATTATAATATGTAGGTATACCTGAACAACATTTATGTTGACATTACAATAAAATCTATTAGCTTTGTTAACGTATAAATTTTCTAAGAGTAGAGAATATTTTTATTGTTTTTGTTTTTTTTGGTTTTTTGTTTCCCTTTGACGTGAAATAAATTTGCAAAAGTACAAACTTTTGTCTACCGTATATGGGTACATTAGGCATATGTATGTATGTATGTATGTTATTTTTTTGTGTTGTGTTTTGCAAATTGTAGGTCAGGTGTGTTATTTGTAATATTAAACAGATGTTTTTATTATTTGTTTGCTTTTATTTAAATATATTTTTTTTTTATTTAAAAGCAAAAGGAAAAATATTGTTAACCTGACTTTGTGTTAGGTTACATTTATAGAAATCAAAATAAAAAAAAAGAAAAGCATAGCTATTTGAGAAATTGAAAACAATTAGTAAGGTTTCCAAAGGTACATAAATGTACTAATATGTACATATTGCATACATTATGTATTTAGATTTACCTACGTAAATGTTATTATAATTTATATTGTTTAAAAAAAAGAAGAGATTGTCTTGTGATTTAGAGTTCTTGCATATTTAAATATTTACATATTATGGTATAAAATTAACCTCAGTGTGATAAATTTTTCGAAAGGAATCAAAATGAATTATTGACTTTTACACTGTCGTTTTCTACATAACAATATCACATACCTGTACACTCATATTATGAGACTATAGGATTGGTGGTATGGTTTGATAGATAGATTCAATTTTCTATATCTGCAAAAAAAAAAAAGAATTTTGTTATTGTTGGAAATTTATTTTTTTATTTTTATACTAGATTTCGTTGTATATACATAGATTTGTGCATATATTCATATTGAATGCGTGTTTTTTCACACCTGACTGTAATCTGGGAAAAAATCATGAAAATAAAAATGAAATTTTCATTGTCAAGAGCATTTTATTGTTTGAAACTTGTGTTTCAAAAAAAAATTAATATTTGCTATTTTTTTCATTAAAGTATTAAAATTATAGATACAATGTATAAAATAGTTAAAGAGTAAATAATTATTGCTAGTAGTTTTTGATTGAAAATGCCTTTAATTTTATAAGTAGTCTGTCAGTCGTGTCATACCATATGTCCTTGTTATACTTATAATTTGACAAAACTTTTAATTTTACAAAGTTTTAGGTCAAAACTTTTTTCGGAAAATAGACTCTAGTAATTTCAATGTAAAATTATGAAGCAAATCTAAACAATAATTTTATATAAAATTGTAAAATTGGTTTAGTATAATTTGAAAAAATTTTGATTTGTTTTACATTTTTGGTTTGAATTTTTACAAAACTAAACAGTTACGCTTTGCAATAAGATTTTAAATAAAACTTACAGGCAATTCTGGTGCTGAAGCACTCAATGCTCATATATAATCCAAATTTTTTATTTCCTGGAAATTTACAATAAATTTAGTACTATTGCTTGATACTCGTATAATTCTAACATTTAAGTATATGACATCTTAGCAAAGCCTCATTGAAAAAAAACCTAATATTATGTTAAGTTTCATTCATAGATAAAGAAATTTAAAGGAGGAACAAGGTCTTGATGGCGGAGACTTGCACGTTTAGAGCGATCTTTCCTTACAGGTATGTTGTGAAGGAGGTGATGGTGTTGTTGTAGTACAGCAGAAACAATTTTATCAAATTTGAGGGGTGTTGACGGAGCACTGCATATCTCTTAGGAAAATGGCGACTCAGAATCACTACAACTGTTGTCTTTCGGGGTTATCAGGATATTGCGGGGGTGAAAATCGATGATGTTGTTCTCTAAGCCTACATGTTTCTGATATGAAAGAGGAGATACATCTTGAAAACCTCCTTCTGATATGAAAGAAGAAACGCATCTTGAAACGACAGCTTGAAGGACCAATCGGAGAAATTTTTTGCGCAGCTCTTGAGATTCGTTTGAAAATTTTAATTCGTTTCAGTGGCGTGGGTGTTATCCAATGTTTATTTTTAGGGTTGGCAAACGGCCTTCTTGTTGGCCTAGCGTATGGGCGTTTTGGATGACCGTATGGTTAACTCCTCCCTTACTTATTACCAAGAACTATATTATGCCTGAAATAAAATTTCAGAATGGCCCCAGTATAGTATATAATAGATAAATTTAGCTTTAGGAAATTTACTATTAAAAATTACTGTATTTTCTATTTATATTATACAATAACCACTATTATTATAGTTAGTTTCATTTTTTAAATGAAACAATTGCACACTCATGGGACATGATAAGAGAAAAAAGAGAGTTATCTTTTTTTTTTGTTTTAGTGTCTTACTTGTTTTTTTGGTATATATGTAGGTAATTTAATGAAGATAATGAAAACAAGAAAAGAAAAATAGAATATTAAAGTATAATTTTACTTTTAAATTTTTGATAGATTTCTATAATATGCATTAAGAAATCAAAACTAATTCGTCACCATTCCCATCTTACCATTAAATCTTATAGCTCAAATAATTTTAATAAAGATAAATTAAAAAAGAAAATTGTTTTTATGGTTTCATGAATTTTTTTTTTCTTTTGCAAGCTAAGTAAATCATAGTAATGAAATAAAACATAATAAAAACAAATAAATAAAAAAAAATCGTATGTATAAATAAACTTTTTCTTTTCACATAACAACAAAACAAACACTACTTAATGTCAGGTGAAATTTTTACATATTCACCTGTAAGACATTTACCATCATTATCATATTGTATGTACACCACAACAATAAATAATAAAAACAAAAAGAAAACAAAAAAAAATAAAAATAATTATTTTTGCCTTTTTTTATAATTAATTTACCTGGGTTGGTAGGTGATATGAGGATTGGATTCGTTTCAAATGGTGAACATTTTAATTCCTTTTTTTTTTTACTTTTCATTGTTATTTTTTTTTTCTTCTTTTATTCATTTTCCTTCACCCTTTTTCTTTTAATTATTGTTTTTTTTGTTTGTTTGCATACTTTTTAAAAAAGTGATGTTATAATTGACGTTTATTATGTCATGCTTGAATCACACAAAAAAATTTTTTTTTTTTGGCAAATTCACTTTTGATTTCTAATATTCAGTAACATTACCTAGTATGTATATATGTATGTCATATACCATTTCGTGTGTGTGTACGTAATAACATAGCGCACAAAAATATTATTATATGATGACAATTAATATCTCACGATTTTGTTTTAATATGCTGAGCGAATTGAAGAGAACGAACGAATGGTTGAATTGAATGAGAAGAGCTAGAGAGTTGAAAATGAAAAATTATGTGAAGTGACTTTCGATTTTGAAAAACAAAAACGGAAAAAAAGGAAAAAAAAATTCTCATTAATTTTTTATTGAAACCAATTTTTTATTTTTCCAAAAAATGAATTAAGAAAAAAAAAATTAACTTTTTTTTCTTCATGATTTTTTTAAGTTTTTATGAATGAAATAAAAATTATGTAAATTTCAGAAAGTTTGAAGCGTTTTGTTTTTATTATAACAATATCGTTTAATAGTTTTTTTTTGTTGTCTTTGTTATTTAAATTTAAAAATCGAGTTTTTATTTTCATTCACACGTCTCAAATAGGAAATAGCCAAATAATTTTTATGCAGCCTATAAATGGGAAATAAAAAATCGTATATTAATTGTTGATTTAAAATTATAAGGGACAAATGCATAAGTTCATGGTATACCCTGCATAATCTGTAATTAATTGGATTCATTGATTGTTATTGTAAAAATTAATTGAGTCTTACGTGTATTTTATTTTAAACATTTTAAAAGTAAGAAACAATTTTGGATTTAAATTTTCAATGAGGAGTTGCTGTACACTCCAATCTGTCACATAAATTTGTTGCATACATTAGAAAACGATATTACAATTAATCACTATATTGTACTATCTGGTATTCTAAAACAAAATTTTCATACGTGTGCATACCTACATGTAAAAAGAAGCATAATTTCGTACGAATATAAATAAAAAGGGCCCCGATATATGAAATATATTTTTTAGCGAGAATATAAGGGAAACGACAATTCTATTTGTGTATGTTAATAAATACGTACACATTTTACTTGTACTTTTATTTTTGATTGTTTATATAGAATAGAATTAAGAATAAAAAAAGTTTTGCTCTTATAGGTATCTAAGAACAAAATAAATGGAATCGATTAAATTCATGTCCTATAAAATGGGACATTTGAGTATGAGAACTTAAATCCAGTTAATTGTGTGGCATTTTCATGTATCGAGAACAACGTTTAATTAAAGTACATAAATACTTAGTTCCACTATTATAGAAAATTCTTCTATATTTAATTATTTGTTCTCTATAATTATTTGTTATATATAGTAAAATAAAATATTTATCAATATCTAAATTAGAAGTTAATCCGAATTATCATAAAATAGAAAAATCACCTTAGAATTACTTCAAGTTGGAAAAACCGCGGTGATGGTAAGTTTGGAGTGAAAAAAACAAGGATGTTATTATTTTTTTCTAATTTTTTGAAATGAAGACGAAAAAACCATATTATTTTTTTGGTAATAGCAAAAAATTTAAAAATGTTTCAGAAAAAGGAAATTAAATTTAAATTAAACGCTTAAAGATTTTAAAGGATCAGTCAAGTCACATACTCTTAGGGCCGTTTTTACATTTTGTCGCATATAAAGATCAACCTATTTCCATTTAATTTAAAATTTAAATTTAGGGTGTTTCAATTAATTGATGCAGTTTCTTGGAATTTAATACTTGAATTCTGGATTGCTGTTACCAAAACTAACTGGCGAACTACAGGGAATTCGTATCGCACAAAACGAAACTCTACTGAGAGCCAAATTTACATTTTTCTAGGTATGTTAACTATAAACTTTTCTAGGACTGTAACTTACTAGCGTCCTATTGGAAAGAAGTCTTTAAGAGGTATTGTTTTAATCTTCTGTAGTAATTTCGCTAAACGATACAATATCGCTACATTTTTATTTTATTTACTGAAAATTTATTGCAATTTAATTTACAATTATTAAATTTAAAATTTTAAAAATTTTGTCTTTTTAAATTTTTGTACATAAAATTATTTTCTTTTTTTTTATTAATGTACATTAAAAACTTTCACTTCACTTAAATTGTAAGATTTTGCACAAATCATCACTTTATATTTTTCCATTTAACATTTAGTACTCATTAAATGATGCTTGCAAAATTATAACTGCAAAGGGAAACTAAATATTCTTTTACTATGGAATTTCGGAAAGCAAAATATTTAAATATGATGATTTTCTTTAATAAAAATTACTTTTTCCATCATATTACTTTATGTATAATTTTTGTAAGTGGAAATAAAATAAAGCTAATAACATAAAATTATTTTAATATTTAGTTTAAAATTTTTGATTATACTTAAACATTTTGAATTTAATTTTAGCTTTTAAATGACGAAAATTAAATTTTTTAGTAAAGTGAGAAGCTGTAGTTTATTCAATGATGAACCACAATATACTTGTGACGTAAAGGTAAAACACAAGGTTCAAATGAAATTTTAAATTAACATTTCAATTAAAACAATTTCTTACATATTTTTAAGGTAGAAAAAATTTAAATTATGTATTAACAAAATTGTTTTTTTCGTTAAAATTACAAAAAAATAATAATTTCATATTAATTTTTAAAATATTAACTAATATTTTAAATATTTATAATTGTACAGAATAAATAATGAATAACGTTTATTTCTAGAAAAGGGTTGAAGGTTGGCGATTATTGTGGAAGACTATTTGCCCCTTTCATTAATTACTCTTCTCAAGTTGCTAACTCATGGCTTATTCTGTTAATAAATATCAAGTATCTTCTGGAAATAAATTGCTTGCATGGATTGCTTTATATTACTTTAATTTACTTAGCTTGTAGATTGTACATTTTTACATTCGGACGGCAGAACCCATCTAGTGGGATCCAATGTGTTCCGGATCATACCAGCTCAGAGGCTCTATTTCTTTTCTAAGCTTCCCACTGAGTCCATTTCCGCAAAAAAAAACTCTAGTTTTAAGAGTAGTACGCTCGCTTTGCTTTTAGCTAGTATCTTAATTTGCCGTCTGCCAGAACGTGTCTCGGTAGCCAGTACAAAATTTTCTGGTTAGACTTATGTATTTTATTTAGACTCTCGAGTCATCCTACACCATCTCGGAAGTGACCGAACATGACCTGAGCGTTCTGATACCAACAGGACCAATATTTCAAAATTACTGAGCGTAAAAATACATTTACACGATTAATATTCTTAAGAAGGATTAAGTAGCCTTTAATTAAAAATTTCCAAAGCATATGATATAACCATGATAAGAACAAAAATATGCAATCGTAATCATATGAAATATGAAGGAACACATAGGAACATTAAAATACAAAATACGTAAATTTTATATTGCTTTAACCTGTGAAAAAAAACACAATTGAATCACATATGAAGCGCATAGCCTAAACGAGAACTAATCCATTTCAGCCACAAAATCGGTTAAATATTGTATTATTTAAGGTTTGTCTTTCCCAAAAAAAAGCTCTTACTGAATGACCAACTTCAGTTTTGAAGAACCGTCAATATTTGCAATTTTAGATGCGAAATATTAAATAAACTTTTTTCGGGTGCATTGTGCCGGTTGCAGTATTGACTATTAGTTATTAATATTTATTAATTATTATTAATAACTACTTATCTTATAATGTTTTATATTATTTGGAAAATACTTATTTTCGTTTTAGTAGAACAAGAAGATAAGGTAAAATTTATACTTTGTTTATTGACTTCTTGCTTAGCACCAATATTTTCATTTTCACTATCTTCACGAACATAATAAAATTTTCAGACCTGTCAGAAATGTTTGTGATTTTACATTAAAATCTGTTTGTTCAATTAAAAGCTCCTTGGTTTACCGCAGTTGAAAAGTTACAATCTCGTTGAATACATTTTTTTTACTTTTGATTTTAATTATCGCATGATAATACACGCATTTATTTTGACCAATGTAGTTAAGCATGACAGTATTTGTTGAAACAATGTTGTATAAACAAATAGAATTTTAGAAATAATTTACTTTTAGCATTTTTCAAAAAAAACTTAAAAAAAATGCTTATTAGTTTTACTTTATCCGTCCATACAAGTTATGTCCTTCGAAATTTGTAAAATATGAAGTTTTTGCACCTTATATTTTCTAAACCGCAAGCTTCTCCAAATTTCTATGAATACACCAAACTAACGGTAAACGCCATGCCATTAAAATGTATAATTACTTTTCTTAGCGCAATTAATCCTTAAATTCGATTATTATGTTAACGCTCATCTCAATTTTTTTCTTTGCTTCATCCTAAATGTATGCAATTTTCAAAATATATTCGTATATGAATGAAAGTAATTTTGGTAATATAGTACGTGCACAGGTAGATTGTTTTTAAAGTAGTATTTTCATTTGTTGAAGGAAAAAGTGCTGCATTACGGACCATTGGTGTGATCCAACTATTTTTTTTTCATAATAATTTCTAACATATAATAGAATGTATGTTATAACTTATAACATAATAAACATTTTTGATTAAACTATTTGACCACAAATTTTAAAAATGGAAGTAAATGCTAATTTATTGAATGGTAGTATAATATGCATATGTATATCTAATGTATGAATATTATTCAAAATATTGAATGGTTTATTGCTTAATTTTAATTAAAAATTTAGAATTATTTTCTATTTTAATTGGTTCTGATATTATTTTTTTAAAATATTGCCTCGGAAAACCCAAAGTATTCCACTTTTTGATTAAATTTTTGATAGATCAATCAATATATATCATAAATAATTGTTTGTGTGTATGAACCCATATTTATTCATATTTTGTTCATAACCATTTGTTTATTTGCCATAAATACCATTTCACTTACATCATATATCGTATTGTATACCACACGAATTTACAAAATATGTGAAATATCTGATATTGTACACAAATTGCAATAACGTTATAGAAATGTAATATTTCAAAAATGCGGTATGCATAATTAAGGGGTTGTCAGATAAAAATTTTGAAAAAAACGTTAACGTTTCTATGTGGGAGAATTTTGTATTCAGAAGAAGAGTAAGAATTTTCTAAATCAAAACCTGCACTTCATGAAGCATATATTAACTTTGGTATGGAGTTTGTAACTACTTGAGGAAGTCATCTACGGTGTGGACATATATATATATATATATATTCTTGCTCAGCGTAAAATTCTGGGTTGATTTAGATACGTCCGTCCAACCGTCCGATCGCACGATAACTCAAAAACAAATAATGCAATCGACACCAAACTTTCACAAGTAGTTTCTTTTGTGCTATCCTATTATAGTTGGATGGATTCGGACAACGGGTTCGGGTAGCTGCCATACAACTCACAGACTTTATTTTAAATTTTTCAAAAACTACATATACTCATTATAAAAATTTTAATGGGAAGGCGGCACCGGTTCAGATTGCTGGCATACAACTCAATTTTTTATAATCGGAAAAATAATAAAGCGAGATTCATGAAACTTGGTAGTTGTTTGTCCAATTATATGTCAGACATATTCTTAAAGTTTCTATAGAATGGTTTCACAGGTTCGAGTAATTCCTTTACAATAACGAAAAATTCAGGATATAATTCAATCGGTTTATACCGACTGAAACGTTTTTAATTGATTTTATTATACTTAATCCGTTGCGTGGTTGAAAAGAATGCTGTGATTTACAAAAAAAGTTTACAGAATTTGATACAATAAAACGTATTCTCCTACACATATTTTGAGACTCTCTAAAAATATGTACAGCAAAAGCCCGATAGCGAAAATTACGTACATTTTTGTAGTATGTATTTATAACTATACAGTTTTTTATTTAAATAAATTCTAGGTACTCGAAACTTCTCAGTTTTTTTCGTAAACAAATATAATAAAATTCCGTTAAAATCAGCCTTAAATGATAGTTTTTTTTCGAGCCCTATACTAAAAAATCGGAATACGCATTCCTATTGAAATCTCAACACATGAAACTTGGTGCCGTTACAGAACCGCAAAACTTCTAAAATTATGTGCATACCTGGCAACTCTATGCTATTATAAAAATGTTATTCAGAATTATTAAAATTAAAATAAACTATGTATTTGAAAAAATCGTGCGCAAAATTCCAAATCATTTAAAATTAGCATATTTTCAAGATTCAATTTTCTTTACTAAAATTTAAAATATTGAAAATTTTATTTCAGAATATTAAGCTATCTACAATCAGAAATATTTTGCACATGGTTGATTTTAACTAAACCGTTATTGAAAATAATCAAATTCACGTAAACGAAAGCGAGAACTTTTCAGAATTTTGTAAAATAAAACGTCAAAAATATCTTGTCAATCAATACTTTGTGTTTACTTTTAGGAAATTTGTGTAACATAATTTTGTTGTTATGAAGAAAATCTGAGAATAACGAATTGCCATAGTGAAATATTAAATTCAAAAGTAATTTTAAAAATAAAATACTTTTAATCTAAATTCCACGTAATGAGTTTTTTAAGTCAAAATTAAGCCAGTAATAACTCAATCTTTAAATATAATGTTCCGTTTGTATATTTGTACTTTTTTTTTTTTCAATATTAATAGTATTTATTAAATAGGCGCATTGAGAATATGTTTTAACTGGCTGTACGGTATTTTCTAAACCATAAATCTCAGAATTCTTATGTTTTGTTAATATTTTGATGTTTATGGCCCACATTTATTGAAAAATTATTTATTTTTCTTCAATCGAGAAATCCATTTAAGGAAAAATAATAAAAATTTTTGAAGGAATACCTATATTACCTTATCTTCCATAACAAGCTCCTTCTAACAAGCTTAAATTACCCCAATTTCAGTAAAAAATTAAAAATGTTTCTTTTCCCACCCAAACCAACCAATATGCTGAGCTTCACTACGACATTTGCACATTACGTTTAATTACAACCCACTAGAATTCAATTAAAATCTGGCAGTAATCCTTCAGCATGATCTTGTTTAATGAAACAATTTAAAGAAAAAAATCACGAAAAATGCTTTCTAAATAAATCAAACTCGCAACAATTTCTATTTACAATGAATTGTTCCATACGATCAAACCTTAGTAAATTTTAATGAAATTTATTTCTTTTTCATTTTATTGCTTTTGTGATAATATCGATAATTCTTGATAATTAACGTCTATTTTTACACCTTTCCTCAAATTTCATTATCAAATTAAAAATATAAACTTTAATCACAATTAGAAAATTACGCACAGTTATCAAGTAAATTTTTACGCAATAATAGCCCACCTTTTTCATAATAATAATTTTTTTTTTTGCCTTACAGCGCTACCATCATCTCATCAAAGATAAAAACCAAAAATTAATTTTATTTCTTGTTTATTATTTTATATTTATTTAAGCTTTAGTTTTTTTTTTAAATTTGGCATTAATTAAAGTGAAAACTACGAAAAAAACAATTTTAAATTGAATTAAAATAAAAGTTGACTGAAAATTAAAAAAAAGCAAACGCTTTTGAAGAGGCGATGATTTTTTACTTTCATTTGACCGGAAGTTCATCATGATTTCGATTTAAAAATTTTTTTTTGATCTGATTTTCTTTTTTTCTTAGTTGAGATACGAGTAAATTTGATAATATGTAAACCTACAAATTTAAGGTAAAACTAAATAGAAAAAAAAAAATTAATAATAGACATAAGAGGCAGAATAATTCGTGCAAAAATTTTAACACCGTCGTAACATGAATAATGGTTTTGCGATTCTGTGATTACATAACTACATCATAACATTTTGTACTGCATGACGTCGGTATTAAACACATATGTGTAAAAAAATTTCTCTCTCTTTTTTTATTGATTTGAGTATAATTAAAATTTGTTATTAGTTACAGGTTGGTGTGATTTTTATATTTGATTTTTGGAAAACTATTAGATTTTTTATTTCGAAGTTACATAGGATATAATTCCTATACTTTATAGTTTCCATAGTTGTCTTGAGGTCATATCTTGTGTAAATTAACTAAATCAAGAGTGAACCAAGATGAACCAAGATGAGACTAAAAATTGCTAATGAAATTTCGAAACTAAACTGTTCCTGCTCTTATTATACTAGATTGTTGGAACCACCTATTCATATTATGCATGGACAGGCATAATAACAAACTGACTGACGGTGTATTGATCATTGAAAAAACTCCTCCACCACTCTTTTCATATATTTTCTTCAAGAAGCTTATATCTAAGGAAAAACATCAAAAACACACTGATGCGCACGGCAGTTTTGCGTTACGGTGCAATTTTTGATTATCGTGAAACTACCGTTTCACTTTCGCGCCGCTTAGCACTCTAACGTTTAAATCAAATAACCTTCTGCACACTCTGCGCTTTTATTTGTGGAATTTGCATTAATATTCAAAAAATTAACAATATGCCCGAATATAATATGTTGACCACATCAGATTGCTTTTTATGTTATTTATAAAATCAGCAAATAACAGTTTTTTTGAATGAATACAAAATATGAAACACGTTTATAATGTACAATATGTTTTTCAAAATTGTTTGGATTAATTCAATTTTAAGATAAGGAAAATATATTTAATCAATATTGCTGGAATTGTGGTAGTTCACAATGGAAAAACAAATAATATTAGTCTTAATTCACAATTCTTAGTTCACCGTGGAAAAACAAATAATTCTAGTCTTAATATTATGTTGTAAGATTACAATTTACAGTTACACTGATGTTGATTTGCAAATCACTAATATGTTTGAGAAATTTTGCACTACACTGCACGAGTTGAGTTGGGGTAAGTCAATTCAACAATATTATGTCGAGTACAGGCTTTTTCGTTGTATTTTTTTTTGGGTCAGTAAAAAAGAAGTGATTCGATCCATTTTGATCTTTCAGAAAATAATTTATTTCATTCAAATTGTTACTACATACGAGTATTACCAGATTTTTAACAGAAAAAATATCATTTTTTAAAAATATATGAAATTCGCTGTTATAGAATACAAGTATGAACTTATCCTCACGTGGGTTTTTCCTAATGTTAACCCGGATAGTTATATACATTGAATTTTTATTTTTTGCTATTTTTCCAAGATCATCAACTATGCCTGAGTTAAAGGCGCAAAATTTAATTTTCTTTTCAATTTTTTTTTGTTGGTGTATCAGTATCAGTCAATAAAAGAAGAGAAGTTGAATGAACTTTTCGTTCAAGAAGTACAAAAAAACGAAAAACTATTTTAGTCTCTTTCTTGAGTTTTTTTTATTACTTTTGTGTTTTTTTTTTTCTAATATTACCTAAAAGTTTCGAGAAAGTTTTCTAAATTCAGAAAAAAAAGACTACTAAATTTCCTTTAGGTATTTTTATTGCGCAACACAATATTGTGTTACCTGTAGGTATGTTTAGCAAAAAAAAAAAAGTATAAGTATTTTAATGAAAAAAAAAATGTGAACTGTTTTGAAAATGAAAGGTTTTTTTTTGTAATCCTAAAAGTTTTGGTTATTTTTTAAAGATGGAAGTAAAAACTTAAAAAGATATTGAAAATTTATTGAATTTCTTTGATTATAAAAATCCAGGGAGGAGCAAGGAATATTATTATTGAACTGTAGACAAAAACATAAAAAAATTGAAAAACAAAGTTGAATATGTTTTTCCAATTTTCGAATATAAAAAAAGTTATCAGGACTTCTTTATAAAATCTGTTTCTGATCGATTGTGAATGAAAATCAATGTTAATTGAAAATTTTAAAAAATAAAGACTTGTGAAACTGTATACCTAAACATATTATTGAATATATGACTGAGTTAAAGGCGCAAATGGTATAATGTAAGAACTTTCATTTTTATTGAAACTATTATGCAAATTATTATGTTTTTCGCTATTTTATACGCTATACAAGGTTTTGCAGTAAAATTAACTACATATATAAAATAAAAAATAATCTGATGTGGTCAGCACATAACCGACCGCAATGTGTATTGTCTAGTTAAGTTAAAGTGTTACGGAATATTATAAAAATGACTATTAAATACTTCTTTTCAATTTTTAGGACATTAGTAAGCTTATAGTTAACATACCTAGAAAAATGTAACTTTGGCTCTTAGTAGAGTTTCGATTTGTGCAACCCGAATTTCCTGAAATGCTCGCCATTTAGTTTTTGTAACAACTCAAATTTCAAGAAATTTTATCAATTCGTTAAAATCGGCTCGCAGATCAGTTTTCGAGCCCTGATATTTCCAAAAAATTTACATGTTCATTGTTTTAATACGGGGAATACATATATTAAATTTCAATGAAATCGGTTGATTTTTTCTCTTTATATACGCAAAAATGTATATTTCTTTATATATTAAAATGTATATTTTAAAATAGTAAACGTCCAGTTGCTGACACCTGATTTCTTCAAAAAGTTAGAAGGTTTCGCGGATGGTCGAGCTGAGCTTATATATAAAATTTCAAGTAAATCGGTTGAATATTTTCTTCAAAATGTTCAAAAATGTAAAACAGGCCCGCTAAAAAGTGCAGTTCCCGAGGCCTGATATATACCAAAAGTTGATCAATCCGTGCATGGTGGAAATAAACTTACACATAAAATTTCATCAAAATCGCTTCAGCCGAACTTGAAATACACGCGTGCAAACACAGACCGATAGGTTGCTAAAAATAGTTTATTTACACTTCCCTACTATGGAGAAGTCCATTCCCACCCAAAACTTGATATGCAAAATTTGTTGCTATCTCATAACCAACCTATTGTATACACAATACGGTCGGTAAAAAACATTGATGGTTTTGTTGATTTTTAATATAATTAGAATGTTTTAAAAATAATTGGAACAGGCTGTTAATATTTTTAATATTAACTTATTATTAAATCCGAAAGATGTCCATTTCAGCATTAAATTAAAAATTTTGTGTGAAGCAAAATCGAAGTTTTAAAGTTAAAAGCAGAAACATTTGCATGTTCAACAACAGATGGAATTAATACTCATGTTCACTCTAAACTAAAATGCAATTAAATTTCTTAATATTCAAATTACAAATGAAGTACCATTTATTATTAAGTATTTATTAACATGATCCTGCAAAATTTTATTGTGAGAGAAATTCTTTGAATATTCTTCCATTTTGAAAAGCTTGTTCTACAGAGTATTAAAAATTATAAGCCTAATTACGAGCTTAACTTTATTAGAAAAATGTATTTGTTTTCAGTGTAGTATCCCTAGCTAAACACTTACATTAATAATTTCAAAGTGAAAATATTGCTACCACGTTTTGCAGGATCATGTTAATAAATACTATGTATGTCTGCTCCAAATCACAAATCTTTTATTCAAGAACTGCTTGTAAAAGGGTTTACAATAACAACTCAAATTTATTCTGTATGAAATCAAGATTCTAAAAAATATTTTTAAAGAAAATAAAATTTTTTATAAAGTGACGATCGTACCCTTAAATGTAAATGTTTAGTAAAATTTTATCTTGATCTCACATAAACTATGAACATTGAATGATTTTTCATTTTTGTCCGAGCAGAATTATAAATAAAATTTTATTTTATAATTGTACAAATTTATGAAATTATTAATCGATAATCAATTATCATTTAAAAATTATTATTTTTAATTTAAAAATTATTTCTTTACACAAAAAAAAGTGCATTTTATTTCTAAAGATAAATTGTTACAAAATTATTTTTAATTTCCATTTCATTACAATTTTATTCTTATATAACACTCTCTTGTTGTCAATCAAGCTATGTTATATACTAGTTATGAGTGATGTTCAAATTAGAAAAAAAATGTTATATTAAAAAAATCATACTTAATAAACGGGTATTTCATTTAATGTCAATAAAGTTATTTTTTATGGACCGTAATTACCCATTTTTGTTATTATTTGTTTCGTACTTTCACCGTTTTAATGAAATTATATTTAAGAAAATCTGATTTTTGTCTGAAAAAAAAAAAATTGTATTTGATCATCATTACTGAATCTCTCTCCTTTTCTCTCTTTTTTTCTTTCTTTCTTTCTAGATACATATAAGTTTATTAAAACTTGACCTGCCCATCATTTTAACTGCTATTGTAATAATCATCGCTTTGAGTAACTGTTTAATAAATAATATTATAAATAATGATTATCAATATCATTTTATTTCATCATCATTTGCCATATTTTAAAATTCATTCAATATTCCATTACGAAAAGAGACAACAATACAGAAAGAAGAAAAAAACAACAGCGAAGTTTATGGTCAAGAGAGAAATTTTGTAATTTCTTAATGTACAAATTTTTGTCTATACCACGTATATATTATATACATATATATATTCATATGCAAGATGTCCGCAACTCTATGGTACTCCTGAAGCAGTATGGTAGACGAACAATATCCAGACAAAAAAAAACACCAAGTAATCTTTTCCTTTTTGGGCCCCCGAGTTATGAGACCGAAAAGTTGAGATTTCTGCAATTGGAATTAGATCATAATTAACTTCTTTTTGGTGTCTGATTCTTATTTCGTAATTAATTTTCTCTAGCAAACATGATATTCCTAAAATTTTTGGATTTATTTAGTGTAGTAAAACGCAGGTAAGACAAATATCTTTCATTTTGAAAAAAAAATTGTACCTGTAAAGAATACATAAATCTGAGTAACAAAGCTTCAGACATCTTGTATTTCTTCTGAAAATACTTTCTTTTAGTTAATTTTCAGATATTTTGTCCTCAGGTGCTTGCCTAATAGACATTTAAATTGATAGAGATTTTTGACACATTATTTTATATCAAATGAAGATAAGACTACTGCACACCACTTCCCGTAAAAAAATGATTGGTTTGTAACGTGGTAGTTAGTAAAAACTGACAATTCAAGACATAATTATTAATGTATTTTGTTTGTGTAGATGTATTCTATCACACTGCTTTGGAAATATCATTGAGCTTGCACATCCTGTATACATACGTATATGTACGTACTTATTATGTACATATATAATTAATAAAAATACTGCTTAAATTTAAAAATCAATAAAAATTATATTGGAAAATTTTAAGATTTTGTTATTATAGGTTTATATTTTTAAAAAAAAATTTACATATTGTATAGGATGATTCAGTAATCAGTAACATAATATATACCATGGTATATATAGGTGTGAATCTCAAAGGTTTACGAGGAATCTCAGTTCTTTTGCTTATAACTTCCTTTCCGAAAAAGATAGAAACTACAAACAAACAGTTTTTGAAAGAAACTCCTAGTAAAAGCTTAAAATAGACATGCGGCCTGATTCTGTATTTTATGTACCTTCGCAATACCTTCGAATTTTAGGGAAAATCAAATTTTTTCCTTGTTTTATTTTTTAGTTTTGTCTAACTTGGTAATTATGTAAAAAATTTTTGGAAACCTTGAAATTTTTTTTATAAAGTTTTTCCCAGCTGTTTAAACTTTTAAAAAATTTTAACGGTATAGAAGATATAGCACAAAAACCACAAATATTGTGAGCCACAAATTTAATTAAAATGAAACCAGGTGTTGATAAAACTAAAATTAAATTCAATTTAAGATCCTTTTATTCAAAAATTTTACAAATTTCTCAAAACAAACACCAAATTTTCCTATGAAATTCAGCAAATTCTGAAAAAAATTTATGTTTTTCTTCTTTCAAATCTATTTCTATTCATCATATTTTAAATTGATTGTTTTACTGGAACACCTCTTTAGTTGCATCAACCTTATGCCAATTTATTAATCCCATTAAATTATTTATTTATTAGCTTCAGAATGTTAATACTATATTATCTACAAACTCCATTTTGTCTAAAAAAATTAAATTTTCCTATTAAAAAAAATTTTTTCTATTAGAATAAATGTCAAAATTTACATGGCATGTCTTTAAAATTTCACTCCAGCTGGATAATTTTTATAACTTCAGATGCCAAATGGTATCTAGATTTCGAAAATATTTTTTTCAAATTTTTAAATTGCACCCATTGTGAGAAAAATGCATTTAAAAATTTCAAACCATATAGGTACCATTTCTTATAAAAATTGGCAAAAATAAAAAAACTTATTAATTTTTTTTACCAAGAAAAGTTTCGAAAAAATTTTTTTGATTACTAGATTTTTTTTTTGTTTTTCCTAATACAAAATTCTAGTTTTTCTTTTCAAAAATTTCAAATTTTTTAAAATCAATTTCTGTTTTTCAAAATAAAAGTTTGTATAAAATTTTGTTTCAATTTTGTAATTATTTTTGTTACATTTCAATAAAAACGTTAAAACTCAGATGGTTTATAATTTTCAGAGCATAATGGCTCTTAAAAATGCCGACTGTTTTCTTGAGCGACTCTTGTCATCAAAAATTTATGATAGTTGATAATAAAGTGAAAATAATGCCCTTGAAATCTTGTTGAAAAATAGCGAAAAATAAGGCTCTTAAAATCTTCACTTAGAAACGGTTTTAGTGCTATATCTTCTGTAACATAAAAAATATTTTAATGTTTGAGCACTTAAATTAAAGCTTAAGCAGCTGGGCAAAATTCTATAAAAAAAATTTCAAGATTTCAAAAAATTTCTTACGAAATTACCAAGTTAGATAAAACTGAAAAAATAAAACAAGGGGAAAATTTGATTTTCCCTAAAGTTCGAATGCTTTGTAGCACATATGTAAGTAGTTACGAAGGAACATAAAAAATGAAACCAGCAGCATGACTATTTTAAACCCTTTACCAGGTCTTTCGGAAATGGTTTGTTTGATGTTCCTTCTCTTTTACAGAGCGGAAGCTATAAGCAAAAAAACTTGAATAAGTAAAAATTTCATAAAAATTCGTTAAAACCTCTGGAACTTGGAAACTTTTGAGATTTGCCACCTAGTCCCAAACAAAAGTTTTACCATTTTCGATCCTCTAACGAATTTTATATATTGTTGTATACCTTTCTGACACCCTGTATATGTAGATATACATATATAATATGTAGATACATAAATTTCCATTTTCATTGACAATAATTTTCTTCTTGAAATAAATTTAACCAAAAAAAACTAGCATTAACGTACACAAAAATATTATTATAATTTATTAAATTTGCTTTTCGTATATATAGATATTTTATACGCAAAATATATATGTGCAAATATACAGCACATGTGATGGTATATAACATGTTTTATTTTTAGTACAGCATAAATATAGGAAGCTTTTTGTTGATTATACATAATGTATGCATTCTTGTAGATGTACACCTAGATATACATACATAATTAAATATAAATTTATTTCCCCAAATACCTGTTCATCAGATAGGTTATTATAAGTTATGAGCTGTTAAATATATGGAAGTTAAAGAATACTTAATATTACTTAGGGAATAAAAAAAAAATTCTCGTGCAATAAATAACTTGAACTTCAAATATTAAAATGAGAATTTTTTATTGAAACTTTTATGAGTACGTACGTATATGTGGGGAATTTAAAAGTTTAACATATGTTCTTATTGACTTTCTTATTTTGTAATAATATTACAGATGACTGCCTTTAAACATACAGAAAAATCAGGATAATGGAATACTTTGAACTTCCCATATTGGTATACATTATATATTCGTATTACATAGAAATTGGGATCGATTTTGCATATTATAGGGTGACAATATTGAAATGGAAAAAATCTCTTTTAGGAAAATATAGCTGGACTAGCTTTTTAAGGACTATCACACTTATTTGTATATTAATAAGTAAAAAAAGTCAATTTCCAAAATTAACTACTCGCCCAATTTAAATTATTTTAACTCAAAACTTTAAAATTTTTTACACACTCTTTGTTACATACGACATGACAAATTTAATATACCTGTTTTATAGTACAATAAGCGAACATAAAAACAAAAATGTTGTTTGACGCAAATTATCACTAAGAGATAAATAAGTTTAGACATTTTATAAATTAATAAAGTTTTTTTAGTTTCCTTTCAAAAAAATTGATTTTTTTTCGCTCTACTGCTTAAGTACATATGCACATACATATAAAAATTTTATATATAGAACTGATTATTGATGATTTCGGTATTATCCTTTTCAAAATGTTAAAAATGAATAAAGTTTGGAAATTTTTCAACTTTTTGTTAATTGTACTTTAAGTGTAGTTTCTGAAATATTCTCAAATTAGTGGTTTGTATTGCTTTAGACTTATTTTAGGGTTATTTAAGTCAGTTATATCGTTATTTTAAAATATAAAGTTAATAAAAAAATTTTAAAGTGATTCGTAAATTTTTTTCGACTAGCCCCAAAATTGCAACAAATACACATATTTCCAAAATAAAGATTGACTCAAATACTCTAAATAACTGCATTTCTCATACTCTAACTGCACTTCCATTTAGAATGGTCACCTAATGGTCATACTTAGAATTGTCGTTAATTTATTTAACGGTAATCCTTAATGTGAAAATAAGGTGACGTTGAGGATTATCGCCACCATTAGTTGGCATTTAGGAAATGATTTTTAATGATTTTTATTATTAATTAGATTTATTTATTAAGCTGGAGAGTATTATAATTCCAGGATATTCATACACATATTAGTAACTGGCGATCATATTCATTTATGGCGGTCATATATTTTTTTTTTGATATATGTATGGAAGTAATATCGCTATTGTAATTATTAAAGCAATGATGTCATCTTTGCGATAGTACATTTGTCAATATTATATGCATAACATTTAAAATTTATTGAATCACTCACATATTTTTCGCATATACACACAAATAATTTGCATAATCCTATATAACATTAGTAAATGTGTGAATTTTGCGTAAAATATTTTATGAAAGTGAAAAAAAAAATACTCAATGGAATTCATAATACGGTCTTTAGTACCGATTATAATTTCTTAGAAAATTTTCTTTTCTTCTGCAATATTATTTTCTTTTGCTTTGCTCATTATGCTTACTTTATAAGATATAAAAAATCAATGATTAAATGAATGAATTTGGTTTCGTTTTTATTTGTTAAAATTTTATAAATATGGGAACTCTGTGCTTTTTTTTCTCTTTTTGTAATAATTTTTATTTATTCATTTATATATTGAGTTTTTGTTTTTTTTTCTTTCTTTTAAGT
Organism: Condylostylus longicornis; assembly: GCF_029603195.1. Classification (NCBI taxonomy): domain Eukaryota; kingdom Metazoa; phylum Arthropoda; class Insecta; order Diptera; family Dolichopodidae; genus Condylostylus; species Condylostylus longicornis. Next base: position 10,695,261 of record NW_026577973.1, on the reverse strand, counting down.
TTTTTTTTTCTTTCTGTATAAATTTACATGATAAACAGTCGAATTTTAGAAATGTTTTAGTGAAATTTAATTGCCTATAAAAATAAGCTTTTTGAAAGAAAATGAGGAATCATCTTCAAAACAATTTTTTTTTTCACCAAACAAAATTACTATTAAAATAAAAGCAAGAATGTGGACAAATATATTATATTATACTTTATTAGCGATATTTATAAAACAGTGACTGCAAAACTTTGAATATTTTGGTCCCATTACTACTTTGTTACATTCAATTCACATTAAACTTTGACTTTTTACGAGATTTTCTTGATCATGTTCGCAATATCCGCAACATTTAGGCAACATTCATTCACAACATAAAATTTTTAAGTATATTCGAAATGAGTTTCTTTAAGTTCTATCTCCGTTTCAGAGATGTTTCATACATTTCACATTTAACAAAATCTTTTCGAAATTATCAAGCCAAGTTACAAAGATTTTTAAAAATTTTAATGATCCAACATTCGGCAAATGAGGTACTATTAACAAACTGTAAGACCTAGTCTATATCAAATAATTTTTTTTTTTTTTTATTTAAACATGGCAATTTTAAAATGCTTTATTCCTCATATGCTTACTGCACACAAAGTCTGCCGAAACTCTTTATAAAAATATTCTTTAATAATGATTAAAATCAAAAACATAGTCTGCCTCAGTTTCAAAAAATTACAAATTTAATTTAAATATTAAAAAAATGGCGAACCACTGCTTGTTTGTTATTCCTGACATAATTTTTATAATAAATTTTTTTGGTTATCACACAGCTAAGGTTTGTTGCTTACAATTATCTTATATGTATAGATAATATACATACATACATTCTAGAAGACATATGTATATGTGTATTTAAAAGTTAATTTTAAAATATTTAAGAGAATTTCACCAAAATTTTGTTTGTAAGCCTATCAAATCGCATTAAACTTTATATTTTAAGTATTTGAAATAAATTATAGAAAAAAGCCTAGAAATAAATTTCAAAGATAATTTTTTTTTTACTGCGTGTTTAATATGTCATCTGAAATGGTTTATTCGATTATCGATAAAATAATAAAACCACTTTCATTTTATCTTACAAAGTATTAAATTTGAATTTTTATGACTTGTATTCAAACTTCTATAACATATTATAAAAATTAGTTAATATATAACTGATATTATAAATATACTTTGCAATGTTTCTACATACATACATAATGCACATAATACACGTATACATATAAAAATGTTGTAGGATACAGATACAGATCAATAGTTGTACGGTACGAATACGTATAGGTTTTCATAAACCACTCGAGGTAAAGTATATTTTAATGTTATTCTTGTTGACTTTGGGATATTGGTATAAAACTCGAAATTTATATGGAAGCGGCATCGAGTAGAAATTGAAACAATTGGTGTTATAGTTAATTAATTGAGCAATAGAATTTGAGCCAATGTAGGTGGTGTTTAATGTCCACATTTATTAGATTTTAAATTAAAATTCAGTTTTTGGATTAAAAGCCGCTAAACCTAACAAAACTTTCTAATCCAAAAAATTAAAAATGTCAAAAATTTTAATTAAATATAAAGTTATTAATTTGAAAATCTTTAAGATTATTTCTCTTGAATATTCCCAGAAAATAAAGAACAAAATTTTTAGTCTCCATTTTCGTAATTGTTAGAAGTAGCTTAGCATTGTGTCCATGGTTTAAGTATATTTAAATAAAATATACTACAGGCAAAGATATTATATCGGCTTCCTTTATTTTCCAAAATTATGGGCCTGATCGTCTATCTCGCTATTTTACTCGATGAGTCAGAAGAGAGTGAGTAGCTATCATATATTTGTATAATCTAATTTTCGAGTGAGAAAAATTATTCCGTATTGCGTATCTCATTTTCTTCTAAAATGTAAGTACGAAATTTATTTATTTTGTTTTTGAAAGTCGATTCAGTCGATAATTTGAGAAAAAATGCAAAAATCAAATTAAAAATATGAGTAATCTAATTGGAAAAATGAAATATTTATTAGAAAAACGGAGAATTCTGGTTTAAAATTGAATTAAAAGTGAGAAAAAAAGCGTGATGCACAATTAGATTACATTTAAATCAAGTATCAAATTAACCTTTTTAAGGGACCAAAAAAATTTCAAGAAATAGACAAGGGGCTTCATTTTTTAATGAGGAATGTATTCCATATATCTATAACTATTCCGGTTTTAACTTCTTTGGAAGATATACAAGCTTTTACAACGTATCTGCAGTTAAACTGAAAAACTTACTAGAGATTGAGTGAAAATAAGTATTCCTTTGAAAAAACCAACAAGAAATTAAAATTGCATATTTCTGGGATAATATTTTTATTACAAAGTTTTTTGCATACAATTTATTGCATCATAATTATCACAAGCATTCAATAAGAAAGTGTGAATCGTTCAACGTAATTATATAAATTGTGTATAATAGCTGTTTACTTTATGAAATATTTATGAAACTTTGGAAAGAAAATGGAATTTTGCCTATGTTTGGGTGCGTTAAATTGTGAGCTATATTACATTGCATAACGATTTGAAAATTATATAATATTGTAAAAAAATTCAAATTTTAAAAAATTTTGCTACCTTACAATGTAAAAAATAATTTTTCGCTTATGTAAGAAATTATTTGTTACGCATACTTTTGGGCGAAGATGAAAACTTTTACATAATCATCAAGTTTTTTTTTTAAATTTTACGAAATTAAACTTGTGCCAACTGGTAGGTAATGCCTTGTGTACCTCTTACAAAAATTTGAAAATTAAAAATTTAACCTACCTTAGTTTATGCAATGAAATTACCCGCCTATTTTATGCAATTTTTATGGCAATAGCTAGTTTTCATACATGTAGTACTTTAAACATTGTTTGAAAAATTCATTTTAGCAACATGTTGCTATCAAAATAAGAAAAAGGAAAGTTAATTTAATTGTTATTGTTTGAAGCTAGAAACGAATTCCAATACCAATTAGTATGTAAACAGAAAGAAATATAAAAATTTTTACTTATTTATTTCATCATTCTTGTATCATATAAAATCTTTTGTTTTACGAATTGCTCTATTTTAATGAAACTCTAATATCGTTCAGCATTCATGTAAGAATGTTATAAAATATACATATGTAGGTATAAAATAAATTACGAATTGCTAAAATTATCAAGGATTTTTTCCATTCCAAAATTACGTATGATATTGACATAGGTTCTGAACTTTTGAAGGTCATAGGTGGTGGTTTTAACCTTCAATTAAAATTAAAATTTTATAACAAAGTTTTGTAATCTATACCATACATAGAAACAAAATACATAACTGTTATACAATATTATTCTATTTTAATAATGAAACCAGAAAACAAAACAATTTTCCATAATATAAAGTCGGATATCCATGTATTTCGGGAGTAAAATTAAAAAAATTTTATAAATTTTTTGTAACTCTTATTAAACTTTTTTTAAATAAACAAAATCACAGAATTAAATGAATGATATCATAAAACCGTTTTGTTTTAAGGATAATCCCATATTATGAAATTATTTTGTTTCCCTACACCCCTTGTAATCTCCAAAAACTTTTGGTAAAATAAAAAACAAAATACCTCGACAGGGTTTTTATAAAAATTAAATCTAAAATTGTAACTTTTTATTTTTATTATAGGAAAGGAAAAATATTTAAATTATTTAATGATATAAATGAGAGGACAGAAAGAGAGAAATATGTGTAAAGAGACATGTATATGGGTCGTAGCTAGAAATTACATATTAGGAAATTTTTAAAATTGATGGGGAATTTGTTGAATAAAACATTGTGAAGCCAATAAATGTGAAAACCAAATTTTCTAGATTATTTAATTTAAGTGGTTTAAAATTTTTAAAGATAAAATCCGAGGGATAAATTTATTGTAATAGGCGAAAAAGTACATAACAATTTTTATTGAAATAGACTCATAGCAAATACTCATAATTTGCAAGTATGAAGCTTTCAAAGGCGTGTTATTTCCCTTCTCGGAATAGTATAAATTTTTGGTTTGTTTTCATTAAAAGTATTTAATTGACGAATACATTCGTTATAGTTGGCCTTCTAAGCTTCAGTAATTTGCTCTGTTTGTTGTCTTGTACGTTTGTTAATTTATTATTCTATATTTTCGTAAATTTGATTTAAAAATTTCTTTAATAAAAGAATATTTTTTACGAAATTTTTGTGAGAATATTTTAAAATTATTGTCTCTAAGGATAACCGAACATTTTTGTTTTTGGCAAAACAACATTCATACACACTGATGTAGAACAGTCGTGTACAAATTTGATGTTCAATAAATTTTAATTTTTCCTTATGTAAATATTTAACAGTTTAATTCCAAATTAATTGGGGTCAGTATTCGCCCATAATATTTGAGTATATTCAGTGAATTAACCGAAATCAAATAATGAAAGAAAGCACAATAATTCAATTATAGTTTTCTAAATAAAATTTAAATGTTTATTGTTATTCTTTTCTTCGATCAAAATAAAATGCGGAAACTTTAAAAAAATTCAATTTTATAATAAAACTAAAACAATGAGAAATAAACCGTACCTACCAAATTATTAAAAAATTTTTTATGGATTTATGAATCTATTTAAATTTTTCCCAAAAAAAATTTTTTTTGAAGATTTCAATTTCAAGAGAGTAAAAGTTCAAGTTATCTGTCTCTACGTTTCTATTTGAAAATATTTTCAAATAGAGATGTTTTTACACCCTACACTTTATAGTGAAGGTTATTTTTACTATAGAATGGAGTTTACAAACACTTAAAGAAGTTGTTTGTATAGTATGAAGATGTGAATATATTTTCGCTCAGGGTAAAATTTTAAGTTGATTTATGCATGTCCACTCATCTGCTCCTCCGCCTGCTCGGACGATAACTTTAAAACGAAAAAAATTAACATTTCCAAAAATTTTGTATTTGTTTCTTTTCGGTCAAGGACACCTGCTATTGTAACTAACTACAATAAAAAGTTCGGACAGCTGCCATAAAGCTAGAGCTAATTTTAAAAATTTGAAAAATTAATAAGTCTATCTACAGGAAAATTGGAAGTAATTTGCCCAATTATAACTAAGATGGTTTTGTGGAATAACTTGGAATTTGGCACTAATTTTCCCAATTACAACTAAGATATTTTTGTGAAATGACTTGTCAGGTTCCAGTAACTGCCATATAAACCTGAAACTAGGAAATTATCATGGTTCGGTTCGGGTGCTGGGTATAATACAACCGGTTAAGGTCGAGTGAAACGTTTCTACTTGTTTTTTTTTTTTGTAAATAATGCGTGCACGAATAAATAAAAATGGGAAGATGAAGAGATTATCATCAAATATGAAGATATTAAAATTTTAGAGAGATTAATAACAAACAGTTATTTCCATTTTTCTAATTTTGCATTCAACTTCTTTCTCTTTTTTTGTTATGTTTTTTATTTATACCTACCGACATACATAGACATTTAAGCTTTGATTGAGTTTAAACACCTTTTGTGTATGGTAAACTTTTTGATTTGCTTTGCGTTTTGTAAGAAAAATTGAAAAAAAAGCATAATTAGAGATCGCTTGTTAAAAGACCTTGAGCTTTAAATAAAAGAATAAAAAAAAACAGCAAAAAAATGAAATTTGTGTTTTTTTATAGAAAAATATTCGTAAAAGAAATTTTTTTTTTATTTTCAAAAGAAATGCAAATTAAGTCACAATTGAGAAAGCATTTTTCTTTTCTTTTTTTGGACTTTCCGAAAAGAAATAAAAAAAAAACGGTTGATAATTTTTGTTAATGATTTTGATTTCTCTGTGTATAATTTAAAATTTTGTCTTCTTCATCTTCTTCTTCTTCTGTCTTAAAATTTAAATTTTGCTTTTTTTTTTGGCATTGTAATGACGGTGACTTACAAATCTAAAAAATTTCAATACATAATCATAAATTTTTTTATTTATTTTTAAAAAGACACTTCATAATAATGAATGCAAATCCAAAAAAAATGAAAACTTTCTACGAAAGTTTTGATAGATTTCTTAATATCCACACAGTAACACATGTGTCTACACTATTATTAAGTGTGTATAAAAATAGAAATTTATAACTATAAGAATTATAATCTTTTCCTTTCTTGAAATTATTATTTATTAGCGAAAATATAAACAATAATAATCAAAGAATTATTTATTATGATTTAAAAGAAAGAATGTGTATTGTGAGAATCATAGACAAGCATGTTGATACGTCTGTAAGTATGTATGTGTAAACACCTAATTTTAGTTTTGATTATTCATTCAAAATTTTCTATATTATTATTTCGTTTTCACTATTAAATAAGGAATTACAATTAATTATTAAGTTATTTTTATAAAAAAAAATTCAGCAGTAGAAAGTTGAAATTATTGGAAATTTTAATAATATTGATATTTCTGTCCATTTGAAATAGTTTAAATTTATTTTAGTGATCAATATTCAAAAACCATTATTATGGACATATAGCATTTTAATTGTAGATAACAGTTATTGTAATTTTTTATAATCTTATAATCAAAGTAATCCCTAAATTAAAGTGATTTTTAATAATCTTTTAAAACAATTTAGTTTTAAAACAATACCTACACATTTATGCTTCAAATTTTCAACTCTTGCAGACAATTATCAATGAATATACAATATTTTATTCAGAATTTAATAGCCATTTTGAAATTATCTAGAAATAACGGGAAAATGTGCTGACCACTTTATATAGAATTCAAAATATGTAAGTATCCATGATATTCTGAATAATAAAATCTAAATGTAAAACTGAATTTTTGATTCCATGCGCTTTGACAAAAAGCAATGAAGTTTTTTACAATATTCCTTAAATTTATATAATGCCGGTTAATGTAATACTGTGATGCTAGGCCATCCAGTAATTAAAAGATAACAACACAAGGCACTACATAATATTAATACCATTTTACTGCACTTTCGCAATTAGAGAAGCTTATTTAATTATTCGTATTTGTGTTTCTGCTTTAGAAACTTCTTTTATCGGACCGTGATTATGTTAACAACAAGTCTGAAATTTGTACTGGCAATTAGAATAAGTGTTTAATACCAGTACAATCGGTTTTACAAAATTATGTTTTCTTTATAAATTTGTGATTATTTTAAATTTCAATTTAAGTATATAGAAAATTTATATTGGTTTCCGAAAATCCCCGGTATCTTTTTGCCTGTAAAAATAAATTATAAACCTAATTTATTAAAAATGTTTTAAATAAGAAAACAAAATGCAAATTAATTCACATTATTTAAGAAATTATTAATTTTATTTGATCATTTTTCGATATTTCCAGAAAGTTTTTTTAATATTTAAATGCTATTTTGTAAAAGAAAAATGATTTTATAAAAAGATATTCTAAATTTTTTTTAAAAAATATTTCATATAATTTTATTCAGTTTTCGAAACAATATTTTTTTAATTACCTTTAATCTGACATTTATTTTTTAGAAAGAAATTATGAAAAAAAGACGGCTATATCAAAGACAATAAAGATTAAAATTATAGATTAAGAAAAAGTTTAGAAAATAATAGGTTTTCAAAAATGATGAATGAAGATATTAAAAATTAAGTTGAAAGACAGAAGAAAAGAAATAAAAATACAAAGTATAACTGAAAAATATTAATAAAATAGACGACATAACAAAATAAATTAAAAAAATAAAGAGAATATTAAAACTAAATATATACAAAACAGAAATAGAGAAAAACAGTTATTAAATAAAAAAGTACGACAATATAGAAATAAAAAGAAAAAAGAAAAGAAACTGTATAAATTAGATTTACGAAAATAGTCAATAAAATTGAGAGAGTATAATGAGAAGAAGTGTTATTAGAAAAAAATTGAGAGGATAACAAGAGTAAATTTAATAAATACAAAAGAACTAGAATGTTATGACAGTAAGTTTTGGAAAGAAGATTCTTAATTAGATTGATTAGTAACAGTAGATATAGAAAAGAAAAGATTTAGAAATAAGTAAGAATAAATTAAAATATAATTAATTCCGAAATTTAAGAAAAAAGGGAAAGTAATATAGTTGTAATTGTAGTAAGATGAAATTTTATAAAATTTGAAAAAGATAAAGTAATTGAAAAAATAGAAAGATAAAAGACTAAATAATTTTTATCGTCTAAATTATTTAAGAAATAAAACATAGACTAGTTAATGAATAAAACTGAAAAGAAAGATGAAGGAAACACAGAAGTAACGTATTCTAAAACAGTAAGAAAAAAAGTTAGTGAAATAAAATATGAAAAGAATAGACGAGTAAGAAAGAAATAGAATATAATAGAACAAATAGTTAAAAGAAAAAAATTAAAGATTAAACTTAAAGAAAATTAAGAACAGAAAAAACAGAAAAAATAAATGCCTGGTTAATTTTTGTTTTAAATACATGTGGACTAGTTTCATTTATATTTTTTGTTTCCTATATTTCGTCTATATTCGTTATTAATAAATTAATTATTTTTTTTCATAAATTAGAAAATAAATTATTAAATAAATATTAAATAATTAAATCGTTTGTTTTTTTTTTTTTACAATTCATAACAAAATTTCGGCAACAATAAATTAAAAGTGTTCTCGTTTTTGTAAAAAAAATAATTAAAAAAAAAATAAAAACGCCTATCTTAACAATTTGTAAAAAACAAAATAATTCTACATACATATACAATAATCTATAATTAAAAAAAAAAATAATTTGTTAATACAAAAATTGTTTGTACTTATCGGCGACGTCTAGATGATGGTTTATATGCAGCATAAGCGGCATTATGTGAACTATATGCTCCGGCATTATCCCAACCACTACCACTTGATGCCCATCCACCGGAACCGATTGCGGCACCGACACCAGTTGAATATGTACTACCACCAACAGCTGCAACTGGTGCAGCAGCAGCACCACCACCGAAAAGACCACCTAAACTGCCTAATAATCCACCGCCACCACCTCCTAACGGACTACGTCCAGATAAACCTCCAAGACCTGATCCTAAACCACCAAATACAGCTAATGCTAAAGCTAAAATTGATACAATTAAAGCTTTTTTAGCGATGAATAAGATACCAAATAATGATGCTAATTTCAATAATGCAAATTTAGCACCTAATGCCATTAAAATTGGCATTAATTTTCTCATTAGTTTACGTTTTCTTAAACGTCCTTCAACAACTAGTTCTTTTAAATCAGATTTAACTTCATCTGGCAATGAATTTGATATTGAACGAGCTGCATTAGCAAAATTTAAATTTAATGATCTCTCTTGTAAAAATCCTGTAAACTTATCCCAGAAATAATTTTCCATAACATTATTACGACCTTCAACTGTGTGCACTGTTTCAATTTCATTGTCATGTATAGATTTACCTTGACGTACGGATTCTGGTGTCCTATCTAATGATAATCCACCAAATAATTCTATTTTTGGATTTTCAAAAAATGATTTTGCTTTCCGGAAAATCTGAAATTATTGTAAAGAAAATATTAATTAAATTGTTCTTCTCTTTATGTACTTATATAATATATAATATAAATATTATAAAACATAATTTTGTATAAAAATGTACATTATGTAAACAATTTGACTATAAAATTAATTAATGTGGTTTGAATTTTTCATAATAACGTGTATAATTTTTATGAGGTATAGATTCGGGAGTTTTGAAGTCAGTTTGTACGACTTGTAAAACAAAGTAAAGGTTTCATAAATTTTGGGTGAACATGCTGAAAATGAATAAAGCAACTAAATTTTGAAAAATTTTTGAAAATTTTGCGATACGCATTAAAAATTTTTTTTTACTCCTATTTTTTCTACAATCTTTTTAATACAAAATTGCATCAATTATTGTACAATTAAAAATTACAAAAAATTCCATAGTAGAAATATTGTTTTTGAAATCCTCTCTTTAAATAATTTTTTTTTTCGGAAATTTGCATAAATTAAGGCGTAAACAAATTTTTTAAAAGCAATAACTACCATTTGCAATAAAATTATATTAAAAAGTGAAAATAATTGATGGTAATTTATTAATTTATATGATTCACAATATTGTGTCTTAAACTGAATAAAATATGAGTCCTAATTGTTGTTGCATAACATTTAGAAATTAAGTACCAGATATTAAAATAAAATAAAATAGAACCGGAGTTTTTTGTCTGACATGAATGCGATTTTAAAATTTTAGAACTTAATTACAGTACTTGTGTGGAAAAGCTTATGGTGTTCCCATAAATATTACAAACTTGGAAATAGTTATCGTAAATGTAGAAAAATTTACTACTCTTCAACAACAATATTCAAAAAATTTTCACTATAAAACCATTAACAACACTTAATTTTATATTAATGATGCAAGTCACGGGGGTGTCTAGGAAATTTTTACTAAGAAAATATTTTATTGTTATTGCTCCATACTTAAACAACTCTTCTATTTATATTAATTATTGTAATTCACAATTTTTCATTATGACTAAATCATGGCCACATTAATAACAATATAGTCTTGAAATTTGTACTTTTCAATATTTTAATGTTCATTTCACATTTGAGAATAATTGAATTTTTTATTCATAATATACGTTAATCCTTTTTGTTTTGTTTACGTTTTTCTTTTATATTTTTCTAATTTTTCTAATTTACATTTTATTTTATAATTTTTTTTTTAAATATTTTGTAATCATACCGTTAATTGAACACAGGAAATTGAATCCTTTTCTAAACAATTTTGAAAATCATCTTTATTTACTACATTTTCTTCGGCATATACACCACTTAAAACCACTAGCACGCAAATTGGTAAGTAAAATAATTTCATATTTTCTATTTTTTTTTGTTTGTTTTTTATTATTTTTAAAAAAAATTCAATTTAAATTGAAATTTTTTTTTATATAATCATATATGTTTTGTTTTTTTTTTTTTTTAATATTTTGGCGTTATTTTTTTTAGAGTATATCCTTTTTGGTGCGTTTAATAGAGCGTTTTAAAAAAAAATTTAATTTAATTTTTATTTCTGCGGATATGTTTATTCGGATGGAACAAACTGCGATTTGACATAAACTTTAAAATTACACTGTGCTTTTAAAGACTAAAAATAATCATCTTTAGAACTGAAATTTTCCCACTGAAGATTGCGTATTCGTAAAGATTTTAAATGCGGAAGAAATGGTGAAAAGAAGAAAACAATAAAAGTACAAAAAAAAAACAAATATAAAGAAAGATGAAAAGAATAAGAAAAATAGTAAAAAAAAAAAAAGAAAACAAAAAACCATGAAACATAATAATAGAAAAGAAATGAAATCAAAAATTCATCTCTTAAGAAAATGAAAACGAAAAACGATTGTAAAAAAAACAAAAATATAGTATAGCTCCCACCACCATAGTATCATCATCACCATCATAGATGTATTAAAATCACAGCCTCCAGTCTTGAAATATATGATACTACAATAAAAAATATGTAACATCAGTGAAATGAAATCAAAGATATTTAAACGTGGAGCAAAAATCTTATATGATAACCGAAAAATAAAAATTAAAAATTCCGATAGTCAACCAAAGATTTTTAAAGATTTTTTCATATAGGTTTTATTATATGAATTATTTATTAATAAAAGTATGTTTCCACACAGGGTCGGATTAATTTTTCGCCCTTTTCAGAATTAGTATATCACAGTTTGATTTGACTTCCCCACCAGTATTTTAATTAATAAATTATCTCTTTATTTATTATTAGTCCAGTAATTTGACATTCGTCAAGTCCAATGAATCTGTCGATGTTTAATTCCATTTTAATATTTTTTTTCAATTACTTCTTTCAAAAATTTTTTGTTCGACCCACAGGTGAAATGGTAAAATGGTAATCTTTAATCGTTACGGCCATAACACATTTTGAATATGTTACGAAGTAGTTCAAAAAACTAGTTGTTGTAGCCTACTTTACTTAGCTGTGTAAACTATATGGTTCGTAGGACTGGCTTTACATAAGTACTGTATAGTAGTATACAGTTTGTATGGGAATTAATACAGATTATTAACGAATATCATTCTGGCGAATTTCAATCTGTTTTGCTGTCTTTTTAACCACCACCAGATTTTCCAAAGTTGTCTAGTTTTTAAAATCTATTAGAATCGAATTAACGGTAAATAGAAATAAGTTCTAATCTTAATGACCAACTATTAAAAGGAATTTTATTTCTATGTTCTCCATTTTATATTGTACATTTTTTATTCTAAATTTTATAAGATATAGTCCAGAACGATCTTCATAAACCACACCAATGAAAACGTCTAAGAAATATTTTTAATATTTTATTTTTATTGTTTTAAATTTAATTGATTTACGAGTTTTAAAAGCTTCCCATTTGAATGGGAATGGGTAAGAAAATAAATTGGTCATAATCATTACCTGCTAAATTTTTAGAATAAATTTGATTTGCAATTTTAAGCATAATACGAGTAATTTTCTCATTCACGAAAAATTTATGATTGTAGTGGCTTTCAAAAAATAACACCGACCCTGTGCTTTTAATAGCATTATAATATATTAGGTAAAAATATTTTCCCTTTATAGGTTGACAAGATCTTTCAACTTATAATAATTATTTTCATTTTTATCTTAATGTTCATATATATACAAAAATTTAATTGTTATCTAGATGTACATACCTTACATATGTAATACATATTCATGTAAACTTATGTTTTGTTTTTTTTTTGTTTTTTTATTTCAATATTATGCATCTTTTCACCTCACACCTATCAAAATTACATCCGCTAGCTCAGTCACATGATAATTCTGTTTTAAATTGGAATTTTTGGGAATTAATTTATTTTTATTTTTTTTGAGTTTTTTTTTGTTTTTGGGATACATAGGTGTATAAAACCTGTAAAGATAATAATTGTTACCGCGATATGTGATTAAGCACTTTTTTCTTTAACTTTTTTTTTTTGATTTTGATCTGTAATTATAGTGAAGAATTAATTTGATATTATAGAAAAGATATTGAAAGAGAAAATACATAGTTATTTTTAATTATCAATCATTAGGTTATTTGGCGCTAGATCTTACATTCGATAGCATGTATTTTGTAAAACAATATATTTTTGTTTGAGTTTCTTATTTAAATTTGGCTTTAATAGAATGCACTGAATAGAAATCGAAATTAATTTAAAAGACTTTTTATTTGCTCTATGATCAATCACCTTTAGACTTAATCTAAAAGAATATACTAAATTAAAGTTGTTACAGTGCTTTTGCTGAAGTTACAAATTAAAATATTCGTTTTATTTGTACATGTTTCGTATATGTTTTAGTCCGATTTCTAATTTTCAACCATAATCAAATGTAAACCCGGAATGCGTTTTAATTAAAGGTTCTGCCGGATTATATGTAAAATATGGAAAATTTTGATATGGAAATATCGGTAAGCTTTTTTGCTTACTTAAATATGGGTCTTTTCGTTAAATTTCAGTATTACTTAGGGATAGGCAAAGTGACTTTTTTCTTTAATGAGAGAATTTTTTTCGAATAAATTTTGTTATTTGCTATGATAAAGTTCTTGATTTATAATATTTCCAGAAGAAATATCAAAAATTTATTAATAATTATTAGATATTTAAAAATTATTAGTAGTTAATACTATTAGTTTAAGAAATTTTCAAAATTTTAATTTTCAGATTTCTAATTGTATAACTTACCAGTCGGATTACGTAACCACATATGCGTTAAATTTAAAAAAACGAAAGAGAATGAACAAAAGAGCAAATAAAACATTACTATGTGTTACGTATACATATAATATTATCTTTAAGTATATCAATTAAAAATTTCATTTATTATATAAGCATAAAATATTATTAAATTGCAATGAAAATTGTATAAATGGTGAAAAGTGTAATAAAAACCCATTTAAAATTAGATTTTTTCCACTTTTTAACAATGATTTTACGTACTGATTACCACTATACATAATATTATTTATATTTTATTATACTAAATATAACATTTATACATTATTTAATAAAATCGTGTAAGTAAATCACTATTCTTATTATTAGAATTATAGTTATTTTTGCCATTCTATACGATTGCTTTTAAAATTTAATTAAATTTTATCTTTTTAATAATTGTGCTCAATTATAATTCCTAATATAAGATTGTAATAAAAAGTTGCAAACAATATTTTATCATTGGATTCATACAGTGTTATACTGTTAATTATACAAAGTTGTTAATATTGTGTGATGAATTTTGTAGGTGAACTTGTAAAGAATCATGAATTCTTTTTTTAATATTCTATATTTCTATTAATATGAACATGTATACATTATCGCTATTAGTAATAATAATCGTAAGGGTATATTAAATTTGCCTTACCGTTTGTAACGCTATATATAGAATTAAGTATATCTTTTTGTTCAGCGCCTGAATCTGTCGATTCTTAATCGATTTAACCATGTCTGCACGTGTGTTCGCCCGCATAAGTGAAATAACAGATTGGTATTGAGATTTTGCATAAGCGAATGTGATATTGTTAGAGCTATTGTATTTGATAAAATTTGTTAAGCTGAAAAGAAGGAGCTGAAATTGTTTAGCTTCTTCTGGTAGGTGACATACAACTTGAAAAGTTATTTGGCTATACCTTTCAAACTGTTCAACCTACAGTACTGAAATTTTTGCAAAAACAAATATGGTAAAATAGCAGCTATATATTCGTTTAAAGTTGTTGGAATGTCATGGTAGGTGCCATACAACTCGAAAATCAAAAATTATATAGGGTATAGTTTTAAAAATTTGGTCAAGCAAGTTATTAGGGTTGTTATTTTTGATAAGACCGTTGAAATTTTTTAAAGCTGAAATTTCAAGTAAACGAATTTGATGATGTATGACCATCATTTTCAGTGAAACTCTTTCAAGTTGTGCAGTTTAATATGGTAATTACCATATACCTTGTATAAATTAGCACTATATATATTAAAAGCAAAAGGTTGTATAAAACTGTATGTCAATTACCCCCGACATTTAAAATCGTTTATTCGTACGGATATCTCAAAGTTGACACGATCAACTATATCCATTCTCGTTTTACATTAGTTTATCAAAAATTTTACAAAGTTTTAAATTCAAATACACACAACTTAAATCCAAATTTACGATCCAAATTTATCCATAATAGCTAAAGAAAATATAAAAAATATGAACTAGATAATCATAATGTTGTTAAAGCTTATGAATCTTCCGTGCAATACTGTATGAATTTTTATTTATTTTCTTTTAAAGTCTATTATATTTTTTATGGTGTATGGTATAAATGCAAGTCGTATGTGTTTATGCAAAATATAAAAATGTTAAAATGGTGTTCTTCATTTTTTTTTATTTCAAATGTAAAATAGTTGAAATTTAAAAGCTTCTTCATTTCGGTCAGTTTGTGATTATTAAAATTTCTAATACATTTACAATACACGCACGTGTACGTTTAAAATGTTTTCTATAATACCTTTATAAAATATGTAAAATGAAAAATTTAACTTTAATGATTAAAGATAAAACTTCTACTTTTATGTTGACTGCTTTTTCAATATTTTCTTTTGTTTTTTTTTTATAATAATTCATAGTTACAATATCATCTTGAAATTATCAACAAGCTGCTGCTTACCATCATTATGAAATTATACGCACAAAAGGAAAAATTATATTTACTTTTACATTTTTTGTTTTTTTTTTTTTTTTTTTAGGAAATGAAATTTTATTGCTTAGACGTTATGAAAATAAAAGAAAATATTAAGAAAAAAGATGAAAAAGCAAAGTATTTAATTCCATTGTTTTGAAGAATAAAGCAAGAAAAAGAAAAGAAAAAAACAGAAGTGCCACTGCCCGACTGTCCGGATACACTTAAGAGTTTGTCACAGTTTTGCCCGTAAGTCATTTTTTTTCTTTGAAAAATTTTATTTTTTTTTACTTAAAAGTTAACAGAGTATCATAAAATTGTTATTTCATTTATAACATGAGGGGACAATCTTGCGTCACAAATTGCAATTATTTTCTTATTATATACAGCATAATATTATGCAAGTTTTAGGCAAACTTTTTAGGTTCATGATAACTTAAGTACTTGACTAAGTGTTATAAGAAAGTGAGTACCCTATCGTCGTACGTACATATATTATTTTCAAATGGGAATATTGATTTGATCTTCCGTATCTCCTATTCATATGGCGATTTAAATAAGTAGATGAAAGATGCAGTATTAAATAAAGTTAGATCTAACCAACGGTATTAGAAAATAATGCTGTTAATGACAGTCCATTACATTATATAAATTACTTTAATTTATTATATATAGCCCAATACTTCAAAGGTTGCATACTTTTAGGGTGAGGTAAAAAAAAAATTGAAGGAGACGTTGATCTAATTGTCGGCTTCAAAAATTGATTGCGTCAGTTAAGATAAATAATTATATTTTGTAATGGCATTTATAGAAATTTGGGAAAGCTTGTAGAAAACATTCGAATTTTACAAATTTTGAATGCATTCGGATCTTTTCGAAAAATTTTCTTCTAACGAAATAAACTTTTTATAAATATCTAAAAGTTGCTAAGATTTTAGATTCATATCACTTATTTTCTAGATGAAAAATTATCTATTTGCATTTTTAGCCTTTATTTTGCTTTTTTAAAATTCAACTAAGCAATGCGATGGTAGAAGAAACTATTTTGTGAACAGATCCACTGATAACCGGAGGGACAGAATGAAAATAATAAGCACTTTTTTGTTTAATATTTTTGAAGAAGTCCAAATGAAAGAGTATTTAGTACAATTATATTGGTATTGCAGGGTTAACAAAAAATTTAAATAACGAATAACTTTAAATAATATTAAATTAATTTAAATTAATCGAATTAATTTAAATAATATCGAATAGTTTTCAAATGCTAAAAAGAGACAAAAAACTTTCTTCCAAAATTTTACATTTTCGGCTCCTTTGAATTGGAAAGCTTTAAAAAAAGGGTTTTGGCGTGAAGTTTTGTTAAACGTTCTTTTTTTGAAGACGTGTAAGAGGATTGTGAAAAGTGAGGATTTAATAAGAAAAAAAATGTATGTGCAGTTGTCATAAAATTTGATTTTAACAGAAATTTAGAGAAACTTTTTAAAATATTTTTAATATTTTTTAAAGTTACTAGAATATTGTTTTTATTCTATGAATCCTATAAAAGACATCTGTACTAACAACACTACCTTTCTTTTATTATTTCGAAGTTAAATTTTTTAAATGCTGGTCTTAACGTAAAATTGAATGTAAAAAAATAAAATAAAACAAAGAACAACAAAATAAGCCCTTTGTTAGCTAAATTTTTTACTTTTTTAACGGAAGTCGTGATAGCAGCTATGTCGTTTAAAAAAAAAATATTTTCTATTAACTTGAAAAAGCACGAGCTAACGGGCAGCATTTTAAAAGTTTCATTTTTAGAATTAAATTTTTTTTTCATTTAAAATTAATTTCTTTGTAAAACTATTTAAAATCAAATCTTATATAAAATGTCATAACTTTTAAATTAAGTTTTATAAAGTATATAAGTACAAACTACTATACAAATAAATTTAATAATAGTAAAATGATTGACAAAAAAAAAATTAAATTATTACGAAATTGAAAAAACAATTTAATATTTTTTTATGCAAGGTAGAAGAAAAATTTTTTGTAAATACTTCTATAAAGTTATTTACAATAGATTTATTTTTTGTTCACGTGTAATCATTAAAAATTAATTAACTGCTGGCGTTTTTTATTTGCTACTATGGGCTGGAGAAAAAATCTTGATAAAAATTAATTTATCAACAAAAATTTCCTATCTATCTCTACTTTAATCTCTACTTTAATCTATCTCTACTTTAATCTTTAATCTATCTCTCTTTAATCTCTCTTAGAGGCCATTATAAATATGACCAAAAGCTAGCATATATTCTTTCAAGTACATTACATAAATAAATTGAAGCAATTGACAAAAAAAAATTAAAAAGAAACTTTTGCATGAATATTAGGCAACTTTTCTCAACCCTTACTTATGTTTTGAATAGCACAAAAAATGTTGAACTCCAAAGCGTCAAGTTCAAGATTTTACATAACTTCTTATGGAATATAAGAAGTCGAGAGAATTCAAACGTCATAATCAAGCAGATCAACAGGAAGGTTCTATTAATCTCTCATGCAATTTTCAAATCTTTATTTTAATTAATTGCAGATTGTTTTCACAATCAAAATTAAAAAAACTCGCTCCTTCTAATATTTTACTAATACACAAGTATAAGTATAATAATATATAACAATTAAATCTTCTTATTATTGTAGAATGCTTTAATACCATTAATTGTATACAATACAATCATTGAATATTCCTTTTTATTACAGTTCCCATATTGTATGCACATATAATATGAAAATATGTATGACAAAATTTATTGATTTCAAAAAATAAAATAAATTGTATATTGTCCTCAATCTTCAAGATTTACATTTAATTTTATAGGCTAACATTACAAAAATTTCATTGAATCGCATTGATTGTGCTCAATGTTGTATAATAAATTAAGTATTCTAAACACGATAAAAACTTTTTGCCAAAATACAATTTATAACAATTTTTTAAGAACCAGAAATGATAAGGTAACAAAATTTTGTATGGAAAAGTCATCAACACCAAAAATTTGTATGTACGGCAAACTAAAAAAATATAATGAAATATCTACATTTTGTAGGTGAATTTTTTTTTTTTCCTCATAGGATAGGATCTTTTGCGATCCCCATCCCCCTATATTAGCTCTATTCCTAGGCCTCCGACAAACCGCAGTATGACACCCACATCAAGCTGCGAGATCCTCCCCGGGGTCATAAAGCCCCCCACGAAGCACCTCAGACGCAGGCGAGCCAGCCCACTCTTACTCACACAGTAAATGCTCCATGGTTTCGTCCTCCTCCAGGCATAAACGGCAGACCTCATCCTTCCAACCTACCCATCCTTCTCATGTGGACCCTCGTGAGGCAGTGTTCAGTGAGAACCCCCACTAATGTTCTCAAATTTGGACGAGTGAGCAAAGTCAGATTCTGCCCCCCCAATCCCAGGGGACGCTCAAATTTCCTAGAGTGCGACAGGCCCAGGCAGCTGTCTCAGTGTTCAACTCTGGCCCGCTCCTCCCATTCACTGAGGGCACGCAAGACCGTTGTCTTGGGCATTCCAAAGCATGGCGCCGGCCCAAGAAAGGGAGTGTATGTGAATTTAATAGGTATAATGATAAATAAAGATTTGAGTATTTCGTGTTTAAATTTAAAAATAATAATAAGGTATTGTCAGTGGACACCACACCGAGAATTAATTACCAATGGCTATTTTGATAAATATTTTCATAATTTTAACCAATCGAGAATGTTACTCCACTTAATTCGCAATAAAAGTACAACTCTCAATTATACAAAATTAATACGGGGTCTGTTCTGAAAAGAAGGCGGAAATTTGTGAAGGCGTTCACTACATATGTAAATAATTAAAACAAATTTCAACAGTAACAATTTACATTTCTTAATTATTTAGCAAAATTTTGAAATTGATGTTATAAACGTTATATTAAATTAATTTATAATCTATATTCCAATAATAAACTTTTATAAAAATAGAAGAGCAAGAGAAAATTATTTTACAATTTTGTGAAATATTTTTCGCTAAAAAATCACGTAATTTTTTTTTAGCTTAAATGCCATATTATTTAAATTTTTGGTAGTTTTCTTTGATTACTCATTTCATAAAATGTCGAACAAAAGTATAATAATTTTAATTTTATTTACTTTACTTATAAATCAACACACAATAATGTGGATGTATGGCTGTATGCTTGCACGCACTTTATTTGCGCTATACAACTATACATAATATTGGATCTGTAAACATCAACATAAATTAAAAAATGAAACCTTTAAGTTTTTTTTAACATTTTACGATAAAAATAGATTTAAAGAAAAGAAAAAAATAGTTTCGATGTTACGAACATTGAATTTGGCCTCACCTAGGATTTACACATAAATTTTATTGTAAAAGAAATTTAGTTTTTTTTTTTTTGGACAAAAAAAAAAGAGTCATTAACATAAAATCATAATAGAGGAAAATTTTTCCGATATAGAAAACGAAATTTATAGAAATTAATGGCAAAATATAAAACAAATTTTTCTGCACCCACTCGATACAATAAATCGGAATACATAATCGGAAACATTATTTTTTCTTCTTCTTTTTTTTTTGCTTTTTGCATGGAGAAGTAATTTTACTATCATTTTAATAATACGACAAAATTCAGAAATTGCGCTATAAAAGTAATATGTTTGCTTTTTTATTATCTCCAAGCAATTGTCTTGTTTTATTGTGACTGATTTGCTCTCTAATAATGTAAAAGGAGAATATGCTAAATTGTTGAATTTTAGGTGTCAGTCTGATGTTATGTATAATATAGTCATAAAATGTAATACTTGTGACATATTGTTGCAATCAATGGTGGAATACTAAGTAAAAGACCAGATTATAAAAGTGGCCAGATTATAAAAAAATTCGTAAGTATTTTATTAAAATTAATGGTGGCAGAAAAAATGAAATTGTTGCAATAAAGTAAATTCTACAGTAACCTCATATAAGATAAAAAAGAAGAATTGGAAACAAAAGTTTAGAACAAACAAAAGATATCATAAAATATTTATGTATGATTTTAGGGATATTTGATTATTTAAATACTCTTTATAATTTGGAAATTTATTATTGTTGCCAAATCCGAACTATATCTTTTCATGCATCTCAAATTTTGACGAAAAATATTATCGTATTATTGTGCAGTACCAAGATATAATTCTGTATACATTCCGAAGAGCAAATAGTACGTTGCAATATTTTTTCAATTCATATAAATTAATTAATTAAATTAATTTTAAATTTTTTTTATCCCTTTCAGACCCAAGATGTAAGTACATAAATTTAAGAGTTGATTAACTTTCTTTTTTACTAAAGTTTGAACACTAAATTTTTTCCACATAAAAACTTATAAGCACATAAATCTTCTTAATGCGTATAAAAAATTTTCTATGGAAAACTTCAAAGCAATTTAAATAAATAAATGTCCAAATTAACTATGTAAAGGTAGGGGAATCGGAAAGCTCTTGAAATGTATCGAAATTTTGTTCTACACACAATTTAGTTGTTACATTTATTGTAAGTTATAAGCCGCGCTGCCAAGATTGAAAAATTTTGTGTGTTTGATTTCCATTACGTACTATTCTAAAGTTAGTGGAGAGATAACCATATTATGCCAAAAAGACAACGGAGCAAATGGTTTTTTCTTGCTACTTCTTCTTCCGTTATCTCGTTTATTATCAAGTTCCAACAGAGAAAAGCAAGTATAATTGGTAGCGAATAACTACTATTTTAGAGCAAATTCAATTTCAAACTCTGATTTCTTAGGTAAATTTTAGAATTACTTAATATAGGTACTGAGTAAATAAATTACATTAAATTTTCGCCTGTTTTTTTATTAAATACAGTCCAAAAAAAAATTTACCTTCATATTATTTCACTTTCATTCTATTTCACATTATTAAAAAGAGTGAAAAAAATGCAAAACACAAGTATGCGCGTCGCCTCGACATATCGTTATTCTTTATAGAATACAAAAAAAATGTTATCTCTCTAGGGTTAATATTAATAAAGGCTCTTTGTGATAAAAAATTTTTCAACATAAAATGGTGAAATCTTGATCCGCCAATTTTAGTAATTCCTTTTTTGAATTTTTCTTGTTGAAATATAAAGAAAAATGTTTGATAAAACTTTTGAAACTTCTTATGAACCGAATTTTCTAATTTTTAAATTTTCAATTATAATTCTTATCAAAAAAGTAGATGTAAAAGAAATTATTTTACTTTTATGTCACCATGCAAATAAAATGCTTTTGATGTTAAATACCGTTAGGCAAACAAATTTCCAAACAAAAATAATGATAAATTTTCACTTTGATTGATATAGAAATGAAAAGAATTGAAAATTATGATTTAAGGTTGGGTTAATAAACACCGGGTATAGGAAAGATCAAAAATAAATGTAAAATTTTTTATATAGGTATTCCTTTTGTCTTAAAAACATAAAAATCTTATTGAATAATGGTGCACGATAACATTCAAAACCCTCTACCATTATAATTTGTACACTTATTTGAATAATGTACACATCAGAGTTATCAAATTGAATTCAATCGCTTATAAACCCTAAATGAAAATCTTTTCTTTACTCATATTTTGTACATGTTCTTGTAATTCAATTTGAAAATTATAAAGAAACCAATTTTTTTTGTCGAAAGTTAAAACTTTTTCTGTTTTTGAAAAGTGAGATTTCAACTGGTTGAAAGTAAAAAATAAACATTCTTCAAAAATTTCAAGATATGCAAACTAATTCTGTAAATTATAAATAATATTTGAATATTATGTGGAATTTTCCCGATTTCCTGTTGGGAATTCATTAAAATATGCAATTACGATTAGTTTTTCAAAGGTTAACATTTAAATCTGGAATATCGAGTACTCTAACGAGATGACGATGCTTTTCCTCCTAAATCTAATGAATACCAATCTTCCTGATGAACTCGAGCAGCTTGTGAGCACATTCACATATAGAAATATGTATAAAATTTATTTAAACAATTTATCTTTGGTTATAATTTAAACATAAAATTGTAAGTCTTATACTTTCTCTTTAGCTTTGTTATATTCCATCTAATTAATTGGTGTTGCTATAAAATAAGAAAGCTACTTTCTTTAAGAACATTTCTTGTTTGTCTATTATTACATAGTACCATTCAATATAGAATTAGCTAATATCAAATAATATAGCAATTACGTTATTTGCTCTCTTGAAAGTTAGAGAGCTTCATTTTATTACGTCATCCATCTGTTCTGCAATTTTTTGTAAGACTTACTTTATTAGTTAGTCAACAATATAAAATGCAACACAATAATACATAATATGTGATTTATCTAAATTATTGCAAAAGAGCTAAGTAAACAATATAAACTACTATAATCTAGTTTAGCTGATAAATTTAATTTGAATTATCACAGATTTTGGACCAATGAGCACTATTTCTAACTTTACGACAAAAAAAATTAGAATTAAAAAATATCATGTCAGCAAGTGTTGAAAATTTCAATTATTTTTGAACTATCTGAATCAGATATTCAGCAACAAGGGCGGCATGACAAGGAAACTTCAACTCTTCCGCTTATCCTATGTGATTGCCACAATACAATATTATTTTACGCAACACTCATTTTGATTTTTAACATCATATTTGTTTTTAAAGTTTTCGTAATTTTTTTAAGGATCACCATTATAATCAAAATTTTTTGTTAAAGGATAACACAAATCCCACACAGTGTTTAAGATAAAAAAAAAAATTTTTTTAAACAATACAAAAAGAAATAAAAAGTTGAATCAAACCAATGGTTTGTATTGTAGCACTTTTCCCTTAAACAAGTGAAAATACTTCTTGTAAATGCAGTCTACGTATACCTACCACACCATTAAAATTATTTTCATTCATACACGAAACTATTTCTAGGATTGCATATATTTAGGATGTACGACATATGCAGTTTTTGAATAGAGCAAAAATTAATATGAAGAGGGTTTGACATAATGCTCGATTTTAAGGGTTAATTGTGTGAGTTAAGAAAAATAATTATATTTTTTAATGTCATGGAATTTGCTGTTAGTTTTTTGCATTTATAGAAATTTGAAGAAGCTTACGATTTCGGAAATATGATGCGCAAAAAATTAAAATTTTAAAATTTTAAGAGGCGATAACTTGAGAGGGGGTGGAGGTGGAAAAAAATATTCTTCCAACGAAATAAAGTATTTATTAGTGTCTATGGCTGCTGAAATTTCAGACTCCTGCAAACTGGGGTCTACAAGAAAAACGACATCAAAAATTTGGAAAAAACGGATTTTAGATAATGGTACATTTTAGCGGCCATTTTGTTTTTTTTTTTAAATTCAAGTATAGTATGCCGCGATAGAGGAAGCCAGCCAATATATTTCTACGTTTGAAAAATTTAAAAAATGCATATGGTTATACTACAGTAAATAGTTCAAAAATGGCATTTTTAGGGTTTTGGGGTGTATAACTTTTAGAAGGGGGGAGATAGGTAAAAGTTTTGTTCTACGAAAATTAGTTTCTAGTAAAGATCTATGTACGTACAAAATTTCAGCTATCTTCAAGGGTGTAGAAGTTTTGTAAACAGACACACGGACAGACGGACGGACGGACGGACAGAGTAAAACTAATAAGCACTTTTTTCAAAAAATCTTTTGGAAAAGTGCTAAAAAGAATTTTTCTTCCACTATCTTGTAGCTTCAATCATGCTAATTTCGTTTAAGTTTTTGATTTATAAAAGATTTAAAAAAATAATTTTAGTGAATCGTTACGGTGGATAATTTCATGGTTACATTAATGTTTTCACATTACATTAACATTACATGAAATTGAAGTTCAAAGACAAAAACAAGTTAGAATTACCATCATATTTATATTTTCCGAAAACTTTTATATTAATTTTATCACTTACATTTCTCCTTATAAAATTAATTATATTTAATTATTCATAAAAAATTTTAGCACTCGAATAGGTCAACTATTATAATTATTTTAATTAAGTATGCTTTGTATTTGTTCAATGTTATACAAAATGAAAAAAATTATAAATTATTTACTGTTAAGTCATAAAAGTGTAGACTAAATAAATTACAATAATTATTATTACCAATACCTAAATTATAATATTCATAGTAATAATTTGCTGGCATCCAATGCTATATTTCTTGGCAATAACTACAGACTCTCGATAGAAAATATTATTAATTACTGAAGTTGATTTGATTTTACAGTTCATTGCACATCATTTTTTTTTACTATTTTTGTTCTTGTTCAATTACTATAATTTAATTATAGATCTCTGACACTCTTTGAGCCAGTATAACTTAGTTAAGAAGACAGAGGATAAATTTAGAGAGCATGAGTTTGACAAATAAAATTTGAAATAAAAGAAAAAACTCCTACAAATTGTAGAAATTCAAAATAAGAAACATAATTTTGTTATTAGCACAAATTACTGTCAACAGAACTGTTGTGCTCCGTTATATTTTGAGGTGTTTTTATAGTTACAAAAGCAGTGTAACCGCAGATATCCATGTGAAATATTTACATAGCTAATATCCGTTTAGGGATGGTTTATTTTTAACAATATTTTTTCTCATATCCATAAAATATACATGAAAATAATAAGAAAAGCATTTAAATGAAATTTTTCTACTTTCATCTTAAATTCAATCATAAATCATGTTACTCAAAAATTCATACTCATCAGTTATACATTATTTTTTTAACTATAGAAATTTGTAGTATGCACGTACGTTGTATCTAATTTTTTAAGTACTGTACAGCAAAAATGTTGCATGTTAAAAAATTTAATTTCAGATAAAACAAACTATAAAGTTTTTAATATTTAATCTTTTTTTGGTATTCGTCGAAATCAAAAATTTCTAACAAGAACTGAAATCAAAAGCTCTAACAATATTATAGTTATGATTTTAGTTGTACAAAATTAAAGTTTTTCTCCTCACTAGGAAATTATATTTACTGAAAAATAATAAAGTAATGATGTTATTACAAAAAACGAAAGAAACAATATATTTTAATTTTCAGTGGACTTACGAGGTCTCATCTATTAGGTATAGGAAACAAAGTTTCACATATAAAACTTCAGATATTTGTACGTTCATTAGATTTATGATATACTTTTAAAATTTTAACATAGTAATTTTATTTTTAACCCATACCAAATTTTCCTGAAATGCAATTAATTTTTATAAAGTTATATATACGCCTGTTATGTAACCATATACTTATCGCCATTATACTGAGTGTTTCGCATACGGAGGCATATAAATTCAGGGATGATTTTTTTATCAATTTCAAACAAAAAATGTTTATTTTCGATCTGCGGCCTGTTAAAAAAAAATTATCAGATTTTTACTATATATAAATAAATGCCTTAGCTTCGGAACCATGTTACATAAAGTAATCATCGCTGCTGGTTTCAAAGGCGATTGATTGCTCTTTATTTTCGGTTTTACAACCAATTTGATTTGAATCATAGTTTTCAAGTTAAAGCTCATTAAACTAAGATATTTTTTGTTTTTCAAAGCGAAATTTTTTGAAAATAAATAACAAAAAATCGCCTGTAAAACAAGCAACCGGTGGTTACCTTTGTCGCATGGTTCCGAAGTTATGAGTTTTAATATGCTCCCCTCACTCGTACAATGTTGTGCTGGAAATTGATTAAAGAATCATTCCTGAAATAATTTGCCACCTTATGCGAAACACCCTGTTTATAATACACTATAATTATAGTGTTAAAAATTTTAATATCATATACTTAAGGTATAAATTACACAAGAATTTCTTATATGTGTTAATATGATAGAGTTTGAATATTACACTTTAAAAGTTTGTGTATATATGTATATGAAAAATTTAAAAAAACTCTCTATAATTTTTTCATTAATAAAAATAATTATTATTTAAAAATAACATCATTTTAATGGTTCATAACTTTATTTTCTACCGGACATGGGTTTTAAATTTCATTTTGAATTACACACTTAGGTGATGTTGTTGATCCGTGAACTTCTTCAAATTATTTTTCTTCCTTCAATGTTTATTGTTTTACTTTTAAAAGTATTTTCTGTTAGTTCACGATCATGGTCATCAGCAACTGCCACTACATATATAATTGAATATAATTTTACAATGTTTGTATAGGCATATATTGTACACAACTAAGACAATTTTAAATTTTTAGTTATTTAAGCATCATAGTATAAATTTTTATTCATCATTTTAACATTGTCTATTTTACAAAATAATTTCCATAATTATTGCTTATATTCAAATAAGAAAAATGGAAGAGAAAAAAAAACTTCAATATTTTTTTTTTTTATTTCATTTCATTATGTAAATTAATAATATTTTTTTTTTTTTGTTATGCAAATGAGAGTGAAATTTTTTCTTCTGAACATCTTTTAAAAGAAAGAGTCATTGAATTCTTTTCTAAAGCCGAAAAATGTAAAATTACAATATTTTAATTTAAATCTCATTTATATAAAGCCCAACAATATCCTAAAATAATAACCTAAAAATTAGGCCCATTGTTTATAAACAAAATTACCTTCTATGTATTTTTAGTAATTTTATGAGATAAAATGACCAAAAGATGGATAAAAGATGTTTCTAGCTTGTTTTTTTCTTTCTTTGTAATTTTTCATAATTTTTTAAGTTTTTTAATAATTTCATAATTTATTCATTTCCATAATATATTCATTATGTACAATGTTTTCAAAATTAGGTAGGAAATGAAATTATCCTTATAAATTGAAGAGTTTTTTGTTTTAACTTCTATGCCCATAGTTTGAATTTGCAATAGGATTTTTGTTTTATTGAAATAAATGAAAAGCCATAAGGATAATTTTGTAGCCAAAATTATACACTTACTCGTACAACAAGTCTGTATATCTAAAAAAGTTTTGAGGCAGATAATTTTCTCGTTAAGCAAATTTGTAAATAGTTCAAAAATTACAAAAAAAAAGAAATAATAGGAAAAAAATAGAAAGTTCACTCGAGTCTTCACCCTTTTAAAATAAAATAATAATTTCCTCAAATATTTCAAAATAGTACACTTCCGACTCATTTATACAAATCGGTTTTCATATGAAAACGAGACTGTGTAAAGTTGGCCGTGTTAATTCTGTGCTACTATTACGAATGAATGATTTTAAGAATCGTGTTATAATTGCCACATTGATGTTTGCGGTCTCTCGTTTTTTTTAATTATTTATAGCGCCATTTTATAAATGTGTATAAATATATGACAGCTCAAAAACTTTTACCTAAATATACCATGCAATCTCAAAAACTTTTACCGAAATACAATATTAATAAATCCGTTTGAGCAAATTTACACAATCCGTTCCAGCTATATTATTACCACTATATTACTTTCTTATTTGTATAGAAGCTACCATAAGCATTCAGGCAATTCCAACGAGTTTTATCAAAGATAATATTAGCTTAACTTAGTTTAATTTCAATACTACAGCTTCTATAATTTCAAGTACATATAACCAAGTAACTTTTCAGTTGCATGGCAGCTACCACTCGAATCACGGATTCGATGACAGCCATATTAAAAAATTTTCTAGCATTTCCGTTTAGGATTAATTCGAACATAAGATCGTACGAGTGTAAAAACTGCTCAAAACACAAGAAGGAATATAAAACTGCATACCTCCTAAAAGTATATAATTGTACATCACAAAATATAGAACGAACTCAGAGTTATATTATGGTATATTATTAAACTTTAAAAAAAAAAAATCATACAAAATTATAATGAAAGCTATAATTTGAATAATCTCCCAATTTTAGTGCCGCGTTTGCAACTCAAAAACAAACAGCTTTCTGCAAAATAAATAAAATTTCCTTAAAAAAAATTAAAATAATTACAATATTACTTCAGCAATCTTATGTTCGTGTGTAAAATATAGCAATTTGTTATTTAAAAATAAAATAATAGAAAAAAATATTAAACAATTTCCCTTTTAGACTTCGAATTTATTTCATCAAATTATAAATTAATTTAGTTTGATGTGCGGAAGTTTAGATAAAGAAGTCATCAAATAAATATCTCATTGTTTTCTAACTAAAAGAGAAAACGAAAATGTTGAAATGGTCAGCATCTGATATAGCAATCGCATTCTATATTCGCAAAATAGTATTTAAAGTATTTATTTCCTAAAGAGTGCTATAAATAATAATATTGCTATAGAGATATTTTATTTTGATTAAAAGTATATGATCTCGTTCTTCTAAAGATTCGTAATCTGAATTTCAAGCTTTTCCAATCTGAATTCTAATCGAATTAAATAAGCCTCCTTTAAAAGTTGGGTTTTTAAAGCTAGACACTTTCTAAATATTGATAAATTCATCTATAAACAAAACTTAAATATTGATTTTCGTTAAAATCGATTTAGTCGAAATTAAATAACGTAGCAATGCACAATGTACTTATACAAATAAAACGACTAACGTATTGCCTTAAAATGTTTCTTTTACGTCTGCCTAGCACTACAAATTTTATTTCGGTTTTAATAATAATTCGACGTAAGAAAGTTGGTGCTATTACAATGCCTCAAGTAGAGAGGTCAGTCATAATGTCTAGTACTCAAAAATTTAAATTAAATGCTAATGCCTCTTTCTAAGTTTATCCAAATAGCAAATTCAAAATATTTCTTCACGGTATCCATAAATTTTTATAACTACAACGAAAATAGAAGGAAGCCCAAGAAGAAGAAAGAAGAAAACGAAGAAAAAAACTTTTCGTGTTTCAAAAAAAAAATAAAAAAAAAAATTAATTTGTCGCTTAGCGATTATTAAATTAATGTAAAATATTTTCAATTTTTTCTTTTTATATATGATTTTCACCTCGATTAGATAAGAGTTTTCTAGTTTTTTCTCTTCTTTCTTCTTTTCTGTTATTTTCTTCCTCCCTACACAGGTAGATATAGCTATGTGAGTGTTGGGACTTTTAAAAGCAAAAGTGTTTTATGCTGCGAAGTGCGAACAGATGAAAGTGAAAGGGGAAATGCTATACAGTTACATAAATATATAGGATTTTTTAATTGAGCGTAATTGTTAGATTTTAATTATAAAATAATAAAATAATGTTTAAAGTCTATGACCACAAGTATTAAAATAAGTAAAAAATCTGATGTGATCATCACATAACCGACGGCAATGTTAATTTTCTAGATTAGTAAAAGTATAGAAGATTATGAAAATGTGTTTTAAACACTTCTTTACAATTTTAAGGACGCTAGTAATCTTTTAGTTAACATACCTAGAAAAATGTGAATTTGGCTCTTAGTAGAGTTTCACTTTGTGTCCTCCGAATCATACGAAAACTTTGTCAGTAAGTTCTGGTATTAACCAAAGCTTAAATATTGAATTTGAATAAATTCCATTAATTCGTTCCACAGATATTGCGAAAAATCTAAAATCGGTCCCCAGATGAGTTTCCGAACCCTCATCTTTTCAAAAAATTTATAGATTTATTAAATCGGTTGATTATTTTTCTTTATATACGCAAAAATTTATATTTAGCCGGTAGTAAACGTCCAGTTGCTGACACCTGATTTCTTCCAAAAGTTCGGTGGTTTCACAAACGGTCGAATGAAGCTTATATATGAAATTTCAAGTAAATCTGTTGAATATTTTCTTTAAAATGATCAAAAACGTAAAATAGGCTCACTAAAAAGTGCAGTTCCCGAATTTTGATGTATCCCAAAAGTTGATCAATACGTGCCATAGTCGAAATAAACTTTCATATAAAATTTCATCAAAATCGGTTCAGCCGAACTACACGGGCGCACACACAGACCGACAGGTTGCTAAAAATAATTTATTTACACTTTCCTACTATGGAGAAGTGCATTTCCACCGAAAACTCGATATGCAAAATTTGTTGCCATCACATAACCTAGCATATTGTATACAAGATGCGGTCGGTAAAAAGTAGCCTTAAGTGGAAAAATTTCGAATCCATAAAAGTATCTTAAAATCCATGTTATATTTTAATAATTTACATTTCGTCGGCTTAATTCTAATAGCAAATAACTCATTTTTGTCATAAATTTTTTCATAATTTCCTGTAACTCATTGTTCTAGGTAAATATATTAATGAAAGGTAAATAAAGGTTATATTCTAATTAAAATTCTTTTTAAACATTAAATTAATTAAAAACATTCACAAGCAACCATATAAAATATTGTCACAAAATAGTTTTTTTTTGTCTCCTGTAAAGTAGAGCAAAATGAGTTATTTGCTATTAGAACTAAACCGACGATTTGCAAACATTCAATTCTGTTTCGCGAATTTGTAGTTTCTCCATTTTGAACATTTTTCGTAATTTGGAAATTCTAAATCCTAAACTTTATGGCATGTTCTACTAATTAAAATTTTTTTTTTTGCAAAAAAGAAACGAATTAATTTTCTAAAACCTTCTATCAAAGTACTGTGAAATATTTTTCTTTGTTTTAAATCCACAATAGGATGTATGACATATTTATAGCAGTAGTGTATATGTAGTATATGCACTAATGTCGAAACTTCGGATCACGAGGTACATGCGACTTTTTTGTATATTTTTTGTAATAATTTGTAGCTCGCGATAGATGTACTAGAGTCCACTTTTAATTTTTATGTAGTTATATTTTTTAAAAAAGTTACGATCTGTTTCAAAATATTTTTTAAATTACTAACCACAAAGATGAAAGAATTTGTAAATTTTTATGCAACGTACAGTGCTTTGCAGAAAACAATTTGAAAGAAAGTACCATATTATTATCTTGCATCAGTAGAGGTGTTTAACGTGCCGTGGCTGCTGTAAAATATTGCAATATTGAAAATAGCGTGCCATATTACTATTATTTTATATTCAAAAGTATTTTATGAGGAAATGTCGTCTTGATTTAGCAGCTTGAACATGGTTGAAAAATTTATAATATATACTTTTATTGTTTGTATGTACACTTATTAAAAGAATCTAATCACATAAAAATAGGGCTTTGGGCTAAGTTAATGTGGGCGTGTGATCTTAAAGCGTTTATTATATATTAAAAGTTGTGTAAAATACATTGGTTTTATACTAAAGCAAATATTCAGATGCATCCGTACCAAAAATAATGTCATTAGATTCAATTCATTAGTCTCTTCCTCCTAAATCAAAATTCAATTTACGTTTAACAAGATGAAGTCAAAAGAGTGAAATTTTTTAAGTTTTGAATTGTTATGAATATTTTACACTTATAAAATTACAATTATTTTAACTTAACAATTTTTCTAAAAATTCATAACACATTATGACTTTTTTCCTCTTTGAAAGTTTCTGTTCTAGAATGAGTTCGCGTTCATGAAAATCTGTATGACAGAAAAGAGGGAAAGCTTAAAAGAAAAAATTTGAGTTAATTTAAATTGCAAAAGTTCACTGTGTTAATTTTCTCTTTAAAATTGTACTTTGTTTTTTAATTCGGTAGCAGTTTCGAATGCAGTTGTTAGTATTCTTATATACGTACAATATAAAATAATACCAAATGAAAAAAATTTTCAAAAAATTTGTGTTTTGACTTCGTAATTTTAAGATTAAAATTCATAAATGAGAAAATAATAAAGTTCATAATTTCTTACAGCTCCATGCATTTCAATAATTTTAAAAACCAACTTACATACGACAACAAAATTTTCCATTTAGAAAAAACAAAACCTAAATCATTGGAATGCTTCTTGTCATATTAAAAATATGTATATGAAAAAATATAAAAGCTAAATTTGAAAAAACTTGAACATATTTCAAACTGAATAAAACTAGAATGACAACTTCGTTGTCTAAACTACTAAATGGCAATTTCGTTGATGACAAAAAAATATTTATATTTTTTAAAGGGACTCCATTTGTCATTAGTTTTCTACATTTATAGAAATTTAGAAAAGCTTACAGTCTTGAAAATATAAGGTGCCGAAAATTCAAATTTTACAAATTTCGAGAGGCGGTAACTTCTGAAGTTTATAATTTTTTTTTAAATAAGTAGTCAAAAAATTGCATTTTTAGGCCGTTGAGCGGTTATAACTTTTATACGGAAAGGACATACGTAAAGATTTTTTTTACGGAAATATTTTTTAAGTAAAAATCTATCTACATATTATGAAATTTCAGTTCTCTATTTTCAAGGGCGTAGAAGTTTTTTAAACGGCTCCACGAACGAGAGGACAGACAGACGGATTGAATAAACGCTTTTTTCCAAAATTTTTTTGAAAAAGTGTTAAAAATTAAGATTTCAAGGAACTCAAATTATGCCTATAAATTTTAAATAATTTTTGTCGGTTTAGAATTGCTTTTTCATACATAATATCTCATACATAATTAATCCAAATTTCAAATTCATCTTAATTTTGTAAAATTCTATTAAAACTTGTGTTCTCATCACTGTCTGCTATCCATATTAGAAATAAAGCTTAATAAGGAAATAAATGATTGAATTCATATTCTACATATATAATGTGATTTTAAAGGCAAAGTACTTCAGTAATAACCTAAAGCGTTTAACTTTTACTGAAAAATTTCCATCATTTTGGTTTTGCTTTATTAAAATGTTGGTATATTAAGAGATAATAATATTATGAATTTGCTATTTAATTACGGATTAAATTGATAACTGGAAGCAATATCAATTATAAATTCTCAATGGTAATTTTGTACATTAAATCTTGAATATTACTATGAATATATTTGCACATTTCTTCATAGATAAAATTATTTGATGATATTTATAGCAAACTTCCAACTCTTTGAAACAAAACTCAAATCGATATTATAAAATAAAAGTAAGAAATTTGATATATTGCTCCTCACATGCTTAAAAATCCTGTAGCAATGTGAAAAATTCTTGTCCTACTAAATTTTTAATGGCAATAGCATTTTAAAAAATAGCGTCTCTTTCTTTTATTCGCTGATTGAGAGAAAACAAGTGATTACAACAGTTTTATATAACGTTTTTGTATAATTTTTATCACTTTGTTTTGGTAGATCGGCAACAAAGACTCTTCGATATTTCAAAATCTTCACACAATGTAGTAAAAAAAACTGGAAATCCCAATTGAGAAATGAGTAATACTATTCAGAAAATTACATATTATATTAAAAGTTGCGAATCCGAGTTTAAAAGTGAATAGCAGAAGTGAAAAAATAACGGCAACCATGTCTGCCTTAAACTGTTTACGATAAACATTTTTGAAGTTTTCGTTAATCATATATAAAAATCTAATCGTTTGAATTCAGCATTGTATTCGAATATTGAATGAACGCGAACTTAACGCGAAATTCAGGATATTTTTTATCTTTTAAATTTTCAATTATAAATTCCATCTATACGAAATTAAGCTCTAAGCCAATGAACCGTCAAAATTTTTGATCGATTAAGTTATTTCTCCTCCTTACATCTTATACACATATACATATCTTTTTGAAAAAT
Source organism: Condylostylus longicornis (assembly GCF_029603195.1). NCBI lineage: Eukaryota > Metazoa > Arthropoda > Insecta > Diptera > Dolichopodidae > Condylostylus > Condylostylus longicornis. The sequence continues at coordinate 10,660,942 of NW_026577973.1, read as the reverse complement.
AGAAAAAAAATATCTTATTTAAATTTTTTATTCAAAAGTCAAAAGTTTATTAGACGTGAACTTTTCAACTAACAAAAATAAACTTTGTGAATAAAACTTTATCTATTATAAGAAAATGTGACGAATATGTTGCCAAACTTTTTCCATAATATATTTCTAAACTTATTTTGTATCATTACATTTACAGACATATATATATATAATATATATTTGTATATATATATGGCGAATGTATAATTATGAACTTAAATAAAAGTTCCAAATACTCACTTATAAAATTTAAAATTTACTAGAAAGCCAAAATATTTTGAATACAACTAGTAGTAAGCATAAATCCGACGTTTACAATACATTGTACGCTAAATTGCGTAGCTTATTCATCTTATATAATATAACAGATTTCTATATGACCAGTTGGAGGAACATTTATATTAAAATACTTTATTTAAAACTATTCTTTTAAATATTTTGACCCAAAATTTTAGTCTCTGAAAGATGTTATTCGTGAGATTTTCGACACATTTTGTTATATCCTAATGAAGGTTATAGTACAAGCTCTCATTTCCTGCGAAACAACGATAAGTTGTTAATTTGCAGTTTTGAGTAAATGGTAATTAAAGAAAAATTAATTTTTTCAATTTTAACTTTGCATTTAAATATCTCCGAAACTAAAAAAATCTACGAACCAAATGATGCACCATAAGAATTCGATGAGCTTCAAAATGAATGCACAAAGTTGGATTTATCTATCGTATTCTCCGAGTTATAAATAAAAATTTAAAAATTAAGCGGTTTTCAGAAATTCGTTTCTTGAGGCCTCGCATAACTAGAGAAGAAGGGTCCGAAACGTTATATATCACCACGTGTTTTTTGTTTATCTGGAGGCATTCTATCACCTTGCTTTCGGAGTTTCCAATTCATTTCACATGTGAAAAAAACCAACGTATAACTTTTTATTTCTCCTTAATAGGGGTCTTTTGGCTCGACAAAGAAGAGCTGTTATTTTTGTCTCTCCAAAAAAGAAAAGTTAATTGCCTTTAAAATTTCGGTAAAATATCTTATAGTTTTCGAATTCTCTGTGTTACAATAAATAAAATGATTGAAATTTTACAGTTTCACTTAAGCACGTATACACACGCAAAATTTTTTTTTATAAAACTTTTACTGATTAAGCGATATTTGTTAAAGAAATTGTCATCTTAAAAAATAATCGTCGTATGCGACAATATTCTCGAGTTTCACTGTTTTAATTGATTTCAATTAAATTTTTAGTTGTTTGAAGGTTATTTCTTTAAAATTAAATTATTTCTAGAGCAAAACCAATAATTTTTACATTTAATATTTTTTACAAAAAGTAAAATCGTAACACAATATTTCTTTTTTAATTTAATCGTAACACGTTGTATCGAAACTTCTGAAAATGTCAATTTAAATTAATTTTGTAAAATTTGCTACATAAAAAGGGAATTTTTGTTGAATACTTAGCGTTGTAATACCTAAAAAACTAAAATATTGCCATGCAAGATTATGTGATTCGGCTAATAAAATGTACTAAAATCATCCTCTTTGAATTGTTTGTAGATTTATATAACAGGGGTAACAGTGCACCGGGACCACGTATAAGGACTTATTGTGCTCCTCTTCTCCTCTTAACCGCGGGGCATACCTTACAACACATGCAACGCGTGGAATACAAATCTACAATCTATTCTCTGAATAGCTCAAAAATGTTTTCAAAAATATTTCTATTTAATCCTTTTTTAGACAAGTTATACTCAAATTTAATATGACGTATACCTATACTTTTTTACCATATTTTAAAGAAACTCTCAAAACGATTATTTTGTGATATACGACAAAGACTTGTAAGTGAATAATATAACGTCTATAAATTAGTCTATTTAGATGATGGCGCTCTAAGAAAATATTGTGTGAAAGAAGAAGAAAAATTTGCAACTTAATTGAAAATAAGAGGTGTAAATTAACATTGAGAAATAAAAATACATCACGAAACCGTGAATTAATTTATAAAAGAAATTTTTTTTATTCAAGAAGAATTCTTGTATAAAAGTGTTTTAGCTTTTGCTCCGTTTACCAACAAAAAAAATAATTTTTTTTTGAAAACAATATTTTTTAATTGAAACTTAATTAGAAATTTTTTCAAAATGTTTTTCTTTTAATGATCGATGGTTGCTTTTTTGTTTTTGCGATGTTTAGCATTTAATCAATGATGTAAATCTGTAAATGTGGATTCCAATCTTAGTGGTATGAGTTAATATGAGTTCAAGATAATGAACCACATAAATGTCTGAAAGTTTTTCAAAAGCCACAATAATTCTTTTCATTTGAGTAAGTTGTTTACTTAGGCATATGACCAACAAAGAAGTATTTCTCTATGTAAACATTAAGTATATGGGCATTGAAAAAAATACTGCTGATGATTTGAGAGGAGCTGAAAAAGAATATAGAGAAAGCACAAAACATTGAAGAAATCTTCCAGTGTTTCCATATTCAGTAGTGTCGAGAGGTCTATGGAAAAAAACGTCAATACGATATGCCGATAGAGTATTTTTTGCTAAATAATATCGTTTGCTTTACTTATTTTATTATTATTGATTTATTGATATTTTTTATATTAATAGCAAATTTTAGAATATTAGTTTGGGTACTAACTGAACATGGCTAATCTGAAAAAGATGTCCAAATGGAAAATACATTATGCCGCCTCTGCCTAGAACAGAATGAACAGCAGGCAATCTATTTTGCGAAGTAGAAAATGCACTCATGTAGACGAGGGCGCAAATCACTAAGGGTAGGGGTGACAAAAAAAAAATATTCATAAATTGTGGTTGTACTTATAATACCTTTCATATTTTTAGTTTAGAAATAAATTTTTTTAGAACATTCATTTCAAAAATTTTAATCACTAAAGTTTTTTTTCTCGAACTTCCGATTCAATATGAATTTCATAATTTGAATTTAATTAAAATGATTTAATTTTTGATTTAAAATTTTAATATCTGAGACTTTATTTCTACAAAGTATAAATGTTGATTTTGGTGTGGAATACTCTTTAATGATTTACACACATACGAGTATGTACGTTATGTATTGGTAATTCAATAAAAATTTTTCGCAGGATTCACCAGTGCATAATACCACAAAATGTACACATTTCAATTGATGTTCAAAAAATAAAATTCGTTTAATAATAGTTCGACGTTGCATAAATTTTTGTCTATAAAAAATATATACAGGTAAATGGTAATATTATCATTTAAGTTTTTTTGAGGTATAAATACATTTCGATTTTCAGAATTATTATTCAAAGGTAATTATTATTTCCGTACACGTTATAGGTATTGTAGTTAAATAGCTTTTATTTTGGAAGAAATAATGCAATTATGAATAAATAGTTTCATAAATAAGTAAAATGCGTACAGTGATTCCGAAAAATATTTGAACATCTACATTTTTAGAATAATTAACGAATATCAAAGTACAAGAATTCGATAGTATACGGCCGTATGACTTTAACGAAATAGAAATAATGTGTTTGCTATTTTTGTATATCTGGAATATATTTTATTTAACAGACATTTCTTAATTTTTCTATTAATGAACTGTTTCGTAAACACTTTTTAATCTACTGCAAACATAAAATAAGAATTAAAATTAATTTGCCCGCACGTACGTTCGTTCGTTTGTCCGACAGCCCAGCGCTTCAAAGCCGGTTAAAAAGCAAATAAAAAACAAATTTTTTCAAATTTTTGATATAAACAAAAATTTCTAAACATGTTGGCAGAAAATTTTTATCCACTTACGCCCCCATTAAATGTTCTCCCCTCTTGACATTTTTGAGATTTAAATTTTTGACATCTTATATCTCCGAAACTACTTGTTTTTTCAAATTTATATAAATGCAGAAAGCTAACGGTAAGTGTCATGCCATCAAAACATATAATTAATTTACATTACTCACGCAATTAAGCCTTAAAGGGAGTATAATGTGCCCTTGCGCTTGATTTAATTAGGAAAAATTTTGCAATAATGCACCATTTAATTAATCTTTTATTTCTGTGGCATTTTCTTTTTCTTCCTAAAGCCATTTTTTTTCCGATATATTTTGAAAAATCTCACCATTATCACTTATAAGACACTGTAGAAATTCATTACAGTTACTATTTATTCCGTTATCATTAACAGATACACTTATGTCTTCTTGGTCGGGTTCTTCATTATTACTTCAATCACTGCTATCATTCATTATCAGGGTTATTTTAAAATATAATTGCCTTGCTTTTAGAGTTTCGATAGCTGTGGTAACAGTTATTTCATAAATTGTAATAAAAATTTTCGAAATTCAACACGCTTTTTGCCATAAATATGATAAAACATTCTGGGGAGAATTACGCACAATATCTAGCTATAATGTTATCGCAGATCGTATTAACAAATATTATGTGTGTTTAAACATGTTTAAATATGCCACGTATATTTAAATATTCTACTCGTATGTATGTACATATATTTTTATTTGCATAACGAGTACAGCTCGTCGCTGGGCATTAGATATTAAAAATTCATGACGAGTTCAACTCGTCACTCTAGAACAAGAGGTTAACGCCTCTTTAATTTTTTTTTCTCTCATCCTATATGTATGCAATATTTGAAATATTTTGATATATGAGTTTTTGTTTCTGTAGTAGTTTTATTTATATGAGTTTATTTTATTTTGTAATATTAAAAGTATTTCTAATAATGCCGGAGATTGTTATCAAAAGCAGTATTTTAATTTGTTGAAAAGAAAGGTGCTTCTTTACAAGCCCATTGGTTTGCCTTCCTTTATTTTATTTATTTTTACTAGAAATTTTATATTAACTTATTTTTTTTCATTTATATTAAACATCGATAAACTGTGGATCTCACTGCACATAATTTAAATTTACTAAATATTTCTTTAAGAGGAAATAAATCATACGAAGTGAATACCGCAATTTTAATATTGAATATCGTATTACGTATTATATCTTATTTGAAATAAGTACCATTGTGCTTTTGAAATTATAATATTGGTAATGAAAACCTACAATAAAATTACATAGAAAAATTAATTTAAATTTTTAAATTAAAATATAGCTAGTAAGCTTCTTTATTAACATCGTTTTGAAAAAATGCAATTATAGTGAACAACGTCAATAAAAACGGAAAAGGATTTATAAAATAGTTTTGAATTGCTTTCTAAATAAATTTAATATACTCTCGTTAATTTATTTTCAAATAGTAATTTCCATTAAAATTGCACTTTTATTATTGAAAATTAATTCCTATGTTAATGATATCACTGTTAAATATAATATTGCATTATATAACTGTTAACTATTTTAAATTACTACGAAAAACTCATTTATTAAAAAAAGTAATGTTTTACAGCGAAAAGATTGAAAATTTTAATTTAAATAAAATCATACTCAGGAAACACTGAAAATAGTTCTATAAAATATAATAATGTGTTAAAATATGAGTAATATTACATACGTAGGAACTAGAATAAAGAAATGAATTAAATGTTTTAATTAAAATAATTTAAGATTTAGTATAAGTATTAAAAATTTCAAATTAAGTGTATATGGAAAAGGTTGCAATAATAAAAATAAATATTTTAAACATTTACTCTATCTACATTCTGTACAAAAATGTATGTAACTCTTAATGTCTTGCTACAACACATAGTACTCCGGTATCGAAATAGTTTTTGTAATGGTAAGAATAATTAAAAATTACTCATGAACTTTGCTTAATTAGTTAATGTTTTGTGGATTATGTTTGATGAAAAATATAAAGGACAACCAACTCCTATGAAACCGCATTTGTTTGTTTTATTGAAATTTGTACAATTGGGATGTACCTTTAATACAGAATTTCGACAATGTGATCTTAATTTTAGTATTAAGGAACGGTTAACTTTTATCGTAATTTATAAAAACAATATTTTACTATTGTAATAAAATTTGTTGTCTTTAAAAAAGATTTTTTTCAGACAATACCCACAATTAAAAACCAAAATATTTTTATGTAGTATCAACATCGCAACACACATTTCTTCTTCCTAAATCTTTTAAATTCGTGTTTTGCTAAAATTTTAGCAAAATGTAACAATAACATTCCAAAAAGAGAAAAAAATTAGTAATCAATAAAAAGTAAACTTCGATGTGTTTATTTTTGCTTTTGGCCTAAAAATATTTTATGACACTCTCATTTTCATTTTCACTTCATTCTTCAAAAGAAAGTGATGAATTCCAAATTTAAATTTTTTGAATATGAATAAATTAAAAGAGAGAGAGAGAGAGATATAGGAAAATGTTGAAAAAAAAACAGCAACATTACTAATATAAAATCGTTCGCATATGATTACTATTTTTATTTCCATTACTATTAACCCTTTAAATAATAAAGTAACGCAAAGCAAATTTTGTTTCCATTTACAACCCGTTCGTCCATTCATACGACCCTAAAAGCTAATTTTAAATATTTTCGTGATGCAGGTATGATTATGAATATTAAAACTTTGACAAAATGATCAGCGACCACTGGTATATTAAGAAAATTTCCTTGGCATATTCTAGGTCTTCTCTCGTTTAATTTGACATTTGATATTTAAGCAATCATTTTTAAGCATAAACTTTAATTTGCAAATTAAATTTTAATCTTGTACTACCTGCAGTCTAGTGAAAAAGCAACATTAAGTATTTCAAAAACGAAAACCTCTTTTAAATAAAGAAAATGCGTATTCCAATAGTTTAAACACAATTGTCACTTTAAATAACATTAAACTTTAAAGGGTTAAAGAAAACAAATTTAGATGAATTAATGAATAACATTACTGTAATCCAATATTATTATTCGGTATGAATAAAATAATATTTTGTGTCAATGATAAATCCAGATTAACCAAATGAAATATGGAAAAGATTTGAAAAATTTTTGATCTTTCATATTACGTATGTGTGTTGGTTATGATTTGCTTGTGGAAACTTAAAATTAAATTTTTTGTACACACGCTAATGGTAACATATACAATTTTCTAAAGATTGATTTTTTTTTCTTAAAAAATTCTTTTTAGGGTCTTATAGAAGAGTGTTGGTTAAATTTTCTTAAATTTCAATTATCCTTTTGCTGCCACACCTAATTTATGCGAAATGATAATAATTTTATATTATTTTATTCTATGAAAAATGTGACCCAATTACATTACCTATAATGAAGATAAACTAATTTATCTTTGTAAATTGGATAATTTTTTCTTAATTAGAATTGTTATACATGAGTTTTCCGTATAATATAAAAAATAAAATACAATATGTATTTTATGTCAACTATACTGTACTGTGTAATGATGTAAAACGTCAGTCCTATGTTTCTCCCAGTCTTATGGATTATTTTATTATCTAGATTACTTATTAAATAACTTTTTTTTTTCGGTGAGAACTTATAATATAAAGAGCAAATTTGTTAAATGAGAATTATTACTGGTAAAAGAAAATTATATGATAATTTTGTAGCATATGTTGCAAAGAGCATAAATTTTGTACATGAAAAATTAAACAAATACATACTATTATATGCTTGAGTAGTATGTTAAATATTAATACGGATAAATAAATTTATACAGCTACGCTTTTGCTTTAAAAAATATAATTGTGCGATAGTCAGAAAAAGAACTCCCAAAAGAATCTGCAGCCTTTAAACTGAAGATTTTTAAAATTTGTTGTTTTTTAGTTTACTAAGAAGATTGATTATACTTTACTTACTTTTAGAGTTGTGAATTTAATTGCAGTAATCTACAATAAAATCTTAAATCGCAAAACTATAATATTCGTGATTTTACGATTTTAAATTTGGGAGAAAATTTTGGAAATTATAAAGAACTTATTATATAGATTTTGTTATAATAAATGAACAGCTTAAAATTATAAGCATTATAAAATACAAAGAAAATTTAAAATGAAAGATTAATCTTTAGGAAATTATCGCGTTCATTAATTTTTATGAATTGTGTGTGTTACACAAATAAAAATATAATGAGAAGTAATCGTTAATTTTTATATTAAACTGTTAATAATGCTCTTAGTTCTTTGTACTGTAAATACAATACTTTTATTTAAATTGACCTTTAATATTTATTATAAAAAAAAAAACAAATGGCTAATTGAAGTCAATTACATTTTTGAATTGAAGGTGTAATTTTTAATACAAAATAATTTGTTTCTTTTTAATATGAAATCAATTGTTGTTATTTCAATTGTTTACAGTATAAGAAATGGGGAAATTATTTTTAAGGGTACTTATAAAAAGGAAAATATTTGAACAGCTGATGGTATTTTTAATAATTGCGAATATTTATTTTTTTCTTTTTTAAATATAATAGTGAAAAATTTTAGGGTAGAGTTGAAATTTCACTCTTGTTACTTTACACTTTTTTCGCTAAACGATGATGCAAGATTCATTCATTTTAACAAATGCCATTTTATTTTATTATTTCATTTCACTCTTGAAATTGGGCTTATTTAATTTGAACGTGATAAAAAATATTTTACAATAAATATTAATTTTTAATAAGAAAAATACGCGATATTATTTTACTTTATTTTTCGATGAATCATCATAGCATGGTGTTAGCTAAGCCCATTAAAATGTTATGAATCATATTAAAAATGTGTAAATTATAATTACATACATATAAATACATACATATTATTTAGTGATAAAATATAATTATCACGAGAAGTGAAAGTTTCTGCCTTTGCATAACAGGGATTTGAAAAAATGTAACTTATGTGTATTTTTAGACTTCAGATTCTATTATCAATGTTTGGATGAATAATATATTATATTTAATAATTATTTGTGGGTACCAGAAATAAAATACATATTATGTTTACAGCTAACAAATTTAATCTAATTATTTTAGAAATGTTATTTTTATTTTGTAGAAGAAAATAGAGCTAGCACGTTTTAAAATCAAATATGTAGCTTGATCGTACGTGACATTCGTAAACTGAGTTTTAAATAATACATAAATTTAATTACCATTGGAAAACGTGTTAAATATTTTGAACATATCCTATACCGAAATTAAGTATACAAAATTAAAAAGCAAAATTTTAAGTCATAAAGTGTTATATAATAAGTGTTAAATCCAATGTTTTATTATACAAAATATGTACATATCGATGGTGAAGCACACAGCTATACCGCGTAGCAAATTTAAAATTTTGTAAGAGAGCATTTTGAGAGTTTGTAAATTTGCGAAAAAAGGCAAGTTAACGCTGCATAATTACATTTTTATTCTTCATTTTTTTTTTCTTAAACTAGCTACTTAAATTAGTTCCTGATTTCAAATAAGTTTTTTTTAAATAAAATTTGGGTTTTTGCACAAAGTTTTCGCGAACTTAGCATAAAGTATATATGTATGTATGTGTTTCATAACAATATCAGGCTTTGTGATAGAAACATTCTAGGAAAGCACTTTTTTAGGAAAGCACTTCTAGGCAAGCAGGAAAGTTTTTTCGCTGCTAAAACCTTGCACTTAACTTATTTGTATCAGCTGATCTTGGAAATTAATAGTTGTACGTTGTTGAAATCTCTACCACAGAAAGAGGGCTGTTCGAAATTAGTATTAGTGTAAAAAAACGAATTTTGAAATAAATTTTGAAAAATCTGCTACTCCACCATCGGTATATGCGTACTCATACCTCAAAATAAATTTCCGTACAATATGATATTTTTTACGAAGGTATAGCAAATAGTAGTAGGAAGAATATAAAATCAAATATTTTAAATTACAAAAAATTTTTTGTGCTTGTTGAATTTCACAAATTTTAAGTTTTTTCGTAGTTTAACTAATGCGGGAAGTTTCCTAGAGAAAATTACTGAAATATATTTTTATTCAATGTGACTTAAAAGATGGCCCTATTTGAATCCTTAATTACTTTAAAGACAAACGTAAATAATTTTGAAAATTATCCAGCAGGTACTGTTATAAATATATTTTAAATTTAAAAGAAAATTTATATCGTAATTTAAAAAAAAAATATGTTGTGTAATAAATATTATTTATAAATTATTGAAATACTATAACTTACCAACATTCGATATACCATTATTTTAATAATCTCAATATCAGATTTTATATCCTTGATGTGATACAGAAAAAAAAAATACTTTATCATTATTACAGCTTATCGTGATGTTCATTTTTTTTTCTTTTCTCTTTTTTTTTTGATGTATCCTTTTAATGCTCAATTCAATTCAATGGATGCGTATTGAAGAAAAGAATTTATTGAATCAAAATAAAATGGTATTTTTAATGGTACAAATTGTCAAAGAATTAAAGAAAATTAAAATTATTTAAGGGGAAAGAAGAGATAAAATAAAATAAAATAAAATAAATAAAAGGATCTTAACAATTAGATATTATTGATTTATTGTTGTGTCCTCGAATGTACGTATTACATATATAGCAATAAATGATTTAAGAAAGCTTTTGAATTACAATTTAAAGTGATAAATTATACAAGGAATTTTGTTTTTCATAATACAATCGTATGTAATGTGAAAGTGTAACTTGCTTATAATATGCGTATATGTATGTATGTATACACAATACACACGCATATACAAAAAGTCTATTCTTTACAATAGAAGAAAAGTGATATTTTTCGTAAAGTATATTATTACTATATATTTTAACGTATACAATATACAAGGACTTGAGAGTGTACACTTGAATATATGCAATACAAAGTTATATTTATATGTATATATAGGTATTTATGAGAATTTTTTGAAATAATAAAGATATTTGTAAAATGTATAAAAAAGTGGCATTTTAATTTAATTGGATAAAATATTATATTATTTCCAGTGAAATTTAATAAATATTTCGTTGTATGAACATCATAATATCCGGACATATATATGAATGGGTTTGTATGTATACACATTACCTAGAGTATTTTAATCTAAATTAAGGAATTTTTATTAAGGCAATCATAGTTTAGGAAGCATAAAATTATTTTCGTAATACTATATAGTAAAAGAAATTTATAAAAATTTCTTTAATGCCGTAATTACAACCCCATTATATACATATTAAAATATACATGAAGTTGTGTTTTTTTTTTTTTTGAAAATATCAGAAAGGAAAAGTTGAATTTTTCTTTGAAACTTCAGTTGAATTTCGATACAGTTGTCAAATCTATCATACGGTTGTCAGATCTATCAGTTCAGAGTGGAGGATATTAACTAGGGTTTTCATTAGCTTCCAAAACTGACTAACTATTCGTTTTGATCTATCGTGTTTATGTGTCTACGTTCCATGATGGGAGGCGCGAAGGTGTTCTTATGGCACTTTACGCTAAATTCTTAAGGTCTCGTTTGCTTCAGTATTTTTGTCCAAATTCCCTCCCTCATAAAGCGACGAGCCTCATGCTTTTCCAAACACGCCCTATATTTCCTTATTTCTCACTTAATAGTGAGTTCCTTATTTCCTCACTTAATTGGGAACACCCAGATCCCTATGGATGTCATTATTGTACATATACCAGAGAGAACCCACCATATCAATATGGACCTTGTTCTGGAAAGTTTGTATTTGTTTGATGTATGTTTGCTTGTTACAACCCCATAGCTGCAACACTTACGTCAAAATAGGCTTTATCATTTGGTCATATATCGACACCTTATTGTATATTGCCAATCTAGTCCTACGGAGCCAAAAGTTTTTTTCGATATTTCTATTCTTTTCTTCTTTACATATTCTTTTGGATTGATACTACAACACCATTAAAATTCAATTGTGGTGGGATTACTAAATTTTTATTTCTGGAATTTATATGTACAGATTTACTTTAATTTAGCATTTTCATTTCCATGTATTGTCACTTGTTATTCGTTGATTTTGTTACTTGCTTCCTATAATTTTGTTTTGTCGGTTCTTCAACATTAGATCGTACTACCAATATTGCAATACTTGAACAAGATATTGTTACAAAAAAATAGGCTTTTGTTTTAATTTACTTTCATTTTAGCTTACTAGGTCATTCTCTACTTTTCCATTTGATAATAATAAAAATCTTAAAAATATTAATTTAAAGATAATCAGGTTTTTAGGTTTAAAAAATCGAAAACTCACCATATTCTATTTTAATTTCAAATATATTATTTAAATTTTCACCTATTATTATCAGTTATAATGTACAAATAATGTAGTTACATCAATTTAATATGAATATTTATAACATAATATTTTGAAATTCCTCAAATATCTATGATAATAAAAGAATTTCAATTATACATAGCTACCTTTTATTTTTAAAACTCATATCTTGTATAACACAATAATCAATATTAACAATTATCATATAAATTATAGAAATTATTTAATTAAGAAAATTTATAACTGTAATAAATATATTTTTAAAAATTGAAATAAAATAAATTTTTCTAAATAAAGTGAAAACTTTCTTCAAAAAAAAAATAATAATATTACAAGTTATAATTATAGTATATATATACATCTTATAACTATGTACATTATACAATGTAGGCATTTAAAATATATTAACAAATAATGTGTTTATGTATAATATGTTTACAAAGGAAATTCTATATTTAAAAGCGAAAACGGCTTAAGTCAACTAAACAAAAATATAAGAAAATATGGTAGAATTACTCCTAAATTTCGAGTCCATCGTGTTTCTTTCTATGTGATTGGGTGGGCCTTAACGACTCAACCCGTCCCAACTTTACTGTTCAAGTTCACCACGTATTAGAAAAATATTTAAATTATTAAATTGACTCATCATAACAAGAATAGTATAAACTTAAACTTAAAATACATTAGGTAAATAACTTGGAATGTAAATCAGGTAAATAAATATTTGAAAATCACGTAAATTTATACTTAAATGTTTATATTTGGTTCCAGGTACCATAATTTAATTTCAGTCAAAAGTTTTCAACCCCAATTTTTTCAAACATAATTTCATTTATATTTATTTGCATATGGGCTCAACAATCTTAAATTATTATTGAATTTCTTTTATTGAACATTTATTTAAAATATTACTAAGATTCGAATATTATAGAAACTCCATTCAATTATAATGTTCTGAATAGAATTATTTTTTTTATGCAAGTAAGTACATACTCGTATGGTTTTTCCGAACTAAAGCTAAGTAACTTTTTCTGAAAAAACTATTTTCTCATTTCTCAATAATTCAGATTTTGTACTTGTAACATACTTTACCTCGGTATACAAAATTAATGTTCTACGTATGTATGTATGTATATGTATTATGTGATATATAAAGAAATTTTTAAAATTATTATTATTATTCATGTTTTATACATATAAGAAAATGAATGTAAAATCAATTTTTTGATGAAAAGAAGAAAATTAAAAATGTGAAATTAAGATTACAACGATTAATTTAATCTTATAGATCAATTTAAAAATTACTAAATTATTGTTAATTTCAAAAAAATTACAAATGAAAATCGTAAAAAAACACAAAAAATAAAATAAAAAGAAAGAGTGAAACACCTTTTATGAAAAACAATTCAATCGCTCATGCATCCGCTCATATACCTACTGCTGGCAATAATACACAATCATTATTATTGTATTTCTATAATAAACACACGTAGCCATAGTCTCATTCCGATCTATATATTAATGTCATTTTCTTGATCTTTTTTTGTATTTCAAATTTTATTTTCTTCTATGGATTTTGATAAATTTTATTATAGATCCAATCATCCGCTCTATAAATACAGCGTGGTCCACAAACTATAATAACTCTATGATGATGATATCCTGAAATTTTTCAGAGAAAAAATTATTGGTGTGAAGGAGAAGAATTGGTATGAAGGCCTAAGAGTATTTTTTGTGGGTTAAAAAAAATCAAAGAAAAAATTATTTCTGGCAAAGTAACTGTAACAGCTTCGAAGCTACTGAAGCAATTTGTTTTCGCAAATTTCTTTCTTAATTAACCGTTTTTGAAAATTAATCAAAACAAGTAAAATACCACATACTTGATATATTTTTCCGAAACGCTGTATCATTTTCTACAACTTGGTCGTACATAATTTTAGTGCCATACGCACATGGGAGATGAAGCAAATCAATAGTAAATAAAACTTTTCATCCCCCTCCTCTGTCCGTTCTTCTAACTCCGTCAACCACACTTACATATTTAAAACAAAAACAGTGCACTCTTCCCTAGAATCACTCAATGAAAGGTTCGGACCACCCTGTATGCTCCTACTCCACATATTAAACCGATCTATCATTTTTTTTTATTTTTTTTTTAATATTTTGAATTTCTGTTTTTATTCTGTTTCAGTTTTCTTTTTTCTTTTGATATTAAAGTATAAATTTCACTTTCGATAAAACTTTTTATAAAAATAAATAAATAAACAAAAAAAAAAGTTGGATTCCAAAAAAAAAAAAAACTTAATTTTTCTATTTTTATTTTATAAACCTAAAAAATAAAATAATCATCCATTTATATCTAATTAGTTCCGTGAAAGTGTAGAAGAGCATCCGTTATCTATCTCCATATTATTATTATATATTACGATGATAGCCTTAAGGAAAATACACGAATATTTTAGTTTTTAACATTGCCGAAATATTAATAAAAATAACGATAATGTAATGATAACAATAGCATTGCTATGTCTAATATACATACATACAATGTACGCACATTCTCTCCCATAATAAAGTAATATACATATTTAATTCATATATTGTGCGAATGTGTGTATAAAGGTATGGTACAACCGCGAGTACCTTTACGATAACTTTAATTTTATTATGTTTGTTCGTTTCTTTTATTTTTTGTAATTTTATTCAATTACGTAAATGAAAAGGTTTACCATTAAATTTTAAAGCTCATAAATCTTTCAACAAAATAGGTGTGAATACAGGTGATCAAGTATAAAGCATAAAATAAAAGAAAATAATATAATGTCTATTAGAAAAATTACCTGAGATATTTGTACATATATTTGATGTACGTACATGTTCAACTATACTTTTACGTAAATGTTAGAAAAGTTTTGAAAAAAATTTATAGAAAAATTAATGTAAATATGTACATATTATGCATATTATACGTGTAAAGAGTTCTCGTGTCGGTAAGAAAAATTCCATGCATACTACACCTTTAAATGTGCTATTTTTTACCTTCTCCTGACAAGCGAGATATAAGGAAAAGTAAAAAATTATTTAAAATATTTCTACTCATATAAGCCAAGACAGGTTAACATGATTAAGTTTCTATCAATATAGCCGTATTTAAAATAAATATGTAATTAAATTATTTTAATTCTCAAAAGGGAAAATTGAATGTGAAAAATAAAAATTTTTAATTGATTGAACCAACTAATTAAACCAACTAATTTACAAAAGTTTTAAATAATTTATTTTAGGTCTAAGGTTCATTCTTCAATTTTATTGTCTTTGCCAAATGTCTTTGAAGAATATCAATATACAAGATATTAAACATGATACCAACGAGTGAATTTCTAAAAATCTTTATCATTTTAACATTCATTTGCGAATTTTGTATGTATGTATTTTAACGTACTATTCAGCATTGTAATATCTGAAATGCAACTTGAATAAGGGTTAAATTCAACTTTAAATATATATAACATATTTTTAAATTACTAGTTTTCTATATCTAGCAGAATGTTACACCACATACCTCTTAAGAATTTTTTAATTTGCACTCCGAAAATTGGGTACAATAATGATTGGCATATGGATTTCTTTAGCTATAATACTATTGCAAACTTGCAATGAATACAAAAATAAAGACGTATATTTGTTTGGTTTTTATCATGCATTGAAACAAGGTGTTATTGGTAAATGATGGTGAAAAGAGATTTGAAATTGTACAAAAAAAAACTAAAGAAAAACCGCTTAAATTAGAAAACACATTTTAAGAAAATTTTTGTTTTTTTTTTAAATAACGTTTGCAATAAAATAAAAGTTTTAAATTAAAAGCTTTTTATAGTCGCCAAAATATATGCAATTTAATATGAATAAATATTTTTTCCAAGAAACCAACACAATATAAATTTTGTATAAATCTTTCTGCATGTACTTAGGATAAGAAGTCTAACAAAATATTGTTGTTTTAGCATACTTACCCTAAGTATATGCAGAATTTCGTAAAAAAAATTTCAGCACTGTGACTTCAATAGTTGCCACAACATACAACCAAATGACTTTTGAAGTTGTATAGGAGTACAAGTCAAGAAATTTCTATTTGGTTTATTAAATATAACCGCCTTAGTTAAATATTTACTTGAGCGAAACTTCAATAATATACGTAGGTTCTTTAATTACTTAGATAATGCCAAATAATTTTTTGAATTGTAAGGCAGCTACCACAAGAAGTCAAGAAATTTCACTGTCGTACATAATCACTAATCGTACATAACAGTGAAATTTCGATATTATAGACTTAATAATTTTTGTGATTAGATTTGAAGAGCTATTTCCAGAATTTACTATAATTATGAATCATTTCCGGAATTTTGGTGAACTTAGCTCAATTAGTTATCGTTTGGACGCACAGGTGGACGGAAGGACAGACGGATAGACGGGAAAACATGGTTAAATCGATTCAAAATTCGACACTGATCAGAAATATATACTTATGTCTGTATATCTGAGACAATGCTTTGTAAGCAGTGCAAACGATAGGACCAATTTATTATTCGCTTCGAGCACACGTTCGTACGGGTATAATGATTGTATTTAAATTTAACTGTAATTATTTTTATAATTCACGTTAAAGCTTTAAATCTTCGTGTATTGGATGATGATTTTACAACCTTAGTTATCACATTTATAAATTGACATATTCATTCTCTTCTCTCTACTGTATTATATAATAAAAAAGGTTTGTAGTATATGAAGAAAGACTTATTATAATGCATATCTAATTAAAAATAAGAGGATCAAAGTGGATCAATGCTCTAATGACAAAAAAATTAAAAAATAAGTAAAAATGTTTCAGTCAGTATAAACCAACTGAATAATACCCTGCACCTTGAGAATCTGAGCTTAAAAATTTATTTTTGAATTATCTGGAATTAGGTTTCATTGTTGTATACCAAATACTCGATATCTCTGACTTATAATAGGACATAAAACTGCTAAGTTTCAGGAACCTAACTTTATTATTTTTCTGAATATTTTTAATTTGCTTTGGCAGCCACCCAAATATGTCAAGCCATTCCAACAAAACTTCAGGGATATATGTGGCGTACAATTGGGCACATGACTACAAAGTTTTATGAATCTGATTTTATTACTTTCCCGAATATATAGAATGGCAACTGGAGTTGTATGGCAGCTACCCGAACCAGTGTATCCATTCCAATAAAATAATAGTAATTGGACACATCTTTTCAAAATTTGATGGTAATATCTTTCTTATTTTTTAAAATAATTAAAAACTTCTAAGTTGTATAGCTACCGAACCCGTTGTCCGAATTGGTTCAATAGTAGCCATCCTTCGAAGAAAAGAAACAACTTGAAAGTTTATTCATTTATGAGCCATCGTGCGAGTGGACGGACGGACGGACATGTCTAAAACAACGCAGAATTTCACACTGAGTACCGGAAACGACTTGTTCAAGTGGTTGCAAATTCAATACCCAAGTGATAATACCTTTCACGAAGGTGCAGGGTATAATAAACCAAATATTAGAAAACTTAATAGAAAAGAATTCAGTAACTCAAGAGAAACAACAGAAATACTAAGCATTTGTTTGAATACTTTTATTAACCAAATCTGCATTCATCATTGACAAATTACTTTTATATTAACGGAGTAATGAGCCCGTTATAAGGCTTAGCTTTAACTAAACCATTATGTACACACGTAATAAATTTTTGCTGTTAAATTTAGCAATAATAATTTTCATATAAAATTTCCTAATTCAAAAAGCATCTCTTTGTTTACAATCAAAATTATAAATTTACTTTACAAAATCATCTCAAAAATTCTTCAAATATGGCATGCACGCATTCATAACCGAGTGGAATGTGTTATTACTTTAAAATTATCACCATATTTATATGAAAATGAAATATAGTTTGTAAACATCGTTAATTAAGTATAAAACTTGTTTGTGTAAAAAATGTAAATCATTTGCGGCAAGCATCCATTTTAACTGTTGATGCTTTCAAGAGGTTTGCGGTGAAAGTTGTTTTTTTTTTTTTGTGTTTTTGTAAATTTTTCTTATGGTAATTTCTTGCTTTTATGATAAACACACATATACACTATACATATATGTTATATTATGCTTACATACATTTGTTCTGATCAAATTAACTTTAAATTATCAGTGAAATTTAATAGAAAAAATAATAAAAAATGAAAATAAAATTTATAAAATTAAATTAGAATCAATTTTCAAACTGGTTCACTACCAAATTCATTCGTGATACAATGGACAACATTATAATAGTCTTTTATTTTCACAAGAAAATTCACCTAAATTGGTAGTATAATAGTGATCAAGTGATCACCTATCCTATTCTGCATACAATATATTTTATACTAACTACACACATACAGTAATATTTTCATGTTGTTTAAAAAATATATGGTGCTGTTGACCATTGTACCATTTTATCATTCAATTTACGTGTATTTCTCTAAAAAACAAAAAAGAAACATTTTATACACCTAAATTAAAAACTATAACAACTTAAACATTTCAAATATTTTTTTTTAGATTCTTTGTTATTGTTTTAAAAGTTGCATGCGAGATATCAAGAGCAAGTTAAAGAAATTTTTATTAAATTGGAAAAAAAGAAGGTATAAATTGTGGTTTTAAAACTAGTTATTTTCATTGTTAAGACCAAAATAAAAATGAAAAGATTTTTGAGCGAAAAATAAAGCTTGAAGTAAAATTTATGAAAGAGATCTTTTGAAGCTAAGAGATGCCACTTTTAATTTAAATGTAAACGATTAAGTAAAACAAACTACAAAACAATATTATATAGAATATAAATTGAATTTAAAATAAAAATATTAAATATAGAAGTTATGCAAAGTAGAGCAGCTGTAAGCGAGCGTCTAAAAATTCAAATATGTTCTGCCGCGATAGAACAAGCCAGCCTGAGCAACTTTTTTTCTGAGTTTACAAAATTTAGAAATT
Source organism: Condylostylus longicornis (assembly GCF_029603195.1). Taxonomy (NCBI): domain Eukaryota; kingdom Metazoa; phylum Arthropoda; class Insecta; order Diptera; family Dolichopodidae; genus Condylostylus; species Condylostylus longicornis. Next base: position 10,641,682 of record NW_026577973.1, on the reverse strand, counting down.
GCTTATGGTTTTGTTGCAATAAACAGTTGAAATTTATAGTTTTTCTGCAGAGACTATAACTTTTAGAGGGGTAGGGAGATAAATGCTAAAAATAATTGATTAAAAGGAAATGCTAATCTTTGTTTATAAGTATAAGGTTAAGAAAGCATTAACCTAACCTTCCTATATCCTAAAAGAAAAGTATCCTTACTTTCTTATATTAGACGAAATAGAAATAATTGTCGAGAAAAACGGCTTTGTGTGTGTAATATACATAGAATTGAAAATTGTGCACCTTAATAAAGGATAAGAGAAAAAATTAATTTTGGGTTAAAAAATTTACTACATTTAAATTATAAAATAGTTCCATCTTTACACAAAATCAAGAAATTTAAAAGACGAAAAGAGACAACAAATAAATTGAATATAAAAATAAGGTGTATAAAAGTTGCGTTTTTCATTTTTCTCTGTGATTTAGTTTCGCCTCTTAGTCTAGAGTTTGAAAGAAAAGAAATTTTCTTAGTTTTTATTGAAATTGTATTTCAACTGCAGCAAATTAACCATTAATCTCCATTAGTAAAAGATAAAAGAAAATGAGTATAGTAGGTCGGTCGCTGACCAATTCATAAAATATTTTACTCATTCAACCGTTACATTAACTACAAGTGCATAATAAAAATTATATATGGAATTGCACCATATATAGATGTGTGGGTATAAGTAAATAAATGCATTTATTAAATAAAATATCAAAAATTTATTTCTTTTCTTATATTTTTATTGTGCTTTATTATATTTTAGTGAAAAATTTTTTTGAATTAATTTGGCATTTACATCTAGTTTTAATTCAAGACTATTACGGTTTTGCATTTTGCTCTCACTTTCTTTGTTGGAAATTACGGTTTTGCATTTATATATGGAATCGTGTTATTTTCAATGCAAATAATATTCTTCAAATTATTTTTCTTTACGTGAATAGGTAGATACTATTGAACAATTTTCTTTCTTTAAAAATTTCTTTATATGTAATTCTAATTAAATTTATTAATAATTACTTAAAAATTCAACTTGAAAGGGGATGTACTCTAAATTTTACCAAAAAAATTAAAATTTCTTATGAAAAACATGACGTGTTCGAATAAATTTTGAAATTTTCCGAAATTACTAGACTAAATATTAAATATTTTATATTATACAGCAAATAATATCCAAAATTACCGAAATTATGACGCTCTTAATTTATCAGTTAATAGAGAAATTAACACACTCAGCATAGACTTATAGTATTAACACTTGTGAATTTTTTAAGAACAATTCCAAAATATTCAAGCATAGATATAATGGTCAACTGCTGTCCGATTTAAATCATTTGATTTTCACAAAAATACGAATAATTGTTCTTAATTTTTCTCCTCAAATTTAACATTTTTGCACATTTTTCCTAAAAGCAGGAGAGCGCTAAAAATATATTAAAATATTTTTCGAAAACTTTATAAATTATAAAATTTGATATAAATAAAACACCAAAACAGCAGAAAAAAAATTTATTTAGAGCTACATTATAACGGAAAATCAGTATCAGCGACGAGAAATTAAAAATCTTCAATCCCAACTGTGCAGAACCCGAGACCCTTCGGTTAAAAAGATCGGTGTCATAACCACTGTACCAATGGTCATTTATAAAAACTTGTCGCATTTATAAAAACTTAGAAAAGCTTGCAGCTTCGGGTATATAAAGGACCAAAAATTCAAATTTTACCAATTTCGAGAGGCGATGGCTCAAGAGAATAAACTTCTTATTGGTGCTTAAATGCTGTGAAAATTTCAGGCTTTCATAATCTGTGGTCTAGAAGTAAAACGATTTCAAAAATTTGAAAAAAAAAACGAATTTCAGATAACGATAAATTTTAACGGCCATTTTGTTTTTGTAAAGTTCAAATGCATTTATTTATATGCAGCAAAAATTTGGTACCTTTTTTGCACAGGCTGTAGCTCGAAAACAAGTATATCTGCAACCCGCCAACCCCCTCATTTAATTTTTTGCTGGAAATTAATCAAAGAATCATTCTGAAATTATTTGTCGCCTAATGCGAAACACCATGTATTTTTGAAACACGTTACCGCTACTTTTATATTTTACAAGAGACAACCAAGAAAATGCAAAACCGGTCAGATCACTACAAAAAATTATATTCAATATTATAGCTTAATATAATAATACTTAAAAAATAAAAAAATTAGAATACAAGCAATTTTCATATTCGATACTCGTATTAAAGTAAGTAAAATAAATATCAATAAGCTTAAATATTAAATATAAAGAAAAAAATCTACCTAGATAAAAAAACCAAGTTAAAACTATATGGCGCAATGAAACTGTGGCATGACTTAATAGCATCATGCACTAGCTGTATGCTTCTTCTAGGCGGGAGGAAGGAAAGAAAATGCAGAGAGCTAAAGGTAAATTCCAGGTTATTTAAAAATATAATTATTTTTCTTAACTCCGGGAATTAACCCTTAAATTCGAGCATTATGTTAACACTTGTTTAAATTTTGTTTTTGTTTTATTTCAAAGATTGCATTGCTCATCCTCAATGTATGCAATTTTTTAAATATATTCTTACATGAATGAAATTTATTAATGTTACATAGGTAGTTAGATTGCTTTTTAAAGCAGTATTGTCGCTTGTTAAAGGGAAAAGTTCCCGCTTATTAATCAAATTTGTACCCTCAAAAACAAAAATAAAATAATTCTATATATTATGGCATAACAAGTAATGTAAGTGCAAGTACTAAATTGCATTATTGTTATCATTCCCAGTTAAATATTGTTTACACAGATAAAATTTTGTAAATGTTCCTTGCTTCCACTCGTGTTTTAATGCACAAAATTGTAATAGTGTTATCATGTAATTAAGATACTAGTAAAATATTGCAATTATCCTTGGAAAACTATATATTTGTAATGCAATTTTAAAAGTGCTATTACAGTCCTGAAGTGGTAGTGCTTATTACCTCATATTAAAGATTAAATTCATTCACTTAATTGTTTGCAAATATTTTTAAAAATGTTAAATAGAGTATATTATAAATAAAAACCGCGAATTATGTATTATTGCTATTTGTAATTACTCTTTTACATGTGAATAAAAAAATTCTTTAGCATATTCATAAATAATCAAAATTGTATACTTAACTTTTATAATATGTATGATGTTTGTAAACATGCCAACATTCAAAAGCTTTTCAACACTATTTTGACATTGTACGATTACAGTAAGGAATTTATAACATTTTTTAAAAATAACTGTCTTAAATTTTTTAAAATTGAACGGTCCACCAACTGAGCTACAGGGGTATGAAGAAATTGCCGACCAATTGCTCTTCACATTGCTTTACAGAACAATATATGTGATTTATAGCTTAAAATGTAAATGCTTTACGATGCAGTATATGTGATTTATAGTATAAAGCGAAGTTAAGAACAATTTGTCGGAAATTTCTCCATAAATGTACGGCTCATTTGGTAGAGCGTTCGCCTAGAAAGCGGTAAGTCATTGATCCAGCTTGAGGAGAAAAATAGTTAATTCTTTTCCTTTAACTCTTGCCTTTAATCATGTCACCCATCTGTTTTGCAGTTGTATGAAGAAATTTTCATTTATTTAGTTATTCTTATTAGAATTAATGATAAACTCTATATCCAAATTAAAAACTTGTTTTGTGCATAATAAAGTTGACCTATAAAATTTTCTGCCATAAAATTTTTTCTGAAACTATTAATAAATATTTTGTATCTATACCTGCATATTAATATTAAAGCCTATTAATTCCTCTCTCTAAAGACTTTCGAAATTCTTAAATATTTAAATCTTTAATTATGAACAGTCTACTGAAATTACAGTTCTATTACAGCTGTACAACACTATTATCTGAACAATGAATATTAAAGTGTGTCTTAATCAACAGGATGACGATTAATAGTGCTATATAATAAAATATTTATGCTGTAGTTTACATTAGAATATAAGAAAATGATAATCACAAAATAACAAAAAAAAAACTAAAATTAACATAGGGCTTAGATTGTTTAAGAAAAATAAGATTCATTTTCAGTTTACGACAAGGATAAAACGTTGATTCTTCTTTTATACATGGAAAAATTCCATTAAATTATATCTTTATATAATTTTTATTAAGGTCACTATCATAAAAATGCTAAAAAATTACAAAAATAATATTTTTAATAAGTATTTTTTAAATAATCTAAATAGTATACAACAAAGCTAGAGGAATATTTTTTTATGAATGTTTTATGAATGCATTTCCAGAACTAAACTTATACAATATACAAAATTACGACTGGGATTAGAATATTTCTCTTACATAATGTTGACGTAGGTAATGAACAAAAAAGCCTTAACAGTACTTTCTGGATGTTTCGCTTTTTTTTGTTGTTATAAATAAGAAAAATCTTGTGTACATGCTCATATGTTCATTGTTTTTGTACAAATTTCTCATACTTTGAGAAATTAAAAAAATTTCTAAATACTTTGCAAAATTAAAAAAAATGTCTGATTTTTCAACTATCCTAATTTAATTTATGTTAATAAGGCTTGGAATTAGTTTCACTCCGCTTGTACATTTGGTAATCCATCTGTTCGTCTGCGCATTAAACCGTTCAAGATTGAAATATTAAATTTTGCGTTGCAAGTAGATCTTAGTTTTCTTTTTACTATTCAGGTAATTTAGATTTTTTTATCACTTTCAACTAAAATATAAGTCGTCTGGATGACAGGCGGGAGTGCTCGTAAGTTGTAGCTCATTAATTCATATTCTAAAATACAACGGTGGGCACCAACGTAGAAAGTGATTGATTATTTGTTGTCAAGTGAGAATAGATTATCTTTTAACTTTCGAGACACGCACTTCTGGTAGGTTTTTTACTTAAGATAATAACAATTTTGTTATCTATTTGCTTTCTAACAGCAGCTAATATTCTACATGCCACATCTCTAGTTCAGCAAAATTCTCGATTATTTAGCCAACCACGTTGAAAAACTTATTCTTTTGCTGCCATATACGAGTTAATGCCAGAAAGTTGGTAAAGAGCACAAAATTGATAAACAAAGCAAGGTAAAGCGTTTTTGCTTCTTTGTTTGACCATGTAGTTATAAATTGTTATTGTTTCTGCGGTATTTGAAAGAGTTTGAAAAGAAGATTGTAACTCACCATAAATGTTAACAGCTTCGACATTCCTCAACTCCAGTCTAATATGTCACCTCAGTCTCTACAAAGAAAACTTCGACCTGTAAGACCATGGAATGGTCCTTTATGTAAAAATTCCATCTCATTCCTAATAGCATTATTTTTCAGAAATTAAAGTATTTGCATTATGAATTTATATTTTATTAAATTTTCAAAAAATTTTTAAATAAATTAAATAAATAATAATTTTTTCTAAAATAAAGTATAAAAATACAAAAGCTTAACATACAACAATAGAAAAAAAAATATTTAAATGAAAATCTCAATTTTTATCTTCTTGTCTTTGATGTAAGAAAATCTGTATTTTCGACTTTTTCTTCTTTGGTATTATACCAACCTCGATATGGTAACGGTATTTCTGATGGTGTTTGATGCTCTAAAATATGATGATTAAGATTTCTTCTACGTCTATGATGTCCTTCATGTGCTGTAATATATTGAACATGATGACCACTTTCCTCATGTCCTCCATGAGTTAAACTTTTCAATCCAATAATGCCAGCTAACATTAATGCCATCATTGAAACACCTAATGCTTTCATTGCTAAAGCACCAATACCGCCTAAACCAAGTGCTGCCATCATTTTAGCCATCATTAATCCCATAATCATAACAGCACCCATTCCTTTATCTTTCTTTCTTGCCTCTATAATGAAAATTGAAGAAAAAAATCAAATATGCATAAATTAAATTTTGCGTGTCTTTATCAATAAAATTATATGTGGTTAAAAAATTTTTTAAATTACTTTATTTGAATACTAGCCATTTGGAAAGTTTAAATGATTTCATATAATTTTATTAAGTATATCATAAAAAGTCAGAAATGCCACGAATTAGAATACTACAATAATATTGTACTATTAATACTTTCTGCCATATTGTGTTTCATGTGTGAAAAAAGGGTGTTATAAAAATATGAATCGAAAGTTCTTTAAAGTGGAACGGTAATATCTTCTAAGTTACTTTAAATTTAGAAAAAAAAACATAATATTTAATCCTAGCATGGAAAATTTATATAGTGTTATCAAAAGCCGACATCTTTATGCTATTTTACAAAAAAAAATTGTTTCATATTGTTTGTGCCAAATATAGTCATTATTTCTTTACCTATTCCTCGATCAAATTAACTTCTATAAGGCAGAAGTAATTTAAAGTTTAAACATGGCCTAGTAATAATCAGTAAGAGGTCACATAGAAGTTTGTTTTTCAAAATATATATAAAAACAATTTATATTTGTTATTGTGTATAAGAGTATGTTCAATTCTGATGAAAATTTACGAGGATCGAGGTGAAAAATCAAGAATTTTTATTTAAGAGGCTTATGAATTCAATATATTTCTTAAATTTTGAAATAACAATGTGACAATATAGTAATTTAAATTTTTAATAATTTATATTTTAGGAGTGCCTAGCTGTTGTTAGAAATAATCATTTTCTGTATTTGCTTTTGATTTTTATTATGAATCAGTTTAGGAAAATGATTGCTTATATTATATGCACATATACAAGTATCCGAGAACAAAAATTTAACAATGATTCAAATGATTAATGCGGAAGGAGCTAGAAGAATGAGTGCTTATGCATTTCAGTATTAAGCTAATTTAAAAAATAATTGATTCTAGAACAAACCCGAATATTGAATATTTTATAATGGCATTTCTAATTATAATATTTAATTATCCTTAAGCAATTAGATTAGAAAATTATGGAAAAAGGAATAAATTCAAGTTTTCTTTTTTTACAAAATCATATTGACTAAAATTAGGCAAATTTTATAAAATAAATTATTTGAAAACATGAAAAAATCTTACCACTAATTTCTTTTCCTTCATCAAAATTTTTTAAGAAACCAATAAATGTTTCTTTAAAATCATTTTTTTCAATTAAATCGGCAAATTTAACTTTTAATTCATGACTTCTTAAATATTTATTAATTTTACCAAAAACACTATTATCATCTGTGACACCATCATCATTATTATTATTATTACTAATATTATTATCATCAATTGAATTTGATCTTCCATCAAATGTTGTTGTTTTCTTAACAATATTATGTGATGGTTTAGGTTCAACATATATAATTTCTAATCCTGGTATAATCTGTAATGGTGTATTATTATCTCGAAATGATTTTACAACACTACGTATTAAACGTGAACCATGACATAAGACACTTGATTCATTATTCTTACAGTCATTAATGAGATTATCAAGAGCTTCTGTATAATTATTATTTAAAAGAATTACACTTAATATAGAAAAGATTAAAAAATTTTTTCTTAAAAAATGCATTTTTTTAATTTTTTTTTATAATTTTTTCAATTTTGTTTTTTTTAAGTGATTCACTTGGTATTGTTTTCAATTAATAGCAAAAAAAATATAATATCCTTGTGGAAATTTATAGCCTTAAATTTTACCGGATCCGTTTTTGTTTTTCTTATTTCTCGAATTTTGATGACAAAATGCCCTTTATTTTTTTATTTTTATTTTAAAACTTGAATTCAAATCAAGGTTCAAGTACAAACTGATAGTAACATTTTGTTATTCACTAGAATTTATAGATACAATATTGTCCAAAGAAATAATAAAAATTAAAGAAGTAAATAAAAAAAAAGTACCGATAGTTGAAAAAGTACTAAAATTAACTTTTTTTTTTTCTTTTAAATTGCTCTTATTATTTACATTTTTCCTTCCTATTTTATAACTTTACTCACGGTTTGATTTAGAAAAGGAAATTAGACCGTATAAAATTAAAGGCATAAGTATATAAGAGCACAATATAATGTACATTAATATTGTGTGTACTGAGATCCAATAGCGTGTAACCATTCAAATATAGACAGGGTCTTGTATATAGTACAACATCGTAAATATATATATAAATGTATATACATACTATACATAATATAGCACTTACATGTTCATTTATTCTTGTCGTACATTACAAAAATATTATTTTGATAATGTGTAACAAAGACAGTACTAAAAATAAATGTTAATAACCAAACTAAAATAAAAAAAAAATAAGAAAATTTGAAAATTTTAACAAGTACAAAGAAAATTTTTTTTTTGTTTTTTTCAATTTTAAATAGAAAGGCGGATAAATATACACTTACTTAGTTAACAATAATCAGTAAGTGAATATGAAAAGTAAAGCGTTAACCTTTTTTCTTTCTAGAAAAATAATGAAAACTTTAAAACCGAAAAAAATATTATTCGTAAAAATCATCATGATAAAAAATTAATATTTTTCATTTAATAAAACTACATTTTAGTTAACAAAGCTATGGAAATGCTAAGCAGAATTGTATTGTACCTCCAAAAATAAGAATGATAATAAAATTTTCTTTCACACTATACATTTGTAACAATGTATATTTGTGGTTTTTGTTGTACAGACATGGACAAATTATTTTCTGTTTTATAAAAAAAAATATACCAAATTTTTAATTGTGAGAATAACATAATTCTGTTGGTAAACAAAAGATATGCAGGGTTGAATCTAAGTTTCTTAATAAAACATGAGTATAAACTCATAGTATCTATTCTTATTGGTTTAGTACAAAGGTGATCTCTAGTGAAGTTTTTTCTAATAAACGGAAATAAACTTCAATTGTAAACTCTATAACTATACGAAATTGAATGTGAACACAATATTCCCTTTGTTGTATGTGATGGGACCTTTGGTAGTAAACAAAAACTCACAAAAAACAATGCTTTTACTTCAATCGATCTTAGTCGAATTATTTAAATCTTATATACATCAGAATAATCTGTTTATAAAATTTAGTGAACTAGCTGCATAAAATTTTGAATTGTTTATAAAATTTACTTCCGGACATTCTTACCAAATTTTTATTTAAATTAGCATTTACGATTGTATAGCAATGGCAGCTACCTGAGCCTGTCAAACCAGTTCACCTTACTGCCAGGATATTCCTGAATTGCAATTGAACCAATGCCATAGCTGCCGAATTTCATGCAGCTATGGCGTTTTTATTTGTTCAAATATCTAAAATTAGCTTCTACTGTTGTTTGACATCTACGCAAAGCAGTAACTATTTCAGAGAAAATTCAGGACTAGAATTCAGCTACAAGCAGTTAGCTTTATTAGCTTTATTAGCTTATTATCAAATATTTAAAATAATGTAACCTGTTAGGTATATCCATTGTTCGAAAGCATTTTCAAAATTAGCTTCTTCATTAATTATTATTATGTTTGTGTTTTACAAAATGTTCATATGCACTTATTTGAAAATCAATGTGTTATTTGCATTAACATGCTATTAATATAATATCATTGTATATGGACCACAAAAAATCATTAGTGTAATCCAGATAATAATTAAAATATGTTTTTTGTACACAATTACCGCTTAAGTTATTTTTCTATTCCCTTGAGATATGAAAAAAAATAGCATTTCTCAAATCTTTTAATTCCTGTTATTTTGAGATTACAAGGGGACTAAACGAGGAAGTGGGCTAACAATCCCCCAAAATTTGCTCTTTCAAAAACATTTTGTTCAAAGTTCATAATGTTTGTTAGGCTGGATAATGAGAGCACACTTTATTCGACATGCATACTACCATAATTTTTTTCAAAAATCTTACATTAGTAGCCTATGTTTTCAGCAAATTTTGATGGTAATGGATAAGAATAAAATTGTAAGGATTAAGCTTTAATTATCATTATCATACAATTATGGAAACCTTTGAAATCATAAATTTTTTGAGTCTTACATGCAGAAAGCATTTCTTTAATAAAAAATGTTTTATTTTCAACATCGACAATAATTTGACCAGTACTGTTTAATACTAAATCAAATATCACAATTTCCAAGTATATTTTATTATTTTATCACTTAAATTTATTTGTTTTGCTATTTGAGCTAAGTAGTAAAATAAGTTATTGGAAATTTTGGCATTATTCTTTAATAAAAATTTTCATTACTTTCATTAAAACTTAAACATATACGAGCTCATTTATATAGAGTGTAATAAAAATTTTTTATTATGAAAAGTACGATAAACTCGTACCCTTTCTCTAATTTTTTTAAACATTTTATTTAATCCTAAATAACCTAAGTCAAATTTTCTTTTTCTTTTTTGAATAGTGAAAGAAAAAGTTCTTTTTATATATTTTCTTGTATTTATATAGCACGCTTCATGAGATATATAGGGAAAAATCATTTAATACTTTTATTATATCAGGTGTAAACACAAATATATGTATATTAATAATTACTATAGAAATATACGAGTACAAATTGTAAACTACACGTAGCTATAAGTTGACTAAGTTGATAAGTTACATTAAAAAATTTAGCGCTTACATGATCATGAAAATCATTTAAAAATTGTAATGAGAATAATAAGATGAAAATTAAAGAGAGCTAAAAATGTAATGAACTTAAAATGTAATAAAGATGTTTGTTTTAATAAAAACGACAAAAGCAAGACGAAAAAACACATTGTATTATAAAAACAACTACACTACAATTTAGTAAAAATTTTATTTATTATTAGAAAACAACTTTTCATGTATCATTGAGTTTTCCAGTTGTTTTCATTCGTATTCTCTTTATATTTTCATTTTCTTTATTTTATTTAATTAATTAAATATAAACTCGATTCGATTTTAGAACTTTTAAAAATAAATTAATTTGCACACTCAGAAAAAAAAATTAAAGAAATACTTTTCCTTCAACTTTTACTTATATTAAAGTACAGAAAAAGGGAAGGGACTAATTAGTTTCTTTAAGAATCATTAGGCCTACGCTTCCTTCCATCTGTGAAAGCTTCTTTCGAGTGATAATGATATGTTTATACCCGTACGAGCATATTATGTTCGAACGCTAGAAAATAATGGTTTATTAGGATATATGCATAAGCGTGTTTTTGGTCAGTGTCGAATTCTGAATCGATTTAACCATGTCTGTCCGTCCATCAAATTTTTATTTAATTTTAAAATGTTTATATCTCTTGAATTTTTTTGAGTGAACTTTTACTTCCATGTAATTTTACTTTTACTTCTTTCAATATTTTCCTTAATGTTATATATATATAGAAGAATTTGCCAATTAAAACAAATAAAAAATTAAATGGAAGCAATTACAAATAAATCGTAAAGAAAAGAGAAAAAACGAATTGTAGAAAACGGTATTTCTGATAAAGGAAGAAATTATGTAGAGGAAAAATTTTTTTTCTTTTCTTCATACTTACGTATACAAACAATTAAAAAATTGCATGTGATTGTTGAAAAAAAATTGTCATTTTGTTAAAATGTCGCTTTCAAGACTAATTTTATAAGAATTTCTATATGCCACAAAACTATGACACTAGCTGACACAGAAAAGCAGAAGAACAATACATGGCAAGTCTTCAATTTGAATGAAAAGTAAGTGGTCATTTCAATTTCTACCAACATAAATTTTTAATTTTCATTGTAATAAAATTGTGAAAATTTATTTGCAAATAAAAATTATTTCAGTTTTCTAATAAATTTTTTGTTATAAATTAGTAAAATAGCACATGCACTTTCATTTTATATAAGAATTTCATTAAGATTATGACAAAAATTATGTTATTATGAAAATTCAATAGAAAATGCAGAATATATATATATGTATATATATTTTTATGTTTGTTAATATTTTGTGAAAACAAATGAAAAACTCTGAATTTAATTTGAATTGCCATAAAGAAAGAAATTTCTTTACCACCATGTTTTCATTCAAAATGCAAATTATTTTATTATTGAAAAAATTTCAAATGGTTATTATGAATTTAATATCCTTATTAAACAAAATAAAAATAAATTTCGCCACCAATGCAAAATAATTTTTTTCTAATTGGATTCTTATAAACAAATTTTAATTATTCAAAATATATAAAATTTTTTTAAAATGACTATTGGAAAAAATTTAAAAAATTATAAAAGCAAAAGCTATTTCTAACACATATTTTTATTCATAGAATAATAATAACAATTGAACTAAAATAAAATTTAATAAAATCAAAAATATGGAATTTATTTTATAAAAAATTTCATTTATTACAGGAATTTTCTATTTCTATATAATGCAATATAATTCATTAAAATATTCTATAAAGAAAATAGAGAAATTTGGGTACTTAGTGGAATAATTGAAAATAATTTTAATTTACATAGATATAGGGTGAATCAGTAATAAGTACATGCAGTCGTAGCTGAAGTGCATAAAATATGAAATCAAGTAACATGTTAATTTCAAAGCACTTTTTTATTGAAGCTCCAATCAATTTTATAGCGTATAAGAAAAAACACGTGAGAAAATAAAGAAATTTAAACAAAAATTTTGTTAAAATACCTGTATCTCGCTAACCGTCGAGCTTTCACATTATCTATGCTCAGAAATATTACCCATTTTTCCGTTTCTAAACGGCTATATAAATAGTATTAGACATGGCTATATAAATAGTACAGTGGAGTCTCCGCAACTCTAACATCTGGAAAATCTTCATACCTCGAAACTATATGACTTTCCTTGATGATATTGGCATAACTTTGTTTATAAAAATTATTCTATATAACTCGAATTTGCTCAATTCGAATTTCTCCTTAACTCGAAATAAAATTCAGTTCCCATAAAAGAAAAATTATCTTTAACTCGAAAAATTTTAAAAAATTTTGCACAAAGCATATCATATTCGTACATATTTATATATACATACATGTATATTATTATATTATACATAAATGTTTATTATACTCATGTTAACACGTTATACATATAAATACGCTTGTTTAAGTTGTGGTTTAAAAATTTTATGAAGTGTTGTTTTTTAAGAAATGCTATGCTCAAATTAAAAAATATTCTTTAAAACAATGTGCCATACTTATTTAATTTGAATTTATACAACTTTTTTTTTCTCTTCAACTCGAAATCTCCATAACTCGAACTCTTTTAGCGTTCTCGTGCTAATTCGAGTTATAGAGATCCCACTGTATTTCCATTTTTAATAAGAGCAATATACTTATTATTATAACACTAACTACCTCTTCTATTATTAGTTTTACTGAAACGAGTCGGAATATCTAGTGAGTAGATCATCATATAAAGCAAATAAAAATTTTAGATTTATTTTATTCAATTTAAATTGCATTTTAAATTTTTTTTTTTTTTTTGAAAATAAAATTATATACAATTTTCTTTTTGATACGCTTTTGATTCGTATAACAAATAAAATAAATTCTTTATATGTACTTATAATTTTCTCCATTGCAGTTTTTATTGTACATTGTGGACATAAAATGTACCTGTACATATATAACTTTGTTATACCCATAAAATTGTTAAAGTGAAGTGTTATAAAATTTTCTTTGTATAAGTAAAATTTAATTGTTATACGTTGCTAGCAAATTATTATTGCAATATCTAGAGTTGATTGATAACTTCATTATTGTATGTTCAGTAATTTAATAATGCTATAAAATTGTATTGTTGTTAGTAAAATGATCGAAAACCTATTATTATTTGAAGAAGTAGAGAATAAAATAAATTGGTTCGAAATATTAATGTAGAAAAGAATTATAAATTTTTCAAAATTTACTTGTATTGTAATTTGTATTGAATTTGTATTTTTGTGCAACAAAAAAAATATTAGAGTTGAAAACTTTTTTTTAAATATGTTAGTTTTTCTTTTTGTAAAAGGAAAACTTTTTTTCAAATTATTAAATAAGATTATATACAATTTTTAATTATGTAAAGTAGATCAATGAGTTCACATTTTAGTTTACTTAAACTTATTGTCAAAGAATTTCTGTAAATTTCTACACATATAATTCAATTCCAGTAATTAAGTTCTAATACCATATTGAATAAATGAAATTCAGGTTCATATTGTGAGAATTGGCATAGAAAATTGCATGGAGCTTTTTTAAACACAACCTTAATTTTTATTCCTAATATTTACAGAAAATTTATTAAATTAAAAGTAACAAAAATTAAAGCATTTTAAAGTAAAAATTTAATTATTATTCAAAATTTTAATGAAAACAAAAAAAAGAAATTATTTTTAAACAAACCTTTCCTTTTATAATTATGTTTATTACATGTAATAAAATAAGATTACACATAATGTATGCGTATATATACATTTATATTTTAAGAGGATTACAAAGAATAAATTGTTATATTATTTCAATAAGCTTATTAATGTTTATATAAATAAGTCCTAATTGAATTGTGAATATTTTTAAATAAATAAAAGGTGTACCAAAATTCACGCAAAATTTCGATTTTGCACCATTTTTTGCCAATAAAAAAAAATAAAGTGTGACAGCTTACAGTTCAGGCTTGTTAAAAATGGAGTGCTACACAAAAGAATAACGCATTTTTATTGTTGAACAATATTTTGTAAATAATGAAAGTTTTTCAAATAAAACCTTCAGCCATGAGACTCATTTTCATCAACTTTGCAAAACGGTCGAACTTTGGGTTTAGAGTGTTTCACTGTTTGCTGCGAATTTTCGGTTGAAGGCATCCTCGGACCATTCTTCATTTAAAGAGCAGCTTCCCAGACAGTAACGGTTAATGGTGCTCGCTATCGCGAAATGATAATCCAGTTTTTTGTGTCAAAATTGCAAGATATGGATTTTGTTGGCATGTGATTTCAACAAAACGGTGTCACATATCATAAAGCCGGAGAAACAATTAAACTACTACACAAATCATTTCCTGTTCATGTAATTTTCTGTTTTAATGATCAGAATTGGCCAGAATTGGCCAGGCGTTCAAGCGCCTGATCTTGGCGGCCAATTTATGTAAAACAAACATGGAAATTTTCAACAAAAGAGCGTGATGTGCTATTCCATACATAACCCTAACTGCATAGTATATAAATCAATAAACAATTTACAATTTTTAATTATACACCTTTGTTTTGTACCAGATTACTTCTTGCGTGAATTTTGGAACACCCTTTACATGTATTTTTAATACAGAACTCATATTTCAACAAAATGTTGTAAGTACATACATGTGTGTACGTACTTTTATTCAAACAAATTGCTGACAACAAAAAATTCTCAACATTTTATAATTAACTTAAAAAAAATTTAATTTAATGAAGTAAATTTCTCATATATGTATAATATAGCTATGTATATACATAATTCGTAAACATATAATATTTGAGATAGATTCAGTATTTTTTACAGGCTTTTTAAAACAATTTAGTTACTTAAACAATTTAATTTTAAAATTTTGAAAAAATGTCTTTTCTTCATTGAAAATCTATAGAAATTTACAATTAAACCAATTAATACTCATAAATGTCAACAGAACACAATCTTTATATTAGAAATAATATTTAATTCGCACATTTGTTTGCGTTAAAGCTTCGAATTCTTCTATAAAATCCGTCGCTAATCCACTATCAATTATCTCAATTCCTACTTATATGTACGTACATATATTTACATTTTTTTCTCTTTCAATTCTTTAATACCCATTGCTTATTACATTGCGATTCCTTTTTTGCTATAATAACATGCCACAATCAGACCAGAAACTTTTTAATGTAAATATAGAAATTGAATCTGTACATATGTATGTGTGACTCTATTTATCATATTATATATTTTAATATTCGCAATCATCGCGGTTTCTTTTCTATAATTGCGATTCTATATTTTAATTTTAAAATGTTTTTATCTTAATCAATTCAATTTATTTCTATAATAATGATAAATATGTAGTTTGAGAGCTGTTAAGTGCAAAAATTTCTTTGATTTCACTCCGATTACATTCCATTTATCCATATAATATGTATGTTTATTTATATGTATGTTAATTAAAGGTTTTTAAGTCCAAAACAAAAATTTCGAAAAAGAAAAGTGTAAATGCTTAAAGAAAAATTGAAATAAATGATTTTCATAAAAATAAATTTCATTCAACTATAAGGTTACATGCATATATATACTTAATATAATATCAAAAAGGGTTAAAATTTTTGTTTGGAACTTGGTGTACAATCGCAGCGATTGTCGAGATACAAGGATTTTATCGATTTTTTATAATTGAAAAAGTTATGGGTTTCACGCAAATAATTTTTGAAGGGGCTACGTAAAATATGAATTTCCCGAACATTATATTTCTGGAACTACTAGCTTTTTCAAATTTTTATAAACGCAGAAAGCTGCCGGTTAATGCGATACCATCAAAAAATTTAACAAATTATTTATTTTTTATCTTATAATTATATTATTTAATTCACCAAATTAATCCTTGAATTCGACCCTTATATATTAACGCGTATTTTTTTGTTCGACTTATCCTAAATATATGCAAAAATTTTAAATATTTTGGTACATGAATGAAAGTAATATTTAAAATGTAAAAGATTTAACGGCAGCATTTCCACTTGTTCAAGCAAAATATTCAAACAAAACATTGGTGTGATGCTACTTTAATGAGTTTAAAAATTTATAATATGTAAATTTGAATTCCAAGGGCTCAGGCCAACATGCAATTTTTATTTTTGCTACTGTTTTTTTGCTTATTTGTATTCCGTATGTTTATATTCAAGCACTCACAAATGCAACTATGTGATCTCATGGACATACAGTAATCAACCAGTTTAAAATTTTTTAGAAACTGGCTGTAATTTTTTGTGAAAGGAATCGATTTGAATTAACGTTTGAATTAGTTGACTTGTTAAGATGTGGAAGGAACGATTTTACAATCAAGCAGTAATAGCAAAACAAAAAATGTTTGTCTGCCTGACCCCTAACATATTTGACTATTGAGTACCTATATGAAAATGTAGACTATACGGGTATTACATTAAAACGAATCTTGAATTCAGCAATGCAATCAAATAAACGAATATTTATTTATAATGGATGTGAATTTAATATGCAATTCCTTCAATTCTTTGAAAGATTTTTTTATTACGAGTATATTTGAATTTCCACTTTGATTTTGATCTCCATTTTGAACTTGAAGTTTGTACAAAACTATATTTTTTTTCTTTTTCAATAAACAACGATTCAAATGGAAATGGAATAAAAAAATGCTGAAAGTGACAACTAAAGCAAAGCACAAATTAGACGAGCGTGAATTGTAATGATTTAAAAAAAACAAAAATAAGAAAAATCAAAAGAAAAAATATTGTAGAAAATGAATGAAAACTCCGATTCCATTTGGATTTTCACACTTTTATGGATAATTGTTACACCGAAAATTAGAAAATTGAGACAGAAAATGAAGGTAAAAAAAATTATAAAAGAAAATAAGAATAAAAAACGAGAAAGTAATTTTTATGTAGTTACTACACTTGTTTAATACTTTTAATATTGACTATAAGCGCATGATTTTCCAGTAAAGCATATAAGAAAAGACAAGAAATGAAAGAAATTAATGAGTTGGACTAATTAATTCTGTTTTTTCTTTAAATTCATTTGAAATCAATAAAATAATAAAGAATAGAAAACTACAGAAAAAAAATAAATATGTTTAGTATTGGAAAGTTAAGAACAGAAAATCAATATCCTCCGGAAGCGAAAATTTTTTTAAATGGAGTAATATATGGAATGACTTGCGTTGACACTACACACATAAAAAGCTTAATTGTATTAAAAGAGAGGAAAATATTAATGGCTACTACAACTAATTTAATTTAAATGAAAATTTTCTCTTTTCAATTTCATTTCTAATAGCCTATAGCCTCCAAATATATACTATGTTATAAAATATATACATTAGAAGTAAATTAGTTGTGATTACTCCCATTTTAAATACGATTATTCAACAATTATTTAAGTAAAACTACTCGGTGCAAAATTACTTTTATCTAGTCTAATATGATAGTCGAAGTCACTTATTTATGTTATGCATGTAATGCAATATGCATTATGAATATTCATTCATCAAAAAATTAAATGTCATGGTATTATAGTTCGATGCATAAAAAAGAAAATGTTCAGTTAGATGTTTTATATTTGATTCCAAAAATTCAATTTTTATTGCTGAAATGTTTTATATCTCTTTAACAGGAGATTTAATCTAGAATTTCTAAACTATTGCAAGAATTTCAAATTTAGTGTTCCACTATGATCAATACGGCTAACTATAATTCTATTAATTGATAAAAATGTACACTTACGAATGTTTTACAAGAGTTATAATATGACAATTGGCGAAAAAATTATTAACATTTTTTCCAAAATGGTGGCACTGTATTTAAGCGACGTCATATGAATGTTGAGTATAGTAGTTTGTATGAGTTACGCCAATATTATATTTTGTATTGGCGACACAAATATTGCAGGAATTTATACAAACACTGCCAAATTTTATTAAATTAGTTTGCCACACTCATTCAAGCTATATTACTTTTATAGGAATGAGAAAGAGATTTTATGGGTAAGTCTGAGATATTTGAAAATTAGAAAATTAGTTTTAAGGTATATAATAAATATATTCTAACCGCCGCCTTGTTTTAACCAAAATTAAATAGACTTAGTAATTTTTGAAAATTTGGGTTATCTGATGGATTTTTGAACTTTTGAGCACCGGCTGGATGGAAAGGCTAATTCATTCTGACCAAAAATATATGTACATCTGTAGATCTGTACAAATATATATACATGTAGATCTGTAAGTTTTACAAGCGTACTTCACCATGGTAGGGAAGCATAAATAAACTATTTTGAGAGACGTGTTGATCTGTTTACCGGTCTGCGTGTACACGCTTGTATCTCAAATTCGGCTGAACCGATTTTGATGAAATCCAATTTGGTAAGTTTATCTTGACTATGTCACAAATTGATCAGCTTTTGGAATATATTAGGTATCGGAAAGTGGACCTTCTTGTGGGACGATTTTATATTTTTGTGGATATAGGAAAAAATAATCAACCAATTTTCTTGAAATTTAGTATCCCAATGATTCGGGTTGTTAAAACAATTAATCTATAAATTTTTTGGAAAGATCAGAGCTCTGAAACCGAAATTATTAACTAAGTTTTCATTTGCGCAACTAATTGACGGAATGTCTTGAAATTTAATATTTGAGTTCAGGTTGTTACCGAGAGTAATTGGCGAAATGTTTAAGGAATTCGAATGGTATAATACGAAATTCTACTAATAGTCAAATTTTCATTTTCCGAGGAGTCATAACTAAAAGCTCACTAACGTATTTAAAATTGGAAAGAAATGTTTAAAAGGCTGAATTTTTATAATCTCTTATAACACTTTCACTAAGCTAAGCAATAGACATTCTAAGCTAGACAACAGGCGACCGGTTATGGTCTTACGAAAAGCGAATTTTTGCTTAGTGACCTGACCCACGTAACCTGAACCTAAATTTTGACTATGAATATGTTAACAAAGAATTTCTTCTTTGCTTTATTTGCAAAATCATCTTTTTGTAACTATAAAGTTTGTTATTCTTTGCACCACAAACTTGTTGATTATAAATATTTTCAAGTTATTTCTTTTTTTTTTCCAAATCTATTTGTGTTGCGAATTTGAGCGTTTTATGTTGAACCCTTTAAAAATTTTACAAACAAATAATTAAATAAACAGACAATAAACTGGACAAAATCTTTTTTAAAGCAGAATTTTTTTAAACTTTTCTTGGAAATACGTGTAATATATTTAAAAAAAAAATAGTTCTTCATCAGTTAATTATTCACTTTTAAAATATACTTAATTATTTTTAATTGAGTTCTTTCTTGTCTATTAAATTATGTACAATGTTAGGTGAAGCGTTAAACTTTTACTTTTAATATAAAACTATTATGTGTAAAATCTCATTTTACCAATGTGTAATTCGTTTAAACAAAAATAACATTATTATGCATGGTTATATCTATAATATTGTATAAGTAAGTACTCGTATTTGTATAACATAATTAAATGCTTTATTAATTTTAATTATGTATTTTCGGCATTTATTACACTTTTCTAGTATAGACAGAATAAATTAATCACTGTTAATAAAATGTTAGTCGAACGGGTAAAAACTTAGAAACGGAGATGTATATGCAATTTTAATAAATGAATTTTAAACAAGATTTCTTCCAATTCAGATGAAGTTACGCGTGATGACTGATTTCTATTAATTAAAATTAAAATTATTACACTATGATTAATTATCATAACAAGAATAATTTATGAAAATGAAATTAAATAATTTTTTTATTGAAAATTTTTCCACTTTGGTAATTCAATAAATTTTATTAAAGTAAGAAAATTTTTTCATATTATTTGTAAAAATAAATACCCGAATTGATTTTCACTTAAAAAATTTTTAAGTATATCGTGTTGACTAAACATTTATTTTGTACTTACAATTTAAGAAGACTTGGAGTAACATTAATTATAAAACAATGTATCGAATGGAAATGATTGTGTTAAACTTTGATATGGGGACTGACATGAAAGGAAAATTGAAATTTTAATTTCAGTTTTAATTTGTATCTAAGTAGAATTTTGTCAACGCCATAGATTCTTATTGTATTACACATAGCATTCGAGTTGTACGGGCAATTATCAACTGTAAAGACTAGTTAATATTGTGCTGTAATATGAATAACGGAACTTACATACATAGAATTTTCAATTCATTTGATTACTTAAATTAATTACTTTAATTTCATTGTATCTTTTATAAGTTAAATACTTCATTGTTAAATGAAAGTATGCAATGTTCGCAATTCAACTCTAAAAATATGAATCTAAAATAACATTTTCATCAATACCAAAATCTCTACTTGAATACGTAGTGAACGACATAATATATTTTCATATAAAACTGTTCATTATATTGGATTACGTCTTGTAAATTAATTTTCATATTTAAAATACTTCAAAATAATGTTGACGTAGCATTTTTCTCTTCAAAAAGTGAATATATTGGTATAAAAAACAATTCATATAATAAATTTGCTATAAAAAACACCCACAACTAATTAAAATTACTTTTAGTCATATAGGAAAATATTTCAGAGATTGCATACTTTTAGGATGAGACAAAAAAAAAATTAAAAGAGGCACAATATTATAATGGGTTAATTGCATGAATTAAGAAAAATGATTATATTTAAATTAATTTCGACAAGCTTGCAATTTCGGAAATATAAGCTGCCAAAAATATAAATTTTACAAATTACGGGTGTAGATAATTCGAGAGGGGGTGGAGAAGGAAAAAAATTTTGCTCTAACTATTTATTAGTCTCTAAAAGCTACTAAAATTTCAGGTATCTACAGCATGCGGTCTAAAAGTAAAAAAAAATCAAAAATTTTTAGAAAAACGGATTTTAGATAATGGTAAATTTTAGCGGCAATACTTTTCTGTGTTTGCAAAATTTGTACGGACAAACGGACTGAGTGAAACTAATAAACACTTTTTTCAAAAATTTTTGGGAAAAAGTTCTAAAAAAAGACTAAATATGTCAACTCTTTGATGTTCGTACTAATGAAAGAAAGTAAGAATTATATGATAACAGCATCAACACTGCTGAATAAAATCTTTTATTTTTTTTATGTAGTGATTTGGTTATTCACATATTTGAATTTAAGCACTACAGCTTGAAACCGTGTGTCAAAATGTATTAAAACTTTTTGAAAATGTATTGCAACTGCCATACGGGGTGAAAAAACTGTTCAGACTTTAAGAGGAGTCTGTCATCAATAATAATGGTTATATTACAACCACGTTCGTTTATGCTAATTTTCTCTAGCTTTAACTGTTTCGGAGATAAGGCCATATGACGTTTTTAGTAGTATAACAGCCACCTGAACACATTTAATTTACACAGGGTTAAACACTGAATCTTAATATTTATACAGGGTTAAACAACCGACTGATTTTAGCTAGTTCTCCCCGATGATATATTCCGATGATATTTCTAGATGATATATTCCGACATTGATGGTTGAAACAATGAACTATTAAATTTTGCGTGAATATTAAGAATATCAGGAAAATTTATTGGTTTACTTTTTTACTGTATTAATAAGAAATAATGAGGTACCTTATAATATTATTCAGAAATATTTTGTGCAATTTGTTGTATTCTGTTCATATCAGATATTTCTTAAATATCATCTCTGCTATCATAACTAACTCTTCTATCATAACTGACAGAATAGGTATAAATTTTATAATTTAGGTTCAATTTTAAGAAAAGACATGTGTCTTGAATCAGATCTTTATTATTTCAATCCGAACTGCTCACATGTTATTAATATAAAAATTAGATATAATCGAATTCTCAATTTGATATAGAGTAAAAAATTATTTCCGCCTACATCCATAGCTATACTATAACTACTAGTTGACTTTTATGGACTTAATGCAATATTATCCCTCTTGTTTAAGTTATGATCTCATAGTTTTTCTAATATTAGAAATATTTATACCGGAATCACTGACCATTACAAACAAATGTTATAATAGTCGACAAAATGTAGTGGCTTCTATAATCAATTCTAATGTTGTTTTTACTTTTATTAAAGAAATGTTAATTTTGAACTTCAAAATATTGAATTACAAAACTTCACCAGATTTTCATGAATGAAAAATGTATGCGCATATGTTGAATGCTTCTTTAATAACTTCATATAAGAACCATGTATGTATATAAGAAGACCTTTCTTTAAGAGTTTTTTGGTTTTACCTTGTTTTACTTGCAATGTCTCAAAGAGAGAGAAGAAAATTTTTAACAATGTAAGGGATTTGCTTTCATGACTTTTGAAAATGAATTTTTTATGTTTTCATTTTTCGTTATTCAAATGATGATCAAGATAATGATAGTGGTCGTATAATGATGATGATGATGATGGTGGTGGTTGATGATGATGATATATCATATTTCATGCTTAACTTGCAATAATGGAAATTTTTTTTTTCATTTTCCTTTGGTTATTTTCTTAATTTTTTGGGATATTAGAAAAATCTTTTAAGAAAATTATGTTTTCTTAACACTATGATAGAAAAAGATGCGTGTTAACTGTTATTTCTCATTTTCATTTGATATTTCTAAATGAATGCATCTTGAGTTTAATAAAAAAAAAAAATGAAAATTAAATAGGTACATCATTATTTCTTTTTTTGCATGCCAAGAAAGTATATTTGGCTGCATCATATTTTATTGCATTCGTACATGCATGTGAACATAATTTATATATATATATATATATAGATAATTATTGATCGTGACTTTGTTAAATAGTTTTTAAGAAATTGCAACTTTTGTTAAATTTAAAAGGTGAAGGTGGGGAGGGGCAAACATTTAACTTGTGGTTATTTATTTTACTTTTTTGTTAGCCATAGACTTAATTACAAAATATTGAAATTATTAAATTCATTTGAAATTATAAGGTAAATTTAAAGCAATAAAACCAGACAACAATAGTTCAACTTAATTAGTTTTATTTCAATTCTAGATCTCTAATGAGTAAATGTGGAAAAAACAAAGAATTATAATTATAAAAAGGATCAATAATTAAATTAATCAATAAAATAAGTTTATAAAATAATATTGTGAAGAAAACAAATTAAAATCGAAAAAAATCAAAGTGAATTAAGGAATAAAAACCAAAAATAAAATTTAAATTTAAAATTTCAAAAAAAAATTTAGTGAAAATGATTAAATTTTTAAAAAAATATTCAATATTATTAACAATTTTTATCCTGTTAAATAATGGAAATTGCAACGATAGTATTAATTTAAATAATAATAATAATAATAATAATAATAATAATAAGGATAATAATAGTTATAAAAGCGATAGTAACAATTTGGATAATAATGAAAATAACAATGAAAACGGTGATGGTACAACTTTTTCTTTATCATCATCAGCAATATATAATTTATCATGGGATTGTGCAAATAATTCCACATGTATACAAAATATTGCCCGAAACCTAATAAATAATTATGAAAATGGTCAAAGTATTGATTTTGGATTATTTAGTATTGAAAGATTAGCAAAAATGTCAAATAATAACAATAATAATAATGATGATAAAGAAAAGGATACAGAAGGACGTTCATTATCAACAATACAAAAATTTATAGAAGGGAATGCAATTAGAATTCCAATTGGACCAATGGTATTTAGTTTACAACGATCAGATGATGATCCGGATTATATGGAATTAGCTCTTTTGAAAAGAGTTAATGAAAAAGAAGAAGGTTAAAAAAAAAATATTTTTCTTTTTTTTTTTATATATAATGAAAGAGATTTGAAATACGAGTAGTAGTAGATAAATTTTTTTTAATTAGTACTTAAAACTTGCTCTAGATACTCTCAGTGAAAATATTGGAAGCATTCTGCTCTGCTTATTTAATGAAAATCTATATCTTTCCCAAAATTTCAATCATAAGAATTTTTTATTAATTAAAAGCAAAAACTTGGTCAGGTCTATTGAAAACGAAATATAGTCGAATGTAATTTCGGGTTTACAACTGAAATTTCTAAATATTTGAAAATATTAAATTGAAAATTTTCATTATGAAGCATAAGTACGCTTATCCTTATTCTTTATTTAAATTGTTAAGTGAACTATTTAAAGTGGTATTCAAACTCATTGCATAATTTGTTTAATAAACTTTATTATTTTTAGTGAAATGTGTTCCCAGATTTTAAAATTAATCACATGTTTTGTTCCATAAAGTAAAAACATACGATAAAAGCACCAGACAGTTCCTCTCACCGAAAATTAATATTTTCTCTTAATAAATTTCTGAATGTGAAAAATTTTTATTTTCAAAAATAGTACATTATATACAAAAATTACATTAATTCATATATATTTGGAAGAAATTTTTACTTTCAATGAGATTGATCTTTCCCGTATTTCAGACGCTTGAAAACAAATGTGTACTCCTTAAGCATAAAATACTCTACAAATCTTACAATAAATAAATTAAATTTTAAAATTATAACGAAAAATTATATTACAAATATTTAGCTTCGCTTAAAGGACGTGGCCGAGGAGGTATTGGTGGAATTTTCAAAAAGAAACGCGGACATAAAGAAAAGAAACATTTGCAAGTATTTATTCCTATGTATTTAGCAGCAAATACATTCGGATGGACATTATTAGCTGTTAAAGCAGTTGGAGTTTTAACAATAAAAGCCCTTATTGTTTCAAAATTAGCATTTTTAATAGCAACCGGTATTATTGTAAAAAAAATGATGGATTCAGCTCAACAAAAGTAAGAAAAAATAATCTAAGTGAATTTTTTTTTTTTTTCAAATAACTTATATTTTATTATATTTTAAATATTTTACGGATAGAATGTTATTCCCACATCATCATCCGTATTTAATGCCATATAATATGGATTATGGTTTACAAGCTCATTCAATGCCAGGTGCTGAAGAATATTTAAATTTACATTTAGCAAATCATCAAGCTTTAGAGAATATGGCTGCTGCTGAAACAAATCATGTTGTACATGCAATTCAAGGAAATTCAACACAACCACAACTTTTAGCTGTATCAGCTATAAATGGTAATCCAAATACACCAAAAATTAAAAGAAGTGATCAATGGTCTGGTAAGTTTTTATATTAAAAATATTTTCTTTTTTGTTTTCGCAATATTATAACTAATCATGATTTAAATTTAGTTTAAAACACAAAATTACTAAAACTATTATTATGCAGGTGTACATCCTAGCCGACCATCATCTCAAACATTTTATAATTATCTTACAAAAACTCCACCAGCCTCACCATATGTATACCAAAAATAAATTATATAATATCATATTTTACTTAGTCAAGATTTAAATTATTTAAGTAACGCAGTCAAGTAAATTTTCAAAACTCCATGCATAATTTAATTTTTCACATGAATGTTATACGTTGCCCATTATAAATTTAATTTAAAATATTTTTAAATCTAAGTCCAAATACTGTTATTACCTTATATTAGATATGCTTGTTATGTGTATATCTTGTTTGTTATATAGTTTTTTAATTAATTTATTCGTTGATCTTATAATTTAATTAATTTATTGCTTCAGTTTAGATTTAGACTTTTGTAAATCTATAAAATAGTTTATGTACTATTATTCGTTCATAGTTATTTATTGTATTATAAATTATGTAAATTTATTAAAAAAATTTAATATATACATATTGAAATATACTTATAAAATAATAAATTCTATATTTTACTTCAAATGTTCTTAACAAAATTTCAGATCAATTCTCAATAATCTAAATGTAATGTAAGCTAAACATAATGGAAAATCCATTTCTGTAAACGATTCTATATATTTTTAATTAAAAAAGACAAATAATTTCAATTTTCAAATTTAATTGGAAGGGAATCATTCAAACTAACTATAATTGATAAAAAATCCGACCATAACCTCAACATAACAATTTTCTAGTTTGATCTAATGTGATCACGTATTTCATTTTGAATTTTGTACTTCCCATTATGCTTACATGTAAAGTTTCTAACTAAAATATTATAATCTGGAAAAATCTTGTGAGCTAGACCTGTTTCACGCTTCCATCTATTAATTTAAAACAAAGTAAAATACATTGAATAAAAAGATCTATACCTTAATCCTTTGCAACTATGTTTTATATTTAAAAAATTTGAGTTTGCCTTAATTAACGATAGCTGCTATTATTTAAATATTCATAACTTTAATATTAAAAGTAAAAAAATCTCAAAAATTTAAAGCAAAACGTAAATAATTCGAAAAATAATATGTTACTTTTATATTATCACTTAGCTGCACTGTACAAATTTTGGGACCAACATCAGTGTGTTACATGGTGGGTCACAAATCATTTTTGAATAGACCTAACAAGACTACAGACTACAAAGTAGCATATTGAATTTGTAAGCAGGTTTTCCTAGAATTTTTCTACTTGAATTTTTTTGTTTTTACTGTTTGTTTTTACTAATGAATAATGAAAGCATTTTGACTTTAGAAAAATTGAGGGAATTCTTCAGCCAATTCAATAATCTACGTTGAAAAAAATGTTTAAGTTGTTTTTGAATAAATTCGCTTTTTTTATTTTCTAGCTCTATTGGGTGATTGTTTAAAATCTATACTAAAAGTGTTTTACAAATTATCAGTAAAATAATTTAATGTTTTTCTTTGCCAAAATTGGATTTTCCTTTGGTGAAATATATTCCAAAAAAATAACACAAAAATTATCATTGAATCACAAATAATTAATAGAAAAAAATTTACAATTTTAATTACGTTTACAAGGCCGAGTATTCTTTTTATAATTTGAATTAATTGAAATACTAATTAAAAAACTAATTTTTTAATATTTGAGGTAAAATTGGGGAAACTTCTGGATTTAAAGAACTGCAGAGAAGAAATTTGTGTTTGAGTAGAAATTTTGTATAACATCCATTTAGTTAGTACTTAAAGAAATTCGTGGAGGTAAATGTAAAAAACAAAATAAACCCAAAAATAAAATAAACGCTTTCAATTGCAATTTTCGTTAAGAAATTCCAACATGAAAGCCAAATTAAAATTTTATTGGTAAATTTGAAAACGTTACCCTTATCACAATTCTACTTTCTAAATTTCTCTTATCGTCGATTAAAAGGCAGAAAGCACTAAGTGCATTTTTTGGAATTTGAAAATTCGGATTTCATAGATGAATTAAATCAGAATAATGTAATCTTTGTTGTGGCAAAAAATCATGCAAATCCAGAATATAGTTTATAAATCCAGAAATTAAAGAGACCAATCCCATTGCACTAATTGATTAGTTTTACAATTTTACGATCTTTTCAAATCGAATTTACTCAAAACACAGTTTCCTGACTTAATGCTTTCTGCTTCTTAACCGACGTTATTTCAAATAAATTTCATGATAACTTGATTGTAAATGAAAATTGACAATTTGTTAAATAATAGATCAAAAAATCAATTTAGAATATTCTGAATAATTGTATAAATTTCCCGAACTATAACTTATGTCTTTCAAATAGCTTTCTTAATAGTTGCGATCATTCAAAATTATATTGTATTCGTTATTTTATATTAATTAAAGGCAGATACATTTATTTCAATTATTGATAAAATGAGCTATGGCTTCTTAATACAATATATGAAGAAACTGTGTTTGTACACAAACTTGTGATAAAATTTTGTACGTGTATTGCCAACATTTCCTATCACCTAAGTTTGATACTAAGTTGGATACTATTGACTAAATATAGAATATCTCAAATGATTATTATGATTTATTTTTACCAACTTGCCATCACATTATCTATTGCATTGCATACAATAAAATAGATAATGTGATGGCACCAAATTTCGAATGTAGATTTTCCAGTGGGTATGCACTTCTCCATAGTAGGAATTGTAAATAAACTAATTTTTAGAAAGATGTCGGTCTGTGTAACTGTCTATCTGCCGGTTTTTCTGTGCACACGTGTAACTGAAATTCGGCTGAACCAATTTTTGTGAAATTTTATCGTGTGTTAAATATAGGCTATGTCACAAAAACTGGGTTTTTAAACCTTTTTTTTTAAACATTTTTGGTCATTTACACTGCATAACTGGACGTTTACTACGGACGTTTACCAAACATACATTTTTTCGCATATAAAGCGGCAACAAATTTTAAACATCAATTAAGGTGTGAAAAAAATGAGCTTATAAAATATTTGAAAATGTTGGAAACTGAACTAGAGGCTGATTTTATATTTTTTACCATATAAGGAACTAACTGACGAAATTTGTTCAAGTTTAATATTTGAGTTCAGTTTGCTACCGGAATTTACTGGCATTTCAGAGAGTTCGGGCAGCATTACTAGTGCCCTTAAATTTTGCAAGAAGTATTTAAAAGACAATTCCATAATCTTATACGCAAAATTTTCCACCTCGCGGTCGGTTATGAACTGACCACATCAATACATAAAATATAAATGGAATATATGGAAATGTAGATATGGAAAATATAAAGTAGAAACAAAATATTAAAAAAGAAATTCTATTTCAACGAAATTTAACATTTTATTGCTCTAAGATATTTGTGCCAGTAATAATGTATGTATAAATTCATACATGTTTTTCTGTTATTTTCTATTTATTTTTTACTACAAGAAAATGAAAATGAATATGAATAAATTGCAAAAAAAAAAACTACTTACATGAAAAATTTTTAAAACCTACAATTATTCTAATATTTCACCCAATCATCATAATTATTATACTGAAAGTTTTTGTATTGATATACAGTAGTAAGTAAAATCTTAATAAAGAAAAATAATTGAAAATTGCAATGATTTCTTTAATCATTTAATTATATTTTTTATTGATATTAAATTTTAAAAATATTATTATTGTATTTGTGTAATTTTACTCAAATACTTGAGTATTTTGAGAATGAACATTGAATACAATAAATTAAAAATATTGTTTACGTGAAAATTATTATCATGGAAAATTTTGTGTTGCACTACATGGTATGATATCATACTGTATGTGTTGGTTCTGATTTTAAACATTTATTAAACATAATAATGTTGTGATAAGATTAAATGCTTCAATTATTATTATACCACTATCGTACATGTTTTTTTTTCTAATTTTTAATAAAATAATGAAAGGCTTGATAGTAAATCTCAATTTTCTTAAGGTGTTATACTCGTATACATTATATGTATATACATATATGAATGCATTTTCTTAGAGTATTTTCTTCTTTTAATATTATTATGCTTGTGGTAAATCAATTTTCTATTATTTTTTTGTTGTTTTAATTTTTAATAGTTACATATTACATATGATAATCTCATATTTCATGATCGACATTGAAATTAAAAAGAAAATTTATATAAAATACAATCAAGAAATTTTTAAATTCAATCAAGAAAAGCTAAGCGTTTATAAGTGAGGTGCGTGATATCGTTTTGCTACTTATATATGAAAAAAAAAAAATATAGTGAAAAATTCAAAGATTTTTCTATTTTATCTGGAAAATGGAAAATTTAATATGTGTTTTTATATTAAATCAATAAATGTATAATTTTTATGTATATTCATATAATATAGATCTAAGTAATTGTTATAAAGAAAAAAAAATCATGTTAAAAAACTATTATTTTACATTGTTTGTTCGAAAACAAGCAAAGTGGGGGTTTTATCACGTACATACATTATTATTAATTTATACATATATGTTTGAATATTAATTTTTTCTAATAAAATGTTCATATATATGGGTAAATTTAAAACAATAAAACCAAGCGTTAACAGTTTAAGATAATTAGTTGTATACGAATTTTACATGTCTAATGATTGAAAGCAATAAGTTTAACATTTCTATTGTTAATCAAACAGAAAAAAAAAAACAAAACAAACATAGTCATTTAAATTATAATTAATTATTTTAATATTTAAAACAAAAACATATGCACTCAATACAAATATTTATTAAAGAGAAAAACAATATCTAAAGGATATTTATAAGGATAAAAAGAAAATTACAAAAAAAAAAAAAACAAATAACAAAAAAATGTTTAAATATTATAAAAAATATTTATTTTCCATTATTTTAAATACAATATTAATAAATCAAATCCTTTCAAAGGAAATTAAAATGAATTTAAATAAAAATAGTGTACAATATGAAAACATTGATAAATACAAATTGCATAAATATTTTAATAATAATAACAATAACAATAATTATAACAATAATAATCATTTTAATGATATTAATAAAAGTGAAATAGAACAATCATCAATAATATCTTCATCTTCATCATCATCATCATCATTTTCACAATCATCATCTTCATCATCATCACAACCATCATCATCAACAACGGATATAAAAAATATATCATGGGATTGTGCAAATAATTCAAGTTGTATACAATCAATTGCAAAAAATATATTAAAGGATTATGAAAATGGTGAAAATATTAATTTTGAATTATTTAGTATTGAAAAATTACCAAAAATTCATGAACAAAATCATAATAGTGCCAACAATAATAATTTATTTAATGGTAATAATTATAATAATAATAATAATAATAATAATAATAATGATAAAGATAAAAATATAAATAATGATAATGAAGGACGTTCAATATCAACACTTGTTGAATTTTTTAAACAAAATTCTATTCGTATACCAATTGGTCCAATGGTATTAAATGTTAAAAGATCTGATGATGATTCTGATTATATGGAAATAAATTTATTGGGAAAAAATATTATGAATCAAACAACACAAGGTTAGTTAGTCGAATTTCAAATAAAAATTCTATACTATTGATTAATGCTTGTACATGATTTATATACATATATACATAAATTTACTAGATATACATATTTATGCTATTACTGATTTATTTTTTGATTATAATATTTTTTTATTTTCTTTACATATCATTAAATATTTAATTCTAAAATACATAATATTATTTAAGAAATCGCTATCAATACTGACACTGAAAAACACTCGGATACTTAAAACACTTATAATTAATTTAATATTATGTTATACTTTATTGAATTAAAATGGCAAAAAATTTATTTTTTTTCTTCTAAATTTCAGCTAATTATAACATCCGAATTAATTTACGAAAAAGAGTTATGGTTATGGTTAAGATCAAAATTAAAAGTTCAGTTAACAAAATAATATTGTTTTATTTATTAAGCTTTAATTTTTCTAACTGTTGATCTAATTGATGTGTACATATAGGTGGACATTAATTTTTAAAATTATTAATAAATTTACAAGAAGCATTTAGAAAAATCCGTAATTCTTCCTATTAATCATAACGCTAACTATTAAATTCTTAATAATTTCTAAACAGTAAACACAATTAATTTAATTTAAATTTGATATTAATTTTTATATCTAAATTCATAATGCACTAAAATTTAAATAATTATTAAGGCGGCTCAGGATCTATTTTATGCACATAATATAATATAATGTATATTAAATTTACGGGAGTAATATTGTGCCTATGCTAACATATGTATATATGCTATTAATGTTTATTGTATATAGTTAAAGACATAAAAACATGAAACGATTATCTATCATAAAAAGTTAAATAGGAAATATATTAATAACTCAAGTGTAATTATAGGTTTTATTCCATTTGTTCGTGAGGGTACGGTTGTAATATATTCGATAGAAGTACATTGCGTAAGTTGCAATACATGAAATGAGTCTTATAAAATTTTTGGAATAAATTTTTTATTGATATTTAAGAAAGATATTCCTTAACCCTTTTCGGGTCGTCTTTCGAATAGTGTAATTAGTAGATGTTTCTCATGTGGGATCTATTAGCTTTATATAAATCATGTAATCATGTAATCTCTTTATATGAATCTTGTAAAAACGAAATAGTACAACAGGACTTTACTGGTACACATATGTACCAGCTGAGTGGAAAGGGTTAAGAAACGTGTTGGATCATATGTGGAAGAAATACGTTTTTTTTGTATATTTTTATATAGAAAACTTTAAAGTCATTTAAAGTTCGAGAAAATATCCAATACTTTTATGTTACTTGTTACAATTTAATAAGTTTAAGGACATGAATGCCATAGCGTACAAATCTTTGCAAATATCAAATTTTAAATCGTGAGGTTAATGCTAATTTAAAGATATTGACTTTTAAAGATATAAAATTTAGCAATAACAAAAAATTTATCATGAAGATATCAAGTTTTAGCATTATCATTTTCAGATATTTAAGATAAACTTAGATATTGGTTGCAGATGAAAGACCATTCAATTTTATGACGCCTAGGTTAATTATCTAAAGATATAAAATTTTCGAATTATCTAGTTGTAGCATTAACCACATGAAATATGATGTGAATTCCATAGCATTCGCGGATATACGTAGGTATTTCTACTATACTAATAAAAATCTAAAGAAGACATCTTCTATTTTGTAGCAAATTAGAATCTGTTACGTTTATTTTAGCTATAGAACAAAAAATATTTCTACATAGGAAAAGTATATTGCAATTATTTTTTTAATGTTCTTTAACATGTTTATATTTTTCCGCCACAATATAATAAAAATTCACAATTAATACAATTGAAAAATGATTTTCAATATTTTTTTTAAACTATATGTTGTGCGTAATTTGTTAAACTTAAATGGTATAATTCATATATCAAAAATTTTTAAACTAAATATTTAAAAGTATTTAGTACATTGTGAAAAATGTAATAACACATATTAAACACATTCAATAATTCCAACAAAAATATGTTTTTCTAATAGATTCTTAGAATAAAGTTATGTAGTAGGAAAGCTAAATTTTGTCTTGTAGCTACAAGCAGCTCCAGCATCTTGCTAACAAGAGCCAAGCCATAAAGATTGAAAAAATATTATTATTAACCCTTAAATAAATGGTTTTCTAAAGTTTGAGTCCTGTTTTCCATTTTTAATCAGAACCATTTTAATCAGTTTCAATAAAATTTTTATTAAACAAAATTCAACAATATTCATCCATTAAGAATTCTGTTTAAACTTTAAAATTTAATCACGCCCTGGCATCTACATCATCAAGTAAAAAATAATGATTTTTTTATATAGCAAGTGGTAGTGCTCTTCTTTTTATCAAAGTGATAAATTAATATTTTATAAAACTTTAAAATTTGCATGTTTGAGAATTACGAAATTTTGAATTCTTAACTTTTGGCTATTAAATAGAAAGCATGATTTTTTATTTAATCGGGTTCATTATTGAACCTGATTATTGAATTTCATAAATTGAAATTTTCTTTAATTGTTTTCAATGAATTGGATCAATTTCTTGTATGAAAATTTATTTCATCGAGTATTGTACGGGTAATATTCAGAAAGCAGCCTGCATAATCGTCATGTTTGCAGATTCATATAGTTGGTGAAGAACCATGAATCATTTTTTAATATACAAGTAAAACGAAAAGTCCTTACTTTAGGCGCACTATTATTTGAAAAATTAAAGGTTTAGGAAAATAAAATATTTGTGGTTGTATGAAAATTTAAAGAAGGAAATATTTAAGAAGGCGTAAAATTTAAGAAATTGAAAACAAAAATATTTTAACAGAAAATCTCAATAAAATAATTTAGTTGACCAGGTTAAATAACATTTTATGAATTTTTTTCCAAAAATACTTAAATGATAATAAAATCAAAAGTGAGGAATGATGTAACGAAAAATGTTTAAAAAAATATTGTATATTAGTTGTAAAAATTTAAAATCCATAAATATTTCTTATAATACAAGATTTTAAGTTAACTAGTCTCATATCAATTAAAAAAATCTTAATTATCTATTAAATTAATTAATTAAATTTATTTTTTATATATAGACAAAGGTGTTGGACGACGACATAAAGTTATAAATCGTAGAGGTAAAAAACATCTTCAAATCATAATACCAATGTATTTGGCTGCCAATTCATTTGGATGGACATTGCTTGCGATCAAAGCTGTTACATTATTAGCTATCAAAGCAGTTTTAGTCTCTAAATTGGCATTCTTAGTTGCATCATCGATTGTTATAAAAAATTTCATGGATAATTCACATAAGTATGCACTAGCATTAGCAACACTCAAACAATAAAAATGCAAGACAAGAACAAAAAAAAAAGAAGAAAAAAATTTCTTTTTCAAAATAATTGTAAAAAATTTTGCTGCTTGTTTTTATGTTTCTTTCAATTGTACCACTGTTTCATATACACATATACACATTTATTTATTTATTTTATTTTATTTCAATTGTTATTTATGTAATTTACTTTATAATATTTGCATATTGACATATAAATATTTTTGTAGAGAGATATTAATAATTTTATATATAAATTAAAAATAAAATGAAAATTTTCTTATATATATACATATTATTTAGAGTGATGTATCCACAACATTTCCCTTCACCCTTAAATTCATATAGTATGATGGATTATGGATTACATACAGCAGCACAATCAATACCCGATGCTGTTGAAGAACAATATCATTCTCGAATTATTGATAATTCTCATCAAATAGCATTAGCACCACAACAACATATTTTAGCTCATGCAAATGTTGTTCCACAACAACAGCAACAACAACAAGTACAACACCAGCAACCAACAGCTGCTGGAACTAGTCATCATCATGTTGTTTATGCAATACAGGCAAATCCAGCATCAATTGCGGGTGGTGCTGCTGCTATTGTAAATGGTCCACATATAAAAAGAAATGATCAATGGACTGGTAAGAAGGCTTGAGCGTTTTGTTTTATTTTTTTTTTATTCGCAATTATAGTTAAAATTTGTGATAGTTTTTCGATAATTTCATACTTTCGTCTTGATTTTCTTTTCATTTCTTAAAAGAATATAATTTTAGAAAACTATACTTAGACAATGCAAACCCATTTCTTCCATTATCTTTTAAATACTTTGAAGCTGCTCTTTTTTTCTCAATATGATAATTTTTGAAAATTGCTATGGAGCAATTAGAAAATCAAATATTAATAGAAGGATTAAATAGTACATTATAATATTCGTAATTATTTTGAGAAAATTGAATTCATAAGATGAAATAAACTTTGAAATGAAAACTGCTTTTATTTTTTTCTTGTTTTTTGTCTATAAATTTTTGTATTATAGGTTTTATTCAGGAATTAAATCTAGGTATATTTACTTACCAAGTTATACAAATTTAAATAAATCTTCTCTTATCAAATGAAAATTTTTATAGAATAACAAAGTAGTTTCAATATTCTTTATCGGGAACTATGAAAAATAAAAAGAGCCCTTTGAATTTCAAAATATTTTAAAAATTGTCTTTTACCAGCACGAAATCATAGGATACAACAAATCCTGATTTTAAAAAAATGCAAATAAATAATTTTTTTCTCGAAAAATATTAGATTTATTAATTCGAATCTTAAATAAATCTTATTTATAAAATATAATACAGTATTTTAATTAAAGGATTATTGTTTTTTTAGGAGTTCGTCGTCCAGCTATTATTAATTCTGTATCAGTTAAGGATATAAAGGATACTAAAACAAAATAACTTTCCTGCATCTTATATACATACTTGTATTCTAAGTAAAACACCTTAAAAAACATATTTATATATTATTTAATTTATTTATTAATTTATTTATTATTATTATTAATGATAATTTTATGTAAAATTAATTTATTTAGAAAATAATTATTAATTAAGACTGTTGTAATCTGAAATAAAAAAAAATGTATTTAATTAAAAATAAAAAAAAAACTCTTTTCAAAACAAGTATTTTTATTTCTGTTTTTGTTTTGTCTTCTTTTCTGCTTTTTTAATTAATAAAAATTATATTTATTAAATTCACGCAATACATAGATTAATTATAATAATATTGACTTTTTAAATTTCTAAAATATAGAAATTTAATATTTAAAAACAATAAAAAAAAAATTAATACAATTTTCTTAACAAAATATACGTTTTGTGTACATTATATAAGTATAACAATATAAAATACAATAATAAAATGTATAACAAATTTTATAACAGCTTTTCACCTCTCTCAACTTTCTTTTTATATAATATTTTTATCTCTTTTTAATCACAAGAAAATTATTGCAAATTGTGAGTAAAATCGATATAAAAATTATGAAAAAAATCTCGCATTATTATAAAAACAAATTGGTAGTAAAATAAATAAATATTTTAACATTAATTTTAACATGATTAAATTATTCAATGAAAATAATACATTAAAATAGAAAAAAAAAGTTCAATTAAAATAACTGTTAGTCACAAAATTAATCAACCACCATTAAATAATAAAATTGAAGAAAGAATAAAAAAAATACGAAATAACATAACATTAACATATTACAGAATAAAATGTACAGACTATTAATGAGATCGGTTAGTAACAAGAAGAACATGCACCCTAACAGAAATTCAGAATAGTGTTACAAAAAATAATATAAAATAAAACAAAATCAGTCGGCTTAAGTCGGCTTGATTTAATAACAATATTACAATATTACAAATTGTATTCAAATAATTATTATGCGATGTGCTTAGTGCAATCGATGTTATGACGATAGTATGTAACATAATACTTCTTACAAAAACAAAATTAATTTTCCCAATATGAATATGCATACTGCCATGCTAGTAAAGAGTAATAATAATAATAATAATATGAGAAAGAAAATCTCTATTGATAAGTCTTAAAGATAATAATTAAAATTGATAGCCAATAAGTACATGAGAATAAAGAGATTAAATAAATAAAATTTGTATATAAAATTGTGTTAGGTAAGAATATATAAACAAATAAATTATTTTAAATTAATTAATAAATAAATAAATAATTTAGAATATAATTTGTGTTTGTTTGCATAATATTAAATAAATTTGAGTATTGAATAAAATTACAAAAAAAAAAAAATATTTAAACCATCTTGATTTATATAACATTTATACTATACGTACTCGTATAACTGTAATCAAATATCAAAGTAATATAAAACAAAAAATTACTATAAATTAAAATTTTCTAAAAATAGAAAAATTCATAATAAATATCAAGAAAAATATAACAATAAATAAAACTGAAATTAAAAATTATATTAAAATTAAATCAAATAAATAAAAAAAAAAAATATGTTTTGGTAAAAAATATAAAATAATTATAAATAAAATATGTATAACATTTCTTTCAATTTCTTCTATCTATAAATATATTATTATATTTTGTGTTTTATAACAGTAAAAACTAAAAATTATTTTCAGGCTTTTGTCCACTATACGCCATCTCATGTGAATCAAGAATTTTTGCTGGTAATTCAGCTACACCATCTAAAAATCCATCTAATGCTCTACCCCAACCAGTACTATATGTATCATGATGTGGTTCATGATGATGTGGATGTGCTACAACTTCATATGTAACATGTTTTTTACTTAATAATTTTTTTAAACCAATAATTACAGCTAATATTAGAGCTAATTTTGATACAATTAATGCTTTACCAGTTAATAACATTAAACCTTTTAAAAATAATGCTGTTACCATTCCCATTTTTGCCATCATCATTGCCATTATTGGCATATAATTTTTCATTTTACCACGTCCCTCTTCAACAGCTCCAATTGGACTTATTGATAAACCAAGATGAAGATTTCCTTTTGGTTCTGTTGTTACAATTAAATCAGCATTATCAGCTACATGATAACGTAATTCCCGGCTTCGAATAAATCGCCATATTTTTTCTCCAATAATTATACCTAAAGCTTCATTATCACTATTTTCCATTGATCTAGCAAGCATTTCATCATCTTCATTATCATTATCATCAGAAATTGTTGGCTCTCTAAGAAATATTTTAAAAACAAAACGTAAATTAATAGCTAAATTTTTTAAAAGAATCTTTTAAGTAAGATATTTTATAATAGTGGGGCGAGATTTTTTCAAATGAACCACAACTTCATAGTAAATGTTTTGGAATATTTGTAAATTTTTTTGGTCTTAGTCATATTTTCTTTTTGATTTTCGCAAAAATAATTATTTATAAAATTTCCATATTAAATTTACAAATTTTTTTGTATTAAATTTCATTCTAATTTACCTGGTTTGAGTAACTTTAAGATTTTCATTGATATCAATTGAAGATTTCTTAAATATTCTATTCATGTATACAATGAGTTTAAGCATCATACATGAATGATTATCCCGCTGACTGCATTTCACGTTCAGTTTACGTATAAAACCTTCTTCCAATTGGCGCCGATTAACAGTATGAACCTTGAATAAAATTAAAAGAACATGCATTATTATTTCCATTAATCTATTTGGCAAAAAAAACTAAATTAATAAAACTGTTGTAATTTAAAGTTCATTTTTAATATTCTTGGTGCCTTTGGGCATCTAATTTCATTGTGCAGTAGAAAACATTATGCGTATTCAATATATTTACGTACATGACTAATAACACAATTTAAATTATGCTTGCAAAATTCCAATTTTAATTTTGTTCAAATTATCCATTTTATTTAGAAATCCTCTTCATTTATTTTTTTATTATTAGATATTCTTTTATCTAATTTGCATACACATACTTCAATATATGGAAATTTCAATATATGTCTTGTTATATAAAGAAATAAAATAACAAAGGAATACTTCTAAATCAAAAAATATCCTTGTGGGCAGCAAAAACAGCATGCATATTGCTAGAATTATAATCCGATGTTAAAAACAAAATTCATTTTCTTTATAAAATCAGATTGAAAATTACATTCAAATATAGTATAAAAAGGATTTGAAAGCAAAATACAAACATAATAAAATTAGTAAAACAGTATATTAACTATATTAAAAAACAAGTTGACGAGCTATAATACCCCATGCATCTTACGTATATAGTGCATCTTAATCATAGAAAATTTTTGTTTCAATTAGTGAATCATTCACAACTTGATTAGAACCTAACGCGATTTGCTTCAAACTTATTAGTCTCGTCATAATAACGGAAAGAACTGCATTACATCGACGTTTCAAGTTTCTATAAATTTGGTTAGTTCAAAAACATTTTTGTTTCATATGAGCTTCGTATATTTTAGAAAATAATTGTTTAAATTTTTGTAAAATTCTATTCAATACCACATAAATTTTTAATGACAATCTTCACTTTTTGTATAAATTTTTTGACTAACATTCCTAATTTAATTCCGAAGAAAAAAAATTTCATTCCGAAAAAGAGAATAAATTATAATAAATCCAATTTTAACACATAAAATTGCAATTAGAAATATACATAATATCTATAGAGCCAAAATAACTATGACAAGCAGTGTAATAGTAGGGTTAAAGGTATTTTTTTAAATTAAATTTACCTTTATAAATAATAATAACGGTATCCAGTTACAGACTGAAACTCTAATTTATAGGACTAATGAATTGATTCAAGTACAACATGCAGTAAAAATTACGTAATTGATACTATTATTCTCTGATACCTCTGTATAGATAATATAACTACACATTTTTAATTAAAAAAAAAACGAGAAAAAATAG
Organism: Condylostylus longicornis; assembly: GCF_029603195.1. Taxonomy (NCBI): domain Eukaryota; kingdom Metazoa; phylum Arthropoda; class Insecta; order Diptera; family Dolichopodidae; genus Condylostylus; species Condylostylus longicornis. The sequence continues at coordinate 10,601,373 of NW_026577973.1, read as the reverse complement.
AGTTGAACTTGTCAACTCTGTGATACCCATACGAATTTCCTATGTGCGAATAAATATGCCATAACTGACCATGGGACAGACTATAACTTAACATATTAATTTATGCAAAATTTCAGTACTGTGTTCTTCAAAAAAATGCGTGTGCCAAACTACTATTGAAGTTGTATGGCAGCTAACAGAAAGAGCCAAGAAATTTTGACAAATTTTATCAAGCCTATCGGCTCTACTAATATATTTGCTTGTACTTTCAATACCATAGCCTTAATAGTTTCTGAGATATAGCCAAATAAATTTTGAAGTTGAATGGCAGCTACCCGAACCGGTACTCCCATCATGTCCAATTGAAATAGAGTTCTAGCACTTACTACAATAAATCATTTGTGAAAATTTGGTGAAGTTAGTTAAATTAGTTTTTGAGTTATCGTTGGGACGGACGGACGGACGAAGAGACGGACAGACAAAGCTAAATCAACTCAGAATTCGACGCTGATCAAAAACATACACTTGAGTCTATATCTAAGACCGATATTTCTTAGCGTTACGGTAAGGCAAATTTAGTATGCCCTTGGAACATACGTTCGTACGGGTATATTTAGGTTATTAATACACTTAACTAACTTTTATTTGAACTTTGCCAACTAAAAATCACTAACAAAACATGAAATTTTTAAAACCACAACTGAACAACTGATTTGGTTTGTATATTTAATTTTTTTTGTTTTTGGGACAAAAACAAAATGTTGGGTAACTCTATCTAACTATATACATAATAAATGTACATGTTGAATTTTAAATTTTCAGAGATGTGGTAAAAAGTACTTGTGCAGTTTTTGTTAAATTCATGCGTCTATATGTGGAGTGAATTATGTGAAATTTTTTTTATTCATCGTTTTCATAGAAATTTTTTCAATTAGATTACATCCAACAGAATATCGCATAAATTTAAATTACTCAAAAGGATTAAAAATTCAATTTTTGGAAAATTTATTGGAAATTTTTTATTACATACAATTTGTTGGTCTATTTACAAATGCATAGTATATAAAATTTAGAAATTTTGTTCACTTATTCCAATATCAAATTAAAAATTTTACACATTTTCTTTACATATACATAATTCTATGGTATATACTTAATATCTTCATATACACAACAAAAATGTAAAAGGATTTCTTGAAAATTTATTAATATATTTAGAACTTTATCATGTACAAAAGAAATTTATCTATTGTGTGTATATTTTTATTAAAAAACGAGAATAGGTAGAGTTGGGTGTGCTATCTCTGTGTCAACTCTGTGACACCTGTACGAATGAATGATTCTAAGAGCTATGTGTTGCCATTCTGTTCTACATGATTCGGGTTTTTTATTCGTTTATGCAAAATTTCGCTATCTCAGCTTCAACTATATCTAAGTTATGACCAAGTAATTTTTAAAGTTGTATGGCAACTACCACAAGAAATTTCAACGATTTTTATAACATGTAGCAGTTCCAATAATAATAAATTATTTGGTTGCGCGAAAATTTGATATTATAGTTTCTAATATTTTATTAGATATAACCAAATAACTTTAGAAGTTGTTTGGATAACTTTAGAACCATCACATCCAATTTAAATAGAATTCTGGCATTTGCTATTATAAATCATTTGTGAAAATTTGGTGAGTTTAGGTCAATTAGTTTTTGAGTTTTAACGAACGGACTGACAGACATGTTTGAATCGATTCAGAATTCGACGCTAATCAAAAATATACACTTATGTCTATATCTCAAATTTACCCATTATTTCTTAACGTTACAAACGGTAAGGAAAATTTAGTATACGCTACGAACATACATTCGTGCAGGTATAATGAGAATTTACAAAACTATAATAAACTGAAGAGATTTGTGGAAGCTCACTTATATTATTTTTCTTTTTTTTTTTAAAGATTTCAATACAGAAAATATTTGCTTTTTCTGTCATGATAAGGATTTCCAAGTACAAACTAATTATGTAAAACATTGCAATCTGTAATTGAAAATTAATGAAAAACTGCAATAACTTAAAAATAAATCCTTAAGGGGATACTTGCACCTTGCAGTTGGTATTATGAAAGAATTTAATTTTAAGTATAATTTTTGACATACTCAATCCCAAAATGTTGGAAAAATTTAATGATAAATAGATTTTTACTTTGATATTTTATTTTTCTATTAAAAAATTCTTGGTCATAATTCAAAAATCATATTAAAAGTTAATTAGAAAACTATTTTTAAAGACAATGTCATATAAGTAAGTGCATTTCAAGGATAATTTATTTTATTATTAAATTTTACTAATTATAAAAAATAATAAGGACTAAATGCTTAAGTTCCGTATTTAGTAATATTATGAACACAATTATTTTAGTTAACTAACAAGGATATGTGAAAAACCAGAACCAGAAACCTTGTTGCGAAAATTTCGAAAAAGATCATTTTGAAAATCTTCTTTATGGTACGATGGTTTTAAATTGTTTCATGTAGATAATTGAAAAAGCTTTTATTTCTTTTGAAGAGAAACCTTTTAACATGTAACAAGTTTTTGAAAATTAATTAATTAAATGAAAGCGTATTTGATCACATTATTTATGTGCGTAAATTTTTTTTAATAAAAATAATTTGAAAACATAATTAAAATTTTTGGTATTTTGCATTATCAAAGAAATTTTAATTACGTATACTTATACGAGTATACATTGACGGCCAGCAAAATTAGGCACCCTGAATTTAAACAAAAAAAAAATAAATAAAATTTAGGTTTACTTCGCTTAATTGCAGCGAAAATAATAATATTTCAACGAGTTGCAGTTTCATCTTTGTTAGCATTCTTTCTTAGAGAACTGTGCTTTATTCTTACAACAAACAAGAAGACCAACTCTTTAAAAAATAATCCGTCTTTAAAAATAAAAAATGCTGTACTTGTGCTTTAGAAATTATTAAAATAAAACTACTTTTGCACACTATCTTATTTAACTGTTCATAATATAAAACTTATGAATATAAAAACTAAATTGCTTCAGAGGTGAAATGGTTATATACCAAAATGGCTATACATACAAAAACAAAAAGATGAACAAATAATGTTGTAATCACTCGCACAAAGCTATCTGGATTTAGAGAAACTAAATGGTTTCAAGTCATTTAAAATCTCGTTAAAATTTATTTTTTGTATAAATAACCCAAAATTGAAAAGTTAATGTCACCTACATAAAAATTAATACATAAAAATCAACATTTTTTTAAAGAAAATTATTTGAATGTTTTTTAGACTTCCATGGTATTCATTTTTCCGTCTTGGTTTTATCTAAGAAATAAATATAAATCTCAATATAATTTCCGGATAATTAAAACAAATCGGGTTCGTCTTTTCGTTTACTTAAAATTTTCTTAAAATTTTTTTCCGAGTACTTACATATGAACATTAATTTCATTTCCTGTTTCTTTTAATTTTAGAATTTTTTTTTCATAAGAAAAATTTTATTCTTTGATTATTTCAAAAACAATGTATAGCTTATTGAGAATAAGCTATACAATGGAATAAAATTAAAATTTCGTTCAAATAATTTGACATATTATTTTTTTTGTATTTCTCGATCTGAAGCCCGTTGTATTGATGAAAATATGAAAAGAAATACGATAAATAAAAAAATAATCTCATACACAAAAATCGATGTAAGCTATAAAGGATTTGTTTTTTTGATAATAATTAATTTTTTATTTATACTTTCTGGGATTCCTTCCAAAAAATGTTTTATAATAATTATACACTATAGAAGAGTATTTATCATATGTTAATTAAATTTTTTTTTAATTAACTGAAACCTTTCAATCTTTGCAATTGTATAAAAGTTAATATTAATTACGTTATGATCCTTTGCACATGAAAATTCCTAAGGAATTTCATAGGGAAAGCATTATTTTGTGAATATTCTGGATAAATTTTTCATTTATTACTTTTGTATTATAAAATATTTATGTATGCAACAAATAAATTGATAAAAGTATATTGTTTTGTGTAATCGAACGCAATTCATACCACAAGAGTTACAAATTATTAAAATGCTTGCATAAATTTAGGATGCTATCATTTAGAAAATATTTTTTAACGATTCTTATTTATTTTATGTAGGAATTGGTTTTCCATCGTATGTATGTCGTTATTATATGAGATGCATGTCGCATATGTTGTACCTAAAATAATTATAAAATATTTAAATATTATAAGCTTGAGTGCAATATTACAGTAATACTGTAATACTATAAAAATAAACTAAATATTGTGTATTAATCAAATTTCGCTTCAGGGTATAAACGGCAATGATGGTTGAAATATATGTAGAATTGTATACCAGCATTACAAAAAGATATTTGAGAGTTTTTAATAATTAAATTGAATTGTAAATTTATAGATAATTCACATTGTGTCAAATCCATATTATCACATTTGGATTTTCATTATAATATTTGGGATTACTTAGAATCAATTAATTACTGATACTGTTAACAATGAAATTCATAACACATTATATGTACATACGTGCGTATATAAAATTAAGTGACTAAATTTATCAAGTATTCAAAAATTATTTTACAGAAAGCAATAACATTTTTGCATTTCATATGCAAAAGCTAGAGAGTTTGAATCCTTTAAATGTCATTCTTATTTTTTTTCATTGAAATTTAAGAAAACAAAATAGCTGGTTGGTAAATCACAATATGATTCAGATTTTTAATATATTTGAATTTATTACAAAAATATTTTCAAAATTTTTTAAATAAAGTCCTAATCTTCAAGGATATACATTATCCATTAATCCTTACTAAAAAAAATTACAGATTATTTTCAACAATTTATTAAATTTTGTATATTTTGCAGCAAAATAGATTAAATTATTAATATATTCTAACTAAAATTATTCCCAATAACTAAACAAATGTTCAACTTTTTAGCACTTTTACAAAAAAAATTCGAAAAAAAATGCTTATTTGTTTCACTCTTTCCGTCCGTCCGTCCGTGGATATGTTTACAAAACGTCTACCCCCTTGAAGATAGAAAGCTGAAATTTTACATGTGCAAAACATCTTTATTTACTACTACGAAAATTATTTTCGTAGTAGCAAATTTTTACTCAACTCCACCCTCTAAAAGTTATAGCATCATGTATGCAGTCTTTGGAATAAATTCGAGTATGAATAAAAGTAAATTTAATCATTTAGTACATAGCTAGATAGTTTGTGAAAGCAGTATTTTAACTTGTTAAAGGGAAAAGTGCTATATTACAAACAATTAGTTTCACCCAACTCTGTTTAATAATCATTTTTAATATATTTCAACTGTTTACTACTTAAAGTTTTTAAATGTATAATGAATAAATTCTTTTTAACTGACAATAACGTCATGATGTCCTTTTTTTTTTTTGATGATGTCGGAAAATTCATAAAGACAAATATTTGACTTCAAAAATAAATATGAAAAATAATAAACGAGGAAAACAGTAATTTTTAAAAAATAACTTAAATTACGTGACCCATATGTGGGTTTCTTTATTTCGAAATCGTTTAATGCCCCTTCATGTCTATAAAAATCTAAATTTTTAATACAGAAGACATTGTGTAAGTATGGTTTTATATATTTGTATTTTATTTGGTCAAATATATTTGATTTTCTTTTTTGTTTGCTTTGGACATAAGCATGAAATCAAGAATTCAAAGTTTATAACCCATATATGTACTTGTATTTATATACATATTATGTACATACATACGTATTTATATAATATTTTAATATTGAATATTTTGTGTTTGTATAATGTAAACAACATTTAGTTTTAATAGTTTAAGTATAGAGAGAATTTAGTTCAAATCAATAATTTAAATGCAAAGGATTTTTATTTTGTATATTAGTTTGGAAAATTATTATTAAAAAATTTATGAGTTTTATTTTATAAAAATAAAAATGGTTTTTTAATAGAAGACCAAAAAATTTATTTTCTTTAATATTAAATGAAAATATATTGTATGTGGAATCGGATTGTGGCCTAAATACCATGACATTATTTTGTGTTGATGTAATCGGTTTGTTGTAAATATCATATAAGAATTTAAATACGTAGTGTAATTTTCTATTATTAATTTATAATTTTTAGTTTCTGCAATAAGTTTTGATTTCTATTATACAAGGGGATTCAGTAATCGCTTTTTTAACTTAATGCCATCTTTTAGCAAATCAAAAAAATGGGTAAAACTTTTGTTTGGATCTATCGGTCATATCTTAACGGTTTCCAAAATGCAGAGATTTTATGAAATTTTCCCGAAATTTTTAATTTTCCTAGTATTTTTAATTATAATTCATGTTAATCACAGTAGCTTAATATAAAAGGACTAAAAGTTTTTTTATTAGAACACTTGAAAGAAATATATTTTACCTTATATTTCAATTTTCTTTACCACGACAATTTCGCCGTCAAAATTCTAATTGAATTGAACCGAATTGAAATATAAAAAAATTCTAAGTAATTTATTCCCGTTACTAAAACTTTAATTTATGGCTTCAAACGTTAAAAAATTTTTTATAATCTAAGAGAGGAAAAAGCAATTTTATATTCAAAATTCAAATATGGTTTAATTAAAAATTAATAACTAAACATGGTTTATTCCATGTTAAATCACTGATTACTGAATCACCTTGTATATGAGTTCGTATAAAGTAATTATACTGTAAAGAAATTGGTATAGAATTAGAATTTTTGTGTGCAAAGAGTTATTTAGCATCCAATCTTTAAAAAAAAAACAATTCAAAGCCGTATAGTTGTGAAAATTGATTAATTTCATTCTAAATTTTTAATGTCCACAAAAAATATTAATCGAAATTACAAGAATTTATTATGAAACAAATTTTTTAATACTATTTTAATTATTTATTCCAAGAATTTATCATATTCCTTAAATATATATTCGAAAATGCCTTGAAAACTAAAGTTAATTAAGTCGTTTAACTTCTTTTTGGAAAACATTGAATCAGAATGCATTTGTAAGAAAATTTAAGAAAAATTGTATTTCTGGGTGGGCATTAATATAAGAAGTAAGAGAAAAACGAAGAGCAGAAAAATGTTTTATTGGAATCAAGGTTTTTTAGTAAGAGTAAGTTTATTTATATTAATAAACTATAAGAACGAACAATTTTTTGAACTACTTTTCATAACAATAAACGAATTAAATATCACAAATAAATTAAGAATTACAATGCATGTACTTAAATATTACAATTTTGTTAAACGTTAGATAAGACTGAATAATTAACTACATGTATAAGAAAACAAAGGCTTTTTCATTGTATCTTCATAGGGTAGAATTGAGTGTGCTCTTAAATTTGCTACACAGATTCAGCACTCTATTTACTGGCTTAAATTTCGCATAATTAGTTACATGAAAAGGCACAACAAAAAAATTAGGAGAACACGACCTCAAACACAAGAACATTAGTGTTCTCGATGTTTCCAAATAAATCCGGATCCGGATTCGGATGATAAATTGAAAGATAAACATCACGTCTGCGACGTTACGTTTGTTTTTTAACGTTGATAAGTTAATCGGTTTAACTCTATTCTTATGTGGTGGGAGAACAGCAGGATCCTCTCGAGGAAGGTGACAAAGCGCAACACTTAAGAAATTTTTTTGAATTAACTCAATCCTATTAGTATTACTAATTAGAACCAATAATTTCTCCTTAGGCAATAAATAAATAAATATGAATGTTGTAATGAGGCGACCACACCTTTGAAACCTATTCCAGATGAGAATAAATAAGGGATGAATACAGAGATTTCAAGAAGTGAGGGTCATTCCAATCCAATAGCTATTGTCTTTCCAATCATATAGTTATAGCGATTAGCAAACGTCAACCATCAAAGTAAACACCCTGATTGTATCAACTCTTGTAAGACTTTGGTCATTTAATGTATAATCTGACAACACCGAATGTCTTAGTCTAAATCCAGTTTGCACGCATGATGCTTAAGTGCACTGTATTTATACTGATTTCAACATTCAAAACTTCATTTTATAGAAACAAAATGCGTTTGTTTTACTACGGTCATTTGTCTTACTCATTTTTAATGATGAGAATATTGTTATTCTAATCGCACATTTTTCATAATGCAAAATAAATAAAGAATTACTCGCAACACAAAATCATTTAAACAACAAGAGATAATTCAAATATAGGCTGAGAGAAAAATAATTTCAAGTTTTCATGAGAAATTTTCACAACATAGTCTGTACTCAAAAAAGACTCTTAAGATAATATCAAAAAATTTTTCAGAAAAATTTTTTCCTATATCCTAATATTTTTTTTTCAGTTCAGTATTTGTAAAAGTTTGTTTATTACAAATTCTGTAATAAATATAATTTCCCCCCGGGTAAAAACATCAAAAACAGGTTCAAATATATTTTCTTTAATCTTACATACTAAATCTAGGAATATTTTTGCAATATTTTCTTCTAGCTAAAAAAGAAAACCAATTAAAAGAAAGTAAAATTGCATGCAAATAAAAAGCAATTTTATATTATTATTTTTGTTGCATGACATACATGACATAGTTTAAATGTAAATATTTTAAAAATATTTTTTCAAAAATTATTAACAAAAAAAATAATATAAAGAAAAAATATCTATTGGCCATTAGATTTTTGTAGAACAAGTACTATAAATTTTTTTTTTCTTCTCCTCTTAACCCAATTATCATTATTTCCTGTTAAATTAATAATAACGCCGTCATCACTATCGTCAAACTATCATTAAATTATTATTACAAGTATCACATTTTCTCGTATAAGAATAACATTGATGATAAATAAATGACCTGCATTCAATTACTTATATACACTCATAGATATTTTTATATGTATATATGCACTCTATTCTAGACTCTGCAGCAGAAATTAATGTTTTGTATTGAAAGTAGAATTTACTAGTTTGAGAAAAATAAAAGATGTTTATAGGTTAATTTAAGTTGGTGTAGTCATGGAAAATATATTTAACTTCCGATTGCCTAGAGCAATTTTTATGAATGTGTACATTAGACGCACACTTTTTTTTTTTACTATTGATTTAAGAGTTTAGGGGAAAAAATTTTTGTTTTCAATAATATTTCCCATAATATAAAATTCCCATAATCCTGTACGTACTTATTGCTTCAAGAATTTTTTCATATAAAATGTGAAATGTTTTTATGTATGCAACTGTATCATGTTATAATATATAATTGAAAGGAATCGAACAGTTTTATTGGAGTGTTCTGTAAACCAGCATAAAATTAAAAAAGGAGGTCAAAAATTCAAGTGAAAAAAAAGATTTGCTCGTATGTAGGCGCGTATTAACTAGAACTTTAAATTTTAAATGAAAATTTTCTTAGTTTCTAGTAAAATGAATAATAGGTGAAATAAGGAGATTAACAGGTTATTTTCGTAATATATCAGGTATTCACGATTTATGTGAATGTATGTATAAAATAGATTAGTAAATTTATAGTTTAAATTAAAATAAATTTTAATATGAATAGACAACTTAATTTATTAATTTCATTTTCTAATGAATAATTGGAACAAAATAAAATTTTCTCTTTGAAAATTTTATGTATAATTAAAAAATCCAGAATGTGCAAAAATTTTTGATTTAATAACTACATCAATCCAACAATTTAATAGTTATATGCCACTATAATTATTTTTGATCGTATTTGTATTAAAATTAGAAATATGAATACGTAGTAGTGAAAATAAGCACTACGTATATGAAATTTACTATTACTCCAACTTAATTATGCCAACTTAAATGCTTTAAAATTGAACGAAGATTCATTTCATTTGATTAGGAAGATTCCTAATCAAAATTTAGTGTGTATTAGAAATTCGAGGCCCTGTCATAGTTTAATTAAATGAAATTACGAGTATTACTGAAACAAGGGACAAACTTAAAATTTAATTGCAATTTTTGTATAGGTACTTATTATACTATTATTTGACATAATATAATTTTGATATTAGTTAGAAGAAATGGTTTCCAAATCCATCTGAGGTGTGTTAGATAATTGAATGCATTTATATAGATATAAAATATCAAGGGTTTATGGGAAAAACGCTACATTCTACAAACATTCCCATATTCTCGTAAAAATTTTTCTATTTATTATAAATTATATGGAGACTTGAAATTGAAAGAAATATAATTATTTTTTCCAAAATATATTTAGTGTAATTATTAATATCTTATATATTTCATTTTTTAAATTTTTCCATTAATTTGAAAATATTTTAATATTTTCTCTTATGTTGGCTTATAAATTTTTGCCTCTAAGCCCATATTCAATTGCATAACAAAGGCATTATGAATTTATTTAAAATAATTATTTTGAATAAATATCAAAATTGTTTGTACTATCCTGTTAAGTAATTGCAATTTGAATATAATTTAAATTTTCAGAAAGGATATTGATAATAAGATATTATATTAAGGCAACTTATATTAATTATTCAATTACTCAATTGTATATTAAGATATATGTCTCAAAGTAAAATTAAATTGTCGCTGAGTTTTTAAGAAAATTAATAATTCATAACAATATTAGGGTACGCTTTATTGAATTAGCTTATCATTAAACTGAATATGTCCTAAATATTAATTGATTATACTTTGAAATATGATAGAATGTTGTCATATTGTTATCAAGTAAGGATAAAAATTTTACTATATGAAATGAACAAAAAACTAGTTGAAATGGACTTTGAATATTCTTATTGCAATAAACACTTGTTCTTAAAATAATTATATCCAAATAAATCTGTAATTTTTTAGTTTATCATTATCATCAGTTCCTGAATTAAGTAAAATATTTGCTTTCACGTTATAAAAATATTAAAATATAAAATTTTAATATTTTCATATTTATATTTAAAAAATTTCCAACAAATTTTTCATGTTCAATAATATTAAAATAACAACAATCATTATGTTTTAATTATTTTATTGGAAAAAAATGAATTAATTGATTTATTTTCGATTTTAAATAAAATAATATTTAAAAATAATTTACTTAATGGTTTTTAATTAGGCTATTATGCCTAGAAGGAAATTTATGATCTATACAAATTAAATTACATGCTTAATTCTGTTAATTTAAGCAGGCACTAAAAAAGCGATATTTATGTATGTTTTTATAAAAAAAATTATTTTTTCATAAAATTTCAAAAATAATGTACAAAAATTCCTGGAAATATTTTCAAAAAAAAATTATAATTTTTTATTTCAAAATTATTAATATTCAATTAAGTAAAATTTTAAACTTCATAATAAATAAATGCAATCATTCACTCCTACAATTAAATTAAATGAAATTAAATTTTTTACAACTTAAAATTAAAATGTAAAAAACCAACTTGTAAATCGTTTATTTTTGATAAGTTTTAATTTATATGATCAAAGAATACGCAGCACACAATTAAAAACACAATTGAAATATGCTAAACTTATTTTAGAAATTGCTTTCGAATACCTTTCAGATCATATTTAAAGATTTTATGAAAATAAATATTCTTTGATTTTCGCAATGAATGAACTTCTTTTCATAATAGCTCTTTAAAAACTAAAATAAATCAATATTCGCATTCGTTATTTTGTTTAAATTAAATAACCTACCTATTGTATACACAATACGGTCGTACAATCTAGTCATATACAATGACCATTACGAAAAATGTAAATTTTATTTAATTATCAAAAAAAGGGTGATAACCATTAAAGTCACACTTTATCTTCCATTAAATTTTGATCCAAGAATCAGTAGAGTTAAAAATATTAGTCAATTTCCTTTACAGAAACAATTTAGAGCAACCCTTGCGATTTTCATACAAATTTTGAAATTATTTTTGATTTAGTGCCAAGAGTTTGGTGGCCTAATAGATATATATATATATATAATTTGTATTTATGTGTGTATGATTATTAAAACTCATACCAATTTGGAATGACCAAAAAATTTGAATTTAAATAATACTAATTCAAGTATAACAGACGTATAATAGAATAATCGCTTATTTTTAAACAAAATGAAATGAACGCAATTAAATTAAATAACTATTCAGAAATTTTAAAATCAAATATAATTTCTGTAAATTTTGTATTGTACATAATTGGGTGAATAATATTATATTCAGTTTATTAATTAAATATTCTAATGGTAAGTATAGTATATGTACATTCAATACAAATATCTAATATAATGAGTACATCCTATTCATAATTAACATAATTAACAGGAAAATGGCAGTTGGCAATAAGTAACTAAATTTTTTTGTTATTTTTAGAGCCAACTGAAATAATATTATTAATATTTTATGCACATTATGATTATTATGTATCTAATTACAATGACATTAAATTTTCACAAAAAAATTTATTTTCAAAATTAAATATCCTGTGTAAATAGTTGTATGATGAAAACACTAATAATATATTTACAAGCATAATAGCACACATAATATTTACTATAATATAATTTATAATTGTATACAATCAAATTTAATTGAGATTGTATAAATTGTTTATTGAATAATTATTATTAATTAATTTCCAATTGTTTATTATTATTATCTTACCGTATTATCATTAGAACTAATTGCAGGATTTGCGGTCGAATAACCAATAATAGAAGTAATTAACAATAACAGTAATAGTTTCATTTTAAATGGAAAACTATTTACTATTTTAATTTTTTATAAATTTTTCAAAACTTTACTTTGTTTTTTATTTTTTTTTGTTAACTTCAAATATTTGATTTTATTGCACAATTATAGTAGTGTTTCAATGAAAAATTTTATGTCATACAAGTGAAATTTTAAAAATTCTAATTTATTCTCAAATATCCTTTTTGTTATGAAATTCAATAGTAGTATAACACTTGCTTTTTATAATCCCAAATAAATTATTACACTTTATAATTTGATTTTTATCTCATTGTTTTTTTTTTTTTTGGTTTTTTGTTTTAATCCATGTCCAACTAATGGAAGCCGTTATTTAAAATAAATTAAATTAATTATTAAATTATATTTTTTTTCGGAGGCGTTATTAAGGATGATGATGAGCACATGTTGATATTAAAAAATCTAATGAATTGTTTTATTCTATGATTATCGTTTATATGGATTTTCACCATGAAAAACCAATCCTTCTTGTATTTTTTATTCAAGTTTTCACTTTAAATTTCTTGTTTTTATTCTTTTTGTTTTCTTGATTTTCATTTATATATGAAATTTTCTCAACTTGAGATGAGATTCAATGTGTAACAAAATAGGAAATTTCTTAAACAAGTTTTTCGCCTATAACTGCATTAAAAGAAGAAGAAGAAGAAAAACAAAAATGCAAGAATTTATTTTATAATTTTTCTTTTTTCATTTTATCATTTTATATTTTTGGTGCTGTATGAAATTGCATTAGGTCGTAAACTTGAAATTGAAATTCAACAATTTAATGGCAATGAAATTCCAAAATGAAAATTTCTGTTTTTGTTGTTATTTTTTCCTTTTAGGTTTTTATTATTATTATTTTTTCTTCTTTCGGTTCTTTGTCTTCTCTTCAAGTTGTTTTTTCATGTTTTTTTTTTCATAAAAAACTATTTTATAAAATATTATTGCAATTGAAATGAATGCAATAACAATAATAATGAATTTCTTTAACCCATTTGAGGTGAACCGTATTTTAAATCTTATTGTTTTATAACATTTAAAATATGGTTATGTATTAAAACTAAATAAATTATAACAAATAATATTTTGAAGATAAAATGTTGTGGTAAGAAATTTAAGATTAATCTCCTTATGGTTGCAATAAACAATATAGCAAGTGGAAAAGTTCTTCAAATCATCTATTCATAATAAGTTTTAATTTTAGAAGAAAAATACTTGTGGTAATTTAGTACACAGAGTGGTCCGAAAATAGAGTTAGTACTCTAAAACTTTAATTTCTTGGTATTCTTTAGAAGAAAACTGTTCGAAAGCTGACGAATATTAGCAATATATTATTCATAACTTTCACGTGTAACAGGTGCATTAATCAGAAATTTAAAGAAAGATGTAAATAAATATGATCATACATAATTGGCATATCATACGTACTGTTTACCTCGTAAAGTGATTCTAAAAGTAGTACATAAATAATTTATACATAATAGAAATAGATTTGGGTCAAACCAATGATTTGTAAAGAACCAATTTTCTCTTCAAAAAGTAAAAATACTGCTTATGCTAGCAATCTACTACATTATTTAAATTAGTTTCATTAAAATAATACTAAATTATATATAAAACTATTGCATACATTTAGGATGAGCAAAAAAAAAATTAATAGAAGCATTAACATATTGGTTGAATTAGACGGTTAAGCAAGTGAGTTAAGAAAAATAATTGTATTTTTTGATAGCATGATATTTTAGCGTTGGTGTTTTGCATTTATAGAAATTTTGAAAAGCCTGCATTTATTAATTATTAAACAAATTTTACAAATTTCAAGGTACGGTAACTTGAGAAGGGATCGCGTTAGAAACAACGTTTCATCTAGCAAAATAAACTGATTAATGCTTCCTAAAGCCTGTTAAAATTTCATATCCCAATAGCTTATCGTCTAGGAGCTATGCCACGGTAGGAAAATCTCATCACTTTTCTTTTGCGTTTGCAATATGGACGGACGGATAGAGTGAAGTTAATAAGCAGTTTTCTCCAATTTTTTTTGGAAAAATGCTGACAATTACATACTTATAAATGTCCGATTTCCTACCTTCCATACAAAAAATTCTTTTCCTAAAAGGATTACCGCCAGACAGCTAAAACACCTGTTTTGGCCACTGTGTATTATGCAGTTTTTCATATGTTCTTAAAATTCGTGTTATATATAAAAAAATATACAGTAAGTACATGCGAAATAGCTTCAAAAATAACAAGATTTAGTTATAAAAGTTTTGATTTAATTCTTGTTGAAGCTTCCATTTTATTATAAAGGAGTCTAATTGTTTAAGGTTTGAAGTACAACGATAACAAATACATTTTAAAGTTCCTTTCTGCGAAAATTTTAAAAATTTACTTTTGATTTTGGATTTTTTTGGCTATTATATAGGGTGTCTCATATCTATAGGAGTTCGTGAGTAGACAAAACTTTTGTATTGCGACGATGTTTACAACTCAACAGGTTCGGATTAAAGGAACTTAAAAACACTTTGGACAAAATTTTTCTTTTAGAAAAATTCAAAATTCTATTTTTAGATTTAAATATAATTTCGTGCCTGTCTTAGACAGGCACATTATTAAATATAATTTGGAAACCTCAAAAAATGGTATTTTTCATGAATATCGATTCAGATTTCGGAATCATATGATTTTAAATCCGAAAAATTTGAATTTTTTTAAAAAACTTTTCATTTTAAAAAAAAAACTTCAATTTTCTTGGGTCATGTTCCTACCAGTTTTGATTTATTAGTTAATAAGAAAAAGAGAGTACTGCAAGGGTTGATTTATACCAATTTTTTTTCTTAAACAATTAAGAAATTATACAAAAACCATTCAAAATGGTGTCTCCCTTTTGTTATGTAAATGTTCAACTTAAAAACCGAGTTTCCCTTACATTTGCAAGAATTAATGACCTGAAATATGTATTTAATTGATAAAGTTTAATCGCAATACTCTTATAATACTCGTATGGGCCAATCAAAAAAATCTCAAGGGTAATCCTTAATTATTCCTAATCTTAAATTTCCATTTGACCATCAACTGATCTCATGTAATTTCAATTGTTTATTAAACATTAATTTTTAAATATTGCACAAAACTTCCTCTTTAAACACTTTACGAGTACGCGTTATTCCAAAATTGACGTATATGAAGGCAGCGTTTTGCAACAAAATTCCTAATAAAAAAAATTGAAACTCTTACTTTAATTTTAACTCTGCCTCACTTTTTATACCCGTACGAACGTATGTTCGAAGGGTATACTAAATTTTCCTTACCGTTTGTAACGCTAAGAAATAACGGTGTTAGATATAGACTCAAGTGTATGTTTTTGATCAGCGTCAAATTCTGAGTTGATTTAACCTTGTCTGTCCGTCTGTCCGTCCCAACGATAACTCAAAAACTAATTGAGTTAAGTTCACCAAATTTTCACAAATGATTTATTGTAGTAAGTGCCAGAACCCTATTTAAATTGGACATGATCGGGGTACTGGTTCGGGTAGCTGCCATACAACATCAAAATTTATTTGGCTATATCTCAGAAACTATAAGAGCTATTGTATTGAAATTTCACACAAACGAATATATTAGTAGGACCAATGTGTCTCATAAAAGTCGTTGAAATTACTTGGCTCCTTCTGATACCTGCCATACAACTTCAAAAGTTATTTGACTATATTTCAGAAACTATTAAAGCTATGGTATTGAAATTTCACACAAACGAATATATTAGTAGGGCCGATGTGCTTGATAAAATTCGCTAAAATTTCTTGGCTCTTTCTGCTAGCTGCCATACAACTTCAACAGTAGTTTGGCACAACCAGTATTTTGAAAAACACATAGTACTGAAATTTTGCATAAATTAATATGGTAATACGGCAACTTAAAGTCATAGTCTGCCCCAGAGTTAGTTATGGCACATTAGTTATTCGCACATAGGATAACAAATTCGTACGGGTATCACAGAGTTGACAAGGTCAACTCTATTTTTTTTCTCGTTAAATCAGAATCTACATTTTCTCCATACAAAAAATTTCTAACAAAAATTATCCATTGCAAAAGTTTGATGCGCGATAGTGTTTATAAAATTTTTACAAATAGAAAAAACTAACTATTGCAAACTCTTTCAAAAAGCAATTTTGAAGAAAAAAAAATAAAGCACGAATCACATAATCTAAAGTGCAACAAGATTAATGCTAGAGTAATGCCATAGTTTGTTTTTGTACTTAAAACCTTACATTTAAAAAACATAGTAAAAGATATCACTTATTTATAAAGGAGGAAAATTGCAATAAATTTTTGTGCTATAAGAAACCTTACTGCCAAATATGATCGCACGTTTCTTTTCTTTTTTCTTATTCATTTTCTTAAATGTTTGAGCAATTTGAGTGCATTTTATTTGTTTTTTTTTTCTTAATTTGCTTTTGATACTTTTTAAAGGAGCATCTTCAGTTTTTGTTTTCTACAAAATGAGTGAGCTACATATAAAGCCCAATATTTACATTTTATGTATATAAGAAAATGTTGTATAATTGTACTGTACAAGTTTTATATGCCTTTAGTACACACCATAGTTAGTTCGCAGATTTAAACAAGTTGAGAAAAATTGTTGGAAAAATGAAAAAAAGAAAATTATATTCCAATGAAAAATGTCACATTGTAAAATTTTTCATTTTTCCACTGAATAAAGAAAAGTTTTCAAAAGTAAAATTAATTACGATTCCCATATATGTATATAAAAACTCATAAGAAGTATTGCATTACATTATATATATATATATATATCTACATGTTTGTTATTTTAATAGTAATGCAATGAAATGCACTGGTGAGCTATGAATTTTTCACACAAATTAATTATTTGTCAGTATCACTTAAATTCTTTAAAACTTTTAAATTGCTTCATTTACCCTTGAGTTTGGGTAATTTTGCTATGAAACAAACTCTTACAAAGTACTTACAATTATTGAAGAGACACGTGAAAGTTCGTGCGAACAATGTTCTTATTTATATTCTGCTTAAATAACGCTTTAATTGAATTAAATGTTATACGTATAGGAGGAGACAACAATAAACCGACAATATTGAAAGTTTTTTAATTAAGGTATATGCTCTTTTTTAATACCGGTGAAATAAATGTTATTTCTGACGCTTAAAATAATTAAGTATAAAAAAAATTTAATATAATTTTGGTGTTATTAAGCTTATTATGATTAGATTGCTGAATATTGCAATAATACGGGATTGCTGGGATTTAGAACTTGGAGTTCAAACGGGTTTATAGACTAAAATTTAGAGTCAGAACTTAAATGAAAGATGTGAAAGATCAGAATTTTTTTTTGTTTAATATGGTCCATATTGAAAAATAAGAGTTATTGTGATCGCATCAAGTTCCACTTGACAAGTTCACGACAAAAATGCTTTTTAAAATGTTATAAAACTGCAAAGAAATTAGTTTTTGAGATCTGTCTGTCTGTTTAAGTCAGCAAAAGGCATATTATATTAGTAGCTTTGGTATGAAGTTCGTAACTAATAGAAGGAGTCGTCTACAGTATGAACAAGTACACACAATTTTATTTAGCATAAAATTTTTTAATGGGTTTAACATATCCGCCTCTCCATCCGTCTCTCCGTACGTTACCACGATAACTTTAAGAAAAAAGAAAAAAATACTATTGCTTCTTTTCTGCCAAAAATTGCTAATGTTGTAGTTAGATCAAATCAAAAAATTGGTACGTGACGTAACTGTCATGTAATTTCAAAAGATTATTTTTAATAATTCAGAAAATAATTGAGGTAACACCATGAAATTTGGTTGGAAAATTTTTATTTAGCTTGCTCACTATTACAGGCTATAATTTTGTCGGTTAAGTTTGTTTCAGTCAAACTAAACTCGTTTTTACTTGCTCGATATAATATTTTTATATTTTAGTTTGATTCTAGAAGCGTAGGATTTAATTTTTGTGCAACATCGTGTTATAAGAACATGACCTTTTTAGGAACAAATTCTTTAGAAGATTATTTCAATCAACTTATCGGTGAAGACGGATTAAAGAAAAAGCTATGTATATCCCATTTTTGTTTCGAATTCTACCTTAAATAAAATCTTCTTGGTTTTGAAATTTAAGTGTTCTTCACAAGACAAGACAAGGAAATTTATCAGAACAGGTATGATATAAGCAATATTCGAAATTCATTTGTAATTACCTTAGTCCAATTTAAAATCAGTTGAAATCTGATTATTTTCAAATACCTGTTAAAATTTCTTCTTTTAACAAGGGACTTTTAACCACACTTAACAATTGAGTTTCGTAATTGAAAATTTCAGCTCTGTAATCAAGTTCCACTATAAGTTCTTAAGTATGAACTGTATTTTTTTTAAGATTTTCCTCCCGCTTGTTAATTGCAGTATTAATAATCATCACAGCTAATATTTTCCACCATTTGTTAACGACATACAAACATCGAACAAAAATGTTTCACATAAACTACAAGAAAAATAATTATGAAAACCTCATAATAATTTTCAACTCATGGAAAATTCATTTTCATTTTCTCTTAAAAAGTATTAAACAATTTTTAAAAACACTTATACAGAAATAATTAATTACTGGTTTAGGATTATAGCAGTTTTACATTTTATCTCATACAAAACGTCTACAGTAGAAAGTTTAAAAAATGTGATTTACTTGCTTTATTAGCAAGTAATTTTCTGGACATCTCTCTAAATTGGTGAATACTTAATTTAAATTCTGGTTTATTTCTCATTAACTAAATAAAATATGAATCATAAAATTTGCATTAAATATCCGGTTCAATGTATTTCATAGATAAGGTGGTGTGTTGACAGGGATATTTTGAAGCAAGGAGGAGTTGAATAAAAATATTAACACTCGTTTACATAGTTTTTCATTATTTTAGTTTGTTGTTAATTATTTTTTATGCGATTATAAAGTTTGTTTTTGAATTTTTCAAATAGCATTCGCAGTAATGTGAATTTTGAAATTCGAATTGCGATAAATTCAGTATTATAAGGCACCTTATCGTTGATACAAAATTGATTTGCGGTAACCACATAAATTACAGGTTCCGAAATTAAAGTTAAAATTTGAAAATGAAGAAAACAATATATACCGTTGGTAATTGTTTCGTCAAACATAGAAGCTGATACATATATATATGCAACTCTAAAGATCCTTTTCACCGAAAAAATTTTGCCTTATACTCTTTTTGATATAACGTTAATACCCAAGTACATTGTATGCAACAATACAATATAGTAACTTTTATTAAAGCAATTTTCAAAAAGTGTGTCTTGTACGAAAATATTACGTTTGAGAGTTCAAATTGATTGTTTTACTATTAAGCAGGATGATTCAGTTTAAGTTTTAATTGCATTGCATTCCTTAATTTGAATAATTTGAGTTCATGAAAACTATTATAACAGTTAACGTTGAATTGAAATTAAGGAATTGAAAATTATCCAGATTGATACAGGACGTTTGTAAGAAAAATTTTAAGTTTCACCTATAAAATGGGCAAAATTAAGTCATTGTTGATGCAGATCTTTATTATCAAGATTGGTATAGGACAATTTTAAAAAGAATGTTAGTTTCATCTTGATATAAGAAGAGTCAAAATTATCTTGATTTGAAGAAAGTTACATATATTATTGAGCCGAAAATCAAACTCCAAATTATTAACAGGTCGGCATTTATATTTTAGACCGAGAACCAAGAGTTTTACGAGGAAAAACAAGTCTTGATATGTAAGGCGTTATTCCTTAAAATGTGTTCTCCGCCTGGTTCTAATGACTGGAACCAAGTGCTTCTAATACTATACAGTTGTTTAAGCTTAAATAATTTATTTCTTACACAAACTTTTAAGTTTTTTAATTTCTTTATTTTTTTTTTTTGAAAATTTTAAAGTTTCATTTTTTTTCAATTTCTTATATAAAATGAATGTAAGGCAACAATAAATAACAACTTAAAATATAAAATGTATAACTAAAGTCTGTACATATTTTCAAAAATAAATTTTCATAAGCTACATAAACTTAAAAACAAATAAACAGAAAATATTTTATAATATATACACTTGCTTTTGGCATCGTACAGCGCCAAAAGGATAATAAAAATCAATGTAAACAAAATAACAAGCATAACAGTAAAAAAAAAAAAATTCCTATCTATTTTACATTATCATTTCTGTTATTGATTCTATTTAATTATTTTATTTATTAACGGACTTCCTTTTTATTATTTCTGAACTCGGTGTAACCTTGATAAGCTATATCTTGTGCATGAACAGCATTATCATCACCAAAACGTACACCACCGCCAGCATTTAAATTATTATTATTAATATTATTACTTACAACAAAACCACCATTTTGTTGATGTTGCTGTTGTTGTTGATTAATATTAGCATTTTTACTATAATATTCAGTATAAGGTTTTGAAAAGAATGTTGGTTCTTCTTTATATGTACTATAAGGATTTCCATGAAAACCACTATGATAATGTGAATGATGATAACTAGCACCACCTAAACCTTGTGATGAATATTCTTGAAATGGATGAATTGATGGTGCTGATGAAAATAATCCACCAAAATTATTTCCACCAAATATACTATTACCACCGTTATTAAAACCATTTTGTGGTGCACAGAATTTTAAATATGCAAATAATCCAGGTAAAATAATTGCAGCAATACTTAAAACTTTCTTTAAACCAACCAAACCCAAAATGAATGGTAAAAATAATAAAAGTTTTAGTTTGAAAATTTTTAAAACAAGTAAAAGTGGTATAAATAATTTTTTGAGACGATGACGTTCTGTAAAATAATATAAAAATTTATAATGATATTATTTTTGTATAACAATATTGAAATCTGCGTATAACAATAATTTATTATGAAATTAAAAGTAAAATATAAGTGTAGATATTACTTGAAATAAAAACTTACTGAATGATGGAGCATGTTTATCTTCAATGACATCAATTTCACCGGCAATATCATCAATAAATCTTGGTGCAAAACGTCCTTCTGCTAATATATCTTGTGGTATATCGATTTCTAAAGCAGCTGATTTAATAAATCTGTTATACAAAAAAAATTAAATGAAAATCGTTTAGTATAAATTTAAAATTTTTGCAGTATGGCAATGCTAATACGAATAATATTTATATTCATAAATTAATGAATACTGGTAACTAATATTAAAATAGAATGTTCTGAATATACATATTTTAATTCTAATAATATTTTTTTATTAAATGAATGTTTGACTGATTTGTAAATTATTTGAAAGTTAAAAGTCTAATTTTATACGCCAGTTAGGACCACATAAAGTTTTTAACCTATGCTATAAAAGGACTCCAAATTGATATTTGGATATTTGCATCTTCGCTTTTTGTCCTAAACATTATCCCAAAATTATAAGTTTCCAAACGCTCTATGGGATCTTAAACAACGAGTTATCTGTTATTTTTCAGAAAAATTTTCAACGACTGAATTTTCGAATACATACCAACGATCAAAGAAGTTATCATTTCCATTAAAAATCTTGGTTACTGCTTGTTTACAGTTACTCACTCACACCTTCAAATAATTCATTTTTTCAAATAATTCTCGGATTTGCTTTTTTGTTTGAAGATCTGTGCTGCCTCTTAATCAGCACGTTATCGAAACGAGAACCGCGAGTTAGGAAATTGAATTTTTTATTTATAAATGTTAATACGTATCGAAGGACCATCATATTTATATGTTCCGAAAAATCGTGAGTAATTTATTCTTTCTGTAAGATTATAAGTATTTTTACTGTAAAAAATAAAATAACTAATGAAGATTTTCCCCGGTAAACTATTGCTAAAATCGATATACATAATACAAATATACAAGCTTCAATCATGCATGAATCAAATATTGTACAGTTTTCTCTGTACCTGTCTTTAGCTAGCGTGAACCGATTTCTGTATGTATTCTGCAAAATAATCTAAATTTCACATATTTATCAAAAATAGATTTAGAGAAAATCATAAAAGAATATTCAATTTATGGTCAGCAAAAATTAGGCTGTGTTGAAAATTCAAAACCTTCAGAAACTTCTGTATCTTAACAACTTAGATAATTTCTTACAATTCAGCAAAAAATTTAAAAAGAGCTTTAAAAATTCCATTCAATTAAGCACCCGACAATAATCATTTTTAAAATTATATTAAAGAAAATTTTTTTAATTGAAATTGAAAAATGGAAGTCGTAATTTCTTTTATACCACAAACATTTAATTGCGGAATATAAGAACCACATGAATCTATCCAATTTTGTATTTTTTATTATAGCAAACAAAGAAGACACTTTCATTATGAAAAAAAACTCCCATAATATGCGTCTTATGTTTCTTATTCGGCATAATTTATTTTCTTTACAATATTTTTATGTATGTACGTATGCACATAGAATCGTATACTTGAATTTTATAAAATCTGTGATTCAAATTATACGCATATATGTATATACTTTTGTGTGTATAGTTTTGTGGAATGGTTCGGGTTATATTCATTATAATAATGCTTATTTTGATACACTATAACAAGAAAAAACAAGAGCAAGAAAAGTCTAATAAAATTTCTGAGAGAGTCTATGGTTAAATTGTAATGCAAATTTCTTGTAACTCTTCCATGTCATCGTTGTCATTGCAGTATAATATTCATTATTCAATACATGTGTGTTATATATATACACATAATATTATAATTTTATGCTTATATACCACCATCGTACTTAACTTCAATTAATCCAATGAAATATTATTCACTTGCTGAACTTGTTGATTATAGAGATTATTAAAAAATCTTAAACTGACATAATAATGATTATAGCTGGGATAATGAACTTTTATTAAAAATGTACAATTTATTTTGTAAAATATGTTTAAACAGGAATCTATTTATTATATGTGTGTAAGTATAGTTTCGCTGCATTATTTGTGGCATATGTATGAAAAAACTAGCATTTTAATTTCTTTCAGTAATTTTTTGCACATATTTCTGAGTATTTTAAGAAAATATAATTTACTTAATGACATTCCATAGAATGTTAAAGAAAATTGCATTCCATAAAAAATTTTAAACAATATACCAGACAACTATAAGAACACTTAACCAAAAAATATGTGTTCTAACGATTATCAGGGGCCAATTACTATGTATGTAATACGATTTTCGTGTTAAACGATTTCCGTATTCCGAAAAATGGTAAGACAGTACCAATAAATTTGTTTGGTACTATCTTTCCATTCCTACATAGTAATCGAATTGCATAGTAAGACCTCAGGACTTATTTTCGCATTTTGAGGAAATGTCAAGAAAAATTAATCACCAAAAAGTGATTTAGTTTAGATTTTTTACCCAAATATTAGATTAAAAATCTTATTGTTATTGAATAACCGTTTTCGATGTTTAATCGAAAGATTAATAAATTGGAAGCCTATCATTATTTAATTTATTAAATAATGATAGGCTTCCAATTTATAATTTGTAATCGTCAGTTTTTCGGTGGAATATATTTTATTAAATTCACTTGAAACATGTAGTTTAAAACTATTTATTTATAAAATTCAATGTTATTCTTAATTCTTCAATCCAACATTTAAAATCGTGAATCAAAATTAAATTTCAAGAGAAAATCTTTGAATTTCAATGCCACAACATTTACATTATTAGATTGCCTGAAGTTCAATAAATATGGAAATTTTTTGGATTAAAAATGAACTATATTAATGGTTCTTGATTTCTAAATTTGTAAATTTTCTAATGTGCACTTTATACGAATCTGCTTGCATGTATGACTCAAAAAAAAATAATATTGATTTCTCAAGGGTATATATGATGAAGCATTAACATTATTTGTGGATTATTTATGATTTTGTATTTTTCGTAGCAAGGAATGATGAATATTTGCATCACATTCGTTCAGTAATTTCATATTTCATTGATTGAAATTTTTTATGAAAAATCTAAAATGTTTTCTTTTTTAAAAAAGTGTACAGAAGATTTTATTAAATTTGCATTTGTAAGCACTGTTGATGCAATGAAGTGACGATATTCACCACAACCATCATGATTTTAATTAACTATTATATTGAAATGTTTTTAATCAAATGATTAATAATTGGACGAAAATCTGATGGAACACTTATGAAAATATACAAAAAATTTCAAACTCAACTATTTTTATAGTTTTAAACATTCGATTCACTTTGAGGATCAAGTATTAGTGCGATTTCAAATAAAAAAAATATGAAATATTTTAAAAATATTGTAAAACTTACTTCTCAGCTCGTCTCAACGCATATTTAACTAATTGATCCCATTCTGTATCTGTAGCTCTTGGTTCTATTGAAAATTCATATGGTTCCGAAAATAAGGCACGTTGTTCACTTTCTGATGATCTAACAACTCTAGCAAATTCAGTTAATCTAAAAAAAAATTTCAAAATAATTCCATGTTAATTTATAAATTCTGCAGGGAATAATATTGTCCATATAATTAGAACTTACTTGTATGAATCTCTAAAGAATATTTGATCAAAATTGCTTAAGGCATGACTTTTAAAGCATTCTGATAGATCGCCATTTAAACAATTTCCATTTGTTTTAGCAACATATGGATCAACGTTTGGTCCTGTACCTAATCCAACAAGATCTAATAAATTTTTGCCTTGTCGACGACCTTCACCAATAACAACTGATGGTGGTGTTATTCCAAGTTCTTGCTGTTGAATTCCATTATTTTGTTGTTGTAAAAATATTTGTGATTGCTGTTGTTGTTGTTGAAGTTGTTGTTGTTGCAGTTGTTGTTGTTGCAGTTGTTGTTGCTGCTGTTGCTGATTATGTTCTTGTGTTTGATCTGGTAATCTAATTCCATCTCCATCTGATGACTTAAATGTTAAAAATGCGACAATTAGGAATACCCACATGAATTTGTTTTTCAAATCCATTTCTAAAAGAAAAAAAAATAAAATGTAAACAAAACAAACGTGAGATACCATAGATCTTGTGGTTAGAGAAATGTTATGATTTGCTGTCATAAATAATAAAAATTATGAATGAAAATTCTTTTGATAGTAGTTTTGAATGTTCGTGTGAAATATTGCACTTTCATTTTCTTTTGGTTGACCAAGCAGAGCGATTTTTTTTTTTCAATTAATTATGCATTACATAAGTTGTAAATCTAGTGGCTATACTTTTCTCACGTCGTTTTCATTTCGAATTGCACAAATAATTTTTATTTTCTGATGGGAAACACTTACATATCGTCGGTTAAAAAGCAGAAAGTACGAAGAAGAAGAAAAATGCATTTTTTGAGATTTTCAGTTATCCACATGGACTAAATTAAAAAAACATAATATTTTTTGTGACAAAAAATCATACAAGTTTCGAATACAGTTTATAAATTATAGACGCCATTTGAATATTGCACTAATTAAAGTTACCGATAGTTAAGTTAAAAATTCTGATTCAGTATACTTTCTCCCTCTTAACAGACGATATTAAGTGTTGTTTTTGTACAGTGTAATGATAAGTAATATAGTTTGTTCAAGGATTTTCAATTTAAAAACTCAAATACATGGAATAACATTATTATTTTTTCGAAAAGGATTTTTAGATGTGATTATGTTACATTTTAATTCAGTAGTTTTCATTTTGGTTGCTAATTGTTGATAATATTAGAATGTTATAAGACCTGAAACTTAAAACAAGCTGATTAACTGTATTAGCAATTTATTTTCGAAATTAAAAAAACGCCACTTGAAAATTAGATGTTTACGAATTGTGAATTGTATTTGACTATGTTCTTCTGAATTATGGTTTCTTTTTCCAAAATTAAATCTGGGCTGGATACAAAAAGTTTCTTTTTAACAATAAGTATTCATATCTAAGCATATTTTTATATGCATAACTTGCGTGTATATATTATTTAGGATAGGATATGATTTAATAATTTTTGGTTAGTACACACCTAAATCAATATTTTTTGCCATATGCAATTAAAATTTTACAATCCAGTAAATTAATCCAGCAATTTTATCTGGACTATCATTATCCAGTAATCTAAACTATCAGTATCAGAATATTAACTGGCATAGAGAGTATTTTATAGTATTAGAATTTTTGGAAAATTAACGACTTTGTGAAATTGTAAAACAGCAGCCATGCTTTACTTGCAAAATGTAATGACAATAAATTAGCAAGTTTTTGTCGTAAATTATTTTAATACATATTGATTTTTTCAGAAAGACTAATATTTATCTAGAAGTTCCCTATACTTATATAAGTAAAGGCTTATTCTTCGGGGACAATAATCATGTCACATTTACGTGATAGCTATTTAGAAATGACCAAAATGTAAAAATATTTTGCCTATTTGCATAACACCTTAAACTATGGTGTTAAGTTACCTAAGAAATACATTTATTTGGCACATATCACGTTAATTGAGAATACCTATAAAGCTTAAATTCTGAAAGCAAGCTTAAATTTTTCTGACAAATTTTAAGTACCAACAATATTAATTTTTCATAACAAAATAATTTAAAAGTTTGGCAAATACCAACTATTTTACAAACGAAATAGTGGTTATTTGAAAAACAGATTTTGAACAGATTTCCTTAAAAAATTGTACGTGATTCTCGTATCTTCAATATTCACAAAAAATGTGGTTAAATTTAAGCATATTAACTAAAATATTGTCTATTTTCAAATTCAAATCAATATGCTCTGTTATACCAAGAGGTGATTGCACTTTTTAATAAAAATAGTGAAATTTAACAAAAAACTGTATACCTATGTATATACCAATATATTTATATTATGTATGTGTTAATATTTCAATTATAAACGGATTTATTCAATAAAATATTCAAAACCAAATTCAATTTTTGAATATTGGAGAAATTTTAAAGCGCCTCCCAAGGTTATTTATCTATTTTGAATTTTTTTTTTCTTTACCTTCTTTGTTTGCCTTTTCTTTTCTTAAATAATGTTCGTAAAAATATTTATTTTCTTTACATTTTTAACTATATATTATGTATATAAATACATATATACTTATATTATAATAGGAAACTATATGTACTAGCATTAGTTAAGAAAATAGCGCTTTTATTATCACCTTAACTCTCACTTTCTATAAAAAAAATTTTTGGCAAAACCGCCAATATAACAAAATTACAAAAATATAAATAAATTTTTTTTTATTATAACACAATCTTAAAAACTACATAAGATTGGTAGGCACTTTATAACTTTTAAATATTATTCATGTTTTGGCTGTTTGGAAATTGATTGTCATCAATAACATTATTTAAAAAATAAATTTTAAAGTTAACACACTTCAACACACTTTCTATTATAACCAAATTAAAGTAGAAAATGAAAAAATAAAAAAAAAATCAATATTAATTTTTTTTTTTCCATTAAAATACAAAGAATTTCAATGATTTTCTTTTTTTTTTTACTGTTATTATTAATATTGTTATAACTTATGTTGACATTTGAACTACAATACATATACATACATAGTAATGTAGAAATTGATTTTCTCTCCTTCTTAATTTATAAATATTGTGATGTGCGTTTATAAAACTAATAAAAAAAATTTTTTTTAAATAAAAACTTTTATGAACTCGAGAAACTTGATCGATATTGCCATAATTATTACGCTATTTCTCTCACCTTACCTCACTCAAATGCGTGTTTACGCATTCCTAGGATACATGCGTAGGTTTAAGCTAACATTTTTTTCACATAACATTAAAATCATCATGTGCACACTATGTAATGTTAAAGTTGAGCAAATCTTTTATAATATTTTATTAATCAACTTTATTAATTATAATTTTTATTTAGCTATATTTTAAATTTTAAAAATTAAATCATCAATAATCAGCGAATTCAATGCAGCTTTTATTAAATCACCCAATATTTTCTATACTTCGATTTTCAATCATTTCTTTAGTTAGTAAACACCTACATATTAAAAATATTTTAGTATTTTGTTTATAACACTTATCCAAATGTAATAAAGTGCATGCATTAACAATATGTGAATAAAACTGCCATTACCTCTTTATTATAATTACATATGTATTGCTTGGTAGCACTGAACTTGAATTTTTATCAACACTTTATTTATTACTACACTCTTATTAATTTATTTTTAACATTGTTATAATATGGTAGCTTTTTTGCAAAGTATTCGATTATTATATATAATATATGTATATATATAAAATTATAAAATATCAACTAATTTATAATAAAAAAAAACTGCAAGAAAAGTGGCTACAAAAAAAATATAAAAATAAAAACGCTATAAACTAACCTTAAGTCTAAAACACTAGACATGGCTCAATTGAATGAAACATGAAATCGAAGAAAAATAACAAAAAAAAAATTAATTTTCAATAATGGCGATGAAAATAAAAACAAACAAAATTTTATTTTGACTGCATCCCAAACTAAAAATTAAAATATAAAATAAATACTTTTTGTTAAATCTCTAAGATGCCGCCAAACTATAGGATTTAAAAATTTCAACTGATTCAAATTCATTGGAACAACTTTTTAGTTTAAAGCAATAAGGTGCTATAACATGAGAGTGACTAAAAATATCGCGATAATGTAATTAAACATTATGATCGGAATTCCAATACCTTGGAATAGGTTCACCAATTTGAATTTTAAATAAATTTTTATAATTGAATGTGTATTAGTTTAAGAAGTACCTCTATACACTGATCTTCGCATTCAAAAATTGTCGTATATTTACGAAAAAAGTGAAAAAAAGTGTTTACCTACTCAACAAATTCCCTAATGCAGAAAAATTAATAATTTATTTCTTATGCATTTTGAAAACAGAAAACTTATAAGATTGTTATAACTTTCAAAGAGGTTTAATTTTTTTTTTCAACTTTTTAAGCTATAATACACACCTAATTGAAATGTAAACCCGATTTCGTTTCATTTAAGCTTATTTTATAGTTTTTAATTATAAGACACTAAAAGGGAGCAAAAATAAAATTAAATAAAAAATATTGTTTTGGATTGAGAATTGAAAATGTATGAAATAACAGTGCGATGCAAACTAAAGAAGCGAAAATTGAGTAGCACCTTAAAATGGAAATTCAATATGAGTTATAAAATTGAAGAACACTCTAGATACACCACCACTATAATATCTAAATAATTGCAAATAAGTTGTAATATCCATGATGCGATTAAAGTAAATCGGTAAGAGAACAGTGTTTCACATTATTATGTACAAGATCCGATCACCGACAAAATGTAAGTCTTGCAATACCTACATACATATATGCAAATTTGTGTGAAATAAAAGTAAAAATAAGCTCAATATGTATTTTATTTTAATCTCTGTACATATTATGTCCGAGAAAGCACATACTTTGCATAGTTTGGAACAAAGTATTTTTGTATTTAATTTTTATAAAATCCTACAACCATATATTTATTTTTAAACGTATTAAAAGCTTTTAACAAAATATTTAAAAGAAAATATGAATGAATAAATTGTTTGGTATAGAAAATAATATTGTTTCCATTAATATGGTAGGTTTCATGCATAGCATAATGTAATATCTATATTTTATACAATACAAAATCTTAAGCTGCTATGAAGACTAACAAGAAATATTTTTTGGGTGGTGGAAAAAATAACATGATTATAGAGATAAAATTTTCATGTAAGAGAAGAGAAAGCTTCAGATATACATATATGTGCATATAATATGTCTATAATTGTAAAAAATATCGATTTATAGTAAAAATAATGAATGATTTATGAACATGTTATGTACAACTCCTATGAACTTATAAAAGTTCATTGCTAAACTGTGGTAATAAAAAAAAATAAATTTCTAAAATTGCAAAATTCAAAAAAAAAAAAATATTCATTTGGTATTTTTTTCGTTTTCATTTTAAATGAAATTTTTAGATTTTATTCAAGCAAACAGCAATTTAAATTGCTGGTTTTTAAATACATACATATATGTACATAAACGTCATATTTTTCTTCATAATAGTTATGTAATGTAAATAAAATTTTCTAAAAATTAACATGTGTGTTGAATACGATTTTTTTGAATGTAATTTTATTATTGAATCATACATGAAGAGAAATGGTTTTGAAATATTTGAAGAGGATGTAAGAATATTCTTCCTTTATGAATATTTTGGAGAATTGACAAAATAATAGTAGATTGATAAATTGAGAAATTTTAAAATATACGAAAAAAAATTTATGAAGTGCTTCATTTTGGGTCAAACAGTCTAAAATAGTTACCATACGAACGTAGCTATTTATTGTTTTTACAAATTAATTATTTTGTTTGTAGCGTTGAAAAATATAGAGTACATACGAAATTTAATATTTGTATACAGCGGCGAATTTGTATAGGGCGGAAATCGTTGAAATAAAATTTGGCAACTGTTCGAATTCATATATCTGAATTGAATTCCGAATTTGAGCATTAAAACCAAAATGCTCAAATTTCACAAGAACAAGGGCAAAATGCTGAAAAATGGAAATAAAATAGCTCAAAAGGGACAAAAGCTAAGTGAATTTCAAAAGTTTAATAAAGAAATCCCACTTTTTGTCTCTATTAGATTTAAGGGCGAACTATGAGTTTCTATTTACATTAAATCACTTTTCTAGTTTTTATTTTAAAATTTTTTTCTTGTGATCTCTTGGTACAATTGAATTATTTCGATTTGGTATACTTATAGAAATTCATAATTGACTCTGTAACCTTAAAATTTACTATAAAATAGACTTTAAAAGCTAAACTTCTAAAAATAAATATTTGAATAGTAAAGGTTATGTTATAAAATTTTGTTTTAATTTTTTGACTGATTTCTTCAAATAGAAAACCCTTGCAGAAATGTGGTAGCTGATAAAAAGAGAATTAAGAGTAAATTAATTTAAGCTATGCACACTGAATTTAAATTCTTTGATTTCCTTAATAAGAGACAATTCAATACTTCAATACTAATGCTACCAAAATTCTTAAAATTGATTAAATTAAAATATTACAAATACATAAAACTACTGTTTAAAATCGCTGTGCGTAAGCAATTTTTATTCACAATGCAAATAATTCACAAATATTTAAATTTATATAATTTTTCGTATTCTGGCGTTATGCAATAAAAACATTGTCCCCGAAAAGTATGCAATTTTTTTTTTTAATTTTCTGTTATATTTTATCCTCAATCACAGCAAATTAATATTTCTATTTTTTGTTGTACTAAATAAAAACTTCGGTGCTAAAAAAAATACTAACTGACTAGCTATGGAATTTTTATTTGAAATTTGAATTATTCGACAGTTGAAGTAATTGTTTTATCGAAAATTGTGTACTGTCAAATTGTCTATTTAAATTCATTTCTACATTTGAGTATTATACGAGTATTACAAATATAATTTGTGAATGTAGGCTTTCGACTTACTTATTGAGTTTGATTGAAAACAAAATTAAATATACGATTTACATGCTTACAGTGGAAAGTGTATAAATTTTATTCAATTATTTATTATTAACTATTGTAGGCAGATATGCTACAATCTCTTTACGAAATAGACCGAAATAGTACAAAATAGTGACACAGGATATTCTGGCATTTTGTTGATTGCAATATTATATATATATCTAGATGTGAGGGAAATACAATGGACTTGAAAATTTTTCAACTCGCTATAGTCTGGAAACTATTATAGGTACTGAGTCAGAAAGAAAACTTAAGACTTTAAAACCACACGTTTCGTATGAAAAAAATGTTTTACCAATCAGCCTATATGACCATTTATGGGACATCAAGAAAATGTGCGCTTTACAGTTCGAAGCCACAACAACACAGGACACGCTGGTTTAGCACTGTAAGTGAAGTACCACTGTGTTTAACTGATAAAAACAACTGTTTTTTGCAATATTATGAAAAAAGGCAGTGTTCAAGAATATTAAAATTTGAATAAATTAATATTATTTGCAAGCTTTTACAGATTTCTTACCATAACCGAATATTTAAAAATTTTTAAAACCAAAATTCTCCTCCGAAAGGGTTAAACATAAATTTAAATTGTGCTTTAACATTAAAAGTGAATTTCCTTGTCATGTTGAATTTGAGAGTATTTCAATAGAAAATCAGTGAAAAATTGTAAGGTTTTTATATTATGAAAATTTGATCTGTTTCATTATACTTTTCAGGTCTGTTAAAGTTTTTATAATTTAAAAAAAAAAACTTTAAATCCTAAAATATTGAAAAAAGAAAATTCTTTTTGATAACAAAAGTTTTAACATTTAAAACCTAGGCAACAATTTTTTAATATTCGTAATTAAATTTTATAGCTACTTAAAAACTTTTTACTTAGAAGATGTCCTTATAAAACTTTTCCAAATCGGAAAATATTATTAAAAAAATAAAAAAAGTTTATGCTTCTTTAAAAATTGTTAAAGGATATAAAATCATTTGTGCATAATTTTATCACATTACGCATTATTAAAGAATTTTTAAGAAAAATACCTAATATCACATATAAATTTGTATAAACGTATGTACATATTGCGTACATTTATATTGTAATGTGTTTAAGGATATGTAAAATCAGAAATCAACGAATTGGAACGTACTGCAATAAAAAAACAGTTTGCTTCAAACTATTTGAATTAAATATTTTTATAACATACGGTGCCATAGGAAATGGTCACCATAGGTGTACTTGCATTATAATGCTGTATACCAAAATTATTGTAGATTTATTTCGATGTTTTCCAAAATTTTATATAACCCGTTTAAGGATTTTGTTCATAATGTGTAAACTGTATCTTAATTTCAAGTAAAATTCTAATTTATCAGCTCTGGCCTTAATGCCAGGAGAGACACAACTTTGAACTCAATAAATCATGCTTTGATAATTTTTACCATTAACTTGTTGTTATTAAATTCGTTGCTTAGTTGTCTATTTAAAATAAAAGATTTAATTTTTTACTTCAAAAAAACAACATGAGCAATACTCAGCCCAAAATAAGAAATATGCTTCTTTAAAAGAAACAAAACACAAGAGAAAAAGAAAAGGTTTTGAAAAATTAAATTTTTCGTGAAAAATAATAACATCATTAAAAAATTAAAAACTAATACTGAAAACAAAAATTTTGGCACTCTCTTATATGAAGAAGTATTTGAAGCCTATCTCAAGTTAGAGAATTTGAAAAATAGGTGAGTTTACCATAACGATTTTTGCTCACTTTTCTTGAATACGATTAACTCAGCTTCTCGTTTTATTTCAATATAATTTTTCGATTTCATGTTTAGCTCACACAAAATCTAGGTTCATTCGAAATTTTTACAAAAATTTGCGGCTCCAAATCGCCTAATTCTGTTATAATATTCCCTAATTAGAAAGTCCCTTACTCATTCAATATCAGACAAATTTGATTCCAACCGCAAGTATCCTGTTATAAAAGCGAAATAACAATAAAACAAAAAAAGAACATAACGGATTCTCCCTAGATTTTACCAACGTACTTCCTGCTCAACAAACTTCGAAGGTGTTAATGAAGATATTGAAATAATTAAAAAGGCATAGTGCTCCGGAAACAAAGAGAAAATAGATATTAAAACATAGTGTGAGTCCTTAAATAGTAGTTCAGTTTTGTTCTAACTTAAATTATGATTAATATTCAGAATTAAATTTTAATATTTTTTTTTTTTAAAACAGGGCATCGCGATTAAAGTTATTTTTTTCTTTTTGAGTGATTGACAAATTTATTCCTGAATTTTATTATTAATATTATTTTGGATTTTAATTTTTTTTTATTTTCTTTTTATTTTTAAATTATCGTTTTTGTATATTAAATTCTTAAAAAAAGCCCCGCCTTATAAAATATTTAAACTTGGATATTGTTTTCCTTTTAATTTATTCAAAAATCCGATTTATAACCCGATTATTTTAAAAAGGATATTTATATCCTTATGAATCATTTTTGAAATATATTGTAAAATTGTCTTTTTATTAATTGAATTTGTTACTAAATACTTCTTGCTTACAAACCGAAATTTTGGTACTTTTTGGTATTTAACAAGAAATTTTTAAATTATTAAAATTTGTTTGAATACGAAAAAGAGAAAATAATGAGTAATTCAGAGACTATATTAAACAGCTTTTTAATATTTCGCTTCTGTAGTCATAAGCACTTCAATCAAACTTAGAAATAACTGAATAGAATTTTATAAACAGAACTATTTTGTGCAAGTGCCCTAGAGTTGACAGAATGAACACTATTATTCACATAAAAATATAAAAAATTTGTTTAACTAAAAAGGGGTCATCCTTTATCGTGAATTGTATTATATTCCTAAATTAGTGTGTGTATGTGTATACCCACATTATTATTCGTATTTAGATTTTTCCATCATATTTAAACAAAATTGATTTCGAAAATTCACTGAATGCACAAATTGTAAGCTTTTTACATTATTATAGCACAAACGAAATTTTGAGATTGTGAAAATTTTAATAAGGATTTATTTTATTTTTTACTTTATTATTGTTATTATTATTTATCCTTTTAATATTTTATTTTAAATATAAATTTTTATCACGCTCAACACATTTCATACTACTAGCACAGAAATTTTAAAATTACATAATAAATTTTGTTTTTTCCGTTTTAATTTTATATTTACCATTTAAATTGTATATCCTTTTTTTCGTTAAAATGTCGCTTAAACTAAAATAAAATTGTACTACACTGTAACAGTTATGATAACGTACTGTGATACTAAATTAAGTAACATAACGATTTTATAACAGAAACAAGTTTATATTTTTTTTTCATTATGTTTTTATTGCCATACATTTGTTTTATTTTTGTTTTTATTTTTATTGTATTTCTTATTATTCGTCTCAATATTGTCACAACAGAAATTATTTTACATTTTGTTTATTGCATCTCTCATTCCCTCTAATATTTTTTATTCTCATTATAACAATAACAAAAGCAATCACACCAATACTGATCCTCTCATTTTATTATTTTTAATAATTCATTTGATATTTACAAAATTTACATTTTGCTGAACTTATGTCACTTTAATGGATTATAGTGTGTGCTACATTCAAATTATTACACGAGTATAAAATAGAGAAAAAAAAAATCAAAACACTTTTTATTTATTTACTATGGACTATAAGTAGGTACTATATAAAAATCATTTTAATAAGTTCAAACTCTGCTCTATGTGCGACCTTAAAATAAAAAAGAAAGAAAAATCATTTACAAAACAAGCAGTGTGGCATGAGTCATCAAGATGCGGTAATTCCAAATGTCATTATTACCAGTTAAATAATATTATGCATAGTAGGTAAGGCGAAGAAAAATAAAGAGTAAGAAATGTAAAAAATAAAAGAAATGGTAAAATGGTAAAATAATAACATTTTTAAATGGAAAAATATATTGGTACACAGATACTTGAAAAGTACGGGCACAATATTTGAACGGTAATATTATGTAATATTACACGTCTTATTTTGGATATAAAAACAAGAAATATACTATAGTCATGGTGATGACAGTTGTGGTGGGTACTGATTATATGGAATAATAATGTAAGTATATTTTTTGGAAAATTTTTTGTAATTTTGGTTTCCGTAGAAATTATAATTATTATTTTGAATCAAACATAAATAATTGAGTGGTAATGATTAAAACCCTTTATAATTTTATTCATTCAACATCTTAATCTTTTAAAATCAACAACTTATTCATAATTCTTTCAAAATTTTCTCAGACCTGTACATAATTAAATAAAATCAAATCCTGGTTGATTTCATTTTAATTAACTGTGTATTTGGTTTTTCCAGTTATTTTTTATGCCCATGCGAACGTATTTTCGAAAAGTGTTATAAACTTACCACTCCATTGTAACGGTAAGAAATATTGAAGAGTATACATATATCTTTGATCAACATCGAATTCTGCGTCAATTGAACTATGTCTAGTATATAACTCAATCTATTAAGGTAAGCTAACCAAATTTTCATCAATTTCTGTAAGTTGTTATCGGGAAAACGTTATTTAATTTTGGTTCAATCCAAGTAATGTCTCAACTACCTGTCTTACAACTTTAAAAATAATTTAGTCATATTTCAGAAACTGGCAAGGTAACCGAATTCAAATTCGCATAAATGAGCAGAGCGACACGGTCATTATTCCAGTAAAATTTGGTAGTACGAGTAGTTGCATATTAAGTTCTCATAATAGTTTTCATATATAGGTTCAAAAATAATTTGTATTAAGGCCATAAAAATTGCTATAAGTACGTAAACCAAATAATAGAGTTATTCTTAAAGATGTTTCTTAATTCTCACAATATAGCTTTCCAAAAATATGAGTACAAGTAAAACAGTATTGAAAAGGTCGACTCTATTTTTCCTAGTTTTTAGTTCAATTTTAAGGTACCAATTCAATGAATTTAATTCGAAATTTTTTTCAATTAAAACTGTAGGTGTATAGATAGTGTAGATTTTCGTCGGAAGTGCCAATTTTGGCATGGTCAAATTGATTTACTCCTGATCATTTTTTACAATTTTCAATTTTCTACAAAGAAAAACCCCACTTTCGTAACAATTATTATGTATAAGAAAAAAATGCCTATAGAAAGGTTTTAAATTACAATTATTATTCACAGTATTCTTTTTAACAAGCGTAGTTATTTGTTTACTTTCGAGAGTATGAGTAATTTGAGATTTCCCGCCATAGCATTGCAAATGCTTTAAAAACGGAGTTAAATAACAATTAATGACACTTTTCCATTTATAATTTCTTGAAAAATCTTTGCTTTAGATTTAAAAAATATTTAAAAAAAAAAAAAAAACAGAAAAAATAAATCACAACCAAGGTTTTCATTTTACTTTCGTCGAATTTAAATGTTTTGCATTTTTTAAAAGAAATTATGTAACATTATGTTGGCTGTTATACACAACGAATAATGTAGGTAAGAGAATGTTGGTCTTATAATAAAAATATTAATAAAATATTTCGTATAATTTTCATAATATTTACTTTGCAAAAGGTGTTTTTGGCCCACTTATGAAAAAAACATTATATTACGTATATTTATTGTGAATAAGTATGTGTGTGTGTTCCGTAAATACACATCCAGTAACAGTAAATAGTAGATCGAGTCACATGGTGTGGGTATCGTTGAAAAATGAAAATAAAAGTTGCTCTCAACGTAATAAAAAAACAAATGAAGTGAATTTTTAATTTTTGGTACAGACAAAACGCTTTTTATGACGCATTTGGGGTTTTTGCACTCATTTATAAATTGAAAAGAAAAACAATTAGCTTAGAGTGAGTTTTTAAAGCGTGACAATTTTGATATTTGTTTTCTGCTTGTGATTGTGAAAAATAATTTTCTATAGTCTGTTTTTGTGTATTTTCCTTCTTATTATAGGCGGATTTTCATTACTATGGCAAAGAAAAAAGGTTAAGAAATTTAATTGTCTCTCGTAATTTGAAAAACAAACAAAAAATAAAAAAATTTAATTTTCCGGATATAATTACATTTTCATTTATAATTTGTTAAGTTTAGGGAAATAAATTTAAAATAAATTTTCACGATTTTTCAGTTTTAATTGCAAACATTTTTAGTAAAGGCGTCGTTTATGATTTCCGCTGCAATTAAACTTATACGTATACAAAAATATTTTTGAAATATGTGAGAAATGTTGGTATTGGTATAATATAGAGACTTCCTTGTGGTGTAATTTTGGAAATGCATTTTAACAATATTAAATGAATTTAATTTAACAGTTTTATGCATTAAAATAATTAATTGTGACTCTAAATATTAAGATCTCAAAATATTAAGCGCTTTAAAGGGAAAGAAACCTCATTTATTATTATTGCTATTGTTATTTATTAATCAAACATATTTTTTAGAATTATGATTTTGAAATATTTTAAAAACTTTAAATGGCCTTGATGTTTATTATTTTTCTTAATGAAGTCACAAGCGTTGCAGCAAATTCTTCAAATCCATTGGGACGTATCCCACTGGCTTTCAGATGCAAAGATGCACGCCATTGACAAGAAATCGAAGGCGAGAAATCTTGATCATGTCGGACATCAAAACATCAAAACGCTGAATTCATTTTCAGTATTATTTTCCTCCTGGACACTGTAGTCGTCTTGAAGGTCTGTTGTGTGTGTTCAACCCATAGAAAGGGGGCACAACAGATACTTATATGCTGGTCGCGATTCCCATATGTGAAATGTGAAATCTACAATGTATGTATATATTCATGGAAAATAAATATTTTCGACCTATGATACTTACTTTTAGATTAGAATGCTGTCAGATTCATATTACACTACTTTTTTTTTTAATTTTCCTCAAAAAATTGTTTATATGGTAATTTTCTATATTCTAATTCATATTATATTTGGCATAAGTTTCATAATGCCCTAGGTAGTTTGAAAATTTTTACAAACCCTAATTTTGTACAATAGTTTTCTATGTAAATCACAAGGTTTTTTATTTTTAAGATATCAAATTGTAGTTACCTGAGTCTTTTATGCCAAAATTTTGTCTTGACTAAGATTAATATAATCATAATTTATTAACAACAAAATTAATAAGAAGGCGTTAATCAAAATTTTTATTAAAATTAGTTTTTTTTCAATAAATAAGGCAAAAGTCGGTTTTTGGAAAATGTCCTGTTCTTAGTAAAATTATCACATTCGTAATACCTTCTCACGACATGAGTCCAACTAAATACTCGTACCAAAGGCAAATTTTATATGACAAAATCAAAACCAGGAGTAAATTGATCTATATTTATTTATTCGTGTCTTCAGTTATAACCATGTCTATTTAATCTTTATTTGATTACTTAACGAATTTTTTTAACTAAAAATTTTAATGAAATCTTTTATTTTATAATTCCATCTCATGCTCGCTTAACTTTCCCAATATGCGTAAATTTAACATTTTACTTACCGCGAATTTTTTATGTCAATTCTACAAATAGGTTCACCACCAAAAAAAAAATTCTTTTTGGAAAAAAAAAAAAATTTACTTTGTCCTTTCGTTGTAAAACCTATAACCTTTCGGTATCAAAATTTTTAGGATAGAATTTTTTTCTGATCTGCAGTAAAATGGTCATAAAACCAGATAAAAGAACAAAAAAATAAAAAATTAAAGATGAAAATGACAAAAATTTTTCTAAAATAACTTAAAAATATGATGACAAAATAACATAAATATTTTATTTTATTATTTTAGGTCAGCATAAATAACCTCCATATTAAATATGTGTATATACATATACATACGTACGTCATTATCGTGGTTATGATCTAAGAGTGTCTGTTTATGCGATGGGATGCGTTGTAAATTCTCAGTTCAATAGATAATTTTTTTTTGATTTATTTTTAATTTATTCCTTACTCGGAGAAAAACCAATATTTTTCTTTTGTTCCAAAATTCTTTTGGAATCTATTAACAATTCAATTTGATAATAATGTGGGAGTATATTTGTATAAATTTATTACTCTATACTTTTATCTAAAATTTGCCCTTGGTATAATAGATGCAAACATTTAATATGCAGTACGGTTACGGTTTTCAGAGCCACAGAATATTTTAAAAATAATTTAATAATTCATTTAACAATTATTAAGCCAAAAATATCAAATTTTGATATGCAAGAATTTTAAAACTAACTGTAAATTACGATATTATGGTACCTACTAATTAAAAAATTATTTTGTTTAGAATATGAAACACAAATTTGGCACACAAATTATGTACGTACAAGAATATTTTTTAATATTTCAATGTTGGTGGTATTTGGAAAATATTAAACCTTAAGTTCCAATAAAAAATTCTAATAGCGTTTCAAACCAATACTGTCATTATATTCTTCAATAATATACATACGAGTACTATTGTTATTATCAAAAGCACCACGGATTTTCCAAGTAAATGTAAAAGTAAACATCCTTATTATTATAAAATTTGTCTCTTAAGTACGTTACATTCAATGTTTGTTTAAAGAAGTAATAATAGTATTGAAAAAGAATTAAATCATCCGTGAAAATTTATCCACCTGTTGCTTTATACATTCCAGAATGCTTTATATTCGTCAAAAGAAATATTGTTATTTTAACAAAATGATATTTGAGGATAAAATTACATTTATTCTGAAGAAAATCAATAAAAAGACGTCCACTTTTATATTATTTGAATTATATTTAAAAAATTTATTGATATTTGCCTTTTGCAGGAGTTTTGCAATTTATGAGGATAAACCAAAAATAAAGACTGTCTCAATAGAAAAAAGATATAAATTTCAAATTGTTTTCGTGATTTACAGAAAATATCGCTGTTTCATTCTAAATGAAAGTTCACAATCTTATTTCAAAATAAATGAATATTTCAAAATAAATTTAAAAGTATTGAAAGGGTTTAAAATTATATAAATTTTATTCTTAAATTGACAAAAATGTCATTTTACATATTTTTCTTAAAAACGAGAAAGAATAGTGTTGACTGTGTCAATTGACGTAAAAATTTGGTGAACTTGTCTCAATTAGTTTTTCAGTTTTCATTGATACGGATGGACAGACGGACAGACAAAGCTAAATCAACTCAGAATTCGACGCTGATCAAAAACATACACTTGAGTCTATATGTCAGACCATTATTGCTTAGCGTTACAAACGGTAAGGCAAATTTAGTATATGCCCTTCCAACATACGCCCGTGCGTGTACAATAACAAAATTCCGAAAAAGCTCTGCAAGAATCTAATAATTAACTCTTAATTGCGAGTTAATTAAAAATGAAATTGTAATTCATTTGAATGAAAATATTAGTACTATCTATGTGGTGATGTGAACTTGACGGTTTTAAGAAATTTTAGTGATTTTTCTAAAATATAGCGAAAAATTAAGCGAGCGTAATGTTAAGTTTGTAATGTTTTTGGAAAAATTTTGAAGAGATTTTGGAAAGAGTATCTTAAATTTCAGTTATGTGAACTAAATAATACTTACTAATAAATAACTTTATTCTAAAAAAAATTGAAACACTCACTTTTAACAATTTTTTTAACCATTCATCTATTTCCCATACACTTAAATATAAAATAAATAAATACCTTAAAAATCTATAGAAATAAATAATAAATTAATTTTTATAATAAATATTGTGAATAATGCTCGAATTAAATTGCTAAAAATAATTTATAAAAATAGTACATTAAAAATAATCGTTTCTTAAAATTATAGACACAAATTATACATTAGCTTTTCTCTAAAAAAAAAATAAGAAAGTAAAAATTTTTTTATTTTTGCAAATTACCATTGTCTGACCGTAAGACCGTAAAATATTTTTTTTTTGTTTTATCATTATTTTAGATAATTTTATGTATATTTTTTTTATATATGTATTAAAAAAGGATACTTTTTAAAAATTAAATGTTTTCGTTCACAATTGAATATGGGAAAGGATAATTTTTCTAAGTACTAAATGAATTCTTATATAAATTAAAATAAAATCGTAAAAAAAGGATAATATGAT
Source organism: Condylostylus longicornis (assembly GCF_029603195.1). Taxonomy (NCBI): domain Eukaryota; kingdom Metazoa; phylum Arthropoda; class Insecta; order Diptera; family Dolichopodidae; genus Condylostylus; species Condylostylus longicornis. The sequence goes on along the minus strand of NW_026577973.1, from coordinate 10,558,911 downwards.
TGCTTATTTTTCTTTTAATTTTTATTTTGTGAGTCCTTCAAATGTACTGGTTTTTGATCGATTGCTTTTTTAAAAACAAAGGTACAAGATTGTTTTACATTTCAATAAATACTTATAACTTCCGAATCATGTGATATGGGAGACCAATCGGTAGATTGTTTTACAGGGATAACTTTTCAACTCTCACTGTAGGGTAATCGAAAGAAGAATAAACAAAAAGACAAATTTTCGAGAAATTTCAGATTATAAGATTGAGGGTAATATAAAAATATAACTATAATGCACAAAAAAAAACCGCTTGTACACCCTATACTAAATTGCAAAAAAAAATCATTTAAAAAATGGGCGCTCTTAAATCTACTGAAGTTAATGTATTCGCCTTTTCTAAATGCGTTTACATTATTTAAATAATTTTATCCAAGTACAAAAAAAATAAATGAAAAATTTTCAAATCAGAGATGAATAGGCGGTTCATTACACATCCTCTAGATTAACTTACAATTAGATTCAAAGCAAATATACTTGTATATACATTTTATAACTTCAGCAATGCTTTTCTTCTTATAGTTGTTCATTCATTTTACATTCATATTGTTAATTATTATCATATTGTTATTATGACTATAATTTTATAATAATCATCTTTAATTAATTACTGAATAAAAGGGTTCATAATTAGGTGAAAATCTGTAAATGCATACTATGTGTATATGTAATGCAAAAATGAGTAGATTGATGGTGAAGCGCATACATGTGCTAAGTAGCAAATATAAAATTTTACGGTAAAGTGCGTTGAAAGTTTGCAAATTTACGAAAAGAAGCCTGGTAATTGAAATAACGCTGCGTAATTAAATTTTCTAATTAAACTACTAAATTTAAATTTTGATTTCAAATATTTTTTTTAATAAAATATGAGTTTTTGCGCAAAAGGTCGTGCATTTATCATATTTGTGTTTGCTCAGTATATCAGTTTTTCTAATAGAAATGGATTTTGCACTTAACCTATTTGTACCACGCCGATCTCAGAAACTAATGCACGTACGTTACTGAGACCTATTTTACAGAAAGAGAGCTGTTCGCAGTTAGTATTGGTGTAAAAAAACTCATTTTGAAAAATTTTCTACTTAGCACATCTGTGCACTTCATCACCGATATTTTAAATGGTTCATTAAAAACTTCAATGTATTCATTAGAATTTTAAAATTATTTGCAAATTAAAAATTAATTTCATAGAATTTCTTTTCTCCAGTTTTCTTAATGTTAAATAAAAAATGTTTAATAAATTTTTTAATTATTTACATTTCAAGTCTTGTTATACACACATAGTATCTATATAATGTTTGTATGTATTTATATTAAATTCTCTGTAAAACAAAACAGAATGAGAATAATTTAAATAATAAAAAATTCATTTCTAAAACAATTTTCAGAAAAAAAAAATTTAATAATTTAATATTAATTTTAAAATTAAAATAAACGAAGAAATAAAAATATTTTTAAATTTTATTATGTAGATAAAAAGTTGATTATGAATTTTTTAGGACCCTTTTCCTCAAAACAAAAAAAAAATTATTCTTTCTATATCTTTTTCACAAAAAAAAAAAAAAATTTTATTATCCTGTTGAAGGAAACGAAAGCAAGGCAGAGCACGAGTGGTAGGAGAAGTTGAAACAGCAAATATTGTCTATAAAAATAAAATAAAAAAATTGTACATGAGAATTTCTTGCATCTGCCGTAAGGGACTATGAAAATTCCTTGAATATATCTAAAAAAAAATTTTTTTTTTTAATTTATTATTAATGTTGAAAATGGAAGCGGCATTACTTTGTATGATTCTATAGATTTGATTGTCTCATATTATGAAAATAAAAACGGTTTCTTCTGCAAACTTAATTTGAAGTCTGTACAGATGTATGTACATATTTTTATGTTAAATATTTGTACATTAATTATTTTATGAATTTTATGTAATTTTTTTTATTCTATATAATTAAAACTTTGTAGTCCTAATTAAAAGATTTTATTTTTTTTTTGTTTATATATACATACATACATAATTAGGATGTCTATAAAGTTTCATGAATACAAAATGATAGAAGAAATACATAAAGTGCATTAATATCTATATTGAATATTAAAAATTTATTGGAAATTCATAAAGATTTTTTTAAATTTTTGAATTCTAAAATGAATTTTTAATTAAATTATTCTTGAATATTTTTCTTATCAATTATTATGACTTTTCGAAATTTCTATTAATTCGAAATTATTTTATATTGCAAAATTGAGTAAAATTTTAAATAATTTAAAATTTAAATTAAAAGGAATTTTGAAAATATTGAAAAATTAAAATATTCTAAAATGTAAATTTAAATTTTCGAATTCATATTTTCGTATAATTAACATATCAATAAATTATTTCCAGGAACTATCGATATTATCTAGAATTTTCATTTTAAATACCCATTAATTTTCATGCTTAAATTCATTTGTCAATAAAATAATTAATTTTATTATTTAAGACAAATTTCAAATTTAACCAAAGCCAATTTTTAAATATATTTTGCTTATATTGAATACTACTGTGACAATTGAATCTGGGTAATTGGAATTCTTAAAGATCGAAATATTTGTACAGTCACTGTCAAATGAAAAATTTTTTCTGTTAGTGATTGTCAACACTAGTTTTTTGTTTCTCAATGAAATAAAAGGGACAAACGTATCAAACAACACTACAGTGAATGTATAAAAACAAAATCGAAAAAGATACGGTGATATGAGATCTTTCCAAAACCTAATGTTACAAAAATGGCAGTTTTTCAAAATGGCGATTTGAAGATTTTTATATGAGGTCTTAAATATTTCTACCTTTTTTTTGGGTTTTGTTTTTTTAAATTTATGTTTTTTATAAGAGTTAATATGTATACATAAAGCTAGTGCCTTGAGTTCTTGTTATAGAAAGATTTAAATTGTTCACAGGGAATTGTGAACTGAATTCTTCAACATTATGTAAACTAAAATTAACCACAAAATTTAGGTTATCGGTGTTGAAAAGCGTCTAATTGATAAAAAATTGATTTAGTTTGTTTTTATTCAAAATTTAATCCTCTTCATTCATTCTCTTCACTATAATTTCAAATACACTCATAATTTCAAATACATAGATTCACCATAAATTCAAACTAAATAATAGAATTCACTAAATTATTAACTGCATTTACAGAAATAACGAAAAATGTAAGCTTTATAGAATGTTTTTTTAACATAGGAAATTATCGAATAAATAATTTCGCTAACAAAGGCAAATCAAATTCATTTTGTCGAGATTCCACTGTATAATATTAACAAAATGAAATTCTTATTGAACCGCAACATCTAATTAATTAGATTTAAATATCATTATGAAAAATTATATGCACTCTTTTAAGAAATTTGAAAGTAGTAAATGCAATTTAGGAAAATAATTGAAATTATTGATTTAATTGAAACCTGTAATGAACACAGGTATTTAAATAAAAAATATATTTTCTTTTTTCCACAAATTTAAAGTGAATTTTAATTTTGTATGCTTTTTACTCTACAAGTTGTATTTGGTGGCATTCTAATAATATTGTAATTATATTTTATTAATAATATTATAATTATAACTCTGATGGAAATCCATACATATTATGAATAATGCCTGAAATTTGAATGAATATTGTATATATGCAATTAATTGTTATATAAATTTGAACGGCATATACATAATATAAGTTACACATAATGAAAATTCTAAATCAAAAATCAGTAATGGTAAAAATCAGTGAATAACTACTATATTTAAAAATAAGATCATAAATTCATAATAATTATGAAATGCGAATGTGAAATACGGAAATTTTATTATTAAACTAGTTGAAATATATTGTACAATTTCTCAATTAATTTTTATAGAACAATGTAATTTAGTTTAATAAAGCTTGTTGTATAACAAAACCAAATTTATACAAATTATGTGAAATTTAATTTTTGGAAATTGAGTCTTTTCATTTAATTTGAACAAAGAAGTCATTTTGTGTTGAAACGTAAGCGACACAATTAAATATAAATTGAAATAAAATTAACATTCGATAAGTAAATTAAATGCGTTTTTTAAATACAATATTTAAATTCATAATAATTCCTTTAGGCATTTCAATATTGAAACAACATTTACAATTAATTTAAATATTTCACAAATAACATGCAAACAACGACATTAATTTATAACAAAATATAATAAAATATACAATGTCACAGTCATCTTTAACTGGAACGAAAACAACAGAAAATATTGCAACATTTAAAAAAAACTTAATTGGGTCACAAATTATGTAATTCAATTAATGACAATAATAAATACAGAAAACTTTACTATATTTTAAAATACTGGTTACATAATAATGTTATACAATGCCAAATACAAACACAATAATATATATTTAATTATGAACCTTATGTACTTGTATTTTGTTTAATTTACAAATTCCTTTTAATTTTCAAAAAAAAAAAATAAAATTCGTACGTCACATAGAAGTTTTTAATTAATATATAGGTGGCAAAGGAAGATAAGCTTATGGGAATTATTTACAAGAAGAACAAAAAAATTTTTAATATTATTATTTTCCGTGAAATTATTTAATATAATAATAGGTTTAACAATAGCAATGTAAATGTTTGTACAAATTAAAACCCATATAACCGTTATATTTTCATATAACATAAGCATATTATCCTTATTTTGTATTTATAATTTTATTATGAAAAAATGTGGTAAAATAAACCTCTAGCTATTAAGTTTTTTCATTCTTTTTTTTTTAAAAGTACAATACTTTCATATAACGCTTACATTAAAAGTGTATCCTTTTTGATTACATTAATTTAAGTTTATTTGTATTCGTCCTTTTTCCTTATTTTTTTTTTTATTTTTATTTACATTTTTAAATTTTTTTCGATTTGCTTTCTTTTATTTTCCACTTTAATGATATTTTAACTGTTTAGGTTCAAGGTCTATTTTGTATTATGTTAATTTATAAATTTATATCTTTGTATATAAGTGTGTACTCGTATATGTATTTAAAAATATGTGACTATAGAATAAAACCAGAAAATATTTTTGTCACGTCCAATGTTCTCGATTTGCTTAAGGTCTCCATATTATTGTATATAGAATGTTATATATAATATTATTAAATTTTTATATCTTAAACTAAAAGTAAAAATCATAGGAAAAACAATATTTTATATAATTAATTATAACAATACAAATTGACTTTTTAATTAAATAGATGCAAAAAAATACAACTTGCATAATATTATTGTATAAATACTTAAATTATAATTTAGATTATTATACAAATACATATACACCTACACACAAAAAAAAATAATTTAATTATTTTCTATAATTAATGAAAATGATTATATAATATTATATATATATATACATATTATATTAATACATACATAATTTTTAATTAATAACTTTACTGTTACATTATGCAATAATATGAGTATATATGTAATGTTATTTGGGCAGTATACTGACATACATAATGTATTATATATCTGATATAATATAGGAATTAAGTTCGACTTGAACAAATTAGTTTTACGGTTTCGGCAGAAAAGCAATTTTTAGTTCAACATTCAACAGTGTGACCGCATGCAATCAAACAATTTGTAATTTTTTAAAAAAACAGATTGCAATATTTAGTTAACGCAATCGATTTGAATTCACGCCATAGTTTAGTTGCTTAGAGTAATTCGCAAAACTAAAAATTGCATATCTGCTTAAGTCCTTATCGATGTAATTTCAGTTCAATTCAAAATGCAATGGAATCAAACTGAGTTGAATCAAAATAAATTAAAACTATAAAAATGACTCATATGAATAAATTATGTTTGATAACAAAAATAAAGAGAACTGAACAGATTAGCAAAAGAAATGAAAACAAAAATTTCAATGGCAGCCAAAGTTATTTTTCAATATAATTTTCTATACGTGCATAAAAAAAAAAAGGGGCAGAAGCCTTTAAAGCGAATGTCCTTTAATAACAGTTTTTTTATTGCGTCCATTTGATAATTAAATAATCATTTTTATTATGTCATATCACTTGAATTCTGGGATTATGAGGAAGCAATGCAATTAATTAAAAATTTTTTCGAAATAATTGGCAAATTAGTCAAAAAATTGTTTTAAATTTTTTTTTTTTCAAAATATAAACCTTAAAATTATTCAGAATTATTTTATATATTGGAAATTCGGAAAAAATAAATTTAAATTTAAGTTCTTAATACTTTTAATTTGCCCTGCAAGAATTTGATAAGTAAATTTCTCAACTTGGAATTTTATTTATTTTTTACAAGTTTTTAATTTAAATTTTTAAGGAATTTCTTTCAAACCACAGAATTATAAAATATATGTATGTATGTATTTATTTGCCTATCATATTTATGTAAAATATTAACACATTTGAAAGTCAGAATAAAATTTCTATTACTTTAAAAAATATTTTCTACTATTTTTGCAAAATTTCTTACAAATATCTAGAACAGTAATTTAGCACTTCAATACATTATCTTGGAATTATTTTAGTTTGAAATTTAATATTAAATACATAATTATTTAAAAATATTTTGGAATATTTTATTTTTATAGGATTTCTAAGAGTAGAATATTTTAAAAAACGAAAATATTTTACTATAGCAACCATTCTTTTCTGTTTTTCCTTAAAATTTCTATTATTTTAATGTTATTATAGCTTTAATTTTTTTCTGTGTGTATATACATATGTATAATAAATTTTATATCATTCTTGTATTATACATATTTATCTTACAAATTTCCTAGCTTGGACTAATTTATTAATATCATTGTAAGTATTTATCATAACAGGATCTTCTGAATCCTTATATTCTTTACATGACTCATATGTTTTTTCACAATCAACACCATCTTGTCCCTCTTTTGCTGCTTTCATATATTTGAAGAAACGTAGAATTTCTTCATTATTACTAGTTGGTTTCCGTAATTCGTTTAGTTCCCTGAAAAAAAAAAACAAAAGTAGAAATTTAAGTTGAAAAAAATTTTTTTATTTTAAAAATAATTTTATTCAAAAACAAAATTTTCTTAAGGACTTAAGAACTATAGAGAAGCGTAAATAAACTATTTTTAGAGAGACGTCAGTCTGTCGAGCTGTGTGTGTACGCGTGTATCTCAACTTTGGTTGAACCAACAATTTTGATGAAATTTTATATATGAGTTTTTTTTTTGGGATATGTTTTGTCCCCTGAACTTGATGTTTAGAAGTTTGGTACTACTTAAAATCACCTAACTTTTGAAAGAAATCAAGTGTCAGCAATTGAACTTTCACCACGCGTTCAAACAATGAATTTAAATAATTTTGGAAAGACCAGGAACTGGTTTCTGGAAGTAGAAGCCGGTTTTCCAGTTTTTACCATATCTACGGAAGTAATTCTTAATAATTCTCTTGCTATGAGCCAAAATTACATTTTTCAAGGAACCTGGATAATACACATTGCGATCGGTTATGTGTTAACTCATATAATTATTCTTTATGAAATAAATCCGTCGGTAGTATTTTCAATAAGAAATTAATATTATTTTAGTTTGGACACTGGCATCTTTGAAACTGAATACTACTTTCTCTATTATATGAGAATTATTATTTATTTTGCATAACAAAACTAAAATTTTTCTTGTGGTTTGCATTGAGTTTAAATATTGTATTTTAAAGGTGCGTTTCCTCTCATCGTCCGAAAGTCTAATAAAATAATTTTTCCACTTCAATCTACATACAAGAAAAACTATCAATTTCCTTTTATGTAGCGAAGAGCTGATATTTCAATTCGAAATTAAATATAAGATAAAATACTTGTTTTGGCTTCAGCCTTCACTAAAAAGTTAAATTTTGTTTTAATTCAAAAAAGTGGATGAACCCATTGTCAAGCCATTTTAATTTTGCCTATTGTTTAGTAAAATGAAACATTTTGATTAGTTAAAAATAATGTCCGAACGGAAATGCTGCATTTTAATACTATCTAATTAAGAACAAAAGCATTTTCATGAATACAAAATAATTTATAAATTAATTAATGTGAAATAACAATTCTGTTACGATATGAATGTGCGTATATGTATATGTACATATATATATGTATATAATCTTCAATATTTGCTTGAATTAGCAATAGTAGTTTTAGAAAATAGAATGAAGAATTCCTTTTAAGAGTTCCTTTGAAAAAATCTTTAATCTTAAAGCTGCTTTAAATTATTGCTAATTGGTTGCAAAATTGGTTTTTATTCGATTGAATTTTAGTTACTTAGAAAATGAACAAAAATTGGACTCAAATTATAATTAGAAATGGAAATGGCCAAAAGCAAAAACTATTGAAAACTAAAACAAAAATTATTCGGTTGAAAAAAGCCTAGGGACTATCAAAAACAAAAATGTAATTAAATTCTTTTGAGAATGCTTCTGTACCTATTGTATACTAATATAAATCGAATATGTTGATAAAGTTCCAAAATATCTTTTATACTATACAGGTATAATACATAAAATTCTGTTAACGAAATCTTGCCAATGATAGAATTTCTATAAACAACCTACAACACAAAAAATTTTATTCAAGAGTACATATTTCAAAATGAACTTCTAAAACAAGAAAATTCTTGAAAAAAAAATCGAATTTGCATCCTTAATGTTTCTGATTCAATTACATTTTATCGCTTGTGTCACACATAGTGTTTATTCAAAGCCTTTTGTCTTAAAAATTACAATAAAACAGTTTGGTTTTGTGTACTTCATATACACTAAATCCAATAAAAACATACAAACTTGCATTATTTTTTTTGTTATTCAACAAATTTCATACTGCTATAAAAATTATATACATACCTACTCAATTGTGCTGATATAAGATTACTATATGGAGCATATTTTGCTGGATGTGCATACATTAAACATACTAATTTTTCTTTACAACTATCCTGTTGTTTTGCTATACCAAGTTGAGCAAAAACAGAATCAATTCTTGATAATAAAGGACTATAAAATGGATCATAGTTTGATAATAGTAGAGAAGAAGATGGCACTTTCAAAAAATCTTTATAAGAATTTTTATTGCTTGTTATTCCAGTATTACCCGATGAACCTTGTGAATTCTTTGAATTTGTATCTTTGAATAATGTATTTGGTGACATTGTATGTGGTTTTTTGTTATCACCATAACCAAACCTTGAAAGTGCATTATTCATATTACTTGTTGCTTTTTCATATAAATGAGCTGTAAAATGATTTTCTGATGCTTCTAAAATTTTATATAAAAAAGAAGAGAATTTAAAATAATTCAAGAAAATTTAAAATAATTCTTAAAATGTTTTCATATTTATTTAAATAAAATAATATAAAATAATTTTTATTTACCTGGCCTCGGATAAGAATAATCATCAACATACTTGTTGTCATCATTCATCATATTAAATGAATTATCTTTAAAATCGAGATCATTCACAGCTTCTGATGGATGATTAAAACCAGAAACTTGTACAAGACCTTTGAATTAAAAAATTTGAATTTTTCATAAATTTACTGAATCCGAATAAATTATTTATAGCTTTTTGCTTCAAAAAATACTATGGGGATTTTCTAAGATACAAGATGAAAACTAAATATCCAATTTTTAGTTCAACGGAATTTTTAGGTTTCTGTAAACAATTTTCCTAATAAAATGATATGAATAGAAAAGAATCACAATATGGTTTAGACAACCCTTACTTTTCTAATAATATTTTTAAATAGAACTTTTCAACGTTTTCATATAAATTGAACCTTCCATGAAAAAAAAATGGCTTTTCACTGATTTTAAATTCAAAGTATTTTGCTGATTTGTTGAATGCATTTCCTGTAGTGAACAATTAGGGGAAAAATGGATTGCATACTTTTTTATTTAGAAAAATAACATTTATTGATATCATGCTCATAAAGTTTTTAATGAAAAGCGAAAATTAAGTTATTGTGAATGAAAAAAAATCTTTTCTATTACAATTTAAAATTTATAAAATGGATCATATTTTATTTACAATTTATTTTCTATTAAAATTTAAATCCTGTTCATTTCTAAATGTTAAACAAGAAAAAATGGACTTGATCATGTCAAATCTGTGATATCCGTACGAATTGGTTATCTGACGAGTGAACAAGCATGTCATACTTGACTATGAGATAAACTACGACTCTATAATAACGCTGGATTTGTTTTACAGTAAAGAATATGAGTAAGAATATTATAAGCATATATATTTCAGAGAATACGCTTCGAAGCTACATTCGGACGGCTATAATATTTGCCATATTGTAATTTCAATAGTTTCTATAATGTAACCAAAAAACAATTGAAGTTATTTGGCAGCTACCACCACAAATTAAGAAATTTTCAAGACTTTTAAAACACATAACAGTCCTAATAATATACATGTTAGTTCGAAATATCGATAATATGACAACTTCAATAATTTCTGAGATATAGTCTAATACCTTTTGAATTTGTTGGACAGCTACCCCAACCACTGCCTCGATTACATTCAATTTAAATAGGATTCTGGTATTTACTATTATAAATCGTTTGTGATAATTTGATAAGATTAGCTTAGCTAATCTTTGAATATAATAGTCAAGACTGACAGGCGAAAATACATGGTTAAATTGACTCAGAAATCGACGATGTTCAAAAATATACTTTTATGTCTATGTTTCAGACCATCATTTCTTAGCATTACAAACTGTAAGGTAAATTTATAATACCCTCCGAAAATACGTTCGTACTGATATAATATGCGTACATATCATATTAGTAAAATTTTGAAACTTCATTATTTTCCTCCGATATTTAATAGAAATCAGAAAGCATAATTGAATTTTCTGAAAATTTCTTTCAGAACATACATGTGTATATTTATATGTACAGCATATATAAATATTACAAAAAACTTGTTCACAATTTATTTAATTTGTTTATACATTTATGAATAATATACGAAAACTTCCCTATTATTTACCAAAATTAACCCGACCATTGGTGCAGTGGTTATGACACCGGCCCTCTATAAAAATTATATTCAATAGTCACCTACCTAGCTAACTCTCTATGACTATAGAAACTAGGACATGATATCATTCACTAGCCCTATGCTCCTCCTAGGAGTGAAGAAGAAAAAAAAATTTACGAAAATTAGAAGAAATTTATTTAATTACAAATGCAAAAAAGCCAACTATTTGCTCATAATTGCATACACTAACAAGCAGTCGCTGCTTTTAAAAAAAAAATCTCCAAAAATCAAAACAAAACAATAGCTAATATTATATGTACTGAATTAAAAATATTGCATATTTTGCGGCGAATTGTAATTTAATTTTATATGCAACAACCAGGAGCAAATATTTTTAAATTTAGATTTCTACTAAATTTTCCGACTTGATAAAAATTTCAAAAAATTTCGGAAAAGAAAATATACAAAATACTTGTTTAAAATAGAATTTATGCCTAATAAGGTATTGAAAGTATCGAAAATAAAATTTGAATATGAAAAAAAAAACTGTGAAATTTGAGCTCTTCATGCATAGCTATTTTTCGGGATCTTGGAATTTCTCGTTTTGCGTTATTTAATTGATCAAGAATAAAAAGAAATTTTCGTTCTTTCATCATTGGTTTCTTTCAAATTGGTTATTAATATTACACACACATAATACATACAAATTCTTGGAAGACATACCCTTTAAACATAAACAACAAACTATAAATACAGAGTTAAAATATAATTTTCGTGTTTACACAAAAAACAAAATTTTTGCTTCCTTTTGTTAGGAGACAAGGAAATAACTTAATGGCATTCTTAAATATTCTTAATAAGATTATTTAATTTTAGTATACAATTCAATTAATGTTATTTGCCACTTTAATCTTAATACAAAACACTTTTACACAAATATAGCATATATAAGTAAATTATGTGTTTTTACATATTCTAGGAAAATTTCTATTAATTGAAATGAATTTGTTTAACATAAACAAGATATATGAGCCACATGACCTGTAGAGCACAATTAACTAACATTTATTTTGCTCTTTGAAAAAAAAAATTTCAGTTCAAATTCTGTGTCTTTGTGTATAATGCAATAAATTTTAACTTGTTATAAATTTCATTGTCTTATAGTTAATATAATAAAAGGTTTTAAATAAAACTCAAGGATTTTGCTGTTTTTGTATAATATTCAGGTATAAACCACTTAAATATCTATGGCCAATATATTATGAAGCCTATTTTAATATCAAAATTATATATTTTTTTCTACCTTACATAAAAAGTATCCTACTTAAATATTTTCAAGTTAAATTTGTTCTCCTTGAACTCTACAAATAATATAATTTTTTTTTTCCTTTCTTAAAAACCTCTAATATGTGGAACAATATTTTAGTCGTCGTTAAATTCATTCAAAAATTCCAAGAAAATAATAAAAAAAAACGTAAACTGGGCTGTAAATAATTACTCCGTTTACGTTTTCTATTCTTCTATATGAATATGTGTGTGTATACAAATATCACTTAGATAATTTACATTGATTTACAATCTTCTTTTAACAGTATTCTTATTGAAATGAACCCTTTTTAGTTTGGAAACGATTACATAAATTATTGAGGTTTAACAAATACAGGACGTTAAAATTGTTTCGATTTCAAATATAAATTATTAGAAAATTCAAAATGAAAAAATTTTCAATTTCATAAAAATGAGATTAAATTTGGTAAGCGTTGTAAAATAGTTGAAAAACGGCGGTAAATACCGAAAAACCCGCTTTAACATTAGCTTATTTAGAAATTTTCCTTACTTATACAATTTATTTTAAGTCATTGAATTTAAAATATCAGAATCATTCTATTTAAAGCAAAAAATATTAAATATTAAATGAAATAGGATATACAGGGTGATTCAGAAAATTATACAACAACATATACCATTGGTTGAAGGCTCAAAAATCGGTAAAACTTTTGTTATGGGCTAGGTGTAAAATCTCAAGGGTTTCCGAGTTACAGGGTTTTAATAAATTTTCATTAATTTAAATTTCTACTTGAATAAGTTGTTTGGCTTAAATAGGCATAAGAAATATCAGAACAATACAAAAACTCCATTATCAAAATAATTAACTGCGGCACTTTAAATTTTGTAACAACATAATGTTCTCTACAAGTACAACTAGTTTTGTGAATTTTATTAAGATAATTTTCAATAATATCATCGGATCCATTAAATAAAACAAATTTTTAATAAATCATTATCTTTAAAAACCATGATTTTGCGTAATATAAAATCATAAAATAAAGTTAGATTCCATTTAATTGAAAAAATAAAATATTAATAATATAAAATTACCTTTTCCAACAATTTTACCCAAAGATCCTAAAATGCTTGGTAAAAATAAAGCTAATAATATTGATTTTGCTATTTGAACGCCAAGAAATAGAGGCCATAACAATTTTTTTATTCCTGTAAATAAAAAAAATGAAAAAATAAATAAATAAAAAAAAGTAATACATCGGATATTAAAATCAAGCGGAAATGTAATAAAACATAGTATCATGTCACGACATTTTGTGAGAAAGGACGTTGATATGATGGAATACTCCAAATATTTTCATATAGGCATTTTAACAGGGTTATTTTAATTCAACGAATTTTAAAGAATATAATTAATATGTGATTTTTTTTCCAATTACAAGAATTCTGTTATCCTTATTTATAAGAATTTATTTGCTTTATAATTTTTCGATTTTAATTTGAGCACCTCTTCAGTTTAGACAAAATCTTAGAATTAATCTGAGTATGATAAAATTATATGTAAACCCTGTTCGATATCGCATTGCAAATCTTAGGCATTATGCTATTCTCATCAGATTTACTGCTAGATTATTGTCAAAAGCAAAAAGGCAATAATTAAATTTTTTCGAGAATTTTGAGCAGTGATCAGCAAATTTTTATTTTATTCATAATTTTCGTATTAAATTTTTAAATTTTAAAGTAAAGTCTGAAATAATATCGGTCTGATATGTAAACAGTCATCAGATTTCATCGTATCGTAATAAAAATAAAATTAATTGCAATAGTTTATAAAATAAATTTAAAAGTAACAAATTTCTAAATTTATTTTAAATTAATTTTCATATCTCAATGCAATTAATTCAACAAATTTTACCTTTAAAGAAAAATAATCTTCCAGTTTCTGCTGCTCTCGGTAAATTTACACTAATATAACGTTTATTAATAAAATTTATTAATTCGTATTGGATTGCTTCACCAAAAGACCGTTTTGTATTTATTGATGATAGACTGCGCTGTTTACTAATTTCCAGTTTATTTTCATTTTCATCTACCGAATTGTTATTTTCAGAAACAGTTTCATTTTTTGTTTTCAAAGTAACTCCAGAAAATAACTCATATGATTCATTCGAAAATGCATTATGAATTAAATTTAAAACAGATTTTTGTAAATTTTGAAAAATTTTCGAATTCATGATTTCTTGAAGAGGATTGCTATCATTGTTACTGTTAATGTCTATCTCTTGATCTTCTATATTCGGCTTCGACAATTGACCATCTACTGTATCAATTTTATTTTTGAAAATGCCGCATTCGCTGGAGCTTACATTATTCTTTTTAAATACCATAGTATTACAATTATCATCTAGTTTCGAAATTATATGTCTTTTAGTAATTTTTTCAATTGCCATTTCGTTAGCAGTGGTTGAATCATGTAAATCAGATTTGAATATTGGTCCTACAATTGGTAAAAATGGTTGTTCATTATATTGATTTTGTTTATATTGTTCTTCAATGGGATTTAATTTATCTTGGTTTTGATTATCTAATTGTTGATGGTGTTGTTGCTGTTGTTGAAATTTTTTATGTATTGCTATAATATTTGATGTTGGAGATGTTGTTGTTGTATCTTCAAATACTCGAAAATGACCATCTGGTGTAAATAATACATTTTGAAAATAATTTTGATCTAATCCTTGAGGTTTAATTGGTCGAAATCCTATATCTATATCAGTATAATTTTTATTAAGTGGTTGACTAAATTTTTGGTTATTTTTAAGTTGTTTTTCTTGTAGATTTATTTGTTGTTGACCTTCTCCATCTTTACTTATTATATTATTTTTTTCTATAATTGAATTAAGTATTCTTGGTCTAATCTTTTCCTTATAAATATAACTATTATTATTAATATTATTATTTTGATTAAATTCTATTAGCATATTACTTCTACTATAATTTAATTCAGCATTAATTTTATTTTTTACTCTATTCGTTGCTGATATACTTGTGGCACTGGACATTAATATTATTAATAATGTCATAGGTATAAATAAATACATTTGATTTTGATGGACAAGCAGTCGTAGATCCATTAGCAAAGACCTTTTCTTTTTTAAATTCATTATTGATGATGAAGAAAATAAAAATTGAACAAAAAAATAAAAGTATTAAGGGAAGAATATATTAAATAGTAAAAATGGTTTCTTAAATTTTTTCAAGGTCACTTTTATTTATCCACTGTGGTCTATTATTTTTTCGTTTGTTTTTTGAAATATATTCCTGTAGACATAAAAGTACATATGTTAATGAAAATTTATGTACATATTTCACAGAAGGCTAAAAAATATTCCAAATATTGTATAAGAAATTCCGGGCTCTTTGCTGTTGACTCTTCTATATTATCCTTTTCTAACTTATATTGTCTTTTTACTTATTATTCACTTTTGTTGTATTTAGATTAATCCATCCAAAAATACCCTATTAATTTCTTTGCATTTCCCTAGTAATATTGAAATTTGAAATCCTTGTATACATCTACGTTGACGTTCGTTTAGTTGTAAGTGCATGGGATACAAAATATTTGTAGTATGTTTTTTGTTTTTTAATTTCCTGTTACATGTAAAAAATATATCTGATTTTTTCAGTTTCTAATTTTATTTGTTGTTTCAAAGTATTTTTTCATTAGTGTATTTATTAATGGGTAGAATGAACATGAAAAGACAAGAGAAAATTATATAGTTAAAATGTGTGTGTAATATTTAATATTTCATATTATAAAGCATACAAAAATATTTTCAAAAAAAATAATTTTTAAATAAAACATTTTTCATATCAAATTGTGTTATTTGTCGTAACTACAACTATAGGAAATTATTAATTAAGTTTTGACATAAGAGCACTAATTCCAAAATAAAAATATAAAATTACCGAAATTATCGAGGGGTGAAATAGCAATTAATGTGACAAAGTAAAGCTTGGTATCAGATATTAATATTCTACAGCAGGTACTGTCATACTTTTCTGTATATTTCTGTTTCCATACATTAGAAATAAAATATTGTACTATTTATTCTCAAAAATTTTTTCCAAAATTGAAGAAATATTCCCGGGAAATATTTTATTCATATTTATTTTTTATTAAAACTACATACAAAAATACTTCCTTTAACCCGTTCGGGTTAATCCTGACCATTGGTGCAGTGGTTATGGCACCGGCCCTATAACCGAAGGGTCTCGGGTTAAAACCCCGGTCAGGTCACTATAAAAAAAATTATATTCAATGTTATATAACTTAATATGCAATACTAATAAATACTATACAAGTAATTTTCAAATATTCATAATATTCGATACTAAAAGTCTAAGAATAATAAACAGTAAATATTAATAAACTGAAATATTTAATATAAATAAAAAAAACTACGGTAGGCTAGTCACCTACCCAGCTAACTCTCTATGACTATAGAAACTAGGGTATGATAAATATCATGCACTAGCCCTATACTCCTTATGGGAGTGAAGAGGGAAAAGACATACAAAAATACATACGCAATGGAAAATAATTAGTAATGCATTAACAAATTTCTCCTAAAATTCACCATTAAAATTTTTTTATTAAATTAAACATAACGAGCTAGCATACCCCAAACATTATATTTTTCTCCCAAAAGTAGGCAATTTTTTTCTTTAAATTCTGCAGCAAATTCTTATGAATAGATTTGTTAATTGGGTTCCACTAAAATTTGTAATTTTATATAGCCAAATTGTTAGTTTTATTTTTTTTTTACATTTTAAGTATGCAAAATCAAAAATTTAAGCATTTCTCAGTTTATAAAAATATAAAAAGTTTAGAATTTTTCAGTATTTTTTTAAATATTAAAGGTAGTTTCATAGAGTACATTGCATAATATTTTATACTATGTATAGACTACATTCAGCAGACAATGTAAAATTATTGAATGTGTGAAGACTGATGATGGAAGAGCTACAGAAAAATTTTTGGACATTATTTTATTTTACACAAAAATATTAACAAAAATTTATGAAGTCTGAAAGTGATTGAGAACGCATTTCTTAGAAAAGTATGTGACGTTATATCACGGTAATAAGAAATGTTATATTATTATGTATATGTAGGTACAGCAACTTATTTCCAAAATTAATAAAGTTAAATGATCCTAGTTAAGCATTTTGTAAAAAAAATAAGAATATTCAAAAATTAAAATTAAATTGAGCAATAATATGATTGTATTTTCAAAAATTTATTTTATAAGAATTTTAGTAATCATGCTTGCATCATTTATTAACTTTGGTGTGTAATCACTTGAAAAGAAATTTATTGTCTACGGTATGTAGTACATATTCTTGCTCACCGTAAAATTCTACATTGAACTGAATTATAATTTTCAGAAATGGTTTCTTTTCTACCAAAAATGATTGCTATTTTAATTTAATAAGTTCTAAAAAAGTTTCGAGTACACGTCATACAACTCAAAAAAATCTCTTTCTATATTTCTAAAAGTAGTTTTTGAGATATTAATAATGAAATTTTGTAAATGTGTGTCTAATTACTGTGTTAAGAATTATTATTTTACTGTAACAATCATTGTTAATGCTAAGAATGGCTGTACTGGTGCGAGAAATTGCCATGCAACCCTTAAAACTTCGGGTAATTGCCAGACATACGTAGATTGTCAAGGCGTTGCTAATTTATTTAATTATATTTTCATTATATTTTTTTAAAAATATCATTACATGCACTAAAAATTATAAGTCTAGTGATAAATAAATTGTTTTTTTTTTTTATAATTCTAATTAACGTATGCACCTGTTCTTGATTTAATTTATTTTCTCGCATATTACAACCTGATATGAAAGCAACTTCTGTTGATGATTTCTGGGACTAGTTGAACTTTTTTTTAATGTATGAAATCTGAAATTAAGGAAAATAAAAAAATTAAATTAAAAATTCTTAATTAATTCAATTTTATATAATTGAATAAAATTTCATTTAGAAAAAGAATGAGGATCAGTGAGTAATCACTTTAATTTTGTTAAAAATTTTATTCTCTTTCGATCCTAATTTATTTGATTAAATTTTAGTGTAATATTTTAGGAAGGATTTATTTATGGAAGACAAAAATGAATTTCTATTTGATATTTTTAAATAAAACTAAAAAAGTCCTTTTTCAATTCTTTCAATTTCACTTTCTAAATCGTTTTTTTATTCGTAAATGCTAACAGACATTTTTTTTTAATTCCCAACCTTTTTAGAATAGAATTTACGTGATATTTTATTTTCTTCCATAAACACTTTCAAAGAGGATATTTTCTTTAAAATATCAGCGTCTTATAAAATATGTCAATTTTTTTATTTCGGAAAATAAACCAGTAATTTATTATTAATAATTGGAATAGAAATTTTTTACTTAAATAATAGAACAGCAAGTAAATCGAATAAATTCAAATGACAGCGTAATATAACTAGAAAATTTAAAAGTAAAATTTAATTTTTCTAATTTTTCTAATTGATAATTAAAGGATTTTGTAAAAAAATAGAAATATATTATCACATCAAATCTATATTGCTAGATATAAAAAACAAGTTATTACGATAAAAAGAAATTTAATTTGGATTCAGTTTTCCTATAAATTTAAAACTGACCCTTACTTTAATAAAAAAATATTGTCAGTATTAAAAGAATTTAAAAAAATATATTTAAAAATAAAAAATACAAGTTCCAGTCAGATGTTAGAACAAGTAAATCCTTTTTAACTCTGGTAGAGCTATCTTGAGTGTTCTTTAAGAATATTACTTTTATAATTTCAGTCTTGTAGAACACTAAAAGACCCTAATGAGATCTTTATAAGAACAAAAGAGCGCAATTGCTAGAGTTATTAATTTCTGTAATGAGAGTTAAGCTCGTATTAAAAGAGTTTTTAAAACATATAACTCTCATACCAAAACTAGTATGAGGTATACGAAAACTCTTACAAGCCACTTATAATGATGTTACTAGAAAGAGAAAGCAATACATTTTGAAATAAATATATCTGTCTTACTTCAAATTCTCGACTCTAAAAGGTTATTATTTTGCTGTAAATTTGTCATGCATGATTCTGACTGATTGATAACAATTGGAACCTTTTATAATATTTACATCAGGTTTTTTAAAATTTGATGATGCTTTTAACTCTAGATATTTTTTCTGGATTTTTTTTCGAAAGTTACATGATCTCTTTAATTTTCTGCAATTAAATTTTTCCATTTTATAAAATCGAACTGATTCCTTAAAGCAAAGTATAATTTATAAACAGATTTTTTATGTCACTTTTTGGGTATTTTATTTTTCATGTTCTAGAAAAATTTTGCTTATAAGGAATTCTTTTAAGAATAAAATTCAATAAGAGTTGACATCTTATAAAAAAACAGTTAATGTGAATTAAAATTTTTTGAGGCTTGCTGAAAGAATTTCTGCTATGAGAGTTGCATAAAAACAAAAAAAAGAAAAAAAAATTATGAGAGTATTCTAGTGTGGTATGAGAGTTTTATGAGATTTTTGGTCGATTTTTTAGGGTATTACTCTTGAAAATTGTTACCTGGGAGACTCTATATCACGTAAAATGCAGCTTTCTTTGCAGCTACTGTAGTCAAAATTAATTCAGAACAACTTAATATAATTTACTTTATTCCAATATTTAAAAAAAAAGAGCTCAAATTCTTAAATGACTTGATTAAATAAGATAAACTCGAGAACTTAAGAAGACTTAATTTGTCAATAGAAAAATAATTTTATTCATGAAAATTTTCATTTTATTTGCATATAATTTATTAATGAGTTTCCAGTTAATTTATTTTTCACCCCAATAAACATCTTAGCACTTACACAAATAATTTATGTTTTAAATGTGCATAATAATTATAATAACACTATTTGCAGAGTAAATATTATAATATATAATTATATTAATTATTCTTAATTGCTCTTTATAATTATTTAATTAAAAATTATAATAGAATGCATTAAAAATTCATAATACACACATACTAAATAATAAATCATTGTTGATAATCTCTGGCATGTTTTTAATTATTATGTAATGCATATGCAACCATAAAGTAATGAATGCTATTTTCTAGTTCAAGTTCCTTGTATTATGCAAAAAAGGATAAACGTATATTTCACGAACTATAATATTATTATTTATATGAATGGACTACATTCATTCTTATGTTCAAATGTTTTTATAAAGTACAAAATTTAGGCACAAACCAAATAATTTAATCTCCTCAAAGTTAAGAATGAAAATTAAATATTAAATGGGTTCCATTTAAAAATTTTATATTACTACATCTTGCTACAGGTAATTGTAATCATTGGAAAAATTCCTGAAATTTTTCAGTTCTTGGATAAATTCTTGAATTTTGCATAAAAAAAATCTAAGTAAAGCTTAATTAATGTATAAAACGACAATTCTATGCCTAATTCTTCGAAAATTTTGCTGTTTCTACCTATTATTTGAATTTTTAATGTTCAAATATAAAAAAAAAAAATTGGTTAGTAAAATCGTAAAAAAGTGCATTTAAAACATTGCAAATTTGAATTCAGGTTTTCTTTTTCTAATTGGGAAATATGAAAAAAAAAAGAATTAAAATATTTTTAAAACGCTAAATACTTTTCGAATACTTGAAATTTTAACAAAGATTGTTCAATCGGTGGCCTAATAGCTTATATGTAAATACACACATATATTTTGTGCACATGTGGCATTTCTATAATCCAATTACAACAGAGTGAGGAAAAGGATCTTTTCGAAAATTGAACATAATAATTAATTGCTTATTATTATATAATTACAGAAAAATTAAATTGTTACAGAAACAAAATACATAATAATTGTATACACATACATATTTGTACTTGTGCATATGTGTGTACACAATTCTATTTGTTTCTGTTTAGAACTTACATTGTTACTTATTTGTCACTATATTGTCACTATAGTTTTACTTATTTTGTATAAAATTGTATTTACTATTGCTATTTCACTGGCGGGACACGAAAGGGTGCCGTCATGCGAAAGTGTTTGTTCCGGCGTGCTCCGGCGGATTCGCTGCGGAGTTGCTGGGGATGAGCAGGAGCCGGAGCAGGAATTCGCACTATTGCGAATTTCTTCACGGGGCACTGCCCGGTGAAATACCACCTGCATAGGCTGGGGAAGTCAGGCTCCCCCCTGTGCAGATTTTGTGGGGGTGGCGATGAGACCGCCGTGCATATTCTCTGCGACTGTCCGGCACTGGCTGTTCGGCGCCGCAATTGTCTTGGACATGGGTCCCTAAGTGTTGTGGAACTATTGTCCAACTCCCTTAGGGATATCTCCGGCTTTGTGATTGGGACGGGGATATTATAGACGGGAGAGTGGGGTGGCTACAATAAGTCAAAAATGGCTGTGGTGGCTTGGGGGGATGTTCCTGTCCCACTCGGTTCCCTTAGAATCTACAATCTACAATCTACTATTGCTATTACAACTATTTGAATGAAGCATCATGATAAAAATCCAGAAGCACGTAAAAACAGTTTTCATTTACATGTTTTATATGTACATATTCCGTATTAGAAAATTTTAATTTTTATATATTTTAATTTTAAATAAATATTAGAGGTTTCCG
The DNA here is from genome assembly GCF_029603195.1 of Condylostylus longicornis. Lineage (NCBI taxonomy): Eukaryota > Metazoa > Arthropoda > Insecta > Diptera > Dolichopodidae > Condylostylus > Condylostylus longicornis. Next base: position 10,536,823 of record NW_026577973.1, on the reverse strand, counting down.
TAGTTTGATTTGTTTAAAAAATGGGAGAAGAATAATTGATTCTCCGCAAATTTATGAACGGCCGATGAAATATTTTCGATGTAAATTTGCAAAGATTTGACAATCTCTTTTGTTTCAAGATGTTTTCTATTTTGTTATTTGAAAATATTTAAAAATATTTGTAAGATTCTAAAAATGACCTAATATTAAATTTCTTTTTAAGCAAAATTAAATTGATAAATACAAAACGTGGTGTACGCGCCAGTTTTTCTTTTCTATTAAACGAACAGAAATAGAAAAAGAGGTATTGTTTCTCAAAATGTCCAAGTAAAAGTAGTTTAATTTAAATTCTTTATCATATAGAGGGGAGCATTCCATTCAAAACTCCTCACTTGAAATTTGATACAACAGAAGCACAATGACGCTAGTTTGCTGGATTTATCTGGAATTTTTCATCTTTCCGGAAGATATTTGTCAGATAAAAAGACGCCCTACACTTTTAATTGTAAATTTTCAAAATAACTAATTTCACATTAGAAATCACTTATATATAAACTTTAGTAATTCGCCAGATTTGACAGATTTCTCGCAAACAAAATGAAAATTTTGATTTAATCTCATCTACTGCATCGCTGTAGTATCATGCAATTCTGCCAAAATAAACAAATATTCTGAGATTTGAGTAAGGAAAGAAGTTTTAAATAAACTGTTTAATATTTCAAACTTTTAAATAGGAAACTTAAACCTTCTCAACTACATTGAAAAATTTGAATTTGAAAACGGTATTCTTACACTATTTATGATTTCGTAAATTTTGAAATTTATGTGTCTTGTAGAAGGATAAAGGCTACGTACACGTACACTTTTATAATGTTCGAACTATAAAAAACTTTTTGTTAGAAAATTTATGGGTTTTTCTTAATAAAATTTTTCTATTCTTTTCATATTTTTGAATTGATTAGCAGATAATTCGGTTATTGACTAAATGACATTACGTAACCGTGTTTAATTTTTTAATTTTTTTCTCAGATAAAAATGAGATAATTTTGGGCAAAACATTTTTCTCATTGACAGAAGTTTTATAGCAACGTTGTTTATAACAGCACAAAGAAGTAATGTTTTATTTCTGGAATTTGTTTTTGTGTTTCAGCAGAACTGATCATTAACCGACATCATTGACAATCTCTTTTGTTTCAAGATGTTTTCTATTTTGTTATTTGAAAATATTTAAAAATATTTGTAAGATTCTAAAAATGACCTAATATTAAATTTCTTTTTAAGCAAAATTAAAATTCGATCAAGGAAAGAATATTTTCCACTACGTTTTTGGGAAGCAAATATGCAAATCTGAAGGAAGCTTTCACTTCATTCTCTTTCTCATTTTTACACGTCATATAAATTGTTGCAGTACCAATTGGCATTATTGCAAACTTTTTGTCTGATGTATCAATACACAACATTAATATTGGCACATTAATAATATTTTAAATATTGATCTCAGCATTCATACCCATCATTGACATTTTTGTAATCATTATGATATCAATGTCAACTCAAGTACATACATATGTATGTATGTATGTATATGAAAATGAAAATAAATAAAAATATTTTCTTGAAACATATGTTACATAAATTTGTATATCGTGCGTAAAATATGCATACAAATGTGTGAGTGTGTGGTTTTAAATTGAAATATTCCTCTTTCTTTTTATTATAGTATAAAAATTATTCTAAACCATCGAAAAATCAACAATCCAAATGATTTGTAAACAAAATATTCAAATATTTTTGTATAATAAAAATATTTTTGTATAATTTTGTATAATATAGAGAAAAAAAAGGCAAATCAAGATAAAAAATTATATTTTATTTAAAAAAAAAATTTTCCAAGAAAAGTTTTAATTCATATTCAATGATAATATTTTATGATAAGTGGAGGTACAGGAATATGTTTATCAATATTTTACATACATAGTTATTATGTAGCTATAATATTTACCTGAGTTTAATGCTGATAAAAACCATCAGAATCCCATAAATTATCATATTTTCTTTTGAAAAATGTTATCAAATGAAAAGTTAAATCATTTTTCTTCTCTCAATCTATATGTTAACACATGTAGAAAATTTTTACATCATCTGGATCAAGTAAAAAAAAAAACTGCTGCGATACGATAAATACATAAGCAAATACATAGCAGACTGCGCTGTCTATTTTTTTTCATTATATTTTCCAACTCCAATACGCAAATATAAAGTTGTTGTATAAAATTTTTTAAGATTATAAGAAAATTATTTCTAGTTAATTCTACATCGACAACTTATCGTAATTTGGTGTTGAGTAGAGATTCACTTTCTGTAGTTAGATTTCCATGAAAATTTTTTTAGCTAATCACAAGCCTCAGATTTTCATTGTTTGGTTAACTGTTATATGTTACTAAATAGAGCCTATAATTAAATAAAACTTCAGCTAAATTTATTCTGCCGAGCTTGAAATACAGATCAGACGGACAGACATGACGCTAGAAGAAGTTTTTTTGAAGTTCTTCGATTGAATAAAGTGCATTTTCTGTTAAAAATTCTCTACATTTCAAATTTCTTTGTGTGAAAACAATACCTATATACTCTTTGATTAACAATTTGGTATGGAATACGAATAGAAACTTTGTATAGAGCAGTGATTTCCAAAGTGGTCTTTGTAAACCAGCAGGGATCCATAAAGACCTGCTAGGGATCTACAAAAGTGAAATGAAAAATTGGGGGTCTATGAAAAGCAAGTGATATATAAAAAGATTGAATTTATTTTTAATTGAGAAAATAATAATAAATTTAATAAAAAAGTATGATTTTAATTAAATAAGTTTTTTATTTAACTTTCTCACATCATAGGTGTACCTTGCTACTGTTAGATATTTAAATCTATCAAAGAAAGTATCAGGGGCAGGGGGTCTTTCAAAAATTAATAAACACGGCAAGGGGTCTACGAGAGAAAAAAGTTTGGGAACCTCTAGTATAGATTGTATTCTTACATTTTAAGTAAAAGAAAGTATTAAAGTAAGCATAGGATTAAGATAAATAAAGATTTAATCCTTGTAATAACAAAACGAAATAAAAGATAAGGCGCAATTTAAAACAATTCCAAGTAATTTCAAAATAAAAATTTATTTTTCGATTTGAATAATGCCATATCCTTTTTACTCGCAAGAAATGATGCTGATTATTTTTGTGTCCTTTTTTTCCTTTTTTATTATTTTTATTGTACAAAATATTATTGTAATCATATTATAATTCCAAGAAATAAATCCAAGAAAAATATACTCTTTTAATGAAAACAAATTACAGAAAGCAATTTTAGGATATTAATTTGAAAAACAAAATAAGATATTGCTTAAAAATTAATTTCTTTTATGAAATGAAACAAATCCGGTTGCAATATAATATTTCCGCTTCGAAATTAATTTTTTACTTTGAATATTTTGATTTTGTTTGTAATTTTCTCACTGTTTGTAGCCCGCATGTGTAAAATTTTGCAAAACTCTTAAAATTTCAAAATTTAATAAAGAAATCTCTGAAATTCACTCCGGTACTGAACGCTTCAGTCATCGTGCACACTCGCAAAATTCTTTCAAAGATTTTTAATTCTATTAAAAATAGAAATATTGTGATTTTTCTTATAGCTATACCTTTAAAGCCACATTTTTCTTATATATAAAATTACTCTATGTTTAAATCAACAGCATTTTAAAGTCTCAAATTTACAAAACCACTGTTTTTAACATATTAAAATATAAAGATTTATGTACATATTTAACATTTTTATTAATTCAAAAAGTTTCAACAATAGATTACCACAAAAAATGTCAAAAGCTCGAAATATTTTATTTTAACAAATTAAAATTTATGAATTTAAAATATTGTCATTTGGTTTTTTTTATGATTTTAAAATAAATATATAAAAAGTTGTAAAAACCACAACCTAACCTACAAAAACATTATTGAAAAATTAATTTAACACAAGGCACTCAACAGGACTACTCAACTTTATTCAATGTTGTTTTATTTTATTATTTATAAAAGTAAGGCAATCAAATCGAAAATTCCCGACAAGATAAATACAAAACGTGGTGTACGCGCCAGTTTTTCTTTTCTATTAAACGAACAGAAATAGAAAAAGAGGTATTGTTTCTCAAAATGTCCAAGTAAAAGTAGTTTAATTTAAATTCTTTATCATATAGAGGGGAGCATTCCATTCAAAACTCCTCACTTGAAATTTTATACAACCAAAGCACAATGATGCTAGTTTGCTGGATTTATCTGGAATTTTTCATCTTTCCGGAAGATATTTGTCAGATAAAAAGACGCCCTACACTTTTAATTGTAAATTTTCAAAATAACTAATTTCACATTGGAAATCACTTATATATAAACTTTAGTAATTCGCCAGATTTGACAGATTTCTCGCAAACAAAATGAAAATTTTCATTTAATCTCATCTACTGCATCGCTGTAGTATCATGCAATTCTGCCAAAATAAACAAATATTCTGAGATTTGAGTAAGGAAAGAAGTTTTAAATAAACTGTTTAATATTTCAAACTTTTAAATAGGAAACTTAAACCTTCTCAACTACATTGAAAAATTTGAATTTGAAAACGTTATTCTTACACTATTTATAATTTCGTAAATTTTGAAATTTATGTGTCTTGTAGAAGGATAAAGGCTACGTACACGTACACTTTTATAATGTTCGAACTATAAAAAACTTTTTGTTAGAAAATTTATGGGTTTTTCTTAATAAAATTTTTCTATTCTTTTCATATTTTTGAATTGATTAGCAGATAATTTGGTTATTGATTAAATGACATTACGTAACCGTGTTTTATTTTTTAATTTTTTTCTCAGATAAAAATGAGATAATTTTGGGCAAAACATTTTTCTCATTGACAGAAGTTTTATAGCAACGCTGTTTATAGCAGCACAAAGAAGTAATGTTTTATTTTTGGAATTTGTTTTTGTGTTTCAGCAGAACTGATCATTAACCGTATTAGAAGCATGATTTATATTATTTTAAGAGCTTTAAAAGAATACAGGAAACGACAACAAGTATAATTGACCGTGTTAATTCTTTGATACCCTGCCAAGTAAAATATTTACGGAGTTTCATGTTAATTTAATTTTTTATTGATTATTTCTATTACTTTACTTGCACATTCATACGAAATTTACGCTTACAGAATATGGCCATATTATTTTTGAAGCTATGTGCCAGCGACCATAAAGAGTCATGTAATCTAAGCTTCATATAACAAGATAATTGTGCCAGTTACTTACACTTTTTTACGCGAAATTTCACAATGGTAGATTAAAGATCTTTAAAAGATGTGACATAACAATATGTGCAAGTGAATATGTTGGATGGCTTTATTTATTTTAATTTTGCAAATTTATTATAATAATTTTTTGTGTTATCTCTTTTAAGGACAGGCAGACAGACAGATATGACTAAAACGACTCAGAATCCGAAGTTAGTCAAAAACATTTGCCTATAATTATATGCCAATAACGTCTATTTGTTAGCATGACGGTAAATTTATAATAGCATAAACTATGAGCGCTTCCTATTAATAACGAATTTTTAACGGATCATATCGAATTATTTCTTTAGAAACCAACTGACTTTGTTTGTTAAAACAAAGAAAAATAATTTTCTTTCAACAGTGACTCCATTTAATATTGTCATTTAAATTTCAAAATTTTCTACAAAACCTTTAATTAACACAATTTAGTTAATCGTTTTTATTTTTAATAGGCTTATTTAATATTTAAAGAATTCTTGCTCTATTGTATTGCCCTTTTCAGTTGAAGCATTATAATATTTCTTTGAATTTTTAAATTTTGAAACTGTAAATCCGAAATGGTGTCAGTAAGCTGCTACATGAATTTGGTCTAATAAAAGAATCAGAAAAAAAACTGGAATTTGTTCTATTATGCGATGGGAAAAATTCAAAGATTTTTTTTTTTGTGAAAAAATTTCTGGTTTTTATCAAAACTTACAACTTAATTGTTTTGCAAAGAAAGTGTAAACAATTCGAATTTTCATTTTGTAACAAAGATTTTCCAATGTGTGCATTAAAACAAAAGTTTTAATAAAAAACGTGAACTCAACACCGAATGAATTATAAAGTTCAATTGCATTTTCGTGAAATTTTTAAAATCGTATTTTTCAAATTTTATAAATTATATAAGAATCGACGCTTAATGAATATTTATATGAAAAATGCACGCAATTCAATTTAATTAGTGGCTTATTTAACGATATTGCAGGTACATAATTAAAAGTGTTGTAAAAGATCTTTCATCCGTGATTAGCGTTTAATTATATTAAAGAAAATTGGGTGTGTGTAATAGCTGGAATTCATAACGCATCGGTATTAGGTGATTAAAGTATCGTGTTAATTATCATTATTATTATAAATACTAACCAAAATTATTAACTACGTTAGTTGGGTACATAGGAATATGCCATTACAACAATCAGTTTTATAAAGCGCATCTACATTCCATTCATGTATGTATATTAAATTTTTTATTGATCTCATATTCATTTTTTTATACAAAAAAGAGTGGTTACAAAAATTATGAAAAAAAATTCAGATATTCAGTCAAAACCAACCAATATCAAAATGATCAAAAACAGTATTTAACAAAAAAATATTACGCATCATAACGGTAATTAAAACATTTTACATCTTTTGGAAGAAGATAGAAAAAACTGTTCGCCATAAAGCCCTAAAAAAATAAAAAAGTTGTAACTTTGCACTATATGCGCCCTCTTATTTACAAAGGAACTTCTCTCCTTGTATAGAATAAAAGGAAATGATTAGAGACAAAACTTTCCGTGTCAAGATCCGAATACCTACGCGAACGAAGGGTCTTCTATGTTTTTTTTTATAAAGTCTCGACTACAGTTTTTTCAGGTAAAGACGTCATTTGAAAAAGATGTTAAATTTCAAGATGTTAATTGTAAAAATATAATGTTACGGCAACTTTAACACTGGTATACGTTAGGAATAATACTCGTAGTAATGGACTTGTTTTTTCAGCTTCATTTCATTATCTATTTAGCTTTCTGGCAACTATCCAAATTACTCAAAAAATCTTAATCAATTTTTATTAAAATAGTTGCCTTACTATTTAATATGTATTTGCCTAAATTAAATTTAAGTATTTTCGCTTGAGCAGTTTCTAGTCGTCGTTGCTACTAATTCACATTTTCGATCAATTGCCAAATTAAATATAGTTCTAAATGACAAATTCGTTATACACTGTGATAAATGACAATATAAGCTTAATCTTAACGTAAATGTAACTCGTGCATATAAAGAAGAAGAAAAACATTAAAAAGAATTCACAATTAGATCAAAATGACAGCATATTTATTTGATGATCTGGCATAATTGAATTTTTGGTTTTATTTCAACTTAAAATTCAAGAATAATTTCGTTAATAAGAATATTTTTTTACATTAACATTAATGTGATGCTCATATTAAACTCAAAAGTAACTACTGATTTAGTTTATTTATTTTAATTCAGTTAAAAATTCATTAAAAAAATGTTGGTCATTAAAAACAAGATTCTTAAACTTGTTTCAATGACGCTAATATGAATCTACACGATTAAAATTAGAGTGGAAATACGTAGATTATTTAGATCCTATTTTAATAAAATACATTTGATGCCTTAATTTTTTTCAGATAACTTCGATCTTTAAAAATATCAAAGATAATATCCGGTTAAAATTTCCTTTAGAGAAAAACTTAAGTATTCAGTATACGATTTTAAATACATAGTTATAAAATTGTTTTACTAGAATATTATCTTTTCATTTCTGAATATATAATTTAAAATGAATTTTCAAAGTGATTGAAAAACTCATTAATAAAATAGCTTCGAATGCATCACAAATGTATTTCACAGAAGAAATCAACACCATAATCGTGTCTAGAAATATAAATGTAAATAGCATTAATTTGTAGGTTATTTATAATATAGTTATCGTATTTATTACATACTTTGTAGTTTATTACTCGCTGGTTACATTGTAAATTGTAATTAAATTTTAATAGTGATAATTCTGCTTTAATCATGCGTATAATTCGAAAACAAGTTGAAACAAAGTATGAGCACTTCCTCGTACGATTTTTTAAAGTAATTTAGATATCTTATTGGAGATTGTAGTATGAGGTTATGTTTTAAACTTTTAAAAATTTTAAGGATATGTAGCAAAGAAGGATTAAAAATTTTGGTTAAAAATTTTATGGTTTAATTTCGAAGCATTTTATTTGATGGCACAATTCAAATTGAATATTTCATATTTTTCACAAAAATTTCAAGTCTTAAATTAAAACTATAATAAGCTTATGACAATATTCTAATGAAGTTCTTGATCTAAGTGTAATATTTTGGACAAAATTTTCTGAAATTTAACCTTAATATTAAGATAAGCATATTTTTCAAAATGAGTAAGAATGTGCAAGAAATCTACTTAAATAATCGAGCGATGGACATTGTCCTCAATGCATACTGTGAAATTTACCATATGAAGCTATTTAAATCTTTCTTACATTTAATTACAGGCATAAAGTTTTTGTATAATAAAAGAGCTAAAATTAATGATATATCTGTAATATTCCTGTAACAGTCCTTTAAATAACCAATAAAAATGAAACAGTTGATTTTTACAGTTTTCATTTTGCCTAAATAGAAAAAAAATCTGACATGATCAACGCATAACCAACTGCAATGTGTATTGTCTAGTTAGCTAAAGTGTTCCCCAAGATTATGAAATTAAAAGCATTTTCTCCAAATTTTAAAGACACTAGCAAGATATTACTAATTACTAATATAACGTATAGTTGTTTATAATTGTTATCAATTCTTATAAGAATAACTAATAAAAATTTCTCCATAGAACTGCAGAACAGATAGATGACCAAAGGAATGAGTAAAGACAGAAAAAATTTATCAAAAAAATTTTTTTTTTCAAACTGGAGTCGAAACAGTGATATACCGCTTTCTAATGGGACGCTCTACCGACTGAGCTACAGAGGTATGAAGAAATTAAAGGCAAATTGTTCTTCACATTGCTTTATACTGTACCACGTATTCTTTACATGGGATGACGCCTGTACACCGACCGATAGACCGACTGGATGAATTCTTGCTAAAAATATTTTATTTACATTTTACTATTGCGAAATTTGGTATGTTCACATATCCTCCACTATTGTATCCAATGTGGTCAGTAAAAATATATTATACGCACGTAGCTGCGATTTTTTTTTTAATTAAAAATTAAAAATTTTTCTCTTAAAATCAGTACCCCAACTTTTACATTTGAACCATTGGTTTCCCGTCTTAACCAAGATTTGAACGCCCTCAAATTTGTAGCTGTTTTTTTTCTAAGTATTTCTCTTGAGAATTTACCAAACGTTTGTTAAAAAGCTTAAATATTAAAAATCCAAATAATATGTAGAATTTGCCCACGCGCTACATAATTTTTTATTTTAGCTAATAAATTTAATATTTGATAGATGGCATTCTGAATTATTAATGAAGTTATTTATTAATAAAAATTATTTAACAAGCACCCCGATCATTTGGTATCGCTTTCCTTTTATTTAAAAAATTTATTCAAAAAAATTCTGTGGATCATATTTCTTTTTCAAATTCTTCATACTACTGGTTTATACGAGTAAATAACTTTCAAGTATAAATTTTTAAAACTCGTATGACTAACACAATGACCTTTTTACACTAATAATATTTTGTTGTAGAAAAATTTGATTTTTCATTAAAATTCAAATAAAATTTCTAATATCCTTTTTTTTATCACTTTAATTTTATTACAAATTCGAAAATTATTACTTTGAATAGAGAAATTTCAAAGATATAAAAAAATATTTTCACTTTATTAATTTAAAATATTTCATTTTTAATTTATTTACCTATATACATGTACGTAGAGTGCACATTAACTTTGCAGATTGCAATCTACAAACTTGCATTGCAATTTTAATCAAATCACTTTCAATTCAACCTTTAATACTTAATTACTTATAGTATAATTAAAAAAAAAGCCATGCGTTACTGGAATTTAAATCAGGTTTGAAAGAAATTTTATTTTCGAAAAACTTGTTATGTACTTGCATTATACTTGAATGCGTGTTTAAACTAACTAATTTGGGGTATGCACTTAAATAAGTTTTACTCTAAATCTTGTTTATATGAAAGATTTTTTTGCTTCATATTTGAATTATTACAAAAATCAACGTTTTTTACAAATTTACTAAGGACATTAGGAAAAACTTGGTGAATACCGACAATTATTCGAAATCAAGTTGCAAGGGAAACAAAAAAGTTTCTAGGTCGAATCGAAGAGAAAAAATATTAATTTAAAGAATTTTTGTTTTCTGATTTTTTTAAACCAACAGCAATTTTGTAATACACCATAAATATTCTCGATGTACGAATAAACATTTAAAATATGTTATAAAATATTATTAAATTACATGCATATTAACAGCTTTATTAAAACCATTAAAACTCTGCTAATATCCAGACGAAAACTGCAAATTATTTACACAATGTATTTGTACAGACTATATATTAAGTAGACATGTACATGGTGGGTACAATATCTCATATGTTTTCCTTCTCAAGATTAAAATCTTTATTTTATAAAGACGCGCAGTTAAAATAGTTGGAGACAGTTAATACATTGTTGATTTTTATAGTTTTAAAGATATTTCAATTATTCAATTATGGCATATTTTAATAAAATTTTATAGTTTCAAACAACAAACCTGGTTTTATTTGCAACAAAGTTACATTTTAGAATAAGGACAATATACGAAATATAAGATAAGCAATAAAGTGACCACAACAATGAGTTCATGCAACATATTATTATAATCAGTTTATGTTGGCACATTCTGCTAAATTTTAGACTTTGTAAGATGTGAACGGTTTGCCATAACTTAATTAAGGGGATAATTTCACTTCGTACCTTGTACTCTTCTGAATAGGAATTAAAAAATTTAAAACATTTTGTACTGTTACCTTATAGAAAAGGATTAGCTGAGCTTATACTTTTATTCATAAACTTTTAAGGTAAATTCAATAAACGCATCCTAAGTGCTCCATTTTTTTCCAAACGTATATTATTTTCTAAATTTTTAAGAATAAATTGTTATTTTATAAATATATATATATATACATACAATTTACAAGGTGGACATTTCTAGTTCGAGTACAATTATACAGGGTTGTTCGCATAAGTTGACAAATAATTTCAGAAATGATTCCTTAATCAATTTCGAGGAAAAAATTGTATGGCTGAGGAAAGGTGCTGATATATTCGTTTTCGAGCTATAGCCTGTTGAAAAAAAAGGTACCAGATTTTTCCTGCATATAAATAACTGCTCACCCTCCCCCCTCTCTCCACCCCAAATTTTTGCTGGAAATTGATCACAGAATTATTCCTTTAATTATTTGCCATCTTATTTGAACATCTTGTATGTGATAATTCGTATAATAAAAATAATAAACATCCAACTTCAACACAAGTACCACTTTACCTTAATTATCCGCAGGATGAACATTTGATAAATTCCTATTTTAAATTACGCACTCTTATCAAATTGTGCATAATATAGATAATCATTATGCCAGTTTGGTTTTTAAACATACTTTTAAAATACTTAGAGAAAATTTCCTCAAAACACTTATTCCAACAATAATTTTGGACAAGAAATTGTGCGTAAAATATTGAAAACGGAAAATATAATTTTCAAACCACATTCTATAACACTTTTTAATACCGACCATAAAAGTTGCTATAATAAAATAAAATCACTTAATAGTCTTGTATTTTGTTTCTATATAAAGGCAATAATGAAAATAAATTTGTGTAAAACACAAACAAACATTATAAAGAAAAAATCTGGTTCGATGAATATGGTTAAACCTGATTATTTTTTCAGGTGAAATTTTCAAAATTTCCATATACGTTCATTGGTAATAAGTTTATTTATATACTCATACATACACACGTAGATTTATGCACAAAACATATCTTTGCACTCTTCTATATGTAGCTGAGTTTAAAGCGACCTTTTTTTAATGAATATTGAAATTTATTTGAAACAAAAAAAAATAAAAACAACAAAAACAAGCTCCTATTTTCATTCATTAAATTGTTAAGCATAGGAAAGTGTAAAAAGTAACTACCAAAACATTATAGAGAAAAACTTAAGTGGGCATATAAATCTAATTTACAGTACAGTTTTTTATAGTAAATTGAATAGATCATAAACTTTTGATATGTGAGCTGAAAAAATTTTGATGCCTGAACAAAAAGTTTTATTAAAAAAATGAAGTACTAAAATTATAATTAATTGTTCGCGCTTAAGGTGATATATATGACAAACTGATATATGCGATAAATCACGTGTTTCAATCCAAACTTTTTTGGCGACTTTTATTAGAAATACAATTATTTAAGACTAGCTTACCGTTCATGTGTTGCTGCGAAGAGAGCAAGCTGCGTTTTTCTATTTATGTCTTACAGTACTTTAACAAGCTTCTCGAGTACATTTTTTTTAGTATTATTATCAGCCACTAAGGCATTAATACCTTAAAACTGTATTCATGTCTAAGATTTCTGCTGACATTAGGACTCGCGAGTAATCGCAAATGGTTCGTCTAATAAATTTCTTTTTAAACCTACTTAAGCCTATAAAATATCAATAAAACAAAATTTAAATACACAGAGTGTATATTGAACTATATTTAACATGCTTTTTTCTGAATTTCTTTTACGGCATGTGCTGCACGGATTTTCGAAAATCACCTTCACAAAAGGTTGTAAATCTTGTCGAAACCTTTTTGCAACTCATCTAGAGAGTTGCAAATGATGAGAATGCTCTAAACAATTTCTCAAAAATTTATGGTAATCCGATTCCGATGAGTTGTTTATAGATAACGTGAAGTCACACAAAATTTGAACCTGAAGTTTTCCTTTTTATATACAGAAAACATATAAAGAAAAAATTTTAATGTGTACTATACGGAGATTCATTATAATATAATTCACAAACCGTCTGAAAAAAAATTACTAAAAAATGTATGTACCAACTTTGGTGTCATCAAACTTTGTGTACCTAAATTTTAGCAACCTATAATAGTAGTAGCCTGTAGATGAAAACAAAAATTTTAAATAAAAAATGTTACTCTATTACATACAACAAGAAGAGGAAAAAACAAATTTTACCAGATTAAAAGAAGCTCAACCTATAAGTACAAAAATATTAGATGAAGAAAAGAACGGTTGAAGCTTTGAAAGCCGTAATAGTTTCATAAGAACTTAAGAAATAAAAAATGTTGTTAGTAAAAATATGGAAAAAAATAAAATTGCTGCAAAACAAATTTTAGCTGAAATATCTGTTATACTAAAAAGGATTAAGAAAAGACTGTTGCTAAGCTTAACATGAAGCCAGTATTAAGTAAGTTAATAAGAAACTTTATTAAGACATCTAACTATTCGAAAGCCAAAAGAAATGTATAAATCGCAAATATCCCAGTTTTCATTATTGTAACCATAATTCGTGTTTTCTTATAAATGGGACGTTCTATATATTTGTTCGAACTTGTTAATCTCTATATATAAGGAAATTTTCAGCACTTTATATCACATAGTAGGCCAATATTCTAATATCAATACAAAATTCATACTGAAGCCAATTAGAAATCATTCAGTTAATACAGAATAGTACAAGACCTCAAAAATAAGAATAATTTTGTTGTTAAATTCCAGGAAACCATCAATAATTTGTCAATTTTCATCACTATCATACTTATTGCTATCATTAAAGTAAATTCGCCGGCTTTTTTTTATAATTTTTTTATATATAAGAGTAATGAAATGTTATCGACACCATAGGACTGAAAATAAATTAAATTTTAATTTAAAATAAAAAGAGGTCCCTTACATTTGCGATTACTGTTTATTTTTAACATGGCTTTTATACAGCAATAATTGAACGAGAATTCAGAGCAATATCTTAATAAGCGAATACCTACTAGAATTTTTTATTTTCGGGAAATTTTAAAAATTTCTTTATCTATTTAAAATATCAAAATAAATTGAAAAATAACCATATAAAAGTTCTTAAAACCTCTTTGAATTAAATTGAAAATAAATTTCATATTTTGTTTCTCAAAGGTGTTTCGCCCTAAATTATATTTATAGATCTAAAATAAAACACCGGAAATAAGATAGAATCATCGTCTTTGTTTTTTTTCCTTTTATCTCATTTTCCTGGTATAAACTTATTATGCATAGCCTTTTAATTCAAAAAACACAAACAAACAACCTTATCCAATCCTTATTTAAATAAAAACGTGTTCTTTTCTAAAATCTAAAGAAGACGCTTGAGAAAATCTATAATGGTTAAAATATACCGCATATAATTTTATTAAGGTCTTACCATATTTGTAATAAAATTTGATTGAAAATTATAGCTTTTATTGCATATTTTTTGTGTTAAAGTAAGAAATTATTGAGAATATATTTTATCTGAAGTAAGTATATGTTGAAAATTTAGGCAATAAACTAAGCCAGAAAAATAAAAACACGTAAATCCATTCTGTTACCATCACCTATAGAAAAACCCTTGTACATTATATTAAAAAACGTAAAATATTTATACCATACACCTAAAAAGGATAATAAAAAAAAAATTTTTTAAAATATTTTTTTTTATTTGTTTTAAATTGATAGCAACAAAATTTTTGTAAAGTGCCTGTTGAGAACATTCGAAAATTAAAATTAAGTTTCACGTTTCGAAATATTTAACTTTAATTTTGAAATTCTTTAAATTTTTTAATAAAATTCAAAATTTACACAGGATTAAATGCATTAATTTAGCAATATCCTTATGTGATTTAGAATATCTAAATGACTTTAAATGTATAAGTAAAATAAATTCTGTTATACTAACTTTACTACATATTTTGATTTAATTAAATTGAATTAAGTACCAAATTATTAGAATATTTTGATTAAAATTTTTTTTAAATTTCTGAGGCAAATATTCAATTTTACTTAATTTCTAAGACATAATCTCTAAAACTATTCAAATTTTTGGAAAAGAAGACTACTAAAATTCAATTGTAATCTGTAATGTCTAAATTTATGTCATTCTATATTAAGATATAAATTTTTACCTATAGAGAAAATATATTTACAAAAAATTTATCCGTGCTTGAAAAGCTTCTCAAGCGAATGTTATCCTGGGATGTGTGCATAAAAATAAAAATTTATAAAAGAAAATAAATTCAAATTTTATTTGATTTACGGATTTCTTTCTCTTTTTAATGGTAAAACATAAGAAAAATTTTTTTTTGTTTGAAAAATACGGAAATGAAATTCTTCACATGAATATTTGTACATAAAAGAAAAATTTAAATTTTAAATATTATTTTAACTTTAAATATTTGAGTGATATTAAAAATTTTATTACATTCCATTCTTGAAATTGTAACTTTATGGTTTCTACTAAAAGAAACAAAAGATGCGTAAAAAACTATTAAAATTTTTCGTTTTGAGTTTTATACTTCAATTTGATTATGAATTGGAATATAAAAATATTTAATATTTTTATAAAATTATGCGAAAATTTATAAACATATCAAGACTTTTATACAAGATTTATATTGAATGCTAATTTATTAATAATAAAATTTATATTGTATGTAATTTTATTGATTTTGTGCTTTAATTCGTTCTAAATTAAGAAATTTTCAAATTCCAAAAATTATTGATGAAATAAAATACCTTACAACACTTTTTCTCGAAGAAACGATATATTCCAATGCAGATGAGCTATTCTAAGTTCTTTTCCCTAAGACAGATATTTTGCATAGTATTAATTATTAATTAATATGATGAAGTAAATCAACACGATAAATTCAAACAATACATAAAAACTACTATATGAACTATATAACAAAATAATAAGTCGAAAAATAATGGTATATATATATATTATATTATAAAATTATTTTTGTTCACCAGCTTGTTTCTGGCGTAAATGATGTGTTAAATTTATAATGACATATTTATTCTAGTGCTTATATGAGAAACTAATAAAAAGTTGAGATTTTCGGAAAACATAGGAATGTATAGTAGCTTCACAAATTATTGCAGAAGTGAAGCAATGATTAGGGTATTGCATTTTGTCAAGCTTTATTATTTACTTTTTGATTCTTCTGTTAGTTTGTTTTTCTGTGGTATCTAAGCCTTCTTAAAGAAAGCTTCCATCCCAAAACAGAAGCAAAAAGTAAATGGAATTTATTAAATTTGAAAAAAAAATTATGATTTCAGCATCAGTACTCTTCATTAGTACCCTTCATTAGCTTTCGAGCTTTAGTACCCTTTCTAGTATAGTACCAATAGTAGTATAAATGTAACAATAGGGTGAACTGATAATTACCAATATTTATTTTTATGCAGAAGGTATGATAGCTAAATTCAAATAAAAACTACAACAAGAATTTTCAATATTACAAAGTCTTACTTTTTATGGAATTAAAAATTCGAATTTTGATCATCTATAATTGAAGCAGTGGAATATCGATACGTTCCATTATAAATTATATTAAATATTGACAGAAAAAGAAATTTATTAGTTAGTAGCAAAAAACTACAGAACTACATACAAACTATAGCTACTATATTTATTTTAAATACAATGAAAAATTTAAAATGTATTTTGCATATTTTGAGGCGTTACAAATTTTATTAGGTACCATTTAAGCTTTAATAACAATTTATATTCCCCTTTAAATAAGTTTAATAAAATTATTTACAAAAATCAATCTTAATAACACAATACAATTTTTGTAGCGCATACAATATAACAATGGGCCGAAACACCTAGAACCTATCAAAAATGAACATTCATATTTTATGTACGTATTTTTTTTGGCTAATGTTGTTAAAGTTTCAGACAACTATTTACGCCACAGATACGCCACGGATGTTGTAATGTTTTTTTTGCTTAATACGCCTATCTATTTCAAAATATATAGAAAATTTTACTATGTGAACTATAACATATTTGCAGAGATAAGGAGTTTAAAGGAACAAATTGAGATTAACAGTTTACAATAGTTTACAATAAGAAAGAGAAACACTGTTTGGAAAAAACTTTTGGAGTGCAGTTTAGAGAAGTGTACTGAATGTGAATTGAGCCATAGAAAACCATTTTTCAAGTTTACATTTAATGCTAGTAAATAACTTTTTAATACGATCTATATTCCAAAATACATATGTATATTTTTTTTATTGTAATTTAAAACCAAATTACGATCAAATATTAAAGTACAAAACAAATTTGCACATTACAAAAAAAATGTAAATGTCCGAAATATAAACACTTCAACTACTTAAATCTTAAATATTTTAAGAACTCCGAATGCAAAAAAAAATTTTACTTTCAATTTTCAAGACAAAAAAAATTTTTTTAATCGATTTTCGCCATTAAAGTCACGTAGGTGGAAGAAAAAATTGTTTTTTTTTTTTTTCTTTTCCAATAAAACTTTTAATCCACACCATGCCATACGCCACAAAATAAATACTTATTAAAATTTGTACGTGCTGTTTGCTAAATTTATTTATTATCGAATCGCGCACTTACTCATTCCAAATAGTTAAAACTTAATAAGAAAATGTTTTGTCAAATTTTATAAGTACAAAAATGCTTTTTTTTACAAAAATTTTTGATTAATATCACAAAAATTTATTATGACTAATATAATACATGATTACAATTATTAATATGCATACATACATACATATATAAATATAAATTACGTATATATATATACATATATTGATATAAATTATCAAGTAGTCTTTAAAATATTCCAAAAGTAATAAAATAATGAAAACAAAATTTGATAAATACCTTTGGTGAAATTTTCGAAAAAGTCGTAAAACACAAAAAATAAAAAAGAGGAGTTTATCAAATGTCAAAAATTGACGTAAAAATATTGTTTACACTTTTATATTGGACGATATTTTTATAACTGAAGTAATCCAAAAAAAAATTGTTATGAATATTACTTGTACAATGTTTTATTATATTAAAATTTAATTTACGTGTGTGTATGTATGTATTTAAATAAATCGAGTATTTCAACATTAAAACTGTAATATAAATCAGCCGTAGTTGGGTAAATCAAGTAATAATCCATGTGCCAATTTAACCAATTGTCAAACAAATTATCGAGCTTAGATAAAAATCTTATTCACCTCAAATATTACAATTTTTAAATCTTTATCAAATTTTAACAAAATATCACCGGGGTTTTCCACTTAATTTATTTTTTAAAATATTTTTAACAATAATTTACATTCAAATAAACTATGTGAATAATTTTATGTATTGTTAACATAAGTTGGTATACATACAAAACTATACATAACAATATCTCTAATAAATTTATTAATATTGCACTTTTACTTTTCTTTATTGCTTTCCTTCTTTTATTTTGATAACTGTATACATATAAGTAGCTATGTTGAATTATTTTTTCTTTATTGTAAATTCGGCTTTCATATTTTTTTGTTTTATTTAATTTCATTCACAATTTTATTCAATTTTTAAATTAACATGAGAATTTTATAGTTAATTTTGTTTTTCGTTAATTATTTTGAAATACACTCTCTTGTAACAATAATAATGAATAATTCCAATAGTTACACATAAACGTGAATTTCGAAATATCACTCAAAATTCAAAAAAAAAAATAAATTTTAGAATTATGTATTTATTTTTTAATTTCAAAAATGATAAACACAACATTTTTTAAACTTAATTACAAATTAAAACAACAGCAAAAAGAAATTTTTTTTTTCGGTCTCCTATTCAATTCTGCCATATTACATTTTTTTTAATAAACAAAAAAAAACATTTACAATTTTTTCTCAGTGTACATTAAATGAAAGTTAAGTTGAAAATATGAAAACAAGGAAAAAAACATTTTTGGGTGATTTGTTTTTTTTTTTTTCACTTTTCGTAATTCCAAAGATTAAAACAAAAAAGAAATAAAAATTTTTTTTTTAGCGGTAATCAATTTTTTTTTTTCCTTCAATTCACTACTATATTTTTTAGTGTGAATCTCGAAGATACTTAAGTTATACTGAAAAATTTTAAATTAATTCAGATACAATCATGTGCAATATTAAAATAATCATAAAGAAAAACAAAAAACTCACCAATACCACTAAAATTTCAAAACTGAGCACAATTTTTCACCAACAATAAACAACAAATTAATAACAGATGGAAAAAGTAGAGAAGAGAAATATTTCAAACCATACTTAAAAAAAAATTGAAGAAAAAAAGAGTGATCGTTTAACTTTTTGTTATTAGAGATGATTTCACTATCTCAGTTTCTATCTCACTATACTGGGAAACCGAACTTTTACTATGGGCAGATTTTAAATCTTTCACGAGGAACGGAATTTCTTGAAATTTAATATTTTAACAGTATATGCTACCGCATCCAATTGACTAACTTTTTGTTATTAAATGAACGTATACGTATGCCATATATGTTAAATGAAACCTTTGGTAGGCTTTTTAAAATTTGAAAGAGATATTGAAGTGACATTTTCATAATGTTTTATTATAACACATTCGCCGAACCAGAAAGTACACTTTTTATGCTGACCAAGACAAATTTTTCACATTCATACGAACCAATATTCGAACGAAATTATAAATTTATCACCCATCGAACTATCAATCGATTTAGCTGAGTCTCTCCGTCCATCTGCCTATCTGCAAATTTTTCAGTTTATCTGTCTATTAGTTCTTACAATAGCTGCCATATGAAATCAAATTTTGCATGAAGGTGCTCAATACTATCCTGATAAAATTGGATTGCAATTGCATAAATTCTTATAACATCCATAAAATTTGTAATAACTGGGAAACTATTATGATAAAATTTGACTTATGAAAATTGCTAAGAGGTTTTAAAAATTTGAAAGGCCCAAAAATTTCACTAGAATAAGGTTAGTAAAAGGGCATTAAATAAGGTTAACATTAAAATGTTAACACGAAATGTACGAGAACCCGTACTAGAAAATTCCTAATGTAGATGCGTTCGAGTATAACAAAATTGACACGATCAACTCTATTTTTTTCACGCTTTTTTTTAATTAAAAGAGATTATGTCCGAGAAATTACATCTAAAGAATTTTTTTTATTACAAAAGATCTTAAAAATAAACAAACTTTTATATTAAGAAATTAAAGGTCAAAATATTTATTTGAAATTTAAATTGTGGTAACACTTTTTACATAAACTCTCAAAATAATTCTGAAATTGCAATTTACTTTTATTTATTTTTTTTTTCATCTTTATTAAAACTCTCTTTTATTGTTGTTAAATGCTTGAATATAATATAATAATATAATATAATTTTCACCTTATACAAGGTATACCTTACCTACGTAAATATAAATGCTTTCTTTTATTTAAACACAAAACAAATTACTCTTCAAATCTCAGTTTTTATTAACTTGCGTTTAACTTGAACTTTTGTTAGAGGTGAAATATTTGTTTTGTGTTGAATTTCTCTTCAAACCAGTTAATTCTTTGTTTTGATCTTCACTTTTTTATATTCAGTACTTGATTGCGTAGTTATTATAAGAATCTCTTCAGACGGAAATTACAGGTCATGTATTATACTCATACGGTAAGTAAAAAAAGATAAATTTGTTTCTTTTATGAAAAAAAAAAAACATAAGAGAATTTGAATTTGCTCTTAAGCAAAACTGTTTTTTTTTTTTCAGGTATGCAACATTGTTGGAATAGTGGTAAAATTTTGTGGTAGAATTTTATTCAAAGTGTGTATATAATTTATTTTTGTTTTGTCTTTTATTTATACAAGAGTATTATCCAAATAATTTTGTTACGTTATGTGTATGTTGTGAAACAAATTGAAAACTCTGGTATAATTTGATTTATTACAGAGTATCTTCCCCCTTCTGCAAGCCGGAAATTTTTTTTTTTCAACAAATTAATAAAATATTTTTATTATGTAGAAAGAAGGTAAAATAGTAAAACTGAAAGGTTTTTGAACTATTGTTCGTAACCTGTTCATTCAACGTTTGACATTCTCCATTCATTTTTGAAATACGAAAATAATTTATTAGATTTCAAAACATGTTTTTTTCTATTTTTTTTTTGTTATTCTCTCACTTAATTTGTTTATGGTATTAATTGATTCTTTAAAGAACTAATTTTGTAATTTGATTTGAAAACTAAATTGGTAATTTACAATTTTCAATAAATTATTTCGATATTTTTTTACCAGATGGAAGAAATTCGGAAATTAAATAATTTTCTTATGTTGAATTAAAGTTACTCATCTTCTGTGTTTTCGTTAATGTACTTTTCCCAGTTGTTTTTTTTTTATGGGCTATTTAAAGAGAAAAAACTTTCATAAAAAAAGATTTGAAATCCGTATTCGAAATAAATTTATCAAGATCAGCTTTGAAGAAAGTTTTTATTTCATATTTTATTTAAACAAGTATACAACAGGTTAGGTTTGTTCGCGGTTTTGTTCAAATCTTTTCTCTGATTACGCAAATTTATTTCGTCTTATTCATTCTTTGATACTTTGTTTCTGTAATATAACCAGTACTGTGAATCATTTTGGATGTTTTTGAGTATTTTATGTAGGTATCCATGTATGTTATTAAATTTTTAATAAATTTGATTTATAATTTCGAATACTTGATTCTTTATTAATTTAAGTTGCTAATTTTATTAATTTCATTTTATACTTAAAAATTTAAAATGCCCACCAAAAGTTCAGTCTACTGACAAATTAAGATTTATTGTTAAAGTATAACAAAATTTAAATTATTAAAATCATATTTTTCTCAATCTAGTATACATACTAGAACAAAAATTGAAACATAACATAGGTACATGATATTTATGCCCATATGTACTACTTATGTATATATTCGGTGCGAAAAATTTTACGAAATTCTAACGTTGTATAAATTGTTCTTTTACTACTTTTTTTCTATTGCGGTTATTCAATTATTCTTAACTTAATCTCAGATCCTGTTATCATTCTAAAAAATTAAGAAATACCAAAAGTTGGTATTTTCTTTATGATCTAATACAAAATTTTTGTGATACTTTTACTTTAGTATGAGATTTTTTATAAAGATTACTAACAATGTCCGTTAAGAGTAGCTATATCCTTGGTTGATTGAAGCCGGTTTTCATTAATCATGTTAATTAAAATTCCATTGTTGATTGAAGCTTGTCTTCATTAATCATGTTAATTAAAATTCCATTGTAAATTCTTGCAATTATCGATAAAGTTATTAATAAGTACAAAATATACGCCACGTCACGTAATCATAAAATCGTAATCGTTATCGTTATCATCGTCGTCATTTACTTTGTCATTTTCGTTGGTAATCGTTATCGTCATTTTAGTTTTTTATCCAGTATAGATGAAAAAAATCTTAGAATTCTTATTTTGTCAATTTTCTTCCGTCATACTGCACTCTAACTCAAGAACTAATAAAGACAACACCATAATAATTTCACAAATTGCAGTTTAATCTAGTAAAATCGTCAGAAATTATGCAAAAGGAAGTAGTTTTAAATTACTCTATAAATACAAAACATTCTTGTATGGTGGCAAGATTTTACTTAATATACTTTCATTTTTTAATTGTAAATATTCTAAAAATTTCTTTTTTAATTTAGACAAATACGTCTATATTTATTTTTCTTTTCTTTGTTATTTGATTACATTTGTTTATTTTTCATTTTCGTTCAAAATTTTTTTTTTTGGAAATTTTAAACTTTTCCTTCACGTGTACGTTTTTAGCATACAAAATACAAAATTATGAATTTATAATTATTATAGTTGTATGACAGTTCATAAGTACTTTTTCTTAGAAAAGTTTAAATAGTTATTAAGACGTGATACGCACTAATTAATTTTATGGTAACAAAATATTGTCATTTTGTGTTACAAATGAATTGAATGTTAAATTACTGGTTAGATGTAGTTAAAACAATATGAAAAATATGAAAAGTGGGTGAAGAAAAAATAAAATATCTTTTCCTTAAAAAGATTATTTTAAACTATTTTATTATTTTATTTTAATATTGTAATTAATAATTAAAAGTTATAAATTGTTTTATGGTACTATAAAAATATGAAAGAAAGTTTCAAATGGTATGTAAATTATGGCGCGAAAGAAATTTTTACATGTTATGATTGTGAAGGTCAAAACGGTTCATGATATTAGTAGT
This sequence comes from Condylostylus longicornis, assembly GCF_029603195.1. Classification (NCBI taxonomy): domain Eukaryota; kingdom Metazoa; phylum Arthropoda; class Insecta; order Diptera; family Dolichopodidae; genus Condylostylus; species Condylostylus longicornis. Next base: position 10,513,408 of record NW_026577973.1, on the reverse strand, counting down.
TTTATTTTAATTATTGGAATTAAAATCAAGAATATAATTTTTTATAAGTTAAGGCTGTAGTCAATTTATTTTTCAATAAATTATTGATATACGAGAAATTAATGCGCTTGACACAATAAATTAACAAGTTTATATTTTCTGAAAATATCTTTTGCATCAATAACATCTACAATTAAATTTTAAAGCTGCCCCATTGACCTGGAATCATTAATTTTTTTTTCTTAACGAAATTTTATTACTAAAATATTGAAGTCAATGTAGTAAGATTTTTTTATAATAAATACACATGTTACGTATATAAGTACATAAAATTTCGTGATATGCATAATGTATAAAAATAATTTTAAAATTATTTGTCCAAACACACAAAATTCATCCTACAAACTGGAAATAACATTGCCCGCGATTACCAAAACTATGCTTTCAAAAATGGAAATGCAACTGTGAAACCTGATTTTTTCTTTTTTTTTCTTTTTTTTTTTAAATTTTAAATATTTTTGTTTTTGCATTGCCAATATTCTGGTTTTTATTCTTCATAAAAAAGTGAATTTTTTTCTCATAAGATTTTTTTCTTCTTAAACGTTGACTTCTTTTAACATCCTCCTTTATTTTATAACTGTATACTTGCACACACTTACGTATTTTGTTACAGCTGTTAAATTTTTAAAATTTGTTGAAGCTGCTAAATGCCACTAGATTTTTGTATTAAAATTATTTTCGTGTATACACTAAAACAGGGTGTTCCTTATAGAAGTTTCTCTCAAAAGCCCATTTTGACTGCTGAAAGTTGACTATAATCTAGGTTTTGTTAGATATAACGGTATTATTATAACAAGAATTTGGTTCCGATTTTCCGTTTTATTGTTGATTCAATTATTTTTCAAGGATTCGTTTTTACTTATTTCCCAAAGGCTTTCTGAATCTTGGAAAATTTCGGATAACTGCTATATTACGTCACTGATAAGAATAACCTTATTTAAGCACTAAATTGAAAAATGTAAACTTGTTAAATGTTAAAATCGTTATACTAAAGACAGCAAAATTTGCAGCCTGTTGCAGCTTTCAGTAAAGATAACCAAAATTAAATTGTGTCTTTGAGAGCCCTTACTTCCTAAGGAAATTGCAATAGCGGGTAATTGTAAAACAATTTTTTTACCTTCTTAACGAAGATGACCCTGACGTCAATGCACTACAATATGGAACACCTTGTTTATTTATAATTTTGTTATATGTGTAATATATGTTTTAATATAGAAAAAAATGATAAAAAAATATATAGGTAATTCTATAATAACAAAGAAAGTTGCTATAAGTTGGGAATTTTAATCCAAAACTCGTATATTTCTTCTTCTGATATTTTTTTTTTTGAAAAATTTTTAGGATCTTTGCAAGTCTTTTTTCAGAAAAATTTTTTTAATTTTTAGCTTTCAAAATAAATGAGGTTCATTTTTAAAATGAAAATTGTGTCATTTACCTTTAAGACTGAGAAAATGAGCATTTTATTGTGCTAATAACCGCTTTACATATGAAAAATAAAAATATAAAAAAAAAAAATTATTAAAACTTGAAAATTTTTATCCTAAATGGAAAGTGGTATGCAATATTGAATTTTTTGTTGTTGCTAATTTTCCCTTTTAATTCCAACTATTTTATGATAAAAAATTTAAGTAAAATCAAAAAGGATAGGATTTTCATGTTGTGAATTTCAATTTTTTTATGCTGCAGAATTCTATATAGAAAAAGTTCAAAAGGTTATTATGACTTTGCATCTCTTAAATTCCATGCACATAGAAATGATAAATGATTGCAGAAATTAAAAGAAGTTGAAAAATTAAAATGTTGCTTTCCTACATTAAATTTGCGGTTTATTTAATTTTTGTTTTTTAATTTTTTACATTGTCTATATTTTTCATCAAGTTCTCGTTTTGATTAATATGTTAATTTCAATACCGGAAATCTATTTCATTAGATAAATTTCTAAATACATAAGGTCACCGTATTACTTAAATTATAATTATACCGTACCTCAAATAGTTTTACGAATTATAAATTGAAATTTTAAATTAAAAATGCGGCAATCCGCAACTATATATTTAGGCTAAAGTAAAATTTAAATTATAATTTTAAAATTCCTGAGCCGAATTTTTTATATTATCATTAAATTGGTACAATTTTCATTCCAAGGCTAATAATGAATTACGGAAGAGAATATAGCTTTTTAATAACGCTCGTGCCAGTTACAACTTTTAATGAAAAATTAAGAATGTCTGAAGAAATGTTGAATTATAATGTTTCAGTTTGGCCATCTAAACATAGTATATATTAAAAGAAGATACTTTTAAGTTGACTGATAAATTATAACCAATATAGTTGACCGAATAATTATAACAAAATAAGTTATTAATTTATTATTAGCAAAAAAAAATACTTATCAAAACAAAATCCTTCACAGTAATTGGTGGTTGAACTACGCGCTATATTGAAACTGACCTAAAAATCAACATAATATCCGTAAAGTTTTTTGTAAAATAAGAAAAACATTACTGCTTGTTGACCTAGACCCTAACAAAAAATTATATTGAAGAATGGACAATATCGAAGAATATTCAAAAAAAAATATTTGAAAGCACTCAACCCTTTAAATATTTTTGCGGTAAAACAAAAAACTTTTCAACCAAATAATTATGAACTTTGAATACACTTTTTTTGGGATTTTTTTGTACAAAATCAAAAGTTTTCTACATCTTGTCCTTATGCTCTTTTTATTCTCCTTTAATTAAGATTTTCTACTTAAGGTCAATTTTGTTTAAAAGAAAACTTCCTTAAATTACCCAAAAATCAAAAATGTCATCGTTATATTTCCTTTTTTTTATGAAACTGCTATAAGAGGGTACAACGTCCATTATTTTCATTCAATTTAATTGATGACAAGGTTTTAGGGAAATATTAAAAAAAAAGGAACAATCGTACAATGCCCATAATGTTCTCTTTTTTATTTGGGCTTTTCTTTTTTGGTTTTTTAGTGAAAATACAAAAATATTTTTTCCAATTGTTTATGATCATAAAAGAAAAGCGAGTTATGATAAACGAAAAAATTATGAAAGAAAAAAGAATATTTGAATTTTGTAAAGGCGTAATGACGAACGTTGGTTGACATTGAATATTCAACATTTTAATCAAAATTTTTTCGTTACCAGATTATTTCACTTAAAATATTCTAATTTTGGAAAATACCTTTGTCATAAAAAAATGTCAAAGTAAAATTATTTAGCAGAATATTTTGGAATCAAAACAATATTACTTTGATGCTAAAAAACATCGCCATCACTATTTCCATAAGGGTGATAAAATGATCTGGATTGTCAACTTTCCTAGAAAAATATACAGTTTGCGAAAACAAACTATATCTGGCTCCTAGGGCTACTATTTTCAATATTTACAAAATCTAGAGTTTTTTACGTTTTATCAAAAGAATAGGAAGATTTTTACGTTTTATTTAAAAAAAAACAGAGTTTTTTACATTTTATTTATAAAATTTTGGTTTTTTTACGTTTTATTTACGAAGTAAAGTAGGGGTTTACGAAGTAGGGGTTTCTTACATTTCATTAAAAGAACACCAAGTTTTCTACGTTTTATTGAAGAAATTCTGTTTTGATTTTGCATTTATTTTCAGTTTTTTACAAATTTTGAAATATGCAGCTTACGAATAATTTACGAGCTATCTTGATCTGAGGTTTGTGTATGGGTTTAGAAATATAAAATGACAAAAGAAAATTCCTTTTAAACGAAGGCTTTTTAAATTAATTGCAAAGAAATTACTACCAAAAATTAATTTACTTTTCTCTATCTACTACGACATAATTCATTTGAAGCACCCAAAATAATTTTTCAGCATTATTTTTAAGACCATTTCTTTTTAATATAATTAAATAAACTATAAACTTACCTATCATTGAAATTGTTTAGTCTACTACTTCCGACTCTGGTTAATAACAGTAATTCATTTTTATTAACTTAAATTTATTAAGTGTATAGTGCGAATACCTTTGAAAAATGTCCGTGTAATTAAATCGTATTATCCGTACCTATTTTTAATCCCATTTCTCTCATTATAACAATTTTGGAATAATTTTTTTTCTCAATATTAAATTACACACAAACATTTCTGTATATATTTTTGTGAACTGAAAAATAAAGAATTCTTTAAGTAGACAATAAATTTTTTTTTTATTATTACGTGACCAAAACCAAAATTTTTATCATCTATGTCACACAAAAAAATAAATGAAGGTGTACTCGTAGTATAACAGAAAAGAGGAAAAAATGACAAATTTTATGCTATGACTTAAAATCATATTAAGATGATGATCATCATGCAATAAAAATCAATCAATTTGATAACTTCTTTTGTTACAAAATTTCTCTTAATCTCAGATTAGGTTTACTTTATGCTATAAAATTAACAAAAGACTTTAAATTTAATTATGACGAATTTTCACTATCGTTGACAAAAATGAAAGTTATTTTTGTGTATAGTTTTTTTTTCACTCTTATTTTCATTATAGATTTTCATAGTATCGCTTCTTTTTCTTCACACACAAACACCATACGTTCTACTTACATTATCATTTTATTTATAATTTGTATGGTATATACGTGTATGCATTTCACTACTATGATCATAGAAATTTTGTTGTGCATTACCAATGATATTTCCATGCTTGGAATATAAAAATTGAATAATGTGGAGCGCTAATTTGTTGAACAAAAAGAATAATACAAAATCAAATGATGGTATCGTAATTTCATTAATTTAATAAAAATATTTTTGTCATTTTTCCTCTTCAAATTAAAATTCGGATTATTATTATTACAAATTACAAAAGTAATTCAATTCAATAACAATATTATATTAGAAAGCGTAAATTTTTTTAGTATATTAAATGGAATTTACTTAATAAATTTTTAATTTTTAGGTGCTTTCATTTAAAATCATTGCACTGAACTAGACACATGTATGTATTTTGTTTGAATAAATTAAGTTCAATAACATCGTCACTCTTGAAACGTGTTGCGAATTCATTATATAATTTGAATCAATGCCGTAATCAATTAGAAATGTTTTAATTAATAAATATTTTAAAAATTTTTAAATAAATTTTTTTAGCCCATGGAACGCTACTTGTGTTATTTAAGGGGTAAACTTTTATTATTTGTAAGTTCTACCCACAGGTGCTTATAGTTAATCTTTTAGATAGATATGTCGACGTCGCCAGTTATCATAAAAAGCTGAACCTAGCTGAAATAAAAAGTCTTAAACAAATTTTAGATATTGCTTGATGTTAATGCATCAGATGCCTTTTTATATACGTAACGGAGTGCACTGCTATATGCTATTCTTAAGGCCATTAAATTTTGCACATGTGAGGGAAAATCGGTTGTTAAGTTGAACATTTACGTAATAGAACATGGGCACAATTTTGAACGGTTGTTGCACATTTTTCTAACTCATTGGAAAAAAAAAATTGGCATAAAATAGCAATTACTGTACTCTATTTTTCTTAATAACTCCTAAACCTGATCAGGTAGCGTAATCATTCATACACCCAATTGAAGCTCAGTTGTCAAGGTTGCCACCTGTGCTAAAATTGAAGAAACCTCACATGTTACGAAAAAAATGTCACCTAGAAAATTAATGTTTTTTAAAATTGAAAAGTTAAAATTTGAACTTTTTCGAACTTTAAAGTCATGTGAAATCTGAACAGATTATACTAATGTAGATATTCATAAGAAATACCTTACTCTGAGGCTTTTAATCATGTTTGTTAATGCACCTGTCTTTTATAGTCGCGGAGTTATACTTAAAATTTCAGAAAGTAAAAAATCAATCAAAATTTACTTTAAGCTCTTGTAGCTCCGAACCGGATGAGTTGTGAACTGGGTTTCCATACAAAAGTTTTGTCTACTCATGAGGGCTCTTCTTCGATAGCACATCATCGGTTATCACAAACCTATTCTAGCTGAGGTAACAATTTTCATTCTGTTTTCTCACAATCACACATCAAATGTTCCATTGTCTTTTCTTCGCACTAATCATGATCGATGTTTTTACACGCATTTTTCTTTTAAGTAAAATTTTAATGATTCAATCGGATCACATTTCGTATATTGTTGTTTAATAGCATTAGTTAACTTAACTATTAAGATTATTATTTTATGCATATACAATTAATTTCAGTGATTTCATTTCTTGATCTGAATGAATTTTTTCTCTTTTATAACCTGACATTGATTCAAAGCAGAAATGATAATTACTGGGTTTGATTAATAACTATGTATTAAAATTTACATCATATAGGATAAATATCTATATTACATTTATAAACGTATAAGAGAACTTCAAACTTAATTTAGGTATTAATAAAATTAACATTTCAAAATTTCAAATAAAACGACAATATACAAACAATTATGCACTTGAATAGTAAATACAAAATACTGTAAACCTGTGAAAGTTTTTGTTTACTAAAATAACGCATAATATGCTAAAATTAGTAACAATTTTCATCATATACAAATTTTAAATGTGCGACATTTTACATTTTAAGTTTTTCTAATTTTTTATAATTTTTTTTTATGTAAAATAATAAAGTGAATAAATTGTAGTAATAACCGTGTATTTAATGAAAATGTTGACTTTTCTTAAGTAAATAATAATAATGCGCTAACTTTCCCCCATGTCAAGTCACATATTTGTAAACAATTATTAACTGTTCATAATTAGTTACTAATATTAAAGTTATACTTGTATATTACGTATAACATATTAGTGTACTAATATTGCCTGTATTTGTCAAATAAAAATACAGGAGAAACTTGTTTTTACTAAATGCTGTTTGTTTGAAAGTAAAAGTATTAAATCTCGTTTTAAAGTATTAAATCTAATAATCTAATAGAAAACCACCAGCTAATTTAAGACCTTAAGACAGATTACAGATTTTTAAATTAAAGGATAATTTGAATGTGCTCTAATTTGCGATTCACTTTTCCAACCATAAGCTTTTACAATTCAAATAAATTAAAATCCTAAAACAATACTATATATAAATATATATATACATATATAAAATCTACTACATATTATGTAAGAATGAAATAAAAATTTTGTGTGACTGGTCCTCACTAATAAATTTTTCATCCTGTTGCTATTAACCTTTTCCAATTCGTTGAAAACTAAAAATATTTGATAGATTTTAGTAAGTTTAGGAAGATATTATTAACAGTCGATCACAACTTATCATGGAAGAATCCTTGAGGTTCCCGGAATGGGGGCTATGATGAGAAAGATCATAAAGTGTATTAATCCAATAGAAAAATTAAATAAAATCATAAATGCCATTTACTTTCTTCTAATAGTGTTCTAACATTCGACTGGTTAGCTAGTAAATCATAACCTTCTAATAAAGTATTGGAATACTTTAATGCAGAGTTACATTTTAATTGCGATTTATTGACAAAATTAGTGCTTTAATACTGTAACATACAAAAAACTGTTCTCTATTAAAGGTATATGATTCAAATTTAAAAATATCCTTATTTAATAATGTATAAGATCAGAATATCATATAGATTATTAAATAATTCTCTTCTCTATGTTATTACGACTTTTATTTATATCTTACATTAATCTGTAAAAATTCCCTCACTGTCACAAAACTCCTTTCAAATCTTTAATTTTTTTTCTCTCCGTACAATATGCAACACAATATGTAATAATTAAAGCATACGTTAAAATTCTCTCTTCTCATAACATTTTTTATAAACATTTATGAGAAAAGAAAAAAACTTTTCTAAATTGATTATTTGCTATCGTGATCCTTAAATATTGACGAAAAGTATAAAGAAGAGCATAAATTTTATTATCTTATACTCTTATTACTTTTATACATAATTTTGCAGAGAATCCCTATATATCCGAAGTTATTGTATAAAATTACAAATTTATGTATATGTTTAAATGTACGACTATAATGATAACAATTTTTAAATCTCTAAATTCAATAACAGTTTTATTATATTATTATTATAATCTAGGTTTATTATTATATTTTTAAAGCGATGCATGAATGGTATATCAAGATAACGATGAAAAAAACTTAAAGATGCTTAACATTTTCCTTTTTTACTAATAATTTATTTAAAACACAACTTTAATTCAATTCCACAATATACTTATTGTTCAAGGACATTTTTACTTTTATAAAATAAAATACAATCACACATAATATGTTTATACGTTACGTTCATATTATATGCGTAAATATTTTATATGCTATAGGAATTTTTCAATAACTTGGTTAAATTTGTTAATTTTTAGTTATTTTGCCAATGTTGTGCTATTTGTAGCCATATAATATTCTATATCGCTTTAAAACCACTATAAAAAATATTTAATCGATATACTAACATTAAAAAAAGAAAAAATAAATGAAGGAAAAAAGGAAAATTTATTTTTGATCCCAATTTTCTATATCGTTCGCTTTTTTATTATACAAAGAGAATTCTACACAATTTCTACTTTTAAAATAGAAAATCTTTTCAGAAAATCTCCCTATGTACAAAGTATAGCAGAACTACAGTCACAATTTTCATTTATTTTCGTTTTTAGCACTTTTTCAAAAAATTTTTGAAAAAAAGTGCTTATTAGTTTCACTCTGTCCGTCCGTGGACATTTTTTAGGTTACAAAACTTCTACACCCTTTACTAGAATCTTCCGTAGAACAAAGTTTTTACATATCTCCCCCACTCTAAAAGTTATCCCAAAAACTATTTGTTGCAATGAAACCATAAGCATTTTTCAAATTTTGCAAACACAGAAAGGCAGTGACTTGCTTCTCCTTTCCAAATTTTTGATGTCGTTTTTCTTCTAGACCCCAGGTTGTAGGGGTCTGAAATTTTAACAGCTTTTGGATACTAATAAATAGTTTATTTCGTTAGAAGAAAATTTTTTTCCATCTCCACCCCTTTCAACTTATCGCCTCTTGAAATTTTTAAAATCTGAATTTTTGACGCTTTATATTTTCGAAACCGCAAGTTTTTTCAAATTTCTACAAACGCAAAAAACTAACGGTAAATTCCGTGACATTAAAAAATATAATTATTTTTCTTAACTCACACAATTAACTCTTAAAACCGAGCATTACGTTAACCCTTCTTTAAATTTATTTTGGCTTTATTTCGGAGTTTGCATAAATCGTTCATCCTAAATATATGCAATCCTAGAAGTAATTTCTTATATAAATGAAAATAATTTTAATAGTGTTTTACATATACATAGACTGTATTTAAAGCAGTATTTTCAGTTGTGGAAGGGAAAAGTGCTACAATAAAAACCATTGGTTTGACCCGACTTTATTATTTTTACGTTTAGATGAATAACATATATGTATATTTAATTTACGTGTATATACACGAGGATTTCTCATAGAATATATACAAATGGAAAATTATAAGGAACATCTATAACATAATATGGAAATACATTATTACAAAAAAGGTAAAAAAAGGACATTCTTAAAAATGGTAAAATGTTGTTATCTAAAATGTTAATATGTACGCAGGCTTTTCTATAAAAGAAATATTTTTGTTTCAGACATAAATATAATTGCGATTTTTAAAAAAAAAGTCGCACGTGTCCTTAGACAACATTTTTTACTATACAAAAATGTTTTTTTTTTTGTATTTCAAACTAATTTCCTTATTTAAGAGTATTCTGGGAGAGCATTTTAGTTTGTAATTTTGCGAAGCAATATGAAGCCAATTTCTTATATAATATGTAAATGAATTTTATAAAATTTAAAATTTGTTTAAATTTTTATTCGTATCCTGAAAAATCAAAGTAATTAAAATCTATGATTTCAATTAGCAACAATTTAATTCTATCAATTAAAAATATGAGCTCACATATCATCATAACAAAATGTAAACTTTTAATAGAACAAAATTGGTAATGTATGTGCGTACAATATACAGAGTACATTGGATAAGGAGTACAATTTGAATGAATAATTTTTTTTTGGAACTAGTTGTCAAACTTAAGGGTTTCCGAGTTGCAGCAATTTTAACGAATTTTCACGAAATTTCCAAGCTTTTTTACTTATTTTTAACCTTCCGAAAAAAAATTGAAGCTTCAAATGAACAGTTTCTGAAAAGGCCAGAACACGGCTTGAAAGGAACATATTTATTTGATTTTGTATTTCATGTAATTTCGGAATAAAATTAAATTTTTTCCTTAAATCAATTTTTTAGTTTTATCTACAAAATTTTTTGAAACTTTAAAATGTTTTTTACAAAATTTTAATTTAAGTCATTAAATGTTAAAATATCTTTTATGGTACACAGGAGATAAAAAAACCATTTCTATGAAAAGACTTTCAAGGTCTATTGTGTATAAAAAAGGTCTTACTCTAGTCTATAGTGTATAGAAACTCAAAAAATTGCCACTATTTTTGATTTTTAATGATTTTGAAATTTCATTAAAACCCTGTATCTCAGAAACCGTTGAGATTTGACAACTATTTCCAAACAAAAACTTTAATAATTTTTGATTCCCTAAACAATGATATAATAATATTTTATTGTTTACTGAATCACCCTGTATATGTAAGACAATATTTAGCAGTCATAGGCGTCATAGCTTAAAAAATCGTTATTATTCTTTTTACTACAATATGAAAAAAAAACTTTGACCTTCCTTTGTTTTGTTTTTGTACCCCCAAAACACCCAAAAATACACTCAAGTTTTAAAGATCAAAAAACCTTTGGAAATAGAATACGTGCATATTAAAGTAAAAGAAAGTATGTGTTATAATTTCCCAAAAAACAACAAAAAATGTGAAAAAAGGTTAAGAAATTTAAGGTGTTTTTGTACTTTAAATATGCAAATAGAATAAAACAGGTAAAAAATTATATTGGTAAACATTAAACAAAAATAATGAAATAAAAAAGAAAACAAAATTATTCCAAATTTTGGAACATCTGTGCTCCCGTAATACAGATAGAAATTCATAAAGAACACCAAACGCAATGAGAAAAAAAAAACCCCCATATCACCAGTTTAATCAACCTACCGTGCGTATACAATAATTTTTGCTTTTTTCGTGTCTCATTTCATTTAATATTATTAGAATTTTTCCTAGACATCTTAATTGTTTAATTAAATTCCAAAGATTTTGGTACACCTGAAAAAGAAAAAGTAAACAAAATAAACAAAAACCAAGTTAAAATATAATTTTCTTAATGTATGTAGGTATTATAATGATAATTTCTCGGGAAAAGTGCGGTCTCTACTTTACTTAATGTACTCTTTACATTAAAGCCATTAAGAAAAATATGAATACCCTTAAAAGTTAGAAAATCTGAAATAATGGAATCATCATTATTTCTATAATAAATTTATAAAAAGCATAAGAGTTTTTGCAAAAACTGATGGATGTAAAATAGAATGCTTCTTCGAAAATTAATGGTACCTAATCATAATAAATTTTGGTTGAATTCTCAAGCTGTCATATAATTCTAAAGTTTATTTAACTAGAGTTCAAATATGATAATTTAGATTAGATTTGTTTAATGAAAACATCAGTCTAAAAAAATAGCCTCAGATTAAATGAAAATTTATAAAAATTTACAATTATTTTTGAATTATTCGTTAAAGAATCTTACGAGCTTAAAAATTTGATAAAATTTTGAATGACGTTTATCCCGCTCAATTTTATGTGTCACATCTTTAATTTATGTACGTTCCTAAATAACCGCACTTAAATATTATTTTTTCTTTTTTTCTTCTATTTTCTCTATGTTTTTGATCTACTTTTTGATTTTATTTCTAAAAACTTTTATTTGCCCTTGAGTTATTTACCTGTGACATTACTTTTATGCTGTCATTGTCATATTATCTCTTCAACCCAGTTAACATTTTAATGAGTACACAATTATTATTATTTCTTTTGTTTTTTTTCCATCTAGATTTCAATATTTTTTTGATTAGCTCTTCATAAAATTCTAAAAGAAATCTTTTTTTTCCGTTTAATGAGTGAAGAATTAAAAATATTAATTCATAACTTTTGATATTTGAGTTGATTATAGAATTTTTCTTGAATTTAATTGTGATTTAAATAAATTTTGATTAAAGTAAAGGGTTGTAAAGTAGCACATTTTTCTGTTTTTTAATTTTTATTGTATTTTAATGAAATTAAGCAATTGTTAATGCCAAGAGTGTATTAAAATTTCAAGTTCGTAAAACTTACCCTCTAAAAGAAATACGATGTGAAAAATTAACGAAAAAAACAGGTTCAAGGTAATGGTAGATTTTTTTTCTACTATAAATTTTAAGTTATTGAGCTTTAAAATCAATAGTATCTTTAGCAAATAAAATAATATTATACCGTGTAGTAATTAAATTTAAACTCAATTAAAATCAATTTCAATCGAAAAATTCATAATTGGAGATTAATGAAAGACATTAAAAGATTATAAACAATATTAATTATAATTAATGAATTCTAAGAGAGAAAATATTTTGATATTAAAGAAAATTGAAAATTTTAAACATAAAGAATATTTTCTAATAGGTTTTAATAACACATTAATTAATTTTAATTGCTGTATCTACTTTGATATTCTTTGTTAAACTCATTAATTGTATTGATAATAAATCTGTTCATGTTCACTTGCAAATTACAAAGTAAATTGAGTTCCCCTTCGTTTTAATACTATGTTACGTATTTTATATAGTAATTTATGCATAAATGCTGAAATTTTTCGATTTATTATTGAAATAAGAACGACAAATAACAAAAAAATATTTCTGATATTTCCTGACAATATTAAAATTAATTAAGTAATTGAAAATTATATACTTTAAACATCTAGTGACAGACCTGATCATATAACTTTCTAAAAAAAATGAGACAAAAATTGAGATATTCTAGATTATCTCTTAACCATTCTGTTGACACTTGTCTACCGGTTATGTTTTTTCAGTTTTAATATCTTGCTGAAATCCAAATGAATTGAAATTTTCAGTAGATTCGCAGTATCATGCATTTTATATATATGCAAAATTAATACAGAAATATGAAATATAAAACTGGTTTTTTAATAAAATTTTTTTAATAACTCAACTCATTCCGGCCCAATTTCAGGCAAATTCTGAAATACCTATGGAGTAGATAGTGTGAAAACGACAAGGATAGAATAAGAAAACGTCAAGACATAAATAATATACTTATTTATAAGAGCGACACTATAAATTACTTGTGATAAGGTTTTCACAAAATATTACAGAATTGACTTCTTCTTTTGAGCGACATAATATTTAATTTAGCTTTACTTATAGGATACATTTATAGTAAATGTCAGTGTAGGTTTGCACCATCTGAATTTGAAATTAATATAAAATGTATTTAGTAATGTTCTTATAATTTGTTTATATATTCTAGAAATAAGTATGATACAAATATTTTTGATAAATTAATGTCATTAAAACTTTAAATGAAAACTTGGAATTCAACAAAAACGTAACTGCTATAATTATAATGCTCAATCGTTCTACCAAATAATTTGGCAGTATTCAATTGAAAAAAAAAAACAAAAATTCTAATTTTGACTAGCTTTATATTGAAAATTGTGGCTCAAATCAAATTAATTGCAAAACCGAAAATAAAGAACAATCAGTCGCCTGCAAAACAAGCTCTGGAAGTTTACTCTACGTCACGATATTTCGAAGTAATAAGCATTTATTTATAAGCAGAAAAAATCTGGTACCTTTTCTTTTCAACAGTCTACAGTTTCAAAACGGGCATATCTGCACCCCTCCACCGCCCCCCAACCTACTCTTGCAATTGATCAAGGAATTATCCCTTAAATTATTGGCCACCTTATGCGAATCACTCAATAATTATTTTTAGACCAACCATCGTTTTATTTTCTATGTTCTACACGGAGTTAGTACGTATGTATACTTATTTATTATACTATGGTTATAAAACACTTAATAAGTCATTATAATTATTATGACCATATTAAAAATCTAAAGTTAAGGTCTCAAGTTAAGACTAGGTGCTGAAATTCATTAATAATTTATTGTAAACTGATGCTAATTACACCTTTGATAACTAAATTAACTTTAATGAAGATGTACTTTTATATTAATTCCAATATTAAAATTTTAATGAATATAAATTTATTACTTGACGGATTGTCAGTATGCCACAATAGTTTGAATTAATTTATTAAATCTTATTCATAGTGTATAATTTTATTCATAGTGTATTGAGCTTCAAAATTTATTTACAAAATTTATTTTGCAATGAAGTTCAATACTGTAATTTGAAACCTTAGTGTCATAATTACTTAAGCATTAAAAAAGAAATTTCAACAAAAATTGTAGCTTAATTAAAAATATATTACTAAAACTTGTACTTAATATTTAAGGTGAGTATTAGTATTACCTTTTAAACATACAGAAGTAACTATATAATCAAAATGTAGGTCAAATGAATGTTTGCACTTTTATTTAAGATGAAAAATAATTTTAAGCTACATATATAAATCTATATATGCACATACATCTCATCAATGGTACACCATCAACCAGCTTCAACATTTTAATTTCATCATCATATTACTAAAATCATCAGTATTTGCAATATCTTCATATTATATTCATATATGTAACAAGAATGTGGTTTTCAATTAAAGTTTCTTACGAAGAATCGCTTTCATACAAAATAAATGAAGAAGAAAAAAAATTTCTCCATCGAATATTTTGTCTTATTTTGTTATTGACTCTCACATCACAACTCATTGCAAATATTTGAAAACAGTGGTAATTTTTTTTATGTCTGTATGTAGTTATAAAAATATACCCACGTATCTATATGATATAATATCTATAGATAGGTATATATTTTAATGTTAGTTATGAAAGTATAAAAGCGTATAAATTAGTGAGTAAAGAAATTTATTTGGTTAAAAGAATAAATAAAAGATAGTTGAAAAACGCACTCGTTTCATATGTCGCACATTTTGGAGAGAAATTTATTGGTCAATGTAACACAAGGTATAATATTATTTATATATTAATAATATAGAAATTCTACATGATATACTTATATGTACATTATGGTGTACAATAAAGCGGAACTTGTTTATTAGCTCATAAAATTAATAAGGAAAATCTTAACATGAAAAGATGAAGAAAAACGAAACTCATATTGTGATATGAACTCATATGATGTGAAACTCATATACATACTCAATTTTGCTTTGTATAATAAAGCCCCAACAAAAATATAATACCAAAAAAAAATATTTAATAATATTAAGAAGAAGAAAAAATGTTCAGATAATTTCCAGCATCACAACTGTTTCAGAAAATTTAATTGAGAGGCAATTTCAATATAGCATGAAACACCAAAAAAATGTGTTAAAAAGCAAATTCCATAAGTAAAAGCAAAAATTCCAAATAATTTCAAATGTGCATGTTATGCATTTGCATGCCAAAATAGCTCCTAAGTTGATGTTCCTAAAAATACTTCAAGTCAAAAATTCTTCGGATAATCTATAGTTCAGCAAAATTTAGTTTAAGTCAAATAATTCTACGGTGGTAATTGAAAAGTAAGAAAATTCGCCTCAAAAATTTTTATTTAAAAAATTACGAAAAAGCTTGAAAGGCTTTCTAATTAAAAAAAAATGAACTAGTCAAATAAAATTATTAACCGTGTTACCACAGTAACAGTATCCATTGATGTACTAAATTTAACAATGAAATAAAACTGCGTTGCAATTCAAGTTCCAAAAATGTTATTCGACTTACCGAAAATTCATAGATTCTTAAAAATAATAAATTAAGAGATGGACAAAAATAAACGCACCTATTATATGTTTAACATTTTTGCGCTTTTCCAAAAAAAATGAAATGCTTATTATTACATTCATGTGTCTGTATACAAGATTTTCACACCATTTAACATAGAAATCTGTAAATTATTGTATATAAAATTTTATAAGTTATAAATTAACACAGATTGTTATCAGAAAGTTATTTCTGTAGAAGCAAATATTTTCCTATTTCGCACCTCTAAAAATTATAGCTTCTCAAATTCCTAAAAATGTTGTGTATTTTTTAACTATTGTGCATTGTACATTTTTTTGTATTGTATATATCTTAAAATCCGCAAAAACAGGAAGATTCTGCAGCGGTCATTCATAGTTGAACACTGGAAGGAAAAACAACCGTTTGATATCGTTTTTCTTCTAGATAAACAATCAACCGTCTAAAATTTAGAGCACTCATATATACCCATATTATAACTCTAATTTGAGACACAAATAAATAACTCTTTAAATTTTTTTTCATCCTAAATGTATGCAATAATTTGAAATAATTTAATTAAATTCCATTGAAATAACAAAAAATATTTTTACTTATTTTGAAAAAATGCTATACTTTACAAACTAGTCCGGACCGGAATTTATTTTCAAATTAAATTTTATTTGTTTCATTGAAAAAGAAATCTAAGTAATATGAAAATCAAATTTATTTTTATATTTTTAGTTTTTCAAAAAATTTTAAGATGTGATTTAAAAAAAATAGCTTCTTAGGAAATATTTTGTATAAATAGTACTTAAATACTACCATAAACAGTATATTGAAATATTATGTATGTATGTATACCAAAGCATTTGTTAACACCATATAATTGCAACCATTATTTCTCTGAAACTTGAAATTAAAGTAAATTTTCTGTATTAAAAAAACTTACAAGCCGAGAAAATCAGACTCTGAAATTGTTTTTTTTCTTATGGAGAGTATAACTAAGACAACACACTGAACCCATAGCAACTCTTAAATTTAATTTTAATTGAGAACTGGTGAAAGAAAACGGAATTTATGCAATTATGTTCATCGATATGCTAAAGGTTAACAAATACATAAAGAATAATATTATTTATTATTCTTATAAAACATTCGACTTTTAATTTACAATCAAAAAAGAAGATCATCAATTACATAGCTATATGCGTACATTTCATTAACATATATACATAATGATTATACGTGAGTATACTTATATTTGAATACCGGATACCCACGAGTTAAAATTTTATGATTATTTTCTCATTATAAAAATATAATTGAAACACCTTTGAACTGCAAAAAAAAATAAAAAAACAAAAACAGAGCATAAATTATTTAAGTATTTTTTTCCATTAAATATTTTTAATAGTCTTAATATAAATGGAATATAACGTTTCAGGAGATTTAATGATCCCGAAAAATAATGTAATTAACAAAAGAAAACAATTCAGATATATAGAGATAATTATAATGGAATTAAAAGATTGGATGAAATGTAGAAATTTTTTTTGTTTAATAAAATTAATCAAGCCTTCTTTTTTAAGTTTCGTACATCACTCCTATACTTTTAATACATAAACCTACTTTCAATCCTATACCTTTTTAATGAACGAATTCCATAATTTTATGTTGCATGAATTTTTCATTAAATTTTTAATGTTTTCTAAAAAAACACGTACACAGTACATGAATAAATCAGAAATCATTTTGTCATGGAATCTGAAATTCCCGACCTTATTTAGAATTTAGAACATTTAAGTTAAAAAGACTTTGTTTCATTGTTAAATTTAAAAGAAAAACAAAAAGCTAACAAGTAACATCTTTTCCACAAATTAATATTAATTTTCAATGAAATATTTGAAAATCACTTCTAAATTACGATCATTTACTTCATTACAAATAACATATACGTAAGTACATATAATATGTTTGTGTATATGTGTATAACGAATTAATACCGTTTTCAGTATGGTATAACAACTGAAGGGAGACTCTAGTATATATATAGAGTTTTATTAAACAAGATGATGTATGTACAAGATTAAGATTTGATTTAAAACACGTTTCATCTTAGAAAGGGAAATTGAAAAATTAAAAAACACAATTCATGGTAAAAACAAAAATTTGGATAGGAACAGCACATGTTCGATCACATTGTAGTATTTCCGCATACTTTTTTTTTATTAGTATGACATATTAACCATAAGACACTTATAAATGCAAAATTAACTCAGTTTTTAATCGTAATCGCGCTTTGTCTAACACAATTTGAGACATTAATTTTCGGTAAAATCAGCACAAACTGTAAAATCAACACACATAGACATAGTATATAAAAGAAGTAAAACTGTTGCACGTAGTTTTCAGATTTCGCCAAAGTTTAACACCTAAACTAGTCGTATTTACGAAAAATTCGGGCACAATACTAAGCAAACAAATAAATTCAGCGATATTTCTGGTAAATTTATTTGTTTGCTTATAGTCTTCTCTTATTTACCGATATAGAGTAGCTTTTAAAACTCTGCACATAAAATCTGATGCGATTACAATACCTCGCTTATTGAAATATGATCTGTAAAAAATCAAAACGAAAATCATTCAACATATAAATTGATCTTTACATAATACCTGTATAACAGTAATGTATAACAATCATGATGCATGCAATATTTACAAAGTTACAAAAATGAAACACTAAAGCATCTTAGAACTCAAAGATTATTTTTATACTCGATTCAATATTCAAGCAACCATGCAATTTGGTTTTAGTTGTTTGACTTAGATTTCCACACTTTATAAGTATGTTATGAATGTAGACTTTTTTATTTATTATGTATATTATTCTTTTCTATATTCAAAATTGTACATACTCTCGATTCATTTTTGATTCTCTTATTAGATTTTTTATTTAGGTTTTTTGTTTTTATTGTTCATAATAATTGGGATTTTATTTATTTCTTTTACTCTCAATAAAAATAAATGGAAAATAAAAGAAGAAAGTAATATTTTGAATGCGTATGTAGAATGAGGTTAAAATGTTATATTGACAAAACTGGCTGATGCTGCTTTAATTTTGAAATTAAAGCAAATTTTGCGTTTTTTCAAATATTATTTTTATGCTAGTAAATCATGATAAACACCAACTGAGCACTAATGTTTGTAATCAAAAATATACTGTTTTGGAATAGGTATTTAAGTTATTAATGTTCACAGTTTGATTGCTAACTTATACAATGGCATTAAATGTCAAAAATTATTTTATCGATTTTGTTTCTTGAAAATTGAATGACATTCTACCCACGCACATTTTTACTCATAAAAGTTTTACACAACAAAATTTTAATCAAATCAAACAAAATCCATGGACAATGTTTAATATATGAACCCTATCTTAAAATAATTGTAACATAAAGTTTTAGAAAATGAAGTCAGAATTAATGTCTTATTAACATTTTTAAAGCAATCAATTCAAATCAAAGATAAATGTACCCTAGAACGTTTTAAAATTATATGAAAGTAATAGTACACAGAAAATGGTACTCATACATGTTACAAGATAATTTTTGGGTATGAGACAGACACACATATTATGAGCTACGTAGTTAATTATTAACAGGCAATACAACACAAAGAGCAAAATATTTTTGCAGTAATATCAATTTCTTTTATGCTGACAAACTTCATTACAGCAATTTTCGAATATAATATGGTAAATATTCGAACATTTCTTAAAGACTTGAAAACACAGAACAGTTGGACAAAATGCTCATTTTTAGCAAATTCATAATTCTTATATATACAAAGATAAGAAAATTTTGAAAATTTCACTTTCATTTCTTCTTTCTCCAATTTCATTCGATTTAATTTAAAATTTAATGCTTGTCTTTCATTATGTACAACATATTTATAGAATATATATATATATTTTGTTTTTCACTACGATATTTAAGTATTAAATTCATTTTGAAGTGGGTGGTATGGTAACTGAGTATTAAAGTAATTGAAAATGAAAAATTATACAAAATATGGCATTCGAATGTCAAATAAAATGGAAAATTTTTTCAACAATAGTAAAATAATCGTATCATACACTATAGGTACACATGAGTACAATGCGAGAAATAAAAATGCATTTCATTATTTGATTTTATAAAGGTCTAAATTAAATACGATATCTTTGTAAAAGATTTAAGAAAAAAAATTTTTATATCAATAGAAATCTTAATTTGGTAATAAAATAATTTGTAGTTGAATGTAAAGTTGTAAATTTTTGATCGTAAAATTTTATAATATTTTCCAACATGCTGTAGTAAGTGGGAAAAATGTTGAATCATTTTACAAGTTTTCTGTAATTGAGCGTCATAAATTGTAGTAAATAAACTATTTTTTGTTGTAAATGAAAAAAAAAATAAATTGAATTGATACTCTAATTAAGTTGATTTTCGGGTCAAATTCTTGTCAAGTAACACAAATTATGTTAGGATGGGAAAAAAACCAACTCCATTTACACACGGTGTAAGTTTACAATAAAAATAAAACTTAATCTCGTAGTCAAAATTTGAAAAACACAATAAAATTTTCGTTTAAATTAAAAAATAATTGAAAAATCATTAAGTTTATTTTTCAAATCTTATTAAAATTTAAGAGTTCCGGACTTTTATAATTTAGAAAACATACATAGCTATTATTATTATAATGTGTAAAATATTGATAAAATATCTTTTATCTCAGAAAACTTTTTCTGTAAACATTTTTATTTTTCCTGTAAATTAAATGACTTCCGGAATCAAATTTACTCTAGTTTTCATATAATTTTATTATCGACAAGTGAATTTTTAAAAATTTTGCATTAAAGATAAATATACGTATACATACATATAAAAATAAGAGATATAATTACATAATTGTGTTTGAAATTTACCTACAGCATGCTTAGTTATACTTGTGAACCTACAGCAAATTGTTATATTTATAAAAAAATATTTACATTTACATAACTATCATATTTTTGTATAAGACCTTAAGGCACTTGTTATATGTTTCAATATTATATGTTTCGTTTTCTAGAATCTTTAATATTAACAAAATCTATAAAATTTATTGTTCTACTAGGATCCAAATTCATTTATTATTAAATTAGATTGAGACCGGAAATGAGATTTTTTAAAATTTCTAGTTCTATATAAATATACTATTTTGTAAGAATGATATTCATTTTGGTCATATGTTGATAGCTTAATGCTTTCGTAAATGCATGCATTTTTTTGCCGCAAAAAAAGAAGTAAAATTTCAAATTTAATAATTAGTTGCTTTTAACAAAAAGTACACAATTTAACAAGTTGTGGTATAACTAAAACTTTTAAATCATCTCAATATGCCAACGGTTTTTGGTACTATTCGCAACTTGTTAAGCAATTAAAATAAAAAAAAAATGCAGCCAAAATATGTTGTGCGAAAGCCTGGTGTGATATTTGTGAAAAGAAATTACTCTTTCTTTTCAGAAATATCAGAAGGTTCAACCAACTGGAAACAATTTTCTTTTGCTTTTGTTTATTTTGTAATTATAGGCATGGTTTTCGTGGCTAATTTTACATAGTAGTAATATATTAATTGAAAAATAACTCGTTATATTAGCAGATAAAGTGTAAAACTAATTTCGAAAAAATTTTGAAATACCAAATTTTTTCGAACTCAATTTTTCACTGTTATTCCATAACATTTCAGATATGCATTTGAAAAAAATTAATAGCAATAATATTTTCATTTTTAACACTTCGGAAACAGCTTTCTTCAATTATAAAAATTTTAATAACCTTCTGTAAAATATAGTAATATTATTTTCTATTAAATATGATTTTTCGAATCAAATTCATTGCAGAGACTCAGTCTAGTTTTGAGGAGCTTCTTGACAAACAAAATTACTATCTCAAATTAATTTGTAAGAGCACCTACAAATTTTTATCATACATGTTATAAACACCTTATATGGCAGTATACGAACTATTAGCATCTTCGAATTTAAATTTTTCAAAAATGTGATTGGAATTCGCATTACGATTAACTGAAGTCGACTTAAAACATATTGATTTTTTGAAATCGAATTTGACAATAATCTGATTTCAAATGGCCGTCGATCAAATTTCCTTTGGGGCTTAGTATGTGGTTGGTGACTTATGCTGCAAAAATAGATTAACATTTATTCTGGCAAAACTGCAGCACTAGAAGCATTGAGTGCCAACGTAGAACGTAATAGTTAGTTTTGTAATGGAAAAATTTAATATCATCTTGATATTAAAATTTTAATTGGAAAACAATTAAGTAACACAATTATACGTTATTCTTGTACTGAAACATTATTCATTTCATATAATTATGACAAAAAATTTTTTTTAACACAAAATCAAAGGTACTTGTGCTTGCTAAAAATTTTAGATGTCGAATTTTCGGTGGAAACACACTTCTCCATGGCTTGGAAGCATAAATATACTATTTTCAGAGAGACACGTGTATCTCAAATTTTACTAAACCGATATTACACAAAATGAAACTCTAATAAGAGCCAAATTTCCATTTTTCTAGGTATGCTAACCACAAGCTTACTTGCGTTCTTAAAATTGGAAAGAAGTGTTCAAAAGGTATTTTCAAAAATTTTTGTAATACTTTCACTAAACTTGATCAGATAAATTCATGAGAACCGAAAATATGAAAATTGTAGCTGAGTTATTGCCGCTGAGAAATACTTTTTGATCCTTTTTGTTCTCGTCAATGCGTCGAAATTCGACGTTCCTTTATAACAAAACAAATGATGTCAACAAGTACGTCTTGCACAAAATTTCCAAAAAAAAAATCAGTTTGCCAATATTTTTCAATGTAATGACAATTTAATAATAATAATGTACACTTATATTTCTCATATTGGATTTATTATAACAAGGAAAACAAAGTGATACCGCGTAAGTTTCCTCTACCATAATTAAAAAGTGTTAAATCAAAAAAAAAATGAAAACACCTTTGTAAGACATGATAATTACGGAAATAATGGTGAATCTATAAAGAATGAAAAATGAGTAGCGGAAAAATTTATTTTTTATTTGGTTTTTTTTTCTTTTATTACAAGTGGAACCTTTGAAAACAATTGGATAATGAATTTTCACACTTTGAGTTCCTAACAATGACTTGAAATAATAATTTTGTAATAAAATTATTGTTAAAATTTTAATTCACATTTTCTTTACATTGTTTTTTAGCATATTTCCAGAACAAATAAATTTAAAAAAAAAAGCTTATTAAAATTATTCTATGCGTCTATTTTTCCGTCCGAGAAAAAAATTTTTAGCTATCTCCTTTTCATGTAGATGGTAAGTTATGAAATATCAGCAGCTTTTAGACACTATTAAATAATTTATTTTTTTGAAAGAAACTTTTTTCATCTCTTTTCTCTCAATTCCAAATCGCTTCCTGCGATTTGTAAAATTCGATTCCAGAACTGTAAGTTTAGCCAAATTTTTATTAAAGCAAAAAATACTGGAAATGCCACGCTATCAAAGAATAAATAATTTTAACCCACTTAGTAAGCCATCGACCATTGTGTTAACGATTCTTTAAATTCTTTGTGTTCTGATACGAAATAAATATGCAGCAATTTGTTACATTTTGGTACAATAATGAAAGTTGTTTAAATATCTAGAAGATAATTTAAAAAAAAAAAGTATTTTCACTTGTTTAAGCGAAAAGTGCTATTTCACAAACCATTTGTTTAATTCGAATTTATTTAACTCTTATTCCCTACAGCGTTTTGATTTTTCAGAAAAAGTATTTCAAAGAAATTATTTTTTTTGTTCTTTTTTTCTTATAAAAAATATTATCTTTAGTTTTATTGTGATATTTTGAGAAAAGTATTTAAAATATTTTTATAAAGAACTGAAAATGCTTCCAGTCAATTATCAAAATGTTTTCTTTTTTATTATCTAGTTAGCTTAAAAGTTGAAGGGAAGATAAAAATATAAAGAATAATTGATTTATTATTAAATTTAATGTCACCTTAATAATGTAGTCAAGTACTTTTATTATATGTATATAAAAGATGCAAGATAATATTGAAATTATTTTTAAATTTTTACTTTTAAATTTAAAAGTTCTCCCGCTAACCAATTGTAGACGATAACCAACCAGCTACGGCTTATTGTACCTCTCCCATATTCCACTTGCAATACGTCGGTTCCAAGTGTTTCGCCGGAGATATTCTTCAGGGAGCTGGAAGTGAGCACCCCAATACTGAGAAAACCCCCCAATACCATCTGTACCTTCTGACAGCCACAGCAGAACATTTACACAGAATATGTACGGCCGTCTCCTCATCGTCTCGGTTCGTTCTTGTTCAAGGAAATTCTAATCAAATAATAGCTTTGATTAGAACTTCCTTGGGCAAGATGGAAAGAATAGATGGATAGATTCGATTAATCACCAAGCAGAACACCAAGTCTGCCCTTAATGGTACACATTACAGCCCACAGAAGGGAACAGATCATACGTAGTTGACGTACTTACATGTAACTCTAAGTTCCAGTTCTGCAACCGTTTTGTTTGCGTTGAAACAACCAAATTAATTTAATTATTTTTTACGTTTTATATAAAAATTAATATTATTTTTATAATAGAAAAGTATGATGCCAAAGTACGGTAATGTTGATTGCCGCCTACCAAAATCAATTAGGCTTAAGACTAAGAGCAAATTAATAAAGAAACATAATATTGCTTTATCACAGACGTGATAATCATGCGAGGGTATAGATTCAAAAATTACCAAACAAATTACCAATACGCTTAGCTATCAAAACTACCAATATGCTTAGTTGATTTCCTCATTAAAATTTTCAATAATTCCATTAATTCACGATTACAAACGCCTTTTTTTATGCTACAAAAAAATTGCATAATTGTCATTACAACAATTTAAAGCACATTAAATTATTAATTGTATTCATCGGTGTTGAGTTCTCTCTTACAAAATGAATAATT
The DNA here is from genome assembly GCF_029603195.1 of Condylostylus longicornis. Classification (NCBI taxonomy): domain Eukaryota; kingdom Metazoa; phylum Arthropoda; class Insecta; order Diptera; family Dolichopodidae; genus Condylostylus; species Condylostylus longicornis. The sequence continues at coordinate 10,488,468 of NW_026577973.1, read as the reverse complement.
ATTGCTACCATTATCACAGTAATTATTATGTTCATAACAGCAGACATATTGTATTACTGATGCCATAACCAAATAATTGATAAATGATTGACACAATGACTATTGATTTTTCCTTTTATTTCATTCATGGAATTGATTTATTAAAATAAAATTTTGCTTTTATGTATTTTATGGTTAATATTTAAGAGTGATGTGATTTCGACGTGAATATTAAATAACATCATCATTATAAATTTTATTTGAAAGTTTATCCCAATTTTTGGAAAAAAAGAGAGAAACATAATATATAAAAAAACTTGAATACTGGAATTTCAATTTTTCTAAACCACAATTTTTCAAAATTACGACATGTTTTACATGAAATTTTTTTTTGTCGGCATGTGATTTGTGGTATTAATTTATGAATTTTACATTTTTAACATAATCAACAAATGAATGTATATTGCAGCTTGTACATAAGATCATAATTGTATAAATGTAGCTAGGACAATGTGAGAAGGACTAAAACAAATATTAAAATTAATACTATAGGCCGAAAATATTTGATTATTGTAATGCCACTTGAATTTCTTTCACAATATTGCAAATTTCTATACATTGAAAAAGTTATTTCATTTCAATTTTTTTCAATTCAATTTACTATAAGTTCAAGTAGGTCTACTTATGACACAAAAATTAACTATAAATTATGTAAATTTGATGCAATTAATATGAATTTCTCTGAACACTTGTAACACAATACTATTGACAAACTGCGTACCAAAATTTTTTCACGTAATTTTCAAGTGCCTGCATTGGTAATGAATAATTCTTTTTTACAGAACACTGTAAAGAACTAATACGAGTATGGCATTAAGCGCATATCACACTCTATTTTTAAAAAAATTGATAATAAATGAATTTCATTCCACACAATTTGTCCACAAAGTAGAAACAATCATTATAATTTTTGCCTTTATATAGCCCTAAATACACTAGGTTAACTGTATTCACTGAAAAGATCTCAAAAGGGAGGATCTAAATTCATATTATATAATATAGCAGTTGTAAGTGTTATATTATTTTACATGAGGAAATAAGTTTCTTTGGAAATTTTATTAAAAAAGTTTTTGAAGATCTACAAGGAAAAAAAAAATAAAGCCCAACATAAAATTTTGTAATTAAAAATGAAAAATATTAAAACGAATATTGATGTATGTATTTTGTTCTTTTTGGTGCATAACATGAAAGAAAATTTGAAAACACTTGATTATGCTTCGATCTCATTTGAAAATACCTTTATAATTACTATTTAAAAAGTAATTTCTGTGAGTTTGTATTCTTAATATAATGTACATACATAAATAGCTCAAAATTTGTACATGGCAGGTTCAATATAAATATGTGAGGAATAAATAAAAAATGTCTTAATTAAAAATGTGTAACAAGCACACAAAGTGTCGATTCAAACGAAATATTATATGCATATTTTATGACAGAAATTGTAAAACCATAACCATACTCTTACACACATATCACATTATTTCAATTGCATAATTTCCCATTAAATTTCCTTGACTTGACAATAATTTAACATATGAAAGATTTTTTAAAATTAAATTTATGTAAATTAAATACATACATATGTATACTTATAGAAACTCAATGAAAATTATTATTGAAGTTAATGATGACAAGGCTTAGGTTGCTTTATTTCTAATATTTATTTTGATGTAGGTATTTTGAATTTTAATCAACCTTAAAGGTAGAAGAAAATCTCGTGAAATGCATGACATAGAAGAAAACACCAAATAATTACGAAAATCAAAAATTTCATAAAGTAGGAAAGAAAATTTGCCGTAGCAAAATACCAAATAATTTTCCCTTTTTCCGAAAGGTTTTTTGATCTTTAAAATAATTCAAAGTCAAAATGTGAAATAAGAATTTTATGTATGACAAAATGTAATTAAAGCAAACAATTCAAATGAAATTTTTGTTTTTGCGACACTGCCCTTTAAACACTATAGTTTCAAATTTTAAAAATAGTTACTAGTTGTAATAACTGCGCCATGAAACATAGGGGGCGTTTGCGACCTGTACTTCATGACCTCGACATTTGCATTAACAGTATGTAAACATCGAAGACCCTCGATTTATAGAGGAGAGAATTTAGGAAAAAAGACTACAGCGAATAAGACGTCCCGATTTAGCCTAAATTGCTGAAGCAATAGTTCTTTGCTTTTCTTCACGGAATGTAGACACAAAAGCATATGAAAAAGAGTTAGAGAAAAACTAACAATTAGCCAGTTTGACTAGTTTTAGGGATTCATGACTATACGAGTACGTTTTAGATTGGCTAAAAGTCCGCCACTATAAGTCGGATAACAGTTCGGGTTCATCTATCTTTGTTTTTCGAAAATTTTTATCACCTGTATTGAAAAAAACATAGTTCTACAGAAAACTTAAAAAGTATAATCTTGCAATACAGAGGTTTAGAAGAGGTTCGCTGTATGTGATCAGGTTTTCGTACAAATTCCTTCCGTTAGCAAAAAAAAGTTGGCAAAAAAAATGTAAAAAATAAATTTTTAAAACTACTAAAAATTCAGCCTTAATACTCCAATAAAATTTCTTAGTTCAGTATTTTACCGATTGAAGTTCAAATCCATATTAAGTTTCAAGGGAAATTAGATTTAGCTATCATGTTTTCAGTGGCAGAAGTTCACTTTAAAAAACTGGGCATATCCCAAAAGTTGAACGATCCGTGACATAAAAGTAAGGAATAAATTTTCATGAAAAACAAATCATCGAAAATTTTAATTAAAAGTACTCAGAGAGGCAGATCAAAACCTTATTAAAACTAGTTCATTCTAGCTATTTAATTCATTGAAAACTGATCATGGAGAAAACTTTGTTGTGAAATTTGGACATTATTACTCCCCAAATGCACAAAAACAGTGACAAGAATGATGAAATGCATGTTTTAGTTGCTTTACAAGTTTTATAATTTAAAAAATATATTGCAAAGTTAAGAGATATGCAAATTTTAACAAGAAATATTATCCAAAAGCTATTAGTGCCATCGAATTTGATGTTCTTAATCTGTCAAAGAAAATTTTGAATTCTCAGAATTGTTCCTTTTTGCCATTATTTCTTAGTTAACTATGTGAATATTATTCATACATAACTACGTACTTATATCTCTACATACTCAGTTTCTTTGAAACTTTTCCTTTTACACACCATGTTCGTGTATGCAAAAAGTTGGTCTAGGACAAAATCCAAAAGAAAAAAAAAAAAATTTTATTGTAAAAATGCTTTTATTAAACTGATTTGAGGGCGTTTCCATGCTTTCATGTTTTTCTATTTTCTTTACTTCCTCTGCTTCTTATTGTCATCTTTATTTTCTTTCTTTTTCTCAAATTGCTAAAGATAATTATAAACAAAAAAGTTTTTATTTACTTTTTCGTTTTTATCTTTAACAAGCACATTTTAATAGGAGTCTGTGTATTGAAGTACAAATTTCTGTACACATGTGTACATATACATATATATATAATCTATACATATATGTACATTAATGAACACTGTGTATTATAATTATTATTATACAAGATGTTTGATTACTAATCAATATGTTTATTTGTATAAGAAAAATTATAAGTACATATTGAAATTTTGTCGAAAGAAAAGTTAAAGGAAAGCATCATCCCTTCTCCCTCATTACGATTCATTTGTAAAATATGTTATCATCTTTCAGACCAGAGAGAATTCGTTATAAGTTATGAAACAAAAACCTTTAAAAAAGAGAAATTATTGTCAAATATGCTTTAATTTCATTGATTTTTTTTCAAAGAAGAGTATAGAATTAAGTAATCAATGAAAGTTCTACTTTAACTACAATAAACGCAAAAATTTAATGAGAACTTTAACTAAGATTTATTTGTACAGAGAAGATCAAGATAATGTAACTGGCGGTTTAATTCAAGTATTTATTTAAGTCGTTGAATTAAACTGAAGTTTAAAAGCATCAAATGAATATTAACAAAAAATCATGGCATAAACAAATGAAATAAAATTTCCTTTCAAAAAACTAAAGCGGATCATAGTTAGTCTCCGAAAATTTAACTAAGAAGAAGACGTTTCAACAAGTTTATCTTAATTTGAATTGTAAGCTGTAGTCTGCTATGTACCGAACATAGTAAGTGGGTGATGATGGAACAAAAATATTTCGCTTTTATGAAACATCTCAAATGGTGATGTACAAGAGAAGGTTTAGCCTTTTTGTATTGCAATAATGTCACACCACAAACATCTTTGATTTGCCAAAAACAATAACAATTTTTATCTTTTTTTTCTAAAATCTTAAATATTTTTCAAAATGACATTTTATTCGAATTTTAACGCAAATTAAATTTTAATTTTATTTTTCGCATAATAAAAACTAAGTATGTAGATTATCATGTGGGTACACTTATATACACGTACATAAATATATGTATAAAAGATAAGATTTTTCAATCATATTAAGTTGAAAATTGAGGTGACCTCTAGTAAATTTTATCAAGCATGAAAAATGCTTTCTATTATAATTTTATTTTATGAAAAAGAGAAATTAAATTGCAAAACTTCCATACATTTGATGGGGTCTCATTACTATTTACTTATTTAACCGAGACAAATTAAAATGTTGAACTTAGTTTTAGAATATCATTTAAGTTACTTACTGTACATCTACTTTTCTATCCAAGTCATTACTTTATGACCTCTTATATTTTTAATTTAAAAAAATTGTTTTAATATTTTATTTGGATTTTGTAAGTACACTGTACATATAAAAATTTCTAAAATAAAATTTTACAATATTATTTTTATGCACTCATTGTTAAGCAATAATTAAGCGTAAGAGCGCTCAATAAAATGTTCGAATATTAACAGGTGAATTTAAAACGTTTCAGTCAATCTAAATCAACTGAATTATACCCGCGTAAAATTTATTTTTGAAATATTTAAAATTAGTTTTGATGGTTGTAAGGCAACTACTCTAACCTGTACTGCCGTTTCATTGGAATTTTTAGATTATATGTAAAATGTAATTGGACACGTTTACAAAATTTCATATATCTTTATTAGTTTTTTGAAATATTTAAAATAATCTCTTATTACTGTTCTTATTTAAATAATCTCTAAGTTATATGGCAGCTATCCGAAGCCGCGGTCGGAACTGTTCTTAGGATCTTATTAGAATAGGGTCTGTTCTTAGCAGAAAAGAAATAATTTATAAAAGCTTAATGATGTTTACTTTATTCATTTGTTAACTATTGTGCAACCGGACGGATTTCCTATCCCAGATGACTATTTCAAATGGTTAAAACTTAATATATCATCCACGAAAATGCAGGCTAAAAAAAATTAGAATAATTCTTTAGAAAAGAACTTCGTTTCCTTTGTTTTCTGATATTTAATATCATTTCAAATTTATTAATTTTTTTTCATTAATTTTCGCATCAATGACATAAAAAAATGCTTTTCCTAATTATTCCAAGGTGTATGTTGTGATAGCCGCGTCAACCTACCTACCTACCCACCCACTTACCTAATTACTAAACTTCAATGAAATATTTTCTTGTTCAAAAGAAAATAAAAGAACAGTCCTTTCGTAGAATCTTCTATTTTTTACTATTTTATTAAAACTTTGTGAAAAAAAGAATTTTAATAAGGCAATGGAAAAGTGGAAAAAGTTGACAAAGAAAAACTCAGCTGCTAACATAATAAAAGTTGGAAAAACAAGAACCTTCCTTTTAAATTTAGAGATGAATTTTTTTTTATGCACCATTTTCAGGAAATTCAAAACTCTTCGTTGTTAGGGTAGAAATGAAAGCTTTTAAATTTTTTTTAAAGAACTGTTTAAGTCAAATATAGTTTTCGCCATCGAAAAAGTTCATATAAAAGATTTATTAATTAGAGTACAGAATACAAGCATGTGTATTGAAACTTTCGGCTTTAATTTGATTTTATATTACTAGCTGGATTTCATAGTTAACAATATTCGACAAGTATTTTGTCATTATGAATGGACTCTTTTGTAAATCTTATTTCCCATTAAATAATATGAAAGAAACTACTAAAGAAATTAATTTTTAAGCACAATTTCTACAACAGTCCATCTAACTAGCAAGAGTGGAAAAATATTAACAGTAATTATAAAGTCTTGTATTTTTAGTATGAATACTACTTCGTATGCTCACAGAAAATGTTGTCCACGTCACATTGCACAAATTTTATAATGTTGAGCAAAATAAAAATATTAGAACCATTAATTAATTGAAGAGCGCAAAGTTCTTTACATTATATGAAAAACTGAAATTAAATACCTATTCATATACACACACTTTAATAAACTTTTCAATTAATTAAACTTTTTTCTTAAAAGATTGAAGCTCTAAATTTTTCTTTCATTTTAATTATGCTTTTGCATAGTTTTTCAGATTTAAGGCTTATATTTAAATATTTCCCTTTCACATTTTCTTTATTTGTTTTCATAAAGAAAATGATTGAATTTTGTGAAAACTTTTAAAATAGTTGGAAAATTTTTAATGATTCTTTTTCCTTAACTAATTAAAATGGAATTAAATTTTCTCTATACTTAAGGTTTCCAACTAATTAGAATAAGAAGGATAATTGCAGAATTTAAAAAAAAAAGTTCAAAGCATAAATTGTATTATACAAAATTTATTATTTACTAAAGAATAGTATTATTTACAAGTTAATTGCATTCGATTTAAGGTCTTGCTTTAAAAAGTATAAAGATTTAATAATGTATTAAATGTGATAAAATGTGAGAAAATGTGAACGATAACGTAATTTCAGACATAACCCCTAATAATTTTAAGTCATCGAATGTAATGTTAGGGCTCAGGCAGACATGCAATTTTTATTTTTGCCACTGGTTGTTTGCTTATTTGTATTCCATGTTCGTGTGCGCACACATGTATCTGTATAATCGCAAGTAATTAAACAATCAAACAGTTTGTAATTGCTTACAGGTTCAAACGCAAAATTAGAGTCTGCCCGATTAAAGAGTAAAATAGTATGTCTTTATATTACATCAATTTATTTATTTTCTATATTAAGACAGTTTATTGCGCTTGTTAAACATTTTATATATTAATTGACATAATACTTACCATAAAATTAGGTTTTGCAATGAAGAATGCGTTCAATACAATCGAAAACAGTTTAAAACGAACATAAGGATGTCAACAAGAAATCATATAAAAATGCCTGAGAACGTCATGATATAAGATTCAATTCGATATTTCGTATTCATACAATTTACAAAGACAATATTTATACTCCGATATTAACATATTTGCGTATATTTCCGAAAAAATATGTAAAACCAAATAGCCCCCTGTTCTTTATTTAAAGCCCTCTTAAAGCTCTTTTAAAAACTATTTGTTTGAAACTTGTATATTTTTTGAAACGGAAGCTATAGGCAAAATCACTTAAATATTTTAAAAATTTCGTCAAATTTTCTTATTCATTTTCGACCCTTTACCCAATAGTATACGTCTCCTCATTTGCTGGTGAATCATATTGTATAAAGAAAGTTACAAAAATGTATTCTAAATCATAAGAAGTTTTCAAAATTATTTCTATCATGCAAAATACATATATGAAATTTTCATTGTACGGCATCAAATATGTTGAATCTTTTGAAGTTTTCACGAATCGCTGCACCAGATTCTTAAGTCGTTGCAATAATATTGCTGTTATGATTGAATTTCTACTTCATTAACATGGGCTTTTATATTAAATCAAATTAAAATCTAATAGAGTTAACTGGGATTTTGGTGGTTAAATATTCATTTGGGATCACTCCTCACCACCAGGAATGATTTTTTTCATAAAATTGTCCCATCTCACTGCCCCTGAGGGATTATACCGCAGCTTACAGAATCGCCCTGTATACATCTAAATCATATTGGGAGTAAATGTCGATATCTATCATATCATATCAGTAGTATTGAGCCGTCCATAAAAATTCTCATGGAAATTAGGCTTAGTGACTGACGAATTATACAGTTCTGCGGAGAAAATAAGGAATTGATATGAAATAAATAAACTATAATTTTGATAATTTATTTCAAAGTTCTTTTTTATTCAATTTTTCCTTTTTCTTTTTTTTTTTCTTTATTTATATTATAAAAATTAATTTTAACACATTTTATAATTTTTAATACAATAATTTCATATCTATATACCATAAAAACTTAACTGAAACTCATTTTTTCTTCATTTAAATTCTATTGTTATTATTATTATATTTTAAACTGTTATATTAATATTATTATATTTTAAACTGTTATATTATTATTTATTCCAATATTAATTCTGAAATTTTTTTTAATTAATTTTCTATTTATTTTTAAATAACTTGAAAATTTTTTGAATAAAAAATAATAAAACAAAATAGCTATATTGGACTATATTCATTATAAATTTTTACCGTTGAAGATATTTACATTTATGAAAGTATTTATGTATAACTATATATATCATGTATGTATGTATAACATTATAGATATTAATTTTATCAAATTTAAAAAATATTTAAGGAAATTAATTTTATTAATTTTCGATTTGATATCAACCTTTTTTTCTTATTTTTTTTCTATTTATAACAATTTTAAATTTAAAATCTTAATTTTCTTTTCGGTTTTCTCTTCCATATTAAATGAAATATTAAATATATAATTATAATATATGTATATATTTATATATATATATGTATTTGTTAATTTATTAAAATATAAATTTCATCTTATTTAAATCACATGTTGACGAACATTAAAATTATTATGATTTTTTTTACACTGTGAAAAAATTTGGAAAAAGAATGAAAGAAAAAAAAATTTAAAAGAAAAAGCAAAAAAATTTTTTAATTAATTATTAATAGAAATTTATAAAAAATACTTACTTTTAATAAAAAAAAAAATTTAAATACAAAAAAAAAAATATGTGAGCTTGCAAAGCTACATTAAGCCAAGCTATACTATAGAACAAACATTTTAATGTTGTGTAAAGTGTTTATAATTTTAAGTAAAAAAAAAACAATTAATATCAAATTAAAAATTTAGAATTTTTCATTTCTAATAGCCATCCAATTGAGAAGCAAATTTAGAAAAAAAAAAATATTTTTGTTTTTTTTTTTTGTTCCAAATGTTTTCTTACCTTTGCACAGCATTATTTTGTATAAAATTATTTTATTTTATAAATTTATAATTGAAATTGATTTTAAAACTTTTTCCAAAATAAATTATTTTCAATTCCTTTTTAATTTCCCGTGTATACCAATATGAGTATTTTGATATGAGTTTGTATGTATTATGTACGAGTATAATGCAAATTGAAAATATTTTTGAGTAATTGTAAGTAAATTTAATAAATTGTATTTTAATAAAATTTTATTTTAAATTTTACTAGGTATTACAGGTACATATAATTATGTGAAGCTATGATACAGGTATATAATGTTCAATGGGAATAATATTACGTTGAAAATAATTAAATTTAATTAAACAATTTGAAATTATAAATCAATAAAAAAAATCAAATAATAATTAATAAAATTTTGAGTTAAAAAATGTAGTTAAATTTTTTAAAATAAATTCAAATGAAAATAATTAAATCAAAATTTTTCCATATTCATTTTTTGATCGTAAATTCATTTTAATAAACAGTGACTTCCAAAACGCAATATAAAAAGTTTAAATACCGAAATTACATTTTGAAATCGCTGGATTGAATGTAACCTACCGCAACATTTTGAAAGATCAATGTAACGATAGAACAAGGAAAAACGATTCAGTCGGTCTTGTTTTTAAAATATGAAGACTTGTTTTTAAAATATATTGTATTACGTTTTATGGTTGTATTGCTGTTAGACCATTCTAAAGAAACTTCAAGAATATATCTGACCCATAATTGAAGCCATAAGAGCCTGGTTTCATGAATTAACATTATTATTTTTCTGAATATTTAAAATTAGTTTTTACAGTTATATGGCAGCTACCCAAACCTGTGAAGTCATTCCAAACAGAGTTTAAGAATATGTGCTACCTATAATTAGACACATAACTGCCAAATCTCAGGCACCTAACTCTATTATTTTTCCAAATATTTAAAATTGGTTTTGGGAGTTATGTGGCAGCTATCCGAACCTGTCAAGTTATTCCATAAAAACTTTGAGAATATATCTGGGCTATAATTGAGCGTCTTTTGAATTTTATGCAACTAGCTTTATTATTTTTCCCAATATTTAAAATTAGCTTTTGTGTGTCAGCTATCAGAACCAGTGCAGCCATTCCATTGAAATTTTTAGAGCATATGTAAAATGTAATATGGACCTATATATTTTTATTAGGTTCTTCAAATATTTAAAATAAACACTTTAAGTTATATGGCAGCTACCCGAAGCCGTTGGCAGAATTTGTCTAATAATAATACGGTTCGTCCTTAACACAAAAGAAGCAACTTGCAAAAATTTGATCGTTTTCGATTCGCAGAAATCAACGCATAATTTTACACTGAGCAAGAATGTATATAGATACCGGAAATGACTTCTTCTAGTAGTTACAAACTCAATATTTTTGGAATAACCGTGTAAATAAATACAAAAAAGTTTTTTGAAAGACTTATTACTTCAATATTATTAGTTTTCTTGTTTTTGCCTTTGTGTTTCTTCGCATTTCTTTGTTGTTTTATAAAATATTTTAAAATATTTTTCTAATCTCAAAATTATTCTTGCCACAATATATTTTTATGAAAAAAAAAATATAATCATTTGGGACTTAGTAATTCCAGCAAGTCTTTTTATGACATGTGTACAATTAAAAGTTTCAAATTTGTGTTTTACGTTTATAATGCGTATACATTCTGGAATACTGTACAATGTCAAAAACTTTTAATATAAATTTTGGAATATAATACGTTGTAAATTTTACCTTTTCACTGCGTTTTAGAAGCCAAGGAAATTTTATTTATTTAATGTACAAAGGGGAATGAGGATGAAAACTAACGATCCATTCAGTAATGGGAGAAAAAATCAAAATTAATCATTAATATTAAAATAATTTTATTTAAATTTTTTCTTACGAGTTTATAGATATGTTAAAAATTGGTGGGGATGGGAAAGTTATACTCAAAAAAAATGTTGAAGTAATTATGACGTATAGTACTGTATTAAAAGCGAAAATCTTTTAAAGCAATAATGTTATTTTAGTGAGTGAAAAAGTGTCTTATACAATAACTAGGACAACATTTAAATTTTGACTTAAAATTAATAAAAAAATTTTTCTGTGTAACAATATAAATTAGGAAAAACTATGAGGAAAAACAAAAGTAATAATATTACATTTTGCAGGTAGAAATTACATTATAACTTTGTCTGATTAATTTCTTTAACATGTAGAACATTAAAACTAAATTAGTTGTTAAATAAAAATTAAACATGCCGATTATTTTTAATAGGTATATAAAACATTCAACACAAATTTATCAGTTTTTTTATTTTAAAACATGTTTTTTAATTTATTTAAAAAAAATAATTTTTTGCATACTTTTGGGGGAATTAATGTTCTGTTTAGATAAAACATTGAATTAAAATCAAATTAACAGCCTGTACGGAAAATATTAAAAAGCGGATATTTAAGATTTTTTTTTGCAATTTCGAAAATCTTTTAATAAAATCATTTAATTTGCTATATAATTAAGTAATATATATATAATATATTAAGATTCCAATTGAATTCTTAAGTCACCTAAGTTAAGGAATAAAAAAAAGCTGAAGTCATCAAACTTAAGTGTTACAAGTTAATGGAAAAGCTTATTAATTTTAATTTTAAATACTTTAAAATTCGGCATTGACTAATTATAGACAATAATTTTTTATAATTAAATTGTTGTCAACACCTGGTGTATAAAAATCGTATTAAATCATAAAAAAAATCCAAATTATCGATTTTTAAAAGATTTTTCTGTAATTTTTTAAATAAATCCTAATAAATATTTAAAGAATAGTAACAAACAAAATACAGGGTAGTTGTAAATTAATGGAAGTAATAATTTTGAAAATCTTTAATCGTAAGATTCCTAAACATACACATACAATCACATACAATGACGTGTTAATTACATAAAGTTAAAATCATATGAAAGCTAAAGATAGATAAGTAGAATATTTTAAAAAACTAAAATTAAAAAAAAATTAATACTCGTATTTAATTTTTCACTTACTCAAATTCGATTAAGTGTATTTCAATATTTTCCAATTCTTTTTTTTTTTCGAATTTCCAAATTTTCAACAATGAATCATTCATTTGTCCTTACCGCACTAGAACTGTTAATTCAGTTGACATTCTTGTATCATTACTTGTTAGTTGTGGTGAGCTACCCATTTTGTTATTTGTAATTGTTGTTGTATTATTATCCAATAATTTTTGCTCAGCATGGGTTATTTCAGTATTGTTTGTCTGTCTTCGTATCCTACTGGACCCTGTTTTACCATTTATTAGATCAATATTAGAAGTACTCTTACAACGACATAATAATTCTTTAAATTCTTTACGGAAATTTTCATTCAGCCATCCATATAATAAAGGATTCGAACAGGCAGAACTCATTCCGATCATATGACAAAAACCATATCCAATAAGTATTTGTTGTGTTATATGAATTTTCATTAAATCTGCATACAAATTGAAAAAATTTAATGGAAGCCATGATACACAAAATATTACAGCTATACTAATTAATAAACAATTGGTACGTTTCATTCGTCGGCCACGTTCAACTCTTCTTGCTGATTTAATATTAACAGCGCCTACACCAACTGGTACTCGATTTTTTAATTTATAATAAATTCGTATATATGCACCAGATACAATTACAATTGGTAATAAATATTGAAAACTGAATGAAAATGCTGAATAATATACTCGACCATGTTCTAATGGCCAAGCTTCAATACAATATGCAACAGAACCACTAATACCATATGGTTTTAAAATAGCTGGTATATCAGCATGTACAAGCTCACGAAATATATACATTGGTGAAGCTAATATAATAGCGAGTAACCAAATTGTTATTAAAATTAAAATGGCTCCAATAAAATGAAGATTATCTCGTGTTGGATAAACTATAACCTGTAAAAAATTAATAAGTTATAAGGAAATGTTAGTTTCTTAATTTATTTATAATTAATAGTTTTTTAAAAATTTTAATTTGATTTTTTATTAGAGTAATGAATATAAACTAATAATGTAAATGAAAGCCCTTAATAAAAGCTGAATCATAAAAATGAACTTTAATTAAGAAACCTTTGTTACAATTCTTGTTTTAAACAATGATTTTCAAATAAATGCAGTAAGATAAAGTGAATTTTTCAAAAAGCTATAAAAATTTTCAAAACAGTATTTGCTGTACGCATCTCATACATTAAGTCAAGGTAAGTTACGTTACGGTACCAAACACCACTTCGGTGACAGGGAAACTGAAATAAACTACTTTTGAAGAAACGTCGGTATGCCCCTTTGCCTGTCCGTTTATCTGTGGCTGTCATCTGTGGCAAATTTTGGTGAAAATTCATGATGACTGATTTTACATATTTTTGAAAACATTGAACACATTAAACAGATTTTCTTAAAATTTTATATATGAGCTTCATTTAACTGCGCGACAAGCCATTTAAAAAAATAATCGGATATTTTGAGAATATCAAGGTTCAGAAAGCGAACTTTTACTAGGAGCCAATTTCAAATAGCGAAATTTTTTGATATTTAATATTTTTGAATTTTTTTTCTTAACGGAACTAACTGCAGAGCTTCTCAGGATTATCGGTTTTCAGAACGTGAACCTCTGCTGGGTCTATTAACTAGAATGTTACAAGCGTCCTTATAGCTTTGAAATAAGTGCATAAGAGACAGTTTTTTTGGTTATGTTTAAAATTTTTGCTTCCGACAATGCGATCGGTTAAAAAACAACCTTCCAGAACAACCTTTAAAAACTTAAAATCTAATAATTAAAAATTTAAATTCTAGCTTAAAATCTAATAAAATTTTAGTATCTTTATTTTATGTCGTGTTTCTAGACTAAAAATACAGCCAAGATTTTCTTTTTATTCAATGTACTATCGTTTTTTACTCTCAATTCTCTGACATATGTTGCCTGACGTTGACGATTTCATTTTATTATGAAAATTTTTAGGTTTTAGAAAATTTTTTCATAGAAAACCCAAAATAAGGATAGGCAAAAACTATAATTTTTTTTAAAAAAAAAGGATTAGAAATTTGATTTTGCTTAAAATACATTCGCAGTCCGGGCCATGACATTTTTGTTATGTCAAGGTTATACTATACATACATTTTTTTAATCTTCATTGAATTTTTAAATTTATTTATGAACAAAAATCAGAAATTTTATTCAGAACAATTGAATGTTTAATGGCGCTCTTTTTTATGGAATATATTTTTATTCAATTTTTTTTTTTAAATTTTTTTATGATACACTAACCCAAACTCATTATCAAATGGAAATTCTTTGAAATTTTAAGTTTTATCTTTTCCATTTAGAATTGCATTTTATTCTTCGTAGGAAATTGAAAATATAAAATGGAAAATTGATTTAAGCTCAACATAAAGAATATTATGTACATATAAGTACTCAATAAAAATAATTTAAAAAAAAAAGTTATTCTTGAAAACTACAATGTTTTTTCATAATTCAATTTACTAAGAAGCTCTTTCAAAACAATAGTTTCAATATTTTTTTTTAATTCGAATAATTTTCTCTTTCATTTTATTCCAATAGAGTATAATTTTCATTGTGGGTGAGTGAATTTAACAGTAAAATATTAATTTACCAATACATTACCATTTAAATGGTAAATATATGGTAATATATTTAAATGGTAATTTTTGTACAAGTAAATATATGGGTTCAATTTGTTTTAAATTGTAAAATAAATAAAGTTGGGTCAAACCAAAGGTCTATAATTTAGCATTTTTTCCTTCATCAAGTTAAAATACTGCTGTCGAAAACAATTTATGTATAGTTTACCTTATCAAAAATTGCATATTTTTAGAGCGATCAATATTGAATACAATGCAATAAACCAAAAAAATAAATTTAAAATGGCGTTAAAATAGTGCTCAAATGTGAGGGTTAATTAAGTGAATTAAGAAAAAAAAATTATATTTTTTGATGGCACAGCATTTACCGTTATTTTCTGTATTTTTAGAAATTCGGAAAAGCTTACAGTTTCGGAAATATAAAGCGCCAAAAATTCATATTTTACAAAATTTCGAAAAGCGATAACTTGAGAAGGTGTGGAGGGGGAAAATAATTTTTTGCTAACGCAATGAACTATTTGTTAGTCTTTAGAAGCTGCTAATATTTCAGACTCCGGCAACTTAAGGTCTAGAAAAAAAAGAGATAACAAAAATTTAAAAAAAATAAAACGGAAATAAAACGGTGAATTTTAATGACCATTTTCTCTTTTAAAGTGAAGTATTGTATGCCATTGTAGAAGAAGCCAGCCACTATTTTTCTGTGTTTCAAAAATTTGAAAAATGCTTGTGGTTTCACTGCAATAAATCGTTAAAATATTACATTTTTATTGTTTTGGGGCTATAATTTATAGATGAGGGCAGATAGATAAAAATTTTCTTCTACGGAAATAAGTTTCTAGTAAAATTACTACAATAATACTAGGAATCTGAAAGCTCGACGATAGTAAAATATTACACCGTCGAGTAATTCACAAATTTTACTTTTTTGTAGAGTAAATTTTTTACTAGATTATAGAGGAAATTTACTTTACAAAATAGTACAAAAATTACTCTTCGATGAGTAATAATAATCTGAACTACTAATTTTAATTTTCGAAATAGTATTTTGCACTCAGTGATCTATTCCTCCTGTCAAAGGAGCAATTTACTTTACTAAAGTAGAACTTATACTATTTGTTCGAGTAATATTGCATCATTTTTATTTTTCTGTATTTATAGTGGAATTTTAAAGTGTCTTACTGAAATTTTTACTGTAAAAATTTTCGGCACCTGAATATAATAAATTATTAATTTATATAAATGTAACAATACAACAATGTTTTAAATGGCAGCAAGAAATCTTAGGTATTCAATATACTGACTTGATATAATATAATACACTTCCACAAAGTAAATTTTACTCTATTTTGAAGTAATGTTAAACTTGGTATGTTATTATTACTCTCTTTGAGAGTAAAATCATTATACAGCATTAATTTTGCTTGATTTTGTCGTAAATTTACTCTCTAATCGAGTAAACTGCAAAATTACTCTCCAATCGAGTAAAATTTAATATGCTATAGCGTATATACTGCATTAATTGTAGTAAGAATTACAATTGATGCAATTTTGCATCAATTTTTATTAAATACCTTAACAAAAACCTTTTCCTCTTAAATTGCTGCTCTATGAATTTTACATTGTTATAGAAAAGTTAAAAAAAAGGTAGTTTTCAAACAAAAAAAACATGAATTTCCATATTATTTAAAATTCATCTTTAAAAACTACTTCTTGAAAAAAAAAAAAAATAGTGTGAATTTTAAAAAAAAACACCAGATAAGGCTACATAATTTTTGGGAAAAAAATCTTTGTATTCTTGTTGTCTCAATTTCTTAAATCATAAAAATTTGAAAAGGATAAGCGAACATTTGCAAAACAAAAATTTTTTTTTTGGAAAGGAAAGTCCAATATTTCTTCTATGAATGCGAAATTCTTTTATGTTAAACTTTTCATGCTAATTTTTTTTTTTTTTTGATTTAATAACTTTAAGTCAAAAGAGCTCTTAACCTTTACTACCCTTATCAGAAGGAAATCCTCATAATTTTTTTTTCTAAACTTATTAAGGCTTTATAATACCAACAAAATTGTTAAAAATATGAATATGAAATTTTCGAAAATAAAATCGGATCAAACTAAACTTTTGTGAAGTAGCACATTTCTAAGACTAATAACAAGATGCTATAAAATAAAAGATTGTATGAAAATATTTATTATTAATTTTATAAAAATTCATAAAGCATGTTTCAAAGGAAACAGTTGCCGGAAATTAAAATATTCTCAAGATTTTTTTCCCGTTTCTGTGTCCGGTTTCTATGCAAGAGAATGCAACAAAATAGAATTTTTAGAATATAGGATTTTCTTGAGCCCAAACTTTTAAAAGAAACAACATAAGTAACAATTTGCCTATTGGGAAATAAGTTTCCCACAAAGATCTACTTGTGTTCAAAAATACAGCTTTTATGTCAAAGTTCAATGGGCGGACATACTTAATCTAATAAGTACATTTTTTGTAATTTTATTGAAAATTTGTAACAATGGAGTAAATAGAAGAGCAAAATATTAATATAAATGTATTGGAACTATTACAAGTATGAGGAGAAGTTCCTTAAAACATAGAAAATTTTTGGTACAGGTGTACAACTGTTCAGAGTTTTTTAAATTTCGATTTTTTTTTTGGCAAATATTGCGTAACATAATCGATATAATTCTCTGGTCAATTATAATCTTTTTTAAGCATAAAACTAAAACTTTGTTAAATTTTTACTGACCGTGACCGTATTAGCTTAAAAACAAAAATAAGGTTTATTTTCAAGGCTAATTTAGTGGAACGCTTTCTCAATAGAAATATAATTTTTCATTCATGGTAGGTGTAAATTTTGAGCATTTCTAAATTCGTACCTGCAACCTGTTTTCAACAAAGCCTAACATTGTAAACTTTAAAGTTTGGCTGAACTGAAATTTGAAGCTAATGAAATTTATCTTTATTTATATAAAGAATTACAAGTTCTGTCAGCTGCAGCTTTATTACGAATCGATTTTATTTTTTCGATCATATTTAAGAAAATAACAACAATTTTTGAAATCTGTTCAGTTTATCGCAGTGAAAGAAGCAGTCAATTAAATTTTTAGAGAAATCGGCTTTCAGAAATTCAGCTAGATCAACACAATACTATTAATTTTCTATAAGCAGTATACACTAACAGAAAATAGATAATTCTGTCTTGTAAGTGTTGACTTCATCACATTGGTTTTAATGCATGTTGTAAAGCTTTAGTAAACTTTTCGGAAAAATTAAAAAATAAAAGTATTTTGTTTTAATTTCAAAATGGCACTTGTTAACATGTATACATACTATGTTGTTAGTTTTACTTCAACTGTGCCTGACACTTTAACATGACTAGTTAAGATTTATATACGTTTTACATTATAATAATTAAAAAGAAAATTGGCAACCATCAAGGATGAATAATATCCGTCTAACCTAGTACTAACACAAATCAGATTCCGATGCTTGCCCAGGAACTTTGGAGAAAACTTCCTTGAGCAAATGGGAAAACAACTTCGCATGATCGCATTCCTCAGTAGTACAACCTTAATTTATTAAGGTTGTCCTACCGTTAATTTCATTGTGTAAAAGATTAAGATAAGTTTTTATTGGAAAAATTAATAAATTTCTTGTTTCGCTCTTAATCTGCGTCAAATTGTAATATCACATAAACAGTACAATCAATTCAAATATAAATATAATTTGGAATGTCATTAATGTAATATTGATTTAGGAACAAATATATCGAAAATTTTTCATTTATTTCTTCAAAAATTACTGGGATTAAATTTCGCGAGAAAAACGATGTACATCCCCATTTAATTTTAAATTTTGTTTTTTAATAAATGCTAAAATTTATGAGACAGCTTAATGTAAAAGAAAGGACCTATAAAATAATAAAACGTTTACATCATAAACAAAATTTATAGACAAGGTACACAGTAAAAACCAATTTGTTTTTTCTGTTTGATTATTATGTACATATGTATGAAATATGAGTGATAAATAAAAATAAAAAGAGAAAAAAAAACCAAATAATCGAAAAAACATAAAATGAAAACATAAAGGATTCAAGGATTTTGTAGTTACATTAAGAAATATATTCAGAAAAACAGGAAAATATTTTCTAAGAATTTATAATATAACCTATGTCAATATCATAATAATGGACTGGAAAATTTAATAACAAAAAACACAGAAAATACATGAAAATATCGGTAAGAGTTTCCCTCAACCTTTTTCCTTCAGGTTGTCAATATTTGAATTAAATTTTTTACTTTCTCTCTTCAAGAATTTTATTTGTTTGTACATTATATGCCTACTATATAGAAACTTATAAGCAAAAATATATTATACAACATACTTCTAGCTTAAAAATAAAGGAACGGAAGGTGAAGAACAAAACCAAATCTTTGAACCAAAAATATGTGTGTAATAAAAACAGAAAAAGAGATCGAGATAAAATATGGTACCAAATTATTCATACAATGTTGAATTTAATTTACAAATAAATATTCAAAATATTACAGCCATAAATTTGTGATGAAACAGTGTGTTTCAACATTACAGAAAAGAATTTGTAAAAAAATTTCTAAAAGTAAAGTTTTGAAATGTGCTTTTAAAATTAATTAAAACGAAGAAGGTTTAATTAAACAGAACTAAATTTGCTCATTTACTCATTTATTTACTTACATAAGAGAATTATTAATTCGTAGATTATTTGATTTTACTTGTGCGAAAAAATACTCTATCGGCAAATCACGTAGATCTATTTTTGATCAGCGTCGGATTCTGAGTCGATTTAGCTAGATAGAAATACTATTACGATAACTTAAACCCACATTGAGTTAGAATTACTAAAATCTCATAGTTACCTTATTGTTTCTATCAGTAGAACTTTCTTTGAATTGAATTTGATCAAAACGCCGATGCAAACTGCCATAACATTTTAACTGTTAAAACAGAAACAAAGCGATGAACGGCAACGGCGGACGATATCCGTTTTTAGCACAGAACAAGAGCGGAACGGCAAAATCAATCGCAAACGCCAGTGGAAAAATAGGAATTTAGGCTATTTCACCT
Source organism: Condylostylus longicornis (assembly GCF_029603195.1). Taxonomy (NCBI): domain Eukaryota; kingdom Metazoa; phylum Arthropoda; class Insecta; order Diptera; family Dolichopodidae; genus Condylostylus; species Condylostylus longicornis. The sequence continues at coordinate 10,468,470 of NW_026577973.1, read as the reverse complement.
GTAGCCTGACAAGCGGTAAAATTCGCGGTGGTAATTTGGCGTGGTTCTGGGCACCCCCAATGGAATATGTATATTCTACAAGAATTTCGAAATTTCGCCGCTGACAGTTGTTTTTGTTCTGTTTTCAAATTACGTATATAAGATCAATTATTTTAAAAAAACTTGTTTATTTTAATTTTACAATTAAAAAAATAGATAACTAGTCTCTCAAAAATCATAAAGCACAGAGTATTCATATTTCCCGCAAAAGAATTTGGTAATGAGTTTACCACTATTTCAACAAAGTTTTCCATGATTCTATAGCTTTTAACACCAGTTTTCGTATACAGCTTCAAAACTAACTTCGCATAAACTATACAACTAGCATATTTAGCATTCGCTTATGAAAGCTATGAAATAACTTCAAAAATAAGTTTCTCAAACCCTGAAAATTTAAAGGCTACAGTACTCTATTTTTTAATAAATTGATAAGCTACTTTTGCCCACTACTTTTTATCTAAAATGTGTTTTTAAAATTAAAATTAAATTGATTACGTTGCACATGAAATCTCCTAACAAGTAACTGCTCCAAAACATTGACATTCCAACAAATTAAACAAACTAGAATTATATAAAAGTTTTATCTTCATAATTTTCAAATGTATTAATTTTGTACCAATGGCCTATGTTTTTATGGAACAATTACACACATTAAAATTTTAATTCCTAAGTTTATTGTAAATCATTTGTTCATTATGGGGGATGTTGTTCACAATACTTCTTTAGAATTCCTACAGAATCACATTTGGTGCGGTAATTTTAAAATTTTATTACTATGTATATACACTTAAAACCTAAATAATTTAAAAGATAGAATTTTATAATATTCGAATTTCTGATTATATATTCGAATTCGTGTGCAATAAAAGAAAGAACAATATTAAAAAATAATATTAATTAATTACAGATATTAAGATGCCAATATACGTACATGTATCAGAATTAATCATACATAGACTCACATATTTTTAATGATCTTGAACAATAAAGAAACCTATTATTTACAATAATAAATTATTATAATTTTATTGAAACATTAAAAAGATAACATATGACCAAATTAATGTAAAGAACAAGCAAAATGTCAAATCATAAAATTATAATATGAGAAAAATATTTTAGGTAAAAATGTGCTCACATGCGTTACGGGATTGTTATCGAAAATTTATTGCATATACTTGTGGAAAATTATTTTATAAAATCTCTTAACATAGAGTAATTTATTGGGGAACAGTTCTTCTAGCCTCAGTTACAAATAACAGCTGACAATTATTTAAAACTTTTTTTAGACATGGTCATTTAGCTTTAGGAGAACGTTCTTTTTTAGTTGCAGAATCAGTTTATAACATTTCTTAACAAAATCTCATTGCTTTATCCGAAAAAACCATAATTTTTCCAATAAAACAAATTCTATATACTTTACAATGACACCTTCATAAAGTCAAGTAAATTATTATTTTGATAAACTCTTCAAATTGTGTCAGACAAATTTTTTCCAAATAAGTTGCAAAGTAACCTTATCATTAAAGAAAATCTTTTTTTGGGAATTATTAAAATCCAATCAAAATCGTATAAAGGTATTCGGTCCAAAATGACATAAAGGTAAAGTGATAGAGAAGATATAATTTGTTTTATTAAACGAAGTTGAGTAAGTGTTATATATTTGCCGACTCCTTTATAATACACGTTCATATAATTGAATATTTTGCAAATCGATGTAAATGTAAAGAATATTCAGATATTTTGAACAGAAAATTTTTATCCAATGCTAAAAACAATTAAAATAGATCTAACATGCTCGACAAAATACGAATCAATAAATTATTTCGTGCACAGTCACGTACGCGAAGTAAAGTAGTTTAGTACGTACTAAGACTTCGTTCTAATAAGTTTTAGCATATTGAAGAAAGTGTTAAAAAAATAATTTTTTAAAATTAATGTAAAACTTATTCGTCCCTTCAAATACCAAAATTAATTTCGTTTTTTGTACTTCTTGTACTATTAGTGGCTCCTTGTAATCATTGCGACCTTCGGGTGAATAAAATATTTTTCCTTTTCCTACAACATACATTTGTAACACCTCTATGTAGCGGTATTTTTTTTATAAAGTATTAATCAATTTTCTATTGAAATCAGAATAATTTTAGAAATTTTATAAATCTCACAATTTATACGAGTGTCCTAAAGTTGTCAAGTCAAACTTTAATACAATCGATACTTTTATTTACCATTTTGTTTGAGAAAAAAATGTATAAGAATTCAAAATATTTCCGGAAATGTTGTTTATTAATCGTATTACAGCTTTGAATCAATTTGTAGAGACCTTGTTATTAACCGTTCTTATCCGAGATTATTTTTAGTACTCGGTTCCATATTTTTATGGGCTTATAGTGTTAACATTAGTAATTTCTCTCTAACAATAAGCAAATAAATTTAATTTATCCTGCAATGCTATTTTTTAATTCAAATGGGTTGACGAATTGTTATAGGCTACGCACCAAAAAATTGTACATACAACCGAAAAACATATGTAAGTTAAATTGAAAAAATTCAAAAATTTACTGAATGAGTAAGGGAAAGCTATGAAATAGCTACACTACTAAAACGTTATCTGTATGAAATATTCTATTTTGAATAAGTATTCCGAAATGTATTAAAAATGATTCTGAAGTTTGTTATGGAAATATTAGAAGTTTATACTTATATTGTATATATCACTTTTTGTATATCCTGACATAGTATTTGAAACATCCTTATGAAATGTTTATAATAATATCATATACAATTACTTATCAGACGTCGAGGCTGCGAATAATTTCCAATATTTTTAATTTGTCAAATAATTTCCAACATTCCATAACACAAATTTGGAAATTATTTTTGGTTTATTTTCTGAGCTTGAAGGCGTGATAGACATAACAGCATTTACTTATATAATATAAAAGTTATGTATGTTTTAAGTTTTAAAATAAAATTTCTCGGAAAATTATAAATTCGTTTTGCAAAAAAACACAATAACAAGAATTTCTTTTCAGTTAAATAATTTATTTTCTCTTAATATTTAATGATAAATTTTTCCCTTCCCTTTTCCCTAACCAAATAAATCGGAATTTTTAATTATTCAATACATATAGAATTCTAATCATTCTAATTAGAATAAATCGAAGAATTTGCAAAATTTTTGAATCATAAGATTTATTATCTTTTTGATTTTATTTTATTTACGTGATTTCATATTAATTGACAGTAAATGAATGAATTTCAATATCATAGGGTTGTAACCTAATAAATATTTGTTTATTATCCTTAAATATCGTTCTTCGATTTGCAATCTGTTTATAATAATATATAGCTAAATAAATTATACACAATTTATACAAAAGCTATTTATAGTCTTCAAGATGATATTCTACATAGTGATTACAATAATTATAAATATGTTAAAATTTTCCATGAAAATCTGTCATGATATAAAGTAGAACCATATTTTGCTTTGATCCCACATTTTATTTTACAATAATTTATTAGGCAACTACTTGAAAATCTTATAATAATTTTTAACTGTGACTGTGTCATATACTTTGTTATATAATATTATATTATATTAAGATTTAGATTCATTTCATACCCTTCAATATCAATATAAAGTAAAACAATACTAATGATCAACACAATTAATTTCTATGAATTTTAGTAAAATGTTGTAAATATAATTTATTGAGATTTCAATTTGTTCATGTCCTTTTTTTCCCCTCTTTTGCATAGTACATCTTGGTATATAATATTTGTAAATATTATATGAGGAAATTTCAATATATGCCCATGTAAAGTATAAAAGAGAGAAACATATAAAAAAGATAACATTAACCAGAAGACATTATTCTTGTTTTAAGCAGATTTTGTGGAAATTAAGAAAATTACACATTCAATAATAAATCTAAATTTTATTACTCGTCCATTTGTAGATAGATTATTTGTCAACCCACTGGATATAAATTCAATATTAGTTATTTTATTAACTTTTAATATTGAATAATATGTGGCGACCATAATTTACTTCGAAATAAAACAGAATTAAGATTTGAAATAGAAAATTTTAACTAAAACAAAAATATTTTTAATTAAAAAATAATGAAGAATCTTCACAAAATCCAAAATATTTAGCGGGCTAACAACGTTTACAACATTATATTTTATTCTCGAATTATAAATGTGCTTAAAATAAAATTTTTATTTTGAATCACAAAATCTTTCGACTTTTTATTACAACAACATCAAAATTCTTAGTTAAATAAAATCAAATAGTATTTTATTGAGGCGTTTTCGCAAAATAAGGCAAATAAAGGAGAAATACTATTATTTACACATACGTACACAATATACAGATATATATATAAATATACATAATATGTACTTTAATACATAGTTCAAACACGTGGGTATATTTTATTGCTTGAGGCTGACCAACCATGAAAATTTAATATTATTGATTAGAATTTTGTCAATATATTTTATTTGTTGAAAGAAATAAGATTGAAATTTGAAAAATTATTTGTTATGGGCATCATTTATAATATAAAAAGCCATCAGAATATGACATTAGAACAATTTAAGTCATTAGATTGGAAAAATTTCCTATAATAAATTTGTTACACAATGATTTATTTAATTTTATTGCAAATTGGTCAATTTATTTCTAATAATTTGATTTTTAAAGTTTGAACATACACGATTACATTAGTAGATGTAATCAACATAATATTAACATTAATTTAGCATAAAATATTTTATTGTCTAACTTAAGCTATTAATAATTATAATTCTCAACTCTTTGCTCTGTTTCAAGAATTATAGTAAGTAGCTATACTGTAAATTTAATTTGAGATTTGATTTTAAGAGAAAATTTTTTTAAGTGTTTATACTACGACTTTTCATTATTATGCACCTTATGCCTCATACATGTATTTTTTTTGTACTATTCTATTTTGTAATTGAAAATTTCTAATTGAAAATCATTCAACAAGTTTAGTTCAAATGGAATGGATAATTCGAGTACCACTCCACACTTAAAAAATTCAAAAGCTTTAATTTACAAATTTTATTAAAATTTTGAAAAATTAAAATATTCTTATGTAAAACAGAAGATTCTCATTTAATATTTAATTATTAAAAAAAAATTGGATTTTGAATAGCACACTAGTATCATTCAATCTATTATCAATAACCTCTATTTTCTGATTGGTTAATTCCGTATATAAAAGTATCACACAAATTGATTAATTATGACTATGATAATCTCGTCCGTTTTGAAATTTGATATTAAACATTATTTGAAATTACCGTGAATTTATAAAAAAAAATTCCATTAAGAAAAATTCAATAATTAATCAGGAATAAAGCAAATTTATTAATTTTACAAGCACATTACAGACATAATTATAATAATATCAATGAATTTTTAATTATGCCTAAGCAAAATAAATTAAAAATATTTTTATAATTATTAAAACCTCCTTGAAGATTATTATATCATCGATGTTATTAATTTTGGAAAACAAGTACTTTACAAGAGGAAATTGGAAATTTCAATTAAGCATAGGATATCAAAATAATTTTTTTATTGAAGATTAATTGAATTTATTAATATGTAGGTATTTATAAAGTAATTAATGAATATAATGAAATAAATTTGATGAAATCATCGTAACTGATATATGAAGTAGTTGTTATACATAAATTTTCGTTCCTGCCAAATAATTATATTAAATATATTTTATAAGAAACATTCATTGTACCAATTTCTGTTTATTCTGGTTTTAGATAGAATTAATTCAAAAATTAATTAGTAAAATTAGTTTACAATTTGTTGATGGAATTAATAAAATTATTACGAATTTTTCATTTTTCAGGTATGCTTAAATTGCCTCATATTTTTGTTATGACTCATAATTTCAATCTTAGTGATTTTCTTTTAAGATTTTTTGACATGGCACTAGCGTACCACTTAAATATAATAAAAAACATATTATAGTACATAGCTAAGCTATAACAATATCTAAATATTATTCATATATATTGCAGGCTTTTAGGCGAAGTTATAAATAATAATAAACTGCAAAATTTCAAATTTTAATTATGTATTAATTTTAAGCAAAGAGCGTCTTCTAACATTATAAACCATTTATAGTAAATACACTATATGCCTATTAAACTTTTTAATTATATCTAAAAAAAATTTTACTCATTTGTGTCTCTTATTACACCTGATTTGCAAAATTTCAATTAAAAATTTAATTTAAATGCAAGCATTATTAAATTTTTAAATAAATCTTCTTAGCGAAAAAATTAAAAAAAAAACTGTTATCATAATAAAAGTAAGTAAATATCATTAATATATTTAAATTTTCAAAATTTACAATTGCTATGCTTGAATAAAAACTAAGAGAATTTTCATAAAACGACATAATAATGTTATTTTCGAGTTTTCGCAGAACCTTATAAATTTTACTATTTCGTTTGTAACACTGAGAATTGGACGCGTCTATTCGTCTGCCTGTTCCCCAAAGCAGTAACTCAAAGTAACAAAAATTGACCAACATTCACAAAATAATAATTGGGTTTATTTAATATTTTTTTCGGATTCGATAGAAGCAGTGGTTCAAGTAGCTCCTATACAAATCAAAAAATAATTTACTCATGTAAAGAGCAAACTGTAAAATTTTTCAAAAGAGGAATTAACAACTCCAAAAATTGCTCATCTCTTTAAAACCAAAACAAAAATAGAGAAAACGCACTTTGTGTCACAGCTACTATTCCGAAAAAATTTTGTTCTAAAATTGTTAGAGTAGTTGCCAATTTCGATTCGATGCCAATACAATTCGAAAATTATTTCGCATTTGAAAAACCATTACAATTACCCAAAATTAACAGAAGAACAATTTTAAAAAAAATATAAATATTTTACGAATCTTAATTCCATATTACTTTTACAAATGTATCAAAGAGTTGACATGATCAACTTTATCTTTTAAAATTTTAAATTACCTTTATATGTTCTGTAACCCTAAGGTATATATATGTATATAAACGTATATGTATATATTGAATATAACAATTTCTAATTCTAATAATTTTGTTAATATACTTACTTGATATCTATCTAGAGCGATTGCTGTTATTGAAATTGTTGAAACGAATATACTAACAGCTTGTAATGTTCCCATAATTTTACATACAAATGTAAAGTTACCTAAAGGCCAGTATTTTGTTAAAATTTCAACTAATGTTAGAGGCATCGTCACTAAACATAACAATAAATCTGTGAATTTTAATTATAAAATTAATTTAAAAATTTAATTATTTTACATATTTAATATATTTTTAATTAAAAATAAAAAATAATAAATATAAAACTCACCAGATATAGCTAAATTTAATATAAATAAATTTCTGGCTGTTCGCATTACTGGTTTTCTAACGACAGCTATCACAACTAATATATTACCCATAGCTCCAAATATTATTAATATACAATACATTAATATTAATATGTTATACCATGGACCTGTTATGCTACGATTTGTCGAATATTGCTCAATAATTGACATTATGTAGCTATAGGTCAAATTTTTAACATTACTATCACTACCATTGACAATACCATCACCATTGCCACCAATTATACTATTATCGCCACCACTAATTATATTATTATTCTTATATATATTAATATTATTATTTATTATGTAACGATCCAAATCAGTACCATTGATAACATTTATTTGACTATTTCTAATTATATTTATTTTTGAGTCTAAATGAATTCCAGAGCTTGTATTCATAATGATTTCCTGAAATGGAAAATGGAAAAATATATTATATAATATGTGTATTTAAAAGAATTAATACAGGATTATTGTTCGATTAATTTTTTTCTGTAATTAGTAAATGAAGTCTATACACATAATTACATGTGCTTTAATGTCTATTTCAACTGGCAAGAAATATCTAATTTTTCAATGTTTATTCAGAAAATAATATTAAGGTTAGTTATTAAGACACTTTTATTTAATATTGTTGAAATTATTATTAATGTCAATTAAGGATTTGGAACACTATTTATTCATATAGCATTGTTTTGCATTATGATTGTGTGACTGTTATACAGAATTGTATAAATTTGATTTTTCACCCAATTATAATTAGTTGATTACAGATTATTGATTTTGCTTAAGCTATTATTAATTACATCGTCTATATAACATACAAGCTGACGTTTGAAAAATATTCGGCAAATTGTTTTAGAAAAACTATCTAAACAAGAACTTTGTTATGAAGAACAAGACCAAGTATACAAAGTACCGTTGAATCTTGTTAAAATAAATATTTATATTCTAATCAAGTATTCGTGATTTTCTACTAGGGCTGTTTCTTCATATTTCATTTATATGAAATAATTAATGTTTCTCAATCAAAATTTTCTCATTATGTTTGATTTTGTATCAAATAGTGCCGCCACGTAATAACGCAAAACTACCAGTTTCAAGAATTCTAAACGGTTACATAAACTGAGCAAGGTTATGAACCATTCAATTCTTATATTAAGCTGTAAGATTTTAATACTAATGTGGTAACACCATAGTAAATAAAATATGTCCTATGCAGGTGTGTATTTGTAATATAATAACTATGAACTATAATTATTATAAGCGGTAAAATTTTAAGTGTTGTGAAAGCAAGTTGTTTTATTTTGCTCTCCTTTTATAAGTCATACTTGTATTATAGCACAATTAGGTATATATACTATATAATAAGAATGAAATAAATGTCGCAAAGGATATATTCAAAGGATTATTTAATTGTTTCTCTTTGTAAATGCATTCCAATGATTATTCTTTTAAAAACAGCTTAGAAATGAATAACAATAATTCTCTTTACTACCACCCGGTTTAAGACAATTTTTACACGTTTTATATTTCACACGTATCATATTGTATGAAAATTTATGATACGAATGAATTATTAGTTAATTTCATTGAAATGATTTGCATTTCTTCTTTACAATTGACTTCAGGGCCACTTAAAATTTGTATTCTGTTAAAAAATAATATAAAATTTTCTATACATTACATTTCGCATTACCAGCGTAAACAAAATCATAATGATTTTTATTACAATATAAATAAATTCTTAATATTAATAATGTATTTTTTTTGTTTATTTGTGTATGTGCTTTAAGGATATTTTAATAGAAAAGAAAAATATCAAAGAAAACAAAAAAAAAAATCCTTAATTCTTTTTCAAAATGATTTCCTTACAATTTTTTTCTTAGATTCTTACATACATTGTATGTGATTCGAGTTCGTTTAAAATATTAGGAAAATCTGTTCTGTTATTGTTGCAATATAAGGAGCACGTTTCCCACAAAAAAAATATATTTTATATGTACGCTTATTTGAAAATTTCCATAAGAATAGAAAAACGAAAACAATGTTTACCTTTTCTTTTGTTTTGTGGTTTTATTATCATTGTTTATCCTTTTTGATTTAGTTATCGTGTTCCCTTGTTTCTTTATTTTTATCCTGTTATATTTTTCAAAACATAGGAAACAACGCAACACAAATATTTTTATTGTTTTTGCAAATATAAGTATGTATTACTACATTTTGTACACATTTAAGCAAAATTCAAATATTTTATGTAAATATCCCAGTAAACCTATTTAGTAATGAATTTTTTTCATTTAGTTTGTATTGTGTAAGAGTCTTATTAAGAATATTATTGTAAAATCAACAGTTACTGAAATAAAGCCATAAAAAAGCATAAAATAATATGCAATCCTTTAAAAAAATCAGTGATTGTTAAATTTAAACCTTTATGAAATTCGAATGATTGGTGATTGTTAGTTGTTCTTTAAATAAGAGATACACACTTTTTTACGTTTACTTAAAAAAATTCATTAAAAATAAAATGTTGTTAGGTTAACAACATAACTAGAATGTTTTGTTTTATAATATTGCAACCTCAGCGTCAATTAAGAACCACATTTCAATTAACACCGTCGTATTATGAAAAAGAAGTTTTAGTAGAAGTTTCCAGTTTTTTAATAGTTTAACAATATTCTACAAAATAAAATTAAAAAATACTTACTCTAGAAACTTTATTATTTAAAAATTATATTAGAAAGGTTTTGCAACATAGTTTAACAATATTGATGAGATAAGATTAATTGAAATTAAAAATGTCTTATAGGGATTTGTAAACAAATACATTTATGCATCTGTTATTCGCTTGAAGTACATGTACATGTACAACAATATTTTACCGCAAATGTTTAACAGAGGAAAACGATAAAATCAGGTACATATGTGTATTGCAGATATTTTAAGAAGAAAGAGCCATAACTGTGCTATATTCGTTGCTTATACAATTTAAAATTTACAAATTTACAAATTCCAGGAATGTAAAAATATTTATAGCGAATCAAAAAATATCACAAAAATTTATTAATTTTAAAATGGAGATTAAATATAATGTAAATCTTGTAATATCAAAATTAGAATTTAAATGATATTTTTTTTCAAATTCATTCGTAATTGTTATACTTTGCTGTGAACTAGAAATTTATTCATTTTACATTACATTAAAAATTTAACATTAAATAAGATAAAGTTGGATCAAACCCATGGTTTGTACTGTAGCTCTTTTCCCTTCGACAAGTGAAAATACTGTTTTTGAAAACAAACCGTGCATTAGTATACGAATAGTTTTCACAGGTTCCATACATTTAGGATGAGCAATTCATGCAATCTTGAAATACTATAAAACAAAAAGAAAACTTAAAGAGGCTTAAACATAATACTCGAATTTAGGGCGTAATTGCCCGAGCTAAGAAAAATAATTATATTTTTTAATGGCATGGCATTCACTGTTAACTTTCTGCAATTGTAGAAATTTGGAAAAGTTTGCAGTTTCGGAAATATAATTTGCCAAATATTTAAATTTTTCTTGACAAGTGGGAGTCTAAAATTTTAAATTTCAGACTTTTAAAAACTGATATCTAGAAGAAAAACAATATCAAAAATTTGTAAAAAACGGATTTTGTATAACTGTAAATTTCAACGGCCATTTTGTTTTTATACCCTGCACTTCGTGAAGGGTATATTAACTTTGGTATGGAGTTTGTAACTACTTGAAGGAGTCATCTGCGGTATGGACATATATATATATTCTTGCTCAGCGTAAAATTCTGCGTTGATTTAAACATGTCCGTCTGTCTGTCCGTCCGTCCGTCCGTCCGTCCGTCCGATCGCACGATAACTCAAAAACGAATAATGCAATCGACACCAAACTTTCACAAGTTTTTTCTTTTGTGCCTGGGACGAGCCCTATTGTTATTGGACTAATTCGGACAACGGGTTCGGGTAGCTGCCATACAACTCAAAGAGTTTATTTTAATTATTTCAAAAACTAATAAAGGTACAAATATAAAATTTTGTATACATGTGTCCAATTATATTCTACATATGCTCTAAAATTTATAATGGGATAGCTGCACCGGTTCGGGTGGCTGCCATACAACTCCAACAGCAAATTTTTTATATTCGGCAAAATAATAAAGTCAGATTCATGAAACTTGGCAGTCATATGTCCAATTGTAGGTCAAATATACTTCTGAAGTTTTAGAGGAATTGCTTTACAGGTTCGGGTACCTGCCATACAACTCCAGAAGCTAATTTTAAATATTTGGAAAAATAATAAAGTCAGATTCATGAAACTTGGCAGTTGGATGTCCGATTATAGATCAGATATATTTATGAAGTTTTAGGGTAATTGCTTTACAGGTTCGGGTACCTGCCATACAACTCCAGAAGCTAATTTTAAATATTTGGAAAAATAATAAAGTCAGATTCATGAAACTTGGCAGTTGTGTGTCGAGTTATAGTTCAGATATATTTCTGAAGTTTTAGTTGAATTGCTTGACAGGTTCGAGTAGCTCCCATACAAGTCTAAAAGCTTATTTTAAAAATTTGGAAAAATAATAAAGTCAGATTCATGAGACTTGGCAGTCATGTGTCCAATTATAAGTCAGACATATTTCTAAAATTTTAATAGGATTGCTTGACAGGTTCGAGTAGCTCCCATACAAGTCTTAAAGCTTATTCTTAATATTTGGAAAAATAATTAAGTCAGATCCATGAAACTTGGCATAGTTGTGTGTCCGATTATAGATCAGATATATTTGTGAAGTTTTAGTGGAGTTGCTTGACAGGTTAGGGGACTTGCTAAACAACTCCAAAAGCTTATTTTAAATATTTGGAAAAATAATAAAGTCAGATTCATGAAACTTAACAGTTATATGTCGAGTTATAGGTCAGATATATTTCTGAAGTTTTGGTGAAATTGCTATACAGGTTCGAGTAGGTCCCATACAAGTCTAAAAGCTTATTCTAAATTTTTGGAAAAATAATAAAGTCAGATTCATGAAACTTGGCAGTTGTGTGTCTGATTATAGATCAGATATATTTGTGAAGTTTTGATGGAATTGTTTGACAGGTTCAGGTACTTGCCATACAACTCCAAAAGCTAATTTTAAATATTTGGAAAAATTATAAAGTCAGATTCATGAAACTTGGCAGTCGGATGTCCAATTATAGGTCAGACATATCCGTGAAGTTCGAGTATTCACAGGTTCGAGTAATTGCTACACAATAACGAAAGGTGCAGGGTATAATTCAATCGGTTTATACCGACTGAAACGTTTTTACTTGTTTAAAGTTCAAATATGGTATACTGCGGCCGAAGAAGCCAGTCAGTACTTTTTTGCTTTTGTAGAATTTAAAAAATGTTTTTGGTTTTGCTACAATAATTACTAAAAAAAAGGTATTTTTAGGACTTTGTGGGGCTATAATTTTTAGATTTTTTATAAATTTTACAGGAGGAATTTTGCACTAATCCATTGTACTTATATTTAAAATTTAATAATTTGGACTTACCTATTTTTTTGTGTTGAATAAGGAAACTTTTAATTTGCATAAGTTCCATACTTATGCTAGTATAAATAACGACTATTTCTTAAATGTGTTTTTCTTAAACAACCAAAATTTTCTAGTAATTTTTATTTAAATACATATTACGCATGAAAATGAACACTCATTGAAAACGATTCAACTAAAGAGTATTTTCAAAGTTAACACAAGAACTCTAATGGTTTTCATTTGTCATGGTACAAATTATTACTAATGAATATGAAAACCACATACACAATTTATTGAAAACCATAATAGCAATGACAAAATTTCTATTTAATATCAAAATGATTTGGCACATAATAATTAAATATGGAAATATTAAGGCACAGAAAACAAATAAAAATTGTAATTTTATTTATTTATTATGGTATTTTATTAGGTTAAAAAAATATGCTATTCTGTAATGAGCTAATTTTAAATGAATTATTCCTATACTATTAAAATTGTTATTTTTCATTTCATTCCGTTAAAATAATTTTTATTTTATTATAATGTCGGCTTGTTTACAACACCTGAGCTACTATAATAAATTTGGCATTTATACATTTTATTTTGGTAATAATAGCAAATTATGCATAAATTGAATACTGTAATTTCAATAATTTCTAAGATATGACCAAACAATTATTGAAGTTGAATGCTTTAGTTACTTCAAGGAATCAACAATTTTCAACGACTTTTATCACACATAACAGCCCTAATAGTATATTTTGTTTGTGCGAGATTTCGATAATTATAATATTTTCAATAATTTCTAAAATTCTGAAGCAACCACTTCCTCGATGACGTTTAATTTAAATATAGTTCCGACATTTAAATTGAAATTTCAATAAATTATTTATGAAAATTAGTTTTTGAGTTATCGTTGGGACGGGCAGACGAACAAATATGATTAAATACGATTCAGAGTTCGACGCAGATCAAAAACATACACTACACCTCAAATCATTATTTCTTAGCGTTACAAAAGGTTCAGCAATTTAATAATATTCCTCACATGTTTCTTCAAAAAGAAGAAACTACTCTTATTCAATCATATAAAATCTCACCCATTTGAACGTTGAATGTTTCTTGAAAAATTAAGAGTACTACTTTATTAATCAACAGGTTCAATTATAAAAGGAAGGCTTGTTCATATCAACAATAGTTCAGATTTAAGAATTAATAAAAAGTTATTTAACTGCGAAATAACAAAGAAAAAATTTTTTGATTTTGCGAATCTAAATTAAGTATATGATTTGATTAAAGAATTTTCTAAGAAAATTAAGGAAATAAATTGCAAATTTAAGTAAATTTCTTCAGCTGAATTTCCACATTTAGTATTAAATAGAAGGTTATTTCTGATGAGCAGATTAGCTTTTTATTTTATTTTATGATAATATTATCTAATCTAAGGCAAACATGAACGTCATGTAAAATAAAATCATGAATGTCATTTTAAATATTATAGTGATTGTTATAAGAGAGAGGTAATCCTGGGATTTATACTTTTTTTTGTTAATTTAGTAGTAGTAGTAGAAGTAAGAGGGGGGGGGCCTCTACCCGTACACCCGCGCAAATCCCATGCACTAGGCCAACAGAAAAAGGCCCATCGGCAACCCCCAGAAAACACCCAACAACCCCCATACAGTTCGACACACAAGACCCCCCTATCTGAACCAGACAACCTTCCTGGCGAAGCCCAAAAGCCGCGCAAGAGACATCTCGGAAAGGTCTCCCAGGTTATCGTAAAAATAAGCCCCAAAGACACGTCTTCTCTTCCACATCAGAAACGGACAGGCACACATAGGACATGCTCTACATCCTCCACCTCCGCCTTATTATATATCTTACTCAATTTTGCTTTATTAATTTAACTAATTCATTTCAACAACAACTTATAGCCTAAAGTTATAATTCAATAAATATCCTACGTTATTATTTGTAACTAAGTCTTTGAATTTATATTTGTAAATATATATGTAATTCTTTTTGCTGTGCGGAGGATTAAAATCTCCATAGATACTGCTAGACGAAACAGCAGTAGTGTGAGACTCTAACCCACTAAAAACACCCGCCACATTTAATCGATAAAACCAGTAGAAAACGACTAACCGTTAATTTTGGTCTGACATTATATTTAAAGTTGAAATTGTTACAAGCATAGTAATTAATGAATAATTCGTCAAGTTAGAGTATGTAATTATTACCTCAAACAATTTTAAGAATTAATATAATAAGTACAATATTTTTACATATTTTATGCGAAAGTAAGTAACGTGTCTAAGTTATTCTGTATATCAGGACAATATAAAAAAGGGTATCAGCTGTTGTAATAATATGAACTATTATATTCTTTGGATAATATACTGTCTCTTGTACTCCTTTTTGGATTTTCATGGTCATTTTATAAAATTTATCAGAACTTATGTATTTAACAGGTCTTTTGAAAGGTAGCATTTGTTTTATTTATACAGAGTGATTCTGTTATACAACAACATATACCATCGGTTAGAAGATCGAAAATGGGTAAAACTTTTGTTCCAGGCTGGGTGCCAAATCTCAAGGGTTTTCGAGTTCCAAGGATTTTAACGAATTTTCACGAAATTTTTACTTATCCAGGTTTTTTTCATTATAACTTCCATTCTGAAAAAGATAGGAATTTCAAACAAACATTTTCAATTATAACAAAATTTAAACGAAATTTTATACAAACTTTTTAATTGAAAAAAAAAAATTGAATTTAAAAAATTTTAAATTTAAAAAAAAAAAAAACTAGAATTTTGTACTACGAAAACAAAAAAAAAAAAATCTAGTAATCAAAAATTTTTTTTCGAAACTTTTCTTGGTAAAGAAAATTAATAGGTTTTTTATTTTTCCCAATTTTTATAAGAAATGGTACCTATATGGTTTGAATCTTTTAAATGCATTTTTCTCACAATGGGTGCAATTTAAAAATTTGAAAAAATTATTTTCAGAATCTAGGCACCATTTGGCATTTGAAGTTATTAAAATTATCCAGCTGGAGCGAATTTTTAAAGACATGCCATGTAAATTTTGACGTTTGTTCTAATAGAAAAAAAATTTTTTTAATAGGAAAATTTAATTTTTTTGAACAAAATGGAGAATGTAAATGTTATGGTATTAAAATTATGAAGTTAATAAATAATTAATAAATAATTTAAAGGAATTAATTAATTTTAAACAAATTTCTACAAAAACTAAATTGGCATACATTTGATGCAACTAATTTGAAATATAGATTGAATAGAAGAAGATTTGAAAGAAAAAAAACATGACTTTTGGCCAAACTAGGTGAATTTCATAGGAGAATTTGGTGTTCGTTTTGAGAAATTTTTAAAATTTTTGAATAACGAATTCGTATTTTTCCAAATTTTTTGATAAAGGAAAAGGTATTGAATTGAATTTAATTTTAGTTTTATCAACACCTGGTTTGTTTTTAATTGAATTTAAAGCTAACAATATTTGCGGTTTTTGTGCTATATCTTATGTACCATAAAAAATTTTTAATGCTTGACGGCTTAAATTCTATAAAAAAGTTTTCAAGGTTTTAAAATATTTCTTATGAAATTATCTAGTTAGAAAAAACTGAAAAAAAAAACAAGGGAAGAATTTGATTTTCCCTAAAGTTCGAATGCTTAGTATTCTGAAGATACTAAAATACACCATCAAGCAGCATGTGTATTTTAAGCCCTTCACTAGACCTTTCAGTAACTGTTTTTGAATCCAGAGAAATTCCTATCTTATTTAGAATGGAAGTTATAATCCAGAGACGTTGAATAAGTAAATATTTCGTGAATAAGTAAATTCGTTAAAATCCCTGGAACTAGGAAAGTTTTACCCATTTTCGATCTTATTAAATTAAGTTTCTGAATCACCCTGTCTAAATCAGAAATTAAACCAACTTCTAAGAACTGATTGTGAAAAGAGTGGCAAGAGCACGCCATTTTGTAATGGAATATGAGTAAATCTGAGTATACGTTTTAAAATTTCTTGTTAAAGACAACAGACTTATGTTAAACAACAAATACTGGGATAGAGTCTTGTTGAAAATAATTCAACGCTTAGACATTTAATCACAGGTAATTTTGTTTCCGAATGAAAAGATTTTTTTTTAAGGTAATTTTTGTACTATCGTAAAATTTTGTATAAATTTAGTGGAAAACTTAGAGTAATAATTTTCAAAAAATTTACATTAGCATAGACATTGAATTTAATTATATTTTCTGTAATATTTTATATTTTATAAAAATTCAAAGTTTGTACAGCGTCGAAGAAAAACGGAACTAAAAATTTAGATTTAAATTCAATTTTCGAAATGTAATAAGTCGCATAAAAACAGTGGACCAGGGATAAAAAAAAATTTCCATAAAATAAAATCGCATTTTTCATAAAATGTTAAAATTGTACGTTATCCCGAGTTGTTATGTAGAAGAAAAAGTAAATTACCGCCGTTACAAAATTTATAAATTGCTGTTGGTTATAAATTGCTGCTGGAAAAATAACAAAGTTGGAGAATTTTGAGAGAAGTGCAAATACGTAAAAATTTTGTTCTAGAGAAATAACATTTTCATAACAATATATTCATGTATTTTTTCCTATATTGAACAATATAGATGATTTGTAAAAATACGAACAACTAGAATGAACTTATTAAGCATTGTATTTTTTAAAATTTTTCGGAAATGTGTCCAAAAATAAATGTTAACCTAAACATGTACTATATTTCAATATTATTTCAGATATAATTTATAGGTACCATATATTTTCGTTTAAAATTTAAAAATCATATAAAATGAAATTTATCTTTTTCGTTTTTTAAAATGCTCTACGAACTACATATAGCGAATTCCATAAAATTCAATTACATCCAGCAAAAAAATTGCAATTTTTTGTTTTTTCAAATCTAAAATACCTTACAGGCATATATTTTTTTCCCTAAAATGAAACACATCAAATAAATATTGAATTGATTCATCAAAAGAATAAAGAAAAAAACCCAAAAATCCAAAGCACTTGTAACCATAATTTGAAATATACACAATACGAATTTTAACCGCAAGTTATTTTAAAGATTTTTTCCAAAGAGAATAGTACGTTTTTAATTTTCTATACAAATATACACCATGTGGAACAATGAATTTTTATACAATGCCCAAAAATCTGGTCTAAGATTGAAAACCACCTGAAAGCGATTATCTCATATTCATCGTTTGTTCAAACGATTCACAAATCCCCAATATGTAAATTTATTTTTAGATATGCTTATAGAGAGAGTTATAATAGCACTGGTTCGATTAATGTTCTTATTTTCTCTAGTATTTATTAAATAAGTAAAATATGTGTACAATACGTACGTTAAAATATTGAGAGGGTCAAAAATATATTTGACTAAAAATGGAATTTAATCGATTTTGCTACTTTCTAAATAAGTAAAAATAGAATTTTTTTGGTGTAAAAACACTAACATAAAAAAAAATCAATCGATTAGAAGATATTAGAATATTTTTTTTAGGCGATAAAACGGCAAACAGAGTGTAAATGAATGCTATATCAGAATAAATAAATGAACATACACGCATCTACACAAAAATATTTTTATTATCGCTTTAATCTACATAATATATAAGAACAAAAAAAAAAGAAAATCTTTTACATTGATTTTCTCATCAAAACTGACAGAGGGTATTAGTGTAAAAAATATATTATATGAATTCAAACATGTCTAATGTACACATTAAAGTTGTATATGAGGTTATAGTCTAAAATACAAATATAATTTATTATATATTATATGTAGGTATATAATACAGTAAATTATTCAAATAATATTGTGTGAATTTTGAGATAAATTTATAATAAAGATATAATTTAAGCTTATCTTATATAACAAAATATTGTAGATATAATAATCTGTCATAAATGAATAAATTACATAACGAAATAAAAAAATTCTATAGAAACTAAAATATTTTATGGGATTAATTATATAGTTTGTTTTTATAATATTTAAATTAGAGTCAGACAAAATAATCAGATTAATAAACTTTTTTTCTCTACACATACACATAAACATTCGGGATCCTAATGCTGATTCATAAATTAAAAAAAAAAATGTTTTTTTGTTTTTTAATTTACATGCATGTATTCGTTAATTATAATTTAGCTTACTTCTAACAGAAAATGCACTATGCCATTTAGCATTCTGTAATATAAAGGTCATTCACCGTTGCACATTCATATTGCATTAGCATAGGTGTATTACTTATGTGTTATATGGCTTATAAGTCTTTATATCGACTTTGATTTTTTACAAACAAACTTGTTACAAAATAAACAACAAATCTATACCCTTTATGAAGGTACGAGGTGTACTGATAAGTTAAAATAATTCTATTGATAAGAAATCGCCTACTAAAAATTATTCTTATTTATATACCAAAAAAAATATCGTGATTATTGCATACGTTTGGGATGAGAACAAAAATTTTGTAAAAGATGCACCAACATGATTGTCAAATTTGACAATTATTTCTTTACAAAAGGTAATTTAGAAAAAATTTTTTTTTTTTGTTGAAAAAATATTAATCATTGATTTTTGCTTTATAGTAATTTCTTTGTGTTTTCGAAAGAAATGAGAAACCAGGATTTTATAAACTATGAAAATCTAATGCTTAGAAGGGAGTTGAATAGAAATTTTGTTACAATCAAACAATTTAATAAATTTTTACAAACTGTTAAAATTTCAGACGCTTATAAATTATCATCTAGAAGAGAAAAGATATCAAAAATATAAAAAAATGTTTAAATAAGTTTAATTTCAGTACCTAATCTTTGTCGTTGTAATGTTTGAGTAAACTGTTTCGTGATAAGCTTAAATTAATTAAGGTTTCGTTGCAATAATTTGGAAACCATCTAAAAATGTGATTTATGTTCATAAATTATCTGATCTTTAACGAAACTGACTTTTATCAAAATGTCATGAAACAGCCCTGTACTTCGCTTAAAGGTGAAGAAGAAGAAAAACTTGGAATACTAGCAATTGTTTAATAAAATATGAGGCTCTAACTTTCTTAAGTTGTTTTTTTTAAAACGAAACTTGACATCAACTAAATTTTTTGTTTTTCATGTTATTAGAAATTTTGGAATTCACTCCAGTATTATTAGAACATCTTACAAATTTAGCAAAAACTTTAATAAATCAAAAGAGATTTCACAAATTTCCAGTGCACTATGAAAATTTTACTTCCCTATATGAATTATTATTTCTCTTTAATTTTGTGAAAACTTTTTCAATTATTGATCTCAATTTAACGTATGTGACAATATATGGAATTAATATAAATATGCATACATATATTTTTATAATATTAATTTAATCATATACAACCCATTAATATTATCACTAATATGTGTTTATGTAAATTAAATAGTTATAATTTTCTATTATTATTATAATATTATACTTTAGTTTCTCATCCGAATAACCCGAAATCACAATTTTTTAAAACATTATATTTTACCATAAAAAGGATATCAAAATGTAAAATGAGCACATAAATATAAAATAATGAAAAATCTTAACAAAAGGATTTAAGTTAATAACCTTAACATCTGGATTTACATAATATGTATATAATATAAACCATAAAAAAAAATAAAAAAATTATAATATCCTTAAGTTTACCTTCAACAAAAGAAATTGTTATATGCATTAATAAACATATGTATGTATGTATTTTTCTAAGGAAAAAAACAAAAGGAGAATTTTATGAATTACGGAAATTTAATGTAATTTACAGAATAAACAATTATTATTGTTTGTATATAAAGAAATAGCTATTATTATAGTTACATAATACATAATTTAAATCATAATACTTACATAGAACATAACATGAATGTAGGCATGTAGCTATATTGTATATACATATAAAAAGCATTTATATGTCAATAGACGCCCAATTAAAATTGATGTCTCCAGCACAGTATAATTAGAAGCCACTTTAGTGCCTTTGGAAGTATGTATAATATAAGCATAATAATAATTGTGAAAATGTATTTAATAATAGCACACCCAAGCAGAAGAATGGAAAATTTCTTAGCACATTACTGATGTTGTTAATGTGTTATGGTAATTACATGAAAAATAAAAAAAATTTTGTAATATTCTGTAGAAAATTTCATCAAAATGTATACATTCATATATTTACATAATATGTAAGCACTCAGCCGACGATATGTATAAAGAATTTTGTATCATAATTTATTAAAATAAAACACATTTAGTATATTTGATTATAATAATGTGTTCCTAAATTACTTTGTTATAATACATACAATTATATTTATTATAACACATGCGATATATAAAACATACACAAGACGTATAGGTTCTTTTGATTCTAAAACACGTATTAGTTAAAATCAAAGTAATTTATTTATCTAAATTAGGTTGAATTTCAAAAAATTCAAAGGTCTTATTCTCTTAAAAACCAAAATGAAAATCAAAATTTTAAAAACTAAATCTGAAATTTCTTAACAAAAGGGAATTCAAGTCATAAATCTTTATGTGGGTGCTAAAAATTTTTAATTACTTTACAAACTAATAAAGCTAGAATTTCTTTAAAATTTCAATAATAGCAAATTTTTATTATTTTTCATATCATAATTTCATAATTAAATATATTTTTAATGATAAGGTGTAATGTGTTTATGATGAAAATTTCTTCAACCATTTTATATTAATTATGCGTTCCCTATATCAACCTTAAAGTATAATATAAATCATAAAACACAAGGTCAGCGTAATATTATTGATAAAACTAAAGCTATATATGAAATATATTTATGATTATATAGTAATAAAATTGTTAACCCACACATGATTCTCAAGTAAATCATGTACATATTATTAATTTTAAATAATTTATAGAATGTTAGTAATTTGAGCAACAAATTATATAATATTTTCCTTCGTCATACTTACACGTTTCATAAATCTAAATTTCTAATAAAGAACCTTTTATAATATATAATATTACGTAATAAATATTAAACACATTTTACTAAAATTTCACTAAATATTTTATAGAAATATTATACAAGATCAAGGTGAATCTCTAATAAAATTTGTATACCTTTACTGGATATGTAGTAAAAGCGATATTCAAAATATAATAAAAATTATTATATATTTTTTTAAATTATTTTTAAAAATATTTTATTGTAGGTCATAGGTACAAATTCCAAATCTCCATGGATATATCTTAAATTTTTTTAAATGTTTTCCACATGTCTTTGTTGAAGAGATGTACAGAAAATTTTTGTATAGTTACGAGTAAATTAATTCGGATCAAACCAATTATTTATGAAGCAGGATATTTTCTAGTGTGAGAATGTTTAATAATGATATTTATATTTTTATATTTTAACCTCATATATGCCAAAACTCATTCTTGTTACATAAGTTTAAAATATCAATTCAAAAATCTGAGATGAGATCAGTACATTACCAAACCAAGAGCAAATTTTATTGTCTAGTGTAGTGATAGCGTTGCATTATTGATTTTGAAAATGGCCTTCAAACACCTTTTCCAAATATTAAGAACGTGAGTAAGCTTTTAATTAAAAAATCTGGAAAAATTCAAATTTGTTTCTTATAAGAGCTTTATTTTATACCAACCGAATTCGTTAAAAAGCTCGTCAGTTAATTCAGATAACAAACAGAAAACAAATATTAAATTTAAGAAACTAGTAAAAGTCTAGTTTCCGAACTCTGATATTCCCAGAAATTGCAGTACTTCGTTGCTTTAACACTGCAAGTTCAAATCTTGAATTTTAAAGAAATCATATATATGGGTCATATTACTTTTTAACGACCTAATCATGTCCCCTATTTTCAAAATGTGAACCAAATAAAAATGTAACTATATCAAGTATAAAAAATTTGAAATAATGTCACCAATATAAAGTGAAATGTAAAAAATTTAATAAAAATTATTAAATTTTCAAAAATTTCGTGATAAATTTATAAACTGAGCTATTGAATTTGTGTGATTTTTTGCATATCTCTAGTCGCTTTGCAGAAAGTGATAGCGAACTTTTTTATAAAACATAAATTTTTCACAAAATCGCTAATAATAGTTTATTTATGCTTTTCTTCCATGTAAGAACGCATTTTCCCCGAAATCACATTTAAAATTTGCCGTCATAGCCTGCGTCTTTTATAATAAATTATCGAAATAATTCCGTTAAAGCTTCTGTAATTATCGAAGTTCTATCAAAGAGCCAACGATTTGTTTGTACATGAAACTATTAAAGCTCTTCCAGAATTAATCTTAGCATATGAATTTTTTTTATTAATTTTTATGCTTCTGTATAATTATAATTGCTATTTAATAAAAAATTTTCTGATTTCAATATTATCAAATTAAACAGCACACTACCAACTAATAATCTGCGTCCTAATTAAATTTTTCTTAAGATAATGAGTATTTTCCAAAAAAATTTTGAAAAAACAAGTAAAAAAGTTTCAGTCGATCTAAACTGATTGAATTATACCCTGAACCTTAACAATATAAAAATTTGTTTTTGAAATATTTAAAATATTTCATAGTTGTATGGCACGAATAGGTCTGACCAATAATTATTAAACAAAAGACTGTCCACTTTCGAAAATCTAATTTCACTATTTTTCCGAATATTTAAAATTAGCTTTTAGAGTTGTATGAGTCAGAATATATTTTCACAGAATATTTAATAAAATCTCTTTTAGTTGTATCGTACCAACCTGAATTCGTTGTCCGTATTAGTCCAATTACAGCATGGTTAGTCCTCGGCAAAACAGAAGCAACTTGTAAAACATGTCTCAATCAACGTAAAATTTTGCATGTTCATACCGCAGGCGACTCCTTCAAGTAGTTATAAACCCTATACTTAATAATAAGTTAATATACGTTTCACGAAGGTGCAGGGTGTAAATATGGTCCTTCGAAATACAAATTCCATTTAAAATCTTAAATAACTTCTTGAACGTTTTTATACTCTTTAAGGCTTTGTTGTTATTAAAATAAAAAGAAATATACGAACGAATTGTGAGTAGCTATGTTAGTTTTATATTTAAAAAAATAAAATATTCATATACAAAAAAATAAACATTGAAAAGACGGAAAGTATAATATTGTATTTTTATAACAAAAAAGAAAAAGAAATAGAAAATTATTATTTATATAATCTAAATCAACGCCCCACATATTTAATCAATAATCTAACGAATGTTATTTATAATAAATTACATGCAAAAAGAAAATAGCGTAAAAATGGAGATCATTAATAAATAATGGAAATAACTTAAAAAGTGATTTACGGAAATTAGTTTAATAATATGTATATATAAAACATTTCGTAGGTATACTTATATGTTATTCGAATTACAACAATAATACTTTCTGAACATTTTTGAAATGATTGTTGTTGAAAATCCTGGCAATTATAATATCTGCTTGCAAAGTTATATTTGTGAACCCCGGCAAAATTATTTTCAGGGCGGTACAATATTTATATTAAATATTGATCAAAAGATATATTGATTTGCGTTTAATGGAGCCAAAAGTAGATACGTTTTAAGGTCTTTGAAGGGCTATAACTATTGTCTATTTGTCTACTTATTATAGAACTATTGTAATATGCAAATAAGTTTATTAGTGAAGATCTAATTCACGAACAGGCGGACGGATGGACAAAAGTTTGGTCGGATGGACGAACGGACAGAGGGAAACTAGTAAGCACTTTTTTCAAAATATTTTTTAGAAGAGTGCTAGCAACAATTCTTTTATTAAAATTTCTATAAACGCATCATTAAAAATCTACTTTCAGGAGGGCATTATATATTATAGAGCCAGTCCTGGTAATGATGACCATATATAAAAAAACTGTTATATAAAAACTATTAGTTTGCAAAAAATTTTGCGTGTTGACATATTGATTATTCAAATATTTTTAGATAATCTTTGGGGTTTATAATTTTTAATAAATTATTTGAAATATTTTCATGACACATTATTTATGCTGGTTTGTTTTTTAAACACAATATAACTGGTATACACATATTAAGAATAATCTAAATATACATACATATATAAAGAAGAAATCACAACGTATGAAAAACATTTTTTCAGAAATGATAACACAATTATTGGAATAATTGACTTTAAGTTACTTATTTGCCTTAAGGTTACTCATTTAAAATAATTCATAAATGAATATTATTCATATATTCATAGAATTTAGCAAGAAAACTTAATGGAGCGAAGCATATTCTACATATGCAATATTATAGACTAGCCTTCTGATAATTTAATTTTACTTTAATTTTTACAATTTAATACTCAAAATATTTATGAATTTTTTATAGACCCTGCCAAGCAATACACTCATTTCCATGTCTAAAAGTAAGTCGAAAGCTATATAAAGATTTATTGATTGAACTCAATTTTACTTGTAGATTATTTTGGGATCATTTCCTTTTTTTAAATCTTAGTTTTTAAAATTTTAATTATTACTAATTAACTTTTTTAATTATTTATAAAAATTGAATATCTTTTATGAATTTTTTATATATACAAAATATTATAATTTTATGAATTATTTGATATTATATGGTGTACACATGGTATACAATGTACAATATATTATTAAATAAATTTAAGAACAAGCCCTAAAAATTCTAAATAAAAGTTTTTCAATTAATTTCATTTTGAGAAAATAATGTAATAGAAGAATAAAATCATGTTTTTAGGACAAAGGACATTTGTAGCATATTTTTGCAATTAAAAAAATTAAATTTTTACAAAAACTCTCATATATAGTATATATAAGTATTATGAAATTGATATATTATTGGACTTGTTTTTTCATTGTAAAACAAAGAAATATAAAAAGTAGATTTTGCAATATGAATATGTTTTGCTAAGTAAAACAAATTTAGAACAATTTTAGACCTCTAACCGTAATAATTTGAATTTGATATTTATATACGAATAAATTTTTATATATAACAGTATAACAGCATATTAAATAACTTGAAGAGGAAGTTTTTATTGGTTTAAAATCCCCTAAATACTCTTTCTGATTTGCTCTTCCAATAAACCAAGCTTCAAAAAAAATTTTCCTGACGTCATTTGATTTATTCGAAAATTAGCACATTGCACAAATAAGTACAATCGGACAGACTGGCAAATAGAACAAAATCGCATAAAAAACTGATTTTTTATAATTCTGTAACGGAATTTTGTCAAACTTTGGAATTCTGCCAATATTTCATTACAATGCGTTCGAAATCATAAATTTTTTGTAATTTCGAAATTCTTAATTGCTCGAAACGAGGCTTCTTAAAAGAATGATACTAAATACATCAAAAACTTTATTTGTAAAACTATTAAATTTGTTCAATTTAGATTATATTAACTTGAAACTAACCGTCCCTTCGTCCGTTCACTAAGCCGTTAAGTTTGAAGGCGAAATTTTTGTATGTAAAATAGATCTTTACGAGAAACTTATTTCTGTAGAAGAAAATTTTTACCTATTCCTCTCCCCTTTTAATTGTTAAGGCTCCTCAAAATTCTACTTTGTCGAGCTTTAAAAAAATAAAATGCCGGTTAAAATTAACCGTATTCCAAAATCAGTTTTTTTTTCTCAAATTTTTGAATACCAGTCTTCTTCTAAACAATTAATAAGAAGATAATTAGAAGCCTGAAATTTATACCAAATCAAGTTATCGTCCCTTGAAATTTCTAAATTTTTGGCACCTTATATTTCTTCGGAATATTTCTAACTGCAAACTTCGGAAATATAACCCATCAAAATTTACAATTATTTTTCTTAACCCACTTGCTTAACCTTCTTCTTTAACCATTATATTAATGTTTCTTTCAATTTTTTCTTCTGCCTCATCCTAGTTATATGCAATTTTTCAAATTTTTTCGTGTGTGAATGGTAATAATTCTAATAATGAGTACATTGCTAAATTGCTTTTCAAAGCAGTATTTTTACTTATTGAAGGGGAAAGTGCATCTTTACACACTATTGGTTTGACCAAACTTTATTTATATTATAAGCTCTTTTTATATTGAATAAATTCCAAAAATTTTTGTATGTCTTAATGCAATTTCAACCTACAGGATTAGTTATATTTAACCGTAATTAAATCTATATTTAGCTATTTAATTAATTCAAATGCGAGTGTATGTATACATCATAATTATCTAGATTAAAAGCTATGTATTTGTAATATACAATATTTTTATTTATGTGTAACAGATATAAACCTCGAAATAAATATTTTGCTATATACATTTTATACACAATTTCATATTATATTAATTAATAATTAACTAAATTGAAGGTCATAGGAATAATAAAATTATAAAATGAATAAATAATTATAAGTGCCTTGTTCAAAAAGATTCAAATAATTTTTGTTTTTATAGTGTCCTTTTTAGCACTTTTCCAAAAAAATTTTGAAAAAAAGTGCTTATTAGTTTCTTTCTGTCCGTCCGTCCGCCCGTCCGTCTGTCAGTCCGTCCGTCCGTCCGTGGGCACTTTTTTTGTTTACAAAACTTCTACACCCTTGAAGATAGAAAGCTGAAATTTAATATTTACATAGATCTTTATTAGAAACTTATTTCCGTAGAACAAAATTTTTACCTATCTCCTCCTCTAGAAGTTATATCCCCCCAAAACACTAAAAATGGCCTTTTTTAACTATTTGTTGCAATGAAACCATAAGCATTTTTCAAATTTTGCAAACGCAGAAAGGCAGCGGCTTGTTTCTTCTATAGCGGAATGCTATACTTGAACTTTAAAAAAACAAAATGGCCGTTAAAATTTACCATTACCTAAAATCCGTTTTTTTTTTAATTTTTAATGTTGTTTTTCTTCTAGACCCCAGGTTGTTGGAGCCTGAAATTTTAATAGCTTTTAGACACTAACAAATAGTTTATTTCGTTAGAAGAAAATTTTTTTCCATCTCCACCCCCTCTCAAGTTATCGCCTCTTCAAATTTGTAAATTCGAATTTTTGACACCTTATATTTTAGAAAAAAACTAAAGGTAAATTCCATGACATTCAAAAAATAATTATTTTTCTTAACTCACACAATTAACCCTTAAAATCGAGCATTATGTTAATCCCACTTTATATTAATTTTTGCTTTATTTGAAAGACTGCATGAATGCATCATCCTAAATATATGCAATCCTAGAAATAGTTTCGTATATGAATGAAAATAATTTTAATAGTGTGGTAGGTATACATAGACTGTATTTAAAAGCAGAATTTTCACTTGTTGAAGGGAAAAGTGCTACAATACAAACCATTGGTTTGACCCAACTTTATTATTTTCTGTTTTGGATTTTCTCTTTTCTATATCTATAGCGATTAATTATTTACACACACATACTATAGGAAAATTTATTAACATTTTTGGATAGTAAATGTATTGCTATATTTTAACTTTTAATTAGGTGGTCAAATTACAAAATATATGGCTAATATTATATTATATACTCACAACTCGCACTAAAGCAAAAAAATTTCATTTTTATTTTTTAATTTTATTTTCTTGGAATTGAAATTAATTTAGCTTAAATTAAAGTATTAAAATATCCTTTTTTTATTATATACAAGTGTGCTTTTATATATCTACTATCTATTGGAGTTTATAGCTGTATATATTTTTTAAATACACCCATAAATTAACATTGTGTAGCATTTTTAAACTTAATGTTATACAATATATTATTATTCTGCTATTCTAAAATAAATATATTATTGATTCCTTCTTTCTTTAAACTAAAACTAGACAATCTTCGTGTAGCACATAACATACACTTTCATAATTGTATTTATAAACAAAAGTTAAAGCCTTACATATTGATGTGTAAAAAATACGTATAGCACAAAGTCTTACATAATATTATTTGTAAGGTTTTATGCATGTATTTGCAGAAGACTAAATAAATTCTTCAATTTCATTATCATCAAGGTCAGTTATCATAATATACCTATTACATATATGTATTATATACTTCCATCATATTGGGAATTTTAAAACACTTAATTAATAAATTTTTATTACTTGGCATCAAAAGGTGTGTTTTAATGAGAGTTAAATATGTTGAAGAAATTTTCGGCAAAATATTTGTGCACAATATGTATAAATGTATGGCAATTTTTACCATATTTATATATTAGGGGTAGTATGGTGAATTTCTAGTTTTTTAAACAAACCAATGTTAAATAGCATCTGTATTATAAAAACATATGTGGCATTATTTATGGTGTATTACAAATTGGTAAAATTTGACCAAAGTGTGAACCACTTTAACCAAAAAAAAACTTTTCATCTTCTCCAATAAAACAAAACCGTCAAATTTTTCATTAATTTTGAATTGATTTGCCCAAACTTAATTACTCTAACCATTTTATAACTTTAATTTTTACTCAATTACGTAAAATTGTTAAACAAACTAATTTAATTTTCACCTATACTCTTAGTATATTTGCGTTTGTTTGCTCACGTATAAATCATGATAATATGAATGCATATATGCGTATATGGTAAGTTTTATATTTCTACCAATACCAGAGAATTTTATTTTTAAATTTAATAAAGAATCCTTAATAAATTTCAAAATTTTCCGGACCATAAATCTTTACTTTATTTTTTTTAAAAAAAAAACTTTCCTTCGAAACTAAATACTTAATATACATCATGTGAATGTTCCGTCTTTATACCTCTTATGTATAAGTATATATTTTTTATGAAATAGATGTAAGAGGTGAAGATTGTAATGAGAAAAAAGAAGATAAAATCAACTTTAATAATAAAAACAATTCTTTTGTGTAAAACAGTTTTAAAAAAATATTTATTAAAAAAATGATTATGTGAAAAATTTATTTTAATCGACAGTCTTCTTTAGGATTATCTTTCTTTTTTATTAAATAAAGTTGATGTAGCATCATTATTAGACAAGTACATTATTTTATTATAAAACTTTAAGTTATAAAACGATCATGTATGTTATTCCTTAAATTCTAGGAACAAATTATGGAAATCTTATAAAAATTTTGTTTTTAATCGAAAAAATTTATATTTACTTTAACTTAATGGAAATTTCTTCATGCAACTGCAGAACAAATGGATGACGTAATCAAAGGAACGAGTTAAAGGCAGAAAAATTCATTAAAAAATTTTTCTCCTCCAACTGGACTCGAACCAGTGACCTACCGCTTTCTAGGCGGACGCTCTACCAACTGAGCTACAGAGGCATGAAGAAATTGCCGACGAAATGTTCTCTACATTGCTTTATACTGTAATTCACATGATTACTAAGTATTCGTTTTGTTTACATTGATTGTTACATACAATCTACTATTGAAACACACAATAACAAGAACATATATATTTATAGGATTGTGCCTATTCCACTAATTATATTATGAATTTTACTAATACAACATCATAGTTGCGAAATTAATAAGAATGTGCTTATTACACTAATAATTTAACTTAATGGAAATTTCAATATGCACTAACAATAATAATAAACAATTTCATAAATGGAATCCTGTAAGAGTTGTATAACAACT
Organism: Condylostylus longicornis; assembly: GCF_029603195.1. Classification (NCBI taxonomy): domain Eukaryota; kingdom Metazoa; phylum Arthropoda; class Insecta; order Diptera; family Dolichopodidae; genus Condylostylus; species Condylostylus longicornis. The sequence continues at coordinate 10,437,748 of NW_026577973.1, read as the reverse complement.
ACAGCAATTTGAAATCCACAGTTACTGTGTTTATTTATAAAAATTTTGTATTCCATAATCATACTTTTTGTTTTCTAGCATTCCATCATTTTCGTGTGCCAGAAATTTTAAAACTAAATAATTTTTAAAAAATTTCTAAAAATGCGGCTATTTTACTCGTAATTTATTCATTTTCAATCGGATCAGACAAACATATTAAAAATGGAAAACAAAACGAAAGCAGTTCAGCTGATTCAACTGCACTATTCGACTATGGTAATTTTAATTTATTTTTTGGGAATGTTTATGAACACTCATTTGATTCGCTGCCCCTGTTTATGAATATGAATATAGCAAAGTTTTCGCTTCATATCGCGACATTTTTAAAAATTTAAAAACTTATACATATAATATATTAAGCAGTAGACTATTCTATATTTAAACCCCAATTTCGTGAAATTTTTCTCTATTATGATTTTTTGTGTTTCATAAATTTCAATTTTTTTAAATAAAAATATGAAAATAGCAGTAAAGTAATATCTGCACACATAATATTTTATGATCTATGTCATCAAACTGCATATGCATGAGGATGAGAAATTGAAGACGACATTTTAAAAAGAAAAAGAAACATTAAATTTCAATTTTATTTCTTATTAAAAAAAAATTCCAAGAACTTTATTTTGTTACAAAATGTCGCACATATGTGAATTATAATTTTTTTGTTTTTGCAAATATAATAAATAAAATAAACCATTAACAAATAAATATTAGAATTTTTATGAATCAAAAACTTGTTACTAGCATTACAAATGTTTAAAAGTTTCAAACATTTAAAATTTAAATCCGGTTGTTTCATTGAAGTTTTTAATAAATTTCTAATATAATTCCACATTAAATGAGCAGAAATAATTTTAGTGATTTAGAAGGTACGTACATAAAATTTATTTAAAGACGAAAATGTTGTCTAGGAAAATATGGTTATACTGACCGAATGGAAAAATCTGGAATTCAAAAATGTGATTAATTTTTTGCATATTATTCTTGTGCCCAACGAAGCAGAAAAAAAGGTGGTAAATAGTATCATTAAAAGCATATTAAGGAGCCGCCTAGAACAGAACTTTTCTTGCTTATTACTTACATACATCGTTTTCATTTCAACTTATGGGAAAACAAATATCAAAAATTTAAAGCCAAAAGCCAAAAATAAATAATCATTCATTTCCTTTTAAAATTATTTACAATCAACGGCCAAATTTGATCATATTTTCATGATTAATAAGACAAGACACAAACAAACAACTTTTTAAAGTGTTTAAAAATATTCTTTGCCAAAATATTTTTTAGAATTTATGTATATATATATACATAAATGTAGGTATAAGATTTTTTTATAAAAAAAATTTTCCACTGCTCTGCAAATAATCTAGAAAAGAAACACATTCCACATTATTCTGGAACATTAAAGAAATTTAAAGCGCTTTCATTCTCAAGGATAACCATATTGGTTTTATTTTTCACAATAGAAAATTGGTGTTGGTAAGTAAAAGCAACATGAAAACCATAAAATGTAATTCATGTCACATTAGTTTTTACATGTTTTATTTCATTTATTCATTTAACGCTATGCTACCAACGATTTTTTTCATTATTTACAATAGGATAAAAAAATTTTAAGTATTAAAAGTAAAATAGTATGCGTATATACTTTATATATGTATTTAAATATAAATACAGAAATCCTTACATAACTTTATATAAATTTACAACATAACATAAATATGTACAGATGGTGTCTAAAGAAATAGCATTTGTACAAGATTTATAAAAATTTTTTATTAAATATTCAAACACCTGATGCTCAAGAGTTCAAAAATATTTCTGAGTAAAAGTTCACTAAAATAAATTTTTATGCAAAGTAGGTAATCTTAAAATAAAACGAAACGAGAAAAAATATCGTTGATCATGTCAACTGTGTGATACACTTACGAGTGTTTTACAAAAATTAAATTGAAAATGACAAAGAGTTCATAGAGACTCGAAATACTTCTCTTATTTTGAATTATGTCCTTAGTTTCTGTAAAGTGCATCATTCTTGAGATATCACCAAATTTTCTTGATTTTCTTAAATAAATTTATAAAAATGTGGTTAACTTAGTATTTTAGATTTATTGGAGAGGAAATTTAAATCGACTCAGAATTTGATGCTGGTCAACAATGTATTATATAAAATTATACCTCAGCCGTTTATTTGTTAGCTTTACGATATAGACTGAGTGATAAGCTTATAACACCAATCTAAAATCTGTTGGTATGAGTTGTTATTTTATAGCTCGTAATAAGAGTCCCACTATTCTGTATACTTTACATTAATTGTTGTAAATAACTATTTTATGTATAAGTAAAAATATTTATGCACAAAACCTGCTATTCTTTCCAACATTGTTAATATAATTATGAGAAAATAACTTTTTCGTAGAGAAAAATTGAAAAATTTTACAACTTTGCAAATTAAACGTATTAATTTATTTAAAGTTATAAGTATACCTTGAAGTCTCATACGCAAACACAAGTAACTGAAAATAATACCACCATTAAATTTTGTAATGCTAGTTTTATACCTCATTTGTTTCAACACAAAATATTTAAAACATGAATTTTATGAAATTTTCGGGATGAATTATTCATTTATCGTTAGTTAAAAACACGAAAAATATATTAACATTTTCACAAGAAATCCTAAAAAATTACCATGAAAAAAGAAACTCTCACGAAAATTTAACAAGAAGGAAAATTTTTTCTTACGCTTTTTCATAAGTTTCAACTCTGTCCATTTTGCTCACTTGTGCTTAAAATTTAAGGGATATTTCAAAAGAATTGCTAAATGAAAGAAAAATAAAAAATGTTATTTTGGATCAAAGCAAACGTCATCCTATTCTAAAAATTGTTTTCGTGCAGCTTTCAAAGAAGATTTTCTAAAAAAAATCTTTGTCAACAGTGTGAGAGTTATTTAATTTTTCCATCTGTTTTTTAAGTATTAAATATTAAGGTAGTTTGTTTTGTGCAACACAAATTCATGATTTAAAAAATAATTCAAAAAATTTAAAAAACATAAATCTGATTAATTAAAATTTATTAATCTATCAGTTGAATCAAGTCGGGAAAACATGACTCTATTCAATTACCATAAAGGCGTAATAATTAACGAAACGAAATTAACGAAACATTCAATCAGATAATTCTAGACGAACATTTCATAACTTTTGGATCATAATCAAAGAACACAATCACTTTTTGGTCACAATCAAGTACCGGCAGTCTGAAATGATAATGAAGTGTTCCGCAAATTTTGTCACAGAATTTTTTTCGAAGATTCGAAGAAATACCTAAAAAAGATGACAAAATTAATAATAATAAGCACGTACCATGTCTTCTTCAAAGTATTAAAGAATAATATATATATTGTGTTCAGGAACACTTTTGTAAATATAATCTTGAAAGCCCTAGGATATTAAAAAGATTCTAAAGGACATATAGAAAGAGTTATTAAATAAATATACAAACCTATTCAAAACAAAAATTTTTGAAGAGATCTTATAAAACTCTATACAAATTTTCTTTAAAGATATGTTAAACAATCGGTTTCGTCTGGCACCTTTATCCAACAAAGACAAAATTTTCAAAATTGTCTTTTCGAATTGCAGAATTCAACTTGTTTTAAATGATTTCCTATTATTTTCTAAATTTCTAATATACATTCTTTATTGTAGAACCGGCTCAAAATTTTTTTTTTTTAAATTTTCAAAAGTAAAATTGATTGTAAACTTTTACAAGTTTTGGATTTTCTTGCACTAAAAATACAGAGTTGAACTCTTGGCATTATTAATACTTGAGGCAAACCTTTTTTTGTTATCATCAACTTTGAAATTATTATTTTAATTAGATAATAATTTTTAAAAACCCAGAGGGAATTTTTTTATTTCACAATTTAATCTTTAAATCATTAAGTAGAGATGAAGTCACAAATTTAGATGCAAATGTTTTACAATTTGTTTCATGCCTTTAAAAACAAATTTATTAAATCTTGTTGTTATACAAAACAAAAAAATTAAAGTGATATACTATGTAGGTGATATGTAGGTGCTTGAATATAAAACTTAAGATAAAACATTACCAAAAATTTTATGATTTTCTCATTATCCTTGAAATAAATATCAAATACTTAGGAAACAATTTTTTTTAAACTTATTTAGAACATTTTTATAAAAAAAAATACTCGAATCCAAATTGTTATGACTGTTTTCACAATGAAGTTAAAATTTGGATTTAAAATAATTTTTAAAAATGTAAATTTTTGGAGATGTCAATTTAACACTTTTTTTACAGCCACTAATGCTATTGCATAAGGCTGTTTCCGTGTTATTATAACACAATGATCTAAATTGAAAGAAAATTAATGCAGTCTATGTATGTATGTAGCCACATGTTAAAAGCTGAGCTAAAATTTAAATTTTTTCGAAGCTGTAAAACTTATCTTAAGTAACGTGAACGAAGTAAAGACACATTCTTTCAATTTTATAATTATTATAAAATTTCAATGTGAACAATAAAATCATTACAAAAAAACTGATGTAAGTTATTACCGATCGCACTGTGTTGGAACGCACTTATCCATGGTAGGGAAGTGTAAATAAACTATTTTTGTCTGTGTGTGCTTGGAAACTGACTGGTGGCCGATTTTACATTTTTTACCATATCTATGAAACGAATTGATGGAATTTCTTGAAATTAAATATTTAAGTTCTGGTTGTTACCAGAAATTACTGACGAGCTTTTCGTATAATTCGGACGGCATAAAATAAAACTCTACTAAGAGCCAAATTCAATTTTTTCTAGGTATGTTAATTAAAAGCTTATTAGTATTCTTAGAATTGTAAAAAATTGTTTAAAACGCATTTTCGTAATCTTTGGTAATACTTTTACTAATCTAGATACATTGCGGTCGGTTATGTGCTGATCACATCAGATTTTTTTTTTTGAATTATAATAGAAAGTACCACAAACTGAAATGTGCTCTTTTATAAACCTTTTATTTGAGACTCGAACTTATTTCTTTTATTTCTTTTCCGCCTTTTTTAGACAATTTCTCTTTAAGATAAATGGAAAACAGAATTTTCGTACATTAATAAAGTAAATTTACTGAAAAAAATTTTTAATGTCCCTGTTTTTAAAAAAAAAATTGAAAAATTTTTGTAGGACAGTTTTTAGTTTGTTGTTTTTATAATACAATGACTTGTTTCTTGTTCTTGTTCTTTATTCCCATGGCAATTTTACTTTGAAAGAATTAATATGTAATCACCAAATGGAAAAATTGTGACTAGATTAATAAAAATGTTGCTGAAATTGTAATAAAATTTATAAAATAGTATAGACGTCATTAAGTATAACAATATTGATATTTGTTTATTTAGGAAGAAAGAATAGGACAATGAAAAAGAAAAATTAAAAAAACAAGTTTGAAAATTTTTCCGTAAAATTACTCTCATTATTTGTATTTCTCTTTCTCTTTGGTATTTCTCTTGAAACGATGAGTTTTGGTTAACTACTTTTTAACCTTGTTTTTGTTTGATTAATAAAGTGTAATATTCAAATTGAATAAATGAGTACAAAAAATTTGGTTTTTGTTTCTTATTCTAAAACTATTTACGTGTACAATAAAATCAGAATATTGTGAAAATCAATTCATAAGTATATTAAAATTATATCATAACTATGACTGACACATAAAATAAATAGAATACAAAAATCCAATTTCAGTTTATAAAATATGCCAAATTTAATTGAAATTCAACCCTCGTCAATTTTTGTGCAAATCAAAAAAATCCGGAAAAATAATATTTCATGTCTTACGGCACAGCAAAGGGTTAACTTTCTTCATCATAATGAAAAAGTATGGCATTTAATGTCTTCCTTGAATAAGTTTGTGCATTTGATATTTTATACACTTTTTATTGTTTTGCAGAATTTCATATTACACGTAACTTGCACGCAATAAAAGTGCATAATCTACAAAATACATAATACTTTTTTTCACTCAGATTACATTCTATAAAAACTAAAAACTAATGCATGTGTAATCTCCGAGCAATAGTGAAAAAATATAAGCACTAATCTTTGAAAACTAAAGCTTAGTTTTTAATAAACTTCTTTATACCCGTACGAACGTATGTTCGAAGGGTATACTAAATTTGCCATACCGTTTGTAACGCTAAGAAATAACGGTGTTAGATATAGACTCAAGTGTATGTTTTTGATCAGCGTCAAATTCTGACTTGATTTAGCTTTGTCTGTCCGTCCGTCCGTCCGTCCGTCCGAACGATAACTCAAAAACTAATTGAGCTAAGTTCACCAAATTTTCACAAATGATTTATTGTAGTAAGTGCCAGAACCCTATTTAAATTGGACGTGATCGGGGTACCGGTTCGGGTAGCTGCCATACAACTTCAAAATTTATTTGGCTATATCTCAGAAACTATATAAGTTGTGGTATTGAAATTTCACACAAACGAATATATTAGTAGGGCCAATGTGTCTCATAAAAGTCGTTGAAATTACTTGGCTCCTTCTGGTACCTGCCATACAACATCAAAAGTTATTTGACTATATTTCAGAAACTACTAAAGCTATGGTATTGAAATTTCACACAAACGAATATATTAGTAGGGCCAATGTGTCTAATAAAAGTCGTTGAAATTACTTGGCTCCTTCTGGTACCTGCCATACAACTTCAAAAGTTATATGGCTATATCTCAGAAACTATAAAAGCTGTGATATTGAGATTTCACACAAGTGAATATATTAGTAGGGCCGATGTGCTTAATGAAATTCGCTAAAATTTCATGGCTCTTTCTGGTAGCTGCCATACAACTTTAATAGTAGTTTGGCACAACCAGTATTTTGAAAAACACATATTACTGCAATTTTGCATAAATTAATATGGTAATACGGCAACTTAAAGTCATAGTCTGCCCCATAGTTAGTTATACGCACATAGCATAACAAATTCGTACGGGTATCACAGAGTTGACAAGGTCAACTCTATTTTTTTCTCGTTTTTTTCTGTAACTTCTTAAAATATTAAAATTTTAAAATTCTTAATATTAATTTATAAAATATAAAATGAAATGTTCTTTCTTTTGAATTTTTTCAATTAGTATAATTTTCTCATTCTTAATTCTTAGGTTTTCAGAAATGAAAGATTTAAAAAAAAAATTAACTTTTCTCAGCTTCTTATTCATAATAAGTACATACAATAATTTTTGTAATATATCTAGATTCTAGAACGCCATTTATTAAAATTGGGTTATTTGGTTTTAAAAATATTAAAAAAAAAATAAGTTTTACTTCAAAAGAGATTAAAAATTAAAATTAAAAAATACAAGGATTAAAATTGTTACTTTTTTTTTCTGCATCTCTTGTTTAATATTTTCGTAATTGCCAAAAAATTATCAGTTTAGCAAAAAATGTTAGCAATTTTATAAAATTTTTCTCAGAATTTTAAATTAAAGGAAAATTGAAGATAAATTATTACTCTTTGTGTTTTCTAATTTAACCTTACTTCTAATTTTAGACGTAAAATGAAATTAACAATGCACTACGATTAAATCAACTCTGCTATAATATCTTAAAACAATATATTGAGCCATATAAATTTAACGACCGAAAGGTCTTTATTGCCTATTTGAATCGAAGCTCTCCGGTTGTCTGATGGTGTTATCCTTCTCTATGCTCAATTTATTATTCAAAAGTTTGGAAAATTATTGAAAATAAATTAGTAACAACAAATTGATGCTTACTACTTACCCTGCCCTTAAATTTATACGTTATCCCAAGCCATAAATGGCAAACGAATAATTTTATCCTCAAAACAAAAATAATATTTTGGCAAAAAAGAAACTTAAACTGTTACATAATATCTACATATTATACACACTTACACACGTACTGTAAAGGCCGAACAGTACATGAACTCGTTCGATTTAAAACAAAACGAAATGTTAAATTTTCTAATTATCTTAATATTTTTTGCAAAATTCTTAAATTCTTACTATTTAAATACAGCTTGTAACAATAAATTTAAAGCAGTTGTGTTAGAAGAAAAAATTCAATGGAATTTTTGATTTTTTGGTTGCAGATATTGGAATTTTTTAATTAATATTTATTGTAACAACAATCTTAATCAGTAAAACATACGACATTTTTTCCTTTATTCTATTCTATTTTTTATTTCTCATATCATTCATTTTATGGTTTTCCTACCAAACCATCATGGGATTTTGTGCAATCATAATTAAGCATTTTGCGTTTCCTCCAAATTTTTGATGTCGTTTTTCTTTTAGACCACAAGTTGTAAAAGTCTAGACTACAAGTTGTAAATTTTAATAGCTTTTAGACACAAATAAATAGTTAATTTTGTTAGAAGAAAATTTTTTCCTACCCCCTTGCAAGTTATCGCCTCCTGAAATTTGTAAAATTTCAATTTTTGGCATCTAATATTTGGGAAACCTTAAGCTCTTTAAAATTTTTATAAATTCAGAAAGCTAATGGTAAATTCCATGCCATTAAAAAATATAAGTATTATTCCTTAACTCTACAATTAACCCTTAAAATTGAGCATGTCACCACCTCTTTAAATTTATGTTTGCTTTATTTTAAAGACTGCATAAAACGCTCATCCTAAATATATGCAATCCTTAGTGAAATAGTTTTGTCTTAACAACTTAAAGCGTGATTTCATTATTGCATATATTAAACGTACCTTATATATACATGTATCAGTATATTTCCAATCTAACCAAAAAATTTCTTCAATCCAAATTTCTATCTGTCATTGAATATAATTTCACTTTGATGGGTCTAAATTAATAAAAAAATATTTGAGCATATTTTTTTGTATTTTGTAACATTTCATTTAAATAATATTTATTTGAATTTGATAAAATCTGCGGGTGTCAAAAGTATCACAAATAATATGAGTTAAATTAAATGAAATTGATATGTCCATATTGAAAATGTAATAAATTTTTTATTCATATTATGTACTTTTTACACAAATAAAAAAAAATATGATGTGGTCAGCGTATAACCGACCGCAATACAGTACACATACATTCTGAATAACATTAAGGGAAGCTTTTATTATTTTATTCTTATTAGTTTGACGAAGGTGTTGGCCAAGATTGTGAAAATCCTTTTTAAACAATTATTTCAAATTTTAAGTAAGCTTATATTATATAATGAACCCATATATCTATGTAATGTAAATGTAGTTCCAAGTAGGAGTTAACTACCTAAAATTCCAAAAAAAAAAAACAAATGCTAATTTGGCTCGTAATGAAAGGCGCCTCATGTTTCTTACAATATTATGAAACGGAGCTATTAAATTTCTACAAATCTTATTAATTATTTTCTTAAACATAATTAAAAATCTGGATGACCTAGTAATCCATTTGTTGGATGCTGAGTTTTCCTAAATCTTGCTGCCGTGTCATATTACTAGACAAAAACCTATCAATTATTTTATTTGAAATCTATATGATAGACCAGTAGTAAAGATCCAGTCATTAAGGTATGATTTAATATAGTTTAAAACTTGATCAATCTATCATCTCGTCAATCAATCAAATTGTTACAGCTGAAATAAAGATGCACAAGTGCATAGACAGAAACACCAGACTGCCAGATAATCAGACAAAAGCATATTACTATAAACATAGTTTATTTTGGAGTTTATCACGGAGAAATGTGTTTCAAGGAAAATTCAACATGTCAAATTTATCATAAAATAATATACCTTAGTGTATGCGATACTCAAGGCAAAGAAACACATCGCTCCAATGAACTTCTATGTTTTTTTATTCTTATATTTTGACACTTAGGTGTCAATATATTGCATAAATATAAATATGTTCAGTTCGTATATGGTACGAAATGACTACGTTCCTAGTCGTTTTTATAAGACAAATGATTTTTGTATATGTATATGCCGAATAAAAATTAATATAAACAAAAATCTGGACACATAAATTGTATGCATATAAATGAACAGTTTTATCGAAGAACACATAGAAGAAAAAAAAACAGAATTGCACAAGCAACGTTATGAAAATTTTTATTTTATTCATGTCCTTACTATAAAGTACCAGAAATTTTTTAAAAGATTCTGTTAAAAGTTAATATCAATTTTTATGATTTTATTAATATAACGTACACCCGAGTGTGCTTTCATCTTTCGTCCTTTAAAAAATGAATAAATTTTCTCGTTTCTCTCATATATTTTCCATTTTTGATTCATTGAATTTATGATTATTAACAATATCAGTTATAAGAATCATGTAAGAATAATATAAAAAATTATAAAGTAAAGTATAAATATAAAAAATTTTATCTGATACACATTCATAGAAATAAAATAATATATTGTGTAACCTTACATGTACACAAAATAAAATGTTTTTTTCTTAATGGAACGACATTTTCAAAATTAAATTGTCATTATTTATGATTTCAATAGCAGACTATGCGAAATTCAATAAATAACCAAACAAAAAAATACAAGTACATATCATGTATCTATATTATGTATAAACAAGTAAAAACGTTTCAGTCGGTATGAACCGATTGAATTATACCCTGCACCTTTCATTGTTGTATAGCAATTACTTAAACCTGTGAAACCATTCTATAGAAACTTCCAGATATGTCTGATCTATAACTGAACACACAAGTTTCGTGAATCTGACTTTATTATTTTTCCAAATATTTAAAATTAGTTTTTGGAGTTGTATGGCAGGTCCCCCGAACCTGCCAAGCAATTCCACTAAAGCTTCGCTAATATATCTGATCTATAATTGGACACACAACTGCCAAGTTTCATGAATCTAACTTTATTACTTTTCCAAATATTTAAAATAAGCTTTTGGACTTGTATGGGAGCCACTCGAACCTGTCAAGCAATTCCACTAAAACTTCGCAAATATATCTGATCTATAATTGGACACACAACTGCCAAGTTTCATGAATTTGACTTTATTATTTTTCCAAATATTTAAAATTAGCTTTTGGAATTATATGGCAGGTACCCGAACCTCCCAAGCAATTCCACTAAAACTTCGCTAATATATCTGATCTATAATTGAACACACAACTGCCAAGTTTCAAGAATCTAACTTTATTACTTTTCCAAATATTTAAAATAAGCTTTTGGACTTGTATGGGAGCCACTCGAACCTGTCAAGCAATTCCACTAAAACTTCAGAAATATCTTTGACCTATAATTGGACACAAAACTGCCAAGTTTCATGAATCTGACTTTATTATTTTTCCAAATATTTAAAATAAGCTTTTGGACTTGTATGGGAGCTGCTCGAACCTGTCAAGCAATTCCACCAAAACTTCAGAAATATCTTTGACCTATAATTGGACACACGACTGCCAAGTTTCATGAATCTGACTTTATTATTTTGCCGAATATAAAAAATTTGCTTTTGGAGTTGTATGGCAGCCACCCGAACCGGTGCAGCTATCTCATTAAAATTTTTAGAGCATATGTAGAATATAATTGGACACATGTATACAAAATTTTGTATTTGTACCTTTATTAGTTTTTGAAATAATTAAAATAAACTCTTTGAGTTGTATGGCAGCTCCCCGAACCCGTTGTCCGAATTGGTCCAATAACAATAGGGTTCGTCCTTGGCACAAAAGAAACAACTTGTGAAAGTTTGGTGTCGATTGCAGTATTCGTTTTTGAGTTATCGTGCGATCGGACGGACGGACGGACGGACGAACCGACGGACGGACGGACGCACGAACTGACGGAAGGACATGTCTAAATCAACGCAGAATTTTACGCTGAGCAAGAATATATATATATGTCCATACCGCAGATGACTCCTTCAAGTAGTTACAAACTCCATACCAAAGTTAATATACCCTTCACGAAGTGCAGGGTATAAAAATATATTGCACTGCCAAAGCCATCAGGATATTTTTCATTTCAAGAAGAGAGTATAGATTCATCTTTTGTCTTGTATCATACAATACAATATTATATATTGTGTATCATTCCCTCATACTGACGAGTTTGCCAAAAAAGAAATTACCTTTCACAAAATTTGCGTATGTATATAAACAGAAATTTAAGAAATTTAACAAAAATATCTTCACTTTTTAATTTGCCATAGTTCACTTTAAAAATTAAGAATAATTAAGATATGCTTTTATGAGGTGAGGTACAATTTTGTAAACAATTTTAATCTGAAATTTAAATATTTTACCTTCTAGGAACAAGTGAATATTAATAAAAAAAATACTTTTAAAAACATTTAACATCCCAACATCTACCTATCATAATAATATTGATGAATATGTAGGTAAAGAAAATTAATTTTCTTAATTTATCAAAGAAACAAGCAGTTAATGAACCAAAACAGTATATCTTTTACCTTTTTAAAATTCATTTTTCCACGCTAAGAAAGCATAAATGAATCCTTTTTAGAGGTTAGCCAGTTTGTCTTTGTCTGTAAGTCAATCTGTCTATTACTTTGAGCACTCGTGTATCTCATTTTCGGCTGAACAGGATTTTAACTATAAATTATATCTACACTGCAAAAAATATGCATCATATTTCTGCTTTGTGAATAAAACATTTGATAACTTGCAATATTTCTTCTCAAAGTAGAATTAATTTTTATTTTTAGATTACAAATTAATTTTACATAAAATAAGCATATTCCAATACTTCTTAAAGTAAAACGCGCTAATATTATTTCAATTATACTCGTATGGATAAAATAAAACTAAAAGAGATATAATTTATAACAATTTCGTTGATAATCCAATTATGATATGTGAATGTTGTAATAATGATATAATAATAGCTCTTTTGGCAATAGCCCTCTTTTGTTTTTCAAAATAAAATGTAGCTGAACAAAAAATATTTTGATTGACACAAGTTTATCGGTATTCAAATAAAAGCATTACCAAATGAGAAATAATATATTTGTAATGTGACTATAAATATATCTCAATTCTTTGAAAAATATTTTGAATTTGGTTACAATTTGTTGTAACAAAATTATTGTCAACTGGATAATTTAATTTCATAAACAGCACAACAGTATAAATTATTTGAAAACATTATATTTCTAAAATTGTTTTTAAATAGCTACATTCAAAATGAAAATAAAGGGGTAGGAAATACATTTATGTAAAAATTAGCTATAAAGTCTGGTTGTCGTGATTTCAAAAATACTTTGTGCCTGTTCTGTTTAAAAAAAATATTTAATTTAGATAAAATTTTTCTCAGTGTCAATTTGCAAAAGTAAATTTTTGTCATATAACGCATTGATTAAATTTAAAGTGTATCTATGATATGATCCAAAAAGCCCTGATCCTTTCTTGAAATTTAATACTTCGATTGTAATTGATAAGACAATATCAAGATTCAGGAACCGGTATTTCAATAGCGGCAATCATCACGGTTTGATAATATCTTAGGAAAAAATTTAAATAATTTCATGAATTTTAATATTTGTATTCTGTTTCTGAATAAAACTACTTGAAGAATTTGAAATAAGTAATCAAAGGTTTTGACATCTTTACTATCTTATGCAACCTCTTCTTCAAATTATAGTAAAAAAAAAAGGAAGTTTTTTTAATATTACTCAGAAAATACACATATTGCGGCCACTCACATCATTCAATACACATCATTCTTTACATATACAAAGAAAATTTCATTTTGAACAGTTTTTTTACTTTCTTTATAATTAAATTCGTTTACGTGTCTTGTTATTAAAATTTCCTACAGTTATTCATGTGTCTTACTAAATTTCAAAGAGTAGAAGGAAATTGATGTGTTGTATAATAAGTAATAACCTAACAGAAATGTAATGAAAATAATTGAAAATGAATTTCTAATGTACGCATAACTGAAATGACAAACGTTATCTCTGTAATTCAGATCATATTGTGTGTAAAGAAATTGATTTTAACTTTGAGAAATTTTCATAACAACAACATCTTATTTTAATTTTCCCTTTTTTTTCACTGTTATTTTAAAAATAAAGAAAATTTAAAAGAAAAACCTATCAAGATAAACATTAAAATAATTATTTTTGAAAAGTTCATCACTTCTATATACACATATACATACATACATAAATGTATGTATCTATATTTTATACATATATAATATTTTTATCCTTCCTTATTTTCTAAAAGTTTGAGCTTAAAACGAATTTCATAGACTTTAAATTAAAATATTTGCCAACACCAGCAGCAGTGAATGTTCTTTTTAGTGCCACAAAGAAAATAAAAACAAAATTTTGAAAAAAAAAATTGTATAAATTTTGCTATTAAAAAAAAAACTTTGTTTGTTTTTCCATTCTATTTTTTTAGCAAATTAACTTTGATGCTGATTTCTCTAAACCCTGCCAAAATAAAGGAAAAGTTTTAATTATATGATTATGCGGCTTTCTTTATACGGATATTAGCAATTTTTGTACGAAACATAAGGCATCTATACTACTGTTCTATATTAATCGTATAATGCTATAATAATGGTATATTTGTATGTGTGTATAAAATTGTAAACTCTCAACTCAACAATAGATTAGAAGAACATTACAAAATAAAATTCATTTGTTTTTTTAATATTTTTTTTGGAAACTCATAAAATTTGATGACTTTTAAAGTAACATCAAAAATCTTAAAATTTCTCCTTACGTACATCGCCGCAATCAATTTAGAATTCAAAGTCTTCTGTAAATCTCTTGTTGACATTTCACACCCCCATTTTTTTTTCTTGCTCGAAAATTATTAAATGCTTTTTCTTTGAAATTCTTAAAAACTTGCTACCGAAACAAACCAAATTTTGCTTTTAATATTTTAAGATTAATATAAAAATGAAAATGAAATTTGAAACGTGGTTTTTAATTTAAATAAAGTAAAAATGATTCTATCTAGAACTGAGAATAAATGAGAGAGACCATCAGTACAAGTTAGTGTGACGGGACAGAAACCTTTTATATTATTTGTAACATGACAACACTGCGACATTTTTTACAATAACTAATTTGCAATTATTATTACTTGTAGAGAACAACCTTATGTTACCAGTTAGTAACGCAACCATGTCCTATATTTCTAATTTAATATTAGATTACATAAATAATTTAAGCAACTTAAATTAACTTGCTCGTGTTTTTTATAATTTGTATTGATTTTCATCCCTCTCAATTTTTAATTGCATTTCAAGAAATTTCTAATTCACGCATTCGATAATTTTCGACAATTTAAATCACTAAATAAACACAATTTATAAATTGAATAGTTGTATGAATATTGTGTTGTAGTAGCTCAATTAAAATAATGTTCACAGAAATGAAAATTTAGTTAGCAATTTTGAATATAATTAATTGACATTCAAAAGAAATTATATTTTCATGTCGATAGAACAAAAAAGTTAATTCTGTCACGTGATTAATAATACTCGTAATGTTCATTATTGTGAAGAGTAAACACATAAAATACTTTTAATCATTTTTAACTTTTACATAACATTCGCTTGAACACTGAACAAATACCTGTTCAGTGTTTATAATCTAAGTATGCATACATACATTAAAATTACGATATAAACACTATTTTATCGTATAATTCATTTATTTTTTGTTATGAATAATTAAATCCCTAAATATAGAATAACATATAAATAGATATTTAGTAAAACGAATAGTGTTATCAAACTATATATGTACATACAAATATAAATTGATAAGTTAAATTTACATATAAATTATTTTCCGACACCTAGAATTATAAAATAAAATTAATTCGAACCAGTGATTTGTAAAGAAGTACTTTTCCCTTAAACGAGTTAAAATACTGGTATTAAAAAACAATATAGGACACTATTTAAATTATTTTAATTCATAGATTAAAATATATTAAGTTGTTGCACACTTTCAGGATTGAGTGAGCAGCTAGCGTAATGGCCGAATTCGACGATTAAGTAAGTGAGTTAAGATAACTAATTATATTTTTTGATAGCGTAGCGGTACTGTTATGGCTAACTTTTATACTATTATGAAAATTCAGAAAGCTTGTTATTTCGAATAAGGCGCCTAGAATCGAGGGAAGGTGGAAAATATTTTCTACTATCAAAATAAAAATGATGTAAATTTCAGATTCCCAACTTATCGTGTAAAAAAAAAGCAATATCAATAATTTAAAAAAAAAAGATTGGTTAATTTTGAACGCCATTTCAATGTGGAGCTGTGCTGGCCCTCCTATTTGCGTTTGCGACCAAAAAATTGCATCTATATTTTTTACAGGCGGTGAAATAGATAATTTGGAACAGATATAAGTTTCTAGTAAAGATCCATTTAATTTGCATAACTTTCTATTTTAAAGGGTGTACAAGTTTCGTCAACAAACAAACGGACAGACAAAGTGAAATAAAGTGATTAAAAGTAAATAAATAACAGCTTACGAGGTTTCAACATGATTTTCAATTTATTCGCATATAAAGATGTACGTGTATGTCAACAATAACAGTTTGTGGAAAATTATTTTACAAGTAAAATTATAATAAATTTTGAAAACAATTTAAAATAATGTTTTTGTTAATCGGGTAATTAAAAGTAGTGGAAATTCTAACTTCAAAGAAAAATGATTTTGTAAATTTAAATACCTTACACATTACTATGGAAGAATTTTATAAATGTTCCAAAAACTATAATTGAAGCGTAATTTTTCACGTTTTACTATTTTCAGAATGTATAAAAGGAATTTTACCCCGAAATAATTTAAACTAATAATTGTTACTGAATAACAAATTATTGTAAATAATAAGCATTTTAATTTCATCCAAGAAAAGTTTTAACCAATCTTCATTCCAATTTCAAAAAGTACTACGCGTTTTATTATAGTATATGTATTTGTAAGTAATGCTATAATAGGTCGGACCCTTGCAAAAGGATTGTGAAATCTGAGATATCGAAGCATTTTTGGCCACTAAGACGACTGAAACACTCCATAACGCAACGACAATATAAAATCAGATTAGTGTTTTTAAAGTTTCTTCCATTATAAATCCGATTTAATTTTATAATTCCTTTATTTTTATATATTTTTGATTTATCAAGGACTTAAACTGGATTCAAGATAATCACTTTACCAAATTTTTCTATGGTAATTTAAAAAATTACAAAAAAGTTAAAAAATAAATAATATTAAAAATTTGTCCGCTCACATTTCACTTTCATTAAAATATTCTTTTTCCTTTAATTTTTCTCGTTATGCCCTTGGAATAACAAACCACTTTAAGAATTTTTAATTTAAAATTTCGATGGCTATTTGGTTAAAAATTAAGCAAGTATTTTTTTTTCAGCAACGACATAAAAATTATTTCCAACAGCGACATAAAAATTTAATTAAAATCAATTAAAACATTCTACCTTTTGAAATAATTTTTGCAAAGAAGCTCTTTTATCCAAAAATACCCCCAAAGGAAGTTTAAAATAACTATATGCAAATATTTTAAATTATAACTATATACACACAACTTGTCTTGGGAATATATGTGTTTGATGACAGCAAATTTACTGTTTCATTTGTATTGACTTCACAGTAAGGAACAAGAAGGGTACTGTGATCGTAACAAAATTCACATTTCGAGAGTTTAAAGGAAATAAAATTTCTCTTTGATAATATAAAAAGAGTCAATAAACTATTTCAAGCATAATGTATCGGTTTGTTTGCGTGCTCCTGTATTTCAATTTCGGTTAAGTCAATTAAAGTATAATGAAAATCTATATACATACGTGGTTAATGCAACGAAGTGACAATTTTTTTTAGATCATGTTGAGTTAAGTAAATTGAACTGATTTTTGTGATGCTGGCCGACATTATGTTTTTTATAACTATTAAAATAGCAATTAAGATACTGGTATTCTCCAAAATTAAAAAAAATTTAAGGCAAAGGAAGAGCTAGTTAAAACAATTCACAAGTTTTTCGAAAATGGGAAGCAAAGTGCTGCAAAATTCCTGATATTTTCGTAAAGTCAAAATTTATTTTTTAGTAGTCGATTTACATTCTTTTTCACAATCTTGCTAAAGTATCCTCCATTACTTATATAAAAAAATTGGAATTTCTACATGTAATTTAGAAAATAAAAAATGTGGTCGACTATATCCTGACCGTTACGGTTATTTTTCTTTTAACTTTGTTTTTCTTTTCGCTTCCATATCACAAAAAAGCATTTCTTTTCACATTAATTTTACGTAGGTACTCTAATGTTATTCAAATAAATTTTCCCTTAATGTTTATTCTACGTTCGTGTTATACCGGTATATGTATTTTTATGTACTTAAAAATGTATGTACGTAATGTTTAATATACAAATTGTTGTTTGATTAATGATTTCAATAGCAAATCACTTGGATTATGGAAATGAAAGCTAAATAAATTATGTAGACTTTATTCAAATTTAGATAGGATTTATGGAATGTATGTAATTGTTTCTTAGTGGTGATTCCCGGTTGATTTTCTATGATCTTTACTTTAATATCTGCGAGAATATTTATATGGTGTTAGGTGATACTTTATATACTATGTATATTTATATTATTTCATAATAAAATATTATTTATTAATATAGATAAAAATGACATAAAATAATTGTACGTATGTGGAATTAGTTTAATTGGAATATAATAAAGATAATGATTATCTCAAAAAAAAAAAATGAAAACAAATGGGACACAAAATTATAATTTTCCGAGAAAATTATTAAAAAAATTTGTTCCCATATCCTATTTTTGTTTTGCTGAACATTATTTTATCCACGTTGGTTAATAGATCGTTAGTTAACAATGCGAGAGAGTAGAATAAGATTATAGCTAGCTAGTTATCATAATAGCTAGTTAGTTTTGTGCTCATTGTGTTATATCAGTGGCTTCAAGCGCAAAAGACTTAAGTCTGTTTTTGTGATTTCGAGATAAATGAGTTTAAAGCTTTAAAATAAATTTTGAAAAAGTTTTGAAGTTTTTTGAACCAATTTTTTTTTTAACGAAAGACAATTAAAAAGGGAAGGGATTAACTCGTAATCTGAAGTAAACAACTAATTGTAGTCTCAAAATTATGGAAAAGGTGAGATAGGCGGTTATACCAAATTTATAAAAAGCACTTTGCTCAGCATATCTCGACTTAGGCGATTTGTGAAGAATTACTTTTGCATTTTCGTCAAATTTAAGTCGACTTAAGCTGTTGTTGCAAAACTGAAAATATGGTTTTAGGTGACTTAAGTTATATTTTAAAGGGAAAAAATATAAAGCTTAACTCGATATAAGCAGTTATAAAAATTCATATATATAAAAAAAAATGTTACTAATTTTGATTTGCAACAATAGCCTATCTCGAAATAAGTGGTTTGTCAAAAACATAAAAAAGATGTTTTCTGTTTTTAATTTATTCTAATCGCGATTTAGGCGATTAGTGCAAGAGCATATAGTTACCATTTCGAGTTAGGTCATATTGTGTGAATTCGACAATAACTCCGGCTACAATAGTTGTAGAACCACCAAATTTTGTGAGGAAGAAAACGAAGAATTCGCTGGTAAACATATCTCGTTTTTGTCTTAACTCGAATTAGGCGGTTTGTGTTTGAGGCCACTGATATATTTACCACCTATGTATATTATTGATTTTTTGTACAGTTTTTGATTTTAAATATGCAAATATTTTTTTTAAATTTACAACTAAAAGGAAATTTTAAAAAATTTTAATTATTTCATACTTTCAACAAATAATCAAATGGCCATAAAATAAATAAAACAAGTAGCCAAGATAAAGCCTGCTATATATCATAGCCTCTCTAATAAAATTTCTTCTTTTCATCACAACATCTTTTACCAAATAATATAATGATATTGTCATGGACTTCTGTTATAATGATATTGTCATTATCAGTTTCTGTCAAACTAATATTTAATTCAATAAAAAATTTTTATAAAAAATTGAATTAAAAAAAAAAAATGATTAAACTGTTTTAAGATTTGTAGTACTTCTGAAGTTCAATTTTGTATATTTTTGCTTCATACTGTCACGTATAAAAAATTTCTTAATTAAATATTTTAGAATAAAAATCGAAAATTGTTTTTGAATATTTATCATTCGCAATAATTGGCTCTCTAAGATTATTTCAAGGATTTATTTCGTATATTATTTCAAGGATACGCAATTAAATTTTACATATTAAATTCTCATATTATTTTTCATATTATTTTTGATCTAATTATTCCATTGTGTTCGTTCTTAAAAAAGAATGTCCTTATTAAATGAACTTTCGTAAAATCTCATTTCCTTAGTCGTTATTTTTTTTATTAACTAGAGAACTTTTAAAAATATTATATAATGATATAAATTACTTTTCCTATTAAAATTATTGGCGGATTTTTTATATATTCACTTTTTGTAACAAGCCATATTGCATATATTATTAAAACAGTTTTTAAATTTTGATTTCTCTACTTCTCAACGTTACAAACGGTAAGGCAATTTTAGTATACCCGTCGAACATACGTTCGTACGGGTATAAAAATGGAAATATAATAACACACCCATTTTAAAATTTACGGCATTTTTAAGTATTTTCCGAATAATATCTCAATTAAATTCAATTTTTATTTTTTTTATTGAGTATTACTCTTAGCGGTAGCTCACTTTCTTCATTTCGCAGTACATCCAGATTTGGTATATTAAATTACAAATAAACCTTTTGATAAAGTTGCTTACACTTGATTTTCGGAAAAGTTTCCAGATTCTTTATATTGCCAGACAAAGCGTTAACTATAAAAAAAACTGTTAGCTGATCTCTACCATACATATACTACAAATATGGTCGATATACATAATATCTTACTCAGATAATTTTAATGTAGACTTTATTAAAATTGGTTAAGGCGAAATAAAAATACACAAATAAACAAACAGACTTGCAAATGGATAGAGCCATTTACCAAAATACGGCATCTCGTAATAAAAGTACAATTCACAAGGTACAATTCACTCATAGAACGAGCTTTTTTTAAAAATTGTCAAGGCATCTTTTCTAAACTTTTTATTTTAGCTTTAATTTTAATTCAAACGATTTATTAAAATTTCTATAAAAATGCAATCATAAGGTAATTTTTAATATTGGACCAATATAAAAAATTTTATAAAAATCTTATAATCATACCTTATTCACTTGAATGTTTTCATCTAAATTAAGTCTCGCATGAATTGGGTTTTTATTAGCTATAATGACTAATGTATAACTTCTTTTGGTCAATTGTTTAACTAATAAATTTTCTAGTCTTTGAATTCAGAACTATAGGAAGCATTTCCAGCTCAATGCAATGAATGTTTCTTAATTTTAAATGAGAAGAATTGTGAGAATTTGCACCTTGAAAAACAAATTCGATGCAGTTTTTACAAAACTGTTATAAAATTATAAAAAACACATAAAATTTACTCTGAATAAAATCTAAGAAAAGTCGATAATCAAATTAAGTATTCGTTAAACTTCATCTAAAATTACAGCTATTATTCATAGCATTAATGAATTGTTTTCTAAATAGTCTAACACATATAATATTATTACCATATGTATAATACATTTTACCAAAATGCTATATATATTTATCTGTATAGTATTGAAAATAACAGTTGATAAAATATTGTTTATATGCAATCTACTTATCTATCCCAATTTCAATTTATTCGTAAAAAATAATTAATTTCTTTACAAGATTTTTTTGCGAAAATTCATTATCTACACTAAATATGTCGTGTATACCTTATTTTTTATCTTTTCATTTTTTATCTCTACTTGTTTAATATTAATTGTATTTATGTATATCAGTGACATACAATAACCATTTTCAAAAAATAAAATGTAAAAACTGAAAAAAATATTTTCCGATAACTTTTGAATGTCAAAATTTATAACAAAATTCGAATGATAAGAAATTGTGTTCATTCTGTTAGTATTAAAATAAGAATTCTGCAAAGCAAAAACAATGAAATTTGTAAAATAATCAAATGGTTAATGAGATTTATATTTATAACATTTTATTCACAATTTGCTTTAATTACATTTGACAAAGTAAAACTCTTAATTTCACTGTAAACCCTTATAAATAACTGCACACCACTGTATATTATCTATTACAAATATATATTTACATATTTGTAATAGATAATATTAAAATACTAAACAAAAATTGTTAAAATCAATTCTTATTAACTAGTAAAACAGATATTTTAGCAAACTTAACCTTTAACAATTAAATAAGTAAGATATGGTTCCATTTTCATTTTACAATAAAGATGTGCTATATGCACTTTCTCTTATTTATAAAAAATTCTCTTATTTACCGTAAATGGCTTATACACAAAGAAATGATTAAATGAGAAGCTGAGAGGCAAAAGCACTATCCGTTCCGTGTTTTGTCAAAAACAAAGTAAACAAAAATTCTATAATTAATTTGCTCGTTCCTTGCCGTAAATTGAGTTAGATCTATTATTTCCAAACTCAAAATTTAGAAAAAGTTTAATAAAAACAAAAAATGTTATGGACGTTGGAACCAACAGTTTTTATATTATAAAAAATTTATTTCATTAAAAGAAAATTTTTTTCCACCTTTATTCTCAAATTTCTATTTCACTAGCTTTCTCAAATTTCTATAAGATCAAAAATCTAACAACAAATTCCATAACATCACAAAATATAATTACGTATTATTGTTCTAAATCACTTACATCACCTTAAAAACTCGACTATTATCTAAACGCTACTTTAATTTTTTTTTTCTCATCCTAGATGTATGCAACGATTTTATATATTAATGAAAATTTTTGGTATATTAATGAAAATAATTTAAATAGTTTAATAAAGAATATTAATTTATTGTTTTTTATTAAAAACTAATAAACTAGTAAATTATAGCTAGTAAATAATTGTCCATTGTTCAAGAGAAAAGTACAAATTTACAAACCATTTCGTTTGATCCGAATTTATTATTTTCCCTTTAATTTTCATTAATTTAAAACTTGTATATTGCTTCGAAATCATAAACAGTTTGTACTACTGTATTCAGTAAGCAAAAAAAAAGTTCTTCCACCTCAACACCAATTTTATCCAAATTTCCAATTTTTATGCTTATTTATTTCAATTATTTTACTGCATCACATACTGTGGGTTTAAATGGCTTTATTTTTAAAATTATGTTCAAATAAGCAATAGCAAATAATAACGTAATGTTATGATAATTTGCCACCGCAATGCTTTAATATATTGTGAGCAATAAAGAAAAGTTATTTATTAAAATTAAAGCCAAAACTTTATGCACATATTTTAGTCACATAAGTGTGGTACATGCGGTTTATTTTCTTAATATTTAATCCTGTAATCCTTTCAGTAACACTAAGCATATAGCAAATAATTTAATTATATAATAAACGCAATATGACTTAATTAAATTTATAGTTTCCAAAAAATTTTCTAAATTTTTTTTATTTAAATATTTAAAGTATTTAATAAAATCAAGTAATTTATTACATAAAAAGAATTGTTTAAATGTTGTTTCGGAAACTTATTTTTAGTTTTTGGAATTTTTAATAATGCCGGCCTAAATATTTAAATATGAAAATTTAAACACTGTATTAGAAGGTATGATATTATATAATAAATTATAAGCACATGTGTGTTAACATGAACGTACTTTTATTGAATAGATGTAAAAAAATTTAAATAAAAAGTCACTAGAACCTTCGGTACATAGTCACATATAAAGTATTAAAATATGCAAGAGTAACGGAAACATCTCAAAAGTGTTAATTTTTTAAATAGGCATGTAGTTAAAAGCGCAAGATTTTTCTCTATATTTTGCACCAAATCACGTAATTCTATATCAAAAATGACCGCGCTTATTATAAAATTTTCTGAATTCTTCTTTTGGGAACTGAATTCAGAAAATTAAATATTTAACTTAAAATTAAATTCTTTACCGCGATATTTTGCAATATCACCCTAACTCAAAAAATACTTTAATTAAATACCGAGAAATATTGAAAAATTACAAGGTTTTTTAAAATAAGTTGCAGCAATATTTCGATTTATACCAATTTTATGAAAAGAAATTGATATTTAAACCACAATAATTCAAAATAACTTTAAACTCAAAGTTTAATTTACTCGAAAGTATAAATTTAGAGATGTTGCGGTATTATTCTCAAGATGCAACTTATTCGTATAAATATAAATGTTGATCCAAATATGCAAAAAAAAAAGAATTTTTTTTCATCCCTCAACAAAAATTTGTAAATTTAAATTCTAAAATATTATTAAATCACAAGACCTCATCTCTTTTACAAATAAGAAAACATAAAAATTTAGGATATTTTAAAATTAAATTAGAAATTGTTGTAAAAATACGAGGATATTAAGCATACTTTTTAAACAAATGTATAAACATCCTTGCTAGATTTTGTAAACGTGTGTGTAAACAATTTTTATTTGTCCTTTTTCCAAATATGTACTAAGTTTTGACAAACTTGAATAGAACAATAGTTTTTATTAAAACTTTATTTTAAATTTGTATGTAAGCATAACAATACCTACATGTGCGTATACGTACATATATTTTATGTATATATATCATTTATACGTGAATAAATATTAAACATATGTACACCGAATTACTAGACTAACAAATTCCAACGTTAATATTAAAATTCTTAAATTCTCATTATACCCGTACCAACGTATGTGCGAAGGGTATACTAAATTTGCCTTACCGTTTGTAACGCTAAGAAATAATGCTCTGAGACATAGTCTTACGTGTATGTTTTTGATCAGCGTCGAATTCTGAGTTCATTTAGACCTAGACATAGTCTGTCCGTCCGTCCGTCCGCCCCAACAATAGCTCAAAAACTAATTGAACTAAGTTCATCAAATTTTCATAAATGATGTTTTATAGTAAGTGCCAGAACCCTATTTAAATTTGATATAATCGGAGTACTGGTTCGGGTAGCTGCCATGCAACTTTAAAATTTATTTGATTATATCACTACAAAAGCTGTAATATTGAAATTTCACACAAGAAAATTTATTAGTAGGGGCGATGTGCTTAATAAAATTCGTTAATATTTCTTGCTCTTTCTGGTAGCTGCCATACAACTTCAATAGTAGTTGGGCACACACAGTACTGTGGAAAACACAGTACTGAAATTTTGCATAAATTAATACGGCAATATGGCAGCTTAAAGTCCCATAGTCTGTCCCATAGTCAGCTATGACGTTTTTATTCGCACATAGAATAACAATTCGTACGGGTATCAGAGAGTTGTCACGGTCAATTCTATTTTTTCTGATTTTAATTTTAATTTTATTTTATGATGAAACTTTTAGTAATAGGAGTTTTTGTTTAAAGTTTTATTTTTGACAATTACCAAATTTGAACCTTTAAAAATCACATGGAATATACAAACCAGAAATTCGATTTCATTCCGCTGAGTTTTCGGAAACTCTTACTTAAACTGTTACTAATATAACATAGTTAAACAACCATAGATAATAGAATTTAATTTTTACAAATTTAAATCAAACATTGGTATTAATTTCTCAAAAGTTTTAATTGAAAGGCGCTTTTTATTTCTGGACTTTAAGGCTGTTATCACGAGTAGCTGTCTAATGCATTTATTCTTTGACCTACTAAAATTTATCACATATCATGAAATCGGTATGCAGTAAATATAGAACAGTATTTTCTTCTAAACGGGAACCAAAAATTTTTAACTTTTTCAGTAACAGAAAGCCTTACAATTTGTTATGACCTTCGAGCCGTTAGGTTTTAAAGACTTTTAGAAATTTTAACAGGATTTTTCTAAACAGTGAATTCCAGTTTTATGGTAGATTATTTCATTGCAGTTTACTTAGATTATATATCTACTTTATGTAGATTCAGCGGTATACCAAAGTACCAAAATTTCCAAAAACAACGTTTAATATTATATTCCGAAGTATTCCGATCTCCGATTGAAATATCTTTATAGAAATATATTCGCATTTTACTTAATTGTAAATAGCTTCACATTTTTGAACGTTATGTATTTAAACAATATTATGTAGAATCATCAGAGTTATAAATATTAGTTAATTTCCTTCACATAAATAATTTCCCACAATACTTGCGTAACTATTCTACAAAAAATAACAATATTTCTCTTATCTAGGTTTTAGAACAATATAATTTTTATTAAGCTCTTCTACACACATAAGTACAACAAAAACTTTTTTTCTAAAATTAATAGTGTAAATAATTTATAAAAGTTTTATTTGGTTTAATTAAATAAATTGGTTTTTAAATTAAAGAACTAATTAAATAAATTTAATTAAATTTTCCAAAAAAAACCCCTTATGAACATACCATACATGGACAATTAATTTATTTTGACACACATAAAAATATATACATATATATTATAATTTATTAAAATAAAATTCAAATATATTGTGCACTTGGAATGGGCCCATAATATTTTAATTTCCCTTGCTAAAATTAATTCCTAGTTTACTTATTTAAACAATCCTTAAACTTGTTATGACCATGAAATTTTAATCATTTACTATAAGAATTTCAAGAGAATTATTTACTTGCTTTATTTTTATTGTAGAATATTAATTGGAAAAATAAAATAAAATTAAATCAGCCACAGCATCAAATTTTTCTAAGAACAGCCGAGAATCCCACCTTCTATGCGTTGTTCTACCCAAAAATTGTTTTCAGCTGCTTTTTGGTTAAAAATATTATACATACTGCCCAAAAATAAATATGCTGTTTATTGTTGTTTATTAGAAAACGGTACATCACCAGGAGGTACTTCTTTAAATGGTATTAATTTTATCTTTAAAGATAGTATTCGTCGCAATGTTGTCATATGCGCCAGCCGATTGCAGTCGATAATATTAAGCTTTTTGCATTCTAAAATGCAAAAGTTGGATTTAATCTATGTGATCAGCAGTACCAAGCAAATTCTGCTATTAAATGCTTTTTGATTATTTTCTTTTGAAAAATCAATTGCTTAACGACCATCTGAAACGTATTGAGAATCGTTTATAGCGTGGGCAATTTTACGTGGAGAAATAAATTTCTACTTTTGAATTCAAATTAATATTTTTGCTTACTAAAACCCTTATTGTAAATATTCATTTCAATAATAATTCAAACTTTTTTTTTCAAATTTATTTAAAAAAAAAAAAAAAGAAATTTTTCTCATTTCTATGCCTATAAAAGTTTTTAGTTCAATCAACCGTTTTGACGGATATTTTAATTTAAAAGGACTCGATTTAATTTTCTGCTCCCTATACCATAAGTGTCACATTGAGAAACTTAATAGAACATGCCATGTTCTTTATTACACGCTAATTTCGTTTTATTTAATACAAAAAAATTTAAAATTTTACAAGAAAAATAACAAAATATTCAAGTACTCACAATACCTTTATTTGAATTTTTCTCTTCTTTTGTATTTTCTGTTGAGGAAATCAACTGGAATCTAGAAAATTTAAAAAAAAAATTACTGATTTGCTTATTTGTTTTCCTTCAGATTTCAACATTTCAATTTTTGAGAATTTTTCATTTAAATTTTCGAAAGAAAAATCATTAGAATGAAATTAAGAAGAAGATTAAAAATGGCAGTCATTTTATATTAACGTAAATATTATTTACATTTGTAATTTTTTTATGTTTTTACAAAAATTAATATGAATGGTATTATAAATTTTATTTTAAATTAATGACAACAAGATTATTATATCAAAATCGGGTCTTCCGCGGTTCTTTCTTTAGACTTCATTAAATCACAAGCATATGAAGCTGGGCCGTAACAAATGGTTTACTCAAATCGTAATTTAATAGAATTTAATATAAATAAAATTAAACAACCTTGACAACGTATTTACACTTCTGCCATTAATAAATTGTTCATTAAAATTCTATTTTCTAATCTTACGTAGTTATCTTTGCACTCTAAGATTTCATAGAACAACCCAATAATTATTGTTCGCTTTCTTTATAGAAAAATAAAAACGTAGTAAAAAATCTTTCTCTATTTTTACATAAAACAAAATGTGGGACAACTTTTAATTTACTTTTAAATCAAATTCCATTCATTATTTAGGCTTCACTTGGCTATAAAATGAATTAATGAAATAGCATGAATTTATAGAAATCTGAATAATTTGCTTTCTTTGCTTCGTACATATTTACTTTCATTATTTTTTCTGTAAACTTTATTTTGAATTTGAATTATAAAATTCATTTTATAACATTGAGATTTTTTTCCCCCCTATTTAAGATTATTCAAGTGATCCTTATTAAAACTTTCAATATTTTTAGATTAAAGTGTTAGAATATTTTATGAATTTTTCTTAAATAATAATAAAATGGAAACTTTTGGAATCGATTTTTTCAACAATTTCGCGCAATAAAATATTAGTTAAAAAATTTCAAGTGTCTTTACAATAAAATTACTTTGGCATCTCATGCTCGAGTAAACTTAAAGTAGCAATCTAATTATGATAAAATACGTTTCAGTATGAATATTATTTAAAGCTCAAAAGTCGAAACACTTGTATTCTTAATATTGATTACTACTTCTTTTATCAGAACACCTTTAATGCTCTTTTATTTGACGACTAAAGCCACGCCACCTTCTATGCTTCTCTTTTTTACTTCGAATTCATTAAACAAATTTTTATTTTGCTTATAATTTTTGTACATACTCTCTGAATAATCCTTATTAAGCTATTGTTATTAGTTTTATGAAAGATTTGTACACGATTCACAAACGATCTTTAAATCTCATTACGAATTTTAATTACTTAAACTAGTAATCTTCTACCTAATGTACTACCAAAAATTTAAATTTTAGTCTTATGAGAAGTTCCTTTTCTTTGAATGATAGTTGTTTTTTAAAAGTTTGTTAGTTTGTGTTGTTGTTTAACTAAAGGTTTAACTAAATCTCAAACTCGGTCCGTAATATAAAAATCAAGTTGTAGAAACCTGACTTACACCAAAATTTGATCAGTGTATATAATTTTATACGATCGGTCGCATTAAGATCGTATTCTATCGCATTACCCATCGTTTGAGGTAAGAAAGGTTATGTAATAGCACCAAATTTAATTGGGTTTTCAACAGAAATGCGACTACTTCATAATAGAAAATAACAAATCAAATATTTTTGGAGAGATATCTACTTTGACACGCAGATTTTGCTTTTTTGATCATCTTTAAAGAGTGTTTCATGAAATTTTATATATTAACTTTCAACCAACAATACGACGAGCCAATTATAGCTTTTCAAAAAAACAGAGCTTCTATTACGGGCCATATACAGGGTAATTCAGAAAGCTATACAACAACATATACCATTGGTTAGAAGATCAAAAATAGATAACACTTTTGTTCCAGACTGGGTGCCATATCTCCAAGGGTTTCCGAGTTCCAGGGGTTTTAACGAATCAGACCTTAAAAGGTTTTAGCATATAAAGAACTTATACCTGAAAATATTCAATAACGTTGCTTATATGCTGATAGATTTTTCCTTTTATCAATTTATAAAAATAAAAGTTTTCTGGCCTTATTCAGTTAAATAATTACAAATTTGATAAGTACAAACACAATACTAATTGTTATTATTACTATTTGAATTTTATTAATGAATTGTTAAAGTTATTAAATTTCATATTTTTTAAATATTTTTAATTAAAAGTCAATTAAAATAGTTGTTCAAATAAAATGGAAACTAATAAAGATGAAAGCTTTTGAAATTTTAATTTAAATATTTTGACGGTTCATTAAAACCAAATCGGGCGCCAAGACAACACAATTTTTATTGTATTCATATTCACATTTTTTCAACAAAATCTCTAGATCAATATCAACTTTAAGATATTCTCATAACACTGGCAGAAAATTGGTTGATTTAATTTGCACACTTCGTTGAGAATAAAAACAATAAAAAAATTTTCAAAATTATTATCACTCTACATTAGGTTTCATTGTTCAAAAAACAAAATATATTTAAAATCTGTGTTTAATTATGGAATTAAAAAAAAATAAAAATTTATTTCAAAAACATCTGTTAAGAAATTTTAAACACTGTTTTCTTTGAAATCTTCTTATTAAATAAGAAATAAACAGTCCCAAATGGTCAAAGAATTTATTTTCTAAAATTTTTATGATAAAAAAATATTATCATTTAATCATTTTTAAAGGATATCTCATTTTGCACAACTTCCTTAAAGTCCTAGCTGCCAACATTTATCAACGGAAAAATAAAAATAATGTAAACAAAAAAAAAACACTCGCTATAAAAAGAATAACAAAAAACTAAATTTTAAATTTCAAATTTTCCTCTAATAAAAAACTTTTTTCTTCCATTTAAGGACATTGAAAATTCTATAAGAATTTAATTTTGTAGAATTCTGAGAATTTACTTTTGTATTCCTTAAAGGAATTAAACTCTTCATCACCTTTATATTCTATTCAAGTTTTCAAAAAGGAAATGAACGACAACAAAAAACAAAAATAAAAAAAAATACAAAATGTTGGAATTTAATTTAGATCAGAACGGTTTGCTCGAATGTTCTTCAGGTTTTTAATTTACAAAAAAAAAATCTAAAATTTTATTCTTTTCTTATTTAACCTCAAAACAAAAATATTATAAAATTTAAAGTAGTAATATTTTATTAATTACTTTAATTGTATGTAAAAACTGTTAGAAGTTCGGACAGATAAATTTTGGAGGAAGCTATGAGTATTGTGAAAATGTCATAGCTTCCCCTAAATATTGAGCAATATTGTTAACAAAAAAGGAGCTATATTGTATAATATTATCCTTGATAATTACACAATATAACTCATAAGTTTGAATTGTATATAAATACCGTATCACTTATTTAGTCAACGGGTATGTATTGAGTACACAGCCTCTTATCCTGAAATTTTAAAAAAAAAAAGGGCTGTGTGCTCTTTGTCCTAAAAATCTTGATAAAAATATTGTTATGCATAAGTATTGGTCAATAGACGAAATTTAAATCTGTAAGAACAATATAGATTCTACGTAATTTTCAAGTATATGCGTAGAGTTTTTAAGAAAAAATAAAGTTGGGTCAAACCAATGGTTTGTATTGTAGCACTTTTCCCTTCAACAAGTGAAAATTCTGCTTTTAAATACAGTCTATGTATACCTATCACACTATTAAAATTATTTTCATTCATATACAAAACTCTTTCTAGGATTGCATATTTTTAGGATGAACGATTTATGCAGTCTTTGAAATAAAGCAAAAATTAATATAAAAAGGGGTTAACATAATGCTTGATTTTAAGGATTAATTGTATGAGTTAAGGAAAATAGTTATATTTTTTAATGTCATGGAATTTACCGTTAAATTTTTGCGTTTATAGAAATTTGAAAAAACGTGCGATTTCGGAAATATAAGGTGTCAAAAATTCAAATTTTACAAATTTCAAGGGGCGATAACTTGAGAGGGGGTGGAGATGGAAAAAAATTTTCTTCCAACAAAATGAACTATTTGTTAATATCTAAAAGTCTCTAAAATTTCAAGCTTCTACAGGCTGGGATCTAGAAGAAAAACGACATCAAAAATTTGGAAAAAAAGGACTTTAGATAACGGTAAATTTGAGCGGCCATTTTGTTTTTCTAAAGTTTAACTGTAGTATACCGCGTTAGGGAAGCAAGCCGCTGCCTTTCTGCTTTTGCAAAATTTCAAAAATGCTTATGGTTTCATTGCAACAAATAGTTAAAAAAGGCCATTTTTAAGGTTTTGGGGGGGTATAACTTCTAGAGGGGGGGAGATAGGTAAAAATTTTGTTCTACGGAAGTAAGTTTCTAGTAAAGATCTATGTACATATAAAATTTCAGCTTTCTATCTTCAAGGGTGTAGAAGTTTTGTAAACAAAAAAAGTGTCCACGGACGGACGGACGGACGGACGGACGGACGGACGGACGGACGGACAGAGTGAAACTAATAAGCACTTTTTTCAAAAAATTTTTTGGAAAAGTGCTAAAAATAACAAACTTAATCTGTTAATTTTAAAAGTTTTATATCTCATATGACACAAATGGAAAATTTAATTTAAAAATTTAATATAAATAATATCTTCCATACGAGGTTGAGGATTTTAAGTCCGAATTATATTCAAATTTTTGAGTGGTGTCATAAAGGAAACTATCATTGCAATCAATGTAAGCAATACAATAATTTTCAATTTCAGAAAGTGCCATATCGTCACTTGTGTGTTAAGCCAATGAATGTGCTTATTTGTAAATTTGAGTTTTTTTTTTTTTTTTTTTTCCTTCTTCACTCCTAGGAGGAGTATAGGGCTAGTGCATGATATCTATGATGCTCTAGTTTCTATAGTCATAGAGAGTTAGCTAGGTAGGTGACTAGTCTACCGTAGTTTTTATTTATATTAAATATTTCAGTTTATTAATATTTACTGTTTATTTTTCTTAGTCTTTAGTATCGAATATTATGAACATTTGAAAATTACTTGTATAATATTTTATTAGTATTTGCATATTAAGTTATATAATATTGAATATAATTTTCATAGTGACCTGACCGGGGTTTGAACCCGAGACCCTTCGTTTAAAGGGCCGGTGCCATAACCACTGCATCAATGGTCAGGTAAATTTGAGTTGAGAATACCAAAATATTCTCTTTTTCTTAAAGAATATTAACCATAAAAGACTTTTTCTACTACAAAACCATTATTTCACACGTTCTAAACTAACAATTTTTAAAATTTTTTTAATAATAAATAATTTGGTATCCTGAACTCACAACTTAAAAAAAGAGCACATTCATTATTTTGGCACACACATAACGATATTATTTCTAAACTATAGTGAAATTTGTAGGTAAAATATTCAGTATATACAATATACATGACGGAACAGACATAATATATGTACGAGTATAAACTCAAATTGAATTCAGTATCACATAAAGTTCTGAAAACTACACCAATTAATAAGTAAAGCAAATATTATATTCTATGAAATTTTAAAACTAAATAGCCAAACCTATATTTAATAAACAATATAAATTTTATAAATAATTACAAATATAACCCTTTACAAAAAACAAAGGAAACATGATGATTTTTAGTAAAGTAAAACTAAAGAATATCTTCCAGAAAGAAAAACCAATAAAAATCTCTATAAGAAATCTTATACCAAAATATTTTGTAGCCATTAATCTTTTTTGGAAAAATAAAACATTCATTAAATTTTCTTTTTCTTCTATTGTAAATTATTAAAGAATTTACTTAAAAGCTCTTATTAAATATCAAAAAATTTTTGTAATTATTTAAATTTGTATATATAGAAACACAATATGTTGTTAATTGTTATACAATATGTATATACCATTTAAGAATATAATACTTTCTAATACACAGCAAGAAATAAGGAAATTGGAAATTTAATTACAGTAAAAAATTCATGTTAGCTTTATTTCTTGCTTCAATTTGAAATATAATTAAAATATAGTATTACAATTCTTGTCATAAAAGTTTTTTGTATAAAATTAGCTTTATGTTATAAATTTTAAGCAAAATATATTGAAAAGTTTATAATGTCTATGACGTATAATCAACATTTCGTAAATTACATATCTAAACACAAATTCAACTAAATCTAACTCAGTATCGAACACAACAACTCTCCAAATCACAATTTTATCTTAAAAGCTATCGAAAATTTTATGTTTCCACTGCCATTTACAATTCAACTAAACCACTGCTCTTACAATTCTTTAATTATTTCTATTAAATAATTGTAATTAGAGAATTTTTTCATTGTATAAAAAATTCAACATCAATACATTTTCGACTCAAGGACTAATTCGATATTTTATAAGTGTTTGATTTTTACCACCTAACATTTATAATTCTTAATTGTCTAATAGAAAATTATAGCATTAGCAGTCTAGCTTCACAATATATTTGTAATAATTTTAAATCTTGAATAGCGTTCGATTTTCACATTATCATAAATGTAATATTATTGCAAACTTGATGGACTGACTACAGATAATTAAAGTTCAAACGCCTACAGCATTAGTACAAATAACAAATAACTTTAGTGTTATTTACTGAACAGCAGGTTTCCGAATTCCCTCAATTTTTACCATATACTCACTAAACAAAAATAACTGTATTACAATATTATTATAATATACAAAAATTATTTTAAATTTCACTCACCTCTGGTATCATTATCCGAAAAGATTTGCATATAGTATGTATTTTACAATTTATCTTATGTTATACGAAGCACACCAGCTGATTTTGATTTTATAAAATTTGTATATAGTTTAAAAAAAGAACACAATCAGAATTTAATTAACTTGCTTGAAAAATAAAGCAACACCAACAAACAAAAAACTTAATTTTGTAAAATACGCCATTAAAAAAATTAAATTTTAAGTATATAACCTATCTATATACTCGTACAATCATACATATATATACTTTAAATTCAACAGGACTATTTGCTTTAACAAAAATAGCAGTATATTTTAAGAGTCATTTGTTACTGAAAGAAAACATGAACTATTTCTTTCTCTTTCTATCACTTTCTACTTTTTTATTATTTATTTTGTATTTAATTTTTATTGTTTTTTTTTCGTCTATTAATAAATTAAGTTTAAAGAATTTGTTTTCACAATTTTATTAACTGCGTGATATGTCCCTTTTTCTTTAAGTATTAACAAAATTTTTTTTTGTTTTTTGTACATTTAATACTTAATAGACTTATACCTTGGTCCTTTTTTTATGGTATTTATAATTCTCAAACCGATAAACCTATAATGAAAAAAAAATAAATAAATTTTTAATTTATTTATAAAAGGACATTTTTTTATTTTTTTAACGAGGATAAAATTATTATGTACGCAATTAAATATATTTTAATGTATTAGGTATTTTTATTATATACCTACGTCATAGCAAAAGGATACACTAATATAAATTAAAACCAAAACGAATTAAAATATTCATAAAAATTTTGAAAAAATTTATGATTCTTTAACAATTTAAAAATAAACCTGCGGTTAAATTTTTCACATAAAATCTAATAAATCAATAACAGAATAATTCTATTTTTATAATAAAAAACCAGACAATTATTATTAAATATTAGAAATTTTTAAAATAAAATATAATCAACAGACCAAAATATTATTAGTTGAGTATGAGAATTCAAAATTAAATTATCAAAATAAAAAGTATGTAATTAATAAGAAAATTACGGTGGTTATATTGCATAGTTTCAGGATAAGCATATTAATAGATTTTTAAAAATTAATCTCTTATTAATCACATAAGAATAAAATTTTATCTACCTATCTTCTTCTATCTTTCTCTACATGTTTTTAAAAAGAAATGGATATCTTTCTGTCTGTTATTATGCACTCTCATATGAAACTTCAATACGTTCAACTTGAAAATTTGAGAAATTGTTTAAAGAAATTTCCGGATAGTTTCTAAAAAAAAAATTGGAAAACTTTCGGATTCGGAAATTTTAGTGAAATAATTTTTGCTTTTAAACCCTGTTGTACTAAAATTTCAGCTTGACATAATGTTATCATACGGGGAATGGTCTTGGCGAAATCTACTGCTTTATTCTAGTAGCTCTTTTAGACCCGAATACCCAAAAAAAGATTCAGGAAAACGCATGTTGTATTTCTTCTAAATAAATGTATTATTCATAAACTAATACATGCCCTTTGATCATACCCATTGCTCCAGCACTACTAATTCGATCAAACTGGTAAAAGCTGAATAAAAAAGTGCCGGATCATACACCTTGGTCGTTCATGTTGATTAATACTGTTGAATAATACTCATACGAATTGGTTAGTTGGAAATGCATACGTATTAGTCAATCATGCAAATTAATCAGTCATGCAAATTAATTAACATATTAGTCAGGCCAATTACTCGTGCAAATTTATCGTGTATACTGAAATGTTAGTACAAGTTATGCATGTTGGTCATGCCAATATCTCATGCAAGGTGTTCATCACAAACATGAATGCAAGTTATAATCGTACAATTTGGTCATGCATGCTAGTCTTGCCGATAGCTCATGCAAGTTGTTAATGCATGTTGATCATACAAGTTGGTCATGTAAGCTGATCAAGCATGTTGGTCAGGCCAATTGGTTATGTATTCTAGTCATACTGATTGCTATATATACGAGTAGTAATAACCTGTAAATTGTTGTTTATGCATGTTGGTAATGCTAATTGCTCATTCAAGTTTGTTATGCAAGTCGGTCTACTTGCATTTACCGATTATCTATAACGTTTGTGGTTGATAAACTTCAATTCATTTCATAGTAATGAAACAATCGATGTTTGCTTCATGTTTAATTCCATTTCTTCAAGAGATTTGTTTCGCGTTAATTTATCTTAAAAATACTTTGCTGGTAGTTACAAAGTTTTTACATGTGTCACTATGTGCTCATATATAATTTATACTAATTTGATTGGATATTAATTAATAAAATAATTGAAAGGAAAGGCAATTTAATTAACTCTTATACTATAACTACATTAGTTTATTTATTTAATTTTTCTTTATTTTCATTATCCTTTTAATATATGGAATGTATTATAAATTTCGTTTATGTATAAATATATATGTAAATATACATACATTGTTAATGCGTATCAAAAATATTTTATTTCGTACAATAAGAATTTTTTTGTTATATAATTAACATTTATGAATTTGTACACAAAATATTAATGCTATAATTCACATATATCACACCTGCGATAAAAATGTGTTTACTTAAAAAATGTGTTTTCGTAGATTTCAAGATAATCGATAAATTTAAAATACTTTTTTATAAGCTGCATATGTGTAAAGTATGTTAAGAATGGCTCGAAATTCACTCGTTTTTAATGTAAATTAATTTGAATTTTGTTTTGCATCTTAAACTCTTTCGCTTCTGGCATCTAATTTATTCCTGTGTTATTCGCGTATATACATATTTTATTTGCATATTTAATTATTTTATACCATATATGCGTTTTTTATTAAAATAATTTGCATATAAATAATTTATTCTAATTATCTCCCACTTTGATTAAGTACAAAATGTTTTCACTTCTTATCAGAAAGAATTCAACAAAATTTCATTCATAATTTTGTTTTTCTTTCATTATTTAATAAAATTTTTATAAAGTATGGTTTACTTTCAGTTATAAATTGAACAAACTTTCAATTTATTTATTTATTCGTAAATCTCATAGATTACAATTTAGCAAGGAACTAAATTAATATTCTAGTAATTGTTATAAAAACTCAATTTCGAATCGAGTTTTAATATGTTTTCACTTTATACTTTAAATTGGATGATTCCTATATAATATACATATATTCTAGAATCTAGAGTATAATAGTATTCCGAAATTCTGAAAATATTGTAAAAAAATTCCTCTTTAAAGTATAGATTTAGAATACACAATTCATAATATTAAAATAATTTTTCAAATTCTAATTCAAAAATAAAACAATAGCTATAAATTATGACATGTACATACGGGTACAATAATTCTTATTTTACACTCTTTTAGTAATAAGTCAAAAACAAAACAACATCGGACTTTTGAAAGCAAAAATTCAAGTGCGATTCGCTTTTAATTTAATGACAATCTGTGAATTTATAAGCAATAAACAACTTCTATCCATTTCTTCTTAAAATTATCAAAATATTTAAGATAAAATTGTGTTAAACAAAGACATAAAGCATACAGAAATCACATCATCATCCATTATACTTGATATTTAATGTTCTATCCGCAGCCTTGTGAAATATTTTTCAATAATATCTTATAACATTGTAATTCACTCTTCACAAATAAAATTCTTTAATTTCTAAAAGAAAATATTTTCATCTTTTATCTTCATTTTTATGAATTTATGGTATTAACCATTTTGATATTCTTCTGATTATAAATTTATAAATTGATGTGAAATTACACCAATGAATTTAATTTAAATCAATAATTTTATACTCGATAAATAATTAGTAAAATTGAAATATGATGTAATTAATCAGTTATTAGTTTTGTTTATATAAATCCTTAAGTATTTTCGTAGGTTTCGTCCAAGAAAAATTAGAAGAAATAGAATTTTTTCTCTAACTAGCGAACGATCGATGGAAAATTTTCGATGACAATTTAACATTAAATTTTCGATGACAATTACTATTAACATATCATAAAATATTTCAACCTATGAAGACCCATAAAATATTTTTTGCATAAATCGTCTCTTAGAATAGAAATCGAAAGACCTTACACCTTACAGTTTTTTTAAATTTCAAATAAAATTAAATTTAATTTCGAAATTAATATTGATAAAATGTTTAACATGATAATCTACGCTTTTATGCTAATCTTAACCAATTTCGAAAAACATAAAAATTAAAAAATTAAAAATTCCTAGTAGCTTTATACTTTTCTTTTCCAAAAATAATCTTTAAACACATACATAACAAAATAGAATAACAAAAAATTCAAGATCAAGGTCTTTGAATATATCAAGTGAATAATAATGATAAACATTATATTATCATCTCAAGAGATTACAGAAGGAGCTTATATTTTCAAAAAAACAAATATATTCGAAATACATATGTATAAGAATACAATTCAAGGATATTAAATGTACATATATGTACGTAAATTGTTTAGAATTATAAAGAAAACATGCACAATAACAAAACTAAATTTTTATTTATTCAAAAATTTCTGCAAAATTTTCCTATTTCAAAATATTTGCAGTAATATAAGTAATTCAAAACTCTTAGTATAAATTCTTTATGAAAAATTAAAATTTAATTTGAATTCATTATTATTAATTTACCAAAAATAAGTTTACATTGCTAATAAAACATTTCTCTAAAATTTCTTAACAAAACATCAATTTTTAAATATAGAGAATTTGATTAGTAGCCAAAAATGGAGAAAAAATAAAAAATTTTGCGTCATATAGAGACCACAAATCCTTCTGGCCATTCCAATAAATTTATTGACATTTCAATTACTTTTTTATTAAATTAAACAGCCTTGTTTTCACTGCAACTTTTAATTAAGACATTTTTTTTTTAATTTTTTTCAAACATAATTACATAATTTCAATAATTAATACATAATTACAAACATTCGGTTTACAAAGTAAGAACTTGGTAAAAATGAAAATGACTGTGAACCACAAAAGATTTACATCAAAGTAAATCCCATTGAATGCACAAATTTAAGAATTTTTATTTTTGGGAAATTATTAAAAAATAATTTTTATTAAAAATAGTGGGAGTCCTGTAAAATACTGTTGTTCACTGATATACAGTATTTTCTGCTATAGATTACTATGTTACTTTATGTACCCTTGCGCAGCACATTAACGTAACGTACCTAATATACACAAAAAGTTCTTGTATTGAAAAAGCCTGACGATGATGATGATTATTAAAATATAATTTTCTAATTATCAAAAAATGAAATTTTATCGAAAAATTCATATTTTTATGTTATCAAATTCAATTATCGTTTATTAGCTTTTTACCGACTGCATTGCATACAATAAGGAAGGTCATGTGATGGAACGAAATTTCGGATGTCGAGTTTTCGGCGGGAGCGTACTTTTCCGTAGTAAAGAAGCGAAAATTAACTACTTTTAGAGAGTGGTCGGTTTGTTGGCCTGTCGGTCTGTGTGTGTTCGCGTGTATTTCAAGATCGGCTGAACCGATTTTAATGACATTCTATATGTGAGTTTACTTTGACTATGACACGGATTGGTTGACTTTTGGGATAAACCATGGAAACTGGGCATTTTCGAAGGCTAATTTTACATATTTAGGCATATTTACGCATAAACTCAGCTTGTATTAAATTGCAAAATTTCAAGAAGTATTAAAACCAATTTTTAAATTGGAGATGTAATCGGTGTCATTTTTAGTATGAAACTTTTTTATTGTAATAAATTTAACAATTTTCTAGGATTAAAGTCGTTGGCAACAAAAAGTAGATCAGAGCATCGCTTGAGTTATTTGTTTTTCTTCCCAGATTTTGTTTAGAATTAAAATAAGTACATTTTAGATAATTTAAAATATCTAACAAAACAGATTAAAAAGAAACCTTTAGAACATACTTAGCCTTAGTGCTACTTTGATCCATACGCCACTTTTGTGATTTTTGACTTAAGAATACTTTCACAGATCTTTGAGGATAACCTTGCAGAAAATGTAATCCACATACGTTAATATGTATACATAAACGAACATACTTGCAGGCGGTTTTCTAATAGTAAAGGATTTGAAAAATCCCTGAAAGAATACATTTTTTTTATTCCTTTATTTATTATAGTTTATAATAAGTGGCAAGTAAAAGCTCATGACTGAATTCCGGTAAATAAAGAGAAAGAGACAAGAAATTATAAAATATAAAAAATAATGAATATTATTTTTTATAAAATATTTAATTAAAAAATATTACAAGAATCACAGAAACCCGCACATATGCGTGTATGTAAAAAAAATTTTTTTAAATTTGTGGAAACCTTAAATTGCCTTTTGATGTAAGTACAAATTTTTGTGTTTTTCTTTTTTTTTTTTAATTTTTAATTGTAATATGCGATAAGACATTATAATTTTTATTTATTTCTTAGCTTTGTGGGTACAAGCATTAAATTACCCAAGCGGTTTTAAATTTTTCTTCTTTTTATGTTAAAAATTTGAATTCTCTTTTAACTTTAAATTCTATTAAATAAGAAAATTTTCAATGATAAAAGAAAATTTTATAAAATTTTGTTGTTTTTGTTTTTTCTTCGTTTTTCGTATAATGATAATTTACTTGCACACATACATTTTATGAAATCATTACAAGATACGAAAGAAACAACCAAATTCAAATAAATCTTCATGAATATTGAATCAAATTTGGATTGCATATAACTGGAAAAGTTTTAGGTCCTTTAATAATATATTATATGTATAACAGATACAAATTATCTTATGATGAAGCAATATTACGCATTTTCTTTGACGTCCCTACATATACATATACATATGTTATATGCTTTTTATTCTACACGCGTAACTAAATGAACTTTATTTTACCTTAAAATAATTTGAAAATTAGTTTTAAGCTAGCGGTGTGTGCAGCCAAAACTCTTCAAAATCGAAAAGAACTTGGAAACAAAACTTGAATATTTTTGTAATATCTCAAATACACCAGATCAAGGTTATTTTACTTAAATTTAACATCAAAAACACAATATGTTTTTATGAAAAATTTTACTGCTGCCTACTAAAAATATTTTTTTGATCCTTTAAAAGTTCAAAGCGCCGAAAATGATAACATTTCTTAGAAATTTTCAGTTTATATACTCGTTAATTTTGTCATATAATTCCCTATATCATTGGACTTATACCCATGTATAAAAGATGTACTTGAATTGCATATATACATAATATTCAAACAAATGGAATATACAGATTAATCTTCTTCATAAAATATTATAATGTGCATGTAAAGTAAATTGTCTTTTACTGATAAACAATTTTAAAATAAATTTCCCAGAAGATTGTACAGTACAAAATTAAATGAAAAATCTATTTTCTTAGGTAAGTTGATATGCGCACATATTGGGAAATATTTTATTGATTGTGAGGACTTTTAACTATAGTATTACACTGAAAAACCATCCTTTTGATAAGTGGGCAAAAAAACATTTAATCAGCAATAATTCAAATTTTAATATTGAAAAATTTATGAAATAAAAAATATGTTTTAGGTAGAGCTTTAATTGATTATGTCTGCCCACTTGACATTAAAAACAAAAAAGATACTTAAAATATGCGTAAATGTGCGTTTTCTAATAAAAATATTGGAACTTTAATAAACTCATATCAAAGAATGATTATATTCTATTATAACATTCTAAAGATAAATTAAACGAGATATCAACATTAATTAATTAGTACATACTTCAGCCGGTAGATTTCGTAGGCTCTTAGAAAACTTACTCATTAAACATTTATATTGTCTACAATAATATTTTGTTACTATAAATCTAACTTACTATATAGCTCAATTAAAATGAATTTTTTTTTTCTTGATTTGTCACCTTGTACACCTTAGATTTTTAGGTATTATTCTGCTCATAATATGCTTTAAAACATTTTTTAAAATCACTGTGCTTATTAAATATAAAAGTGCTTAAAAACAAAAAATATTTTTGTAATTCCGTCACCATATTACAAGCAAAAAACTTAAATTAATTTTTTCAATTTAAGAATTCCATAAATACGAATAAATCTATTAATATGTCGTAAGGATATTGGGCGACTCTAACTTTCATTTGCTTTTATATTTT
The DNA here is from genome assembly GCF_029603195.1 of Condylostylus longicornis. Lineage (NCBI taxonomy): Eukaryota > Metazoa > Arthropoda > Insecta > Diptera > Dolichopodidae > Condylostylus > Condylostylus longicornis. The sequence goes on along the minus strand of NW_026577973.1, from coordinate 10,395,163 downwards.
TTATTGCTGATCATTTTCAATATACACACACATGTGATAAGAGACAAAAGTGAGAATTTTTAAATGAAATTTCTATTCTTATTCCTTTTTTCACTTTAAACTTTTAAAAGTTCTCCTACAAATTAAATTTCATATAATTTAAAGAATGATTTGAAAAATTTTTTTTTTGTACGTATGATTGTTTTTTTTATCTCTAAAACGGGGTTGTCTTACACACAAGAAGCAGCAACAGAAGACATTGGTTTTCTTTGCTTTCAAAACTATAGAAGAAATTGCTCTCTGTTTTATACCCACAAAATACTATACTACTAATACCCACAAAAATTGAGTTGTTTTTTATATCATTTTCTACATGGGAACTTGCAATAATGTATAAAATATAAAATTAACCCAGTTGTACTTCTATTAAAAGCTCAGAAAACTAAAAAAAAAAAAATTTAAATAGTTTTTACTTCATCAGCAATAATCAGAACGTCATAATCCAGAAAAAGTATTAAATATCGCAAATATATGTGTTTTGCAATTTGAAAATGTATTCTCGATTTTTCATTCACCTTATGAACTTAAAATATTACTTTCAAAGAATCGATGATTTATTATTTTTTTATAAATATCTTCACAACTACAAAATAGAAAAAAAAATCAAATATGTGTAAGCAAAATAGAATATAAAAAAAATCTGATGTGATCAACATTTGCAATGTGTCATAACCGACTGCAATGTGTATTGTCTAGTTTAGCGAAAATATTGCACAAGATTATGAACATGCCTTTTAAACACTTCTTTCACATTTTAAGTACACCAGCAAGTTTATTTAACGTACCTAGAAAAATGTAAATTTGCCTCGTAACAACCAGAACTCAAATATTAGTTTTACAAGAAACCCCATAATTTAGTTCTGATGCTATGTTCAGGGTCTTGATCTTTCTTAAAATATACAGGTCAATTGTTTTACAGGTCATTGATTCTTTATTCAAGAGTTTTTTTTATGCCCAAAAATGTTAAATTGAACCTCAAAAAATTCCGCTTCCCAAAGCCCAAAAGTTGATCAATTCGTGATTTACGCTTACCTACTACGGAGAAGTGCGTTCCCACCGAAATCTCGATATGCAACATCTGTTTTGCCATCACATAACCTCCTTTATTGTATGCAATGCAGTCTGTAAAAAGGATACTTTTATTAACAATCCAAATACATAGCAGAACACTGTTCTACCAGATATATATATATAATACACAATATACGAGTATGTATACCTACCACACGAAAATAACAAATATTTCTAAAAGGTGCTGAATTCAATACAAAAATTTTCCAAAACATACAAAATGTATCCTCGAATATTAAAAATTTTCAAAAAAAAAAATTAAAGAGTTTTTAATTCATATTGAATACCCTTGAAAGTGACAAAAAAGAGGAAACTGTTGTAATTTTGAATATTTTGCGAGAGCTGCATCCAAAAATTATTTGATATTCAATTATAGATTCAGATGTATGTGTAATGAAATATAAATGCCAAAATTTTTACAACCAAAAAATTTTTTAACAAAACTAAGTAAAAAAGTGTAGTAAAAATTTTTAATCTATCTAATGTTAAAAGTACGATGGGGAAACTAAAAGCATACAACTAAATCAATTCACGTAATGGTCCTGATTCAAAATGAATTCAGATCCTATTATCCGTTTTTTTCTTAACTTTATAAAATACAAATGAAATGGGACATTGCGATATTTTTATACAAATCAACTAGAGTATAATCTACTTAAAATTTTCTGCAGCATTTGATATCAAAGCGAAAAATTTCTTTAATGTATTAATTTTTGTATTCATATAGAGCTCCAAAAAAAATATCACTTAGAGATTAAGATTAAACTCACTATTTTAAAATGCTATTTGTTTCTTCCTCTAAATTCGACACTATAGTATTGAAAATCCAATTTAGAAAATGCATACAGACAAAAACTTGAATCATAATGACTGACAGCTTATTTCAGTTCTTCTTCTTATTTCTTTTCATTTAGATTTCAATGAACTGTTACATGAATACTGCTATATCAAATGTATAGAGTTGCCCCGAGATATATGCAAAAAAAAATTATTTTGCTCGATATTAAATTTCTTTTCTCTTTTATCCCTTTCAAGTTCAGTATTTAAGTGAATATAAAAAAAAAATAAATTTCGAAATCTTATATCAAATCTTCTCACAATTTTCTTTACTTCTTATTGTAAGCAATAAAACTAATATATTGTGGTCACACTACATATCGAGTTTTCTACTTTTATTCAGAATAGAGAAAATTATTTTGAGGAAAATTTTATGGCTTCAGTCTTTGTATTTTGTTTGCTAGTACACCCTCATATCTTAATTTCGGTTAAACAAATTCCAATGAAAAGTACTCTTATTTAAAATCACCTTGTAACATGTGATTGATCCAATATTTAGGCACTATTTTTATTTAAGAATCTACAGAAATTTTCAAAGAGCGTATGTTTTATAAAGTCTTATATAACACAATAACTAAGATTCGTAATTGATTGATTGATAAACTTGATAACAAAGATTATCTTAAAATTTTATGAATCTTAACTTACTTAGTTGGAAAAGTGATGGAACAAACTTTTCATAACTAGAATGCAGGAACAAATAATTTTCTGTTAATAGCCAATTTTTCATTTTCTTCAAAAGTAATTTAAATAATAGTCCATCAAATTTAGTTGTAAGTGTTTGTGTGGAACTGTGGAAATATTCAAAGTGGATCGGTCATGTGCTGTTCATATCAAATTTTTTTTATAATATATAGCACAAGTGCACTCATCTGTATGCGTTTAACAATTTTCATAATAATATCAAATAATTATTTTCAGTTGAATGTGCTAGTACGTCGTGGCAAGAAAAAAAAAATTATCAGAGAAAACCATTATAACCAAATAACCGTAATTTAAATCAAAAAGAAATCATGTTATGGCGTTCATGAGGAAAAAAAAAGAAATATTTTTTCTTATTTGAAAGGAATAAGAACGTAAAATAGGATCACATATTATGCAGACGACGTATATGAATTATAAAATATAAATAAATGGAACGTATGGTAATAAAAATATTTGTGAATTTGAAAGAAAAAGCTCTACATTATTACACTTATGTTGAAAAAAGAACTATGACGACATTTTAAGAAGTATATATGAAATTTTCTCAATTTCGTTTCACTAAAATTTTGCTATAGTGCTATGGTAACTCAGAAGCATATTGATTTTAACTTTAAGTAGATAAATTTGTGAGGTTAATCGTTCAATTTTTTAATCTGCTGATTTATGCGACTAGTTGGTGGAGTACTAAGGTTTCAATTCAAATGTAATGTGACGATTTCCCCTGATAATTTCATATACTTTGCCTAAGTACATACATTCTGTACAAAGGGCACATTGTATTTGAATAAGTAAATAAGTAACAAGTAAATAAGTTACAAGTAAATAAGTAACAAAGTCTTTCAATGAGATTCAATGAATTTTAATTTAATGAATTTTACCAATTTAATTCAATGAATTTGTTAATTTTATTCCTATATGAATAATAAGTTTATAATATAAATGAACCACAATACTTAGAATTCAAATTAAAAAAATTTTTATTGAATTCTTACTCAAATTATTCACTTTTCAAACTTGTAACTTGTATGGCACATTTATTTTTATTTATTTCCATTATAATAATTGAAATTAAGAGAAATAACTATTGGGAAAATTTAAAAATATTAAAAAAAAAAAAGAAGTTTTATTAAATGTTAAAAAATATCATAAAAATTGAAATTTATCAACTTTATTCATTTCGGAAGTAATAATAAATTTGTGTTTTCTACATAGAATAGAAAACCAACTTTTTTTTATCTTTAGTGTCCTTTTGGTTCAATTTCATTTTAAAACTTTGATCCTTCTTTCCTCTTTGTCCTTAATTTCGTATTTTTTGTTTATTTCTTCCATTTCAATAACAAAAAGTATGCATATAAATTTTCAGTTAAAAATATTTTAAAACTATTTTTAATAAAAAGAGAAAATTCATATGAATTATTTGTACCGCTTTCTTTTACAAAAAAAAGTTGTGAATGGTTCTAATCCATTGAAATTTTGTCACAAATTTATATACGCACATACATACACTGTGAAAAACATTATATGTAATAACACTATTTTCTAACTAATAACAATGGCTTATGAGTAAATTCGTTATTTTGGCAGCTTTAAAAAAACGCTATAGTATAAAATGTATGAGAGGCTCTCAAAATTTTTGGTTTTTTGTTAGAAATGTATATAAAATTAGGTCCCATATTTAAAGTCAAATTTTTCCTACATTTCGTTATTTCTTTTTTTTTGCCTAAAACCAAAATTCAATTTTTTCTAACCCACATATTGTGGGAAAAATTAACCCACATATTGTAGCAAAAATTTTGAGACTGAGAGTTAGGCAACTTTTCTTCTCATATTTTTGTCCCCTATTTTTGCATTATAATATTACTGCAAAAGGTGTATAATCACCAAATTTATAGATACATCACACAAACTTCCGATGTTACTCCTACTGTTGTAGTGAGATTACACCATTTTCAAATTTTTTTTTGTACTAATTTTAATGTTGTGTTAATTTTAATAATAATTTAAAATATACAATTATTGGCACAACTTTCATATACACACAATAATTGGCAGCACAGCTGATAGTTGAGACTAATAAAGGAATAGAGTCCCAAGGTTTCGGTTTCACCTCTTAATACGAAAAATATTTCTTCACTTCTTTATAATATGAAAAAATTTATAAATGTAAAAAAATAAATTATGGACAATTAAAAAAAATTTTTTATATGACTATTTTTCACTGTTTTAGATTTTTGTTAATATTTACAATTAATATCAAAAAACCAAAAAAATTATTATCTCCTGAGCAGAACCTAATTTGAGGACTTTTTAGAGAACTGTTTGTAAAATCAAGTCCTTCCTACTGCACTAAAAAAATTATTGTTAAACGAGAATACTCTCACGTTTTTCTTACAATAAAATTTTTTTGATTACAATACGAGCGGCGGGAATCAACTACATTTAATGTTGGGAACACTTTTCCAATATTTATGTATAGCAACTTTTTTACCAGTGTACAAAGTCAAATTTTTGCAACAAAAATAAAGAATGAAAATGTCAAAAGGGTAGTCAAGTTTTTTTTTTTTTTTTGGTGTTTTTTTGACCTTTTTCATCTTATAAAAGCAATAATTTATGTATAAGCAACAATTGGAACAATTGTGTATAAAATTTATTATACAAATAGCAAAAATTAAAAAAAAAATTATCCGGAAAAAAGGATATTTTTATGCATCAAACAACTTTTATTAAATTTTTTTAATAAAAACTATATATCAACAAAACGTATAACATATATTAGAATGGACAAATCGTTTCGCATATGCATATGAAAGGATCATTCGGTTCAAGGTTATTTAATTAGTAAAAATAAAAACTATCTGAATAATTTTATAATTTGATATGACCCATTTTATTTCTCAAGTATTTAAGAGTTAAACGATTTACTTCGTATATTTAAGTATGCATTGTAAATAAGGTGTGCAAGGTTCATAAAAAAGATTAATTAATTTCAAAATAAATCATTATTATTCTTCTGCATTGACTCAATACCTTCGTCATTACTAATAAAACACAGAAAACTTCATCACAAACTTGTTGTTAAGACATAATTGCAATAAAATTTTTTTGTGCATTTAATGTAAATATTGAAAATTCAGACAAACGCCTCATTACACCTACAATCTATATAAAAAGTCGAAGTCCAAGTCAAGTATGCCAAACTTTCTCCTATCCGAAATAATTATTTATACATAATTTTCGAATTAATTTATAATCATAATCTAATTAAACTAGAATTCGGCAATGCTGTGAATTATTTTAATCTTATATTAAGAATATAAAAAAATACTCCAACAACATTTTTTATTCTAAATGAGATCACCTTCACTTTCCATTTTTTTAATGAATCCTTGCGAATTCCTACAGTAATTTTCACAAAATCTATAATACCTTAGTATTCTGAAGAATATTATACATCAATAAAATAAAGGATATAGGTATTATTCCTTTTACATATTGAAAATAAAAAAAAACAATACTTGAATACACAATTTATGATAAGATGAGATTTTCGAATTGCATAAAAATTTTAATTTTTCGATTATCACACCTAACTTCCGTTTCTGATTTCTATGTATGTATAATTAATAATTTGACTTGATATTTAATTTTTTTTTTTGTATTAAAATGATTAAGTTAGTCAGCAAAGCTTAAATAAACAAAGATACCAAAATTCACGTGCTAGATTTGTGTTTTTTAAGGCAATTACAAATAATTTTTAAATGAGTTACTTCTTTCGTATTCCAATTCCGCCATAAAGAGAAGAATTTTTAATTTATCTTTTGAATTTTCTATTTTATTTACTCATATTTCCAAATGTTCTGAATCTTTAAGTATGCCAGCATAGGTGTTATTTTGCAATGTGCTCAACAGACCCTATAATATTTCTAAATTTAAGAGAAGGAGTTCTCACTTAAGAGAAGAAAAAGGTAGGAAAATGTAGCAAAACTGTATATTTCACCCAATAAGAACTCCTTTAGATTTTTTAGAGGAATATTCGTAAATATTAGATTCATAAATTCGTAAACACAACTTGCCCGACTTCTGTTGTTAAACTATAAAAGCTATTAAAAGTCACATGAATAAAAGAAGGGGATTGAGTTCTGCAACATATATATTCATTATTATTTAAATGTTATTTGGGTCTTGTTTTCCACATAAAAATTTTGAATTTGAATTTGAAATGCAAAAAAAATATTCTCATTTTTTTTTGAATTTTTCATTCACGAAGTTGATTTAAAAACCTCTATTTACAAAATGTCAACCACATACCATTTCCGCTTCTCAAACTCGGAGAATATATCTCTTCTCAAAAATATATCCCATATCAGAAACACATTTTTATTTATAAATAAAATATCCTTAAAATACACGTAAATGTTGACGCATCATAGCAGATTTTTTGCTTTTAAACCAAATTTTGGCATCATTTGGATAATATCTTTGTGTTTTCAGGAAAAGATTTTCATGAAATTATTTGGGTAAAATTGGAATTTTCAAAATATTTGTTCCTTTTTTCGTTGTTTGTTTTTTATTCTCTTGTTGGCTTTAAGCATCAAAGTGCTATATTATTATATGAAAAGTGAGAATTGTTTGCAACTATTAAATAAATAACTTATTTTTTTTTCCATTCTTTAGATTATCGTGTTTTGTTTGTAAACATAATTTGGGTAAAATGATTTGCCTTTAAATGAACATTATATGAAATTCATGCAAAAAAAAAAAAATCAACCTGAAAATAAACAAGTAGGGATAAAAAATATGTAAGTTTGTATAGGTATTTTATGTCTATGTGTATTTAAGTGTACACAAAATATATTGATGTTGTATATGGATTCAAAATGAATCTGAGAGATTCTTTTGAAATTGAATTAGTTCTTGAGTATCATGAAAAAATGAAATGGCAGATGAAATTTATGTGTATATGAAGAGTAAAAGAAAATTTGTTTAGGCTTCATTTATTCACGATTTTCTGTTTTTATTTTGTATCCTGATATTTTTGAGTTTTCTCCTTTAATTTCGGTATTTGTTTTATTTTCATATTAGAGAAAATCAAGAAGAAATTACTTTAAATTAGATTTTCAATTTATAAGGAAATTTGAAAAAAAAGTACAAAAATAATAATAATAAATTGAGTAATAATAACGAAAAAAAAAGGAAATCATTAAAATCAGTTTTAACGAACTCATAAAAAATGCAGCATCATTGGTTTGTAATTCAGATTGCTAAGATCTCTTTAAGTATCCGTATCTATAAATCAGAAATTGAACAGAAACATTTAATTAGAATAAAAGTATCATTACAAATCTATTCAAAAATGTTCTGTATATAACTTCGAAGAGTGAACCTGCACTATAATTTATGAGCTAAACCGATTCATAATTGCTTTTACAGCTCCTACAATAGGATGTTTTTTCCATGTTATCCTAGATATCAATATTATACACAAAAAAAAATATGTAACAATTATCAAAAATTGAGTATAAACTGTTATTTTTCATGGTACGAGTACTTTTGTGCTAACAACTAAATTTGGTAAGAACGAGAATTTTTTTATGAAATATTTTAATAAAAGTCTTAAAATTTAAACTTGAACTACTACAATTAAAATTGGTAAGAATGACAAAAAAAATGGTAATAATTGCCAATATACTATAGTAAAATTGAAAAATGTTATTGGTAAATTTTACAAACTTATATGGTAACAATGACAATAATTGGAAATTGTAATTTATTATTACCAAACGTGTTTGGGTAACAATAAAGAATATCGTAAGAACCGTGGTATTAATATCAGCAAAATATTGTTTATGAATACAATATTTCGGTAAAGTGTCCCATCAGAATTGAAGAAAATTTGATTACTGTACGTCCTTTACTTTAGAAATTGTAAACAAAAAAGTAAAAAATTTTAAATGTTTCTCAAAACTGAAATTTCAACTAATTTAAACTTCCGACATGGTAATTTAAGTGTTATAGTATGATTTTTAATACTTAGAATACTATTTGCCTTTCCATAAATCTTGTTCTAATATTCACGATAAGTCTTTTTTTGAATTTTGAAAAAAAATTTTGAAAAAAAGTGTCTTATTACCTTCACTCAGTCTTATTACGTAAGTGTCTTATTACAGTAACGGCTGGTTTTTACCGCGTTGCACCATATTTTAACTTTTAGAAAACAAAATAGCTGTTAAAATTTACCGTTATTCAGCATTCGTTTTTTCGAAATTTGATATAATGTTTCTTCTAGACCCCAGGATGTAGAAGTCTAAAATTTTATTAAATTTCAAAAACGATTAAATAATTCATTTCGCTACAAGAAGTTTTTCTTCTACCTCCACCCTCTCCCAAATATGAATTTTTGATACCTTATTATATTTCCGAAACTGCAAGCTTTTCCAAATTTTTGTAAATGCAGAAATCTAACGGTAAATTCCATGCCACTAAAAAATATAATTATTTTTCTTAACTCACGCAATTAACCCTTAAATCCGAGTGTTATGTTAACATTTCTTTCAATTTCCTACATCCTAAACGTATGCAATCTTTGAAATATATTCGAATATAAATAAAAGTAATTTCAATAAATTAGTATGTACATAGATTGTTTTTAAAAGCAGCTTTCTCACTTGCTGAATGGAAAACTGCTACATTAAAAACAATTGGTTTGACCCGAAATTATTGAAATTCTACATTACAATATCATCGAAAAAACTCCCAATTATATGTTATTACAAGGTGTTACAAAAATATACAATAATATTATTTATAATATAATTTAAAAGAAATACAAATAAATAATATTAAATTTAGAAGAATTTATTTTATAAATATAATAAAATTATTTTATGAAATCTGACGATGATATCTTTAAAATGTACAAAAGGAAATTAAAAAAAAAAAAAACAAGATAGAATTAAATTGAATTTCAATTGAAAAACAATTTTGTTTTTATTTTGAAAAGAAATTGAAACGAAGCAGAATGCCCAATTGCTGTTGGCAGTTAATTTTAAATCCAATTATTTTTCATCTTCTTTCTTTTTTTTTGTTCTTCGTAGATTAATGTGATGAAGGGCACAGAATTTGTAATCTAATATACCAGTAAATTCTAAATCATTGTGTATCATTCATTACCTACATTATATTTTCTTCTGATTACTATCGTAAATGAGCTTTTTATTTTTATGCACAAAATATTTTTATATACATACATATACTTAATATTTTATTTCAAAAATTTTTAAATAAATGAAAACACAAGTTGTTGTCCTTGAAATGAATTCTTTTTTTTAACTGGAATTAAATTCAAGTGAAATATGCAAAATAAAGAAATGTTAAAGGTTAACACTTACCATTGAAAATATATTAAATGAGCTTCAATATAAGGATCGGAAATGCGCAGTTTCCACAGTTTAAAAATTAAACTTTGAAAATTTGAATCCAACAAAGTGATTTATGCAGAATAACTACTGTATTTTTGGAATTTCACTTTTTAATTTCACGTTTGACGGTTGTATAGTCATTTACTTTTTTAAAATATTACATAAGTCATGTGATCTCTAAATGTCATAATGTACAATCTAATATGAATGAGAAATATGGGCATATACAGTGAAATTTCATATATACCTACATAATTCAATTCATTTAAAATCTCCAACATAAATTCGATATAAGAGAACCATTAATCATTAAAAAATCTAAAACAAATAATCAAATATTCAAAAATATTAATTTTAAATATCTAAGGACAAAAGTAGCTTGAGCTGTGTATACATGAGGTACATGTGAATAAATATGAATTGGAATTACTAAATATTATCGTCATCACTTCTGAACTTTACTTCACCTTCACTTCATTTAATTTGTTCCCTTTTCCCAAAAAATTTTAAAACAAACTTTTTATTAGTTGCACACTCTGTTCGTTCCCTCATTCCGTGTGTCTCTTTACTAAACATCTACATTCTTTAGATCGTGTCAAATAGTACGTTTCAAATAGTATCGTGCCGAAATAACAAATATTTTGCAAATTCCTTGATGTAACGAAGAGAAGTAACATCGGCATATTACTTTTACCACGGATCAACATAGTTGAACATTGAAATGACAAATAACCGTTAAAATATACCATTATCTAATATCCATTTTTTTTTCAACTTTTAATATCGTTTTTCTTCCAGATAATAATAGTAATGAGTCTAAAGTAAGCTAACAAATTTTAGACATTTATATAAATAATTTATTTTTTAGAAGAATTTTTTTTCATCCACATGCCAAAAAAATTTCCGGCACTTTCCGAATTTCTATAAAAGCAAACGGTAACTTCCACGCCATCAAAATAAAAGTATATTAATTGTTTATCTCAACTCACTTGCTTAGCCATCGAATTTGATCATTCATTCTTGATTCTTCATGTCAATGCTTCTTTAATTTTTCAACCTATTTCAATAATTTTCAATATTTTGGTATTCTGATGAAAATAATTTAAATAATTTGCTCAAGGAAAAAGTGCTACTTTACAAAACCCCAATTGATATGATCTGAATTTATTCTACAATATTAAACAAAGCAATAAGACAAACTCTATATAGCATTTATGCTTCGTATACACTAAACATATCGAGTATATTAAGCTGTATTCTGTCAGAACTTTTAAAAGGAAATATATTTCAAATTAAAGAGAAAAATCTTAACTGACTGTCTTATTATTATTGTAATAAATACATAATGTTTTTTTAATAAAATACTGAATACAAAAACACAAAACACATCCTTCTCTAAGGACAGCAATCTCTATACGCTTTCCTTTCAAAATATTATTAATTACAATAGATTTCCATATTAAATTTTAAAGAGTTTTCTATTCAGTTATATTATGGAATTCATATTCTTAAAATATGTATGTGTATGTTTGTATGTATGCATATATGTATAGCGTACATTACATCTAAATTCATAAATAATTCTACAAAATAAATTTTATTCTATAAAAAAACGAGAAAAAAATAGAGTTGACCTTGTCAACTCTGTGATACCCGTACGAATTTGTTATCCTATGTGCGAATAACTAATGTGCCATAACTAACTATGGGGCAGACTATGACTTTAAGTTGCCGTATTACCATATTAATTTATGCAAAATTTCAGTACTATGTGTTATTCAAAATACTGGTTGTGCCAAACTACTATTGATGTTGTATGACAACTACCAGAAAGAGCCAAGAAATTTTAGCGAATTTTATCAAGCACATCGGCCCTACTAATATACTCACTTGTGTGAAATCTCAATATCACAGCTTTTATAGTTTCTGAGATATAGTCAAATAACTTTTGAAGTTGTATGGCAGGTACCAGAAGGAGCCAAGTAATTTCAACGACTTTTATGAGACACATTGGCCCTACTAATATATTCGTTTGTGTGAAATTTCAATACCATAGCTTTAATAGTTTCTGAAATATAGTCAAATAACTTTTGAAGTTGTATAGCAGGTACCAGAAGGAGCCAAGTAATTTCAACAACTTTTACCAGACACATCGGCCCTACTAATATATTCACTTGTGTGAAATATCAATATCACAGCTTTTATAGTTTCTGAGATATAGCCAAATAACTTTTGAAGTTGTATGGCAGGTACCAGAAGGAGCCAAGTAATTTCAACGACTTTTATGAGACACATTGGCCCTACTAATATATTCGTTTGTGTGAAATTTCAATACCATAACTTTTATAGTTTCTGAGATATAGCCAAATAAATTTTAAAGTTGTATGGCAGCTACCCGAACCGGTACCCCGATCATGTCCAATTTAAATAGGGTTCTGGCACTTACTACAATAAATCATTTGTGAAAATGTGGTGAACTTAGCTCAATTAGTTTTTGAGTTATCGTTCGGACGGACGGACGGACGGACGGACGGACAGACAAAGCTAAATCAACTCAGAATTTGACGCTGATCAAAAACATACACTTGAGTCTATATCTAACACCGTTATTTCTTAGCGTTACAAACGGTAAGGCAAATTTAGTATACCCTTCGAACATACGTTCGTACGGGTATAAAAAGAAGAAGAAAAACGGAAAAACAGGATAAATTCTTAATAATAATGAGAAAAAAACGTTTCGGTCGGATTATTTTTTAACTGATTTATACCCTACAGGTACTACTACTGCAAAGAGAATCTAAGCAATACTCTTGACTCAAAAGAGAACTCTTTTATTCTACGAAACTTTTTATTATATAATTTCGTAAATATGATATTATAATAAATAAAAAATTAGAAGCAATTTAAAGAGAACGATCGTTTTAAGTTTGTCTCTAAACTTATAAATTCCTCGACCGCAGCAACTTCTATGAAAGAAAATGAATTTCTATTTTTCACAACCATCACTTTTCATCACCGAAAATTATGCTGCTTTTGGTGATTAAAAATGTGTACGTCGGAGCTAAATTATAGTGGGGCTGTAAGAATTTATAATAGGGTTGTACATGATTTTACAATTTCTAAGTATTCCCAGCATACATAAGTTATTTTTCGTTTTTAATGACCGAGTTCATACGTAAATTATTTATTCTATTTCCTAAAAATGAATTATTTCCTACTTAACTTACATATGTGTTTGTAGGGTGTGAAAAACAAAAATATTTTATTATGTATAGAAGTGTTCACTTTAATAAGAGTAAAGTCATAACTTTCACACACAAATTCAACAAAACAAAAAAACACAAAAGCTATACTGTATTAGTAATATCCTTAGGGAATAAATTTATACATATATATTTTGTTTTTCATACTCTTTTTGGTTTTCTTGTATTTGCTTCGAACCAAGTTATTATGAAGTAAGAAAAAATAAGGATATTAAAAAAAAGGAAATAAATAAAATGAAATTTTTTAAAGCGAAAAAATGTGTAAACTTTGAGCATTTTAAATGTACAACGAAATAAAACAAAAAGAAATAGGTTTTTAATAACACAAAAAAAAATTTGTAATACAAAAAAAATTTGTAAATTTTTTTTTTATACTTAAAATATTAAAAACATTACAGTTAAAGATGCTTTTGGCTTCATCCATCATTTAATTTTTCCTTAATTTTAAAAATCTCAAAAATTTTTTTTTGTTTAGCTCATATCAATCACGTTTCGTTAGCTCATTTATTTTATTATGTACAATTACTCTATAAATACAAAATTAAATAAAAAGTACCCTAAAATTTTTCATATTAGCGTTTCCTAAATTATAATTTTGCTAATTGAATACAACAAAATTTTTCATAATAAAATTTTGTAAAATTTAAACTATATTTTTAGCCTTAAAGGTATATATGCAAAGTATGACAAAAAGCCCCAATGTTGCTATTTCGCTAGATCCCCTATGTTACTATTTCAAGACATCAAAATTATAGTCAAATTATTTTGCATGAATTGGTAAAGCATTCGCTTCTCACACAGAATTTTCTTTGTAAATTTTTGGTAGCTAGTTCTTTTAAAATTTTGTAGTACCTACGAAACATTTATATTCGCTGAAAATGTCGTTGGATTCGGTAATCACGATAATACTCATAAATATAAAATATCTATAATGAATTAATATATTTATAAATGTTTTTATAGACAAGCTATACAAGTTTTGTGCGTTTCACATATTTGTGTAGGTACTGTATAAATAGTAAGATATTTGATGACATTTGAAAATATTATTTCATAATTTTTTTTACACAAAATCGAATAAGATTTCACAACATTTAGTAGGGAAACTCAATTATTATGAATTCCTCTTTACTCATAGTACAAATTTTCTTCGTTTATATCATACAGGCATGGATAAAAGTTTGTTTTAGTCAGTCGAGAAGAAGAAGGAAAATACTGTTGCTCTTAATCACTTATTTAAGTTAGTTTATTAAATTTTGTATGAAATTAAAAACTATAAAATAGATCCAGATGTCAAGCCACATTTTGGAGTTATACATAGTACATAAATTATTATTCATTAAACAACTAAATACTTCTTTTCGATTACATTAGATTAAGTTGCTGTGACTTCAAGAAATCTAAGTTAAGATATCTATTAAAATGCTCCCAGATTCTCTTCTCACATTCATTCAAATTAACAAGCCTGAAAACTGATCAAGGTTTTTGGCATTCTCACATACTAATTTCGTAATCTGCTGAAAAAAATTATACCCAAGAAATCTCTCCCCCAAATTCACGAGTCTTGGATATGAACATAAAATGTAAATTCCCGTTTTATTCGCTTAGTATCTATCCTTCACTCCATATATCTCTTCTAATAATTTTAAGAAAACCTTTAAGTTTTATAAATTTTCAGTTTAAAATAATCTCCTTTTAGATTGGTAAGTAACAACTAATTATTCAATAAAATTTTTTCAAAATATTTTGATTTTAAATTCATCAATAATAATTTCAGTAACATTTCCATTTTAATTATGCCATTACCATTAATTTCTAAGAGAAAAATTTCACCATCAATCATTTTCTCACTTTTAATTTAAAATCCTTATATACAGTGACACTTAGTTGTTTTAATGGCTTTCAAAGATATTTAGTTGTTGTTACTATAATTTCGTTTTGCGTAATTTTAATGCGAATTTAAATAGTTAAGTTCATTTCCCACAAGCAGTTTTTGCTTAAGTGCAGTTGATTAATTGCATTAAAAAATTTTTTAATGAATTTTCATAGATTTTAAAGTTTTTCAACTTAATAAAAATTTAAACTTGTGTTTGAATTCAAAAAAGAAAAATAAAAAGTAAAGAAAAGCATTAAAACAATCCAAATTGTAAACATTTTGCCATTTTTCCTTTTTTAAAAAAAAAACCTTATTGACCTACAAAACAAGAAAAAACACGAGATTTTCTTTTATATTTACTTTGTCATGGAAAAAGAGTAATTTTCAATCATTAAAAGATTTTACAATAATAAAAGTTGAGTGCAAATACTTAAAAAATAAGAGCATTTACGACATAAAAAATATTTCAAGTCTTAAAAAAGGTACTAAAATGAAAATTTTTTTAAATTCAAAAAAATCTTTTGAAAATACAATGTTAAAAACACTGATTATTGATTCCCAATGCTCAAAAATCACAATAATCGCATTGGGTAAGAGGTGAACTTTTTTAACATATTGTCAAATATATTCAAATGTGTAAGTGCTGCTTTTAACAAAATTCTTCAAATTTTCATATATGTAAGTGTTGGTTGGTTGACGTGACTGGTGCAGTAGGTCAGCCGCTCCCCAATTAGCACAAATGAACCGTTTTACTACCACTGCCCCGAGATCACCAGGCCGTCATTGGGCGTACCATTACAGGTGTATGTAAGTGTAATTTCTTTTGTTCTATTGAAGATTCTTTTAAAATTATATGCTTATTGAATATTGACTAACTTGAAATTTATGGAATTATAAATAAAATAAATTTTTGCGAGTAGCACAAATAGCGTTATTAAAAATGACAAATTTTTTATTTTAGAAAATAAAGAAAAAATTAATTTCAGCCTTGAGCCAAAATTAAATATCCGCCTATTTTAAGTTAAATATACACATTAACTCAAAAGTTGAAAACTTTTCCACTCATTACAAGACTATAAAAGTAACAGTACAGTCAGTACGTCTAAATTTCTTTAGAAAAGAGTGCTTTGAAATAAGTGTACAATTTACAATTAAAATTTTATTGATCTATCAGTTACCCTCTAAGTTGTAGAAATCTCAGAAAAGTTTTTGATGGTTTACCGCATAACCACATTCGGTGACTTTTTTTTAAACCACCTATTTTTCCTACTCCACTGGGCAAATCTTACCCAATCCTCAATTCCAATATGAGTATAATAAATCAGTGTCAAACTTGAAGTCTCTAGCTTTTTGCGTTCTCAAACAGTACTTTATCAATAAATGGACGAGCGGATATATCTAGATCGACTTAGAATTAGATTCTGAACAAGAATACATATCTAATGGGCCCGGATAGGTTTCTTTCATGGCAGAATTATCACACTAAAGGAAACAGAAAATAAAAAATCATAAAAAAACTTAGTAAGTACAATAATTTTCAGTGATCTTTTTTTGAAACCATTTTCTTGTAACTCTACGCACAAGCTGGTTGTAAGAGTAGTCATAGAATTAAAAAATTAAAAAAAAAAATTTTTATTTTTCAATTTTTTAGTTTTTAAGTTTAGTTTTTTTTTAAAGTATTCAATGGCATCCCTATTTTTCAGCGCCTATTGCAAATGCGTACTATGCATTTATAGTAGATCCGGCGCTGGATGCAGTAAAAAAATATGTATAAGTAATTTTAAGAGGTGATGAAAAATAATTAGACAATACAGTGGCATGGAAGTCTCTATATGAATTTTTAAAAGACAATACACCACTCACATGGAATATACCTGCTCAGATATTGCCCTTATGTCACAAATAAATTTACAAACTTTCTGCCTAACCTTAATTATTTATATTGATTTAATTTTATCATTACTTTACAGATATGTTAAATCCTTTATGATTAATATCATCAATTTAAACCTTATATCGTACTTATAAAAATAACATATTGTGAAAAATGTTTCATCAACTTCAAATCTTCAATATATTTTCAAATTAATCACAATATTACTTTTAAGAAATTTTTCATAATAATTGCCAATATTTAGAATAAATTGACTTCTTAAATCAATTGATTAACTATCCTATGTACATTTTGATCCTTTTAAGATAATATTTCATAAAAGATTCACTATATTCTGTTGCTTCTGTTTATAAGTATAACAGAAAAGAACTCGTTCTTGAAAAATTCTCCTTGTTTTGTAAGGACAAAATTGATGTATTCCTTTATCATATATATAAAGAATCACTTGAAAACTGTTCTTTTAATGAAATCAATTTCTCTCCTTTTTTTTCAATCTTTTCATAAGTTTTACTGCCTAATATACTTTGTTCAAGGAAAACGATAAATAATCAAAAGAAATGATCAAAACTCTAAACCAAAAGCAATAAAAAATCAGAGTGTCTTCTTCTTGTTTTTAATAGAATTCAAATAAATTCCCTACTTATTTCGTTTTTCTTTTTGTTTTTATTTTTACACTCAATTTACTTCTAAAGATGTTAAAGAAAATACTTAAGAATTCTTTTCTCACTAAAACACAGTCTTTTTAAGATCTTCCCTATTAACGTGTACTTTCTTTTTATCTTGCTGGTTTTCTTGTTTTTTTTTTGTTTTATTGGAAAAATTATTATTTAAGAATCGAATAATTTTCTCTTTTTTTCTGGTATCTTCTTTATTTTTTACTTTACTTGTCAATAACTTGTCAGATGAATGAACCATCTAATCAAACCTTCTAAAAATTTATTATCTGCATAAAAATATCTGGATATTTTATAATGATGTAAATGTTACGGCCATTTTCTAAAACGAGGCTTTTAAGATATTACAGATTTTGTTTTTGTGTTTTTATTTTTTGTTGTTATTATTTTTACAGGTGACAGAATAATTTTGAAGTTTCCTTTTAACATTACATACTGTGTACACACATTCATATAGAGAAATACAATTTGTGTATAATATTTTAAAACTTTTAACATTCCCAAACAAAAAAAAATTAAAACCGAACCGCCTTCTATTAAAATTTTTAAAATAATTTTTACAATTTTTCTTTGTAATTACAGTAACCCTTTGAATATAGTTAAGTGCAATCGTTAAGTAGCAGATGGATTTAATAAAAGCTTTATAACTGTAAAATTTCCATTAAAGTGCTAATAAGTTAAGATATCTGTTTTATAGCAACACATTTTTGTCTCAACTGCATTAGTATGAGATTATTTATCTCGCAAAGACAAAATTCTTTTAGCTCTGATAAACGATTACACTTATACATATGTATAACAGTTTGCTTTCATATTTCAATATAAAGGAACATAAAGTACTTTAACTTTCCTATATGTACATATACAGGGTTATTCTGAAAGGTATACAACAACATATACCACTCGTTAAAGAATCGAAAATGGGTAAAACTTTTGTTCCGGACTGGGTGCCAAATCGCAAGGGTTTCCGATTTTCAGGGATTTTAACGAATTTTCATGAAATTTTTACTTATTCAAGTTTTTTTTTGAGTATAACTTTCGTTCTGCAAAAGATAGGAACTTCAAAAAAATAGTTTCCAAGAGGCCTAGTAAAGGACTTAAAATAAACATGTTGCTTAATTCTGTATTTTATGCATCTTCGGAATACCAAGCATTCGAACTCTAAGGAAAATCAAATTTTTCCCTTGTTTTATTTTTTCAGTTTTTTCTAACTGGATAATTTCGTAAGAACATTTTTTAAACCTTGAAATTTTTTTTATAGAAAATTTCCCAGCTGCTTAAACTTTAATTGCTTAAGCTACAGAAAATATAGTACAAAAACCACAAATACTGTCGGCAACTAATTCAATTAAAATCAAAGCAGATGTTAATAAAACTAAATTTAAATTCAATTTAATATTTCTTTATCAAAAATTTAACAAATTTCTCAAACACCAAATTCTCCTAGGAAATTCACCTCATTCGGCAAGAATTTATGGTTTTTTTCTTTCAAATCTATTTCTATTCAATCGTATATTTTAAATTGATTGTTTTGCTGGAACACCTCTTTAGCTGCATCAACATTATGCAAATTTATTAATCCCATTAAATTATTTTTTTATTAGTTTCAGAATGTTAATACTATATTATCTACAAACTCCATTTTGTCTAAAAAAATTAAATTTTCCTATTAAAAAAAATTTTTTTCTATGAAAAGAAATGTCAAAAATTATATGGCATGCCTTTAAAAATTCGCTCCAGCTGGATAATTTTAATAACTTCAGATGCCAAATGGTGTCTACACTCCGAAAATTATTTTTTCAAATTTTTAAATTGCACCCAATCTGAGAAAAATGCATTTAAAAATTTCAAACCATATAGGTACCATTTCTTATAAAAATTGGCAAAAATAAAAAAAAATTCATTTTTCTTACCAAGAAAAGTTTCGAAAAAAAATTTTTGATTACTAGATTTTTTTTTGTTTTTCCTAATATAAAATTCTAGTTTTTTTTTCAAAAATTTCAAATTTTTTAAAATCAATTTTTGTTTTTCAAATTAAAAGTTTGTATGAAATTTCGTTTCAATTTTGTTATTATTGGTTCATTTCGATAAAAACATTAAAATTCAGATTTTGTAAAAAAATAACGGCTCTTAAAAATGTCAACTGTTTTTTCGAGTGACTTTCGTCATCCAAAATTCACTAATTTGATAATTACAGCGCAAATAAAAAATAGTGAAAAATAGGCCTTTAAAATCTTGACATAGAAACGGTTTTTGTGCTAAATTTTCTGTAAAATAAAAATTTTTTTAATGTTTGAGAAATTAAATTAAAGCTTAAGCAGCTGGGCAAAACTCTATAAAAATAAAATTTCTTTCGAAATTTTTCTAGTTAAAAAAAACTGAAAAAATAAAACAACGGAAAAATTTGATTTTCCCTAAAGTTCGAATGCTTGGTATTCCGAAGGTACATAAAGTACAGAATCAAACCGCATCTTTGTTTGAAGTCCCCATCTTTTCAGAACGGAAGTTATAATAAAAAAAAACTTGGATAAAAAAAGATTTCGTGAAAATTTGTTAAAATCCCTGGAACTCGGAAATCCTTGAGATATGGCACCCAGTCCTGAACAAATGTTTTACCCATTTTCGAACCTCTAACGAATGGTATATGTTATTGTGTACCTTTCAAAACCACCCTGTATTAATAATGTACCCTCTTTTAAAACAAAATCAATTTTTTCAGATTAAAAATATATTCATTATATATTGAAAATTTATTGAGTTGTAAATTTTCGGTAATACTATATTGTTATGGTCACCAAGTACACATTTTTAATATTTTTTAAAAAAGGGAAATCTGTAATTTCTCTAACACATTCAACAGTTGTTCAAGAGTAATATTGTATACTTGCAAGCATAAGTATAAATATGCATATAAAGAGTATAAAAAAATGTTTTTATTTACTAACTGAATAATGACTACAAATTGTTTCTAAAATTTGGGACTTTCTTTTAAAGGAATAGTTTAAAGATGATGGATTGTGTGTCGTCAAATGTAACTACAAACTTAATTTTTTTATTTACGTAGCTATAGTAAACATTCAGTTTCAATTATTTCCTGTAATTTAAAGCAAACATTAAAACAAGCGTCGCCTAAACATATGCAATGTACAAAGAACAATATTAAAATTAAATTTATTACGAAAAAATCTTATTAAGTTAATAATAATTTATGGATTAATAAATTTTCATAAGAAATAAATAATAAATTTTAAAATTTTAATAATTTATTTTCGAAGGAATATTGTAAGCATGTATGATTCTATTGAAAAATATTAAATATAGAAACTTTAAGCTCATAAAATTTTCTCACGAAATTTTCATTATTAAAGCATTTTCTATTAAAGTACAGAAGGATATTAAAAATTAAAATAATTTTGTAATTTATTAATATTTATAAATTGAGAAAAGATAAAATATTAAACGTACATATATATATAATATACATATACTCGTATACATTGTACCAAAGCATAAATTAATAAGAAGCTAAAATAGAAATTTACCTATCGCTCAATATTTAATCAATATATATTTTTTTTTTTGGTTTATAATAAACAAAATATTTTAATATTCCGTGAGTATATCTAGTGTAGTGATATTAAGTGTTCAGGTACGTGAGTGTGTTCATATTTATTTTAATAACAATATTTTTTTTGTGTTTTTCGAAAAATCGCTTATAATATTTTACCTTAAAATTTATTTTATATACAAAATTTTTATTATGCTACAGAAATAATTCTTCATATATGCCAAGGGAAAAGAAAAGTAAATATCAAAAAAAAATTACTTTGATTAAAATTAAGTAATAAAAAAAAAACTTAATATACTCTTGGAATTCCATGCATGTGTGAAGGTACGGGCAATAAAAGAAAGTGAAGGTGAAAAAACAAAAAGAAAAAAAAAACTATTTTCTTTGAAATCATATTTTTTTCTCACTTCATATTAGTTTTTATTTAATTTACCTGTAGAGGTGTTTTTTGCATTTTACTCCAAAACTTATTCAAAATTCTGTAAGAATACCTTAATATTTGCGAATTGTTTTATTTTAAAATTTCAAATATGTACTCGTATGTTCAAAATGTATACAAAGTCGGCCGGTAAAATATCTACTTGCACTGAATACCTAGTAAACTTGGGCACTGTTTAAAATTTTTATCGTTTACACTTTCATAGTGTAATTGTTTGTTTTCTTGATAAAAATCCGAACTTTCAACAATTTTTTTTTCAAGAGGTATATTTTTGTTAAAACTGTTTGGTTAAATATTAAGTATAATAAACTGCAAGGGTATCATCAAATTGTACAACTTTCATAAATTACACGAAAGTTACCAAAAGATTACTATTCAATATTTATTACTATCCCTACTAATATTAGGGGAGAAGCGCTTTTTTTTAATAAAAATGTATTTTTCTAGCTTTTTTGGGGACCGTACTAGCACAGCTTTATCTAATTGTACCATGCTCTAGCTCTTCTAGATGTACCCGTACCTTTTAACACTTTAGAAGTAGCTATATATATATATAATGTAAAATGGGATGATTTTTGAAGAGTTATGCGAAATATGAATAAAATAAAGAATTAGAAAGGTCAGAGAGGTCCGTGGAAGTCTGATGACCAGAAGGTCATTAGATGGATGCTTGCCGGAATATTGCCATATTTTTCTTTTTTTAGATTATTTTTAAAAATATTTTCTTATTTTGTTTTATAAGCGCCTTAAGAGAAGTGACTGTATGTATACTAAAACTACAATTATATGTATATGCCCCAAACACAAAAATTTTTTAATAAAGTTGGGTCAAACCAATGATTTGTATAGTAGTACTTTTCCCTTCAACAATATTAGTAAAAATACTGCTTTAAATACAATCTATGTATACCTATCACACTATTAAAATTATTTTCATTCATATACAAAACTATTTCTAGGATTGCATATATTTAGGATGAACGATCTATTCAGTCTTTGAAATAAAGCAAAAATTAATACATAGTGGGGTTAACATAATGCTCAATTTTAAGGGTTAATTGTGTGAGTTGAGAAAAATAATTATATTTTTTAATGTCATGGAATTTGCCGTTAGCTTTTTGTGTTTATAGAAATTTGAAAAAGCTTGCGGTTTCGGAAATACAAGGTGTCAAAAATTCAAATTTTACAAATTTCAAGAGGCGATAATTTGAAAGGGGGTGGAGATAGAAAAAAATTTTCTTCTAACAAAATGAACTATTTATTAATGTCTAAAAGTTCCTAAAATTTTAAGCTTCTACAGGCTGGGGTTTAGAAGAAAAATGAAATCAAAAATTTGAAGAAAAAAAAAAACTTTATACAACGGTAAATTTGAACGGCCATTTTGTTTTTCTAAAGTTTAACTATAGTATACCGCGCTAGTGGAAGCAAGCCGCTGCCTTTCTGCGTTTGCAAAATTTCAAAAATGCTTATGGTTTCATTGCAACAAATAGTTAAAAAAGGCAATTTTTTGGGTTTTGGGGGGGTATAACTTCTAAAGGGGGGGAGATAGATAAAAATTTTGTTCTACGGAAATAAATTTCTAGTAAAGATCTATATACGTACAATTTCAATTTCAGCTTTCTATCTTCAAGGGTGTAGAAGTTTTGTAAACAGACACACGGACAGACGGACGGACGGACAGAGTGAAACTAGTAAGCACTTTTTTTCAAAATTTTTTTGGAAAAGTGCTAAAAAGCAACAACAAGCAATATTTAAATTGACTTTTTATTAGTAATTTCTCAACTAAGTTTATTTTCCGTGTTAGTCTAATAAAATTAGAAGTCATGTGGCTTTTTAAAATTTTGTTAATAAATTATAGCTAAAATGGATTTGAAAATCAAGTACACACACACATACTTATTAGAGATGTATACTACATGTATGTTGTATAATATGTGTGTATTTAAATACAAATCGAATGACCTGATGAAAACTTTTTTTTTCTGTTATTTTATTTATTGTTTTATTTTTTTTTTCATATAAAAATATTATAAACAAAAAGGCTTTTTATTTATCAACAAGTTATTATAATTGTATTTTGCAAATTTTGAATTTAATTTTTATTAAACTTATTTTATATATACACTTACATAAACAAAAAACTTTTTTTTTAGAAATTTTTTTAGATTTGATTGTAAAACATGAATATTTTGTTATTCTCATTCTATAAATACGCATAATTTTCTACTATTTGAACTAAGAGATCAGACGTAGTTTGTTGAGTAAGCATAAAATGGTAAATGACGTATTCACTAGAACAGTAATATTATATTTTCCGATTAAATTATTAATAAACACGATATAAACAACTGTACATGTAAATTCTCACTTGAAATTCTCAATCCTTCGCTAAAGAGAATTCTACTGAGTTCCTATAAATGTTTTAATAGGAAAAATCAATTGTTAATGAATAATGAACACACATTCTAAATCCTTTTTCTTGAAATTTCCCAAATCAAGATAAAAGAGATTATAGAAAAATTTAAAATAATTGAAATTTATTACACACTCACTTCGCGTGTTTCATTTGAACATTTATTAGTAGTTTTTGCTGTTTAGGTTTTCATAATAATAACAATTTTGTTTTACAATATATGAAAAACTATTCAAATAACATATGTATATATCACAAAAATATTTCATTAAATTTTTGCACTTATTTTAAAAATAATTCGTTTATTTCTGTATTTAATTAGAATTAATATTGTCGTAATTAAAGAGAAATAGAATTTAACAGTAAATATTTTTAAATTTTTTTATACTAAGAGTGTGTGTACGTATGTATAAAGAATATTAGTATGTTTATGTGCAACCTATATACATACTCTTACTATAATATCAAATTCATACGTCGTGGCGTCTATGAATACCTAAATATTTGCTATACAAAAATTGTCTTCTATTATTATGGTAAATTATGTATACAATAATATTTTTGTCGTAACATTTTCATTATAAAAGTAGAACTATTTAAGCTAAACCATATAAATTTTTTGTTTAGAAGAAAAATTACATAACTTACTATAAGCCTTATCCTTTTTTCATTTCAGAGGTGAAATAAAACTCAATTTTTTACTAAGAAATTTGAATGGAGAATTTGTGAGACAAAATTTGTGTCTAGTATTAAAGTAATAAATTTTTAATTTCAATTTAATTATCTTAATTAAAATAATGAGCAAAAATTATTTTTAGTTACTTTATATGTATAACATTTCAATTGATTTTATTAAAGTTATAAAAACAATTCTTATATTTAATATTTAAGTTATATAATTTCTCATTTACACTTTCTTTACATTTTTTACACTATCATGAAATTGAATTCAACTCTCAATTTGTTTCAGTTTTCCTACCACTATAGTTATATATTTATTTATTTCACGTAATTCATTAAAATAATTTATAGACATAAATTATAATTGTAATTAAATAATATTTTTTACATAATTATATTATAATATATAGGTGTGTACACTTATTGTTGAACAGAAATCGGGATTAAAATGTGAAGAGTAATTGAAAAATAGTTAAGTAGCTATGAATGATGGGATTTGAGACTTTTCCATTTCTTTTACCCAAATATTTAATATTCAAATTTAATCGGATTCAATAATGATACTTAAAATTACTGATTTTTTTGTTCCTGAATATTTGTTCTAAAAATTCAAGTTAGGTGTTTTTTAAATGGAGAAAAATTTATTATTTTTTTTTTTCGTTTTTTTTTTTTCAACGATAACATTACAAAAATTGTAGACAAAATAAATCCAATAAATAAATTTTTATATAATCTACCATACTACATACCATATACATGATGTATGTATGTATATATATACACATAATACACACATACATATATACACATTTTTTTCCTTTTGTAATCCATTTAGATTTATTTATTTTGCGTTATCATAAATTTTTTCAATTCATGAAATTAAACGAAAAAAAAAAGTTTTAAAGGATCCTAACGATAAAAGAAAATGTTTGGACTAGTCATCTAATCCCTTATGTAAATTTTATTTTACGCTTTCATATCAGAATAAAAGTATATTATATAGGTAAGTAAAACTCTATATTTTATTAAAATGAATAAAAGCAATAACGAGAATAAAAAAAAAAGAATAATGAGAAAAATTTCATAATAAACTTTTTCAAATATTTTTAGAATTTTTTTTTTTTTACAAAACTCTACAATATTCAATTTTAAATGTCACTGAAATATCAATTTCCTTCCTTTGAAAAAATTTTTTACGAAAATGTTAAAATTTTAACAAATTATTTTCTAAAAAAATTTTCTCCTCATTTAGATTTACGAAGCATAAATTTTAGGAAAAATGTAACTATTGTTGCAATTTTCACTGAAATTTGTTTCAAGTATCTATATGGGATAACTATTTCTTTTACATAAAGAAGTTAGCTGTGACACTAGAATGCGTTCACTAGTTCTTTTATGTATGACCAGTTTAGTGCTTATGGCATATAATTCTGAATAGGCTAACACTTTTACAACACTATACCAAAATTTTCTAATTTGTTTTAACAATCATTATTCGATTGTCGCAGGTTATAGACCCTGTGTTGTCGCAAAAAAAACTTTTGAACATACGCGACATTTTTGGCTTATCAATTTTATAAATAAGAAAAACTTTTAAATATGATGTACCCATTTCATTATTACGTCATAAAAAATTACCAATTGGTCCAATTGGACCTATTGGTCATTTTTATATCGAATCTTGTATTATGGACAATGATTATCAGTAATTTGAAACAAATAATATTTATGGTTTGAAATTCATTGTACCACCTGCCATACGACAACCGCAATCACGTCATATAATGATTCAAAAAAAAGTAAAAACAAGTGCGTAATAAAATTAAATTTCAACACCATTCATATACTGAAATCACAGAAATACAATCAAATAAAATAAATAATTCAAATAAATAAAGTTCTCCAAAGCTTCTCTAAAACCAAATATATTAAGTTCTCGGGATATGATATTTTTGGTTCCAGAAATTTATGTCGTAACTCGAATTTTTGGTTTGAGGTGGTAAAAAAAAAAACTGGTACCAAAATGTGAATTAGACAAACTATTTATAATATAATTCACCTGTTTATTTTAAAAAAATGTAACAAACTTAAAAAAAACAACAAAATATAATAAGGCAACCAAAAAAATTCAATTTTGTAACAAAAATAAATATAAAATAAAATTCGATTAAATTGAAGTGTTTTTTTTCTTTTTTATCCTACTTCGCTCCTGGGCGGAGCATAGGGCTAATACATGATATTGTAGATAACAATTACCCATTTTTTTGCGTCATTGAGTTTACTAATTAGGTGAAAATTCTACCGTACCGTCTGATTAAGTTAATATGTATATAACTTCAATTCATATTTTTAACTATCGACTAGTATTTTTAACTAGAAAGAGTTCATTGTCGATCTTTGTGCTTTAGACTTGCCTTATAACTAAATTCGGCATAGATTTTTATCTTCCTGTCAAAAAAAAAATTTTATCATCGTATCAGGAACCATGTCGTAAAACCGAATAAAAATTGTCCAAATTTATATCATGTTGTAACTGAAAATGTTCTATTAGAAAATTACGAGTCTCGAGGACTTAGCTTACAACACAAATTTTTCATACCAAACAAAAAAATCATCAAATATTTTCAAGTTCTAATTTCAATATGGTGTAATACCTAACTTATGGAGTAGTAGACTCGTCATCCAATAGTAAATCAATTTTAAAATTAAAATTAAATTAATCTTAAAAAAAATAACGTAAATGATATTATTGAAAATCGATTTTCACTTGCAATTAAATGCTATTATATAAAATAACTATATATATATATAAATTAATTTACCCACCATAAATTTAAAAATCCATTTTTGTAATTCAATAAATCTTTTCAATTCCTTCCTTCTTAAATTTTGTATTTCAATATAATATTGGAAAATTTATTAAATGCAATTTGTTGGAAAAATTTAAATACGTAATTTTTATTGTAAAAATTTTAATTTAATTTGAAGCAGTTGTTTAATATATTATATAACTAGTATTATTTGAACTATATTCTATTATATTATAACATATTATGTAATTTAATTGTTGAAAATAAAAAATCTTTAAAAATTTTCTTAAAATTTAATAGAACATTTATTTTTATGCATAAATAATTAAAAAAATTTTAAATTAAAATAACAGTTAAAAATATTTTATAAACTTTTAATAAAATTCAAGGATATTTTAAATAAAACATACAAGTATATACATATATAAATATTATATCCATATAAAACATCCTTATCCAAATAGAAAAATATTTTGTGTGTTTGTAATTTTTTTATATCGCACTTTTAAATTTAAAACTTTTTAATTTAAATTTTTATTATTAAACAATTTTGATATTTTCAATTTGAATTCTTAACAAATTTGTACTTAATAAAATATATTTAATTAATCACAATAAATTTACAATTTTTATTATTAAAACATTTTAATTTTAAATTTGAAATTAAAAACAAAAAAATTATTTTATTCACATTTTTTTTCCACATATTTTTACACAAATATCCTTACACTACATATTTATTTTACAAAATTTAAATATATTATATTATTATTTTTGTTGTTTTTTGTTTGTTTCACATTATTTGGATTTTTCACGAAAAGCTGGCAATTATTTAATATAGAATTATGTTAAAATATTTTATGAAAATTTATAAAACTCATTAATATTTTTTTATAAAATTTATAAAACAAAAATCATTATAAAATTTTTTATTTCTCAAAAGTACGAACATATTATTATTTTAAATATGAAAAATTTTTTTTTATTAAAAATAAAATGCCACGCAAGTACCGAACATTTGAAAAGTTCAAATTATTCTGATTGAAACTTTAATTTTTCATTCTTATTTATAGGTGTATATACATATTATATACTAAACATAACCATAAAGTATAAAAGAAGGAAAATTTTTTTTTTACTCCAAAAATTTCCTAATACATTTTCTTCTATTCTATAATATTTTGTTCAGATTTTCATTCATTTAGTATAGAATAAAAATTTCGTAAGTATACTCAGTTCATACGTTTATAATTTTTTGTAATTACTTAAATTATGAATATTTTATGCGACAATAATCGACTTTATCCGATAACTTCAAATTTTATACTGATAATAAGGAAATCTAAAAGATATCCTTAAAAATATAATAATAATAAAAATAGAAGAAAAAAAATTTTTTTGTTTTTGTTTTTTTAATTTCAATACAAAATTGATAAGGATGCAATTGAATTAAAATTGATCATACAAAAAATGCCGGTAACTTTCATAATATTTAAATTTTTCATTTTAGAACAATAGTAATAATTTGTTTTTGTTCAAACATAGCATTCAATTTCTATTTCAACTAAAATTAAATTGAATCACTTCCCCTTTTCAATAACAAAAAAAAGCGCATGTCATTTTAATTTTTATTTTTTTTTTGGTTTTTGTTTTGGTTCCTACAATCGCTAGTATTTGTTGGTTTAATTTATTTTAACAAAATTCATTCATAACAATATTATGAATGTTATTTTAAATACGTCGTTCGTTTACATATGATTTTTAATTGAAATATATGATTTATAAAAATTTTATGAAAATGTTAGCTAGGAACATTGATAATGTTAGCTAGAGAAATGTAAATAAAGTATTTTGAGCGAGGAGGGTCTGCCGTGTATACCTCTTTCGGCTGAACTTTAAATCTGAATTTATTTTAGTCATTTAACGGATTGATTATAGTTTTTGAGATATGTATTTTAGGTCTGCGAGACTGGACTTTTAATACAAACCAAATTTACATTCATGGTAATATCAAGAGAAATAATTAAATTACTTTCTTTGAAATTTAATATTTCAACTTCGGTTGTTAAGAAGATGAACCAGCATATTTTTTCAAAGAGATCAAAAATCACCAAAGGGAGCCATTTTTTATATGTTGCGCTTTTTGTCGAAATTTGAATGCCGAACTTTTCAAGGAAATTGAAAGACACAAAGTAGAGCTCTACTAAGAAAAAAAATGTACAAATTTCTAAATTTATTAACTAGAAGCTTGGAAACTTCTTTAAAATTTAAAAAAGTGCTTATGGAATATTTTCATAACCCTGTGTATCACTTTCGTCAATCCACATAATAGAACTAGCAGTTGATTTTTTACTGATCACTTCAAATTTTTAATCAGAATAATAATTGAAAAAAAAATGGAAGTTCGATTTTAACACTTTTCTTAAAACTTTTATTTTTATAAATTCTTTCATGTTTAGTACCTGAAAACAAAGTAGTGTAGTTTCTAGTGTACTCAAGTCCATCGAGGCTTATAACTTATTATTTTTTAAAGCGACCTGGTATCAGAAACTTTTTCCGCAGCAAGCGCAGCACTGATAATCAACAACTCTGATAAACACGGTTCATAATGAGGATTGGTATGAGCATATTGAAAGTCTTAGCATTACTTTATTGCGGTCCTACCTTAGTATTCGAATATTATGCTTTTAAACTCGTTCGATGTTTTCAAAAAGATTAACCACATTAGTGTTGATATGAAGCTTATATGGCAATGTGTAAATAATAATATAAGAGTGCAAATTAATAATTTGAATTATATGAACGCAACACGTTTCAAGGTATTACAAATATATTCAACGTATTTACAAATGTATTTTAATTTAAAAATTCAATTAGCTTCACAAATATTGTTACACATCGCCCTAGAAAAAACTTTATCTCCTACAGAAATATCAAATAAATTAATTGCTTAATTTCCCAAACAAAATTCAAATTTAAAATTATGAAAAGCAAGTGAAAGGTCTTTCATACATTTTCATACACAAAAAATTACAAAAAATAGAATGAAAAATAGTCATAAAATTCTTATTCAAATTATATACGATAAAAAAAAGAATTAGACCTAAAAATAATTTTATTAAAACATTTTAACCAATTTTCATAATTTTTATTTTTACAATCTAAACCAAATCATAAAAGGACTTTACCTTCGTTACTTCTCTTATGTGTTTAATCAGAAGTAGTATATGTAGTAGAATAAAAGTAGTAGAAACTTACATATATAAATAAAGGGTGTGAAATCATTACACATTCAATAAATGCAGTACACATACAACAAATTCTAGCCACATAAAAAATCAAAAAAACCGCTTGGAAAATGAGATTTCTCTCAATTTATAATTATAATATAATATAAGCTAAGCACATTTCCAAGAATCTCTTAGTTCATTTTTAAATAAGATTAAATAAGATTTTTATTGTCTTTTATTTACATATATCGTAATTTGAATCATATAATTTAATATACAATATCGGGAACACATGACTGCTGAAGCGAAATCGAAACGCTTCTATGACTAAAATGTCAAACATTAATATTCTTTAATTATTACTAATCAATAAATTTATCATATAATATCGAAATTGTCCCTAAAAAATTATTTTTTCAAAGTCTCATTCAAATTTTATTCTATAGGCTTTTTTGAGTAGTTTATTTTACAAATCATACGTATATGATATTAACTTTGTTCAAAATTAATCTGTGGCAATCCATTTTACACTTTTGTTTTAGTAATCAATCACTTGATAAAGAGCATAAAATATGCCAATGCCGTCCATATTATTATGTAATCATATACCACAGATATTTACACAATGAGTTGTTAAAAAACCCGTAATGTATGAAAATTCTTTGACATTTTTATACCCGTACGAACGTATGTTCGAAGGATATACTAAATTTGACTTACCGTTTGTAACGCTAAGAAATAACGGTCTTAGATATAGACTCAAGTGTATGTTTTTGATCAGCATCAAATTCTGAGTTGATTTAGATTTGTCTGTCTGTCCGTCCGTCCGCCCGCCCGTCCCAACGATAAATCAAAAGCTAACTGAGATATGTTCACCAAATTTTCACAAATGATTTATTGTAGTAAGTGCCAGAACCCTATTCAAATTGGACACGATCGGGCTACTGGTTCGGGTAGGACCAATGTGTCTCATAAAAGACTTTGAAATAACTTGGCTCCTTCTGGTACCTGCCATACAACTTCAAAAGTTATTTGACTATATCTCAGAAACTATTAAAGCCGATGTTCTTGATAAAATTCGTTAAAATTTCTTGGCTCTTTCTGGTAGCTGCCGTACAACTTCAATAGCAGTTTGGCACACACAGTATCACAGAGTTGACAAGGTCAACTCTATTTTTTTTCGTTTATTAACATAGTTGCAGAAAGTTAATTTTTTCGTCTGGATAAAATTACATTTTAATGTTCGTGATCAATATTAATAAAATCATTATATTTGTTAATCAATAGAAAATCGTAAAAATAAAGTAATTAACATTTTTTTTCGCCATTAAATCAGTATACAATAGAAAAATTGAAAGATTAAAATATTTATTGTGAAAAAAAGAATTAAAAAATTTTAAATATCAAGACGCCATTCAAGTGGAAGTCGCCTTATTAAAAAATTGAATTTGCCATAAAATGAAAGTACGAGTTCAATTAAAATTGTATTATAAAATTTTTATACTACTTTTTAGCATAACATAAATGGAAAATGCAATTAGCAATTTTGAACGCTAGTTAGCACATGGGTGGCGTATTTCTTAGTGTTTAACGTGTGCAATATTTTTATATAGTATTAAAAATTTAATTATGAAATTTATAAAAATAAACTTGATCGTGTAATGAATTTATTGAAAATTTGTTAAATGTTACATTTTTTCTTTTAAAACGTGATTAGCATAACGGCTGATAACCGAAAAGAAATATATAAGAAGAGTCTGCCTTTATCTTACTTTGTTTTTGATTCTTTAAAAAATTAAAAAAATAACTTTTATTAATTTAAATGGCACTAAAGATTGAAAATTTCACGTTTATGAGACTGTTTCTCAGAACCCATATGTGTAAGAGCACATGATTTAAACAATATTTAAGATTTTTCCAGCAGTTCAATATTTTCCCACATTAAATGCACTCTGAATTGCTTGTTATAAATTTCGTAATTCTTCAAAACTTCTTCTAAATGCAAATATATTTATTACAATGCCAATATTTAATTTATATTGTATATGTGTACATCGAAATACATATTTGCAAAGTTATAATTATATTTCAATAAAAATATGTTAATCCTAACGTGCGAAACTATTGAAAATAAAAAAACACTTAATTATTCTATTTCCTTTAAACTCTGACCACATATTACTTTAATTCTATATACCGACAACAATATAGTAAAAGAAAAATTTTTAAAGTTTTAGAAAAAAAAGTGAGAGAAAACTTTAATTGTAGTACTTTCAAATTATTTTAAAAATTAGTACTCACATATCATATACAAGACCGACAATTCAACATCATTAGTAACTCTATTAAAATAACAAATCTATTCATTCAATAATTAATACCATATGGCATCTAGTTTGCACATATCTATATTGAAATACAAATATAGAGTAGTAAACCAATTATTATTAAATATTCTCTTGATTAATACAAGATGATTCATAAGATCTCAACATAAGTACCGTTCAAAGGTCTTAACATATCATAAAGGAAAGTCAAAAATTTTATCCAAGTAAAGTTGAGTCAAACCAATGGTTTGTATTGTAGCACTTTTCCCTTCAACAAGTGAAAATACTGCTTTAAATACAGGCTACGTATACCACACACTAAATTAAAATTATTTTCATTTATATAGGTAAGAAACTATTTCTAGGATTGCATATATTTGGGATGAATGATTTATGCAGTCTTTGAAATAAAACAAAAATAAATTCAAAGAGGGCTTAACATAATTCTCGATTTTAAGGGTTAATTGGGTGAGCTAAGAAAAATAATTATATTTTTTAATGTCATGGAATTTACTGTCAGCGTTTTGCGTTTATAGAAATTTGAAAAGGTTTGCGGTTTCGGAAATATAAGCCGCCAAAAATTCAAATTTTACAAATTTCAAGAGGAGTTGGAAAAAAAATTTCTTCTAACAAAATAAACTATCTATTGATTACTGTCTAAAAGCTGCTAAAATTTCAGGTTCCTACAACCATCTAGAAAAAAAACGTCATCAAAAATTTATAGGTAACGGATTTTAGATAACGACAAATTTTAAAGGCAATTTTGTTTTTTTAGAGTTTAACTATAGTATGCCGCGGTAGGAGAAGCAACTTAGTGCCTTTCTGTGTTTACAAAATTTGAAAAATAGTTATGGTTTCACTGCAACAAATTAAAATTATTACAGCGTATTTTTATTCTTTGTCATATGTAGTGTAATTCCAAATCGGATGCATTCTTTGTTGATGAAATTTTCAGGTATGTAAGCGCATTCATTGTATTCCATTTTTCTCTTAAATATATTTACATTCTTCTTTTCACTTCTTTCGTTTGTCATCATCAATTGTCAGTTCATTCCTTAAATGTTAACTGGTTTTCTTATTTGTTATTAATGTAGATTGCTATTGTTTAAAATAATACTATTGGATAAATTGCATTTGTTTTTATATATATCAATAGATATAAAAAAAATAAACTGGTAATACAATAAAAAATATAATTCAATTATTTAGTCTTCGCTCTTTATTTAATATGCTTTTTGTACGAGCACAATAAATAAATTTTTACGTTTATAATACCAAAAATTTCAAAATGAAGTGAAGATAAAAAGTTGCATGCACCTATGTTTGCCCATACCAACCAACAATCTTTAAATAATATAAGTAATAGGATTTTTTTATGATTTTCTCAATAGAAAATAATAGAGCACATCTAATTCAGATTTGTGAATGCCAATGCAAAATTGAAATAAAAATATTCTGGAATAGCCAACCAAAATTTTCAACATCGCCTCAATAATTTAAAAAGAATAAATAAAAATAAGTTGCTTTTGAGCTTTGTGAGCGGAAATTAAAACATATCCAAACTTTAGTAAAATTATAAAATACTAATTTATTATTCAAAAGAAAAAAAATGTATGTAAACCAAGAAATATTGGAAAATTCATTGCCATTTTAAATTTCTCATAGATAGTAAGAAATATTTTGGTTTTAATTTTCCGAAGCGCCACGATTATCTTTTATTTATATTTTGTTATTGATACAAATCGATTTCATTTTGTTTATCCCACAAGTGAAAACAATATTGAAAAATCTATAGACAATATTATTTTCTGCGCTTAAACGCTTGAATAATTTATTTATTAGTTTTCCAATTATAATTTTACACGATTTAGTTGCTTTTTCCCTTAACAATAGTTGATTTTCTCATATTTACCTAGTCTTAAATTCAATTAAAGTAAAACGAGTATAAATTGAATTGATTTGACAAACTTTAGGATGTCAATGCATAATGTTAATTAAATTAATGAAATTTAATTAATATCTTGAAATTATTTAGTTACCAACCGAAATTGAATATGTTATAATACACGGTTTCGTTTTAATTGTACTTAAGTCAAAATTGTAATTCCTCAAATAATTTTAAGCAAATTTTGCTCAAAAAGTTAGACAAGAAATATTCTTACATGTTGGTATAAAATGTTCAAGCTGCTAGTTGATCTAGTCAAACTTAGACCGTAATTTAAGTAACGACTGTAAAAATAATTTTTTTGGAATGAATTAAAAACCTTGTGAAATTTTACAACCCTAGAAAATTTGTTTTAAACTTGATAGTCAAATTGAAAGTTAGTTAGGCTTTCAAAACATGTAGATACTGTTTGATTGTACTTAAGAATGTCTACTATAAGTTGCAAACAAAAATATAAATATATTTTAATGTACTCGTACCTCTATGCACATAGTTAAAATGTTGTTTTTAGCATTGTAAACGAAGGAGCAAATTTGTATAAGCCTTCAACAAAGGTCACATCATTCAAAAGAAATTTTACAACTGAAAGCAAAAAATTTTTAACTTAATTTATTTATTATTTCGCCTTTGGCTATAATTTTTAATTGAATAAAATGCATTTAATAGGTGACAATATTAAAAATAAGTGAAATTTTTTGTATTCAAGTTAATTCAAGTGAAATTTATTTAACTAATATGATTATTGTACTCAAAAACTCAATCATCACATCAAATAGTTTTAAATGAATACAAAAATGTTAGTAATATGTATACATACACATGTGTATGTTCATATACAGTTTTTATAAATTATGAATTAGTAAGTTTGAAATTTCAAGGAAAGAAAAAGGCTTTTTCATTTTAATGCTATACACTCATACAATATTGGTACTAATACTATGTTATTAGGAGTATTTGTTTCAAAATTGAACATTCTAATTTTATTTGTTTTGCCTCAGGTATCTGCAAAACGAATTATATTGAATTAATTTTTTTTTTCTAAAATAATATTTACATTATAGTGTACTTACATCTTTCGCAATCATTGTCTCGACCATGTACTCTCCGAATTTTTTGATTCTTAATATTTTATCCTCTTTACTTCGTGAGCTTTCAATCGATATTGGCGCTAAGGAGTGGACTTGCCTCTTTTCATATTGTTGTGGGAGTTGTTCTGGCGTTTGTGGCACTGGAACAATCTGTGCCACTTTTGGTGAGGGAGTCTTACTTAAGTTTATTTTTCGTGGCATTTCAGGAGTATTTGGGTAATGGGGTCTTAAGCGGTATACAAATTTATAAAATTATTTAATTTGTTTTTAAAATATTCAAAAAAATTGAGAACTTACGAAAGAGTTGGAGAATTAAGAAGCACATTGGCAAATTCGCCCAAATCTTCTTCGATTGTGTCGTTAAATGTGGAGGCATCAACAACATTTAAATTAATATTATGTGCTGTTAGCAAATGTTTTTTGAGGCAAGAGTTCCTGTTACCACTTTTTCTCCAGCATTTTTTCTTGTTTTCTCTCACGCACAGCAAGCAAAAATATATATCTTCCATGGGGTCACCTTTCTTTTGCCCCACATACTTCCACATTAAGGATCTTTTGTTTTTTTTTATGTATAAATCACAAAACTGAAAGTAAATGTTAAATAAATTAAAATTTATAATTTAAGAAATACTTACATCACTTTCTTGGAGTTTACTCATTCTGAAAGAAATAAATGTACATAATTAGATGAGATTATATAAAGATAGGTGAAATGTGCTTTTTTGGAAAGCTGTATTAATATGCTAACAAATTTTTGAATAATTTTTACAATTTGAAAATTGTTGTTTCTTTTTAATAAAAAGTTGAAAAGAAAAATAAAAATATCGCACATTGGGAAAAATAACGGCATAATTTTCTGTATTATTTTGTTACAGAGAAGCTTTATATATTAATGAGTATGTATACTCGAGTGTATATTATGTTATTGTTTTTGCAAATGTGCGATTTGAGTTTGGTAAAGGAAAGAAAGAATTATGTATTGGCATGTATGTATTAATGTCGAAGTCAATAATTAATATGTGTATATTTATGTATATGATTGATGTTATCAGTATGTATAATATGTATTATAATTACTCTATTTAATCCTATAATGATCTACTCAATGATCTGTATAAATAAGGAATATTGCGTGAATATAAATTTTATACTCATATAGGTATAAATTTTATACTCATACATTTCCTAGAGTATACACCTGTAGATCATTAAATTTAAAGATGGAGAGTAATTAGAAATTATTTTTTTTTTTTTATTTGTAAAATTTAATATTTTTAAAATGAAATTTTACTTTATTTTAATTAAATTAGTATAATTTAAAGTATTACTTACTTTATAGATGTTTTTTGTTTTTTCAAATGTTTTCCTGAATTCCTTTTGAAAATGTTGCTGTTTTTTTTTTAAAAGCACAAAATTCACAAAATTCACTAAAATACTTTTTTGTATTATTAATTTTTAACTATTTTTAACTTATTAAGTTATTATTATTATTATTATTTTGAATTTTAATTTAATTTTTTTGATTAACAAAAAAATTTTTTTTAATTCGCTAACTGAAAAATTTACAATTTCAAACTTTTTTAGCAAAGCTTTAAATGGTTGTTATTTTGTTGTTATGGTTACATAAGGAAGGAGTAATAGGGTTGCTTAATTAATAAAGTTCAAAAAAAATTCATCAGTATATGGTATAGAGTCATTCATATAGAGTCATGATATGTACGAATGAGTTACAAATTCAGTTATAAATTCATTAATTTGAAAGCATAAATGAAATATTCTTTAAAAGGTAAAAAGTTATAAAATATGTTAAAAATAAATTAAGGGGTTAGAAAAATAAGGAGTTAAGTGACATTTTTCTTAAAAATAGTTTTTTGGCAGCTTTAGTCTTTTTAAAAAATTACGCATCTTTTACACAAGTCCGTTTTTCGAAATATCAAGTGTATGCCACTCATATGTTAGTAGTAGTTAGTAGTAACTCTTATGTTTCCTATACTGAGTTTATGAGAAGTTTTAAATATTAACTATGAATAAATAACGGTGATTCATCTTTAATTACTTTAGTATCTCTTCTTTCTAATAATTTATTACATGTAGAATTTTTGATTAGCTTGATATATGTACATATATACTTATGTGAGTTTGATGTACCATTCGATATCACTTCCTCCATATTATGTAGATTTTGTATGTTTGTACATATATATAAAATTTTCTCTGCCCTTTCTCAAATTCTACCGTATTAAGTCAAAAACAAGTAAAAACGTTTCAGTCGGTATAAACCGATTGAATTATACCCTGCACCTTTCGTTATTGTGTAGCAATTACTCGAACCTGTGAGATCATTCTATAGAAACTTCACGGACATGTCTGACCTATAATTGGACATCCGACTGCCAAGTTTCATCAATCTGACCTTATAATTTTTCAAAATATTTAAAATTAGCTTTTGGAGTTGTATGGTAAGTACCTAAACCTGTCAAGCAATTCCATCAAAACTTCACAAATATATCTGATCTATAATCGGACACACAACTGCCAAGTTTCATGAATCTGACTTTATTATTTTTCCAAATATTAAGAATAAGCTTTTAGACTTGTATGGGATCTACTCGAACCTGTTAAGAAATTCCACCACAACTTCAGAAATATGTCTGACCCATAATTGGACACATGACTGCCAAGTTTCATGAATCTGACTTTATTATTTTTCCAAATATTAAGAATAAGCTTTTAGACTTGTATGGGAGCTACTCGAACCTGTCAAGCAATCGCACCAAAACTTTAGAAATATGTCTGACCCATAATTGGACACACGACTGCGAAGTCTCATGAATTTGACTTTATTATTTTTCCAAATATTTAAAATAAGCTTTTGGGGTTGTATGGCAAGTACCTAAACCTGTCAAGCAATTCCATCAAAACTTCACAAATATATCTGATCTATAATCGGACACACAACTGCCAAGTTTCATGAATCTGACTTTATTATTTTTCCAAATATTAAGAATAAGCTTTTAGACTTGTATGGGATCTACTCGAACCTGTCAAGCAATCCCACCAAAACTTTAGAAATATGTTTGACCTATAATTGGACACACGACTGCCAAGTCTCATGAATTTGACTTTATTATTTTTCCAAATATTTAAAATAAGCTTTTAGACTTGTATGGAAGCTACTCGAACCTGTCAAGCAAAAAATCATTTTCTTTTTTTTTTTCTAATTTCTGCAATTTGTTTCAAAATTGAACATTCTAATTTTATTTGTTTTGCCTCAGGTATCTGCAAAACGAATTATATTGAATTAATTTTTTTTTTCTAAAATAATATTTACATTATAGTGTACTTACATCTTTCGCAATCATTGTCTCGACCATGTACTCTCCGAATTTTTTGATTCTTAATATTTTATCCTCTTTACTTCGTGAGCTTTCAATCGATATTGGCGCTAAGGAGTGGACTTGCCTCTTTTCATATTGTTGTGGGAGTTGTTCTGGCGTTTGTGGCACTGGAACAATCTGTGCCACTTTTGGTGAGGGAGTCTTACTTAAGTTTATTTTTCGTGGCATTTCAGGAGTATTTGGGTAATGGGGTCTTAAGCGGTATACAAATTTATAAAATTATTTAATTTGTTTTTAAAATATTCAAAAAAATTGAGAACTTACGAAAGAGTTGGAGAATTAGGAAGCACATTGGCAAATTCGCCCAAATCTTCTTCGATTGTGTCGTTAAATGTGGAGGCATCAACAACATTTAAATTAATATTATGTGCTGTTAGCAAATGTTTTTTGAGGCAAGAGTTCCTGTTACCACTTTTTCTCCAGCATTTTTTCTTGTTTTCTCTCACGCACAGCAAGCAAAAATATATATCTTCCATGGGGTCACCTTTCTTTTGCCCCACATACTTCCACATTAAGGATCTTTTGTTTTTTTTTATGTATAAATCACAAAACTGAAAGTAAATGTTAAATAAATTAAAATTTATAATTTAAGAAATACTTACATCACTTTCTTGGAGTTTACTCATTCTGAAAGAAATAAATGTACATAATTAGATGAGATTATATAAAGATAGGTGAAATGTGCTTTTTTGGAAAGCTGTATTAATATGCTAACAAATTTTTGAATAATTTTTACAA
Organism: Condylostylus longicornis; assembly: GCF_029603195.1. Classification (NCBI taxonomy): domain Eukaryota; kingdom Metazoa; phylum Arthropoda; class Insecta; order Diptera; family Dolichopodidae; genus Condylostylus; species Condylostylus longicornis. Next base: position 10,354,749 of record NW_026577973.1, on the reverse strand, counting down.
TTTGAAAATTGTTGTTTCTTTTTAATAAAAAGTTGAAAAGAAAAATAAAAATATCGCACATTGGGAAAAATAACGGCATAATTTTCTGTATTATTTTGTTACAGAGAAGCTTTATATATTAATGAGTATGTATACTCGAGTGTATATTATGTTATTGTTTTTGCAAATGTGCGATTTGAGTTTGGTAAAGGAAAGAAAGAATTATGTATTGGCATGTATGTATTAATGTCGAAGTCAATAATTAATATGTGTATATTTATGTATATGATTGATGTTATCAGTATGTATAATATGTATTATAATTACTCTATTTAATCCTATAATGATCTACTCAATGATCTGTATAAATAAGGAATATTGCGTGAATATAAATTTTATACTCATATAGGTATAAATTTTATACTCATACATTTCCTAGAGTATACACCTGTAGATCATTAAATTTAAAGATGGAGAGTAATTAGAAATTATTTTTTTTTTTTTATTTGTAAAATTTAATATTTTTAAAATGAAATTTTACTTTATTTTAATTAAATTAGTATAATTTAAAGTATTACTTACTTTATAGATGTTTTTTGTTTTTTCAAATGTTTTCCTGAATTCCTTTTGAAAATGTTGCTGTTTTTTTTTTAAAAGCACAAAATTCACAAAATTCACTAAAATACTTTTTTGTATTATTAATTTTTAACTATTTTTAACTTATTAAGTTATTATTATTATTATTATTTTGAATTTTAATTTAATTTTTTTGATTAACAAAAAAATTTTTTTTAATTCGCTAACTGAAAAATTTACAATTTCAAACTTTTTTAGCAAAGCTTTAAATGGTTGTTATTTTGTTGTTATGGTTACATAAGGAAGGAGTAATAGGGTTGCTTAATTAATAAAGTTCAAAAAAAATTCATCAGTATATGGTATAGAGTCATTCATATAGAGTCATGATATGTACGAATGAGTTACAAATTCAGTTATAAATTCATTAATTTGAAAGCATAAATGAAATATTCTTTAAAAGGTAAAAAGTTATAAAATATGTTAAAAATAAATTAAGGGGTTAGAAAAATAAGGAGTTAAGTGACATTTTTCTTAAAAATAGTTTTTTGGCAGCTTTAGTCTTTTTAAAAAATTACGCATCTTTTACACAAGTCCGTTTTTCGAAATATCAAGTGTATGCCACTCATATGTTAGTAGTAGTTAGTAGTAACTCTTATGTTTCCTATACTGAGTTTATGAGAAGTTTTAAATATTAACTATGAATAAATAACGGTGATTCATCTTTAATTACTTTAGTATCTCTTCTTTCTAATAATTTATTACATGTAGAATTTTTGATTAGCTTGATATGTATATGTATATACTTATGTGAGTTTGATGTACAATTCGATATCACTTCCTCCATATTATGTAGATTCTTGTATGTTTGTACATACATATATATATAAAATTTCAAATTCTACCGTATTAAGTCAAAAAAAAAGGAGAGCGACTTTTTTTTCGCCGCGGAAAATATCAGAATTGATATAGAAAACAAATATATTAAATAAAAAATAGCCAAAATTCCTCTTTTACGGCAGTCGGTTTCCATGTGTGTGCGCCATTAAAAAAAAAATACAATTGATTTCGCCGTTCCGGATTAAAAATATTATTTCTCCTCCGAAAACTATTGGAAATTGTTAATTGCATAAGTGTCTCTATTACTAACAACATAACCATATTGGTTTTTATATAAATACCGTTTATATAAATATCGTATTTGTGTCTTTATATAAATACTAGGAGGATCTTTTTTTCAATTATGCAGTCTTTATTACTAATAAACTCTAACCCTTACTAACTCTCCACTATTTTCTTTTCTCTTCTTCTTCTTCTTTGCCTTTTCCCACCTATCTGGGGTCGGCCCTCCTAGTACGCAATCGCCAGGTTGTTCTATTTTGGGTTGTCAATTGCTCTAGTTCGTCTCGTTGCATTTCCTTTGTTATATTGGATAACCATGTAGCCAGTGGGCGACCTCTTCCTTTGGGTTTCGTTGGAATGTTAAGCACCTTTTTAACAATGTGATCTTCTGATCTTCTCATAACATGGCCATACCATCGAAGACGCGTTTCTCTAAGTTTTTCGCTTATGGGTGCAACCTTGAAACTGCCCCTGACGTGAATATTTTTAACTTTATCCAGCCTTGTAACTCCGCCTGCCCATCTAAGCATTCTCATTTCATTTGTGCTCATCTTTTGTTCATGAGTTTTCTTTATTGTCCAGCATTCCGAACCGTACATCATAGTAGGTCTTACCACAGATTTGTATATTTTACCCTTAGTTCTGATTGGCATTCTTGCATCGCACATTACTCCAGATACAAATCGCCACTTCAGCCAGGCACTGTTGATTCTACTGGTAACATCGTCATCAATCTCAGCTTTTGATTGAAGCACTGAACCAAGATACTTGAAACGATCAACCTTGTTCACCATATCTCCTTGAATGTAAATTTCTTGCTCGCTTTCTTCTCCGTTTTCTACATCTTTTTCAAATTTACAAACCATGAATTCTGTTTTGCTCCTACTGATTCGTAAACCATTATTTTCCAAAGCTTTTACCCATTTGTCAAAATTTTCTTGTAGTTTTCCTACATTATCAGCAGCAAGAACAACATCATCTGCATATAATATGCACCATGGTGTCGGCATCTGTATTTCCTTGGTAAGATAGTCCATTACGAGATTGAATAGAAACGGGCTTATAGCCGAGCCTTGGTGTACTCTACTTATACCTGCATCACTCCTTATTTTCGTACTTATTTCTGCATACATGTCCCTTAATATATTGATGTAAACTTCAGGTATATTATGGGCCCTAGCTGCTTGCCACACAAGTCTCCTCGGAACTCGGTCAAAAGCCTTTTCAAGATCTATAAATAGAAGATATAAATTTTCATTGTTCGATCGATGTTTTTGATTTTCCTGGCACGAAACCAAATTGATTTTCTGTGACTGCTGTTATTTGCGAAAGTCTGTTGTTTATAATTCGCTCCCATATTTTCAAAGTGTGTGACGTAAGTTTTATTGCTCTATAATTTCCGCATTCGCCCACATCTCCCTTATTCTTGTAAAACGGAATAAGAAAACTGTTTCGCCAACTGTTTGGAATTTTGCCTGTCTCTATGATGGTATTAAATAATTTAGTTAGCCATGCAGTGCCTACTGCACCAATCTCATTCCAGATTTCAGCCGGTATCTCGTCTGGACCAATCGCTTTGTGGTTTTTCATTTTCATAACAGCTATTTCGACTTCTGCCTTTGAAATCTGTTCTATTGGTCCATATACTGGTGTCATTTCCTGCAGCTCTTCACTTGGGAATTCTTGATTTAGGAGACTCTCGTAGTATTCACGCCAACGTAGGTTAATATCCTCATTAGATGTTAGGATGCGCCCACTTTCATCTTTTATGTATTTGCTTCTTTTTATATCTATAGTTGATCGATGTCTATTTTTGACTATTTTGTAGATCTGATTTTTATTTGATGCACTATCAATATTTTCATAAAACTCATTTCTGGACTTGGCCTTGGATTCGGCAACTTTTCTTTTGGCGAGAGTTTTAGCTGCTTTATATTCTTGCAAATCCTCTTCAGATTTTGTCCTTTGCCATTTTTTAAACAACCTCTTTTTCGTTTTTAATATAACTTTTATTTCTTCATTCCACCAAGTGGTGTCCTTGTTAGTACTGATTCCACCTTTTGCAACTCCTAAGCTTTTCCTCGCCTCATTGACACAAAAGCTCTCAAAATTCGACCACATCTCCTCTGCGTTCTGATCACCTTCCATATTTCCGGAGAGATACCGTTCTGTTTTTTCTATTAAAACCCTTCCCTCTAGATTCTTTAATTTTTTCCATTTGATTCTCGCCGTCTTATCTGATGTTGTTCGGAAAGGTTTTACTAGTTTAAATACAGATACTAGTAATCTATGTTGATTTGTTAAAGCTTCTCCTGGTATAACCTTGCAATCGGTGAAACTTTTTACAAGCTTTCTATCGGCTAATATAAAATCTATTTGAGTCGAGGTTTTTCCACTTTTATATGTTATGAGATGCTCATCCTTCTTTTTGAAGAACGTGTTTATAATAGCAAAATTATGGGATATAGCGAAATTAAGAATATCTTCTCCTTGGGCATTCAAGGAACCGTATCCAAAACAACCATGGATTTCTTTATACGTGTCACTAGTTGCGCCAACATGACCATTTAGATCACCTCCAACATATTTCGCCTCTTCTATAGGGATCCCCTGTAAAAGACCATTGAAGTCTTCCCAAAATTCCTGCTTCTCTTCATTTGAGCTTCCCGACTGTGGTGCATATGCGGATACTATATTTATAGGAGATTGGTTTTCCACTGCAAGTTTGATTGACATAAGGCGGTCAGTTTTTCTTTCTACTTTTATTAGCCTTTCCTGAAATATTTTATCAATAATAATAGCGACACCATTTCTTTTGCTTTCACAGCCTTAGTATATGAGCTGATACCCATTCCCAATATCTCGTGACTTAGACCCCTTCCATTTCGTTTCTTGTAGACAGCATATATTTATTTCACGTTCCTTAAGGACGGAACTTAGTTCGTTACTACGTCCCGTAAGAGATCCTACGTTCCATGTAGCCAATCTAATTTTAGATATTTTATTTTGCAACTTTTCAATTTTGTTCGAAATTTTGTTGTTGTTTTTTCTCTTTTTTCCAAATAATATTTTTGCGTTTCTCTTATTTTCATTTCTTGCATTTATTTCTTTTTCAGAACCGTCGCTTTTGGGGGACGCCCTAGTATTTACAACTTTCTTTATTTTGGCTTGTTTCATTTTTCTTTTTGTACTGGAGAAAATGTATTGGCTTTAAATTTTTTTTTTTCTAAATTTTCTTTTCTCTTCTGTTCTCATCATATTATGATGATACTGCTTGTTTCAACATCGAATTGTTTTTTTCTGGCAATGCTATGACTTTAGAACTGGTAAAGAAACTTAAAAAATATTGAAATGCCTCCAAATATTTAACCTTTAATTAAAAATGTTGTTTAAAATCAAGGCATAATTGTCATAAATCTATTAAAATTCCGCCACAACTGCATGTAAAAGGCAGCGCAAAAATTAAAATACTTATAATTACATGCATGAATAATAACAGTAGGAAGATCACCATTTTAAGATATAATTATTTTCTTAATCGCACTCAGATTATTCATATTACGCATTTTAATTAATAGTTTGACTTCAGTTTTTTTTCTCTTTCTTTGTAAATAACCATAATGTAAATGATATGTAATTGAATATTGAAATCGAAATTTTATTCAAATTATCCTTTTATTTTTAAAACATAAAATTACCATAAACTAGATCTTATTTGCAACATTATTGAAAAAGTATTTACTAAAAAAGAAAGTTTTATTACAAAATTAATTAATTTATATAATTAAAAACTAAATGGAATGTGATTATGGTAATTACAAAGCGGCAAATTCCAGTTTGCAGAAAAGAGTTTTTGTTTTGCTTAAAAACGTAGCATCTAAATTTTTCTTATCTAAGAGACTATAAACACTAAAAATTAAATTATTGTGCTTTTATTAAATTATTTTTACTATTTTATACAGAAATTAAAAATATGCATTCATAAAGTCTCTCTACAAATTATACAACTTAATTAGTTCTGAATTTGTAAATAATTTTTGGGAATTGCAAAAAATAATTACAGTTTTGCAAAAATTAATGCCTTGTAGAACATCATATGGCCCCTCTTATTGATACAGTCGTGTAAGTCAGTTTTGATTTCCATAATGTTTCGATTAACAAAAACTTTTACAGATTCATAGGTAAAACACATGAAAGAGAAAGATGAGGGAAAATACTAGCTCTTTTATTGTGCACGAAGCTTTTATGCAGTAAAAAATTTACTATTTACTTTTTAAAATCGCTTTGATAGCAATTCGACAATAAATTCGAAAAGTCATGGATTGGAAGAGGGTCAACAGTCTAATGGCCAGCAAGATAAATCGACTTCGATACTTCCCTGCTCCAAGTCCTAAATTTTATACAGGCATCAGTTGGAAAACCTCGTTTTGCCTACTCATAAGGGCCTATACGATGGTATATAACAGTACACTTTGATAGGAGACACTCAATAAATTTGTTGCACTTTACAAAAATTGCTTAATTTGATTAATTTGATTTGATTTGTGTACCATAGCCTATATGATTGAAGAACCATTTGGAAAATTTTTACATTGCTGCTGTTCAAATTTTGGTTGCAATTTAAAAATTCACAAACATTACTTAAGGATCAAATGCATCATAACGTAACCATTATCTTAAAACGTAAAGGATGGCAAACATTTTACCCATAAGAACTTGAATAAAAGTCTATTTACTTTAAATTTTTAATAATTATGCAATATCTACAATATCACTGTACCATTATAGCTAACTTCACTCAAAAAATTTAATATTTTTTTGTAAAGTAAAAAATTATTGCACATATCCGTTTCAATTTAAGTATGTCAAGTGTTAAATTTACCCTTATGTATAGTTCAAACAATTTAATAAAAAATTTTACTTTAAATATTTAACAAAATTCACTTTTAATATTCAGTGTCCATGTACTCGAAAAACAATACAACAAATGCAAGACAGAAAACTGGAAATCAAAAAATGTGCATTCGAATAAAAATTTCTAATATATTTTTTATATTATAATATTAAAATTATGGTATACAAATACAAACGATCCATTTTTATTTTATGAACTTCAATTATTAATTAATTGGAAAATTTTTCATTCATTTACTAAAGCTAAGTTATTTTTTTACCGTATATGAAATAACAGTAGGAAAAGTATGAAATTTCATACTTTTATAGCCTCCTTTAGTTCAAAAATGGTGATTTATAAAAATTTTTCTTATATTTCTTTTGCATACCACTGATATTTATTCATATAACAAAATTTAGTTGCAGCTACACTGCTACACTGCATCTAACTTAAAAAATTTTGGATTATTAAACACATTCGATTTACTAAATGTCGTGTTTTAAATTATTATACTTTGTTCATATTTTACGAATCAATAAAAACATAATCATTTAAAGAAAGTTCGTTTTATTTCATTCGAATTGAATTATATCAACAAATCAGAATGTTTGACCAATTTAATTTTAAAATATTTTCTATTCAACGAAATATTCCACTAGACAGTCAAACGTTTTTCAAAATGATAATATATTTTAAAATATTCAAACGGAATAGAAAACAAAATTACAATTAAAAAAAAATATTGCCTCCAACCAAATGGTATTATAGTGCACACTATAAAGTCACCATAAAGATTATGTATAGCTCTAAACCATGTATGAATCAAGTTCAATATTGAAATCAAAATTTCGTGAAAGTTTTCTTTTTTTTCTCATTTTATTTTAACTTTTAACAATATTATTTCATTTAATAGCGATAAACAAGATTTCACAATGTGTAAATATCTAACAGGATAAAAATAAAGCTAGTATGTATTTTGAATATATAGCGCCGAAGCCTTTTAAAGCATTCGCAACTTATAATATATTTGCTATGGCAAATATATGTAGATTTGTTCATATTGAACAGATATGTTCACATATGAGCCTATGTACGTGCATAAGAAATATTATAAAAAACAAAAAAGATTCTTAGTTTTACAAGCATCTATATTATAGCATATAGATAAACATATTATAAGTAGATACAACAAAATGAGAGGAAAAATAAAATTACCAAGGTAATGATGCACTTTTAACTGGTTCGACTACTTTTGATTTTAGTTTTTATTTTACAATATATTTGTTGATATATCTTGTATTTACGTGCGGAATTAATTAAATTTTAAATATAAAAATAAAAGTAAATATTTGCGGATCGTTGCGCGTTGATTTTTAGTTTATGATATTGAAATAAAAAATATATTAAAAGTTAACTTATTAATTTTATCCGAAGCTTAATTCTGCAAAAATTACAAATGAAATATTCACTTCAACTAAAAAGAAAAAAGCATTACCGTATACAAGTCAAATATCAAAGCTTTCGCGAAACTCTAGAACTTGGCCCGGCACTACAGGTGCTTGTACGTTGTATGGTCCAGAATCCTAAAGTCTATTCAAAAACTCTCCTGAAATATTTTATGCGGGTCAAATGCTGAAGCTTGAATGGCATTAAAAAGTTGAAAATCATATTGCTTCGTTCTGTGAATTCAGGAAACCTGAATTATTTAAAGAATACAAAAATCAGCTCTTAAAATTTAACATTAACTTGCTACAATTTTGAATTTAAATTAACTTTCTCTAATAATCTCTTAAATTTAATTCTCTAACGCAAATTAGAAGTTTCATTTCTCCATTAGAAATCCAACGTTCACATACAACTTAAAGTTTGTTTTTGTCCAACAATTTCTATTATATTTGATTTTATCGACAAAAAAGTGAAATATTTCCTATATTCCGTTATTTTTTTGGCCTAAAACCAAAATCTAATTTTTTCCAGTGCAAGAGCGGCCTAACCCACATATGAAGGCTGCTGAGCCCCTTATTTTAGATATTCATTAAATTTCTCTTTCAAAAATAGCTTCATAAAATAGAAAATTTTATTAGGTTAAAAAACGAAATAGTTTTTTTGTTTTTTCAGGAATTTGTGAAATTTCACGAATTATTCGATTTTGAAGCACCAGATTTAAACTGCAAGTGAACTATTGCAAGATATACTGGAATACAAAAACACACATTTCCGCAATTTATAATAATTTACAATTTAGGTAAAATTCAAAACTGTAACAATTACGATACGCCAATCTGCGCATCATTCACATTAGCTAATTCACATTTTTGTTTGCCCAATAATTTTATAATGCTATGGAGCAAAAACAAAATTATATTTACATATACATACCAACATTAAAAGTTATTTAACAACACTTAGAATCCTTTTTTTTTTTGAATTTTAAATAAAAAATTTAAAACAAGTATTCAATAGCCGTGCCTTCATTGTATTTAAATTTAAATCATATAGTACAAACCCATTCATTTATGACAGTATAACATATTTAAACTTTTAAATTTATTAAGGGTCATAAATGCTCAAATGTATGTAAATATGCACCATATATTTATATTTACAATTTTTTAAAACGTAAGACATGAAATCCTTTCTCCAAGCAAACAAAAACTCAATTTAAACATTGTACGCAAATTTTTGTATCTTATTATCCTCAATAAACATGTAATTTGCAAATAATAACAATTACTATTATTTAAAGTATGAATGTGTGTATTTATTTAAAATTTATCAGATTATAAAATGCTAGAAAAATGCAAAAACAAATTAAAACAACAAAAATAACAAAGAAAAAATAAAAAGTGGTTAAAAAGTTGAGTTTTTCTTCTCTTACAGTTGATTGTGTTCGTAATTTTATTTTTATTTTTCTTTCTTTTTTCTAATAGAAAATTATATTTAGTAGAAAATTTGTGTCAGACAGTATTTTCGCGCATGAATTGACCTACAAAATCAGAACTCTTATAAAGACATGATTCAAATAGCACAGCTTCCATTTAATAAAAATCCATTGAACGTTATTGTTATCGTATAAAAATTAAAAGAAAATTCAAAATAAGAAAAAATTTCCATTTAAGAAAATTTTTAAGATTTTTAATTGTTTTAAAAACAAAAATTATCGTAAAAATCATAAAATGCCGGTAATAAAAAAGTGAAGAAGAAAAAAATAAAAAATTCTTTTAACAAAAGGGAAATTTTGTGATTTTACCATTGAAAATCTTTACGAGTAGAGAAGAAGTAATGTAATCCTTTACATTGTTAAAACGAAAATTTGATTTCAAAATATAAATTTAATAAGTGTCTTAAAATAACAACTTCTTCTGCAATAAAAGTTTAAACAAAAAAAAAAAATAATTTTAAATTTTAAATTATAAATAATGCCTAAATATATAAAATTTTCTCAAGGGACTTTAAGAACATTATTAATTATTTTTACGATATTATTTTATACAACAATTTTTATATACACAATAACATCAGTGCCATCAGTTAAAGCTACATCATCAATTAAGAAAAAAAATTTAGAAATATCAAATACAGCAATAATTTCTGATTTGAGTACAACAACAAATTTAAATGATACAATTCGTCAACCACCAGACAATTATTTGATAACAAATCAAAAGGAATGTTTAAAATCTCGGAATTTTTTATCATGTTTAAAATATCGTGCTTCAAAATTTATATGGTCATTGGCAACAAATCGATATAAATATTTTGATTCATCAAATAGTAGATCCTTAATTAATATAAATAAAAATAATTATAATGATGAAAATTTCAATGATGATGATGACAATGATGATGATGATGATTTAAGTACAGGCAGAAATGAAAAAACTTATAATAATTCAATTGTTAACAAGAAAAACTTTCAAATGAAATTTGTATATTTGAATACACCAAGTGATTTAGAATTATTTGAGGAAACTAGAACATTTCAAGGTAATATATTATAATTATAACAGTTATGTGTATAATATTATAAATATTCAATATTTGTATGCGACACAAAGGAGTTATTACATATATATTTACAATTTAATCCTCCCGTATTAGAGAGGGTATGAGCCACTCAAGCACTAGTTTTCTAGTATCTTAACTGCATATATACAGAAACGCATTCACACAATACAATTTGTGGTTTTATTTTCAAATTGAGTTCCTGCTATACATTAGACTAACCGCATAAATTTTCTTGAACTCATTGTTTATATATACTATATTTATACATTATATGTTTTAGCCTTTTTACAAGAATAAGCGTAAGCAAACTATTTAGGAAAACTCTATAAGGAAAAGTTTAAATGAAGGCACTCTTTATTAAAATAACTCATATAAGTATGTGATCAAGAATTTTTATCGAAAATGTAAAAAAGAAAAATGCTTTTCTTACAAATAAAATTATTCAATCTGTGGCTATAGGGCAAAACATTTCAAACATTCTTTGTCTTTCTTTTAGATACTTTACATAAACGACAAATTAAAGCCAAACTAAAAGTGAACGAAAGATAAATTGCAATAATCGAATAAATAATAAAGACATGTAGGCACTATAGGCACATTCTAAAACGTAAAATTTTTTTGCATAGATGCGACAGTAATACTACATCATATGCTTTGTTATGCTTTCCTCTTCTTGAGATTTCGAGATTTTATATCAAAATATAAGATAGCAAATTAATGAACTCACATAAATTTACAAATAAATTTTGACAATTATCCAATAGGATACGCCGTTTCCACAAATTTTAAACATCATCTTGATTATGATTACTAAGATGAAAATTAATTTTCCTTTCATGCAGTTTTGAACTTTAGACGGATGCAATGAGCGTATCACGGTTTTTTTTAATTACTCACCCCTACATGTCAAATAACTTCTTTTTTCTGCCGGTATTCCAAAATATCAAAATTTTTGAAATATCGGCAATATACAAATGCATGTTCTTTAGTAATAGAAAAATTACATGCTTGTAATTTGAAAATATTTGAAAAAAATTTAAAATGTGAAAAAGTACCACATTTAGATTTAGTAACTAACTTGGAATATTGCTTTAAAATATTCTTAAAATAATTTAATATTCTGTATAGAACAAAATTTCAGATACGACACAAAATTTTTAATTCTTAACGAAAAAAAATACTAATATACTTTTTACGGGTGTCACACTTTGTAGCAGTAAAATAATGTTAAGATTTTCAAATAAAAACTATTATTAATTTTACGCTCAAACATACATTTGAAACATACACTACTCACAGTTTCAATTATTCCAAATATTTTCAATTTTTAATATAAAAACTTTCTACTAAATATTTTTAAGTTAAATTTATTTTTAAGGTGACGGTGAAATATCAAAGGCGGTAAAATTTGTTAAACGTGCTATTCAAACATTCGTACAACATCATGGTTTACAAGTTTCACTGGATAGTCTTGGTGGATTTCAAGTATCCAGAGGTGGAAAAAATTTTATAACAGGTAATAAAATAAAATGAAAATCAATATGAAAATATTTACAATTTTGCAAAAAAAAATTAAGAATATTTATTAATTTTTATATTCCTTACTATATGCATATAAATATATAAGAAAACTTTCAGAAGCCAAATACGGAATATTTTATTATTTTTTTCATTTTATTATAATCTCTCTTTTTGTTTACTTTCAATTTTGCTGTACATCTCTGTTTATCTAAATTTTTATCATAAACATTTAAAATAAATGCATTACTTAAAGTCATGAGTATAAAATTCAATTACAATTCATGAGTATAAAATTTTGTTACAACTAAGTAAATTAATATTTTTTACCAATTTTATACCATTTTACCAAAATTTGAAATCTTGCCCTACTTAATTCAATAATACCAAATGCGTACCGCATAGCCATATTTCATAAAGAGAGAAAACATTAAGTATAGATTTCTTAAGAAATATTCAATTGCTTGTAATATTTTTGGTAAAAATTTTTTTGAAATTTTTAAAAGATCCTCAAATATTATATTCGCGACTATTCGGCTTTTCTGTTTTAAGATCTAATTATTTTATCATACACAATTATTAAGTATAAATGCTTTTCCAATATCTTCCCATCCTCTTTAAGAGTGAAACACATTTTTCTATTGTCAGCTACCACATTAATAATTTTATGAATTTAATTTTTTTAGATTACATCCGCTATTCTTATATTCGAAATTGGATTTGAAATATCCTGTCAAATATTACGAGTATCATATAGTTATTACATTATACATACATGAGAATTACCTTCATATCAAGTTCAAATTTATGGCAGAATTTTCTTTTTTTATTTATATCGTAGCTAAAAAAAATTGGAATAATAATGGTAATAAATAAATTCAAAAAATAAAATGCGCTACCATAAGTTTTCTACCCATTAATTATATTAAAATTTTTAAAAGTAAATGACATGTATATGAAAATGTATAATCACATTTATTTATACATACAAGTTTTATTAACTATTCTATTTAAACAAATAATGTAGTTAACGCCAGTAGACCATTTATGTAGGTATTTTAAAATTTAGTTTAATGGTATCATACCATAAAAAGTATATTATATTATATGAACTATGAATTTATTGCACTCTCTACCTATTGGAATAGAAAAGAAAATGAAAAATATGAATGATTTTCTCACAACATTCACAATCGGTTGAAAAACAACTCTTCTTCTTGTTCAGCAACATTTTTTTCAATTAAAAAGAAAAGTGGACTGTAATTTCCTCAACACTATATAAAATAAATAGAAAAGAAAAAAAAATGTAATAAAAATTTTTAATACAAAACAGGAGTCTCTTTATCAAAATCAGGTTTTCATTAAAAATTTCAACAATATTACCTACAGGCAGGCTAAATTCAAGTTTAAAATATTAGCAAAAATTTTAAACAAGTTTAATAATAACGATTCATGAATCATGGTTATGTTTCAAATGAAATTTAGAAGATAGTGAGCTAATGACTAAATTATGCAAAACATAGAAAGTGAACACAGTTAATATTGTTGCAGAATTAATTTCTGATACACATAACTACCATTTTTCGATTTTAAAATTAGTTATATATAGCCTATAGATTATTCTTCAGGACAAGCAATTAAAATCATCTTAGCTATTCTTTTATTGACCTTATTGATCTCTCTAAGTGATTTTACTTTTCTCTAAATTATTTTTAAAACATTATTGTAATTAAATTTTATACTCAAATAATTTTGGAGAATTTGTCAAAAACAGCATAACACAGCATTGCAATATAATTGCAGTTAAACTGCTTTTGACAAAATGCCTAAGATTATAATAAATTTATTTTTTTAATTATTTTTAATTAAGAATTTAATCCATTAATTCTTTTTATACGAAAAAAAAGTTTTAATAACAACTTATTAAGAAATTATTGTATCCATGCATGTATTCACATACCTTCAGCCACACAGTTTTAATTTTTAGTAAAAAAATCCATTATTTTAGTTTACAAAATATAATTGCAAGTCAAGCATACAAAAATCAATATGTATCAAATGTATAGTATGTACCTAATGCTATTTGTTATTGTAATACTATTGTTGATTGCCTAAGTTGCCTATTATGTAAGACTTATAAATATGCTATTGCAATTGAATGTTTTAAAATCAAAAAATTAAAAATTTAATTTTTAAAAAAAATTTATAAAATTTTTTTAGTACTTAAAAATTAATTTTCAAACACTATACTTACATTTAATTTGATCGTGGCACAAAAAGTATTTGTCAAGGTTCATTCATTACTCACTTTTAGTCTCACAAAATGTCAATTACATTTTTGGTTCACCAATGTTTTAACAACTTTCAATACTTATATTCATAGTTAAAAATTTATTTCACCTCTTTTGATGCATCTTTGTTCGTACATTCTAATTCGCAGTTTTAATTAAAATGTTTATTCACCAATTTTTTTTCTCTTTTTTTTTAAATTATTATATATGTATTATTATTCTATTTAATTACTTTATTTTCTACTTTATTTATTTTATAAATAAAATTTATTTATATTTCATTTTCTTTATTATTTTAAAATTACAATCAACTAACTACCTTATCACTTCTAAAAACTGAAACTTCAAATTTGATACCTCCCTGGAATGCTAACATTATAATATTTTAAATAATATACGTATGTATGTATGTACATATTAAAATAAATCACAATATAACACTGTTATGTACATACATTTATCAACAAGATGTAATTTACAACTTTTTAATGCTTAAAGGTCGTGGTCACAATCATAAGGAAGTGAAAAAAAGATTAAAATTCGCCATCCTGTTACCAATTATAATTTTAATAAAACTATTTCATTTTAAATTGACTGTTATACCGTTACTATTTTTAATGAACGGTCTTAACTTACTCTTAATTGCTGGTGGTACATATATTTTGTATTATTTAAAACATCATACAATATGTAAAATTAAACCACATTTATTGGAATCCCATTCACATGTATGGAATGAGGTACCATCGGGTAAGTATATTTAATGAAATATATCATAATAATAATTATTATACATACATAAATATTTATGTTTGTTAAGTAAAAGAAGATCTATACATAATTTATACATTTACTTTCAATACTTTTATAATATTAATGTATTACTTTATAAATTATGTATGTATGTATTATAATTTGAAATTTTACAAGGAAATTTTTACGATTTAAAAAAAACTGGGACTTAATATTTGAATAAATCTAAATTCATGTAAAATTTTTTTTTATATTTAACTAATTTAAGAATTAATGTAAACAATATTAATTATACTTACCCGTAAATAAAATATATGTATGTAATACCACCAGCAAAAATATAAAATTATACAAAGCCGATTACAATTTCATTATAACTTAAGCGATACGATTGTCAAAATTAAAGCCTTCTAAGCATTAAAAAATCATTAACTATAATATAAAATTTTATTTAAATATTAATTTGAATAGTTTAAGCACCAATAATTTTTATTACAACAAAAAAAAAATATATACCTATTTTTAAAGAATATCGTGGACATAAAAAAACTCGAAAGAAATTAAAATGGTTGATTTTATTCCCGCTGATAATATTGGGAAAAATAGCATCATTAAAAATGTCAATGGTTGTATTGATGTTTACAGTAATTGGCGCTCAATTAGCACTTGCTGGTGGTTTTGCATTTATTATATATTGGCTTAAGCATACTTATTTATGTAAAATCAATCCGAAATGGGCTGAAAATGTATCAGGACCAACTTGGGATGAAGAAAAAGGTAAATTTGGATAATTATACAAAATAATGTTTAATCATAAATTACATATAGAGATTCAGCAATTAAAAATAAAATGATGAATTATTTGCATTTTGCAAGTTATTAATTCAATTTTCTTTTATTTTTCACCTCAATAGAAGAAAGCATTTATATTATAAATTTAGAGCATTTTTTATAACATTACAAATTTATTCAAATTGAAATTAATAACATTATTGCTTAACAGTCAAAAATTTTTTAAATATTTTTAATAATAATATTTTTTTAATTAAATTGATTTGTGATTTTTTATACTTTGATGTGAGGTGCTGAATTTAACGTAATTGTATTTAGTACAGGTACACAGAAACAACAGAATTAAATTATACAGACAACATTTAATCTTTTCATTACTTATATAATAATAAATTTGTTATTAAAATAATCTTAGATTTTATAGCGCCTATCAAAACATTGAGCAAGTTTGGTTCTAGTATACCGTTATATTTTTCTGATTATTTTGCTTTTACATATAATTTACAAAAATGCAAATGAATTCCTATGAGATATAAATGTGTATGTGTTGATATAACTTCCTCATTTTGAATTTTAAAATAGTAGAACTCGCAGAATATAGTAGATAAAATATTTTTAAACCAATTTTTTAAAAATAAAGACATACTTTAAAATTTCTAAATCCATACGTAGTATTATTGTTATACGCAAGAAATGTACATAGTTATGAAAATTATATATAAATATAGTTCTTAGTGCGGTATAAAAGAAACAATTCTCAATTTACTACTTAGCTTCCTTATTTATATAAATGTAATAATAATTAATATTCCTGATTAAAATCAACTTGAAATAATAAAAAATTAAAAGCAAAAAATTATGTTATCAAATATAGGTCATTTTCGACGTAGTTTTAATGGGCGGACTTATTTGTCACCGAAAGGTAAGGTACCTTCGGAATTTAAAATTTGTATTTATATATTTATAGATAAGTATGAATATACATAATCTATTTACAAACACTTAGCTATTCCAGAACATTTCTATAAAAGCAATAATTCCCTTTTAATCTTACATAAAAGGTCTGGTGCTATGCTTAAAATATTTAATATTTATTGAACCCCATAATAAACTGGTAATTAATATACAATATTCCCGGTTTTAATATCTTAAAAATTTCCTTAATTTTACAAATAAAATTCATAATATAATAATATTTTACTTTTAATTATTATATTTTTTTGTAACTTTATTTTTTTTAATGAAAAATTATATTTTCATTTTGAACAGATTATTCATCATTTGGTTACCCTGGATCTGATTCAAGCAGTCCTTTTGTTTTAGGTAACAAAGATTGGGCAAGTTCCAAGGCATACAATGCGTACAACTATTTGGATACTATAAGTCGACCAATTTAATTTAATTAAATTAAAAAATACAAAATTGTACTTATCGAATGTCTTATTTAAAACAAAGATTATGTAATTAGTTATTTAGCGAATGTGTATAACTTTAGGTGTAGGTTTGTCATAAAGATCTTTTCCTAAATTTTTTGAAGCACTTAACTCTCTTCTAACTTTTGACTGTAATCACAACATAGCGTATATTATACAATAACAGTTAATATAAAGTAATCAGTTCGAAATTCATATACTTTTTATTCACAAACGAAAAATTTTAAAAAAAGGAAATATTTTATTACAAAATTCGCGAAACCTTCTTTAACCTTCGAAATATCACGTATGTTGCGAGAACCCTTCTTCCAAGTTTGATGAATAAATATTAATGTAAATTTTAAGCCGTAAGCTGCAAAACTGCCATTGGCACAAAAGTTATTTATTTTCAACTTTTATAAACCTTCAACTTTCCCTCTTTTTTAGAGTTAATTCCACAAAGTTATTTAAAAATTTCAAAGCAACACACAAATCACTACTTTTCAATAAAACCTGCAACTACCTACCTATTATTCTAAAAATCCTTTTCATTTCTCCTAAAAATCACTTTTTATCTATAATCAATTTGTTATACTGTTATAAATCAAAATTAAAGAGAGTTTGTCATTAACGTAATTTAAAAAATAAACTAAAGCCATTTTTTATTTTCATATATGGTGTTTGTAAATTTAAATTATTTTTACTTGTTTTATATAGATTATTTTTTAACCAAAAAAAATTATTAATTAAGGAATTTTAGTTGGTATTAAGTAGTAGGTTTTAACTTAATATTAAAATTTTTACGAGGTTCTAAATATAAGCGTTTTTTGGTGAATGCACTTAATGTTAGTTTTATATTGTAGGTATTGTGAATGTTAGTTTAAGTTATTTATTTTGTGATCGAATGAATTTTATACAGATATTATTTTTAATAAAAATAAAAAAGCATTAAATTTTATAAAAATTTGAACTATTTTTACTTTTTTAAATTTGCAAAGATTAAAAAAAATTTTAAACCAATTTAAACACAAGTTTGTTATTAATTTTTAATTACATATTTTTTATTGGCCTCTAGTATGTTTTACGCAGCGAAGTAGATGTATTAAAAGTAGATGTAGGTGCGTATGTAGATTTTACAAAAACTCCATAATATTTCGCATTGTTTCGTTTTAGTTTCCGTCTTAAGACAAATAGGACATTCAAATAAAACTCTTTAACAACTATGTCTTACATACTTCAGATTGGCCAATGTCATAAAATCAAAACGGTTCGATATTTTTAACTTTTCACTTTTTTTTATCCTTAAAAGTCCAGTGAACAACTTCCCAAACTCTAAAATTTTTTTAATCAAACCCATTTCTGCTATTTTTTACCTTGATTTCTGCTGTTATTTAAAGTTTTTAAAAAAATTTTATTTGAATATTTCGCGGATTTTTCGTAAAATCTTTCAATCCCAGAAATAGTTTCTGAACTCAAACACCTATTTTTAAACACACTTTTTATTTAATTTTTATTTAATGTAGAAATATACCAAAAAATGGTTAATTTATTATTATAGTATGTTGAATAAGTACATACATATTTTTCGTTTATACATTTATATTTTAATATTCAGAATTAAGCGGAGCAGAATACTCGAAATTAATAAAAAAATTGTACCATTTTTTGTCTGTGGTACCAAGATTTTGCTTTCTCTGTACAATATTTTGAAATTCAATCAATGGCAGCTCTGCTCCTTCGTGTAAATAAAAGATTTAACCCTTTCCGATTCGGCAAGATATTATAGAATTCAGATTATTTCAGACTGTAAAATCGATCAAAGTCATCGATATCAACCTTTTTTATCGTGTTTATTGCTATATAATCTGTATAAATATTTGATTTTTCCTTAAAAATATTTCTCAGTCGCTTATACTTAACCCCATCATTCATTCCACAAAGAGATCTTCTTCCACCACTAGACCACTAAAAAACCATTAATTTAAAAATATTAAAAATATATAAAAACCCTAAAAATAGAAGCCCACAACCTCTTGTAAAAATAAAGTCACATTTATGCAAGGTAATGTGTCGGCTATTTGAGACTAATCGAAAGAATTTATTTGGAAATCCAATTTTTATATAACAACATAATATCAAGACTGATAGCTAATATGAACAAATATATTTAAAATAAATCCATTTTGATATACTTACAATGAATCCCGATACAATTCCAACAAATTTTGTAACTCCAGCACTGCAAGATGTATCGCAAATATAGTTTGGTATTTTTGCCATGGTTTAAATGTGTCAAAATTCATAAATATTGGAAACTTCGATTTCATAGTACATTTATATTGGTTTTGTTTTTTAAATAAACAGCCAGCGCCATTTAAAAATTAAAATACTATATATTTGTAATTTGTTTCAAGTTTCCTTATCTATGATCGGAATCACCATATTCACCATATTCAAATCTTTATTGTTATTGTAATTGCTGAATTTACAGCTTCTAGTAATAATAATTTATAAATTTTGTAAAACAGAAAGGTTTGGATATTTGCTAAATATTCGTATTGTACAAAAAATAACTTTGTATTAATTTCTAAACAAGAGCTCCGAAAATAAAATTATTGTTTCAAACCAAGAAAATGAAAAACATGTGGAATGGAATCTTGGAATCGAGGCAGAAGTAATTCATTATGGAGTTATATGTAGTTCATTAAATTCCTATCTAGAATCATCTATATTGAGTTATGATATAACCAAATACGAATGTATATCAGCATAGTTTGTTCTACAAACTAAACTACAAAAAAAATTTAAAAATGTTTGAACATTTAACATTTATTCTACTTAAATACTGTAAAATAATATAAATGAAGTTGCTTAACTGTTAAAATATAAAGAATTTTTAAAAGTATTTTTTTGTGTAATTAGTAGAATAAAATATTTTTTTTATAATAAATCGTTTTTGGTATTACAGCCATAAATTTTATTTTGCTACGGCAACACAGTTCGATGTCATATCTGAAATTGTCAATTGCGTTGATTAATCAAAAATGAAATACATTACAGACTATCATTTGACTTTTATATTACTTGTACATTTTTTATAGATTTACTTTTTATTCAATTCGAAGAAAATTAAAGTAGAATTGGAAAAAAAAATAAAAAGTTTTTAGATACGAATTTTTATTAATATTCTATCAGCTATAATGTCCCAAACTGGTGCATCTGTAGCTCTTCAGTCAAATTGTACAAAAGTGTTTATTCCAAGAGACTATTCCGAAGGGACTGCAGTGAAATTTCATACGAGGCTGCCGAGTGAATTAGAAGGATTAGTAAGTAATGAAATCTTAATGATAAAAAGCACCTTTTCCATATTGCTGTAAAGAACTAGTTAAAACTAAGGTACAATATAGAATACATTAGATAAATGAGAGGACTCTAGACAAAAAGTTTTACGTATTTCTTGAATATTTGAACAAGATTTTAAATTTTGCTGAATTTTTTCAACTAATTATTAAAAAAATTTAGTTTAAAATTAAGTTTATTGTTTAAAATGCTTAAATTTAAATGAAAAAATTATTTTGTATAACAAAGATTTAAATCAATAATATTCGTACATCATGTATGTATATTATACATATATATGTATGAAAATTGGATACATACTCTGTTATCTACGAGATATTAATTGGGTCATCTACCTATTGTATTTAATTTACATTAAACAATTATGTTTACTGAAGTTTTCTAAATTGTATAAATGATTTTTCAATTGCATTTCTTTCGCCTATGAAAGTTTCTAAACAAAATTAAAAAAAAACAAAAATAAATAACCAGTCTATTTACTAAAATAGACTGGTAAAAAGAAAAAAGTCTAATAATGGCCTCAAAATATTTTCACATAAAACACCAAGTTTCTTATTAATACCAAGTGCACATTGTTTACAAACATTTATTGTTTGATTATTATTAATTTTAGATTGAAAGGCATGTCTTTGAAGCAACAATAACTAAAATGAATGAATTTTTTGCTGAGGCTGAGAAAGGATCATGCAGCACATATTGTGAAGGTTGTCTAGCTTGTATTACGGCATATTTGGTATATATATGCACTGAAACACATTACGAGAAGGTAATTTAATGTTCTTTTTAATTACTTTAAATAACAAAAGTATTATTTTAGACTTTACGAAAAATATCAAAATTTATTGCTTCCCAGAATGAAAGAGTATACAATCCAAAGGGCCTACAAATAACTGATCCGACATTCCGCGGTCTTAGAGTTATAGAAATATCTATTTTAGATCGTCCCGGTCGAACGTGACTTCCGCTTTCTCACTCCACAGAAGAATTTTTCATGTAAAGTGGCATAATTTATATTGAATTTTTTTTTTTTTTTGAGGACACCGTTGATTAATATTTTTAAAAAAATTTAATTCTGCATTATGACAAACGGGTGCCTTTAAAATAATAATATATTTATATGTATACTTATTTATTTTGAGTTCAATTTTTAAATTGAATTATAAGTTCTGCAATATAAAATTTATTTACAAAATTTTAGGGTTTTATAAAAAAAAAAAAATGAAATCAGGGTTATTTTAAAAGTTATAAATATTATAAAATGTACAACAAATATGTTACAAATGTACAATATAATTTTGAAAATGGTTTGTTTATTCTAACTACTAAACTTCTTGTAATTTATATAGATTCAAATCTATTGAATAAAGTAGGTATTTTTTATTAGCTTATCTTAATTGAAAAAAATTGAATTCGAATTCCGTTAGATTTTTGTTTTAGCATCGAAGAAAATATTTTAAATTAGAATTACGGACCGCGAAAATTGTGGAGTATAACACAAATATAAATTTAGTTATATTTAAATTATTCAATGCTGATAAACTAAAATTAAATTTAAATAATTGTAAAGTTTTTTGCTTATATTATAGAAAATTTGCTTTCGACAAGTCTTTAGTTCATATCTTTTCTTTGTTTTTTTTTTAAATTAAGGAAATTATGTATTGTTATTTTTAAATATTCAAATTTACTTTTCAAAAGAGAAAAAAATAAATGCTTCGGTACGTTGAAAGCTTTTTGAGCTCGTGTAATTAAGTAAAGAAATTTCTTCTGATTTATAATTAAAAACAATAATTTAATAAATAATACATTGGCTTTAGCTTGCTTATATTTTTTAGTGATTTAATAAAGTCGAAAGCAAATATATAAAATATTAGTGTCTTTTATAATAAAGGAACAAGTAAAACTATTACATATTAATATCAACCATCAAACAAGATCTTTAACTTTTAAATAGACACTGCAAGTTACTTACA
Source organism: Condylostylus longicornis (assembly GCF_029603195.1). Lineage (NCBI taxonomy): Eukaryota > Metazoa > Arthropoda > Insecta > Diptera > Dolichopodidae > Condylostylus > Condylostylus longicornis. The sequence continues at coordinate 10,332,077 of NW_026577973.1, read as the reverse complement.
TAAATGTTAACGTTCTTGCATATACTTTTTATGCGACATATTATAAAAACATTATTCAAAATAATTTTAAAATAAAGTTGGAATCGTAATGTCATTCCAGTACATTATACTGCATGTGTACATATTTGTTATCAAGAAGAAAGTATGTAATTGCATTTGAAGGATAAAGCATACAATAACAAAATAAGGAATTAATAAAAAAAAAACCATGTTATAAACATTCATATATATTGTGTTTAAAATTTTAGATTAATTTATAAAGTAGGTAATATTTAATAAATTTATTGAATGTGTTTATTTTATATTATTATTGCAGGTTACTTCAAAATAATTAATTCCCCAAAGAATTCAAACTAAATTCTATCACAATTAATAAATTTGTATAGAAAAGAAATTGGGTAATGTGTTTGACCCAGAAATATGAATGAATTGGACGAGAAACTGAATTTGTTATTTTCAATAAATATTAATTTAAAATTATTGTTTCGTAAAAGATGAGCAAATTAAAATCTCTGCGCGATAAATATAAGTTAATAGGAACAAGAAATCAGATTGATAAAATAGTTCAAAAAGAATATTTTTCAGATGTATTGCGTACTATTTGAAATGATCAAGAGGAATTAACCTATACTGAAATTTTAAGGTGATTTTTTCCTTTTTGTTTGTCTAAATACCGGAGAAATAAAAAACGCAATAGGATTAGGGTTAAATGTGAAAAATAAAGATATTCACATATTGTGTACATCTTAAGTTTCAATAGTCATTCTGAATTTATTAAAAAAATTTTAACCAAATGATCCCGAATAAGTTATACAGAATAAAGAAAATAATTATAACCTACATATACACTAAGTCCTCGAGATACGACATTTTTGGTTCCAGAAATTTATGTCGTAACTCGAATTGTCGTTTGAGGAGGGAAAAAATGTATGGAAACAAAAAGTGAACTAGACAAACTGTTGTATAAAATAATTGATCATTTTTTTTAAAAAAGGTAACAAAGTTTGAAAAAAACAACAAAATATAATAACAAAACCAAAAAAATTCAATGATGTAACAAAAATAAATAAAATAAAATCTAAATAAGTTGATATTTTATCACTTCAATTCGTATTCATAACTACTAACTAGAATTTTTAACTAGAAAAAGTTGATTGTTGAAGTATGTGCTTTAGTCTCGTCTTATAACTAAATTCGGTATAGATTTTTATTCAAAAAACAGTAAAATCTGTCAAAAAAACAAATTTTTTTTTAAATTTTTCAATATCGTATTAGGAACAATGTCGTAAGCCGAATAAAAATGATCAAAATTTATATCATGTCGTAACTCGAAATGTGGTATTAGAAGATGTATCTCGAGGACTTAGTGTATTGCATATTTAAGCTCGGGAATACATAGTATATAATTCATTCAAGAAGAAGACATCCAATACAAATTTATCATCGCAAGTTATAACAAATTTTTTAAGTTTTCTACTGTTTTATTACTTACTTTTAAAGATTGAAAGTGAAAATATAAAAATTATTTTCAGAGAATGCTGCGTAGAAATGTTATAAAAAGATTTATCAAATAATGAAGCTATGTAAAGAAATAAATATTTCAAAATTAAGGAGTAGAAACGATAATCGACAAGGAATTTGGAACGTTTTAGAAAATTTTCAAAATTTAAATAAAAATCCGAGAATGTTTATATTTAGTTACTTGTATATTTACTTTCTATTTTGTTCACATATTATTTTAAAATAAAAAAAAATGAAATAATCATGTGACATTATAAATATTTTACTTGTTAACTAAAAAATCTGTTTTATGTAATCAAAATTTTTTTATCGGTTATTTGAATGTCTAAATTTAATATTTTTTTGACTATGCATGTTATATTAACTATAATAGATATTTTTAAGTTATATTGATTTTCTTTTTGATATCCGTTTCAAATAATGATTTTTTTATTTTAAAATTTGCTTTATGTAAGTACACAGATTTGCAATAGGAATTTATTTAAAGTGTTCTATTATATTTTATTAATTCATTATTATAAAAAAAAAAATGTGTTTAAATTTTATAATAAACACATAGATTTAACATAAATTTTGTTGTTTTAAAAATATAAATAATGGAGTTTGATAATTTTAATTAAATATCGTATTTGCATTCAACTTTGTATTACAAAATAAGTTTTATGAACTAAAAATTAGGGCATTATATATAAATAAGATGATTTATAAAATTAACGTTTAAGCAAATTTAACTGAAGCATTGTATGATCTTGTTACACACATAACTTTTAAAGGATTACATAATATGTAAATGTTAATCAGTTTTTTTTTATATAAGAGAAATTTAATTTAATATTAAAACAAAATTGGAATGTTTATTAATCTTATTATAAATTTGAAATGAATAACATTATTGTTGTAATTATAAATAGCTCGTTAAATTGGGAAATTCAATGCTTAATTATTTCAATATTAATTCCAAAATTTAATAGAAATATACAAATGATATACAAATGATCTTCCAATTGTTCCAATTCAAAACTTTTTTGCAATTGTGTACGAAACTTAATTGAACGTATGTTAGAGTATAAAATTGAATTTTTTTGATAAATCTTTTATATATAAGAGCTACTGCATTGAAAGCAACTGTTCGTAATATAGTTGGTCACCATAATTATTAATAGTGTTGAATGCATTTCTTGGTTGATAATTTAAATAATAACATTACCATAAATAAATATAAATTCAAAATTTAGAATCATATTCGTACTTAACATAAGTATCTTTTTTATATAGTATAGCAAAAAAAAATAAGTTTTTTTTTTTGTTAAATAACATGTTAACAAGAATTATAATGAAATATACTTAATATATATATGTATATTTGTAGTAATATTATTAATTTTTTTTATAAATAAGTAAATTTATTTAAGAATTTATATAATCTACATTTTTTAGCTACAAATAATTTTTTTCTTTTATTTTTATTAATTTATTTATTCTTAAAAGGGATGATTTTTTTTTTCTGTTTTTATTGCTAAAAGTTTCACATAAGTATATTTTTTATTTAGATTTATTTTTTTTAATATAAGTTTTTTTTTTATATTTAATGTGTTATGTTTTTTTTCTTTTGTTAAACTTTAATTAATATAAGGACGATACGATTTCAAAAATTTCATTTTTACTAAGTACATTAATTTTTATTTTTATTTTTTTTTGTATTAAAAGCTTATAAACTACATTGAAGATATTTTATATTATATGTTCAATTAGTTGTTTATCGATTCAAAATTTTGAAAATTTTGTTAGGTAATTAATTTTTATAATTTTATTATATTGATTGAATTTTTTACTTGCAATAAATAAATTTAAAATATTATTGAAATTTTTATAGAAGAATCTATAAATACATAATTATAATAATTTTTTTAAAATGTATATGTAGATATAAATATTTAAGAGCACAAAAAATAACAAACATATATTTTTGATTAATAAAAGTCAATGTTATCAAATTAATGACCAGTTTTGGACAGAATTGCAATCTTGTAAAATGACACTAGATTCTTTGAAAGTTTTCATGTAAGTGTAAAATTCAAATGTAATAATAATTTGTATAATTCAAAAATTTTGAAGCTATTTTATAATTTATTTTATAATTAATATTTAACATAAGCTAATATTCAACGTAAGCTAATATTGTACAAAGTGATAATGTTATTATAAATGAGCTTTTAATTTGATCTAGGAATATTCGAAAATCAAATTTGTTAAAATTCAAATATTACAAATATTTGTTATTTTTTATGATCTTAAATGGTAACATATATTTTTGTTTATACTAGAATAAGTATACATTTGTTTATACATAAAATTTTAAAAATTTACTAGTTTAAATTAATTGAAATGAGGAATTTATGTAAAAGAATTATTATTTAAGATTTAGAATAGAAGTAACAAAAAAATTTTCCTACTTTTATATATGAATTGTGATTTTTAAAATTTTAAGTACAGCTGTATAAAAGTCATAATAAAAACAAATATAAAATAAAAAATTCGAAAATTCAATATTTAATTATTTGGTCAATACATTGATGAATTTGAAGAATATAATAATAGGATGCATGAACTCTTAGAGTGAAATAAAGCATAAAAATAATTTAATATGTGCTTCTGGTTGTTTAAAGAAATTATTTTAATATTTATTGTAAAAGTGAAAATATTTTAATATTTTTAATGTGAACCTATTTGTGAACCTATTCTTTTATTTCTTATACTGTTTCATAATTCTCCATAAATTTTTGTGGGTATTTTACAAAATATCCCCAAAACAAGCAACTAAAAATGAAATTTCATATTGCAATTAAAATTTTTTTAACAACAAAACTCTAAATTTCAAAATATTATTTAAAATTGCAAAACATATTTTTTATATGTAATTAATTTTTGTTTAAATAAAAATTATATACCTACTTAATATTATAATTTAATATAGTAAATAAAAATTAAAATAAAATTGTATAATAACTTAGTGTATTATTTTATCTAAATTGTTAATATTATTTTCAAAAATACTTTTTCTAAAATATACAAATTTCGTTAACTTTCCTATTCATAAAGGAATAGATAAGTCTTATACAGGACATTATATGCATTTGCATATACATTAACTCATTATATACTCACTATATATAGAATTAGGTATATTTAAATAGATTTGTAATGAATATTTAATTTAAGAATAAATTTTTTTTAAGACTATTGCTTTGAAATTTTGAAACTATATAATTATATATTTCATACATTAACTATGTATAATAGTATATATACTTAAGTATATAACATACATTTTTTTCTTAGAGATTTTTAGAGAATGTTTTTCATATACTCGTAGTTATATAGCTAATATAATATTAGATTATCTATTTAAATTGAAGTCCATCCTATATATAATGCATAAGTTTCAATAGAATTTTAATTGTAATTTAATTTTAATGAATGAGCATAATTCTATATAAACAATCTCAAATTATAATTTTTTTTGTTTTTTTTTTTTTATTAATTAGAATAGTTTATTTAAATGATAAATTTGAGTTTTTTCATTATATTTATACTATAGTATAATTGTATAATTTATTTAAATTTTTCTTAAAATTTATTTATATTTATAGATTTTATTGATTTTTAATAACTCTAATTAATTGTTGGTTTTTGTGCTAGAAACATTTACAAAAATTTTACAATTTTTTTTTTGTTATTTCATATAATAACTATGTAATTTGGTTTTGTTATTTTTTATTTTATCTTTACTATAAATTTTGCAATATTTTAAATTTAAAAATAAAAAAAAAATGCAATAAATAATTTTTGTTTAAATTTTTCCTTCTATTTTTTTATAATTATAATTTCAATACTTTTAATATTAAATATTTTATTTAAATAAATTATTTTTTAAAGTTTTTCTTACATTATTTTTATTTTAAAATATTTCATATACATTTTTTTTTATTTATATATTTTATGTATTGTTTAAAATTAATTAATCAATTTTTATAAATCATTTTCAGTTTTTATTAATAATATTTTAATTTTTGTGTTATGATCTTAAAAATTATATTATTTTTATATCCTTTACACTTATACATAACATTATTAAATAAGTTATGTTTTTAGATATATTACTATATAATATGTTTGTATGTACATTTAACATATTTGTAATAAAATATATTCACAAGCATAATATAATTTTTTAAAAGATTTTCTCCCGAAATAGGGATAAAATTCTATACCAGACCCAAAAAAGAAAAATAAAAAATAAAATACTAATATTTCATAAAAAAAAATAAAAACAACAAAAAAAAAACAAGAAATATGAAAATATGAATAAAAAAAAATACTAAAGGGAAAGCTTAATAAATAAAAACACAAAAAAAAAAACAAAAATAAAGAATCCTTGGTATACATTTCTTTTATTTTTTTCTATATTTTGTTTTTTTTTGTCTTTATTTTGTCTTTATTATATTATTATTATTATTATCCTTAATTCAAAATTTTATCCTGTGATTTATGTCACAAAAGTGAAAAGAATTTTGATTTCTTTTTAACTTTTTCTGATTTCGGTTCACTTGAAGAATTTTTACCACTTGAAGTTGTTGTTGCTGCTGATTGTTGTGTTCCACCACCACTAATACCGCCGACGCCACCGCCACTACCAATTATTTCATCACATTCAAATGATTTTGTTTCATTATCTGGTGTTTTTAAAACCCTTTTATTACCAGCTGTAATTGTAGATGATGTTGAACTACTATTACCAGCACCACCAACTATACCAGTATTACTATTATTTGTTGTTGTATATGATTCTTGCATACTTGTACTATGCAATGATTTTGATAATTTTGATCGTACTGCCTTACCAAGTGCTGTTGTCTTTTTAATACTACTAAAACGAGAACGATGATGTTCTGGTGTTGGTGGATCACCATCTTGACTATGTTGACAATTTAATGTTACTGATGTAAATTCAATATCCTTTATCTCTTCTTCTTTGCATGCTATATGTATATATATATATATATATATATATATAATGTAATTAATATTTATTTAATTTTATGTATATAAAATTGTTATGTATATTAGTTATTGTTTAATTTTGATAATATTATAATATAATTTTTCATCATCATTTTAAATAGGAAATAAATTGATGTAGAAAAGAAAGAAAAAGCAATAATTATAAAAGAAAATTAATGTTATTATAAATGAGAAAATTTACAAATAAAATTTATTAGTGTTAATTTAAAATAAATAACAATATAATATGTAAAAAAAAAAATATAAAATTAACAAGTTAATTAAATTGGCTTATGCCATATATCTAGTGATTAAATGTGTTTTAATCGATTATTACACTTTGATATTTAAATTTAAAAATTATAATATAATATAAATGTTTTTTTCGTAATTTACACTCTATAAATTGTCCTCAATTAATTTAAATTTCCTACAAAATTAAACATAAAGATTGAAATTTTGTTATATATTTGATCTAAAGTCGGCAAATTCAAATTATCGGAGCATCAAATTACAACGAAAGTGCCGTTAATGTAAATATGTTTGATCCTCTCTCTATTTTTAAATAAACGAAAATAAATGTACAGTATTTCGGAAAAATTTACCCCAATAGAGAGTTGTTGATTTATAATTTATTTTATCGTAAATTACAAAAACCATTTAAATTAAAAAATTATTTTTTACCACTTAACATTTACATATAGTTTATTAATTAGTTTTTACTCCCATAGAACAAAATTTTTACTCGAATTACCATTACAAATTCTCTTCATTACCCTTTCCTACTTTTTTTCAGTATAGAAAACGCAAAAAATTATATATTTATTGGAAAATTAAATGAAAATATGCTCATAAAACTTTTAATGTTATGAAATTTTTATCATAAGTCAAATCAAATCTAAAAATATTCCTATATTACTTAATGCTTTTGATTTCTTACAATTTCGGAATTAATTCTTTTTTTCTTATAGTAAAAATATATCACATTTGATTGATGGTAAATGTCCCTTTATATGATAAAATTCATTCCTACATCAAATAGATCTATATTTTTAGATAATTTATGTATAAAGAAACTTACATAATATATACAATAGGTTATATATTATTTATGACTGTATAAGAAATTTCATAACTCGAATATTCTGCCACTTAATTAATGAGGAAAATATTCTTGAATATTTTTGAAATTTTTGCAAACTAAAGAGGCAGAATATAAAATTAATGATTAATATTTCACGATTTACGAACCAATAAAAATAAATATTATAATTTAATATTTTTTTTTCTTATATAAGCTTATGTTATAATTTTATTATTATATGAGCACAATATTTTTCATACAGATTATAATTATAAATGAGTAACTTCGAAATGAGTAAAATGAGTAAATTCGAACTCAACGACAATTTGTTTTATTAAACAATATTTTTCTTATATTAATAATATTTCAAATTGACGCTATAATCCTACTTTATACAATATATATTTCTTATTCTTTTTTCAATATATCTTACCAGAAAACTCTTCAACAGGTCTATCAATTGTATCATCATCGATCCATGTTAAACCCATTTCAACTTTTTCAGCTAAATCTTGCCAATTACTACGATTTTCTAATGTACCTTCATATAATGGTTTCATCCAAGGGAATGTATCACAAAGAACACGATATAATGGTAAACAGATTAAATCAATAAAACCAACTTGCATTTTTGGTAATTCATCCTTACGTTCTCTATTTATTTTTATAAAAAAAAATTATGAAAAAATTATTTTAATAAATTCATAAGAAAATAAAATTTTAATTAAAATTTAATTAAAATATAAAATAACTTTAATTTATTTTAAAATATTGTTATACAAAATTTATGTGTCTGTATAATATTGGTGTTATCGAGATTTTATTTTCATATTTAAATCAAAGAAAGAAAAATTGCTTAATGAGAAAATAATATTGTAAAATTGAAATTTTATTTTATATAAAAATTAATTAATTTTGTATGCTTTTCGTTTTATATTCATTAAAAATCTTTTTATAATAATTAAAATATTAATAACAAAAATTATTCTTCATTATACAAAAGTATAATTGGGTAGTCTCTAAAGTATTGATCATCATGATTGTCAATCATGTTATTGTAAAGTAGGTTGGCTAATTGAACTATTTAATATTTTTAATTGTGGGAATTTTTAACTGGGGCAAAAATGTTACTTTTATACATTCGCATAGTGATGCATATTATCATGCATATTGAATTGTCAAATCATGCATATTAAATTGTCTTGCATGTAAATCGTAGTAATAAACTGATACTGCTGGTCAAAGTAGAAAAAATAATTTAAAAATTTAACAAAAAAAATGCTTCCATTTAATAACTTTGAAAATTTACTATGAAAAAACTTTAATACTATTATGAGAATGGAAGATTCCGCCGTAACATGTTGTGGTGTTTTCAGTGCTTTAAAAATTCCTAACAGAATGCTTTACTAATGCAATTCTATTTATACTTTAAAATGCTTTCTCTGACAGAAAAACTTTTTATTCACACATATTAAAAAAATACAGTGGTCTTATTATTTAATTCGATTTTCGTATTCGGAAAAATGGTAAGGTAATACCAAACAATTTGTATGGTACTACCTTTCCACCTCTGCTAAAAACGAATTACTCGTACATAGTATGGCCCCAGTCTTAAATGTACAAAAAGAACTTCGCTTTAAAATATTTAATTCCCCTTTAAAAAATTTAAAATACTTTTACATAAAATATTTTTAAAAAACATATTGCGATTTCGAAGATTTAAATTAAAATTTTTGAATAAAATTTTGTATTTAAAATCCTTTTAAATTTAGTATCCTAGTGGGATGACCCTAGTGGGATTTCAGTGGGAGTCCTTTAAATTTTTACTAAAAATTACTTTAAATTTTTAAACAGAAATTTATTCGAAACTGCTGATTCTGAATTATGTAAAATTTTAGCTTATTGTCATAGATTAAAGTAATTCTAAAATTACTAAAGATAGTCTGTACTTCAATTCAAAATCGGACTTAAAGTACATTTCATAAAATACAAAAATCAATAAACTTTTAATAAAAAATAATAAAATTTTTTATATTTGCGTGTTAAATAAATGTTTTTACAAGTATACCTATGTATATGAGTGTAGGTATGTTTATTAAAATTGAACACAAGGAATAAAAACAATAAAAGATCTTAATATTTTTCTAAATGATATCTTTATATATATATATAATAACTAATAGAATATACAGAAATAAAAAAAATAATAAGTAAAATTAATAATTTTTGTAAATAATGAGTAATTGTTTACATGATATTAAAAGGTCAAAAATATTTTCTATTTTAATAATAGCGACATGGTACTCGTATATAACAAAAAGTCTTTTATTATCGATTTATTATATTGTCATCCTTCATCTTAGTTAGATACTGTATAATACATGTATGCATCTATGTATATAGAATTAAATGTACATAAGTACTAGTATATATATACATAAAGCAAAAATAGATTCTTTGTAAGAATTTTGATCCTTTTATTTTTATTTTTGAACAATATAATCGAAAGTCAATAAAAATAAAAAAAATTTGTAGAAATGTAATAAAAAAAAATATTCGAATAAAAATTATAATTTTTTCATATAAAAATATGTACATATAAAATTATAGAAGGTTTCTTTCTATTTTGCTATTTTTAAATATTCTTATATCGCTGTATGTACATGTATAGCTATATTTGACAATATAACCCGTTTTAAAGAGAAACTTTTCTATATAAAAGGTTTTAAGAGATTTTTCTTATTTAACTGGGAAAATAAATTCTCAATTAAATAAAGGAAAATATTTTAAATAATGTAAATTAAATATTTCAGGTCATCGTGTTTCCGATTCCATGTCGTATGGTTAAGACTTACGAATTTGAAATTTTTAATTTTATCATGAAATATCCTACAGCAGGGATGGCAAATAGGGTTTGATCAAAGTGCCAAAATTTGGGGAAATTTATTGTCACACTTTTTCCCGTGCCAGCACAGTACCAAGTACAGGTATGGTTAGGTAAATACAATATTATGACAAGTTGTAATAATATTTATTTATACATATTATAGTTCAAGGTATAAAAATTAATAAATACAGATAGAAAAAATATTAATTTAATTTTTTATCAGAAACTTTTTGTTTCATATTACTTGCAAGAGTTTTTATGTCGGGCTGGTACATTGTTGACTGCAGAGTAATACATGCTGCCGAATCTTCCTCTGTTAATCTGTTTCTAGTCTTTGAATGTACATGATTCAAAACGGAAAAAAGACTTTCGCAAGAGTAAGTGGAAGAGAAAATCGTTAACAACGAGATTGCTAATTTTTTGACAGAATAAAAGGTATCTGGCATACTATTCCAAGCTTCTAAAATTTTACTTTCCATGAAACATTCTGATTCCACATTTTGGGATCGATGGCTTTCTAAATCTTCAACAAGCTTCCGCATATTCACAAATTTATTTACCCAAATTGGATTGGATTGCAGATCAATAATTTGCATTTCTAAATTATCTAATCGCATCCAATTAAGGAGGTTATTGTCACAATCTTGCATATCAAATAAATCTGGGTAATTAATAATTTTTAAAATATTTTCGATTCTTTTAAAATCGAGAAATCTTTGTGCAAACTGTTGCTTAATAGAAACAAGAATATTTGTAAATTCATAGGTGATTTCGCTATTAGGAAATTATCATTTTTAGGAAATTTTTCATTCAATCAATTTTTCAACGAGTTTTTAGATTTTTTATTAGAAAAAAAATCTATATAAAAATTTGTCGAGGCACAACTATAACGTGCCATCAAATTTTTTTTCCGTGCCAAGTTTGGCACGCGTGCCCTTTAATTGCCATCCATGTCCTACAGCTCACATTTTATAAAAATTATTTTTGTAAAATATAGTGTTGTGATAATCGCAACTTTATTAATAATTTAAATAAAAATATTGTCTTTTTATAGGAAACTAAATTTCATATTCCTTGTATACAAATTTCCCCCATATTAATTTCACACTACGTTGGTGTGATGGTGAATTATAAAAGCACAATTTTATAATTCGTTCTTTCAAATAATGCTGATTTTATTATACGACAGTTAATACCCTCTAGGCCGAAAAATTAAAATGGAATTATAATGGGCTGAAGTTGTAATTATAGAGAACTGGTCACAAATAAAGTTCTTTTACAGGTTTGAATTTGTTCTGATTTAAAGTAAAATTTTATTAATTTTAATATTTACGATAGTTTTTTTATTAAAATATTTTATGATATTAGGGTTGGACACTTTACATAATTAAAACAATTTTTTAATAAGGATGACAAAACAAAGGCATATTAAGTATCAAATCTGTGGACGGGCTTTGTTGTCACTATATGATAAGTAAGAGCTAATATTAAATTTAAAATTGAAGGCAAATTTTCAATTTTACGCTTTATGTACATGTATTAAGTTAAACCGCTATAAGATGAGTTCCCGCAAGCTGAGCTTCTCCATAACGCTAGCATATTTACATATATTTTTATTTTTCATGCCCCAATTAACGTTAAGTTTCTCTATAGTACACAAATTAATTTTGTTGCAAAATAAAGGTCTGACTGTATAAACTGTCTGACTGTATTCCCGAATACTTATTAAAGTTTAAAAATAACAGTATTATGTATAACATTGACACAATAATGAAATTTATTATTATTAATTATGCTCTATAAATTTTATAGAATACTTTTATTATACAAATTTATGCAAATATATACATTTGTGTTATATACATACATTATCTTATTTGTATATGTACATATAACTTAGTCTCTTTTGAATATTATAACATACATATATATATGTATATATATTAATAAAATTAACTTGTTTTTTTGTTCAAATTACCTGTCCATCATAGCAACTGGTTGTGTATTTAATTGTAATTTTTCTAAATCACCCTGATCAAAAAATTCATCAGCAACCATTTTAGCAACACGATGTTGAACTTCCCATGGTTTTGCGATAGCGCTAACATCGCATGCTGTCATCATCATTCCACATAATACTTTTTTTTTTTTTTTTATTATTAATATTTTTTTTATTGTGATTTTATGATTTTTCAATTATTTTCATATACAAAATATACAATATATGTACATGTTGTGTATGTGTTTGTGGTCGTGTATAGTTTAATTTTTGTTGAATTTTTGATCATCGTGAAAATGAAAGCAATTTGTTTTGGTCCAGGAATATGAAAGGAAAAAAAAAATAGAAAAATATTGAAAAATTTGTTTAATTTTATTAAAAACAAGAAAACAAATGGACAAGAAAAATTTACATTGTAGTTGTTGTTTTTTATGAATTTTGTAACTTTTTTTTTGAATAATTTAGCGATGTAAAAATATTGACCATAATAAAATTTTAATAATGGTGTCACCGCATTGTTTATTCCTTTTGTTTTTTTTCTCATTTCTTTTTTATTATTTAAAATTGAAATCAAATTGTTTGTAATTTAAATATAGATTTTTTTGTTATTTTATCCCCTCCATTTAGAAAATTAAATTTAAATTTGAAATATTTGGTTTTTCGTTTTTTTATTGTAAATATTGAAATCAACGTTTCTTTTGTGGCAACTAGCTATGTAATGTGTAAGTATGCTTAGTACATATTTACTAATTTCAATTTAATTTATTTATTTTGTCCTTTTATCATAATTTAATATTATTCTAATTCAGAAAATCTTTTATTCATTTCTAGTTATAAGAAAAACAAAACAAAATATGTGGGAGTTTTCCTCTATATTACAACGATAAAAACTTCTCTATAGTTAACATTAAGATTATTAAAACTTTGCATTCAATGCTTGATAATTTTTATTTTAAGTAATATATAGTAAAATTGATAAATTCTCTTAGTCTCAGAATGGCTAATTATTTTATAAATGGCTAGATAGAATAAAAATTGCATACTTCTAGGGAACTGCATAATGTTGCATATTTTTACAAAGTAATTTTTAAATTCAAAATCTAGTTCATTCTAAAATAAATTTGAATTTTATTAAATTAGGGCTGTAATTAAAATATTTTAGTAGAGAAAAATATTTTATTTTAAAATCTATTGAGCCACCAAATGCACTATTTAAAATTTAATTTCTTCTACTTTAGCTTTCAATATCATTTTAAACTTATATTTGATTTTAATTTTATCATAATTTTCTAGTTCATTAAATTGTAATGTTTTAAAAAATTCAATTTTTTATACTTACATTCTTTTTTCTCTTGACTTTGCCAATCAAATTCACCATTTTCTACTAATTCGAGGAATGCATTACGTTTCTTAAAATACATTGCCAAATCAGTTGATAATATTGCTTTTTCTACAACATTCATGACCCTCTTATAATCTTCTGGTGATAGTGCCTTTAAAAAACAAAAAAATAAAATACATAAAATTTTTATATTAAAATTTTTTTTAAATAAAAATTAATTGAGAATTAAAATTTTAATTGTTCAATTCCTTTAAGGGTATTGTAATATCAGCAAGATAGAGTTTACAGATTGTTTGATATATAAATTTGTCTTAAATGTGCATTCTTATTGTAGGTTTTATAGAACCCATTGTATCTTGACCCATTCTTAATTACACTAAATTCTCAATTTTGAATTTAATATAGCTGAGTACTAAGGAGTGGCACAGTAATGAAATTTTGAAAAAATTATTAAAGATAACACTATTGAAAATTTAAATTATTACAAATTTTCAGAAATTCAATAGTGCAGACACGTAACGTAATGAATATGCAATATCCATTTGGGAAATCTATAAAAGCAAAACAGTTCATAAGATCAAATTGCGCTGCTAATAATAATTTTATCGTATTACTTTCAAGTTAGCAAAATTTATGAACAAACTTGATTTTCAAGATTTGTTTATGAAGGCACAGATTTCACTATAAATTGCAATGCACTGTGTTTATTAAAAGGTCTGTTATAAGAAATTAGAATATAAAGAATTGTTTTGATCCAACATTACAAACATAATCTTAATAATGACCTTAGTAAGAATAGGTTTTTGGAATAAAAACTAGAATTAGCTATTTGTTTATTTAAAATCAATTTTTAATTACAAGGCTGTCAACTGCACAAATAGTTTTTATAAGTCCAATTTGAAATATTTGGAATCATTATTTATTTTATTTACATTAATCGACAAATTTTTTGATTAGAATTTACAATATTTAAAATATTTATATAAGATTATAAATTTTGTGCCAATTTTGATAAATTTGATAATTTTTACATATGAGTTTAAATCATCTTTCCTCTCAATATAATTAATATTTTCAATGGCCACAGGAAATTTTAATTCGGTTTTATATTTAAAATTTTAATTCGGAAATTTTAATTAAATTGCTAACAAAACATTTTGATTACATTGGCAAGTACGAGGATTTTTCTGGAGGTGATTTAAAAAAAAAAAACTGTGTATAAGCTTTCTATGTCCGATTCGAAGTCTAGTTATTGTACTTGAGTTTTTTCTTGGGAGCAAATTAATCTTTTCCCAAGGCTTTACGCTAAATTTAAAAGTTTTTAATTTATTATTATTTATGTTAGCAAATTAAAATTCTTTTTGTTCTCGTATCATTTTGTTAATTAAAAATTTCGTATTAAAATTATGAAAAATATTAAATTCTGAGTGTGGAGTTTTTAATAAAGCGTTTTTGGCTAATTTATCAGCTGTTAAAAAATTAGAATTACATAAACTTTTAGCCACAAATTAAAATTTTTCCACAATCTAATGTCATAAATAAAATATATAAATTTTTTTACATAAAAATAATAACTTTATTTCATATAAGTGAAGATTGCTATAAGGGTAAGTTTTTGAACGAAAAGTTGATTATAAATGAAGGTGATGAAGATGAATGATTTTATACTCTAAATTTGATTTACCGTTTGTAACGCTAAGAAATAATGGTCTGAGATATAAACTTAAATGTCTGTTTTTGATGAGCGTCGAATTCTGAGTTGATTTAGCTCTGTCTGTCTGTCCGTCCCAGCAATAACTCAAAAACTAATTGAGCTAAGTTCACCAAATTTTCACAAATCATTTATTGCAGTAAGTGCCAGAACACTATTTACATTGTACATAATCGGGGAACTGGTTCGGGTAGCTGCCATACAACTTCAATAGTATGGCACACACAGTATTTTGAAAAGCACTGTACTTAAAGTCATAATCTGTCCCATAGTCAGTTATTGCATATTTATTCGCACACAGGATAACAAATTCGAACGGGTATCACAGAGTTGACAAAGTATCTCTGTATTTTTTCTCGTTTACTTTAAAATTATCTTAGAATTTAAAAAGGTTAATTATCTTAAGAAGATAAGATCAGAAATATTTTGCATATTATAATGTCTAGATGTGAGACAAAATCAAAATTCTATAAGACCAAAACCATCTACATTATAACCATCTAACCTTGACACAATAGAATTTTATGCGTGTGTACTACTTCAACATTTTTTATGTAAAAAAAAAAAAAATACGCAAATGTGTGAAATAAAAAAAAAAATTTTGTTGCATAAAATTTACCCTAATTTTGAAAATTTTTGCAAAAAAAAAAAAACGGAAATATCTGAAAGAGAACACATATATACACACATACATGATAATAGGGTATAAGATAAGTTGGAAGAACGGAAATAAAAAAATAAGAGCACATTTTTGCTTCATTTTTAATTTTTTATCAAGTTTTGTATTGCTTTCACTTAATTTCCAAAGGTATTTTTGTTATACCTTTAGGTTCCTTTTGGTTTTTCCATTGAAATTCATTTATGCTTCATTGTTCTTTGTTATCTTGTTCCATTTGTGGGTTTGAGTGTTTATTATTACTTTTGTTTTGTTTTTATTTTTTTTAAACCATTTATACCATATTTTTTGTTGACCACATCCTTTTTTTTTTTTTTGGTTCTTATTTGAAATCATATACTTGGTTATTTCCTCCGTATAGGGGTAGTATATTATATTATATACCTATAATTTTGTTATCCTCAAATAAAACCACTTTTGACAGTGTTATGCAAGTACATATAACATCAAAATTTCAAGTACCTATATACACATATACATTTAGTTAAGAGAGTCTTTCTATCTCTTTATAGTGTTAATAATTCATTTGATATAATTAAAAAATGTCACGTTCAGGCTTAATGGTTTTGCAGTTTTGACTTTGGTACCAAAGTAACAAAACAAAAAAAAAAAGTAAAGGTAAAATTGAGGGTGATTTTGTTTTTTTTTTTATTTTTTTTCAAATTCTTGGTCTCTTTTGTTTTTCTAAATTATATTTTACACCTTAAAGTTTCTTGATTCTATACAAGTGTGCATATAAATAAGTTTTTAAGGTAACCTTTTTTTAATAGGGTAAAAGTTTTTAGTTTAAACTGTCTAGTAAATTTTTTTTTTTGCAAAAGGATCAGAAAAATGTGTTTTAAGAAACTTTTGTTTTTTGTTTTTTTTTATTATTTACTTAAGTGTTATGTTGCCTTTTTTAGCACTTTTCCAAAAATTTTTTGAAAAAAAGTGCTTATTAGTTTCACTCTGTCCGTCCGTCCGTCCGTCCGTCTGTCCGTGTGTCTGTTTACAAAACTTCTACATTCTTAAAGATAGAAAGCTGAAATTTAATACGTGCATAGATCTTTAATAGAAACTTATTTTCGTAGAACAAAATTTTTACCTATCTCCCCCCCTCTAGAAGTTATACCCCCCCAAAGCCACAAAAATGGCCCATTTTAACTATTTGTTGCAATGAAACCATAAGCATTTTTGAAATTTTGCAAACGCAGAAAGGCAGCGGCTTGCTTTCCCTAGCGCATTATACTATAGCTAAACTTTAGAAAAACAAAATGGCCGTTCAAATTTACCGTTATCTAAAGTCCTTTTTTTCCAAATTTTTGATGTCGTTTTTCTCCTATACCCCAGCCTGCAGAAGCTTGAAATTTTAGGGGCTTTTAGACATTAACAAATAGTTCATTTCGTTAGAAAAAAATTTTTTTCCATCTCCACCCCCTCTCAAGTTATCGCCTCTTGAAATTTGTAAAATTTGAATTTTTGACACCTTATATTTCCGAAACCGCAAGCTTTTTCAAATTTCTATAAACGCAAAAAGCTAACGGTGAATTCCATGACATTAAAAAATATAATTATTTTTCTTAACTCACACAATTAACCCTTAAAATCGACCATTATGCTAACCCCACTTTATATTTATTTTTGCTTTATTTCAAACACTGCATATATGCGTCATCCTAAATATATGCAATCCTAGAAATAGTTTTGTGTATGAATGAAAATAATTTTAATAATGTGGTGGATATACATAGTTTGTTTTTAAAAGCAGTATTTTCACTTGTTGAAGGGAAAAGTGCTACAATACAAACCATTGGTTTGACCCAACTTTATTTTCATATAAAAAGGATAATTTGTGCACTAGTATAAAATCACTGTTGGGTTTTACATAGCGCAGGATTAAATATATTTTAATTTTAAAGTATATATTCGGGTATCTATACGGAATTAAATTAAAAAAACAATTTCGTTATAATTTGGTAATATTAAGTTGAAAAATATTATTTGCCTCTTCATATTTAAGCGTACACACTTTCATACATTAATCTTTTTAAAGAATAATGTTTTCTTGTTTCTTTGTTCCATTAATACTCTTTTTTTGTTATATAAGAAAAATTGAATTAAATATGAAAAAAATTTAAGAAAATTTTATACAAAAGCATTTGTGAAAATTTACTGTGTTTGTCAGTATAATAAAGTTGGATCAAACCAATGATTTGTATTGTAGCACTTTTCTCTTCAACAAGTTTTCACAAATAATCTATGCGCTACCTCATTAAAATTACTTTCATTTACATACCAACAAATTTCAGAGATTGCATACAATTAGAATGAGACAAAAAAAAATTTAAGTGGGCTCTAACATAATGCTCGAATTTAAGGGTTAATTGCGCAAGTTAAGAAAAAAATTATATTTTTTAATTGCATGGCATTTATTGTTAGCCCTTTGCAATTATAGAAATTTAAAAAATGTTATAAGTTTCGAAAATATAAGGAGCTAAAAATTCAAATTGGAGAGAGCGTGGAGCTGAAAGAAAATTTTCTTCTAACGAAATAAACAATTTATAGTGTCCAAAAGCTTTTAAAAGTCCAGGCTCTTACAACCTTCGGTCTAGACAAAAAACTATTTCAAAAATTTGGAAAAAACGGGTTATAGATAAGGATAAATTTTAAGGGCCATTTTGTTTTTTTAAAGTTCAAGTATTTTATGCTGCGGTAGAAGAAACCAGCCACTGTTTTTCTGCATTTTCAAAATTTAAAAAATGTTTTTAGTTTCGCTGCCAAAAATAGTTGAAAATTGACATTTTGAGAGATCTTTGAGTTATAACTTTTAAGAGAAGGGGGGACAGTTAAAAACTCATCTTTCTATAAAAATTTAGATTTCCATCTTCAATGATGTAGAAGTTTTATAAACATGTTCACGAACGAACGGACGGACAGATTAGCACTTTTTTCCAAATCTTTTTTTGGAAAAGTGCTATGAAGCAAGTAAATGAAGCAAGTCTATTTTAAAAATGTTTCAAATAGCTTATCATATTGAACTTTAACTGTGTATGCTGCTAAAATATTTAAAATATAAGAAAATCTAATAGTTTAAAAATAATGGCTGGTGGCAATACTTTATTTTGAAATACAAAATTAGTCTACATGGCACTAAACAGGTTATTATCGCGAATTTGATTTACTTCGACCATGGTACGGATTGATCTACTTTTGGGATATATCAGAGCTCGAGAACTGCACTTTCTAGAGGGTCTGTTTTACCATTTTGAAGAAAATATTCAACCACTTTACATGAAATTTCAAATATGAGCTATGCTCGGCCATTCGCAAAACCTCCTAACTTTTGGAAGAAATCAAGCATCAGCAACTGCACGTTTAATACGGCCCAAATATACATTTTTGCGTATACAAAGAGAAATAATCAACCGATTCTTCGTGTTAAAACAATGAACATGTAAATTTTTTGGAAAGATCAGGGCTCGAAAACTGATCTGCTGGCCGATTTTACATTTTTCACCATATCTACGGGACGATTTGATGGAATTTCTTGAAATCTGATATTTGAATTCTGGTTGTTTTCCAAACTAATTGGTGAGCATTTCAGGGAATTCGGGTAGCACAAAGCGAAACTCTGCTAAAAGTCAAATTTACATTTTTCTAGGTATGTTAACTATAATCTTACTAATGCCCCGAAAATTAGAATGAAGTATTTAACAGACATTTTAATAATATTCTGTAAAACTTTTACTTAACTAGGCAATACACAATGCGGTCGGTTATGTGCTAACCACATCAGATTTTTTGTTTTGAAAAACTGAGATAGAAAATATAGAAAGCTTCTATACTTTATTCAAAACTATAAATTAAAAAGCTAAAATAGTATAAAGGGACGACAGTACTGAAACCAGATTTCTAATTAATTTGATCAATTTTACAAAAAATGCGTTTGTAAGGTTATTTACAACTTGGAAGGAGCAAAATCTTGCTAAAAACGAAAATATAACGTATTTCTTAGAATATCTAAGAATTATATAGTTAAGATTTTTTTCCAATAACATTTAAATGATGACTAACAATTAATTATAAGGAACAGTAGAAATGCAAATTAGAAGAAGAAAATTGTTCTAAATAGACCATACATTTGAAGAGGATCGAAAATATTTAATTGAAGTGAAATTCTAAAATTGAATACACAGAAAACATGAAAAATCAAAAGAAGTTTTAAAACAGCAACTATTGAGCCAATGGAAAAAAATTATACATTACGAAAAATTATAATAGATTAGCGGAACTTTAACTCATCTGGGAAGTCTAAATTCCTCTTAATTTTCTCCTATCATTTCGCAGTATAACCAGTGAATACTTTTTTAATACCATTTTATTAAAATAAAATACTTTAAGTGCATATCATAAATAAAACTGCTGAGAAATGTAGCAAAAAAAGTTTACGTATGTAAAAATTAATCTTAAAATGTTACTGCACCCATTCGCTAAAACTCATTCATTTATTCTTTCTGGCTATTAGAGCTTGAATTTACAGTTTTAATTATTGTGAATTTTAATAAACAAACTGACAATTACAATTTTTAGGAAAAAAAAAGTTTTTTTAGAAGTTCTTGTTGAAGAAATTTTGAAACAAGCATAATGTTACTAAAATTTGAAGTTTTTTTGCAGTACAATAAACTTTGATAGAAATATTGTTTGTATTAACATAATTATAAATAAAGAAACTTTCTAATATTGTTCCTCTTACACTTGCACAGCTATGCTGTACATAATATTTCTAGTTTTCAAATTTTTATTGAGAGAAAATGTTAAAAAGATAGTTAAATCAAATAAAATACGTCCTGGCAATTTGCTCCCGGCACCTTTTTTTCGAAACTCAAATCTACTTCAAAATTTTTCGTTTAATTTACGAGAAGTTCAGCTATAAATTATTAATGTAAAAGTATTTCAAATTTTTTTTTGTTTGATTATTTCAATATAATTCGATTAATTTGTTATTTTATTTTCCTCCTATGGGGTTTATATGCGTATGTGTATGTACATATTTCAATAATTTCTAATTTTCTGATATTATATAATAAATAATGTCTAACATTTATAATTTGATATTAACTTAGTATTAATATTTAATACAATTTATTCAAGTAAAATTATTAAAACAAAAAAAAATTGTTAGCACATATAATAGAAAACGCAAATCAAAAGTTAAAATAAATATTTGAAAAGTTTTACTGTGAAATCTCTTTCGTCTCTTCTCTTGTGCCTCCAAACAGAATAGGAATTTAGAAATATTTTGCGAAATTATTCCTCTAACTATAATGTTAAGGAGAAAAAAAAGCTGTTAAAATGTCAAAAAAATTTTCATCAGTGCTTTCTAGGAGATGTACTTAGGTTATGAGGAGATGTACCTAGGTTAAATTGTAGTGCTAAATTTCAGTATTAATTGAACTTTTAGTGTTGGTTAACATGAAGAAACTTTGGTACAAAAAAAATACTGAAAATTGAGATAATAGGTTTTCTTTAAAATGCTTAATACCCATCTGCAGCCCACTCAACATCAAAACGCAGCCCATCATTCTCTTTACAAGAAAAAACAATATTCGAATGTGACCATTAAAATTTGAAAATTTTTTTTCAATAAAGTTTTAAGAACTCAATCATAAATAATATAGATATAGGTACATAAAATTCCCTACATATTTATTGTTTATCAAAGTAAAAACATCCATAAAATCTGTTGAAAATGTCATTTCTTCTTGTATATGCAAATAATATAAGAAATTCAAGTGGTCTATTCTCATACTCACATAGTACATATTTGCATACAACCCACAAAAGTTTGCCGACTATGGGCTTAACCAAATCAAATTTTTCTTCATCAATTTTTGTTTCACATATGTTAATGGTAATAACAATGTCAAGAGCATTGCCACGATTATAAATAAGTGAAACGATATAAGTGAGTGTCATACAATTAACAAGGTCTATTAATTTAATATTGTCACATTTTTTAAACACATTCCTTGCATTCATAGTCATATATAAATGACTTAATACTAAGTTTAGTTCAATTTCATATAGATTTATTACGTTTTTTCCGCTATTCGAAACTAAAACCAATCTTTCTAATGTCACTCCTCTATTATAGTGAAAAACAGAAAAAATAAAAGGATCAAAATGATGATATACATTTATATGTATTAATTATATCGCTACTATTACATGTAATAATTAGAAAAAATTAGATTTACTAGGTTGTAACAATAATCAATGAATTTGAAGCCTGGGACGTAAAAGTTTATAGAAAAAAATTATTTACATTCAACATGACACCATAAAATAATTGAGATTTTTGTTTTATTTCACTTATCAAAAAAATATGTAAGAGTAAATTGTATACACTACATACACTACAATATTAATTTATATATAGTATATTACATTACTTGTACTTATCATTATAATGTGTACATACATATATTTTCCATATACATATTAGTACATGTAAATATGTAAAATTTAATGGAACTAAATGTTTAACATACACCAGTTGTGAACAAGAGTAAAAATATTATTAAAATATACACATTATATAATGGGGTGGGTAAAAGTTAATCTAGTATGGTGAATAAATGTTTTTATTTTGTCATATAACCATTACCGTTCTACATATTATACGTTATAATATTAAAACTAAAGAATTTTATTCTATCGGGTAACATGTATGTAAATATTTAACAAAATAATGTTAAAAAAGGTTAATGTAAAAATAAATAAGAATTTTTTTTTCTTCTTTTTTTTTGCTATTTTATTTTCTGTTTGGTAATGTCGTAGGGAGCAAAATTTGTATGCTCTTAGAAAACAAATAAAGTAAATACGAAATTATTATAAAAATTTATGTGACAAATTATCTGATAATAAAATTGCATAATGCACATTTTATATTTTATTATTAAATAAATATTGATTCACAAACACATTTAATTAAAAGAAAAAATTGAATGTTAACAACAAGGAAAAACTCTGTTAGTGGAATTATTTTAGCTGTCCTCTGATTTTGTAAAAATGAATTAAATTTTAATATGAAGCAAATAATTTTGAACTAGTACAATTTTATTAACGCCATTTGAGTTAAATTATTTCTGTATTCGTATAAGTGAAAAAACTTTACAGTTATAATTTTAATTCTAGAATTTCGGATTCTATTAATGGAAAGGGGCACCGGCGACTAATATGGCATACTATATTTACTTAGACAATATTTACAGTATAAAGTTAATTATTATTCCAATTTTAATAAAGACTTCAACAGACAGCTTGAGAAATTCCATTGATCCTCTGGCAACCTTAAGTGAAATGTGTATGCTGCATAGAAATTATAATCTCATAAGTTTATTTCAAAAATATTTTATAAAACTTTGTGAGAAAATCTTTATACGAAATTGAAAATTATGAATTTTGTTTTTTCATAAAATTTTATATAAACGTTTTATTTCATACATACGTACAAATACTGTATTATTGAGCTTTAAAAATTTAAAGGGTACATTATTGGTATAAAGGTAACATACACTAACCTAAATTTAAACCTACCTATGCATTTATTTTATATTGGCAAGAAAGTAAAAATAACAAAATTTTAATTTAATAAAATTCTTAAAATATTTTACATACTTATAGTTACATTTCATTCTTCAAAACTTATTGTTATGTAAAAATTTGAAAAATCTATAAAATTTAATTAAAATATTTTGGAAATTTTCAAAAATCCTTTTTATTTTAAATTTAAAATAGAAGTTTTGGAAATAAGTACAAAAATATAACGAGACTATTGATTGTTCTCGCTTTCATAAAATTTATATGCAAGCCATATGGGCTTGGAATAAGAGAACGTAAATAACGTAATGTACTCATGTAAAAAAAAATTAAATTAAAAATTAACTTTATTTTTCAACAATAATTAAAACAAAACCAAAAATTTTGAAAATATAATCCTGCAAATTGTCCTTACACGCGTAAAGAAATTTTTATACCACATAACATTGATTTCATCCTAAATATATGCAATTTTTTTCAAAATTGAAATTTACTTTTTATAATTCGCTCGAAATATTTTAAAAGAGGATTTTTATCGGCCCTAATGTTAATTAAAAAATAGTGCTTGAAATTTAATAAAATACTTTTATTTTTGCTTTAATTATTAAATTTTTTTTATAGCTACAATATTATGATAAAAAATATTCGGGAATAATTGCGATTTTAATGTAGAATGTAGAGGAAAGTACAAAATAAGCAAAAGTTTCCTCCCTCATTTTTTTGAGGAAAAACAAAAACCCTATATATAAGTGAATAATTAATCAAAAACTGTAATAGATGTACGTATAAATTGTCAAATTTTTATACATAAATATATATACATAATAGAAAATGAAGTCTCTATATACTATAATAAGATTTGTAAATTAGAAAAAGCCTTAATTTTTTTTCTTCGTATATGATTAATGACCACTTTTTATACCTTTAATAACGTAATATAATTTATGTATATATATGTATATATATAAGTATACATAATTCTAATCTTTACATAAATATGTTATCCTCAAGATATTAAAAATTGTACTTTTATAATATTTTGTTATTTTAATGATTTCATCTTTTTAGTACCCTATAATAAAGTAATATTAATTTCCATAAGAAGAAATTTTTGTTAGGAATATATTAATGGGCAAAAAATAAATTTTATTAAACATACACTTTTATACAAATATTACTTAAATTATATTATAATTTACAACCATGTTTAAGTGCTTATATAGTGGACAATATAAAGAGAAAAATCAAGAAATTGTAAGAGTAACATTTTGACTTAAAATTGTTTTTATTGTTTCAACATTAAATTTTATTATGAGAGTAAAACTCTACAATTTTCACTGAAATAAGTATTACACTTGGAGATTAAATGTAATTTTAAGCTTTCTTAATATTAATTATAAAATCTTTTTTGATTTTTCTTTAAATATTAAGAAAATTTTATTAAATAATTCTGATTAACTTATCATAATATATCTTCATATTTTCTAATGGTTTTATTTCAACAAATTTCAAAAATATTACAAAAATTTCTGAAATTATTCACAAGGAAATAAAAATTGATCTGACAAAAACTTATACATTAAATATGATATAAAAAACTTTTGAATTCTAAAATATATTTGAATAAAACTACTTCTGATATAAGCTCTAGTTATCCGATTTCACCGTATATCCTTGAAGTTCAAAATAACTACATTTAATTAAAATACTTGAACAAAATTCACCTACAAAATTTTCATAAAATTAATTTTATCTTAAAAGTTCTAAAGTAAATATAAGATGCTTATTTTAGAATGTATACAATACGAAAATATCCATATAGAACATAAGTGATAAAATTAAGAAAATTTTTGGACAAGACAAGATTATGAAAATATCTTCTAAATTCTTACATAAAATTTTAAGAAAGTGGTAAATTTCTAGTTAATGTTTGTATAAATTGGACTCTTGGTAGAGGATAATTTTCTGGAGCTTGAAATCTATTCGTTAGTTTCATTGATTAAAATCCAAAAATATGTTAACCTTCAAGATATTTCGTATATTCGTGATCTAAATTGTAATATTGATTCTTAGTCAACACTTGTAAGTTGTAAGCTTGACCAGCTTTCATGTTTCCTAAAAATTTTTTTAGTTAGTTTTAAAATTAAAAATTAAAATATTTAATGTCATAAAAATTCTTAAATTATTTATATAACTAAGATGTGATCGAAAATTAAAATGTGGCGTTCAATATAAATTGAGTTGCGAATACCTGATTTTCTTGAAAAGTTATTCTCGGCCTGTTAAAATATTAGATGAAGCCTATAACTTGATATATACCTCAAAAGTTAATCAATAATTTATTTATTTTTACAACCATAAAATTAAGAGATCATGAAAATTTTTTAAGTCAGAATTGAGATGCATAAGGTCAGACTGAGCGACAAACTCACATTCTATGATAAAAATAATGTCTTGATGCTTCCATAATATCAAGCAATATATTTCCGTGTTGAAAATTTAATATATGTATCATCATAATACCTCCATTATTAAAAATGAATAGTGCACAAATAGTATTCAAAAGTTGGAAAATGTACAATATTTATTTATTTTTCCATATTTTTATAGTAAAGTGTCCTTTTTAATAACTTTTCATTATTTTACATTTTCGTCCTTCAAATAAAAAGTTAGCAAAATTATCAAACATTAATAAATTTTTTCTTAATTTAAAAACCTTAATAAAATTCATAACATTATTTCACTTGATAAAAAGTGTATGTCATAAATGATTACATTACTCATTTCAATTAGAATATTTTTATAAATTTCGAATTTTATTAATTCCTAAAGCTAATAATCATAAATAAAATATTCAATTTAATAAAAAATTTCCTTAATAAATTTCTACCGTATACACATAATAATGTTATAAAAGCATCAACGGAAAGAAAACAAAAAAAAATTTATTGACCAACACAAACAAACGCAATAATGTTTATAATATTTATGTATATACTCGTATGCATAGGTAGACGTTAGTTTTATATATAATCCTTTTTGATAAATTATGGTTTTATTTTAATATTAAAGAATCGATATAAAATAAAATTATTCTTCTTTTATACGTTTTTACTTTATAAATATAAATAAAAAATTTTCTTTATATACATGTATGTATATACCGTAATATTTTACCGCAAATTGAGTGTGTGAATATGTAATGAGTAATATTGCCGTTACCGCGTATAAATAATAAAAAATTTCATTTACCTGAAATATATTATTTCCTTCGGAATTTAATATCATAACACATTGATCGAAATGATGATGTTCCATTGTTGATGTTGTATATAATATTGCTAGAGGACTTTCAGTTTTTGTTTGAAATGCATTATTTGTACCACGATGATCTAAATCATGACAGAAACATGCAACTAATAAACCTAAAATTTCTAAATCTGTCATAAAACGTTCCATTTTTCCAGTTTTCATCATTGCAAACATTGTTTGAGCAACATTTAATGCATGACGCCAATTATGATATTTTACGGGACGATAATTTTTTCGTACACTCAATACCCAACGGCATAATACCTAAAATAATAATAATAATAACAGTAATAAAAAATAAGTAAAAATAAATTTAAAAATATTAATACAAAAATTTTATTTTGAAAATGTAAAAGCAATTATTATTAATTTTCGATTTTTCCAAGAAATTAAGGATATAAAACAAAAATTGAATTATAATAAATTTAATTTAGAAAATTTTTGTGAATTGTACAACTTATTATCCCTTTATAGTTAATTTTTTTTTATACCCTGCAACTTTGATATGTTGTTTGTAACTACTTGAAGGAGTCATTTGCGTTATATATATAATCTAGCTCAGTGTTCTGAGCTTAAAATTCTGTGTTAATTAGGATCTGCGTTAATTCCGCCCGTCTGATCGCACACTGTTTAAAAAAACAAATAACGCAAACAATACCAAACTTTCACAAACTGTTTCTTTTCTGGCAAAGGCCGAACCCAATTGTGACTAGACGAATTCCGCCAACGGGATCGGGTAGATGCTATAATACTCCAAAAACTAATCAAATTTAAATTTATAAAACTTGACAGTCGTGTGCCCATTTACAGATCGCACATATCCCTGAAGTTTATGTGGAATGGCTGGTTTAATACCGATGCACAATAATAAAGTTAGATTCATGATATTTGACAATTATTTGTCTAATTATGGCCCAGACGTATCTTTAAAGATTTTTGTGGAATTGCTAGACAAGTTCAAGTAATCATACTATACAACTATGAAAGCTGATTCTAAATATTTCAATGAGAAAATTTTATACTGTCAAGATGCAGGGTATAATTCCGTCAGTTCATATCGACTGAAAAGTTTATGCTTGTTGTATTTTCAGTCGGAATAACTTGAATAGTAATGAAAATATATTTCGAAAACTTTTTTTTAAAATAAAATTTAAAAAGAACTGGAAAGAACAATTTTTTTTCATTTTTGCTTTGAATTTAAATTTTTTTTTGTGAAATAATTTTTACAATATTTTATTCGAAAAACTTTTAGTTATAGCTATTAGTGCTCTTGTATTTTCAAGCGAATTAAAGGACTTTATGAAGAATATAAAAAAATTTATACTTACGTCATAAGGTATGTGAAATTGTTGAACTAAATTGCATTGAAGGAACATTCTTATTGCAGCTCTACATGTATCATCTTCATTGAGATCAAAATCTGTGTGAATATGAAAAAAACAAGAACCAATAATAATTTCAATTGTAAGTTAACAATTCATTTTCTGATAACTATTAAGTAAGTAGTTAAATACGAAAAAAAATAATGATGTCGTCATTCTTATTATGTTCGTTCATTGTTCTTATTTTCAGTTTTTGGTGGCTTTAAGAAAAAACTTACTACAATTGGCGATATAGAAATGATTCAAAAGAATGATTAAATTAATTTGATTTAGTTTTTTCTTAAAACGACGAATTTTTATTCATTTGCAAATTAGAGAAAAATTATTCATGTTTATGTCAGCAACTTAGAGGTAGATCTACGAAAATTTTATATTTTAATATTTTAATGCTCTTGAAATTTGCATTTGTGGTACTGAGTACGCATAAAAAGAGCGCATTTAAAACATTATTGTAGATTTAATAAGAAATGATAACGGTAGCAAAAAAGTTGTCCCAATATATTGCTCTAACTTCAACATCTTCCAAGCTGCTTGGAATTGTGGATATTTGTCAGATAGAATTTTTTTAAATCTAATTTTTTTTTTAATATTCTAAAACTAGCTTCAGTTTTAAAAGAGCAGAAATTGCAATGAACTGTCGCCCAAGAGTTTTAACTTCAATAATTCTTTAACTATATAAAATAATAAAATAGAAATTTTAAAACGCATTGTTACCCGTATTTACTTACCGATAAACTTAAAACTATATAAATTATACACTTCAGCTGATCTTATTGTATCCGAAACTAATTTTGATGTTTGTTCAGGTGTTGCTGTTGCATGATATGATAAACATTCTAATGCAACTTTTTGTTTTGCCATTAACTTACACGCATTTTCATACATTTGAGTATTATGTATACCAAGACCACAAAATATTGCAAAAGCTTCAAAAATTGAAACATCTGAATCAGTAAATGGTAATCCATTGCCCTGAAATTAAATAAAAGATTAATATTAAATAAATTTAGCATTACTGCTTCAAAAATTTCATAATATCAAAATACATGAAAAATTTCATATGTCAAAAATAATTGCCTACAGGGTGAAAATTAAAAAGGGCGTTAATTTAATGGTCAAATTTGACGAGTTGTGGTAAATAATTTTATTATTTTTATGGCATGGAATTTACTGTTAGCTTTGTCGTGTTATGGAAATTTGGAAAACTCTTAAATGCGTGGAAATAATTTCTTCAAGGAAAAGAATAGCCTGTAACACAACTAAAATAGTTATTTTTACTACAAAAATAATAATAACAAGCTATTAAATTTTTCTTTTTTTTACTTAGAAGACTTCAGTCTCTTAGTTACTATTTTCATTGGAACAATGCATTTACTATCCAAAACAGTATAACAATATTGAAGAAGAATGTTGCTCTCTTGAAGTTTCCTTTTCTATTCTAAATGGCAAAAATCCATTATTCTTATATGATATGAAGTTATTATTATGCTCTCCTTTGTCTTATATAAAAAATATTTCTAGGCACTATTGTTTTATAGCCTGAAGGCTACGTAAAAAACTTGAATTGAATTCAACTTTTTATAGCATCTTCCTCTTTATAAATTTAAAGAAGCATTTTCTTAATGAAATTAGCTTTTTTTGTTTGTTAATAGGTTATAGTTTCTTGGTTTATATAATAAAAACACAAATTTAAAATGAACATTTACAGATTTCGCCACTTAGTTTATTTAAAAATATATTTTATATAGCCTATGTTTCCTCATTAAAACCAGTAAACAAGGTATTGAAACTATATTATTTATTTTACATTAAATTCGTTTGTAAAATACAGACGGATATAGACGGTTTGTAAAATACAGTCTAAATTGACGGATTGGCAGAGGCCAACTTAAAGACTCAAGTCATCACACTCATAAAAACTTTCTGTGACATGCTACAGTAGAAACACCTTTTAAGTGGCATTTAACACACAAGTGAACCAATGTTTACTAGTCAATGCTTCGCAATACTGTTTAATATGCTAAGCTATCTCATCTTTATCATGAAGATGCACATGTTATCCGAATTTGTGCTAGTGATATATCCCAGTCTGCAATATGCTAGGCGGAATCCAACTCACAAGAATCACCTAGTTCTTTTAAGAGACGGCTAGAAATGAAGAGGTTTTCTTGTCTGATTTCCAGCACTCGATCCTCCTGTTCCATTTGCTTCGGCCCAAACATTTTCATATAACAACCCAAGAAATCATAAAAAGGTTTTTATAAATAAGGAAAGCATGATCATAGAATTATAAAGTTATTTTATATGAATTTCGAAAATTAAACAGAAATTCTTTACAAGTTCGAAATCAAAATTGTGTTATTAATAGAAGAATAATGACCTGCGAATTTCGAATGTTATAAGAAACCAAATTATATTAGTCATAAAACCAATAAGCGATCAGATTAATGTCTGAACTTTATGAAAAAATCATTTTGTAGTTGGTCCATTGAAAAAGAAATTTTCATATGTTATTTTTTTCCTGTAATTCAATGTAAATTACAATAAGGTTTCTATTAATGCTTTCTATTTAATTTTACATATAGACAAAAAATAAAAATAAGCGAGACTTGCAAAATTAACTAAGAACTATTGAAACGAAAAACTAAAAATATTTTTATCATAAAATATGAATTAAAATTTATCTATCTGAAAAATTTTCTCTTTTATTGTACGCTAATTGCAATATTTTACATTTTATTCTTAAAAAATTTTATATATTATATACGTTATGCTAAACCGGTGTACATCCATTAAAAAAACCAAAAAAACCAATATGAAATATTAAAGAGAAATAAAAATTAAAGAAATAAAGAGCAAAAAAACAAAAACACAGGATACTAAAAATAAAATATCGCGGTTCCGCAAATTTTCTTCTATATTATTTTTTCACGAATAATATACACAATTATTATGTACATAAATATACATAAACGTAAAACCGCAGTTTCATACACACACAACACCAATATTTTTTCTATAATAGATATGACAGGGTGTATTTAATATAAAAACTTCTCAAGGATAAAATAATTTTTATACTCGAAAATAAATTAAAGAATTTTCTCTAAAAATATAAAAAGAAAAAGAATAATGAGAAACAAGAAAAACAAAAAAAACCAGAATAAAACTTAAACTAAAATAAATTATAAAATGACGTGGCAAGATAACCGGTTTCACATCTCTATATTTTTAAAAGAAAAATTAAGAATACCTAGAAGAAAACCAACAAAGAAAAATATTATAAAAGTGAAGAAAATAAAAGAAATTTGAATGAAAAATTGGTTTGCAAAGTAGCACATTTGTAAGTAACATTGTTGTTGTACAAAACAACACTTCCAATAAAACCAGCCTATGTGATATGCAGCATTATTTAAGATAAGTAGTTATGTACGTTTACTCTGACTGACTTAGCGTGGATGACTTTGGTACGGAAAATAAATGTCAAATCTAAATTATCCAAAAGATTCACTTAATTGATACCCTGGCCAGTGAATAAACATTAGTTTTCTTAAATTTCTTTCTTCTATTTGTTCCCATATTTTCTATTTGTTCCCATATCCCATTTTTTCAGTAGTTTACATGAAAATAACATTGGCCGTATATAAGCGAACTCCGTTTTATTTTTAATTTTATTTCTGAACTGTGAGTTCAATGGAGTCACGGAATTGAATATGTAATGTTTGCTGTTATAATAAAGCCAGTTAGAAGCAAGTATTTTTTTAACAGTAAAATTTAATTATTCTCTTAATTGCATAATTTTTTCATTTACTGACTACACTTAAGAGAAAACGAAATTAAAAGTGCCATTATCCTTAATAAATGGTTAAATTTTTCTGAAGTGCGCTTTCTCATAAAAATTTGTTTTGATAAAAGGCTGAAATTATATTAGTACAGACATTGTCGTTTCAGATGGACAAAGTGAAACTAATAAAAAACCATTTTTTCAATGTGCTATAAAATGTAACAAGCATCTATTTTGAAAAAAACTCTTTTTTATACCCGTACGAACGTATGTTCGAAGGGTATACTAAATTTGCCTTACCGTTTGTAACGCTAAGAAATAACGGTGTTAGATATAGACTCAAGTGTATGTTTTTGATCAGCGTCAAATTCTGAGTTGATTTAGCTTTGTCTGTCCGTCCGTCCGTCCGTCCGTCCGTCCGTCCGAACGATAACTCAAAAACTAATTGAGCTAAGTTCACCAAATTTTCACAAATGATTTATTGTAGTAAGTGCCAGAACCCTATTTAAATTGGACGTGATCGGGGTACCGGTTCGGGTAGCTGCCATACAACTTCAAAATTTATTTGGCTATATCTCAGAAACTATAAAAGTTGTGGTATTGAAATTTCACACAAACGAATATGTTAGTAGGGCCAATGTGTCTCATAAAAGTCGTTGAAATTACTTGGCTCCTTCTGGTACCTGCCATACAACTTCAAAAGTTATTTGACTATATTTCAGAAACTATTGAAGCTATGGTATTGAAATTTCACACAAACGAATACATTAATAGGGCCAATGTGTGTCATAAAAGTCGTTGAAATTACTTGGCTCCTTCTGGTACCTGCCATACAACTTCAAAAGTTATTTGACTATATTTCAGAAACTATTGAAGCTATGGTATTGAAATTTCACAAAAACGAATATATTAGTAGGGCCAATGTGTCTCATAAAAGTCGTTGAAATTACTTGGCTCCTTCTGGTACCTGCCATACAACTTCAAAAGTTATTTGACTATATTTCAGAAACTATTAAAGCTATGGTATTGAAATTTCACACGAACGAATATATTAGTAGGGCCAATGTGTCTCACAAAAGTTGTTGAAATTACTTGGCTCCTTCTGGTACCTGCCATACAACTTCAAAAGTTATTTGGCTATATCTCAGAAACTATAAAAGCTGTGATATTGAGATTTCACACAAGTGAATATATTAGTAGGGCCGATGTGCTTAATAAAATTCGCTAAAATTTCTTGGCTCTTTCTGGTAGCTGCCATACAACTTCAATAGTAGTTTGGCACAACCAGTATTTTGAAAAACACATAGTACTGAAATTTTGCATAAATTAATATGGTAATACGGCAATTTAAAGTCATAGTCTGCCCCATAGTTAGTTATGGCACATTAGTTATTCGCACATAGGACAACAAATTCGTACGGGTATCACAGAGTTGACAAAGTCAATTCTACTTTTTTTCTCGTTTTTCTCTAATTTCTTTAAAAAACAAAAAACAACAAAGAAAAGGATGTGCATATTTATGTACACATATGTATTTATATATACTGAGTATATGTATATGAAGACATCCTTATTTATTTATACACTTTTGCTACCTATACTACTGATCCCAAGGTAGTTTTTATAAAATTATGTTTATAGATTTTTAATGAGCCTTCATTTCCTTACGTACCCACTTTGCAATTACAACACATCGACTATAATTTACAATTATTATTATTATCACTATTTAATTTTCTATATGTAAATATATATATAACATGAACTTATATACACACATCCTTACAGTGAAAAAGGAGGTATAGTAAAATATAAGAATGTATAAATTGTTTATTGGTGTTTTGTGTTGTGTTTTGTGAAAATTTTTTTTTAATGAAAAATGAACAACACAAAAGAGAAAAGAAAGAAAATTTTGAATTTATGTGATAATTGTGTTGTGTGAATTTTTCACATTAAAAAGTTTAAGAGCGCGACGAAATGTATAAGTATTTTTTTTTTATCTTAAATTTGTCATAAGTATTAAGTTTTTCATTCAATTTTTCTTTTTCTTTATTATTGTTTTTAAGCAGGAAAAAAATAATGAAAACTTTTAAAAATATTTTTTCATTAAATTGTTTTCGAATATTCCCAATTGAGTTTGAATATGGAGAAAGAAAATTAAAATAGCTAAATATAGAATTGATAATAAAATATTATAAAATTAAATAATTACAAAAATAAAAATATTTCGAAGGACTCTGTTAGAGTTTTTGTAGTGCTACACTATAAAAAATTTAAAGTTCATAGTTTGAGCTTTAAAATTACAATTCTGGAAGTAAGCAACAGAGACTGGGGTTTAAATTTTTTCTATGAGACAAAAAAAATCGGAATACCATATACTGTAGCTTACTGTGTTATTTACAGGGATTATTGAGAATATTATGATCGTCTGAAATTAAACATCTGTATACAAAAACATCAGTATTAATAATTTTAATATTTAATCCTTTAAACTTTCATATGCTTCTTTCCACAATTTGGAATTGAACGTTAGTCCTTCTTGAATGAAAAGCCAATATTCAATGCAAATCCAATACTCAATGTGTTTTTCTTTGTATACTAAAAAAATTTTTTAATTTCCTGTAAAAGTTGCTTTTTTATATTTAATTGATTTTATTTTCCAGTTAGCAATATAAATATCATGTTTTTTGAAGTTTTTTCCATTCAAATGGTGAAAAACAAACAATACACGCTTTGCTTTAATATATGCAAATGCAGGGAAAGTAGTCAACATACGGAATATGATAGAGCTCAAGGGAGGTTCAGATTGGGTCAGATTACGAAAATTGTCTCGCTATAGAGGTAAAAATATGAACAGAATTTACAAAATTAATAAAATTTATTAAATCTTTCTTTATGGTACTCGTATTTATTTTAAAATTTTAAGCTGCAATCGCAAGACCAAAGACAAATTTTGAACTCAATTTGAACTTGTCGATTTGATCAATAAAGTAATGCAAATTAATTTTTTCGGATTATTTCCTTTAAATTGGCCAAAATTTGTGGAAAAGTTGATCAAAATTAAATTATTCTTCCAAAAATTTACATAGAACAACATGTTGATCCAATTGAATTTTTATTGCCATTCTTAGTTACAAAGTTGGGTCGAAATATGTATTTTGAATCAAAACGATTTTTCCTAAAATAAGCGCTAATATAATTAAAAAACTAATTTACCAATATTCCTTGAATAGTTCACTGAAGTAAAATTTTTAAATTGAAAAAATTTATATTGAAGGACATAAAGTCAAAAATTTTATTAGAGGGTATGGAAGCAATGTAAGAATGAACAAGTCTACAATAAGTTGTTCATAATTATTATGAAAATAAAAAGCTCCATCAATCTTATTAAATTATTTTACATGCAGCTGCTATCCGAAATATAAAATTTATTAAGGTACATTTGTATATTGTACATACATATATAAATTTTTGTTATTATATACAAAACTGAAAATATTTCAACATATGAGATCATCGTATTAAATAATTAGTTTTCTTACTAAAGTTTGTTATGATTGTTGTGAAAAATTCTTCAATTTGCTTCTAATGATTCTTTATATTGCTTAAGAGCGTACTCAATATGAGGGCAAAATCCTAAATATTTTGAAAAATATCCAACACTTTTATATGAAAATCTTAATTTGTAAGAGAACAATTAACAAAGTTGGGTCAAACCAATGGTTTGTATTGTAGCACTTTTCCCTTAAACAAGTGAAAATACTGCTTTTAAATACTGTCTATGTGTACCTACCACACTATTAAAATTATTTTCATTAATATACGAAACTATTTCTATGATTGCATATATTTAGGATGAACGATTTATGCAGTCTTTGAAATAGAGCAAAAATTAATGTGAAGAGGGGTTAATATAAAGAGAGGACGGACGGACAGTGTGAAACTAATAAGCGCTTTTTTTCAAAAATTTTTTGGAAAAGTGCTAAAAATTAATAACCGAAATAAAAGAGAAAAATTAATGGAATAAATTGATGAAATTAAGAGTGAAACAACAATTTAAAGATTTTAGTCGTTTATCTCTTTCATTTATTCGTTATTATATTCTCATTATTTATTCGATTTTACTCGCCTCTTTCTCTCGAATGAAAGTACTTTAAAGATTAACTCAAAAAGCAATTATTTAATACCGCTAAAAATTAAATAATCAAGAATGTCATTTTTGCAGATTGGTTGAAAATGCACCACTGTATTCGTATTAATAGTCGAACTAGTTTTAAAATTCTAATTGAATATTCAATTAAAGTTAGAAATAAAGTTTTCAATTACAGAAAAAAATTCTGCCGAAATCAATTCAATGGAAATAAAATTGGTTAAAATGAATTAAGGAATGCTGAACAGTCAGTTTTGTATAACAACATGGAGATAAACTTTCAAAGTTATACCATATAAATTTATCTGAATTTCAATGTGAGCAATCAACATATTTTATTTAAATATATAAAAATTTTAATATTAGTAAATAATTACCTTATTAATTAGTTGTGCTACACCGACAACAATTTTCTTTGCATTAACAATTGGCATACATAGTATTGCTTTTGTACTATCAATTTCACAATCACTCTGTATTTGATTATGTTCACGTACCCATTCTCTAACATCTGCAATATTTAATGTTTGTCCAGTTGATGCAACACATTGTGCTATTTGAGCTAATGTAGAATTATTTAAATCATCAACAGATGGTCGTGATACATTTGCTGCCTGATTTTCTCTACCCAATTCAAATAATACAGTAAAACGTGCTCTGGTCTTTTTCTAAATTATTAAAATAAAATAAAAGGTTAATAAAACAATAAACAGAAAGTAAACATAAAATAATTTTAATAAATAAATTAATTAAATTTTTATAAATTCAATATACCTGATTTTCAATTATTTCTTCAACTTTAACATTTTTACTTGGTCTCCTCGTTAGAGCTCCTTGATTACTAGGCTTTTCAATAATTTTCTCTAAATGACTCTATTGTAAAATGGAAATGATGTGAAAATAAAAAATTAAAGAATGTTATTTTTTTCTAAAACGTTTTTAATTAAAGATTTATTTAAATATACCAACAAGTGCTTTATTGTTGAAATTTAATTTCATATGTATATGTATAAAACTAAAGCGCACTGACGAGGTGAAAATTGTTAACTACTTTTATTTTACAAAAATTTAATTTTGTAGAATAAGGTGTATTTGCATATTTGAAAATTGCAAAGGTTTGTGTCATGGAAAACTATTTCGTTGCCACATGATTTCTAATATTATGAGTTCATACAGCCTAATATTGTGAAGTCCACTACAATTGTTTGAAATTTTTTTATATCCTGAGCTAGAATTTCTCTTATTACTTATTGCGATACTTTTAAATAGGTATTCAAAGAAGACACTGAAAAACAAAGTGAAAAACCAAGAAATAAAATAATCATTTAATAGGGCTAACGAGAAATGAGAAATTATTCTGTCTCCGATTGAGAGGTAAATATAAGTTAATCGTATAAAATTTAGGATTTAAAATATATCACAAAAATTAGTTTGATTTTCAAAATTAATGAAGAGATTTAGAATAACAAATTAACGCCAACATTGTTTAAGTATAAGTTTTCTCCTTTCCCTTCTTTTAATACGTATTCGAATCTAAATGGCATTTAATTTCCAAAAACTGTGCATTAATTTTTATGTGAAATTGTGAAGATAAGTTTTGAATAAAAAACTTATTTAGTACCTCCAAGTATACGTGTATTTTAAGTTATTGGTCATCTGCAAAACTAAACTGTGTAACTAAACTTTACAAACTTAAGGATTATATGTAAGGACAATGAAAAGTTTCACTTAACTAATTTAACATAATATTCATTCAAATTAAAAATTCGAAAATTTTAAATTTGTTAAGTAACCATTTTTCACCAATATTTCCAAATAAATTGCAAATTGCATTACTTAAGAATTCATTGAACACACTGTAATTATTATTGTATAATACTTTTCAGAGCATTTATATACGGAATTTTATTCATTTATATAGTTCTTTGTAAACAAAAAACATAATGTCAAGGAATATTCTCTTATACAAACCATATATATTACATCATATAAACACATACATATAATATATATAATACATAATGTATGTGCTTGTGTTGTCAACACTCTTCAAATAAAACAAAAGCCATATTCATAAAAATTATAAATTGAAATGAAAATAAAAGATGTCCTTTGGTATTATAAACATCCCCATAATACACATACATACATACATATTAATGGGTACGTATGTATTATATGAATATATATACAAATATGTGTAATGTATAAACAACATTATAACTATTAAAATACGGTTATATAATAAAAAAAAATTTATTTGATCACAAGTGAATTGCAATATAATTTGGATAAAAAAATAATTTAAAAATTAAAATGAGAATGCATTTTTGAATTTTTCTAATTTATTTTTGGTTTTTTCTCTTCTTACTTCTCTTATAAAATATAGATGTATGTACAGAGAGCTGAAGTTTGTTTGATGATGTAATTTTAAATTTCCCTAGAGAAATAATTTTAAGAAACCATTTTGTATAATTTTATTTTCTCTCTCTCAATTTTTGTTTTTTATTTATCATGATTGAAATTTGTATTTAAATGTTTTTTTTTTTTAAATTTTTAAGAAAAAATTTTGTTCTATTTAATATACATGTTTGTATTATAATATATGCATACATATTTATAATATTCCAATAATTTTAAAACTGTGTACATCGTACATAGTAGTATGATGGTTGAGAAGACCATGGTGAATAGAAAGGTTATGGTTACAGAACACAATATACATAATATACATTACATATGTGAATACAAAATTTAAAAGAATCACAAAATTAATCCCCACCGCCGAGGTATGCACATCAGTAAGTATTTGAAATATTTATACAGGGCGAAAAAAGATATAGTTGACCGTGTCAACTCTGTGACACATCTACGAATAAATGATTTTAAATGCCGCAGATAATTGACATTCAGTTTCATACTACTGTATTTTATGATAGTTACCTCATAAATCCACAGAATTAAAATGAGTTATACTTAAAATGATAACTACCTCACCGAATTCCTGTGCTCAAAATTTCATTTTTGTAGCTAAGAGTTTTTGGGGTATAAAGAAA
This sequence comes from Condylostylus longicornis, assembly GCF_029603195.1. Lineage (NCBI taxonomy): Eukaryota > Metazoa > Arthropoda > Insecta > Diptera > Dolichopodidae > Condylostylus > Condylostylus longicornis. The sequence continues at coordinate 10,292,531 of NW_026577973.1, read as the reverse complement.
CATCTCATCAAATTGTTTGGCAGCTACCGCAAGCATTCTAGAATTTCAACGACTTTTATCAAACATAACCGCTCTAATAAAATATTTGCTTCTGCGAAATTTCAATACTATAGCATCTATAAGATGTAGCCAAATAAATTTTGAACTTGTATTGTAGATACCCGAACCACTACCTGGATCATATCCAATTTAAAAAGGATTCCGGCATTTACTACTAAACATATGTGTGAAAATTTGAAAGCTTAGTTTGAATTAGTTTTTGATTTATTGTTGAGGCGGACGGACAGACATGGTCAAATCGATCCAGAACTCAACGCTGATCAAAAACATACATTTATATCTATATATCAGAACACTATTTTTTAGCGTTACAAACGGTAAGGCGAATTAATTATATTCCTCGAACATACGGGTATAAAAATAATTGTAAAATTAATTCCACTATTACTTTAGTACATGTATGCTTTATAATACGTATATATGTATGTAGACACAATTTTTATACCTTAAAATTTTGGCAAGAATTCCCATATTAATTTATTTTTCTTCTTTGTAAATTAATTCCTGAAAAATTTTTTCTGTTTAAAATTATAATTTTCACTTTATCGGCTTCCATTTATATTATGCAGTATTAATAATATATTTAAAACTGGAACATTCAATTAACAGATGTGAATTCAACCATATTTAGAACAGAAATAATATTTAATGCTTTTTATCGGCTTGTTTGGGAATATTTCTCAAAGTGACCATTAAAATTGATAATTTGAATATTTAAATTGAAAAAAATCTTATATAACATCTTTCATATTACAATGACTATTGCAATTCAATTTGACTATTACAGAATCAGTTGGTAACTAAATAGAATAACATAATTTAGCTTATACTTATATTGATAAGTTTTGCACTCGGGGTGCGAAGAAATTTCAGGTATTTTTGTCATTACGTTTGTTTATGGATGGTGTTATGTGTTGGAATAATGTTATAATCAACTTATACATTCCCCATATGATAGTTAATTCCTATAGGCCACAAGTATGTAAAGAATTTAAACAAAAATCGATAAAAAATATTATTTTTCTTCGTACGTATACAAAAGTGGTTAGGGTTCATTCGATTCTCTTGGAAACATTTTTCGTTTTGGTCCTTTAGAAATTTAAAAAATCCCCGATCTAAGAATCAAATATGTAATAATTTATTATATAGAAATCCTTATTTAGTAAATCTTTATAATTTTCATATCCTTAGTTTTACTTTTTGACTTTCTTGTCTTTCTTTTAAGTTAATTTTCAAATATCCAGGAAATGTTCCAGACATATAGTTTTTCTCTTCATTCCAAACTGATTTTTTCTTTTATTTTTTCTTCAGAAAATATTAGGGTCAACTGTTTTTCATTTTACGTTTTCTGAATAAATTTCATTTTTAGGAGAGAAAAAAAAATTAAATGATTTTATTGCATATTTATTCAATTCTAAATAGAATATATGGAATTTATCTATCTATTGAACAATATTTTATATATAAATGTGTAATATTACATACCATGTATAAATATATATATATATATATATATATATTTTACATGTATAATAAATTCAAACGAGATATTTCCAGACAATAAATTACATAACGTCATGTAAGTTGGTGTGTTACTTGTGTTCGTTCTATTTTCTTCTATGCGAAAATTTTTTTTTCATTCTTGATTTGTTCTCAAAGAAAATAAAAGAGAAGAGAAGAATTTTTCAAAATACTTGGAAAATTTTTATATAGAACATTTGTTTTTCATTTTTGTTTTTCTTCTACTCATTTTCATTGTAACTTTAATTTTTTGCATTTATTTTTGATTTTTTAAGTTATTTCAGTTATTTTCTTTCTTTTTTTTTGCTCTATGTTTTTGACATTTTTAATGCAAGAACGTGATCTTTATGATAAGATATAAATTAGCTTTTTCAAACAATAAGACAATTTTTTTGTTTTACAATGTGAAATTTATAGGAAATCAAGTCGAATAAGCGCACATACATACAAGTTTTCAATACAGAAAAAATGATTCTTTTCGAGTTCCTTTTGGATTATATTTAAAAAAATTTTTTAAAAAGAAGACTTAGGTCTGAATTTACTATAAGTTTTTCAGTTACTTTGCTAAACTACTGATTTATTAAGTCATGTAAATTTAAGCTTTCCGAAAATTTTTTAAAATTATGATTAGCAGGATTAATATGTTTCTTACATACAGAGTATTCCCTACAGCGATGAATTCGCGTTTATCGCTGTGTAGATTTTTGTTATTAAGAAGGAAAATTGGTCCACAACAGGTCTATATCGCAACCGGTTTAGAAGGTAGCAACTCTTAAATGCATTTTTTTTTTTGCTAATTTGTGTAGTGTGCAAACGTATATATCTTTGTTTGTGTTAGATAGAATGGTACATTTAGACATATACTAAAGAGAGGTAGTGCTATATGATAAATGGACAATGAAATTCATAATGCTCTTAGTTCAGATATCTGAAAGCGTTTAAAAATAAATTTTTGAAAAAATTTTCACTCATTTTATATGGCAACTATCAAAAATTTCCTTATATTTAGATCAAGCTTTCTGATTCTAATTCAAGATAATAATAGTTTTTTGCGTATCTGTTACGTTCAATAAAATATAAAATGTGTTTATTAAAAACTGATTGAATCGAAAATAAAATTTTAGGTTGTTTTCTTTTATAATTTTCTTAAAATTAAAAGTCTTTTAGTTATTTCCTTTAGAGGTCTAGAATCTGACAGCTACCGAGTGATCTCTTTTGAAGAATCAAGCTGACTATGAATTGAAATGAAGTGAAATTCAAATAAAATTAAAAAAATTGCATATTTATAGGATATTGTGAACAAATATTGTTAAAGTATTTTTTGTAAAAACACCCTAAATAATATTTGAAAGAAAGTTTCCGGTATTGATGGTCATAAGAATAATAGTAGCGGGTTCAGTGGAACAATTTTGATATTAGTTACTCAATGACATACCGTTAAACCGATAAAATCGCCTGCATCAGTGATTTTAAATAATTTTTATTAATTTTTTTTATTGTATTATTTCATTCAAATACATTACTTCATTTATCTTATTAATTTAACATGCAAGGGTGCCAACGTTTCCATACTAATGTCACGCCACGCTGTTGAATTTAACTTTAAATATCCAAATCCAATAGAAACCTAATACGTTTAAAGAATAACACAATTGTTATAATTATTTATTTATTTAAAAAAAAATATACGATATTTTCAATGATTTCATAAATATTAAAAGGATTCCAAGAGGAACACATTTTTTTTCTTTTTCAATTCCTAAAAAACCGATCGATTGTAATATCCTTATGGAAAAGGATACCTATAATAAGAAACGCACGTTTTACTATTTACTTTTTTTTATTTTCTCTATAATTTATGATTCGTATTGAAACAGAATTTATATTTTAGCGTAAATTAACGTTGAATATTAAATATGATAATAAAATTATTGATCCTTATTTTATATCCCGTTTGTAATTATTTAAGCATTGTAAAAGAACAAATCTTTCAAAGTTGAAATTTTAAATGAATACTTATTTTTCTATTTTATATATGTGCACATTAAAAATTAATAGGTTAAAAATATTAAATGCATGTATGTGTGTATGTTCGTGAACGGAAAATTAAGTCACAACAACCCACTAACAGAAAATTCTTGTAATTCTTGTGATTTAAATTTTAATCTTCCAGTTACCACTGTGGTACTTGTGTCAAAAATCGTGTTTTGATGTCTAATCTATAAACGTCTACACATGATTTATTTAAAAGAATAGAATAAACACTTAATCATATTCCAAAATATCAAAAGGATTTTTAATTAAAGCTGGGTTACAATAGATGCCGATTTACAATAGTTTTACCATCAACAGATTCATGAGAAATATTTTAAACGATCGGGAAATTTTTGTAATTTCATATTTTCTTCAATTTCATTTTTCATATCTCATACCTAAAATTTATATAAATCGAATTCTTAAATATTTTTAATAATTTATCAGATATGATATCGATTATGGTGTTGGTCTTCTTAAAAAAACAAAACAAAAACAAAATGAAAGAGAAAAACAGAAATAAAATAAGAAAATAAAAAATCAAACTTTAATGTGTATCTTCTGATACCCACTGAATTACTTTTATAGTGATCTAAAGAATATGCTGAATGAATTTCAATAGCATAATAAACAACTTGATTCCTTATTTATTTAATTCTTAATTTTAATTTTGCGGAAAATTTCCCGTTTATATCCAATGGTATGTATATAATCAATCGATCCTTATCCGAGGTTTATATTTTATCTTATTTATTTATGAGAACGTCTATTAAGGGGATGTTTATTATTTTAATAGGAACAAATATTATAAAATTTTCTTAAAAGAATATAATCAAGGTTATATAAAATTCTCATTATATTTATGTACATATATATATACATATATATGTATATATGATTCGAATTTAAAGGTTCAATAAAATTGAATGCATGAGTATTAAAAATATTTCAGGATTCCTTTTTAATTATTAATTAATTTTGTAAATATTTTTTTAAATTTTTATTTTTAATGGTTTTAAGTAGAAGGAAGAATATTATTTTCATATATGTACGTGAACATTGGATGTACATTAAATTTATATACAATTATAAATAAATCTACTCAATGTTCTTACAAAATTATCAAAATTTTAAAACACGTATGTGGCATTTATCGTATTTGTATCTTAAAATATAAAGATTTATACACGCTTAAAACGGAACCTCCAATGCTATAAGCCAGTCGTAAATCAAGTTAGGTTAAAATTGAAGTTATACAAAAATTGTTTTTTTTTTTTGTTTTTTGTAAGGGAAACATTTGTTTTCATTTGCAATGTTTAAAAATTTTTCAAAATATACAAGTATCCCAAAAATTATTTATGCATGAGGAAATTTTCGTGTTGTACTTATAATTGCAAGCTGTAAATTTTATAAAAATAAAAAAATATTTCTATATTCCTTTCAATTTAAAAAAATGATTGACGTAAGTATTTATTTTAAGCAAAAAAAATTTGTGTAATTGTTGGAGATAACTTAATACATCCCAATTTTATACTATACGGAATGACAATGGCCCTGTTTATAAAGCATGTATGTTTGAAACATATTTAAGTGAGGTCTGACAAAAAATTTTAGATTCGTCTTCTCAGAGCTCCGACTTTAAATTATAAGGAACCTGTATTATGTAGAACACCAACTACCACAAGAAATTAGTAGACTTACCCAAGATATTTGAGACTTCATTTTAAGTACATCTAAAACAATTGAAATTCCAGTTTTCAGAAACTTAAAAGAACCGTTTCCGAAAAGAATTCAAAAGGTTATATACTTCAAGGTTGCATACACTTTGTTAGTTATTGTAATTTTACTTTAATTTTAATTAAAATATTAAATTTAATTAATAATTTTAACTAATAAAATTCTTATAAAAATTTTTTCAATTTTAATAATTTTCTGGGATGTATTTAGAAATAAAAATCAATTGAAAAGACCATTTTGGATACAACAAACACACACGAAAGACAATTTGGATACAACAAACGCGAAAGAGACTTGAACTTGCTGCTCAAAAATATAAGAATTTTATGTGCTGTTCAAAATTGGTTTTGTCATTTGCACGTGACAATGAATTAAAAATTAAATATGAAAAACATTTTAGAAGTTTTCAAAATTTCTATAAGAACAAAAGCTAATTATCTCAATTATTTCTTAAATGAACCTTTGAATTCGACCATCATTACTAGCACTTCTTTTAATTTTTTTCTCATTCCCTAAAAGTATGCAATTTTTTTCAAAATATAATCATGGAATATTAATGAAGTAATTTAAGTTAACACATTATGAGCGGTTCGAGTACTAGTACCCGCTTGTGAAAAATGAGAACTAATCCTATTATAGGCAATATGGATGTAGAAATTTATTCTAAGCATTTTTTTATTCTTATATTTTTTTCAAAAACTAGTTATTTTTTGAGTGTTAACCGGATCTGGTTCGATTTATTTATTTCACATTTTTAAATATAAATACGGTTTTTGATTGAATAATGTTGAATATTTCAAGTATGTATTAAAATTTGATATAAAATAATAGTCTTTCTTCCTAAACATAATAAAAGAGTAATTTAATACAATTGAATCGCAAATTTTTGAATTTTTCAATTGAATTTGTGATAGCTCTATTCGAGATGATACTTATAACATATTTGATTTCCTATCTAGTATATTATGAATTAAATAAAAGATTACTCATAACAAAATAATATTTTGTTTCTCAATTGTTCAAATTTTATTTCAATTCCAACAAACACTATTATATTCAAAACTGAAAACCCAAACTAATAAAATATTTGAACACAAATCCTTGAAAAATAATAAAATATTTCAGAAACATGTACCTAAATTATTCATAAATTTTCACAAAATATCAAATCAAAAATTAATTTTAAACTTTATTTAAATTGAAAATTTTTCTCTTTAAAAAAATTTTATATTAAATTTTTGATTCGTCTTTCCGATGATGCAGTAAATACAGTAAAACCTGCAAATATTTTATAATTGGGATGTAATATGAAAATTGACTAATTGACGTTATTCGAGTAATTGACATACATGCAACTTCAAAGAAAATTTCATTAATTCTTCATTCCGATCACAAAAATTTTTTCATAAACAAAATCTTATTTGTTTGAATATTTATAGTACGCAGCTAGTTGCCTATTTCAATAACAATTCTCCAAATATTACAAGAAATTATTGAAAAATTGATATAAACATTGTAAAATTGTTATTTGAAGCAATTGGAGTGATTATATACAATTAACTGGCAATTCTCATGCAACTCATGGAATCAAAATTTCATAATTTGATCGTGGAGTTGATTGTATGAAACTATTGTCAGCTGATTGCCGTTCCTTACTATTAAGCTACCAAAAAATTTCTATGGCTCATACTTTGTATTCTGATGCTCGAAATTATTCCAAAATCAGCATTTCTTAGCGTACAATAGTTCAACAGCAAAATGAAATAATATATTAACCTTTATTATAGAAATTTTGAATTCAGGCCTTGTACAATAGAAGAAATACTAATTGAGAGTTTCTTCCTTTGTACAAGGATGCAAAACAAACACTGTTTTAAAGATCAATGTGCAATTTTAAGTATGTTATTGCCACTCAAAAGCTTATTTCAACTTTTATTCATTAAAATTGAAATATTTAATATGAAACGTGAGAGTGCATTCAAAACACTTGTGCACAATATTTTTATGCCATAGTGCTTTTCTTTTTGAATTTTCTAAAGAAAACTCAAGAGCATTAACAAAAATATTATTGAAAATTGTATTTTATTTTTTTATTTTGAATCTTTGTAGTTTGTTCAATACCTTAAAAGTTAATCTATATTTAATATACATATATTTATATGTATATTATATTTTTTACTTATTTACAAAAAAATGTCATTCAAGTTGGAAAAAAAAAGGAATAAATTTTTTTTATTTTTCGAAAATAATAAAAGTCATAATAATTTTTTTTTTGTTATTTACAAACAAAAAAAGGGATGTGAGAAGAGAAAAAAATAATATTTTAAAAAAAATTTTTTAAAAATAATTTTTTACCTTTTCAAAGAAAAGTACTTTTTTAAGATAATCCTTAAAGGAGGAACTGTAATCAAACTGAAAAATTTAATAAGTACACATGTGCAAAATACTGTAGAAATTTTTAATATGAAAATTATTATGAAAATGAACGTCTGCCTGTACCTACATGAACACATAAAAATCTTATTTTTTTTTCAATTTTGTATTTTATGTCAGTCAAATGTTGCATTTCTAAAATTGCAATTTTCTTTCAAATATGAATTCCTTTCGAATAAAATATGCTACCTTAGCTGATCTTATTTTAACTTATAATTCTAAAACTTCGACTTAATTTACTTTACAATTTAAAGTACGTATATGTAAACTATAAAAATTTAATAAAATTATATTCTTACCGCTTCACAACAATCCAAATCTACTAAAAACACAGCACATCTTTCACATTTTAATAATTCTCTAGCTTCCGTCATTATTTTTGTAACTAAACATTCTAAATTATTTTGTTCTTCGAAAATACTTCGAGCTAAATTTAATAAAATTTGATTACGACGATATTCCTGTACGGACATTTCAAATAATTGAGCATTTTGTATTCCAATACCACAGAATGTTAAATATCTTCGGAAAATTTCAACATCATGGTCATTGAATTCTGTTGAGCCTGAAATTTAAAATTATTTTTTAAATACATGTATGTATGCTATAACAGGTATGTATGAGTGTATATGTGAATAGAAAATTTAATAACATTTTTACAAAATATAATCTAAATCGTTGCAATCATTTTTCTTGGAAAAAATATTTAGCTATAATATGTTCATGTAAATATTTGACTATATTTTGTCATTCTCGGAAACGTGAATAACTTTATTAACTTTCATAATATTTCAATCTCATAATAAATGTGTTCCGTCGCTATTTGGTATGAATTTTTATTTTATTTTTCATTAATTTTAAAAATATTTTTCGCCTTGAAAATTTAATTAGCATTGACTTAAAAAACTAAGGAATAATAAATAAGAAAAAAATTTAAGACAAAATAAGCATGGTGAGATCAGAAGATTGCTATGTTTATAAAAATAATTAAGGCTAAATGTCTTTATTTTCTATTTTGATTGGAACTTAATTAGGTGAAACAAATGAATTAAAGTAGTGTGTTATTGAAAAAGAAACAAAAAGAAAATACAGTAAATTTTACCAAATATACATGAGGTGAATTATAGAGTATAGACAAAGAGAGAACATATTTATGAAATGTGAGATAATTTTGCTCTCATTAAAAATAAAATTTCGCTCAAATATTTAAATGTGTGAAAAATTTTAAAGTTTATGTAATATTTAAAATACGAGATAAGATAAAATAAATGTTTGGGCTGCGAACGCGGCGCAGCTTTTTGCTCCTTTTGTTTATGAGTGCTCCGATGCTCTACTGCTCAATAAAATACTCCGATTGGTAAATTATGGAGACTTAGAGCTCTTTTTTAATAATGAGTAAACATACACAACGTCTAATAAAAAAATTTAACCAAAAACACAAAAATGACCTACTAAATTTATAAGCAACATTGGAACGTGTTTCGAAATATGTTCCGTCGTACAGCTTTATTTATATATCTTGAAGATATCTTAATAATCGAATGTATACTATTTCCAGATAGAAGTATATGTGTGAGTGGCTTTTAGATGGATGTATAACGAATTAGATTAATAATCTAAAAACTGAATCTCGCAGTAAATTAAGTATAGTTAAGTGACAGAATAATAATTTACATGGAATGTTACAGTATTTTATAGCATTACAATATCTGGTAGACGGGTTCCCTTTTGAAAAATTAAATACGTTAACGTTAAAATCGACTACTCTGTGAAATTATAAAACCTTAATTTAGTACATATCATCCACTAGAGCATGTACCAATTTTCTTCCAACAGTCTGTGTGTTTTGTAGACGCTCATTTAAAAACAAACCATGTTAGAGATATAAAAATTTCAACAGAAGGATATTTTGGTTGCATATACAGATCGATGTTTTGCAGGAGAAACGTTTATAATGTTCTGATATAAATCTCAGAAAAAACACAAAAAAAAACGGTCATGGAACATTTTGTCTAAAAAGTCTCGAAATGCTTTTTTTTAAAAAGATTTCACTCATTAATCTTTTAAAAATTGTTTTTATAAAACTTTAAGATCCGAAAAGGTTTTATAATTGATCTGTTAAATTTTAACTGCGAGAAATTTGGAAATCTAATATCAACTAATGATTAAGTTTTTATAGAAATTAAATATTTCAATAAAAAATTTAATTTAGTATAAATTAAAACGTGCGAATATTTTACTCTAAAGTTCACTTTTACTCAATTTCCTGTTAATGAAATTTTAAAAATGAAATTTTGTAATCTATACGACTATACCATTTACTAACATTTATGTATGTATGTGTAAGTGTAAATTTTAAATTTTAATATTATTAATTTTTAGCACGCTTCAAAAGGTTTCATATTTAATGCATTTTTTATGAAATTTTAACACTAACCATAATTCATGGTCTTGTTATAATAAATTACAATTAATTTTGTGGTCGTAATAAATTCAAAATATTTAAATTTAATACACATGATATACGCATAACATTGTTAAGAGATTTAATATGACAATAAAATCAAATGAGATTAAATTTATAACTCCCATAGGTAAATTTTTTTTTAATTAAAATTCATTTAAATAAATATAAAAGGACTAGGATCGTGCATTGTTTTTAATAGTATGAATAATTTTATTTAGATGAAAAACAGTAGTACATAGTTTTTCTTTAATTGTATTTTTGATGTTAGAAAAATATTACGGTGTTCTCGGAATTTTACTTAATGCATTATGCAGTGCGAAGATAAACCCAAGGGAGTCATATATAAAAAAACAATACTCGTATTAACGTATGTGGATGTAAATTTTCGGAAAAATGTCAATGTTTTAATAATTGATAGTGTTAAGGTAAGAAAACGATATTAATCTTAATATTAAATTCAAGGATTTTGCTTAAAATTTGCTATTATTTACACTATTTCTCTGTTTAATTTCCTTGAATTATGCACCATTTACATGGAAATTTCATTGTATCTCATCACTTTTACACACATTAAATACTAACTAAACACTGTCGGATATGCAAGCATAAACCGTTAACTGGAATACATACATACATTATGCACATATATTAATCAATAGTAAAAATCATTATACATACATATATACTTACCATTAGTTTTATTAATAATTTGTGCTACACCAATAACATCACCTTCATAATTACAAATTGGCATACATAATATAGCATGAGTTTTATAACCAGTTTTCAAATCTATTTCACAATTAAATCTAGCATCTTTATATGCTTCTTTTATATTAATCATTTCTTTGGTTTCTGCAACTGTACCAGCAATACCAACACCAAAGGGAATTATAATTTCTTCGGTTCGTGCTTTTTTAACTGCTTCACTAAGTGCTAAAAATAAAAAAAAATTTGAAAAAAAAGTGTAGGTAATTAATGAAGTTTTATATTTTTTATTGTACGAGAAATTTATTATTTTAAATTAGAATTAAACGGTATACGAAATTTCAATGTATTGTTGAGCTTTTGAACGGTCATTTGAGAAAATGTGTAAAATTCTAGTCAAGTTGCCACATTTTAGTTAAAAAAAGGTTCAATTGACAAAGCAAATCATTTTTCGATTTATTTATATTTACAATATTTCTGATACAATAATTGATCGAATAAGGAAATGTGCTTGTTTTTTGTCAGTAAAGATTTTTTTTCAAAATAACGTAACTATAAAAACTTACTAGAGACTTATTATGTCTATGAGCTTAATTACGATATCTAAAAGCACAAACAAAAAATAAATTTTATCAACAATTTCTAGTACCGTATGGGTTCGCCGTATGTACTATGGGTCTATATGCAATATAGTTCAGTAAACAGTACTTTAACATAATACTATCCTTTAAGCAATCAAAAATGTTTTTGCCTGTTTCAATCAAATATTTTCAATTGCAATTCCAAATTATTTAAATTCTAAATGCACCATTTGTTTTTGAACCCTTGATTTTTCATTTTAAATATTTTATATAAGTTTGAAATATCTGTCTTCTTTGGAACGGAGCCATAAGCAAAAAGGTTTTAACAAGAAGAAATTAAAAAATCATTAAAATCCCGGCACCTTGCAGAGCTTTGAAATTTTACATCTAGCGCTAAATAACAATTTTTCCATTTCAATTTTTTATGCCCATAAACGATGGTATATACATTAAGGCGAGAAATACTGAATAACCCTGAATTATCACACACTTTTATCAAATAAACATCCTTTACCGCTTTAGTGGCAATAAAAAAAAAATATAATATGTAAACATTTAGAAATTTTATATACAGAAAATTACTGAACTGAAAAGGAAGTGTTTCGTTGTACATAGGCAAATTGATTTGCAAATGAACTGAAAATGAAGGAAAAAACTAAGTTATTTAATTTAACGTTATAGAAACACGTTCATTCCTAATTAATTGTCCCTTACAATGTTTTACTTTTTATCAAATTAAACCCCAATTAATTGCTTTTCCATGTAAAATAAATTATTTTAAGTGAACATTAAAGCATTTTTTTTTACTTTTATATTGAAAGGAAAACAAACGTTATTGTAATTAAATTATACACAGAAAAGAGAGTAGGCACAATATAGCAAGTTGAATATAAGGGGCAAGAATGTTACAAAGATAGAACAAGTTGTTGTTTAATATAAATAATTCTGTTGATAATTTTTTAAAATTGATTGAGTTGAGAATTATTTTGTCTATGCTACTACTTAAAATTGGCGATAATAACCAGAAGCGATTTAAGAAGATAATAGGGTTGGGCAAGAATTAGGCATTCTGTGAAGATATTGTAATGCTCTCGTTCGTAAGAGAAAGGAAATGCCGGGGAAGTTGAAGTACGCCGGGCATCATAAGATTCTCGGGTTATTAGGAAGTCGAGTCTTGAGCGGTTGTTGTAAAACATGACCTGCACTCAGCCAGAGGTCACAATAGACCCTTAGACTATTAAAATAAAAGAGTATAAATGAAATAATAAAGGAAAATGTGAAAAGGCAAAAGTAAGAATGTTAAAGTAATTTTATTTCTGTACTTTTATTGTTAATTGTATTTAAATTTTGGTGTAAGTATTTTAATTTAAAAAAAATGAATTTCAAGTACATACTTTTATGTCTATGATTTTGTTTCCAAAGAAAATCACCTAATAATTTTTAATTTTTCTCTGTTTAACAAAAGCAAAAATATTTAAGAAGGTTAACTGTAAAAATGAAATTATAAAAATGTTTTCATAAACGAAATTTACATAAAAATTTTCAAAATTATGAAAAGTCTAATCACCCATTAAATTTTATTAAATGAATTTTCTTAAGACTTTTTCACTCCATTTTCTTTACAATTTTTATTAAAAACGATATGAAATTTCATTGTTATTTAATTTTTTTTTTTGTTTCAATTCAGTGGTGGTGAACGTTTCAATTGATTAGTCCCATTGAAGGAATTATTTTGAAATTAGATTATTACCATTAAACTTTAATCAAAATTGTACTTAAAAAAATAAACTGACTTTAGCAGTAATTTTAAGATTCCAGTCAGAATATTTCACTGTATTCGAATCAATCCTAAGAAATCTGTTGTGTCAAAAATTTTCCGTATTTTATAAATGAAACGAATGATCTTTTGGGGTTAATATTATTTTATATTAAAGGTCCTCACGTAACTATACATCGATAAAAAGTAATATTAAAAAAAATTCTCGTATTGAAAAAGTCAAATTGCAAATCACAAAAATTACAAATGACTTCAATATTGATTGGTTTCTAGTGGTTCATTTCCAGAAATGTTTAATAGAAAAAATGTTATAAAAACAAGTTAACTAATAATTTTTTAGCAAAATGTTGGTCGACTTTATTATAGTTAAATTTTGTTTTGAAACTCTTATTTTTCTAGCCCTTTTTTCGCAATTCTTAAATAACGATCGTATTGTAAATAATATGGGAGGCTATTTGATGGCATCGAATTTCGGATATCGAGCTTTCCATTCTAGAAAAGCGTAAATAAACTATTTTTAGAGAAATGTCGGTCTGTGTGTGAACACGTGTATTCCTAGTTTCCCTCAACCGATTTTAATGAAATTTTAGAAGTTATCTTATTTCGGCTGTGTCATGAATTGGCAGGCCCGAGGCCTGCCAGGAACTGAACCTCTTTCTGGCCCAACTTTACATTTTTGTACAAATAAAGAGAAATTATAAATTTTTCTTTGTTATTTAATATTTAAATTTGGGGTGTTAAAACAATCAACCTATAAATTTTTTGGAAAAATCAGGTCTCGAAAACCGAATAAGGGTGGATTTCACATTTTTTATCACATCTATGGAGCTAACTGACAAAATTTCTTGAAGTTCAATATTTGAGTTCTACTTCTTACCGAAACTAATTGATGAAGCTTTCAGTTAATTCCGACATAGCACAAAGCGAAACTCTACTAAGAGCCAAAATTTACGTTTTTCTAGACATGTTAACTAAAAGCTAATTAGTGTCCTTAAAATTTTAAAAAATTATTTAAAACGCATTTTCATAATCTTCTGTTCACACTTTCACTTAATTCGGCAATATACATTGCAGTCGGTTATGTGCTGATCACATCAAATTTTTTTCTTAAACGGTATAAACCCTGTAGATGTTCATTTTTTTTTAAGTTGGAAATTTACACCTAATTCTATTATCAAAATACCGAAAATACAATATTTTTCTATTCAACTAAACTTTAATTTTTATAATATTAAAAGTTATTAAAATAAATAGATGCGAATCAACCATAAAAAAAAGCCAACATAAAAAATTTATGTGCATATGTATGTACATATACACTTGTTCCCTGATAATACAACTGTATTTATGTAAGTATATGTATGTACATAATATGTAGTATGTGTAAAATGAAATGACTAAAAAATAACAAAAATGACTTTATTAAAAGTCTTAAGCGGCAATTTGACCAAAAAAAAAACAAAAAACCGGGACAATAAAAAAAATTATACCGGTAGGTAGGTACCTACGTCGTTTTCTCAAATTTAATTTAATTTTGTACTCAAATAATCATAAGTTTAATACCATTTCTATTTACATTACTATATGAATGTATATGAATGTGTTCATGTGTTATGAATGTGAATATTTTAATATCAAAACATCTTCTATATAGAAATGGTTTACCAGATGTGACCTAAATTTTCTCTTAAATTATTAAAATCAAAAGAAAGCAAAAAAAAAAAAAAACAAAACAAGAAATCACCAAAATCATGAAAAATCCTTCTGTAATCGCACATTTTATATTACAATTTTCTGCTGAATACGTAAAACTTACATTATCTTATATAACTACAATAATAATATAATTTTTGTATATCCAAAATATTAAAAATGTATATGTATGTGTGTGTGTATGATTGCTTTAACATATAAGTAGAAATGTAGGTATTCTATATTTAAATGGAATATTATTATATTAAGGTATGTGTGTAATGATAATAGAGCCAAAATTAACTCTAGGAAAAAATAAAAATATAAAAACAAGTAAAAACGTTTTAGTCGACCTTAACTGACTGAATTTATATACCCTACATCAGGATAATCTGATATAATAAAATCAAAACCCGGATCCTTTCGTCGTTCATAAACTATTAATAAGCTCTTCCTTACCAAATTTTATAGAGTTACCTTTAAAGCTATTATAAAGAAAATTTTAGAAAATGTGTGGGCTTTTATTCAGAAATCACCGCTGATGTATCACAAATTTCATTCAGCTAAACCTTTTTCTTTTTCAAATGTTTGAAAATAGTAATTAAGGTTTTATAGCAGCTAACTGAAGCTGTTGTTCGAATTGGTACAATTAAAATAGTAGCCGTCCTTTGCAGAATACGAAAAGTTTCTGAAAATTTAAAATAGTAAAGATACAATTCCTTCTTGTGACCTCTTACAAATCTTCAACGAAAGTTAATATACTTCCAACTAAGGTGTCGGGTATAGAAAAAAAGATCAAAACCTTGAATTAAAGAGTAAGAGTAAAAATAAAATGAAAAAAAAAAAAAACAAAAGAGTAAAAATTGCAATTTTTCTTTTTCAATGTTTCATTTCCATTTCGTTTCATATTATGCCATTTTTTTTTTTCTTTTTCTACCAAAACAAAAGACGCAATCTTTGCTTTACACCGCATTTTACGAGAAAGGGATTTTGTTTTTTTTTTTTTTTTTAACTTTCAATCCAATTTTTTCTCCAATATAATTTTTTTCTCATGTTTTTTACACAAACGCACACACATAAATTTTATTCTTTGTTTTTTTCTCTCTTTTCAAATTTTTTTTTTTTGTTTTGTTTTTCGCATTTTATATTATATTTTTGCCTAAATTCAATTTATATTATCTTTTTACACCACATATGTACATTGTATAAGTATGTACATACTATTATTCACGAAAAAATAAAAATAAATAAAAATGGAAGCCACAAAGTAAATAACGATGGCATTCTACTGGTTAGAAAATAATCTTGATGGTTAAGCTTAAAACTGTTTAAATTAATGCGTGAATTTTATACGGTACCATATATGTGAGTATAGACAATATAAAATGATACACAGATGTACAATGGCTTGTGTGCACATATCTGTACAATAGCATATATGCGGCTAGAGAGCACCTACCTATTATAGTTCTCCGAACATTTTGAATAGATAAAGATCGAAATCAAAAGATTTTTAGTAAATTAATATTAAAGTTTTTATTTGGTTTAAAAATAAATAAATTATAAAACTTGATTTTCAGAGAATTAAGTTCGAAATTAAGATCTAAATCTTAATATTAAGACTATACTACTGCTAATTTGTTTTAAATTAATAAAATTATATCTGCTCCTAAGCAGACCCCAAAACCAAAAAAACCAAGGAGGGATTTGAAATGGATTCAGTTTTGTATAAAACCTCAGATTATTATATAGAGTAAAACGGTTAACTATACTATATCATTACCATAGTAGAAATCTAGCATAATGTTGTATTGGAAGGGCATATAATAATTTTTCCTTTCCATTTGTAAAACTAAGAAATAGCTGGCTCATATATTCATCAATACATTCAGCCAGCGAGTCTATCCGTTTGCACTACCGTCCCAATGATAGTTCAGAACCTATATTAAGTTAAGTTCATCAAATTTTCACAAAAAATTTATTATAAGAAATTCCAAAACACTATTTGAATTTTATGTGATCGAAGCAATTGTTTGGGTAAGCTGCTCTACAATTTCAAAAGTTATTCGATTTTGTTTTAGAATTCATAGAAGTTATTGCAAATTGAAATTTTCGCACAAGCAAACAATATTATTAGGACTTCTATAACTTAAAAACTATAGACACTATATAGTGCTGAAATTTGGTCATTATTTTCGGTAAAAATCTTTGTGGTCTTATGAGTTAATGTGGTAAGTGCTATATATACACAAAAAGGGCACTGTGTATTAGAAAACAAAAAGTTTAACTTCAATAAAACAGTACTAGAATCGCCGTGCAACTATTAAAATCATTAATTTGTATGGGTATAACAGATTTGACACAGCCTACTCTAACATTTCTCGTTTACAGTGTAATGGAAATGTATTAATAGAATTTTAATTTAATAGCTTATTAAACTACAAAAAGTTCAAATTCGTAATGAAATAAAAAAATTACTATTTGATTAAAAATTATTGCTAGTTTTTTAACAACCAATACTATCTGTGGTTACGAATTTGGTTAGTTGCTGCTCGTTACCACAGAAACATATTTGTATTTATATTTGTACTTTGCTTAAATATGTAAATGAATAAATTTTTTATATTTATACTTTTATGTGTGTACCTTCACATATATGTTAAGAATTTAAAGTACGATGAATTTTAATAAGATCATTTGAGAATAAAAAAACAAAACAAAATAACAAAAAAGCAACATTTTATTTTCTTTATTTTTAGATTCGAAAGGATAATAAAATAAAAGATTAGAATTCACTTTAATTTGAATGAAATAATAAATATTGAAAATGCCTTTAGGACTAAGTAAAATATATATTTTACAAATTATATGTGTGTGTACGTGTGTATCACATACACATAGTTGTATATAAATTTATGCAAAGAATATAAATGTGTACTTAATATGTACACATGTGGACTAAATAAAAAAAGAAAAAAGAGTTTTTTTGTTCATATGAATTTGATTTTCTTTTAATTAAAACGTAAATTTTATTACAAACATAAAATCGATAATAAAATTAAAAATTCTTTAAAATTTTCCTTCTAAAAAAAAACTTTTAAATTTTTATTTTCATTTTTATTTTTAAATTGATTTTTCAAATGATTTTAAGTTTAGTATCAAATTTGTAAAAAGTTCAGTATGCGGTATATGAAATTGTAGTTATGATCATTTGATTCAAGGATTTAATGTTTGATCTTTGATGCTATAAATGCAAAAACATGCTTATTTGCTTTGAGCGCATGCAAAAAGACAACAAATACTATATACGTGGGAGTAGCAACAGTAGCTATATGTGTGTATAGCTAATGAAATTATTATCTGAAAATTGCATACTTTTAGGGTACACATAAAAATTCTGAATATTGCAACAAAGAATGTTTCGAAATTTTCCAGTAGCAAAAGCTAGTAAGGTGATATTTTCATTATAGACCTGTTTTGGACAATGTTGAGGTTAATTATAAAAAAATTAATTTGAACAAATATGTTGTGTTAGCAAATAATCACGCAATAGGTTTTAAGAAAAAAATAAATCTGAAAATTGTGTTCCGAAAGGCAAATTCAATATTCAATGTATTTTGGAAAAGATTAAAGATATTCGGGAAAGATTAAGGAAATTTTAAGTGAATGTATTTTCATCTACAATTTGCGAATTCGAATTCGAAATAAAATTATATTCTAAACTCGACAAAGTTGTCATTTCTTTGTGTTCTTTGGACCTATGAATAACTTCAACTTGATTAATGCTATTTTTAAAAACTTGTCAAATTTGATTTGAAAAATTAGGTTTGAAGTGAGCCTTTTAGTGCACGGAAAAAATTCTATTATTTGAAATTTGATTATTTTTGAAGCCAAATTCGATACATTGTTCAAATTTTTTCAGAGTATGTAGATTTAAATATACAATTTTAAAGAATTCTAATTAATAACCAAATACGGGATTACCAAACTTGATTTGGCCATTTGCTGATTTTCATTACAGAATTAAAAAAAGTAAACTGACAAACCTAAACGAAATCTTTCGAAAGCAAGCAGTTTTAATTTACATATTATAAGTTTTTTGATGTCTCTTAAGACACTTAGCGATCAAAGCAGAAATTCGAATTGCAAATATGTTTGAATAAAAGTTCGATTCACAAATTTTTTACATGTACAAGTGAAAATTGCTTAACATTAAAAAATGTGCAACTATGTTGAAGTCTGTGTCTAGAAAACGATTCTATATTACGAATTTAACAACCATAACTTAAAGTGTTACTTACACTGTAAAAAAAAAATACAAAAAATGGCCTTACTTAAATGCAAAGTACCCTTCATACAAAGAGTCCTTTATATTCTTGAAAGCTGCATAATCTTTTTATTTAACAAAAATTTTCTGTCTTCTTTCATTATTTACTATGATTTTTAAATATAACGAAAAGAGAAAAATCAGCAATTCAAAAGCACAGAATTATCAAATATAAGGCAAACCAAAAATATAGTCACCTCAATTTCCGTTCATCTGTTTATTATAGTAATCCCCATTAGATTTTTAGCATTTAATTTTTCGGCTACACTTCATCTTTTATGCAAATAACTTAAAGACTAACACAAAAAAAACAAAACATACAAAATATACACCTGTGTTATATAGGTAACAACATTTATTAAAATAAAGGTTATAACAGCAGTAACAATAATACGGATAATAATGAAAAAAAAAATTATACTCGTAACAAAAGAATAATGAGAAAGGAGAAAAATGAAAGCTGAAGGCACAAAGGATTTTGTTTTTTATACTTCGGAATCAGAGAAATAAAGGATGATAATAAAAGATAAAATAAAAAAAAATATATTTTATGTATTTTCCTTGAAGAAAACATTATTATGTACGTATGTATGTAATTACATACATTCGAATAAATTTTGATAATAAAGGATAATGGAAAAAGGTATAAAAAATATTTTTGATAAAATATAAATGCATGTTTGTTAAAATAATTTTTAAATAATGGTGCATCCGATGTACATATACTTGTTTCCTATTCAAACATTAAAATGCATATTAATTCAAGGTCCTTTTGTACATTACCTACAATAATAAGTCCATTTCATAAGTTTTATCAAGCTAGAAATGTACTGCTATTATTCCATTGTGTGCTTCTTTGTGGCAACATTAAACTATTACACTTACTAGACCTAATATTATTTGTCAAGTATCACATTTTTGTAATTTTAACAATTCCAAAATGACAAAATCATAAGTAAATTAAAAATTTGGCAATAATGTTTTAAAAGTTTAGTCAAATATTCAGTTTTTTTTATAATTTCAGTTAATGAACTTACTGTTACGGATAAAAAACCAATGGTTTGTAATGTAGCACTTATCCCTTCAACAAATGAAAGTACTTTTTATAAAAAAAAAAAAGCAATCTATTATAGCTATTTAAATTACTCTTATTTAAATACAAAAATATTTCAAAGATTGCATACATTTAGGGGAGAACAAAAAAATTGGGAAAGTCGTTAATATAATGCTTCAATTTGAAAGTTAATTGCGTGAATTAAGAAAAATAATTATATTTTTAATGGCAAAGCATTTACCGTTAGCTTTTCGTATTTATAAAAATTTGAAAAACCTTGCAGTTTCGGAAATGTAAGATGCGAAGAATTCAATTTTCTCAAATTTCATGAAGCGATAACTTGAGAAGGGGTGGAGGTAAAAAAACAATTTCTTGAACGAAAAAAATTTTTTAACAAAATACACTATTCACTAATTTTTAAGAGTTGCTAAAATTTTAGGCTCCGAAAACTTACAATCTGAAAGAAAAACTATATCAAAAATCTTTTTCACTTAGTTATCCGTTAGACTTTCGAGATTGGCTAAAAGAATAAACCTGGAAGAATAGAGTTTTAGTACTGAAACGAAAATCTGAAATCAAATCGTTCAAAACATAGAGTCTCGGGCATCATTTTAAACAATATTACAGTTGATGCACTTCATTTAACTTTTACTTGTCTTCAAACGAAAAATTTTGAAACATCACACGTGGTTGATTACGGGCCAAAATGGGCTGAACCAGAGCGCAGTACCGTAATTAAATGTAATTTTCCCAGAAAAAATTTTTAATCTGAAATTTTGTTTAATTATTAAATTGCCAAGTCAAAATAAATTTGAAATATTCAAAGTCAAGTCTCAAATATTCAAAGTCATTCTTGGAAAAGTCTATCAGAAAAACTGTAACTAATTACACCCACAGAATAACTGGAACTATTAAAGAAAATATACAAATTAAGCCTAAAATTTTTATTTAGCAATTTCATTTTTTGCTTAATTTAGAAAATCTCTTAAATTTAATCAAATTTCTAATTTATAGCATATTGTCCCAAAAATCAGTTAATCAAATTTTTTGACAGTGTTTCCTTTTACTATAACTCTTTTCGAATTGTTCGAACCAAATCAAAATTTGCTTATTCGAAGACTACAGATTTAACCAGGAGCAAATAAACAATAATATTACAAATAAATAAAATAATTGGTGAAAATTTTTAAGCTACCACATCGAAATTTTCACCAATACTTATCCTAAAATTTCTGACATATATATGTATATTACAAATATTTGGAAACTGGAGTATATTATGAGAGAAAAAATTTAAAGTTTTTAATATGCAATTTTTTCTTTCTACAGAATGAAAAAAGAGAATAAAAATAAAAAAACAAGACCTATAAAAGAGAAAAACATCTAAAACTAAAACTAATGGTATTCTTAATGTCCTTAAATTTATCAAGGAAAAAAGCTTTTTGACTGTTATATAATATTTGTACATAGACACCTGAGCTATTAATTTTTCTTTCTGTTTTACTTTTCTTCCTGTTTTTGAAAATTTTAGTTTCTTTTATTTCCTTCCATGTTTATTCACTTGTTCTTTAAAATAAATAATTCCTAATATACAATGCTAGAACATTTTTCTAAAAATTTAAACAGTTGGTGCTCGAAATTTTGTTTCGCTTAGAATGAACCAAATATTACAGATTTTAATAGACCTTTTCATATTTTTATAGATTTGAGTCAGGTCTATTGAAATATATCAAATAAAAAAAGAAATTCAATATTGAGGAACGTTGACCTGGCACATATAAAATGGAATTTTGGAATACCATGCACAATGAAACGTGCTAAGAAATATCTGGATAAAGGAGAAAATTTCGTAAGCGTAATTCTCTTGAATTTTCCAATATTACTCATTTATATGTCGAGCTTTTATCAGTCTAATTTCAATACTATTGGGAACATTGTTTTTTAATAATAAAAATATTTGAAATTGTAAGAGCAACATATTCAAAATAATTACCTTTATATAAGTTGCACAAGTAGACCTTAATCGCTTGCTATTTATTTTATTCAGTTTCAATCCTATAAAAAAATTTTAGATTATATAAAATAGCTTGCACTTGATTAGCGTCAACATTTTATCAAATGATACCAAGACCAAGAATGAATAGAACATAGAATTCGACCTCAAACTGTACATTCTACTTTTCCTACAAATTGCTTCGAATATAACTTGTGTTCAGCTTTCTTTTTTCATAAATAAAACTTCATTACAAAAAAATTGGGCATATAAAATGAAGTACATACAATAAAAGGAATGGATTTCACTTATATTGTGAAGCAGAAGAAATTTTTTTGTTACTTTTATGGAATAAACGCGAAGAAAACAACATGGTTTTCCTGTTTTGTTTTTTTATTTTGATGAATTTTTATTCAAAAATTTAGTTAAAATCCAAGCATTTAGATGAAATACCATCTGTATGTAAAAGTATATCTTATGAGTACAATCTTAAAAGATTACTTCATCTCTTCATGTCCTTTTTTATTTTTTGTATATTTTTAAAGCACTTTTCCAATAAGTTTTTGAATAACGTGCTTATTAGTTTCACTCTGTCTGTCCGTCCGTCCGTGGACATGTTTACAAAACTTTTATGTGCATAGATTTTTACCCTCTTTAAAAGTTACACACCCCTGACACTCTAAAATTGCCATTTTTCAATTATTTATTGCAATGAAGTTATAAGCAAATGCCAAATATTTGCAAATGCAGAAATATATTAGCTGGCTTCCCCTACCGCGGCATACTATACTTGTACTAACAAAAAAAAGACATGCCGCTAAAATTTTCCGTTATCTGAAATCCGTTTTTTCAACTTTTTGATACCATTTTCCTTCTACACCGTACGTTGTAGGAGTCTGAAATTTTCGACTCCTGAAACTCCTTGAACATCTCTCGAAAAATATAAAATTTGATTTTTTGATACCTTATATTTGCGAAACCGCCAGCTTTTTCAAATTTCTATAAACGCAAAAAGCTAACGGTAAATTCCATGATATCAAAAAATATAATTATTTTTCTTAACTCACACAATTAATCCTTAAAATTGAGCATTATGTTAACCCCTCTTTAAATTAATTTTTACTTTACTTCAGAAACTGCATAAATTGTTCAGCCTAAATATATGTAATCCTAGTAATAGTTTTGTATATGAATGAAAGTAATTTTAATAGTGTGATAGGTGTGCACAGATTGTATTTAAAAACAGAATTTTCACTTGTTGAAGGGAAAAGTGCTACAATACAAACCATCGGTTTGACCCAACTTTATTTTTTTATTGAATTGATGTACAGTAGTAGACTTGATTATATTATATGAAATTTATTGTTAAAATAACAAAAAAAAAACACCAAAATGTAAGAGGAGATTTCGGAGTTTTAAGAAATTTTTCAAATTGTTCTAAATATTTTAAATTACATACATTATGTCAGTGTATGTATATGAGATAGCATAAGTAAGTCACGATTTTGATAAGGGACTAAATAAAAATATTACAAAGCCAAGAAGTGAACCTCTAAAAAATTATCATAAATTTTTTTTGGTTATTTTTTTACAAAACCATCTTTGAATTTTGAATTAATAAAAAAAAATTTTAATAAATTTTTTAACCTTTTATAATATATCTCGGTAGATTTGGAAAATTAATGAGTAGAATTGAATAAAATGACGGTCATTCATGTTATATAAATAAATTTTCAAAATAGAAAAATAGAATTTTAAATAAATATGAAATTCCATATTATTATGCCATGCTACTCAATCATATTGCAGTATCTTTAGGTGTTCGAAAAGGTATGGTCATTTGAAATACATATCCTCAAGTAAGCACATTTTTCAGTATAACATATTGTAATAAGTGTTATATATGAATTGCGAATAAGGTTTTCGTTTGATTTTCCGAAATATTCAAAAAAGCGAAGAGGCATTTTCAACAAAAATGCACTCAATTTTTATATTTCACATAAAAATAAATTGGGTTGACACATTTCAAAAATAAAAGAGCGATTTTTATATTTATAAGCAAAATTGGTCACGGTTTTAACAGCAAATTGGTTCTACACTAAAAAAAAATATTTTTTATTTTGAAACACATATGTAATTAATAACATTATTCCTAAATAATGAGATTATCATTATAATTCTTGTCGAATTTCAAGCAAAAAATCAAATTGGAGCCAAAATACAAAAAAACAAGTTAAATGATTTCATTCAGAGGTAAACGATAGCCCTCATTACGAATAAGAATGTTTTGTTGTATATTTGATTTTGTGTATAAGAATGTTAATTAAGTGCCGCAATGGTTCTTATACTGACTCATGAAATACCAAAGCCACCTGGACAAAATTGACAGCTATAATTGTAATGTACGAATGATATGAATAACTTCCATTTACTTCATTATAAATTTTATGAAAAAAATTAAAATATTCGGAACAGAAGAGTCTTTAAATTTCAAAAATTCATCTTTTTAAAACTTGGTGCTAGCTTATTACTCATTACTTACTTAAGACTACTTCATTATAAATGAAAAAATCTAAAAGAACATTTTTTTTTTCAATTTTAAAATTTTTTTTTTTTCTTGAAAATATTCTACTATTAAATTACAAGCATCAGGAAAACTATAATAACACAAAAAAGAGTTTCTACCAAATGTACTGCGGCGCTATAATGCAACAATATTGCATTACAAAGTCTTAAATTACAAAAACTTCTACATATATCGTTTTTTCCATTTAAAATCTGCCAGTAACAGAAAAACAAAAAAAATTTTTTTTAATAAAAGTTCCTTTTTTGTTTTGAACTAGCTTGAAACTTAATTCTTAAATAAGAAAACAAGAAACACAAATGGATTAAATGGAATATAAAGAGATAAAAATTTAATTTTCCAAGTATCGATAGCAAAGTTTCCTAACTACAATTTATTCTTAATCCAATGTACACAATGTACACACATACAGTTAAAATGTAGGTGTGTGCGAATATAAATGCATTGCTATACAAATATTTTATAAATATTTAAAAAATTTTGTCTGCAAATAATTATCTTTACAATTTTAAAATGCAAACAATTTATAAGATACTTGAATTCTCCTTTGTATTTTTTAAATGCGGTATGCCAAAAACCTTTGCGCTAAACTTACTCTTAATAATTTTATTTTGTTCCTGTTTTTATATAACACAAAAATAATTAAAAAACTTTATATTATGCAATATCTTTACTCGTGAATCTAACAGTAAATATGAAACCCAAAAATTTGCAAAATAATTAATGTAGTAAAATTAATTCAATTACAGTTAATTTTGTAAAAACTCAAAGTATAATTTTTTTTATACCTCGAAAGAAAAATTGAATCAGCGATAGCTATTCTATGGAATTAATTTTTTTATTTTAAAAAAAATTGCATACTTCTAGGGGCAGCATAAAAATTACATATAATTTTAAAAATACTCGTGGTATAAAAATCAAATTCAATTGCTTATTGATTTTAATAGGGTATCGAGGCCTTTTTAACCAGTAAACATTTTGTTACGTTCTTGTCATAGCAAAACTTATAGTTTTGTTCGGCAAAAATTATAGTTTTAAAGACATACGCAAGTGATTAAGAATTGAAATTTGGAATTTCCGAAAGATGAAAGAAATGTCTAGAGAATGTAGACTGGTAAAATTTAGGACACTTGCCAATTGCCTAATTTTTTTTAAAATAAAATAATTCTGTCAACATCCA
This sequence comes from Condylostylus longicornis, assembly GCF_029603195.1. Classification (NCBI taxonomy): domain Eukaryota; kingdom Metazoa; phylum Arthropoda; class Insecta; order Diptera; family Dolichopodidae; genus Condylostylus; species Condylostylus longicornis. The sequence continues at coordinate 10,266,383 of NW_026577973.1, read as the reverse complement.
ATCGACAACACACTTTTTGTTTTTTTAATTCCTAAAACTGTACCCAGTAGAGTTTTCAAAAACTTGCATTTTCAGTGCTTTGAGAATTTTTAAATTCATTGGATGGAGTATGAAATAGAATTTTCGTTTTAGAAAAATAATTTTTTCTCCTAGATCTAGCAATTATTAGCTAAAAAGTTTTGTAAAAGAATGAACAAACGGACTGACATAGTGAATTCCGCTCGTACATTAAAATTTCGAAATTAACATTACAAGCAGCGTCGAAAACCTAAAATATATTAGATCTTAATAAAAAAAAAATTTTTCTAATTTTTTTTCCATTACGTTATTTCTAAAAATATTTTTCTATCTGTTTATAGCGAAATTAACGTGATAACACGTACCTATATACAAACATTGTAGAACAGAAAACTAAAAGGTTTTTTTACTTATGTTACATTCAGCATGATGAAGTCGTAAGAATTTGATTTATAGAGGGATATATGGGGATGGCGCTAGCAGACGTTTTAGAAATCGCTTGGACCGTCATACAAGTCAGAACTGGGACAGATTGCAATATAATACTAGTTCATCGTATTTCTGGTTTGATTGGATTCATTTTTCCATTACGAAATCAAGGTAATTATAAAAAAAAGAAACTCTCTAATAAAATTGTCATTAAAATTATTGAAACTCAACATTTTTTAGATTCATTTTAAAATTTCAAATTCACTTACAATTTTTACACATTTTCACTTAATTTTGGTTATTCCTTTTTATTAATCTAAAAATTTAACTACATATGTAGTATACACGTGCACAAAATTTTTATTTCTTTAAAAAGAAAAATGAAGAATCAAAAGTAATAAATGAATAAGGTAGAAATTTTTAGGAGTCATCATATATTCAGTCAAATCATAAATTTTCAATAAAAGGGAATGACAAATATCCTTGTCCTTTACATCTTTAGGATATTTTTGGAAAATATTAAAGTTGCAAATTTTTAAATTCGCAACAACAGCTAATAGGTTACAATAATATCGAATTTCAAAAGATTTTAAAAAATTTTTGAAATTAAATTTAGTAGTATGCAATTGTCCCAATTTAAATAATTTTAAAGGCAGTATAAATAGTACTCTGCGAAATTTGAATCATGTTGACGGAAGCTCATTTGTTATTTTTCAAAACTTCAAAAAATTGTGAGTAATAAGTGCTTTAAATTTTAAAGCCTTTATTACTCAAAATTTTCTTTATATTTTACAAATATTTTTGAAGTAGAGAAACAAAAACCGTTTTGGTAGTATTCTCAGTCTCAGTCCAAAACAATTTTTGCCATTTAAGGAACATACACGCACAAACGATGATTTTCAAATTTGGTACATAATGAGGTTGGCCCAAAAATTCAAAAAAAATTTGCCGCATATTACAAACGCAAAAATAATTTTATAATATCATACCTAAATATTGTTAGATGGGAGAAATAAAAAAAAAAAATTGAGAATGTGGCAAAATTAAAAAAGAGAAAGAAAATAAAAAATCCTGACGCGGCATATTTTGAGAATTGTTCCAATTTGATTTTTTATATTGGAAAAAAAAAAATCAATTTATTGTCAATATGTTTCTTAAATTGGGGTTTTATTCTTTCTGCGGAAAAGAGGCTGGTATGACATTTATATAACACCATTTACGTATATACCATCAAGGACTTAAAAATTCTTTGATAGAATTTTTTTTTAATTTTACGGCAATTTTTCTTCTCACATAATTTTCTAAAGTCCAGAATTTATCTTATCATATTTACTCAATTTGAAATCAAAATTAACTTCTTTATTTTCAAGATTTAATCGGAGAGGATATTTTTGATATACTACAAAAAATATATGTAATTTAATATATTAATTTTGTAAATATATTTTAGAAAATTTTTTATTTATTATATAACTAGTACATGTATATTACCTGTAGATTGTGTTACATCAAATAATTTTGCTACTAAATATCGATTTGTTGGTGATCCTTTTGCTAAAAATAAACTACCACGATCTGCATGTGTTAATAGGCCAACATTAACTAAAATCTTATGACATAATACATCAATATCCAATTCATTGGCAACATCACGTATCAATTCCATAAATAATTCACCTTGATCTAAATCTTGTAATTGCCTTCGGCTTTCAATTATATTACGACGTGAAATTGGATTTTGACGACAATTCTGAAATGATAAAGTGAATCAAATATATATATATATATATATACATATACTATAATATATGTGTATATGTAAGTACAAGAAAAATATTTAGAAACACGAAATTTGAAATAAAATTAAATTTATGTTATTGAGGTAATCAAAAGCAGAAAAATTAGATGAAAAAATTTCAACATCAATTTTCAACAATATTATATAGGTAGATAACGTATACACGTTCATAATTTTTATCTCTATGTCTTCCCTATGGTATTAGTAGATTTTTTTCCCCAATATTATTATTATAGAGAATATTAAATTAAAAAAAAAATTTTTTTTTTGTTTTTTATTATTGAATTTAGATCAAAAGCAAAAGTATATTATGTTTCAATTCCATTTCTATACATATATGTATGTATGTACTTATATCTGAATGTAAGTATATTTTTTTTTATATTCGAAACAATAATAAAAAAGTAATATGAGAAATATACATTTTTGTTTTATACATAAAAATTTAAAATTCACCAAGTCATGCAAATAAATAAGTAATTGAAATTTTACTCCCGATTCGAATTCGAAGTATGGTATGCCAATTTCAATTCGAACAAAATTATTCGAATATTAAAAAGTGAAAAAGCGATAACACAATTTATAATTTGCTCAAAGGAAACGGACCTAGTTTTATTCCTTTTTGAGCAGTAATTATTACCGCATAGGCGTGCAGTAAAAATTCATACTTCATGCTTATATTTCCCATAATATTTCCAATACAAAACCGGATAAAATTTATTAATTTTTCTAAACTAAGATTAGAATTTACTGATCTAAATGCGTTTTTCTTGAAGTGTTGAAAGAAAATGTGATTTAAGAGAAGAAAAAATATAAATTGAAGTTCTCCAAAGCACTAATTTTGACCCAATATTCCTTATACGTTCGGTACCATGGAAAATCAAATAAAAACAACTTATGTCAGTAAGTGTGATATTAACCGAAAATGTAAGAGATAGGAATTTGAACCGACTTTTGGGGGGTTCGGGCTGGTTCAGATGAGGAGCGGGAGGGAAGAGATCCAGCGATACCACAATGAACCTAGTTAGCCTATGTGTACTCTTTGGGGAGCCGCGCCAACCTAACCTGACTTAAGTGTGATATTTGAGTTTTCAATGTGTGACTACAGGAATATAATCAATGAAATGCTATGCTAAAAATTAGGTTTTGCGACGCTCTTAAAAACATTTGTTTTTTTTTTAAATGACCTTATTTTCAGACCAGCTAATTGAGGACTATTGGAATAAAATCTTATAGTTTAAACTGTCAATGGAAATTAATTTCTAATATATTTACATAATAATATTTTCCTCGAAAAGGGACCAGGGTAATTTCACTTAATAAGATTTTTAAATGTTAAGTAGATACATAGATTACAGCTTATAAGAAAGATAAATTTTTATGTTTTGGCTATATTTTGGACATTTATTTTAAATCTTTCAAGAGATTTTTTCTCTCAATAGGTGTTCGAGGTATTTTGTGCCCCATTAAGTATTTTATAAAGGTTTTTCCTTCTCACCACAGAGTTCATTTTAAGTGAATAACACTGTATTCTTAACAAAGAACATATTTTTGTATTTTTTCTCACGTTTACAATAAAATAATATTTTGTGCGATAAAACAAAATGATTTTTATTTTAATTTATTATAGTTTATGTTATTGAATTTTTTTTTAAATTATGTGCAAATGAAATTACTGATTTTAAAATGGGACCTATGCAGCTTCGATATGCAGCTTCCTATGCAAGGTAAAGAACGTTTTTTGTTTGCCGAAATTTGTTATGATTTTTTAATTAAAATATTGCTATAGATTTGTTATTAGAAAAAAACTCAATTCTTTGTCAAATTTTTAATAAAATTTTATTAGAAATTGAAAAATATTCGCTTTTTGTGCGTCATATTAAAAAAAAATTACTTCATTAATTGTGTATGTAAAGACGTTCCCGAATAAACATGTTTAACAAAACGTATGTATGAAATTGTTACATGAATTGGTGGCATCTATAAGTAACAGAAAAACTTTCTTCTAATAAAATTTATTTTTGAGCTTCAAAATATTATTTGAATCCATTGGTTTTACTTACTGCTTCTAAACAACTGTTTGGACACTGTTTTAGGCTAAATGAAAAAATTTCCTTATTTCATTTGAAAATTTTATGTGATTTTATTAAATTTAATGTAAAAAGCTCACAATTCACGTTTCATTTTCAAATTGTGTTTCAATGCAAAAATATTGCATACTTTCCGGAGAATGAACAAAAATTTAAAACATCATGTCGAACATAATAATCTAAATTGTACTTTTTATAACTGTGTTAAGCAGAGGAATTAAATTTTTTGTTAGTAACCATTGGATTTTTACTTTCATAAAATTTCAAACAGCTTACATTTTCGGTACAAAAATAGAAAATTTACAAATATGTATAAACAGTCGAACATTGAAATTTTACTAATTTCTTAAAGTTGGAAGGAGAGCTATATAAAATAAATCATTTATGAATGCTTAAAAGCAGAAAACATTTTAGACTACTACAAGTTATCCTCTAAGAGGAAAATTAGCATTAATTTGAAAGAATGAGTATTAAATACAATAGTTAATTTCAACGACCATTTTGTTATTCTAAATTTTTACTATACTGTTCCGCGGCAAAATGTATGGCTTGCTAAACTGCTTAGGGTTTCAATATACAACAAATAAATGGCGTTTATCATACTTTGAGGAATTTAATTTTTGCGGACAAAATAAGTGAAAGTTTTCTTTTAAAGAAATAAGTAGCTAGTAAAGATCTATTTGGGTATAAAATTTTAGTTTTCCAACAGATTGGTAACCGAACGGACAGACAAACGAATAAAGTGAAACGAATAGGAACTTTATTCAATTTTATTGGAAAAGTACTAAAACTATATACACGTACATATTTACAAACGTATGAACAATTGAATAAACTGATAGCTTTTCGTCTTAAAATATTTTAACCCCAATTTACTTCAAATTTAAAAAAATTAATGGTTGACTTAGGTTTTTTCAACTCCCGCCCCTGGATTTTTGTTTAAAAAAATCTACAATACAAAGAGCTATAATATGTCTAAAATATGACATTTTTCGCTTCGCATACTGTCACCTGTCTTCTACTGAAAAGGTAAAAAATCATAAATGATTTTTCATATCTATATTTTAACATTGACTGTTATACTTTACATGTATGTATATGTATGTATATGTAATTATTATTACATTTTATTATACAAGTTGTTTGTTTTTGATTTTAGCAAAATATTGTTTAATATTTTAATAATTACATGAAAAACAAAACGACAAAAAAAAGGCTAAAAGCTAATATTAATTAAATTAGATATCGGGGGAAAAGTGAAAGTTTCCTTTTTTTTTTCCTAACGCCAATTAGTGAAAGTGACATCTGTAATCAAAGCTAAAGTTTTATAATATTTTCTTTTTTGTTCGTAATAAAAGTTAACTAACATCTTGTACAAGTATTTAGTTTCTTTAGAGAAAAATCATATGAACACATTCACATATGTACAGTTGAACCCGTATATAAAGAACTCGCTTGAACAGAAAACACCTTTATTGGCAAAACAAAAGTGGAGTTAAAGATATTTTTCTATTTTCTTTTGTTCGCAATATATACGATTATAAATACATTGGTTATACAAACAAAAACGGGTCCATTTATACCTCTACATCGAGTCCTTTTATAAAAAAAAAATAATTTAGCAAATATTTTCCCAGCTCCATCTAACAATCAATTCAGAAATTGATTATTTATTATAAATTATATTTAAACAAGCTCAAACAAATTTATTAGAAATTCAATTTGCAAATTTTGTGTCAAGCAACGTACATGAGTAGGAAAATCGTCAAAAGTGTCGTGTGATGTATTCATACGCGGGTCCGACTGTATGTAATTTGGATGAAACATAATATTAAGTGCTTATCTCCATTATGGTATATGTAGCGTATGACGACTTTTGCTTCCAAGTATGTCAAATGTATGTATGTAATAATATGTGCACGTATAAATGTTCAATGGAATTATCATATTTTCTAAATTGGGATTTCATTAGCGTTTTTTATTACATTAAATGTGAATATGAAACCGAATCCATGTCATTATAATATTAAATTCTACTTTTGTGTGTATATTTATATTTTTTTTATAATACATGCATTATAATATGTGTGTCATTATCATGTACTTGTGTGTGTGTTTACCAAGAATAATAATATTATTTTGGTTATTACTATAATACTCGAACTCTGTACAAGAAGAAAAGAAATTCAGTTTTCTTTTGTGAAATACTTTTTCTGTGTATCTTTTATTGAAGGAAACATGTGTTGTCAATGTCTGTCTGCCTGTCTGTGCAATTACTTATAAAAAATTTTAATAATTTTCATTAAAATTTGGTCGCAATTTTTTTATAAGACCAAAATTACTAAAGTAAAAAAAAAAGTTGATTTCTTATCTTATCAACTACTTTAGAATTCGATCAATTCTATGGTATAAAACTCGAATGTAACTGTTGAGTAGAAAGGCTTAACTCTTCAAGTTTAAAGTTTAAAGTGGTTAGGGTTAAACCCTATTACAATTTTAATAATACTGATTACCACTTAATTCAAAATGTTACTTGAAATAACAACTCTTGCATTTGAAATTTAAGCCTCATTTTATTAAGAAATTCCTATTCTAAACAATACAAATTTATTTTTAAAACTTTATAATTGAAAATTTAAATTTAAACCACCAAATTCTGACTAAAAGATTAAAGAGTTTCAACTTTGAACTTTTGAGTTAAAAGCCAGCTCTTAATTAATATTTTCAAATGCTTTTTAAACTCACAAAAGTCAAGCTTACAAGTTTAAAATTTAAAACATAAAGTTTTGAGACCAATGCGTAAGACCAAAATATTCAAAACGTAAAATGTAAATTTTAAATTTTTAAATTTAAATTCTAAGTTCTTTGGTTTACATTCAATAAATATGAATCTTTTTGGTTTAAAATTCAAACTATGTTTTTGTTTTACAGAATACGTATTTGCATACTATTTCTGAAAATTTGTGAAGAATCACATACATTATGACCTAAATATACAATGGAGCCGCTCTTCAATTATGAAACTGCAAAAACTGCAGTGATAGCAATTAAATGCAAATGATAGCAGCTGAAAAAATAGTAAATAAATTAATTTTGAAGTTGCAGTTTGCGGTTGCAATTGTATGTGATTCCATCTGCAGTTTCAAGTGCTGCTTCATTGTGTTTATGGCATTAAGACAACATAATTGAAATCAATCGTGTCAACTCGACGTACAATGAAAAATGCTCAAGTTTTTTAAAACAGCACCTTTGCTTGAACTTTGAATATTGCATACTATTTTTATTAACAAATTTCTTATTTTACACATTAGATTTAAGTAGAAAGTAAAATTTTCTTGTATAAAAAAAATATTCAAATTACAAATTAAATATTATGCTTTATTAAATTTTTTCTTGTACAAATCAATCTTATGTGTATGGGATTTTAAGTAAAAATTTTTTTATTTTTTAAAAATTCATTAAAATAAATTCATTGTTTTTGCTACAAATTACACTCATATGTTTATAGTATTTTAAATACTTACATTGAGTGTGTATGTGCCATGTTTTTCAAATTTTTCAATCTTCGTCTTTAATGTTATTTTGTTTTTTTTATATTGTGTGCTTGTATTGAGCACGTATTACTAAAGATTTATTAGAAGTGATTTATTATAGAATGCCTTGTCATTACATGCATACTAACATTTTCTAATCCTTATCAATACAAAAGCTTGTATAATAAAGTATGTTATATAGGGTTTTTAACAATATATTTAACAAATATACTTAACAATAGATAGATAAGTATAACATATCTGTTAGATAATTCTTAAAAAATATAACCTTACTTTGTTTCGAAATTTTTATAACTCTCATACCTCCTATGAATTTTAAAGTTGCAATTTACATTTTTCAAATAATCGTGTTGGATTGTAAAAATATGTGTACAATAAGAATGAATTTTTTTTTTAAAGCACCTAAGAACTTAAGGATGTTGTCGCCTACATTAATTTTACTACAATTAGAAATTTTATGTGTACTATTGGGAAGTATACACAGAGATAGGTTAACATTAATATGTTTGTCAAAATTTCTATAGAAGGGTAATAATTAGAATAATTTAGGGTTGAATAGGTAATATCGAAATGTCGCAAGATCGATGCCTGTATTTAGTTGAAATTTTCTCGGTATTTACTCTTAATTATAACCCCAATATACCGGAATATCGATATTTTTTTAGCGACTTTTTTTCAATATCAGTTTTTTTCTAATATTAGAAGCTGAGTTGCAAATCATATTCAAAAATTCTCTTAAAAATAATTTAATATTTAATCTTCCGTTTTCAGTCCTTATTAATTTTTACCATAATAAAATAATTTTTCAATACAGCACTATTTGAAAGTAGTAGTACGGATCGAGAAAAATTTAATGGAAAAATTACCAGAAAAAGAATTAAATATAAATAAGTGTGTCAAACTAATGGTTTGTAAAAATTCTACGTTATTATTAAATTAATTTCATTAATATACAAAAACCTAAAACGTGTTGCATACATTTAGGATGAGGAAAGAAAAAAATTTAAAGAAGTTTTAACGTAATTGTTAAATTTAACAGTTAAATAAGTAAATTAGAAAAACTAATCATATTTTTGATGGCACGATATTTACCGTTAGCGTTCTACCCGATTATAGAAATTTGGAAAATACTTGCAGTTTTAGAAATATAAGATAAAGAAAATTCACATTTATAACAAAAACGATAACTTGAGAGGAGAACGAGTTAAAAAAAAAACTTCAACTCAATAAAAAGTTAAAATTATGATGCGGTAGTAGAAACCAATCACTATTTTCTTGAGTATCCAGAATTTCAAAAATAATTCTGGTTTTGCTACAATAATTACTTAAAAAATGCATAAAATTTTCTTCCACGGAATTAAGTTTCTAGTAAAGATCTGTATGCACATGAAATTTAAGCTTTTTATCTTCTAACTGAATGACGCAAGAAACTAGTTCATGGTCTACAATATAGTGCTCCTCTCAGGAGCAAAGTAGGAATAAAAAAAAAACTGCAGCGGTGTAGAATTTTTGTAAACGGGTCCACGGGTGGACGGACAGAGTTGAACCAATAAGCACTTTTTTCAAAATTTATTTGGGAAATTGCTAAAAAACCCAAAACTATAATTTAACGAAAATTAATTTTTTTGAACGCTTTGATTTCTCTAAACTCTAAACCAGTTATATTTTTTCAAATTTTTTTATCGAATTTCATTTTATGTTTAGATCAAATTCGAAATTAATTTATCGTTAAAGTGAATTTAGAGTTTCATTGACAATATTGTTAATATTATAAATGCATCGAGGGAACATTTACGAAAAAATATTCATTTGATATATTGCATCGGTATATTTTTACTGTTAGTTCCATTCTTGGAATGATTGTATTTAAAATTGCTTAAAATAATTTTCAGTCTAACATCGAATAAACTCTGCCTCAGTTTTTTATTAATTACCAATAAGTACAACTATTTAATTTTTAAAAATTTCGTAATTTTATCTCTGTGCATACCTTAACAAGTTTCAGAAAATCACAAAATAATTATTAGTTTTCGGATGAATTCGTTTACCAACTTATTTTTCATATGTCAAGTTCTGAGATTTTTTTTGAAATACTATATTTTCTTAGAATCTTATACATATATAAATATGTATATTATAATATAAAATATTTTTTTTCCATTGAAGCACATACAACCATATTATGTGAGTATCAATGATGTACAAGTATGGGTGGGAAAATATAGTAAAAACAAGTCGTAAGGATTATTTAATTTATTTTCTTTTTAAATTTTATTAACCTACATACATATATATAACAAAATTATCCAAAAATTTTAAATGAAAATTATTGACTGGAAAAGAAAAACCATAATTTAAGAAATATTTCCATAGTTTATAACTGACAAGGTTATAATCGATGTATCGAACTATTCACCCGTAGGTTTCTATCGTATATAATGTTTTTATTAACGGTTATTGAAAACTTAAACTTTGATTATCTATTTGAATGAATTTTAAAATTTAATCATGCCTTTTATATAATTATAATAAATGGTACAAAATTTTAAACTACTGAAAATTTATTGAAAAAACAAAGATTTGATCTTAAAAGTTTATCTGTATCCTGGCTTTATAAATATTTTTCTAAAGTATAAACTCTTAAAATTTAAAATTTACAAAAAAAGATTTGTAATTTATAAAAAGAAAACAAGATGCATTAAAGAAAGATGCACGGTAAAAGACAAATTGAGCAATCTGAAGAAAATGCTTGTAACTGCTATTGAAGAGAAGGTTAAAATGGCCAGCTCGCTGTCTACAGAGGTCTTCAAAGCGTCAATCACTGCCCTATATGATGACAACACAACTCTAGCGAAAAGGGTAGATTCCTTATTCTTGTATTTCAATCAAGATCAGTTGAACAGCATAAAAGAAATGATACGTTACCAATATAAAAAGGAAGATACCCTCGTTTCTGAAGTTAAATAATTGAGTATCCATGATGAGATTGCTAGTATTAATCGTTTAAATATTACTATGCAATCGAAACAAAAGGCTGCTATTCGAAACGCGTACAATACCTCGGATACCGTATTTAAGCTAGGTGTTAATTGGTCTACGCAGGATTAGTATAACCACATTAAAAGAATAAGGGATAACCAGGATTAAAATTTGCATTACCAAAAACATGATTCATTTGCCGATATTATGGTATTCCTGGATATTACTAGGAAAACAAAATAATTTGTGAAAATCCAGAAAATCCATCTCATCTCCGACTACATAGAAATTTAAATTTTACCCAATTTTCCACGAAAACTCATTGATCAGAAACAGAAATACATCAGTACCAGTTAAAGCGGATGTAACGATACTCAGATATGAAACGATACTTTAACATGGAAAAGCACATAATGCATAAACCGCAATTAAAGTTTAAAAATGTTAAAATTTGGCATGGAAAACAATACATCCCTTTTATTATACTCGTATAATGCATAGTAGGAAGGGAAAAGACGTATACAAGTTCAAAAATTCAAAATTCAATGCAAAGTACATTTCTGAGAAGAAATACCTTAGAAAGACGGAATACTCAACAATTTGAAATTAAAAGTTAAATGAAATATAATGAATTCAAAATGATTTAAAAGAAAAATTAGACAATTTAAAACACGCTTTATTATGCAAATTATTTCATAAAAAGTAAAACAAATATGAAACAAACTTAAGTATACAAGTATGTAAAATTTAAAGGAAAAAGGGACTTCTTCTATGTTAAACGCAGTACTGATGGTTTTTTTTTGCTTTAAATTTGAATAATTCAAATATTTTTTTTAAAACAGAAAAAAAAATAACACTGAGCAATGTAAATTAGTCTTACCCAATCTTTAAAGATTACTTGGATATTATAATTCGAAAATAGTATAAATGGTAATAATTGCATGGTTGTATTGTAAATATTTTCTACGTGACTAGCCATAAGATCCGCTATTCAGTTGTATAACAAAACAATAACAAAAAAATATTTCATTCTATTTAAAAGTTTAATATTTTATAAATTAAATGGAAATTTAATAGTGCTCAGAAATAGTACCTTAATGTGGCCATTTTGAAAAAATATACCTAATTATCAAATGATCAGTCTCTTTGCATTAGTTTTCAACAGGGACTCTCATTGAAATGAATTTGGAAATACAAGGTTTTCAAATTAATTTGAATTTTTTTTAAAGAATTTTATAGAAGTTTTTATAGAAATTTAAAGAAGTTTGCAGCTTTGAAAATATAAGATGCCAGAAATTCAAATTTTATGAATTTTGAGAAACGGAAATTTTATGAATTTAGTTCGTGCGTGAATGATGGTAGAGCAGCTTTTTCTCCTCATGCAATTGATTATTAAGAAGAAAAAGGATATCAAAAATTTAGTTATTGTAAGATTTAACGACCACTTAGATATAGTAGGGTTTGTTTATACCATATTGCAGAAGAAGAATGCAGTAGGCAGTGGCTACTTTTCTGCAATTGGGAAATTTCAAAATTGTTTGTGGATTCGTGGGGCTGGCATAAGCAAACGGGTAGGGGTATTAGTAAACATTTTTTTTTACGAAATAAGTTTCTGGTAAAATGGTTGCAAAATTTAAGCTTTATATATTAAAAAATGTAGAAATTTTGTAAACAGAAAGACTGACAAGCAAACGGACGGAACAGAGTGGAACCAATAAACACTTTTTTCCAATTTTTTGTGCAAAAATTTACTAAAAACAATATTAAATTCCGTAATTTATGGTATTAAATAAAGTATTCTATAATAGAAATGCTAAGATTTTATTAATAATAATTTTAGAACAAAATGAAAATAGAAGGAAAGAATAACTATTTTTTGCGGTAAAATAATAATAAATATATGCAAAATATATTTCAACTATGTATGTACATATGTATGAATGTATGTATACATATAAACAAAATGACAAATGCACGTATATCGGCTTCTGCTCACGTATTCGAAAAATAAGTATGTAATTTAAGTTATTATTTTTTTGAAAAAGAAAGATATTTGTTTTAGGTTCTTCTTCCTCATTGTATGCATATACTGTTGCCTCCTATATACATATTGTATACATAACATATATTTCGATTTAAATTATTAAAATAGAAGACAATAATAATATTCAAAAGAGAAATATGTCACAAAAATAACTTCAAGTATAAATACGTATATTGGAATAAATAGTATATGTATATACAATATATACTTACACATTATGTACATTATGTATATGTATATAATTCTGTTTATTTTCACTGAACATGTCAAAAGAGAAAAGTGTTTCTTAATAAAAATGACTTCGTATATTGTACCTCAAAAAAAAAAAAACAAATCATGTACTCGTACATTTTGCAAAATAAAAATAACATTGTCATTCTCTACATGTATGTATATATGTATACAAATATACATATACAAATGAAAGTTGTTAACCCCTAACAATAAAAATTTTCTAAATTAACTGCCATTCCGTGATACTGATATTTCATGCTATGCTATCATGTCCTTTTTCGTGTCGTTTATATTTGAATTTATTGAATTTTTTCCCTATTCTTCTTTTTATTTTTTAATTTTCTGCCACAAACAAAATTTGAATATCTAATATAGGCAAATAAGCATTAAATAAGACAATATTTTTATGTATGTGTGTGTATAATTTTGATATTCCATTATATTAAAAGCTTTTGCTACAAAATAAAATAAAAAAAATTATTCCAAAAAAAAAAATTGTATGAAATGAAAATTTTCACTTAAGAACTCGGGGTGGGTTCGGATGAAGGTAACATTTTTAAGATTTTAAATTATTTATGAAACCTTCATACTATTATAAACAAAACTGATTTTATGTTTACACAAAAATAATTTTAATTATTCAAAATCAGAATGGTTTAGGGATGCAATCTCAACTCTTCTATCCATTATTTTAATTTTATTAAAGGAGCAAATAAAAAAGAATTGCAGCATTTATGAAAATTTTTTGCAAATTCTTTAGATTATTAACAAAGCAAACAAGGTAAAATAATTGTAGTACATAGAGCATTTCTTAGTAGGTTTATCATATGGTTGCAGTAATTTCATTCCATTACAAAGTAAGTGATAATCGTGCACATTTCGGAAAGCTGGAAAAATACGACATTTTATTATTCAGTAGATTACTGCGTTTTACTGACAGAACTACGAGTAACAGATGTATCTTTTATATGGGTTAGCATCGAAAGAATGAAAAAAATTTCCGAGAAATTTCGACTTTCTAAAAAAAAAATAAAAAAAAAACAAAAATTCTGACTTTGGCGAGCTTTATTTTGAAACAATGGCTGAAATCATATCGATTGTAGGCCGAAAATAGAGAGCAATCGATCGCCTGTGAAATCAGGCTCCCATGGTTAGTCTGCGTCGTATGGTTCCGAAATTATAAGCATTTATTTACATGCCACAAAAGTCTCGTACCCTTTTTTTTATCTACCGGAGTATATGTGCGCTCCGTCCCCTACCCATAGAATTTTTTGTTGGACATTGATCCAAGAATCATCCCTAAACTTATTTGCCACCTTATGCAAAACATCCTGTATATTATTTACAATTATTTGCCATATAAATGTACCACATGATCAAAATCGCGGGATTTTTAAAAAACTTCTCTAGGACCTTGGGCTATACAAAATCGGTATTTAAGTATATCTCTGAGTGAAAATGTCTGTATATCTCTCAGCTTTGTATAATTTTTTCGACGACATGCCACATAATCATAGAAATTTTTTGGCACTGTTATTTTGCTGAAATTTTTTTCATTTTGGGTTCCAAGTAAGCTTTACTATACCATAGTGTTCATTTTTTCACAAAACATCCGAAACCGCGAAAAATGGTAAATCAGAAATTTAATAGGCTCATTTTTTTTTATAAAATTATTATTTTAAAGAACGATCCTTCTTATTTTCAGGGCAATAAAAAGGATAGTGGGAAATTTTTTCAAAAAAATTGCCATTGCAAATTTGTTATTGTTTTGTGAGTATCTATATAGATTACAAAGATTTTTGATTTAGCAACTTTAATAACGAACACTCTTACGGTCTAAAGGGTATCTATATGTGTGTTTTGGTTACTATTTTTAATATTAAGGTACCTTTTTGAATTTAATTACTGTAACGAACAACAATTAGTCCTTGGAACATGAAATTATTTTCGATTACTGTTATATAAATACAAAAGTAAATGGGGATAAGCAGGTCTCTTGATAAAATAAAACTTGTGATAAATAAAAAATTAAACATTCTAAAATAGGTGTACAAAAATTATATAAGAATATCTTAATCATTCAGCTTTGTTTTATTAAAATCTTTGTCACTTTGATTAATTGATCTAGTTTTATAGCAGAATTTTTAAGTTTTTCAAAATTTTTCTACTGATTAATTACGATAATTTATTTTCATTTTAATTTAATCATTTTGGCTTTCATCAAAACAATATTTTATTTCTTCAATAATATCGAAACTTAATTCAATGTCTATGAGTGTATACGTGTATTTTTGTGTGTTTGTGGATATTATATCATTATCAATGTAATTTATTTTGAAATTATTTAAAGATAATTAATTTGTTTTGCTTTAAAACATAATTAGGATAATTAACTTTAAAAAAGATTATATTGGAAAATGAAATTGTTCTTTTTATTTCACACCCACAGTTTAAAAAATGAATTATTAATGTTTAATGATAATACGATAAAAAAATATGAAAACATCTAACGATTGGGATTGATTTACTTAACTATAGGATACTCGTACAAAGTTTTTGAAATTTAGATGACGAACTATTTTTTGTACTGATTTTAGAAGAGTAAATTTAACATAACTGACTACGACTGTAAAACCGATATCCCCCTTTTTAAAAATTGAAACCTGGAAAACATCTAAAAATGTCAAATTTTTGAAAATATGTAACGAAACCACATTTTTTCTCAATTCCGCAAACAAAGATAAGTACCGATTAGCTTCTCTTATTGTTAAAGTGTTAATAGTCAAATATTAAATTACAATGACAAACTGATTGTTGAAATTAACCGTTAACTTAAACCTAATTTCCCTTTAATTGCTTTTTTCCCTTTGAAAATTTCACAGCGTCTAGAAATTGATAAATAATTTATTCCTTTAAATTAAAATTGTTTCCAACCTCTCCTTCTAAATTTGCTTCTGAAATTATTAAAATTTCGGACTTTATATTGCCAAAAAGGAAATCTTTTCTAAATTTCTATAAAAGCTAAAAGCTATCAGTAAATGTGATGCTATTAAAAATAAATTATTTTTTATGTTTACACACGTAATTACCTATCGATTTCGGCTATTATGCTTATAATTTTTGTTCCTGCCCCAAAAGATATGCAACATTTTTTTTTTGTATAAAATAATTTTCGTATATTAATGGAGTAGATTTCAGCAGTATCTAGCTATTACATTTTTTTAAAAAAAGTATTTTAACTTATTTAAAGGGTAAGCCGCTACTTTGCAAACCATTGGGCTTTAATTCGAGTTTATTATATTATTTTAGAGCATAGATTAAGGTACGCAGTACTATGATGCTATGGTAACTTTGTTCTTTAGAAATTATTGCTTTATTATTTTTACAATGGAACCTTGAAAAAATTTTCTCACCGATTAAATTAAGACACTGAAATTTTTTTCATTCTAAAAATAAAAATTCAAATGCCGCAATCTAATAGCTTTTCCTAAATTCACAAATTTCGTATACTAAGTTACACATTTAATTAATATACGTCAACTGAAAACAAGTTGCCAAATTTTATACATATTTTCTAATCTACAAATACAAATTGTCAGACAATAAATAAATATGGATCATAGGCATTAAATTCAGTCTGTCTCCGCACATATTTGTTAAATACATAAATACGTCATGGTAAAAAGCATTTATGTTTTCCATCCAACATCATCATTAGAAAATGTTCTGGCATCTGACCAAAAATAAATGTTACCAATTAATATTTTAGTAGAATATTTGAACCTAGTAGCTGAAATTATTTAAAAAAATTTTTAACAAAATTTGTTTAATGATGAAAAAATGTGTAAGTGCATTCCGCCTTGTGCTCAGAAACGAGTTAAATCTAACGCATGGTTTTTAAAATAGCGCATTTTGCTCTAAAAATCATACACTTAGGGCTCAACAATGAAGACGATGTTTTATTGGAATATGTATGTAATTACTTTATTACTATATAATATTACATACACTGAGGATGAGCCATAAAATATAATTTTTCAAACAAATTTTATACCATATATCAATAGCTTAAGGATATCACTTACGACTGAGATTCTTCAGGAGAGGCTTTGTGGCCTCTGCGAAAGTTTCGCGGTGGCCATAATACTGTAATTTGTCAGTATAAAGGTAAAGTAAGTGGTGATAAGAATGAAAAAATCCTATTGATCGGCAAGAGAATGGCCTAAGGGAAAAAACAACATAAGGATCAAATTGCATGGATTGAGTTATTACTAAAATTGTGGCATACAAGAGAACAATTACTATTATACATTTGCTTTTAAAAAATTTTTTATTTTGAAAAAATTTAATAGGAAAAAAACCAATCATTTTGCAAAATACGGGTTAAGCATGAGATTTGTGAAGGAAAAGAGATAGCGAAAATTTTTTTTCTAGAGAAATAATGTCTTCATATATTAATATCTTCCCTACAAAATTTCAGCTTTTTACTTCAAACAGTGCAGAAATTTTGTTAACAGATGCAAGGAAGAACGTACAAACGTAAATCAAAGTAAAGTCACAAAATGCATTCTTTTCAAAACTTTTTGAAAATATGCCAAAAAATACAAAATAATTTTTAAAAGTTTAAAAAATTAAATGTTTTTTAAAAAAAACCACCGCAAAATTTCACACAAATTCAATACAAATCGTTCAATATCCTTACGAGTTGAAAAATGCACAGCACCAAATTACTTTTTATTCCCCTATTGCCTCAAAACATTTTAATAATGAATTTTTGAAATATTTCTGGGCAATGCTGTTAATACACAAAAAATTTTAAAATATTTTTAAAAAAAAAACCAACGAATACAAATTGTTTTAATTTATTGCATTTAAAACATGCTGTTCGACCATCATATGGTATCTAAAGGAGATTAAAGAACAATATTGAATAAGCTTTATTGTTATTATGCTACATTAATCTGCAGTGTATTATGTAATATTATAAATTATATATTAATGTTATATTGTACATAAAATGTAGATTACACATTTGCATTAAGGGAAAAGCACTAATATAATAAATTCATATTTTATAGACCTTCGTTAATAGTTATGGTTCTCAGAACGCATTTATGAAAAATTTACAATTTTTTTTTAATTTTAGCAATAAAGATAAAAATCCATTAACTCACATAAGTGATGACATGATCTTAATATGATGGGTATGCTATAGTACAATAATGAATATTTTCATTGTTCAAAATTGGTCTATATGAAAAAATTTTCCTAATTTACAGAGTGTTAATATTATACAGGGTGATTCAGTAACCAGGGACATAATATATATCATTATTTAAGACATCAAAACATGAATAAAATTTATGTTCAGAAATAGTTGTCAAATCTCAACGGTTTCCATAGAATTTAAAGAATTTTAACAAAATTTTTATTCGCCAAAGCTTTTTTGCTAATAACTTTCCTTCAACAAAAGATAGATGCCCTTAATGATGATAATAATGATTTAAATATGTATAAATTTTTTCTAAAATTTTAGAATTTTTAATTTAAAATTGAGATTTAGATTAAAATTTAGTAATCCAAAATAATGAGGGGAACAGGTTTACATCTATTTATTACTACTGTATTCTCCATTAGTTATTTAATATTAGCTCACTTGTATAAAAATCAAAGATATCAAAAATCTATTGTCTACGATTTTGTAATGAGGACACTGTTCTGATAGGCAATATTAACCAGGGTAATATTAACCAGTGATGTGAAGAGATACCCTACAAGATCTCTGTAACATATTATAACATTTTGTCCTCTCATAAAATAAATGAATTATACGAAACTTATTTTATAATATTTAATTAATAATAAAATTGATATTTCATATTTAAAACGAAGCACAAGTTAACCCTTTGTATATTTTAATAGTATAATGATTTTAATAATTTTAATCCGATAAAGGACTTCACTCCTATACCTTTATATATTATAAGTTTCTGACTCAACATTCAAAACACATGTATATAAAAATCACATTCTTATTTATATATTTTTAACACTATTATTCTTATAATAAGGGACAAAATATAAGAAGAATTTACTATATAAAATTATTTCACATTCTCTTGTTTTATCTTTTGTTTTTTGAAGATTTAAGTGCACTTCTATTGCTCTCTTTCATTCGTAATACACTTAAAATTCATAATAAGACTCTTTTGTTTTGCATTCTTAATTTCTCTCCAACCAATTACTATAGGTACAATATTACTTTCTCATTATACAAGATTTTTCATTATTAAATCATAATATTCATTGAGTTGGCCGTCAGATATAGAAAATGCGATACAACATTACTTATTCTTAAATTCTCCTGAGCACAACACTCAAACTGGCAGTACAAGTGTTCAAATATTTAATTTTTATATTTAACACTGCCACTAACACATCCGATATTATTTATATAAAAGTCTTTGTCAGTATTAAAATAATGGCAAATTTCTCTTTCAAATATTTTTTGCTTTATTATTTTATTAATGCAAAAATTTCAATTTATTCGACCTTGATTTCGAAATTGATCTTTATCAAAGGAGTTATTTGTAGGAGTTTGAATGGGAGGCAAAAAAACACATTTCAAAAAATATTTTTCAAGAAAAATGTTCTAATCTTCATCTTTATCTTTCTAAAAATAATATTATTTTTCTTTTTTAAAAGAAAATATTAAATCAGAAAGAGAATTTTGAGAGACATTAAGGTGACACATGAATGACTCATGTGAAAATTTATTTTTCTCTCAGAATTAAAAAATTACTTAATTTCTAACACAATCCTTATTATTATTCTTAAAACAAAAAAAAAATTTCCAACAAAAATATTTAAAATAAAAAATTCAAGAATTTTTAAAATTCTTGATAATTACAAAATTACCTAAAAAATCTTCCAAATAAATAATTAAATATTCTGGTGTTACGAATGAAATAACGAATTTAATATATCACTTGAGCATACAATTCGTGTGAGAATTCAAAATACAAGCTACATAAGCCTAAAGGGATTACAAAAAAAAATAAAAAAAATTTTTAGTTTAAAAAAGCCCAAAACACAATCAAAAGATGCCTTTACATACTATTGTAAATGTATCTTTGTTTTTATATACAGTCAGACCTCTACAACACGAATCATATATTTTATAACGAAATGAATTCATGTTAGAAAAAATGCAGATATAAAGGAGTTTGAGAAATTAAAAAAAAATAATAATTTTCAAATCCATTTAATTTTATATGCAAAACACTTTCTTTCCAAAAATTATTCTTTATCTTAATTATCTTAATTGAGAAAAATAAGTTGAAAGCACTCACAGAATTTAGAAATCAAAAGTTGATTACATTGAAATTTAATTAAAAAGAAAATTTTTATTTGTTAATTTTTGTTTCTGATACAAAATTCAACAAAACAATTTGTATCAAAGTAGAATTTCGTTTACCGAAGTCCATTTTGCAAGGATTTTACTGTGCATACATATTTAATAAAAATAAAGAATAAAAACGAAAGAGATAAATAAAATTTTCTCTCTTTTATTGTTTTGATAAAAATTCTATTGTTATGATGATGATTATCATGATGGTAATGATGATGACTATGATCATCATCTACTGTTTTGAAACGTTGACAATTTCATTGTGTATTTTGCAAAAATGTACAGTTACTGTTCAGTTATCCTGGATTTATAAATGTATTTTATTCTCCAACATTGCGTGTATTTAAATTTTTAATATCAAAAATAGAGTTGCCAGAAATTTTGAAAAAAAAAAATTATCAATACATAAACTTGGTACTTCGGTTTTTTTACGACAAATGAAAAAATAGACAACAGTTTTTAATATAAACCCAAGTTTAATATGCATAAGGTTCATATCAATTCTTAATTATCTAATAAATAATTCTTCAAATTACATTTGCTACAACAATTATTTTGTATATCAAGACTGTATAACTTTTCGAAAATAATTATTAGCATTAATATTGCCTCAATAATGAAACTTTTTTCGGCCCTATATTTGAATACAATACTAGAGCTAATTTCAGTACTTACTCAAATATTCCAATATTTTTCCATTTTAGAAAAAACACTAAAATAACGTAATATACGGCAACATTTCCTTATGCCAAATTTTAATATTTGAATTTATGTACCTTTTCCATTTCAATATAATGAACAATTTTTAAAATTGATACTATTTTGAATGCGATTGAATAAACTTTATGAAATAAGTACATTTTATAGATTTTTGCGAAAGAAATGTGATAAGGAAGAAAGTCTGATGTAGCCAAGAACATAACCGACCGCACTGTTAAAGTGTTGCATATAAGTTTATAACACTGTCCTTTAAACATTTATTTCAAATTTTATTATAAAAAGTAGTGAATAGTATTTAATTGATGCACCTAGAAAAATGTAAATATCGTTCTTAGTAGAGGTTCATTTTCTGTGACACTCAAATATTAAATAAGAAATACCTTCAATTAGTTTCCTGAATATGATAAAAGATACAAAATCGGCCCTTAATAAAAGCTCTGCTTTGGGACTGTAATATTTCCTAAAAATTTGCTATTTATTTCAAATATCAAATTTCAAGGATTTCAGGTTAATGATTTTTCTGTATTAATAAAATTGGGTCAAACCAATGGTTTGTATTGTAGCACTTTTCCCTTCAACAAGTGAAAATTCTGCTTTTAAATACAGTCTATGTATATCTACCACACTATTAAAAATATTTTCATTGATGTACGATACTATTTCTAGGATTGCATATATTTAGGATGAACGATTTATGCAATGTTTCAAATAAAGCAAAAATTAATATAAAGTGGGGTTAACATAATGCTCGATTTTAAGGGTTAATTGTGTGAGTTAAGAAAAATAATTATATTTTTTAATGTCATGGAATTTACCGTTAACTTTTTGCGTTTATAGAAATTTGAAAAAACTTGCGGTTTCGGAAATATAGGGTGTCAAAAATTCAAATTTTACAAATTTCAAGAGGCGATAGCTTGAGAGGGGATGGAGATGGAAGAAAATTTACTTCGAACGAAATGAAATATTTGTTAATGTCTAAAAGCCCCTAAAATTTCAAGCTTCTACAGGCTAAGGTCTAGAAGAAAAACGACATCAAAAATTTGGAAAAAAAGGACTTTAGATAACGGTAAATTTGAACGACCATTTTGTTTTTCTAGAAGTTTAACTATAGTATACCTCGCTAGGGGAAGCGAGCCGCTGGCTTTCTGCGTTTGCAAAATTTCAAAAATGCTTACGGTATCATTGCAACAAATAGTTAAAAAAGGCCATTTTTTGGGTTTTGGGGGGGGGAGGGGGGGGGGGGGGGGGGTATAACTTCTAGAGGGGGAGAGATACGTAAAAATTTTGTTCTATGGAAGTAAGTTTCTATTAAAGATCTATGTACATATAAAATTTCAGCTTTCTATCTTCAAGGGTGTAGAAGTTTTGTAAACAAAAAAAATGTCCACGGACGGACGGACAGAGTGAAACTAATAAGCATTTTTTTCCAAAAAATTTTTGGAAAAGTGCTAACAATGTAAATTTTCTCCGTGGTGATAGACGATTCATTTACAATTGATTTCGTCAAAAAGTTTGGAGACTTGTTATGTATTTGAAAAAAAATTAGGAAAACCCATTGATTTTATTTTTAAAAATGGTCAAAAAGGTAAACAAGCTCGCAGTAAGCAAAAATGATAATGGTCATTATGTCCCAAAAATAATAATGGTCATTTTCTCAAAGTAAACTGAGATATAAATTTTCGTAGGAATTATTGCAGTCGAACTTGAGATACAGGAGTGCATAAACAACAGAAATTTTTTTAAAAGTAGATCATTTTCGCTTCCCTATCAAGAAGATATGCATTTCTGCTGAAAACTCGACATGTGGAATTTGGTACCATATAGTTATCACATAGTCTATCTTATTGTATACAATGCGGTCGATAAAAAAAATTTTTTTGAAGGTTGTTCTTTTATGGTAACAACAATCGTTGATCTTTTTTCACTTTAAATCCATATTTTTCTTTTTTTGTTTCCTTAAAAATTTTTCTTTGAATATTTTTAATATTTTGTTTACCAAAATATATTTTAATAAATTATTAATAGAGGTAAGTTTATTAGTTACCTTCGTAACCAAAAAGGTATAATAAATAAATAGAATTTTCGATTGAATTTTAATATTCAAAAGTATATTTTTAAATAATAAATTATTTTGTACATAGAAATGACACATAGTTTACTGCATTTAAAATTTTTCAAATAATACTTACAAAATTTATTAAATTTACCTTCATCAATACGAAGGATATCAATTATTAATTGCCAATAACATTCTACTATTTAGATTTTAATTTAAAAAACATAGAGATGGAAAAATTTCTTGTAAAATTCTAATTAAAAAAATTTTTATATTAATTAAATAGGTTTCGATAAGATATTTATTATAATAAAGTCTATTTTCATTATTCTTCCGTAGTACAAGCGCAATAATATTTATTTTTAATATTTAAAATTTCTTACTCCGTAGATATTCATGCATACATAATTCACAGTTCATACATAAGTGGGTTTTCAATTAAGTTCTAT
The DNA here is from genome assembly GCF_029603195.1 of Condylostylus longicornis. NCBI lineage: Eukaryota > Metazoa > Arthropoda > Insecta > Diptera > Dolichopodidae > Condylostylus > Condylostylus longicornis. Next base: position 10,242,601 of record NW_026577973.1, on the reverse strand, counting down.
ATTATTTTCATATGACTTACTTTCCCCAAATATACCACAATATTGTTAATTTTATGAGCAAGAGTTGCCATCTGAACTTTCTTTTATAAATAAAAAAGAATTGTACTTCGTTTCGATTAAGATTTGGGATTTTCTGATTTTGTAAAGTTTAACTTTTATTTGCTTTATATTTTTTGGCAACGAATCTGACAAATAGCAAAATTGAAAAAAAGTCATTTAAAAATAAATTTTTTAAGAAAATCATATGAAATTGGACAACCAAATAAACCAACATATCATCGGCTGAGTAATATTTTGATCCATAGGCCATAACTTTTGAATCGTTTGAAGTTTAACAACACATTATGTCAAAAATAAACGATGGGATTTCTTAAAATTTTGTTACTAAAACTATAATAAAATTTTAAGAATTTGACTATAAAGTTTTGTGCCATTTCGACCAAGGGATAAAGAGTTATAGCAAATCAATTAAAGAAGGTCCTTTGCGATTTTGATCCACATCCACTTTTTCGATCAAAAATGTTCGCTTTGTATGACGAGGATCAAAAATTTATGGATATAGATCAAAATAGCACAAACTTAAAAAACAAAATTTGTTCTCAATGTCCCATAATTTTCCATATAACATAAGAAAATAAAACATAGCAAAATATGAACATTTATCCTAATTGGATTGGAAGAATTTGAACAATGGTTTTTACTAGACTAATAATTCGGTATGCGAAAATCTGATTACATATATACTGAAAGATCATTGTCGAAAATCTATGAAAGTGGTTTTAAGTCAGAAATTTCGAGAGTGGCGTATGGATCAAAGTAGCACTCAGCCGACGATATATCTTCCTCAAAATATAGCTCTTCTCTATCTATCATTATACAAGCCCAAATTATTTTCCGAAGTATTCCGAACTAACAAAGTTAACAACAACAATCACTGATTTTTCATATTCTGAAATCTTCTGATTAAAATATTTTTGTTCAAATTTTGAGTTCAAATTTTTATTCATTTAATTTTTTTTTTCAGAAATTATTTTTTTTTCTTATTTATTCGCAAATCAGGAGAACAAAATAATTGAAGTTGCTTTGAAATTTTTTTTAATTTTTAAATTAAAAATTCATACCTTTAATTCAGCTATCCATTTGGAAGATAGGAAGGCTCTCATGCAGTCAAATTTTCAATTAATTTTTTTTTCAAATACATTTTTTCTAGCGAGTTTTCGAATCGACTTTTTCAAAATTTGAATTTTAATTATTCAAGAATCAAGTATATAGAATCAAGTGAGTTAAAAACATTGGCTACATTTCATCATACAAATAATTTCCAATGACCCTTGTGATTTTCATATAAATTTGAAAATTACTTTTTATTTACTCTTTGAACTTAATGGGCCTACTCTTCACCTTACCAGCTGCGGTTTATTGTTCCAATATTACTGAATTAATTTGCAAATTTTGATTAATTTGGAATTTCTGAAAATCTTATTTCTTGAATTTATTGATTAATCATAAAATAATTTTTACAAATTAAAGAAAACGTCATAAAAAAGTTAATCAAACACAGAAGTTAAGCTATTTTAAAGAAACAGCAAATCTTTATTTTCAATAAAACCATTGTATATTTAGTTTACAACGATATACAGAAGACAATTCTTGTAATTACACAATACAACTACTTTTTTTTAAGTGGTACTGTTTGCATGTAATTAAAAACTTAATACTCACCAGCGCTCTTCAAAAGCGTAGCTTGTTCTGTAATTACAAAAATTGTCTTCTGTATAACACTATAAATTTTATATAAACACAATGGTAATACTCACAAATTTATAAAAATAATTTTTAAAATTCCAAACTTTTTGTACAACATGACTTATTGTGTGATAATTATTAAAGGTCAACAACAAGTAAGGTCAACTTCAATATATTTTATGTCCGGCTAGTAGCGCATAGAACAACAATTAGGCTAGTACAATATCGTACGACTTATAGATTAATATACAAGATAACATTTGATTAAAAATTTCTTCTTTGTATCGCTAGATAGAGTTAAATATCTAAATACACACAAATATATACAAATACTTAATATGCTGGTACTGATATCATATAGATTTATTAACAAAAAAAAAATTAAACATTTGGCCGATAGTAATCAATTTTGGTTTTTATAATTTACGTTTTAATTCTCTTTTCATTGTTATGGACATGTAAACTGTTATTTCGTACAACAGCCCCAATAATATTAAAATAATCGATTTATAATGACAATCACTTCTATGATTTATTCATTCTCAAAGGAAAATCAAGAATTTCCCATTTCCATTTAAGTTAAAAGTATATAAAATAACATTTTTGTTTTTTTAAGTCAACACATGAACTCACCCCTATAAAGAATTACCCGTACTATTATGGATACTTTATCATTTTTTCTAACTACTATTAAGAACAATTGTTTGTACACTTGTAATTTTGATTTCTTTGATAATATGCTGAAAAAATAATATTGATTAACAAAATAACCGGAATTAATCCAAATAATTTGATTCGATTTCAAAAATTATAGAGGAAAAAAATTTGTTTGTCTATCTGTTTAAACGGAATCCGACATCAATTGTACATATTGCCATTATGTACCAATTGAGAAAAAAATTTCTCTAACTTCAACAGTTTCGAAGCTGTTATAAATAATTTCCGGAACTATCTTTAAATATCAAGTTCCCTCCACACACACGAACGACTTTTTTCTTAACAAATTTTCCAAAAAATCACGTCACAAGGCCATTTCTGGGCCTACTTATGTATAAACTAAATATTTTCGTAAAAAGAAAAAAGAGAAAAAAGGATTTTATTTAGTCTTTTGTTTTAACCAACAAAATTTCATAGGCTGCTCAAGCCAAATGTGCTTGATCAAAGGGAAAATAGCCAAAGTATGCCTATTTTTCCATATTTTAAAAAATTAGAGGATCTTCTTAAGTTGATTTTTGAATTTGATTTTACAGTCAGTGATAAATTTAAATGATTCCTTAGAAAACCTTTTAAAGTTTATGATTGGCGAATTAGAAATTTTGTAAATTTTGTAATATTCAATTTCACGATTCCCAAGCAATTAACATATTTCAGTGTATACAAGGAAAATATTTGGGTAATATTTGAGCGGTTATAATTAACATTGTAATTCCGAACCTAAACAAAAAAATAGCAAACTTTTTAATATTAAAATTTCACAAAATAAATACATATACAGGGTGATTAAGAAAACTCTTTTGATAAACCCTTTTGAAGATGTTTATTTAAAGCAAAAAAACTTGGACAAGTAGAAATTTTGTGAAAATTCATTAAAATCTCTGTAACTCGGAAACCCTTGAGATTTGGCATATAGTCCACAACAAATGCTTTACCAATTTTTGACCTATAATATCTAACCAATGATATATGTTATTGTATATCTTTTTGAATAATCCTGTTTAAAATCAAAATGATCTCCCAGATTTAAACGCGAGTCATTAAAAACTCATTCTATTATATAAAAATAAGATCTGTTTCAGCATTTTTGGAATATTTCAATTTTCGCAGTTAAAACATTTCGGTTTAATTTATTGCTTCAAACTTGGAAACGGTGATGTAAACTCACTCTATAAATTAATTGCTTTTGTTGTAAAGAATACAAACATGCATGCATACATGTACAAAATGCCTCTATGTAAAAATAGATTTGAATATAAATTTTGGCTTATAAAACAAGCAAAAAACCAGGAGAAATAAATGAATGTGTAAAAATTTGATAAAGGTAAAAGATAATTCCCTAAAGTAGAGAAAATTCATACATAATATATGTATATAAGTTTTTCCTATTTAAATTTTGTTATATATTCGTTCTGCGTCTATGTAAATTTTTACATTAAGTTTCTCATTTTCTATACAATATTAAAATTTTCCCAATTGGATAATTTATCTGGATGTAAGTCATCATTTATACACATTTTGAATATTTATAACAACATATAACGTACATATATATTATATATATGTACGTTATATGTATAGTATATTATGTAAAAACAAATACCACATACCCATGTAGATGAGTTTTGGTATTTAAGTGTATTGTCAAATATGTGATAAGCAATTTAAATTTATGTGTTTTTCCTTATCCTTATTATATTTATAGTATTTTGTTTTTACTCAACTTGGCTTAATGCTTTATATGTCACGATCTTGCTCTTTTAAAGCTTTTAAATATTATAAAAAAAAAATTCTTAAAAAATTACGAAAATCAAATTTTAAACAAAAATTTTTTTTCTATACATAAACACACATTCAAATCAAAGTGATTTTATTAAGAATTTCCTCGTAAAATCGTTGAATTTTCATGATGCTTTTTCAAAACAAATTAGATTGCAATTCCATCAAATCTCATTAACAATCGAAAAATTTCGTAGAATTTGCAATCTTGAGATGAACTTCACTTAAAGTACACCAACCAAATTTGCTTTTATTAAATTAAAGTAGTTTTCCAAAGCCGTTTATTGAAAATGGAGTCATTGTCAAATTTAATAAAATTTAAATAAAATTAGGAAAATATATAAAAATTAGAAAATTAGATTCAGAACTATGATATGAATACTTGATTTGGGAGCAAATTTGTTTTTGTTGAGGATCACAAATACTTATGACAAAGGCAAAGGTGTTACATATGTAATACAACTTTCAGCAACATTTACATATAAAATCTAAAAATTTCAATTTAAGTGCTTTCAAACAATGAAAATAAAAAGTTTTACACTTTAGTTCTCTTGCAACCATATAGAGTATGAAATCTCTAACGAGTCATGTTTCTAATTATTTGTGGTTGCTATGATAACTTTTGGACTAATTACCTAAAACGAATTTAGTAATCAACAAGTCTAATTAATCATTTCTGGATTTCCTGTTGTTAGATTCTCACTACCTTTAAACTTGAATTCTAGTCCTTATTGTAATAAAATCCAAATTTAATTCTATAAAATCATTTATTGTGAATTAAACTGTAAACTAGTACAATATTATTTTTAGCTTTCATATTGAAAATGTTAACAAACTATTTTATACTATACTTTTTTGATTTTTTTTCGAGTTTGAATGATTGATTAATAAATGATATATTGTTATATTGATTTATGATTAAAAAATTTTTAATTGATGCAATGACCTCTAAAAGAAACCGCATTTGTATGGAGAATTAAAAGCTTATTTTCATAAATACTTTAAAATTTTTTCAATCGCCAAAATACATTTCGTCGGCCTGGTGCTCATTTGTCGTTTACGCCAAAAAATAGTTTCCTATAAAAAAAAGTTTTAAACTACTCAATGAGATTCTTCTGAACTTTCAAGAAATTTAATTTACTAATCTAACATCAAAAATTTTGCGAAGATTAGAATCTGCATAAAAATGAAATTCTTCAATTTTCTTAATTTAATAAAATTTCCCGCGTATATACCTTGTTTTTAGTGACTAATTTATTCGATATGTGCGACGTTGGGCATTATGCATAAAACAATGTAGCACTGATTTCAAAAATACAATTAGTTACGAGTAATCGGGGTAAAAGTCAGAACTAGAAAATATAATAATGAATTGGACAGAAATGGTTTTTTTGTTTTAACAAAAAAATATATTTTTGAATTATATTTTAGTTTTTCAATCCTAGTTGAAAATCCTAGGACCACATAATTAAAAGTGATAGACTTTTTTGTATACCAGCGTTACTTGGAACAAATATACAAAAATTTACCTACTAATTATATTTTTTCCATACTCACACTGCCATACATATGTAAGCACTTAAAATTAAAAAAAAACTTGACGTGAAACAAATTTACAACTAATTATCTCAGAAATAGATTAAGATATCAAAAAGTTGATTTCAAATTCAAAAAACGCTTACCCGAAAACCTGTAGTCCCATCTAATCTCAAAAATTGTCAAATGTCATATGCGACAAATAAGCACCAGACCGACGATTTATTCAATTATACAAAAAATTCAGAAAAAAAAATTGCTTAATAACTAATTATAATTACAAATTCGAATAATATGGGTGTATTTTATAGTCATATTATTAAAAAGTATGAACCAATAATTTTATTAATCATTAATAAATTGAATTAGTATGAGTACATACGCACAATACAATAAAAAATTGCATATCTACTTATACATGAATACAACAGTAAAACAAATTGTACTTTTACCTTTCATTACCTACACCTTTATCAATATTACCTACATTTAAATATATTGTTATACAGCATAATCGATTGTATTAAAATTTATTAAATAGAAATTTTTTTTTTGGCCGATAAATAAATCGATCACGTGCCAAATGACATAACATTTTCGTTTAATACTCTCATTTTTTATTTTCTCCCCCCTCTCTGTATTCTTTCATTACAAAAGTAAATAAAAAACAAAATTATTTTTTGTTTTTACTTTTATAGCTTTTATTGTCGAGAGAGAATTTTGTATAACCAATTTTACTCTAAGATACTTAACTGAAAATAGTTAAAAAATATTTGTTTGTTTATAATAACTGAAATTTTCTATGTCAAGTATTTGAATTTATTTATATCTGAAAATAAATTTGAACTGTCATAATTCCGTACGACCAATATTTACGAATATAAGTACAATTTTCCAAAAATTTAGACTAAATTTTACGAGTGACTATAACAGCCTCCTCACATGTTAACAAAATAATGATATTTTAAAAATTCAAGTTACACTGCTCAAGTTTATCTCAAATTTTTAACCAATCCACTATTAAAAACACAACAATTACTGGTAAACGAATTACCTGAATCGTGTTTGATTTTTAAAATCAAAAAATAATTGTCATCTAATAGACGAATATGCAGATGATTTTGAAATTGATGATTTTAATTTGATTTCGAGTTGCATAAACTCTTTAACAAAGGCGCCTTCGTAATATTTAAATTATCTAGTCCAGTAAGTCAAAAGAGCAATAAATAAATATGTTACAAAAGTAGGTCAAAATTAAGATTACAAAAAATTAAAATTTTCACATACAATCCTCCAGAATGGTATATAATATATCAAAAGTGCTATAACAAAGTCAATATACCTAACTAAAAGTAAAACAAAAGTTCGTGCGCGAATAAAAATTAAAAAATAAATCGATATTAAAGCAAAAAATAAAAAAATGACAATGAATGGTTTTTTTAACGTGTTAAACAATAGAAATGGTTGAATTTCTTTAATTTTTATTTACCCGATAAATTGAACCCCGATAACACACACGACCCAATCTTTTGCAATAAAATTAGTTCTCGTTAGAGAAACTTAGAGACAATACACTTTAAAGAGTAGAATATATTTAAAAATTTTTCAACCCAGATACGCAAAGTTGTTTTACAAACTAGTATTTGTTTGGGTTTTGTTTGAGAAAAAAACTTCGACATTCTTCGTTTAAATTTCATGTCAAAGATGTGTTCAGTTTTCAAACATTTTTGTTAATTTTCTATTTGGCATTAAAATTAAATCAAAACTGTTTGTGATAGGAAGAAATTTAGTTTATGTACAAGAAGATTTTGTAAATGATGCAAAATTCAACATAATGTTTCGTTTTAATTAGGATTTCGTCTTATAAAAGTCAGTGTTATAAGGGCTCAACTGTAAACCAAGTATAAAATATTTTTTTATGAAAATTTGAAAGGTTAAACAAAAATAATGTTTGATCAAAGTTTACAAATATAATTTTAGAATAAAGATAATAAAATATTTTTAAATATATTTGATGAAGTTAGCCTTTACTTCTATTGGAACTTTATTTTTTTTTGAAATAAACATAATATTTAAATAAATTTAAAATGGCATTATTGAAATAATCTATTCTAGGAGTCATCTAGGTGTCATTGCTAATTTATGTGTTCTATCAGGAATCATTAATAATCAGGAATTTTTTATTTCATAAGTATTAATAGAAGTAATAAGTAAAGTGTACTTAAGGTACAATAAATATCTACTCCCAAATTTATGCAAAATTTTAATTTTACAAAAAATTAAGAACCCTCAAAATTAAAAAAGAATTTTTTTTTTCTAACAAAAAGCTTAAATTGTATCTAAATTATTGTTAAAGATTATATTAATTAATAAATTATAATACCACAGTGTACGAATCATAAAAACTCTTAAAGGGCAGCACAGCTATAATATAAAAGAAGAATTCGGTTTGAATGAAATGTAACTAATTTGCCCTTAAAACTGACACTATTTCGCTACAGAAATTCGAAGAATTCAAAATTTTGAAATTTGGAGATTCAAAAATTTTCCTCTAACGAAATAAACCCTTTAGTAGCCTCTAAAGGCTGTCTAAATTTCATACTTCCACAACCTGCGGTCTAGAAGAAAAATGACATAAAAAATTTAGCAAAAAACTAAATTTTGCATAACTAAAAATTAAGTTTACTTGAGTTTAATTTAAAGTTAAAGTATGGAGCAACGCAAATAAACTAGCCTCTGCTTTTCTACATTTGCAAAATTTTAAAAATGCTCATGGTTTTGCTGCGATGAATTGTTAAAAAATGGGATTTTTAAGGTTTTAGGGGGCTATAACTTTTAGAGGAGGCGATATTTGGTTCTTCCGGAACAGAAATAATTTCCTAGCAAAGATCTATGTGTATACATGAAATTTGAACTTTCTATCTTCAAGGGCGCAGAAGTTTTGTAAATACGGCTAGAGTTGACTTGATAATTATTACATATTCTGGTAATAATTTGAAATACATTGTAGTAATACCTATATTGCCTAAGGGAAAATCAATTTAAAAATCAATTTAAATGCGAAGTGAAATTATCTCTAAAATAGACAACAAATTACACCAATCACTTAAACAATTTTAATATTGTATTCGTAAGATATTCAAAAAGCTAAGGAATCATGCTCCCCCCCCCCTCCCAATGTTCCGCATTAAAAATTTTTAAATACAATTACTTTATTACTACTTTAAATTTAAAGATCAATTCCTTATACCAATCTTTTTCTATATTTTTTGTACTGTACTTTTCTATATCAGAGTAAACAAAATTTAATTGACAAAAAAAAATTTTTTTTGTTGAATTTATAAAGAAAACTGCTTTCATTTTTTATTATTTCTCTAATTCAAACTAAATTAAATAAATTAATGTAGGAAAAAGGAAAAAATATAAGCAGCAATGAAAACAGAAACCAAAAAAGGAAACATGATAGAAAGCAAAATAAAATTAAAAATTGAAGTGCAAAAAGGATAATAATTACGAATGAAAAATACAATAACGAATTGACTCATTATGCTATCAAATTAAATTTGCAAAAAGAGCAGCCGAAAAACAAAAAAGAACAATAAAAGAACACGTGAACAATAGGATATTAGAAATAGAAAATGCTGTACAGGATAAAATTATTATCCTTTGGTATATTCGTATATATTCAAATGATATTTTTCATGTAAAATAAGAATTTTCATTCAATTTTGTTAGACGATAGAATCTAACAAAATAAAAAAAATATAACAATTAGAATATAAAATTCTTAAGAAAAATAAATTCAAACAAATTAACGTTATACACTTACAAATATTTTTATTGTTATATACACAAGATTTTATTAAATGACTCAAATATATTGCCTATTTTTAAATAAATAAAGAACTCTCGCCTATGTTTATATAACCTTAAAATTTTTGAAAGTATTCTAAACTTTTATCCAAAATCATTAATTTCAGTTAGATTTTTATAAGTAAAACCTGGTCGTGTAATCTTTGAACTAGAAGATTTGTAAATTAATAATAGAATATAATAGATGTAGTTAACAATTCCTGTATGTTTTATTCGTTCAATTACAGAAAAATTCCACTCAACTTATAGCCAGAATTTTGTGTCACTTGAACGGATGAAAAATTTCTGTACCGCATGCTCTTGTTGAACAAGTTTATCTTACTTTTTGGCCAAATAAGTAGTTAGTTTCAAATAAATAACAGGTTCAATGCCAAAAACTACTTAAAATGTTTCACAACACGAAGTCATTATACCCGTCCGAATAGAAGCAGGTCTTCATCACAGTAATCACAGTAGCTATTTAATTTAATTACTTACATAACAAGTAATTAGGTAGATAATACAGATTGTTTTTATTTTTTAAATTATAGCATACTTATAGGCAAATTATTTCATTTTATTGCCTACTTAAATGTAAAAGAAAACAAGAAATTGTTTTGAAATTTTATTAAAATTTATATTCCAGTTAGATATTTTATTATAGACTGTATTATACAATTATAGTTACAAATTTTTCGGCCTTCATAATATTTTCATAATATTATATGTAAAACCATTAATAATTATTGCGATTTAATTGCATACTCTTTTGAGTGCAGTACACTTAAAAATTCTATTTTAAAATCTGATTGCGCTTTCAGTGATAATATGGTAAAATAGTATACGACATACAATATATAATTACATCTACACATATATGTGCTACACATATTGCATATATTAATAATAATGATTGCATCAAAATAAATTACAATAAATTTAATGGTAGTCACCGGTAATTTTTATGCCATTCATGTGGTATAAAAATTTTTTTTTTTGTTTTACTAAATATATATATGTATGTGTATATATATATACAAATAATCATTATAATATATACATTTTTTGTAGCTTTAATAAATTAATAATATTAACATTAAGAATATATTTCTATATATACATAGCAATATTATATAGTATAAGTTAAGGCAAAAAAGGATATCAAATAGTACAATTCTATTTGTTATTTGTTTTCATTTTCATTGCCTTATTTTACATTTTACTACTGTTGCTGCTGTTAATTTTCCTATTCTGTTCTTATTGTATACGTCATTCGTAAAAACAGGAACATTATTGTATACAGGAAAATAAAAATAATAATGATAAGTAGTACTGTAAATTAGTATAATTTTGTTTAACCCATTATAAGTATTATGTAGCCTTAGAAATTATAAGAGAACAAAAAAAAATTTTTAAACAGAAAGGAAAAGAAAAGAAAAATCAAAAACAATAAACATGCAGGATATTTTATTAATAAGGATTAATGCAGGTAATAAAATACTCTTAGGATATTAATTTTTTATTATTTTAAGTGTTGTTCTTAATTTTGTTTTTGTTTTCTATTTTACTTGTGTTTTTTTTATTGTTATACTATTTTTTTTATTAATTTGTTTTTTTTCTACATCCCGTTCCATTGAATGAATTTTTTTTTTATTATGAATAGAATAAAGAATATTGTTCTTTAATCATACGGCATTCCTACTTACACATTATAATTTATAAAAAATTTTATAAGTTTGTAAAATTCTATATTAAATAATATTCAGAAATTTGAATAAAATATTAACTATATATTAATTAAAATACGCATAAAATTTACAAGGCATTGGAGTTTTAAATTTCAATGTTAACAATAATTATTGTGTATGTGTGTTATTTGTTTGTTGTTTTTATAATGTAAAATAAATGTAAGGAAGTGGAATAAGTTCAATTTTTTATAAGACTAAGTTAATGGTAATTTTGATGAGTTATAGACACCTTCTCCCCACTATTTACAATCACAATTGAATAGAGTTCTATTTAAACATAAAATAAACAAATTATTTTATTATGGCCAATATTTTTAAATTGATTCAAACGCAAGCCCTTAAATATCTAAATATATGAAGAAATGGACATATACCACTTTAAAAAAAACCCATTTCATACAATAATTTTTAAATCTATTTCTAAGATTTAAAGTAAATTTGAATTGAATGTGTTATCTTTAAATCAATATTTTTGGACTAAACAACCTTAAATGCGGGTGTACTCATATAGTAAAAAATCTGATGTAGTCAACACATAACCGACCGCAATGTGTATTGTCTAGTAAAGTGAAAGTATTGCGAAATATTATAAAAATGACTGTTAAATACTTCTTTCCAATTTTTAGGACATTAGCAAGCTTATAGTTAACATACCTAGAAAAAGGTAAATTTGGCTAATAGTAGAGTTTCGTTTTGTGCTACCCGAATTTTCTGAAATGCTCGCCAGTTAGTTTCGATAACAACCAGAACTCAAATATCAAATTTCGAGAAATTCTATCAATTCACTCCGTAGATATGGTAAAAAATGTAAAATCGGCCTTCAGATCAGTTTTAGAGCCCTGATCTTTTCAAAAAATTTATATGTTCATTGTTTTAATACGAAAAATTTAAATATTAAATTTCGATGAAATCGGTTGATTTTTTCTCTTTATATACGCAAAAATGTATATTTGGCCCATAGTAAACGTCCAATTTCTGACACCTGATTTTTTCAAATTTCAAGTAAATCGGTTAAATATGTTTCTCAAAATGATCAAAAACGTGAAAGAGTCCCGCTAAAAAGTGCAGTTCCCGAGGCCTGATCTATCCCAAAAGTTGATCAATCCGTATTGTGAATACCTATTGTATTTACAATACGGTCGGTAAAAATATACTTGTGGAAAGAATGCGATGAACTTATGCAATATTTATTTAATGGACGACTGAAATCAATACTTTTAGACTAAACAGTCTGAGTAACAACATCACTGATGGTAAAATTTATCTTAGTATATCTATTAGAACTGTTAAGATTTTATATAGGGGGTATGGTCTAGTACGACTGGAATTGTATTTTGACTAAAACTGTATTTTACATATATTAGTTTACTTAAGTGTCTACATTTTTGCAAAAATAAGAAATTATCCCAAAATTATGATGCGAGACATTACTTTTCTAGTCGATATAACACCATTTTCCTCTAATCGTAATTATAAATTTAAAGCAATGACATATTAATACACTTAAATTAAAATTCATATTTTGCTTGTAACGCTTGCTTAGTTAACTTGATCAAATAATTAATAGCAACATCAAGCTTCAAATTGTTAGCAATATTGCTGATTAAATTTTGCACCTTATTTAAGTCAAATCCATGTAACACCAGTTTGAGGAAGACGTAATTCTCCTTAATACGAATTGCTTTATTGCCTTTTCTTATTTGTACCGCATAACAAGAATTCTTTGTAAGATGAACGGATCTTGTTACAGAATCGTGATTCGTGTTATAAAAGTTTGACTACATATTAGGATACAATTATTTCAAATATTTATTTCAAATTATTACGATCATAAGTACAGTGTTAGCGTCAGCTTGTTAAAAATTTTGTATTGCTTTAAGACATTAAAATATTTAATTTCACATATTATTTTACTTAGTTTAAATTTTATTGTTCTTATTTGTTTTAAATAATATTCGATGATGCTTTCAAATTCAACATCACCACATTGTCATTCATCAATATATTATTTTATTCAAAATCTACTATTTCAAAATATATTTTATTTAAAAGCTTACTTATGCTAATGAAATATATACCCTTATTTATATTTAGCACAGATTTATTATCGGTATAAATAATTTCATAGGACATTAATAATTTATACTTTAAAATTGTACTTAAGGTGTTATACAAAACGAATTTAACCGCTAATCCGAATTGACGAAAATGAGAATAATTTTCTTGATTTTGAAATCTCTTTAAAATCTCTCTTATTCTGCAAAAAAATTAAGAATGGTTTCTAAGAAGCAATATTCCCAAATTACAAAATTGAATATCTGCATTCAGCGATTCGCTTATATTTTTAAAGTGTTGCTTATAAATATTACGATGATGTTTCCTGCAGTAAGCCCAAAGTGAAAAATATTAAAATTTTTATTTGTGCACTGTACATTATACTTTGAAATACATTATTGTATTATACTGTAAAAATCACTTAAAATAATAATAAATGTGTCTTACTCCTTTGAATTTTTATTGCTTATTTGCATGATACTTTAGATTAGTACACCAATAATATTTTGTATTAACAAAAACGAACTTAATCTTCAAATACATTACAATTTTTTACATTTTATTACGACGCTTTCTCTATAAACACGTTTGCATTTGGGCATATTTTTTGTTATGCTACAACTAAACAAGTGAGAGATTTAATTGATATTACCATTCCAAATACCCCAAAATCATTTTAAATTGAAAACTACATTATTGCATTATGAATCAGGCGGGTTTTTAGATCGTTACATAGTTGATAATATTGATTTAATTAAATTTGAAAATTTATGGAAACTAAAAATGAAAATCACTTCAAATCATAAAAGAAAGCACACATAATTGAATTCTGCGTGTTATAAATGAATTTTAAATAATTTTCCAATTATTTGTATATTACATATTATTGTTACATACATACATGAGAAATTTCTTTACAAAATTTAAAGATATTACAAATTTCATAATGAATTTTTTTACGTGTTGAAGTGATCTTTGCATTTTGAAAATGAGAAATTTTTTTGTAATTGTGAATGAAACTTTTTCAATTATTTTAAATTTTTGTGCTTTTTTTAATTACTTTTGAAGTGAAACAAAAACGATATATGTATGTATGTGCACTTCAAATATATTGCATCTCAATATCATCTTTTGTTTTTTTTTGTTTTTTTTTTTTTTGGAAACTTACCGACACTACATTTTTACTCTGTTCATTTTCATAAAGTAAAAGTTTCTTCAGACTTGCTTCGTCTATTGATTTTCGATGTAAATTCTGAGAAAAATAATAATTATAGAAAAAATTAAAAATTAAAAAAATTTTCATTTTAAAATAAAATTGAAAATAATTTAAGAAAATTGGAAATTTTTAAGGAGAAAATTAATTGCATGAGATAAAAGTTGCATATCTGAAAAATATAAATTGAAAACTATAAAAGAATATAATGTTTAAAGCTGTCAGGGTATAGAAAGAATAAAAAAAAAACAAATTCGATTTTGGGTTCATTTTATACTTACATAAATTAATTTTAAAAATTCTTTGTATACCATTAAATTTCATTACTTTTTCTAATTAAATATCACAAATGAACAATTACAAACCTACAATAATTGTTTTTTTCCACTATTTAATTTTACTTATTACCAGCATTCAGGATACATTTGATACCCCAACAACAAGTTCCAAATAAAATATATTAAGTATTTTATTTTAAACTATAAATATAGACTAAAGACATATGAGTGCCATTTTACTTTCAAGGAATACACGTAATAAATCAGAATCACATCGAAAATGTCGTAAATTTTAAATTCCTCCCACAAAGCGCAAAAAAGATTGTGCTCATTTATCGCTGCCACATGATTACTTTTCTCTTAATTTGAAATTGAAATAGACTTTGACAATGTGTATGTACATATATAATTCATAATATATGTATATAGCTCACAAAATATGTACTACACAGCATCATTCAAGTTCGTATACTGGCCTTAAATTGCTCTAAAGCATGAACTAAAAAACTATCCAGCGCAGTCACATTATCAAGAATTTAAAAATTTTGAAAATGTTTTTGTAAAATTTGTTTAATTTTTAATGTAATCACGAAAAAATTTATTCAATTTATTTACAGTAACAGAAAAAGAATCACAATAATGTAAGTGGTTCAATAGTTCATATAAATTCGTATGATGCATTTATTATTGAGATGCGTATACTTTAGAGGGAATATTCGACAATATTTTCTTACGACATTTATTTCTATGGTACAATTGATAACATGCCCAAAATACCACTTAAATATTTCATATAATTTTGAGGAAAAAGAGATCAACAATATTTAAGCTCGACTATTATCATAAAGACTCAATATCTCAAGGGATAAAATTTTTTGTATATGATCAAAAGATCGGCTCCAAAGTATAGCCCAAAATTTAAAGTACAAATATCGTTAAAATCACCTTCAATTATTAAAAAATGTGTTGCTTTTCAAAATTTCAAGTTCTCTAAATGTTTGAAATACAATTTGCACTAAAGAGTTATTATATTTTCAAAAACTGTCATTAGATGTCGCAAAGCACAATAAAAATACTTCGAATATAACATTCCTGTGGCAAAAATTTCCTTTTTCTTTTCCTTCAATGTAAACCAGAATTATGTTAAGTTGTTGATTTAAGCAATTATTTTTAAATTACAATAATTACACAGAGACATTAATTTAATTATTTTTATATTTTATTAAATTTCAAATTATTATTTTTATGATTTCGTTTTACGTTGACTTTAGTATAAAATTTCAACATTTTAATCATAAAATTTCATTTACATTGCAAATATTAAATTTAATTAGTTAGTATTTTATAACATTCTTTAATTTCTCGTTGAAATTTAAAACGTTCCAATAAATTTTTTATATTTTAACTGTTCCTTTTAGGATTCCAGCTTTATGTTTAGTTGAAAAATTAAATTTAACTTATTTAAACTCATTTTTCCGGTAATAAATTTTTAAGAAAAATTAAAAGAAAAAAAAAATTACAAATTGATAAAAATGCCGCAAGGATATAAAATTATTACATTTTTTTTTGTTCGTTTTCTTTTTATTTTTATAATTATCCTGAATAATTTTATTTTATTTTACATTTCGTTTTGTGTTTCTTTTTCTTTTTCTATATAGTTTCAATTAGTATTCAATCGATATTGCTATTCATTCAAACATGGAAAATTTATTGGTTTTGTATAAGCTGGCATAATTTATTATACCAAAAATATAAAATTCAGTGTTGTTCCAAAAAAAAAACATTAAATACTCGTATAAAGAAGAGAAGACACAGTAAAATTTAAAAAAGTATAGCGCCTACAGGAATACAATTTTATCAGTGAAGACTGGCGCTCGAACATTTGCTTTAATTAATTCAAAAAATATTTAAAAAAAATGCAGTCGGAGAACATTTAGCGATTGCCGAATTAGATTTGACACTTCCAAATGCAATATTGAGCGTACCATTGGTGATATTCAGAAAGTATTACAAAAAATTGAAACATTTCAATTAATCACTTGAATTGTAGTCGTGCGTAACATTCAAATTGTATGTAAAAAGCAAATGGCTACTATCATCTCTATCATTCTATCATTCTTTTGAATATCCCCAAACTTTTTATAATAAGAGATCATAGTAAATTATTATATTGTTTTTCAATAATTATAAAAATATAAATATCAGAGAACTCTCTTCATTTCTCTTCCCAATAATATAATGAAACAAAAAATGTTAGATTAGAAAGCAATATAGTCAGCCACCACTGACTTTTTTGACTTTATTTTCTAACCTTTATAATTCTCTCTCCCTGATTCATTAAATTGCGACGTGTAATTTTGATTTGAATATTATACATTCTCTTATTTAGAACGTGACAAAATTATTTTAATCAAATTTTTTTATTTATATGTATTATTCATGTTTAATAAAATATTATTGGAGACTAAAAAAAAAATCCAATATGCCAATTTATAATGCTATCATGTACGTACACATACTGCCATTCATACAAGTATTTCTCTTTAAGATTTATTATAGTGTTATCAATAAATTACATAAATGGGGATTACAATAATAATAATGAATATAGCACACAGTAATTAAATACATTAAAAGGAGTTTCAAATAATTAGCTATATGGTTGTTTCTATAGAAAAAATTTATTGCAATATTATAGAAAAAATTTCAAATTTTTATTTGCTATAGAAAATATAAATTCAATTCATGCAAACAAATACAATTGTACGAGTATTGAAGTGCATATCAGTCATTAATATTCACAATAACTAATTAAAATTTTCAGAAAATTTTTTACAAAAAAAAAATTTTAATAAATTTTTTAATCAATTTAATATTTTCAACTAAAACATTTAATTTTAAATATCTTTATAAAAAAATTTTTTAAATTTTATTTAAAATTAAAAAGTGGCGAAAATACGTCATATGCCTCTGGGAATACTTTGCTACTACCCCAAAACTAGAATCGATTTCTGAGCAACAAAATTACTATAGAAGAACTGAAACAAGAAAATATGTGAGACTTCTGTATTATAATCAGATTGTGGTTTGCATATCAAGCATTTGACCAGGCAATTCAAAAATGAACTCAATGTTATTACTCTCGTAGCTGTCTTTGGTAATCATTATGTACAACAACAGCCTAATATTAGGTGTACACCTAGGCAAAATTATATAAATTTCATCTAAAAAAATAACAACCTTTGTAATATTTCAAAGCGCCATAACGGTAACGGGAGAAACTTTTATAGATAACACATTTGATCAATAATAACCGAAGTCTCAGAATCTTGATTTGTCCCTCCCTGTATGTTAAGAAGTATAGTACGGTTCGTCAAAACTTTAAAAATTCAATCTTTTCACAGTTTAGTATGTCAAAATCATAAAAAACGCAAAAAAATAACTACTTGATTCTACTAAAGAGAAACAGTGTAAACAGGCAAGTGCTAGAAGAATGACATGACCGTTGAGGTTATTCGCCATTTTTCAAATTTCTATCATTTTAAATTTTTTCTCTTATATGATAAATTAAACCTGTCTGAAATTTTAGCAATATCTATAGGTATTAATTAACAGTTTGATATATGATTGAAATGATTTCTTTTAATTTTGATCTTATCCGAAAAGTATGCAATAATTACAGCAGTGTCTATATATAGAACGTTTTAGTGAAGAATAAACTAACATTGGTATCAAGTATCTAATCACTTAAAATAATCGTCTGCAGTATGAATTTCTATATATAAATTCTTGCTCAACGTAAAATTCTGGATTAATTTAGACATGCCCTCTGTCCGTCTGACCTTACAATAATTCCATAATGAGCAATGCGAACACCACCAAAATTTTTTCTTTCTTTTCCCAAGGACGGATGCTATTGAAAAAGTTTCTTTTGAAAATTTCGGAAATGTTCTGATTCAGAAAATATTGATTTGATTAAAATTAAACAAAAAAAAAATTATATTACTCATGAAAAATTTTGAAAGCCCAAAATAATTTTCTTAACAAGTTTTTCATTGAGCTCATTCAATACTGTGGACCTTTGAATAGTTTTCTATACCAATTACTCTATTATCTGCTCTACATTAGTCTATTTCGTATGACTATTCAAAATTGATTATAAATTGCTACTGTTACAAGAGAAAGCACTTTAAAATAATCCAATAATCTGATGAAAATTTGTATTTGAACCTAGGGGAAAAATTTAACACTTAAAGGAGACATTTTGTATAAAAGAGTATTCAAAAATCTTCAACGCATTCGAATATCATTTGAATAGCCTGCGATTTTATTAGAATTTAAGTTTTTTTCTTAACTAAATTTAATATTAAATTTTAGTTTTTCAATTTTTAAATATAGTTAAGGTTATGTGCCTTTAAAATTTGACATTAAAATTTTCTTAATAACCTATTTCTTTTAAAAGAACTTACAAAGAAATTTTTTTTTGTTATTTTGAAACAAAAATCTAAACTATCATCAACAATTTTCACTCTTTTAACATTTGACACTTATTTTGTCACCTTATATTAACCCTATAACCTTTAACTATGCATTCCAATCTTTATAAGTGTGTCTACATTAAATTCATATAAGTATAACATTATGATTTTGTATTGTATACTGAATAACATACATATCTACATGATATAATAAGAGACCATAAGAGAATATGAATTAAATTTTTATACATATCTACAACTCACAATCAAACCTATATAATAGAACATGTATACATACAAAAGTATGATATAAGAGCGCGTAGCGCA
Source organism: Condylostylus longicornis (assembly GCF_029603195.1). Classification (NCBI taxonomy): domain Eukaryota; kingdom Metazoa; phylum Arthropoda; class Insecta; order Diptera; family Dolichopodidae; genus Condylostylus; species Condylostylus longicornis. Next base: position 10,222,875 of record NW_026577973.1, on the reverse strand, counting down.
ATTTCCACTTTATGCTTTATAAAGAAGAAAATTTACTTAAAATAATTTCTTTCATTAAAACTCGACAAATTTATATTATTTTGAAATATTCTTATATAAATATATCTACATGCATATGTATTTATGACAAAAATATTTTTCTATATTCATATTATGTATGTATGTATGAAATATTATTATATTTATTTAAGTATTTATATATACATAGCGTTACAGAGTAATTTGACCGAACCTTTCTTATAGGTATGGCATATTTATAAAAATCAAAAGTATATGAACTTGTATAATTGTGCAAGTATAGGTGTAAGACCAGTTTTGTGAATTCAATGGAAATAATTTGTTCTTCTTGTTAGTGAAGTTTGTTATAACAATATACCCCACCACAAAATATTATTCACATATACATATATACAAAACTTTTAGATCATCAAACACTCCTGGAATCTACAACCAGTATATCATATAGAATATAGTGTTCAAGTTTATTGGAAATACTTGTCTGCTTGTTGTCTATTGAAATAATAAAGTTGAATCAAACCTATGGTTTAAATAAATTTTATTCATATTAGTAGCAAAATATTTCAGATTATTGCATATAATTAGGACGAGGGAAAATAAAGTTGAGAAATGCTTGAATTTAATGGTTAATTGTGTGAACTAAGAAAAGTAATTATATTTTTTGACTGCATGGCATTTAACTTAATTTTTTTATAGAGATTTAGCAAAGATTGCAAATTCGAAAATTTAAATGGTTGGAAATTTAAATTTTTCGAATTTCGAGAGGCATGAAAGAGGATGAAGGCGGGAAAAATTTTTCTTTTAACGAAATAAGTTATACATTAGTTTCTTAGCAACTTTAATTTCAGACTCCTAGAACTTACAGCCATTTTGTCATTTTAAAACGACTTGACTACAGTGTATCGCAATAAAGATATATATTTTTTTACACAATTTCAGCTTTCTATCTCAAAAGGTGTAGACGTGTTGTAAATAGAAATACAGACGGACCGATGGACAAATTTAAACTAATAAGCACTTTGTTTCAATTTTTTTTTTTTGAAAAAGTTCTAAAATTATGAAAAATACTTTTACAAATTTTTAACCTAATTTCTTTTTAGCTACAAAATATTCAAATAGATAATAATTTTATTATCACTATATACCCACAAACATACATTATGTTTACTACAATAAATAAACTATTTATAAAATATTCCACAAATATTATTTAAAGGCAAGTGTTTAAGCCTTTATTTAAAATTAATAAAATCAATCAAAATAAAATAATTCAAGGTATCAAATTCATATATGAGTAGTTGAAATTTTCAAAATTATAAAAATTTCAAATATAATATTTATATTGAAGTGACATAATAATGACAAAGGCAATCTGTCGAAAAGAATTTTCATGGTACTTATAAAGAAACAAGATTTCATTTTGTTAAGGATGAAAAAATTCAAAATTTCACCGATCTTAAATTCAAATTTATTTAACTAAAGTTTTGTATAAATGAAATATTTTTAAATCAACAATTCTTGCCCTGTATAGGGATAGGGACTTTAAAATATATTCATATACTGATTTCATATTATCAACGCCATAGTTTCTGTAAAAAACTCATGGTCGTGGTTTCGAGTTTCTGAATCAAACTTATTGTATTTCTATCATATTTAATTCTGAAGCAAAGAAATTCAAGGAGATTAAAAATCTTATCATATTTTCTTCTTATCCGTAAATCCTATCATAGTTTTACGGATTAAATCTGATTTTATTTCGAATATATTTTATGTCCAGCCAGGCCCGGTTCTAACTTGTGTGGCGCCCTACGTGTTTTCCAAAAAGTTTATAAGAATATTTTAGAAAAGAAAAAATTTTTAAATAGCACGTAATGGAAAATATTGGAAAAAATTTTTATTTTTTAAAATTGCAAAAACTTACTTTGCAAGAATTAAAAACCTGGCACTGCGTCCCCCTAATATTATATGTCATTAAAAGTAAAATATTTTTTATTTCTATTTCCAATACAAAAATTGAAATCAAAAGAACTAGAACGTTTAAATTACATTTGTTAATTAACAACCTATAAGTTTCTAAGATACAGTTAATTTATGTATCTTCTTCTTAATATTTCCGTAATGTTTACAATCAGATCCGCTTATAACAATACCGAAAATTGCACCATTTTTCGTTCATTTTTCTTATAAACAAGTTCAGTTATAAGAAGAAGTTTTTCTTCTAAGCAATTTCTACACTCATGGACGTATACTCATGATAACATGAAACATATTGAAAATTTGAAAATTTCCAAAGAATTCTGAAACAAAAATTTAGGCACTATTCAGATAAGCAACTCTTCGAAATGTAAATTTCAAAGGACATTCTTATTTTTAACAGCCTAAAAAATAAAAACAACTAATAAAGAACACCCCTATAAGTTGTGTGTTTACCCTAAGTTTACATATTACCCCTATATATACATAAATATAAAATAAACACCTTTTACTATCAACTTTGATATTGTTAGAAAAATGTTACAAACAGTTTAAATTTAAAAGTTAATTAAAATATTCGCGAGAATTTTGAAGACAAAAAAGAATTAAAAACAAAAAGCTACAAAAGACAGTTTTCTCTCATTTGTGTTTTCTTTTCTTATTTTCTTGTGCACAAAAGAAATATTTAAAATTAATTTTTTTTTTTGTTATTATTTTGCTTTTCAGATTTTATCAAAAATGAAAGGGCTCATGTATAAATGAAATAAAAAAAAAGTAAAAATCAAACCAAACAAAATTTTCAGTAAAAAAAAAATTTTTTGAAAATTAAGGATGTTCCCATTATAAATAATATTTGAAATTATCTTTTTTTTGAAAATTACAAGCGGAAGAAGATAAAAATTATATATTTACTCTCATAATGATTATAACCCTAAAAAAAAGAAAAAAAAACAAATAAAAGGAAATGTAATAACAAGACCAAAAACAAAAATATTGAATTTTACCAGGAAGAAAGGATCCTTTTTATAAATTCTTTTATTATACTTTTTCCTTTTTTTTCCTCCTTGTCTCTATATTTGGCACTTTTTCGTTATTATTTAACTTTTTGAATATCAATTGAAAAAACTTAAATATATATACAGGGCTCCCAAGACTCATCTTACACACCCGAAGTAGGGTGATAGAATGAATTCATAAAATTAAAAAAACATACAGTCACATTTTCATTCTTAGGCCCTCTTTCTCAAGTTATTAGAAGTTGAATTTTTCGAAAAACCGCCCAATTTTTATATTTCTATCAATAATTCGCGAAATACAGCATCCATTCAATACGAGGTTCACTCATTTTAAACCTCATAGAACTCTCCTTCTAGTGGTGTATTCTTTACTGTCAATTTTTAGATATATTTGAGAGGGCAATGAAGGCAAATTCGTTTCATAATTTTAAGTAATAAAGTTAAAAATTTTCTGTTTTTGTTCCGAAAATACTTTGTTTTTTGTATTTTTTTAATGCTTTGATCTCAGGCTTTCGCCTGGTTTTTGGATATTATTTTTTACTATAAAAATGAAAGCCAGAATACCAGACAAAATATTCTGTAAAAAACCAAAAAGTTATTAAAGTTTATTTCAAAAATTTTGATTTTGCATCTAAATATTTTTCAAATTAAGAAAAAAAACTTCGATACCAATTATATACACACATCAAGAAATAAAATCTATTGAACCTTAAAATTCCTCATATTGATATTGTGTCAAACACAAGCCAAAATGTGAGGCGGCGCCATAACTCAAGAATGAGAACCCAAAATTCAGAATGTCCCTTTTTGTTCATCTACTCGAATTCTATATAACTTTGCTTCTAGAGTACCATTAAGTTTCGAACATCTTGTATTAAATTTATATAATATATATGTAAATATATACAAAAGATAATTTAAAAAATATTTATTCAAAAATATTTATAAATTTTAAAAAAGTTTTTCTTCTACATTACAATTTTCTTCTATTTCGACTGCACAATTACGCTTTTCTTGCGCTGGTGTATTTTTCAATTCTACCTTTAAATTTTTTGAATTGATTCCCTTCTAGATTGGCCATTAGAAATTTCTTATGTAATTATATATTTTAATTATATACTTTTACTCAATTGAAAAGTTTTAGTAAATTCAAAAACCGGTTGGCAACTTTATTGTTCACCTTTATTGTTCATTTTAAAACTCAATTTGAAATTTACTCAATTTAATAAATAAATTCGTTATTACAATGTGGCATTCAAATCAAAATATTAAATATTTTTATTCAAATAAAGTAAAGTAAATTCTATAAAGTAAAATTACCATATTTCGAATATGGTAATTTCGAAATTCAAACGTTTTATTTCAAAAAAACAAAAAAAAAGCAAAAAACAGAAAAAATAAAACAAACAGGAAGCAAGGAAAACGCGGTGATTTTCATAAGCGTGAAAAATTTTGTAACTTGTAATTTTATGATTTCAGAAAAAAAAAACAAAAGAAAAAAAAGGTATTTTGTTGAACAAAACCAAAAAAACATAAAACAATAAAAAAAAAAACTTAAATTTTAAGAGTTGAATTTCATTTTTTTTTTGTCTTTTGTTTAAAAATGCAAAATAAACTTGAAAATGTTCCACGAAATTCATTTTGACTCCTTGAACAATAAAATTGTTAGTACCCACCGATATTTTTTCTCTTTCTCTCTCTCTGTCGCTCTCTCTCATATTTATCCACTTTTGTACGCCCTTTTTTTCTGTTAGCTTTTTTGCTTTTTTTTTGTTTTCATTGTTTTTTCTTTGATTTTTTCTTTTCACCTGTGCTCTTTACATATTTACCTCACTCATACTTTGTTCGGTATTATTTTTTGAAGGAAAAATAAAATTTTGAAATTCATCAGAAAATTGGCAAGTCAAAGTAAGTAATAAAAAAAATTAGGAAATAAAAAAAAAAATCGTAATTTATGATTTTTTTTCTTTTTTACCTTTACAAATTTGTGGCTTTCAAATTTTGATTTGTTTTTTTTTCGAAAAGTTTTATTTTTGATATATTCGTAATTTTTCATAACAATTTTATTTTTGATAATAAACGGTAAATGTATGACAAGTTTTCAAAATTTCATAAAAAGAAAAATTTTATTTTGTTTTCCCTTTCCCATTCTTTTATAATCACTGTAAATGCCATTCAATATATTTAAATTTTCTAATTTAATTTTGATTTATAAATATTTTGTGTTTTTTTTTTTTGAGTTAAAAATTTTCTAAATATAAATTTTTTGAATATAATTTATGTACATATTGTATGTGTGCCGATATATAAAAAAATTACATTCAACATTGAATTCAAGAGATTTAAAAAGTTCTCTTCTCAAACACAGTTGCGAGTTTGCATAAGATGCCTGATTTCTCAGTAAAAAGAGAGTAGATATGGTTGATCATGTTGATAGCCTTACAAATAGATATGGTTGAGCTCTAAGATACCCTTACGAATAAATGACTATAAATGGCGGAGATAAATGACATTCAGTTTCATGCAACTTTTTGCTTTTTATGTCGAGTACTATTTTAAATATATATATATGGTGGTTATATATCAACTTATACAATTTTAAAGAATTTTACTGAAAATGATGGCCACATGACTAAATTTCAATTTTGAAACTTTATTAGTTATACCTCGATCGGATAAAATTTAAATACAGACGGATGGACAGTCATAGTTAAATCGGATCAGAATTTTTCACTTTAATCAAAAACATTTACTTAAGTATAATATATATCAGACCATTATTTCTTAGCATTACAAACAGTAAGGCAAATTTATTTCAAATCAATGAAATTTTGAAAATCAATGTCAAGTTTTTTGTTTTACTTTTTAAAATTTTTAATAATACTGCCCGCCAGATAGATGCAACATTTATGATTTAGAAGCTCAGAAAAAGTTCTTTCTCTTGAGTCTCTACATAAGTTATAACGTTTTTAGATTTCTGAATTACATGACTTTAAAAAACCAAAAATTTTACTTTTTCAGTTTATATTTGCAAAAACTGTTAATTTTTTATGTGACGAAACTTCTTCCAATTTTAGGAAATCGGGTATTCCTGATCAAAGTGAACATTAACTTAGAATATCAACCATCTGATACGATTATTTAGTTATTAAAGAAAATAAAATACTGCAATTTTTTTATTAGTAAACCTTGCATGTATGTAGTTATGAATTTTTAACTTATATACGAAAAGATTCAATAAGATTAATAATTTTTGTACTTTTTGAAATAATTTAAATTTTTTATATTTAATGATTACAGTTAGCACACCCTCTTAAGTAAATTAATAAGACAACATTATTAATATTTAATAAAAGAATAAATTCAGTTTAAAATGCAAGCATAATGATTATCATCTAATCTTTGTAAACTTGGTACAATTTACCATAAATTATCATAAAAGTTAAATTAACTTTTTCAGAAGGGAAGTTATAAACAAAAAAAGGAAACAGTTTATATTTCACGTTTTTGATCCCCTAAACAATGGTATATAATATAATACAGTTTACTGAATCACCCTGTATACAAAGGAAAAATAATATTCAATGTAATTATGAGGCCAGGGTTCAAGTAGGATCGTGGCTAAATTATTAAATTGAACGATTTGATTTTGTTCGATATTTTGCTATGAGACTACTAAAGCTCCAATAGAGTGCTAGTAAAAGTAATTAAAAATTAAAAACTGAGAAACACCTCGTTAGAAAAAGTATGTACCCTAAACAGTTTTCAAATGCTGTTTGGATGCAGGTATGTGTATCATTGTATATTCATATATGAACGTTCTCTTTGATTTATTAATTTATTAGTCGTTTAAATTGTTCTAATCATTCTATTACAGAAAAAAATATAAAGATATTTATTTTTTTGCATCTTATTGAGCAATATTTATTGCGTCAAAATCTAATATAAAAGTAAAACTGTATTATTAAACTGTCAATAGAGAGCTGATCTTCTAATTTGAATTTGATCTTAATGACAAAATCAAATCATACTTTTAATTAGAACAATTTTTTTTTCCTCTTTACTCTTAGAGGGGCTAGTGCCTGATATCATAGATAGTTATTTCCGAGTCTTTCCATAGTGATAACATCATAGACAGTCAAGCCCTAGTTCATTGCGTCATAGAGTTTTAACTAGGTAGGTGACTAACATCCTGTAGTTTTTTTTTATATCAATTATTTAAGGTTATTAATATTTATTGTTTAGTTTTCTTAGTTTTTAATATCGAATATTATGAATATATGAAAATTACTTGTATACCATATTTATAACTGTTGTATATTAAGTTAATATAGAATTTTAATAATGACCTGACCGGTTTTTGAACCCGAGACGCTTCGGTTAAAGGATCGGTGCATCATAACCACTGCTCCAATGGTCAGATAATTAGAACAACAAATAAATTAATAAATTTTAATATTTTTTTTTTTGAAAATCTATTCTAAATTAATGTTAATTTTGTAATTTATTTCCGTACAAACTCAACAAACCATATTTCACTTTCTGATTTTTCAGTCCAATTTTATAAATTATAACATTGTGCTACTTAACCTATTTATCAAATATAGAAAATCAATATCATTATTATACAATATAGAATTATTAGTCTCAGATTATATGTAAAATTTATTGCCCACAATTTTAAAGTTATCTAACATGACCTTTTCTGTTCTAAAATAAATTTTATTTTTTTTCTCTCTGTATTTCAATTATTCGAAGCATTTTAAAACAAAATAATTTCTATTTACTCAGCAATTTAATATAAAATTTAATGATAATATCAAAATAACCATGTTAAAAAATAAAAACACTTTAATTGAAAGCTATTGATTTATTCTTATAATTTACATAATATAAGAGCTCGTAAATTATATAATCTTATAAGTTTTGTGTTTAAGCATATTACATGATAAATATTTGAACAAACTAATATAGTATAAACAAATCAAATATTCAATAGAATTCATTATTATAAATTATTAATATAACATTAATAGTCATTATACAATATACATAAACGCATACACATATATATTTTTCCATTTAATATTCATATTCTACTTTAAAAGTTCAATCATTAAATAAAGGATATTTCAAGCGCCCTACACATATGCTATTATATTGACCTACACATATGCTATTATATTGACCAATCTATTTTGTGGCTGAAAAACGAAATATATCTATATATACATATATGTATGTCTAATGAATTTTGATTGATTGAATCAAACTACAAATAAGTTTAGACCTTAAATAAAAATTAAAAGAAAATAATAATGGAATAATGGAAAAATATAAGTGAAAAAAAAATTATTTATTAATATTTCTGGGTAAACTTTAAGCATATATTGAGGAAACTTTTCAAAATAAAATAAAAAGTATAAGAATTTATATTTTAAGTTCATTAACATATGAACTACAGACGAATATAACTCGTATTGTAAAGAACTCATTTTAAAATGCGATTTTTCAGAACTTAAATCGAATAATTATTATTATTAGCTATTCCATAATTAAAACTATATTCCAAAAATTTTAATCTCATACACAATAATTATAAATAGTAATAGAATTGAATGCCTAGAAATCAAATCTAATAATAGTTACTAAATTATGGGAATTTTAAATAAATTAACTAAAATTCTTGATTCAGGCTATTATTTAGATAAAATAAAATATAATTTATTATTATGATATTCATTAAAATATTTTAATATCGTAATATCTTGTACAATATGTAGATTAAATTCAACCGTAGAACTTATAGGTTCCAATATTATATTCGAAACACAAATTTTTTAGTAAATAAATCCATTTATAAAACTAATGATTAACTATCATACGAAAATTAATTTATTCAATAAAAAGAGATTGCATACTTTTCGGGGAAAGGACAAAAATATAAAATGGCTTTAATATAATGGATAAATTTTACTGTTTATTAAGGGGTCTAAAATTAATATTTATGTTTTCTGATTATAAGATATTTACTGTTAAAGTTTTGGTGCTATAGAAATTCGGGAAATCTTCCAATTTTGAAAATATGGGGTTAACTACGTGCGATGATAATTTAAGGGGGAGGGAGATGGAAAAAAATTTTCCTTTTTCTTTTAATTATGTATAATAAATTACTTATAAATGTCCAGAAGTTACAAAAAAATTCTCATGCGTCTCATGTAAGGATGAGTATAACTCACTACTTTTTGGAATTTGAGGAATTCAAAAAATATTTTCTAGCTTCGATTGAAAATGACATTTTTTATTATTTTGAGGGTTATAACTTTTAGAAGCTGGCAAGTAAAGATATTTTAGATATTTTAAAGTAAAGGAATTTATGGCAGGGCGATAAAACACACTAAAACAGACACAGTCAACAGTTTTGTAAACAGACACATGAGCAGAAAGTTTTCTTAGACTATAAAAGTTAATATATAATATTATTTATTACATAACTATATTGACAAATATTTGTTGTCCTTTAAATTGTCATCATGGACATTTAATTATATGTCGCGTATAATATGTAGCTCTCCATGTATATATGTAAATACATATATATTTTTATTTGGTTATATCGAAAATAAATTTTGCAAAATTTGAAAATTAATTATAAAAGGATAATACAATCTGTTACATATATTAACATGTACACGCATTGTGAATAATCGTTTACGGAAACACAAAGTTATTTACATTGACTCTCTGTTATTTGCCCATGCAACAAAAATTTTTCTATAAAATTTAGAATTATACAACCTTAATAATGTACAAAAAATTTGAAAAATAAAAACGAAGATTTATACAAATGCTACAAGTGCAATATTATTTGAAAAGTACTCAAATCAAGATTTCAATTACTCTTTAGTCTATCTAATACTACTGCTTAAAAAGCTTAAGATCTAACCGACGTCTATATATTTATATAGTTCTCTTATATAGTTTCACATTATATTTAGAAGAAATAATTTCTAAACTTTCTGTGTTTATAGAATTATTTTTATTCTAATTTTGGTTTGACGTTGTACATAATAATTTATTAAAACGCGAAATTTTTAAAGAAATATATTTCAGGAAGGGGGCAACAACACGCAGGGGGGAGCAACAATTTTACTGCAGAAAAATAAAGCATTTACTATTATTATTTCTGTACACAAATTTCATCTTTCTATATTAAAACGTTTAGCAGATTTTTATTCAGACAGTGCAAAATTAATAGACAAATTTTTTAACAAAATTTTTCTGAAAACATCCCAAGAATAATCTGGTAATTCAAAACTTAATTAATTGTTTTTAGACTCATTATTGTTTATAGATTTGTTTCAAATGTATATAACAAATTAAAACTTAATCAACATTAATTGCTTTAGTTAATTTACTTAATTATAAATTAGGTAAAAAATTCTTGTTAGAATTTTCTTAATTAAAATTTTAGTATATTTAATTAATGTATTCTAAGACCAAGTACATTAATGAAATATATAGCACATTAATTATAGAGCTGTATGAATGAGAAACGCCATTTGATGTTCTCTTGCCCAGTAAATTTTACAAATGTAAGGAAAATTTGGTCTTCAAGTTAAACATGTAAATAACAGAAGACAGACAGCATTTTGAACGATTATTGTAAATTCTTCTAAAACATTGAAGAAAAAAATTTGGTACAAAATATGATAAAATTTGCTATTTTTCTCAATAACAAAAAGACGTAGGAAGATGACCTATATACCGAACTAAAGGTCTATATACATGGTTGCTATCAGTGCTAAAATTGGAAAAACTCCAATCTTACGTCACGTAGAAAATTAACATTTTTCAAAAATGGAAAGTTAAAATTTAAAATTTTTTGATTTTTAAAGACACTCGATTCCAAAATGTGAACAGATTATAACTAATGTAGATAATAATGAGAGAGCCCTTATTTTGAGGTTTCCAAATCATATTTAATAATGCGCCTATTTGACACAAGTACCGAGTCATACTTAAAAATTCAAAAAGTAAAAAATTCAGTTAAAAGATTAGTTTACTCATAATGGTTTATACAATGGTATATATGCAGTGCACTTTGTTACGAGACACCCTGTATACTAAATTAAGAAATATAAAATAAATTTTATTTAAAATTTAATGAAAATTTAATTCATGTCCTATAATAATCGTTTTTTCATTGAAAAATATAAAAAAAAGTTACAAATTTTTTTTTTTGTACACAAGCCCCAAATTCCAGCTGGTCTTATTCCACCATTACTTATATCACTGATTTATTACAAGATCAAAAACGGCACCGAAATTTTAATAAATTTTTTTTATTTCTACAATTAAAATTCAATTAAAATTTCTAGTATTATAAAATTATGATTTATTCGGAAAAAAAAAGTTTTTTAAAGAAAACTTAAGAAAAAAATTTAAGATCAAATATTTGTTATTTAATTACTCTATTAGACAACAGATTATTAAATATGAAACTATTTAAAAATAACAAAAATATTTTAACCCACTCTATACTCCTTGTATACCTTCTTTTGTTTTTAATCTTGTCTCTTTAGGTTTGAAAGTGAAACAATTTAAAAAACAAAAATAACAAAACCCGAATTCCTTATTAATTTCAAAGTTTTTCTGCTCGTTTTATCCCAAATGACAAAAAAAATAATGAAAAAAATTCTATTGATTCTATTTTCTTTAATATTTTTCATTTCTTTTCTCGCACATCTTTCGAAAGTATATGAAATTTCTTCAAACCAAAAGTTGATTCTAAATTGTTATAACTAATTAAAAATTATATTTATCTAAGCCTAAATCCTGCTTCCTCTTTTTTGTTTTTCTATTTTCTTATGTTTCTTTTTCTTGTTGTTTTTGTTGTGTATACCAAAAGGGAAAAGAATAAAATTCAAAAATAATTTCCGACAAATTTCGTTTTTTTTTTTTTTCATTTTCTTTTTTATGGAAAATTGAAAAAGTTTGTGATAGAAAGTAAAGTTTTATGTATTTTCATTATCCTGAAATAAAATACAACAAGGGGAAAAAAAACAACAAAAAACAAATCTATAGAAACACATTAAAAATAAGTTTCCAAGGATGACAAAAGGGATAAAATTAAAAAAAAAAACAAAAAAAAAGGGAATAACAATGAAATCAGTGTTTTTTTTTTTTTTAATTTTTTTGGCACCGCAAATACAATTTTCGTATTTATGTACGAAATATAATTCACACATCTATATATAGCAAAATTATTAATTTTTATTTATATTATTATTTTAATTATTTTATTTTATATATAAATATAACATATACATATATAAATTTACCTGTACAGGTGATGATGCCATCCATTGTTGAAATAATTCTGAGCTAACAGAAGTTCGTTTTGGACTCTTTTGTGGTAATAATAAACTTCGACTTTCAATAAATTTATGTAATTTTGATACAACATCAGGTTGTGCACGTTCTGTTAACCATTTTTCAAATGCTTCCGGTTTCTCTTCAAATAATCTAGCAATATCATCAACATCTTTTGATGTTACAATTGCTATTGTATTCATTTTATCATTATTATTATTTGTTTGTATTAAATTTTCATGATTTATTAAATTTTCTTCTGTTGTTGTTGTTGTTGATGATGGTAGGGTTGTTACTATTTGGTTTGATGATATTATTGATTTATTTTCTGTTATTTCTATTTCATTAGTAATCGGTGATATTGATGATGTTAATTGTAATGGTGGTGATGCTTCATTAATTTTAACTGATACCATTGTATTATCAGTATTATTTGTTGTTGTAGTTGTAGCTGTTGTTATGGTATTTGTTGTCATTTCATCATCAGTTAATGGTGAATTTATATTTGTTGTTGTTGTTGTTGTTGTTGTTTTAATTGTATTATCTGTTATCATTTTTATATTATTTGTTGTTTCATTTTTAATTAATAATTCTTTTGGTATTATTGTTGTTTTATCCATAGTTGCTTTAATTAATGATGAACATTGTTCATCTGATACATCTATTGTTGGAATTTTTTCTATTATTGTATCACAATCCATTGATGGCACTATATTATTATTATTAAATGTATTATTATTAACTAATTCATTTGAATCTAAAATTTTTTCATCTTTTAATTTTAATTCAGTTTCTTCCATTTTTATACAATTATATTCTTGTATTTTTAATAATAATTTTAAAAAATTTTTTATTATTTTTATTAAAATATTATTATTATCTTTTTCGTTGTTTTTTATATTTAATATTGAATTTTTCTTTTGACATTTCAATATTATATAGTAATAATAATTATTTATAATAAGTTTATTGAAATTTTCTACATTGAATTTATTTTTACTATTATTTTCATAAATTATTATTTTAATTGATTTTACTGTTATTGTTACAATAATAATATTGGAATTGTAATTATTATTTGTATTATTTTTAGTAATAATTATTAATGAAATATTATTGATATTTTTAATAGATTTTTTATATTTTTTTAATATTAAAGAAGAATTAAAAGGACTTTCATGTCTTGTTTTTAAAAAAAAACTTTCAAACATTTTATTCAATATTAAGAAATTCTTATTTTGATTTTTCTTTTCAGTTTTAAGTCATTGTTTTAATAAATATTGAAAAATTTCATTTGAAAACATGAAAAATACATAGAAAGAACACAATATTCTTGTACATAAAATTTTTCATAGAGGACAATTTGCCGGTTAAATTTGCATGTAATTCATAGGAAACTAAAATAATAAAAATAATATATTTGAATTCCGGTTCTTTTAATGTCAACAATTTTTTTATAAATTCTTTATTTTACTCCTAAATCATCAATAATATTGTTTTATTTTCTTTTTTTCTTATTTACTTGATTTCTATTTCTTGCTAAATCATCAGTGGAAAATTGTTAAAGTAATAATTCAATACATACATATACAAACACAAAAAAAAAAAATAAATATACATAAATCGGAAATTAGACGTGACTATTGTAATTTACTTGCTTGTCTTTCTTTCCTTCTTCCCTTTCATTATTATATCATTATAGTATTTTCTTTTTTTATTTGTTTTTATTTTGATTATCATCAGATGTCCTTTTCAACCAATATATCTGTCTTTTATTATTTTATTTGAAATATCCTTTTTGAATTAGTATATTAATATGTAATGTATATAGGTGGAATAACACACACATACAACATTAAAAAAAAAACCTATAATGTATAACATAATAAAAATATAGAAAAATAAAATTAAATTCAGGAATTCTCAACTTTTATATCCTTCTATATTATTGCTTTAAGATTATTCATACGAGTATATATGAAAAAAATTAGAAAAAATATACACGAATAAATCAAAAATTAAAGTTAAGTATAAATTTATGAATCGAAGTGCTTTACTTTTCTTTTATATACATATATAGATACATATTTTACATATACAAGTGTGTATGCATATATTTTATGTTTTTTTTTTTGGTTTATTTTACCCATAAGAAGACCAGACAAATCTGAAAGTAGAAAAAAAAATAATAAAAATAAATTATTTATAGTCATTTTTATTTTTTAATAAAAATTAATATATTTGTATAATATGTAAATATTTTAATATATAAAAGATTTCTTTAAAAACCTTAATGAATTTATTAAGTGCTGAAATTTACACATTCCTCCTATCGCCCCCGACATTTTATTATATTAGATTTTATAAAAATGTTTTTATCAACATTGAAAATTAATTCTTATAAAAATCTTCATTTTTTCCCGAAAATTTAATTCAAAAACCGTATATACTTGTACAAAAGTATGTACGGCAGTTATTGTACATGTATATATCATATGACAAACAGTACGATGTATAAAAACTAATAAACATACATATATTTTTATAAATTTATTATAAAAAAAAAATGAAATACAAACAATAAACTTGGGCGAAGTAATTTAATTGAAAATCAGCACATTTAGCTAAAAAATAGTAGTTTTATTCAAAATTTCTCTTTACACTCGTGCGAACAAGTGTTTAGAACGCTTAGAAAAATACGTATGGGATATAGACGTTAAAGCATATGTTCTTAATCAGTTTTTTTTTAAATGTTTTTTCCTGACCGCCTGTTCGTCCGTTCCAGCGATAACAAAAAGGCCCTAAAATAGGCTAACCAAATTATTAAATTTTTCTTACATTGTTAACAGAACCTAATATAATTTAATAATATTCGGTTGCAGTTAGATAAATTATTTTAGAATCATTGGAAGGCAGTATCTATCTTACAATTTCTTATTTTACATAAAAAATACTGTTTTCAAATTTTTCATAAAGAATTGAATTAATAAAGCTAAAATTCTGATTGAAATTCATAGGGAACTTAGTTATATGAGTACTATATGGGAAACTAAAAGCTGTAATGTTTAATGTTAATAGGTTGGTTCCTGTTGCGCAAGTATAATACTTAAAAGGTGGCAATCTCAATTCATTCAATCTTTAGAGAAATCGGATTCTTACAAATATTAATTTTTCTTCAAAAAATGCCTATTTTATTCTCAGAAAGAACAAGTACGTATGTTTCTATCTCACACGGGCGAATCGATGAACATACAGACAGAATGAAACTTGAAATCAAATTTTCTTTTAATTTTTTTGGTAAAGTTCTAAAAACTTTATGATATTAAGATCTTTTGTCCTTTTTCATTACTTTTGATTTAGTTGATTTTTTTCACTTCCTCTCTCTCCCTCTCTCTCTCATTCTCTCGATTCTTTCGAATATAATAGCTGATTAATATTTTTAATGCCAACACAAGAGGATTTTATTACGGATAAGAGAAGCTTTTATGGATCAAATATTTCTTATTTTTTGTTTTTGTTTTTGCTTTTTTTATATTTTTCATAAAGTTAAAAATATTTTTAAGAAAAATATTTTATAACCTCATTTAAGGAAATTTTTTTCTTTGCTGGTTTCTTTTTGTTTTTTTTTTTTGTTGATTTTCTTGTTTCCAATATTTCACTTCATAATACGGTATAAGATCTCACTTAAAAATGAGTATAATTTATAAGTGGCCAAGAGCTTTAAGTTTAAATATGCAATTCTTGAAATTTTCTAAAATTAATTTAAAAAGTAAAATAAAATTTGAGTGAGTGCCATGTTCAGAATTTTTTTTTGACAAATTGAAAAAAAAAACAAATTTTTTCTAAACGCTTGTTTTATTTTGAACTTTTTTAATTAAAAAAAAATATTTTTATAATTTTGTAAAGAACTTTGTAATTTTTGATTATTGTTATTTTTTGTTTTTTTTTTTCAATTAATTTCTTTGACTCTCATTAATTTTGTTTTGATTCCATTTAAGAGTTAAAAAACTTTAAGAGTTTTTTTCTAATTAAAATTTTTGAGTGAAAGCATAAATAACAATTTTAAATTTAAAATGCCATAAGACACATGTAATAAGTATGTACGCGCACAATGTTAGTAATTGGTCGTAACCGCACTATCGTTATTTCCCTTAAAGTTTTATCATTCAAAGATTCCTCCATCTTATTGAATTTAAGATAAATAAAATGTTTTACAACCGAACAATATTGAATACATTACATACACATATATAATATTTATGTACATAATATGTTTTTGCTTGTATATATTATATAATATGTGTATTTGCGTATTACATTGTGTTTATGTATATACAAAACTGGAAATGTTCAATCCATAACAATCTTTCGCCCTAAATCGTTATCTCCTTTCTTTATATAACTTAAAATACTTATATGTATGTTTGTATATGCTTTGTATGGGTATCTTACTTAAAGATATTTGAATCTTACAAGAGTCTCATTTTTCATATTTTATATGTACATAAAAATATATTAATAAATATGGTTTTGTATATATAAGAATCTGTGTATGATATTTTTACATAAGGATATTTTAAAACACACATATCTTTTTCTGTTTTGTATTGGCATTTTAAGTATTTAATAAACCTTAATCTGCAAATTTTTAAATAAATTTAATATCCTTAATGGTGGGCTTATATATGATTTTATAATGTAAAGAATTTTATTTTAATATAATATTTTTATTGTGCATATTATTGTACATTATGTATATTTTACGTATTTTCGAAAATATTTAAAAAGTATGTACATAGGGATAAAATTAAAGTTTTAAGAAAATTTGTAAAAGAAAACGCTACTTTTGCTAAAAGAAAATTGCATACTTTTAGGATGAGAGGAAAGTTTAAAAAATATATTCCATGTTCGACTTCCACGAATCGATGAGTCTGTACGGCAACACTACAAACTTTCTATTGTAAAATTTGGATTTCAGGTAGAAATTTGCTATTACTTTGTATTTTTGAAATTTAAAAATGGTTGTGGTTTCAACGCAACTACGAGTATTTGTCAAAAAATTGCATTTTTAAGGATTTGATGGTGTCATAACGACTCATAGGTTTAGAGAGGTGGAAATAGGCTCAAATTTCGATCTAAAATTTGGGTTCCTCAGAAACTTTATATAAAATATCAGTTTTTTATTTTAAAGGCCATATAATAGAAGTAAACAAACGCATGGTTGAACGAACAAACGCAAAGTGAAAATAATAAGCAAATTTATTACCAATTTTGATAGAAATATGCTAAAAGTACGAAAAGAAACGTCTTTATGTACGTATTTATTTTAAATTAAGGGTTCGTTCCAAAGCAAGTTTCTCCTTTTTTCATTTTTACTGACCACATTACATATAAAAAAGGAGGTTATGAGGCGCCAATTTCAAATGTTGGGTTTTCATAGTAGGGAAGCGTATGTAAACTATTTTTAAAGAGATGTCAATTCACATGTCTGCCGATTCGCCTGTATGTCAGTCAGTGTATACTCGGGTTTTCTCACGCGTGTTCGGCTGAACAAATGTTAATGAAATTTTATATGTAACTTTATTTCGGCATTGATTAACTTTTGGGATTTGTCAGGTCTCAGAACTGGACCTTTTTGGGGGCCGATAAAGAAAAATAATCAACCGATTTATTTGAAATTTATTATCTAAATTCGGGGTGTTAAAACAATGAATCTGTAAATTTTTTGGAAATATCAGGGCTCGGAAAATCGAATTCTTAGTTCCATATTTTACATTTTTAGCATAACTACGAGACTAATTTATACAATTTTTTTGAAATTCATTATTTGAGTTCTGGTTGTTACCGAAACTAACTAGCGAGCTTTCCGCAGCATTCCGATCGAACAAAACTCTAATAAAATCCAAATTTACATTTTTTGAAGAAAATTAACTAAAAGCCTACTAGTGTCCTTTAAATTGCAAAGAAGCACTTCAAACGCTTTTTCATAATCTTCTATAAGACTTCCATAAAACTAGACAATCAATTCAACTTGCTTTAACGTTCTTAGAAGGTTTATTTTTCAGTAATTTTTTCTTTTGGGCTCATTGTAGTTTGAGTTTTATGAATGGTACACGACATCACCATAATTAATATTTGAATTTAATTACATAAACCCACGTTTACAAATTAAAATTATTTTTAACATTAATATTAATATTAAAATTTATCATAATACAAAATATAATTAGCTATTATTCTTTCTCTTGTACTCAATTATATTTTTGAATATTTGAAAAATTCCAGTTACTAAAGTTACGGTAAAAATTACGGTATCTGGTACATTTTATTTAAAATATGTATAAGATGAAAAAGAAACTTTTTTATTCAACAATTCAAAAATCTATTAATTTAATTCGTCTTTTATACAATTTATTTTATAAACCAATTAAATGACTCAATCAAAATTTTATTATTAAATAAAAATTTATACCGAAAAGAAAAAAGCAAAAGTTAATCAGTTTTTAAATGCCACACTAAAATTTATACTTTTATGAGAAAAAAATAAACATTTTACAAAAATTCTCTTAACGCTCTTTAATTTTAATTTCAGAAAAAAAAATTTTACTCTTCATCATAAAGGGTTTTTAACATTAATACTTTGACATTATTTTCATTTACTTCCCCTTTTAAAAAATTAAAAGCCAAAATATAAAAAACCAAAAGAAACATTTTTTACAATTTAAATATAAAAAGAAAAACTAATATTTTGTTTGTTATTTATTTTTAGCACTTTTTCAAAAAAATTTTGAAAAAAGTACGTATAACTTTCATTCTGTCCGTCCGTCAATTCGTCCGTCTTCCCATGTGTCTGTTTACAAAACTTCTACACCCTTAAAGAAAGAAAGCCGAAATTTAACAGAAAACTTATTTCCGTTAAAAGTTATAGCCTCTCAAAATCCAAAAAATAATGACTATTTTCGACTATTTTCTATTTCGCTGAAATTTAGTGATGAGCTTTTTCTACCGTGGCGCAGATCTGTCGTCGTTTAAAAAACAAAATGGCCATTAAAATTAACCTTTTTTCCGAGATTATAAATTGTAGAACTCTGAAATTTTAACAGCTTCTAGATACTAACAAACATTTTTCTAGAAGAATATATTTACCTTACTCGATCTCCTCTCAAATTATCGCCTCCCGAAAATTGTAAAATTTTAATTTTCAGCGCTTTAATATTTCTGAAACCGTAAGCATTTCAAATTTCAATAGATGCAGAACGCTAACGGTAAATATCATGCTCTCCAAAAATATGACTATATGAGTTAAGAATACTCAATTGCTTAACCCCGTCTGATTCAATCAATACGTTAATACTTCTTTCAATTTTTTTTTTTTTCTCGTCCTAAATGTATGCAATAATTGAAATATAATTGAGTACATATAGTGAAACTAATTAAAATAATGTAGTAGATATATAGGTTTTAAAAGTAGAATTTTCACTTTTTGAAGGAAAAAGTGCTTCCTAACAAAACCATTAGTTTGAAACCAACTTTATTAAAATTTACGTCAGCCCTTTTATCATCAAAAACATAATAACTATTTAATAATATTTTAATTTTATGACAATATTTTACCATAAAAGAAAATCTCCTAAAAATATAAAAAAAAAAATGAAACTTTAAAAACTTATAATTGCCATCAAGGGAAATATAAATATACACATACATATATATATATACAGTTTTAATGAGAATTTAATTGAAAGGACTCTATAATTATTTCACTTTTAATCCTTTATTCCTTTTTCTTTTATTTTTTATTCAGATTCATGTTAATTTATATTTTTTTTTTTTCTGTCGTAACATTAAATTATAAATGAAATGCTATTTATATAAATATACTTATGATATTAGGCTTATACAATATAAAATTAATGAAAGAAGGTATATAAAACAGAGAGTTCTAAAAGGTACCTATAAATAAGATTAGGGAATGAAAGTAAAAATGACCCAACATAAAGGTAACTCAAAATGAAATATGACTATTAATATAAAACAATAAAAATATATTTTATTAAAACTTTATTAAACTTCAGAACTTATATAATAAAGTTGATATAATATAATGATATAAAATTAAGATTTGTATAGCATACATGTGCCTACGTATACGTGTATATTATGTATAATAAATGAATATGCATAAATGTCCTCAACACGTTTTCTGGAAATCTTACCAAAACTACCGGAAGGAAGCTCTATATATTTTAAAAACAAAATTTCTAAAGTAAAGATAATATTTCTAAGTAACCACGTCGAAAAAAATTTTGATATTATAGTAAAAAATTTTGATCTAGTATAATTTTAGCGTTCGTACGAACCCCAATAAATCTTTTGTTCTGCTTTATTTATATTGTAACTTTAAAGAATCCTATTCCCAATTTGCATGACTTTCTTTATTTGTGATGTATTTAATTCTTTCAAAAATTCAGTTTGGTAAAGTCGCTAAAATTATTCAAAACAGCAAAGGGATACGTCAGAACCCTTAAGTCATTTATCTAATTAATTTTTACATACAGGTTCCTATAGCAATTTGTGTTTGTCTTTTTTGTTCCTGTTTCGGTTTCACCGTGTTACTCTGGTTACACTGTTTAATATTGCATAAAGTGGCCATTTATTTTGCTTTTTTAATATTTTGATAATGGAATATTTAAGACTCTTTTAAAAAAGAAAATGAGGTGCATAGAAACCCCAAAATTCATTAAACAATAAAAAAAAACTTCTAGAGCGTAAAAAAGCAATCGATTCATATGACAGTAATAAGTTAGTCTCTCAATATCTTATAAAAATATCCAACTTTTCATTTAACCTTTGATTGACCTTTAAAATCCTTTTTTGTTTCTTTAGAGGTTCTTAATTAGAAATATTATAAAAAAAAGCAAAGAGGACAAGAACAGCTTTTATTCCGTCATAGGCTATGACGTCACAATACACAGGTCGGTAAGCAAGACCCACTAGAGCCATATTATTTCCGAAATTGGTAGTCAACTTTGTTTTTTTGCATGCAATCAACATAAATTAAATAAAATACCTGAAAATGATTTCCAACCTGAAATTATTAATTAAAATTCTACATAAATTCTTTAATACAATCAAATGACTGTAAGAGAAACTCTTAAATATTACTCATATGTTGAAATACAATATTGTATACGTGGAATATTATTTTTTTCATTTTGATAAATATTATACATAAATAATAGGTACATATATAGTGTAATACTCTCAAAATTCATATCCATAATAATAAATAATTACCTATTGTTTCAAGACCAAGTTACGCCTTCATTTTGTTAAGAAATATTAATTTTCAAATTATATGTATAAATATATTCGAATACGTATACATGTATATATTTACATGATAATATAATAGCAGAATTTAATAATACATACAAATGACACTTGATTGCTACTCTAAGATATTCAAGTAGAAATATTGAAAATCTTATTTCCTTTAAGGTTATAATAAAAATGATTGAAGTTTATACAAGTACATACATATTATATTTTTTATTTTTTTCAATTATGCATAGCTATTTATATTTGGTATGTACACGTAAGCATATATATATACGTCATATTTATAGTTACAAAAGGAAAAACGCCAAAATATAAGAGGAAAATGTCAAAATCAATTGAAACAAGCTGTGTACAAAGTGCAATAACAAAAGAATATTTATATTTTTTATTCAATAAAGTTATTAAAGGTACTAATAAAGAAGAAAATTAAAGAAAAAGAATTTTTGTTGAATGGATACTTCACGTAAATTTCATTGTTGCATAGGTATTTCATCTTGACAATCTCTTATATATTGCTACTACAATGCTATGCCGTATAGAAAATTTATATATGAAGCAAGAAAATAATAAATAATTTGAAAGGTTTTTGAAAATACTACAATCGTATTTATATTTTATGTTATGCAATCTATATAAAGTGTCATAAATTGAAAGAATAAAGAATTTTTTATATGCAAAATTAAAAATCGTTTAACATACTACCCTTCACATTTAACATAATATTCCTGAAATATGTGAGGGAATGCCATTCTTTTCCAAATTTTCAATATTTTTTATATAGCTAAAATCCACAGTTAATTAGTAATATTAACCTTCAACTGAATTCTCTGTAATTCTACAATATCCAATACACCCAATTGGCAATAAGTATATGTGGAAAATGCACAGGAGAGTTTTTCCATATTCCTTTGCTTCTCAATTGTAAAAACCAGTTTTTAATTTAAGTATTATTTATGGTTTTTGATAGTAATGGTAAATCCACGTGAATTCACTGATACAACACAACATAATTTCCAAAAAAAACTTATGTAAAGCATACAACTCCTACGTGTTAAAAACAATGAAGATTTTATAAAATTTTCATATTTCATTTGCGCATAAATATTAAGTACATAATTGTATATATGTATACATACACATACCTGCAAATAAAAAATGAAAATGAGCCAAACATGTTTATTGATCCTTAAAATATTGGCACTAAACGCGCGTTAATCTTGTGAGGAATAAGAAAAGTTTAATATAAAAAAATAAAAGAGGGCAATTAAAATTCATATAGACTGAATATAAAGAGTGAAAATTATCGTAAATGTATGGCATTTTATAAAAAAAGTGTGGAAAGTTTTCAAAATTCTTATTAAGTCTCAAATTTATTTCGGAAAGCTTAATTATGAGACTCTAAATTTGAAACAAACAGAACGTACTTTTTACTTTAATTTAATAATTCTAATAAACCTTATTTCCATATTATTTTTTAAGCAATTACTTTCTATCACAACCGGTTCTATCTTTTTATCTGATCCGGTTCACTTTGATCAAAATTTTGCTTACTTTATATGTATAATAAGATTATTTGAGAATAATTTAAGAAAAATCTGCCGCAACTATAAATAAGATTTTATTATTGTTAGGACAAAGTCTCATTACGGTCATTACAGACATTCACACCTAAAGAACACTGTATTATAAATTAAAATATCATTTTGTGCATGCCTAATTTCAAAATTATACTGTAAGATCTTCACATAGAATTTTTTGTATTATACGATAGAAAATCAAATATCGTTAAAGGTCCTTTATTTTAAAATTCTCCTTCTCATATATTCATATATTTTAAGTAAACTTAATATGTACTTATATTAACACAATATGTAAGAGTATTATATGAAAAAGTATGATCTCATTTTCTACTTAAAGGTCATTTTTTGGGACTCTTCCGAAAAAAATTCGAAAAAAGTGCTTATTCGTTTCAATCAGTCCGTCGACAGACAGTCGTCGTTCTGTCAACGCAATGTGATAGCAACATGCGTCGTCTACCATGGAAATAAATATACGGAAATTCATCAATATCTAAATGCCGCTTTTTTTCAAATTTTTTATATCGTTCTTCCTCTATTGACGGCAAGCTGTAGACCTGTTAAATTTTAGCATCTTCTAGGGGCTAATAAATAATTTAGAAGAAAATCAATTTTCACCTTCAGATATTTTGGTATTTAAATGAAAATAATTTAAATATCCTGTAAATTTTTTTTAAAAGAAAGTAATTTCATTAGCACATGGGGAAAAGTGCTTCCTTACAAACCATTGTTTTCATTTTACTTTATTATTTTGTAATTTTATGTATATCAATTCAAAATCATCATTCACCATAAAACTGCTATATACCTTCATAAAAGTTCATAAAAATTCATTAAAAATAAAAAAAAAAGAAAAATGGTTTATATCTCACCTGTCGTAACATTTAAATAAACGTATAATATCCATAACAAGTGCAACCCACATAAACAATATTCTCTTATTTAAATCTTAAATTTTTTTAGTAATTTACAAGCATTATATAAGCCCACTTTTATATAAGAGAGCATTAAAGATAAGAAATACAAAAGCAACAAAAACAAGATTATTAAGTGTCTACCTACTTTTGTCTTTCATATACTCAAATTATATAGTTATGAATAGAAGTATAAAAGTACTAGCAACCATATAGAAGATGCTTTATTGATAAAATGAAAAAATGAAAATGCCAGGTATTCTTCAAGTATGTATAGAATATATATACATCATTATATACTCCTATATACTCCAGTTTATTCTTACTAGGGGCCCCTGTGGTTTGCTTATAAGCAGCATTATCTGTTGTAAAAACAGGATTGTGGCAATCAATTTTAAAATAAGTTTAGAAAAATATGGCATATGTACATATTATGGCAAACATATGCAGGTATATACTTGTATATGCATAAATATCATATTGGTTTGAATACTAATGATAAATGAAAGTAATGGAAATATTTTTAATATAATAAATTTTAAGATGTAATATGTGTCGTTGTTAATTACATAGATATGATTAAAATTCAAATTAAGAATTAGTTAACAATTAAGAACGAAAAATTTCCATATAAACAACGTTATCTAGATAAGTACGTAACGTAACGTTATTCGTGTTCTTATATCTCTCACAATTTTTAGTTTTATTTTTTTTAATTCCATTCCATGTTAAATACAACAACAAAAAATTATTTTACTCTTACTTAACTCATTTAAAATTTTTCGCTTCCTTTTGCTTTTTATTTTTGTAAAGCAAAAAAACAAAAAAAATATTACTACTCTTTTTTTATTCTCTTTCACTTTTCGCTTTTCGCTTTTCATTTTTTGTTTTTTTTTTACAGTATGTATAATCAATTGAGTAATGTATCTACCCAGTATTCTCTTTTGCTATTTTCGTTTTTTTGTTTTTGTTATTTATTAGATTATATGTATACCTGTTCATGAACTGGAAAAATCTTGTAAAATATAATATAGATATATACCATTTATATAATATTAATAATTATGTATATGTGTGAATATGTTTAAGTAGATCAAAAATTATTTAAAATTAAATAAGCCGAAAAAATTTGGGAATATTTAAAAAGTAAGTCTATGCTTATATGCTATATACGAGTATAGTTATGTTGCAGTAATAAAAGAATTTTAAATCTTGTTTTGTGCAATATTCAGGAAATTCAATGGAAATTGAAGCCAGAAAATTATCACCTGAAATCTGCTTTAGTTAATTTAGTTATGAGGCCGCGTTTTCTGCAGCCATCAATTTTCGAAATCATCGAAAAGTTATGTGATAGCTTAATGTAACTAATTTTTATTTATGATATTGTAATACCGTATCATTGCATACTTTTAGGGAAAGATCAAATTGTTTAAAATTGAAAAATTGTTTATTTTGTTAAATTTTTAAGTTTGTTTCGTTGTTGCATTCAATTGCTATTTTTTTAAATATACTTTAATAATAAGAAATTTATTTTTATTACAAACTTGCTTTTTACATATTTCGAATAGATTGTGAATAAAATGACTATGCAGGTTTTAACACTAAAATTTTCACAAGACTTATTTTAACACTGCTTTGAACATTGCAATATAAAAAAGAACATTCCAATGTTATTGATTATACACTCAGTATTTGTATGCATGTATATTATATTTGTATATAAGTAGTACCATTTAGTTATAAGCATGTATATGTACTTTAATATAAACTTTAACTAAGAATGATTCTTAATAATTTTTCGTTAAATAACTTTTCAATTTGCACTTATATGTACTTTCAGTTTTATTACATTTCATCTTACATCGAAACATTGTAAACATTATTTGTACATACTTGTATGTATATATATACATGTAAGATATGAGTAAGTATTATGTATGTATATACAGAACCCATATAATTTATAAAATAATTACGTATATAAATTATATAATGTACATATTTATAAGTGAATTTTAAATTCAAAATATATTTACATGTTAAATTATATATATGTACCTATATATTAGATACATACATGAAAGCAATGGGGTTCCAACTTTGGTAATACATACGGACGAGAGTAAATATTATGTGGCAAAATTTTTAATATTATAAATAATTCGTACTTTACATTTCCTGCAAATTACTACACATTTTAGAGTATAACAATGTTTTAAATGCGATTAAAATTCTAATAGAACAAGAAAATATTATATACATTATCAAACTATACAAAAGTCTGAATATGCTAAGGTTATCTAAGGTTTGACTAATAGTTTCCCACTAATCGAGGGTTTCCAAACAATTTCCCTAGAATTGTTCATAGGAGCTCTCTTATTTCACTTTGATAAGAACTGAATTTTTTTTAGAAATTCAGATTCAAATAATTCAGATTCAATTCGAAAAGAATCAAATAATTTAACATCATTTTAATTTACAAATAACATAAACATATACCCAAGTTACATAAAAAATTTTACAATTATTGGAAATTTCATCAATTAAGTCAATTGAATTACAGGTACATTTACTGATCTTTCTCGTTTATAAAACACAAAATATTATATGAATATTTTAAAAAATAAAATTTCTATTCACAATTTAGGTATAAATAGGTCTTTAACAGCAAAATGTTTACATTTTACTGTCCATTTCCAAAATTTTTGAAATTGTCGATATAGAGAAAGAAAAGAATTCAAGAATGGATTAAAGTGATCAAATGATATTATATTATTATATCATAGTGTTCTTACATCTTATTAGTTCTGAGAATTTTGAAAATTTCAACATTTCAATATTTCAAATTAAAATGTTGATGACACAGCCTGGAGACGATCACATCTTATCATTATTTAACTGCATACATACATATGTAGGTAGAAGCCTATGCTAAGGATTCTTAAACATACATTAAAAAATTGTTCCTTTCATAATAAATTATTTTGTTTATCGCAATGAAATTATCGAATTCACTGTTGCTTGACGGAAAAACAACAAAATATAAAGACGCATAACGTAAAAAACATTTTGATTAATTAATAAAAATTAATTTTTTAATTTCAATTTTATAGGTACACTTTACTTTTTTTGTTTTTTATACGTACACAGATGTATGTACAGCATATATTAATAAGGATCTACATAAACGTTACATATTTTCTAATTCTCTCCCTCTCTCTATAACACTCAATTTAAATTGAGTTATGCCATTTTGTATTTAAAAATGAAAAAATTTTTTTTGTTTTCTATCCGAAATAAAATATTGAAAAAGTGACAAAAAAAAAAAGAAACAAAAAACTGAAAATATCAAGAGGGCGGATTTGTTGAACCAACCTTTTTATAAACGTTTTAAAAGATAAATAACGGTAAATTGATGAAATCTTCCATCAAAAAAAAAAGAAGAGAAAAAAAAAATTAAAAAGAAAATGAAAAAAAAACTATGCCCTTAATTTTGCGTTTTTCTTCAAACCGCTTGATTAGAATTTTTTCTCTCTTCCTCTCTTTCTTCTCTTTTTTGTTTCTCCCTTTGCAAAACTTTCTTTCTTCCTTTTTCACTTATATATTTTTTTATTTATTTATCTTTTATTTCATTCTTCCTTCAGTCTCCCTTTCATTCATCTATGTTTGAAAAAAATTATGTAGACTTGCTGCGTTGTTAACACAGTATTAATTATAGCGATTAAAATAAACGCTTTAAGTAAAGTTATTATAATTATTATAACAATTAATTCTGCGTTTTTCAAATTTGAAGAAATTAAAAAGAATTAAAAAATGTACAAATTTCAAATATATTGAAAAGTCTTAACAAATTGAAAATAAATAAACGTTATTATTTTTTTTTCTCGTTAATTTGTTTTAAATTACATCTTCTGAATAAATTTTAAAAACTCCTCCAATATAAGGAAAACTTTTAAAAGAGGGGCATTAGAAAGTAATGCACATAATATTTTAATGAAAAATCAAGAATACTTTAATTTTTCTAAGCTTAATATTTCAAAGGTAATATCACGAATTTCATATTACATAATGGTTAAAATTTCAATAGATTATTAGATTCGAACATTTCAATTCGAGAATACAGAGGAAAAGATTATGAACTACATATTATCATTGCCATAGTTCCAATTAAATACAAAATGTTAGGTGGGCAATTATAGTAGATTACTTCTTGAGAGATACAGTTTTGTATAACATTTTAAAATTAATATAACATAATAAGCCAGTTAAATTATTAAGGTCTGTTCAAAGTCAAACAAATGGCTTTTGAATTAGTGGAAAGTTTTACATTTTATCATTCTATTACGACATCGTAAATTTAAGTAAAAGTTTTCATTGGAGTGTCTTAATTCATAAATGAGGAATTGCATATTATTCTAAAATTTTGAGCCTCTATAGAATCCAAAATATATTGTTATTACTTAATTTAAATGTCCATTATTATTTTTTTAATTACACAGATAGGTGTGACCACATAAGGGACCATCAAAAAATCCCTTAAGGAAAATTAAAATTCTATACAATGAAAAAAATAATAAAAAATTTAAATATTTTTTTTGGATCCTATTTTTTTTAAAAGAACAATTTTTAACACAATTTAATGGTAATATTACAGGTAATATTTAATGTCCTTTAAGTGCAATTTTAAAATAAAGTGTGTAATTAATTATTAATATTAATGTAAGAAAATTCCTCTACCTTAACTATAAAAAGATTAAATTTAACTGTAATGTTTGGTATATAAATTTTAAAATTGTAAATGAATTGAAAAAATAATATTCCCTTTAATACAAGAGTCAATGTTATGCAACAACTACGAATCTCATAATTCATACTATTTGAGGAAAATATTAATGTAGATGATTTGATTAAACCAATTACTTGAAATTAATCACTTATTATTAGTGACTATATTACAATTCAGTGGCTTCAAGCACAAACGACTTAAGTCTGTTTTAGTGATTTCGAGATAAATGCATTTTAAACTTTAAATTAAATTTTGAAAAAAGTTATGAAGTTTTTTGAACCAATTTTTTTTTTGATTGAAAGATAATTAAAAAAGGAAGCGATTAACTCATAATCTGAAGTAAAACAACTAATAGTATTCTCTTAATTATGAAAAAAGAGAGATAGGCGGTTATACACAATTTATAAAAAGTACTTTGCAAAGCATAACTCGACTTAGGCGATTTGTGAAAAATTACTTTTGCATTTTCGTCAAACTTAAGTCGACTTAAGCTGTTGTTGCAAAACTGAAAATATGGTTTTAGGTGACTTAAGTTATATTGAAAAGGGAAGAAATATATGTATTTTTTCTAAGTTATTTGATTTTTCATTTTTTTTTCAAATCATTGTCATAAAAAACAAAAATTGAGGTAAAAAATGAATAAACTTCAAGTAAAAATTATTTCTAAAAGTTTAAAAATAATTTTTTCATTAAATTTAAGAAAGGTGACAGTATCTTTTATTCTCTCTCGGATTCTCCAACTAAATATGGATGAGTATCTGCTAAATATCCAGTCTTAATCGTTTTGTAAAATTTGTAAACCAACAGATTAAAAAATTGCATCAAGTACTCTAAGTTTTTCTTTTTTGGTACTAATTTTCTCTTCTTCTTCAATTTGGAGCATGTCTTGAAAATCTAACTAATTAACACCTCGTCTTAAAATATAAAAAATCTTTGTATAAACTGTTCTTGTAAAATATTTTTGGAAGTCAATTTTTTGAAATCTGTGGTGCGACTCTTTCCACTTAAGAGAATTTCAAAAAGTAATTCAATTACAAAAAGGCTTCATTGTGCAACGGATCTGACAAAGTTGTTACATTATTGTAAAAATGAGCACATAAAGTAATCTCTAAAATGAGTTTATGAGTTTTGTGTTTGTTATTTTATTTATGTACTATAGTCCATATGACTTTCTTACTTGTTCATAATGATACTAAATCCGAATTAATTAAAATTTTTAAATTAAAAACAAAATGAAATCGAGTGTGAGTCATTACAACTACTGTAATGAAAAGTCAAATTTGATACTGAACTCGAACTCGTATAGAAAATAATAATTCGATACTTGTCAAAATTAAATCTTGGAGACGTATTATTAACGTATAGAAAATGGTTTGTTCGTCAGTTTTTCTCCAAGTTCTGCCGTAAAAAGTATATAGATCTCCGTAAAAAGTTGTGGCAAAGCAAATTGGTTCAGAATTTGCTCTCCTTTCATAGAGTATATAAGTATTTGATTATCAAATAAACAAAAAATATTGTAAGTTTGCACGACATTTTTATTTTAGCTGTCAGCATTTACTTTTCAATTAAGACTCCATACAAATTGACCACGAGTCAGTTTCGAGCGTTCATGTACTTGAGTGCATTGAGGAAGCCCGGTCGCGAAAGATTAAGCGAATTTTTCTAACCGTTCGGCAAATTGTAAAAGGATTTTTCTTAAAAGAATAAAAGTAGAAAGCCTTTCATATTTTTTTATCTCTACAGATATGTTCACATGCCCAATAGGACTCGAAAACTTGCTTTTGAATGTTGTCAATTTTAAAATCAGGATCATTAATACAGTCACCACGATCAAAGTCAATTGCGGTTTTCAAAACTGTATTAACTTCGGTTTTCAAAGTAAGATCTGTTGATACTTGTTTATTTACTATAGGACCAGTTTCGCTAATTTCTATACTTAAAAACACTTTGAATCCGTTATGTTAATTTCAAATATATTGCAATACATCTAACATCCACCACAATCATTTCAGCTCGCCTAGCAAGTTCCAAAATTTTTAACGTACATTGATTAAGCGTGGATAAAGTTTATATTGGATAATTTTTATATTATTTAACAATTTCCAACATAAGCACATTTAAAAACAATAATAAATAACTGTCTTTGTAAAAAATACTTCCTTCGAAATAACAAAAATATCATAAATATTTGAAAATCGAAGAAATTTGAACTCACGGAAATGAGTAATAAAAAGTATAACAAAATATTGTTATTCCCAGATGTACCAGTTTTATTTATTGAAAAAAAACCCTTGCAAATTATAATAATTTGAATTTCCTAACAAAATGTGTTTTACTAGTGTATAATAAAAGTGTTGCTTTGTAATACAATAATTAGAATAAAACCTCTTGTCAAACACAAAAATTTGTTCTTCCTAATAACATTTGTTTTACAAGGGCATAATAAAACAACACTTTGTTTAATAATACAATTAGACCACAAAGGCAAAACAATCTACCATCAGGTAGCTAGCCACGTGTCATTTTAACATGGGAACTCCGTCAATTGAAAAAAACATTTGTCGCAGGTAAATCACGAAATGACCTACAAGATTATTTGTTAAATAAAAAAATTCAAATCTTAAACATGGGATATTTGGGTAATTAGAGCATTAATAATGCAGGTAACTTGTGCAGATGTTTTATATTTTGGGTTAAAAAATACAACTATCTTACTTGTCGCTGAATGTAAGATTTAATTTTAACTATAGTGAACAAGTTTTAAACCATGGAAATAAAGTACCTACACTATATATCACATAAAATAATATGTTAAGCGTTATAAAATATTTTTTATTATAAAAAACTAAAAAATATTCTATACTGATCATGTATTATTTCGAACACTAAACGCTTAACTTCGATGTATTGTTCTTATTTGCACGCGTTATAAAAACCTAACTCGACATAAGAAGCCTTTTGGAATATAGTTGCATTTGCAATAATCGCCTAACTCGAGATGAGTTTAAAAAACCACCAATTATTATTTTACACAAATCGCTTATGTCGAGTTAGTATTTAAAAAAATTCAAAATTAATTTTGCAACAAAAGCCTAACTCGAGATAAGCGGTTGTAAAAATTCATACAAATAAAAAAAAATGTCACTAATTTTGATTTGCAACAACAGCCTATCTCGAAATAAGTGGTTTGTCAAAAACATAAAAAAGATGTTTTCTGATCTTAACTCGATTTAGGCGATTAGTGCAAGTGCACATTGTTGCCATTTCGAGTTAGGTCATGTGTGAATTCGACAATAACTCCGGCTACAACAGTCGTAGAACCACCAAATTTTGTGAGCATATGAAACTCAAAACGGAGAATTCGCTGGTAAACATATCTCATTTTTGTCTTAACTCGAGTTAGGCGGTTTGTGTTTGAGGCCACTGAATTATCGTTAACGATGTATTTCATTTCGCATATTTCACCCGCAAACATATAAAACGGAACTAACATTAACAACATTATGCACATTAAAATTTTGTTGAGTGATGAGAAGCCTCCACAATTTGTAAAATAAATATGAAATATGTATACTTTAATTTAAATATACTATAATTTAATTATGTGAAACAATAAATGAACTTATTATCAAAACTTGAAATATAACACATAATATATTAGTACAGTCAAATAACGTGATACGATCTGAGAGCGTATCTAGAAAGAATATGAAAAAGAAAATTAGAAATTGACAATAGCAGCTGTCAACTCAACTGTCAGAGTACGTTAAAGAATATTTATTCGGTTAATTATAAATGAAATTCTTGAAATTGTGCAAATAAAATAATTTTTGTTCGACATTAGCATAAATCTTAATATAGATTCTTAAAATTTTAATAAAATAAATTCTTAATAAATTTTTACATATCTAAGCACTTATTATATAAAAATCACTTTTATATAATGTACATTTTTCGTAATATACTGCAAGGAATTGATTTCATAAATGTCATATTTATACGCGCGTACACAAGCGCATCTTTTACTAAAATTCCATATTCGAAATTTTTATTATAAATGTCATTGCAAATGAATATACAATAGAATTAAATGTCAGATTTTGTTTTCTTTTCTTGTTTTCTACATTATTTTTTTTTTTATGATGACATTTTTTTGAAAAGGGAAAATGATAAACTAAAGTGAAATGATGCCAATGTCATAAGGAAATAAAAACCATTGTGATGTTAAAAATTCATTTTTAATGGAAATTTTCTGTTAAAATAAAATATGGAAGAAAACAAAGAACATTTTATTGTTTTTACTTTTTCTGAGAAAATTTTTTCACGTATTATGAAATCACTACAACGGATACTATCACGTACATACACATATAATAAACAAACATACATTATAAGTTAACAAATTTGTGTATATATGTGTGTGTAAATCATATTTAATAACTAATTAACATTTCCTGGCATTTAATGTAATTATTTTATACGTAAAAAGTTCGGAAACATTTTTGAAAAAACAAAGTTTAGAAAAAAAGAAATTGTATCAGAGCAGTTGAATTCTTTAACGATTTAAACTTTAATTAACTTAATTAAAAAGTTCTTTCAAAAAAAAAAAAATATTAAATTTGTTAAAATCGTTTTATTATACCAGTACGAACATATCTTCGAAAGGTATTATAAATTTTCCTTAGCGTTTGTAAAGCTAAGGTATGAAACAAGTATTACTCTGGAATTTAGAAATAAGTGTATGTTTTAGATCAACGTCAAATTTTGAATAGATTTAACTGTGTGTATGATCGTTACATCTTCCGTACCAATCATAGCTCAAAAACTACATACAAATAATTTATAATAATAGACACCAAAACCTTAATTTGGATATTAATGCGGTTGAGACAGTGGTTCGCGCAGTTGCCCTAAAAACCTCGAAAGTTATTTGACTATTACTCAGAAATTATTAAAGCTACAATTTTGAAATTTCTCTTAAGCATTTCTGTTTCTTATAAATAAAATATGATAAACTGTGTTATTCTCATAAGTTTATATAAGTTCATGTGGTAACTACCATATACATTATATGAGGGGCTCAGAAGCAGAGTGGCGTAAGCCACAATGTATGCCACTTTGCTTTTAAAAAATCAGAAAATTTTTACAAAATCAGAAAATTTTTACAAAAGCAAAAGTACTTTTGTGAAAAATAAATAGGAAAAGAGCTTGTTTTTTACTGGAAACCAATATTACTGATTTAAGAAGATGAACATAACCGATTGCAGCAAAAAAAAATTTTTTTTTTTATTTGTGGCTTACCGCACGCTGCTTCTGAGACCCTGAATATAAAATATATCCAAAAAATAACTTTTAAAATCATTCATTCGTACGGGTATCGCAAAGTTGACACGGTCAATTCTACCGCTTCTCATTCTCGTCAAGTCAAAGAAAAAATCACAATATATTTTTCTTTCTTCCGTCGTCTATTCGAATTATGAATGGCAAAAAAATTCAACTTTTTCAAAAATACACTCTTTTAATGTGCACTAGTATGCTCTTCTGCACTCGAAATTCAAACAAATATAGACTATTATTTCTTCCTAACGGATTATAAAATAAATTGAAACACTTTTAGTGCAACATTTTATTTGTTTTGAAATAAATGTTTAATTCATTAATTGTTTTTAGTTTTAAATAAATACGTTTTTCACGATAACCGGATATATCGAACTCCGATTCTCCACGTTAGGTCCACACTACCATATTTTTAATGAGATATCGCATTGAATACGCCTTTTTCTCATGGTCAACTAAATTAGTTTTCAAGAAAAGTTATATATTTTATAGTTTCGGGATGTGGGGACTCGAACAACTTTTAAGCCACTTTAAATCTAGACATTTGAGACTCTACTTACGATTTGATTTGACATTTTTTATTATATTTAAAAAAATAATTAACGGAATTTCTTAAAATTTTATTTCTGGGATTTGTTCATCATCGAAATTAAATAAAAAAGTTTTCAAGTAAACCCGACTCTAAATATTGAATGTATACTAAGAACCAAAATTTAAATTTTTAGAATTATGTTATAACTCTCAAAGGTTAACAATTTTTTTTAAAAATTATAGAAAACATGTTTTTAGTCTTGTGTATAATCGATCTTGTAGCTAAACTAGCGAAATCTATTGAAATTCCGAATTTTATTTAGAAAATAATCAACCACATTAAATTTTGCAAACATTTGAACTAGAATGAAAAGACTATAAAATTCAATTTCTTACACTTACCCTTAACTCGGATAAAAAATAATTAGTGAATAAATTGCTTAGCCCTACTTTAACTCTAAAAGTTAGTTAAATCAATATTTCTGTATTATAAAAAAAATTATAAATTTTCATATAACACACAATTGATATACCCTTTACCCATAGTCTATAAAATATTGTATTTAAAATTCTCTATATAGAAACAAAAATATTGTAATAAAACACCTGCCTTTTTCTATTTTTCCCATATGTATTTTATGTAGCATAAAAGTCTTATACATAGCAAAGACACCATGTAGATTAAACATTATAATCTAGATCTTTACATCACTGCAAGGATTTGTTTTCTTTTTTTTCTCTCCCAAAATTTTACCCACATTGTTTTGAATAGATATATATAAGAAAGAAAAGGTGAAAGAATTTTACAATAAAGTTTTAGAAAAAGTTTTCAAAAAAAAATATTTTGTAGCTATTTATACACGCAGATTTCAAAATATTGTTAAGATTTAATCTAGTTTGTATTCCAAAAAAAAAAAAAAAAAAACAAAAAAGTTAAAAAATTTTAAATTTAATATTACATAAACGTTCACGCTTTTTTATGGAATTGCTTAAACCAAAAGGATACAGATAAAAATATTTGAAAATTTTATAAGAATATTTTAATTTATTTTTATTTCGTAGTTCAGGATAAGAAATTCTCTATATACACATACATGATATGCAGTCGTTTCTTAAAATAAAAAGCGAAACAAAAAAAAACAATTCTTTTACAAGCTCTCTATATGAAATGAAAAAATTTAAGAAAATGAACGCACAAATGATGAATATAAATGGAACGCCCGATATGTTTTATTTAATGAGAAGTTGAAATGTTTATCATCAATTGGTAAAAGGAAAACGTATCTCAACATACGAAATTAACACAAAAAGAAAATTTATATTCCATTATAGTACCCGAAGCCAAAAAAAAAAAAATAAACCCACTTAAAAATATAACAGATGTACCCATTTTAAATGTACTTCATGTTTCATGATATCCAATACAGAGCATGTTTAAATCATTAAAGCAATTATACATACATAATATACTTTCATTATATAATATCGAAAAAGCATAGCAATGCGCCTACATTAAAATAAATAATATGAAGGCAAGTACATATAATTTTAGAAAAATTTTAAAACTTTTTAACATAATATTTGGTATTTAAATTTTTTCAAAACTATATAGGTCCATTTACAATACCTTCTTAAATTCCTGTACAGCATATTGTTTGAATAATCATTATCAACTGTCTTAATCGTTTCATTTGATTTTAAATTGGACACATTTACGAATTGTATTCTAAATTTAGTTCTAAAAAATTTTTCAAAAAGCATTTATACAATTAGTTTTTAGTAAGTTAACAGTTTGAGAACACTTAATAAACATTTTGTTATTCATTTTATATATAATATATTAATAAATATGTATAGAAACAATTCTATAATTCTGAAATAAAAATGAAATCTAAAAATGTTAGCAATTTAGATTATTAAAAAAAAAAAACAAATATTTTACAAAATAAGAGTATATAATATAAGCGGCAGCATTCATATGTTAATTTTGCAAACACATACTCTTACTAAAATATTAAAATATCAAAATCCGTAGGTAATCCAATGTCATATGTAAATATAAAACTTTCCAGGTAAATTTATTAAAATTATTTAAAAGTAAAAATTTTTATATTAAACTTTTCTTGTATCCTTTGATACATATAAAACATTTGCTTAACACTAGGAGTCATCAAATGATTATTTTTCTTCAAAAATATTTGAAATATAGAGATCAAAATATATTAGTAACATACACATACAAATATGTATAAGTAAAATATGAATAACATTATTTTTCGTAACATAACACGTAACATTATATTAAATTTATATTAGAAGAGAGCGGATAAAAGAATGTAATAGAACATTTTTTTAATAAGTGACAGACAGAGCACTGCCAAACGTACTATTTTCATTACATTTGTATAAATTTTGTTATTCTTGTGCCATGGAATGGAAAATTTTGAAAATTATTGATTGTATATCTGCAAAAAAGTCAAACTTAAAAAACTATTCCATCTCAAACACCATTTTGGGTCGCGTTCGCTTATTTATTTTTCATTGTATTTCGAGGAGTCTAATGTGTAATTCTTAAATAATGCAATAAAACAATTGAAATTTCTTCATACCTCTGTGGATCATTTTGTAAAGCATCCGCATAGAAAGCGGTAGGTCACTAGTTCGAGTCCAGCTTGGGGAGAGAAAAAAAAATTTTTAACAGATTTTTCTGCCTTAATTAAACAATTTTTTTCCTTCCTTATTTCTTTTTTAATGCGAAATCCTATTTTAATTTGTACCTATTTTTAAAATACTTTTTTCACTTTAATTAAAATGCCTAAGATTTCAATTTATTTTTACTATTATCGGTGAATTTTTTGTTTTAAGAATTGGAATTCGAAAGTTTCTATTGAAATTCAAGAGAAAACCTTTTTATATTAAAGAACAATTTCTTTTGAAATTCCTTATTATTATTATTTGTTTAGGCTTTGTCCTATATATAGATTTTTCTTAAAGATTATTCGAATTTTAAAATTGTAAAATAAATAGAATGAAATTCTGAATTAAATAATATAAAAATAATATACATTTATGCACATATACATAAACACAACAAAATTTGAGAAAAACTAAACTATTGCCAATAAATACGTTATAAATAATTTCGATTTAATCCAATTTAAGAGAATCAGACAACAATCTTCCTTAAATTAGACAAAAGGTTTTGAGCCCGTTAATATCGATATGCTTTAAATTTAACACAAACTTGCTCCCCAACTTGCAAATTGCAATAGTATTCAACTTATGAATGGTAATTAATAAAAAGCGTATAGCAATACAATTTTACTACATAATTTTGAGTTTTCGGTTTCTTGGAATTACAGCGAAAAAAATTTTGATTTAAATTTTGTGTTGTTTTTTTTAATTTGTGACTGAAAGAACACTTGTTCAGCAAATTGAATAATTTTTTTTTTTCTGTTTTCTCATGAAAATTTCTTGTGAATACTAAGTGAAAATAACTATAACGCAAGCTTGCTGTTTATAGTAATAAATACAAAGTTTTACATTTAAAAAAATTGTTCATATAATTTGCTTTTCCGTTGCTATTAATGGCAAAGTTCAAGTACTTAAGTCCAAAGCTTATAGATAATTTTAAATACTTCACTTAAATTTCAACTCTTTCAACCCAATTTCAACAAACTTTGATTTTGATCAAAATTCATCAGCAATTCTTCACAGTTTTTGTAAAAAAATCCACTTAAATATCAAGATTTTGGCATTATTTATATCAAGTCATCATTACATACAACATTGGAAATAGTGTCTCTGTATAGTCGCACCAAATTTCGTAGCTTATTTTTCAATTCCAATTTAGAGAGACGTAGATCAATTATTCTTATTCAGACGTTCGCTATGATTTATCGATCGGAGCGATTTTAATTTCAATCATCAATTGATAAAAGGAAAACGTATAATGTTCATATTATTCAGTCATTCCTCAGGGGAATTATTCCTCTTTATTAAGAAAATTAATCAGTAAATTTTTGACTATATCGGTAATAAAGAACTGGAGTTATGCTAGGGATTCATTTTACATTTTTAACCAAAATTAGCACAATAATGAAAAAATAAATTCACAAAATTCGCTTTTAATATTTCGTGTATATTATTTATTCCTAAAGTGATGAGAGTATTTTTAAACCAAATATTTTAAGTAATCCAAAACTTTCCCGCTTATATAAAAAATTAAAAAAAAACCAGAAAAGTTTCTAAGTAACATTAAGAATGTTTCTTCTTACCTCATGTTATGAGTGTTTAAAAATTAAAAAATTAAAAACACAATGCCAACTAAAGTGTATTTTATATCACTTAAAATTGTAAAAGATAATAGAGAATTTCCTGAAAATATTTTTTTTCTGAACTTGTTTCGAATGTATGACAATTATTTTTTATTAAAGTGCATTCTCAAAATTCAATTTTAAAAAAGTTTTTCTTGAACAACACAAACAATATTACCCTCCAAGACATTATGTGGTACACCATAAGCAAGTGATTTCACGCAGTTGCAAGTAGAGAATACACAAGAAATGTCAAAATGTTGGACACAAATTTACAGATCCATCAACTTATTATTAAATTCTAATTTTAATATAAGGTGATAGTTACAGCCGCGGTATGTCAGACAAGATCCTCCTATTAAAAGTATATCTATCGAGTGTCTTTTGGAATGGTCTTAATTCATATGTTGCAGTTTTCCTTATTAAGAAAGTCATGTAATAAATTTGAAAAATTTGAAAGCTTTCATCAATTGTCCTATCTAATAAAGTGGTAGGTTTTAAAGGTAGATTTTCATTGTTCGAGTTTCTTTTAGATCTAAATTTTTTCAATTTCTTCCGCATTTTTTCCGATTTATAGTATAAACTTATTTCAGATTACCATTTTGGGAAGAGTTTATACAAAAAAAAAAAGCAAAAAAATTCTCAATTTAAAATTTTCAATTCGTTCTTTATAAAATTTAACAGTATTTGATCTGTATACTATTAAATTCATTTGTATATCAGTTCAAACAAAAAATCTAAATGTATAGAATATAAAAGAAAATTTTACAATAAAATTTTTCATTCACTATTCATTAAAAGAACAATCAAATCGTAATAAGAATTTCATTATATGTACATGGCCTATACACAAAGACAATTCTTTATTAAATAGTCTTTATACAATTCGCTTTTATGTATATAAGTACATACATACATACGTTCAAACAAAATTTAACAACAATGGCAACCAAAAATAAACACGAAAGGAAAGTTATAATACTTAAAATTTATGCTTTTAGCCTAAAGTACATTAACTTGTACAGCAGGATAACAAACAAAGAACATGTTATAGAACAACAAGAAAAAAAAACGCTTAATGTTTTAATTTCAAAGTACAACAAAACGCCTACATATTCACATGTAAAATTTGTTAGTATATATATAAATTTTATTGTTTGGTTTTTTGCATTTCTTTCTTCCAAATTATAACAGAAGAAAATTTTTAAAAAATGACTATCTCTCAAAATAACATTCCTTTTGGTCTGCTCTGTGGAATATCCGATTTTTTTTAAGTTGTAAATCAAGGCGTAGATCAGTGGCTTGGCTTCACTTATTAACTTATGAGGGAAGTTATAAAGATGTGTCACAATCCAATTTAATTAGATAACCAAATTAGCTCTAAATAAAGAGGTAAAGAAAAACAGTACTAAAAATTTTATAAAATTTTAACTTACGCATTAAGTGCAATGTTAATGCTTCTCAAACAAGATAAGGCTAAAAAATATTACATTATTTCCAAAAATTTATACTCTTACAGGTTATAAATTATTCAAACCACTTAAAAAAATATAAAATCTTAGTTCATAAGTTAAAACACAGGAGAGTAAACGAAATAAAGTAAATTTCCGATGCGAAGGAAAATGTTAATAACCAAATTTTGGTGGATGCTGATCAAACAATTTACTTACAAACAATAAGATATAGTTTGAGACTTTATGTTCAACCTTAAGTAGCGGAAAAAAAATCTGTAGAAAATATTTTTCAAGTTTTAAAAAATTTCATACGAACTTGTAGTCGTAAAAAAGACTAAAAAATTAAGGCAAAGGGAAAAATTTCAGTTTTTCTAAAATTAGAACACCTGGTACTCGTAAATACATAAAATAAAAAACAAGTAAAATGTTGATCTAAAACCCTTTCTTAATCCTTTTAAAAACGCTTTGTTTGAAGCCTCTATCAAAAATTTTCTTAATCCTTTTAAAAACCCTTTCTTAATCCTTTTAAAAACCCTTTCTTAATCCTTTTAAAAACGCTTTGTTTTAAGCCTCTATCAAAAATTCAAAATAAAAATTATAAGAAAAAAACTTGGAAACATTCTTATATTTAACAATTTGGCAAAATTCTTATATTTCAGAAACCTTTAAGATTTGACATCTACTTCCAGATTTTATCTATCTTCCTAAACGATTATGTATCAGGTAAAATCACTGATTACCGAAGTATCCTATATGTTCAAGTTATCCCTTGAATTATGTGACTCTCAAGAAGTTTAAATTCATCCATATTAATTACAATTTAATTGGAAATGTTTCATTTACCAAAACGGAATCTAACAAAAAATTTTTAATCTATTAAACTTCAAAATTTTCATAATTAAATAGCAGTCATATAGCTACCATTATATAGCTCTTAAGTCAATTTAAATTTTTAATTAATTTTTTTCCATTAATATTTATTTTAATTAATTCAATTGTAACAATTTAACACCATTTTATTAAAATTTACATTCAGTGTATAAGGGTACGTATTTGATCTTTTGCAAACGTTGCAAAATTATTATTGTGTCATTTACACATTTGTGCCATAACCGTTTTTTTGTTTAGTTTTATTGAAAATTGTATTATTTTAATGTTATGTGCGGGTGGTAAATGTGAAAACTGTATCGCAAATTTTGGTGAAATCATTATTAAATAAAGTTGGGTCAAACCAATGGTTTGTATTGCAGCACTTTTCCCTTCAACAAGTGAAAATACAGCTTTTAAATGCACTCTATGTATACCTATCACGCTATTAAAATTATTTTCATTCATAAACGAAACTATTTCTAGGATTGCATATATTTAGGATGAATGATTCATGCAGTCTTTGAAATAAAGCAAATGTTAAAGTAAAGAGGGGTTAACATTATACTCACTTTTAAGGGTTAATTGCTTGAGTTAAGAAAAATAATTATATTTTTTAATGTTATGGAATTTACCGTTAGCCCTTTGCGTTTATAGAAATTTGGAAAAGCTTGCGGTTTCGCAAATATAAGGTATCAAATATTCAAACTTTACAAATTTCGAAAGGCGCTAACTTGAGAGGGGGTGGAGATGGGAAAAATTTTTCTTCTAATGAAATAAAAGTTGTTAAAATTTTAGACTTACAGAACCGACTTCAGAAAAACGACATCAAAAATTTGGAAAAAACGAATTTTAGATAACGGTAAATTTTAACGGCCATTTTCTCTTTGTAAATTTAAATATAGTATGCCGTTATAGAACAAACTGCCCATTATATTTCTGCGTTTGCAAAATTTGAAAAATATTTATGGTTTTACTGCAATAAGTACACTTTTAATATGCAACTTTCACAACATGTAACAGCAATAAATATTTTTAAATTGAGGAATTATAAAATAGAGAGAAAGAGAGAGAGAGAGAAAAGAGAGCCTTCATATCGCTTCGTTTATTTGTACATAAGTAATGACATTTTTGTCAAGTACTTCATTTACTGGAATTATTTATTATTGTTCAAATTAAATATGTAAGTGCGGAAACATGTTAACTAACTTCCGGTTCCTCTTAACTGTAAACTACAGAATCCCGATTTAAAATTCACATACTTTTTGAATTTATTAACCACTTGCAATTGAAGAATTTAAACAACCAATAATATTTCTATAAATTATTTTGAAAACATCGTCGCTTTTATTTTAGATTAGAAATAATATAGTTGTATGTGTTTAAATAAGTTTTATATTCAACTGGTGATCATATACAAAATAAGTGTTGCCAATTTAAGTTTAGAAATCATATAATAATTATTAACATTTTTTTTTGTTGGCGTTTAATATTCAAATATCGTTTTATGGCACCTTATGTTATACTCTTGTACTTTATTGTTTATTCATATGTTGTACATGATTTAAGTTATATAGCAAATTTTTAATATAGTATAATAGCTAAATCATATATCCATGCTATAATCAATATGTATACATACGCAAATATATGTTATATATAAAATTGAAAATCGCCAATTGGGTAATGTTATGCAATTTAAATTTTATACAGCATTTAATTTTTTTATATTTAAGTTTAATTCTCATTTTTTTATTTTTAAGCAATAAAATTAAAAAACGTGATATGAAAATTAAACCC
This sequence comes from Condylostylus longicornis, assembly GCF_029603195.1. Lineage (NCBI taxonomy): Eukaryota > Metazoa > Arthropoda > Insecta > Diptera > Dolichopodidae > Condylostylus > Condylostylus longicornis. The sequence goes on along the minus strand of NW_026577973.1, from coordinate 10,179,568 downwards.
AAATGGGTTAAATTTTAAATAAAGCATATACATATATACTGGGTGTCACTTTCATGAATTGAATATAAATATGATAACTTAATATCTGCTTCACAATTTTATATTCCTACATAATGTATAACAACTTAATTACATATACATAATATAAGAAAAAATCTATAACATTACGTCATATTACAACTTAATTTTGGCACACTGAATTTAAATATATCAAAAATGGAAAGTACTCATGTAATTGATTTTGTTTTTATTGTCTTTATTTTTACACAAAATAAAAATCTTTATCAAGTTATTGAAAGTAAAATCCTAGTAATTCAATTTTTTTGTTGGAATGGCAACTGCTCTTGTATTCAAAATATTGTTTTTTTAATAAAAATATCAATTTTAGGAAAGACAAAATTTAAAAAATAAAGCACATAAAGCATAAAAAGTAATAGAGGTCATAAATTATTATCAATAATTTTACTACAGTGCAATCCGTTTATACAAAACTAAAATTTACACAATAATTTGTTTTTTCCTTTGTGCGGTGACTAATTCCACATCTCAACTCTAGCATACAAAAAAAAAATAAAAGAGTATTACATTTTTTTTAGAAAACATTTTCGGTAGAGAGAAATTAAGTAAATTCAGTTGAAAATAAATTTGTGTCAAGCCAATAGCTTGCAAATTAGTTATTTTGCCTTAGCGAAATGAATTTTATTTTTTTAAGTAATCTACCAAATTACCACTTCTTTTAATAAGTAACAAAATATTTTAAATTATTACATACATTGAGGATTAAAAAAAAATAAAAATTGAAATAAACGTTAACATAATAAGCCTATTCAAGGGTTAAGTAAGTAAGTTGAGATAAATAAGTATATTTGGTATTTATTAAAATTTCGAAAAGCTTGCCGATTCGGAAGTCTATTAAGTATATATTAACTGCCGAAAATCCAAATTTTACTAATTTCGGCAGCTTTGGAATTCAATTACCAATTTGGTTCAGACACAGCAGATAATTGAATATTTATAGTAAATAAATTTGTGGCAAAGATTTATAGATTTGTTAATTTTAATAAACTGTTATTAGAAATATATTTCTTTTAATAAAAGAAGGTCGACATAATTACTGTAAAATCGTACAAGCCGTGACATTAAAATCGTTCCTGGATTGCAAAATTACAAAAATCTAGCTGTATGCATTTATTTATTTTTTAAATTTATTCCCACTGCCGTAGCTCAGTGGAATTTCAAATTTTAATATATTATACGTATATATATTTAAATATTAATTACAAATAATATGTAGCTTAGATGGTTATTGTATGTGTCGTACACTTAAGTACTTACTCTCAAATTTCAAAACGATGGTCACATATGTATACCTATATGTATAATACAGTGGAATCTGCGTAAAATCAAATAGCATCACAATCCGCTCATTTAGTTTAAGTTTAATTCGACACTTTAAGTAAAAATTAATACAACTCCATTTATTTTCACAATACATGCAAAATTTGGTAAAACCTCGTCTTCTTTCACAAAATATGATATTAAACGGATCATGTTTATTTTCACAACTAGGTTAACATCACAAAATTCTGTGCATTTTTCGATGTAATATTAACTGAATTCTACTGTATTAATATTTTTCATAAAATCAAATTTTGAAAATTAAAAAATAAGAATATTTATTAAAACAAAATGTTAAATTAAATAATAAAAATCGTCGAATAGGCTCAATTTTTAAAAAACTAGAGAATTTATATATTATGCTCGTTTCTAGGTCTGATTTCGTTAGATCTAATTTCTTATAATCAGATTACTAATCAATATAAATAAAATATTTTTATAATTAATCAAAAATTTAAATTTAATTTCTAATCTATAAAAATTTAAAATTTATTTCTAAAATTTATCATTTCAAAGTAAAAATACTTCTCATGTACAAACCAAATTTTGTATAATCTCATTTTTATAAAGCTGTCCACTGTACTAGAGTTAATTTAGAAAAAAAAAAATTTGCATTTTAACAACCTCAACTTTTTATTAAAAATATGTTTTCAATATTAATTAATTTTTTAAAATAACCCTGAATATTAATTTATGAATTATATTGGGCTGATTGTTACCAGCAGATGTATAACAATTCTTATATTCAATATATTATGTATAATAAAAATTATGTATGTTCTCTTGGACTATATTATATATAAATTTACATAGTTATATGTATATAGTAACGAGAGTTATAGCACATTACAGGATGAAGAAGAAAAATTCAAAAGGTCAAAATTTTATTAAACATTTCAAATTTTTTACTCATATTTTCTTATTTAATAAAAAAAAATTAAAATTAACATATAGATTACCCAAAAATTAAAAAAAAAATTTCTTCAACTTCGATTAGCATTCAATAAGTACAAAAAGATATGATTTAAAAAAAAAAACAATTTTAACCCAAAAAATTTCATTGCTAGTGCTTTAACACTCGTAGGTTAATTCCTAGAAATTTTTCAAGAAAAAATTATTCTTGTGGAAGAAGGGTGAACTCGAACTTCTATACTTTTTTTTCGAAAATGTATAATTATGTGTTAAAGTTATTTTCCTTATTATTCGAAGGGTATAATAAATTTACCATTCCATTTGTTACACTACAAACATTTCAGAAAGTATTCTAAAAGAGATAAAGAAGGAAGTATATTTTTAGACAACGTCGAATTCAGTGTCGATTTAGCTATATTTATAGACGAGCTCGTTAACAGGTTGCACTTGCTCGAGTACTTATGCTATATGGCTACAAAACAACTCCATAAACCATTTACTTAAATTTTAAAAATTAACAGGCTAACACAAATTTAATAAGAAGGCTAACATTTTAATAAACTATTATTATAGGAACTACAAACAGGATTAATTTTATCTCTTCTCATTTTATTATTTTCATTGTTAAACCGTTCATCATTTATAGGCAGTTTCTATTGTATTTTGTAATTATTAAGAATTTCATGTCAATATGTGCAATATTATGTGCCACATAAGTCGGATTGTTCAATTATTTTCATAGTATTCTAGAATTCCAATATGAATTTGTACCAACATTAACACAAAATTGGAATTTATGTTCATGTGCATTATGTCGTGTCGTCATATTTTGTATGTATTTCTTCATTATAATAATATATTTTTACTTTTAGCTACTGGAATTATTTCTTTCATAATATAAATATACCAAACTTTTGATTCAGAATTGATCTTTTATAACTTTCAAACTAAAAATTGTGTTTATAATTAATTACGCCGTTTATTGAAAGTTTTAATTAAACGGATTGATATTAAAAATTGTTTTCCTTATTATATTACTACATACAACTGATTGAATAGCTTAGCAGATTAGTATGATCCAATATTGCCACCTACATTGCCTCTAACTGAAGCAATTTTCAAAAAAATTAAATTACAGAAAATCAATCTACTCAAAACTAAATTTACATTGTTCTTTGTATATTAACTGAAAGGTCATTAGTTTCCATAAAATTCATAATAATAAAAACGAAAATTTCAGCAATCTAGCGAGACTTCATCAAGCTTATAAAAATAAATTAATATTATTCACAAAGTATACAGATTGTGGCTTAACAATTCTTCCGTGTGATACTGTAACAATATTTGTAAATTGCTCTGAAATAATGCAAATTTAAATCTATTTCACTTAATCTAAAAATCTAAAATATTTCAACTTCAATTACATAATCAGCTAACATTTTAAAATATTATTTAAAATTCATTATATTTCATATTATTTATAATCCATTCGCAAATATAAATACCATTTATAATATGCACGCACATATGTTCATGTGTAACTTAATAGAATCAATAAAACTCATCAAAATCCTTTGTGATTTATGTATATGTATAAAATTAAATCTTTTTAAAAGATCAAATCAAAATTTTCGAAATTGATACTATTATTCTTTTAATGTTATAGTTTGTATGTTATTTACAGACATACATATAGGCATGTTTTACAAATAAAAATACACAATATAAAAATTTTATTTCTTTCTATTATTACACACATATATTTTTTAGCCAACATATACACAAATATATATACTCACATTATGAGTATATATAAGTATATATAAATATTTATTTTATTATATACATTTATATAGAACAAAATATATATAAATACATTTTGGTATTTGATTATTTCAATTGAATTTAAAAGAACAACCGAAATAAAACACAAGTAAACAAAAGAAACAAATAAATAACACCCACATAAACCTTTTGTTAGAGGTTATATAAAAGAAAACAAAACAAAATATGGCAACACTATATTTTCTAAATTCATAAAAATTATAAAAAATAAGTAAACTGCGGAATACCTCTTTCAACTTTAACACCATATTATTAAAATCATTTTACTTGTTATCTAAGATTGAAACCAATTTTATTCTAATTAAAAATGGTTGTGGACTAATTAAATTAAAATTCTTAATTTAATAAAATAAGTAACTGTAGGTAGCTCACAAAATATTGGGTTGAATTTCATGTTATAAAATTTATTTCAGAAAAAGGTAGCAAGAATGAATAAATTCAGATCAAACTAGGTTTGATCTGAATAAGATCAAAATAGGTTTGTACAGTAGAAAATTTCTTTTCAACAAGTGAAAACATATTTAGAAAATGACCTTTTCCTTAAATTATTCGCATTCATATACCAAAATAATTCATGATTATTGCATACTTTTAGGATAAGAATAAATATTACAAGAAACATTAAAATAATGGTAATTTTCAATGGCTAATTAAATCAGTTAAGATGCGTAAATAATTAGATTTTTTAATGGAAAGGCATTTGCTTTGATCTTTTTTATCTCTTTTGTAATAAGTAAACGCAATTATTAATTTCTTCAAATTGTCAGATCTTAGATTTCTGCAAGGCACACGGCTTAAAAGAAAAACAATTTTAAATATTTGAAGAAAAAACGTGCGTTTAAGAGGGTTAATTTCAATAACAACAGCTGTTTTATCATAGAAATGTTTGACTATTTAGCAATAAAAAAAGCAAGTTGTTATGCTTCTGAACTTAAAAAATTTTCACGGTTTTGATATAAAAAAATTACAAAAAGTTGTATTTTTTAAATTTTTAAGCATCTAAAGGGGTTTCAATAGTTCTAACAAACAAATTTTTTTTCAACTTGTAGGAAATGTGGTAAAATGCACAAATATTTTCGAGCTCTGATAACTTAAAAACTTTAGCTGAATTCGACTCATAGTAAAAGATCCGTCGCTGATATTTCGTCTTCTCGAGACATATTACCTTATTCTCGGAGATCTAGTATACATATATCTAAACAGATGATCATAGTAAAAATAAACTCTGAGATATGAATTTTGTTTAAATCTCGGTTTAGCCCAAATTGGTCTTAATATAGTTTGTTTATGCTTTACTACCATGGAAACGTTAATTTCCGCAGAAATTTCGAAAAGAGAAATTTGGTGTAAATCAGTTAAAAAATCATTTTAATATAACGAATTTTCTTTGGGATAAAAGCATGCAGACGATGCTGTATTGAAATATAGTGGCAGGACTGAGGATGAGATAAGAAACTCAATAATTGAGAATCTGAGGGTTATTGATGAGTGGCTTTCCAAGAATCGTCTCTCATTAAATATAGAAAAGACGAAGATATTGCTTTTTAAAAATAAACAATACGTACATAGGATTTTCTTTTTTGGGGGCTTACCCATTGAGGTGGTCGAACATTTCAAATACTTAGGACTTATTCTAGATTCTAGACTCAGGTATGACCAACATATTAATTACATTGCGGAAAAAATTGCACCATATATATATATATTACGGCGTCTTAGAAAAGTGTTTGACGCTCATACTTTGTATGTGATATATTCGGCATATATTATGTCCCATTTAACATATTTGAATCCCTTGTGGGGAAATGCTGGCAGTTCCTTATTGAGCAGATTGGATATTTTAAATAAGAAGGCAATAAAATGTATCCATTACTACCCAATTAGATACCCTACAAATAATTTATATACAGGCCCATATATAAGTTTTGAAAATATTTGTGAACGTGAGTTGTATATGATCGCATTTAAAATAGTGCACAATTTAATTAAACATAATTTTATTCTTAATAGAAATATCGATTTTCATAGCCATAATACGAGAAACAAATCAAATTTTTACCTTTCGCTTTTCAAAACAAATAGCCAAAAAAAAAATTGTTTGTATAACTGCTTAAATTTATATAACAATTTGCCACAAAATATAAAAGCAATTGAAAATATTGGTAGTTTTAAAAAAGAAGTAAATAGGTTACTTAAGTAATTAAAAAATGCTTTAAAAATTGTTTAAAAAAAAAAAAAAAAAAAAAAAAATTAATTACAAAAAGAAATTTACAAGAAGAATGTTAAGAATTGTAATATCTTTAATGTTTTTTTATCAATTGAATTGTATTTGCAAAATTTTGAAATATACTTATATTGTTTTTTTTTCTCATTTGATATTCACTTAGTTAAATACTTTTATAAGACCAGATAGCTAAGGCTGCGGTCATAAAAATTGTTAACTTTTTAAATGTTTTTTGAAATAAATTTGATTATGTATATTTTAAGATAAGATAATTATACTGAATTACAATATTATTTATATAGTTTCAAAAAATACAATAAAAGAAAAAAAAAAAAAAAAAAAAAAGCATCTCGTCACGGCCAAGTTTAAAAAACATTTGAAAAAATTCAAAAATACATTGCACAGATTTTTTAATAATTTATTTGCATATCTAAGTTACATTCAAGATAAGCCCGTCTGCAATAACAAGTGTTCGCAATTCAGTTCTATTTACCTTGTATTTTCTTACAATGTTTGAAATTATATACAAGAATTATTGATAAAAATAATTAATTTCCAATATTATATTTGAAAAATCTATTAAAAGTGTACTCAAATCCTTACATTTTAGGAGTATCGTAGGCAAAACCTAGAAAGAATATTTTTTGTAATCCATTTTATTACTTTTAAAGTTCAGCAGTTGGTAATAATATAGAGAACTTGTGTTAAATGCTGCCCCTAAAAATATGCAAAATTTAATCCAACAAATTATTTTGTGACAATTTAATCTCAGTTAGCATTAATAGTTGCAAGTAATAATTCAAAGTCATACTTGAAAGCATTTAAAGTATTTAACTAAAATCAATTTAGAAATATTTGAATTCGGCATTTTTAATTTTTATTGATTAAAGTTTCGAAATCATAACATGATCTTCTAAAAATTCAATAGTATTTAAGAAAATTTTTTCCGAGGTATTTTCATACTCTATTCCGATCATCTTAGAGTTGATTTTGGATAGCTATCAATAATAATTATTTTATTTAATTTTAATTAATAAATTCACTTTTATATCGATACGCCCTAAAACCATTATGAATATATTTACTAAATAGATACATATTATAGTACAATTTTATATTATATATATACAAAATATAATTAATATGAATGATTTCCTATCCACCTACACAACATTTAAATATGAAATATTAATAACCTACATAAAATTAAGCTTGAAAGATTGTCAGCTACACACATTTTCATATATAAAATTGATTGATTTTAATTTTGTAATTTTGATTTCTAATTATAAGATCAAAAACAAAAGATATACTTTTAATTTTATTTGTAAATTTAAAATTGCTTCCAGTTATTTTATTTTAAAAATTTAAATTAACTAGAATCATTAAATAAATTATTTATATATAAATAACTATATATTCCTTTCCTCTCAGATCAATAGCACATATACACATATTCGCACATAATTATTTAATCTTTTTTGTATTTAATTAAAAATATCGAAAATTTTCATGAAAATTTTCTAAATGAAATGACATTTCAAATCATTTTCATTTATATTTTAAAATAATAAAGAAAAAATAAAATTTGGAAACAGTAAGGAGTAAATCAGTAAAATAACGAAATCAACCTACTCAAATATTTATATATAGACATGTATATAGAACAATCAGCGTCAAATACATTCATTATAAACAAAAGAGAATATAAAACAAAAATATATATCCTTTGTAATAATACTTTAAAGCATACTCGATGATTTCAAATTTTTTTTTCCTTTCTACTGTGTTTTCCTTTTTTTGTTATTTCATTTTTATTATTTTCATATATTTTGGTATCCTGATGTAAACAATATAATACTATTACAATTGCAATATACAAAAGATGTTATATTATAACTATACATCTTTATTTTACTCATATATATACATAACATAATATACACTAACAAACATTTATACATTTGAATACTAATAAAAGAAATATTCATTTAGTTGAGAAATGGGTATGAATAAGTTTTATAGCAGGGGGTTCGAATGTATGTTATATACACATGAGTTCGCTATTCATGCTTTACTTTTTCCTTAAATACAAACACATTTCAAAATAAATTTACTTATACATTTAAATTAATTCGCATTTATACATATACATGTTCACGAAAATATGAATTGAAAATAAGGGAAAATCTGTGCAAAATATTCTCTGTATACTATTAGAATATAAATACATACATATGTACATATGCATTTTTGATATTCTATTCATAGGTTCTTATAAGAATCCTTTTATTTCTTTCTTATTTTTTACTTACATACATATTTATTTTATGATTATATTCTATAGATTTTGAATGTAGCTATCTAGTTTTTTTTTTATTTTCTTTTACTTTTCTATTTTTATCGGATTAATGCTATTTTTATTGTGTTTACAGTAAATTTTCTAAAAAAGAATTTTAACGTTTTACATTTGTATACAATAATATTAGTTTAAGTTTGCTTGTCTGTCTAGAATATGAAAGTATTATATATGACTGAAATGTTCAGTTTCTTGAAACAAAAATTTTTTTAATTTAAAGCAATTGTAAATAAAAGTAAAATATTTTGAAACTATCTAGTTGCTTTTAATTCACCTCTAAGAATTTATTAATATAAGAATATTTTTCCCAAAATATCATAGTTTCTTCTTATAATTATTTGTTTCGTATAACTTCTAAGATTGAAATATGAAGGATTAAAACCAATACCTTTGTTTGATTCTAATTTTTTTACTAATATTCTATTCTACAAAATTAAAATTCTGATTCTTATACATTTTTTAGTATAAGTATTGTATAATAGAAAAGGTAAATAAATTTAAAAGAAATCAAATAGGGAAAGTATGCAAAATTCTTCAAAGTTTCTGAAAATAGCAAACCGACTGCGTGTGTACCTAGCTATTCAAATTTCATTTTTTTTCTCGAAAATTTTCCAACAATTTATGTAAATAGAAAATATACAAATATAAAATTTCACTCTACCTTTGCTTCAGCCTTTCAGTATAAAAGAAAATGTGCTTTTCTCCAATTCATTGATTTTTCTAAACTTGTTATATTTTCCGTTTTATATTAAAACAAATAAAATCAAAACAAGTGTCTCATAAATTTGTCTCACCACTTTTAATACAACAATTTTTTTATATTTTTTTTTTTTAATATGGAATGAAAATATTATACCTTTTCATATTATAATTTTCAAATAAATTTTACTAAATAATTCAGTACCTCTTATCATATGAAATTAAAATAATTCTATACAAGTTATAAATTTCATTATTTAAATTATAAAAACATATGTATATGTATAGATTGTATGTAAATCGTTATTATGAAAGTAATAAGATTTGTCGTCATTATAAATAAAATTTACTTGTACAGGAAATGAATTACACTTTGAATATAGTTAATCTTTCATGAACGATATTAATACGAGTATAAAGGAAAATATATAGGCTCTCATATTATTTTTATAAATTTTCTTATAGATTTGAACTGCCCTGTTTACACCGCCCTACACACAACATGTTCTCATGGAACATATATTATGTTACACTGAAATTTTGTCTTAAAGCAATACTGCTTTTTTCAAAATATGATTTGAAAAAATTACACGTATAGTTAAATATTTTAGTTTCCTCTGCACATTGAATTTAATTCTTCCAAAAATTTTTTATTAGTACATTTTTATTTGAATTGAACCTTTTAAGAATAGAACAAACTTCACAAGATCGTTTCAAATTTTTATTTAAACTAAGAATATTCATACCTATTATTATTAACATTTTTCAAATAAAATTTTCCTAATTTACACTTATTAATGAACTCCAAAAAGAGGGAAGTTCAAATGTAAATTAATTGTTAATTAATTTTAAAATTGGAATATTTCAAAATTCCAAAAAAAAAAAAAAACAAAAATGTAATAAAATATTTTTCGACTAATTTTCAATATCTTTTCTGTAAATTTATTTTAATAACATTTTTTATTTTGTCCTTTATTTATTTCCTTTTTCTATTCTTATATAGATATTTATTATATATTTGTAGTTTAATACGCTAATATAAAATTGAGTGCCCACTTATACAAGAAATGAGAATAAAATAAAATTAGATGTGCTTTAAAATATGTCACAAAATAGTTATTTTCTTTATAATTTCTCTTTAGACATGAGATATTTTTGTTGTCCTTTTATTTCCCATTATAATTCGAAAAGGATAAGATAATCCTTATGTATATGCAATATTTAAATTACAACAAATACAAACAAAATATCGTAATATTATTTTGAGAATATTTATGAATTTTATCTTTGTATTTGTTTTAATAAAGAGGGAGAAAATAAAGCTTTTTAAAGCATCACACGACTAAAAAACAAAAAAAAAACGAAACTCAAAGTGTATAAGAACGTTTGTTTTTTATTAGAATCCTTTTTAATAAAATATTCTTAAATCTCTAAATTTCATAATAAAATTTAATGTTTAAATTTATTTTAAACAGTTTTCGTCCTTTAAACTTTTATATTTACAAAATAATATATTAAATGCTTTTATTATGATAGCGTTCTCAATGTATATATACATCGAACATACAGCCACAGATATTTAATATTACATGATGTAGTTTTTTTAAAAATGAAGATATACAAAGATTTTATAAGTAATTTTTCTTTTAAAGTATTTTATACAATACCTCATATATATATAGAAATACAAGAATTTGTAAACATGTGTTATGTGTACGAATATGTTTAATCATTATGCAATTAAATTGTAAAATTACGACTCGATCGCTTAAAATTATTAAAATAAATATTACTACAAAAAATGTTCCTCAAATCTCTTCCAATTCCATAAATTTAAATAATTTTCATTTTTAGGGTAAAGAAATTTGTTTTTTTTTTTCATTAAAAATTGCAATAGAATTTAATTTAAATTATTTCAACTAATTTCAGTTGTGAGTCTTATGTCTGCACGCATGTTGAAATTAGGTCAAAAATTTGCGTAAACAATATAATTAGGAACCCTTACAACTTACTACAGTCTTATTAAGATTAAAATATTTCCAAGAAGATTATTTTGATTTACTCTAATAAATTCAAAAACTTAATAAAAATAATAAAATTTAACGAGGCATTTCAAATTTGCAAGATAATTGAAAACGGGCCAGTTGTAAAATATTTACCAAAATATTTATGTAAAGCTATATTCAATGTCTATATATAATGCGTATGATCTCATTTTTAAGTAATTTTTGGTAATTCAGAGAATGAAACTTATACAGTTAAGAAAAGATACTTATGAGTTTCAATCTTTTTGTTCATTCTTACAAAAGCTTGTCCATCTATTTTCAAAAGCAAATTAAACATAAATGCAATTGATCTTTGTTAACAAATTATTTTTCTCTTGAAAAACTTTTTAAAAACCCTTCCTTTCTTCAGCTATTAAAAGACATAAGAATTCACACTTTTGACAAATAACTCTATTCAAATTTGAAAATTCGGTACATACAAAGAAGTTATTATCATAAAAAATGGCTCGCATTTGTCAGGCTGTTAAATTGTCTTATGAAATTTATTTTTATTTGAAACCGGATTTTCGCCCATTTTCCTGTTTTTGGATTAATTTTAAACCTTAACATTTTATAGGTACCGATAAACACTTTTTTTCAATTTAGAATTAAATTTCCTTGTGTATTTTCTTCCTCTCTCTACTTTCGGACCGTTCACCCTCAACGGCTTCAAATCCAAAGAGAAAAGTATTTATATAACAGCCGCCTTTTCCACATAGATAACCTGGCGTCGTAATTAAATTAATTAGTGTCTTTTTTACATTAATTGTAATAAAAAAAATTTTCTTCAACAAGTCGAATGACTTTTCTGTCATGTGGTGAGATTTAGTACTATTATTTAAAAAGTAAAAATAAAGCTATTCTTTAACCTATTGTGAATGAGTTTAAATCGAGCAATACAAAATTTTTTATCGCAATTAAAAAAAAACATTATTGGTAACTAGAATAATATGACCGCTATGTCACTAACACTCAGTAAGTATCATGACCCTTAGTTCAATTGTTTTATTTAAATAACCTATATTTTCAATAAATTATTAAATTTGTTATTGCAAAACTTTCGGTGATAATTAATTTTAAATACTATTTAGAATATTAAAAAAGAAGTGCATATTTCATAACTGGGTCTATTGATTTTTTCTCAAACAACAAAAATTACTCGTACAACTTTATTTTCATTTTTATACGTTCTATATCGTATTATTTATTATAGTGTACATATGTATATACCATAATAGTAATCAACCTATGAAGTAAATTTTACAGCTCTTATAGCACTGGGCTATAATTAAATCTAAATGAAAATTTTAAAATCTGATGTCCTAGTCTCTGGCAAACGCATATTTATTGGAAGTAAATATGAAATAAAAATGAAGAGAAAGAGAAAAAGAAAAACAAAAGAGATTCAAACAATAATGAGATTGCGATGTGAGTGATGAAAATTAATGAGAGAAATTGAAATGAAAATATAAGTAGAGAGAGAGAAAATAATTAAGGAGAATATTTTCAAAATTCAATTTTTCTTTTCATAAAAAAAAATAAAAACAAAAAAAAATAAAAAAGCAAAATATTTGAACTCTCCTTATTCTTGTTTGTATGTTGTTGTTTTTACTCTATCCTGAGTGCTGACTGATCTGAAGGAAGTCTCGTATTTTCATTCCATCAAATCTCCATTTTCATCTCCTTTTTCTCTTTTTTCCTTCAAAGATTTTATTTACAATATGGATAGATATAAAAAAAATTTTTTTCTACTTTTGCGCTTTTCATAAATATTTACACACATACAAACATGCATGTATAATTTTATGTACATAAGTTGTGTTTTGGGTATTCATTCATATAAAAATGAATAACAACAGAACCTGAAAATAGAAACTTTTTTTATTTATTGGGGGGCCAACAAGAAATTTAAATTTTTTGCCTTTTTTTTACCATAATTTCACTCTTTTATTTTTTCTGTTTCCTTTATTTGTTTTTACTTTTAAACTCAATTTCTTTTCGTTTCACCCGGGATATTTTAATAAACCCGAAATTTTTTTTGTTGTTTCTTCTTCTTATAATTGTTGTTTGTGTGGTTGTATATTTATTTATTTATTATTATTCTGTTTTTAACCTATAACAATTTAACTACCTATATGTCAAGTTATTTAGAACTTTGTGTAAATATTTTCATATTATGTATATAAATTTATATATATAAATGTGCATAAATATAGACATGAAAGTGTAAATGTATTTACATATTTTATAGCACTTAAGATAAAGTACTACACATTTAATATTAATCAGATTTAAAATTTTAAGGTATTTATATGGAAAACACCTTTAAATACATTATACATAACATTTTGAAACCATAATATCTTAAATATCTCAGGAAATAAAATAATGATGATTTCTAAATATAACATTAAAGTAATATGGAAAGAAAATATTCTTCGTTCATTAAATTGAAAAAATACACTATGGATTTTTTTAAATTTATAATATGTCATCATGTTTTTGGGGGAAAGATCGCAAAAATATATTTAATAATTCTTAAAAATCAATTTATTTATGAGCATTTTTGATATTATTCATAATGACATATTTATATATAGTAATAAGTAGTATACCATAATTTAAGGTATCAAAAATGAGTAAAATTCTTCTTCAGAACTAGGTATGAAATATCAACGGTTTCCAAGGTACAGAGATTTTAAAGAATTTTCACGAAATTTCTACTTCCATTGCGAAAAAGATAGAAGCTTCAAATTAACAGCTTTTGAAAGAGCTGGTATAAGGCTTAACATGTTACTTAAGCAACATACTATTTGATTTTTTATTTTAGGTTTTTTTCGCAATACCAAACATTAACATACTTTAAAAAAAATCAAGTTTTTTCGTTTTTTTATTTTTTTCAGTTTTCTCTAATCCGTTAATTTCGCACGAAATTTTTTGAATTTTTAAATTTACATAGCTGCATAACGTTAAATTTTAGTCATTAAACATTAAAAAGTTCATCATAGTACAGAAGATATAGCAATTGATTTTTAAGGCCTTAGTAAAACATAGCAATTCAAAAAATTATCCCTTTTTTTTTGATTTTCATTCATTTTAAGTGCTGTAATCATTAACTATCATTAATTTTTTATCACAATGGTCACTCTAAAAAACCGTCGACAATTTATAATGGTATATGTTATGTCACTGATTACTGAATTACCCTGTATATTGCAAAATAGATGTACTACAAACTGATCTTTCATGTATAGTCGTAGAACCATTACAGTAGGCAAGATATTTTTCACTGCTTTTTCCAACAGAAATTAAAAAAATATATAATTATAATTGAACAAATTTATTTCTGTGAAAGTATTTGAGAATGAAATTGAAGTAGATGTCTTGACATTAGATCAGGAATCTTGTTCCATTAATTTATTAATAAATTCAGATGTAGATTTTCTTGATTCATTTCTAATTTTTATGCAGTTACTATTTCATTTAAGTTAAAAAATATTTTCTCTCTTAGATTTTAGATTTGTATAAGTACATGCTTTTAATATTGGTATAGAAATTAGAAAAAAAAACATTAGTTTACTCCACTTTCTCGTTTTCTTAGTCATATTGTTTTTATATTTTTATCCAATTAAAAATCAGTATAACACTTTTAAAAATTCACTCAGTTTACTGTTTTTTCATTCCGTGAGAGTTGAATATAAACCAAGAATGGAAAAAAAAAATTTCTAAAATTTAGAACTCTTGAAAATATTAAAAAACTTACTATGTTATGCAACTTACATTTTTTATTTGGAAAAAATTGCAAATTGATTACAAGATTTTAAAAATATTATTTTTTAAATTGATTTGAAACAATACTTTTAATATTTATAGTTTTGCGATTCCAATTTACTAATATTAAGTTTTGCTATCTCCGCATAATATTTAAATTTCATAATTTGATTTTGATTTGCTTTGAAGCATTTTAATTAAAGAGGGGCTGGAAATATCGGAAAAAAATTAACAAACTCATTTTAAAATTATTAAAGTTTTATAATTTGAATAAATGTATTGTACCCAAATATGACGGCAATGCAGCATACAAGAGCATTGTTGCTTAAATTTAAAACTTAAGCTTCAAAATATTATCGAGTTAATTTTTTTTAATATTCCTACACCACATATATTATACATTTTTCAGAAGTCAAGGGAATATGTCTGGAGATGAAAAAAGGACGATTATTCATCATAAAAGTGAAAAAAGGCTTTTCTATAATAACAATTTTATAATAAGAAACATTTTTCTTTCTATATATTTAATACCTACCGTAAATATACCTATAAAATATACGTTTACGCATTATAAAAAGAAATTTCAATAAATGAATGAATAGATAAATAATAATTGAGAAATAAATATTTTTATTATAATATTATACACATTATAACAATTTATATGATATGATTAAATGAAAGTACTCTTTATACACACGATTAATAGATTTTTATAATAAAAGAAAAAAAGGGATCCTTTTCTTTTTTCTATAAAATTCTATTCTTTTTCCTACTTCTGTTGGTTCCCATTATTGTATAGGAAAACCTTAGGAAAAAATATAATATATTGAATAAATTTTTATTATATAACTTTTCTTTTGATCTCGCAATCTATATGGTCATGAGGCGTAAAATCTTTTGCAGCATTTAGTTAGTGTTATATATTCATATAACAATATAATCGTATTTATTTTGCTTTTCCTCAACAAAATTGGTATTTTGCTCTCAAAATTTCTAATATAAAAAAAAATTATTCAATGAGTAAAAATTTATAAAAACAGTGAATAAGCGTTTAAATATTGCCAATTGAGTAACTAAGCAACATGAATTCTACAATTTTTTATAATTAAATAAATTGTACTTTTCCGAATTATAGCTATATCCGAAATTTAAAATCTTTAATAACACAGTATAGCAAAATCTGTTGTAAGTAAAATGGAACATGTTTCTTTTTCGGAGTTGCAGTTTTGGTGTATCAATATAAAGTTCTTGATTTTAAAATCTAAATATGACAACTGAATTATCGAAAATTCCAAATTATTTTCCCAGATTTTATACATTGGTATTTTATATTTCTTTGAAACGTAACTATTTACATAAATTTTAAGTAATTTTAGTATTTGATTTTATATTCAGGAATTTAGGAATTAAGCAGATATGAAATTTTTAGTTTTTGCAAATTGCCTTTCGCACATACTTAAGCAAGTAAACTATTTTAAATTACTAAACTACAGTCAGTTTGTAAAAAATTTCAAACTGTTCGATTGCTTAATTTCAGGCAATCATTATGCAATTTTCATAGTTGTATATAAAGCAATTGAATTCTAATAAACAATCAAACAGAGATGTTAATGGTACTTTAGGATTTTTAATAATTTTATAACAATATTATAATAAGTTAAAAAATTTGAAAAAAATTAATTAAATCTTATGAATTTCATTCTGCTTCTTCTCCAATTCGTTCGTGTGTCTGTTTATAAAACTTCTACACACTTTACAATGGAAATTTTATAAACAAATAAATTTTTTCTTGAAACATATTTTTGTAGAAGCAAATTTTTACCTTTCTTTCCCTTTTTAAATGCCATTTTTTGATTATTTCTTGTATCAAAATAACAAATATTTGTTGTTTTTAATTCTATAAACACAGAAAAGTATCAATTATTGCCTTCTTTCACGAAACACCGTATTACAATGAAACAATGCCGTTGGGATTAACCATTACGACTTCTTATCTAAACGCCGGTGACATAGCAGTTATCTAAACACCGTTTCCCTTTTTTCTAATTTTTTATATAATTTTTCTTTTAGACGGTAAGTTGCAGAAAATTTACCTGCCTTTAGATACTGATAAATAATTTATTCCAATAGAACAAAAAATTTTTCCACCATCTTCTCTTTCGTCACCTGAAATTAATATAATTTGAATACATTTCCAAAATTTCAAAACTTTCAAAATTTCGATAAAACCACAGAGCTAATGATAAATGCTATTCCATCAAAAAATATTATTATTTATCTTAACTTGCTACTACAATAACCCTTTCTTTAATTTTCTCATCCTAAATTTCTGCAATAATTTGAGATATATTTTGAAAGTAATTTCAATAGCAAAATAGTAGATTCTTTATAAAAAAAAAACCAAAAGTATTTTCATTTTTTTTCAATAAGGGCTAAAGTGCTACTTTCCAAACCATTAGTTTAAACCGAATTTTTATTAGACAATTTCTTAACTCTATCTAGTTTTCAAAACTTAACTAAATTTTTAATTAACCACTGTAACCACTTCAAGGAGTCGTCTCTGGTATGGACATATATATATATATATTTTTGCTTAGCGTAAAATTCTGCGTTGGACGATAACTCAAAAACGAATAAAGCAATGGGCACCAAACTTTCACAAGCTATTTCTTCTGTGCAAACGACGGCTGCTATTGTAATTGAACCAATTCGGACAACGAGTTCGGGCAGCCGTCATACAACTCCAAAAGGTAATTCTAAATATTTGAAATAAATAGTCAGAGTCATGAGATTTGGCAGTCGTGTGTCTAATTATAGGTCACATATATCGATGAAGCTTTGGTGGAATTACTAGACAGGTTCGGGTAGCTGACATAGAGTTCCAAAAAAGTTTTAAATATTTAGAAAAATAATAAAGTTATATTCAAGAAACTTGGCAGTTGTGTGTCCAATTAAAGGTCAGACAGATGCATGCATTTTCTATAGAGTGGTTTGTCAGGTTCGAATACTTGGTATACAACAATGAGAACTAATTCTAAATATTTTAAAAACAAATTTTATAGTCAAATTGCTAAGGTGCAAGGTATAATTGGGTCGGTTTATACCGACTGAAACGATTTTATTTCTTTTATTCTAAAATTACATTCAATTCTTCATATTTGCTACTTTCACATAAACTTTTGAAATATTTACACTTTGTTATTGCACATTTTCACATAATTGCATATATATCTATGCAACTATATATGATATGTAAAAGTACGTCGAAATATCCGATTAATTTTCCAACAAAACAAACAAACAAAAATTTATTATTAAATTTTAATTTTCGAACTTTAGTTTTACTATTTTTATGAAAACATCATAAATTTGAAAATTAATGAGAAAATTTACAATCTCTTGAAAATCAACACTGAAAATCCTAAAGAAAAACAAAAGAAAATATAAAAAAATTATAAACTTAAATAAATCACTAACTAGATTTCATATTTTTAAAATCGATTTTGTGTTATCCTTTACACCAATAAATTTTCAATAAATTTTAAAATCATTTCCAATAACAAAAACAATTCAATAAATTATGTCGCAAATATACTCTAAGGGTTTTCTATACATTTTCTCTTTTAGTCTTCTAATTTTATAAATGTAATATAAATTATTTTAAAGAAATTTTTCATTATTTGAAAAATTATTATGCGGTCTTTCTTTGTTTAAGAAAACTCCTATGTTGGATGCATTATGCGTTAAGAAAAGTTCATTGCAAAAACTTTGTGAAGCGAAGAATTTGCGGAAAAGTATTATACTCACTTGAATGCTCAACCGACGATCTCACGATCAAGAAATACGTAACAGGTTTCCTTCTCTAGGTTACCTAAATCTACTGTAAAAACTACATCTGGCTGCCTTTTAGAAGATGATTTAGTAGTTTGAATGTGTTATTTTGCGGTTAGCGAAATGGTGACGTTATTCGAAGGAATTTCTTTCAGCAGAGTTATTGATATTTTATGGAATGAATGAATGCGATATTGGAAATTTCTTTACTGGATATTACCCAACAAAAGCCGAATAAATCTGATTCGACAAAATATCCCTTGCACATGATATGCATTCAATACCGTATTTTTCAGCTCAGGATTTCCTTCGTTTCGAACAATCCTTATTTAATTCTCTTACGCTTGTTTTTGGATTTGTGCTTAAAACGATAAACATCAAACGAAGGAGAACTACAATAAGTCATAATAATGACCGGAAAAATTCTGGAGAAAAAGATTTGTGCTTCCATATATATATTAAAAATTTTTGAGTTAAAAGTAATAATCGAAATAAATATAATCATCCAACATTTAACAAACAACTAACAGTAATTGTCTTTTATTTTTTAATATTTCACCTTATTCGCATTCATATTTTTTTTATTCCTAAAAACACTTATTATGAAACGATTTCATCCTTTTGATTTCAGAATAAAAAACACAATATTTATTCAAATTTAAATATTTCCGCCATCGTTTTGTTTTACCGTTAATAGCTATAAAATGAAAATCTGATTTTTAGCTCCTAATCCAATAAATTTGAATTTTCCACATTTTCATATTGCAAAGGAAAAAGTAAAAAAAGAAAAATAAGAAAAAGTTTATGTGTACTTATAAAGGAGCAAAGAAGGATACACAATTAGACGAGAAAGAAAAATAAAAAATAAAAAAAAAATAATGGCACGGTAAAGAAGATTATTTTTGTATATTTACATATACTCAAATATATATATAGATAACTATATTCACAATGTATATATTTAATAAAAATGTAAGCACTGATATATTGGTGCGAGACAGAGAAAATAAATAGAAAAAAATATAGTAAAAAAAATTATAACTTCGATTATAATTGGTGCCGTTATGTTAATATAACACCAAAATTAGAAAAATATTTTTCATTTTTCTTCCATTGATTATTATTTTTTCCTCATTATGTGCACAAAAATAGATTTATTGTGCCCCATTGAACTTAATTTAAATTGGAAAACGGAATATTTTTTTCTATTTACAAAATCTATAGGGAAAAATTATCAGGATTTTATTCTTGTCAAATACAAATTTGTCGTTTTCATAATTTTTCATTTATTAAAGCGATTCTTCAATTACAACAAGAATCACTTGATTTCAAAGTTTAAGTTAATATTAGGAATCTGAAAATATGGTAACAAAATTTAAAAATAGTTAAACTTTATACGCAAAACCACTATTATGCAAAGGTTCTTAGAACTCTGACGTTGTTGAGGATCATAATAATATTTTGTAATTACAATCCTTTTTTTGATATCGAAAAAATTTTTTCATTATGAGTTTGTAATTTTGAAAATTCAGAAATTACAACATACGTTATTTAATTAAAATTTTAATTAGATTTCGAATTACAGCATGGCCCAAAATCAGCCTATTACTGTTATTTACATTTATTTATTTCTATCTTATTCCAGCAACGATATTTATTTTTATAATAAATAAACTATAATAGCTAGAATAATATAGAAATAAAATAATTTTGTAAAGCAATTTAATATTAATTACTACCATAAAAATAAAACTAGCCAAATAGATGAGTATAAGCTCTAAATAATAATTCTTGCATAGTTCAAAAATTTGCAAAATTTGAAATCAGCAAATATCGTTTATCAAGCACATTATAAATTTTAGATGACAATAGATAAAATTTAAAATTATTGCTAACGTTATCTATCAGTGATCAACCCAGAAGCAACGTGTATGCAGATGTACCTAAAACTACTATTCTGATTTCGAACAATTTGCAAGCTAAATAATCTTTTTTAAATACTAATACTTGAATTATAAATGGGACTCAAAACATCACAATTACAAATAAAAAGTATAAAATAATTGTTTTAAAACATTGCGTTATTTTGTCAAAAACAAATAATTTTCGAAAATAAACAAAAAATAAAATTTTAAATCCAAAATTATTTCTCAAAATAAGTTAAGTTAGTGATACATGTTGTTCGAAAATCACGAAGTAAATCTTATATTTTTTCATACTAAAAGCTAAAAAGAAATATCAGGTTTTTGAATTGGCTCTTGAAATCTATTGTTATCTTACAATGATTTATTCGCAATAATTTTTGTCCTGCACGACAACTCTAATGCGTTTCAACACTTAACAATAAATATTTTATATTACTAGAATAAAATTCGTTTTATCACCTAACCCTTCAGAGTTACTATAACGCAGATTTTGCAAATTTAAAGATTTCGCGTTTCTTCAATCTTACAAACGCTTCAAACTTCTATAACAGAAAAAATGTGACAGAAACTGTACTCTTATTCGAATATATATAATCATTAAGAGCTAAACAATACAATGACAAAAATTATAATTATTACTCTTGATTAGCTAATTACGCAAAGGCATCTATTATTTTTTTTCTCCCAAAAAGTATGCAATAAGTTTTATTAGAGCTACCTACTACTTTCGCACAAAACTTTGAATTGTGTGCGATTCATGTAATGAAGAAAACAAAAACAAAATAATTTAAATTTGATAATGATTTGAATTTATTTCATGTAGTTTAATATGATACCATCAGTGCTGTAGTCGTAAAATTAGCATAGGGTATACGCTTGAGAATATAAATTTTTGGTAAAAATAAACAAGGTTATTTTTAATTATATTTTTATTTGAAAAAAAGACGTAAAATATTACATACAACTTTTACATAAAAATGTCCCATAATGACTGCCGAGATGCATCTGTATTTTTTCTGGCACAAACTCTTGACCTAGTGTCAGTAGATGATCTATGATGTAAAAGCCATGATTGAACGTATTTTTAAATATAATTAAACATAAATTTCCTGTCTTCAACCAGCGGTCCATAATTAAACAGAAGAGTTATTTTCGAAAGCTAGTATAAGTACAGAAAATTTAAATTTCACTTATTTTAACATTACCAAAATTTAGATACTTACTTAATCGATTTGTTTTGAATAAAATCTTTATTTTATTTATTTTTTTAAAAAACAAACACCAACTTTTCATCAACAATTAAAAACAATTTAAATAAGCTTTTAAGCCAGTATCAATAAACTCACTTAAAGAAGTTTTCAAAATTATATTTTTTTGAAAATCAATGTTATTTTGTCAACAGCTTTTGCTAACTTCAAATAAACTAAAGAATATGCAAAATTAACGTCCACAATAACGTAGTTTAGCATGGTTACCATAGCAACTTTAGTTAAAGAAGAGTATTTGATAAAATTCAAATATATTTTCAATTGTATATAATTAGAAGAAAATCGTTTTAAATCGAAAACCAAATTGTTTATGTATTAGTTTACTTCACTGCTGGATAAATACAGCATTGGTAATAAGAGAACATCTATCTTGAAGAAGTCGTTTTTACCTTTTTTTGTAAATGATTTTAACATCAGAAAATATAACTTTATTTTTATTTAAAATTTAATTTTTTAACATATTTTCTATTAAGCAAACATAACTTTTAAATATTAGGAAAGTTTAAAGTTTTCATTTCATTGTGGTTTTAAACAAAATTACCATTTTCAAAAATTAAAGAATTCTGTTATATTCGTTTTCCGTTTTTCGTTAAAGGAGGCTTGTTTGATTATTAATTTGAATATAGTTGATATATTTTTCCCAAGAAATTTTTACTAAATGAATGAAATATTTTGTGTGAATTGTTAATTTGAAAATTTTTTGCAATTTTTCAGTACAATTTTTATCATCATTTTTTTTACTATTACAAAGAAAGAAAATAATAAATTTTTAATAAAGAATTTGAACAAAATCATAGGGTATACGCTATTTTTAAGTAAAACCACTAGGTATACGCTATCTAAATTTTAAAAGCATAGGGTATACGGCGTATACCCCCGTATACCCTCCACTACAGCACTGGATACCATATGTTTTTGCTTTTATAGTTACTTATACTTAGACGCCAAAGAAGTGACAATTCTTGAACTACAATATAAGTATAAAAATAATATTATGATAATTTTATTTTATTTGGGACAATCTTATGAAGTAATGTCATTAAATTTAAAGACACCAACAATTTTTTCAAAGATTAGCATTTTAAATTCTTCTAATTATTCAAATGAAAAAAAACATACCCTGTATACGATAATTGCATATTTTTTTGGCAATATACATTAAAATTATAAGATCCTATTAAATTTATTTTCCTATTATTGCTGATTCTAATATTAAGAACTTTATGATAGTATATAAACCAAAATTCGTGTTTAAAAATAAGATTAACGCAAATTTTCTTGCTACCCTAATTTTTCTCGCCATTCTAATATCAAAATTTTACTTTTAAAACAAATCTGATATCAAATCTTTTCAAATTTATGCTTTTTTTTCAAATTATAACAAAAGTTGGAAGTCTATGTATACACGTAAGCGCCTATAACTATGATAGAAAATTTAATAGAATAATAAAACTTTTAAAAAAATTTATTTAATTTAAGTTGTATAAGAATGATAAATATTTGGTATAATTAAATTCGAATTTATTTTTGTCTTTAAAATATGGTATGATTGCCCAAAAGAGCTATGTATAAAATATAAGATTGATTGATTACTTAAACGTGGAGAGCTTTTTATTTTCGAAATATCACACATATTTCATAATATACAATATACAATATTATTTTAGTTATACATATATTTACAATATAAGAAAATTTCTATATATTATAACATTAGATTTGCGTATTATAATGAGTATATTTATATACATATATATTTACATAGGTACTATAATATATGTATTTATATTATTATGGATTGTTGAACAATTTTACTACTATTTATTTCTAAATCTATATACAAAGAGATAAAAGCCAATAATTCTAATACATTTGAAAATGTTTATAATAAAATAAAAAAAATAATCACCAAAAATTTAATTTTACTTTCTTGCTTACACACATATTATGTGTATATATATTAGTACAGAAATAAAATACAAATATGATCTAATTACTTATACATATATATACTTATTATTTCATTATAAATAAATTGAGAAATGTTATTCTATTCTGAGAATATTGTTTAAATAAATTGAATTGTTTTTCCAATCAAAAACATTAATAAGTTTGAAATTTTTAGATACTACAATGTTAAGATTATTTTTAATATTATAGATTTGGAATCCTTAATTTAAAATATATAATAAAACCGTGAAGTATGTAGAGTTTCTTAAATACATTAGAGTTAAAAACAAATTTAATAGTACAAACTCGTCTAAATAGTTCAAATTACATAACAAATTTACACAACTCTAGCTAAAGCTTATTCAAAAATCATATGTGTATTGCAGAAATATTCTTAATCTTAATATAGTTCTATTACATTATTTTTTAAGTTCTTTGAATAATAATATTTGGAGAGCCTATATATGAAGCTAAGTTCAAAATGAATGCCTTTTAGGTTAATACGGGTCTAATATATGTACATATATTCTATCATTCTATTATGTACGTAGACTTATCTTTATTATTTTCGAAATCAATATGTTATTTGCTCCTCTATTAAGAATATACACAATATGGCTGTTCGTTATAATGAATTTTTTTTTTCAATTAAAATAATCATCAGTAAATAAAAGCAAACTCAATTTTGTTTTTATCTATATATTATTAGAGTGTTAATTTTCACGAATACAAAGTTACTGAGTACCTGTTAAGTTATCACAAGTATTTAAGTGTTTTTTATTAATTTATTGGCAACATATGGAAATATAACATATATACATATTATACACGACGTTTATTTCATAATAAGGTGTATATATATAGCGTGTATATTATAAATAATTAATTGTTTATATAAATTGATAAATTTGTTTGATGTATAAAAAATATAATCAATTGTTAATTTTAATTATTATTTTATAAGATAATATATTATGTAAACATTACATAAATATTGCATACTATATTGTAAATATTATTTGTATAATAAATGTATAATATGAATATATTATGTATAATATACGAATATTATAAAAACTATAACATGAAATATACATAGTATTCTACTTTTAAAATTTAATTTTCAATATTAAAAGGGTAATTCAATATAATTAAATATTACGCTAAGAAAATCATAATTAAATATATGAACTTAGTACTTATATGGAGATCGATATTATTTCTGTAGATTTTTATTAACAATCACAATGTTATATTTTAATTTATACAAGACAGAAGAATTATCGACCATTTATAGAACAGAACTAATTATATAATTATAATATAATACATTTATATGATATACATATTTTGGACAATTTATTTAAATAATTTTAATAATAAAAGAAGAAACTTTGAATTTTTTAATTATATTTACTTTTGGATTTTTGAAATAAAATGTAGTAAACGAGAAATGCATCAATTTGCTCTTAATAAGCTTAAAAATGTTAAGAAATGTTCTTAAACTTATAATAAATTTGCTAAGAAAACTATTACAGAAAACTAAATTTTAATTGTTAAAAATTAATTTTATAAAATGGACAATTATAAACTAATAAAACCAAAATCAAAAACACTTCTTAACATATTTTCGAGAGTAAAGCGAGAATTTTACAGGAAAGTAAATAATAATGATGCGTACATATTTAAAAAATTGATTTTAAAGCTCAAGAAATTCTTTATCCAGGATCCATTATACTTAAATGGAAGTGAATAACGAAAAAATTAAAATTCAAAGACAGGTAAATAAGTAATCAAATAAGTAAAGCTACCTGATTTTCCCTAAATATCATATACTTAGTTCTAAAAATAAATTTAACAAGAAGATCAATTTTAATAGTAATAACTCGAGAAAGATACTGGAATAAATTTAGTGTCTGATCGTTTATCTCGCTACTTTACTAGACAAGTGAGAAGAAAGTAAGTAACTGTTATATATTTGTATAATGGAATTTTCGAGTGAAAAAAATTTCGTTTTTTTTTCGAAAATCGCTTTTTTCCTAAAATGTGTACAAAATTTATTCACATTGTTTTTGAAAGTGGGACATCCAGTCGATAATTTGAGAAAAATGCGGAAATCCAATTGAAAAAGTAAGTAATCTTATTTGAAAAATTAAATATCTATTAGAAAACCGGTGAATTCTGATTTGAAAGTCAATTAAAAGTGAGTAAAAAAAGGGTGATACCTGAATCTATTCTATAATACAATTTCGGAAATATTATTTCAGACATTTCGAAAGGGATTTTTTTTTTAAGAAATTTTCAATGTTTTAATCAATAAAATAAATAAAATATTTAAAATTTTATACTTTATGAATTGTATGTATAAATAAGATTTACCTTACAATGTTTTCAAAAATTTCATTTTAAATAATGAAAACTTTATATTTGACTCCTGTTATGGTTATAATAAATTATTTTTAATATTTATAAGTCTATATTTTTGCACATCATTTTAATAATTTAAAAATTTTATTATATTATATTATTATATGCATACATTTATATAGGTATATATATATATGTTTTTTATCATTATTCTTATTTATATATAATATACAAATTATATAATTTTTATATTATACATTTTATATGCATATATACATATGTATGTATAATATAAATAAGTTTTAAATTCAAAATATTTATTATAATTTCTTTTTTGTAAATTTAGATTTTAATTAATTCACCAATATACATAATTTGATTTAAGTACATTTATATATATATATATACGTATGTATCCAATTATATATTTATATATATGTATGAAAACATATGAAAAAATTTGATATATAATATATAATATTTCACAATTATATATTTATTATTTTTGTTTACTATAAATAAAATATAAACATATATGTACATATATATATATAAATGAACTTTAATTAAAATTGAACTTAAAAACATGATAATATTAGGAAATATTAATTATATAAATATATGTTTGTAAAGATATGCACAGGAATATAAATGATTGTATATTATGAAACCATAATTTTACTATGTTTTATATATATATACATATACATAAATATTTATATTATATG
This sequence comes from Condylostylus longicornis, assembly GCF_029603195.1. Classification (NCBI taxonomy): domain Eukaryota; kingdom Metazoa; phylum Arthropoda; class Insecta; order Diptera; family Dolichopodidae; genus Condylostylus; species Condylostylus longicornis. The sequence continues at coordinate 10,152,243 of NW_026577973.1, read as the reverse complement.
TGTGTATGTACGTATGGAACAAAAATATATTTTTACATAAATAAATTATATACATAAGTATGTGTTTATATGCTATTTTTTTCGAGGAATTTGTATAATTATACACAGGCATACGAGTATACATACATACATATACTAATATATGGATGCAAATAAGTATTTGTGTTATTTTTTTTTTTAATTTTCTCTGAGTAAAAACAAAATTCCTTTATCCTGTTCTTTTTCTATTGTCTATATTTATAATACTTTTTTTCCAGTTATTATTTCGTCCTTATTTTTTTTTTCATGCATATTTTTTTTCTTTCCTATTATTTTTTTTCAGATTCTATTAAACTTATATAAACACCCACTTTAATTGTTCCACCACAAAATTAGGTGATATTAAAATAAAAACAAGAGCAAAAGCTAATTAAATAGAAAATCGGGATACAAAAAGAAAAAAAAAGAAAATCAAAAGTAAAAAAGAAAAAATAGCAAAGAAAAAAAAATTTAACCGGGACACTTATAAAATCTTTCAAATATTTCTCTTAAAACTTGTAATCGCATATATGAAGAGAAAAAAAAAATAAAATTTTTGTTTTGCAAATATTTAATTTTCACTTAATTTATTTGTTTATTTAAGCACATTAAAAATTAAATTTATTTTTATTTTTATATTTCCAATTTTATTTTATAGATTTTCAATTACTTTTTTTTTAATATCACAAAATTTATTTAATAAAATTTTTTTCCATTTACAATTATAATCAAATACATATAGCCTTTCAATTTATATGAAACAATAAATATAATATATATATATGCATATATACATATTATAATATTAAATTACACACCGTCACCTTCAAATACCACTGGTAAAAATTCTCTCAATTTGAAAATATTAAAAAAAAAAAAAAGAGAAACAAACGATAACGAAGTAAAAGAGATAGAAAAAAATTCAATTGCAAAAAAAAAAAAAATTCCTTTTATATTTTAAATTTTTCTTTTTGGGTTTTTTTTTAATTTTATTTATTTTTTAACCGGTTATAATAGTGTATCCGAACTAATTTCAATATGTTTAACATACTCAAGAGCGTTTCGAGAACTAACTGTTTGTATACTCGTATCGTATTATAGAAAATTTACAATAAAATTTGCTCATTAAAATATTATTATGAAAAGCTCTCCCCAAAAATGAAAAAAAGAAAACAAAAAAATAAAAAGAGACAAAAATATAAACTTTAAAAAATTTTCAATATCAAAATAACCGAAAATAAAAACAAATTTTTACAGAGTACATTTGTGTTAGTTTTTAATTTTTTTATTTTTGTTTTCAATACATTCTCAATAAAAATCAAGTATTTCATATTACTTACCACCACATAATATCACCATGAGAAATAATATTCCGAAATATTAAGCAAACATTTTACATAAGCCAGGACTCGTTTTTTTGCTTTTGGAATTTATATTTTTTTTTTGCAAAGGACAAGATAAAAAAGAATATAAAAACGTGCTGCACAATTCAAATATTTTGTATATAAACATGAGTGTAATAAGGATAGCTATATATGAATTGGCGTGTGTACTAAAATGGAAAATAAACAAAAAAAAGGAAAAATTAGTTTTTGTAAAATGAAAAATACATGGATAGTAAAAAAAGCTAAAAAGCTTCTTTTAACTGTGAAATTAATTGGCTTTTGTTTTTTTTTTATGGTAAGAAATAAATTTTACTAAAATTGTACTAAAATATTGTGAACAAACAAATTCGAATTTACATATATGTACGTATGTATGAATGATATACTTCATACTGATATACATACGAAAAAATAAAATGTTAAGCTTTCAATGTTTTTTTTATTTTATTTTTGATTTTAATTTAGTACTTATTTTTATATAATATAATTTGTGTTCTTTGAATTACATATATAAGTATATACATATAAAAGTATATGGAAAATGCATAATACAAGATGCTCTGTTCTAAGTATTAAAGCTCTGCGGAGGTAATTCGTTGGAGTTTTTTGGGAAATCGTGTGGGTGGGTGAAGGAGAGTGGGGCGAACTCAGAAATCTATAAATACTTACAATATTCTATAGCATTCAACCAAATAACCGATATTGTGAAAAATAACATAAAATTATATTAACACCAATTAATATTAAAATCAAATAAGATGGTCATTTAATTATTTTCTCACCATTTCTCACTATATATTTATCAGGAATAAAATTTTTTAGTTGACTTTTTTTTTAAAATATAAAATTTAATTTATTAAAAGTTTAATAATAAAATTTTCAAATATAAAATATTTTATAAGTTCATGTTTTAAAAATTAACAAAATTTTCAACAATTGAATTTTTATATAACAATATATACAAAGGAATAACTAATTTACAGAATCAGCAAAATGAGTAGCAAAATAATCAATTATACAGAGAATGAATTTTAATAAATTTTTGTAGAATTCTTAATAACGCAAAAAATCGAAAAACAAAAACATCTATTTGTCATTCATTTTTTAGTATGTTTTTTAAAACAAAACTTGAACTGGTATTAACTTCAGAAAACGTTTAATTTATTATAGTTAAAAAGGTTATTTCTAAATTTCCTTAATTTCCTTAATTAACAAAAATATAAAGTATTTTAATTCTAATAACGTTATTAGAGCAATATTAAAAATGCAGCATTAATAAAATTTTTAAGTCAGGGTTCTTACTCCTTAACTTGTTTTTTTCAAATTCTGTTAACAGCAAAAATTTGACGAATTTCAAATCAAATCATATAGGAACATTCTATATTTGTTTTTTTGTTTGGTACTAAAAACTAGGATTCAATTCCTGCTTTGCTTTTAAAAGCTTTTAATTTTTCTCTAAACAAAAACTAAAATTTAAAAAAGCCCTGCGAAGAAATAATTTAACAATGCGGCAACTCTGCTTTGCCATAAATAATAACAATTTTAATTTATTTTAAAAGCTCTGTAAGTGTTTTCGTGTTACGCAAAAATAAACATTTTTATTTATTTTTTGTTGTTTATTATTTTGAAAAACAATTAAAAATTTTTGAAAATATGAAGCTTTTTTTTCAAATAACGAATATTTTGCTTTTGAATACGTTAGTTGTTGTAAAGGATATTATAAAATTTATTCATCTAAGCTAAAATATTAAATTCATTGAAAATTAAAAATAAAATGCAATTATATCAACCATTTAGGCAATATAATTTAGATTTAGACCTTTGTGTGTAGTGTTGATGAAAGTATCATATTGAATTGTGAGATAAACTCTTCTAATACTTTAATGAATAAATCTTAATAGAGCTTTTTATGTACATGTGTTGAGTAAACATGAGTGAGCATTGAATACATTCTTGGAAATTCTAAATTAAAACTGCAGTCGCAACCCGTTACTGTTGTTATAAAGCAAAAAGCAGTCCACTTTAATTTGTAGCTCTGCAAAAATTTTGCAGCGAAATTTGTAGCAAAAATATCAAATATCACCACTAGATTAGATACACGTACACATATTGAATGTTGCCCTAAAAATATGCAACAATTATGTAAAATATTATTTTTTACAAATTTTTTAACATTACGAGCTATAAGTTTCAAGACCAATGTAATTAAAAGAAATATTAAATTATATAAATGTATGTGTAAGCATAAATTACGTAATTGGTTTCAAAAAGTTTTCAAACTGAAAAAACATTTCATTTGTCAAAATCAAACATGTATGCTCATATACTTATAAATATTAGGAATATTTATTTAAACTTAAACGTCAAACAAAACTAACAGAATCAAGTGAGTCTAAAAGTTAAAGCATGGGCATACAATAGAAAACAATTAATGCACATGTTTTATATTTTGATTTTATAAAAAGATTAGAAAAAAATCAAAGGTGAAGTACAAAATGATATGCTGAAAAAAAAATAAATTAACATGTTTTTCAATAAAATTCACATTCAAAGTTTTTTGATATAGAGCACAGATGCATATAAATGTACTTTCATTTATAAGATAACCCGGGTATTTTATATTTCAAGGCATTGTCGATCAGTACCTTATAATAATCATCGTTATTATTGCTATAAAAAATTTACGATGTACACGTAGTCAAATTTATTAACTAATTAGTTATAATAACGGTAAATATATAATATTTACCATTAGGCTTCTGCATTTATAGAGATTTGGAGAGCTTCCAATTTCGGAAATATAAGGCGTCAAAAATTTGAATTTTATGAATTTTCCTAGGCGATAACTTGAGAGATAATCGATGTAAAAAAATCTTTCTTCTAAATACACTGTTCAATAGTATCTAAAAAGACAGAACTAAACTAATTAGGACAATTTTATTAAAATTGTTTTGAAAAAGTGCTAAAAATTAAATTAAACTTAAGTAAACCATATGAAAATAAATTGAAAAAAATACTATGGGAAGTTTACACAGTATTCATAAACTTGGCTATCCTTCATCAAAATATAATTGTACAAAAAAAATATTTTTTTCTGTGATGAAAATTTCCATCAGTGAGGAAGTTTTTCTTAACAATAAAATTTTGTGTCAGATTTTTTCTTAAATTTTTAAGTTCTACATAATTTTTTATTTCTTTTTCACCATTTAGACAGGATACAGAGCTCTTGTATGATATTGTAGAATGTAGATAGTCATGCCTCAGTTTCGTAAATCATCGGGTTTTTAACTAAAGGCAGATTACTTAGCTGCCATACTTTTCTTTTATATTATACACATTTAAGGTTATTGCTCTATTTGTTAATATTAAATTTCGAAAATTATGGGAATATGATAGTTATTTTTATATTAATTATTTAATTTACAGTATCGTACATTATGCTATATATGTGCATATAATATTGAGTATATTTTTTATAGTGGCGAGACCGAGGTTTGAAATTGAGGGGTTTTAGTTGAAGGTACGGTACCATAAAAATTGCACCATTAATTAGGTTCTACATAATTTAAAATTTACCATTAATAATTCTTAAAACACAGATTTTTCTTATTATTATATTTGGTAAAAGATAAATTTCAATAATACTTGCAGCTCTTATAGTATACATTTATATTCCTTGAACAATTTTCGAAAACAGTATTTGTTTTTTAGCTCTAACTTTAGTTACTTATTTCTTTAGAAACCGAAATATTGAAAACAAATATTTTCATTAAATTCACATTCTACCTACAAGCAATAGAAAACAAATTTTTTCGGAGAACAATTAAAATCAATAGATATTTTCACTATTTCCGCACATGGATATTTTATTTTATTGCATTTTATTAATTGATTTTTGAACAAAAATTGCTAGACGTACACAAATAATTATATATGTATACATATGCCTACATATAAATATTCATTAAGTTTTTAAACAAATTTTATTCTTTTCTAAATTAAGTTCAATTAATAATATACTCTTGAATATTTCATTAAATGTACAAAATTTCAATTCACAGAAATAGATTCTAGGTCAATATAAATTTTATGGAAACTTCCAAGGAACTGATAACTTATCAGTATGTTTAATAAATCTCAAGCTTCCAACTTAATAAATAATACTTTTTATATACTTAATTTTCTCTATATTTTTTCATCTATATATACAAATACAAACTTTACGTTATTAAAACACTAGATTAAAGTTTATTTCATTTTTTATACTTATACGTTTGTATGATTATTACCAACCTCATTGCATATAATAAGGTTGGTTATGTGATGGCAACAAATTTTACATATCGAATTTTCAGTGGAAACTCACTTCTCCATAGTTTCGAAGCGCAAATAAACTATTAGAGAAAATTCGGTCTGTCTGTCTATGTGTCTGCTGGCTATGTGTGCACCCATGTATCGACTGTATCAAATTCGACTGAATCGATTTTAATAAAATTTTATATTGGAGTTTACTCTGACAGTACGAACATATTTTTTGGTAAAGATTTCAATGATCAGGAACTGAAATTTTTCTAAGGGCCAAATTTACATTTTTGCTCTTCTAAAGAAAAATCTTCAAACGATTTCCTTGAAATTTAATACTTAAGACCAGGGTGTTAAAAAGTTTGTAAATTTTCTGAATTTCTTGGAATTTAATATTTAAATTTTGTTTGCTACCAAAACTAGCTGGTGAACAACTCTACTAAAAGCCAAATTTAAATATCTCAAGAAATGTTACCTAAGAGCTTACTAGTGGTATTAAATTTGGAAAAAAGTGTTTAAAGGCATTCATACAGTAGCTCAGTTGGTAAAACGTTCGCCTAGAAAGCGGAAGGTCACTAGTTCAACCCTAATTCGAAGAAAAAAATTTGTAAATTTTTCTGCCTTATTAATAACTCGTTCCTATGATTACGTCATTAAACTGCTCTGCAATGTTATGAAGAAATTTCCATTAGGTTAATATTATTAATGTAATATAGGCAAAATACTTAATTAATTAATTAAGCGACTACACCTTGTATTAGTAATTTAGTAATGTTTAAAAGCATTTTTATAATCTCATGAATATGTGCTGTCCGCATTAGATTTTATTCTTCTTTGTAATCCAAACATAAAATCATATATACCCACATATTATGTATGTATATAACGTTATGTATACAATCTCATTCATATATAGAGATGTGTACGCAAACAATACTTTATACCTTTTTAATATATGAGTATTCCCTAAATAAATATCTAAGTTAATAATAAAACAAAATGCTTGTAAAATTATAAAGCTTATATTATAATTTATGAAAAAAGCAATGATAAAAATTTAAAATGTAGGTGTGATTTTAAAAATGTTTATATAAATAAAGTTAGGTACTTATAATATTATACCATAATTAAAGTAAATACATTATGTATTTGTTCTATGCATATTTTTCTATATATTTACTTGTTTTCAATTCACATTCATATATACGTTTTATAATAGGCATACTATTCCCAAGTACACACAAATTATTCTATTTATATGTACGTGAGTATAAAAATGCAAAAGCAAAATTTCAGTTCAATGCTCTATAAAATTTCAAGGTTTTCATGAACTACTTAAATTAGGTTAAGTATGAAAAGTATAGAATTTAATACTTTTTCGTATATTTTCAACTTACATAAATAAAATTTAAAAAACAATAATTATAAGATGTTTATTGCACGATATATGTATGTATGTAGGCATTAATGAAAAAAAAGTTCTAAATAATCATAATTTCACTAATTTAGTGTGAATTTTTTGGTGTCTCACACATTTAAAAAAAAAAATCTGATATATCAACCACAATGTGTACTTTTAATTCACATTAAGAAATTTTAGGTAAGGAATTATTCTTATTATAGTATAACGGAAGGGTTACTTACCTTCAAAATTGAAAATTTCGCTCTTAGACTAGATTTTTTTTTTATGATCGGTTATCAAATATTTCGTCTACTAATTCCAGGTAAATGTTTAAATATATAAAATTGACCCTTACGAAATTCTTGGTTTCCAAATCCTGATATATCAAAAAAATTGCTAGATCATTGTTTTGATAAACGCAGTTAAAATAATAAATTGCACGTTTAAATATTAAACTGCAAGTTGATAATAAAAATATTTTTAATACTGTTATTTGAGATAAAAGTATAGATAAGTATATTTGGTAGAAATATATTTCACCATATCATACTCGTATTAAAGTAATAAATGAATAAAAGGAGAAAATATATAGGGTCGACCATGTCAAATGTGTGATACCCGTACGAATTTGCCATTCTATATGCGTATATAAATATGCAATAGCTGACTATGGGACAGACTATGGCTTTAAGTTGCCATATAAGCATATTAATTTATGCAATTAATGTTTCAGTACTGTGTTCAAGAAATTTCGATGATTTTTATTGCAAATAACAGCCCTAATAATAACCTTGTTTTCACGAGATTTATATATTATAGTTTCAATAACTTCTGAGACAATGCCAAATAACTTTTGGAGTTGTATGGCTGCTACCAGAAAGAGCCAAGCAATTTCAACGACTTTATCAGACACATTGGCCCTACTAATATATTCTTTTGTGTGAAATTTCAATAACATAGCTTTTATAGTTTCTGAGATATAGCTAAATAAATTATGAAGTTGTATGGCAGCTACCCGAACCAGTTTCCCGATCATGTCCAATTTAAATAGGGTTCTGGCACTTACTACAATTTGGTGAACTTAGCTCAATTAGTTTTTGTGAAAATTTGGTGAACTTAGCTCAATTAGTTTTTGAGTTATCGCTGGGACGGACGGACGGACAGACAGAGCTAAATCGACTCAAAATTCGGCGCTGTTCAATTATTTCTTAGCGTTACAAACGGTAAAACAAATTTAGTATACCCTTCGAAGATACGTTCGTACGGGTATAAAAAAGAAGACTTTAACACAGTCTTCTTTTTTATACCCGTACAAAATTTCACCAAATCATTCTATTTATTAAAAAATATTAAATTACACTGCGAAGGATATGCATTAGTTTGCTATTTATATGTATATATTTTATATATATATTTATATATATTTTATATATAGAAAAATATTAAATTTAAGAGTTCCTGTCTTCAGTTCCTGTTTTAAATCTGAAATCTGAAATTTTTCATTGTTTTTGTTTAAAATGGATTTAATTACAGTTAGACTTACCTTGTTACCTTAAAAAATTCACGAGGAAGATTCAAAAATGACTTTACAATTATGACTTCGAAAAACAACGTAGTTTATTTTTTTTTCTTATATATACTTACGAGAAATGTGTTATTTTCCTATATTCTTACGAAAAATGCAAAAAAATATTATTAAAGAACGGTTTATTTTGCAATAAATAGATACTCCAAATATTTTGACTTATGATCTAATTCTATACGTTACCTTGATTCTATCATTGTACAATTATAAATCATTATTTTGATTCTATAGAAAATTGAAATTGCTCATTGTTTATTTGATTTAGTACTTTTTTAAGCACATTTCCAATTTCTTTTTTATGTATTCATATCTAGAATTTCAATAAATCTAAAGTTCGGCATTATATCAAGAGACCTATAACTTATATAACACCATATCTCACATTCACTTAATGCTATAAATTTATAGTTATGAAAAAATTTCTCTCATAAAGAAGCTTTTTTATTGAAAGTCTCCGATCTACTATGGAATTTTCCGAAAAATATTTAAATGCAAACCTCGTATACGCTTAACTTCCTCCATACTTTAATATTAATTAACATTACTTGAATTTTGTCATATATTTCAAAAAAAAAATTAATAATATTCACTATTTTTTAATTATTCAATAAAAAGTTTCAAGAATTAAAATAAGAACATTAAACGATAGTAAATTTTTGTTTTTAAAGTTTACTCCAAGACGTAATGAAAGAGTATTTTAAAACAATGAAAATTTGTGTTTATGAAAATTTCTTATATAAATTATTATATAAACAAAATGGTTCATTTGCCGTTAATATCAAGTGTAGAATTACTTACCCTTTTGGGTAGTAGACAAACCTTTTTAAAAGATTTTACACAAAATTGAAAAATAATATCTCTTCATTAATTTCAATAAGTCTCTATTTGTTTTAACGAATTTGTTTAGAATATTACATACATTTTTGATACCAATGATTTTGTAGATCTAATTATGTATATCTGTCGAAAAAAAGTTTGCATATAGTTTCCTATATAAAAGTTACTCTTTAAGTTTAAAAGTGTTTGAGCACTTTCTGAGACTGGAAAAACCAAAAAACATGCTTCCTTCTCAATGAAAGCAAAAAGTTGTTTAACTAATAGTTATCTAAATTTATTTAATTAATAGCAAAAAATTAAAATAAGTTAATTCAATCTTAATAACTCTTCAATATAGTTATACTAATGGCTTATTTTAATTTACAAAAAGACATATAGTTGGCAACACCAAAAATAAAACTGCCATTTTTTCACATTCTCTAGATAACTTACTGGCAACACTTGATAAATTCTACTACGTCAGCTCTTTATTCTACTACGTCATACAAATACTTTATTGAGATTTCTTATTTGACCAAACACAACCATCTTTTTTAATGACATGTCAGCAACCGTTTGCTTTTTCCTTTAAGAGAAATTTTGAAAAACTAATAGTTTCGAAAATATTATAAGTTTTACGTTGTTTAATAAGGAAATGTGCTACTTTACAAACCATTTGTTAGATTCGAATTCATTTTTAATTTTTAAGTTTTTTCCAAACTAAACTAATAAAACAAAATTTTTTTAATTGAAAATCGAGATTTTCTTTTTTCTTTTATTTATTAATTTATTATACAAATTTGAATGTATATGTTTTATATTTATGAAGTATGTATGTGTGTTATACATCATTATATACATTATGTTACTAAATGATTTTTATTACAGTAAAAACTTTCATTTTGTTTTTTTAATAAAAAATTAAAATTTTTATTCACAATAATGTAGAATATTAAACAAGTAGTACAAAAATCTGTTTGATTTATTTTTTTTTTAAGATTATAATTTTTTAAAATATTCGTGCGTACAGTTTATTACAACATAATAATTTGTCTTAATTACATTTTAATTTTTTTCCATATATTTACTAAATTATTAAAATTGTTTACATAATACAAAACACTAATATTATACATTCATTATGTAAAAATCTTTACTTATTAAATAATTATTATAGTACATGCTACATTTGTATATATATACATACATATATTTATTTAATTATCCCACTACGTATTTATAATTATTATGTACTTATTCAAATTACAAATGATTTTTTTTTTGTTTGTATTTTATTTATATAGTATAGTTAAAGCTTTATTCTTAAAATAATTTGTTTTATATAAAAATATATTTGACACATCATTATTCATCATCATAAAATTAATCTTTAATTAATAAACAGAAAAACACATACATAGTATACACCTATATATATTAAATAAAAACCCATTTATTGTAAATAAGTAAATAGCAAAATTTATTGTATTATTTTATATAAAAAAAGAATTTAATTTAAAAAATAATAAGAAAAATATAGCTAATATAAAAAATGAATTTATATACTCAAAATTTGATATAATTTGTGCTAACAAAACAAACTAGAAATTTTATAAAACTTATCCTTTTACCTCTACAATTAGATTCTGTCTCAAAATATTTTACATACACACATATACTCGTAGATAATGTAATTCACAAACGATAGTTTAACAAAAAATTAATTGAAAAACTTCTTAATACTATACAGAATCTAGAAATTTACTAGAATTTTTTGTTTTTGAAATTTTAGGAAAGCTGTAGTATGCATTATGCATATGAAAATAAATATTGGCATTGTCTTTTAATTTTAATTGAAATTTGTGCTTTATAAGTTTATAAGGAATTTGTGATCAAAAAGGATTTATTAAATAGACAACTTAAGTATTTACAAAAAATAAAACTTGAGTTGTGAGGCTTAACTATATAATTCGATTTTCGTCAAATGATTTTCGCATTTACAGAAATGGAAAGGTAGTGCCATACAATTTGATTGGTTCTATCTTACCATTTTTCCGAATACAAAAATCGTTTACATGAAAATCGAATTACAAAGTAAGGTCTGGACTTATTATGTTGTACAATAAAATGTATGCAATAATACACAATAAAAGAAATAAGTATCAATATAGTATAATTAAAGTTTAACTTTATATTAAACTTAGAAATTAAATTATTGTTAATTTAAGTTATTATTGAATTAAGTTGTTAGAACTTGCAAATGTCACAAATACTTTTCGATAATCATTATTACAATAATAGTAATCTAATTACAGTTTATTTTCACTAAGTCTTTTAATATAATATATATATTTAGATGATTTCCAAAGAGAAAATAATCATCAAAATATAATATCAAAAATTTATTGTTTTTATACAAAAAAATTGAACATTAATTTCTTTCGCTACCATATAGATAAGGTGACAATGCTCTCCAAATAAATTTCAAATTATTAATATTTTTTGAAATTCTCATTCAATGTATGGAATTCTCCTTTATACAAACGTGATATTAAGCATTTCTCTTATAAAAAAAGATTTGGTAGTGAAAGAGTTAAAAAAGAAACCAAATTAAATTCTAAATGTGCATATACGATAACAATTTTTCACAGTTCAATTTATTTAATCGAAGAAAGTGTTATCACACTATATTTTCTTAAATATAGAAAAGAAAAAAAAATTAATTGATAATAATTTTAATTTATGGTTTTATTCACAATTGTTTTAAATAGCATTGTGTTACATAACACATTACACAAAATTATCCATAAAAATACAAGACCTCTTACATCTGTTGTATATAAACTTTCAATTCAGTATAAATTTCGTACAGTCTAAACAGTAAACGCTTTTTGTTTACTATTTCACAACTTGGCTAACTTTGACATGACAAAAAAACTATAGAGGAAGGAAAATGATAAACTCTACATTTATACTTATTTGATAATTATTATTAACTATATAATAACTATTACAAACAACGAGACATATATTTTCGTAATTAAAAAACTGTTTTTTATTTAACTTTGAAATTTTTATTTTGAGCAATGCTTTGAAAAAACAAACTAGTGCTTTTCTTTTCAAACCACTAATTATATATGGTAACACTAAATTTTTCTAAGAAAATAACGGAAAGTATAAAGAAATTAATTTATAAATCGAAAGATCAAACAGAACAATTATTCAAAATTGAAAGTTTATCATACTGTGTAACGAACTTAAATTGGATTTTAATTAAATTATTGTTCATTGCTTTCGTACACAAATTAAATACTGTGCTTAAGGGCCATTTTGAATATGATTATGCAATAAAAATTTTTTTTTTATTAATATCAAAATGTTCATTTTTATTCTCTAATATTTATTTGCGCTTTGAAAAACATTTTGAAGAAAAACGAAAATTAAATTTTTATAAAAACGAATCTTAATAAAAATGTTTTATAGTCAATTTAAGAAATTGAGAAATGTATAAAAATTAACACATTGTGTGAATACTAATTTAAAAAAAATATATATTTATACGCTATAATTTGTATTTGAAGATAGAGAAAACAAATTATTACAGATATTTAGTACATAAATTTAATAATATATTAACAATGTTTGAATAGACCTTAAATTATATTAAATTCCCAAAAATGTATTAGCTATTAGATACAGGCCCGGTCTGTCCTCTATGGCGTTTCCAGAGAAGGCGTCACACCTCTCCTTTTTAAAGTAGTAAATATTATAGAAAAAACAGAGCACACTGCGTAAAATAAATCATTTTCTTGAAACTTTGTCATGCTGATTTCAAGATAAGTTATAAAAATAAATAAAATTTTAGGTTTTTGTTTTGTAACGTTTGTATATGTGCTATGTTTGTGGATGTTATCTACTTGTCTTCGCTGTAAACAGAAAACCTAATTTTCAAAACCACATAATGGAAAAAATTTAAAGGAATTTTTATTTTTTTTAAATTTAGTGATTTTGTATGTTTTCAATGGCGCCCCTGTTTCTGGTGCCCATTGCGAATGCTTACTTTGCATATATGGTTGATCCGCCGCTGATTAGATACAACATTAAAATAATTTAAATGCCAGCTACTTAAATAAATTTCTATTATTCAAATTTTGTAAATTATGGAAAATTTAAAAATTGGATTTATTATTAATTTAAACCAAGAAATATAGTGTGATTCAAAAAGGCATACAACAATATATACAATTGGTTAAAAGATCAAAAATGGGTAAAACTTTTGTTCCATAGTATGTGTGCCAAATCTCAATAGTTTCCGAGACACAGCTATTTTAACGAAAACTTGCCGATATTTTTGCTCTTATAACCTGAGTTCCCAAATTTTTTCAATATTACTCATATGTTTCATAATTTCTGTTACGGTACAGGAGATGTAGCAAAAAAAATTATTTGTAAAATGTGTACTAAAATTCACGCAAGATTTGAATTTTACACCATTTTGCGCCAAATAAAATGCGACATTAATTCGGCGTCGTGGTCAAGAATTGGACATTTGGAGAAGCTATATCAACAACATATTCTCAATTGACTTAACAACTGAAGCCTACTGACAACGCACAGCGAAGAGAGTTCGTTTAATGATTTATGTAACAACAAAAAGTGGATGCTGATTTTTCGAGCAAAATCAACTCCAGCGATAAAACTCACGACCACCCACGCCTTGAATGAGGTAATAGTATCAAAGCGCTGTATTCACGAAATTGAAACACATTTATGCAAAACAATCATGGGAAATTTCAACAAAAGAGTGCTAATGTGCCAGCAAAGTCGTGGAGGCCATTTACACTAGGTAAACATGCTATTCCATACAAAATTTACAATTTTTAATTATAAAGAGATAAAATGATATTGTCTTTTCTCCTTCGAACAATTTTTTTAAATAAACTTTACAAGAGTTCGTAGTTATTTTTTATTTTCATATAGCTTTGATATTTACAAGATAGATATCAATAATACTGATAGATATCAATAATTCTTTCTGATACTTTCTAGCTAACTATCTTTAAATATTGGGAATATCTTTCAAAAAATCTAATAACTGCAGCAGTATGTAAATTACTCAATAAGTATTAAATACAAAGTTATTAAAATAAATTACAATAAAATTTTAAAGTGTCTTTTAAATACCATTTCACTCAGTGAAAAACACGTTGTAACAAGCGATTTTAAATAAACTCATATATTGTTATGTATATCACCTCGGGTACTTTTTGATCTGCACTACCACTTTTCAGAATATAAACTTTGGTCACTATGAACCTATAAAATTTGAATATAGACAATATATTATTAAAATAGTTACTACAATAAGAAGAATATTCTTTTGCGAATCTTATAATAAAAAAAGAAAATACTACTTATAATGTTTAAGAGAAAAATTAATATTTTGCATTATTTTCAGAATGTATTGGCAATGTACCATTGGCTTTAGTATTATCATTTACATTGTTTTTTGAGTTATTTAATAAACTTAATTCTTGAGCATTTTGTGCGTTTTCTATTTCATGTACTAATTTTTCTTTTCTTTTTCCGAAATTTTCACATTCTTCTATAGTTTCTAACATTGGTTTATTTAGAGTTTCTGGTAAAAGAAGTGATAATAAACCACCAGTAAATGCCATTCCTCCAAAAATTATCATTGGAAATGGTTTCCATATTTCTCCTAATAAATTAAAATATGGGGCTAATATACCACCTATCCTAGCAACCATAGAAGATGCACCTAAACCAACGTTGCGTATAACAGTTGGAAATTGTTCAGCTGAAAATATATAAACGGTACCGTAACTAGATGTAATAGCTAATTTTCCTAACATAGCTAACAGTACTATTAACCAATTTTGGTCCTCAGGTACTAACGCAGTTAATAAAAGCATTGAACCAGCAAATATCATACAACCACATAAAATTGATCTACGTCCCCAACGATTTAATGTAAATAATAAAAATGTATAAGCTGGAATTTCAACAGCACCAGATATTACAAAATTCAATAAATCATTACCACCTAAATTGCTAGTATTCCATGACAGACCATAATATGTACCACTATTAACGAACCAATCAAAAAATATCAATAGGGTCTTCCGTCTCAAATTTGGATAACGAAACAAATCAAATACAGAATCTTTGTTTTCGTTTATTTCCTTTTTGTTAGTATCATCATCTAAGAGATTATCGAGTAACTCATCAGACAATGAAACTTTATTTTCTTTGGCTGCTTTGAGTATTAACTTTTTCGCTTTATTTTTATGTCCCTTTGATAGCAGCCAACGAGCGGACTCGGGTATAAACCAATAGTAACACATAAATAACGCTCCAGGTAATGTTAATGCAATTTGTAATTGCCTCCAATCAGTTATAAAATATGCGAAGCCAGCGGTTAACATAAAACCGACGGAAAAGAACATCATACAAACAACGCCAGCAAATAATCTATGACTTGCACCAACCATTTCCATCGCTATTACATATGCAACTAGAAAAACTCCTGACGTTGTTGCCCCAATAATTATTCTTGATATTGTATATGTTATATATTCTGGTGCTATGCCAGCTAATATTCCAAAGATTAATTGAATGACTAATGATGCAAAAAATATTGGTTTTCTTCCATATTTATCACTCATTTGACCAAATATAATACTACCTAATAATACACCAAGCATAAATAATGAATCGGATGTTGCCGTTAACCATGAACGTGAACATACCATATCCCATTCTGTAACAGCACTATTCTTATATTTACTTTTATCATAAACCCATTTTGAGCAATGTATTGTACTTTCATTCCAAAAATATTCACATTGTGAATATTTACCAAGTAAATTATCATACGGATATGAAGTATTTAATAATGATGTTGGCAATTCATATTCAATTGTTTTAGTATCATTTTCAAATGGTAAAAGACATCTATGTTCGGGCTTTGCTAATAAAAATACTCCAGCTAATTTATGAAATGCACAAGAAATTGCAGGTAAACATATTAAAAAGTAAATACGCTTCTGATAGCGACCAAATTCGCCTAAATGTGTAATAACATCGTCAAAACCCATAATGAACAGTTTAATTAGAAAAAAATTATAACTTTTAAAATGTTTTCTTCTGTTCGTATTTCTATACAAAATATTTATTAACTTTTTAATTACAATTTATGTTCACAATAAGTGATAAAGCTCAAGCTAAAAATATCTTAAACTGCCTTTTTTTGTTTTGTAGAGTGTTTTTTGTTCTAAATAATTTTGTAACGAAATAAGGTTAAAAACATTAATAAAAAATTATTTTTTTTTATTATTAAATATTTTAAAATTTTAAATCAACCTTTTACTAATTACAGAGCATTATTTAAATAGAATTTTGCGAGTTTGAATAAATTTAAAAAGTTGTGTTGTTAAAAGTTTTGTGCAACCATTATATTTTTATTTTTTGATTAATTTTTTTCAAACTTATTGTTTCTTGGTTATTAATTTCCACAGTGTTCAACTAAACTATCAAACAAAAACTTTCTTATCACACATTTTTTATTTATAAATAAATAGGTAAGCATATGTAAATAAGTCTTTCATATTAATTCTTATTATTTACTTCATTTTCTTAATAGTTGATCATTTTGCGGTAACTACTATTAAAAAAAAGTTCATTTCTCATATTGCATTATGAAGTTTACGAATAATTTTACAGTTATTTTAAAAATTATTTTGCGAAAAATATCAAACAAAAAATGTCTAATAAAAAAAAAATTAATTTAAATTTAACGATTTTAGAAAAAGTTTATACCAAGTGATATTTTTTGCTATTTGATTAGTCATTTGTCACTCAGTTCAATCTATCATTCCAAACAATTGAACTTAAATTATTGAACTTTCGGTAGGTAACAAATTTCATGTTTTGAAACCTTTCAATTTGCCATCTTTTTCATAGGACTTTGACATCGAAAGCAACTTTTAAACAATATATTGAATGTGAAAATATGAAAATGATTAAATGATATTCAAACTTAAGCTAAGGAAGAAAATTAATTAAGAAAGAATAAAATTGAACCCTTCGAATAGATCACGTAAAACATAGTGAAGGCGTACATTTGTACGAAATTAGTTTTAAAAAATATATGACAATGGTTTCTGTTTAAATAAAATTTACAATCTGCATTAAAAAAAAAGTAAATCATAATTTTTTATCGCAATTATGAAATAAAATGCTATCATAACACAAAAAACAGTGAAAGTAAAATACTTAGTGTTAAAACGGAATACACACTTTTATTTACATGCTTTGTAATACGTTTTGTAAAAACAAAAATCCTTATAAAATTTGTTTCTTCAGGAAGTTTTCATCTTTACTCCTTTATTTTTGTTAAGAATTTGAAAATGAATAACTTTCAATAATTAAGTTTTTACAGTTTTTGCAATATCGTGAAAATATTAAATTGAGCCTAAAACATTCAAAACTTTAATGTTTACAATGTGACAGTATTATACCGTGTAAGTGCAATTAATCTGGGCAACAACTAAAAACATTGTGGTATTTATTGAAGAATTTTAAAAACACGCAAAAAAATTTATTTATTCACATTATTTTTAAATATAGCTATAAATTTATTGTACACATTTGATTTCAAGGTAAAATTATACAATTATTTTTTTTTCTCTATACTTTATCATTCACAAATATTTTCAAATATTTAAAATCTTTGCTCTTTTTTTTACACCAAAAATCGAAAACCGGCATTTAAATTCACGGCAAATTCTAATAAAAGTTATAAACTATTGTCCCTTAAATTTAAGCACGTTTTTAACATAATTGTTACAAAAAAAAGAGTAAGAGTAATTTTAGACATGTTTTGTTGTCATTCCTTTTAATTTCTATTTTAACTTCAAATGCAATATGAAAAACAAAAGTTTCAACAAGTTTTTTCTTTTACTATTTTATGACTACAACTAAATTTTAATTACACAATTTTTACAAAATTCTTTGTTTTCATAATTATTTACTTTATACTACTTATAATTTTTCAATTTCTTTCTTTCAGATTGAAATATTTTAATTTCACGTACCGCACTACGATATTTTAATAGGAGTGTGTTCTTATTTATTATTCGTATGCTTTTTTATTAAAAATTTATTGTTCTATTTATTACTTTTCATTAATTAATTTGAAAGTAATTTATTTTCTTTTTTATTAAAAATATTTAAAGAAGAAAAAAATAAAGGAAATTATTGTGCTTTCAAAACTATACTGAAATTTATTATCAAAATTTATATGACGCGCCCTTATGATGGCATGTTGAAAAATAATCACATGTTGTATTGTGGCGTTCTTGCGCAGAACTAAAATAACAGAATTAAATGGGAAAAAAAGAAAAACATATCTGAGAATATTTTTTTTTAGTATGTAGTAGTACTGTACTATGTACCATTAATAAAAATAAAAATACTATACAGGCATTTATATATTTTTTAGTATAACAAAAAAAAATGTGTTATATTTTGTTTTTATTTACATTGTAATATGTACGTAGAATATAGATATTTGAATAATTTTTATAGCATGAAAAATACAATATGTAAATACACACATTTATATTTTTATTTTTACTGTTGCAATATTTTTAATAGTATTCTATTCATGCTGATGTATTGCGGAGCAGAGTAATAATTTGTATAATATGTATCACAATTGCTACAAAAACGATAAATATGTCACACTTTAGCTTTTTTCTGAAATAAATACAAAAAATCTATTTTATTATAATCTATACTCAAAAATTAGTTATATTTTAGTTTTCGTTCTTAAACGGATATGATTTCAAGTAAACGAATTACTCACAAATTCTGTGCAATAGATTTGAAGTAATTAAATACATTTTAAGTACTATGTGTTTTAAGTACCTATACATTTTATAAGTTCTAAATAAATTTTATTGACAAATAAAAATGTAAATCATTTTATATGTCATACAATTTTTCACTAAATTTTTAATTACTCGCTTATTAATTTAAAATTAAAAATTTAAAATTGTGGACTTGCAAAACGTCTTTGAATCAACTTGTTCTAATCGAAATTCAAATCTTCGGCTAATTTCTATTTTTAAATTTTTTTAAGCAATCATATTTTATATTATTTTATGATAAAAATTCTTATATATGTACATATGTATAATTTGGCTATAACTATACTAACTATTAAAAATATAATTGATATCTTAACACTATCCACAACCACATGAGAAAAATTTATAAAACATTTGTAATTATAAAAAGGACTTTTTAATTTATGTACTTATGTGATAATTTTATTTGGAAAAATATAATAGAATCATAATAGATTGAATTTATAATAGAGGTATAAAAAATAAAATTATATCGCAACACAATTTAATATACAACAGGCCTTAAACACAAATTGTTATCCAACTATAACAATGAATATGTAAAGTTACAAAATTAAATATTAAATTATTTATTCCTATTTTATTTGAATTAAACAATTAATATTTTTCATCATTTTTGGAATGAACTGATTCCCTAACGTTTTCTTTGGAGGAATTTTGATTTATATTCTTTTTTAAATTGTTTAAAAGATTTAATTCTTGACCATTTTGTGCGTTTGTAATAATGTGTTGCTCCAAATTCTTTGTTTTCTTTCCAAAGTTTTCACATTCTTCTATAGTTTCTAACATCGGTTTATTTAAAGTTTCTGGTAAAGAGAGTGATAATAAGCCACCAGCAAATGCCATTCCACCAAAAATTATCATTGGAAATGGTTTCCATATTTCTCCTAGTAAATTAAAATATGGAGCTAATATTCCACCTATTCTAGCAACCATAGAGGATGCTCCTAAACCAACATTACGTATAACAGTTGGAAATTGTTCAGCTGAAAATATATAAACAGTACCCAAACTTGCTGTAATCGATAATTTTCCTAACATAACCAAAGCTACAATTATCCAATTTTCTTTTTCAGGTACGATTGCAGTTAACAAAAGTGTTATTCCAGCAAATATCATACAACCACATAAAATTGATCTACGTCCCCATCGATTTAATGTACATAGTAAAAATATATAAGCAGGAAATTCAACGGCGCCAGATATCACAAAATTTAATAAATCATTACCGCCTAAATTGCTAGTATTCCATGACAGACCATAATATGTACCGCAGTTGACAAACCAATCAAAAAATATTAATAAAGTCTTACGCCTCAAATTTGGATAACGAAACAAATCGAATACCGAATCTTTATTTTCCTTCACTTCCGTGTTATTAATGTCATCATCTAGGAGATCATAAAGTAATTCGTCTGGCAACGATACATTATTTTCTTTGGCCGCTTTGAGAATTAATTTTTTTGCTTTATTTTTATGTCCTTTTGAGAGTAACCAACGAGCGGATTCTGGTATAAACCAATAATAACACAAAAAAATTGCTCCAGGTAATGTTAGTGCAATTTGTAATTGTCTCCAATCATATATTAAGTATGCAAAACCAGCTAATAACATAAAACCAAATGAAAAAAATGTCATATAAAGAACACCAGCAAGTAATCGATAACTTGGACCTACCATTTCCATTGCTATTACATATGCAACTAAGAAGACTCCTGCTGTTGTTGCACCAATAAATACTCTTGATATTGTATATGTAATATACTCAGGTGCTATTCCAGCTAATATACCAAAAACTAATTGCATTACTAATGATGCAAAGAAAATTGGTTTTCTTCCATATTTATCACTCAATTGACCAAATATAATACTACCTAATAATACACCAAGCATAAATAATGAATCGGATGTTGCCGTTAACCATGAACGTGAACATACCATATCCCATTCTGTAACGGCACTATTCTTATATTTATCATAAACCCATTTTGAGCAATGTATTGTACTTTCATTCCAAAAATATTCACATTGTGAATATTTACCAAGTAAATTATCATACGGATATGAAGTATTTAATAATGATGTTGGTAATTCATATTCAATTGTTTTAGTATCATTTTCAAATGGTAAAAGACATCTATGTTCGGGTTTTGCTAATAAAAATACTCCAGCTAATTTATGAAATGCACAAGAAATTGCCGGTAAACACACTAAAACATAAATACGCTTTTGATAGCGACCAAATTCACCTAAATGTGTAATAACATCGTCAAAACCCATAATAAATGGATTATTTTTTTTCAATTACTTCACAAATACGTAAAATCGTATGGAATGTTTCATTCGTTTTATTGTATGTAAGTATATGTATATGTTATTTCTTTTTTTTTTAATTTTTAATTTTGATAATTAGATTTGATAATTACTGAATCATACTTAAAGATTCACATAAATGTTAGAACAAAAAAAAAAAAAATATCTCGATTTTGTTTATTTATTTTTTTTTATAATATTGTTAATTAAAAATAATTTTCTAATATTGATTTAATGAATATTTGCACAAGTTTGAATATTTTTTTAGAAACTTCATGTTATAGAAAAATAAATTGAGAATATCTGTATTCCACTTTTAATTTATTTTTTAATCTCAACTTCTTAAGTATTTAATTGGAATTTTTTATTAATAATTTTATTTATAGAATTTTATTTGTATGCATTCTTATCAACGACTTAAAAAATATATACTTAAATTTAGACACATATTATTGGTATTTACTTTTATATAGACTTATTTAAGTTGATATTTATGTATTTAACATTAATTCTACATTATCCACTAAATTGGTATGCATATAAGTTTAGATGAACATACATACAAGCATATTAAATATCGATACTCTACATTTTTAATTTAATTGTAATATCGTAATGGTTATAAAAAGTAATATGAATAAATAAATGTAAATTATAAAATGAAACACATAAATAACATTTTCAAATTTATTATTTTTTATCGATAAGTAGTGTAGACGACTGTCCAACACGCGAAAGTAGATATTTCTAAACTACATTTTATGTTGTAGCTGCATTTTGTTGAATTGCAAAAAATGTTGTTTTTCTTTTTGGTTTACGAATAAATAAAAATTTAAACTGGGAAAAATAATTTCATAATTTTTTAAAGCAACCAAGTTTTATATATGAAGTGTAAAATATTTATAAAATATTTTTTACTTATATTCACTCATTGTCTTGTGCATATCACATGAATTGCTATAATCATGCAAGGAGTATTAAAATATAATATTATTTAATTTTAAACTATTAGCTATCGCAAATATCGTCTAAAATATCAAAATCTTGTCATAAATTTTAGGTACAACACCATCACTTTTGAGGCATTTTGTTCCCTAGTACAAAAAGGGGTTTTACACTGTTTTTTTTTTGTTTTTTAATATTTTAAATAACTTAAATTACATGACCTTTAAGAATTACATTATGTTTTCTAGATCTTCACTTTTTTTTAACATTGAATACATACATACATTCATAATTATGTATGTTTCTTCCAAACTTTTTTTTTCTCTTTTCAACACAATATAAACTTTATAAATAGAACTACAAAGAATCGCTAGACTTCAGTTT
Source organism: Condylostylus longicornis (assembly GCF_029603195.1). Taxonomy (NCBI): domain Eukaryota; kingdom Metazoa; phylum Arthropoda; class Insecta; order Diptera; family Dolichopodidae; genus Condylostylus; species Condylostylus longicornis. The sequence goes on along the minus strand of NW_026577973.1, from coordinate 10,129,140 downwards.
TTTTTTTATTGTAAATATGTAAAAAAATTTAGTTGAATTTATAAAATTTGTAATTTTTATTAATCGATCTGCAATTTAAAATTAAAATTTTATTTTTTATCCTTTTATTTTCTTTTCATATTTAAACAAACATTACGCACTCTGCCTATACGAATAAAATATTGTATTCAGAAATATAATCACATACAATATACTGTGGTGTTGTATTGTTGAATGTTATGCAGAACTAAACAAAAAAAGTTGAATATAAAGTTAATATTATTAAAATCGTCTGAGAATTATAACTTTTTCTTATATGTAGTTGTGTGGATCTTTCATATCTTATACTATTTATATAATTACGCCTAAAAGTAGAGATTAAAATAAACACAAAAAAAATTTTAAGTACTCATAATATTGTATAGTATAGCATAAAATAATATTTTAATCTTTTCTGGTTTTGTGTGTATTTGTGCGTCATACTCTTAAGATACTTTTTTAATTTGATATATATATATATATATGTATATATATAAATCCAGTATTTATATAGAACATTTAAATTTAAATACATATAAAAATTATGTATTATATTAATAAATACAAATATACTAGTAAACTTATATCTTATTATACCAGTTTTTATAAATCAAGCGATAATTTTATAGAATAGTTATATCTATACATACATATATGTATTATGTACATATATACATAATAAGTTCTAGACTCTAAGAGAGCAAAAGAGATCATTAAAAATCGATTATACCGTGTTCTTATTGGAAGTCACTTATTAGAATAAAATTTTGCAAATATTCAATATTATATAATTTAAAAGTATTTAAAGGAATTATTAAAAAATATTAAAATTCAATAATTTTTGTTCTATTTTTTTATTTTTTTTACATACTTTAAAATTTTCGAAATCATGTATGCATGTATTATAATCATAAACTTTTAGCTAGAATTAAAAATTTTGATTTTTATATTTAGTTTGAATCAAATTTTATTTAACATTTTTTTTATATATAGCAATAAAATATACATATGTACATTATACACACATTTACAATATACAAATAATCAAGAACTATTTTCATTTAGAGTCTGATCATGTAGGTCGCTTTTTATTCAATTTCCATTCAGAAATTTCATTTTTTTAATCGGATTCGTTATTTTTTAATTGGATTTTACAATTTATATTCAAAATATCGGCTAATTTTTTCACATTCATAAACAATATGAATTAATCGTGACTTAATGTAATACACACTCACTTTACACACCTGAATATACGATCGAACATATGAGGCACCCAGTTTATCATTTGCTGTGTGAATAAGATTTTGTTCAAAATTTTCATGTTATCTTGTAAAAAAAGGCTTGATATAAAATTTGATCTTAAAAAATAATTTCATATAATACTTATGTAAGTATTGTAAAGAATTAAAAAAATAATTAATAATTTATTATTCAGTAAAAAACAAATGTCAAAACTATATTTGCGTACTTAATTAAAACCTACTATTCTTATATATGTATGTATGTATATCTCAGCGTAATTGATTACAAAAGTAAAAAAAATAAATATTTAATTATGATTATATATAAGAATATGTACTCGTATATAGAAAATTGCATATAGAAAACTCGCATATGGAAAACAAGAACAAAAATTGTACAAAATATAAAAAACTCAACTAGTATAATGCTATATTATTTTAAAAAAATGCCCTATTGTTATCTTCTACTTACATGCTAAACGAATATATTATCATTAATTTAAAAAAAATAATAAGGTAATCATTATTTCTAAGATTGGATAGGTACTGCGGTTGTTTCACTATCTTTAATATTATTTTCATTTAAATTCTTTTTTGAATTGTTCAAAAGCTTTAATTCTTGACCATTTTGTGCATTTTCCATATCTTTTACTAAATTCTTTGCTTTCTTCCCAAAATTTTCACATTCTTCTATAGTTTCTAACATTGGTTTATTTAGAGTTTCTGGTAAAAGAAGTGATAATAAACCACCAGTAAATGCCATTCCTCCAAAAATTATCATTGGAAATGGTTTCCATATTTCTCCTAATAAATTAAAATATGGGGCTAATATTCCACCAATCCTAGCAACCATAGAAGATGCACCTAAACCAACATTACGTATAACAGTTGGAAATTGTTCAGCTGAAAATATATAAACAGTTCCCAAACTGGATGTAATAGCAGCTTTTCCCAAAGCAGCTAAGCTTACAATTAACCAATTTTTATCTTCAGGTACTACCGCAGTTAATAAAAGCATTGAACCAGCAAATATCATACAACCACATAAAATTGATCTACGTCCCCAACGATTTAATGTACATAATAAAAATATATAAGCAGGAAATTCAACTGCACCAGATATCACAAAATTTAACAAATCGTTGCCCCCCAAATTACTGGTATTCCATGACAGACCATAGTATGTACCGCTGTTAACGAACCAATCAAAAAATATTAATAAAGTCTTCCGCCTCAAATTTGGGTAACGAAACAAATCAAACAATGAATCTTTCTTTTCATTCACTACTTTTTTACTAATATCATCATCTAAGAGATTATCGAGTAACTCATCAGACAATGAAACTTTATTTGCTTTGGCTGCTTTGAGTATTAACTTTTTCGCTTTATTTTTATGTCCTTTTGATAGTAACCAACGAGCGGATTCTGGTATAAACCAATAATAGCACATAAATAACGCTCCAGGTAATGTTAATACAATTTGTAATTGCCTCCAATCAGTTATAAAATAGGAGAAAGCAGCGGTTAACATAAAACCGACGGAAAAGAACATCATACAAACAACGCCAGCAAATAATCTATGACTTGCACCAACCATTTCCATCGCTATTACATATGCAACTAGAAAAACTCCTGACGTTGTTGCCCCAATAATTATTCTTGATATTGTATATGTTATATATTCTGGTGCTATGCCAGCTAATATTCCAAAGATTAATTGAATGACTAATGATGCAAAAAATATTGGTTTTCTTCCATATTTATCACTCATTTGACCAAATATAATACTACCTAATAATACACCAAGCATAAATAATGAATCGGATGTTGCCGTTAACCATGAACGTGAACATACCATATCCCATTCTGTAACAGCACTATTCTTATATTTACTTTTATCATAAACCCATTTTGAGCAATGTATTGTACTTTCATTCCAAAAATATTCACATTGTGAATATTTACCAAGTAAATTATCATACGGATATGAAGTATTTAATAAAGATGTTGGCAATTCATATTCAATTGTTTTAGTATCATTTTCAAATGGTAAAAGACATCTATGTTCGGGTTTTGCTAATAAAAATACTCCAGCTAATTTATGAAATGCACAAGAAATTGCCGGTAAACATATTAAAAAGTAAACACGTTTTTGATAACGACCAAATCCGCCTAAATGTGATATAACATCGTCATAACCCATTATTGGTAATTTATATCAACCACATAAGTATGATGAAAGTTTAAATCGACGTTTTATATAATTTCTTGTTATTATTAGGTATAATTTATTAAAAATTGTTAAATTATTAAATATTGGATCGAAATAGTGATAAGAATTTCTTTATAGTTTCACTTTTATAGAATAGTTTTACTTTAAATCACTGTTCAACAAGAAGTTTGATTCTTAAATAGAATCTTATAACTTTAATTTCTAAATACTTGCCTATCGAATATTTATTTTTTCTGCATGCATTGTAATATTCAATTTTATTTAAACAACATAAAATTTTAATAATTCGATAAAATTGTACCCTTTAAAATAATTGTTTAATCACCAACTGTTTTATTTTTCATTTCTCTCATTTACTTTTTGAATGTTCAGAACTCCCAATAATTTTATCAAAAAATAATATTTTTATCACAGACTTTTTGAATTATATTTTTTATATTGAATAAATTTCATATCTATTTCGATTATTTGAGTTTTCAATTGTGTTTTATAACTTTTTTTTTTCTTTTAGATCAACTTAAAGAAGCTACATGAAAAATATATTACTAAAAACAAATAAATAAAAATAAATAATAAAAAGTTATTTTCTGTAAATTATTAATTTTGTTTCATATTAACACATACATATATAATATGTATACATGATTATACACATACATAAATACACGCAACATACTTTCTATACATCCTATTTAAATACGAGTAACTCTTTTTTAAACATAAAATTTTAATGAAGAGTAGATTAAACAAGAAGAAAAATGTGTTTTAAAATTTTGTTTAAATTTATTTGATTTGGAAACCAAGCTCTCAAGGAGCCTACCTATATAAGACCCTTTTTTTATATGAAGATCATTCTTGATTTGATAAGAAACAAAATAAATCCACCAAAATGCACCTATTATAAATACATATATAAGTATAAATGCACCTACATATATTATATTAAATGCAAAATGCGAATAAATTGTTTACCGAGCTTTTAAATTGTGTACTATTATTGTTACTAGAGCTTTGAAGACACGATACTTTTTACATGCATGAATTGGTGAGTGAAAATGTAATCTATGAAAGTACGTTTTGTTTTTAAAATTTCCTCATTGTGAAAAATACTTATTCCAGTTACATTTTATTAGGCTCACAGTGGTATTGAATAACTTTATAATATAATAGTTATATTGTTGTATAAATCTAAATCAGTAAATAAACTGAAATAGTTGTAGAAGAAGCAAATAGAAATGAAAAAAAAATTTTCTGAAATGAAAAAAAATTTCCTACTTCTACCTAATTTGTTCAAGATTCAAAAAGCTATTTACTCAAGAACGTTGCTACTAAATTAGTACTTGGAAAAATAAAAAGGAAAAAAGCTTGGAAAAATATTTTTTATCTATTCTTGTTAAATTTTATACCAGCTATCTTTTGAGTGTTACACAAATTTACTGTTACACTATCATAAATAATAATCTTATCTATAACACTTATGCCTCGCATTAAACGTTTTTAGTAAAGTATAAAAAACACAAAAAAATCACTTTATTCACTTTTTTTTTTAATTTCTTTTAATTTTTCATTAAATATGAATATTCAACTAAATATTCTGTTATTTTATCATGTCAGCTAAATGTTGCACCATATCTTAAAATCAAATTCTTTAATTTTAAATATATGTATATAATTAAATTTACATAATTAATAATTATTTGTAAATTTTAATAGTTTAATTTATATTCTTCCTTTTAAGTTTATACTTTATTCATTTACTTTTAACAATATTTCAGCCAAATACACAAAACACATTAGAGTAATTCTGTATAATTATGTACGAAGAACAAAATTTTCTTTGCATGTGTACATTTTGTTCTATACTCTCAATAGAATTGTATTGCTTTATTTTTTTTTTTTTTGTTAATTAAACTTTAAAATCAACTGATGTATTTATTATAATTAAGCATACATTATTAAATTTTTTTATAATTTTTCAACAAGAGTGAAATTTATTATCAAATTTATGACACATTCTTCTAAAACTATGACACGACATAACATATTATTTTTTAATATGTTATTACTTACGAATTTTGTTATGACGTTCTTGAATGAAACTATAAAGTAAAGTGAAATGTGAAATTGTAAAAGGTATTAAAAATATAGGGAATATATGTAGATAGTTTCATTCCAAATATGTAGTGGTTTCTATTTGTTTTTATTTGTATTGATTGACAAATACTTTTTAAATAATCATTCTTAAAGTGTTAGGAATACATACTTTAACTTCATTTATACACATACTCGTATTTACATTGCAACATTCACAATTCCCATATAAATTCCCATTTCCCATATATGAGGCAATATTTTTTTATGCACACACATGGGTATATTATATATAATATAAACATATGGTTCTTGTAAAATTTGTAAACAAATTAGTTTTTTACTATTTTCGTTATTATTTGTGTCAAAACAAATTCGAAAAAAGTTAATTAAAATCGAAGAAAGTAAAAAAAAATTAAAAATGAGATATCTTTTGCAAATATTATTTAATGCCTTTCAATATTAATTGTACATATGTATGTGCTTAATGACTCTGCCTAGGAAATCACGTTCATATCTCGTTGCATAAACACAACGATCAACAAAATTCTCAACTGTTTATCTATTCGAGCAAGGAGTTTAAAAAAAAATAGAAAAGTTGTTTTATTAACAGAATTTATGCATCAGCTGTCTTATAAAAATTGTAAAATTCGATTAATAATGTTGAGACACTGTATGGATAAATTCATATACATACATACATGCCATGCCAGTATGTACATATGTATGTTCAACTTTGTAAATTTATAGCAGATCGACAATTACATAATATGTATCTATTTCTCAAAACGAATTACAACGAGGAAACAATTAAACAATAAAAAATCGATCGTTTGGTAAAGTTATTTGAACAAAGAAATAATTTTTACAATTGCGCTGTTGAATAAACTATTGTTTAACAGGTCTATTAACATGTCTAATAACTTCAAATTTTACAAAACCGAACGAACGAATATTTGTTATATTATAGTAATCGTTTCTTGACAAAATACAAATATAAATTAGATACATACGTACAAAGGCAAGTAAGATGCGGGTATAACGTAGGCTTAAATTATTCAGCAACAAGGTTTTAAATAGGCGGAATCTGCATAATGAATAAACTTTTTTCAATAAAAAAATTTTTTTTGCTATCATATGTACATCTAATGACATGTGGTTACCATTTCTAAAAAAAATGCTGATCAATACTAGTTCAAACAATCATTTACTCTAAAAATTACTCTAATAACAAATCTGTTATGATGTGAATGTGTTGTAAACAGCTGTTTGAAAATACATACATTTGTATATCCGTTTACATCTTTTGTTACTATAAGCACGTCAAGAAAATTCATCAGCCGAAAACCATTTAAAAATTAAGAATTTGTATAATAATATATGCAAACATGCATTTATATACGTATGTATATCTATGATATTAAGTGAAACAGTTTCATTAGTTACTAATGTGAATAAATAAAAATCTGCATGGTAAACATTAAAAAAATGTGCACATGCACACAAAATACAAGCTTATACTTTTACTGTATAGTCGATACATGAGATACATACATATATTTTGAAATGAGTATGTATTACGCGAGTGCTTCATATTGTGTTTTTTATTAAGTACAAAACCATAGCAAAAAATAGAGGTTTGGACATTAATTTTGAGCAATTTGCTTTAACTCCTATGTTAAAATTAATGAAAGATAATTAATATAATTAATGAAAGATAATTATTAAATATTGATATAAATACATATTAAAGAAAAAAATTGAAGAGGGAATTAGAAAATAATATCTAAAATACAATCAAATGTTATTTTTCCAATACAAATTTTATATGTATGTAGGTACATATATTTCTAAATTTTACCTGTATTTTTTTTTCAGAAAAATTTTTAAAATTTAATATATTACCTAAGTAAAAAAATATTTAAAAGGTTTTGGAAAAGACAATAATATATTTTTTATAACCGAATTCGAATATCTTTTTTATTTTTGAAATAAATAGTATCTTAGCAAATGACTCAAAAACTCCGATTGTAAAATGATAGGTAGTAGGTACTGATGTAAATTTTTGTCCGTTTGCGTTAACTATTAAGATTCATAAACAGGCGGGGCCATTTTATAAGTAGATTGCTCTTGTTTACCTGGTAATAAAATGCAGTTTTAAGTTGAACTGCATTTTTGAAGTTCAGATATATTTGCATTTAATGCGGAAAGCAAGAAACATTAGGGCTATGAAAGTTCATTAAAACTATAATTTTTGCCTTACTTATTTAATTAATTTTTGAAATAACAATTCATTACAAACAACCATTCATTTATCGTTCATTCATGTATTCATTTCTGGTTTCATTTCGGTCGCGATAGACAGTCTAACATTTTTGTCTTACCAAAATAAATACCTGGAAATTTGTGCTTCCACTAGGCATAATATAAGTTATAACAAAATTTATGCCTAGTCAAGAAGAATGATATAACAATAATCTTGTAATAAAACAAGAATCTTATAAAATTTATTTCTCTTATAAAACGTTTATTTTATGTTTAAACTTCTAACACAATATACATATCTTAGGATTTGAGCCATTTTAAAGCAGTACTAACCGGGTGTTGCATTTAAAATTATCACGTTGACAATTATTAACTCCACTTCATATTAATAGTAAAGTATGTTATATCTGTAATAAGTAGTTCGACTTGTTCCATTCTGTTAGTTTTCGTTTGCATTTTGCTTCCAAATTCTTAAAATATTCCTTTTTTATGTAGAAATAGATGGTAAAAAGAGTTGTGTAGGCAAGAAAGAAACAAAATATTGTAAACAAACGAGTGTATCAAAAACATTGAACTGAAATAAAATTAAATTAAGTTAGGTAAAAATTTTGTTATTTTTATTTTGATAACAAAAATTTTTTTTATTTTTCATGTCATTAAAGTTAGGTAAAAACATTCGAATCTATGAAAGTAATAGTTATAAACTTAAAATTTCATACTATGTTATACAGTACATTCCTATTCAAGGTAGATTATACAATATGATATAGTAATATGTATGTACCCCGTTTATATGGCCGGTTTCTGACCTGAAGCCGGTTTCGCTCAAGTCGCTTACTTTACTTAAAATGTTAATAATGATTCGAAATTTAATAGCTAAACGTCGGGCTTTTAAGCTAAAATAGTAAAAACGCAGCTTGAGTTTCGAGCCGATTTCGCAATGTAGACGAGGCGTAGATATTATTATTATTCCCGATACGCGTGTATGTATGTATATAAATAAGAAATATTTGTTTTAAATTTTTAAAACAAAATATAAATAAAAATAAAAAACTCATAGTTTATATTACAATAAATGTAATAACAATTACTAATTACAAATTTTAAAGTTTTTGTTAATATTATTTGTCTTTTTCAAATTATATACATATATTTAATATGTAAATTTTATTATAAATCGCTTCGCTTTTATAATATGGATACATGATTTCTGCCACCTTGTACTGGAATAATTTACAGATATAAAACTCCAGCTTTTAAAATTCTTAATATTTTTTCCTATACTTTATATACGAAAAAATAAATAACGCCCGCTTTTAAAAATACATTATAAAAAAACAGGCACACATCTATTGCGTACTTTTTCCCTCTCCCAAAAATTCTTATGTGTATAAAAACGAAAATAAGAAGGTATACTGCTTAACTCTTTTTTGGATACAAATATTGGTGAGTGATTGCATTAGTGTGATGTAAACGGAGAGTCGAATTACTTATTAATAGATGTACTTTGATTAATACCTTCTCCTAGCAATAATTTGACATTTCAAAAATAAATGACACTTAGTATTGCACAAACTTGCTTGGTAATAATTGGCCTTTGCGAACACTAATATGAATTTTGTATAGAATAACCGTCAACCAGCAATTTTAAAATAAATTAATCAAGTTGCATTTGTAATTGGCAGCACTGACAGTCAAGTAAAAACTGTTCTTAAATTTCTAAAACTGTTTTGACACCTGTCAAATTCAACTGTCACCATTTTTGCTTAAATCATAAGAGGAAATATTTAAATGTTGTAAAACATAGTCAAGCAGTTCCTTTTTTTGCTATATATTATATTGTTTTCTATATTGCAATTGTAATTATGGTGCAATGACCAATAATTAATATTAAGCATTTTTTTTATATTAAAAATATCAAAAAATAAAGTAGTAAAAATTAAGCAATGAATTCAACCGCAACATTGAAAGTTTCTGAGTTAATGCGTAACATTATTGTGTACGTAGAAGTTAGAACTGAAGAAGACAATCGGTCTGAAGGCATTAAAAAAGTAATTTCCAGCCTTGGTGCTAAAGTTAACAATCGACTAACAAGAAAAACTACGCATGTAGTCTTTAAAGATGGATTGCTATCAACATATAAAAAAGCAAAGCAGTTAAATATACCATTAGTATCAATACTGTGGATTGAAGCTTGCAAAGAAAATTTTAAAATAATGGATCCATCGCTTTTTCCAATTTCCAATATCGACCGCTACGAATTTCCTGAAATGTATGACAAGATCAAAAGAATAAAAAATATGCAACCTGATGCAATTGATAAGAAAACAAGATTAAATAGCATAAAACATGTACAAAGGAACAATTTAAAACAAATGGAAAGCCCACACACTGCAAAACTTAGATTACCCAGAATACCAAGGACCCCTAAAGATAACTTAAATAATATACTTACCGAATTTCAAGACAAAATAATGTCCACACCGGATAATGATGAAAGTTTAGTTTTTAAATCAAAATTATTACAAAAAATACAAAGTTCGCCATTTACGCCAAGCAAAATAAAGGAACATTCTAAAGGTTTTGGTAAAACAAATAAAAATGTTACTGAAAACGTTTCGAGTGATAACGCCGAAGACAGTTTAAAAAGCTCTAATTCGGATAACGAAAATTCGTATGCAAAAAAACCTAAGATCAATTTTGTTAATAAAATTTCTAAAGGAAAACAAAGTTACCGTAGAAAAACCATTTCATCCACTCCAAATCAGAATAATATTGCAGGTATAGTTTTGTAAAGCACATTGTTGCTTATAAAGTACATACTTGAATTTTAAATTTCGCTTTTTACAGGTTCTAAAAATTTGTCATATTATTTTACGCCCACCACAAGCAAAGTTTTTTTACCAACCGGAAACAAAACAATAGAGAGTTCGAAAGACCAGAATTGCAATGATATTTCAAATGCAATATTATCAAAATCTAACAATCAAGTTTTTAAAGATAATAACGAGATAGACAACTCATCAATTGTACATAATGAAAAAACTAGTCGAAGAACTTTATACACACCGCAAAATATGGAAATTTCAAAATTTCATTCTGCTCGGCGTATAACTAACAACAGAAGAAGAACATTATTTGATATTTCTTTAGATTTAATAGATAAAGGATTAAAGAACATTAATGAACAACTGAAAACAAATAAAACGATTGCAGAGGAATGCACGATTAATGATCAGACCAACATAAAAAATGTAGATGATTCATTAAAAATTTCTTCTACTCCTACAAATGATCCCGAAAATACCCCTATCGTGAAAAAGCGAAAACTTTTTATGCCAGATCAAGTTGAATTAACTCCATTAACTGAATTAAGTAAATCTTTATTATCATCCAAAAAAAGAACTCGCGACTGTGAATTATTATTAGACCAAAAAAAAAGTAATAAAAAACGCAGAACTACAGTCAATGGTTTGATAATACCAACTTTTAACAAAGAAAATCGACGAAGTTCGTTTGATTTTGATAAATTTCCAAAAAAGCAAATAACTTTAACGCCACAAACGGACAGAACCAAAATAAAGAATATTCTTGTTTGCACAAATATGCATAAAGAACAGCTTGAATTTGTTGAAAAAGTCGTCAAATCATTAGGAAATTTCGAAGTTGAAACCCAAGTTACTGAAAAAACAACTCACGTTGTTTCCCTTGAATGTCGCCGTACGATTAACATAATTAAAGGTATAATTCGAGGATTGTGGATTTTGAAATATGAATGGGTAGTCGATTCTTTCAATAAAGGTAAATGGTTGCATGAAGAAACTTATGAGTTACGTGAATTTTCTCGAACAGTGGAAATATGTCGTTCTGAAAGGCAAGCTTTTGGACCAACATATAGAATGGAGTTGTTTGCCGATTTAGCATCTATTTATGTTTCAAATAAATGTAAAGTTCCAGTTGATAGTTTAAAAGATGTTGTTAAATTATGTTCAGGTCATTTAGTTAAGGATCCAAAACAGTGTAAATATGTCATTGGAGACTACTTTGAAGGAAAAATATGTCTTGAACCTCAATGGATATTAGACTGCATTACAAATAATAAAATAGTAAAATTTTTTAAATATACAATTAAACCAGAAAATTAAATGCATCTTTGAATTTTTATCTTTATTAATTCAAAAATTTAGACTGAAAAAGTAATTTAGAAATAAAATTTGAAAACTGTTCATTTCAGCACTAAATTTTTATATGATTATTACAAATATGTATATTAAAAATTAATTCCTCAAGATGCTAGACGTATGTATGTATGTCTATTTAGCCGACTTGGGGTTTTGATTAATTAATAATCAATAATTTAAAGCTAAAAAGTTTAAACATATAACGTATTTTTAAAGTTAGTTAAGTTGTCGAAGTTTTGCATTCTAATTAATTTTATGTATTTAGAAGCCGAAATGTACTTTTAACTAAATTATATAAAAATTATATTAATATAAAAAATTTCTAAAACTCAAAAAAAGTTACATATAACACAGTAGTAATTTATTTATACATAGCAAGGGAGTTTTCGTTTATGCACGCGGCGCTGAAAGTTCTACATATGTACATATATTAGAACTAAAATTTCTAGTAAAACTTTAGCTGAGGTTTTTTTGTTTACGCAGTGTACAAATTCTGAAACTTCTAAATAAATAAGTAGTTCGAAAATATCGGAAATGGCATTGTTTATGAAATTGTATCCCAATACATTTCGCCTTCCAATTCGCTACAAAACAAGGATATTTTAACAAGATTTGACTTAAAGAAAACTTCAATATTTCTAGAGAAAGAATCTGTCATCTGTCAAGTTAAATAAAAAAGAAATTTCATGAGGCAGCGACAAAATTTAAAATAAAACTCTGCGCTACATTTCTTTATTACAGATCAAATTTCCGAAGGCACTTTTTACAGTAATCCCGATAAATCGCGATAAATCGCGAGCTTTCAAAAATTTTTTTATGCAGGTATACATTATTTACATTAAATGAGTGATAAAATGAGAAAATATGATTACTTATATACATGCATATGCGTAAAACGTAGGTAATGTCCGTATGTATTCATTTTCATATGTATATTTGTAAATGTATAAAGATGTATGTTTACTATAAGTATGTTTACTTGCAACTTCAAATTCTCTAAAAAAAAGGGAATTCCCCTTTTTCTATCTTCTAGATTCAAAAAAGAATTTCAGAAACCAAATACAAATTAGAATATTTACATGTGTGTATGCCTGTACAGAATATATTATGTACATACATACTTATAATTGTTACCTTATGTATGCACGTAGGTATATATGTATGAATGTGTTTGTTGAGTTATCATGTACATAGGTATGAAAAAGAAAAACGAAAAAAATTGATAATTTTGTAGAAAGAAAAATATGTACAAACATATGTACCTATATTTGTATGTGTATGCATTTTCGTATTTTTATGATTTTGATAATATTATTTTTATTGTATTGTTTTTATTCTATTTCTGACTATAATTGCCTGTACGGAATGAATTGAACCTTATACGAAAAATATGTAGTATATACCTACTTACCAACATAAATCTCCCATATTGTTACTCGCATCCATGAGGTGATAGCTTATGTTACTCAAAAGTATTTGCTTTTCGGTACAGAATTTCAAATTTTGGATTTTTTTTTTAGAACATTACAAAATATTTTAACAAAATGTGGTTCAAATAACATAAATGTGCACACATATCATGTATGTACATATGTATGTAATTATATCATATATGTACACATGCATATTGTTATTCAAAATTAGTATACAATGCAATATTACAAAATATATTATGTAAGTGGGATTTTCGAAATCATTACAACATTTCGTTTATAGATTTTTAATAGTTCATTTATTCGTTTATTCTCCAAAATGCAGTAATACATGCCGTATTATTGCATTTAGAAGCCAGGCTACATATGTATGTATGTAAAAATGTATATTTTAAACAGCTTTTGTAGTAATTACATATATACATATGTATATGTATACATAAGTGTTTTACACTTATACAGTTTTTTAAAATTTACAATAGAATTAAAAAATAATGCTCAAATTTTCGATGAGAATGCCTAATAATTTAAATTGGAAGAGAATTAAAAAGACCAAACATGTAAGGTTGAACGACAAACTGAGCAGGAAAAACAAATAAGCACTTAATATAAATGTTATATAATAGCTACACCCTGAAGCAAGTCGATTTTATTGTTTTTTTAAATAAAGTTCTTGTATACGATTTAATTCATAGCTCGAGAAATATTAATGGAACTCCGACGTTATTTACACGACGTCTACAATTTATGGACAAAGCATCATACCTCACTTGCTTCATTCTGTTTATGTATGAATAATTTTGAATCTATAATCAAATTTCTTTTTAAATCTTGATTTTTATTTAAGATCATAAATTTTATAAATTGTTACAAATGAAAGTAGAAAACAATTTTATTTCAAATTTCTTGCTTCGAATAACAATATTACAAAAGTTACTTCTTATATTTAATATTTTAATTCTAAATTTAAGGTATACTTGAAAAACCTTTTTTTTACATTTGTAAACAATTTTCATTAATAACGAATTATTTTTATAATTAACATTTTTACATAATTTTCTGTCTACAAAAATTAATATTATTTAAAAGACTGTTAAATGAAAATTTAAAATTTCACCTACCTGTAAAATATTCTATAAGAAATACATAAATTTTTACTTTCTTAAAGTATGCATGTAATGCAATTGCAATAATTCTTTGTATAATTGGCAAATAACAGAATGTAATAAGAATTTGAACATTTTCAAAATAATTTTATTCTTGAATGTTGAAATTTTTTTAATTTTATAAAACTATCAAGCACAGAGCTATAAAAAAACTTGTAAAATCTTATAAAATTTCATTTACTGTTGTAATATTTTATTATACTGTTGATTCATAAGTACAGGAAACACATAAGTATATGTGTTTCCTGTAACTTTGTACGTACATTTACTATTTATTTTTAAAATAACAAATTTTTTATTGAATGCATACAAAAACTTATAATCTAACGGTAGAAAAATTAATAGTATTTTTTTCTATATATTGTTTTTTTTTTTTTGATATTTTTAATTTTATCATATTCCGTACAAATTGGATGGTAAGTTTCGCTGTTTATTTTATTCAACATTATGTAGTATGTGTAGATATGTATCTGATACAAAAATGGGTCCTGTAACATTCATACTGCTGGTTTGGTTTTAAGTTACTTGTTATGGTATTCCTTATTTTGTTTCCCCTTATTTTAGCCTTCTTCTATACTCTTAATGGGATGGTTATATTGGCAACACTATGCACTTAAATTTAAAATAATTATGAAAGCAAACCATTTTTTTATGCTTCAATTGAGCAGAATAGTTTGTGTCTTCCAAAGTTTGAAATTTTCCATAACTTTACTGTTAAAACAGTTTTGGTAGTTTCAGATTGCTAATGATTGTTTTTATTTTACAGAATCATTTAATCAATATTATTTTTCAACATTTTGTTGTTCAACCTCTTGCAATTTTATACTGCAAACGTTTCAGTGTAAAAATCAAATTAATTTAAATTTCAATTCCAAGAATATCGAATTGAAGAATGAATTAATTAATGAAATTTACGTGTTTGATGTTAGTAACTAATTTTTTCTTGGATGACATCAGCTTTTTTATAAACGTGTTTCTACACCAAATTGTCTTTCATTTTGGAATGAAAACAAATCATAAATATTGAGCTATCAACCAATAAACCATGCTGTTAAATTTTGTTTTTTTCATCAGATTTAATCTATTTATTTTGTTCTTTTCAAATCTTTTTCAAATGACTCTTCTAACGAATTCTTTACAAATTTTATTTTCCAAAAAACAAATTTGAAACGTCAACCATTTTAATCCTTTCCAACATCAGTTTCCAACTTCATTATGTTTAACATTATCCAACAGTAGAAATTTATAATACACATAAGATTTCGGAAATAAGAAGAACAATATAATATGTAAAGCCATTTTTTTTATGTTAGTTACTTAACGTAAGTATTCTAGATTAAGATTAATATTTATGAAAATCAAGCTGTACAATCATTGAATTCAATTACTTTTGAATAATAATAATAATAGTTAAAAATTTTTTAATTTTTGCTCATAATTATATTAATACGTATACAATCAAAGATTGAAAGTAAATATTTAAAATTTATTTTTTATCATACTGTATTCATTGTTCCGCCTTACGTATGCTGTAGTTGTGCATGTGTATTTTATTTTACAGAAATAGAAAAATTAAAGCGTCTTTTAAAACAGATTGCCTTAAAGAGACAAACCAATGAATTCAGCTTTAGTTTTTCTATTTAATTGAATAGTATTTCTTCTACTGCATTTCGTGCAAAGTTTACAAATACTTAAAGTTAATGTCGTCGCTATTATTGTAATTTTTAAAAAACCAATTTTTTTTATATTTAAAAATGTACATTTTCCTTTAAATTTTTATGGTTTATTTTTTTTTACAATTTGAAAAATTATTTTAAAATTTAATGAAGAATAACAAATT
Source organism: Condylostylus longicornis (assembly GCF_029603195.1). NCBI lineage: Eukaryota > Metazoa > Arthropoda > Insecta > Diptera > Dolichopodidae > Condylostylus > Condylostylus longicornis. Next base: position 10,112,669 of record NW_026577973.1, on the reverse strand, counting down.
TAGTTTCTCTAGAAAATTAATAGAAAATTTGTAATCACGAATTTGATGACAAATTTAATGTGTGCCAACAATTTATATCTGATTCTGTTTTCTTATAAGGCTGTTTAAATAATTTTAAAGTTTAGATTGCAAAAATATTTCTTTAATTTAAAAAACAGTAATATTTTTAGTTTTATTTTGCAAAAATTTCTATACAAAAATTTACATTAACCATTTTTCCAAAAATATAATTTAAACAATTTCTATCACGAATTCGTATAAATTGTTGGGTTGTTGCTTGAATCTAAAAGCATTTTCATACAAAAAAAAAAAATTTTACATAAATTTTAGTTTTTACTGCTAAAATTTTTTTTTGCAAAATCAATGGAAAATCAATGGAATCGTGTGGAATTAATTTAATTTTATAGTGATGCAATAATGTAGATTTAATAATATTGTAATTTCTTGGCACTTCTAAATAGTTTTTACAAAGTTCTTTAACATTGTTATTCTTAAAATTGCCATTAAATTACAAATTTTCTATGCCGAAATTCAACGAAAAAAGTTAAAAAAAAATAGTATAAGGTCAATTTAAATTTTAACCAACTCATACTGAAAATACTTTATCGTCAATACTTAACAAGTATCTAGAATTTTTTCCAAATGGTGTTTTCTGTGCGTTTCACGACGCATTTTGTTCAATTCAGAATGCTTGACTTACACTTTTTTTTAAATTATTAGAACGTATCGTAATTGTATCGATATTTTGTAAAAAGTCATTATTTTTAAAGCATTTCATTTCTACAAAAATATAAAAAAAATTTCAAAAAAATTAGTAAGGCATAGTTTTTTGGGACTTTCTCTCTGCTTGCTATAAATTTTTCTCACTTAGAAATACAGGCAGTATTTCACATACTTAGGATATTAACTGCAAATTGGAATTTACAATGAATATTTTTTTTTAAATAAAATCTTTTAATTTTCGATCCGCACATTTTGCATCATTGAAAATTTGAAATTAATTAATTATTTTTAATTTTTTAAATGTCGATACGAAAAATAAAGATATTTTTTTTGTTCTCATTTTTTTTTTTTTTTTGAAAGTGAAAAATGGAGAAAAATTTTATTATCAACGTTTTTAAAAATTTTAGAAATCAACGTTCTTGAAAAAGTGAAAACAGTAAAATTTCCTGATATATCGATCTAGAAATCCTTTAGACTTAAGTCTACCGAAAAAACTTGAAATTTAAAAATGTTAGAATAAAATCTGGTGTTAAAATATAAAAAAAAATAGTCTCCTCATCTGAAATAAATAAAAAGAATGTTATATAAAAAATTTTTGAAATAATAAAGGTTTTTAAAATTGAAAATAAATTATGCGTTCTTAATATCAATTTTTACATTTTCCTCCTTTTTCGTTTTGAAGAAGCTTTTGAATACACATCAGCTCCTTCTGATTGGTAATATCCCATTTGCCCCTGTCTAAAAATTTCCTCTGGAGAAAAACTTCTGATTGTACTTATTGCACTTTTAATTTGTTCTTTTTGTTTAATTGAAAAATTTTCTGAGTTATAATTCTTTTCTAAAACGTCTAAATAAGATGTTCGCATTCCTTCTATATTTTCACGATTTTCCAAAGCTGATTTGCTGAAGTCACATTTATACTGATTTTGGTTATTGAAGTGGTTTTCTTGATATTTGTCAATATCTCCGCCAATACCGTGCCAATCATTCCCATACTGTGGTACCATATGAGTATGACCCAAAATGTTGTTAAGTTCTTGAGAATGTTTTTCGTGTTTCTTCAAAGGTTCAGAAACTTGACCTCTAACCACGTGTGCAGCTGGGAATTCTACTAAACCTGAACGATCTTGAGTTTTACTCCGACCCCCTTTGACGATATCATTTCTTTCTAACGATACGTTTGGGTCTTCAGAAATTCTTTGAATTGTCCCGTCTACACGCACCGTACGTAAGAAACGATCTACAAAGTGAGTATCAACATGTTTTATTCCAAGTTCATCGACAGATGTTGGTGATGATTCTGGATCACTAACTTCGCAAGATTTTCTTCTTTTTTTTTCTCCACCAAACGCGCCTAGTTGCAAAGGAACCGAATGCCAATTTTGTTGAATGTGGTATTGTATTTCAGGGTCTTTTTCAATATGATCTGCAACTGCGTTCCTAAAATCTTGGCTGCTTATACCTCTGAGCTGAGGTACGGCTTGTACTAACGCTTCATACAAGCAGTTATTCAATGAAGAATCGTCTATATTACTTGATGCATTATTATTTTCAGAAAGAGTAAAATGATTATCTTTAATATTTAGTTTAATAATTTGAGTTTCACCTTCATTTGATGTTGAAAAAGTTTGTTGTACACCATTTTCTGTTTCAACAACAACAGTTATATTCTTATTGATTCCTTGATTTTTTAGTATTTTAGTTACTACTTTAGCACATGCGCCAACGCAAGTTATATCCATTTCAACATTTTCTCGAACTATGGCAGCAAATAATTTTGGATTTTTAGTTTTAATAGCCAGTTCTCGTAAACTTTTATGATATTTCTTTGTAATGTGATTTTTAACGTCAGAATCGTCCCCAGATTTTTCATTATTTTGCAATTCTTTTTCATAATCGTTTTTAAGATTTTTATAACGATTAAAATATTCACTTTCTTTGTAATATCTGTATGCCTCTTTCAATTTTTCCCCAGCATAAGTAATTAATTTATGGGTTCCTTTAGTAATAACAGGTTTGACAATGTGTTCTTCTATGAACTGCTCCATTTTTCCACAAATTACTGCTTTTAACTGATCATTTGCATTTTTTTTAAATGTTTCAAAATCTTTTTCATTCCCTTCCATCTCGCATTTGGGATTTTTGTCAGTTTTTATTTTTGATTTACTATTAATTTTTTCTCTAATTTGTATGTCTATGGCATTTAAAGAATCAATAGTTACTTGAGATATTTTCATAATATGATACCCACGTTCTGTCCAACGTAAAGCTTTTGTTAAAATGGTGATAGTAAACATGAAATCATCATCTCTTTCGTTCAATTTTTTGAATCCTTCTCCAATTCCACGAACTAAACTTTCTGCAGCTTTGTTGTATGTAGATAATAAAGTTTCAGTGAAATCTTTTTTTTTTAAATGAGAATCTAATACTTGTCTTAAAATTTCATTCGCTTTGTTTTCACCAAATGTATCGAACAATTCTTTTATACTGGCAGAAATTTTATGATTGTCTATTTTGTTTTTCGTGTCTGATAAAATATCAAAAGCTAGCCGTTTGCAATATGTTCGCAAATTGTTTTCAATTACATAATCAATCCCAGCATTAGCCAAGCTAAATGTGATACCTTGAAAAGTTTTTAGCATAATGCGCTTAGTTACGGCAACTCCTACAGATTTTAAACCCACAGCTTTAATAAGTTCTGAACCATACATTTCTGCAACTTTTTTTCCTTTTATAGTAATATCCGGACCAGCCAATTTGCGTCCATACCGTGAAACTTTTGTGCCAGCGGAAAAAATTGCACCTACACCTATAGTGGCAGCTGTGAACGCTATACTCTGAAGTTTGTGAGTTCCATAATCTTTCCAATTAAAATAACCTGATTTTAAAGCGCCAGCAGCAAACATAATGTCGCTTATGCCCTCGCTAATAACACCAGATGCCAAGTGAGTTGCAAAACCACCGAAGTATAATTCTATTATTGAACCTATAATTATTTGGCTGATTCCTAGTGATATTACTATAAGAGTATTGAAAATCATTTCTCGAGTCCATTTTTTCTCTTCTAGTTGTATTACATCGTTTAATCCATTCAAAAAGAAATTTTCCATTTCTTCTACATTTGAAAAATCGCCTTGATCAAAAAACTTTGTCAATTCTTTTAAATTAAATTCGGGAACTTTATATGCCTTCAATGAACTTCTTACACTCTCTAAAATTTTGGTTACGTTGTTAATAATGTCTTCTTTACATAATTTTTCATCAATAAGATTGCGATTTTTCAAATTGTTTAAAATAGTTTTAATTTCTTCATTTAAAGATTTTTTTGTTCTCAAAACAGTAGCTAATTTAAAAAGCCTTGCTTCCAAAAGTTTAGCTAAGAGTTCACTATAGGGATTACTAGCTAGATTTATCCAAATACAAGAATTGTTTTCTTTTTTTTGTTTTATAAGTTTTTGGAAAGCAATTCTATAAGTAAAGCACGCACGTAAAAGTTCTTGAACAGAATTTTCATAGACAGAACTATTTAAGTGAATGTTTTCAATCTCATCATATTTTATTTCCAGTTTATACATTGTACTTTCTCCGGCATTTTTTATTTTAAGAATATTGTTTTCTACAAGTTCTAGTAAAATTTTTTCTGCCTCATTTCGTTTAATATCTACTTTAGCAAAATCTTCTAATGTGATAAAATCGAAAGAAGGAAAGTTTATAGAATCAATATTACTTAAATCAATCATTGCAGCCTTCGCAAGATTTATCACTCCATCCTTTTCAAGTTTTTCATACACATTTGCTTCAATAAACTTTAAAAAACAGTCTTTCTTGAAAATTTCGAAGTCGACTTGACCAAATGTAACTGCTTTTTCTACATCAAAAAATACGATTCCGTCTTCAAAGTTAATTTTTTCTTTCATTAAGTTGCTCTTATTTTTTTCGTCAGTTAATGTTGGATCCAGTTCATCAAACTTTTTCTTATTTAGTACAATATATTTGGATTCATCTCTTAGAATATTTTCCTTTAATAGAAATTCCCAAAATTCTTCCTTATTAGGTAACCTTATTTCTTCCTTTAACATTTTTTCAAATTTTTCTTCACTGCTAATATTTTTACATTTTAAAAGAAAATCATTCAGCTTTCTTGCTGATATTCCATAACCTACGGAGATGTTTGCAATTTCCTTTTCGGAAATATTTTTTTTTACATGTGGCTTTTTTAAAATATTTTCTTTAATTAGTTCTTCATGTATACATTTGGATGATTTCTCATCAGTTATTTCATGAAATTGTTGCAAAGTTATAAACTTACCAAAAATTTCATCAATGGAACTTGAAAAAAGTTGATATAAAGCGACTTGCTTGTTTTTTTGTTCTTCATATGCATTAATTTGAACAATGCCTTTACTCTTATTTTTTACTTTACCAATTACTCCAGCGTAATACATAAAGAATTTACAATTTTCATCGAAAAGTTTCGCAGCTTCACGTAATTCATTTTTGAATTCTTTAACACTTTTCTTATTTTTTTCTGCCGAAGACTCCCAATCAATTTGTTTGGCAATTGTATATGCTTTATAATAATGTGCCGCCTCGGAAAAGCTTGGCTCTTGTTTGATTATATTATTGAGTAAATTTATACTTTCGCCAAATTTTTCATTACGAGTAAAAAACTTTGCAAGTTTAATCATTTTAACCGGACTATCGCTTACCCAATCTTGTAAGTTTTGAACACTATCGCATTTTAAATTTCTTAAACATTGAAGAAATTCTCTCAACGAATTGTTAAAAAATATTGTTACTTCACTATTTTTTAATGTTTTTATCTGCAAACTATGTTTATTGAGCCAGAATGCCCACTTGTCCAAACAGCTTTGTAGAAGAAGCTCTCTAAGTTCATTTTTGTATTTCAGATTTTTCAAATCATATTTATTTGGCATTTCAGTGAGACCCAGAGTATTAGCAACATTAACTGCTACATTTTCGATTTCTTCAACCACCGATTTATCTTCCAAGGCAATGGATAATGATTTATTCAACTGAATATATTCCTCTTTGAAATTTTTAAAGCAATTTTCTTCAGTAATAATTTGAGTTTCATAATAAGCTTTAACTTCTGATATATGATGCAATTCTTCTGCGTTACGTTCAGCCTTTAAAGCAAATATTTTGGAATTATTTAAGTTTTCTTGTGTCGCAGTTTTAACAATCAATTGGCCTGAGCCTTTATCGCCACATCTTCCTGCCCGACCAAAAGCTTGTTCTTCTATGCGAACATTTTTGGGTAAGTAAGTTAAACAAACATGCAACCCTCCTGCCTCTTTTAATTTCTCTTTTAGTTTTATATCTGTTCCTCGACCAGCTAAATTTGTTGCAATAATAATTTGATTTTGTTCTAATTCTTGATTTCCTTGAGCAATATTAAACTCTTCATAATCTCGTGTATATGTATAAATTTTATTCTTAGTTTTTTTCCCAATAAAGTTGTATAAAGAATCAACATCATTCACAGTCTCACAAATTATCAAAACCGATCGATTTTCGTTTTCCACAATGGATTTTGTTTGTTTATAAATAGAATTTATCCACTCTTCTTTGGTTGAACAAACGATATGTTCACTTTTAACAAACTGTTTTGATCTGGCTGTGGGAATAATAACGAAATCAACGTCATGTAACTCTTGCAGAAAATCCTTTTCTCTTTGTGATCCTAAAGTTCCTGTCATCCCATAAAGTTTTTTATACATTTTAAAGAAGGATACGTTCGAGATAAAAACTGCTTTTAAATTTTGTAGCGATAGTTTACATCCGTGTTTAAGCTGTAAAAATTGATGCAACGCTTCATCCCATTGTGAATTTGATTGATCTGTTCCCGTATCCCTATCAATTATGGTAATATTAGGATTACGATCAGGGTTCATTTTTGTTCTATCTACATCGACAACGTAATCCTGTCCAGGTTTCATAAAAAATGCTGTGATGGCACTGGAAATCCAAGTCTCAAGATGTTCTTCCACAAATGGTTTTAAATAATTTGGGAGTCGAACTTGTTTTTCTCTTTCCAAAAATTCCTTAAAAAAATAATACGCACATTCGGTATAGCATTCAAATTCAGTAGAAAAGGCATTAATAAAATTTTTCTGAGTAACATTTTCCTTAATAATTACACCATGATGATCTAATATTTCAACTCTCAGAAGCCGTTCCCAAATAACTTGTATTTGTTCTTGACTTAGTTTAGAATCAAATTTCTTTATATCGTCTCTTTTGACTGCATCATATAATTGAGATAAAATTGCTTTTTTTATTACTTTTACGTTAAATACATTGGACAGTTCACTATAAGAACTTGCTGGTTTATTAACCCATTGCCAAATATAAACGTAAACCGACTCTAGTTTATCAAAATCTGGCATGTCATGTGATAAATATAGCATGTTATTACCTTTATCAAGCAACATGCTGTCTACTTCGTCAACGATGATGTTTTCACGAGCACGATCACCCAGAATATTTTTTTGATAAAATTCATGTAGCAAATAGTCCCGTTGAAAATTAGATAAATCTCCATATACCACATTACTCCAATAGGATTTTTTCCTTATTTCGATATCCTCATTGCAATTATGTGATACACTAATATTAAATAGGCTATAAATATCTTTATTTTCTTCAGCGTCTCGTTTTGCCAAAACAGAAGAACTGGTTATGATATCGACTTTTTGGTTACAAAGTGCTTTGGCAATCGATATTGCTACAACAATTAAAGATTTACCTTCACCAGTACAAACTTGTGCTAATGTATTACGTTTATTCAATAATAAAGTTATTACAGCTAATTTTTGTGTATCACGAAGCTTGAACTTTCTTTTCAATTGTATTGCTCGATCGATTACTGCTACTACATCTTGAATATTTTCAAGAATAGCACTACCTTTGGCTTTCTTTGCCCAATTCTGAATATGGCTTTCTTCAAAATTATTTGAAAAATCAGTAGGAAGCAATATTAGTTTTTCAATTTTTGACAATATTTCACAAATTCCTTTTGACGTATTAGCATTCTTTCTTATTAATTTGTTTAATTGGGTTACATTGCGTTCTCTTTCGTTAACGAAAAATTTCTCATCCATTTTTTTGATCCAATCTTCAATCTTGATGTTTTTTATTTCATTTACCTCTTCTATACCCAAAATCCATTTTTCGTTGTAAAAATTGAACAAAATATTAATGAACACATGTGATGATGTATTTTTATTTCGAAGAACTTTTAAAAATTCCTCTATTACACTAGTTCCAGTAACATTTTCTATAGAAAGGAGAAAATAAGTAGCTTTTGATATATCTTCATCATTAATATTAGTGATTAAAGATGATATTTTATGTCTCCAATAACTTTCTTTAAGAGCATATGGCCACTCAGATAACTCTAATTTTTCTAAATTTTCGGTTGATTTCAGTGGAATATTACTCAACAAATATAAAGTATCTTCAATACACTGACAAGAAATTGAAATTCCACTACTACACTCGTCTAATTTTTTATAAAACAAAAGCAATAAGGTTTTATTTTCAATTCCGTTTAAATACTTCCTCCACTTTATTTTCTCTTTCAACAATCTTTTGAAATAATCTTCAATTTTTAACAAAATTAATTCATCTATCCAATTTTTTTGAGAATGAGCTGATATAACCCAATCCAAGATATTTAATTCATTTTTATCTTCTGATACACATTCAAGAATTGAGTTTATTAAACAATACATTTCCTGACAAGATATATTTCTCCCCTCATACATGAGACGCTGTGATATATGAAATAAAATGTCACTATTCCCAATGAACGTCAATTTTTCAAGCCTTGAGTTTAAATCAATTTGCTCATTTTCAGGAAAACATTGTGAGATCGTCTTCATATATTCTTTTTCATGCAAATGTCGTTCTTTTTTTATTTTTTCATTTTCAATAAATCTTTTATAGTTCAAATTTTCTAAATAGCTTAGTAATCTTTCGTTTTGCTCAAAAGATCTATGATCAATAAAAACCTTCGAATACAGCATTTCTTTTGTTTTTATTTTTCGACTAGGGTTCAAATAGTTTTCACCAATAAAAAATTGTGTGAATTTCTTATCTCTATACAACACATAAATACTTTGCTTGGAAAATGGGTTGTGATTATTTTGCAAGACTAATTTATTTTCTTTTCCTACCATATAAAGATTTATATTAACGTCATATATATATGCCAACAATTCTCTATAGCTTTCCGAAAATAATTGTTGTTTTTTTATATGCTTTACATATTCCCTGTATATTGATTCATCCTTCAAATAATCGGAATTTAAATCACATAATTGTGCACTATTACTCAATAAAATCTGCTCTTTTCTAAGCGAATTATGATATTTTTTATAAAGTTGTTTTATAATGTCATTTGTTTCATTCGAATTTCCGACTTCCAAAATGAAAGTTCTTAAGGAACAATACAAGCTTTTAAAATCTATTTCAAAGATATCGAAAGTTTTGTTTTCATTGAAAAATTTATTTTTTTCTAAATAACTATCAAACTCTTCTTTTTGTTTTAATTGATAAATCTCGCTTAAAATAGAAGCATAAAAATAGTTTTCCTTTAGACGACTTCTTTCAAGCTTGAAAAAATTTTCATCAACATGTAATTGTATAAATTTTCCAAACTCAACTACTAAATGAACACTATTTTTACAAGAAGGATTATGATTGGTCAATAAAAAGGATTCCTCCTCATCGTTTTCATACAAAATGATATTTACATCAAATATACGAGAAAGTATTTCCCTATAGCTATTCGATTTTAAACCAATCTTTTCAATGTAACTAGTAAATTCTTTTAATAGCAATTCATTTTTCACACATTCGTCTTCTAATTCCGAATATGGTTCTAAGTCTGTACTCCATTGCAGCTCTTGGTTTTTCAAAAAATTTTTCAATTTAATATAATATTCTTGAATAAATTTTTGTTTTTCATCTATTGCGTTAGTTTCTCCCAATTCAAACACAAATATTATTAAGCAACGTTTTAATGTAACGTATAGTCCTTCATCTTTTTTAATGTTAAGACAAAGTTTAGAGATTGTCTTGCGCAGTTCTATATTATCTTCATTAAAATATCGAGATAATGGTTGCAAAGCAGGATGAATAATGCTGTTACAATTTTCTTTTTTGTCAGTCAAATATTCTAATAAGTCAATGATACAATCTGAACTATTTTCAACACGCCAATCAATTGGTAAAAATTTTACCATTTCTTCCAAAGAAGCTAATCTATATTTCTCGATTAAAATGCTGTATATAATACGTTGCAAGCTTTGAAAATTGTCACGTTCTTGGACATTATGTATTTTATTCGATAATATTTGAAAAAGTTTATTAGCTTCCAATATATTTATATTAATATTTTTTATTTTTAACCATTCCTCGGTAACGCAAGGATTTTCATTTAAATTTTTAAACAAAACATCATTTTTAGTGTCTTGGTTAAAGATTTCGCTTACTTTATTGACAGGCGCTCTTTGCAGTTTGTTTGTTTTTCTAGGATTAAAAGTTTTTTGAATTCTTATTTGTATACTGCGGTTCTCTTTCTGTTCTTGGTTATCAATAATTTTTTGTAAGCTTTCTTTAGTATTATGAAATTCAGATGTTAAATTTTGAAATTCAGATGTTTTTACAGAGGAAAAATAATGTGAATATTTCGCTAAAATACTATCTTCCGATATAAATTTTTTTCTCGTAGCACTTGCATGCCTCTGTCGATCACTAACTAATTTGCTACCAGTTGCTTTCTTAAAATTTTTCTCATATTTCTGAACATTCCTACGAGTTTCAACTGTAAGATACTTCTCTTTGTAAGAGCAATATATACTACTACCAGGATCATTATTGCGATACACAAGATTACACTTACTATCTTCATTTTTACCATAAAATATCGGCTCACTCCAAAATTGATAGTCAATATATGCGATATCCCAGCCATCTTTACCCCATTTACCATATAAACCTCCTTCTCCGTTCTCCCCATCATTTCCTACGTATTGAATTTTTTTGACCTTAATATTTTCGTTATTTTGTGTATTTTTGATGCATATGTCACCAAAATATCCGCCTTGACCACCCAAACCGCCATTACCACCCTTCCCACCTGGAACACCTGGTGTTCCTTCGTACAAAATACAGGCTCCCATTCCTATCTCACCTGAACTTGCATTGAAAACGAAAGTAATTTTATTTCCCTTTTCGGTTTTTGCTTCCATAAAAATAGCACCTTGAAATATATTACGATTACTGCTCCAATTCGTTAATATTTTTGTATTATCCCTCACGCTTTCAATATTTTTATCTATAAGGGCTTTTCTTCCATATCCAAACTTAAAGTCAAATAATAAGCATGGTGGTGGGAATGCATTCTTAAATTGATACCAACGAATACCATCACCATCTTCACCATTCCTTCCGTGACCTCCATCTTGTCCTTTACTACCATTTCCTCCTGTCGACCATATCGTAAAATTTTCAGAATTTTCTATTATTTCTGAAAGTATTAGTACATTTCCACCACTCTCGCCAGCATATCCGTCTTTCCCCTCCTCACCATTACCATCACTTCCAGTGGACGCATTTTTGGAATAAGCGAAATTCTCGGGTTTTCCTGAAAAGTTCCAAGTAACCTTACCATATATTTTTATTTTTCTGGCATATATAACCATATTTTTTCCATGCCAAATATTGTTTACTAAATCCCTATCAATATGAATTAGATCAGCACCAACAAGCCTAACTTCTTCAATTCTAGAATTTTTTGAAAGCAAAAGCTCTAATTCTTTTAAAATTCGACTAACAAAAATGTTTTTTCCATTTATTTCAATAATTAAACGACCATCAATTTCTTTGGTTTCAAAACTTATTTTTTTAGTATAAGCACGTATGACTTCTTTTAATTGATCATATAAGTAAAAACCACTATCTTCAATTAAGCAAACGGCGGAGTTTTGTAGCGGCAAAAATTTTTCTCCACAAACGCGTGCATCGAAATTTCTTATAACATTAATTAACATCGGCAACGGTAAATCAATATCATTCAGTTTTTCTAAAGCATCAATAAATGATTGAGGATAGTCACATGTTTTTAGGAAATCTATGAAATTATGTAAAAATGTCAATTGATTTTTAAAACTATCACTATAAGTAGACAATTCTTCAAGGCAATTCCTTTTGAAATAATATATAATTTCATTCTCATCCATATCATTTAGTAAGGCAAAGTGATTCATTAAAATTTTGTAGTATTCCTGTTGGTTTAATGATTTTGGAATATCTTTTAAATAACGCATTCCACCAACTGAACTGAAAATTCCTTGAAGAATTGTATGGCAATTATTTCGATCATATTCTTTTAACAAATCAGTATTTCCTTTAAGCCAAAGTTCAATACAATTTTCCAAAAATTCTCTTTCGATAAAGGCACTGTCAACGTTATTGAGTGTTATTTTATAAAAATCCGAAATAAAAGTTTTAATTTCTTTTAAATCATTTTTGTATTCTTCAATTCTTGTTTTGATAATTTCTTTAACAGTACGTTCTTTATTTTCATTTACATTTGTATTTAGATTTGCACACCGTACAAAAAGATTTTCAGCTGCTTTCACATATTTTTCACTTATTATATTTTCATTCCCTAATTTGTATGCTTCTGATAAATACATTGATACATCCGCCATTAACCACAAATCTTGAGAACTATGTATTGCTAACATGTCTTCCAATGTTATAATTAATCTTATTAGTCTTAAAGACTGCACTTTACTTTCAAAAACAGTTTTTTCATTGCAAGATAGGCGTTCGAAATTGATCTCATCGATATACCCCAAATTGACACATAACGTAATATATTCATTCAAATTTAAAATTGAACATTGAATTAATTTTTCTTTTTTTTTGTCTATTTCAGTTAAAAACTTTTCACAATCATCTTTTAATTGTTGCGTTTTTTCAGAATATTTTTCTTTTGGAATCGTTTTTAAAATCTTGATACATTTTTCAAAACACACTTTAACGCCTTCCAAATCAATTTTATATTTTTCGAATAAATTTTTATTATAATAACAAGCTATACCGTAATAATGATAAGCTAAAATTTCACAATTTTGTAAAAGCAATGGAGTTGTTTTACTACAATCTTCTTTTAAATTTTTCTTTAATTCTTGATATTTCTCATGTATTTCTTGTAAAAAAGATGGTAACAAGAGTTCATGTTTTGAGAAATTCTTTATTAAATTTAAATATTCAATAGATTTTTGATAATTAAATAAAGGATGTATATTATTTAAGTTATTTATTACTTTTAGTTTTGCAACTTCAAATTGTTCTTGTCTATTATTTACGTTCGACGCGGTAGATAACATTTTTACCGTATTTTTGCTCGTATTTAAATTAATTTTTTTTATATCCCCACGTAGTTTCTCTAAAATATTATCCTTTTCTATAATTTTTTTTATAAAAATATATAACTATAAAAATACATACTTTATGATCGTTAAGCTTTTTTTTGTTACGTTACTTCAAAATATAGCACGTGTGCTTACATGTACACCTACATAAGTAAATCTATTTACTTGTGTTTATTTTCACTCGTAAATTTCAATTTAGTTTATAAATAAATGTTTTACAATATAATTTTATAATTTATCCAAAATAAAAATTAAATTTTTTTATATTAATTTTTAAAAAATTTCAATAAATTTTATTCACAAAATAATAATAATATGCGGACAAAATACAAACGAATCAACCGAAATACCAAAAAGTACTGGACTTAGTATATTTTATGTGAGATTATTTATAAAAAAAAGCTTTTCAAACAAATTGGAAAATAGATATGTGTGTATGTATATAAGTACATACAAAATTTATTATCATAAACTTTAATAACGATTATGTATAATATATATATATTTTTTATTTACATAAAATTTCTAAGAATGTTTGCAATTTCGCACATATTATGTACATATACGTATAAACTAGGGATGTACACAAACAAAAATATTTTTTAGTACAATAATATAACTAAAATATAAATTAAATGTACATACAAAACTCCAAAACTTCCATCTGTTAAATTTGAAATTAATAAAAGGTATTTGGACCAGTAGTTTATTAATGAGCTATATACTATAAATAGATATAAATTAAAGAACTTTACGCAACGTAAATAGACTTCTCATGCATTAGAAATAAATTTTTGGAAACATATTTATAATGCCAATTAATATAGAAATGAATAAATAAAATTTTTGTATTGATTAATTAACTCAAAACTCAAACACTAAGTACTTCTGTGAGCTTATCGAAAAAAAAGACTAGAAATTATTAATGTGAACAAAGAAATAAATTTAAAAAAAATAAACGTTTTTTGATAGTTCCTCGTATTACTTAATGTGATTATGTGATTTAATGAAAGGAATTTTATGGTATTACACAAAATATGTAACCATTACTTTGTTCCATCTTGCTCAAAGATATAAATGTACTTCACATATAATATACATATATGATACATACCTAGATATATTTTTTTTTGCTACATACAAATATCTACATATTATAGGAATAAAAAATAACAAAATTATTGTTAATTTTCATCAAAATTCCTCTGCACATACATATGCACATATATTTACTTTTTCTTATTCTACAACATACATATATATTTATATATATATGAACATATAACGGATTAAAAATGTATAGTACTAACATATTAACTATAGTAATAACAGTATACAGTGAACGGTAAAAGAACTGCTCACTGAAAATATTTCCGCTCGAGTTTCAAAGTCCTCTTTTGATTATAATTCAATTTGAAGAGTAGATGATGAAACGAATAGAGCATTTTTTGTTTCATTAAATACTTTGTTACAAATAAAATGCACTATTCACTTTAATAACTATCTAATAATAAACGCAAAAGGTATCAATGTTCAAACAGAAAAAATTTTAGAAACCAAATTTCTTTTAGGATCACTGTAAGTATACATATGTATGTATGTATGTGGTAAAGCTTTTTTATACATTACATTTCTGACTTTGAACTTGAAGACAATGAAAGAAATTGTGTTCAAAGATACTTAAGTATTCTGAAAATATGCATGTATGTACATACATGTGTAAATGCAAATATTTCTGTTATAGGAGACAACGTAACTGCCAACTTTTCTATTGAAAATGGGAATTCCCCCTTTATTAAGCAGCATGGATTTGCACTGATTTCAAGTTGACTTGTTACAATAATTTTTCTTATTCGGTTGGCACACATTTCCTTAAAACCACAATTGAAGATACTGATATCTACGATTGACTTTTCAATAATGTGCTATGAATTTCCTACTTAGTTACAATTTCCCTCGCAAAAAAAAAGTATTTTAAAAAAAATTTTAACAGATGTTCAATATAGGTATGGCTTAATATGAAAGGTCTAAGACAAAAACTTATTTAAAAAATTTATTAGTGTTTCACTACATTAAATTACACTACATTCAATATAACAACGAAACGAAAAAAAAATCTGATTTTCTGATAAATATGAAAATGTTTTTTAAACACTTTCTTCAAATTTTAAAACTTTTAGTTAACATACTTAGAAAAATAGGATTTTGGTGCTTGGAGAAGAGTTTATTGTAGTTTGGGCGCTTTGAAAAATTTGTCAACTACATCCAATGGCAAACTCCAATATTAAATTTCAAGAAATTTCATCAATCGTTAAATCAGCCCCCGATTTAATTCCAGACTCCTTATATTCCCAAAAAATTTATAAGTTGATTGTTTTAGCCGAGCTTCAAATACACGCGTGCACATACAGACCGACATCTTGCATTCCCTATTATGAAGTAGTAGCATCACATAACAAGACTTTGCATACAAGATTTTTCAAGACTTTGCATTCGATTAGGGAGCAATTGTATGCAAAGTCTTGAAAAATTCCAAACATATATAAGTGGCGATAAACATTAATTTAGCCATACTTAATGCTCATGTAATGTCAAGCAAAATATGTTTCAATTCATATAAAAACGATTAAAAGAATATTGTTCCATTTGTAGAATATTTAGTTTCCTCTCAAACATTTTTTGGAAAATTAAAAGGAATAATTTTATAACCAATTGAAATTTACAAATTTATTAAATACATTCACATGTATGTACATGTGTAAATATAAAATTCACAAAGTTTTTGTGAATACCGCACTTTCAAATGTTTGTGCATCATAAAGGAAATTGTTTATAAAAGTGTCAATTTTGGAAAAGATTTCATAATTTATTAAAAACGGTAAAAATATAATTTTATCAAATATTTCTGTTGAAATAAATAAAAATCGCAATTTTATGGGAAAAAAATACTGGTCACAAGTAATTTAAAATAAAGGCTGGCTGTGGAAACTATGTAGAAAACTTTAAATCTCCTATTTTCGCATTTTTCAGTTAATTCAAAATATATTTTAAAAAACATTTGAAAGCCTTGATTAAAAAATTGTACCAAATTTATAGTACTGCTAAGAAAAAAATAAAAATCAATATTTAAAATCTTCATACTTTTTTATTAATCACTAAGTTTTTTTTCTTTTTTTAACATGTGCCAACGAAAATGCACTTCAGTTTTGTTTTAAATTTCTATACATGGGATTATGACAATCCCATTGAAGAACATTTAATTTTAATTCTAAAAAATTGTTTGCATATATTTTTAAAATACAATAATATAAGATTTTAACACTCTAACTTTTACGATTCCTCAAAATATAAAAATAGCGATATTGGAAAAAAACATCTTAAGGGGTTGAGTAATGTTACTTTTAATCTGCATTTTCATGATACGCATCTTTATGTTGCGATTTTGTAATTTTAAATCGTTCTTTTACTAATTTCAACGTGGTCTTTTTCTAAATTAAAGTTTCTTCTGTTTGCAAAAATTAGAATTTAAATTTTCCAGAACCCCAAAGCGAAAATTTAAGGTAAAAACATAAATTGAAAACTTTGTTTATAAACTCAAACGTAAGGCTGCAGGAATTGTTTTATAAACAAACATGTAAAATTTAATAAGTACAGAGACTCACTGTTCTGATTTGTGATTTTCCTTATTTAAACTTGCTTTTATGTCAAAAATTTATTTATTTTATGTCATTAATTTATTAATTGATTATATTATTTTCAGATGAATTAAGTAAAAGTTTGCAGACGTTTAGATATTTGAAAAATCTTGTTTTTTTATCTAAACTTTTTTTGTCAGACGACTATACGTTGAAAATAACAGATTTCTTTACATCTCACATTTGTAGCAAAAAATGGGTATTTCAATATCCTTTTTAATTTACACAGCTATTTTATTACAGCTAATTTGAACGTTTTTAATAAACAAGATTGTTCTTTAATTTTTTTATAATTTAGATCGAAAGAAAACGCTAAAAGTTTCATTCACTAAAAACCGCTGATAATTTTTGGCAATTTAAATAATTAGATGCCATCATAATAATTGCGATTGTACGTTTTACCTACAAATTCTAAACAACAGCAATTTTTAAAAATATTACAACGGATCAAAGTGGCCTGAGTGCACCTTTTGAGGGAAAAAAAAACTTAATGGTAAACTTTTAAAATTCGTAATTAAAAAACATTAAGTGTCTCTAAATTTGAAGCTTAATATTCTTTACATTTTAAAGTTTTGCATTTATTGTTATGATTCCCTAAACCAAGAAGTCTCTAAACATGAAACACAATTTTTTTAAGTTTTGAACAAATATTATTATCGCTGATAGCTAAATCAATACACGAAACCGCAAGTTATCAAATGGTGCTAAATCGAATTTTTACTTTAATGTTAAAATATTAATTTAGTAAGGAATTGAGAAACAAAACACTATAAATTATGTAGAAGTTTTTTTGTACATATTTTAGATTATAAATTTAAAAATCAAATAATTTTTCGGAAAACTTATATAAGCAGCTATGTATGTATGTATGTACTAAACTTAATTTTATAATAAAAAATTAAGAATTTGAAAAATTTCTGACAATTTCAAAGTATGGATAAGTTAATGTACACACGTTAGTTGAAGATATCAGAAATCATGATTCACATCAGTCATTTCATGAGCTTTAGAAAAAAGCTATATATTGTACATTGTAACTACATTGAAAATTCAGAACATACGTTAACTCGTTTACAAAAAAATTATTTTTGATTTGTTTTTATTTTATCATGAAATATACAGCACATTGTTTATTTCAAAAATTAATTGACAAAATGAATACAATTTCATGTTACTTTAAATGCAATTTTACTCTGCTTTTAATATTAATTTTAAATCATTATTTTGAAACTCTCCCAAAAACATATAATCTATATTAAGTTTTGTAAGCGATAAATTAATCTATCAATATTTAGTTGTAATTGTAATCTAGAATTGTTTTCATTCAAATTCCAAACCTTTTTTTTTCTTTTCTACTAGGTGAAAAAATCTCGAAAAACGAAGAAGTAAATGGGTCCATCAACGCCGATCTACTATGCTCTCGCAAAGAATCCATGAGACCAGCATCCGAAGAGTGTAGATTTGCCAGCATTACTGGATTACCAACTGGGGTATACAATCCTTGTGTTTTGTTCATTGCATTTGTTTTTTTTTTATTTCGTAGTTTTCTAGACTTTGAGAATAATTCCCTCGTGCAAGGCAGCACATACAATTCTGCCGTCTTTCAAGGATCAGCCGCGGACCAGAGAGCCGCTCATTGTGAATCCGTCGCGACTGGATTTCTTTTACTCTTAGCACAAGCATACCTCACTGCGGATATTTCGTGGCCCAATCCGTCCTTAAAATTCCAAACTGATAACCAATCAAAAACTTTTGTCAGAAACTGAGGCAAAAATCATTTACCTCACTAATTTCGTTGTTCCACTCATCAGTTGTTTCATTTCCAGAAAATTTCTCTTTAGTCCCACCATTTCTTAATAACTTCGCAAAAATCTGCAGTTGATTGCATTTTTTCAATTTCTTTTAAAGTTTCGATTGTAAAATGATGGAAGATATTGTCAACTAACTCAACATTTGGGACTCAAAATCGCACTATCGGAGGATAGAAAGGTGATTGAAATAAGCAAAGTTACATTCGTATCGTGGTCATATCTCGTGGCAAATCCCTTGCTCTGTGAATTTCGGCCTGATATCTTTACGTCAGCTAACGACAGGCGTCCCAAGTCAAGGTGGAACAACATATGCTGATGATCGCGTAGCTGATGGGGAGCTTAGTCGTTAATATGTGAACTCTGGATACCAGGCGCCCTCCAATTTAAATTAGCCTTCCCCGAGCATGTTCCTTCCAAGTTTCCCGGCTAGATATCACCTGTGTAAACTGGGGAAATTGGGCTCTGCCCAGTGCAAATTTCGCGGGGACGGTGATGAAACTGCCGTGCACGAACTTTGCGATTGCCCGGTACTGGATGTCCGGCGGCGCAATTTTTTTGGACAGGATTTCTTAAGTGTTCAGGAACTGCTGTGTAACTCCCTTAGGAATATCTCCGGTTTCATACTTGGAACGGAGATATTGCAGGAGGGGCGTAGGAAGCTACAATAAGTCTCGAATGGCTACGGCGGCCCGGGGAATACTCCTGACTTTTTTACAAACTTTACCATGTAAATTAAAATTACTTTAGCAATTTTAGGGGAACTATTCTCTTGTACGGAATCTGCCTTTTCTGAATTACTTTTGTTTGAACTCCCTAATATTTCTGCATTACATTTTCCAGAAACGTTGTTTGGTTTAGATTTGATATTTTGTTTTTTGAAGATTTGAAATTGATCTATGTGTGTTTCTTCTATTAAAATTAAAAGATAATCTTTGAAGATGCCGCTATACATATACAAGCATTATATAGATACATATATGTATAAATTTTTTCAAAGAAGTGTTAGTTTTCGTTCATTGAGAACAACTGAGTGTTTATTTTAAAAGCACTTATGTACCTAATTTAAAAATATTATATGAGAGTTTAATTTACATATAAAATTTTTTGAGGTTCCTTTTTTTCTGTCACATCTCAACACATACATACGTGCATACATGCATATATGTATGTATATGTAAGTCGCATGCCGACTTTTTTAAATTTTTTCAATGCAAAATGATAACCAGATATTATTTAGGTTCTTACACATCTACCTAAGCTCGTATACATACATATGAACGTAATTTACACAATATTATGTAAGACATATGTACTAAGTTAAAATGCTGGTAATATTAAATCGGGAAGTTGCTTGATCTTCAAAAAATGTTATTTGCTGGCCGAATTTTTTAAAAGAAAATAAGAAAGATACTTTCTTAAATGAGTACTGTCTCTTCCTGTGTTGAAATCTAAAACATTTAGGCAAGAAAGGGCTAGAAATATTTTGGTGTAAGCTAATTGTAACGGAAAATGCATTGACTGTACATATTTTTTAAAATTTGCCCGTTTTCATGATGAACCGTCTTTACCGCATAGTTCAACAAAAAGAGAACGTATACATATGTATTTTCTGGCCCTAACGTTTACATTTATAATAGAAGTTGCATGTAATTTCTAAAAGAATTTGCTATAAATAACAAAACTCATATTGTGGAATAAAGCAAATTAATATTAACTATGGGTTAATTTGTACAAAATTAGACGACTTAGTATAATAATGCTATTTTAGGAGATTGGGTACATTTTGTTTTTACCGAGTCGGAACACTGATTGTGTATCTACCTTAAATATGTATAAAATATAAATTTTAATTTTATAACTATTACTTTCATACATTCTAATGTTTTTACCTAAATTTTTTGTGAAAAATAAAATAAGAAAAAAAAATTTTGTTCTTATCAAAATAAAAATAACAAAATGTTTACCTAACTTAATTTAATTTTATTTCAGTTCAATGTTTTTGATACACTACTTCTTTATAGATATACTTTGGTTTCAATCTTGACATTACAAAATATCAAGGCCTGGACCTTAGACTCCTATTATGTACAAGACATGTTAATATTTTTGTATTTGTGTCTATTGATTATTGTACAAAACATGAGACTATGGTATTCTTTAGTCCATATATAAAATTCGTACGGGAAGGCTGCGTCGCTGTGCGGTAAAATAATTTATTTCCTGTTTAAAATTTAATTTTAATTTAAATTTATTGAATAATTATATTAATTTTTTGTGTTATTAAATAAAATAAAGATTTGTAATTTATATTAATTAAATTTTTCTTTTGTTCGTCATATAAGGTATAAAACAAAAGGATTTTGAAAAAATAGTACTAAAATTTATTTAAAAAGAAAAATCACTTAATAAATTAGTAAGATTTGGTGTATTTTTTAAAGTAATATATTTAATGTAATCATATTTAAATAAACTATAATAATACATACATATATTTGATTACGTTCATATAAATAGGTGTTGTGTCATATAAATGCCACGAGAACGTTGCATACTTTGCCTTACAAGAACGAACTTATCAGTGATAAATGTATACACGCATTAGGAGAAACGAATTCGATACCACCGAATTATTTTTAATTTGAAAGAACTTTAAATTTTATTTTGTTGCCTGTTGCAAATATAATTTAATCAATTACCTCGTAATGTTAAGATTTAAACCATTTAAATAAGTATGTAATTTAATCTCTTATAAAAGAGAATTAAAAAATTTTGTGAATTTAGTTGAATACACAAGTACATTTATGTCATAACATTTATTGTTTTTCTCATCAAATATTACTAGTTTTAAGAATAATATTGATTAAAAATTTTACTTTTTTATGTAAATATTTCATGCAGTTCATTCAAAAACAATTTTGTTATGTATTTATTATTTTGGTTTTAACAAAAAAGAAGTATTTTTTGAAAAATAATACCTGTAATTTATTATAATGTAATTTGGTACCTGTAATATTTTGTAAGTAACTATTTTGTAAGAACAAAAATTTAATTTTGTTAATATTTAAACGAAATAAAATAATTTCTGCATATTTTTTGTATTTAATCGTTTTTTATTTTACAAACATCCCAAATCACCATGAACGTTTCTAATTTATACGAAAATACCTAATATAAGAATATATTTTTTAACAAAAGGTATGGTGATAAGCTTTGTAATACACCGTATGTAAACATTAGTAAATTGTGCATTACGGAGTCTTGAGAATAAAGATGTATGTGGATTACGAAGTCTCGAGATTAAAGATGTCTGTGCTATAACGTATTTAATCTAAAAAATTTACATAACCGTTTGTATACATATGTAGATATAATACGTTAATTATATGTACATATATAACTTATAAATATGTGCATAGGCAACTTCAAGTTCTCTATAAAGCAAGAATAGATATTTAGTTGACCGTGATAACTCTGTGATACCCGTACGAAGAAATTATTTTAGGTGTCGGAGATAATTGACATATAGTTTCATACAACCTCTTGCTTATGCCTAATATCATTTTATACCTACATTATGTGATAGTTACCACATAAATCTAAAGGAGTTTTACTGAAAATGATGGCATCACAAACCAATTTATTCAAATTTCAGCTTTGCAGCTTTAATAATTTCTGGGTTATAAACAAATAACTTATGAGATTGTATGGTAGCTACCACAATCACTCGGGAAATTTTAACGTCTTTTTTCAAACACATTAATCTTACGAATATATTCGCTTGTGCAAAATTAAAACACCATAGCTTCTATACTTTCTGAAATATACCCAAATAAATTTTGAAGTTGTATGGCAGCTACCTAAACCAGTACCTCGATCATATTCTATTTGAATAGGGTTCTAGCATTTACTATAATTTGCTAAACTTAGTTCTATTAGTTTTTGAGTTATCGTTGGGACGGACTGACAGACATAATTAACACGACTTAGAATTTGACGCTGATCGAAAAAATATACTTGAGTTTATATCTCAAACCATTATTTCTTAGCATTACAAACAGTAAACATAAATCTCCAATATTGTTGGTCGCATCATTGATTAGGTGAAAACTTATATTACTCGTATATATTACGTATGTATTTTGTTTTCCAGTACAGAATTTTAAATATTGGAATTGTTTTTATTTAGAAAATTACTAAATATTTTTACAGAATATGGGTGATGCAATATTATAAAAAATATTTCTAAATTTCGAAATCATTACAACATTTCGTTTATAGATTTTGATTTTAATAGTTCATTTATTCGTTTATTCTCCAAAATGAAGTATGTATGTATTACTACGGTATGTATTACTGAATTTAGAAGCCAGGGTACATATTTATGTATGTATGTTGTATAAAATTCTAAAATAAAAGACTATATTTTGAACAGCTTTTGTAGTAATTATGTACATATGAAGAAGAAGTAAAAAATAATGCTCAAATTTTCGATGAGAATGCCAAATAATTCAAATTGGAAGAGAATTAAAAAGGCCAAACATGAAAGGTTGAACGACAAACTGAGCAGAAAAAACAAATAAGCACTTGATATAAATGTTATATAACAGCTACACCCTGAAGCAAGTCGATTTTATTGTTGTTTTAAATAAAGTTCTTGTATACGATTTAATTCATAGCTCGAGAAATATTAATGGAACTCCGACGTTATTTACACGACGTCTACAATTTATGGACAAAGCATCATACCTCACTTGCTTCATTCTGTTTATGTATAAATAATTTTGAATCTATAATCAAATTTCTTTTTAAACCTTAATTTTTATTTAAGATCATAAATTTTATAAATTGTTACAAATGAAAGTAGAAAACAATTTTATTTCAAATTTCTTGCTTCGAATAACAACAATATTACAAAAGTTACTTCTTATATTTAATATTTTAATTCTAAATTTAAGGTATACTTGAAAAACCTTTTTTTTACATTTGTAAACAATTTTCATTAATAACGAATTATTTTTATAATTAACATTTTTACATAATTTTCTGTCTACAAAAATTAATAGTATTTAAAAGACTGTTAAATGAAAATTTAAAATTTCACCTACCTGTAAAATATTCTATAAGAAATACATAAATTTTTACTTTCTTAAAGTATGCATGTAATGCAATTGCAATAATTCTTTGTATAATTGGCAAATAACAGAATGTAATAAGAATTTGAACATTTTCAAAATAATTTTATTCTTGAATATTGACATTTTTTTAATTTTATAAAACTATCAAGCACAGAGCTGTAGAAAAACTTGTAAAATCTTCAAAAATTTCATTTGCTGTTGTAATATTTTATTATACTGTTGATTCATAAGTATGTACATATATATGTTTCCTGTAACTGTGTACGTACATTTACTATTTATTTTTAAAATAACAGATTTTTTATTGAATGCATACAAAAACTTATAATCTAACGGTAGAAAAATTAATAGTATTTTTTTCTATATATTGTTTTTTTTTGATATTTTTAATTTTATCATATTCCGTACAAATTGGATGGTAAGTTTCGCTGTTTATTTTATTCAACATTATGTAGTATGTGTAGATATGTATCTGATACAAAAATGGGTCCTGTAACATTCATACTGCTGGTTTGGTTTTAAGTTTCTTGTTATGGTATTCCTTATTGTGTTTCCCCTTATTTAAGCCTTCTTCTATATTCTTAATGGGATGGTTATATTGGCAACACTATGCACTTAAATTTAAAATAATTATGAAAGCAAACCATTTTTTTATGCTTCAATTGAGCAGAAAAGTTTGTGTCTTCCAAAGTTTGAAATTTTCCATAACTTTACTGTTAAAACAGTTTTGGTAGTTTCAGATTGCTAATGATTGTTTTTATTTTACAGAATCATTTAATCAATATTATTTTTCAGCATTTTGTTGTTCAACCTCCCGCAATTTTATACTGCAAACGTTTCAGTGTAAAAATCAAATTAATTTAAGTTTCAATTTCAAGAATATCGAATTGAAGAATGAATTAATTAATCAAATTTACGTGTTTGATGTTAGTAACTAATTTTTTCTTGGATGACATCAGCTTTATTATAAACGTGTTTCTACACCAAATTGTCTTTCATTTTGGAATGAAAACAAATCATAAATATTGAGCTATCAACCAATAAACCATGCTGTTGAATTTTGTTTTTTTTCATCAGATTTAATCTATTTATTTTGTTCTTTTCAAATCTTTTTCAAATGACTCTTCTATGGAATTCTTTACAAATTTTGTTTTCCAAAAATTTGAAACGTCAACCATTTTAATCCTTTCCAGCATCAGTTTCCAACTTCATTATGTTTAACATTATCCAACAGTAGAAATTTATAATACACATAAGATTTCGGAAATAAGAAGAACAATATAATATGTAAAGCCATTTTTTTTATGTTAGTTACTTAACGTAAGTATTCTAAATGGAAATTTCTAATTTGTGACTTAATATTTATAGATTAAGATTAGTATTTATGAAAATCAAGCTGTACAATCATTGAATTCAATTACTTTTGAATAATAATAATAATAATAATAATAGTTAAAAATTTTTTAATTTTTGCTCATAATTATATTAATATACAATCAAAGATTGAAAGTAAATATTTAAAATTTATTTTTTATCATTCTGTATTCATTGTTCCGCCTTACGTATGCTGTAGTTGTGCATTTTACAGAAATAGAAAAATTAAAACGTCTTTTAAAACAGATTGCCTTAAAGAGACAAACCAATGAATTCAGCTTTAGTTTTTCTATTTAATTGAATAGTATTTCTTCTACTGCATTTCGTGTAAAGTTTACAAATATTTAAAATTAATGTCGTCGCTATTATTGTAATTTTTAAAAAACCAATTTTTTTTATATTTAAAAATGTACATTTTCCTTTATGGTTTATTTTTTTTTACAATTTCAAAAATAATTTTAAAATTTAATGAA
Source organism: Condylostylus longicornis (assembly GCF_029603195.1). NCBI lineage: Eukaryota > Metazoa > Arthropoda > Insecta > Diptera > Dolichopodidae > Condylostylus > Condylostylus longicornis. The sequence goes on along the minus strand of NW_026577973.1, from coordinate 10,086,982 downwards.
GAATAACAAATTTAGTTTCTCTAGAAAATTAATAGAAAATTTGTAATCACGAATTTGATGACAAATTTAATGTGTGCCAACAATTTATATCTGATTCTGTTTTCTTATAAGGCTGTTTAAATAATTTTAAAGTTTAGATTGCAAAAATATTTCTTTAATTTAAAAAACAGTAATATTTTTAGTTTTATTTTGCAAAAATTTCTATACAAAAATTTACATTAACCAACCTTATAAATTGTTGGGTTACTGCTTGAATCTAAAAGCATTTTCATACAAAAAAAAAATTTTACATAAATTTTAGTTTTTACTGCTAAAATTTTTTTTTTGCAAAATCAATGGAAAATCAATGAATTCGTGTGGAATTAATTTAATTTTATAGTGATGCAATAATGTAGATTTAATAATATTGTAATTTCTTGGCACTTCTAGATAGTTTTTACAAAGTTCTTTAACATTGTTATTCTTAAAATTGCCATTAAATTACAAATTTTCTATGCTGAAATTCAACGAAAAAAGTTAAAAAAAATAGTATAAGGTCAATTTAAATATTAACCAACTTAACAAGTATCTAGAATTTTTTCCAAATGGTGTTTTCTGTGCGTTTCACGACGCATTTTGTTCAATTCAGAATGCTTGACTTACACTTTTTTTTAAATTATTAGAACGTATCGTAACTGTATCGATACTTTGTAAAAAGTCATTATTATCTTTTAAAGCATTTCATTTCTACAAAAATATAAAAAAAATTTCAAAAAAACTAGTAAGGCATAGTTTTTTGGGACTTTCTCTCTGCTTGCTATAAATTTTTCTCACTTAGAAATACAGGCAGTATTTCACATACTTAGGATATTAACTGCAAATTGGAATTTACAATGAATATTTTTTTTTAAATAAAATCTTTTAATTTTCGATCCGCACATTTTGCATCATTGAAAATTTGAAATTAATTAATTATTTTTAATTTTTTAAATGTCGATACGAAAAATTAAGACATTTTTTTTGTTCTCATTTTTTTTTTTTTTGAAAGTGAAAAATGGAGAAAAATTTTATTATCAACGTTTTTAAAAATTTTAGAAATCAACGTTCTTGAAAAAGTGAAAACAGTAAAATTTCCTGATATATCGATCTAGAAATCCTTTAGACTTAAGTCTACCGAAAAAACTTGAAATTTAAAAATGTTAGAATAAAATCTGGTTTTAAAAAAAAAAAAAAGGAGTTTCCTCATCTGAAATAAATAAAAAGAATGTTATATAAAAAATTTTTGTAATAATAAAGGTTTTTAAAATTGAAAATAAATTATGCGTTCTTAATATCAATTTTTACATTTTCCTCCTTTTTCGTTTTGAAGAAGTTTTTGAATACACATCAGCTCCTTCTGATTGGTAATATCCCATTTGCCCCTGTCTAAAAATTTCCTCTGGAGAAAAACTTCTGATTGTACTTATTGCACTTTTAAATTGTTGTTTTTGTTTAAATGAAAATTTTTCTGAGTTATAACTCTCTTCTAAAACGTCTAAATAAGATGTTCGCATTCCTTGTATATTTTCATAATTTTCCAAAGCGGATTTGCTGAAGTCACATTTATACTGATTTTGGTTGTTGAAGTGGTTTTCTTGATATCTGTCAATAACTCCGCCAATACCGTGCCAATCATTCCCATACTGTGGTACTATTTGAGTATGACCCAAAATGTTGTTAAGTTCTTGAGAATGTTTTTCGTGTTTCTTCAAAAGTTCAGAAACTTGACCTCTAACCACGTGAGCAGCTGGGAATTCTACTGAACCTGAACGATCTTGAGTTTTACTCCGACCCCCTTTGACGATATCATTTCTTTCTAACGATACGTTTGGGTCTTCAGAAATTCTTTGAATTATCCCGTCTACACGCACCATACGTAAGAAACGATCTACAAAGTGAGTATCAACATGTTTTATTCCAAGTTCATCGACAGATGTTGGTGATGATTCTGGATCACTAACTTCGCAAGATTTTCTTCTTTTTTTTTCTCCACCAAACGCGCCTAGTTGCAAAGGAACCGAATGCCAATTTTGTTGAATGTGGTATTGTATTTCAGGGTCTTTTTCAATATGATCTGCAACTGCGTTCCTAAAATCTTGGCTGCTTATACCTCTGAGCTGAGGTACGGCTTGTACTAACGCTTCATACAAGCAGTTATTCAATGAAGAATCGTCTATATTACTTGATGCATTATTATTTTCAGAAAGAGTAAAATGATTATCTTTAATATTTAGTTTAATAATTTGAGTTTCACCTTCATTTGATGTTGAAAAAGTTTGTTGTACACCATTTTCTGTTTCAACAACAACAGTTATATTCTTATTGATTCCTTGATTTTTTAGTATTTTAGTTACTACTTTAGCACATGCGCCAACGCAAGTTATATCCATTTCAACATTTTCTCGAACTATGGCAGCAAATAATTTTGGATTTTTAGTTTTAATAGCCAGTTCTCGTAAACTTTTATGATATTTCTTTGTAATGTGATTTTTAACGTCAGAATCGTCCCCAGATTTTTCATTATTTTGCAATTCTTTTTCATAATCGTTTTTAAGATTTTTATAACGATTAAAATATTCACTTTCTTTGTAATATCTGTATGCCTCTTTCAATTTTTCCCCAGCATAAGTAATTAATTTATGGGTTCCTTTAGTAATAACAGGTTTGACAATGTGTTCTTCTATGAACTGCTCCATTTTTCCACAAATTACTGCTTTTAACTGATCATTTGCATTTTTTTTAAATGTTTCAAAATCTTTTTCATTCCCTTCCATCTCGCATTTGGGATTTTTGTCAGTTTTTATTTTTGATTTACTATTAATTTTTTCTCTAATTTGTATGTCTATGGCATTTAAAGAATCAATAGTTACTTGAGATATTTTCATAATATGATACCCACGTTCTGTCCAACGTAAAGCTTTTGTTAAAATGGTGATAGTAAACATGAAATCATCATCTCTTTCGTTCAATTTTTTGAATCCTTCCCCAATTCCACGAACTAAACTTTCTGCAGCTTTGTTGTATGTAGATAATAAAGTTTCAGTGAAATCTTTTTTTTTTAAATGAGAATCTAATACTTGTCTTAAAATTTCATTCGCTTTGTTTTCACCAAATGTATCGAACAATTCTTTTATACTGGCAGAAATTTTATGATTGTCTATTTTGTTTTTCGTGTCTGATAAAATATCAAAAGCTAGCCGTTTGCAATATGTTCGCAAATTGTTTTCAATTACATAATCAATCCCAGCATTAGCCAAGCTAAATGTGATACCTTGAAAAGTTTTTAGCATAATGCGCTTAGTTACGGCAACTCCTACAGATTTTAAACCCACAGCTTTAATAAGTTCTGAACCATACATTTCTGCAACTTTTTTTCCTTTTATAGTAATATCCGGACCAGCCAATTTGCGTCCATACCGTGAAACTTTTGTGCCAGCGGAAAAAATTGCACCTACACCTATAGTGGCAGCTGTGAACGCTATACTCTGAAGTTTGTGAGTTCCATAATCTTTCCAATTAAAATAACCTGATTTTAAAGCGCCAGCAGCAAACATAATGTCGCTTATGCCCTCGCTAATAACACCAGATGCCAAGTGAGTTGCAAAACCACCGAAGTATAATTCTATTATTGAACCTATAATTATTTGGCTGATTCCTAGTGATATTACTATAAGAGTATTGAAAATCATTTCTCGAGTCCATTTTTTCTCTTCTAGTTGTATTACATCGTTTAATCCATTCAAAAAGAAATTTTCCATTTCTTCTACATTTGAAAAATCGCCTTGATCAAAAAACTTTGTCAATTCTTTTAAATTAAATTCGGGAACTTTATATGCCTTCAATGAACTTCTTACACTCTCTAAAATTTTGGTTACGTTGTTAATAATGTCTTCTTTACATAATTTTTCATCAATAAGATTGCGATTTTTCAAATTGTTTAAAATAGTTTTAATTTCTTCATTTAAAGATTTTTTTGTTCTCAAAACAGTAGCTAATTTAAAAAGCCTTGCTTCCAAAAGTTTAGCTAAGAGTTCACTATAGGGATTACTAGCTAGATTTATCCAAATACAAGAATTGTTTTCTTTTTTTTGTTTTATAAGTTTTTGGAAAGCAATTCTATAAGTAAAGCACGCACGTAAAAGTTCTTGAACAGAATTTTCATAGACAGAACTATTTAAGTGAATGTTTTCAATCTCATCATATTTTATTTCCAGTTTATACATTGTACTTTCTCCGGCATTTTTTATTTTAAGAATATTGTTTTCTACAAGTTCTAGTAAAATTTTTTCTGCCTCATTTCGTTTAATATCTACTTTAGCAAAATCTTCTAATGTGATAAAATCGAAAGAAGGAAAGTTTATAGAATCAATATTACTTAAATCAATCATTGCAGCCTTCGCAAGATTTATCACTCCATCCTTTTCAAGTTTTTCATACACATTTGCTTCAATAAACTTTAAAAAACAGTCTTTCTTGAAAATTTCGAAGTCGACTTGAGCAAATGTAACTGCTTTTTCTACATCAAAAAATACGATTCCGTCTTCAAAGTTAATTTTTTCTTTCATTAAGTTGCTTTTATTTTTTTCGTCAGTTAATGTTGGATCCAGTTCATCAAACTTTTTCTTATTTAGTACAATATATTTGGATTCATCTCTTAGAATATTTTCCTTTAATAGAAATTCCCAAAATTCTTCCTTATTAGGTAACCTTATTTCTTCCTTTAACATTTTTTCAAATTTTTCTTCACTGCTAATATTTTTACATTTTAAAAGAAAATCATTCAGCTTTCTTGCTGATATTCCATAACCTACGGAGATGTTTGCAATTTCCTTTTCGGAAATATTTTTTTTTACATGTGGCTTTTTTAAAATATTTTCTTTAATTAGTTCTTCATGTATACATTTGGATGATTTCTCATCAGTTATTTCATGAAATTGTTGCAAAGTTATAAACTTACCAAAAATTTCATCAATGGAACTTGAAAAAAGTTGATATAAAGCGACTTGCTTGTTTTTTTGTTCTTCATATGCATTAATTTGAACAATGCCTTTACTCTTATTTTTTACTTTACCAATTACTCCAGCGTAATACATAAAGAATTTACAATTTTCATCGAAAAGTTTCGCAGCTTCACGTAATTCATTTTTGAATTCTTTAACACTTTTCTTATTTTTTTCTGCCGAAGACTCCCAATCAATTTGTTTGGCAATTGTATATGCTTTATAATAATGTGCCGCCTCGGAAAAGCTTGGCTCTTGTTTGATTATATTATTGAGTAAATTTATACTTTCGCCAAATTTTTCATTACGAGTAAAAAACTTTGCAAGTTTAATCATTTTAACCGGACTATCGCTTACCCAATCTTGTAAGTTTTGAACACTATCGCATTTTAAATTTCTTAAACATTGAAGAAATTCTCTCAACGAATTGTTAAAAAATATTGTTACTTCACTATTTTTTAATGTTTTTATCTGCAAACTATGTTTATTGAGCCAGAATGCCCACTTGTCCAAACAGCTTTGTAGAAGAAGCTCTCTAAGTTCATTTTTGTATTTCAGATTTTTCAAATCATATTTATTTGGCATTTCAGTGAGACCCAGAGTATTAGCAACATTAACTGCTACATTTTCGATTTCTTCAACCACCGATTTATCTTCCAAGGCAATGGATAATGATTTATTCAACTGAATATATTCCTCTTTGAAATTTTTAAAGCAATTTTCTTCAGTAATAATTTGAGTTTCATAATAAGCTTTAACTTCTGATATATGATGCAATTCTTCTGCGTTACGTTCAGCCTTTAAAGCAAATATTTTGGAATTATTTAAGTTTTCTTGTGTCGCAGTTTTAACAATCAATTGGCCTGAGCCTTTATCGCCACATCTTCCTGCCCGACCAAAAGCTTGTTCTTCTATGCGAACATTTTTGGGTAAGTAAGTTAAACAAACATGCAACCCTCCTGCCTCTTTTAATTTCTCTTTTAGTTTTATATCTGTTCCTCGACCAGCTAAATTTGTTGCAATAATAATTTGATTTTGTTCTAATTCTTGATTTCCTTGAGCAATATTAAACTCTTCATAATCTCGTGTATATGTATAAATTTTATTCTTAGTTTTTTTCCCAATAAAGTTGTATAAAGAATCAACATCATTCACAGTCTCACAAATTATCAAAACCGATCGATTTTCGTTTTCCACAATGGATTTTGTTTGTTTATAAATAGAATTTATCCACTCTTCTTTGGTTGAACAAACGATATGTTCACTTTTAACAAACTGTTTTGATCTGGCTGTGGGAATAATAACGAAATCAACGTCATGTAACTCTTGCAGAAAATCCTTTTCTCTTTGTGATCCTAAAGTTCCTGTCATCCCATAAAGTTTTTTATACATTTTAAAGAAGGATACGTTCGAGATAAAAACTGCTTTTAAATTTTGTAGCGATAGTTTACATCCGTGTTTAAGCTGTAAAAATTGATGCAACGCTTCATCCCATTGTGAATTTGATTGATCTGTTCCCGTATCCCTATCAATTATGGTAATATTAGGATTACGATCAGGGTTCATTTTTGTTCTATCTACATCGACAACGTAATCCTGTCCAGGTTTCATAAAAAATGCTGTGATGGCACTGGAAATCCAAGTCTCAAGATGTTCTTCCACAAATGGTTTTAAATAATTTGGGAGTCGAACTTGTTTTTCTCTTTCCAAAAATTCCTTAAAAAAATAATACGCACATTCGGTATAGCATTCAAATTCAGTAGAAAAGGCATTAATAAAATTTTTCTGAGTAACATTTTCCTTAATAATTACACCATGATGATCTAATATTTCAACTCTCAGAAGCCGTTCCCAAATAACTTGTATTTGTTCTTGACTTAGTTTAGAATCAAATTTCTTTATATCGTCTCTTTTGACTGCATCATATAATTGAGATAAAATTGCTTTTTTTATTACTTTTACGTTAAATACATTGGACAGTTCACTATAAGAACTTGCTGGTTTATTAACCCATTGCCAAATATAAACGTAAACCGACTCTAGTTTATCAAAATCTGGCATGTCATGTGATAAATATAGCATGTTATTACCTTTATCAAGCAACATGCTGTCTACTTCGTCAACGATGATGTTTTCACGAGCACGATCACCCAGAATATTTTTTTGATAAAATTCATGTAGCAAATAGTCCCGTTGAAAATTAGATAAATCTCCATATACCACATTACTCCAATAGGATTTTTTCCTTATTTCGATATCCTCATTGCAATTATGTGATACACTAATATTAAATAGGCTATAAATATCTTTATTTTCTTCAGCGTCTCGTTTTGCCAAAACAGAAGAACTGGTTATGATATCGACTTTTTGGTTACAAAGTGCTTTGGCAATCGATATTGCTACAACAATTAAAGATTTACCTTCACCAGTACAAACTTGTGCTAATGTATTACGTTTATTCAATAATAAAGTTATTACAGCTAATTTTTGTGTATCACGAAGCTTGAACTTTCTTTTCAATTGTATTGCTCGATCGATTACTGCTACTACATCTTGAATATTTTCAAGAATAGCACTACCTTTGGCTTTCTTTGCCCAATTCTGAATATGGCTTTCTTCAAAATTATTTGAAAAATCAGTAGGAAGCAATATTAGTTTTTCAATTTTTGACAATATTTCACAAATTCCTTTTGACGTATTAGCATTCTTTCTTATTAATTTGTTTAATTGGGTTACATTGCGTTCTCTTTCGTTAACGAAAAATTTCTCATCCATTTTTTTGATCCAATCTTCAATCTTGATGTTTTTTATTTCATTTACCTCTTCTATACCCAAAATCCATTTTTCGTTGTAAAAATTGAACAAAATATTAATGAACACATGTGATGATGTATTTTTATTTCGAAGAACTTTTAAAAATTCCTCTATTACACTAGTTCCAGTAACATTTTCTATAGAAAGGAGAAAATAAGTAGCTTTTGATATATCTTCATCATTAATATTAGTGATTAAAGATGATATTTTATGTCTCCAATAACTTTCTTTAAGAGCATATGGCCACTCAGATAACTCTAATTTTTCTAAATTTTCGGTTGATTTCAGTGGAATATTACTCAACAAATATAAAGTATCTTCAATACACTGACAAGAAATTGAAATTCCACTACTACACTCGTCTAATTTTTTATAAAACAAAAGCAATATGGTTTTATTTTCAATTCCGTTTAAATACTTCCTCCACTTTATTTTCTCTTTCAACAATCTTTTGAAATAATCTTCAATTTTTAACAAAATTAATTCATCTATCCAATTTTTTTGAGAATGAGCTGATATAACCCAATCCAAGATATTTAATTCATTTTTATCTTCTGATACACATTCAAGAATTGAGTTTATTAAACAATACATTTCCTGACAAGATATATTTCTCCCCTCATACATGAGACGCTGTGATATATGAAATAAAATGTCACTATTCCCAATGAACGTCAATTTTTCAAGCCTTGAGTTTAAATCAATTTGCTCATTTTCAGGAAAACATTGTGAGATCGTCTTCATATATTCTTTTTCATGCAAATGTCGTTCTTTTTTTATTTTTTCATTTTCAATAAATCTTTTATAGTTCAAATTTTCTAAATAGCTTAGTAATCTTTCGTTTTGCTCAAAAGATCTATGATCAATAAAAACCTTCGAATACAGCATTTCTTTTGTTTTTATTTTTCGACTAGGGTTCAAATAGTTTTCACCAATAAAAAATTGTGTGAATTTCTTATCTCTATACAACACATAAATACTTTGCTTGGAAAATGGGTTGTGATTATTTTGCAAGACTAATTTATTTTCTTTTCCTACCATATAAAGATTTATATTAACGTCATATATATATGCCAACAATTCTCTATAGCTTTCCGAAAATAATTGTTGTTTTTTTATATGCTTTACATATTCCCTGTATATTGATTCATCCTTCAAATAATCGGAATTTAAATCACATAATTGTGCACTATTACTCAATAAAATCTGCTCTTTTCTAAGCGAATTATGATATTTTTTATAAAGTTGTTTTATAATGTCATTTGTTTCATTCGAATTTCCGACTTCCAAAATGAAAGTTCTTAAGGAACAATACAAGCTTTTAAAATCTATTTCAAAGATATCGAAAGTTTTGTTTTCATTGAAAAATTTATTTTTTTCTAAATAACTATCAAACTCTTCTTTTTGTTTTAATTGATAAATCTCGCTTAAAATAGAAGCATAAAAATAGTTTTCCTTTAGACGACTTCTTTCAAGCTTGAAAAAATTTTCATCAACATGTAATTGTATAAATTTTCCAAACTCAACTACTAAATGAACACTATTTTTACAAGAAGGATTATGATTGGTCAATAAAAAGGATTCCTCCTCATCGTTTTCATACAAAATGATATTTACATCAAATATACGAGAAAGTATTTCCCTATAGCTATTCGATTTTAAACCAATCTTTTCAATGTAACTAGTAAATTCTTTTAATAGCAATTCATTTTTCACACATTCGTCTTCTAATTCCGAATATGGTTCTAAGTCTGTACTCCATTGCAGCTCTTGGTTTTTCAAAAAATTTTTCAATTTAATATAATATTCTTGAATAAATTTTTGTTTTTCATCTATTGCGTTAGTTTCTCCCAATTCAAACACAAATATTATTAAGCAACGTTTTAATGTAACGTATAGTCCTTCATCTTTTTTAATGTTAAGACAAAGTTTAGAGATTGTCTTGCGCAGTTCTATATTATCTTCATTAAAATATCGAGATAATGGTTGCAAAGCAGGATGAATAATGCTGTTACAATTTTCTTTTTTGTCAGTCAAATATTCTAATAAGTCAATGATACAATCTGAACTATTTTCAACACGCCAATCAATTGGTAAAAATTTTACCATTTCTTCCAAAGAAGCTAATCTATATTTCTCGATTAAAATGCTGTATATAATACGTTGCAAGCTTTGAAAATTGTCACGTTCTTGGACATTATGTATTTTATTCGATAATATTTGAAAAAGTTTATTAGCTTCCAATATATTTATATTAATATTTTTTATTTTTAACCATTCCTCGGTAACGCAAGGATTTTCATTTAAATTTTTAAACAAAACATCATTTTTAGTGTCTTGGTTAAAGATTTCGCTTACTTTATTGACAGGCGCTCTTTGCAGTTTGTTTGTTTTTCTAGGATTAAAAGTTTTTTGAATTCTTATTTGTATACTGCGGTTCTCTTTCTGTTCTTGGTTATCAATAATTTTTTGTAAGCTTTCTTTAGTATTATGAAATTCAGATGTTAAATTTTGAAATTCAGATGTTTTTACAGAGGAAAAATAATGTGAATATTTCGCTAAAATACTATCTTCCGATATAAATTTTTTTCTCGTAGCACTTGCATGCCTCTGTCGATCACTAACTAATTTGCTACCAGTTGCTTTCTTAAAATTTTTCTCATATTTCTGAACATTCCTACGAGTTTCAACTGTAAGATACTTCTCTTTGTAAGAGCAATATATACTACTACCAGGATCATTATTGCGATACACAAGATTACACTTACTATCTTCATTTTTACCATAAAATATCGGCTCACTCCAAAATTGATAGTCAATATATGCGATATCCCAGCCATCTTTACCCCATTTACCATATAAACCTCCTTCTCCGTTCTCCCCATCATTTCCTACGTATTGAATTTTTTTGACCTTAATATTTTCGTTATTTTGTGTATTTTTGATGCATATGTCACCAAAATATCCGCCTTGACCACCCAAACCGCCATTACCACCCTTCCCACCTGGAACACCTGGTGTTCCTTCGTACAAAATACAGGCTCCCATTCCTATCTCACCTGAACTTGCATTGAAAACGAAAGTAATTTTATTTCCCTTTTCGGTTTTTGCTTCCATAAAAATAGCACCTTGAAATATATTACGATTACTGCTCCAATTCGTTAATATTTTTGTATTATCCCTCACGCTTTCAATATTTTTATCTATAAGGGCTTTTCTTCCATATCCAAACTTAAAGTCAAATAATAAGCATGGTGGTGGGAATGCATTCTCAAATTGATACCAACGAATACCATCACCATCTTCACCATTCCTTCCGTGACCTCCATCTTGTCCTTTACTACCATTTCCTCCTGTCGACCATATCGTAAAATTTTCAGAATTTTCTATTATTTCTGAAAGTATTAGTACATTTCCACCACTCTCGCCAGCATATCCGTCTTTCCCCTCCTCACCATTACCATCACTTCCAGTGGACGCATTTTTGGAATAAGCGAAATTCTCGGGTTTTCCTGAAAAGTTCCAAGTAACCTTACCATATATTTTTATTTTTCTGGCATATATAACCATATTTTTTCCATGCCAAATATTGTTTACTAAATCCCTATCAATATGAATTAGATCAGCACCAACAAGCCTAACTTCTTCAATTCTAGAATTTTTTGAAAGCAAAAGCTCTAATTCTTTTAAAATTCGACTAACAAAAATGTTTTTTCCATTTATTTCAATAATTAAACGACCATCAATTTCTTTGGTTTCAAAACTTATTTTTTTAGTATAAGCACGTATGACTTCTTTTAATTGATCATATAAGTAAAAACCACTATCTTCAATTAAGCAAACGGCGGAGTTTTGTAGCGGCAAAAATTTTTCTCCACAAACGCGTTCATCGAAATTTCTTATAACATTAATTAACATCGGCAACGGTAAATCAATATCATTCACTTTTTCTAAAGCATCAATAAATGATTGAGGATAGTCACATGTTTTTAGGAAATCTATGAAATTATGTAAAAATGTCAATTGATTTTTAAAACTATCACTATAAGTAGACAATTCTTCAAGGCAATTCCTTTTGAAATAATATATAATTTCATTCTCATCCATATCATTTAGTAAGGCAAAGTGATTCATTAAAATTTTGTAGTATTCCTGTTGGTTTAATGATTTTGGAATATCTTTTAAATAACGCATTCCACCAACTGAACTGAAAATTCCTTGAAGAATTGTATGGCAATTATTTCGATCATATTCTTTTAACAAATCAGTATTTCCTTTAAGCCAAAGTTCAATACAATTTTCCAAAAATTCTCTTTCGATAAAGGCACTGTCAACGTTATTGAGTGTTATTTTATAAAAATCCGAAATAAAAGTTTTAATTTCTTTTAAATCATTTTTGTATTCTTCAATTCTTGTTTTGATAATTTCTTTAACAGTACGTTCTTTATTTTCATTTACATTTGTATTTAGATTTGCACACCGTACAAAAAGATTTTCAGCTGCTTTCACATATTTTTCACTTATTATATTTTCATTCCCTAATTTGTATGCTTCTGATAAATACATTGATACATCCGCCATTAACCACAAATCTTGAGAACTATGTATTGCTAACATGTCTTCCAATGTTATAATTAATCTTATTAGTCTTAAAGACTGCACTTTACTTTCAAAAACAGTTTTTTCATTGCAAGATAGGCGTTCGAAATTGATCTCATCGATATACCCCAAATTGACACATAACGTAATATATTCATTCAAATTTAAAATTGAACATTGAATTAATTTTTCTTTTTTTTTGTCTATTTCAGTTAAAAACTTTTCACAATCATCTTTTAATTGTTGCGTTTTTTCAGAATATTTTTCTTTTGGAATCGTTTTTAAAATCTTGATACATTTTTCAAAACACACTTTAACGCCTTCCAAATCAATTTTATATTTTTCGAATAAATTTTTATTATAATAACAAGCTATACCGTAATAATGATAAGCTAAAATTTCACAATTTTGTAAAAGCAATGGAGTTGTTTTACTACAATCTTCTTTTAAATTTTTCTTTAATTCTTGATATTTCTCATGTATTTCTTGTAAAAAAGATGGTAACAAGAGTTCATGTTTTGAGAAATTCTTTATTAAATTTAAATATTCAATAGATTTTTGATAATTAAATAAAGGATGTATATTATTTAAGTTATTTATTACTTTTAGTTTTGCAACTTCAAATTGTTCTTGTCTATTATTTACGTTCGACGCGGTAGATAACATTTTTACCGTATTTTTGCTCGTATTTAAATTAATTTTTTTTTATATCCCCACGTAGTTTCTCTAAAATATTATCCTTTTCTATAATTTTTTTTATAAAAATATATAACTATAAAAATACATACTTTATGATCGTTAAGCTTTTTTTTGTTACGTTACTTCAAAATATAGCACGTGTGCTTACATGTACACCTACATAAGTAAATCTATTTACTTGTGTTTATTTTCACTCGTAAATTTCAATTTAGTTTATAAATAAATGTTTTACAATATAATTTTATAATTTATCCAAAATAAAAATTAAATTTTTTTATATTAATTTTTAAAAAATTTCAATAAATTTTATTCACAAAATAATAATAATATGCGGACAAAATACAAACGAATCAACCGAAATACCAAAAAGTACTGGACTTAGTATATTTTATGTGAGATTATTTATAAAAAAAAGCTTTTCAAACAAATTGGAAAATAGATATGTGTGTATGTATATAAGTACATACAAAATTTATTATCATAAACTTTAATAACGATTATGTATAATATATATATATTTTTTATTTACATAAAATTTCTAAGAATGTTTGCAATTTCGCACATATTATGTACATATACGTATAAACTAGGGATGTACACAAACAAAAATATTTTTTAGTACAATAATATAACTAAAATATAAATTAAATGTACATACAAAACTCCAAAACTTCCATCTGTTAAATTTGAAATTAATAAAAGGTATTTGGACCAGTAGTTTATTAATGAGCTATATACTATAAATAGATATAAATTAAAGAACTTTACGCAACGTAAATAGACTTCTCATGCATTAGAAATAAATTTTTGGAAACATATTTATAATGCCAATTAATATAGAAATGAATAAATAAAATTTTTGTATTGATTAATTAACTCAAAACTCAAACACTAAGTACTTCTGTGAGCTTATCGAAAAAAAAGACTAGAAATTATTAATGTGAACAAAGAAATAAATTTAAAAAAAATAAACGTTTTTTGATAGTTCCTCGTATTACTTAATGTGATTACTTATGTGATTTAATGAAAGAAATTTTATGGTATTACACAAAATATGTAACCATTACTTTGTTCCATCTTGCTCAAAGATATAAATGATACTTCACATATAATATACATATATGATACATACCTAGATATATTTTTTTTTGCTACATGCAAATATCTACATATTATAGGAATAAAAAATAACAAAATTATTGTTAATTTCCATCAAAATTCCTCTGCACATACATATGCACATATATTTACTTTTTCTTACTCTACAACATACATATGTATTTATATATACATGAACATATAACGGATTAAAAATGTATAGTACTAACATATTAACTATAGTAATAACAGTATACAGTGAACGGTAAAAGAACTGCTCACTGAAAATATTTCCGCTCGAGTTTCAAAGTCCTCTTTTGATTATAATTCAATTTGAAGAGTAGATGATGAAACGAATAGAGCATTTTTTGTTTCATTAAATACTTTGTTACAAATAAAATGCACTATTCACTTTAATAACTATCTAATAATAAACGCAAAAGGTATCAATATTCAAACAGAAAAAATTTTAGAAACCAAATTTCTTTTAGGCTCACTGTAAGTATACATATGTATGTATGTATGTGGTAAAGCTTTCTTATACATTACATTTCTGACTTTGAACTTGAAGGCAATGAAAGAAATTGTGTTCAAAGATACTTAAGTATTCTGAAAATATGCATGTATGTACATACATGTGTAAATGCAAATATTTCTGTTATAGGAGATAACGTAACTGCCAACTTTTCTATTGGAAATGGGAATTCCCCCTTTATTAAGCAGCATGGATTTGCACTGATTTCAAGTTGACTTGTTACAATAATTTTTCTTATTCGGTTGGCACACATTTCCTTAAAACCACAATTGAAGATACTGATATCTACGATTGACTTTTCAATAATGTGCTATGAATTTCCTACTTAGTTACAATCTCCCTCGCAAAAAAAAAGTATTTTAAAAAAAATTTTAACAGATGTTCAATATATGTAGGTATGGCTTAATATGAAAGGTCTAAGACAAAAATTTATTTAAAAAATTTATTAGTGTTTCACTACATTAAATTACACTACAGTCAATATAACAACGAAACGAAAAAAAAATCTGATTTTCTGATAAATATGAAAATGTTTTTTAAACACTTTCTTCAAATTTTAAAACTTTTAGTTAACATACTTAGAAAAATAGGATTTTGGTGCTTGGAGAAGAGTTTATTGTAGTTTGGGCGCTTTGAAAAATTTGTCAACTACATCCAATGGCAAACTCCAATATTAAATTTCAAGAAATTTCATCAATCGTTAAATCAGCCCCCGATTTAATTCCAGACTCCTTATACTCCCAAAAAATTTATAAGTTGATTGTTTTAGCCGAGCTTCAAATACACGCGTGCACATACAGACCGACATCTTGCATTCCCTATTATGAAGTAGTAGCATCACATAACAAGACTTTGCATACAAGATTTTTCAAGACTTTGCATTCGATTAGGGAGCAATTGTATGCAAAGTCTTGAAAAATTCCAAACATATATAAGTGGCGATAAACATTAATTTAGCCATACTTAATGCTCATGTAATGTCAAGCAAAATATGTTTCAATTCATATAAAAACGATTAAAAGAATATTGTTCCATTTGTAGAATATTTAGTTTCCTCTCAAACATTTTTTGGAAAATTAAAAGGAATAATTTTATAACCAATTGAAATTTACAAATTTATTAAATACATTCACATGTATGTACATGTGTAAATATAAAATTCACAAAGTTTTTGTGAATACCGCACTTTCAAATGTTTGTGCATCATAAAGGAAATTGTTTATAAAAGTGTCAATTTTGGAAAAGATTTCATAATTTATTAAAAACGGTAAAAATATAATTTTATCAAATATTTCTGTTGAAATAAATAAAAATCGCATTTTTCAGTTAATTCAAAATATGTTTTAAAAAACATTTGAAAGCCTTAATTAAAAAATTGTACCAAATTTGTAGTACTGCTAAGAAAAAAATAAAAATCAATATTTAAAATCTTCATATCTTTTTATTAATCACTAAGTTTTTTTTCTTTTTTTAACATGTGCCAACGAAAATGCACTTCAGTTTTGTTTTAAATTTCTATACATGGGATTATGACAATCCCATTGAAAAACATTTAATTTTAATTCTAAAAAATTGTTTGCATATATTTTTAAAATACAATAATATAAGATTTTAACACTCTAACTTTTACGATTCCTCAAAATATAAAAATAGCGATGTTGGAAAATAACATCTTAAGGGGTTGAGTAATGTTACTTTTAATCTGCATTTTCATGATACGCATCTTTATGTTGCGATTTTGTAATATTAAATCGTTCTTTTACTAATTTCAACGTAGTCTTTTTCTAAATTAAAGTTTCTTCTGTTTGCAAAAATTAGAATTTAAATTTTCAGGACCCCAACTTTGTTTATAAACTCAAACGTAATGCTGCAGGAATTGTTTTATAAACAAACATGTAAAATTTAATACGTACAGAGACTCACTGTTCTGATTTGTGATTTTCTTTATTTGAACTTGCTTTTATGTCAAAAATTTATTTATTTTATGTCATTAATTTATTAATTGATTATATTATTTTCAGATGAATTAAGTAAAAGTTTGCAGACGTTTAGATATTTGAAAAATCTTGTTTTTTTATCTAAACTTTTTTTGTCAGACGACTATACGTTGAAAATAACAGATTTCTTTACATCTCACATTTGTAGCAAAAAATGGGTATTTCAATATCCTTTTTAATTTACACAGCTATTTTATTACAGCTAATTTGAACGTTTTTAATAAACAAGATTGTTCTTTAATTTTTTTATAATTTAGATCGAAAGAAAACGCTAAAAGTTTCATTCACTAAAAAGCGCTGATAATTTTTGGCAATTTAAATAATTAGAGGCCATCATAATCATTGCGATTGTACGTTTTACCTACAAATTCTAAACAACAGCAATTTTTAAAAATATTACAACGGATCAAAGTGGCCTGAGTGCACCTTTTGAGGGAAAAAAAACTTAATGGTAAACTTTTAAAATTCGTAATTAAAAAACATTAAGTGTCCCTAAATTTGAAGCTTAATATTTTTTACACTTTAAAGTTTTGCATTTATTGTTATGATTCCCTAAACCAAGAAGTCTCTAAACATGAAACACAATTTTTTTAAGTTTTGAACAAATATTATTATCGCTGATAGCTAAATCAATACACGAAACCGCAAGTTATCAAATGGTGCTAAATCGAATTTTTACTTTAATGTTAAAATATTAATTTAGTAAGGAATTGAGAAACAAAACACTATAAATTATGTAGAAGTTTTTTTGTACATATTTTAGATTATAAATTTAAAAATCAAATAATTTTTCGGAAAACTTATATAAGCAGCTATGTATGTATGTACTAAACTTAATTTTATAATAAAAAATTAAGAATTTGAAAAATTGCTGACAATTTCAAAGTATGGATAAGTTAATGTACACACGTTAGTTGAAGATATCAGAAATCATGATTCACATCAGTCATTTCATGAGCTTTAGAAAAAAGCTATATATTGTACATTGTAACTACATTGAAAATTCAGAACATACGTTAACTCGTTTACAAAAAAATTATTTTTGATTTGTTTTTATTTTATCATGAAATATACAGCACATTGTTTATTTCAAAAATTAATTGACAAAATGAATACAATTTCATGTTACTTTAAATGCAATTTTACTCTGCTTTTAATATTAATTTTAAATCATTATTTTGAAACTCTCCCAAAAACATATAATCTATATTAAGTTTTGTAAGCGATAAATTAATCTATCAATATTTAGTTGTAATTGTAATCTAGAATTGTTTTCATTCAAATTCCAAACCTTTTTTTTTCTTTTCTACTAGGTGAAAAAATCTCGAAAAACGAAGAAGTAAATGAGTCCATCAACGCCGATCTACTATGCTCTCGCAAAGAATCCATGAGACTAGCTTCCGAAGAGTGTAGATTTGCCAGCATTACTGGATTACCAACTGGAGTATACAATCCTTGTGTTTTGTTCATTGCATTTGTTTTTTTTTATTTCGGAGTTTTCTAGACTTTGAGAATAATTCCCTCGTGCAAGGCAGCACATACAATTCTGCCGTCCTTCAAGGATCAGCCGCGGACCAGAGAGCCGCTCATTGTGAATCCGTCGCGACTGGATTTCTTTTACTCTTAGCACAAGCATACCTCACTGCGGATATTTCGTGGCCCAATCCGTCCTTAAAATTCCAAACTGATAACCAATCAAAAACTTTTGTCAGAAACTGAGGCAAAAATCATTTACCTCACTAATTTCGTTGTTCCACTCATCAGTTGTTTCATTTCCAGAAAATTTCTCTTTAGTCCCACCATTTCTTAATAACTTCGCAAAAATCTGCAGTTGATTGCATTTTTTCAATTTCTTTTAAAGTTTCGATTGTAAAATGATGGAAGATATTGTCAACTAACTCAACATTTGGGACTCAAAATCGCACTGTCGGAGGATAGAAAGGTGATTGAAATGAGCAAAGTTACATTCGTATCGTGATCATATCTCGTGGCAAATCCCTTGCTCTGTGAATTTCGGCCTGATATCTTTACGTCAGCTAACGACAGGCGTCCCAAGTCAAGGTGGAACAACATATGCTGATGATCGCGTAGCTGATGGGGAGCTTAGTCGTTAATATGTGAACTCTGGATACCAGGCGCCTTCCAATTTAAATTAGCCTTCCCCGAGCATGTTCCTTCCAAGTTTCCCGGCTAGATATCACCTGTGTAAACTGGGGAAATTGGGCTCTGCCCAGTGCAAATTTCGCGGGGACGGTGATGAAACTGCCGTGCACGAACTTTGCGATTGCCCGGTACTGGATGTCCGGCGGCGCAATTTTTTTGGACAGGATTTCTTAAGTGTTCAGGAACTGCTGTGTAACTCCCTTAGGAATATCTCCGGTTTCATACTTGGAACGGAGATATTGCAGGAGGGGCGTAGGAAGCTACAATAAGTCTCGAATGGCTACGGCGGCCCGGGGGATACTCCTGACTTTTTTACAAACTTTACCATGTAAATTAAAATTACTTTAGCAATTTTAGGGGAACTATTCTCTTGTACGGAATCTGCCTTTTCTGAATTACTTTTGTTTGAACTCCCTAATATTTCTGCATTACATTTTCCAGAAACGTTGTTTGGTTTAGATTTGATATTTTGTTTTTTGAAGATTTGAAATTGATCTATGTGTGTTTCTTCTATTAAAATTAAAAGATAATCTTTGAAGATGCCGCTATACATATACAAGCATTATATAGATACATATATGTATAAATTTTTTCAAAGAAGTGTTAGTTTTCGTTCATTGAGAACAACTGAGTGTTTATTTTAAAAGCACTTATGTACCTAATTTAAAAATATTATATAAGAGTTTAATTTACATATAAAATTTTTTGAGGTTCCTTTTTTTCTGTCACATCTCAACACATACATACGTGCATACATGCATATATGTATGTATATGTAAGTCGCATGCCGACTTTTTTAAATTTTTTCAATGCAAAATGATAACCAGATATTATTTAGGCTCTTACACATCTACCTAAGCTCGTATACATACATATGAACGTAATTTACACAATATTATGTAAGACATATGTACTAAGTTAAAATGCTGGTAATATTAAATCGGGAAGTTGCTTGATCTTCAAAAAATGTTATTTGCTGGCCGAATTTTTTAAAAGAAAATAAGAAAGATACTTTCTTAAATGAGTACTGGCTCTTCCTGTGTTGAAATCTAAAACATTTAGGCAAGAACGGGCTAGAAATATTTTGGTGTAAGCTAATTGTAACGGAAAATGCATTGACTGTACATATTTTTTAAAATTTGTCCGTTTTCATGATGAACCGTCTTTACCGCATAGTTCAACAAAAAGAGAACGTATACATATGTATTTTCTGGCCCTAACGTTTACATTTATAATAGAAGTTGCATGTAATTTCTAAAAGAATTTGCTATAAATAACAAAACTCATATTGTGGAATAAAGCAAATTAATATTAACTATGGGTTAATTTGTACAAAATTAGACGACTTAGTATAATAATGCTATTTTAGGAGATTGGGTACATTTTGTTTTTACCGAGTCGGAACACTGATTGTGTATCTACCTTAAATATGTATAAAATATAAATTTTAATTTTATAACTATTACTTTCATACATTCTAATGTTTATACCCGTACGAACGTATGTTCGAAGGGTATACTAAATTTGCCTTACCGTTTGTAACGCTAAGAAATAACGGTGTTAGATATAGACTCAAGTGTATGTTTTTGATCAGCGTCAAATTCTGAGTTGATTTAGCTTTGTCTGTCCGTCCGTCCGTCCGTCCGTCCGTCCGTCCGTCCGTCCGTCCGAACGATAACTCAAAAACTAATTGAGCTAAGTTCACCAAATTTTCACAAATGATTTATTGTAGTAAGTGCCAGAACCCTATTTAAATTGGACATGATCGGGGTACCGGTTCGGGTAGCTGCCATACAACTTCAAAATTTATTTGGCTATATCTCAGAAACTATAAAAGTTATGGTATTGAAATTTCACACAAACGAATATATTAGTAGGGCCAATATGCCCCATAAAAATCGTTGAAATTACTTGGCTCCTTCTGGTACCTGCCATACAACTTCAAAAGTTATTTGACTATATTTCAGAAACTATTAAAGCTATGGTATTGAAATTTCACACAAACGAATATATTAGTAGGGCCAATGTGTCTCATAAAAGCCGTTGAAATTACTTGGCTCCTTCTGGTACCTGCCATACAACTTCAAAAGTTATTTGACTATATCTCAGAAACTATAAAAGCTGTGATATTGAGACTTCACACAAGTGAGTATATTAGTAGGGCCAATGTGTCTCATAAAAGTCGTTGAAATTACTTGGCTCCTTCTGGTACCTGCCATACAACTTCAAAAGTTATTTGACTATATCTCAGAAACTATAAAAGCTGTGATATTGAGACTTCACACAAGTGAGTATATTAGTAGGGCCGATGTGCATGATAAAATTCGCTAAAATTTCTTGGCTCTTTCTGGTAGCTGCCATACAACATCAATAGTAGTTTGGTACAACCAGTATTTTGAATAACACATAGTACTGAAATTTTGCATAAATTAATATGGTAATAGGGCAACTTAAAGTCATAGTCTGCCCCATAGTTAGTTATGGCACATTAGTTATTCGCACATAGGATAACAAATTCGTACGGGTATCACAGAGTTGACAAGGTCAACTCTATTTTTTTTCTCGTTTTACCTAAATTTTTTGTGAAAAATAAAATAAAAAAAAAAAATTTTGTTCTTATCAAAATAAAAATAACAAAATGTTTACCTAACTTAATTTAATTTTATTTCAGTTCAATGTTTTTGATACACTATTTCTTTATAGATATACTTTGGTTTCAATCTTGACATTACAAAATATCAAGGCCTGGAACTTAGACTCCTATTATGTACAAGACATGTTAATATTTTTGTATTTGTTTCTATTGATTATTGTACAAAACATGAGACTATGGTATTCTTTAGTCCATATATAAAATTCGTACGGGAAGGCTGCGTCGCTGTGCGGTAAAATAATTTATTTCCTGTTTAAAATTTAATTTTAATTTAAATTTATTGAATAATTATATTAATTTTTTGTGTTATTAAATAAAATAAAGATTTGTAATTTATATTAATTAAATTTTTCTTTTGTTCATCATAATTGGTATGAAACAAAAGTATGGGATTTTGAAAAAATAGTACTAAAATTTATTTAAAAAGAAAAGTCACTTAATAAATTAGTAAGATTTGGTGTATTTTTTAAAGTTTCTATTTTAATCATATTTAAATAAACTATAATAATACATACATATATTTGATTACGTTCATATAAATAGGTGTTGTGTCATATAAATGCCACGAGGGCGTTGCATACTTTGCCTTACAAGAACGAACTTATCAGTGATAAATGTATACAAGCATTAGGAGAAAGGAATTCGATACCACCGAATTATTTTTAATTTGTAAGAACTTTAAATTTTATTTTGTTGCCTGTTGTAAATATAATTTAATCAATTACCTCGTAATGTTAAGATTTAAACCATTTAAATAAGTATGTAATTTAATCTCTTATAAAAGAGAATTAAAAAATTTTGTGAATTTAGTTGAATACACAAGTACATTTATGTCATAACATTTATTGTTTTTCTCATCAAATATTACTAGTTTTAAGAATAATATTGATTAAAAATTTTACTTTTTTATGTAAATATTTCATGCAGTTCATTCAAAAACAATTTTGTTATGTATTTATTATTTTGGTTTTAACAAAAAAAAAGTATTTTTTGAAAAATAATACCTGTAATTTATTATAATGTAATTTGGTACCTGTAATTAGTAACTATTTTGTAAGAACAAAAATTTAATTTTGTTAATATTTAAACGAAATAAAATAATTTGTATTTTTTGTATTTAATCGTTTTTTATTTTACAAACATCCCAAATCACCATGAACGTTTCTAATTTATACGAAAATACCTAATTATAAGAATATATTTCTTAACAAAAAGTATGGTGATAAACTTTGTAATACACCGTATGTAAACATTAGTAAATTGTGCATTACGGAGTCTTGAGAATAAAGATGTATGTGGATTACGAAGTCTCGAGAATAAAGATGCCTGTGCTATAACGTATTTAATCTAAAAAATTTACATAACCGTTTGTATACATATGTAGATATAATACGTTAATTATATATACATATATAACTTATAAATATGTGCATAGGCAACTTCAAGTTCTCTATAAAGCAAGAATAGATATACGTTAATTGACCGTGATAACTCTGTGATACCCGTACGAAGAAATTATTTTAGGTGTCGGAGATAATTGACATATAGTTTCATACAACCTCTTGCTTATGTCTAATATCATTTTATACCTACATTATGTGATAGTTACCACATAAATCTAAAGGAGTTTTACTGAAAATGATGGCATCACAAACCAATTTAGCTACCACAATCCTATTAGTCTATCCTAATTAGGGAAATTTTCCATAGCTTCTATACTTTCTGAAATATACCCAAATAAATTTTGAAGTTGTATGGCAGCTACCTAAACCAGTACCTCGATCATATTCTATTTGAATAGGGTTCTAGCATTTACTATAATTTGCTAAACTTAGTTCTATTAGTTTTTGAGTTATGGTTGGGACGGACTGACAGACATAATTAACTCGACTTAGAATTTGACGCTGATCGAAAAAATATACTTGAGTTTATATCTCAAACCATTATTTCTTAGCATTACAAACAGTAAACATAAATCTCCAATATTGTTGGTCGCATCATTGATTAGGTGAAA
The DNA here is from genome assembly GCF_029603195.1 of Condylostylus longicornis. Lineage (NCBI taxonomy): Eukaryota > Metazoa > Arthropoda > Insecta > Diptera > Dolichopodidae > Condylostylus > Condylostylus longicornis. The sequence continues at coordinate 10,063,392 of NW_026577973.1, read as the reverse complement.
ACTTATATTACTCGTATATATTACGTATGTATTTTGTTTTCCAGTACAGAATTTTAAATATTGGAATTGTTTTTATTTAGAAAATTACTAAATATTTTTACAGAATATGGGTGATGCAATATTATAAAAAATATTTCTAAATTTCGAAATCATTACAACATTTCGTTTATAGATTTTGATTTTAATAGTTCATTTATTCGTTTATTCTCCAAAATGAAGTATGTATGTATTACTACGGTATGTATTACTGAATTTAGAAGCCAGGGTACATATTTATGTATGTATGTTGTACAAAATTCTAAAATAAAAGACTATATTTTGAACAGCTTTTGTAGTAATTATGTACATATATACACTTATGTACATACAATAGAAGTAAAAACTAATGCTCAAATTTTCGATGAGAATGCCAAATAATTCAAATTGGAAGAGAATTAAAAAGACCAAACATGAAAGGTTGAACGACAAACTGAGCAGAAAAAACAAATAAGTACTTGATATAAATGTTATATAACAGCTACACCCTGAAGCAAGTCGATTTTATTGTTGTTTTAAATAAAGTTCTTGTATACGATTTAATTCATAGCTCGAGAAATATTAATGGAACTCCGACGTTATTTACACGACGTCTACAATTTATGGACAAAGCATCATACCTCACTTGCTTCATTCTGTTTATGTATAAATAATTTTGAATCTATAATCAAATTTCTTTTTAAACCTTAATTTTTATTTAAGATCATAAATTTTATAAATTGTTACAAATGAAAGTAGAAAACAATTTTATTTCAAATTTCTTGCTTCGAATAACAACAATATTACAAAAGTTACTTCTTATATTTAATATTTTAATTCTAAATTTAAGGTATACTTGAAAAACCTTTTTTTTACATTTGTAAACAATTTTCATTAATAACGAATTATTTTTATAATTAACATTTTTACATAATTTTCTGTCTACAAAAATTAATAGTATTTAAAAGACTGTTAAATGAAAATTTAAAATTTCACCTACCTGTAAAATATTCTATAAGAAATACATAAATTTTTACTTTCTTAAAGTATGCATGTAATGCAATTGCAATAATTCTTTGTATAATTGGCAAATAACAGAATGTAATAAGAATTTGAACATTTTCAAAATAATTTTATTCTTGAATATTGACATTTTTTTAATTTTATAAAACTATCAAGCACAGAGCTGTAGAAAAACTTGTAAAATCTTCAAAAATTTCATTTGCTGTTGTAATATTTTATTATACTGTTGATTCATAAGTATGTACATATATATGTTTCCTGTAACTGTGTACGTACATTTACTATTTATTTTTAAAATAACAGATTTTTTATTGAATGCATACAAAAACTTATAATCTAATGGTAGAAAAATTAATAGTATTTTTTTCTATATATTGTTTTTTTTTGATATTTTTAATTTTATCATATTCCGTACAAATTGGATGGTAAGTTTCGCTGTTTATTTTATTCAACATTATGTAGTATGTGTAGATATGTATCTGATACAAAAATGGGTCCTGTAACATTCATACTGCTGGTTTGGTTTTAAGTTACTTGTTATGGTATTCCTTATTTTGTTTCCCCTTATTTTAGCCTTCTTCTATACTCTTAATGGGATGGTTATATTGGCAACACTATGCACTTAAATTTAAAATAATTATGAAAGCAAACCATTTTTTTATGCTTCAATTGAGCAGAATAGTTTGTGTCTTCCAAAGTTTGAAATTTTCCATAACTTTACTGTTAAAACAGTTTTGGTAGTTTCAGATTGCTAATGATTGTTTTTATTTTACAGAATCATTTAATCAATATTATTTTTCAACATTTTGTTGTTCAACCTCTTGCAATTTTATACTGCAAACGTTTCAGTGTAAAAATCAAATTAATTTAAATTTCAATTCCAAGAATATCGAATTGAAGAATGAATTAATTAATCAAATTTACGTGTTTGATGTTAGTAACTAATTTTTTCTTGGATGACATCAGCTTTATTATAAACGTGTTTCTACACCAAATTGTCTTTCATTTTGGAATGAAAACAAATCATAAATATTGAGCTATCAACCAATAAACCATGCTGTTGAATTTTCTTTTATTAATCAGATTTAATCTATTTATTTTGTTCTTTTCAAATCTTTTTCAAATGACTCTTCTAACGAATTCTTTACAAATTTTATTTTCCAAAAAACAAATTTGAAACGTCAACCATTTTAATCCTTTCCAACATCAGTTTCCAACTTCATTATGTTTAACATTATCCAACAGTAGAAATTTATAATACACATAAGATTTCGGAAATAAGAAGAACAATATAATATGTAAAGCCATTTTTTTTATGTTAGTTACTTAACGTAAGTATTCTAGATTAAGATTAATATTTATGAAAATCAAGCTGTACAATCATTGAATTCAATTACTTTTGAATAATAATAATAATAGTTAAAAATTTTTTAATTTTTGCTCATAATTATATTAATACGTATACAATCAAAGATTGAAAGTAAATATTTAAAATTTATTTTTTATCATACTGTATTCATTGTTCCGCCTTACGTATGCTGTAGTTGTGCATGTGTATTTTATTTTACAGAAATAGAAAAATTAAAGCGTCTTTTAAAACAGATTGCCTTAAAGAGACAAACCAATGAATTCAGCTTTAGTTTTTCTATTTAATTGAATAGTATTTCTTCTACTGCATTTCGTGCAAAGTTTACAAATACTTAAAGTTAATGTCGTCGCTATTATTGTAATTTTTAAAAAACCAATTTTTTTTATATTTAAAAATGTACATTTTCCTTTAAATTTTTATGGTTTATTTTTTTTTACAATTTGAAAAATTATTTTAAAATTTAATGAAGAATAACAAATTTAGTTTCTCTAGAAAATTAATAGAAATTTTGTAATCACGAATTTGATGACAAATTTAATGTGTGCCAACAATTTATATCTGATTCTGTTTTCTTATAAGGCTGTTTAAATAATTTTAAAGTTTAGATTGCAAAAATATTTCTTTAATTTAAAAAACAGTGATATTTTTAGTTTTATTTTGCAAAAATTTCTATACAAAAATTTACATTAACCATTTTTCCAAAAATATAATTTTAACAATTTCTATCACGAATTCGTATAAATTGTTGGGTTACTGCTTGAATCTAAAAGCATTTTCATACAAAAAATTTTAGTTTTTACTGCTAAAATTTTTTTTTTGCAAAATCAATGGAAAATCAATGGAATCGTGTGGAATTAATTTAATTTTATAGTGATGCAATAATGTAGATTTAATAATATTGTAATTTCTTGGCACTTCTAGATAGTTTTTACAAAGTTCTTTAACATTGTTATTCTTAAAATTGCCATTAAATTACAAATTTTCTATGCCGAAATTCAACGAAAAAAGTTAAAAAAAAATAGTATAAGGTCAATTTAAATTTTAACCAACTCATACTGAAAATACTTTATCGTCAATACTTAACAAGTATCTAGAATTTTTTCCAAATGGTGTTTTCTGTGCGTTTCACGACGCATTTTGTTCAATTCAGAATGCTTGACTTACACTTTTTTTTAAATTATTAGAACGTATCGTAATTGTATCGATATTTTGTAAAAAGTCATTATTATCTTTTAAAGCATTTCATTTCTACAAAAATATAAAAAAAATTTCAAAAAAACTAGTAAGGCATAGTTTTTTGGGACTTTCTCTCTGCTTGCTATAAATTTTTCTCACTTAGAAATACAGGCAGTATTTCACATACTTAGGATATTAACTGCAAATTGGAATTTACAATGAATATTTTTTTTTAATAAAATCTTTTAATTTTCGATCCGCACATTTATGTAAATTTGAAATTAATTAATTATTTTTAATTTTTTAAATGTCGATACGAAAAATTAAGACATTTTTTTTGTTCTCATTTTTTTTTTTTTGAAAATGAAAAATGGAGAAAAATTTTATTATCAACGTTTTTAAAAATTTTAGAAATCAACGTTCTTGAAAAAGTGAAAACAGTAAAATTTCCTGATATATCGATCTAGAAATCCTTTAGACTTAAGTCTACCGAAAAAACTTGAATTTTAAAAATGTTAGAATAAAATCTGGTGTTAAAATATAAAAAAAAATAGTCTCCTCATCTGAAATAAATAAAAAGAATTTTATATAAAAAATTTTTGAAATAATAAAGGTTTTTAAAATTGAAAATAAATTATGCGTTCTTAATATCAATTTTTACATTTTCCTCCTTTTTCGTTTTGAAGAAGCTTTTGAATACACATCAGCTCCTTCTGATTGGTAATATCCCATTTGCCCCTGTCTAAAAATTTCCTCTGGAGAAAAACTTCTGATTGTACTTATTGCACTTTTAATTTGTTGTTTTTGTTCTAATTTTTCTGGGTCAGTTTTTTCTAAACTCTTTTCTAAAACGTCTAAATAAGATGTTCGCATTCCTTGTATATTTTCATAATTTTCCAAAGCGGATTTGCTGAAGTCACATTTATACTGATTTTGGTTGTTGAAGTGGTTTTCTTGATATCTGTCAATAACTCCGCCAATACCGTGCCAATCATTCCCATACTGTGGTACTATTTGAGTATGACCCAAAATGTTGTTAAGTTCTTGAGAATGTTTTTCGTGTTTCTTCAAAGGTTCAGAAACTTGACCTCTAACCACGTGAGCAGCTGGGAATTCTACTGAACCTGAACGATCTTGAGTTTCACTCCGACCCCCTTTGACGATATCATTTCTTTCTTCTTCAGAAATTCTTTGAATTGTCCCGTCTACACGCACCATACGTAAGAAACGATCTACAAAGTGAGTATCAACATGTTTTATTCCAAGTTCATCGACAGATGTTGGTGATGATTCTGGATCACTAACTTCGCATGATTTTCTTCTTTTTTTTTCTCCACCAAACGCGCCTAATTGTAAAGGAACCGAATGCCAATTTTGTTGAATGTGGTATTGTATTTCAGGATCTTTTTCAATATGATCTGCAACTGCGTTCCTAAAATCTTGGCTGCTCATACCTCTGAGCTGAGGTACGGCTTGTATTAACGCTTCATACAAACAGTTATTCAATGAAGAATCGTCTATATTACTTGATGCATTATTATTCTCAAAAAGAGTAAAATGATTATCTTTAATATTTAGTTTAATAATTTGAGTTTCACCTTCATTTGATGTTGAAAAAGTTTGTTGTACACCATTTTCTGTTTCAACAACAACAGTTATATTTTTATTGATTCCTTGATTTTTTAATATTTTAGTTACTACTTTAGCACATGCGCCAACGCAAGTTATATCCATTTCAACATTTTCTCGAACTATGGCAGCAAATAATTTTGGATTTCTAGTTTTAATAGCCAGTTCTCGTAAACTTTTATGATATTTCTTTGTAATGTGATTTTTAACGTCAGAATCATCCCCAGATTTTCCATTATTTTGTAGTTCTTTTTCATAATCGTTTTTAAGATTTTTATAACGATTAAAATATTCACTTTCCTTGTAATATCTGTATGCCTCTTTCAATTTTTCCCCAGCATAAGTAATTAATTTATGGGTTCCTTTAGTAATAACAGGTTTGACAATGTGTTCTTCTATGAACTGCTCCATTTTTCCACAAATTACTGCTTTTAACTGATCATTTGCATTTTTTTTAAATGTTTCAAAATCTTTTTCATTCGCTTCCATCTCGCATTTGGGATTTTTGTCAGTTTTTATTTTTGATTTACTATTAATTTTTTCTCTAATTTGTATGTCTATGGCATTTAAAGAATCAATAGTTACTTGAGATATTTTCATAATATGATACCCACGTTCTGTCCAACGTAAAGCTTTTGTTAAAATGGTGATAGTAAACATGAAATCATCATCTCTTTCGTTCAATTTTTTGAATCCTTCTCCAATTCCACGAACTAAACTTTCTGCGGCCTTGTTGTATGTAGATAATAAAGTTTCCGTGAAATCTTTTTTTTTTAAATGGGAATCTAATACTTGTCTTAAAATTTCATTCGCTTTGTTTTCACCAAATGTATCGAACAATTCTTTCACACTTGCAGAAATTTTATGATTGTCTATTTTGTTTTTCGTGTCTGATAAAATATCAAAAGCTAGCCGTTTGCAATATGCTCGCAAATTGTTTTCAATTACATAATCAATTCCAGCATTAGCCAAGCTAAATGTGATACCTTGAAAAGTTTTTAGCATAATACGCTTAGTTACGGCCACTCCTACAGATTTTAAACCCACAGCTTTAATAAGTTCTGAACCATACATTTCTGCAACTTTTTTTCCTTTTATAGTAATATCCGGACCAGCCAATTTGCGTCCATACCGTGAAACTTTTGTGCCAGCGGAAAAAATTGCACCTACACCTATAGTGGCAGCTGTGAACGCTATACTCTGAAGTTTGTGAGTTCCATAATCTTTCCAATTAAAATAACCTGATTTTAAAGCGCCAGCAGCAAACATAATGTCGCTTATGCCCTCGCTAATAACACCAGATGCCAAGTGAGTTGCAAAACCACCGAAGTATAATTCTATTATTGAACCTATAATTATTTGGCTGATTCCTAGTGATATTACTATAAGAGTATTGAAAATCATTTCTCGAGTCCATTTTTTCTCTTCTAGTTGTATTACATCGTTTAATCCATTCAAAAAGAAATTTTCCATTTCTTCTACATTTGAAAAATCGCCTTGATCAAAAAACTTTGTCAATTCTTTTAAATTAAATTCGGGAACTTTATATGCCTTCAATGAACTTCTTACACTCTCTAAAATTTTGGTTACGTTGTTAATAATGTCTTCTTTACATAATTTTTCATCAATAAGATTGCGATTTTTCAAATTGTTTAAAATAGTTTTAATTTCTTCATTTAAAGATTTTTTTGTTCTCAAAACAGTAGCTAATTTAAAAAGCCTTGCTTCCAAAAGTTTAGCTAAGAGTTCACTATAGGGATTACTAGCTAGATTTATCCAAATACAAGAATTGTTTTCTTTTTTTTGTTTTATAAGTTTTTGGAAAGCAATTCTATAAGTAAAGCACGCACGTAAAAGTTCTTGAACAGAATTTTCATAGACAGAACTATTTAAGTGAATGTTTTCAATCTCATCATATTTTATTTCCAGTTTATACATTGTACTTTCTCCGGCATTTTTTATTTTAAGAATATTGTTTTCTACAAGTTCTAGTAAAATTTTTTCTGCCTCATTTCGTTTAATATCTACTTTAGCAAAATCTTCTAATGTGATAAAATCGAAAGAAGGAAAGTTTATAGAATCAATATTACTTAAATCAATCATTGCAGCCTTCGCAAGATTTATCACTCCATCCTTTTCAAGTTTTTCATACACATTTGCTTCAATAAACTTTAAAAAACAGTCTTTCTTGAAAATTTCGAAGTCGACTTGAGCAAATGTAACTGCTTTTTCTACATCAAAAAATACGATTCCGTCTTCAAAGTTAATTTTTTCTTTCATTAAGTTGCTTTTATTTTTTTCGTCAGTTAATGTTGGATCCAGTTCATCAAACTTTTTCTTATTTAGTACAATATATTTGGATTCATCTCTTAGAATATTTTCGTTTAATAGAAATTCCCAAAATTCTTCCTTATTAGGTAACCTTATTTCTTCCTTTAACATTTTTTCAAATTTTTCTTCACTGCTAATATTTTTACATTTTAAAAGAAAATCATTCAGCTTTCTTGCTGATATTCCATAACCTACGGAGATGTTTGCAATTTCCTTTTCGGAAATATTTTTTTTTACATGTGGCTTTTTTAAAATATTTTCTTTAATTAGTTCTTCATGTATACATTTGGATGATTTCTCATCAGTTATTTCATGAAATTGTTGCAAAGTTATAAACTTACCAAAAATTTCATCAATGGAACTTGAAAAAAGTTGATATAAAGCGACTTGCTTGTTTTTTTGTTCTTCATATGCATTAATTTGAACAATGCCTTTACTCTTATTTTTTACTTTACCAATTACTCCAGCGTAATACATAAAGAATTTACAATTTTCATCGAAAAGTTTCGCAGCTTCACGTAATTCATTTTTGAATTCTTTAACACTTTTCTTATTTTTTTCTGCCGAAGACTCCCAATCAATTTGTTTGGCAATTGTATATGCTTTATAATAATGTGCCGCCTCGGAAAAGCTTGGCTCTTGTTTGATTATATTATTGAGTAAATTTATACTTTCGCCAAATTTTTCATTACGAGTAAAAAACTTTGCAAGTTTAATCATTTTAACCGGACTATCGCTTACCCAATCTTGTAAGTTTTGAACACTATCGCATTTTAAATTTCTTAAACATTGAAGAAATTCTCTCAACGAATTGTTAAAAAATATTGTTACTTCACTATTTTTTAATGTTTTTATCTGCAAACTATGTTTATTGAGCCAGAATGCCCACTTGTCCAAACAGCTTTGTAGAAGAAGCTCTCTAAGTTCATTTTTGTATTTCAGATTTTTCAAATCATATTTATTTGGCATTTCAGTGAAACCCAGAGTATTAGCAACACTAACTGCTACATTTTCGATTTCTTCAACCACCGATTTATCTTCCAAGGCAATGGATAATGATTTATTCAACTGAATATATTCCTCTTTGAAATTTTTAAAGCAATTTTCTTCAGTAATAATTTGAGTTTCATAATAAGCTTTAACTTCTGATATATGATGCAATTCTTCTGCGTTACGTTCAGCCTTTAAAGCAAATATTTTGGAATTATTTAAGTTTTCTTGTGTCGCAGTTTTAACAATCAATTGGCCTGAGTCTTTATCGCCACATCTTCCTGCCCGACCAAAAGCTTGTTCTTCTATGCGAACATTTTTGGGTAAGTAAGTTAAACAAACATGCAACCCTCCTGCCTCTTTTAATTTCTCTTTTAGTTTTATATCTGTTCCTCGACCAGCTAAATTTGTTGCAATAATAATTTGTTTTTGTTCTAATTCTTGATTTCCTTGAGCAATATTAAACTCTTCATAATCTCGTGTATATGTATAAATTTTATTCTTAGTTTTTTTCCCAATAAAGTTGTATAAAGAATCAACATCATTCACAGTCTCAAAAATTATCAAAACCGATCGATTTTCGTTTTCCACAATGGATTTTGTTTGTTTATAAATAGAATTTATCCACTCTTCTTTGGTTGAACAAACGATATGTTCACTTTTAACAAACTGTTTTGATCTGGCTGTGGGAATAATAACGAAATCAACGTCATGTAACTCTTGCAGAAAATCCTTTTCTCTTTGTGATCCTAAAGTTCCTGTCATCCCATAAAGTTTTTTATACATTTTAAAGAAGGATACGTTCGAGATAAAAACTGCTTTTAAATTTTGTAGCGATAGTTTACATCCGTGTTTAAGCTGTAAAAATTGATGCAACGCTTCATCCCATTGTGAATTTGATTGATCTGTTCCCGTATCCCTATCAATTATGGTAATATTAGGATTACGATCAGGGTTCATTTTTGTTCTATCTACATCGACAACGTAATCCTGTCCAGGTTTCATAAAAAATGCTGTGATGGCACTAGAAATCCAAGTCTCAAGATGTTCTTCCACAAATGGTTTTAAGTAATTTGGGAGTCGAACTTGTTTCTCTCTTTCCAAAAATTCCTTAAAAAAATAATACGCACATTCGGTATAGTATTCAAATTCAGTAGAAAAGGCATTAATAAAATTTTTCTGAGTAACATTTTCCTTAATAATTACACCATGATGATCTAATATTTCAACTCTCAGAAGCCGTTCCCAAATAACTTGTATTTGTTCTTGACTTAGTTTAGAATCAAAGTTCTTTATATCGTCGCTTTTGACTGCATCATATAATTGAGATAAAATTGCTTTTTTTATTACTTTTACGTTAAATACATTGGACAGTTCACTATAAGAACTTACTGGTTTATTAACCCATTGCCAAATATAAACGTAAACCGACTCTAGTTTATCAAAATCTGGCATGTCATGTGATAAATATAGCATGTTATTACCTTTATCAAGCAACATGCTGTCTACTTCGTCAACGATGATGTTTTCACGAGCACGATCACCCAGAATATTTTTTTGATATTGGGTGTATGCATTGAAAACCGAACTTTTTTGGGATAAAAATAATGCTTTATTTTATTGATATAATGAAATAACATGTTATTCAAAATATTGTCCATCGTTTGCGATCACTTTTTCCCACTTTTCTGGTAACAAATGAATTCCGCGCCGGAAAAAGGCTTCATCTTTCGAGGCGAAAAATGAATCAAGCCAATTTTTGATACCTTGCTCAGAAGTGAAGGGCATTCCAGTGAGGGCGTTTTGCATCGAACGAAATAAATGGTAGTCGGATGGGGCCAAGTCTGGTGAGTATGGCGGGTGAGGCAAAACTTCCCAGCCACTGTTTTCCAGGTAATTTTTGACCGGTATAGCAACGTGGGGCCGAGCATTGTCATGATGGAAAATTACAGACTCGTGCCTGGTCGCATATTCCGGCCGTTTTTCTGTCAATGCCTTCTTCAAACGAATTAATTGTTGTCTGTACAGCTGTGCCGTAATAGTTTGACCTGATTTCAGCAACTCGTAGTGGATTGGTCCCCTCTGATCCCACCAAATACTAAGCATTACCTTAGAGCTTCACATATGATTTCTTTCGCTTCGGGTTATCATAATGTATCCATTTTTCGTCGCCAGTAATAATTCGATGCAAAAACGACTTCTTTTTGTAGCGTGCAAGGTGCATTTCGGACATGCAAAATCGCCTTTCGACATCTCTTTGTTTCAGTTCGTGTGGCACCCAATTTCCTACCTTCTGAATGAACCCGAGCGATTTCAAACGCCTGGAAATGGTTGCCTGTGACACGCCAAGTGCTTTTGCGAGCTCATCTTGCGTTTGGCACGAGTCTTCACTGAGTAGGGTCTCTAATTCTTCGTCTTCAAATTTTTTCTCTTGACCAGGGCGCTCTTTGTCCTTGATGTCGAAATCGCCACTTTCAAAGCGTTTGAACCACTCAAAACACTGTGTTCTCGATAGAGCATCGTCACCATAAACCGCCACCAGCAAACGATGACTTTCGGCAAAAGTTTTCTTCGCGAAAAAGTATCCCAACAATACTTCCCGCAAATGCTGTTTTTTACGCCAATTTTCGAAGTTCTCCATAACGGTAAAAATCTTACGCGCACTCAACGTTAGCGAATAGTCTTTGTGGCTTTGACAACTAACCGATGGTACTTTAAAATGACTTATATGTCATTGAAGTATGACAGCGCAGGTGTTAGTAGGGCCATCTGTTGTGAAAGTTCGGTTTTCAATGCATACACCCAATAAAATTCATGTAGCAAATAGTCCCGTTGAAAATTAGATAAATCTCCATATACCACATTACTCCAATAGGATTTTTTCCTTATTTCGATATCCTCATTGCAATTATGTGATACACTAATATTAAATAGGCTATAAATATCTTTATTTTCTTCAGCGTCTCGTTTTGCCAAAACAGAAGAACTGGTTATGATATCGACTTTTTGGTTACAAAGTGCTTTGGCAATCGATATTGCTACAACAATTAAAGATTTACCTTCACCAGTACAAACTTGTGCTAATGTATTACGTTTATTCAATAATAAAGTCATTACAGCTAATTTTTGTGTATCACGAAGCTTGAACTTTCTTTTCAATTGTATTGCTCGATCGATTACTGCTACTACATCTTGAATATTTTCAAGAATAGCACTACCTTTGGCTTTCTTTGCCCAATTCTGAATATGGCTTTCTTCAAAATTATTTGAAAAATCAGTAGGAAGCAATATTAGTTTTTCAATTTTTGACAATATTTCACAAATTCCTTTTGACGTATTAGCATTCTTTCTTATTAATTTGTTTAATTGGGTTACATTGCGTTCTCTTTCGTTAACGAAAAATTTCTCATTCATTTTTTTGATCCAATCTTCAATCTTGATGTTTTTTATTTCATTTACCTCTTCTATACCCAAAATCCATTTTTCGTTGTAAAAATTGAACAAAATATGAATGAACACATGTGATGATGTATTTTTATTTCGAAGAACTTTTAAAAATTCCTCTATTACACTAGTTCCAGTAACATTTTCTATAGAAAGGAGAAAATAAGTAGCTTTTGATATATCTTCATCATTAATATTAGTGATTAAAGATGATATTTTATGTCTCCAATAACTTTCTTTAAGAGCATATGGCCACTCAGATAACTCTAATTTTTCTAAATTTTCTGTTGATTTCAGTGGAATATTACTCAACAAATATAAAGTATCTTCAATACACTGACAAGAAATTGAAATTCCACTACTACACTCGTTTAATTTTTTATAAAACAAAAGCAATAAGGTTTTATTTTCAATTCCGTTTAAATACTTCCTCCACTTTATTTTCTCTTTCAACAATCTTTTGAAATAATCTTCAATTTTTAACAAAATTAATTCATCTATCCAATTTTTTTGAGAATGAGCTGATATAACCCAATCCAAGATATTTAATTCATTTTTATCTTCTGATACACATTCAAGAATTGAGTTTATTAAACAATACATTTCCTGACAAGATATATTTCTCCCCTCATACATGAGACGTTGTGATATATGAAATAAAATGTCACTATTCCCAATGAACGTCAATTTTTCAAGCCTTGAGTTTAAATCAATTTGCTCATTTTCAGGAAAACATTGTGAGATCGTCTTCATATATTCTTTTTCATGCAAATGTCGTTCTTTTTTTATTTTTTCATTTTCAATAAATCTTTTATAGTTCAAATTTTCTAAATAGCTTAGCAATCTTTCGTTTTGCTCAAAAGATCTATGATCAATAAAAACCTTCGAATACAGCATTTCTTTTGTTTTTATTTTTCGACTAGGGTTCAAATAGTTTTCACCAATAAAAAATTGTGTGAATTTCTTATCTCTATACAACACATAAATACTTTGCTTGGAAAATGGGTTGTGATTATTTTGCAAGACTAATTTATTTTCTTTTCCTACCATATAAAGATTTATATTAACGTCATATATATATGCCAACAATTCTCTATAGCTTTCCGAAAATAATTGTTGTTTTTTTATATGCTTTACATATTCCCTGTATATTGATTCATCCTTCAAATAATCGGAATTTAAATCACATAATTGTGCACTATTACTCAATAAAATCTGCTCTTTTCTAAGCGAATTATGATATTTTTTGTAAAGTTGTTTTATAATGTCATTTGTTTCGTTCGAATTTCCGACTTCCAAAATGAAAGTTCTTAAGGAACAATACAAGCTTTTAAAATCTATTTCAAAGATATCGAAAGTTTTGTTTTCATTGAAAAATTTATTTTTTTCTAAATAACTATCAAACTCTTCTTTTTGTTTTAATTGATAAATCTCGCTTAAAATAGAAGCATAAAAATAGTTTTCCTTTAGACGACTTCTTTCAAGCTTGAAAAAATTTTCATCAACATGTAATTGTATAAATTTTCCAAACTCAACTACTAAATGAACACTATTTTTACAAGAAGGATTATGATTGGTCAATAAAAAGGATTCCTCCTCATCGTTTTCATACAAAATGATATTTACATCAAATATACGAGAAAGTATTTCCCTATAGCTATTCGATTTTAAACCAATCTTTTCAATGTAACTAGTAAATTCTTTTAATAGCAATTCATTTTTCACACATTCGTCTTCTAATTCCGAATATGGTTCTAAGTCTGTACTCCATTGCAGCTCTTGGTTTTTCAAAAAATTTTTCAATTTGATATAATATTCTTGAATAAATTTTTGTTTTTCATCTATTGCGTTAGTTTCTCCCAATTCAAACACAAATATTATTAAGCAACGTTTTAATGTAACGTATAGTCCTTCATCTTTTTTAATGTTAAGACAAAGTTTAGAGATTGTCTTGCGCAGTTCTATATTATCTTCATTAAAATATCGAGATAATGGTTGCAAAGCAGGATGAATAATGCTGTTACAATTTTCTTTTTTGTCAGTCAAATATTCTAATAAGTCAATGATACAATCTGAACTATTTTCAACACGCCAATCAATTGGTAAAAATTTTACCATTTCTTCCAAAGAAGCTAATCTATATTTCTCGATTAAAATGCTGTATATAATACGTTGCAAGCTTTGAAAATTGTCACGTTCTTGGACATTATGTATTTTATTCGATAATATTTGAAAAAGTTTATTAGCTTCCAATATATTTATATTAATATTTTTTATTTTTAACCATTCCTCGGTAACGCAAGGATTTTCATTTAAATTTTTAAACAAAACATCATTTTTAGTGTCTTGGTTAAAGATTTCGCTTACTTTATTGACAGGCGCTCTTTGCAGTTTGTTTGTTTTTCTAGGATTAAAAGTTTTTTGAATTCTTATTTGTATACTGCGGTTCTCTTTCTGTTCTTGGTTATCAATAATTTTTTGTAAGCTTTCTTTAGTATTATGAAATTCAGATGTTAAATTTTGAAATTCAGATGTTTTTACAGAGGAAAAATAATGTGAATATTTCGCTAAAATACTATCTTCCGATATAAATTTTTTTCTCGTAGCACTTGCATGCCTTTGTCGATCACTAACTAATTTGCTACCAGTTGCTTTCTTAAAATTTTTCTCATATTTCTGAACATTCCTACGAGTTTCAACTGTAAGATACTTCTCTTTGTAAGAGCAATATATACTACTACCAGGATCATTATTGCGATACACAAGATTACACTTACTATCTTCATTTTTACCATAAAATATCGGCTCACTCCAAAATTGATAGTCAATATATGCGATATCCCAGCCATCTTTACCCCATTTACCATATAAACCTCCTTCTCCGTTCTCCCCATCATTTCCTACGTATTGAATTTTTTTGACCTTAATATTTTCGTTATTTTGTGTATTTTTGATGCATATGTCACCAAAATATCCGCCTTGACCACCCAAACCGCCATTTCCACCCTTCCCACCTGGAACACCTGGTGTTCCTTCGTACAAAATACAGGCTCCCATTCCTATCTCACCTGAACTTGCATTGAAAACGAAAGTAATTTTATTTCCCTTTTCGGTTTTTGCTTCCATAAAAATAGCACCTTGAAATATATTACGATTACTGCTCCAATTCGTTAATATTTTTGTATTATCCCTCACGCTTTCAATATTTTTATCTATAAGGGCTTTTCTTCCATATCCAAACTTAAAGTCAAATAATAAGCATGGTGGTGGGAATGCATTCTCAAATTGATACCAACGAATACCATCACCATCTTCACCATTCCTTCCGTGACCTCCGTCTTGTCCTTTACTACCATTTCCTCCTGTCGACCATATCGTAAAATTTTCAGAATTTTCTATTATTTCTGAAAGTATTAGTACATTTCCACCACTCTCGCCAGCATATCCGTCTTTCCCCTCCTCACCATTACCATCACTTCCAGTGGACGCATTTTTGGAATAAGCGAAATTCTCGGGTTTTCCTGAAAAGTTCCAAGTAACCTTACCATATATTTTTATTTTTCTGGCATATATAACCATATTTTTTCCATGCCAAATATTGTTTACTAAATCCCTATCAATATGAATTAGATCAGCACCAACAAGCCTAACTTCTTCAATTCTAGAATTTTTTGAAAGCAAAAGCTCTAATTCTTTTAAAATTCGACTAACAAAAATGTTTTTTCCATTTATTTCAATAATTAAACGACCATCAATTTCTTTGGTTTCAAAACTTATTTTTTTAGTATAAGCACGTATGACTTCTTTTAATTGATCATATAAGTAAAAACCACTATCTTCAATTAAGCAAACGGCGGAGTTTTGTAGCGGCAAAAATTTTTCTCCACAAACGCGTTCATCGAAATTTCTTATAACATTAATTAACATCGGCAACGGTAAATCAATATCATTCACTTTTTCTAAAGCATCAATAAATGATTGAGGATAGTCACATGTTTTTAGGAAATCTATGAAATTATGTAAAAATGTCAATTGATTTTTAAAACTATCACTATAAGTAGACAATTCTTCAAGGCAATTCCTTTTGAAATAATATATAATTTCATTCTCATCCATATCATTTAGTAAGGCAAAGTGATTCATTAAAATTTTGTAGTATTCCTGTTGGTTTAATGATTTTGGAATATCTTTTAAATAACGCATTCCACCAACTGAACTGAAAATTCCTTGAAGAATTGTATGGCAATTATTTCGATCATATTCTTTTAACAAATCAGTATTTCCTTTAAGCCAAAGTTCAATACAATTTTCCAAAAATTCTCTTTCGATAAAGGCACTGTCAACGTTATTGAGTGTTATTTTATAGAAATCCGAAATAAAAGTTTTAATTTCTTTTAAATCATTTTTGTATTCTTCAATTCTTGTTTTGATAATTTCTTTAACAGTACGTTCTTTATTTTCATTTACATTTGTATTTAGATTTGCACACCGTACAAAAAGATTTTCAGCTGCTTTCACATATTTTTCACTTATTATATTTTCATTCCCTAATTTGTATGCTTCTGATAAATACATTGATATATCCGCCATTAACCACAAATCTTGAGAACTATGTATTGCTAACATGTCTTCCAATGTTATAATTAATCTTATTAGTCTTAAAGACTGCACTTTACTTTCAAAAACAGTTTTTTCATCGCAAGATAGGCGTTCCAAATTGATCTCATCGATATACCCCAAATTGACACATAACGTAATATATTCATTCAAATTTAAAATTGAACATTGAATTAATTTTTCTTTTTTTTTGTCTATTTCAGTTAAAAACTTTTCACAATCATCTTTTAATTGCTGCGTTTTTTCAGAATATTTTTCTTTTGGAATCGTTTTTAAAATCTTGATACATTTTTCAAAACACACTTTAACGCCTCCCAAATCGATTTTATATTTTTCGAATAAATTTTTATTATAATAACAAGCTATACCGTAATAATGATAAGCTAAAATTTCACAATTTTGTAAAAGCAATGGAGTTGTTTTACTACAATCTTCTTTTAAATTTTTCTTTAATTCTTGATATTTCTCATGTATTTCTTGTAAAAAAGATGGTAACAAGAGTTCATGTTTTGAGAAATTCTTTATTAAATTTAAATATTCAATAGATTTTTGATAATTAAATAAAGGATGTATATTATTTAAGTTATTTATTACTTTTAGTTTTGCAAGTTCAAATTGTTCTTGTCTATTATTTACGTTCGACGCGGTAGATAACATTTTTACCGTATTTTTGCTCGTATTTAAATTAATTTTTTTTAATATCCCCACGTAGTTTCTCTAAAATATTATCCTTTTCTATAATTTTTTTTATAAAAATATATAACTATAAAAATACATACTTTATGATCGTTAAGCTTTTTTTTGTTACGTTACTTCAAAATATAGCACGTGTGCTTACATGTACACCTACATAAGTAAATCTATTTACTTACTTGTGTTTATTTTCACTCGTAAATTTCAATTTAGTTTATAAATAAATGTTTTACAATATAATTTTATAATTTATCCAAAATAAAAATTAAATTTTTTTATATTAATTTTCAAAAATTTCAATAAATTTTATTCACAAAATAATAATAATATGCGGACAAAATACAAACGAATCAACCTAAATACCAAAAAGTACTGGACTTAGTATATTTTATGTGAGATTATTTATAAAAAAAAAGCTTTTCAAACAAATTGGAAAATAGATATGTGTGTATGTATATAAGTACATACAAAATTTATTATCATAAACTTTAATAACGATTATGTATAATATATATATATATTTTTTATTTACGTACTTCACATATAATATACATATATGATACATACCTAGATATATTTTTTTTTGCTACATACAAATATCTACATATTATAGGAATAAAAAATAACAAAATTATTGTTAATTTTCATCAAAATTCCTCTGCACATACATATGCACATATATTTACTTTTTCTTATTCTACAACATACATATATATTTATATATATATGAACATATAACGGATTAAAAATGTATAGTACTAACATATTAACTATAGTAATAACAGTATACAGTGAACGGTAAAAGAACTGCTCACTGAAAATATTTCCGCTCGAGTTTCAAAGTCCTCTTTTGATTATAATTCAATTTGAAGAGTAGATGATGAAACGAATAGAGCATTTTTTGTTTCATTAAATACTTTGTTACAAATAAAATGCACTATTCACTTTAATAACTATCTAATAATAAACGCAAAAGGTATCAATGTTCAAACAGAAAAAATTTTAGAAACCAAATTTCTTTTAGGCTCACTGTAAGTATACATATGTATGTATGTATGTGGTAAAGCTTTCTTATACATTACATTTCTGACTTTGAACTTGAAGACAATGAAAGAAATTGTGTTCAAAGATACTTAAGTATTCTGAAAATATGCATGTATGTACATACATGTGTAAATGCAAATATTTCTGTTATAGGAGACAACGTAACTGCCAACTTTTCTATTGAAAATGGGAATTCCCCCTTTATTAAGCAGCATGGATTTGCACTGATTTCAAGTTGACTTGTTACAATAATTTTTCTTATTCGGTTGGCACACATTTCCTTAAAACCACAATTGAAGATACTGATATCTACGATTGACTTTTCAATAATGTGCTATGAATTTCCTACTTAGTTACAATCTCCCTCGCAAAAAAAAAGTATTTTAAAAAAAATTTTAACAGATGTTCAATATAGGTATGGCTTAATATGAAAGGTCTAAGACAAAAACTTATTTAAAAAATTTATTAGTGTTTCACTACATTAAATTACACTACATTCAATATAACAACGAAACGAAAAAAAAATCTGATTTTCTGATAAATATGAAAATGTTTTTTAAACACTTTCTTCAAATTTTAAAACTTTTAGTTAACATACTTAGAAAAATAGGATTTTGGTGCTTGGAGAAGAGTTTATTGTAGTTTGGGCGCTTTGAAAAATTTGTCAACTACATCCAATGGCAAACTCGCAATATTAAATTTCAAGAAATTTCATCAATCGTTAAATCAGCCCCCGATTTAATTCCAGACTCCTGATATTCCCAAAAAATTTATAAGTTGATTGTTTTAGCCGAGCTTCAAATACACGCGTGCACACACAGACCGACCTCTTGCATTCCCTATTATGAAGTAGTAGCATCACATAACAAGACTTTGCATACAAGATTTTTCAAGACTTTGCATACGATTAGGGAGCAATTGTATGCAAAGTCTTGAAAAATTCCAAACATATATATGTAAGTTATCACCGTCTTTAGTTACATATTCAAGTGGTATCAAATTACATCTTCAGTACGATACTAATTTCTGTTCACATGAAAATTGCTGACACAGCGTCTGCAATCGAACATGTTTAAACATGAAGAAATTACGAAATTATCGTTCCCATCAAAAATGCTGACGAAACGTCTATAATTTTGCACGAGGCCGGAAATGAACTTAATTTTAATTACTATAAATACTGTTAGATTTTAAGATATGATTTAGTCTAAAATTGGTGTTAATAAGAATAGAATATTATAATTAAACTATCAATTCGAATTTAAGTAATTGTAAAATTTAATTTTTAAGTAATAGTTGTGACATTGTGTGAAATAAAATTATTTTTTTATAATCGAATCAAGATAGTTTAATAACTGGCGCCCAACGTGACTTGAATCGTGAAATCGCAAAACTCTTCGTTAAATTTTAAAAGAAAAGAAGAAAAATAAGCATATCGCGATAAAAGTGTACCCAACTATAGTGCGCGTATTGTGGAAATCCGAAGTGAAATAAAAAGAAAAAGGAACTGAAGCAAACCGTACTTACAAAAAAGTGTTGAAGATTGTGCCGCAGTAGGACGTTTACGAGAATAAAAGTTCACGTCTAAAAAGGACAAACACAACTCAACCGCTATTCGCATTACTCACCAAGACTCAAACAGATGAATTACGTTTTTTTCCTGTAAGTAGTTTTTCATTACACTTAATCTTAAAAACTTAACTGAGGGAAACTAACTGCATCTCACTGAATAAGCTTTAAAAATATAGAAGCTTCGTTAATTTTAAAAAAATTAAGATTTAAAAAAATTGAAGTGATAAATGAAAATTAAATTGAAAATTTGAAAAATTAATCAATTAACCGATAATAAATTGAAAAATTAAAATTTAACCAATAAATATTTAATACAAAAAATAAAACAAAAGTAATTAAAAATTTAAATGAAACCAGTAAAAAATTAATAAGATTAACCAATTAAATTTTATATTACCAAGAAATATTTAATTAAAAAATAAAACAAAAGTAATCAGAAATTTAAATAAAACCAGTGAAAAATTAATAAGATTAACCAACTAAAAACTTAAATTTAACAAAAAATTTGAAATTAATCGACAAAATTTGAAAGAAAAATATAATTTAAAAGTTTAAAACCGCGTAATAGAATAATTTAATTAGTGAAATTACCTTAATAAAAAGTTAAAAATGGAACAAATAATGGAAGAGCTCAGAAAATTAAATGGAGCCATCAATGCTCAAATTGAACAAAGCAAACGGTTTGAAATTCGCCTAGCAAAACTAGAGGCTCAGTTCAATACACCACAACCGCAGGTAACAAACTTGGCAGCACCGAAAAGTGAAGACGACCTGAAACAAATATCGAGACTTCCGGACTGTGTCAAAGATTTACAAACCTTTGATGGCGATGCAGTGCAGTATGTATCATGGGTGCACAGCGTAGAATCAATTCTACGAGATTACGAAGTTGTCAGAAACAAACCCATATACAGAGCAATATTACAAGCTATTAGAGGAAAAATTAGAGGTAGAGCAGATGCAGCTCTAATATCGTACAACCTGTTCGACGAAGAATGGGCCGCAATCAAGCAGTGTTTGTCCCTGCATTATGCCGACAAACGGGACATACGCACATTGGAGCACCAAATGAGCACACTGACGCAGGGAAGATCAACCATAGATGAATTCTACGCCAGAGTCAACCATCAATTCTCCCTCATAATCAATAAGATCAAGACCGAGAATTATACAAAAGAAACTATAGACGTATTGATAGAATCACAAAGAAACAGAGCACTGGACGTATTTATCCGAGGGCTCAATGGGGAATTGTCCAGGTACTTGATGCTTCAGAAACCGTCAACTCTGCCAGAAGCATATTCAACGTGTCTAGAGCTCCAGAACTATAGTTGCCGAAACTTCGCTATACACAACAGGAATGATAACAACAGAATCACTGTACCATTCAACAAAATGTCCATGAAACGACAACAACCAAGTGCTGGGAACCCAAGGTCGTATCAACCAGAACAGCCATTAACAGTGGAACAACGGAACTTGGCTTACAACATTCAACATCAGAGAGAATCGCAACCTCCACCTAGACCGCCAAAACCGTTAGAGAAGATGGACGTTGACCGATCCATACAAACACGTCAGGTTAATTATATGAACCGGCCAGACAACTACAGGGGAATATACAAGAGGCCACCATCAGTAGGCAACATGCCTAGCAATAAGCACCAAAGGCTATTCAATATGGAAACACTTGAAGACGACGTAGATGACCACCCAGAAGAATGCAGCGAATATGACGAAGAACCAGCATATGCAGATGATGAGGTTCAAGAAGTAAATTTTATGACGGACGCCTTTCAAGCGTTCCTTACTTAGAATTCAAGACAAAAAACAACCAGCTCCTAAAATTTCTAGTCGACACAGGAGCTAATAAAAATTTTGTAAGAGAAGAGATCGCGACAAATGCCAAACCAACAACAAAACCATTCAAGATACGTTCAGCTGGAGGAGATATAACAATCACCAAGAAGATCGGAGGAAGATTTTTTCAGAGTCTGGGAAACAACACCTTCATTGAATTTTTCGTTTTGCCAGGATTGAAGACCTTTGATGGTATAATTGGAGACGACACGCTTAAGAAGCTCGAAGCCATTATAGACAGAAAGAACAACACCTTAAGGATCAAGCCAGATATAAAAATTCCGTTAAAGGCAAAGGCATCAGCTCAAGTCAACACCATCGAAATCAAGGCAGACCATTTACCGAAGGCAATCCAAGAAAAAATTATGGGAATAATAAGGAAATACGAGAAAATATTTGGCCCAATAAACGACAGGGAAATAATAGACACACAAGTGAAAGCAGAAATTAAAACTACTACTGATGATCCCATATACACCAAGTCATATCCATACCCAGCCAATATGAGGAAGGAAGTAGAGGAACAAATCAAAAAGCTGCTAGAGGATGGAATTATCCGCCCTTCGAAAAGCCCTTACAACTCACCGATCTGGGTAGTAGCCAAGAAACCCGACTCATCAGGTGTGAAGAAGTATAGAATGGTTATCGACTTTAAACGACTTAACGCAGTAACGGTACCAGACACATATCCTATACCGGATATTACAAACACACTAGCAAGCCTAGGCCAGGCCAAATTCTTTACAACATTAGATCTGACATCCGGATTCCACCAAATCATGATGCACAAAAAGGACATTCCCAAGACGGCTTTTTCAACAATGAATGGAAAGTACGAATTCCTAAGACTACCATTCGGGCTGAGGAATGCGCCTTCAATATTCCAACGCATGATAGATGATGTTCTAAAGGATCAGATAGGCAAAAGCTGCTACGTATACATCGACGACGTTATCATATATGGAAAAACGGAGGAGGAACATTTAAGGAACATTGAAACGATTTTTAGCATATTGGAAAAAGCTAACCTGAAGGTCAACCTGGAAAAAACAAAATTCTTCAACACCGAGACAGAATTTCTTGGATATATAGTCACAAGCGAAGGAATCAAACCCGATCCCAGAAAAGTGGCGGCCATTCAGAACATCATGCCACCGACAAATTTGAAGGACCTAAAATCATTCTTGGGACTCACATCATATTATCGCAGATTTATTCAAGATTTTGCAAAAGTGGCGAAACCACTAACGAGCTTAACAAGAGGCGAAAACGCACAAATAAAGGCCAATCAATCTAAGAAAGTTGGAATCAAATTGAATGCAGAAGAGTTAAAGGCATTTAACAGGCTGAAAGAATTACTTATATCTTCAGAAGTCCTAATATTTCCAAATTTCGAGAAGCCGTTCATCCTAACAACCGATGCTTCCGACACAGCTATTGGAGCGGTGTTATCACAAGGTGAGATTGGAAAAGATAAGCCAATTACGTACATTTCCAGATCGCTCAATACCACGGAAGAAAACTACGCCACAAATGAAAAGGAAATGTTGGCGATAGTATGGGCATTAGACAACTTGCGAAATTATTTGTATGGGGCTAACAAAATCAAGATACTTACAGATCACCAACCACTCACTTTCACCTTGAGTAATAGGAATCATAATGCAAAGCTCAAAAGATGGAAATCAAAAATTGAGGAATATAACTACGAGCTGATATATAAGCCTGGGAGAACAAATGTTGTCGCGGATGCACTATCCAGGCTGCCAACCGAAGTAAACAGCTTATCAACAAGCTCGACCGAAACGGCAAGCAGTTCAGATGAGGACAGCGTAACGGAAACAGCACATAGTGGCGAGGAGGACAGTTCTGATCTCATACCCCACTGCGAGACGCCGATAAATGTCTTCCAGAATCAAATCATTATAAGACAAGGAAAATACATAGAAGCACACGAAGAACCACATCCAAGGTACCACAGGCATTACATCGATCTACCAGAAATAAATGAAGGAACCCTCACGAAAATACTGAAAGAAAGATTAAATCCTAACCTCGTGAATGGAATAAAGATCCCAGAATGCTACATCCGCATACTGCAGAAGGTCTTTAAGGATCACTTTAACAGATTCAAAATCCGTATAACGCAAAGCATAGTGGAAGACGTAGCTCTAGAGGAAAGGAAATCCAGCATAATCGAGAGCGAACATAAGCGAGCACACCGAAATTCAGAGGAAAACAGAAAGCAAATACTAGCAAAATATTACTTCCCACATATGAGCAGTTTAATAAAACAATATACTAAAACTTGTGATATCTGCAGCAGCAACAAATACGATAGGCGACCACATAAACCGCAGTTGCAAGAAACTCCAGTACCTAAATATCCAACACAGATATTGCACATGGACTTGATGGAGATACAGGGAGAGAAGTATATATCATGCGTCGACAAGTTCTCTAAATTTGCGAAATTCTTCAGAATCAAGGATCGATCAGCTATTCATCTAAGGGACAAAATAACGAAGGTATTACACTATTTTACCGTCCCGAAAATGATTATATTCGACAATGAGCGCAGCTTCGTGAGCCCTATAACACTGAACTACATCAGGGCTTTGGGAATAGAAATCTACACCACACCATCACAAAAAAGCGAGGTAAACGGGACAATCGAAAGGGTGCATTCAACTATTATCGAAATAGTAAGATGTCTTCAGAAAGAATACCCGCAACTTTGCCAAAAAGAAATCATCAACTTAGCAGTAGATCGCTACAACAATTCAATACACTCTGTAACAAAAATGAAGCCCAGCGACGTTTTTTTCGGCAGACCAAGTGGAACATCCTATCAGGATCTCATCGAAGCAAGAATAAAGATTAATAATGAACTCATAGAACGCATCGAGAAAAATCAGAAAACGAAATTAAAGAGAGAAAACAACAAAAGAGACGAACCTAAAAACTATCCAATAGGTGAAACAATTTACGTTCGAGACAAGCAAATCAAGGCAAAGCACAAACCGATATACAAGAAAGAGATTGTGGCAAAAAACAATAAAGCTACCATTATTACCGCTTCCGGAAAAAGAATCCATAAATCACACATCAAGAACATATAACATTAGAATATTATGTTAATAATCAAAACCTTAGGTTTCTTTTTAGACTAGCAGTCACTAGAATTACAGCATTTCCGAAAATCTTCGAATTCAAAGGCGCAATAGCAACCATTAAACAAGGACAAGGTCAAATCTTGGAAGGAAATTTCAATTTGGTGCACATCATTGATTTAAAGAGCTATGACGAGGTTATACAACAAATCATTCCTTTGGTTGATGGAATCAACTCGACCAGCATAATGAAACCACAGTTAGAACACCAACTGGCTCAAATAATGGAATTTCTGACTAAATTGAGAAGCAGCAAATCAAGAGTTCAACGGTCAATAAATTGGATTGGTACAGCATGGAAATGGCTGGCAGGAACACCAGACGCCACAGACTGGGACAACATCGTTACAAGCCAAGACAAGCTGATACAAAATAATAATCAACAGTACAAAATAAATCGTGAAGTTATGAGGATAACAAACCAAGTAGTAGAAAGATTTAACCACATTTTGGAACATGTAGGGAACTTAGATCATCGATCCGAACAAATAATATTTAACAAACTTGGAATCATAAAAGAAGCCTTGGGAGAAAACGTGTTAGCGACAGAATTAGCAAAAAATGGAATTGTCAACACAAATCTTCTTAGCAGGATTGAAATCCAAAAAATACTGAAGGAGATCGATACACTACCCTACGTCAACGAAATTGAGGCAATAGAATACGCAAAACCACAGGTAGTAACCAATAGACGAGAAATTCTCTACATATTATCAATACCGAAGACAGGCAACCAGTACTATGACCACATTATAGCGAGATCAACAATCCGAAACTCCCAACAAGTCTACCTCGAATATCAGGAACTTCTCGTGAAAGATGACGTATATGGCATATCGACAAAATGCGAGAATTTAAGAAACATCACCATATGCGAAAGAAGTAAAATTCGAAAACTGGACGAAGGACACTGTATGTATCAACTGCTAAAGGGAATAAACGCCAGTTGCAGCCTTCAATACAATAAGGAAGAAATCATAGAAACCATAAGTGAAAATATCATCTTTCTCAATAATTTCAATGGGGAGCTAACAAGTGGCAACACGAGCAAACACTTAACTGGAAGCTTTATGATACAGCATACCAACGAAACCGTTCACATAAAAGGTCAGAAATTTACAAGCGAATCTGCCACCACGTCGCAAGTTTTACCACCTGTTCTTCAAGAAAATTTAAAAGAAGGAGATATCAAGCTAAGCCTCGACTACATTCACGATCTTCATATCAGCAACACAAAACAACTTCAGAAGCTAATACCAAGGAGCCAACTCTCTATAGCATCCGATATTACTATAGGACTCGTCATCATTGCAGTCATCATCATTTGGGTCATCAAGAAAAACATCAGCAAGGTTGTGAGAAAACGCACTCCAACAGTGGTTCCTACTATAGAGATTCCGCAAATTTCAGTCATAGAAGCACCAAAATTCCAGCTTGATCTACGGGACGCAGATCTTTGAAGGGGGAGGAGTTATCACCGTCTTTAGTTACATATTCAAGTGGTATCAAATTACATCTTCAGTACGATACTAATTTCTGTTCACATGAAAATTGCTGACACAGCGTCTGCAATCGAACATGTTTAAACATGAAGAAATTACGAAATTATCGTTCCCATCAAAAATGCTGACGAAACGTCTATAATTTTGCACGAGGCCGGAAATGAACTTAATTTTAATTACTATAAATACTGTTAGATTTTAAGATATGATTTAGTCTAAAATTGGTGTTAATAAGAATAGAATATTATAATTAAACTATCAATTCGAATTTAAGTAATTGTAAAATTTAATTTTTAAGTAATAGTTGTGACATTGTGTGAAATAAAATTATTTTTTTATAATCGAATCAAGATAGTTTAATAACTTGTATGTATGTAAGTGGCGATAAACATTAATTTAGCCATACTTAATGCTCGGGTAATGTCAAGCAAAATATGTTTCAATTCATATAAAAACGATTAAAAGAATATTGTTCCATTTGTAGAATATTTAGTTTCCTCTCAAACATTTTTTGGAAAATTAAAAGGAATAATTTTATAACCAATTGAAATTTACAAATTTATTAAATACATTCACATGTATGTACCTACATGTGTAAATATAAAATTCACAAAGATTTTGTGAATACCGCACTTTCAAATGTTTGTGCATCATAAAGGAAATTGTTTATAAAAGTGTCAATTTTGGAAAAGATTTCATAATTTATTAAAAACGGTAAAAATATAATTTTATCAAATATTTCTGTTGAAATAAATAAAAATCGCAATTTTATGGGAAAAAAATACTGGTCACAAGTAATTTAAAATAAAGGCTGGCTGTGGAAACTATGTAGAAAACTTTGAATCTCCTATTTTCGCATTTTTCAGTTAATTCAAAATATGTTTTAAAAAACATTTGAAAGCCTTAATTAAAAAATTGTACCAAATTTATAGTACTGCTAAGAAAAAAATAAAAATCAATATTTAAAATCTTCATACTTTTTTATTAATCACTAAGTTTTTTTTCTTTTTTTAACATGTGCCAACGAAAATGCACTTCAGTTTTGTTTTAAATTTCTATACATGGGATTATGACAATGCCATTGAAAAACATTTAATTTTAATTCTAAAAAATTGTTTGCATATATTTTTAAAATACAATAATATAAGATTTTAACACTCTAACTTTTACGATTCCTCAAAATATAAAAATAGCGATATTGGAAAAAAACATCTTAAGGGGTTGAGTAATGTTACTTTTAATCTGCATTTTCATGATACGCATCTTTATGTTGCGATTTTGTAATTTTAAATCGTTCTTTTACTAATTTCAACGTGGTCTTTTTCTAAATTAAAGTTTCTTCTGTTTGCAAAAATTAGAATTTAAATTTTTAGGACCCCAAAGCGAAAATTTAAGGTAAAAACATAAATTGAAAACTTTGTTTATAAACTCAAACGTAATGCTGCAGGAATTGTTTTATAAACAAACATGTAAAATTTAATACGTACAGACTCACTGTTCTGATTTGTGATTTTCTTTATTTGAACTTGCTTTTATGTCAAAAATTTATTTATTTTATGTCATTAATTTATTAATTGATTATATTATTTTCAGATGAATTAAGTAAAAGTTTGCAGACGTTTAGATATTTGAAAAATCTTGTTTTTTTATCTAAACTTTTTTTGTCAGACGACTATACGTTGAAAATAACAGATTTCTTTACATCTCACATTTGTAGCAAAAAATGGGTATTTCAATATCCTTTTTAATTTACACAGCTATTTTATTACAGCTAATTTGAACATTTTTAATAAACAAGATTGTTCTCCAATTTTTTTATAATTTAGATCGAATGAAAACGCTAAAAGTTTCATTAACTAAAAACCGCTGATAATTTTTGGCAATTTAAATAATTAGATGCCATCATAATCATTGCGATTGTACGTTTTACCTACAAATTCTAAACAACAGCAATTTTTAAAAATATTACAACGGATCAAAGTGGCCTGAGTGCACCTTTTGAGGGAAAAAAAACTTAATGGTAAACTTTTAAAATTCGTAATTAAAAAACATTAAGTGTCCCTAAATTTGAAGCTTAATATTTTTTACATTTTAAAGTTTTGCATTTATTGTTATGATTCCCTAAACCAAGAAGTCTCTAAACATGAAACACAATTTTTTTAAGTTTTCAACAAATATTATTATCGCTGATAGCTAAATCAATACACGAAACCGCAAGTTATCAAATGGTGCTAAATCGAATTTTTACTTTAATGTTAAAATATTAATTTAGTAAGGAATTGAGAAACAAAACACTATAAATTAAGTATGTAGAATTTTTTTTGTACATATTTTAGATTATAAATTTAAAAATCAAATAATTTTTCGGAAAACTTATATAAGCAGCTATGTATGTACATATGTACTAAACTTAATTTTATAATAAAAAATGAACAATTTGAAAAATTTCTGACAATTTCAAAGTATGGATAAGTTAGTGTACACACGTACACACGTTAGTTGAAGATATCAGAAATCATGATTCACATCAGTCATTTCATGAGCTTTGGAAAAAAACTATATATTGTACATTGTAACTACATTGAAAATTCAGAACATACGTTAACTCGTTTACAAAAAAATTATTTTTGATTTGTTTTTATTTTATCATGAAATATACAGCACATTGTTTATTTCAAAAATTAATTGACAAAATGAATACAATTTCATGTTACTTTAAATGCAATTTTACTCTGCTTTTAATATTAATTTTAAATCATCACTTTGAAACTTTCCCAATAATATATAATCTATATTAAGTTCTGTAAGCGATAAATTAACTATATCTATCAATGTTTTAGTTGTAAATACTAAACCGTTAAAGGTATCATTTGATAATCTAGAATTGTTTTCATTAAAATTCCAAACTGATAACCAATCACAAAATTTTGTCAAAAAACTGAGACGAAAATCATTTACCTCACTAATTTCGTAGTTCCATTCATCATTTGTTTCATCTCCAGAAAATTTTTCTTTAGTGTTACAAATATCCCACCATTTCTTAATAACTTCGCAAAAATCTGCAGTTGATTGCATTTTTTCAATTTCTTTTAAAGTTTCGATTGTAGAATGATGGAAGATATTATCAACTAACTCAACATTTTGTCGTTGATTCCTTGATGGAAACAATGTTTTCTTATTTAGTTTATATGCTTTTTTAATTAAATAGCTTTCTTCTTGTTGAAATAGCTCCCGAATATGGGCAAAATTTGCATGCTTCATTTCATGTGTATCGAAATCGGAAAACAAGAAGGTCATATTTGGGGCGTACATCCAGTTATTTCTAATATTTTTGAATAAATTAACAGTGTCATAAAGCAAATAAATATTCCCTTTCCCATTTGGATTTGGAAAAAAATTTTCATTCTCTCCTGTCAGAATACTATACATGCCTTGATTAGTTTTAATATTGTCAGAAATAATTACTAAAACATGGAACCCTTTATTTTGAACAATATCAATTACACTCTTAGTAGTTTTTACTAAGTAATCCTCTGTAGGATTTGCAACTGGATATAATCGAATAATTTTTTTAAAATTACCAAATACAGACTTTACCATATAAGCTAAAATTGTTTTAGCAGTTTTAGGGGCATTATTCGCTTTTTCTGAATCTGCCTTTTCTGAATTGTTTTTGTTTGAGGTCTCTAATATTTCAGCATCAGGTTTTCCAGAAGCGTTGTTCGTTTTAGTTTTTTTCGAAGATTTGGTGGGGCTATTCGCTTTTTCAGCATCAGATTTTACCGGAACAGTATTTACTTTGTATTGATCTATATGTATTTCTTCTATTAAAATTGCTACAATTTTTTCTCTCTCTGTTAAAGATTGTGAAATATCTGCTATATACTCATCATCATTTTCATCATTTCTGTAAGTGGGAGTGGAGTGTAGTGTTGAAGATAATCTTTGAAGATGCCGCTTCGACGGTAAAGTAAGAAACTCACTAAGGATTAAATACGTAGATTTAGAATGTGCAAATATTAAAAAGGACATAACTATAGTTTCACAACTATATCTTGGTATTTTCATAATTAATAACTTAATTTGATCGATGACAGTGTCCAACTGTTTTGACTTTTTAAATGAACTATTCGCTTTTTTGAAATTATTAAGATAACGTAAAGCTTGTCCCAGCAGGTTAGACTGAGAATCAAGCTCTTGATCTACTATGTCGGAATTAGAATCAAAAAATATTATTAACTTTTTTAATTGAGACCAAAGTGTAAGTTTCATGTCTAAAGGTAATACATTTTCAAATTTTCTCACTGGTATCTCTGTTATCTCTGAAAAGCAACTGACTTTTAAATTGCTATCAATTTTTATTCTATATTTAAACTTGCATCCGAAATGGCTCTCTTCTTTCAAAAAATATAAAACAACATATGAACTATTTTTGTACAATAGCCACCCGTCAAATTTAACATTTTCATCGATTTTACTTAAGAAATTTTCAAAATCATTTATTTCATCGTCGTTTTTAAGAGGAACTTCTCTTTTAACAACTTTCAAGCTAGTATTACAAAGTAATATTTTTGATAAGCATGCCGGATAATTGTTGAATATGGTTGGTATAGCGTCATCTTTTAGACGTCTTCGCTTATTTGGTTTTTTAGCGAAACATTCTTCTGCAAAATGCAAATAACACACGGCACTGTGTTTACTTGGTACCCAATTTTCCCTTGGGATTGCATTGATCCATGCTTTTCGTAAACGTTTATCAGTTGGAAATTGAAAAGTAGAAACATGCTTTGGTGTGGAATCATAATTTGATTTACAGCCAGGAATAGAACATTTTCGCACCATATTTGTACCAGTAGAGAAAAGTTAGTTATGTTTATTAAAAACAAATAAAAATTAGATTGTATATACCAAAACACCAATATTTTTTTCTTCAACGTTTAAATTATAAAAATCATTATTTTTAATATGAAAATCGAAATCCACTAGATTATCAGTGAAAAACAATAACCTTTAATGTTTTTCTTTTTGTAATAATGAAAATACCGGGAAATATACTTATATTTAATATTTTAATTAATTGTTAGATAAGTTCAAACATGAAAGATTTATATAAATTTAATCACTTTCTTTGCACT
This sequence comes from Condylostylus longicornis, assembly GCF_029603195.1. Taxonomy (NCBI): domain Eukaryota; kingdom Metazoa; phylum Arthropoda; class Insecta; order Diptera; family Dolichopodidae; genus Condylostylus; species Condylostylus longicornis. The sequence goes on along the minus strand of NW_026577973.1, from coordinate 10,031,819 downwards.
TTTGCACATAATTTTAAAAAATATTAGTTAACTTTTTTTCATTGTTTAACATTCGTCAAAATGTTACATTATTCTTATGAATTAACGGAGTCTAATAGAAAACTAGTTTGCTACGACTTGGAACGGTTTTCTGAATTCTAATTAAATTAAGATTTCCCAAAAATTTTTATAATTTTTTCCAAATAACTCGAAAAATTAATATCGATAAAAAGTGCAATATTTGCGCTTAAATGATATAAAATAACTTTCAGTAAAGTCATTTTGACAGCATAATATGACATTCATTTCATTGACAGTATAATATGACATTCATTTCATATGATACACCGCAGGGATGCTTCAACTAATTTATCTTAAGATGCACATACGTATTTCGTTACGATATTGAACTGAGAGTTACTTTCACTTAAAAAAATTTGCTTAAAATAACTGTTTTCAATTTTAAATTCTCTTTTAAAATTTTTTGCCTAAAAAATATGCACATTGTAATTTTATAAAAACTATGAATAAAACATTAAATTTAGATGCAGTAAAAGAACCAGAAATGGTTCACGAAGTAACTTAAGAAGTAAACCAATATCAAATTGTATAAAAATTCATATAATTCAAATACAAAAAATATGATATAATAGTAAATTTTTCAAAAGATTTATTATAATATCGGTAGAATAATAACATAATTCTAAAAACAAAAATTAGGAAGAATACACACGCAAATGTGAAGAAATATTTAGGTTTAAAAATTAAATGGAATCTGATGAAAATGTATGTTGAATACATATTTATATAGCAAAAATCTTTTCACTCGCAAAATGTTTTCAATCAATTTTAAACGGTTTTCATTGCGTTTTTTTAAAGCTAACCATTCTTGGTTTTCAGTTACTATCATAAATTATTTCTTGAAACTTACAACAATTGTCTAACATGGTTGTAGTGTACCCAAAAATTTTATGACAAAATTACTAAACATAACGTACATCTCGCACATTTGCGAGAACAATAACATAAAACAAAATGCAGAATCGCAACCATGCTTTTATTGCTATTATATTTTAATATTTTATGTATGTATGTAGATATAAAGCTTTTCTGTAACAAAATAATACAGAAAATTTGTTCATATACTTGTAGAATAATAGTTCTATGCCAATGTTTTTTAGCCTTCGATAGTAATTTATTTGACTATAAATAAATTCCTAGAGTTGAAGTTATATTTTGGGTTGTGTTGTTATTCTTTACAACTTGCGATATGTACTTAGGTGTACCATTTTTTTTTTTGAGTTTTTTTAATAACCGCATTGTATAAACCAAAGTATATCTATTAATAAGTAGTTCGACTCTCCGTTTACATCACACTAATGCAATCACTCACCAATTTTTGTATACAAAAAATTCCATTAAAAGAGTTAAGCAGTATACCTTCTTATTTTCATTTTTATACACATAAGTATTTTTGGGAGAGGGAAAGAGAAGGCAATAGATGTCTACGTGTTTTTTTATAATGTATTTTTAAAAGCGGGAGTTATTTATTTTTTCGTATAAAAAGTATAGGAAAAAATATTAAGAATTTTAAAAGCGGGAGTTTTATTTTTGTAACTTAGTCCAGTACAAGGTGGCAAAAAAGGTGTATCATGTTACAAAAGCGAAGAGGTAAAAATGTGTTTAAAAAAATTATTATAATTTATATAATATAATTTTGAAAAATAATAAAAATAAATTTTAACAAGACGTATAATATTAAAATAAAAAGCATATCTCCTATGAATCGGTAATGATTATATTTCATAAAGTGTTAATCAGTATTCATACACTTTTTTTTTAATAAATTACTTTATTTCTATGTCACTGCCTGATACTATGTATCTACTGTAATAAAATGAAATTAACTTTAATAAAATGAAAAATAAATTTTGTTATTATCAAAATAAAAATAACAAAATTTTTACCTAACTTAATTAAATTTTATTTCAGTTCAATGTTTTTGATACACTTACGTTTGTTTACAATATTTTGTTTCTTTCTTGCCTACACAACTCTTTTTACCATCTATTTCTAAATAAAAATGGAATATTTAAGAATTTGGAAGCAAAATGCATACGAAAACTAACGGAATAGAACGAATCGAACTACTTATTATAGATATATTTTGGTGTAAACTTTAAGGTAGGTCATATGAAAGCAAGAAATTTTGCATATTGAGTTTTTGGTGCGAACGCACTTCTCCATGGTAGGGAAGTGTAAATAAACTATTTTTAGCATCCTGTCGGGCTGTGTGTGAACGCATGTATCTCAAGTTCGGGTGAACCGATTTTGATGAAATTTTATATGTAAGTTTGTTTCGATTATGGCACGAATTGATCAACTTTTGCGATATATCACGCTTCCGGAACTGCACTTTTTAGCGGGCCTGTTTTACATTTTTGATCATTATGAAGAAAATATCGGATTACGTGAAATTTCATATACATATGTATAAACTTCATTTGACCGTACGCGGAACCTCCTAACTTTTGGCAGAAATCAGAAAATTTAATATTTAAATTCTTCGTACTAAAACAATGAACATTTAAATTATTTGCAAAGAGCAGGGCTCGAAAACTCATGTGAGGGCCGATTTTACATTTTTTACCGTATATACGGAACGCATTGATTGAATTTCTTGCCATTTGATATTTGAGTTCTGGTTGTTACCGAAATTAACTGGCGAGCATTTCAGGAAATTCGGGTAGCACAAAGCGAAACTGTACTAACAGCCAAATAAACATTTTTCTAATTTTCCTCAATTCTAATTATTGCCTTGAACATTGAAAATGATTTAACAGGCATTTTTATAATATTCTGTAACACTTTCACTTAACTAGACAATACACATTGCGGTCGGTTATGTGCCGACACATCAGATTTTCGCATATTTTTGTAATCATTATCGAAAATTTATTGAAATATTTTGTTCATGAACGAGAAAATGTCAAAACTAAAATATTTATGGATTCACCTAGTAACCTACATAAAGATATGTTTTCGGATTTAACTACATCATGTGGACTAAATAATCCAAAATTGAACTACGAGTTATGCATTAATTTCTTTTTGTAAATTCAAAAATTTTTTATCACATTTTACATATTATAGAATAACTTAATACATACATAATATGTGTTTATGTGTGGTCAATATTTTGCTGAAAGGCTTTTTTTATATACATATATTAGAAATATTGTTTTTAATATTATTTAAGTAAATAGCATACAAATAACAAACTATTTATTTAGAAATTGTTTTATTTCTTAGACTTATTCACAATTTTCAAAATCTGTGTTATTTCTGTTGATTAAAATTATTTCTTGAAGGTTAAATAATAATTTAATTTAACTAATGTTTTATTTAATGTTGCAATTTTACAAAAGCTATATGGATCTAAGTAATCATAATATTACACATTTTTGTGTTTTTTTTTATTTCGACTAGAAATTAATATCTAGTTTCATAGAATTCCTAAATTTCTTACATTTTATTTCGATTTTTCTTTTATTTTTAGAATTCGATATAAACTATATTAAACTACCCTAATAGTGTTAATTATATTATAAACTGTAATAACAGCAATTCGAATAGTTAACGAATGGTTAAAAATTTATCGCTTACATAATACCAATTTGTTTGAATTAATATATCTCAGTTCAAGTTATTTAAAATAGTATTAAATTTAAAAAAAGCGCTAATTCATTACAAATGTAGGTTGATATGTGTTATGACAAGAAAATTGTATTACAGGATTGTAATCAGCATTTGCAAACTAAATTTCCTTTTTCTCCTACTTGAAAATTACAAGTTAAAGTGCGATTAAGCTCAACAAAACCAGTTTAAAATTTTCAAATGAATTTCTTTTATTCAGACCAAAAAAGAATTAAGAACACATTAAAGAAGTCAGATTTTAAAATATTGTATAGTTTAACTTTTTAAAAAAAAGTATAAAATTTATGAAAAAAATATTTAATAAAACAAGCATGTTGCTCTAAGGTTTAATTATTTGAAATAAGAGGAAATTAAACTATTATACATACATATTTTAAATTAAACACAACTTTACTCAGACCATGCTAAGTACATACTCAAATTTCATAAAACACACAACCTTAAATAGTACATAAACTAAATTTAATAAAATGTTAATAAAATTTCATAACAAAAATTTTTATAAGATTTCAAATAGATAGATGCTCGCGATAAATTTTAGAAATATAAAATTTTTAGAATGTTTTATATAATATACATTATGTTATATGTTTTATTAATTTTGTAAAAATTATTAAAAATGATAATTAACCCCAATTTACCTTATAATTATTTATTGTTAAATAATATCCATTTAAAAAATACCAATACCCAATCAAAACATCTTAAAATATTAGTTAAAAAGTTGAAGTTTTAATAAATTAAAAAATTTAGTGAAATTATCATATGTATGTACATACATTAATTTTATTTACTTTTAAGATTTTAATAGGCAGTGCAATAGTTCAGAAACTCATTCAAATTTATATCTTTTTTTAATTATCTTAATTCTTTTAATAGATTGGTATTGATTGAAATTATTCAGAGTGAGAATTAATGTAAAATTAATAATGTTATTAATTCAATATGTTTTTGTTTTTGTAAGAATTACAGTCCTTATCATTTATCAAATTAGTTTTCAAGCTAACTTTAAATATCTGTGTAGTATTATAAGTTTAAATTAAGTTACAAAAATTTATTACAAACCATAATATGAAATATTGAAATGTTTGTATTAAATGTAATAAAAGAGCAAAATTCTAAAATAGTATAATACATAGTAATGTTTTTGTCGTAAAGCAATACTAATTATTGATAGAAAACTAGTACAAATTTGAGACCATATATTATTTTAAGCTAAAATCATAAGCATTTGCTTACTCAACCCATGTAACATGATATATGTTCTCATATAAAATTTTTAGCAATATACTGTCACATACTTTTATAATATTTAAATTTATTACATTATTTTTCACATTTTTACAGAATTCAACACGAATATATGTGTGTATATATATTTTTTTGTTGTGATTTTAATAAACATATGCTTTTCACTTACATAATAAATAGAAAAAAAAATTAAATATCACGATTTATTATGTTTCATAAAGTAAAGTATAATTTTGGAATAAAAATAGAGAGATTCTATAATATAGAAATTTTTTTTTAGAGAAAATATTTTTGTATTAGATAACCTTTATATAATTAAACTTCATTCTTTGATTTGTAAGGATATCACATTCAAAAATTGAATTTCTAAATCTAAAAATAATCTAAAAATCTACAAATAATCTAAAAATAGGTTTTAAATAAAAAATAAGTTTTACTAACTTTTTCGTAATTATTAAAAGCTAATTGAAGTTTTAAGTCCTCACATCAAATCAATTCTTTTAATTATGTTATTTGAAATTTTTATTTTGTGGTAAACTATCAAATTTTCATATATTTTAGCAAATCAAATCGTAATGCTATTAAAAATTTAAAGTACATTCTACTCAATTATTACGAATAGGTAGTAAATGTGCTTCAGAGTTAAATACAAACTTTTCTAAATCAATTTCGTGTGGATCATCGTTGAAAAGTAAATAAAAATATTTTAAAGTTTCACTTAGCCAAAAACTTTCCATCATATCCCGTGGCCTAGTATTAAATATACTTTTTACATTACCAATTGAAGTGTAACCACTTTTAACTTTTGTATACTTTTCAAAAGCTTCAAAAATATTCCAACCCATGTCTTGATATGTTCTATTACCAGTTAAAGCATAAAAATAATATAAACTTTCAATAAACTCTGGGCGTAGTAAATTATGGGCATCATTTGATTTTACTTGAATATCTGAGTCACCCTCGTTGTTAGTTAAACTGAAATAAGATATTTCAGGAGCCAAATGAGTTGGCTGTTTCATATATGTTTGATAACAAGTTTCAAGTAAGTCCTTAGCAAGTTGTAAATGAGAATCAGGCATGCCATTTTTATATCCTAGCAATAACGTCCCTGGTAAATAACATGTTAAATGATCCATTTTAGGTTTGAAATCTTTTCCATTTAGAAGCTCCCCTACAAAAGTGTGACCCTCTCGAGGAGTTTTTCGAACTAATTGGCTCAAAACGCCTGATATAGCGTTAGCATAATCTTGTATTAAACTAAAATATTAAAATTTTTATTATAGCAAATGTAGTATGTTAATAATTTTTGTTTTTACTAATCATTTTCTTTCTTTCCAGTCTGCAGCCACTGTTTAAGCAAATATTCATAGTACGAGTCACCACGTGCTCCTAATGATATAGTTGCGAAGTTGCGGAAAGTTCCAGTATTGGCGTCAATAAAAATTGGAACTAATCCATTTTGCTTCTCCAAAGAATGTACGATTTCATTTACGCGGTTAGCAACCTAAATTTTTAAAGTTTATTAGAGTTCTTTGTGATAGTTAAAGAAAAAAGAAAATACTGTGCATACACATATATATATATATATTTTTTTTGTTTTTAAACAATATTTGATGTACCGCAGGTTTTTGCCTATGCCACCTACCTGTTCAAAAATACTGTTTCCAGTACTTCTTGATAAATCACGAAACTCCAACTGTAAAGTTGTAACTTCACTAGTTGAGCTATCGGGAGACCACTTCGGTGAATGGGCTGTCCTTGTTGCTAAATTCACATCTGAATAAGGGATTCCAGAAGGAGAGTCAAAACAAGGTAGCAATCGGTTCCCGAGATCAACCTTCATTTGCGAAAAATAAATACTTTAAAAAACTGAAATATTAAATATTACCGATTTATTTAAAAACATTTTTTCTCCACTCAAGTGATATGCACTTAGCAATCCACCAAGAACTCTGATAGTAACTTCAAAAAGGTTAACATCGCGGTTTATATCAAAATGTAGATAACGGTCCACCCAAGCTTTAGCTTCGTCAAATTCTAAACGATGGCAATTGCAATTATATTAAAAAAATACAGTTGCCTTTAACATTACCTTCTTGCAAGTCCATTATATAAAGGGTATCAAGAGAATCTACAATGGTTAATCCTAATCCAAACCAATCGAAGGTACTCATTGAAACGGGTTTAAGATTATCATGTCCCCAGGCATATTCCTTGTAACCTCTCCAAGAATGTTGAAATGCTTCTACAACAGCTTTTTCTCGGTCATTTATTGGACCTCTAAAGTCTTTAGCTGCAGTTGATCGTATTTTGCTTAAATCTATAGTAATCGCATGTCTGTTTGATCTAGCTTTGGTAAAATCGGTTTTTTCTACAGCGATTTCCTGAACGTTTTTGATTTCTTCATTATTGGAAAGATCAGGCGCATCTAGTGAATTTAAAACTCCAGAATCATAAACCTTATTGCGGTTTTCGCCATTTTCTTTTATAATTGGTTTACTTTCAGTCCCATGTGCAGTTTCCTCGTCTTCAACAGGCTTTGGAAATTGATTTTGAGAACCATCTTGGAGAGAATGTCCAAAAGTCTACATTATTTAAAAAATTTTATTTAAATTTTTTTTAAAAATGTTATAAATGAAATCAGAATCTAATTAGGTCATAAATCATAATTCTAGACCAACTTATTTTGAGTTAGATTTTAAGACATACTTACATCATCTTTCAGAGGCTGTATATTAATATGGTTTGGTTCTTTATTGCTAGCTGTATCAGTTATAATGGGTTCCGATGGTAAAAATAAAGCGATCAATATTATGCACGACGCCAAAACGGCCAATAATATTAAATTTTTTTGACATCTTGGCAATTGATTCCATATCTACAAAATATCAAGTCAAAGGTTATCAGAAAAATTGCATAAATTTTTTTTATACCCTTCTAAAACTTTTACGTTGTGTATGAGATCCGACTATTCCAATATTTAGTGCGACGTGACTTTTTTCATCTATCATTTTTTTGTTTCCTATACTCTTCTTACTTTTACGCGTTATATTTTAGTCCTATGGAGGACTTAATCTTTTTTTATATTAATTTGCCACAGATATATGAAAGCATTTTTAAATACACTGCCTATATTTCTAAAACTTCTTTATTTTTATTCAAATTTTAAATATAAGGTACTAATTGAACAATTCATGTGCGGTCAAAACATTGAAATTTGAACTGAATAAGCAATAAGGAATGTTTGACAGACAATTACTGACAAATGCTAGAATAACAGTGACTTCTAAATGCTGTTAACCAAAATATGCAGCAAACTTACTGTTCAGTTTTCAAGTTTTACGAAAACTTTTCAAATTTGTGTTAATTTGCTCATATTATGTGCTTTTTATGGTTAATAGAAGAGTTTCATGTATATTCATATGAACAAACAATAAAAAGTGTTGTTTTTTAACTTATATTTCAGTTGCTTTTATCACTTTAAGTTTAAAAGCAAAATATTTTCGGTCCGTTGCAATTAACTAAAAATGTTATTTGTTATATGTTTATTGAAATTGGTTTCTATGTATTAAAGAAAAATTGTGTTCAAGTGTACAATCTTAAGTTAAAATTGCAGTAACAGCAGTTTTTTTTGTTCCTAGCTCGGTATAACTTTTGAAACAGAAAACTACTGATAAAAGTAAAGGTGTTCACTTATTTACATAACATACATTAGACGAAGTTACATACAATTTGTGCTTTTTGATTTTGACATTTGTTGCAAAATTTTTTTTTTCCTGCATTGATATTTTAAGGCCGTTCCCGAATCCAACGAATTGGTAATACTAAAGGAAAAAGCATCTTTGTTTCTATATTGCTTGCATTAGCTAAAAAATAGTATCTTGAAAACAAAACTTTAGGTAAGTCCCTATTTTTCTTCTAAGCATTTTCAAATTGAAGAGCGACTTTTTTCCTTTACAGTTTTTAAAATTAAAAATAGCTTGCAAAATAAAATGTAAAAACAGTGGAGTGTAGAAGCCTTGTTGTTTAAAATTGAAACATTAAGAAAACAAGAAGTTCTAAACAATATTTCTTTGCATCCTCGAAACGTTTTTTGTATATTGTACTAACGAGAGAGAGAGTTGAAAAGATAAGTAATTTTGAACATATTATTTTCCTAACTTACGATTTTTTAATATCAAAAGGTTTTATTATGGAGCATAAATTAAAAAGGCCAACCCTTTTTCTGTCTTTCATATATTTTCCGAAATTTATTAACGTAAGTTCTTAGGTACAAAATGAAGAATGTATATCAACTTAAAATATGATTTTCGTCATTTTTCATTCTTCTTTTAATTTTATGCTACCCAAACAGTATCGCGTTTGGCACTTCAATACGTTGAAAAAAAGTTTATCAACACTCACATTTGAACATGTAGTACGTAATGTAGTTTCATACGTCATCCACAAAAATTGAAATTTTTCATATTTTTTACAACCAAGTTTCAAACTTCAAATGGTTATTTAGCTAGTTCACTAACCATTTAACGTGTTGGAAACTTGCTATATTTTCGATGTGTTGAAGAATTTGTTCAAACAAGCCTGGCAGAAATATATTTTGTCAGGTTGATATTTTTGTAATGTCAATGTAGTGGGTATAAAATATTATCTTTATTAGGTTGAAAGCAGAATCATAGCGAATTTTTGCTACCAAAATACTGTACAAGTGATTTTGCCGTTCCGCTGTAGTTTTGATTTAACAAGGGAAATCGTCCGCCATTGCCGTTCAGCGCTTTGATTTTTTGTAATTTTCGAACGTTTACCGAATGATTACCTCGATAAATTATTGAGAAGAAAGTTACAAAAAAATACAAAAGGTTCTTTCACGAAATCGCATTAAATTATCTTATAAAAATCTTATAAATTATCTTATAAAAATTAAATTATCTTCAGTTATCTTATAAAAAAATTGTAAGCTTTATCTCGGAAGAGTATTTTTTTTCATCATGAGTTATTATTAAATGTATTGACAAGTGTTAATATTAACATAAACTATACTTTGACATTATCATAAATTAGATCAGTTATTTAAAACTCAAAGTTTATTATTTATTAAAGTTAAACTAAGTTATTTTTTAATTTTTGTCTCGGAAAGATTTAAAAGCTTTACTAATGTACTGGAATATTTCAAATTTTTTGCTCAACTGCCAAGAAAATTTTGTTACCAGTTATATGAGCAAATAATTTGAACAAATTTGAAAAAATGAGCAAATCAAAAATAGACAAAGTTATCTTTTTAAAAAAATCATGTATTTTTAAAAAAATGAACAAAACAAACACCTACGATATTATAACCAGTAATTTGTCATTCAGAAAAAATGTTGTACAAACTCATACAGTAAATATTATACAAACTTGTTTGCTAATAACTTGCCTATGTAAACGCTTAGTATAATTTAGACACACTGGACTAAAAGCTTATATACTGGTATATATTCAGGTACACTGGTACATTGGAAGACTTCTGGGCGATGTTGACAATTGAATGAAGTTTGAAATGTTTGACAGAATATTTGACTTTTGAGACCGTGTTGACATTCATCGTTCATGTTTATTTACAAAGCCATTAACACATAATTTTGTAATACATAGTTATAATTTTCTGAAAACTGCATGCAGTGTAGTCGTAAATATGTATATGTGATTTGTTTTATTTTCATTAAAAATTAAAAAAAAAAAGATATTTTAAAATTCTTGTTAAGGTTTTAACATTGATTTTATGTGATTTTAATGTATGTATCAGCAAGCATTTTACCTGAGCAAAATACATTTAAAAAATATAAATTGTGCTTAAAAATTTACATGTACCTAATTATTTTGGTCGGAAATGAGTTTTGGAAAGAGTTCGGACTTATTAATTAGGTCCGAAACAGAAGATAATATAACGTCCTCTACAAATTCATTGTTTAGGCGTACTGATAGTGTTCAATCTATTAACAATGCAACAAGTGTACAAGAAGTTAAAAAACGCCCTGGTAAGTAATATGTATAATTAATATTACAAGAAAAATTCCAATTTTAGTTTATTTCTGAACTGCTTATTTACGTGTAATATGTCAAAAAGTTATATGTTTGCCTAGGTACCTACCCAATTGTGCTAGAAATTTAACATATTCAAATATATTAAAAATTATGGATTCTTGGTAAGTATTATGGTGATAAAAATAGAACAAACATTCAAAAATTCAATGCTTTTATAACCAAGTAAAGTTATAAAAGCAATGAACCATTAGTTAGTTTATCTCAAGTGCAACGTAATTACCTACCAACTAAATTGGATTTTTAAATCTATCTATTTACTTTAAATCATAGTGATATGCATATATATACGCACCTTTATGGCATTATTCAGGTCAAATTTTTTGATGTGATTACGAAAAAGAATCAGAAGTGTATTTTAAAGAATTTTGCGGGCTATTTTAAACCGAAAAAAATACCCTTCCAACTTAAAAATATATGTATATGTATATGTATATGTATATGTATATATATATATATTTGATACTAGTTAGACACGGATAACAACTACATTTGATTGTTCAATTTATTAATTAAATTATTAGGTATTATTCATAATCAAATCGAAAAACTTGGAGCCAGTTTTTGCGTCCTTAATAACAAATTGAAAATGATGCTTGAAACTTTAAACCAATAAATTTAAAACAATGCACAATTTTATATTGATTCACAAAGAATAAAGTAAAGAAATACAAACAATCCAAAGATTAAAATAGGTACCTACTTACAAACAATTTAAGAAGTTTGCTTTTTTAAGTTTGATATTTAAAAACTTCAAAATGTTATTTTAGTTCTAAATGTTAATTTAAATATTTTAATATCTCTTAATAAAAAACTAAACTATAGAATAGGATTGTTTACAGCAACATTAAACCTGAGACTGTTTTGTTTTTAGTGAAATAAATATAAGAAACTTAGGACTCATTAATCTAATTAAATGAGTCTTAGACTTCCATTAAACAAACGATGTTTTTAAGTTCACTTATAAATTCAAGTTTCACGATCTAAATTAAGGTTACAGATTTCAAAATGCGAAAATTTTAATAGATAAAATTAATATTTTATTGCAGATGTTAATTAATTTCTTTTTTATTTGCTATAATAATGCTTTGCTATGAGATTTATATTTAAAATAAAGAGCAGTAACAGTTCTTTAGGCGCGTATAGTTTTACCTCGTGGATTTTTAATACAAAGTTATTATTTATATTGAGTGTCGAATTTATATATGTATGTATAGCATAATTTTTTATTTATTAAATAGAATATAAACCAAAGATCCAATTTCATTAAATTCAAAACAAAAAAGCCTGACTGGTTTACTAAACCTCTCCAACAAAATTAAAGTTGACAAAAAAATTTAAGGAAAAAATATTTCTGAAGTCAGAATGTTTTTAATTTTCAAATTTTATAGAAAAATGTTATTGTAAACACCTTGATTAGCGGCCAAGGGAATGTTTTTTTTAAGATCGAAAGAATAAGTCCTTTAAAACATTTTTAAAATATTAGATCGACCGCTTTAAAATGAATATTTCAATGAATGAAAAAGTGCAAGAACATCAATAAGCACATACCGTTTACATTTTTGCAATAATACGTACAAATGTCATTATAATATAAAATAAATAAAACAAATGCAAGTTTCACTCATTTTGCACTCAAACAGAATGCCATTTCAAACTTCTAAAAAATTTTTACTCAAAACACAATTTTTGAGTTGAATCGTATTTTGTGCTGTCTAATTTTAAGGAAAAATCGATACTTAACTCCAAAAGTCTTATTGAAAACGAAGTTTTTTTTCACATTAAATACAAAAAAATTGCTAAAATATAGTTTTAATAATTAATAACTAATTAAAAACTTTAAATTGTATAAAGTAACCAAATAAAAAGAAATGTTGTTTTTCTTTTTAAACATTCTCAATTTCTTTAAAGCAAAAATTTTGATAAAATGATTATTGATTTTTTAAACGAAATTTGTTATTTCTTAAATACATTTTTGCAAAATATTAGAAGACGAAATATATAGAATCGTATAAAGTTATAATAAACTTTAATTCCTTCAAAAATTAATTAAAAAAGAATAAAACTTTAATATTGAAGTGTCAAAACATTTTCACAAATTGATATTATCAGAAATTCCAAAATTAAAAAAAAAAAAAGAAAAAAATAAAAGGAAAAATGCAAGGCAATAACGATAATGGAGTGACTACAATTGCATTACCAAAACCTCAGCACGCTAACTGTTCACATGGTCATGAAGAAATTTCTACTGGTGCACAAGATACCATTTATTTGTGTAATTTCCGGGTATCTGTTGATGGTGAATGGTTATGTTTAAAAGAATTACAGGATTTAGATATACAAGATGGAAAAAAATCAAATATTGAATATGCAAATGGTACTGGAGGAAACTCAAATTTTGGTACAAGAAATAGTAACAATCGCTTAATTGAACGTGCTTCTACCACTGATACTTTAAATAAATGCGACCGTGATTATTGGGTTAATTATTATTGTAGGTGCCTTTTTTATTGCAAAACTTCAAAAAAATTTTTTTTGAATCACATTTTATGTTTATATTATTTTAAATATTACGTTTTCATTTTTTATAGTCGAATGAAGTTTATTTTCATGACATATTTAATAGCAGTTCATTTGTAGTTGTTTAAATTTGGAATTAATTTAATAAAGTTTTCTAAGTTTAATTCAATTAATTGGGTAAGCATTGTCTTCCTTTTAATTCTTTTGCTTACGTAAATAAAATTTTATATAAAATACTTTTATTTTGAATGCAATAATTGAATGGTTTAGAAAATCATCGTTGTGGAAGAATTGGTTTTATTTAAAAATGAGGTACCTTTCACTCAAAAATAGATTTTTTAAAGAAACGAACCTGTGATAATAATCGATATTGTATGAAAGGGTTCAATAATTTTTACGAAGGAAAAATTTCTTCTTTAAATTTATAAATTTTTCACATTTTTGTTACAAAATTATGCTTTTATACAATAATATAAAAGGGCAACTTAAGAAAACTCATATAATATTATTTTACAATTTTGTGCAAAGTTTAAATAAAATATAAATTAGAATTAATAACAGAACTTCGAAACAAATAAAAAATATATGTACAAGTATACGAAAAAATTAAATAAAAGTATTTAAAAAAAATGCAGTTATGAAACATTAACTCTGTTCCAACTTTGGAATGCTTCAAATTCATTGTCTTTTGTAATTATGCCCTTAAAAAAAACAAAATTAACAATTAAAATTGGCCCAAAATCTGGGCTTTATTTTTTTTGTTACGGGAAATATTACGTGGAATATTTGTTAGCCGTGGTAATTTACTTTTTCTCAAAGCATTAACGGTATTGCAAGCTGAAATTGAATCCTTCGCTTTATCTTTTTTTGAAAATTTATCTAACAGACGTTTTCTTCGTTCAACTTGTGGAACTTCATTGACAAATGTAACTTTTGCATTTTTATTGTTTTGTGGATCTTTTAATTGCAGTTTTTCATTGACATCATCTTGAAATGCTAAATTTTGATTATAATTAATATTATTTTTTTGCATACTAATTTCTGTCTCTGATTCTGGTAATGCATTATGAAATGTTGAATTTGTTTTAATATCTGCTTTTAAAATATTTTCATTTGATTCATGTTTGATAGGTGAACTTAAAGATTCACTTGATGATATAAGTTCTGGAATTTTTTGCTGTTTAAATTTTCGAAAGCATGAACATTTTAAGCATCTTTTTCTTTTGTAAAATTTAAGCTTTTCATCTTCAGACGGCATAACTGATGGACTGTCAGAAGTTAAAATAATTTCATCTTCAAATTTTTTCTTTTCACTTATGTTCTTCTTTTCTTTCATTAAAGTCACGTTTTTATATTGGTTACATTCGCAATCATCAAGATTATTTTTTAAGTGTTTTTTTGGGTTTGAACTTTTCCAAGTATTTTTTGTATTTAATTTTGTGAAGTGTTTTTTTACTATTAAAATGATGATAACTATTAAAAAAAGAATGCTCACAATTGAAAATATCATTAAATAGTTATTTTTACTAATTTCTTTCATGTCTTTTGTGATATCTATATTATCGCTATTGTTTCTTTCATTATCGTTGTTTTCATTAACATTTTCGGAGGATTCTAGCATGTTGATATCCTCAAAGATTTCATCATATGAATTTTTCTTTTCCTGCCTTTTTTCCTTTGTTTCTTTCTTTAAATTTTCATAAACGCTTGATTTATGGTTTGGAAATACCAACTCTTTTAAAATTTTATCTGAGAATTTCTTGGATTTCACAAATTTTGGGAACGAATCATTTTTGTAATTATTGTTAATATTAATATTTGTATAATTTTTCAATGTCATGAAAATCCTTAATGAACCTGCTAGAGCTGGATATAAATCATTATCAGATAAATATTTTAATACATTTTCCTTATACCAATGTTGAAATAGGTTTTTGAAATTTTCTGGATTCAAATCTAAAGAATCATAGCATCTTATTACTAAAGTATAATATTTAAGTAATATAAAAGAGGAAAAGTCAGATTTTAAACTGTAGAATTGCTTTTTCACGAATGGTATCCAAATAATATTTAATTCGCTTTTAAAATTAACTAAGTTTAATCTTGGTAAATCTATTATTAAATTCTTTTCATATAATAGAGGATCTGATAAAACGAGATATTTGCATGGATATTCACTATATTTATTGAAATTTATTTGAAGATTTTCAATTTCATTAATAACATTAAAAAGAAAATTTGATTTAAACTTCCATCCTAAGCCTAATGTATTTAAATAAATTGAGCAATATTGAAGAAATTCGTGAATATTTTCAACAGTATTTCTATTTAATGTTCCAGCATAAAAGGATATTTTAGCCAAAGGATGTAAATACGAATACGTGTATCTAAAGAGTTTTATTTTTTATTTTTCTTTGCTTTCGTATATATGTAGAATAAATTTTTCTTACCCCCCTACTACATCAAAAAAGGCCTGTTCTGCATAAATTCTAGCTTCATTTTCCGTTCTTTTCAAAATTATTTGATGTGATTGAAGAAAATATCTCATTAATGATTTGACAAAATTTTCATTTATTAAATTTATTGAAGATTCTTTTGGAATAATGTTCTAAAATATATACATATGTACATATGTATTTTTATATGTCAGTGGCAATATTTTATTGTAATATTTTTAAAAATAGTTTATTGTAATATATTACCTCCAGTTCTCTCCTTAAATACAACAAAGACATATTTTCTCTTGAAAAACACTTCTTAGTGAGCCCTTGGCTACCAAACAAATTTGTTCCTATTGAATATTTGTACTTAGTTTCACATATCTTCTGCAAATCAGATCCAAAGTTTTTGTTTAATGTATTAGAGCTTGTTTTCAAGCTATTCGACATCAAAATAATATTTAATAAAATAAATGAAATTAATTGTAAAAAATAAATGAATATATTCATAATTCGTCATGTCATTATAAAATTTTGATCTTAAAAATAATTTGAAATTAATTTAAAATCTACTCAAATTGTTGTAAAATGAATAATAATAAATTTTTCAAAAAGTGATCTGTTTATTTTTTTTTCAATTTAAGCTAAAACATTGAGCAAGTAAATAAATAAATACTTGTTGTATTTTTAGTTTTTGCTTTCAAAAAACTTATTTAAGTTGTTGTTTTTGATATCTGAAAGTTTAATCCTAAAAATATGATGTGGACAAAATAATAAATTTAACAGTGTTAAAAGAGCTGCAATAATGTTTTAGTTAAGGTCTCAATTTATTTGTTTTAAACGTAATTTTTTCTATTACCACATTTATATTTTTGAGCTATTTGTTTTAGTAATGGTATTAGTTGTTTTATTAAAACTAATTTTTTTATAAAATAAAGGCTATGTTTGATAAGATGTTTTGATAACGCAAAAATTATTATTCATTTGTTTACCAGTGATTTGACTAGTTTATATTTGTATTACATATACATACATACAATAGAACTGCGTTAATCGGTACAACTATTATATTTTTCCAAAAAATGTAACCAGCTTTATTTTTGTATATGAAATAACTGTGTACGGGATGCAGTCTGAGTAAAAATTTTTGTTAAATTCTATTACTAAAACTTTGTTATAATCCATGCACTTTTCTACTGTTTAAAATTCATGATGTTGCTATCGTTAAACTGTCTTTTTCTTCATTACTTGAATAATTTATTTCAATTTTAAATATGCATGCACTTTTATAATTTTTTAGTTAATTTAGGCAAATTAGCTTTCACTAAATTCTTTACTTTATGTTAAAACAATTTAAAGTGATTTAACGTAAAGTAATTTTATGTGAAATATGAATATTTTGACACTAATATAAATAAATCATTAGGCTTATATAACAACAATAATCTTGTAAAAATTTTGTAAATCAATCAACTACCTTAAACTTTTTTAATATATAAATAGAAAACTTTACACAATTTTTGTTTTTTTGCATGAAATTTTGTAATCTTTTATGATGTTTTAAATATTTCTAAATTTTTGTTATGTATGTAAAACGTATTTGTTCGTTATTGCAATGTTAAGTTTTTATTTGCGAAACGTTTATAAAATAAGAACAAAATACTTAACCCAAAAGAAATTTTTTTTTGAATGAGAATTTAAATTTAAGTTTAAATTATTTAATCTTCAAATTTATCAATAAATTATTCACGTATAATATTGAAAAGTTTAATACAATAAATTTCGCTAAGAGCACTGTCATATTTCTAAGGATTTTTAATTTGTTATTTAAAGCAAGAGATCCCGCTTCCATTGAACGAAGTAATCTAGTTAATATATGTAAATTAGTTGTGAAAGAATTACTTGAACAATCTTTACGTTATGGGCGAATGTTGGATTCAGATCATTTACCATTACAACATTTTTTTATAGTTTTGGAGCATGTATTAAGACATGGATTGAGACCTAAAAAGGTACGTCTATAATTTTGAAAAAGTTAAAATATAAAAAAATATTAAAGTGAATAATATTACATGAATTACATAATTGTTTTAAATTATTTTTAGGGTCTTCTTGGTCCAAAAAAAGAATTGTGGGATTTATTACAATCGGTTGAAAAATATTGCATAGAAGCACAAGATGTTACAGCAAGTGTACGAGATCTTCCAACCGTTCGTACACATATTGGTAGAGCAAGAGCATGGTTGCGTATTGCGCTAATGCAAAAGAAATTAGCTGATTATTTACAACCTTTAATTGAACATAGAGATGATGCATTAGCTGAGTACTATGAGCCTCATGCTTTAATGATGAGTGATGAAGTTAGTTGTCTCGTTTTATTGTAGTTATATTCAAATATTTTTAATAATATATTTCGGTATTTTAAGGTGATTGTAATTATGGGAATTTTAGTTGGATTAAATGTTATTGATTGTAATTTATGTGTTAAGGAGGAAGATTTAGATTCACAACAAGGTGTTATTGATTTTTCTTTGTATTTACGTTCAAGTTCAAGGTGAATATTTCATTAAAATATAAGAATATATTTTGAAAGAAAAATTCAAAAAAAAATTAATAATTGTCAAATAGAAATAGCCCAGATGACGACAACGGTACAATTGAACCATCTGAAGGTAGTAATATGACAGCAGTTTTGGATCAAAAAAATTATATTGAAGAGCTTAACAGACATTTAAAGTAAATTCTAAATAAAGTTAGATATATTTCTAATTCCAACTTAATTTTAATTTTTAGTGCAACCGTTAATAATTTACAAGCAAAAGTCGAAACTCTTACAACTACAAATGCACTAATGAAAGAAGATTTGGCAATTGCAAGAAATAGCTTATTAGCATTGCAGGCAGAAAATCAAGCTTTGCGAAAGAATATTGCACTAAGTAAAAATAATCAGAAATATTTTATGAAAAAAATTTATATAATGTTTTCTTTTCATTTTATTATTTAAGATAACTCAACTAATTCATCAAACCCAAACTCAGATAATAATTCTGATAAAATTCTGGATATTTCAAACAATTCTGATTTAACACAAAATTTGAATGAAGAACGTAAAAAAGTTAATGAATTAGAGAAAGAACTAAAATTGCAAATTTCATTGAAAGCTGAAACAGACATGGCAATGAAATTATTAGAAAAAGATATACATGAAAAACAGGATACAATTATTTCATTAAGACGACAGCTAGAAGATATTAAGCAGATTAATTTGGAAATGTATAAAAAATTACAGGTTTGTTTAATATTTTGAAGTATTTCAGTTTGTTTTTATTTTAATCACATAAACTTTAAGGTGCCAAATTATTATTTTCTTTATATTTTAGTTTTTACCAAAAACATTTAGTTTAAACTTAGAAATTTGTTGGTTTTAGTGATGTTAATTTATTAAAATTTTTCCTGTGAGAATTTAACAACTTTGCATTAATTCGATTTATTCGTATTTTAATAAATGAATATACTAACGAAAATAAATATATCTTTATTTTGTTTTTTTTTAATATAATCTACTTTAGATTATATTAAAAAAAATTATAGTTTACATTGTAAAGATATCCAAAAACAAAATAATTACTTTAAGTTTATTTCAATTATAATTGCAATTATCAAAATATAACAACTTTAAAATCTAAATATTTAATTCAAAGCGCTTTCGCATTGCACAGTTTCAAGCTGATTTAACATCCATTTCATTTATTGGCTTATTGAACAGTCAATAATTGAAATTAATATTTTACACAGAAAAAATTATTAGGATAAAATACTGTAATGTGATCACCAAAGTTGACAAGGTTGATTTACTAATAAAAATAAATGAAATGAATTTTGAACGCGTGCTAAAACAAATTATTTTTGATCTTATCTTTAATTTCAATTGATTTAAATTGACATCCTTATTTATAAATTCATTAACATCACTAAATATCGTTACAAGAAAATATTATTTGTAAAACAATTTTGCTATTATTAATTTATATTCATATGCATATTTTTAATAATCATAAGAACACAAATTTCTATCATTAACTTAAAAAAATATATAAACTCATACATACATATATAATAAAATTCATCACTTTGATTTGAAAAACAATAAAAATATTAAATAATAAAGACAATAAAAAAATAAATAATTTATTTGGAACCAACAAAAAAACCAAAAAAAAAAAAAACATCCCGTTCGGTTCTCAAATAGGAATGTGAGGAAGAACTAACTCAAAAAGGTGAAATGGTATCCAGATTACAAACAAAAGCGTCACAAATTGGTAATATTTTAGCAAATTTAGAAAAACAAGGAAAATTGGAACAAAATGAATTAAATAAAACACCAACGTCATCATCATTAGCTTCAACATCGTCAATTCAAAATCAGAGACCTCGTTCTCAAATTGTTTCAAATTCTCAAATTAGTTTTAATAAGAAATCTAAAAATGAATGTTTAGGACCACCACATAAAAAATTACATTATATTGATCCAATACCACCATTTAATGCGAATAAAATTCGTAAAATCCCAACACCATCATCTGAACCGGATTCAGAATCGTTATCACCATCAAATTCGAAAATAGAAAGTAAGAAAAAAAATAATAATTCTTTAAGTGAAAATTCGTGTAAAACAAAAAATATTAAAAATGATGATGGGGCTGATTCAAATAAAATTTCTTTAAAAACTGATATTGATAATGAAATAAAAAGAGACAGCCAAGAGAAATCAATTTCTGAAGTTACGACTGCAGAAGATAATACTGAAAAATAATGCTATAATTATGTATGTAATGTATTAAATTAAAGAATGTTGTTTTTTTTCGGTAAAAAATTACTCTAGCTTATTTTCATATATTGATAAATTTACATTCTGGAAAGAAATACTTCTTATTTTAACTATAATCTTGGGAACAAAAGTAAGCCAGATCAGCAGATTGAATATTAATTACTTTTCTTTTGAAAGACAATATAAATTTTTTATGTAATGAACACAATTTTTAATTAGAATTTTTAAATGTCTTTTGTCTACAAAAGTTGACAAAACACAAAATTATTAGTACGTTCTGTACAAAATTATTATGAATTACTTTAACGAGTATATTTTACAATGTAATACACTAGATTTCACTTTTAGTAAATGATTTCATATTGTTCAAACTTTAAATTAAAATTTAACTTTGATTGCATTTTATTGTACTCTTGCATTTATTCAATTAATTACTTAAAATAAAACTTTCTTAGGTCAATCAAAATTAGATTCTTATATTAAATTAATTATTTAATTAAAATTTACTTATTCATAATTTTAATTTAGCGTTAGCAGTTTGTCTAGTTTTAAAATATTTGTTTTAGACAAATAAATAGTATTACTAATTTTCTTGAACTTGGAGTAAAGCTTAATTTATATCGTAGATGTTTGTAATTAATTTATACCTTGGGCGTACGAGCTTTTGTTCCAAAGAAAAAGAAATATAATATGTATAGTATCCGTTTGAAATAGCTATGGTTTTTAAAAAATATCTCTATTTTTAAATGATAAACTTGTTGAGATATAATGAAACATCTATTTGAAAAAAAATTTCAATACATATTTAAAAAATTATTTTATTAGACTCATTTCGTTGTCTTAATCAGATAAAAAGTTAAATCAAAAAAAAAGTTAATGATTCCTTATTTTATTTCCATCAATCATTGAAATATGAATAGAAAAAATTAGAGAAATATTTTACTGAAATAAAAATTAATAAAATTATATTATATTATATAATAATATGCATAAATAAAATAAAAATATGCATGTTAAAATATTTATTTGATTGGATTATATTCATTGATTTGTGGTGATCCGCTATAGTATAATTCAGTGTCACTTCGAAACAAAAGTTATAATTTGGTATAAAAACTTGCATTATCATTATAACTATGGAATCTTATGTTATGTATTTATATTATAGATGTATATGTATGAATTATATATAAATGTATATATATATATATATAAATCAATGCATGAAATGATAGTTTTCTTTATTATTTTAAATGATTTAAAAGAAAAATTGTAATTGACGTGAAACAATGTGAAAATATTTGAAATTTTCTTAAGAAAATACAATTAATTTGCTTATTTTATATATGTACATATAATTAATATTAAATCCCATATCATGAATTCCGTTCGTAGAACTGAAATTTGAAAAATTGCGAATTTCATATTTTCAATTTCGAATTACGAAAATTCTGTTCCGAATATTCGTAATAGAGTATTCGTGAATTACGTTCGTAGCAAAAATAAATCTTAAAAGTTTATGAAAGAAATAATCACACGTAACAAGCAATTAAAAAAGAATGGTTTATTTTAAATTTTTAAGTTTTGAATTTTTTTCTGTGTTGTCTTTTTCTCTAACACGGGAAAATTAATTAATTTTTGTTAAAAAAATTTCAGTTTTCGATAATATTTAAAAACGAAAAAAAACTGCTAAGCTCCGCTTTTAAAAAATATTTTTTTGTTTGAATGTTGTTTACTCAAATAGCAACCATAAAATTTAAATAAACATTTGACATATTTTGAAATAAAATATTTATTTAGTTAGTCATTGAGAAAAATTATGTTGCTATTACTGATTTATTGGAAATTGTGATAATTTAAAAAGCTATGTTGTAACTTACTTCGTAATTCGCAGAATATTACCAGTTAAATTCATGATAAAATTTCTTTTCCATAAATAAAAATTTTTAAAATTATTTCATGTATTTTATGTACATATATATATATACATAATTATATAATAAAATTAAAATCCTTTTTACTAGTATTTTATGTATGTCAATAAAGTTGTACTGAACACAATAACCTACATATTTGTAAAAAAAAAAAAATAAAATATAAAATATTTCAAAAATATTTTAAATATTTAAATGCATTCATTAAATATTAAAATAATATTCAGTACTTTTTTTTAAAAATGCAAAAATATTTAAAAATTTCTTTTTATTTTCTTATGCACTGCGCGCAAATAAATTTTCGCTTTAAATGTTTTGCTAAAAATCTTTCAATATTTCTTTAAAACAAAATAAAAAAAAAATTATTAAAATGATAAAATATAAAAATAAAGAAATTGTAAATGCTATTTTTTAAACTAAATATTCAGAAACAGCAGGAGAACACTACATTTTATTTACATACATATTCATTTGCAATAACTCTATGTACTGAAGAAAGAATATTTAAAAAAACTATTTTTAAAATAAAATTTAAAATCATTCATTTGAAGTACCTATTAAATTTACAAATTACATCAAATTAAATAAAGTTGTATAAGGAAACTGAACAAATTTTTAAGCTTTAATTCATTTTTAATATAAACCAACTAAAAATGTTTTTAATCAATTAAATTACAATTAATAATTAAATATTTTCTTCAAAACAAGACATTTTCTTAAAAGCTAAATTAATGCTTAAAATAAAATTTCAATAATTTCAACAAACATTCCAATACAAATATCTAATAGCATTATCATTGAATGTTGTTTGTGGGTACTAAATCAAAATGAAATGAACATTTTAAGATCATTTTCATGAATATTAATAAAATTTATATTCTAATTGGAATTTTTTTTTGTGGTCCTTAAAGGCTAATGTGGTGTTTGTTTGTTTTTTTTTTCTTTACATATAATACATAATTATAATATGTATAATTAAAAATAATCAAAATATAATTAACTTTTTTTTTATTGTATACATTTTATTTATGAGAAACAAAATATTATGTATTTCGAAAAATGTTAAATAAAAGAAAATAGGTAAAAAACAAAAAAAAAATATCAAAAATTCTTTTTTTAGGAATGTGAATCATCTTTAAAGCACAAAACCGAATTATTAACTAAAATAGAAACTCAAAAGGAAGATTTAACGAACACTATATTACTGTTAGAGAAAAAGTAAGAAATTAATATTATTTTTATTTAATTTATCTTTTTTATTTTTTCCTTGTTTTTTTAAACTAAAATAATATTCTTGTTAAATATATAGTTTTAATAATTATTTAGCAATTTAAGATTATTCCAATTAAATTTTTAATATTTCATAAAATTATTGTATTTACATTATGAAATTAATCTTTTTGGTTTTATAACCATTTATTTAATTACATACATATATATTTTGAGATTTACGATTTTGTGTTTTTTTTTCCTATATTTAATTTTATTCTGGTTTATTTTTGTTAATACACTTAAATAATTTCAACAAACAAAATGAAAATATTTGTTGTATTAAACATTACGGCCGTTTTCTAGTTAATCAAATGCTTGCAAATGAATGCGTTAGTCATAAATTCCAACAGTACGACATGACGTACTCATCATAAATTCCAATATACATTGACAACGCAACTGATTATTATTTTAGTTTTTGCATTTCTTTAAATGTTAATGCATAGGTGATTTTTATTATACTTGCATATATGACAAAATTAATGACAAATAAAACATTTTAGTTTTGGAATTTTTAATTTTTCGATTTATTGAAATGAGTTCTAAAATGTTTATTATCAAAAATACAACTGTTAAATATATATTGCGTATGTATATCACATTATTGTTTTGCAGTATTGTGTTTATGAAAAGGTCTATTATTTTCAATTTGTACGAGTAGCTACATATGTATGTATATTGTCAATTTTGATTTTACGAAATCTTAAAATTTTTTGATTTTTATTATTAACCGTTATTTTATTATATTACATATATAGAAAAGATGAATGGAACATTGAAACAAAAATTTTCAATTTATTTTGTGATTGTAAACAATATTTAAAATTTTATATTTTTATTTAAATACTTCAATAAAGTAAATTATTCTCATAAATATTTTATAAAATATCACAAATTACATAACAAAATCATTTCAAAATTCATATATGTACTATAATTAAAAAAAACTAATATTATTAATAAAATTTTACAAAAGTGATGCAACAAATGGGTGTTAAATACAAATATATAATATTTGTAAAATGTTGTAGTTACTAAACTTTTATAATTACATATAATAAAAATGTAATATATAGCATTTATTTTTTAAAAATAAATATTTTTATTTGATATTTTTGAATCGGTTCGACGATGGTTATAATATTGCTCTTCCAATATATTTAAAATAATATTTTTTTAAAATATTTTCAATTTATTTATATTTTCATAAATAATTATAATATTTTCATCAATATTTTAATTAATTTATCATAATTCGTACTCGTATATAATACGCAATCAAATTTCATTTTGACGAAATTTTTATTTTGTTTTTTTTTTCTTTTAAATTATTTTCTATGTATGTATTTTATATAAATCTTTTTTAATAAATTTCTTATTTTTATAACAATGTATATTTTTGATTTAAATTAATTAGTAATTTTATTGATGCATATTGATTTTTACACATTAATATTTAAGTTAATATTAAAATTTTCATATTATGCAAAATATATAAGAAAATATTTTAAAAAGCATTTATTTTTATACTAAAATTAAAAATTTAAAAAAAAAAATTCTAATAAAAGAAATAAGAGCCTCTTCATGCTAAGAAAATAATTTTAAAATATGAGAATTTTTACATGGAATAAATAAATATTATATTGTATATATAAAATATTATATATATATATATATATATATATAATAATAATATATTATAAAATATGTTATGTATATTTAAATTACCCTACATTATTATGCAAATAACAGTGTAAAAATACTCTAAAATTTTTGAAATTAATACATTTAATTTTCTTGTATTATAAAATTTATATAAAAATTATTGTAAAATGAAAATAATAAATTATGCAAAATATAAAAGAATTAAAAAAGGGTTAAAATATTATTTTAAATAAATTCAACTTAAACTGCATTAGAAAAAAACAAAATAACCTATAAAATATTATTATACATACTTACAATAAATAAAATAAAAAATTTTTACTTTAGTGTTTTATTTAGTTTTTTGAAAAATTTCAAGCTTTTAATCTTAATCAACAACATTAAACATCGTTTCACAAAACTTAATATACTTATACATATATAACGTATACTTATATATTAGGTAAGTATTGACTTTTTCCAAATCGACTATTTTTGTTATCGGTAGTAGACTGATTTTTAAAAACTGAAAATGTTCATATATGAGTACTACAATTAATATATGTACATATATATTATTTTTATATTATATATGGGGCTAACCTACTAAATAGTTTACTTTATTCAGAATAGGTATAGTTAGAAATGATTTTAGTAAGCTTTTATTTAAAACTTTGTAATTATATCTAGAAACGTAATTCGAAAAAAATCTAAAATATTTTCTATGCTTTTGGGATAAAAAAATCTAGTACAAGTCTAATAGTGCATCTCGCTTTTTCATCTTTTATTCAGTTTTAAATCAGAATTCCCAATTTTCTATTGCATATTTCATTTTTCCAATAGGATTACTAATTTTTGTAATTGGATTTTTACCTTAAGTTATCGACTAAACTTCCATCACCTTCAAAAACAAACTGAATAAACAATCTTTAAATTTTATAAATATTTTAGAAAAAATGAGATACGATGAAATTCTTCTCATATTGTGAGCTATATAATGAAAAATACGACCAAGCCCTATATGTGTAACATTTGCTAGGGACGAAGGGAATAAACGTTATTAGTATATTATGAGAAAAATATACAATTTACTTTGGAAAACTCAAAACATTATTAATTTTCAATCGGGTATTTATTTTCGAACTTTCTTTATTTAAAATGTGAGAAGACGACATGTACAAGAACGCATAATAAATTAATTTATATAATTTCATTTAGTTTATTGTGTTTACATACATATGTACATTTGATTTTAAAATATGCCTTCCGGCATAAGTGTAGTTGTATTATGCAACGTATAGACAATCAACGTACTTATTTATGATCAATAATGTAAATTTAGTTGATTTTGTAATTTTCAAATTAGCTGTGTGACTTTTTGTTTTATATTTGATCTTTCTTATTACAATCTTTAATCTGTTTCTAAAACTATTTTTTATTTTTTTTTGGTACTTTTTGCTAAGGTTGGACCCGCTTATTTTTAAAATTTGGCTCAAAATTTTTTAAATAGAGAAAACGTTGACTATGACTTTAAAACACGGTATATTATTGGTACTTTATAATCAAGGTACATTCTGACTTCATTAAGGAATTTCGCAAGAAATTTACAAGAATTTTGTCTACTAGAAAAATTTATTTATAATAAAAATAAAGCTAGTATTAGGTTCAACATTTTTGGATAAATTACACCATCACCAGGCTAGATGACATTTAAATTTTTTAAATTCTTTAAAAAAAAACAAAGAATTTTTTAAATTCTTTTTCATTAAAATGTCCCTGCTCATCATAGGGAAATTTTTTATTTTACATAATTATGTATATTGTACGACAAGTATTGAAAATACGATAAGTATTTTTTTATGATTTTTCGGTAAAGATCCAAAGACAAAAATTGATAGTGAGAAAGATTTTTAATGGAATTTATGGATTTCATTTAAAGCAAATACTTCTTCGTGAACTGAGATCTTCAAATTTTATATACATAGTTATGAAATGATGATTACAAAATGTGTGCGTTTGTCATCTATATATATTCTATTGAAAAATTTATGCTGATTTAAAATTAAAACTAATTAAAGTTCGAAAAAAGGCATTATTTCGAAAATTATACAATTTGTTGGCCTAGTTTGGGAGAGAATATTTAAAAAATTTGTAAAAGTTAACATTTTAATAACAGCAACAAGGTCTGGATCCTATTGCATCAACAACTTTTACTTTTGCCTTTACTTTTTGATTTTATAAAAACACTACTATGAATTTTACGTTTTAAAAATTTAAAACGTGGTTGGTGCAATAGTTCCTTGTTTTTATTAGTGTATATTTTTGAATAAATTTTGAGATTAATAATATACTGTATTATGAGATTATTAATAACTGTAATATCTGCATAAATAATGTTCGAAAATGACGATTGTGGTTAAAGTTCTAGAAGAAGAAAATAATAGCCAAATGGTAGATATTAAACAATTACTATGGTATGTTACAAATCTGCAAAAGTAAAATATTCACTTTCTGTAGAAAATCTCCTAAGATTATAAGTATGAAGTCAGAAATAATACAGGTTTATTTTTAATATGTATGTATAAAGCTTTATTAGAACATTTTGTACTCTTAATATTCCTTATTCTTAACTTTTAATGCAGCAAACAAAAGCTTGAAATTTTTCCCAAACTCAATAAAACAAAGATTTTTTTTGGAATTACATTTATTCTAATTTAATATTTAAAGTGGTCACGTAAAAGCATAACATCAGTGACATTTACTATTTTACTAATTATTTAATTCGTAAATTTATGTACGAATAAAAATAAATATTAATATAAATAAATTAGAAATATATACATATATATGTATGTAAATCGAATATTTACATAATATGTACCTACCACTAAAAAAAATTAAAATAAAAAATATAATAAGTCAATTTTTAAAATTCAGTTTGACAATATTTGAAATTGAACTGATTCAAATAAAGTCAGAGAATTGTCAATCTGCATTTTTGAATTTTAATTTTTTGATATTCATATTTACACATATGAAGTCTAATAAAATTTTTTTTTTGTTTAAGATGGAATACCGAAAAATCAAGTATTAAAGCACTTCAAGAATCTTCTAAAACTTTATCTCTTCAAATTACTACAGCTGATGAGCGTGTAGCGCGTGCTGAAGCCGAAACAAGAATAGAACGTGAATGGCGTAGTTCATTACAAGTGAAAGAAGCTAAACATAAAGACCAAATATCAACATTACAAAATACTATTAAGGAATTAACAGAAGATGCTAAAAAAACTAATAATATAAAAGATGAACTTGAAAAATCACGTAAACAATGGTCTGAAGCACAAACAACATTAGAAGAACTAGGAATACAATTAAGTGTTCATAAATTGAAAATTGTTGAACTGGAGGAAAAGCTTCAACAACAGCAACAACAATCTTTTTTATCTACAGATGCTAACAATTATTGGGCACCAGATAAAAGTGTCACAAACTGTAAACAATGTAATAAAGAATTTAATATTACAAGAAGAAAACATCATTGTCGTAATTGTGGTGATATATTTTGTCAAAATTGTTCTGATAAATCAATTTCACTTCTAAATGAAGCAGGCCAGTCTGGAAAACCTGTACGAGTTTGTAATAAATGTTTCGATACTATTAGTGAAACTTCATCTCGCAGTTGATTTATTCAAATAAAATACAAAACATATTTTTTTTTTATTTTTAACTATAGATATTTGAAGATTTCATCAACTGAAACTGTTTATAGATAAATTTTTAAATATACAATTAAACTGTATGCACAATAGCTATTATAAAATATTATAAAAAATATATATTTTTAAACAAATTGTCATTTTAAAGTATGTATTTTTGTAAAAGTCTTAAATTTTATAATGTATGAAAAGAGAAAATCAGAACTAAATTTACATTAATACAATATGTCAGTGTTAAATATATTATGAAACCTAAATTATTTTTTATTTATTTTGTTTAGTATTCTTAACTCAAATTTGAATAGTTGAAGAGCATATAAATACCGAATTTAAACGATTTGGTGATGAATCTGGTTTAGCCGTTGTAATTGCATATATTAATGTTACACTAATCTCAAAATATTAATATAGCTCTTATATAAGATCTTACGATTTTAATTCATAAAACTGTACAAACTATAGTTGTTTCAATTTGAAAATTGACCGCTACAAGGAAAAATATGTTTCAAAACTGAATTTGTGATTCAGTGCATTTACTGACTCTAATATTTAGGATGAAGGATATTAGTAAAAAAAAAAATAAAGGACCTAAATCCTTACTTTTCGAGGATATGGTGATGTGCAACTTTTCTAACTTCATTAAAAATTCGATAAATTGAATAGTTTTAAAGAGGTAACTGGATAAAAAAGTTCAGATTTGATTTTTCTATGAACAAAAATAACTGACGTAATTTTTTGATAGGGGTTGAGCTCAAATTTCATTGTTTTGGAATATAGTATAGGCCTTGGTATTATGATCCTTTAAATTTGGAATATTTGAAATAAAAAACATTGTCTAATTAATATATAATTAAATTTTTCTTTTTAACTAAAATTTGCTTATATACATAGTTGATTTTTGAAATTAGGAATTTCTTAATTCGATTTTGGCTATTCTTTTTATAACAATTAATACTTTGAGCCGAAAAGTAAGTATAAAAAGCAATTGACGTTTTGGATATTTTTGAATGAAAATAAAAATCAAAAATAGAGAAAATATTTTTGTTAGAAAAAGGGGTTTGCATGTCTGAATTATCGAAAATCATCAATTTTTTTGATCGTAGGATATTTTTGGGAAATTTTCAACAATAATTTTTTTAAATACAAATTCAAATTCTAATTCATATTAATTGAAGAAATTATTTGAAAGTTTGTAACTAGACGTATAATAGGTAAATATATTCTCATTTTATGTAAAATTTATAAAATGTATAAATCGTGAAAATAAATATTTTTTTTTTTAAATTATAAATTCAAGTAATTTAATCTGTGTTTTCAGAATAATTTGAATTTATAAATTTTCTGGTCGAAATTTTTTTCCTTTTTTTTTATTCGAAAAGCTCGAGCAAAAGCTCAATTCCTATCACGTATTGTAGCTGTATGCCATTTCTTATGGCAAACAATTTCGAAAAATAATTCTCCAAATAATATTATTAAAAATTATGAAATACAGATTGATTTATTTGTCTTAATATTTGATTGAAATAACGGGAATATAAAATAAAACTTTAAATATTTTTAAAATCTTTCAAATATTTATTATTGGATCTTATATTAAAATATGTATTAAAATAAAAATGAAACTTAAAACTAAAATTACACATACATTTAATTTTGAATTATTTTTTCTTTATTTATTTATTTATTTATATTTTTTTAATTTCTTGAAAATTTATTTCTAGCCTTTAATTTAATTTAATTAAAACATTAAAACTGAAACGGTGGTTTTGTTTTTTATTATCAAAAAATAAAAATATTAATTTAGTTTTTTTTTTTTTTTTAAGAAGATTTAACATAAATCACAGATATAAAAAAAATATATTACGTATATATTGTATAATTAAAGAATTGAACTTTGAATTTAAGAAAATTTTAATAATATGTTTTTTAAGAGAATAATTTTTTTTTTTTTGTTTTAGAAATGAATTCAAATTTAATATTAATCATATATATATTATATTTTTTTATAAAAAAAATTATATTTAATTAATTAATTTAGAATTTTTTTTTATGTTATTCATATTAAAGCTGTTTTTATAGTTCTATAAAACGATATATTAATTTTAAAAAAAATTTTAATTTAATTGAAATTCATCAAAAAAAAAAAAAAATTCATTCAATATTCATCTATTATTCTAGAGCCTATTATAATATTATTATTTTTATAATTATTTAATATTATAAATATTAAATAATTAAATTGATTAAATTTTTTTTATTGTATTGTTAATTACAATTTATTAAATATCAATTATAGAACTATAAACGATATTTAAATGTATAAATTATATTGCGATTATATTTTTACAAGGTCCCGATCGATATAATATTAAATAATAAAAAAAAAAAACAAAATGATAAAACAAATTTTATGAACAAAATAATACACAAAAAAAAAATTAA